>NC_064639.1:156530028-159030028 GCF_023864345.2 Schistocerca serialis cubense
GAAGAAACATGACGCGGTCTAATAACCCAGAATATTTTAACTTCAACGTATGAAGTGTTATCATTCAAAGCAAAGTTTTTCGCTCAAAAGTGAAATACGGTATTTCAATATTCGAAGAGAAAAAATACACCCTAGTATAACCACAGAGGGTCTGACCCACTTTATAAGTATTTGTAGCTTCACCCGCCTACATACAGTGGCAGATTTTGTGGAAACTGGATAGGCTATCGAGGGAAGGTGGAGCATGCACACACACACACACACACACACACACACATACACATACACACATGCACAAATATTTTGCTCCCCCATTCACACCTCAGTATTCTGTCAGCCATTAAAACGAAACATCCAGTCAGTACATACCTCCTAGAGGCAGCCATCTTGTTCCCAGTACCCCCACGTGCCCCCAAGACATGACTGTAGTTCGATCTTTGCATCCCATTTTGTGCAATGCACAATAAATCCCTACTTTGGTGTCAGAATGTTATTTTCACATCTAATTTGTTTGTATTATTGCTCAAAATAGGTAAAAATTTGTCTATAACACTACAATACACAACTCAACACTTCAGTGATACTACTGGCGTAACTTACCTGTTAAGTTACACTTGGCAACAACGGTGGGTCGATCTCTGTACCCCATATAAGCCGGTCAGACTGATTCTAAGCCAATACACATGTATTTATTTCTCCCAGTCACAAACCCAGTATTTTACACGATTAAAAAGTGGAACATCCAATCCGCGTGCACCGTAGAACTGGTCATCTTGCACCCTGTCCCCAACTTGGAGCCACATCACGAGTGTAGCTCAGTCTTTGTACACAATTTGGTGTAAGGAAAATGACCACATTAAACGCCACATGTCATTTCCATAACTCACCGATCACTCATAATCCCCAAGACAGATTACAGGAAAAAGCTTGCTGTGCTACTAAGAACGTCTGAAGTAGAAGGAAAGACTCACTCGCTATACCAAAATTAAAAATAAAGTAAAATAGTACTTTCATGGAACCAATAGTTTTCTGTATTGTTTATCAGTTTACGTGAAGATTTGTTTTATATCAGTACAAAGCACGTGTAGCTCACATTATTAACATTAATGCTCTAACCTGTAGATTAATTGTCACTTAGTAACGAATGTGGTTCGTTCTTCGTATCCCGTTTCATGCAAGACCATCCAGTTAATTGCCCAAATTTTATTTCCATGTTAAAATTGTCTGTATTAATCAATATAGAACAATATAAAAACACATGTGGCTGAATATGTTCACAGTATTGCTGTAACTTACAGTTGAAGGTACGCTTGATGCTTACAACCAAACTGTTGACCCTCAGATTGTCCCAATGTTTACAAGTCTAAAGCACACACATACATAGACAGCCACACACACACACACCCACACACCCACACACCCACCCACCCACACACACACACACACACACACACACACACACACACACATACATACATACACATTCTCACTCTTAGTCTCTATATACCGCAGAGACATTAATATGGTACATCATTTAAACTGCATATTTTCTTAATACACAAGTATAACTACAGAAACCAACAAGAACAATTTTATGGAGGAATAAGATAATACATAACGTTTCTTACTATAAAAATATAACTGACAATAATAAGTAGCCAAAATAGCATTTTGTTACTATTTATCTTAGGTAGACTTGAGGTTTGTTCGCCTGGTTGTTCAGTAAATGGACTTTCATCAAATGAATATTTAGAAGTATAGCGACCTGGGGTGAGTAGAGCCACAATGTTCTAGAGGTGCTGGAGTGGTAGATACTGTGGCACTGGTGCTGGCCTGTGGTGGTTAGGAAAACTTGACTACATAGTAAAACATATTTATTCAGTGTTCCGCTAAAATGATCGAAGCGCTGAGATACCATGGACATGCCACCTGAAGGCGCTTTGTCTGCTGGGTGTGCTGTCATCCGCGGAAGACCATTGGACGTGCAACATCCACGTCGTGTTATACTGGTACTGTGTGCTTTACTCAGCAGTGCGTTCCCCAGTTAGTGCTTTGCGGCTTTGAGTGAGAAGTGCCAGTGACGCAGATGCTAGCCCCGTTTCTCGTACAGTACCACTGATACAACAAGAGAAGCTCGCCCAGGTGTGCACAGATGGGGTCATATAATCCAGGCAGTAGACCACTGACAGTAGTTAGACTGCTATTTTAAAGCTTGGAGATGGCCCATCCGTTATACTGCTTCAAATCCAAGAGTGCTGATTTAGCCCCATGAGTTGGTCTTGTGGGCATGGCTGCATAAGCCGGGGTTGGCTGCTTGCTGACCCAGATGTGGTGGAGACTTGAGTGTTGGGTGTCGTGGAGGGTGCTGCCAGGGAGCACATAACTGTTCCATAATCAGAGCATGTGTGTAGCGGTTAATGGCACGTTTGTTGTGCCAGTACATTGATTGCAGGAACGTGAAGGTAACACATTTGTGGCCCAATGATCTGATATAGCCCGATGATTTGATAACTCCCCTCAGGCTGCTTCGTAATTGCACTCTTTTTCTGCAACGTCGTCTAGATTGCGCTGCTCAGCTCAGCAGTCCTGTAGTAGATAAACGGGCTCGTTTATAAAATAGCATACCAGCGCTCTCTGCCCCTGCCCGCTCCCCTCACTCTCTATTGCAGTAGAGTTGCTTTCTTCACAGTTACACCCAACATTAGTAACTGCATTACATTCCTCTTTCGGAAGACCTGACAATGGGTCTGAAACCATGACCAATCTGCACAAAACACTGCAGATGAATAGTTAAGATATATACCACTTACAGATTCCCTTTTAACATTAAGCTTCTTCAGCTACAAGTCTCAGATGCCCCGCACTCTACAGTTTTTAGCCCTTAGATCATCCATCTTTCCATATGTTACTACGTAAAACTACCGTCCTCAGGTCCCCAATTGGCCGCGAAACAGAAATCGCAGTGAATATCCGATGAAGCTTTGCACAGATGTGTTGGGCAGTATCTGTAGTGCACCCGTTGATCGCGTCACGTCCCTCTTTTCAGTTCTGGGCGCAAACTGAGTGTGTAAAGATGCCTAGAACGAAGTGTCTCCCGAAGGGCCTGCGAGAAATTTCGCCTGACGCTCTGCAGCCCACATAACTTAACTGTCACGCCTTTCCTTCTTCAAGACAATTTCAGCCACATTCTACAGGGGCAATGAAGATGCTCCATCAACGTTTTCAATGGGTAGGGTTTTATCACCAACAAAATAGCCCATAATTGGTTCCCTGTGGGTTTCATCTTTGCTCACATGAGCCGTTGACGATGAAGACAACATTTTTGCACAGACAATGAACAACAGAACAGGCTAGAGAATTGGCGAAAAGCTCTGGCGGATGCATTCTACGACGAGGGTATTGGAAAGTTGGTACAACACTACGACAAATATCTGAGTCGGAGAAGAGACTATGTAGATAAGTAGCTTTAAGTTACAGCTAAATGTTTCAAATAATACATTTTTGATTGTCACAGTGGTTTCCTTTTCGCGGACGATCGGAACTTAGTTTCCAAATACCACTCGTATTTATGTCAATATCCACTCATTGTGCCCTTATTGCCTCTCATACTATAAGGATCAATACTTGTCCCGATATCACTCATAGCTCCCTGCCCTCCGAATTACAAGCAATCATAACATTACTACATATTTCTCTAGCTGCTAAATTCACTTTCTTGCACCCTCGTACAGCCTGATCTACAAATGGTTACTCGGTCAGTGGTATCTGTTACACTGACAAGTGGTCCTCCGCCTAAGATAGATGAAGGCTACACAAAAGAGAGTCAAAATAAACACACTGTCTGTGATTATGACATAATAGTCATGATTGTATGGTGCTGTTTCTCCCGACACTGCTGTGCACCTGAAAGCATTTTGTCTCATGAAATCTGTTCGTTTCACTAGTATGTCAGCCGTTTTGAGAAAAGGATTAGTTTCCGATGTTTTATTTGGGGAACTTATATTTCTTACTGCTAGTACCCCTACTGGCTTCACTAGCCAGTATTAGTACGGCTGCGCAGTGTTCAGATTGGTTACTCTTGTAACACAGGTTGAAAGGTAAAAGGTAGGCCCTTTTATGCCACAGTCTGTCCCGTTAATAATTATTCCACTCCCATGCAATTCCAGCCCTTTAGCTTCAGCAACCCTACCCTGTTGATTGCAATTTGCTACTACAACTTCGGTACAGTTCAGAGAATAAACCTAGTGCGGAAACGCTTGTGGAAGGTAGGATCACAGCTCCAGAATGTCACAGAGCAAATCTGCACAATCCGAATCAGGCAAATGGTAACCATCTTCCTTTGGCAGTGTTGTCGTTCGTTTAATGATATGACCTCTGAGATAAAAATACTTCTTTCCTTCTAACCCTGACAAACACACCCAAGGTTCCGTTCCGTAACAGGTGTAGGTGTATGCTGAAAAACTTGAATCGAGCTCGCTCACCGTTAACCGTAAATCGAACCAACATCCATTTTAATCTCAATAGTTGATATGTGGTAATACAGTCGAGGGTCTGATTCGTCTACTTTGGCAGCAAATTCTGCCCATTGCGGCAAATCCTTCTGCACTTTCCGCAGGCCTACCAAGAAATCATCAGGCACAATCGGAACTGGATTCAGCCGCACAAGCGCAACAAGTAAAGCTCCTTCCTGCAACTCTGTCACCACTACGAGCGGGTCCCACAAGCCGTTGGCTATAGACTGCAACAATCTTGCTGTCACCTGTGTCTGTATACCTTTCGGATCCCACTTTACAGTATATTTACTGTTGTCTTGACAAGCTGCGTTACCCATGTTGCTAATCTCCGTAATTCCAATGTGTTTTTCAATACCCCTTGTTCCAAACCAGTTAATCGTGTAGTGTCTCACTTCGTAGTGACTATATTTCTGGTCAACATCTCACTCATTCTCTTTTTTGTACCATTTATTTCCCAGGTGTCACGTACATATGCAGTTCCAGAAACAGTTTTCAGCACTCTTCCCCTTATGCCTACTCAACCTCTTTTACGTTGCCATACCACGTACAGTACCAATTCTACTATCTTACCACGTCCTCTATCTGCTTCCTACCTTCACTATCTGCTGCATCTGCCCTCGCAATTGTTCATACGACTGGAGCAAACAACCAAACTCACTTCTTCTCGTTTCTTTCAACACATCTTTCCTTTCTGTCTCTTGCTGTAATTCTACAAACACATCCTCTAATCCTCTCACCTCATTAGGCACGCAGATGCAGATGCAGAAATACATCCAGTGTTGCTAGAGCTTTAAATTTTCTTGGCAGCCCTGAATACATAGGAATTCTTGATGACATAGTTGGTACTTTAGTTAGCTGACAGACTTAACATGTTGAAAAAACTCTTCTCACTCTTTGAACCAAGCTGTTGAGATGAAAGAATTGCTTTAGCTTCTCTGTATATTTTTTAGATAGAAAGTGGACACAACGGTGGCGGGTACGAAATATACATTTATTGATTAAATCTTCGTGGACACAAATCAACCAGGATGTATATATGAATTGAAGATATAGAACAGTATGTCGTTTCTCGCAGGATAGAATTTCCTGATCTTCACCTGAGATGGATTATACCATTCATTATTATTAACCAGGATCCTTATTTTACTCTTTAGCAATGTTGCCTAAACAATCTTTACTTTCTTTTAAAATGATACTTTAAACAAATAGTAACCTGGACCACTCCATCTTCTTCACACTTACCACAGTCTCTTAAACCAACAGGCAGCCTCCACAGAAAGCGAGTACATAAGTAACATCAAAGCTACATTCCTGAAGAGAAGTGCGGCTACCCCCGTCGGATGTTCGAGTCCTCCCTGAGGTATGGGTGTGTGTGTTGTTCTTAGCGTAAGTTAGTTTAAATTAGATTAAGTAGTGCGTAAGCTTAGGGGCCGATGACCTCAGCAGTTTGGTCCCATAAGACCTTACTACAAATTTCCAGAATTTCCTGAAGAGAAGTGACCAGTGGGCAAAACGACCATAAGTTATGTGAAGCCACGAAAAACTAGAGAGCTTTATGATCACTGTGGTGAAAGCCTTGCTTCTATTTGTATGCAGCGAGAGGATCCACAACTGAATAGCTTCAGCAGAGAAAGTCTTGCACGAACTGAGGAAATGAACAGATATGTAAAGAAGAAGTCTGCCATAAGAATTACTTCTGCTTTTTTTTCATGTACCCTCATACTTTAAAATTCCTTTATAATTTACACAAAATTTTGGCTCACATACATTAATTCTCATGCCCACTCTTCCGTAAGTCCTCTACAGTAGGTGCACTTGACTCTTCTAGCTATACATACTAACAACTAAGCAACTTACTAGAGAATTTACATTTTATTGGCTAAATATGTGGGGAAAGTGTATGATTGCAGACACTTTATTCTTTGCATTTTCCCATTCCTACGGATACAATACCAAAATGAAGTTAGAAATGTTGCACCGTTTCAAATACAAAACATCCTAATATTTTCTAATATATTGGTCAATAACAGACGATTTATAGCCACATTTTTTCGTAGTTTAAAGAATATATTAAAATTATTACCAAAAGTGCTATGTTGTGTACTAACACATTTTATGACCAGTTTACTCTGCAGTGGAGTGTTCCTCATCCATTTTCCATATGTTAGGCATAAAACATAAAGAAATTTCAGCATTCGTTCATTATCAGTATGTATTGTTACCCAGACTGCAGAGAGAGAAGAGGTTTAATTTGGGGAGATGAGAGTAGTCTTTCAGGAATCTAAGGTAAACATAGATTTTTCTCTTATTTCGATTCATGAATAAACGTTCAAAATCACATGGAGATGTACGTTTTATTCTTATTTAGACAGAAAACAACAAAATCAAAAATAGATCCCTTTATTGCATGTTTAGAAGGCCGTAATGGGGGAACTGGAAGACTGCCATTGCATTTTGTTCGTCCAACAGAAATTAAAAAGGAAAGAACATTTTTTCGTTGATGGCACATTATGAACAAGTTTTATATGTGTATATTGATCTACGTCCTCAGTTCTTTCTTCGTTAAACTTGTTGGGTAAATAGCTCCCTCTCTTCTATGGATTACATTACCCTAGATGTGGGAAGTCTCATTAACTACCGATGTGTTTGTTTCCATGCCCATCATTCAGAGCAGAAATTCTAATCAATTATTGTTGGTTTCTCTGCTCTAAGCTTACTTGATATCTATTCTCTCAGATACTCCTATGGTAAACTAAGAAGATTCTGTTATCTAATTTATACAATTGTAGAAACGTTTATGTTACACTAATGAGTCAACAAACAAAGCATTATTCGTTTCATGATTAAAACTTCTTAAGGTATGAAAAATTTATCTCAACATGTAATTTGCAGGAAATGTTATGGTCTATAAGGAAATCAGTATACAGTCTGGCCAATAGTTATTCTGTTGTTTCTTAATGTGGATCTATTCTGTTTTTCCAGTGCAGTACGGCGCACGTTTTTGCAAAATAAATTGTCTATAGATTTATTTGGATGGGGTAGAACTGACATGTCACCAAACCAATCACTTCCCAACGTTAATGAAAAACTGAGAAAGACTCAAACCCTGAACACATCATTACTTAAAGAATTTTTACCAGACTACTACAATATAAAAATATAAATGAATTTAAAGATTATCTTTATTATTTATATAATTGTAAGTAACAAAGGAATGCATCCTAACATGAAGGTGGACAGAAGAAGAAAAATGATAGGGAAGAGGCTCAATAATTTTATAAGTTGATGAATGAAATTACAGTAATGATTTCAAACAGTGACAGAGATACAAGTTGTAACTAGATCTTTAACTTACCACAACAGATTAATTTATTAGATTACTTATCACGTACTGAAAGAGGCAGGTCCTTTCTGATGCAAAGGTTGCAGTTAGTGTTAGGAAAAGAACTTAATTTGATGCTCAGCAGTTAAGCTCCGAATTTTTATAAAAGATATTTTGGTTATGTAATACACTGGAAAAAGTATTAACGTCGGCACAATGTTAATTAAAAGGCTAATTGACACGCACCAAATATCTGAATCGGAATTTCATTCTGGGGCTGGAAGAAAGGTGTGCTCATATTTAGAACAATATGTCTTCTTTTAAAATGAAAAAATCGGTTTATGAATTTTAAACATATTTTAGTAAAGAATCTGAGAATCATTATTAAACTCAATGACATTATAAACATTTTGTATATGTATTCTGATCTTAAACTTCTCACATCTCTCCATCCTGTTAATGAAATATGGACAACTCTGCTAAAGTACATCTTACTAATGTTCTCCAGAATACATACAGGAATCCAATATTTAAATAATGTATTGAAGACCTATATATATCTGTTTGTAGAGACAGAAATTTCACTTATCTATTTGAATGCTTTACACAAATGTTGTTATGAAAACTTATATTGCGTATTGTGTACAACCTGAAACTGATAATTTTACCCTTCATAGGTATTAAATAAATAGTGCAACATATTACTATGCAGCATTTACTCGTTAATGTAAAACTCCATCCTAGTCTTTCTTGGTCTGTGTGTGTGTGTGTGTGTGTGTGTGTGTGTGTGTGTGTGTGTGTGTGTGTGTGTGTTTCTATAACATAGGAATTATAATCAAAGTTCTTCCTAATTTTTATTTTTTCGTTTTGTGAATACTGTATGTTCCTTTTACAGTGTATATGACAGCTTGTGATAGCATTCTACACTAGAAATGAACATTTATTTCACAGAACTTTTCTACTCAACTAGCTCATGTATTAGAAGAAATTAACAGTTGAATTTCGGAGACATTTATGCTGTTTCACAGCAGCTATTAATTATTAAGTGTGTTCTGACATATCTGCTGGAGTACGAATGTTGAGAAATAAATTGAAGAGTGGAAACGGAAAACTTCTAAGAGTAATAACTTTTTCAGAAAACTCATATTATTTGCTGTTGTGTTCTCAGGTACTATGTTGCATGTCCGTAGACTTGTTCCAAGCGCCAAGTCACAGAGGTGATGTTTCAAACATCCGTTATTAGCAGATGCACTGTCTTTTTGCCAATCAGGGGTCCCAACAGGCCTTTAAAGTACCATGCAAAACAGCCTTTGTCCTGCAAGATTTACATATGACTCCTGAGCCAGCTAAAGCTATGAACGGGATCTCGTCAAGAAATTTCAGTCATCATCTTTCTCCTCCGTATGAAGAAATATTTTTTTGGTGACGACCTGCATAACGATAAACAATCACCATAATAAAATAAGGGAAATCAGAGTTCTCACGGAAGGATATAAATGTTCGTTTTTAGTGCGCTGATCGGGAGTGGAACAGTTGAGAATTATTCTGAAGATCATCCCATGTAGGCTTTCACGGCCGGCGTCTTCATCAGTAAACCCTTCCGGGCTAAGTTGCTGTGGTCAATCTGTAGAACTTCTTCTCCCTGACGTTTCGTTCTCAACTACGGAGAACATCTTCCGAGGTGAGTCGACTCACCTCGGAAGATGTTCTCCGTAGTTGAGAACGAAACGTCACGGAGAAGAAGTTCTACAGATCGACCACAGCAACTTAGCCCGGAAGGGTTTACTGATGGTATTGTGAAGATGTTTCAAATGGTTCAAATGGCTCTGAGCACTATGGGACTTAACATCTGAGGTCATCAGTCCCCTAGAACTTAGAAATACTTAAACCTAACTAACCTAAGGACATCGCACACATCCATGCCCAAGGCAGGATTCGAACCTGCGACCGTAGCTGTCGAGCGGTTCCAGACTGAAGCGCCTAGAACCGCTCGGCCACACCTGGCGGCGAAGATGTTTCGATGAACCCTCTGCCAAGCACTAAAGTGTGATTTGGAGAGTAGTCATGTAGGTATAGATGTACATGTATATGTAGACGACACCTTCATCAGAAAGAAAGTCGGATATTTCCTGTTGGGAGAGTCATTCTTTTATCTTTCTTTTTTCAAGGATTGTGGCAATATTAGAGCAAACTGCAGTGCTTTCAATTTCATCAGCACGAGGCAGATTTGAAACAATATGATTTGAAGCTACAGTGGAATTTCTTAGTGTCTGAGATAAAACGAGTTGTTCCGGGTCACTTTCCACAACTGTCCGAATGGAAACAGTGAGTTCAGAAAGAAAGGCGCAAAAGAAAAAAAAACAGTTACGTCGAATTAAAGTTCGTGTTTGAGCTCGCACAGTGGGTACTTGATGAAGACACAGACAGCCACGATTTGCATAGCATAGGCAGCGCGCTCCCCGACCACCTAACGGGACGTGCTTTACAGAAACAGAGGTACAAAGGAAGGAACATTTCTCTTTCCATCGGAAATTCGGGATTCAGTTCACAAACGCGGACAAAATGCCGCCTGGTTCCCCAGCTCTTTCTGGTTCCCTCCTCGCGCGACCCCTCCCCCCCACCCACAGCCCATTTCCAACTCCTTCCTCCTCCCGTGGTCCCAGGGTCGCTTTTTCTATCCTCTGAGCAGGCGGCCCAACTTCGCGACCACAAAGAAAAACCACGAACACGGCTGCAACAACGGCAAACAGCTCTGTGTCCGCAGACCTGCTGCATAGTTCTGAAAATATTACGAGTGTGCACCATCGCGGTTTTGGCGAGCGCCTTGCGTGGGTGAGTGTGTTTTTGTGTGGCTGTGTGTGCGTGTGTGTTTGTGTGTGTTTTACGTGTTGGTGGGTGGATGGTCAGTGGAGCACAGTGGGACGGGTATTTACCGCTGGGGAAGCAAGAGTTTTGTTTCGCTGATGTACACAAATGTCGGACGTGCAAGAACAAAGGCCAGCGCTGTTTCGTCGCTTATTACGCGTGGGACTATTCTCTACCGCTCACGAGAGGAGGGGCAGCAAAAAATTCGAGAGAATTTTCCTCCACTCGGAAGACAAGAGCAAGGGTACGAAGCAGGCCAGAAGCCGTAATGGCCAGTGCAGATTACACACCTTACATTTCCCCCGCTGTTCCATATACGGGAATAACCGCAAGAAGCAAGGGGCTAATGTCGACACCAATGTGTGTACGTTAGGCATTGATTTCTCTGTACCTTTTTCTTCCACTCTGTTATTAATGTAACAGCTATTTGTTAATCCTGAGACCAGACGATTTTTACGTCCTACCTCCCCCACCAAAAATCGGTGTGAAGGATCCCTATCACAGTTCGTTAAGGTACGAAACTGGTTATTATCTCATTGGAGAGATCATCCCGAGACTTACCTGGTTCAGAGAAATCTTCGAAAACTTAAACAACAACTAACGAAGGCCAATTTTAACCCTCCCCCTTCAAAACAGAATTTTGAGCTAAGCGTCTTGTCACTGTGAAACGTCCCCTTAGAAAAATTATAAATGACTGTGCTTAAACTGGCACACAATATTTTTAGCGCAACGCAATCTGAGTTTCAAAAATCCATACAAAAGAATGGCCTGACTAACAATAATCTACACCTTTCATGAATCACTTACCTCACAAAAATCTTCGTTACTCAAACTACCGCAATACAGCGTGTGCCAATACTGCCAGCTAAATAAAAGATTCTAATTACTGAAGGCATTAACTACTGATAGGCATAGTTAGCAAATGAAAGATTTTGATAGAGAACAAACAATGCATTTACCTGAATAGCATTCTAAAGTCATAATATATATATCAGTTCATGATATCCAGATATACAAATTTACTCTTTCTGGCGGACACACGTCCAGATCGTCCGCTCTCAAAACTCCGCCATCTCACTCCCCACATCCACCACTGCTGGCGGCTCACCTCCAACTGCGCAACGCCAAGTGCCCAACACTACAATAACAAATTCCAACAATGCAAACCAGCCATAGGCTGCACACAGCACAGTCAGTGATTTTCATATAGAGCGCTACATGGCGTTACCAACATAAAAACCTAAACAGCCTACTTACAACTGTCTTGCCAATGTCGGGAATTACGAATTTCGGTTCAGTAGCGTCACCGCTATCTCTTATGTTTTGGGAACCAACTCACACTGTCAGTGATAGAGTTGAAGTGTTATCTTACCTTGGTCTTATGAATTATGCTGAAAGCAGTGCCAGAGCTAAAAGTCACGTTAAATTCAAGAACCGACCATAGTCATAAGTCTCAAATTAACTGTTTTCAAGTGCATTTTGTGTCTTACTAGTCGATAGTGCGAAGGGAGTTGATGAGGGGGGTGAGGGAGGGAGGAGGGCTTATTCCACACTGCTCAACGGAATTCTGGATTACTTTGTCGAAACGCTGTAATTCCGACTTCCTGCTACGCTCAAGTTTGAAATCTGGCTCAGAGGTGCGAACACCCCTCATCTGTGATCACTCTCTGGCTTGACGTGCTTCAGACAGCATGGTACCGACACTTGCGAAAAAAGGACACAGGAGTTCATGTGGCATGTAAGGTGAGTTAATAACGTCACATTTTCACCAAATTTCACCGCAGTTGTGCCCAGTCCCACCGTGGACGCGTAACACGATGGAAAGGTCGACACACTCCCCCCTGTACATACACTCCTGGAAATGGAAAAAAGAACACATTGACACCGGTGTGTCAGACCCACCATACTTGCTCCGGACACTGCGAGAGGGCTGTACAAGCAATGATCACACGCACGGCACAGCGGACACACCAGGAACCGCGGTGTTGGCCGTCGAATGGCGCTAGCTGCGCAACATTTGTGCACCGTCGCCATCAGTGTCAGCCAGTTTGCCGTGGCATACGGAGCTCCATCGCAGTCTTTAACACTGGTAGCATGCCGCGACAGCGTGGACGTGAACCGTATGTGCAGTTGACGGACTTTGAGCGAGGGCGTATAGTGGGCATGCGGGAGCCCGGGTGGACGTACCGCCGAATTGCTCAACACGTGGGGCGTGAGGTCTCCACAGTACATGGATGTTGTCGCCAGTGGTCGGCGGAAGGTGCACGTGCCCGTCGACCTGGGACCGGACCGCAGCGACGCACGGATGCACGCCAAGACCGTAGGATCCTACGCAGTGCCGTAGGGGACCGCAGCGTCACTTCCCAGCAAATTAGGGACACTGTTGCTCCTGGGGTATCGGCGAGGACCATTCGCAACCGTCTCCATGAAGCTGGGCTACGGTCCCGCACACCGTTAGGCCGTCTTCCGCTCACGCCCCAACATCGTGCAGCCCGCCTCCAGTGGTGTCGCGACAGGCGTGAATGGAGAGACGAATGGAGACGTGTCGTCTTCAGCGATGAGAGTCGCTTCCGCCTTGGTGCCAATGATGGTCGTATGCGTGTTTGGCGCCGTGCAGGTTAGCGCCACAATCAGGACTGCATACGACCGAGGCACACAGGGCCAACACCCGGCATCATGGTGTGGGGAGCGATCTCCTACACTGGCCGTACACCACTGGTGATCGTCGAGGGGACACTGAATAGTGCACGGTACATCCAAACCGTCATCGAACCCATCGTTCTACCATTCCTAGACCGGCAAGGGAACTTGCTGTTCCAACAGGACAATGCACGTCCGCATGTATCCCGTGCCACCCAACGTGCTCTAGAAGGTGTAAGTCAACTACCCTGGCCAGCAAGATCTCCGGATGTGTCCCCCATTGAGCATGTTTGGGACTGGATGAAGCGTCGTCTCACGCGGTCTGCACGTCCAGCACGAACGCTGGTCCAACTGAGGCGCCAGGTGGAAATGGCATGGCAAGCCGTTCCACAGGACTACATCCAGCATCTCTACGATCATCTCCATGGGAGAATAGCAGCCTGCATTGCTGCGAAAGGTGGATATACACTGTACTAGTGCCGACATTGTGCATGCTCTGTTGCCTGTGCCTATGTGCCTGTGGTTCTGTCAGTGTGATCATGTGATGTATCTGACCCCAGGAATGTGTCAATAAAGTTTCCCCTTCTTGGGACAATGAATTTACAGTGTTCTTATTTCAATTTCCAGGGGTGTATTTCACTGCTTCTTTTGACGCTTCTGCAATGGAGGACAGAACCGCGACGCCCAGCGTTTAAATCACGCGGGTTTCTTATGAACGGCCGAGGAAAACATCGCAGACACACCGTAGCTCACAATTGGTGTGAGAGTACCGGGCGCAAGCAGAGAGGCTACGCTGCTGCCCTTTCGCCGCTACAATTGCTGCGGCTCATAGTAGGCCATCCGGAATGGGAGAGTGTTAATGCCGTTGCCCTTCTCCAAGCGCCTGGGACGTGGACACGGTTTCTGTCTGTACAGATGTCATTACCATTTCCTTGGGCCTTTGTCCCACTGCAACTCGGGGCCGGCCCTGTTACTATGGACCTGGCAATGTTATTGTCAGAGGGTGGCTGGATGCCCTTCCTGTCGCCATCCCGTACCCTCTGAGACGGAGGTAGTGTACCCCAGCTGTCTGCGTCTAGTGTAAGCCTTGAGATAGTGCGAACGTTTTCGTACGTCTGCGAGTCGTGTAACTGAGGCGGGACATGAGGACCAGTCCGGTATTCACCTACCAGGATATGAAAAACCACCTAAAATGCACATCCAGGCAAGTCGGCACACCGGCCCTCGTCGTTAATCCGCCGGGCGGATTCGGTCCGGGGCCGACGCGCCTACTCGAGTCCAGGAAGCAGCGTATTAGCGCTCTCGGCTAACCTAGCGGGTTCTGTCTGTACAGATACGTTTCTAAAATTCTCTGTAAAGGTGAGCAGGTGCGTTCGAGGTTTACGCCGAACTCGGGGGTCTTAGAGCGACGCTTTGTTATTTCAGTCTCGCGTGCATCAGTGTCGCGTCCCCCCCGGAACCACGCAGCAGGAGGACAAAAATAGGAACTCTGAAAAAGTATAAGCACTACTCGCTGCTTTGGAACACGTTTAAATTTCATCGAATGATTTGAAACGGTCCCTAGTGGTTCCATCACGTACGCGAGAGCAGGAATTGCTGTTCAGCTGTGCTCCAAACGGGTGCGATCACGTTCGACTGATGCAGCCCTAGAATGTCCTTAGAGGAGGGATGAAACGCCATAGGGAATCTGCAATGTCATTTCCGACAGCGAAATCGGTGGGAATCAACAGCCCAGGAAATGGGTTGGTTTTACTGACGCCGTTTATGCCACGACCCAGCGGCCTTTTCATGCCGATTCTGAGCGGCTGTGTGTCTCTGTTCTTCTCGGGTACTCATAAGAAAACCACGTAACTTCAGCGCTGAGCATCGCGGCTCTGACCTTCATGGCAGAGGCGTCAAAGAAAAGGGTGAAATATGGGTAAGAGAGGCTTACACGTTCACGGTGCCATTTGGTAGAATTGTGGTGAAGTTTGGTGCCAGTGTCACATCACTAGCTAGCCTTTCGCTTCTCATAAATTTCTGAGCTGTGTCCTTTGTTCGCAAGTGTCGACACCTTCTCGAGCCCGAGACTGGAGTTGCAAGGTGCCATCTTTTTGCATCGTTAGAGAAAAAGGTTTCACGCACTTTTGGGCCAAATTTCAAACTTAAGCGTTGCAATAGGTGGGAGTTACGGGGTTTCGGAAAATTGTTCCTTCAATTCTGCTGCGCAGTGTGCTATGGCGTCTTCTCTGGTGCAACTACACGCAGTTCGGAGATTTTCGAAATTCGGGGTACACATGTTGTGGTAGCACGTATGTGGATTGCTTGATAGTGGACTAAGGTCTGACCCTGGTTGCCATTTTGTAATTTTATTGAATCATGGTAATTTGCTAATGATTGTCATCCAGCTTGCTGGAACTGTGTAAGTACTTCCAGTTAAGTTTCACCATCGATCTCGCAATGGATAATTTATTGCTCCTCTTGCATCAGAGCTCCACAACAGGCAATCATAACGCATACTGGCGCCGTTTTTGGTATCCTCAGTTATTCATCCATTCACGATGATTTCGCATTAACAGAATGTCAAAATAAAGTATGTTTTTTCTTCAACGAAATTATAACAGTATAATACAGCAAAGCATAAACGATCGACTGAGCGCGTAAGACTGCTACCGTAACGTAAAAGTATTAAAGCTTGTCGGTAAAGTGACACACTGGCCGTACACATATTTAACGTGAATAACAGATTGAAAAAATAAGAAATAACACTATACCACACGGTACATTACGCAAGCAGTAGGGAAAACCAAAAGAAATTCTGAAAAAGGATTACAATTTAGGGAAATGAAGAGAAACTTCTGGATTGTCCATTACACTGGAAATCTGACAGGGACGCGTAGGACTTTGAAGAGCAGTTGAACGTAATACATAGTGCCTCGAAATGGGTTTATAAGATGAACTTCAACAAAAGCAAAGCATGTTACTTTAAGGAATACAGCAGCGAGCCACGTTTTATGTATTTTTGTATACGAAAATATGCATTTCGTGCTTTCGCTCATCTTCAGTTGGCGTAATATATATCTCATTCTAACAGTAAGTAGCTAGTTAAACATCGATAGCAATTTTGCTGCTGCAGCTGGTCTGTGCGAAATAATAATTTTGTTCAGTTGTATACTTATGGTATATTACTCGTTATGTGTAGTTACTTGCTACTCTGTCCGATTTTTGCGTTTCTAGATTTGGCACAACCATTTTCCCACTTGTACACTCCTGGAAATTGAAATACGAACACCGTGAATTCATTGTCCCAGGAAGGGAAAACTTTATTGACACATTCCTGGGGTCAGATACATCACATGATCACACTGACAGAACCACAGGCACATAGACACAGGCAACAGAGCATGCACAATGTCGGCACTAGTACAGTGTATATCCACCTTTCGCAGCAATGCAGGCTGCTATTCTCCCATGGAGACGATCGTACAGATGCTGGATGTAGTCCTGTGGAACGGCTTGCCATGCCATTTCCACCTGGCGCCTCAGTTGGACCAGCGTTCGTGCTGGACGTGCAGACCGCGTGAGACGACGCTTCATCCAGTCCCAAACATGCTCAATGGGGGACAGATCCGAAGATCTTGCTGGCCAGGGTAGTTGACTTACACCTTCTAGAGCACGTTGGGTGGCACGGGATACATGCGGACGTGCATTGTCCTGTTTGAACAGCAAGTTCCCTTGCCGGTCTAGGAATGGTAGAACGATGGGTTCGATGACGGTTAGGATGTACCGTGCACTATTCAGTGTCCCCTCGACGATCACCAGTGGTGTACGGCCAGTGTAGGAGATCGCTCCCCACACCATGATGCCGGGTGTTGGCCCTGTGTGCCTCGGTCGTATGCAGTCCTGATTGTGGCGCTCTCCTGCACGGCGCCAAACACGCATACGACCATCATTGGCACCAAGGCAGAAGCGACTCTCATCGCTGAAGACGACACGTCTCCATTCGTCCCTCCATTCACGCCTGTCGCGACACCACTGGAGGCGGGCTGCACGATGTTGGGGCGTGAGCGGAAGACGGCCTAACGGTGTGCGGGACCGTAGCCCAGCTTCTTGGAGACGGTTGCGAATGGTCCTCGCCGATACCCCAGGAGCAACAGTGTCCCTAATTTGCTGGGAAGTGGCGGTGCGGTCCCCTACGGCACTGCGTAGGATCCTACGGTCTTGGCGTGCATCCGTGCGTCGCTGCGGTCCGGTCCCAGGTCGACGGGCACGTGCACCTTCCGCCGACCACTGACGACAACATCCATGTACTGTGGAGACCTCACGCCCCACGTGTTGAGCAATTCGGCGGTACGTCCACCCGGCCTCCCGCATGCCCACTATACGCCCTCGCTCAAAGTCCGTCAACTGCACATACGGTTCACGTCCACGCTGTCGCGGCATGCTACCAGTGTTAAAGACTACGATGGAGCTCCGTATGCCACGGCAAACTGGCTGACACTGACGGCGGCGGTGCACAAATGCTGCGCAGCTAGCGCCATTCGACGGCCAACACCGCGGTTCCTGGTGTGTCCGCTGTGCCGTGCGTGTGATCATTGCTTGTACAGCCCTCTCGCAGTGTCCGGAGCAAGTATGGTGGGTCTGACACACCGGTGTCAATGTGTTCTTTTTTCCATTTCCAGGAGTGTATCTTGTACAAAAACAGCGCAGTAGTCGCCATGTTGCCGAGTGACATCATTGTTAATATAGGAAAATTATATGTTTTTTTTCAAAGTAATATTATACTTACAGTTTCTGAAAGTACTGTTTCCAGATTAAACTTCCCCAAGATGCACTAAAATTCCCGTTACAAAGTTGTAGGACTTGTAGAGGAGACTGAGTAGACAATATTTTGAAATGGAACTCACGTCCGAAAAGTACCGTTTCCGTGTTCCTGCTGTTTGAAAGCATGTTTTCTTCGTAGGTAATCAATAGAGGAGACCTGACGGGGGGGGGGGGGGGGGGGCTGCTTAGGTCGAATCGGCTGACGTCATTTGACGTCTGTTGTACCTCTCTGACATGGTTCGAGCCTCATTCACGTCTCTGTGAATGATACAGCAACATGGTTGAGTACACGTTTGCAGAATACACCAATAAGTTTCTTCTCTGTAACGAAGCTCAAAGTAAGCTGCTCCTCGTCTTTATCAAGATCATTATCCTCATCGCCCGACTCCATCGCAAACCCTTTACGCCACAATAACGCAACGGCTTCGAGAAAAGGGTACTTACACAGTAAGCAGACGTCACTATGATTTTTCAAGGAGGCGCCGCGCACCCGCAGAGGCCGTCTGTACCTCGTGGTCTAGTGATTAGTGTTGTTGCTTCAGGATCTGAGGGTCCCGGGTTCGATTCCTGGGTGGGTCGGAGGTTTTCTCCCTCGGGGAATGGGTGTTTGTGTTCTCCTCATCATTTCTTCATCACTTGGGAAAATGGCGAGAGTGGACAGTGAAAAGATTAGGAATTTGTACGGACGCACGTTAAATGCGTCGTTGAGCTCCCTGCAAACCATAAAATCGTCATCATCATCGTCATGGAAGAGGCCGTACTGCAATACTGCGAAGAGAACCCGCCATCGAGTAAATGATTGCGCGGTTCAGTGGATGTTGCTCCCAGCACGCTCTGGTAATTTTGCATGACCAGCAACTGCATCCATACTACCTCCAAAGAATACAGTCACTAACGCCAGCAGATTTCGGACCACGCGTTGAGTTCTGTACGGAGTGTCTGCGCCACTGCATCAACAAGAGCCCTAAAATTTCCATGGTGCATTCTTTTCACAGATGAATTTAAATTTACTAAGGATCATATTCCCAGTTCACGAAACAGCCATGTCTGAGCAGACGAAACCCACTGTTACCCAAGTCCAGGAATTCCAACACAAATTTCGTGTCAATGCATGATTAGGTATCAATGTATGGGCAGGTACTCTGCACGGCCATTTGACTGGACCGTACATGCTTCCATCCAAGCTCGCGGGTGCCATCTACTTGACATTCCTACAACAAGTATTGGGCATGTTGTTCGATGCTGTGCCACTTAACGTCCCTCGAGACATGTGGTTTCATCATGGCAGCTCACTTTTCATGTCGATTCCGGGAACATCTGGGCCAATGGTTCAGACACAGATGGACAGGCAGAGAAGGTCCAATGACGTGGCCTTCACGATCGCTGTATTTGACTCCAATGAACCTCTTCCTCTGGGATCCAATAAAGAGTTTTGCTTATGAGACACCTGCAGAGACAGAAGATCTGGTGGGATAAGTAGTGATCGCTACAGGACAGCAGGACAGGCTGCAGAGACACCAGGTGTGAGAGAGTGTATGTCACATCATTCGTAGCTGCATTGTGTCCACCGAACCTTACTTGTAGTCGATCAGTACCATAACCCACCTCTGATAAGGACAAAAACGGTTTATATTTAACTGCAAACAACAGTGATTGTGAAATCTGATGAAGTTTAATTCTTTTTCTTTGATTATTATGAGTGGAACTGTAAAATAAGAGAAGTAATAGGTCACGCCTAATAAATCACTTGTAAAATTGGTAACGTTAGCACATGCTTTCAAATGGTCGTAGCACGGAAACGGTACGTTTCCAGACGTGGGTTGCAGTTCAAAATATTATTTATTCAGTCCCGTCTATAAGTCCTAGAAGTCTGTAAGGGGAATTTTAGAGCACCCTGTATATGACTAAACTCCGTCCGAACAGGTCTTGGAAGCCCCACGGTACCGACCGGCCACCGCGTCATCCTCAGCCCACAGGCGTGACTGGATGCGGATATGGAGGGGGCATGTGGTCAGCAGAGCGCTCTCCCGGCAGCATGTCAGTTTACGAGACCGGAGCCACTACTTCTCAACCATGTAGCTCCTCAGCTTGCCTCACAAGGGCTGAGTGCACCCTGCTTGCCAACAGGCCTGTAAACAGAAAAACAAGGGTAACAGTGTGTCACCGAATTAAATCAGGCGATGAGTGAAAGTAACTGTTGCTTTGCTATTAGGGATGCAAAATCATTATGGCAGGAATAATGTGGTTGTAAATTACAGATCTGCAATAGCAAGAGAGGCATTTCTGAAATTGTGCGGCACTTTTAACATCTAGTATGAACTGTGATGAATTCATTTTTAAAAGTGACCGGGGAGTAGGTTAGTGTGGAAGTAATGTGTGGACGACAAACAGTACGAGCTGTATTTATTCATGAACATCAGAATTGTCCCCGTCATAGCAATAATATTCAGATACAATACACTTGCGTCGGCCTTTTTTTAAATTTTAGAAGCACTTTTAGACTCACTTTTCGTTATGGTGCTCGGTTCCTACAGCTATTCTGCTTTTATCTCACCAATCGTGGCGAAACAACGTCCTTTCATGGTTCTCTTCAGCCTCGAGAATCGAAAGAAGTCCTAGGCGGCCATGTCAGGCGAATACGGTGGCCGAGACCACATAACGGTTTCGTTTTTTGCCAAACTATTACGAACAAGCACTGAGGATGTGACTGAGAGCGTTGTTGTGATGAAATTTCCACGAGTGGTTTTACTACAGTTCTGGTCGTTTTCTTCTGATTGCTTCTCCCAAACATCGCATAACTTCCAGGTAGTATTCGTTATTCACCGTACGACCACGACAGGAAAACATGATGCAGCATCTCATTGTAATCGAAGAAATCAGTGAGAAGAACTTTCACATGTTGATCGAACTTGTCGATTTTTTTTTCAGTCTTCGCTTTCCAATCAGTTTCCAGTAGCGGCTGGAAGTTCGGAGTCCAATTTGGTCTCTATAGTCTGAGTTGGAGACATCCCGACTTGCAGTTCTCTGCAACAATATGGGACAAGTCTACACTTTGACGTCCCTTCAGCAAGTATGTTCTGACTTTACAAAAATTACGTACTTCTGACAGCATCGAAAACTCCCAGGCAAACTACAGCAGATCTTGAGAGTTCCGATCAATAAAAATTTTATAAACAAGTTTAACAATTTTCTACTCTTGCGGATTTTGTCATGGTTAACCGATAATGGTGTGGCGTTGGAGAGAAAGAAGAAAATTACATGTCAGATTTCCAGTCATGACCAACTAAACGCCTTGTACATAGACACGCTCAGTAAACCACGACATCTACCGAAATAATTAATGTGAGCCAGTCACAGAACTCCGTATTCAGATGTAAAAGAAATGACTATACTGACTGTTGGTGTCCAAGTCATAAAGTACACGAAGTATAATGAAACCAACCAGAACTTCGACTGTAATATACTTCTTACATTGCTATGCGGTGCGGCAACTTCCAGTAGCTGGTGCCCATGGCTTGAAACTCTGCTTTTTCACCTGGCTTTCAAATCTTGTCGCTATGAAGAATCCGGTCAGAATCTCGCCTGTTTATCTGGAACGTACTCGGCCTTTGCTACGCTGCTGCTGTTTGAACACAGACCACTGCTATTTACCTGTTCTATAGCTGCACGGAGACGGTTTCCATAACCATACAAATTTGTGACACCTCGCACCTCCTAAGTTAACTTCCCAGTCGCGAACCTGCTGAAGAAAGCCTCTGAGTCTACACGAATAACAGGTCTCCCTCACCGTATTAAAAGGAATAGAGAAGAGGAGTAAATAGCGGTGGAATCATTATGAATAGTTAATGCTGTCTGAGTTTTCATGCAGTGTCAAAGAATTAACTATAGTGACTATTGGTGTCCGAGTCATAAGGTACACCGAGTATAATGAAACAAGACAGAAACTACAACAGTAATATACTTCTTACATTCGTCTGGTCCTACTTGACAATTGGACAACAAATATATAGTTTCCAAAGATATGCTGGTCGAATTTTTCAAATGCCTCATTAAAAAATGTGCTGTGAAATGAAATGCAGTGTCCGAACCAACGTGATGTTTGCTCTACGATTACTTCGATATTTATTTTTTATTTCTGATGTATTTCTTGGTTCCTCGTTAGTTGTCTGTTTGCAAGTGCTCTTTTACTTTTATGGTATACGTATACAGAGCACGTAAAATGATGGTCACTTCAGCAAAGAAAGAAATCTTTTCATTCTGGACTTGAGGTCTTGCCTCTTAAGTTCAACCTGTCAATAAAATCATACGACATTATGTCTTATTATTAGTCTGTTATTGTCGTGGTCATAATTCTAACGACTGATGTGATGGAGCTCTCCACTATAGTTAGTCCTGTAAAACATTCGACATATCAACTGAAATCTAGTTCTAGCTGAATCTATTGACTGTGATCAAGCTTTGGCCTCCCTCTACGATTATTATTCCCAGTACTACCCTCCATAAAAAATGAACTAATCCTCAATGTATCAAGGTGTATTCTACAACCGATACCCTCTTTTTATAGAGTTGGACTACACAGTTGTTTCTCCCCTGTTCGATTTAGTACCTCTCCACTAACTTGGGAATCTCCTGTAGCACTACATATTGAGAGATTTCTGTTCTCTTCTTGTAAGTACGAGGTGTGGTCAAAAAGTTAGGAAATTTTTTGATTTCATGGGTTTTGTACGTAAGTTTTTCAATTTTTTTTCTTTTGTCTTTTTGTACATGTGCTCCTGATGTATGTTTGCATATTTAGCTCTTTTAACAGTTTTGAATATTTAGTTTACTGTTGACAGTCGTGTTTTCGTGTGCTCGTAAATTTTGGTTTTTGAAGAAGATGGATCAAAGAATTTGCATTGAATTTTGCTTGGAAAGTGGAATGTAGTGCAGCACCGCGTTCTAAATGTTGACTGTAGCTTATGGCGAATGTACTATGAAGAAGAGAGCTTACCAGTGGTATAAATGTTCGAAAGAAGGCCGACAAGACGTTTAACGCGACGACAGCCCGGATCACCCTAGCACATCAGTTGCTGCGGACAATATGGAAAAAAGAAAGAAAATGTTTCTGGAAAATCACCGAATCACTACCAGAGAGTTTCCTGAAGATGTTGGGAAATCCTTTGTCTCGTGCCAAGCATTTTTTCGAATGTTTTCGGCACGAACCGAGTACTAGTAAAGTTTGCTCCGAAATTTCGACCAAGAACGACGTTGCAAAGACAGGTATTGAAACTTGGGTGTGGGGGTAAGACATCGAAATCAAACCCCAATATTCCAAATAGAAACTGGGTGGAAAGCGAAGACTGAAAAACATTCGACAAGTTCGATCAACATGTGAAAGTTATCCTCACTGATTTCTTCAATTACAATGGGATGGTGCATCATTATTTCCGGTCTTATGGTCGTACGGGGAATAATGAATATTACCTGGGAGTTTTGCGCTGTTTGCGAGAAGCAATCCGACGAAAACGACCAGAACTGTGGCAAAACCACTCATGGAAATTTCATCACGATAACGTTCCCATTCACACCTCAGTTCTTGTTCGTAATATTTTGAAAAAAAAAAAAAAAGAGAACTGTTATGTGGTCTCGGGCACCGTATTCACCCGACTTGGCCGTCTACGACTTCTTTCGATTCTCGAGGCTGAAGAGAACAACGGAGGGACAATCATGCCTGTACGGATCTCGCTCCGTCTGCCGCCAACACCAGTCGTAATAGCGGTTGAAATCCTGATGAAGGGCCGAAACCGGTTGCTAAAAAATAAAAACAATTTGAAAATGCGATCGAGACTGTTTTTATCTGATTTTTAGCATTTTATACTGATCGCTGTGTCCAATTACAGAATGCTTTCTCAAATGATAATATCAATGGTTGTGGCAATTCCACGAACTAGGTTCATTGGAAGGGACGACTGGGCTCACATGAACAAGGTATCATCAGCACGTCTCACGGCAGCTGAAACTGTGCCTCAAAAACATTTCCTAACTTCCCATTCTCGCATTATATTGAAACGTCTTACACAATACTACACTGCCTGACAAACAAAATGAACCACCCAGAACTGGAGCAGGAAACGAAATCAACCTTCATGCGTCGAGAGGTACGTGATGATATTTAATTGATTACAAAATTGAGTCAGATTTACAAGGAACTTAACAGTATGAGCCGACTTGGCAGTATGAGTTACACCACCTCGTGCCTGGACGCATACACTGATTTGATTGGGAAAAGTCTCACAAAACCCTTGTATTCTTTCCAGAGGCAAGTTGGCCCACAGCTGTTGGATCTAGTCCTTGGCATCTTGGGTACAGACACTGGGATAGAGGTGAAATCCGAGCTAGTCCTAACATGTTCTGCCAGGGACAGATCTGGGGATTTTTCTGGCCACGGGACAAACTCACCATCACGCCGACGGTTCATGCATCCATCTACGTTAGGTAACGTGGAAAAATGGTAGCACGAAACTGTCAGATGAGAGATAACACCTAATGATGTAGGATGTCGGCGACGTGCCATTTATCGTCAGAGTCTCTTCAGTCAGAACCAGTCCTGACCTGAAGTCATACCTGATGGCCCCTCACGTCATGACATCAAGTGTGACACCATTGTACCTCGTTGAAAGATTGGACCTCTCCCCAGAACACCACTGTACTCACCGAGGATGGAAGGCGGCCTCCTGTGCATTCCGACAATCTTTTATGCTGAACTGCAGCTTGTTCTCCCTGCCAAAATGTCGTCTTCATAGCCAGCGGTTTATCTGAACAGCGATGGAATTCAAAGGGGGCCAAGATCGGGCTTTATGGCAGGTCATCAAACACTTTCCATCGAAAACACTGCAGGAGCGTACTCATTGCCCTGCAAGGGGGCAGGCGAGAACTGTCATGAAGAAGGAAACGCATGTCTGCCAAATTATGTGCGATTGCATAAAATTAGGCGAAATCTTCCGACAGGCACCCAGACACATAGGTTGGAAACTCTATTTTCTAGGCATCTTTACACGCTCACTGTGCGCTCAGAGCCGAGAAGAGCAATTTATCTACGACCATACTAGAGACACTGCCCAGCACATACGTCCAAGGTTTCATCGGATTTTGACTGTGGCTCTCATTTCGCTCTCACTTCGCGACCGATCGTCTTTTACTTCCAATTGCCCTCGTACACAACCGCGATTCATCGTTGAACACCGTACGACGCCACTGACCAGCTGTAGATGCTTGCAAATCATGGAATCATTCCAAATGCAGCCGTTTTCGTTGTTGGGTTAACGGCAATCTACGCACGAGGCGGTAATTCCTTAGTCCCCCTGCTGGTAGTCTCTGACCAATGGCGCGCGATAACACAGAATGTTTGAGAGAGTCCATTACTTGTTCCTGGCTGGCAGGCGCAAATGCGAATAGGTAACGATGTGCTTAGTGCACAATACGGCCATCCTGTAGTGGCGGTGGTGGTGGTGGTGGTGGTGGTGGTGGTGTGTGTGTGTGTGTGTGTGTGTGTGTGTGTGTGTGTCCTTACAAAGATTAAAATTAATGAATATGGATAAAATGGCTAAAAACATTGTCACATAGTGAGGGTTAAACTTACAAAACGACGTTCACTCACTCAGTCTCACCTTATTCGCACTGATCCACGCAATCACTCTATCTCACAAGCCTTAGGAGAACGGAGAAAAGGCGAAAAATGCTGTACCTGTCAGTAAAACATAAGTGAAAGGGATTAAAATAGCCACACAGTGAAATGTGACAGACTGACCACTTTCAATAACAAGCATGTACCAGTCTGTAAAATACCTTAAAGGTTCTAAATACGAGAGAAAAGCTAAAATAGCAGCGTAGGGAAATCTGTCCGGTCTTGTGATGGTCAGACGTGGTCGACTGGAACGTTTACCACGAGCATCACTCAACATCTGACGCCGTTCACGCCCCTTCTATGCCCCGCCAGGCCTGATAACAACATTAATGCAATATAAATGTGACTTAAAGTCGTGCAGGAGGCATGCGACCGTTATTACAGTAATCAGTAGTTCCTCATTCAGGCTGACTGGGTCGAAAATGGTAAAAGTCAAACGCCAGGCAAGGAATGACCTCATAGCTCATATGATGAGTTTCAGAATTCATGCATCATCAGATAGTTACAAAAACTCAGATACAAAAATATGTTATTAAAGATAGTAATATATGGCTATTGCATTTCTCTTTTATTGAAAATACCTGTCACAAACTATAATACAACTGCCCAGGAGCGATTGTTGCACGTAGATAACGCGTTTCCAGTTGTGTGTGAAACAGACATTCCCTGACTACTGACAGAATTCCACAGAGTGCGGACCAAGGCTACACTTTTGTCACTAGGTGATGTTACAAAATGTATAGTGGTGTCCAGACACATCAACTATTGTCCATTTATTACACCGTGTCCTCGATGAATACGAAACAACTTATTATAAAAGAAATACACCGCCGGGAAAGAATCAGTACACCTGCAAGTATCCGATGACGGCATGTGCCACCTCGGCAACAGTAGATGTACTAATAATGGTTTCAACGTCGTTCGCCAATATATAGGCACTGCTCACAGCCAGACGGCTCAGTGTGGTGCAGACGTATGGAGCAAGCGGGAATCCATGCCACAGGGACGGCTCGTGCTTCCTACAGCAAACTGAGCGAGTCTGAAAGGCGTCAGATTGCGGCCTTCCGAGTGGCGGGATGGACCTTCGATAACTGTCACTCAAGTTGGACGTGCTACGTCAGTTGTGCAACGATGTTGGTATCAGTGGTCACGTTAACATCCTCGCACCCGCAGACGAGGTTCTGGGTCCAGATTAGGATCGTTGTGTTTTAAGAGCAGCAGGGGCAGTTCGTGCAGCTACCACAGCACAGATAAGAGGGTTTGTGAGTTCAGACGAGTCAACATGAACTGTTGCGAACCGGTTTTTGGCAGTGGTCATAAAAACACGTACATCTGTAGCCCGTCTTCCACTCTCGCCACAGCATCGACGTTCACGGCTCGACGGACCTGCTGAGCGCTGTCTCGTAGAATGCATTCGTCCAAGACAAGTTGGTTCCACCCCAGGCCCTATGGTCTTTAGGCCGACAAGCTACAACTCTCGTTCGTCTTTGGTGTTTTTCGAGGTAACTCTAACTACAGCTCGGTAAGTGTAGAATGTTGTTATATCCGTTCTTTTGCTGTTCTTGCGACGGGAAGGTTATGTGTTGTTTCAACAGGATAATGCTTGTCCATACACTGTCCGTGATACTCAACGTGCTCTGCAAGAAGTGCAGCAAGTCCAGGACCATCTCCTCCAATTGAGCACATGAGGGATATGATGGCACGAGAAGTGAATCGTGTGTCTCGCCAACAAACAATTCGTATAGAAGTACATGAACAGGTCGAGCAGGGTTGGCGTAACGTACCCCCAGGTAGTATTCGCTATCTTGAAAGGTATGTGGTAAGGTCTGATCAGGGTAGCTTCAGAAAATAAAGTCTGTAGTTGCCAACCGCAAGGTGGAACGAGTATATCTTTTAGTAGGAGGATCTTTGATGGTTAAGAGAGCCGGGCGAGCACAGTAAAAAAAACCGGGGAGTCGCAGCTAGGTGCCCGGAGGAAGCAGACGTGTGCAGACAGCGTTCGGGTAGGTCGCTGCCCCTGAGCAAACTTTAAGACGTAATTGAGAGAAGATATATAATCATTTCAAATTGGTTTTTGTTAGATAATGTTCAGAGTTAGAATTTGTGTGTCCAAGGTTTGACGCAGTAAGCGTTTTGTAAAATTTTTTGTAAGAATGATTCGTGCTACGAAAATGCTTGAAATGGTAGGTTTTGTGTATGATTTAAAATTTTAACAATATATATATTGAGATCAACGTTGTGTTTAAATCTAACAGCCTGAATCATAATCTACATCCTTTGCTTATACTGAATATGAAAATGAGTAGCAAAGTAAAGTTACCCACCAATGAAAGAATGTAAAGAAAATGAGGCCTCTATGCAAGTGCAGTTCATACTTTGAAATCGATTTTGGTATAACTAACGTTATCAGAGCAAAGTTATTTCAAATAACTAATTTTACGCCATTGTACAACTAGCATTATTCAAGTCAAGATATAATTTCATTAAGTAAACATCAGGGCCAAAAGTTAATTTTCCAGCACCATGTTAATGCCATTGCACAAACGGCATTATTCTCTTAAACTTGATTGCTGAGTCAAATACATGTCACATTTCTCGCAAAATGGAGGAGTGCAAGAAAAGAGTTCACAGTCGCAGTCAGATGCAGGTTTGTTGAAAAATTAATTTAGAACAATCTTATCAACGATACTCACAAAAAAGGTAACAATTTTTGTTAGATACTTTCAATCTGCACCATTGAGTGAATTTCAGAGTCAGCGCATGCATTGCCGCCGGGGAGGCTACACTGAGTACTAACATCGGCGTTTCAGCGTGGATTGATACCTGGTACTCAGAACCGCTCGTGATACTGATCTGTAAATGTAATTATTTCATGTACACCATACGCAGTATTGCAACAATAAATCTTGCGTGAGTTGGAAACCTCTAAAAAGGTTCACCAATTTTTTTCAGGCAGTGCATTTCGTTTACACTAATGGTAACCACTTTCCAGTGATATAAGGTTACACAAAATATTGGTTTAATTTGTGAGAACGTGTATCTGATTTTTTTTTGTCGTTATCTAATGACGGACAAATACAGAAACACATGTCTGAACAGTAGTCCTACCTTTTTTTTACTATTAAAAACAGTCTTGATCACGATTTATTTATTAAGGTGACCAGTTTCGACCACTACTGTGGTCATGTTCAGCAGAAAGAGGTACCTACTCAATGGTCTGAAGATGACCACAGTAGTGGTCGAAACCTGTCACCTTAATAAATAAATTGTGATCAGGCCTGTCTGTTTTTAATAGTAAATATTTGTAACTCATTGATTACTGCCACCTCCATAACGTATTCAAAAGTAATTAAAGTCCTTTCTTGCCTGATGTTGGCTTTCACCCACTCAGACCGAAAAAAACCACTGATTATTAATATTAAAGCAGTCTGGTGACCGTTGTGTCTGACATGACTGTCATCTGTGTGTACCTGTATGAAGTTACACTCATGGCGCTGTAGCGTGGTTCTTTAAACGACACGATGCCACATAAGTGTATCTAATGAAGTCTGAAAACAGAAAGTTACGCTGTCAATCAGGCATAACATGTAACAAAATAATGTCAAAATAATGCTCGTATAAACTTCTGAAAGCCTGTCGGTAAATCTAATCTTCGCCGTGTACTCGTTCGTGTCATGACCACTCGTTGCGACGTCTTGCCTTCTTACCGGAACGTTCGACGGCAATCGTCGCAGTGTTTGGTAGCTCGTGGCGGCTGTCCGCCAATTAGCCGCCCCTATTTTTAGGTAAGCGAGAGGGAACACGTAGGACCTGGCGCCGTCTGTGCGTTCACCGTAATTAACGCCGCCCCGCCGTCCCACCCCGTGGGAGAGGAAGGCAACTGCTCTGACGTCATCGGGACACTGCGCCGCGCCGCCGTGTGTCAACACATCCGCTCTTTATACCCCTTCCCTCACTGCCAACCGTGACCACCGTTCCGCTCAATTTACAAGCGCTCTAACCCCCCACTAATTCAGGCAGGTCCACTGCTACGTCTGGTTGTTTTGGTGGTTGCCTTTTTCAAGTTACGATAAGCCAGAGTATCCAGACACGAGATAATTTATCACGGTAATTTACTTGGTACAGAACCTGAAGTATCCTGGACATGGAACACTTCCACAAGAAACGCGTGAGCATTTAGTTCATTCTCTATATTTAACAACACAATGACTTGAACACAAATGACCTTCGTTGGCCGTCATAGACAACAAACTTTGCAACTAGTTCCTAACAGGAAAATAAGTTCACAACTGAACGCAAATATTTGGAATACAAACATTGGTTGAGAAAACAATACGATGAAAGTTTCTAAAGTCAGAGTTCGTTCTCCACTAGTTTCAATAACATGTAAGTTACGAACTGTACGAATTCACAGTCTCTACAGTCTTGCGAAATGGGTCCGACAGGAGGCCAAGAGGTCCGCGAGCACTTTGCCGGTGTCCCTTGGCTGCGAAGGCGGCGAGCGGTCGAGGCAGCATTGGATCCGGAGCATACTTCTTTCTCTTGGCTGGGTCTGTCGTAACTGCCGTGATCGGTCTTAAATACCCGCACGCCGGAGGTACACTTCCTCCTGATTGGCCGCACGTAACATTGACGGATGCAGCTAAAACGACCTCTCTTGCTGATTTACGTGAAAGCTCTCTGCAGATCGCGCTGGAAAAGGCGCAGCCGGAACGTCATCGCAGGGGCTGTACTGGCAACCAATGTGGCAGCGGTGAATTGCAGTGTAGCGTCGGCGCCTGACGGCTTTTGCGGCACGTCACTAGCAACAACCAAACAACGAGGGATTCAACTACAAGAAATGTTCATCAAATACACAAATTCCTTGACATTATAACTCTTACTTCTTTGGCTGCTTCCTTGCGGCGAAATGCTTGTTGGCAACCCCCCCCCCCCTCACCCCATTACCGCCAGCCGCTGTGACCGAGCGGTTCTAGGCGCTTCAGTCCGGAAAAGCGCTGCTGTTACGGTCGCAGGTTCGAATCCTGCCTCGGTCATGGATGGGTGTGATCTCCTTAGGTTAGTTAGGTTTACGTAATTCTAAGTCTAGGGGACTGATGATCTCTGATGTTAAGTTCCATAGTGCTTGGAGCCATTTGAATTTTTTTTTATCTTCCATTCACCCTTTTTTAATGTGTGGGGCGCCAGTAATGTTGGGATACTGTTACTTGATTTGATATACAGTTCTCGTAACAACAGCCCGCGTCTCTTCTGTCGTACATCGGTTACCCATCAGTTAATCGTTAACCTCTGACGAGGTGAACTCGGTAAGTGCCATCACCCTATTTCCCAGAAACTTGGCTCTGCAGAAGAGGAGTCGAAATGTGCCAAACACGTCTGGTTTATCAGTAGGTATTCGGCCGTTCCTATCACGCAAGATGGTTCAGTGGTTAGCACAATGAACTCGCGTTCAGTTGGTTCAAACAAGCGTCTGAACAGCCAGATGTCGATTTCCCATCATTTCCCTACATCGCTCCAGGCGAATGATTCTTTTAAAATGGCATAAGCGATTTCCTTCCCCATCCCTGACACAATCGGAGCTTGTGCTCCGTCTCTAATGACCTCAGCCGGCCGCTATGGCCGAGAAATTCTAGGCGCTTCAGTCCAGAACCGCGCTGCTGCTAGGGTCGCAGGTTCGGATTCTCCCTCGGACATGGTTGTGTGTGATGTCCTTAGGTTAGTTAGGTTTAAGTAGTTCTGAGTCTAGGGGACTGATGACCTCCGATGTTAAGCCCCATAGTGCTCAGAGCCATTTGAACCATCTAATGACCTCAATGTCAATGGGTCGTTAAATCCAGTCTTCCCTCCTTCCTTCCTTCGACCGTTTCTGAAAAAACGACCGTCAAAGTTATTGAGGTACTTGATGTGCCCTTTACTTTGCAATATCGTCAGACGAAACGGTAGTTTGGATGTTGCCGGCACGGTAGCTCACGATGTTCGGTCAGAAGGGTAGCTGCCCTTTGTAACAAAAAAACTGAGTGTATAGATGAACGGTGAACTTGAACAAGCGTCACGGGACGTCCGCCCCGAACAAATACAACGACCAATAACGAACAACATGACATTTAAAAAAAGGTAAAACTGTTTATAGCGTCGCGGTGTCTCAATTTTGCGCCCTATGTTCGAAACCCGACTCTGTTTTTATTTACATTATTTTATTTTTATAATTTTCATTTAATTACCAATGTCCGTAGAAGATTACTACAGGAATGTTTCTTATCAAATTAGGGGATACAAGAGCGTTATATCAATTGTAAATTTATATATGATTGACATTGTCAATTTGGGGAAATCTACGTTAATATACAAACAGCAGTACAGCTTCGAACAGCCAAGATCTCTATTGTCCAGCATTTATTGTGATGACTGGTTTCAGCAAACTACGTTTTCGTCATCAGATCTTCTGTAGTACATTTCACTGAATCTTTACCAAATATCGTATCTTATTATAGGACGATGCTTCATGAACATGAGAACACTAGTACGAGGGTTGGAACTTTAACAGTGGCAACTATTCATTTACAGCTCTTACAAAACAGTTACGTATTTCAAAGTTTTACTGACCTTCAAAGTAGTCACTAGCATTGTGTATAACCCCTTGCCAGCGACGTGGAAGTCGTAGGATACTCTTAGCAGTGCCAGTTGTGTTGACAGATCGAGCGGCGCGGTCTCTTGCCCGTCGAATTTGTAGCAGTTCTGAAGCGAATGACGTGAAGTGTTTCCTTCAGGTTAGAAATCGAGTTGAACGGAAGTCAGGTGAGTGCAGTAGGTGGTATATCACTTAACAGCCCCATCAGTCAAACAAATCAGTAACAGCTTGCACTGTACGTGTTTGAGCATTGTCCTGCAAAATGATGGTCAGATCCTGCACAAAGTGTCACCGCTTCTGTCTCTAAGCTGGTCGTAGGTTGTGTTCTAAAAATGAACAGCATAGGGACAGAAGTGATGACACTTTCTGAAGAACCTGACCATCATTTTGCAGGACAGTGCTCAGGCAGGTACAGTGCAAGCTGTTACTGATTTGTTTGACTGATGGGGCTGCTAAGTGCTGTATCACCTGCTGCACTCCCATGACTTAAGCCGTCCTAAGTTCAACTCGATTTCTAAACTGAAGGAAACACTTCACCGCATTCGCTTGAGAACTGCTACAAATTCGTCGGGCAATAGACCGCACCCATCGAACTGTCAACACAGCTGGCACTACTAAGAGTATTCTACGACTTCCACATCGCTGGCAAGGGATTATACACTGCTGGTGACTACTTTGGAGGTCAGTAAAACTTTGAAACACGTATCTATTTTGTACGAGCTGTAATTAAATAGATGCCACTATTAAAGTTCCAGCCCTCGTATATCACAAGTCAAATATAAAATAATACATACATCAATGTACATATCGAAATGATTGTACAAGCTCATGTTCGTACGTTATCAAATTGGAGACTCTTCAAGGAGTTTCAACCCTTCTCTAAGAACGTTGTGAAGCAGTATCCCCATCGAAGGTGATCACATCCGTTTGGAGCGCAGCGTGACTGAAATTTTTGTTCTCGTGTACAGACTGGAACCACTAGGGACCGTTCAAAACCATTCGACCAAATTTGAAGGCGAACCGAAGCAGCTATGATTATGCTTTTTCAGCTCTCCAACGAGCTAATAGATCATACGGGATGAGTGTGTGTCAAAGGGATTGTGCAAGCGCTTAGCACGTCATCACGGATTCTGTCTGTACAGGTGAATTTTTAAAATTCTCTATAACGGTGGTCGTGTACCATCGAGGGTTTTGCAGCCTGATTATGCTTTTTCACCTCTCCTACGAGCTAACAGACCATACGGAATGAGACTGTGTCAAAGGGGTTATGCAAGCTCTTAGCACGTCGTCACGGATTCCGTCTGTACAGGTGCATTTTTAAAATTCTCTATAATGGTGGTCGTGTACAATCGAGGGTTTTGCCGATGTGGGCGGTGGGGGAGGCGGGGGGGCGGGGCAGGGTAGTATCTTAAAGGGAACCTTCGCGGATTCACGAATGTGTCAATGTCGCATCTATCCGCGATTATGGCACAGTACACATAAACAGGATCTGCTTATTGCGTTCCAGGGGTGTAGGAGCGGGCTATTAAGCAGCTAGTGACCATCATCTTGGTGTCGAAGCTCTAGTAGGTTCTGTGTTTGTAGAGTAATTGCAGGACGGCAGATCCGCCTACTATAAAGACGACTTTTTTTATACTGTAAATGACCAAGCACATTCCAGCACTTTTGTTATACCAGTATACAATACTGTAAAGAGGGTCCTTGTAAGAGTCTACCTATTGCCGTAATGCTACTGCATTTTACGTGACGTTCTAGTGACGAGATCGGCTAAATTATGTTATTGATGGATGGTCAGCCGAGAGTACAGACATGATCCAAGAAGTGGAGTTTCCATGTTTCAGCACTGAGATATATGTCACAGAGTGGTTTGATGCTTGTGGGTAACGCTGCCAGCCACGATTGAGATTGAGTACCTGGCCAATGACTGCACATAGTCTGGTCCAGGATGCTACGAACACCAAAGAGAAATATTATCGACAGCCGCCGCCAAAGACAAAATGGAACATAAAAATTAATATTAGATCTGTTACATCATTACTTCTGTAATATTCTAACAGTATCTTGAAAGCATGTCAACTAAACTTCGACTGTAATGCCTGAACTTCATAGTTCGTCAGGAATTGGCTGGCGCAGACTTGTGTTACTTATGAGAAAATATAAGAGTGGGTACTACCGTTGGACGTAATTCGGTAGTTCGGGCACATTTGACTGGAATGGATGAGCAGTGTGATGTGTAACGTGACAATTTTTCAGTGATTCATCGCTGAATTTAATTATGATAAGTAAATTAATGATTGGTTCGTGTGTATATTATATTTGATTTATTATGAGCATGTGGGTTATTCCCTGACACCCGTTGATGGAATAGGAAGGTTTTACACTCGACTTCTTCTGATTAACCACAGTTAACGCGAAGTCAGGGACTATAAATGACTGGCAAATGTCGTGTATAAGCAGGGGATTAAATTTTTGTACTTCACCCCTTGATTTATGTGGATTCCACCGGGGTGGAAATTAAAATTATATATATATATATATATATATATATATATATATATATATATACACTCCTGGAAATTGAAATAAGAACACCGTGAATTCAATGTCCCAGGAAGGGGAAACTTTATTGACACATTCCTGGGGTCAGATACATGATCACACTGACAGAACCACAGGCACATAGACACAGGCAACAGAGCATGCACAATGTCGGCACTAGTACAGTGTATATCCACCTGTCGCAGCAATGCAGGCTGCTATTCTCCAATGGAGACGATCGTAGAGATGCTAGATGTAGTCCTGTGGAACGGCTTGCCATGCCATTTCCACCTGGCGCCTCAGTTGGACCAGCGTTCGTGCTGGACGTGCAGACCGCGTGAGACGACGCTTCATCCAGTCCCAAACATGCTCAATGGGGGACAGATCCGGAGATCTTGCTGGCCAGGGTAGTTGACTTACACCTTCTAGAGCACGTTGGGTGGCACGGGATACATGCGGACGTGCATTGTCCTGTTGGAACAGCAGGTTCCCTTGCCGGTCTAGGAATGGTAGAACGATGGGTTCGATGACGGTTTGGATGTACCGTGCACTATTCAGTGTCCCCTCGACGATCACCAGTGGTGTACGGCCAGTGTAGGAGATCGCTCCCCACACCATGATGCCGGGTGTTGGCCCTGTGTGCCTCGGTCGTATGCAGTCCTGAGTGTGGCGCTCACCTGCACGGCGCCAAACACGCATACGACCATCATTGGCACCAAGGCAGAACCGAGTCTCATCGCTGAAGACGACACGTCTCCATTCGTCCCTCCATTCACGCCTGTCGCGACACCACTGGAGGCGGGCTGCACGATGTTGGGGCGTGAGCGGAAGACGGCCTAACGGTGTGCGGGACCGTAGCCCAGCTTCATGGAGACGGTTGCGAATGGTCCACGCCGATACCCCAGGAGCAACAGTGTCCCTAATTTGCTGGGAAGTGGCAGTGCCGTCCCCTACGGCACTGCGTAGGATCCTACGGTCTTGGCGTGCATCCGTGCGTCGCTGCGGTCCGATCCCAGGTCGACGGGCACGTGCACCTTCCGCCGACCACTGGCGACAACATCGATGTACTGTGGAGACCTCATGCCCCACGTGTTGAGCAATTCGGCGGTACGTCCACCCGGCCTCCCGCATGCCCACTATACGCCCTCGCTCAAAGTCCGTCAACTGCACATACGGTTCACGTCCACGCTGTTGCGGCATGCTACCAGTGTTAAAGACTGCGATGGAGCTCCATATGCCACGGCAAACTGGCTGACACTGACGGCGGCGGTGCACAAATGCTGCGCAGCTAGCGCCATTCGACGGCCAACACCGCGGTTCCTGGTGTGTCCGCTGTGCCGTGCGTGTGATCATTGCTTGTACAGCCCTCTCGCAGTGTCCGGAGCAAGTATGATGGGTCTGACACACCGGTGTCAATGTGTTCTTTTTTCCATTTCCAGGAGTGTATATTCAAGATGCATTATGATAACGAGGACTTGCCTTCTTATTACTTTGCGCAGGCCATGGTGCTGCACACTTCTTAGCCACTACCAGTGGCCATCACCATGCAGCAAAACTATGCTAAGCTGGGGAAGCCACGGGCACTGTTGCTCACATACCAACACGTGGAGGTGAGGATGCGTGGAGTTCTTCTGTGTGTTCTTTGGTATTATCTTCTACGGTATTTACTTACAGCAATACATTTTCTTGTAAAGAAAAAGACGTTAATCTAGAAGCAGAAAAATATTTACTGCAAAATTTAAGAAGAGAAGGAAAAGAAGACAGGAAAGGGTAGATGGAGATGTCCCTTAACTAACACCACTCAGTGAAGGGGGCTTGATATTGAACTTCAACTTCCGGCCGCTATGGCCGAGCAGTTCTAGGTGCTTCAGTCTGGAACCGCGCGACCGCTACGGTTGCAAGTTCGAATCCTGCCTCGGGAATGAATGTGTGTGATGTCCTTAGGTTAGTTAGGTTTAAGTAGTTCTTAGTTCTAGGGGACTGAGGACCTCAATTGTTAAGTTTCATAGTGCTTAGAGCCATTTGAACCATTTTTTTAACTTCAACTTCAGCGTCTCCGTGTGGTGTTAACCATTTCAGTATTATTCGCATGAACATTACTCATCGGGAAAATTCAGTATTTTTGTGTTCCTGACATGTTCAATCTCGGTGCAATCTGCATTGTGTAGAACTGAAGAAAACGTCATAAGTCGAAATCCCAAAAAAAAGCATTATATTAAATGAGTGGTTTCTAAGAGCTATCCTGTCATCATCAGATCTTACTCTTTAAATTTTTTACACCTTTTTACAACTAATTTTTGCACTTTAAAAGTTTTACTTCATATTTTAAAGCATAGCATCCGGTGATGACAGCATAGCTCTGTCAAAATCAGTCGTCCTGTAAAATACTTATTAGCGTTCTTGGATTTTGAAGTTTTCTTCAGTTATCGATTTCTTCAGTCCAAGCGGATCTAATCTAAAATATGTTGGTGCTGTATGTTACCGTGGTGTGCGAGTTAATATTTGCTATGTTCCATATGAGCTAATTACTAGTCTTGAATACTGTCCTTGCTGATTTTGTATATATTGCGTAGTCGGCTTGATCTGTCCCTGTTATATATTAATATTGTTTGAATTACTGCTTGCTTGCTTTATAATACATTTATATTACATTCACATTACTACATTTACAATGATGTGTGTATTTTACTTAACAATCTTGCGTCCAGTTATAATGTAGATTCTAGAACAATATATATCCACAGACTATTCTAATTTCTTCTGCTTTCAATTACATTCACGCATAATGAGGTATAAAATGCGAACTTTGACTAATGTTTATGTTACTTTTTGCGTATGGCTTACGTGTTTCGTGTGTCTATGCTATATCAGTGTTGTCACTATCACTCATTTCATCGTGCATACTGGACCTACTCGAGCTATCTATGTCGTTCCGTCTTCTGGGCCTTCCGTGTGGATGAGTCTGTATAGGTTAAACTTGTTTGTATTTCAACCTGACTGCTCTACAATGACAACAAGACTTCAAATAATTAACACAAAAGAATGGCCCTGAATTGGAAGGCAGCCTAACAATAACTCGTATTTTTCATAAGTCATTTACCTCACATAAAATCTTCATAACACGAACTATAGCAATTACAGCAAGCAGCAACTACAGTCAGCTAAATAAAAGGATTCACGGTTTTAGTTAAACCGCTGAGTGCAAATGAACCTACCATCTCGTTACTTATTTTTATCATTTCTACATTGACATACGGAATTTTCCCTGACAAAGACGACACAAACTTAACTTATTTATAAAAAAAAAGAAAAAAATCTATTCATTTTTTACCCACAATATACAAGACCAACGCAGTCTCACTCCTCTACAATGACAACATGACTTCTAATAATTAACACAAAAGAGTGGCCCTGAATTGGAAGAAATCCTAACAATAACCCACACTTTTCGTAAGTCACTTACCTCACAGGAAATCTTCATAACACGAACTACAGCAATTACAGCAAGCAGCAACTACAGCCAGCTAAATAAAAGGATTCTACTGTAGGCTCTAACTACTAGTAGGGATTTGGTTAGCAAAGGACAGATTTTGTTGAAGAGCAAACAATATATTTAGTAGATTTTAGCTTATTCATGTGACATCCAGTTCCAAAAATTATATAGCCGTCAATAATTCCACTACCCAACAATGCCAACTACATCCACCATCATTTTGCAATGTCTGTCCTACCAACACTGAGTCTCCACGAAGGACACACATCCAAGCCGTCCGCTCGCTGACTGCTAACTGCTGGCCCGTCCAACCAAACAGTCTCTTACCGAGGACGCAGAGCACGGTCAGCGACAATAATTACAGTCTATAGCGCCTACAACAAACAAACATATGAAGAGGCTACTTACGTATGTTATCTTCTGCTTTTGAAATGTTGTTAGCGATTGCGTTCAGCTGTGTCCATGTATCTGAGTTCGCTTGTTCTTCGTACCGTGTAATTTCAGTTATGTATTCTATGTTGTTAGGTAAGTGCCTGTAAGCCTATCAAACGCATTTCAAAGGGAAGTGTTCTGGGTAATCAGTTTCCTCCCACGTGCGCCAACTGCTTTCTGAAAGGGACACGTGCTGCAAGTACGTGGAATAAGAGGCATTTCCAGTCACGGAGTGAACCATGGCACAGCTAGAGTTGACATGGCGCATCCGTAACCTCCTGGATATTCAGGAAAAATGAATATATTCAACGGCCCGTATCACTCTTGACCCACTATTTTTGCAAGATGTCCACAGGCCAATGTTTTAGTTGGAGCCTGTCTTCTATGTTTTGTCCAGTGATCTGCAACACTACCTCGGGGCTACCCATCTTCAGCCAGTATGTTGCAGCCTGATGTCTGATGCTTATATCGAACTGGTATATTCCAAGAACCACACACAGCGAATCGAACGATGTGGTGCAGAGTTCCTCAAACAGCCTAAGTAGCACATTCCTCCGCTGTCGCCTGACAGTGATCCTGTTCACAGTAAGTGCGAGTATGTGCTCTCATGTATCAGCCGAAAAGCTCAATATCGACTCAAAAAACGCATAGTGGTACATTATTACGTGTGAAAGTAGTAGTCTCTATCTTGTCGATTTTAATATCGCTAGTTCGTGAAGTATGCTTTCGGCTTTTTCCGTTGTTAATCTATGTGTCGTTCGTCAGATATCGAGTTAAAACTTCTCGTTTTATGTTTGTGTTGTTGAATTTAACTGTCGGTTGTCTCTGTAGTGATCCTTTAAGCGTTATATACGCTGTTTTATGCACTGCTATGGATAATTTGTTTTGATTGTACCGTGTTTTCCAACACTGTCCTTGTGTTGGCTCATATCACAGCTAACAGGTCGTCAGCATACTGAACAATCCCATCTGAACACTTATCTCCCTCGATTAAATTCAAGAGAGGTTCAATTGAAGACATGCGCGGAAAGACGGACTAACCATCAAATGCAAAAACTTAGAGACAAGTACATACGTTTTTGGATACGGTACACCGTTAGGAAAACACAGTTTTTTTTTTTTTTTTTAATCCCGAACATGTTTTACTGCTGTTGCAGCATCATCAGTGGGCTTTTATTTTATGGCTGTTAAACATAAAGAATGTCTTTTACTGTATGTAGACATGTAAAGATTAGTTTTTAATCGTAATTACAGATTTTTGAAGAACACTCACGTGGAGAAAAAAAACAAAGTGAAACACAATGTAAATAGACACACACTCACATACACACACACAAAACCTTCCACGTAGAATTAACTTCAGGCATAGCCATAACAGTTCCCAAATCATAATTTTGCTTAAATAATTTGTCTACATTAAGTTGTATATGGTTGCATATGACATACTGTGAAAGAAAACAGGCACTATAAAAACATAATGCATCAGGAAAACCACACCACGTGGTAAAAAGGTATGAGTACATAATATTATATGTCCTTCAAAAATCTATGATTACGATTAAAAACTAATATTTATATTATACAAACAGTAGAGAACGTTCTTTATGTTTAACAGCGATATAATAAAAGCCCATTGATGATGCTACAACTACAATGAAACATGTTTGGGATAAGAAAACAAAATTCTGTTCTGCTAAAGGCGGATCCTATCCTGAAATATATGTATTGTTAAAGCAAACACGGACAATAGAGCCTAAGCTTCAAGGTGATTTGTAATATTTGCAGAAGTCTGTGTGCCTCTCCTCATAGTTATCCCTGCTTAATATATTTCAGACAGACACACAGCCGTATGACTGTATTGTTGTTTATTTAATCACTATCCAGGTTTCGTTCTTTTACGTAATTTTCGAATGATTGAGAATATGTCAACATATATTGCAGGACATCAAGCTCAAAATTGGCCATAAATTAAGAAAAATATTCTCTCCCCACGAAATTCCAGATGCAAAATCATTAATATATGTCTGTCATAGAATCGTGTGTGATCTAGGGCTGTTGATAAACAATATTTTATATGTATATATACAGGGTGAGTCACCTAACGTTACCGCTGGATATATTTCGTAAACCACATCAAATACTGACAAACCGATTCTACAGACCGAACATGAGGAGAGGGGCTAGTGTAATTGGTTAATACAAAACATAAAAAAATGCACGGAAGTACGATTTTTAACACAAACCTACGTTTTTTTAAATGGAACCATGTTAGTTTTGTTAGCACATCTGAACATATAAACAAATACGTAATAAGTGCCGTTTGTTGCATTGTAAAATGTTAATTACGTCCGGAGATATTGCAACCTAAAGTTGACGCTTGAGTACCACTCCTCCGCTGTTCGATCGTGTGTATCGGAGAGCACTGCAACATACATCGCGTTTCTACAGAATGATCTGCCAACGTTGCTCGAAAATGTCCCACTGGAAACGCGTCGACGTGTGTGATATCAGCATGATGGTGCACCTGCACATTCCGCAATTAACACTAGGCTGACCCTTGACAGGATGTTCGACGGGCGTTTCATAGGACGTGGAGGACGCATAAATTGGCCAGCCCGTTCTCCTGATCTTACACCTCTGGACTTCTTTCTGTGGGGCACGTTAAAGGAGAATGTGTACCGTCATGTGCCTACAACCGCAGAGGATATGAAACAACGTATTGTGGCAGCCTGCGGCGACATTACACCAGATGTGCTGCGGCGTGTACGACATTCATTACGCCAGAGATTGCAATTGTGTGCAGCAAATGATGGCCACCACATTGAACATCTATTGGTCTGACATGTCGGGACACACTCTATTCCACTCCGTAATTGAAAACGGCTTCTATTCCACTCCGTAATTGAAAACGGAAACCACGTGTGTACGTGTACCTCACCCCTCATGGTAATGTACGTGTGCGTCAGTGAAAAAGACCAATAAAAAGGTGTAAGCATGTGGACGTAATGTGCTGTTGAAGTCTCTTCTGTACCTAAGGTCCATCACCGTTCCTTTTGGATCCCTACGTAATTGGGTGCTCTCCGATACACACGATCGAACAGCGGAGGAGTGGTACTCAAGCGTCAACTTTAGGTTACAATATCTCCGGAGGTAATTAACATTTTGCAATGCAACAAACGGCACTGATTACGTATTTGTTTATATGTTCAGATGTGCTAACAAAACTAACGGGGTTCCATTTAAAAAAACGTAGGTTTGTGTTAAAAAACATACTTCCGTGCATTTTTTATGGTTTGTATTAACCAATTACACTAGCCCCTCTCCTCACGTTCGGCCTGTGGAATCGGTTCGTCAGTATTTGATGTGGTTTACGAAATATTTCCAGCGGTAACGTTAGGTGACTCACCCTGCATATATATATATATATATATATATATATATATATATATATATATATATATATATATATATGGCGATAATTTTCCCCCGATAAATCGATATCAAAATGGCAATATCGGGCGCCGATATTTTCATTTTATATTTTCCTTTTTCACAATTTGTTGTTTTGAAATTACAGTAAAACATAATTTTACAATAACAGTGTGAAAGAATCTTACTACTATTTGAGTTTACATCACGACCAATCTTTCTCTTTGATTATGTGAATCAAGTATATGCGGCACAAAAGATGTCGTATTGAAATGCGGGTTGGCGGTGTAAATCGAAGAAAAAGTTTCCGATGTCAGGAAATAGCACACCAGTTGCGTTAAAAGATAATTTTTAACACAACTGTTGTGCTGTTTCTTCACTTTGGCATTTTTCAAAGGCTGTTGCAGAAAATGATGAACAAAAATCTAAATTAGAAGATTGGTCTTTGCTGTGAGCGGCGATGAGTGAGGGGAAATGCTCACGTAATCGGCACTCGTTGCTACTAACAGAAACCGCAGCGTTTAGTTTCACCACGCAATTTTGACACTACAGTTGCCAGGTGACTGGTGGTGGCGGCAATGGAAAAGGAGGGCATGAAGTGTTGTGGACAATTCCGACAGATGACGAAAACGGACCCATCGGACAACTTTTACTGTGCCACTTCCGAGCAGTTACCATTGTGAGTGAAGTGGTTATCGCCAAGTGTAAACGTGCATAGTTTGCCTTTCAGTTCTTGCTCTAAGAGGGATAGAAAAGCTGCTATCTCGTTGACGTGCAGAATATCTAATAGTAGATCACTACTTTAATATACAGCTCTAAAACTGGCAGTATGTTCACGATGTACAGCCGATATTTTTAGAGGCAGTGTGCTGTCACAAAGCTTAGGCCTGTCCCACCCCTCATTAAATCGACCAAGACTTATACGAATAATTGTAAGAACAGTTATTATTTTTATGTTCTTTAAGTTTGTTTTTGGATTTTCAGAGATACTGTGGGAAGAAAGTTTATTTATGTTGCAGATAACGTGGAAGACGTTGCCCAACGATCACCACGAAAGTTCGACGTAGCGGCAAGTGGGCAAGGAATAAAACGAATGCTGCGAACTACCGCGAGCCATGGAAGAACCTGGGCCGCGAGGGCGTCGAGCTTCCTAGGTCGTTGTTGGACAACGTCAAAGGCAGAGATATTCTGCTTTGTAAACAGATCGATCGAGTCTTGAAAGGTTCATGTAAAACGTATAGGCGGGTGACACATTAGGTGGGACCCGATGCCTGTAATACTTCCGCAGTTATTAAAAAGTTGTTAAACGGCAAGACCAATAGTTCATCATTTATATAGGTAAAAAGTAGTAAAGTTATAGAAAAGGAAGAGTTGCGGCGTCAGAACGAAAAGTGATACATCGCTCAGCAACGAAGAAGGACGTAAACAGCGGGCGTTACGTGGAGAAAACAAATCAACTGATAAAATAGTAAGTCTGTAATTAAGCATAAAGCGACGTAACACTGCAGCAGGTAAGTCTTCATTTTTTCCGTCGATATATTGATGTACCGTATTTCTTTCGATATATCGAGACAATAATGTTATATTTTTAATTATCGATATCTCGGTTTCCTGATATTTTCAAAAATATCAGCAGTCGTAGTGCGATCTGCTTTAGTCTTTGTGCTGATGATGACTGCATTATGATCGCTTGTGGTTACATTCAGATGTACACTTGTCCGTTTCTGTATTTATAGCTGTAGTGTTAACTATGGTCAAGTCTATATTGCTACTGCCACCTGTATTTCTTATATATGTAGATGTTTGTCCTTTTTTGTTGATAGTGTACGGGTTGTTCTCACTTAGGATGTCGTTGACGATCTGACATCAATCATCATTCCTACCACAATGCCTCAAAGTGGATATGGCATTGATGTCTGCTGCAGTGATCATCATCTTCCCTCTTGAGTAAAGTGCTTATCTACTGAATCATGTCTGTCTGTGGTTGAATCGAGTGCGAATAGAGGCGTGCAATGAAGCCAGTACGCATGTGTCTGCACCTTTGCGGAGCTCTACTGATACACCTTGTCTTTCGCACAACTGTGTAATTTTTGCAGTCTGACACTTGGTGTCCATTGTCACTATAGTCACTATAGCAGACATTAACTCTCTATCTTTTCTCATCTGAGTTGTCTGGCTGAAAAACACATTAATTTACTATTTTTACAGTTTGTATCCTGAGGACACGTCAAATCAACGTTAAACTCTTGTACCAGCACTGGGAGTTTCTCACATATTATTCTGCTCACAGCATTGAGCTGAAAGATATTCACGGCTACCTTGTACATATGTAGCACTTCAATACCATCTGCAGTTGGTCAAAGTACACCCTCACGTGAACCCTGACAATGACTTTGTACATTTTCTTAATGTTGAGAACTTCTGAACGCCGCCTGCAGACCTTTCTCAGCAAGCTCATTCCAATGAGCTGGGGAAGTTCCCGTGCGAAGGATTATCCTATCAATCTACTCCGTTGAAGGGAAGCAAATGAAATCACCCTCCTCGCTGCGCGGGATTAGCCGAGCGGTCTAGGGCGCTGCAGTCATAGACTATGCGGCTGGTCACGGCGGAGGTTCGAGTCCTCCCTCGCGCATGGGTGTGTGTGTTGGTCCTTACGATACTTTAGGTTAAGTAGTGTGTAAGCTTTGGGACTGATGACCTTAGCAGTTAAGTCCCATAAGGTTTCACACACATTTGAACATTTTCACCCTCCTCGTATAACTAATCTTTGTGAAGTTTACAGCATACCCCTCTTCTCGAGCCTACTGAGTATTACGTTCAACTCACGCAAACTTCAAGTACAAGCCCTCAGGTTTCAAGCACGACTGACGGTGGACTACTCCCGATGACAATACGAGGCCGACTGATAAGACAATTGCCACATACTAAAGAGACCAGCAATGTAGAAATTAACAACTTAATGCAAGAACCCGCTGATGAAGATGCTGAAACATGTTACGGCATTTATAAAAAAACGTTTCCGTAAAAGGTGGGCCTGACTTCCTGTAAGGCGGTCACAATGTTTCGGCTCATCAGTGTAAAGCTGCCCATGGCTCCTTCCTTCCTCAACTGGTCGAGAGCTACCACAGGTCACATCTGGATAAGACGCCAAATTCCACTTTATCCTTCTCCTTCCTTTCACGCAATGCAGCAGAAGGTGTTTGGTGCAGAACATGATGCACCATACCTGCAAGCAGACTTCTCCTGTTAGCCACCGTTGCTCACTCGATCGGAGTTCTCTTCTCGGGAAGAGTCAATAAAAAGGGGAGAAGGGCCTTCGACGTTGCCTTATAGGCGACAGTGGGGAGGAAATCACGGTGGCCGCCAGCTCCCCCCCCCCCCCCCCGCCCCCACTGAGGCAGAAAGACGTAAACATCCCGGCGTGGTGCCTCTTCCAACACAGCTGTTGCGCGACGCAGTATCTGCCAAGCTTCTAGGAAATGCGCCGCGATTACCTGGCCACAGAGGGACGCTTTGACGCGGCCGTATTAACAGGGCCTGTCTTTGTGGCGGCGGTTCCTATCGCGGGCTATTGTGCGCCTCGCGATATGAGCTGCCGTGGAAAAGAGGAGAAGCGGAGAGCAGCGCAAAAAAAAAGGAGCAGAGCGCGCCTGCCGTATCCTCGCAAGTGGTGGGGCACAAACGACACAGAATTTACCACGTTGCTCGCTCGCTCATAAATCCTCTTCCATTATTTTTCCGAGTCCCTTGTTTTAATTGAGTTATAAAACAAAATACCGGCGTCCGGTCCGGCCGCTAACTCGGTGTTCCCCGCGTCCTTCCACCCCCGCCCCTTCCCCCCACCGGCCGCTGTCCGCTTTACGCCTCGCCCCTCCCTTTCCGCCGGCGACGCGTCCGCAACACATTGTTTCCACGTATAAGCAGAGCGCATTCTTTCTGGCGGGGCGGTTCGCTCGCGTAATTTACGCCGGCCGTTAGACTAGGCGCGGCTAACAGGCTTACCCGCAACGGTTAAGTCCCGCAAGCCAGATATCACCATTTGCCAGCCGCTCGACTGCTGACAAATGCAGGGCGGAAGGAGAGAGAGAATGGCAAAGGGATGTGTGACACGCCGGATGTGGGAACAGAGAGAAAGAGAGAGAGAGATACAGTGACAGATGCTGACGCAGAGCGGTAATGAACCGTAACAGGTTTCCTGCGGCGCATCGATATTCCCGCTCTTTCTCTTCGCGTCGGAAATTATATGCCGGTAATATCGTTACTTTAGTGCGTGCTGTAATACGGCTGAGGTGAAGCGACAAAGGCTGGCTTGTGAATGGTGAAGCGTTTTACGAATTGTACCTTTATATACATAATTCAGCTGTAGTACAATGTAGTGGCAACGGAGGTACAGCTAAGCCTGGTGCAAGTGGTGCTGATACGTAACTGAAATACGTCATGTACCCAAATCGCCAAGAGGTACTGATAAATAGTTCTTTAATTACTATCGGTTTCAGTCTTCTGATCGTCTCCAGGTACAAAAAAATTATTTTCAGCAGCCTCCGTGGCAATGTTATCAGTGTGGCGTCAAATAAAACAAAAGCAATTCTGCTGTTAATAGTAGAATACGTGATATGTCTATGGTCAACAGTAACATAGATCACTATGTAGAGTGTGTCGATGCTAAAAAATAGAGTCTGATTAAGGCAATATACAGACTGATTATATTGACGGTAGCGACTCACGGCGGCTTTTATTTTAGTTGAAACCGCACCAAGGAAGTTTCCATGGAGCTATATTACCCACCTCTTCTGAAAATGGGCTTCAGAGTAACAATTTATTTTCTATCCTCACATTGTGATAATGGCAAATGGGATGTTGTGTCTATCACTGAATGAAAGTATCCTTCTTTGTATCTTAAGGCCTAAAAGGATAATCGTGTGGACTGTAACGTCGATACACAAAGATTTCCTAAAGTTGCTGAAGGTATTTAAAAACGATTAAATAAGGCAGTCGAGGATGTTGTTGTTCTCATTTACGAGGAAAATTTTATTGTTCGGTGCATAGTACATTATTAGAAAGCGACGTGCCTAGTACCTTCCCGACTCCCATGAAACAAAATTATCGCATCTTCGACATATATTTTGTAATAAGGCGTTAGATCCCCAATTTCACTTCTACATTGTTTATAGAAATGTCTGCTTCAGTGGCAGTTACATCATTTCCTGCAACCAAACCTCAAACTGTACATACGTTTTGTCTTTAAAGTGTCAAATTAAAGGCCGGCCGCGGTGGCCGTGCGGTTCTGGCGCTGCAGACCGGAACCGCGGGACTGCTACGGTCGCAGGTTCGAATCCTGCCTCGGGCATGGGTGTGTGTGCTGTCCTTAGGTTAGTTAGGTTTAAGTAGTTCTAGGTTCTAGGGGACTTATGACCTAAGATGTTAAGTGCCATAGTGCTCAGAGCCATTTGAACCATTTGAATTTTGTAAAATTAAAATGAAGTATCAACTCCGAAAACTCTATCTACTAAATTCTAAGTAACCTAAGGACAGCACACACATCCATGCCCGAGGCAGGATTCGAACCTGCGACCGTAGCGGTCGCGTGGTTCCAGACTGAAGCGCCTAGAGCCGCTTAGCCACACCGGCCGGCAAAACTATATCGATTTTTTAATTTCAACTATATTGGGTTTATCATATTTTACTAAATTGTTTTTAATAATTGTTGTAGTCTCCTTAACTAGTACATCTGCGTATATATTCTTCACTCCTAGCGATACGAATGTGAAGTCTAGAGGTACTTCAACTTCTTTTACATTACTTTGATTATGCATAACATAAAAATGATTCTGTGAAAGGACACACATGAAAAGAAGTTTTTCATCATCTCGGTTCCGAGAGTTCCGGAACCTGTACTGTTAATTGGAATAATCAACATAAACATCATTTCCTCCTCTTTTAACACTCATGAAAACCACACGTTGCATGTTGTATAACCTAGCAACCAGATCTTCTGAGGTGGTGGTCCAGATTGCTGTACAAACCGGTACCTCTAATACCCAGTAGCACGTCCTCTTGCACTGATCCGTCGTGGCATACTATCCACAATTTCATCAAGGCATTGTTGCTCCAGATTATCCCACTCCTCAACGGCGATTCGGCGTAGATCACTCAGAGTGGTTGGTGGGTCACGTCATCCATAAACGGCCCTTTTCCAATCCCCCAAGCATATTCGATAGGGTTCATGTCTGGAGAACATGCTGGCCATCTTAGTCAAGCGATATCGTTGTCCTGAAGGAAGTCATTCACAATATGTGCACGATGGGGGCCCGAATTGTCGTCCATGAAGACGAATGCCTCGCCAATATGCTGCTGATATTGTTGCACTATCGGTCGGAAAATGGCATTCATAAATCCTACAGCCATTACGACGCATTCCGTGACCACCAGCGGTGTACGTCGGCCCCACATAATGCCACCCCAAAACATCAGGAAACCTCCACATTGATGCACTCGTTGGACAGTGTATCTAAGGAGTTCAGCCTGACCAGGTTGCCTCCAAACACGTCTCCGATAATTGTCTGGTTGAAGGCATATGGGACACTCATCGGTGAAGAGAATGTGATGGCATTCCTGAGTGGTCCATCCGGCATGTTGTTGGGTCCATCTGCACCCCGCTGCATGGTATCGTGGTTGAAAAGAAGGATCTCGCCATGGACGTTTGGAGTGCAGTTGCACATCATGCAGCCTATTGAGCACAGTTTGAGTCGTAACACGACGTGCTCTGGCTGTACGAAAAGCATTATTCAACATGGAGGCGTTGCTGTCAGGGTTCCCCCGAGCCATAATCAATAGGTAGCGGTGGACCACTGCAGTAGAAGACGATGGGGCTGCTTGAACGAGGCATGTCATAGACAGTTCCTGTCTCTCTGAACCTCCTCCATGTCAGAACAACATCGATTTGGTTCACTCCATGACGCCTGGACACTTCCCTTGCTGAGAGCCCTTACTGGCACAAATGCGGACGCGATCAAATCGCGGTATTGACCGTCTAAGCATAGTTGAACTACAGACAACATGAGCCGTGTATCTCCTTCCTGGTGGAATGATTGGAACTGATCGGCTGTCGGACCCCCTCCGTCTAATAGGCGCTGCTGATGCACGGTTGTTTACGTCTTTGCCCGTAAATTCGAAATAGAAGGATTCACAACTCTGGGACGAGAAACACGAAGTCATTTTGTTTTTTTCGTGTTTCTGTTTGGAATTTAATAGCCAGGTCCTTTAGATCTTTAACATTATTTCCAATTTTAAATTTCGTTTTCTCTGTGTACTTTTCAAAATGTTATCTACTTGCTCATTCATAGATCATGCGATTATCTTTTGTCCATTTCCTTTTCACTCTGGTCTATATTTGGAGCACTTTAAAATCAGTTATCTTTAAAGCAGTGTCTAAATGTTCAAATCTACTAAATTAACGATGTCCGCTTAAACGACAGTTACGTTCAATTGTTTATAATGAAATGCACAATTTTAAATTGTATCCCAAACCCTAATTCAATAAAGATTCCTACTCTTTGTTAATCTAACTTTGGACAAATTTACAATTCTTTCATAAAATAAGGTTACATAGATCGGTTACATAGTATCTTGTAGCTTAAATCCAAGTTAATGAACTTTTTCTCTTGTCATTTCACTATGTTATTTTGTTGTTTCACGGTTCCACGTTCAATTCAATTCCTTACACAATGATAACATCACTTTTGCATGAGAGCGACTTTCTTATTAAGAAGACATTTACACTTCACGACTCTGGAAGTTGAACATTAACCCATAACTTTTCATTTCACCTTACACGCAATACACGATTTACCTTCTCTTTTTATTTTATAATATTTTGAGATTACGTCGCTTTGTAAACAAATATTCTTAAGCCTCATCTTTGTGTTCCATTTCATAATTTTAAACTTAAATTTTGGAATTTCAGTATTTCTTGTCTCGCCTTAAAAGAACGGTATTTCACAATTTAAAATATATTATTCAAAGGTCACCGTGACCGCATCCATTGTGTAGGAAGACAAACATAGTTAATGTTACTTTGTTATTTTGTTGGACAACGGATCGATCCAATTTTTGGTCGTTCTCTGATCCATTAATTACTAAAAAGAAAAGGAAAAATGGTATGATAGTACAGATACAGTTGTAAACTGACACAAAAATACATACACGAATGATCACAGTTTTCTGCTAGATGCAATGCTTTTTTGTATTTTCTGATCCTTGTCCAAAAAAAATAAAAGTTAAATCAAAGATAAAAAAATGCAGCAACTGTAAAAAAAAAAGAAATTTTATGAAGGAGAGTGTCGTAAGAAAGACACCAATACCTTCAGTCAAATGAAAAGTGTTTCACAATGAATTCCTTGGCCAACGCTACCAAAGATACTTTTCTGTTTCCACGTCTGTGGGATATGTTGATTACAGTTTCGTTCTTGTGTGGACTATAACAATTATCAGTGCAGAAATAAGTCATTTCTGCAGATGAAGGATGGTGTCACTGCATGATGCTGTTTTGTATGTGTCTACTGGAACTCTTTAGGTGCAGATCCCAAAAAGCATGTCCAGAGGACATGCACATGCTACATATCACCAACTTTTGCACTTTGAAAAAGTTCCAATCATTGGCAGATTTCAGAGATAGTTAGCTGTAGAACAGTGACTGCAGATTCAGTAATAGTGACATGGACTCAGGACCACAGAATAGCAAAAGAGTATGCACATGCCCTTCAAGAAAGAGTTTACCTTGAGAAGTTTAAGATATTTGAATGATTATAATTTTTCTGGGTATCAATATACATTACTTTAAAATATCTATACTATATAACTGACTTTTTGGCCATATTCGAACGGCGTTTCTCAGCGCAAGGTTGGTTATACTGGAGCAAAGGAGCCCCTACTTATTACAAAACTGTCGGTGTGACTACATCAAATTTCTGGAAGTGTATTGGCCCTAGAATACCTGCATTACACAGCACTAATGCATGTACTGATCGGGTCTATGCCACCACAGTAGGAAGTCTCTTGTTATAGGCGACGTCACTAGATGCCAGGTTTTAGTGAAACAAATATGCCTGAGTGTGATATACCAATGGTTGAATTTTGAGGCAGAAGCATTCTCGTCGCCTGAGTCCAGCGGCACGACCATGATGCCAGTGCCATGCTCGATAGTGATACGACTAGGAAACGCATGCAGCAACCATGTGTTCGAAACCACCAGCACCTGCCACCAGCACTAGTTTCCTCTGGGGCTTGGTGCCACAGTCCAGCCAACCTGCCGTCTGCACCTGTGGCTGCCAGAACAGAGTTCCTTCCCTGGGACTTAATGGGACAGCACCTGCCGCCCTCCAACTCCTGCCAGAGAAGGGCAGATCAAACCCCCCAAACACAGCAGTCTTCTTGCTGCCAGTGATAAACTGCAGAGCTGATGGCCCGGCCCAGGTGTAGTCGCCAACAGAACAGTAGCACCCCACAGTCACCATGGTCGTCACATAGAGAAGCCACTTACTGTCGGAGTGACTGCTGTCAGCACTGTGGGGCACCTACTGAGCATCCTCTCACCAGGGTGGAAGCTGTTACCTGTATATCAGCGCCAGCCACGATCAACTAAGTGGGGCGTGCTTTGCCGCATTGAGCCCTGAGAAAGCAGGTACCGAGACCTGCCCGTTACCATGCCCACTCGCCACTCTTCAGTGCAAGTGCACCCTTCAGGGGACTGGTCATGATGAGAGAGAGATGGTAGGCAGAAGGCTACTCGTGGACTGTCTTGTCGATGTTTGCCACCTGTCTGAAAATCAGTGTTTCCCTTCTGGTGAGCACGTTTTCTTCCTGGTGTGTGTTGTTTGGATTCAAATTGATCTGTAGTGAAGAGGTCCTCCAGGATGTAGATCACGAACTACACTGTGGGCTCTCACATCCTTTCCCAGTGAGACTTTTTCCTCATGACCACGCGTGGTCTGTCGGAATGGTGTAGTTGGGAGCCAGGACATTTCTCCAGTCATGCAGAAACAATCCGACTAACAAATAAAAGAAGGAGACAGGTGTGACAATCTCCGAGTAATAATATTAGACTGCTGCAGTACAGTGCAGTGTGCGGAGAAATAAAAGGGGCCTGGAGAACTGACTTCCAGGGTAAAAAGAAACAGGAAAGAAAATACAGTACTAATCTGACTATAGCAGAAAGTACAGTGGTAATCTGACTACAGCAAATGTTGGAAGTAACCGCCATTCTTCTCTTGGCACTTTTGGGCCCTGGTCGGCAAGTTTCCGAAGGCGAATCAGAAGTGCTGGAATTGCTGCAGTCTCATCTGAAATGTTCTGCTGCAGTTTCCGGATGCCTTAGACTTGAGGACTTCCCACACAAAGTAATCGCACACTGACAGATCAAGTGACCTGGGTGGCCAGCTGGGGCAGCGACCAGAGGTATTGCAGAAGATCGTAGAATTTTTGGAATGTCTCTGACAAGAATGGACAGTGGAGCATTGTTTACTGGAAGCTGGGTAGAGGTCTTGAGTTGCCATGGGTGAGACGTGGCTGTAGTCTATCCCCAAGTTAAAGAATCTGTGCATTGAGTGAACTTTAAAAGAAACCAATGTGAAATTTGGAAATGGTATCAAAGAAATAAGAACTTCGAAGTCTGCCGAAGACACAATTCTGACAGATCCAAACAGGTCTTGAAACATCAAATGATTGGAACCTGGACAGTCTTGGAAAGAGATTATAAGATGAACGACAGTTCCAAGACTACACTGGACTTGCAGTATGATTTGAAAGGTTATAGGCGATCCTTAGTTTATGCCCTGGCAGTAATCACTTTAATTACTAAGCCTTCCACTTGACTACCTGGCCTATATGTTTGCTAAACTGATGATGTCCTTCGACTGTGGTTGCTATTGTTGTTGTTAACCTGCATTAGAGGTTATCACAGAATCAAAATTGACTTGAATGCTTAAGTAATCTAATAAAATGGTGGTGGTGTCATTATTGTAGACAATTGTTAATGTGTGATTATTTTACACTGGACTTGCAGTATGATTTGAAAGGTTATAGACGATCCTTAGTTTATGCCCTGACAGTAATCACTTTAATTACTAAGCCATCCACTTGACTATCTGGCCTATATGTTTGCTAAACTGATGTTGTCCTTCGACTGTGGTTGCTATTGTCGTTGTTAGCCTGCATTAGAGGTTATCACAGAATCAAAATGGTCTTGAATGCTTAAATAATCTAATAAAATGGTGGTGGTGTCATTATTGTAGACAATTGTTAATGTGTGATTATTTTATCAACATTGGTTTGATCTCTTATAAAAATTATTGCACAGGTTTATTGAACATAAAATAGGACAAACTATACAAGCTAAGCCTGATGATAAGTAAGTCATGATATGTTAGCAACACAAATAGATGCTACAAATGATTAAAACCCCGCTGGATGGCGACTGTTTGACAAAGACTAAGGTTTTTCTGATTAAGTTATTTACTCTGGCTCAACCATGGATAAAGCAGTCTGAAATTATCTATCGCTCAATAGACTTTGATGGATTTACCTTACACAGAAGTTATTCTACGCGAGACTGTAATTCTGTTTGCCTTAACAAGCTGGATTATCAATGCTATACCCCTTTCTCGATGCGTAGCAGTGTCTTAGACGAAGGTCGTGGTTCGAGCTTCTGCAGTGCAGTGATGTGCAACACTTATAATTCGTTATCGTGGGCTGTACGTGGATACCAAGCCTCAAATGTCCACTGTAAGATTTACTATTAAATGAGAAAATTGCCTGCTTGTTCTTAATTCCAGCAAATGTTATTCGAAGGGGAGTCTCCATAAATATCTCACAAGCATTAACAATGTATTTGCTCCCGTCAATACCTGCTTATGTTGATAACTTTCTGTCATCTCACAAAAATGATGTCTTGGCTGTAAAATCAAGATTAAAGGGTAGCCTTGAATATGAAAAATAGTGAGAGAGTGACACGTTCTCACTCAAAGTGAAACAGGTTTAGTGGAACAAAGATCAAGTGATATTGAGGGATTTAGATTAGAAAATGAGACTCTAAAAGCAGTGCATGAGAATCACTACCTACCTGTTTAGCTAGTCAAATAATAAATGGTGGCCCAGGTGTAGAGAAAAAAATGCAGACAAGCAAGAGCACAAAAGCCTTTCCTGAAGAAGAGAAATGTTTTAACAAGTAAAGTAAATTTAAGTGTCAGGAGATATTTTCTGAAAGAATTCATACGGCGTGTACCCTTGTACAGCAGCGAAAAGTAGACGCTAAACAGTTGAGACAGGTATAGAATATAGTTTATGTGGAGGAGCAAGGAAATGCTAAAAATTAGATTGTTAGTTCGTATAATTAATGAATGGTTACCGAATTTAATTGAACAGAATAGGACTTTATGATATAGCTTTATTAAAAGAAGGGATCGATGGATAAAACACCATGAGGCAATTTGGTAATGGTGGTGTGTGTAGAGGAAGGGGCAGGAATAGTAATAAATGGAGATTAAGGGTTAATTACAGTAAGCAAGCCGGCCGCAGTGGCCGTGCGGTTCTAGGCACGTCAGTCCGGAACCGCGTGACTGCTACGGACGCAGGTTCGAATCCTGCCTCGGGCACGGATGTGTGTGTTGTCCTTAGGTTGGTTAGGTTTAATTAGTTCTAAGTTCTAAGGGACTGATGACCTCGGATGTTGAGTCCCATAGTGCTCAGAGCCATTTTGAACAGTAAGCAAGCCCAAGTGGATGTAGGTTGAAATAGTTATGCAGAGATGCGTGGAGAACTACAGAGTGGGGCAAACCAAGTGGTCCGGACGAGTGGGTACGAATGAACGTGAATGTATGCATATAACCACACCCTGTGACGTGAAAACCATTTGTACGTCCGCCACCTGATTCCCACTTCAGAGCGTAGTGTGGGGTGTGTTACTGTGAGGGGAAGAATCCAAACGATTCAGTGGTACTCACAGTGGAACAGTGGGTGTTCGTTGTGGAAACTTCAGTATAATAACCTCCATTTGAAGCACGGGCCGCTGCAGAACGTGCAAAAAGAAGGTAAGTGAGGCTCTGTGAGGTACCGAACTGGGGTGTGGAACCATGCTGAGGCCCTTTCAAGTTGGTCCCGCAGATTCTCTATTGGGTTTAAATCCTGGGAATTTACGGTAAACTCATACTGATGCTCTTAGGACCACGCACGTAGAATAACGGGATCAGCCAGGGAATGACACTAAAACATTCCCCAGAACACATCGCCATATACACGCCAACGGCCATCTATGCGATGGAGCATCAGAGATGATTCATCTGAAAAGGCCATCTGCCACCACTCAGTGGACGTCGGGTTGTGGTAAATTTTAGCCTTCGTCGCCGATGAACAGTAGTCAGCAAAGGTGCATGAACCAAGCGCCTTCTGCGGATTCCCGTACGCAGCAACGTTCGCTGGTAGCCCCTTGGTTCGTCTTGGCGGTCAGTTGTTCAACAATTGTTCGTCTATTCGCCCGTACACATGTCTGTGGTTAGCCCCTCTCACCTACATCCCACGGTGCACCACGGTTCCTTCGGCGTCAGTTTTGAGTAGTGTCATTTCGCCATCCTCAGTATAATCACGGCGGAAAGCGAACAGTTTGCAAACTTAACCGTTTTGAAAATACTGCCTCCGTTGGCGAAAACGCCAATAATCGTGCTCTTTAGGACGTCAGGTATATAACTCCGTTTCAGGATTACGACAACGACGTTTCTGTGTCCCCTCCCCTTTCCCCGCCACACTTTATGTACCTTGCACTGCTAGTGCTGTCATCTTCCGTCAGTGAGTGGTTACTGCACGGTGATGTCCAACATAGACAGTGGTCACATGTGTATATTTATCAGAGAAACACACGTAAACGGAGTTTATAAATGCCTTTAGCAGTGAACACAAAGCTGATGTTGGCCTATCAGAATCACGCTGACAGCATTAAAGTTAGCATCCGTCTGTGGGCAAAGAATGTACTGAAATTAAATGAAACAGCACGATGGAGCACACGCACACAAACATTATGCAGAAAACCCAGTTACAGCAACAACTCATTGCTGTACTGCAATTAGTCATTGCAGGGACTAATTTATCCAATGGCCTTACCAGAGTGGAAATAACGGAGTATGCAGGAATGGAAAGTGATGGTGGGACAGTGTCACCTCGTAGACAACTCTTCACATGTTGGCGCGGCGGTTGTGACGTAGGTGATACAAACGGCTGCGTAACTGAACTAAGAGCTTAACAGCAAGATGCTGGCGGCCTTACAGCTACTCAGATTTTCCGTTGAGTAGGTCCCCTGGCTCCAGACTACAAATCAAGGGGCGGTGACCTGAAAGGAATCACCCCTGACTCTTCCCTTGGACAAGGCAAGGGTGAGGACCTCCCATAGTTGGCAGGAATTGACCATATACCACCTAAGGCAGCGGACGTGCATTGTGTTTTCCTTTCTTGGAGCCAGTTATGTCGTGACTGACTATTCCTCCGTCTAACGGCCAAACTTGGCGCCCTTTTCACATCACCAAGACTTTTGAGCAGCAGGCATAAAAATATTTGCTTTGTAAATAAAACCACCTTTTCTTGCCGCGCTGTATATTATTTCTCCTAGACGCGTTTCGAATTTTTCGCTTTAAGGCGTCACCTGTGGGATAGTTCTTCGCATTTTTGATTGGCATCTGCTTTTCCTCTCATCTAGTCACATCCTGGAGGTCTCACTACAAGTCTATTTACGAAACATAAGCATGTTTTTGTGTTCCGAACTTTTCATCTTGTTTGCCCTTATTGTTGCGATGCACAAGTGTTCTGTCACTGGTTATAGATATTTGATCAAAATATGTATAACTAGTGACAGAAGACTAGAAGACTAATAGCGCATCACAGAAATAAGGAAAATTCTTAGACTGACCATTTTTTCAAAGGAAAGGGTATCGTTCAAAGGTAAAGATGACAATCAACTGCCACTCGCATTTTGATATTACAGCTGCAAAACTGAGATCCTTCGTTTATAATACACAACTAGGTCTTGAGATAACGGTATACTAAAAAATATGGATAAAGAAATCCTTAGGTGTGCTATTAGCGTGCATGAAGAGATATGGGGGTATTGAAAGGATAATTTGGTACTTAAAGGGAGATGAAAATCCAATAGTCGTGGGAGATTGGACTACGGTTGCAGGGGAAGGAACAGAAGAAAGGATTACGGGAAAATACAGGCTTGGCATAGGAATGAGAGAGGAGAAAGACAAAGTGAATTCTTCAATAAATTCTAGACGGTAATAGTGAAATACACCGCTCAAGAAACCAAAGAGTAGGAGGTACATCTAGAAAAAGTCGTGATAAACAGGAGGATTCCAGTTAGATTACTTCATGGTCAGGCAGAGATTTCGAAATGGGACATTGGCTTGCAAGGTGTACCCTTCCGCAGATTTAGACTCACACCACAATTTAGGAATTATGGAGAGTGAATCAATGCGCAAAGAAGAAGTATACGGAAATACTAAAAAATGAAGGGACCCACTTGAAGTTTTCTGAGGCTATAGGTGATGCGATAACGAATAGCTCAGTAGGCAGTTCAGTTGCAGAGGCAAGTACATCTCTAAAAAGGGCAATCGCAGAAGCTGGAAAGAAAAACATAGGTAGAAACAAGTTAACTACGAAGAAACATTGACTAGTAGAGGAACAGCCAATTGACGATGGAAGAAAGTACAAACACGTTCAAGGAAAATCAAGAATACAGAAACACAAGGACGTTAGGAACGAAATAAACAGGAAGTGCAGGGAAGCTAAGGCGGACTGGTTGCACGAAAAATGTGAAGAAGTGGAGGAAGGAATGATTGCGGGAAGGACTGACTCAGAACGTAGAAAAGTCAAAAGACCTCCGTCACTAGTTATAGATATTTCGGTGAAATTAAAAGGGCCGTATCATGAAGAGTGCAATGGGAATTACACTGTTAAGTGCAGCGGGTAGAGCGAGTAGGTGGAAAGATTCCACTGAAGGCAGGGTTTGTCTGACGTCATAGAAGAAGAAACAGGAGTCGACAGGGAAGAGGTAGGGGATCCACTACTAGAGTCAGAATTTAAAAGAGCTTTGGACAACTTAAGATCAAATAAGGCAGAAAGGATAGATAAAAGTTCATCAGGATTTGTAAAATAGTTGGTGGAAGTGGCAACAGAACTTTTACTCACTTTGGTGTGTAGAATGTATGAGACCGTCTATATACCATCAGACTTACGGAAAAAATATCATCCACTCAAATCCGAGGATAGCAAGAGCCGGCAAGTGGGAGGATTATCGAACAACCTGCTTTACAATTCATATTTCAAATTGCTTACAAGAATAATATACAGAAGAACGGAAAAAATTGAGGATCTGTTATATGACGATCAGTTTGGCTTTAGGAAAGGTAAGAGGCACTACTTAAGTAGCGGCTGATAATGGAAGCAAAACTGAAGAAAAATAATGAAACTTTCATAGGACTTGTCAACCTGGAAGTCCGTTCGACAATGTTGAAAGGTGCAAGATGTTCGAAATTCTGATGAAAATAGGGGCAAGCTCTAAGGAAAGACAGTTAAAATACAATATGTTCACGATACAAGAGGGAACAATACGATTGGAAGACCAAGACCAAAGAGCTCGGATTAAAAAAGGAATGTAATCTTTTACCCTTACTGTTCAGCCTATACACCGAAGAAACAATAATGGAAATAGAAGAAAGGTTCAAGATTAAATTAAATGACAAAGTAAAAGAATATCAATGATAAGATTCGCTGATGACATTGCTACCCTCAGTCAAAGCGAAGGTGTATTGCAGGTTGTGTTGGATGAAAGTTGGATGAAATAAAATCTAATGAGTGCAGAATGTTCATTGAGAGTAAATAAAAGGAAGACGGAGGTAATAAGAAGCATGAAAAATGAGAACTGCGAGAAACTTATCACCAGATTTGAGCCCACGATGTTGACGAGTTAAGGAATTCTGCTACATAGACATCAAAATAACCCATGATGGACAGGGAAAGGAGAACATAAAAACAGACTAACAGTGCAAAAGAGGTCATTTCAAACCAAAAGAACTCTACTAGTATCAAACTTTGGCCTTAATTTGACGAAGACATTTCTGATAATGTACGTTTGGAGCACATGTTCCACACCCACGACTGACATGTTCCACACCCACGAGATTCATCTCGTTTTTTGGGTCTATGGAACGAAAACTGAATCTAATCTAATCTGACAGCATTGTACGGTAGTGAGACATAGAACGGAAGAGAAAAGAATAGAAGTATCTGAGATGAGGTGGTGCAGAACAGTGTTGAAAATCTGATAGCGTGTCAAGGTAAGATATGATGACGTTCTCCCACAGAACAGGCGAGGAAAGGAATGTATGGAAATCACTAACAAAAGAAGGGACAGAATGATGGGAAATCTGTTAAGAAGTCAGAGGACAGCTTCCAAAGTTATAGAGGGAGGTGTGGAAGGTAAAAACTGTAGAGGAAGACAATATTGGAGTACACCAAGAAAATAATCGAGGAAGCAGATTGCAAGTGCTATTCTGAGATGAAAAGAATGGCGCAGGAGAGAAATTTGTGGCGGGCCGCATCAAACTAGTCAGAAGACTGATGACGTAGGAAGAAAAAACAGGTTTCGTATTAATCCTATAATTATGTGACATAGTTTTCGTTACCAAAGTACCCATATGCAAAAAATCAGGAGAAATCTGCCAAGAAAATTATTTTATCTGGCTTGAGTCCATCATATTGTACCGTGTTCAGTGATTCGAAAGTCAGCACGTCCATTCATCATTATGCATCCAATGTAATACATGGAACCCCAGAACGCTCGTGTTCGACTATGTTCCTGGGTACCTTATGTGTTCCCATCTCTCGCTTTCTGAGGCACGTCCAGCATTGCCGACCATCATCGTTTTGATGCTCCAGGAGTTGCGCGCAGAGGCATAACGTTGCATGCGCGTACCGTCCCCTAAATCTTTGAATGCGGTGCACTCACTGACCAGCGTTATTGTGGAACTGTACTCATTTCCCGTGTGCCGCTTTTCACGGGTGCATTCACCCCTGATTTCATTTTAATGGATGACAAAAAGCGACCGCATCAACAGCGTAGGTGCGGGAGCTCTTGGAACGACAGAATATAGACTGGTCTGCCCTCGTCGACCGATCTAAATTCCATAGATCACGTATGAGATTCGTCGGGATGACATACTGCAGCACGTCCGCGTGTGCCAACGACCATCCAGCAGAAGCTAATGTCAACCGTGCTGGTTGAGTAGCGGTACGCTCAGCCCCAAAAACTCCTTACCAACCACGTTGCCAGCATTGCTGAACGCTGCAGAGCGCGTATTTCAGTACGCGGTGTCCTCAAACCTTATTGAAAACCATGTCTTGCCTTTTGTAATGCCCAGGGGACCATCATGCACCGCAGTAGCTTCAGTGTAATTAGTATCTTCGAATAAATGTAATTTCTCTCTCGCTGCGTATTTCTTTCACTTACCTTCTGTACTAAACCGTAGCAGATCTTTTCATACATGGTTCTCCTTTCATCGAGCTGCCTTCTTGGCAGTGACACATCGTGGGAAAGATATTTTTGTGCTTAAGTTTTGCACACCAGTGTATTACACTGAAGAGAGCAAAAAGGTGGTACATCTGCCTAATCTCTCGTAGGGACCCCACGAGCACGCAGAAGTGCCGCAACACGATGTGGCGTGGACTCGACTTGTGCTGAAGTAGTGCTGGAGGGAACTGACACCATAAATCCTGCAGTGCTGTAGATAAATTCTTAATAGTACGAGGGGGTGCAGATCTCTTCTGAATAGCATGTTGCATGGCATCCCAGATACGTTTCATAATTTTCGTGTCTGGGGAGTGTGGTGTACAGCGGGAGTGCTTAAACTCAGAATAGTGTTCCTAGAGCCACTCTGTAGGAGTTCTGAACGTTGGAGTGTCGCGTTTTCCTGCTAGAATTGCCCAAGTCTGTCGGTATGCACATTGGACATGAATGGATGGAGGTGATCAGACCTGATGCTTAAGTTTAAACCAGACTCGTCCGACCTGGCAACATGTTTCCTGTCGTCAACAGTCCAATGTCGATGTTGACGGGCCCAGGCGAGGCGTAAAGCTTTGTGATGTGCAGTCATCCAGGATACAAAAGTGAGCATTCAACTCCGAAAGCCCATATCCATGGTGTTTCGTTGAATGATTCTCACGATGACACTTCATGATGGCCCAACATTGAAATCTGCAGAAATTTGCGGGAGGGGTGCACTTCCGTTGAAAGATTATCTTCATTAGACGTTGGTCCCCTTCTCGCAGGATCTTTTTCCGGCCGCAGCGACGTTCAGATTCGATGTTTTACCGGGTCCCTGATATTCACGGTACACTCGTGAAATGGTCGTACGGCAAAATCCCCGCTACATCACTACCTCGGAGAAGCTGTGTCCCATCGCTCGTGCGCCGACTGTAACACCACGTTAAAACTCACTTAAATCTTGATAAACTGCCAATGCAGCAGCAGTAACCGATCTAACATAATGCGCCAGACACTTGTCTAATACAGACGTTCCCGAGCTCAGCGTCGTATTCCGCCTGTTTACATACCTCTGTGTTTGAATACGCTTGCTATACCAGTTGCTTTGGGGCTTCAGCGGATCTTCACGCATACTATATTAAATTGAAAACGCCGATATTTATTTACCATCCAGGTTTTTGCCACTTTTCTGGGCGTATTAAAAACCCACGTTGACGCTCTACAGATTTTCGATCAAACAGTTTCGCCTGAAAATGGTAAGTTGTCAGTTGCTGTATGTATGATATAAGTGTTGGAAAGTAAACGAAAAAAGTCCAAAACAATCATACTGCACATGGTAGCCGTTCCTCTGTCCTACGAAAAACGGCTTAAAAATTACGATTAAAAACACTCAACAGGTTACTAACAAGATTTTTCCAATATTTACGGGCAGCATGTGATGATCATCGTTCTAAGCGGCTGCCATGTGTGTTAATGTCTTCCCGCTGCGCCCAGCCACAACAGTTATGACAACTGGGGTAGACCTCACGCAGGAACGGCTCTACCTGAACTTTCTAGAATTCCAGTCGAATCACGTAACTTTGAGGCTCAGTCCACATACTGATGTCCATACTGTAGCCAATAGTAGCTCATCGCCGTATTCACTCATGCACTACATCACTCTGGCAATAGCCGCGGTTTGAAAGTGCGGTAATTTTGAAACGGAAATTGCATTTCAACTTAAGGTCACTTCTCCATTTTCCGTGGGTGGGGGTGGGACGTGGGGAGGTCTTGAAATCCCAGACCCCGCCCCAGTATGACTGAACCCACGGGAGCTGGAAGTAATAGTTCTGAACGAACTGAGGCGGGAACATTGGCTACTGATGTGAGCGAACTAGTAAGTTTCACTGTTCATTCAGTCCATGCTTTCGAGGTATCACGTAGTGTGTGCCCGTATTATTTGAAATACCTTTAATTTCAAAAGCAATGCTTCGAATTATGTAAATAAATTTCTCGTTTACGATGCTTAAGGAAACAACATATCGACAATCAACGCTATTTTCCATGTTTCTGTTCCGTCAGTTCTCGAGTCGTTTTACACTTTACATTTGTTACCTTGAAAAGGAATTATTACGAACTGACTCGAATTGATTGCCGTTTCGCTGTGTAACCCAAACCGCGATATACCTTGAGTGTAGCTAAGCAACGGCCTGGTTCCCGTAACGCCACGGGGCATCCGCATGTTCTGTCGCGCTGACTCAATGGTGGCCCGCATCTGGTCGCTCTCAGTCGCTGGCCACCGATTGCTGAGGACATCGGCGTCCGAGAGCAAGTACTAGCAGACATGTGGGACATGCTTCCCCCTACTTATACCTCCCGAGGAGATCACGAATGTAAAATTAGAGAGATTCGAGCGCGTACGGAGGCTTTCAGACAGTCGTTCCTCCCGCGAACCATAAGCGACTGGAACAGAAAAGGGAGATAATGACCGTGGCACGTAAAGTGCCCTCCGCCACACACCGTTGGGTGGCTTGCGGAGTATAAATGTAGATGTAGATGTAGATGTAGAACGCTATGAGCAGTTGCTGGAATCGAACATTATTACGAGTGAATATGTGGCACTGTTCTGTCAACTTATGCGACCGAGCTGGAACGGCGATCTGATATGGTGGATGACGGACCTGGAATATAATCCGCTATCTCTGGCTACAGGATGCACGGGAAAAGTGGAATTATGGCATAATAGTCACTGGCGTCCGTAGGACTGTCTTGGTGAGGACATCGGTTTGTTGCAGCATTGTCGAACATATTCTCAGTTCGAATATAACGAATTTCCTTGAGACAGAGAAGTTGCTGTCCATGCATCAGCACGGCTTTAGAAAGCATCGCTCCTGCGAAACGCAACTCGCCCTTTTTTCACATGATATCTTGCGAACCATGGATGAAGGGTATCAGACTGATGCCATATTCCTTGACATCCGGAAAGCGTTTGACTCGGAACCCCACTGCAGACTCCTAACTAAGGTACGAGCATACGGGATTGGTTCCCAAGTATGTGAGTGGTTCGAAGACTTCTTAAGTAATAGAACCTAGTACGTTGTCCTCGATGGTGACTGTTAATCGGAGGTGAGGGTATCATCTGGAGTGCCCCAGGGAAGTGTGGTAAGTCCACTGTTGTTTGCTATCTACATAACCGATCTTTTGGATAGGGTGTATAGCAATGTGCGGCTGTTTGCTAATGATGCTGTGGTGTACGGGAAGGTGTTGTCGTTGAGTGACTGTAGGAGGATACAAGATGACTTGGACAGAATTTGTGATTGGTGTAAAGAATGGCAGCTAACCCTAAATGTAGATAAATGTAAATTAATGCAGATGAATAGGAACAAGAATCCCGTAATGTTTGAATACTCCATTAGTAGTGTAGCGCTTGACACAGTCACGTCGATTAAATATTTGGGCGTAACATTGCAGAGCGAATTGAAGTGGGACAAGCATGTTGACAGTTGTGGGGAAGGCGGATGGTCGTCTTCGGTTCATTGGTAGAATTCTGGGAAGATGTGGTTCATCTGTAAAGAAGACCCCTTATAAAACAGTAATACGACCTATTCTTGATTATTGCTCGAGCGTTTGGGATCCCTATCAGGTCGGATTGAGGGAGGACATAGAAGCAATTCAGAGGCGGGCTGCTAGATTTGTTACTGGTAGGTTTGATCATCACGCGAGTGTTGCGGAAATGCTTCAGGAACTCGGATGGGAGTCTCTAGAGGAAAGGAGGCTTTCTTTTCGTGAATCGCTATTGAGGAAATTTAGAGAACCAACATTTGACGCTGACTGCAGTACAATTTTACTGCCACCAACTTATATTTCGCGGAAAGACCGCAAAGATAAGATAAGAGAGATAGGGGCTCGTACAGAGGCATGTAGGCAGTCATTTTTCCCTCGTTCTGTTTGGGAGTGGAACAGGGAGAGAAGATGCTAGTTGTGGTACGAGGCACCCTCCGCCACGCACCGTATGGTGGATTTCCGAGTATGTATGTAGATGTAGATGTAGATGTAGATGTAGACTGTCTAGACAATTGGTGTTTTCCGCTGTACTGTTGGGTTGACTATATTATATATATTTGGTTTGGGTTGAGTTGAGTCTTTACCAGTGACTAACCTACATTTCTAAAGCTTCATGTCTGTGCATTGCACAGTCATTCTAGTTTGGTGAATTTGAGCCAGATTTTCAATTTATCGATACTTGCGCTGCTTTAGTGTCATTTAATTTGGTATTGAGGACTAACGTAACTGCCGTTTGTTTTAGTGGAAGCTTTGTGAACGTTCTTGTTTAATATTTATTTACGCATTCTTTTATGCAATCAGCCTGAGTTATTTGTATTTTATCCAAAGAGTTCAAAGATTTTTCCAATACTGTTACGGTCTTTATATTATGCTTGCCCATTGGTTTTTCATTTGTTGGGTTTACAGATCTCAATTATGTTGAATGTTGATGTACTGTTTTCTTTAGAACATGTGTTAACTGAAAATCGTCTGAGTGCTCTAATAATGTCTGAATTTCCAGCCAGTGTTATGCTATTTTCATAGAAGACGCCCGTTACCACTCTCGCTGGCTACACTGTTTCACGAATAATAAAAAATTTCAACTCACTTTCATTTTCTTGTCCTCCGTGTTTAAAGATAATATGAAACGATACTGTAGTGCGGGAAACCGTATTTGCCGTCGGGCGATGTAAACGGTTGTTCATACTTTATTTTTAATTTTATACAGTTGCTTTGTTATGAAACGCGCTACGAACATGGAGGAAATTCCGTGTTACATTAATTATAGAGTCAGCAGCAAGAAGCAGCTTATACCTGTATTATTAATAGAAATGCTAACAGGTAATAAGAATACATTACAGACTGAGACTAATAGTTGTGGGATGTTACTTATTGTTATATTCATTGATAAATAAATATGATATGACACTGATAGAAAAAATACAACACCAAAAAAAAAAGATCATGTAGAGAAATGATATTTCTCGCATACATTCGTCTAGTTAACACATCCAAGTGATTAACATTGCAAGATCATAGGTTAATGTAAGCACGAGGTAAGCCATTGCAAATGTGAAATGCTGGCACATCAATAGCCGGTGTAACCGTCAGAATATTGAATGCAAGCATGCAAACGTTCATGCTTTGTACAGGTGTCGTATGTCAGTTTGTGGGATGGAGTTACATGCCTGTGGCACTTGGTCAGTCAATACATGGACGATTAATGCTATTTGTGAAGTACACTGGAATTATTGCCCAATAATGTCCGGTATGGGCTCGACTGGAGACAGGTCTGGTGACTGAGCAGGCCAATGCGACATGCTGACACTCTACAGAGCACGTTGGGTTACAACAGCGGTACGTGGGCGAGCGTTATCTCGTTGGAAAACACTCCTTGGGATGCTGCTCGGCCGGCCGCTGTGGCCGAGTAGTTCTAGGCGCCTCAGTCCGGAATCGCGCTGCTGCTACGGATGTAGGTGCGAGTCCTGCCTGGGGCGTAGATGTGTGTGCTGTCATTAGTTAGTTAGGCTTTAGCAGTTGTAAGTCTAGGGGACTGATGACCTCAGATGTTAAGTCCCATAGTGCTCTGAACCATTTGTTAAGTCCCATAGTGCTTAGAGCCATTTGAGCCATTTTTTATGCTGCTTGTAAATGGCAGCACAACAGGTCGAATCATCAGACTGACGTACAGCTTTTCAGTCAGAGTGCGTGGGATAAGCACGAGGGTGCTCCTGCTGTCATACGAAATTGCACCCCAGGCCATAAATCCAGTTGCGGGTCCAGTGTGTTCAGCATGCGGACAGGTTGTTTGCAGGCCCTCAAGTGTACTCCTTCTAACCAACACACGGCCATCACTGGTACAGAGGCAGAACCATCTTCCATTAGGAAACACAATAGACCTTCACCCTCCCCTACAATTAGCTCTCACTTGACACCACGTAAGTCGCAAATGGTGGTGGAGTGGAGTGGTGTCAGTGGAATGCCCGCTACACGGCGTTTGGCTCGGAGCTGTCCTTGAAGTAACCTATTTGTAACAGTTCGTTGTGCCACTGCGGTGCCAACTGCTGCTCAGATTGCAGTACGATGGACCAGAGCCATACGCCGAACGCGATGGTCTTTCCTCTCGGTAGTGCCCGTGGTCGTCCGGAGCACGGTCATCTTGCGACCGTAAATTCTCGTGACCTCTGTCTGCTGTTAGTAATCATGTACAGTGGCTCCATTCTGCAATATCTCACAAGGAACATTCAGATTCACGCAGACCTATTCCACGACAGCGTTCAAACTGAGTGAAATGTTGACGATGGCTTCTTTGTCGCCTTAAAGGCATTCCTGAATAACATCAACTCACCACGTCGATCTCGCAGGTAAGTAACTCTCACGACCGTTACAGCGTGTATTTAAAGCAAACCTGATTTGCATCCTCACAGTGTCGCTACTAACGCCATTCTTAAGCGACTCATAACTCTAAGGCTACTATTAAAGTAGTAATGTGCCGATAATGTTATTCTAGTGAAAGGCTTTTTATTTTGTAACCGTAACGGTTTGCAGTGGTAAGGTATGGAACTAAGTTCGTTTCCCTAAAGCAAACTGTTGGGTATCGAATCAAGGTTATATTAGTAATCTATTAAACTGTAATTTCGTGAAAAGAAACTGTCGCCAGCCTGATTAGGCAAAGTTGTACCCAGTACAATCACGCTTCATAAAGACACTTAACTAATGGGGTTGACTTAACTTGATGTGATAAGATACAAGACTGTGGCACAATTTTGTAAGCAATGCACCATTGATTCGACTTGATCTACACAGGACGAGTATTAATCCGTTTGGGAAACAACTGGCTCTCAGTAACACTTACTAGCTGTACATTAGTAGGAAGATAATGATTATTACAGGCAAAAGATTATTACTGGTGGAGCAGCACTGACTTCGGCAAGATAAACTTTTGTCAGTTTAACTGTAGGAAATTACTTTATTGAAATAGTTATGAAGTAATATTATCTTTTGTACTAACTTTTATTAGTATTCTCAAGGAACATTCAATTCCTTATATTATTTAGCTCAGGTGGACTATGTGACACAAGGATCTAGTACAGTTTGAATATGTGTAGCCAGTTGCTTACTCTTGATTACTTTTATTGTAATATATTTAAATGTAATTCAACTATTAGCATGGGAACCCAGAAACCAATATATCGGTAGATTGAGGTCGTGACTGAACACTTGAGTCACACACACGCTGTTAACTATACAGGGTGGTCCACGGATCGTGACAGGGCCAAATATCTCACGAGATAAGCATCAAACGAAAACACTACAAAGAACGAAACTTGTCTAGCTTGAAGGGGGAAACCAGATGGCGCTATGGTTGGCCCGCTAGATGGCGCTACCATAGGTCAAATGGATATCAACTGCGTTTATTAAAATAGGAACACCCATTTTTATTACATATTCGTGTAGTACGTAAAGAAATATGAATGTTTTAGTTGGACCACTTTTTTCGCTTTGTGATAGATGGCGCTGTAATAGTCTCAAAAATATGGCTCACAATTTTAGACGAACAGTTGGTAACAGATAGGTTTTTTAAATTCAAATACAGAACGTAGGTACGTTTGAACATTTTATTTCGGTTGTTCCAATGTGATACATGTACCTTTGTGAACTTATCATTCCTCACAACGCATGCTGTTACAGCGTGATTACCTGTAAATACCACATTAATGCAATAAATGCTCAAAATGATGTCCGTCAACCCCAATGCATTTGGCAATACGTGTAACGACATTCCTCTCAACTGCGAGTAGTTCGCTTTCCGTAATATTCGCACATGCATTGACAATGCGCTGACACATGTTGTCAAGCGTTGTCGGTGGATCACGATAGCAAATATCCTTCAACTCTCACCACAGAAAGAAATTCGGGGACGTCAGATCCGGTGAACGTGCGGGTCATGGTATGGTGTTTCAACGACCAATCCGCCTGTCATGAAATATGTTACTGAATACCGCTTCAACCGCACGCGAGCTATGTGCCGAACATCCATCATGTTGTAAGTACATCGCCATTCTGTCATGCAGTAAAACATCTTGTAGTAACATTGGTAGAACATTACGTAGGAAATCAGCATACATTGCACCAATTAGATTGCCATCGACAAAATGAGGGGCAATTATCCTTCCTCCCATAATGCCGCACCATACATTAACCCGCCAGGGTCGCTGATGCTTCACTTGTCGCAGCCATCGTGGATTTTGCGTTGCCCTGTAGTGCATATCACGCAAGTTTACGTTACCGCTTTTGGTGAATGACTCTTCGTCGCTAAATAGAACGTGTGCAAAACATCTATCATCGTCCCGTAATTTCTCTTGTGCCCAGGGTAGAACTGTACACGACTTTCAAAGTCGTCGCCATGTAATTCCTGGTGCCTAGAAATATGGTACGGGTGCAATCGAAGTTGATGTAGCATTCTCAACACCGACGTTTCTGAGATTCCCGATTCTCGCGCAGTTTGTCTGCTATTGATGTGCGGAATGTTACGTGATACCACGTACTTATACGTTTGTGACTATTACAGCGCCACCTATCACAATGCGAAAAAAGTTGCCAACTAAAACATTCATATTTCTTTACGTACTACACGAATATGTAATAAAAATGGGGATTCCTATTTTAAAAAAACGCTGGTGATATCCGTTTGACCTATGGCAGCGGCATCTAGCGGGCCAACCATATCGCCATCTGGTTTCCCCCCTTCAAGCTAGACGAGTTTCGTTCTATGTAGTTTTTTCGTTTGATGCTTATTTGGTGAGATGTTTGGCCCGGTCACTATCAATGGACCACCCTGTAGAAACCATGACATTGTAAACACTATTTTTTTTTCAATAAGAAAATTCTTTTAACTGAATACTTTTACTGTGCATTTACATGGAGTTTCACAAAACTTATTCTCACTAAATAATTATGTACTTTGCAACTCCACAAAGTTTGATAACTTTTGTTACAAACGATAACCGTTTTCCAGTTCAGTAAAACAGGATCCTCGAATTCGCAGTAGCACTTGGGATAAGACCCTGTCTAGGTAAATGGCTAAGGATAAAATACGGTGGCCGAACACAAAGCTTACAGAACACAAAATTCTTACTGAAAACGATATCACATAACCGGTCCATCCAATGATACAGTACCCAACTGATAATTTGAGCTGAAGGTAATGGCAGCGTCGATCTCGCGTGATATTTAAAAAAGGGCGGCAAAAGTATCCATGGCTCTTCCTGTCTAACAAGCTTTGAAAATTATCTTCTTAGCGTCGGATTTTCATAGCACAGAGCTAACCAAAGTATGCCTTGAATGATAAGCCGCATTACTTCTTCATCCGAGGTTATATTATGTTATCATGTAGTTCTTCTCGTTTCTTTCAGTTGACAAGATGCGAACTCTTTGCCTGCTGGCTAACGGCCGACTCATGCCACACAGGAGTCTTGCAGTTCGACCGCCAGGTCCCCCTTTTCTATTCCAGCCTAGCTAGTTTCGTTGCACAGCGACTTCCCTCCAACTTTTAGATGAAAACAAACCTACTATCCCTATCTGTAGACCAGTATTACAATTAACTTTTTAGCTTTTACATACCTTTACAACACTTTACTTTTGAAATTATATTCATAGATTAATTACAATCAGATAAATTATCACAAATAAAGAATAAACAATTTACATTTATGTTATGAGGGTTGCCCTGAATGTAATGCACTGTATTTTTTCTATAACAATTCTTTATTGAACTCAATGAGAATTACACGAAAGAATGGTGTTTTATCTACCCACCCTATTTTTCCACGTAATCTCCATCCCGTTCTATGGCCTTCCCCCAGCGCGTAACAAGAGCGTGTATGCCCTGTCCGTAGCAATCCTCGTCCTGGTGGTGGAGTCAGTGCTTCTCTGTATGACTCATCTCCTCATCCTCCTCAAAATTCCGAGTCGCAATGCGCGAGTCCTCTCGAATAACATCAGCTCGCTGCAACGTATCAGGTGTGACAGCCGTGGATGGTCTCCGCAACAGCTGTAATCGTGGAACTCCGCCGAGCCGCGTTCTGATTACCTCACCCTCCGTGCTCAGCGAATAACTGCGCTTCTGTCGACAGCAGATGCTCCATAGACCGTGCACAAGCGTTTGTGAGTATTCCCCACAGTTTCTTTCTATGCCGTGATAAATCCAATAACGGCACGATTACTGTAACACACATAACCTACAGACGCCATTTTGAAACTGTCCTGCAGCTGTGCTACCAGTGAGAAGTAACGGAAACTTGGCGGTCTCACTCAGGAGACTTCAAATAATACATACGTAACGTTTTGCTCTAAGGCGTTGCAGTCATGGACTGTGCGGCTGGTCCCGGCGGAAGTTCGAGTCCTCCCTCGGGCATGGGTGTGTGTTATTGTCCCATAAGATTTCACACACATCTGAACATATTTTTAACGTTTCGCATTCGTAGCATTGTTTTCGGCTGAGAAAAAAAATGCGGTGCATTACTTTCTGGGCAACCCTCGTAGAACAAAGAGCATAGTTATGCAAAAGTCACATTAAGTAAAAGCCGATGTAATTTTTCCTCCTATCTATGTAATTATGTAGTTGTGTAGTTCTAAATTCGTTAGAGCACTCAATCATTCATAATAGGAAACACGGTCATAACTCAGTCACTCAAAATGATTCAGAAATTTTACTTGTTAGAATGAAATCAGGCGATGATTCTTCTTCTCTGCAGACTCGTGCTTTGCGGCAGTCTGGTAATCTGTACAAATAAAATGCCTCTTGTTTTTGGGAGTGTTGTATAATTCGTCGGGAAACCTCAGATCAAGCGGATATTTGGCTTTGATGAAGTTTAACCTTCCGAAGAGGTAATGGAGCTCTTGGATTATTAAATGCAGGTTCGTATCCAGTCTTTCGGAAGTTTCCTTCTGATTAACAACTACGCAATATATCGATGAATATCATTAATTCTCAAATGTCAAATAATGTAAATTGCTACACACCTTTTGTATGAAGATATATATATATATATATATATATATATATATATATATATCCCTTTTAATCGTACAATTTCGTACCAGTTATCTTTTGTCATAAATCTCAATATTTAGATTACAATTCCTCAAACAATGCTCAGGCTAATCGGCACGAAGCCAAGCTCGGAAGCTTTTTTCTAACAACCACCAGAGAGAGTACTACAAAGAATAATTATGCACTCATGGCATAGCTATTGTATGAAACTACTTTTCGCATGGATTCTGCGAGTGTGAAGATAGAAAATTAGTAAACGAGATTCAAGGGTGGAATTGTATCAGAATAATTCATCGAATATAAAGAGATATTACACCGACAATGAAGTTAGATAAGACCATTATAGGTAATATCGATAATTGTGTTACTGGCTGGCGCGGAATTTGAATATATGTCATCTTTCAGATGTCGAGACGCACCTGCCAACTTCTGTTTATATCGCTTAACTTGTCGATGATTTGTTAACATTGCACGTCTCTGCCAGCGACCTCGGCTAGTGGACTGCAAAACAAATGCGCAATGTCTAGAACGACTACCTAAGATACTGCTCACATTTCGGCGGAGATGTAGTAAAAGCGAAGAGGTCACTGTGTGTGTACCACACAGATCGTGGGAGCCGAAACTCGTTGGTCGTTTTCTCCCGTGGCCACCGAGTCGGGTGCCCTCGTATGTATACCGGAAGGCCCGCGGCGGCCCGCCTGCGCAATCCACTGTGCACTGTGGCCGCGCCACACGGACTGAGTTAGTAGGCCAGAGGCGCCGCGCTGTTAGCGTCGGCTGATGCGACGCCAGCTTTCACCGCGCGGAAATCGGGGCTCTGTGCGCAAACCGTACATTCGTATAACGCGGAACACGAATTTCCGACGAGTGGGCGTGTTCCGTTACTCGCACGCCGTGACCGACCCAACCTCCTGATATCTAAATGCGGTCGAATTACAGATCACCGCCATCTAGCAGCGATGTTGCTCAACACATCCTCTGCCTCAAAGACAGGTTTCTGAGCCTGCGAGGCGACCTCTACAATACTGCACCGTTTTTCTGCTGTACACCTCCGCATCTGACCTTTGTTGCTTGCAGTGCAATGGAGGCCCATCGCAGAATCCGGTGTCACAAACGTGCAGCAGCAGGCACTAACTTATGCTACAATTCTCGACCGTCCAGGGGCTGCGGTTCAAAAGGAGGTTGAAAGTTACTGTGACAAACTGTTTCGTATCATTAGCCAATCACTGTTGCTAACTCAGAAGTTCAATAAATTCAGAAAACTACACATGCTATTGAATACACCTCCCGCCGCCTTGATCCCCCTCACCCCCTGGTTGCTCCTCTCCTCTCCCTCCCCAACCCCTGCCACACCTTAACTGTTGTGTCCCCCCTACCCTCCATCTCTACACCCTTCATCTCCTTTCTCAAGGTGGCTTCCATCAACGCCCCCTCCCGGATGATGCCCTCTCTCCCTCCATTTATCCCTCCTATCAACTCTCATCCTCCCCCCCTCCCTTCCTCCGTCCTTTCCCTGGGATCCCTCTCCCCCACCCCCCCTTGCATCCTGTTTTCTACCTGCCTAACCTCTCCTTACCTCCCTTCTCCCCCCCCCCCCCCCCCGAGTCCATTGGTATTCCCCTCCTTTGCCTTCCCCTCTCCCTGTCACGTCTGCCCAGCACCCCCCCCCACCCCTCTTATGGGTCCTCATCCTCCATCGGCTCCTTTACCCCCTCCCTCCTTACGTTTTTCATCTCCTTCCCCCCTTTTTATTTTCCCATCATCTGTCCCGTTTCCCCCCACCTGCTCTCGGCTGTGGTCTGTCATATTTATTAACTTTTAGTGCAGTGTTTCAAGTGAATGTCCCGTGTTTGTTTGTCTTTCCAACGTGTTGCGAACAGAAACCATGCTGTCGCTGGGTGTGAATTTTATGTCTTTTGCGAACAGAAACCAGACTGTCGCCGTGTTTTTTTTTACCAGTCTGCTTCAAATGTATTTGGTTAGCACCATCACCCCCCTTTGTTCTATGTTTTAAGTTCCACGATTTTTTTAAGTCTCCGATTTTATCGCCTGTATTTCTTTATTATCTTCCTTTTTAAAACAAAGTCTGTAAGCTGAAGAGTGGCATACTAAGCTGCTGCCACCCCGCCCCCTTCAGGGGATCGAAACTCAATAAAGAAAAAAAAATCACGCTATTGACAACTGGGGCTGCAAATGAAAGAACTAGTTCAAATGGTTCAAATGGCTCTGAGCACTATGGGACTTAACATCTATGGTCATCAGTCCCCTAGAACTTAGAACTACATAAACCTAACTAACCTAAGGACAGCACACAACACCCAGCCATCACGAGGCAGAGAAAATCCCTGACCCCGCCGGGAATCGAACCCGGGAACCCGGGTGAAAGAACTAGTATCAGCTGGAACAACAGAACTCAGATCTGTGAGGCGTCCCTATGAGGATCCCAAAATAGAGTAACTTGAAGCGGGCCCTAGATAAAGAATGTCTGGGAAAGCCAGTAGAAAATTATTACTTTACGTTTGTTTGTTATTTTTCCCCCAAGATTTCCTTCTCGTGCGCGACCGAGAATTTCCACCGGGATAGCTACGTCAATGCTCACTGCGGATACTAATGGTGCATACCAAGATGATACTCAGCGCAGTAGCTGATGGGAGCGACCATACAGGCATTTTCTTTTACTTGTTGACACGCAGTCTGATCATATATCGGAAAGTAACATGCGATATGTCGCGAAATGGGAACGACAGAGAAAATCCCATTAAGCTTTGCACAGATGTATTGGGCAGTGTCTCAAGTGTGCCTGTCGGCCGAGTCACGTCGCTCCTTTAAGTTCTGAGCACACAGTGAGCACAGCTTGCTATGTACCATGTTTATGTCTGTAAATAATGTTTGTTTTCCTCTATTTTTTCTATATTGCGTCTGATCGGATCTCACTTTCCGAATAGTTCTCGTATATTTGTGTGCATGGTTTTCCTTGTTTGAAGATCAACATGAGTAAATATAGTCCCTAAGATGTTCTCTGCCATACATTAACTTACGGGCTGTGAAAAGAATATTAACAACTAATATCACTTCTTATTTAAAAGAAATGTTGTAGAAACGACTGTTAGGATGCATTTGCCTTATTGAACTTTCTCTAAAATGAAATGTACTTGCATCTAATAGACGATACGAAATCAGTACACTACATAAATTGATTAAAACACTTTTATATTTTATGTTTATTGACTTTTATGGTACACTTTACACCTCTTCTGAAACATAAAGCTAACTAAGGAGTGCAATCATTTTAAACTATTTCCCACCCCTGCTCTAGTGCCATGGAAGTTATTACCTGATGTGTTAATACATATCCTATAATCGTGTCCCTTCTTCTTCGAGTATTTTCCATATGTTCCATCCTCATTTATAAAATTTTTCTGTACCACGTCATCTCAAATGCTTCGAATCTCTTCTTTTCCAGTTTTCCTACAATCCATGTTTCACTGCAATCCAATGCTTTACTCCAAACGTACATTCTCAGAAATGTTTCGTCAAACTGAGGCCTATGTTTGATACTACTAGACTTGTCTTGGCGGAAAGTCCCTTTGTGCCTCTCCTAGTCTGCTCCTGACGTCCTCCTTGCTTTGTCCGTCATGCATTACCCTTCTCCCAAAACACTTCGTCTCTTTCGTGATCACCAACATTGGTGTCCACCCCCCGCTAGCTGAGTGGGCGCCGGCACGGTAACTCAGCGTGTTCGGTCAGAGAGTTAGCTGCCCTCTGTTATAAAAATCTGAGTTAATGGATCAACGACAAACCGAAACGGGTGTCTAGGGACGTCCGCCCCGAGCAGATAAAACGAACGAAAAAAACCTCGTCGAATTATTGCCGGCACGGTAGCTCAGCGTATTCGGTCAGAGGGCTGCTCGCCCTCTGTAATAAAAAAAAAACTGAGCAAAGGAATCAACGATCAACTTGAACGGATATCTTGTGACGTCCACCCAGATCAAACGCAACGAACAATACCGAATAAAATGGAAAGAGAGAGGGAAAAAAGGAAGTGGTCAGTGCGACAGAATATCAATCCTAAGGACCCGGGTTCGATTCCGGCTTGGTCGGAGATTTTTCTCCGCTCAGGGTCTGCGTGTTGTGATGTCCTAATCATCATCACTTCATCCCCATCGACGTGCAAGTCGCCGAATTGGAGTCAAATCGAAAGACTCGCACCCGGCGAACGGTCTGCCCGACAGGAGGCCCCAGTCACACACGACATTTACATTTTACCAACATTGGTGTTACATTTATCGCAAATTTCATTTCCGCTACTCCCCGTTACTTGAGTCTTACACAACAACATCGTACCTAGCAACTACGCAGGTTTAATGGCACAAACAAGTGTCGGTGTGGAAAACTTTCAAAATACGATATCTTGTAAACGACTCACGTCAGAATCCTGCAAGAAACACCACCAACATTCTAATTTACTCTAATTTTACTTTGTTAGTGTCAATAGGCATTGTTCCATTTAAAAATAGTATGAACAAAAATATACATTTTCTAAGTATTATTACAGTCCGTCGATTGGGTAACAATGCGATCCCCTGACTTCCAATCTATTCTGTAACAACTGCACATCAATAGTAGTTTCCGTTTCCGCAATATTTGCGGTGCACGTTTTAGGTGATTCACCATATATACCGTGTAGCAAGTCCCTCTATTCACTGGGAACGTGACACTGGTGAAAACAATTAGATGTATATGGATTCTGGTCGAGTTATTCACAAAAAATAAAAGACAGCGATGTTATTTCGTTAGTTACACATCACGTAATTTCGACAGTAGTAAATATAGCACCAATCTGGAAAACATTGCAAGTTTCTCTACCATATGACTTACCCAGACAAAAATCATGACATGGTTTCCGAATAGCGATCCGGCACACAGTTTCCTAGGGTTTAAATACAGACAATCTAAGTCATACGTTTGTGTTTTGGTTAAACAGCTAAAGGTACAAGAGAAGTAGAAGGACCAGTGAGAATGCCAACAGAGGCGAGTCCATCAGGCACTTCAGGGCTGTCTGGCTGAAAAGTTTCAGCATTTACATATTTTCTTGAGATTCTTTGAATTCTTGAGGTACTGGAGTCAACTGGTACGCCTCCTGGGTGTGAGAGGAGCCGTCTATCCATAAACGAAATTTCGTTGCACGAAAACATATCGGGACTATGCTTTTCGATTACTTACATTAACTTTTGGAGTGCACACACACACACACACACACACACACACACACACACACACACACACACAAACACACATACGAGCGCGCGTGCGCGCGCGCTCGCGCATGAACAAAGGAAGTAAGTTAATTTCAAATTTGGTGCTAGTGAACATCAGTCATCACCCAGAGATAGACACACAGCAGCAACACAAACGTTGTGATATTTGAAGCGCAAAAGTGGAACAGGATCTGAGTCCTTGCGAACATGTATAGTATTTCTGTGTGCATTTCCACAACAGATAAGCATCCAGATAAGGACGGGGACCTCGAAAAGAAATGTAAGTAACCCAAAATAAAGTCGCGAAACATTATCACGCAACAAAGTTCATTGATAAAGTGAGTTGTTAACTCGGCACCCAGACTCACAGTAACATCATTTTATTACAGACGTCAAGCTACCGGCATACTGTAATGTAAAAATTGTCTGCTGAACTAACCAATGTAGAAAATTAGGTAAGAATCATAACAGACATGAACGGTTTTATGTCTAAATTTCGTTAGAATAAATAGTACTATAAAGTTAAAACATATATGTGCTTTAGAGAACCGAGTAAAAGTACTCACTGTTGATGTGACAAAGGTGCAGAAATATGTTTTCGTTATTTATAAGCAACAGTTATTTGCATAATATCCATATCTGAATTCGTGTAACTTCATTTTAAGCAATCAAATACGTGAAGGCGGCGGAAAAAGTGGAAGAACTCAGCGACCGAGAGAATTTATGCCAGAAGAATGATGCAAGGATGTCATGAGCAGATATTGCAGACAAAAATATCGACCCGGGGACAAAAAAGTGTGTGTATGTGTGTGTGTGTGTGTGTGTGTGTGTGTGTGTGTGTGTGTGTGAATTCCTAAGAGACCAAACTGCTGAGGTCATTAATGAGGTGCGAATATGGGCAGATATGTACAGCTGCGTTACAGATATATGGTTCAAATGGCTCCGAGCACTATGCGACTTAACTTCTGAGGTCATAAGTCGCCTAGAACTTAGAACTAATTAAACCTATCTAACCTAAGGACATCACACACATCCATGCCCGAGGCAGGATTCGAACTTGCGACCGTAGCGGTCACGCGGTTCCAGACTGAAGCGCCTAGAACCGCACGGACACACCGGCCGGCCGTTACAGATATAGCTCATGGGATGAGATTTGGAGATGATTAAGTAGCTCTCAAGAACTTCCACAGAAAGTGATGTGTGCGTTTAGACAGTGAACTTTATATAAAAACAGTAAGCGATTGCTACCTCCCTGCTGCAGACATGTGACGTAAACTTACGTTAATGTTTTACTCTTCCCTCCTTCCTACGACCTTTATGTTTTACGGGGAAAATGTGCCAAATCTAAATTAGCGAACGGGGATTGAGACGTGTTCACTCTAATACCCACAAAATACGTCCACAACTTTTAGCTATAACAAACTCAAACGTCTGATAAAACGGGCGTAAGATATTCCGGCAGTGTATTGCCAAAAAAACAAAAAAACAAAAAAAACAAAAAAGTGTGTGTATGTGTGTCTGCGTGTGTGTGTGAATTCCTAAGAGACCAAACTGCTGAGGTCATCGTTGCCTGGACTTACACCTACTTAAATTAACTTATGCAATGAACAATCACACACACACACACACACACACACACACACACACACACACATGCCCGAGGGAGGAATTGAACCTCCGGTGGGAGGGTCCGGCTACCCGTACCACTCCGCGCGGCTTCTGTATTGCCATTTTGGTTAAAATGCATCTGATGATGCATTATTAATAGAAAAGGTGGAAAATAAACTACTGGAAAAGTACTTTCAGCAGCACGAAATGATTCGTCGGCAAGCTTTTGAATGTTTTTGTTTCCTAATAATGAAACAAATGATTGCCACAGCAGCCAGTTTGCACCGGCGAGTTGTGTGTATTTACTCTTCCATTGAATATTCACTGGACGCGCAACTGTCAATACTATTTTTCATTTTCATCACCGATAAAATCAGTCAGAACAAAAACAAATTGCAACCTTGGATTATCTGCAATGCCAATTTTCAGTAACAACGTAACCACTTTTCGAGAAATTTGTTTTTATTGTTTGAAATACATTTGCTTATTTCTGTGACATTTTCATTTTTCAGTTGCTTTTAGGACACTTACTATGTAAAAGAAACAAAATAATATGAGATGTATAATAAAAATGTAGCAGGTATCGGTAACTATGCGAAGATTCGCACATAGTATAGCACATGTAATACTTTCAGAAACATTATTGTCGCTGATTCGAGCTAAAAGAAAGAAAAAATAAAGAAGATATTGAAAATGAGTAAGGGTATGATGAGTTTTACAACACGGAAATAAGGTAATACACAGTAGGAGGTCAGAAAATACTGTTGCATGAGAACCGATATTACATACGATTTCCGAACGATTGTTAGGAGCAGAACATCGCATGCCAAAGGAAGGTTCTGCGATAAAAGCGACCATTTACTGGCAAGTATTTGTCAAAAAATACGAAAAGAGTTACTGTGACTGGACTTTCGGGGCACAGTAAGACTATATTGCATTCATGAACCTTTAATGGCGAGTGTCGTAAGGAGCAATAATCCGATTTGACTTTTGATTCGAGCAAGGATTTTCCTTAAATCTATCCTGATAGACGGCTGTGGCTTGGGAAGGTGACCCTGACTGCTACTGCCCAACAGCTGGAGAATGGAACATTTATCGCCAGTCCACAGGACGAGTGATACGTGCTGTGAATCCAGAACTTGAGGGGCTGGTTTTCCCTACTTCTTTTAAAGTTAGCTGTTCGAAAGATTCACGATATGCTTGCTGGATGTTGGGCTTCACGTCTGTTATGGTGGCTTAAAGGTGGAAGATTATCCGAATGCCTTAGGTGTTCTCCCAGTACCATAAAGCTGTTCTTCAGTCACATTATAATCAGATATCGCTATGCTCATAGCATTTCAAATTGAAAAACTGCCTGTGCCTGATAATTTTGAAAATCGAACGAGTTCCAGTAGCAAAGATTTTTGATAATAGCTATTGTGTTACACCATGCATGCCTACCGGTTCCCCCAACAAATGGAACCCAATCAAGGGGACACTGTACCGTGTGGTATTGGAAGTATCTGATTCGGTAACACTTTTCCTTTATTTGCAGATGTGAATCAAGATGTCATATTGAAAATTAATTAGCCTAGTCGAAGCTTATCATGGGGATGTAGGCGAACATGGAGGACAGTATCACAAATTTGACTCCTTAGCTGTGATATATTCTGCATTCAAGGCTTACAAAGCAATACAAAACGAATATTAACTACTGAAATCAGGAGGAGGGATAACGCTAAAGTGCAGTATCAAGTTCACATGTTATCGGGTATCTGTTCACATAAATGTTACAAAAATGAGGTGAATTAAGCTCCCATATCTTTGAGACGAGCAGAGAGAGAAATATTAATTAACAGTCGGGAGTAACACTGAAGCATCATGGCGCGTAGGCCGTAGCACCTCGCCGTATTGCGCCGATAACGACTGCCGTTTTTGCAAGTGGGTCTCTGTGATGAACCATCACGCTACGTGTTGACTGCTCCACGGCGCCGAATAAAGTGGGCGTAAGTGACGGACGCTACTGTGTCGCATTTAAAATCTTGGTCTTCCCTCTTTTCTCTAGTTCCTTTTTTATTGATTAATGATATGATAATCTTTAATAACAGAAAATATTTATACTTGGAAGAAAACGAAGCTATCCACTGACAGACATTATTAATCACATTAACAGAGAGTGTTGATAAGTCCAGAAAATGTACGTGGCGAATGTAAAGCCACTGAAAAATCTGGATATGTATACCTCACTAGTCTTGTTATACCGCATCTTGTTCTTCGGAGCTCAAGCTGGACAGATGTAAGTTGTCCCATTCCGATTAATGTTATGGCTCAAAATGGTTCAAATGGCTCTGAGCCCTATGGGACTTAACGTCTGAGGTTATCAGTCCCCTAGAATTAGAACTACTTAAACCTAACTAACCTAAGGACATCACACACAGCCATGTCCGAGGCAGGATTCGAACCTGCGACCGTAGCAGCAGCGCGGTTCTGAACTGAAGCGCCTAGAACCGCTCGGCCACAGCGGCCGGCAATGTTATTCCAATGTATCTGTTTTGACGGCTCCGTCACTGGTTCGAACCACCACCTTGTCTCCTAAGCACGTGCTTTGTTTACTTTGTGATTTATATATGTTTCAGGAAAATACACTCCTGGAAATTGAAATAAGAACACCGTGAATTCATTGTCCCAGGAAGGGGAAACTTTGTTGACACATTCCTGGGGTCAGATACATCACATGATCACACTGACAGAACCACAGGCACATAGACACAGGCAACAGAGCATGCACAATGTCGGCACTAGTACAGTGTATATCCACCTTTCGCAGCAATGCAGGCTGCTATTCTCCCATGGAGACGATCGTAGAGATGCTGGATGTACTCCTGTGGAACGGCTTGCCATGCCATTTCCACCTGGCGCCTCAGTTGGACCAGCGTTCGTGCTGGACGTGCAGACCGCGTGAGACGACGCTTCATCCAGTCCCAAACATGCTCAATGGGGGACAGATCCGGAGATCTTGCTGGCCAGGGTAGTTGACTTACACCTTCTAGAGCACGTTGGGTGGCACGGGATACATGCGGACGTGCATTGTCCTGTTGGAACAGCAAGTTCCCTTGCCGGTCTAGGAATGGTAGAACGATGGGCTCGATGACGGTTTGGATGTACCGTGCACTATTCAGTGTCCCCTCGACGATCACCAGTGGTGTACGGCCAGTGTAGCAGATCGCTCCCCACACCATGATGCCGGGTGTTGGCCCTGTGTGCCTCGGTCGTATGCAGTCCTGATTGTGGCGCTCACCTGCACGGCGCCAAACACGCATACGACCATCATTGGCACCAAGGCAGAAGCGACTCTCATCGCTGAAGACGACACGTCTCCATTCGTCCCTCCATTCACGCCTGTCGTGACACCACTGGAGGCGGGCTGCACGATGTTGGGGCGTGAGCGGAAGACGGCCTAACGGTGTGCGGGACCGTAGCCCCGCTTCATGGAGACGGTTGCGAATGGTCCTCACCGATACCCCAGGAGCAACAGTGTCCCTAATTTGCTGGGAAGTGGAGGTGCGGTCCCCTACGGCACTGCGTAGGATCCTACGGTCTTGGTGTGCATCCGTGCGTCGCTGCGGTCCGGTCCCAGGTCGACGGGCACGTGCACCTTCCGCCGACCACTGGCGACAACATCGATGTACTGTGGAGACCTCACGCCCCACGTGTTGAGCAATTGGGCGGTACGTCCACCCGGCCTCCCGCATGCCCACTATACGCCCTCGCTCAAAGTCCGTCAACTGCACATACGGTTCACGTCCATGCTGTCGCGGCATGCTACCAGTGTTAAAGACTGCGATGGAGCTCCGCATGCCACGGCAAACTGGCTGACACTGACGGCGGCGGTGCACAAATGCTGCGCAGCTAGCGCCATTCGACGGCCAACACCGCGGTTCCTGGTGTGTCCGCTGTGCCGTGCGTGTGATCATTGCTTGTACAGCCCTCTCGCAGTGTCCGGAGCAAGTATGGTGGGTCTGACACACCGGTGTCAATGTGTTCTTTTTTCCATTTCCAGGAGTGTAGATCGGCGGCGGATTGTTCGGTGACTTTTTTTGCTCGTTCGTTGATATCTTTTTTTAGGGGCCAGAACCCTGTGAGATATTTAAGCCGATCACTTTTATGCTGTACGAAATACTGTGTAGGAAATATTACGCTAGTTTTATCGGTTACTGTTTCCGAATCCTGAAACCAGTCAACCTACTCACTGACATGATATGACGAAAATGACTGTCTAAAATAAGAGAATTGTCTCCACTAAGATAAATTAATTAGTGTATTTCTGGAAAGTTTTATATGTAGTACTGCAGCGTGCAACTTATGGACACGATAGCCATCCCTAATGTGGATTGCTTTCATGTCGCGACTGTTACATTTACAGAACATTAAATTGAAGTCGCTCCTTTGTAAAAAGTAGTCTACACTCCCCTAATTGCAGTGAGAAGAGGGCAAGGGCACAAGGCATTTTTTTCTATTGCCACCATAAACGGCAGTTCCTCCAAAAAGTTTCTTCTGTCTTAGCAGCGAGTTTTGAGCGAACTCTCACTATCTGTTAAGTTGTCATTACCTGGCTGTTCCTGACCGCCAACTTCCTCGAAACAATGTCTTCCTGCCCTCTTGGTATTCTTATTCAACGGTCTTATTCTAATGGTCACCGGCATCTCGGTGACAACAAATGATTATAGTTTGAAAGACGATGCCTTAAAATTAACTGTCCCAGAATTACCCTTGTAAAGAGCAAATAATCTTAAGTAATTTCTGTCTTACTGTTGTCTCGCGAACACACAGAAAATCGAGAGGCAAATTCCTTTTTATTACATTTTATAGCTTGATTCCCCAATAAAATAAATGTAGTATCGCAGGTTAATATAGGTACAATATCATTTTCGATGAGCTACAGGACACAATCAACCAAAAACACACCAGTGTGGGAAGACGCTCCAGGATGCAGCACAACGGTACACAAGGAACTTACACGGTGGCGTACTAAATGTGTGACCAATTTGTTCTTGAATAAACATTTTACTGTCAAGACAAATTCAAAGGAATATAAAATAGCATGGAAAACTCTCTGGGGAGTGTTGTTCTAACTTAGCAGATGCTCAGTTTGTCCACCATTCTGATTCCTTACTTCCTCCCATAGAAAACTGATGTTAGCGATAAACCTACGGCATCTGTCTTCCGTGATTTCGGTGCAAGCTTGAAGAACAAGGCGTCTGGTCTCCATTAAATCATGTGGACGTTTCACGAAAATTGTTTCCTGTAGTTATCGCAAAGATAGAAGCCACGTGGGTTGAGGTCTGAGCTATTGGGGGTCCAAAATTGCCCATTAATGAAATGACCTGAAAATCTGTGTGAAATGTGTGCAGTCCTAAAGCGTCAACTGCACACCGACCAGCGCAGCGCGTCGAATCGGCATCAAGAAGGCGCTGACCTGCGCGCCAATGAAAAGAGGGGGCAGTGTCACGTCACCCAGGAGGACAGAGGTCAGCGCCCTCTGTAAATGCTGATTTAATCAGCAGCCATCGCTGGTCGACCCAGTTCGGTCGTAGACATCGAGCGCATCGTTAGTGAGTAAACAGGGAGATGATACTTATACTGCGTTCTGCGAGTGGTAATAGATTGTCAAAGTACTTGCACCTAGGAGGCAGAAAAAGTTAATTGATGGGTCTCTTCTTTGTAAAAATCAAGCATTATATTAGTCTTGAAGTTTAATGTACACACCATTTTGGATTCCTGCTACCGGCCATCGCAACTTACCTCCTTCCTTCTTTGTGTCGGTCCTGACGGCCGCAGTAGCCTACACATCTGGCTACCTACACATCTGGCTACGAGGATTCCAGAACCAACGCTGCCTTCGATCTACGCCGCTATGTCACAGCCCGTCACTAATATTTTTCTCTTTTCCTTCAGAGACTCATTAGTACTAATTACTTATAAGTGTTTATACAACTGTGGTGCCACGCTCCTTGCATTAAAATGGCCTCAAATTCGTTCCTACACCACCTGCGCTTACGCCTGCGTCTACTGCTGGCTTTGATCTATTGCAGTTTATTTAGTTTCAAAACCACCAAATGTCGCAGTGGAAGACCGTCGTACAGCAGCTCATTAATGCCCAAGCCGCTACTGCGTGAACTCCGTCACAACAACCAGCCACATCCATGAGACTGTCTCTGAGCAATCCATTGTTCCGAGCTTTCAGTGACCAGCAAGAGGAATGGAATGAATACTACACTCAGTTCAATGCTATCTGTGCTACGTGTACACTGCAAGGAGATTACCATCTCACTCAGAAGTTATTCTGTAAGTAGGCTGTTGAGGTTTTTATGTCGGTAACGACACGTAGCGCTCTGTATGAAAATCACTGATTGTGGTGTGTGCAGTCTGTGGCTGGTGGAAGTCATTGTTGGAATATTCGCTTGTGTAGTGTTGGGCAGTTGGATGTGAACAGCGCGTAGCATTTGGCAGTTAGAGGTGAGCCGCCAGCAGTGTTGGATGTGGGGAGAGAGGTGCCAGAGTTTTGAGCGGACAATATGGACGTGTGTCCATAAGGAAAAAAGAAATTTGTTTAAAAAGATAAATAAATTGTTCGTTTTCTATCAAAATCTTTCTTTTGCTAACTATGCCCATCAGTAGTTATTTAGCTGGCAATATTGGCGCTTACTGTATTGCAGTAGTTCGAGTAAAGAAGATTTTTGTGAAGTAAGTGATTCACGAAGGGTATAGGTTATTGTTAGTCAGGGCCATTCTTTTGTAGCGATTATTGAAAGTCAGGCTGCGTTGCGCTAAACATATTGTGTGTCAGTTTAGTGATATCAGAATAAGTAAAGAGAAAACTGTCTGAGTAGGTTGAGTTTTTGCCCAGCTGTTTGAAAATCAAATAATGTAAGAGTTTTTGCAGCACTGTCATTCATAATTTTTCTAAGGGGACGTTTCAATTCCCGACTAGTAGACCGGAGTTGCTGATTTTTGAAGATCTCGGTTACGCCCTCACTAAGTACACCGAAGTGCCAAAGAAATTGATACACCTACTTAAATATTGTGTAGGACCCTCACGAGCATGCAGAAGTGCCGCAACACGACGTGGCATGGACTCGACTGATGTCTGAAGTGATGCTGGAGGGAACTGACACCATGAATTCTGCAGGGCTGTCCATAAATCCGAAAGAATACGAAGGGGTGGAGATCGCTTCCGAACAGCACGTTGTAATACATCCCAGATATACTCAATAATGTTAATGTCTGGGGAGTTTGGTGGGTAGCGGAAGTGTTTAAACTGAGAAGAGTGTTCCTGGAGCCACTCTGTAGCAATTCTGGACGTGTGGCGTGTCGCCTTTTCTTTCTGGAATTGCCCAAGTCCGTCGGAACGCACAGTGGAAACGAGTGGATGCAGGTCATCATACAGGCTGCTTACGTACGCGTCACCTGTCAGAGTCGTATCTAGATGTATCAGAGGCCAACTGCACACGCCTCAGACCATTACAGAGCCTCCACTGCTTCAACAGTCCCATGCTGACATGCAGGGTCCATTTAATTCCTGAGGTTGTCTCCATACCCGTTACCGTCCATCCGCTCGATACAGTTGAAAATGAGACTCGTCTGACATGTTTCCAGTCATCGACAGTCCACTGTCGGTGTTGACAGGCCAGGGCGAGGCGTAAAGCTTTGTGTCGTGCAGTCATCAAGGGTCCACGACTGGGTCTTCGACTCCGAAAGGCTATATCGAAGGTGCTCCGTTTAATGTTTCGCACGCTGACACTTTTTGGTGGCCCAGCATTGAAATCTGCGGAAGGTTGCACTTTTGTCAAGTTGAACGATTCTCTTCAGCCGTCGTTGGTCGCGGTCCTGCAGGATCTTTTTTCGGCCTCAGCGATGTCGCAGATTAGCTGTTTTACCGGATTCCTGATATTCACGGTTGTTGTTGTTGTGGTCTTCAGTCCTGAGACTGGTTTGATGCAGCTCTCCATGCTACTCTATCCTGTGCAAGCTTCTTCATCTCCCAGTACCTACTGCAACCTTCATCCTTCTGAATCTGCTTAGTGTATTCATCTCTTGGTCTCCCTCCACGATTTTTACCCTCCACGGTGCCCTCCAATGCTAAATTTGTGATCCCTTGATGCCTCAAAACATGTTCTACCAACCGATCCCTTCTTCTAGTCAAGTTGTGCCACAAACTTCACGGTACACTCGTGAAATGGTCGCACGGAAATATCGCCACTTCATCGCTACCTCGAAGATGGTGTGTCCCATCGCTCGTGCACCAACTATAACACGACGTTCAAACTCATCTAAATCTTGGTAACGTGCCTCTGTAGCAGCAGTAACCGATCTAACAACTGCGCCAGACAGTTGTTGTCTCTAGGTGTTGCCGACCGTATTATGAGAAACAGGTACAGGTTGTTGCAACTCGTTACAAGTTCTTTCGATTTCGGAAAAAGCCACAACAGACATGCCGTCAATGGTCACTGAACATAAAAAAAGGCTCTAAGCAATATGGGACTTAACATCTGAGGTAATCAGTCCCATAGATTTAGAACTACTTAAACCTAACTAATCTAAGGACACCACACACATCCATGCCCGAGGCAGGATTCGAACCTGCGACCGTAGCAGCAGCGCGGCTCCGTACTGAAGCGCCTAGAACCGCTCGGCTGCCGCGACCGGCTCAGTGAACTTCAGGTCGTTTTTAATGTAGCTGTGGACAGTACTATAGTGACGCAATGATTCATGATGCAGTTACATACAATTTGCCAGAAAGCAGGAATCGTGAACAAATTTTTAAACATTCTGATCCTACTTTGAATTATTGAACGTCGGGACCCGTGTGAAGGGCTGTGGAAAACTTTGAAGTAACTCCCATCTGCAGTCTAACGCAAAGTGACAAACAAGTCCGGCCTTGCGACCGCCCGCAGCATGCAAATAGGTCACGGCGCTGTGGTCAAAGTAAACAAGTGTCAACGCATGTGTCTGCTCTCAAATCGTGTCCCTGCTGCTTTTACACTCATACAAGACAAAACTGCTCTTTGCGGAACGCGATTTGCTTTTCTTCTGGGGAGCCAGAGTCGTGTTTGTGTTCTTGCAACAGAAAAGAACTCCACCAAAGCTCGCTTTCGTAAGCATGAAGCACCATCTCACTCAGTGAATGCAGTTTTTTTCTAAACCAGGTACCAGTACTAGTAATGACTAAATTCAGGATGTACCTTCACCCCAACCAAATGCTGTGCAACGGCAGTCAAACAAAAACTGTGAACTTAGTCATCGCCGGATGCTGTCTGCGACTTCTGTTAGACACTGACGCTTCCGTTACATTGCTTTATCGTGCCACTTATGAACAGTTGGGCTCGCCACAGTTGACAAAACTTCCACACAATTTACTGCGTATAATGGTCAGACACTACAGTGTTTGGTACATGTAGTTCGCCTGCCACATTGCACTCCCACACCAGAACAGTGACATCACCATTTCGCTGTGAAAATATTTTTAGATTAGTTTCATTTGATTTGTCTGGTCTTCGTATTCAGGACGATGAACTTTTGTTTTCTGCTTTCAAGCCCAAAAGACTGCATCACTCAACTGAGTAATCAGTTCCCCGATTTATTTTCTGAAGGACTTGGCAGAGCAAATAAATTTCTAGCCCATGTTACAATGAAGGACAATGGGCAAGCTAAGTGTTTTCGGGCGCGTCCCTTATGCACTTAGAAACAAAGCTGCAAGTGAGCTTAAAGACTGGTAACACAATGGTGTTATTAAAATTGTGTGCCGGACTGAGCCTCGAACTCGGGACCCACAGACAATAATTGATACTTATTCGTTCCCTCGCCCTCAGAAATTTATGGACAGGCTTGTTGCAGTCTGCTATTTTTTCAAAAATTGACTTACGTAATGCGCATTTACAAATTCCATTAGCTGAGGAGTCTTAGAAAGTGTTCGAGGTCAACACACATTTACGGTTGTTCACATTTTTCCGCTTACCCTTTGGCTGCGCTTCCGCTCCTGCCATATTCCAACGCTATCAAGAACAGCTTACTGCAAAAAATCCATTTTGTTCCAATTACTTGGAAGATATTTTGATATCAGAATGTACACCAACGGAGCATATCAGTGACCTTCGTACGTTCTTTCTTGTGGTTTCAGCTGCAGGTTTCAAGTGTCGGCTGGACAAATATGCCATTTCTCTGTCTGAAATACTGTACTTGCGCCAAGGAGTTAACCCCCTTCTGCCACATTTTCTGGTCTATCGAGGACCTCAGTGCCCCGTGGTACGTAACGGAATTGCAGTAAGTTGCAGCCCAAATCGCGGCTCCATTGCATCGTTTGCACCGGAAGCATGAACTTTTTGTTTGGACCAGAGAGCGTCAGAACGCATTGCAGGAACTTAAAAAAGCCTTGTTGAGTGACAGAGGTCTCGTCCACTTCTATTCCGCTAAGTTTTTGGTTTTGGCGGTGGAGGCTTCTTCGTACGGAATCGGAGCTGCGCTCTCGCACAGATTTGGTTCGCAGGACAAACCGATTGCTATCGTTTCCAAGTAAGTGAATAAGATACAATTTAACCTTTCCCAACATGAAAAGGAAGTGCTCGCTGTTATCTATGGTATGACAAAGTTTCACTATTATTTGTTTGGTCGAAAGTCTAGCTAGGGACGAGCCATAAGCCTCTCCAGCCTTTGTTTCTTCCGTCCAAACCTGTTCCGCCACGCACAGTTCAGAAGCTTCAACATTCGACTTTTTTTTTTACTATTCAAAAATGGTTCAAATGGCTCTGAGCACTATGGGACTTAACATCTGAGGTAATCAGTCCCCTAGTACTTAGAACTATTTAAACCTAACTAACCTAAAGACATCACACACAGCCATGCCCGAGGCAGGATTCGAACCTGCGACCGTCGCGGTCGCGCAGTTCGAGACTGAAGCGCCTAGAACCACTTGGCCATAATGGCTGGCATTTTTAGAGTGCCAGAGCGAAATATTGCACCGGCCTACGTCGAAGCATCCAAATGCAGACGCTCTTCTTCGCCTTCCTGTTGGTCCTTATTTTGAATTCGATGCTACTACCACGTCTTGTCAAATCGATGCGCAGGACACTGAAATTTTACAGACTTTTCCACTGAACTATAGGAAAACTGCTCAGGTCAGAGAAGCAGACCCTGACTTGAACTTTTTGTTGCACTACGTCCGTACTGCTTGGCCTCGTTCAGTGAAAAAAATTCGGAATTCTTTTGTGCGCCGACATTTTTCTCGTCGGCATAGCCTCTCCGTCCAGTACGGCGAGATTTTAGTGCAAAATGACTACTGACAGTCGCGTATGCTTATTCCAAAAGTGATGGAAAAAGATGTTTTGCGACAGCTCCATCAAAGACATTCGGGAATTGAACGCACAAAACATTTAGCGCGTAAGCGTTGTACTGGACCGGGCATGGATGCCGACATTGAACTGATGTCGACACAGCCGCAAACATTTTCGGCTTGGCCAAGGTCTCCATCGCCATGGCAGCGAGTGCATATTGACTTTGTTGGTCCCTTTTGCAGCATTCGTTGGCTTAATTTGTGGACAATTTTTTTTAGAAAATATCCGTTTGCAATGCGCATGATCTCGAGTACGTCACATGGTACCTATCAGGCTTTGTCATCTACTTTTTGCTTCGAAGGTTTGCCTAAAGTCCTGGTTACAGACAACGGAGCACAGCTATGACTCACGACTTTGAATTGTTTTGTACAGCCAACGGTATCACTCATCTCAACATTGCTCCGCTTGATCCCCAGTCGAACGGAGAACCTGAACGATCTGTGCGTACCTTCAAGCAAGCAACAGATGAACAAGCTACGTGCCTCCCGCAACGCAAGCTACTTTTCCTCGCAACGTACCGCCCCAATCCCGCAAGGGTTCGTCGCCGGCGAAGCTTCTACACGGCTGGCGCCACCACACGCTGCTCTGGTTGCTACACCCACCACAGCGCAGCACAGTTTTTGGTCGCACCAGGCGCTAACAGAGGGGATGATTTTTTTTTTTTAATTTGCGCACTTGCAGATATTAAATTCAACATGCTACTGGGTAGCTGCACCGCCATCCAACCAGATTTTTTTTACTGAGATTCGCGTCCTAACAGCATCTAGCGGCCAGCGTGGCCGCCCCAGGATGCCTCTTGGAAATCGCCTGCTTAACCGGTAGAGCAAGTCCCATCGCCTTAGCCGCCGCAAAAGCTCAGCTTCCCGGCGCTCGTCCCGGCGCCCGCCGAGGACTTGGCGCCGTCGTCGTCGTCGTCCTTGTAGTCATCGCTCCCGCCCTCGCCATCGCCGCCCTCTGCATTTTTCGTCGTAGCGACACAGGAAGAGGGTTGCCGAGTTTTCGGGGTTTTTCCGACCGATGTCGAGGTGCAGCCGGGGGGCCCGGGGTCGGTCCCAGTTTCAGCTCCCAGCCCCTTGCCGCCACCCAGCTTCCTGCCTCCCCCCCCCCCCTCGACTCCACTCCCCCTTCAGGTGTCGTCAGATGGCTCCGTACACGACAACTGTGCCGCATTTTGGGGGGGGGGGGGGCGAGAAATGTGTAATCCTTAAGCTGCGACTGTACACCGAACAGCGCACTGCCGCAGAATGTCATCAAGAAGGCGCATGGGATGCTTCCATTTTTAGACGTTATGGTTTATAAAAAACCAGATGGTACTTTGGGACACAGTGTTCACCGAAAGACGACACACAGGGATTGGTATCTGCATCCTAAGAGTTGTCATCCACTACACCAACGGAGTGGCGTCCTTAGAACTTCGGTACGGAGAGCATATGCCATTTCCGACGCAGACAGCTTAACCCAAGAACTTGAGCATTTGATGGCTGTTTTTAAGGAAAATGGATACACCGAGAAGCAGATTCGTTGGGCTATGGAGTTTGGACCATCTCCGGAGGTGTATGAAGAGGAACATAGATCTGTGGCCTTTCTTCCTTATGCTGGAGGCTTATCGTTTAAGATAAGGAATTTTAACATTAAGAGTGTGTTCCGTCCACCTTCTAGATTAGGGCTCTGCTCGGCTCTGTGAAAGATGATATGGGGCTTAGGAAACCCGGTGTGTACAAAATTCCGTGTTAATGTGGGAAAGCTTACATTGGCCGTTCGATTCGCACAGTGCATGACAGGTGTGTGGAACATCGCCGTCATACGAGGCTATAACAGCCGGAAAAATCGGCAGTAGCAGAACACTGCCTAAATAAAGGACACAATATGAAATTTGATGAAACTGTGGTAGTTGCCAAAATTTCCGGTGTTTGGAACAGTGTCTATAAAGAGGTGATTGAAATTAGGTTGGCTGATAATTTAATCAACAGAGACAATGGATTTCCTCTTAGCAAGACGTGGAATCCTGTACTATCTCGTATCAAAACTGAACGTTCTTCGGTGCGGCCTTGATTGCGATATATCGTTGCCAGCAGTGTTTCACTAACGGCGGCGCCACCTCCCTGTCCTGGAAGGCAGAAACCGTGATGGGCGGCGCATGCGCCGTGTACTGAACGGTGGCCTATATAGGACGTCGAATTGCAACCTGGCGTCAGTTCTCAGCGGGGCTCATCACCAGAAGCAGCATTTTCCTGAAGATGGCGACCAGTTGGATCGCCGAAATATCGAGTCAAGTTGATTTTAGAATCCGGCAGCAAACCCGAAGAGACTTTCAAGACCCGCGCCTTGCTAAGAACGGGCAGCGCCACACCACCGAGAGGACCAAGTTCATCGTCCCCTGCCAACGCTGATTTAGCTAACCACCCGTCGCCTGTCGCCCCAATTCGGTCGCAGACTTTGAGAGCATCAGTATTGAGTAAATACGAAGACGACAGCACGCATTCGGCGTGCAGTAATACACTCCTGGAAATGGAAAAAAGAACACATTGACACCGGTGTGTCAGACCCACCATACTTGCTCCGGACACTGCGAGAGGGCTGTACAAGCAATGATCACACGCACGGCACAGCGGACACAACAGGAACCGCGGTGTTGGCCGTCGAATGGCGCTAGCTGCGCAGCATTTGTGCACCGCCGCCGTCAGTGTCAGCCAGTTTGCCGTGGCATACGGAGCTCCATCGCAGTCTTTAACACTGGTAGCATGCCGCGACAGCGTGGACGTGAACCGTATGTGCAGTTGACGGACTTTGAGCGAGGGCGTATAGTGGGCATGCGGGAGGCCGGGTGGACGTACCGCCGAATTGCTCAACACGTGGGGCGTGAGGTCTCCACAGTACATCGATGTTGTCGCCAGTGGTCGGCGGAAGGTGCACGTGCCCGTCGACCTGGGACCGGACCGCAGCGACGCACGGATGCACGCCAAGACCGTAGGATCCTACGCAGTGCCGTAGGGGACCGCACCGCCACTTCCCAGCAAATTAGGGACACTGTTGCTCCTGGGGTATCGGCGAGGACCATTCGCAACCCTCTCCATGAAGCTGGGCTACGGTCCCGCACACCGTTAGGCCGTCTTCCGCTCACGCCCCAACATCGTGCAGCCCGCCTCCAGTGGTGTCGCGACAGGCGTGAATGGAGGGACGAATGGAGACGTGTCGTCTTCAGCGATGAGAGTCGCTTCTGCCTTGGTGCCAATGATGGTCGTATGCGTGTTTGGCGCCGTGCAGGTGAGCGCCACAATCAGGACTGCATACGACCGAGGCACACAGGGCCAACACCTGGCATCATGGTGTGGGGAGCGATCTCCTATACTGGCCGTACACCACTGGTGATCGTCGAGGGGACACTGAATAGTGCACGGTACATCCAAACCGTCATCGAACCCATCGTTCTACCATTCCTAGACCGGCAAGGGAACTTGCTGTTCCAACAGGACAATGCACGTCCGCATGTATCCCGTGCCACCCAACGTGCTCTAGAAGGTGTAAGTCAACTACCCTGGCCAGCAAGATCTCCGGATCTGTCCCCCATTGAGCATGTTTGGGACTGGATGAAGCGTCGTCTCACGCGGTCTGCACGTCCAGCACGAACGCTGGTCCAACTGTGGAAATGGCATGGCAAGCCGTTCCACAGGACTACATCCAGCATCTCTACGATCGTCTCCATGGGAGAATAGCAGCCTGCATTGCTGCGAAAGGTGGATATACACTGTACTAGTGCCGACATTGTGCTTGCTCTGTTGCCTGTGTCTATGTGCCTGTGGTTCTGTCAGTGTGATCATGTGATGTATCTGACCCCAGGAATGTGTCAATAAAGTTTCCCCTTCCTGGGACAATGAATTCACGGTATTCTCATTTCAATTTCCAGGAGTGTAGATTGTCAATGAGCCGTGCTGCAGTTCGCGTTGGTGCTGTTTGTAGGTTTCCGCCCTCTGTTGGAGGCCAGACGGTATCGTTTAGTTGGCATAGTTGCCGTTGTTTGTCTTCTTCTCGTGTTGACTGGCGCTACTCTGTTTCGCAAGCGTTGCCTGTCCGCTGGTGGCAGCAGCGGCGGTTATTGATATGTAGTAACTGTTGCCCTATCTTTGGGGCGACGTCGTTGTTTTTCCAGTTCGAGTGAGTGGGCCAGTTCGGTTGGGGACTCAGGTGGAACCAGGTCCGCGCTGTGCCAGAACATGCCGGGACTACTGGCGGCACGCATGGACTACCGGATGGAATAGCTGTCGTCACCAGGGTGTACGACTCGTCGTAAACTGGATCCAGCAACCTTTGAGAAGAGTGCATTTCAATCCAAGTAGAGAAACCTACACGACTGTGATATCTCTCGATTCTCCAATGACTTGGGTTCGTGTTGCTGCTCGTGGTGTCGCCAAGGCGAAGAGCAGCGATTGGAGTGCTTGGGGAAGGCGGATCTGATTAGCTTTCCTCGACTTCTTATTACTATTTACTGCGTTCAACTTGTTACAGTTTGTTAAACCAGCGGTAATTTTTCTTGTCTGGTGGCCGCTAACGCTCAAGTTACCTGCCCTGGGGGGTTAGTCTATGTAGCGGCTGTGTACCTTTCCTCGCCTTGCCGCTGCTGTCCGATAAGACGTGTAATTTTGACAGTTTTCTTGAGTGTAGGCCGGTTTGTGATTCTTCTACTCTGGTGGTAGTGATTCCCTTATCTTTCTGGGCGCTGTAAAAACAGTATTCTGGGGACGTAGCGCAGACCGCTGATTCCGGCATTGGCGTATTGTTCCATCGTCGCATTTGGTTTATCGGACGTCAGGTAGCTTCAGCAAGATTATCATTAGTCGTTAGTTAGAGTGCCACTTGTCGGAGCTACCATCTTGTGAAGTGAATGCAACTCTTGGCTGCCTATCTCATCGATCGCGAAAATGTTTGTTGCCGGACCTTCTCATAGGTCGATTCCTGGAGTACCGTCTGTGGCCCCTTGGTTTTTGTAAGACGTGTGTGTTCTAAAAGGAGGTCTGATGGCCAGTAGTTCAGTGTAACGCTCCTTCACGAAACGCCTTCTGCGGGTATAATCTGCCTCAGTACCCTTTAAGGAACTTATGTACTGGTCCTTGTGTTTTATTATTGTATTATTTATTACAATACAATGCCTACATTATAGGTTATACATGTCTAGTTAATAGCTCTGGTTCCCTTCTGAAATAATCTAGCAGTATAGTGTTCAGTGGATGTCAAGGCTACTGTTACAAAGTTCACCATCATCTTATTTCACCCGTTTGGTGATCAGTTTGCTTGTTTTTTTAATTAATCTTTGCTATTGTATTTGCTGTTTTACAGCAGGTTCCTAAATTTTTTATATTATGGATGTTCCTGGCGTGTAAGGCCTTTAGCCGTGATTGTGGTCTTTTGCTTTAAAATTCTAATTGATATTTGTATTTTAGCTGTAGGCCTTAAAATATTATTTACTGCCATTACTGGCGTGTGATGCCTTCTGCTCTGTTTGTGGCCACTTGCCTTTAATATTTCAATACCTGTAATTTGTAAGTTGCAGCCAGTATTAAACAATTCTTAATTTATTGCCATTCCTGGGGTGTAAGGCCTTCTGCTCATATCACAGAGACTTGCTTTTAAAACATTATCTGCTATATCTGTATTTATTGGCGATTTTCTAAATTGTAACTCACTTAAAACGCTATTAGTCACACAGTTGTTTATTCCTTCATTATAACGTGTGATATTTTTATTTATTATTGAGTCTAGAATTACTGGTTTAAAAGAAATTGTGTGTAACTGTAGAAGGCAACCAATAGTAACTGATTGCGGCCCCGTGCACAATCGTAACCGAATCCTGCCTTTCCTTGACTACCAGGTTTCAGTCAATGTACGTGGACGTAGAAGGCAGAACAAGTTAAGTAACGTTTCTGTTATTTGCAGAAATAAAACGTTATATTAATCTTAAAGTTTACTGTCCAGATCATTTTGGATTCGTGCAGCTGGCCATCGCAGCTACTCTCCTTTCTTGTTTGACCCACTTGACGAAACGTTCGTGTAAGAAATCCAATGCAGTATACGGTCTTGCTCCATCGTGTTGAAGAACAAAGCAGTAGCAAAAATATGTATAACGAAATTATTGCGGTGCATGCTCAAATAACAATGCACTGTTCGCAGTTTCTTCAAAGAAAAAAAGTCCAATAAGTCCGTGACTGTAAACTGCGACCCAGACTGTAATCCTCGGAGCATGGCGTCGTTTATGAGTCATTTGCGGACTATCAGTAGCCCCTCAGCGTACATTTCGTTTGTTAACCACACCCTCCAAATAAAAATACGCCTCGTCTGAATACCAGAGCTGTTGAGAGTTTGTTCCCTGTCCTCCGCCCTGTGGGCAAACAATAGTTTCAACCACTTGTGTTCTGCAGCGAGCTTCCGATCAGTGGTCATCTTGTAGTCCATATCTGGAGGTCACGTTTAAGAATCGTTGAACAGAGCGTCCGCGTAAGCCCAGTTGCACTGCTGCCTTTCCACACGGTTTACCATTGCCTACCTGTGGGACAGGTTTCGGCCGAGGTCGCTTCGCTTCCAGTATTCCCGTACAAACTGATCAGCTGTTAATGATTGTCTTGCAAGAGGCCCACCAAGTGTTAAACTTATGTCTGAACTGTCAGTCGCAAAAGCCTTTTTGTTTCGTGAATAAGTAACACATCGGCCGATATTTGCTGCGTTGTTAGCCATCCATTATCGGCCATGTTCTAAACACTAGTCTTCCAGCGACGGTATTGTTAACTGAGCGTCATTTCGTAGCTCAGTTAATTCCCTATGCTCTACTGCAACCGCTGTTGAGATCTACAGGGTATATCTAATGTGACACATACATTATGTACGAAACAAATGGTGCCAGATTTCGTGCGCCACTCTGTATTTCGGGGGGAGTAGGTGATGGCCAATGACAATTCTCACACTCGAGGTAAAAATGCCAAGACTTATTATCTCAAAGGCTTCGGTGATCGAACGGTTTTGTGAGACACTTGGAGCTCATGAAACAAGAAGTAATGCCGACGTCCTTCCCGGATGGAATAGGAGTTGTAGGCCGTGCGGGCCAGAGGTGTAATTTAAAGCGTTTCATGTTTCGGTAATTCCAAGTTACTAATTCAGAGTGACCCATAAATTACCGCACCAGTACAAGAAACTTACAAGAAGTCACAAAGCTATTCCTGTATGCGGGTGTGAAATTCTAGTAAGTGAGCCGTGGCTAGCTCATGTTATCCGTTGGATTAAACCTTGGTTGCTATTCTGTTTTTAGTCTCCCGTGGTTATCGCGATTATGCTGTTATCCTCTCTCTGCACGAGTGACAGCAGCTGTATATCTATATTCGCTCCTTGTACTATCTTTGGCCTGGCGCTTATAGTTCCGGCTGTGCTGTGTGCGAGCAGTTGGTCGGTTGGCGTGGAGCACTGAAGAAGCCTCCGCGGCGAATAGTTTGGCCGAGACCGCTGGCGGCGTCCACACGCGGTCGGAGTGTGTGGTGCTGGTTCCCATTGCTACGAGGTCCGTGGCTCACTGATCCTGGACACGAAAGTTGAGTTTTGACTTAATCTACCAGCAAGTCACGACTGTCACATTGTGTCATTTGGAGTTCGTTGTCGGCTGTTGGGACATTCCCGAGAGCAACAACGTGTGTTTTCAAGTTGGCAAATTTTAGCTATCCTCCAGTGGAGTTTAACTGTACTTGGTTATTTTTGAATTGAAATGCACCAGGGGAATCTTCTGCCTTGTGGCCGTTAACGTTCCGGTTACCAGCCCTGACCGTTGACGTAAATTCAGGCAGTGTATTTTCCTCATCGTGCTGTCGCTGTCCTGGTTGGTGTGTAGTTTGACAGTTCAATATATAATTGGTTGCGGGCGCCAATACCTTCTACGTTGTTCCATTGAACTCCCTGCTGTGTGCTGGTCAGGTGGAGCGGAAGTTCTCTTGTCGGTCGGTCCGTTGACTGTCTGTCGGTTGGGCTGTCATCTGATCGAGAGTGGTTGGGCCGACTGCCTGTCTCACCTCAGCGAGCGTTAGTGTTTGAATTCCAGGCCGACCCTCGAAAACTTCTGAGCGCCGTTAGATGTACTGCTTGTTCTTATTTGTTCTTATTGTTTGTATTTGTATGGCTTCTAGTCGATTTTTTAAATTAAGGTAGTTTTGCCCTTAAGGCGTAAGATTGTTTCGGCCTTCAGCCTAATTTAAAGAACTGTTTTAAGGTAAGGCCTTGGCCTTTTAAAAATTTATTTTGGTTTGAGTCTTAAGTGATGTACCTTCAGCAGATTTTTAAATTAAAGTTGTTTTGCTCTTAAGGTGTCAGATTGTTTGCACATTCAGCGTAATTAAAGAATTGTTATAAGATAAGGCATTTTTGCCTTTTAAAAATTTATTTTGGTCTGAGTCTTAAGTGAAGGGCCTTCAGCCGATTTTTAAATTAAAGGTGTTTTGCTCTTAAGGTGTCAGATTGTTTGGGCCTTCAGCCTAATTGAAAGAACCGATTTAAGATAAGGCCTTCTACGTTTTACATTTCTAATTTTGGTTTGAGTTGTTATTGCCTTTTAGCCGATTTTGAATTAAAGTGATCTTGCCCTTAAGGCATGAGATTGTATAGCGCATTCAGCCAGCGATTAAGTTCTAAAAATTAATGTTGTGTTTTTTTAATTTTCTTCGCTCTTGTAATGTTTGGTCAAATAAATAAAGTTGTATGTTCGAGTGTAACTGACAGCCACTTATTTTGGCCCCTTTCTACAATTTAAACTACCTGTCCTGTCCTGCGGGTTTAACAGGGCGTCTCAGTACGTTTTCTTCCAGTTATTGCGGTTTTAGTGAACACGCATTCACAGGCACAAGCCTCGTATCTTTGTATCTGATCATGGCACCTAGTAGAAGGGGGCGTTCGACAGAAGAGACAGACTTGATGCCGTTTAATAAAAGGTACAAAATGGCAACTGTCTGAGTACGTGTGACCCTACAGTTACGTAGTTTTAAACTGTTGCGCTACTTTCTGCTTGAGGAAGTTTCTGTTTGTAATTAATCTACTGATTGCCAGCGTTCTACGTTTTTCTGTCAATTGGTCGGATTTGGAGTCTTTTAGAGTGCAGATACGTCTCTACCTGGCGTTTATCATTAGCAACAGGTGCATTCCACATTTCTAGGTTTCCGTAAAGCCTTTGACACGTTGCCACACTGCCGACTGTTAACGAAGAAACATGCATACGGAATAGATCCCCAGGTACGTGAATGGCTCGAAGTCTTCTTGAGTAACAGAAAGCAATACGTTGACTCCGACTGCGAGTGTTCATCTGAGACAAGGATGTCGACAGGAGTGCCCCATGGAGTGTGATGGGACCGCTGTTGTTCCATATATAATCTAGTGAGCAGCAATCTGCGATTGTTTGCTCATGATGCTGTGGTGTACGGGAAGGTGTCGGCGTTAAGTGACTGTAGGGGGATACAAGATGACTTAGAAAAAACTTCTAGCTGAAGTGATTAATGACAGCTGGTTCTCAGTGTTAATACAGATGATTAGGAATAATCAACGAAAGGATAACGTTCTACGAGTCGTGGCGTGGAATGTCAGAAGCTTGAACGTGGTAGGGAAACTAGAAAATCTGAAAAGGGAAATGCAAAGGCTCAATCTAGATATAGTAGGGGTCAGTGAAGTGAAGTGGAAGGAAGACAAGGATTTCTGGTCAGATGAGTATCAGGTAATATCAACAGCAGCAGAAAATGGTATAACAGGTGTAGAATTCGTTATGAATAGAAAAGGAGGGCAGAGGGTGTGTTACTGTGAACAGTTCAGTGACCGGGTTGTTCTAATCAAAATCGACAGCACACCAACACCGACAACGATAGTTCAGGTATACATGCCGACGTCGCAAGCTGGAGATGAACAGATAGAGAAAGTGTATGAAGATATTGAAAGGGTAATTCAGTATGTAAAGGGGGACAAAAATCTAATAGTCATGGGCGACTGGAATGCAGTTGTAGGGGAAGGAGTAGAAGAAAAGGTTACAGGAGAATATGGGCTTGGGACGAGGAACGGAAGAGGAGAAAGACTAATTGAGTTCTGTAACAAGTTTCAGCTAGTAATAGCGAATACCCTGTTCAAGAATCACAAGAGGAGAAGGTATACTTGGAAAAGGCCGGGAGATACGGGAAGATTCAATTAGATTACATCATGGTCAGACAGAGATTCCGAAATCAGATACTGCATTGTAAGGCGTACCCAGGAGTAGATATAGACTCAGATCATAATATAGCAGAGATGAAGAATAGGCTGAAGTGCAAGACGTCAGGAAGAATCAATACGCAAAGAAGTGGGATACGGAAGTTATAAGGAATGACGAGATACGTTTGAAGTTCTCTAACGCTATTGATACAGCAATAAGGAATAGTGCAGTAGGCAGTACAGTTGAAGAGGAATGGACATCTCTAAAAAGGGCCATCACAGAAGTTGGGAAGGGAAACATACGTACAAAGAAGGTAGCTGCGAAGAAACCATGGGTAACAGAAGAAATACTTCAGTTGATTGATGAAAGGAGGAAGTATAAACATGTTCCGGGAAAATCAGGCATACAGAAATACAAGTCGCTGAAGAATGAAATAAATAGGAAGTGCAGGGAAGCTAAGACGAAATGGCTGCAGGAAAAATGTGAAGACATCGAAATAGATATGATTGTCGGAAGGACAGACTCAGCATACAGGAAAGTCAAAACAACCTTTGGTGACATTAAAAGCAACGGTGGTAACATTAAGAGTGCAACGGGAATTCCACTGTTAAATGCAGAGGACAGAGCAGATAGGTGGAAAGAATACATTGAAAGCCTCTATGAGGGTGAAGATTTGTCTGATGTGATAGAAGAAGAAACAGGAGTCGATTTAGAAGAGATAGGGGATCCAGTATTAGAATCGGAATCTAAAAGAGCTTTGGAGGACGTACGGTCAAATAAGGCAGAAGGGATAGATAATATTCCATCGGAATTTCTAAAATCATTGGGGGAAGTGGCAACAAAGCGACTATTCACGTTGGTGTGTAGAATATATGAGTCTGGCGACAGACCATCCGACTTTCGGAAAAGCATCATCCACACAATTCCGAAGACGGCAAGAGCTGACAAGTGCGAGAATTATCGCACAGTCAGCTTAACAGCTCATGCATCGAAGCTGCTTACAAGAATAATATACAGAAGAATGGAAAAGAAAATTGAGAATGCGCTAGGAGACGATCAGTTTGGCTTTAGGAAAAGTAAAGGGACGAGAGAGGCAATTCTGACATTACGGCTAATAATGGAAGCAAGACTAAAGAAAAATCAAGACACTTTCATAGGATTTGTCGACCTGGAGAAAGCGTTCGACAATATAAAATGGTGCAAGCTGTTCGAGATTCTGAAAAAAGTAGGGGTAAGCTATAGGGAAAGACGGGTCATATACAATATGTACAACAACCAAGAGGGAATAATAAGAGTGGACGATCAAGAACGAAGTGCTCGTATTAAGAAGGGTGTAAGACAAGGCTGTAGCCTTTCGCCCCTACTCTTCAATCTGTACATCGAGGAAGCAATGATGGAAACAAAAGAAAGGTTCAGGAGTGGAATTAAAATACAAGGTGAAAGGATATCAATGGTACGATTCGCTGATGACATTGCTATCCTGAGTGAAAGTGAAGAAGAATTAAATGATCTGCTGAACGGAATGAACAGTCTAATGAGTACGCAGTATGGTTTGAGAGTAAATCGGAGAAAGACGAAGGTAATGAGAAGTAGTAGAAATGAGAACAGCGAGAAACTTAACATCAGGATTGATGGTCACGAAGTCAATGAAGTTAAGGAATTCTGCTACCTAGGCAGTAAAATAACCAATGACGGACGGAGCAAGGAAGACATCAAAAGCAGACTCGCTATGGCAAAAAAGTCATTTCTGGCCAAGAGAAGTCTACTAATATCAAATACCGGCCTTAATTTGAGGAAGAAATTTCTGAGGCTGTACGTCTGGAGTACAGCATTGTATGGTAGTGAAACATGGACAGTGGGAAAACCGGGACAGAAGAGAATCGAAGCATTTGAGATGTGGTGCTATAGACGAATGTTGAAAATTAGGTGGACTGATAAGGTAAGGAATGAGGAGGTTCTACGCAGAATCGGAGAGGAAAGGAATATGTGGAAAACACTGTTAAGGAGAAGGGACAGGATGATAGGACATCTGCTAAGACATGAGGGAATGACTTCCATGGTACTAGAGGGAGCTGTAGAGGGCAAAAACTGTAGAGGAAGACAGAGATTGGAATACATTAAGCAAAAAATTGAGGACGTAGGTTGCAAGTGCTACTCTGAGATGAAGAGTTTAGCACAGGAAAGGAATTCGCGGTGGGCCGCATCAAACCAGTCAGTATACTGACGGAAAAAAAAAAAAAAAAAAAAAAAAAAAAAAAAAAAAAAAAAAATTTACCCATAATGTTCGAGGACAGCAATAGTGGCCTGCTGCGTGACACAGGCACGTCGATTAAATATATGGCGCTACGTTGGAAAGAAATATGAAATGGAGTGAACATGTAAGGATTGTAGTAGGGAAGCAAAATGTTTGCTCGCTTTATTTCGAGAAATTTGGGAAAGTGAGGTTCATCTGTAAAGGAGACAGCATATAGAACACCAGTGTGACCTGTTCTTGAGTACTGATCGACTGTTTGGCATCTGCACCATGTCGGATTAACGGAAGGGGCTGAAGCAGTTCGGTGATGGGCTCACAGAAATGTTGTTCGAACATCATCAAGGAATACGAAGATCCTTCCGGAACTCAAATGAGAATCACTGGAGGGAAATGGCTCTGAGCACTATGGGACTCAACTGCTGAGGTCATTAGTCCCCTAGAACTTAGAACTAGTTAAACCTAACTAACCTAAGGACATCACAAACATCCATGCCCGAGGCAGGATTCGAACCTGCGACCGTAGCGGTCTTGCGGTTCCAGACTGCAGCGCTTTTAACCGCACGGCCACTTCGGCCAGCACTGGAGGGAAGGCGCCGTTCTTTTTGAGGAGCACTATTCAGAAAATTTTGTGAACCGGCATTTGAGGCTAACTGCAGAATGATGTTTAATCCTTTCTCGGATGTCAAAGCGAAACAGGCAAATGTAGCAGTACTGATTTACGCCCACGATACATGTGACACTTTGCGAGAAACCTCAACACCACGGAGAAGCCGTAGGAACGTTGCAAGTGGTGGATGGCAGTGAAACATTGCCAAGTTAGACCAGAAGTGAAACACAGGAAAGGGATTGACAAATAAGACAAGAAGAAATTGTTGGCGTAGGATATTAGAAACTATTTTATTTCCAAATTTCCCCACGACGATCCTTTTGCAAATTTCTTCTGCAGTTACAAGATGCTATTTGTATGTGTACACATACTTCCCTTAGTGCATCAAGGTTAATGTTTCCAATACAACAGGCAGTATAGCTCAGCTATAACGTCAGATGCTGTGCTCCAAGAAATGTGAGCTCTCGTCGAAATACTGTTACTGTTGTGGTCTTCTTTACGAGACTGTATAGATGCAGCTTAGTAGTCGAAACTAGCCGTTCCAGTGCAAGCCTCTTCACCTCTCCGTAACTACAGGATCGTACCTTGCACTAGTCAGGCTTGGTATCTCTTCACATCCTCTCACACTTCCTTCCTTACCAAACTGACGATTTCTTGATGCCTCCGAATGTGTTCTATCAAGCAGTTCCTCGTTTTAGTCGAGTTGTACTGTAAAAGTCTTTCTTCCCCAAGTCCATTCATTGTCTAATTTGTTCAGCAAAACTGTAAAGACACTTTTTACAGCGTCTATTATCTACACTCCTGGAAATAGAAAAAAGAACACATTGACACCGGTGTGTCAGACCCACCATACTTGCTCCGGACACTGCGAGAGGGCTGTACAAGCAATGATCACACGCACGGCACAGCGGACACACCAGGAACCGCGGTGTTGGCCGTCGAATGGCGCTAGCTCCGCAGCATTTGTGCACCGCCGCCGTCAGTGTCCGCCAGTTTGCCGTGGCATACGGAGCTCCATCGCAGTCTTTAACACTGGTAGCATGCCGCGACAGCGTGGACGTGAACCGTATGTGCAGTTGACGGACTTTGAGCGAGGGCGTATAGTGGGCATGCGGGAGGCCGGGTGGACGTACCGCCGAATTGCTCAACACGTGGGGCGTGAGGTCTCCACAGTACATCGATGTTGTCGCCAGCGGTCGGCGGAAGGTGCACGTGCCCGTCGACCTGGGACCGGACCGCAGCGACGCACGGATGCACGCCAAGACCGTAGGATCCTACGCAGTGCCGTAGGGGACCGCACCGCCACTTCCCAGCAAATTAGGGACACTGTTGCTCCTGGGGTATCGGCGAGGACCATTCGCAACCGTCTCCATGATGCTGGGCTACGGTCCCGCACACCGTTAGGCCGCCTTCCGCTCACGCCCCAACATCGTGCAGCCCGCCTCCAGTGGTGTCGCGACAGGCGTGAATGGAGGGACGAATGGAGACGTGTCGTCTTCAGCGATGAGAGTCGCTTCTGCCTTGGTGCCAATGATGGTCGTATGCGTGTTTGGCGCCGTGCAGGTGAGCGCCACAATCAGGACTGCATACGACCGAGGCACACAGGGCCAACACCCGGCATCTTGGTGTGGGGAGCGATCTCCTACACTGGCCGTACACCACTGGTGATCGTCGAGGGGACACTGAATAGTGCACGGTACATCCAAACCGTCATCGAACCCATCGTTCTACCATTCCTAGACCGGCAAGGGAACTTGCTGTTCCAACAGGACAATGCACGTCCGCATGTATCCCGTGCCACCCAACGTGCTCTAGAAGGTGTAAGTCAACTACCCTGGCCAGCAAGATCTCCGGATCTGTCCCCCATTGAGCATGTTTGGGACTGGATGAAGCGTCGTCTCACGCGGTCTGCACGTCCAGCACGAACGCTGGTCCAACTGAGGCGCCAGGTGGAAATGGCATGGCAAGCCGTTCCACAGGACTACATCCAGCATCTCTACGATCGTCTCCATGGGAGAATAGCAGCCTGCATTGCTGCGAAAGGTGGATATACACTGTACTAGTGCCGACATTGTGCATGCTCTGTTGCCTGTGTCTATGTGCCTGTGGTTCTGTCAGTGTGATCATGTGATGTATCTGACCCCAGGAATGTGTCAATAAAGTTTCCCCTTCCTGGGACAATGAATTCACGGTGTTCTTATTTCAATTTCCAGGAGTGTACTTCTTTGAAATGTCTGTCATCCATGTTTTACTTCCGTATAAGGACACATTCTTGCAAATACCTCCACGGAAGACTTCCTAACATTTAAATGTACACTCCACGTTAACAACTTTGTATTCCTCACAAACGCATCTATGATACTGTCATCCTGCATTTTACATCTTCTCAACGTCGGTAATGAAACATACACTGCAGCGCCAAAGAAACCGGTTTAGGCATGCGTATTCAAATACAGAGATATGTAAACAGGCAAAATAAGGCGCTGCGATCCGCAAAGCCTATATAAAACAACAAGTGTCTGGTGCAGTTATTAGACTGGTTACTGCTGCTGCAATCGCAGGGTTTCAAGATTTAAGTGAGTTTGGACACGGTGTTATAGTCAACGGACGAGCGATGGAACACAGTATGTCCGAGGTAGCGATGAAATTGGGATTTTCCAGCCGTGACTATCAGGGATCCGGTAAAACATCAGACCTCCGACATCGCTGAGGTCGGAGAAAGATCCTGCAAGAATGGGACCAACGACGACTGAAGAGAATCGTTCAACGTGACAGAAGTGCAGCTCTTGAACAACTTGCTGCAGGTTTCAATACTGGGCCATCCACAAATGTCAGCGTGCGAAGCATTGAACGGAGCACGATCGATATAGTCTTTCGGAGCCGAAGGCCCTCTCGTAGACCCTTGATGACTGCACGAGATAGCTTTACGCCCCGCCCTGGCCCGTCAACACCGACATTGGACTATTGATGACTGGGAACATGTTGCCTGATCGGACGAGTCCTCTTTCAGATTGTATGGAGTGGATGATCGTTAACGGGTATGGAGATAACCTCATGAATTATGGACCCTGCATGTCGGCAGGAGACTGTTGAAGCTGGTGAAGTGTCTGTAAGGGTGTGGGGCGTAAGCAGTTGGAGTGATGTGGGACCACTGATACATCTAAGTACGAGTCTGACAGGTGGCACGTACTTAATCATCCTGTCTAATGAACTGCATCCACCCATGTCCACTGTGCATTCCGACGGACGTGGGCAACTCCAATAGGACAATGCGAAACCTCACACGTCCAGAATTGCTAGAATTGCTACAGAATGACTCTAGGAACACTCTTCTGAACTTAGATACTTCCGCTGGCCATCAAACTCAACAGATATGAACATTATTGAGCATATCCGGTATGCCTTTCAACGTGCTGTTCAGAAGAGATCTCCACTCCTTTGTACTCTTAGGGATTAATGGTGTCAATCCCTCCAGCTCTACTTCAGACAGAAGTCGGCCCATGCTAGGTCGTGTTGCGGCACTTCTGCGTGCTCGCGAGGGCCCTACAGGATATTAGTCAGGTGTACTAGTTTCTTTGGCTCTTCAATGTACTCGTATATTGAGGCCTAATTGATAGACCTCATCTACTACTTTTCGTGTCTCGTTTTCTACTCCATTTTCTTCAGAATCTCTTGATATAACTACACTCCATTATCCCAGTTCCATGAGGGGCGTTCAATAAGTAACACAATACCATTTTTTTCGGGCAAATTTCGTCTGAAAAAATGAAGATTCCCCTATTCACCCTCTATAATTTTGTAAAGTTTCGATGGGTTGTAGTACTAAACGTAGCCCTCACTATGTGGTGTGTAACGGAGATGCGTTCTAAGCAGAGACTGTCACTTTTGGTGGGAAACGAAATCATCGCAACTACGCACAAATGCCTTTAGAATATCTACTAAGACCTCAATCAACAAAAGCATCATCAGTTGCTGAGTGAGGCGTCTCTTATCATCGGAAGAAGGACGCACAGACCATCTGATCTCCATCATGCAGCCCGACCGCACACAGCACTGACTCCTGCAGAGTTGGAACGTGCGGACACTTTCGTTCGACGTGATCGACGGATCAAATACCTCGCTGCTCAATTGGACGTCTCTGCTGGTAGTGCTGACACATTCGTCCACCAGCTGGGGTACTGAGAGATATGTGCCCTCTGGCCTAACAGAAGATCATAAAGAGCAACGAAGAACCGCCTTTGCGGTACTACTTGCGCATTACGAAGCTGATCGTGACAGGGTTTTATAACCCTGTCACGATCAGCTTCGTAATGCGCAAGTAGTACCGCAAAGGCGTCCAATTGAGCAGCGAGGTATTTGATCCGTCGATCACGTCGAACGAAAGTGTCCGCACGTTCCAACTCTGCAGGAGTCAGTGCTTTGTGCGGCCGGGCTGCATGATGGAGATCAGATGGTCTGTGCGTCCTTCAGCCGACGAAACAAAACGGCAATCAATGGAGTGGCGCCAAAACACTTCTCCTCCAAAGGAAGTCTTCAAAACCGCTCCGTCAGCCATTAAAATCATGGCGACTGTCTTCTGAGAACCTGAAGAGGTTGTGCTGTTTAATGTCTTCCCTTATGGTACAAAAATTAACTCTGCAGTATATTGTGCTACTTTCAGGAAACTGAAGAAACGATTTCAGCGTGTTTATTGCCACAATAATGCAAACGAACTGCTCCTTTTTCATGAGCACCCGAGGCCTCAAACAAGTCTGCACGACCGAGAAGAGCTCACAAAACTTCATTGGACCGTTGTTTCTCATCTACCCTACAGCCCGGATCTCGCACCTTCCGACTTCCGTCTATTCGGCCCAGTGACGGACCTAATCCACGGTAAGCAATACTTGGTTCATGGGGAGGTTATTGATTCAGCAAGACGTTGACTCCGACGTCGCCTAATAGAGTTATACTTTGCGGTCCTACACGCTCTCCCAGTAAGATGGGGTAAGGCCGTCACATTGGAAGGAGGTTACGTTGAAAAATATAGTTTCGTGACAAAAAGAGTAGAGAATAATATGGTGTATTGGAATCCTGAATAAAACCAACTTGCTTTCAGAAAAAAATATGTTGCTTTACTTAGTGAACATACTTCGTACTTTTGTTAATTTTCGTCTCATAACTTGTTTTCAAGACACTATCCATTTCGTTCAAATCATCTTCCAACTCTTTTGCCGTCTCTGACAGAATGTCAATGTCATAGGTCGGTCTTAAAATTTTTATTTCTTCTTTCTAAACTTTAACTCTGTTTCCAGATATCTTACTCAATCAACAGATTAAATAATGGTTCAAAAGGCTCTGAGCACTATGGTACTTAACATCTGAAGTCATCAGTCCCCTAGAACTTAGAACTACTTAAACCTAACTAACCGAAGGACATCACACACATCCATGCCCAAGGCAGGATTTGAACCCGCAACCGTAGCGGTCGTGCGGTTCCAGACTGAAGCGCCTAGAACCGCTAGGTCACTCCGGCCGGCCAGATTAAATAACATCGGTAAGATGCTACAGCATTCACCACTGCTTCCTTTCCTCGGCCTTCGATTCTTATAAATGCAATCTGGTTTCCGTACAAACTATAGACAATCGTTCGTTCTATCTGTTTCATTCCTGCTACATTCAGAAATACAAACATTTTATCAGGGTCAACATTGTCAAAAACTTTCTCTAAATCTATAAATGCTATTAAGACAGCTTTTCTCCTCTTCGATCTGCCTTGAAAGGTAAATCGTAGGGTCGCTGTTCCCTCCTACATCTCTGTGGGATCCGTACTGATATTCTCCGACATAGGCCTCTACCAGTTTTCCATTCTACTATAAATCATTTGTGCGAGTGTCTTTCAGCACTTTCTTCTTTGGAACTGGAATTATTACGTTCTCTTCTTCGCCTGTTTTATATACGCTCTAAGTAAGAAAAAAACTATGTATCAGCAAAGCAGCAAAGAATTGTCCGAATGGATCGAAAATCGGTAGTTATGATAGACGTGTAAAGACAAAGAAATGATTACAGTTTCAGAAAAAAACTGGATGATTAATTCAAGAGAAAGAGCTTCATAAATTGAATAATACAATAATGTTTCTAGAATGAAATTTTCACTCTACAGCGGAGTGTGCGCTGATATGAAACTTCCTGGCAGTTTAAAACTGTGTGCCGGACCGAGACTCGAACTCGGGACTTTTGCCTTTCGCGGTTAAGTGCTCTACAACGCACTTGCCCGCGAAAGGCAAAGGTCCCGATTTCGAGTCTCGGTCAGGCACACAGTTTTAATCTGCCAGGAAGTTTCAATACAATCCACTTGGTACGTTATATAGTTATATAAGTGCACACAGTTTTAATCTGCCAGGAAGTTTCAATACAATAATGCGTTATATAGTCAAAATTCCGAACTGGTTGGAGGCACTGCCCGTAATACTATAAGTATCTTAACTGGAAAGAGATCCGGCGACCACGCTGGCCAAGGTAGAGTTTGGGAAGCACGAAGACAAGCAGTAGGAACTCCCGGCCTGAGCCTTTGGGCATTACCTTTTTGAAATGTAGATTTAGAATGGCTTGCCATAAATGGCATCAAAACGGGCAGTATACTATGGCCGACGTAACTCTGTGCTGTAACAATCCCGCGGATGACAACCCAAGAGGTCCTACTATGAAATGAAATGACATCCCAGACCATCACGCCTGGTTGTAGTACCGTATATTGGGAGACAGATTGGTATCGCACCACTGTACGAAACGTCTCTTGACGCATCTTTGGTCTAGAATATCATTGACTGGAGGAGAATTGTCTTCATTGTTGATGTGATGAGTCCTACTTAGAGCTTTCTTTCTTTTTTTAGTTAGAGTGTATTTTCCGTACGACGTGGAATAGTTTGTCATGAAGGATATTAGTAATTCCGAGGTAATATCATGAACTCTGGAGCCTTTTTCCGATTTAGCTGTTTCAGTACTTTGGCAAAATCTTCTCACAGTCTCACATCTTACAAAAAATGGTTCAAATGGCTCAGCACTATGGGACTCAACATCTTAGGTCATAAGTCCCCTATAACTTAGAACTACTTAAACCTAACTAACCTAAGGACATCACACACACCCATGCCCGAGGCAGGATTCGAACCAGCGACCGTAGCAGTCCCGCGGTTCCGGACTGCAGCGCCAGAACCGCACGGCCACCGCGGCCGGCTCACATCTTACAAGTTCTGATATTATTTCCCCTTTCCTTTGTATACTATTGTAGCTAGATGAAACATTATGAACTAAAGTCGCATTTAAATAGGAAATATCAAGAGCTATTGTCTAGTCGACAATGACGGAATTGCAGAAAGAGCGCGAGGAGAATAAATCGTCATAATTTTTCTAATATTAGTCAAGGTTTTATCATGGCACTGTCTTGCTTGTTAATAAAGGTGAAGGGCGAAGTAGACAGAAGAGGAAAGACGTATGCAGAAAATACTTCAGAGCCGAAGTGGCCAGATTAGTACTCTGAGCCATAAAAGTACCAAAATTGAATTTAAATGCTATTAGTTAATACAACACTTAAGCAATTATTGAGTGTGAATTGGAAGTTACAGGTCTTCAACCACTAAAGGGATAAAGTAGAGAGCGAAAAAAATTTGTGAAAAGTATTTGGCACTTAACTTAATTCTCCTCGTTTGTTGAAAGTTCTTGCTCTTGGCACACTCGTCGTAGGTTAATCATTCGTCATGCTAACGCCGAAAAACGGTGTTCTGTCTATCCACACATTATAACAGTAAAACCATGGATCTGGAATGTATTTTCTCTCCAAAATTATTTTATTCCACATTTTTTAGCCACGCGGAGTAGCCACGCGGTTAGAGGCGCCATGTCATGGGTTGCGCGGGCTCTCCTGCCGGAGGTTGGAGTCCTCCCTCGGGCATGGGTGTGTGTGTTGTTCTTAGCAGTTAGTTTAAGTTAGAGTAGTGTGTAAGTCTAGAGACCGAAGAAAATGTCCAAATGTGTGTGAATTCCTAAGGGACAAAACTGCTAAGGTCATCGGTCCCTAGACTTACACACTACTTAAACTAACTTACGCTAAGAACAACACACACACCCATGTCCGAGGGAGGACTCGAACCTCCGGTGGGAGTGGTCGCGCAGTCCGTGACATGGCGCCCCAAACCACGCGGCTACTCAACGCGGCCAGAGACCGAAGACTTCAGCAGTTTGCTCCCTTAGGAATTCACACAGATTTGAACACATTTTGCACTTTTTACAAATTACCACAATTCTTAAAAAGAACTGCTAACTTTCAACTGTTAAATTTCATAACAACGGCAGCTTTTACAACTACATCGCAACTGCCTCTCGCCAAAAATGAACACACGCTCCAAGTGAACACGAACAGAGATATATCAGTTTCAGTACGAAGATGCGTTGACAAGACCGATATAGTCGAATGTCCTTGACCAAAGATTACCAATTTTATTAATATTTCATGAAAGCGGAAAGAGATACAGTCTTCTATTCATTTCACCTTTTTGAACAATTACTGATAATGTGGCTACAGTCGCAGGTTCGAATCCTGCCTCGGGCATGGATGTGTGTTATGTCCTTAGGTTGGTTAGGTTTAAGTAGTTCTAAGTTCTAGGGTACTGATGACCACAGATGTTAAGTCCCATAGTGCTCAGAGCCATTTGAACCATTTTTGAACTGATAATGTGGGTCTATAAGAACTAAATATTCCCGACGTCACAAATGAACAAGTATGTGAAGCACATCAGAAAAACAAAAACAACCACATCTGTCATAAAAGAGTTAATTTTGTGTCAGGAGTATGCTTCGTCAATGTTCATTTACATCAGAAGTATAGAAAATTATAATTTTCGATTTTAATCCTTTTACATCGGATTGTTAACTATAAAGTATCAAGTACTTCGATACTCGACGAAGTAAGAGGTGTACTGAAGACTTCCATTAAAATTTGCAAAAGTATTTGGTACCAAAGGAAGCAATTTGGGGAAGAAATTTCAGGGGCCGACTAAGGCCGGAGTAAGAATCGCAGATTTCTGGGGAAGTAGGGGTAGCATTTTATGACGCGGTCATTGTCGTATGACTGTTATTCGCCTCGCCATATACGGCAGTCTTTTGCTTTCCGCCCGTTGTTCCCATTTGAGATGCATGCCGCCAGGCGGTGCGTGGGTCAGACGGCAGTTGTAACACTTGACGGTGGCTGAAACTGGGATGGACGTAAAACTCGTGGATTTTTAACCACCTGTCGTGACCAGCGACGCGACAACATTTTATGTATTCATGTAGGCACGAGGCTGGGCATTCATAAATTAAAGCGCCATGAATATTCATAGAACTCAATAGTTTGTGCAATATATTTTTGTCCCTGGGAATAGAGAAGAAACCGAAAGAAATAGTAAATAAATACATCGCATCACATTTATGTCATCATGCCTCTCAAGCACTTATTTCTAAATATGTTGAATATTTTAAGATATTATATCCACCACCATGCCATCGATGTAGAAATATAAGGATGACGTAAGATTCAAATCGACGTCTTTTTCTGAATTGCAAAAATAGTCTCTTGTTTTGATATCCTTTTATTTAGCCTACCAGTTTCGACTCCACAATAGGGTCATCTTCAGGCCCTATACAGTAAAAATTACAAGCCAAATACATAATTATCAGACAAATACATAATAAGATATCATACACAGTATTGTACAAACTAAACAAAGGTACGTATTGATACATATAAGGAAAAGGAAACCAGGAACATAATACATTCGGTGTACAACCTAGGATACGTTGTAACATATTTTGCAATAGTTCAATAAACAAGTCACCTATTAGAAATAACTCATAGAAACAGTAGTGTTATTGCAATACAAACATTGATTCTATATATGCATTGTCTAAAACTTTGTAAGAATATAAGTGACAAGGACCATAGTAAAATGAAGAGAACTAACGTAAAATTTTAAGAAATGTAAAATAATAAATAACGTTAATAGCAAAATGATCCTACTTATTAGTCGACCAACGTCGTGAGCCAAAGGTGTCAGTGCTACATAATATGAATAATTCAGTAAAATAGGCGTTAGTGGCATTAACCATCATCATAGTGTCAGAGCAAGGTAGTATAAGAAATGTGGGCCAGCTCAAAAATGGTTCAAATGGCTCTGAGCACTATGGGAATTAACAAAAATGGTTCAAATGGCTCTGAGCACTATGGGACTTGACATCTGTGGTCATCAGTCCCCTAGAACTTAGAACTACTTAAACCTAACTAACCTAAGGACATCACACACATCCATGCACGAGGCAGGATTCGAACCTGCGACCGTAGCAGTCGCGCGGTTCCGGACTGCGTGCCTAGAACCGCTAGACCACCGCGGCCGGCTGGGAATTAACAGCTGAGGTCATTCGTCCCTAGAACTTAGAACTACTTAAACCCAACTAACCCAAGGAAATGACACACATCCATACCCGAGGCAGGATTCGAACCTGCGAACTTAGCAGTCGCGCGGTTCCGGACTGAAGTGCCTAGAACCGCCCTGTCACCGCGGCCGGCTGTGAGCCAGCTTCCAATAAAAGATTATCAGGTCGGTCACTGAGCGTTTAGACATCCTGTGAGCACTAGGTGAATCTACAAATAATGAAACACGTGAGGACAATCCGATTCACTAGCGAAAAAGTAATAGTTACCACTTAGGAAAGTGTCAACAAGATATTCATAATTACTAGCTACTGGACGAGCTTCAATCAAACAATAATGTCAATCAACGTACACGAAAGTACAAATTAAGGACAGACAGCAAACATTCAGAAAATGACCTGTGTTGAAGTATATTACGCAACTAAATCAGCAAGTAGGCCTGAAAACTGCACAGCAGTAGGCGACCAGGTCGTCAGTGAAATGAGGACAACGTAAATGAAGTATAATATGTAAAGCAGAATCAGCATGCTATAAAAAGCGAGGAGTGCTACTACTCTTCGTCAATGAATATTCTTACAAGATGATATAAATGAGGAAGGGATCTGACAACAGTTTTGACGAGAAATGACAACCGTACTCAACGGCTATCGGAAGAATGTCGGTAGAAAGAAAATATCAGAAAGCTAAAACAAGAAAGTATAAAAATGTCAAAAAATTCACATAAAGAAACCAGTACTGGGACTGTATACGTTTTGTGAAAATTGGTGAATTTACAGATAAAAGAAAACACGTGGAATAATTTACTGATGTAGCCCGAAGGCAACACTCGTAGCCTGCTAATCAGTTTTCGTAATACATCATGGCAAACGAAAATATGAGATGTGAACATGCAGTAACAGTGCAGTGACATATGGTGTATGGGAAAAGTACATCATTTACCTGAATTACAGTACAAGTCTAAAGAACTGTCAGGTCGTCTAGCAAAAAGGATGAAGACGAAAACTGAAATATTATACGGAAAACGAGAAGACTACTCAGTAGAAAGTAAGAGGTCACCATCCGAAACTGACAGTGTTCGGAATAATACCAAAAAGGGAAAACAAGAAAGTATAAAAATGTGAAAGAAATTCACATAAAGAAATCAGTACTGGGACTGTACTTGTGAACAGTTATGCTTATCAAGAAGGCAATGTCACCAACATCTTGCCATATATAGCATAATGAAATCTAAATATGTCCTGTGTACCTTAATACAAACATTGCATTAAAAATACTAAACGTCCATGATAACACCTATCATGAGGTGAAATGCGAATATGTGGGTTAGAAAAGGAAGGAAGAAGATGGGAAGGCTGTTAATTTTGGGGAAGAGGAGGGACGATGGAGGAGACGAAACACAATTTCTTACAAAGTACAGCTCAGGACTTCTGAAAAACTGTGTGAATTAACCACCAGACAAACTAAATTAGTCACTTTATAGCAGGTGCCTACTAACTACATTATTCTTAATGGAGAGAGTAAAGACAAATTTTCACCTTGTCTGCATATCATAAGCGATTAGGCCTCGGAGGAGGGGCAACGGGGGATAAAGAAAACCGTTCCCTGTGGCCTCCTTTCTGGGTTGTTAAAACTGACAGCCCTTGCTCTTCCTCAAGGACGAGAAAGTGTCGCCATGTTGCACGCACCTGACTCTTCTTTGACGTCAGAGGACGCTATCGCCCTGCCATGCAAATAGCGACACGGGAACTGTTTCTTCGGCGCTGTCGTTGCTCGCCCCTGCATACTAACACTGGTTCCGCCGATATCATATCTTGACGTCCCCCTTCTCTTTCATCTGTCTCTTTCTTTCTCTCTCTCTCTCTCTCTCTCTCTCTCTCTCTCTCTCTCTCTGTCGCTAGCACGAGCCGCACACCACTTTTGAAACCTTCGGGCACATACAAACTTACAGTGATAAGCCAACGTTATAACCATACCCACCGAGGCGTTGGATTCCGCCTGGTGGCGTTACGGGCACATGCCGCGGTAACACATGACGCGGTAACGGCAGTACGTAAGCGGAGCAGACAGGGACGGGGGACCACCTTAGTGAAGATATAGGCTGCTGAAGTGTTGGCAGAAGAGCCAACACCGTGTTGCTAGAGGAGGCCGAAATGCACGCTTTTAAGCTCACGCAGATTGGCGTGAGGTCTCGAACATTACAAGGAAATGAGAACTTAGAAAAACGGACGCAGTTGCTGTAACACTTAACTTTAATCCACAATTGGTGTACATCGCTCTTGTTTAGACATTATTACACTCTGAATATAAACTGGTAATGGCGCCTTGCTAGGTCGTAGCAAATGACGTAGCTAAAGGCTATGCTAACTATCGTCTCGGCAAATGAGAGCGTATTTGTCAGTATAGCATCGCTAGCAAAGTCGGCTGTACAACTGGGGCGAGTGCTAGGAAGTCTCTCTAGACCTGCCGTGTGGTGGCGCTCGGTCTGCAATCACTGACAGTGGCGACACGCAGTTCCAACGTATACTAACGGACCGCGGCCGATTTAAAGGCTACCACCTAGCAAGTGTGGTGTCTGGCGGTGACACCACAGCTGCAAATGGGGAAATACATTGAGACAAGTGACTCTGACAAAGGGCTCATTATTAATATGCAAAGCCTGTGAACGAGTATCTCGAAAATGACGAAGCTGAATGTTGACTTGATACTGTCGTGAGCATCTACGAAAAGTGTGTAAGGACACTAGGTACTAGGTACTGAATGGTTGGACGTCCGCGTTTCTTCAGAGTACGTGGGGTTCGGAAGTCTATGTGTTGTGTAAAATAGGATAGATGGTGATTATGCTGGTGGAAGCACTAATGTTTCGGAATACACCGTTCATCGTGCATAGCTGAACATGTAGCTCCGCCGCCGACCACCCCTACGTGTTCACATATTGACCCAACGACATGGTCAGTTACGACCAACGGGATTCCGCAGTCGAACAATGGAAAAGTGTCGGCTCTTCGGGTGAACCACATGTTTGCTGCTCATGGTCGCTGGTCGTCTCCACAAACGCCGCCATCGAGGTGAACGGCGGCTCGAAACGTACAGCGTGCCACGGACGCTGACTAGTGGGAGCTGTATTATGTTATGAGAGACATTCTCCTCCGCTTGCATAGGCCCTTTGCTACTAGTAGAAGACACACTGACAGCTACGAACCACCTGCATCCCTCCATGCTTGGGACCGATTACCCCGCTGTATGGTCCCCTCCCCCGAATCAACCAAACAATCTTAATGCTTAATGTCTTCTTCGACGGTGATGTCATGTTTCAGGGGCATAATCGTCCCTGTCTCTGAGACAGAACCGTGATACAGTGGTTTGAGGAGCACTATAGTGGACTCACGACGATGTATCGGTGACCAAATTCGCCTGATGTAAGTCCTGTGGAACCCACCTCGGGCGCCATCACCGCGTACGCAAATCAGCGGTCCGTTATTTACGGGAATTACATGCCCTGAGCGTAGTCATCTAACGCCACATTCCCCCACAAAGGTACCAACGAACTGTCGGATGCCTGATATGCAGAATCAGTGACGTATTTTGTTGCAAAGACGGACAAATAAGCTATTAAGCAGGTGATCATATTGGTTTGGTTCATAAGTGTAGAGGTTCTTCTAATATTAGCTGTATTGATGTGAGGAATTTGAGGATTTTCCTTTACATTAATTTCCAGTCTTTGGATCGTTGTAAACCTGGCTTTTTACAACTACTTTTATTCTTAACTTTCGATTGTTTCTTTTTGTGTTTACTTAGCAACTAGTGGTGCATTAGTCCCGAATGCTGACAGAGTTAGTGGTGACGGTAATTATGTCTCATGATCATCGTCTGTTTCACGCTTGCGGATCTGTTCCAGTACAATCTTCCCTTGTCTGTCCATCATCTGCAGTTCTCTGCAGTTCATGTATTTAACATTAATGATATCAGTAAATCACAAGAGTTCCAAACGGAGAACATCATTTCCTTCTTATGCCTCGAACATGATAGTGCATGAATTTGCCAAGGTAAATCCACACAGGGACGAACGTCGAGGGTGACTTCTGACACGAAAATGAACAAAACGTTCGTTTCAGCAAGTGTCTCGAAATGGACTGTGAATCTGTAATAATAGAATTAGTACTGATTTATTACTATACATATTAAATGGTATTAATTCAGTATTTAATCTATTTTATTATATGAAGACAAGTCAATGTTTAATGTTGCTACCAAAAATCTGAAGAAGTGTATGACTGGTTTACTTCAGATTTTTAAACGATTCTCTAATAAGCACTCAGGTGGACATAGGCAATATTAAAAAAAAAATAATGTTTCATGTTAAAACTAACAGTGAGAAGAAAAATGCTGTGCTATACTGAACCGTAAAAATAGGTAGTTTCTTTTACTTTCTACCAGTCATTTTCAATTACGACAGCAGGGCATATAAGCCTTTCGATAAATTGTTTCCCTTATACACTGAAGCGCCAAAGAAACTGGTATAGGCATGCGTGCTCAAGTACAGAGATACGTAAACAGGCCGAATACTGCGATCTGCAACGCCTATATAAGATAACAAGTGTCTGGCGCAGTTGCTGGAACGGTTACTGCAGAATCTCCGAGGGAGCGATGAAGTGGGGATTTTCTTGTACGACCGTTTCATTAGTGTACCGTGAATATAAGAAATCCGGTAAAACATCATATCCAAGATATCGCTGCGGCCGGAAAAAGATCCTGCAAAAAAGGAACCAGCGCCGACTAAAGAGAATCGTTCAGCGTGATAAAAGTGCATCCCTTCTGCAAACTGCTTCAGATTTCAATGCTGGGCAATCAACAAGTGTCAGTGTATGAACCATTCAACGAAACATCATCGATATGGGCTTCGGAGCCGAAGGTCCACTCGTGTACCCTTGATGACTGCAAGACACAAAGCTTTACGCCTTGCCGTGGCCCGTCAACACCGACTTTGGACTGTTGATGACAGGAAACATGTTGCCTGGTCGGACGAATCTTGTTTCAAATTGTAAGTAGCGGGTGGAAGTGTATGGGTATGGAGACAACCTCATGAATCTATGGCCCCGGCATGTTAGCAGGGGACTGTTCAAGCCGATGAAGGTGTAGGGCTTGTGCAATTGGAGTGATATGGGACCTCTGAAACGTCTAGAAACGACTCCGACAGGTGGCACGTACGTAAGCATCCTTTCTGATCACTTGCATTCATATATGTCCATTGTGCATTCCGACGGACTTAAGCTATTTCAGCAGGACAGTGCGACACACCACACGTCCAGAATTGCTACATAGTGGCTCCAGGAACACTCTTCTGAGTTTAAACACTTCCACTAAACACCAAACTCCCCAGACATGAACATTATTGAGCATATGTGGGGTGTCTTGCAACGTGCTGTTCCTAAGAAATCTCCAACCCTTCGTACTCTTACGGATTTATGGACAGCCCTACAGGATTCATGGTGTCCATTCCCTCCAGCACTACTTCCGACATTAGTCGAGTCCATACCAAGGGCCGCGTGCTCGTGGGGCCATACACGATATTAGGCAGGTTGAAAGGGTACAGTACCGCCCGACATTGAAAATAGGTACAACATACTTCATTATTCTTGTCTGAACAACATATTTTTTCTAATAGTAACTCAATTTCAATTAATACAGCGAAGCCGGATACCAGTGTGGGAAAGAATGACAATTTATTTATTTAATTGATCACATGTGCACTCCCAGAAAATAAATCCCTACATCCAGTTTGGTGAGATCTGTTAAATGAATGAATGTATGGTCGTCTGCTAACTGCAGATAGTGAATGTGAATATATGATCATCTTTCAGACGATCCTCTGGCCACCTTTGGTGGAACCAAAGAAATGAAACTTACCGGAGCTTTGAGCGCCTGAAATATGGCTGACCAATACGGTAGCATGGTCTTCCCCCACCTCGACAGAGGTGCGAGAGAACCTGAAGAACGGCCATGTTTCAGCACCCTGCCGCTGGATCTTGTGCTGTTAAGACCTGTTTTAGTTGTGCTCCGTAAAGACAAAAGAGTGGAGACATGGTATGCATGTGGAATATTTAAGAGTAGTTTGAAATAATAATTTCTCTATTTCAGGAACTTTTGTGGGGAGAATTAAATGTCAGGCAGGTAATATTAATGGGATCGTAGTAATCTTCGGAAGTGGCCAACGGTCACAATGAAACCACGTGTAGCAATAAGTTGAAATACCTTCGTGTGCTTAAGTTAAGCTGAATTGAAATATTTAAGAAATAGCGTGTGTACCATAAGTTGAAATATTTAAGAAATGGCGTATGCAGGACTTGAAATTAGAGACGAGTACTTCCACGTGGTGAGTACTGTGTGAGTCTCAATCTGTGTATGAGACAAAGGATAAAGAGAAGTACTCGTCCATGGTATCAGTTGAGGACTCGCGTGTGTGATGAATATGTTCCTAATATTACTTTGCGTGATGTGATTCCGTGTGACGCTAGATTCAAACTCTGAGAGAGAAGCAAGGTGAGTCGGCCGTCTATCCAGCAACGCCACTTGGCTTGCATTGCACAGGAAGAAGTGCATATATCTCCAGAGTTCATAGTAGGAAAGTAGAATTACGAAGTGGGGCTGTGTCGTGTGAAACTGGGATAAATATTAATTGAAGTGGGAAGCTGAAAGTGATAATGTTGTGACTATTCCCTGTGTAGCATTTCATGTTGTAGTGTGGTGTATGTCATGTAATTTAAGTATGTGTGGTTTGCATGGGAGAGTAGCAAGGTAGTTTCAGAGGTAGTGGGTTATGCATGTTCCTTTTGTACCGCTCGGTCTGGAGGAAAGTTTCGTGATGACGGTTGTGAGAGCCGAAGTGTGAGATATAGCAAAAGATCCACCATCCTATCCAGAAAGTGCACTGTAGCGTTAAATAATTACGAGACCATAAGGTAGAGAATCACCAATGTAAAGCCATGCCCACTGGGCGGAATTTCTCATGTGTTATTGTTGTAGGTTATAGAATTTGTGTGTTTAGGTTATAGAATTTATCGGAATAAATAAGATAGTGAAAAAAAAAGATTGGTTGCCTTTTCTTGTTGTTGCCATGATATCCAGAATTTATAACGTGTGCGCCATTCATATTCAGTGCGATGTCCACGTGTTTCCTTTTTATTTATACAAAGGAAAGAAAATGTGATATTGCCAGTGCGTAGTGAACAGTCAGAGTTCTGTAAATTACTGATAGTCAGATGCGTGTTTCCGTTGCGTATTATTCATAGAGGAGGATAATTTGTAACTTAATTGTGAGTACGAAAGTTTATGTTGCTCGATAAATAACAATGAATCCACTCGCTTGGCAGACCACTCATCTTGCAGGCCTAACTGCTTGATGCCACAGTACGAGCAAGGCATGTGGGTGCCTCTCAAGGTGTACCAGTTTCTTTGGCTCTTCAGTGTATATACAGAGTGAACATTAATAAAACCGACAAACTGGAGTGACGGATTCCTGAATGAAAATGCAGGAAAAAAGGTCCGATGAACATATGAACATGTATCCAAAACTGGACGGCGTGCGTTCAACGGCAACAAATCGTCCCGGAACATAGAAAAAGCTGCGTTCCATCTACGTCACAACAGATGTTCAAAGTGGCCTCCATGAGATTATAGGTGATACGGATAGTAGCGGTTGTCATGTAGGGACACATAATGGTACTTTGACTTACACCAAGTTTGGGGCCACTGGGGCTTGGACAAGGGTTCGTCTCGATATCCCATAAAACCTGGTCCTCCCTGTCTGGTGTATGCACAATCCGCCGCCTCCCTGCACATTCGTCTGTGTGAAAGGACCGACGGTCACACAAACGCCCAAAAAGATCTTGAAATGTTGTGTGATGTGGTTTTGTCTGTGAGTGTGCTTGTTTTTGTATAGCCGTGCTACCTCTCGACCGTTTCCATCTGTCTGACCGTACACAAACAGCATCTCGGCTTGTTCCAGGAATGATTACCGGACCATTCTGTTGCTTACAGTACGCTGTGTCAATCACACGGCCTGCAACGCACAAGGAACACACGACACTCCTGGACACATGTTCATAGCACCTTTTATCCTCCAGTTCCAGTCAGAAATCCGTTCCTGCAATTCGTCGGTTTCCTTAGTGTTCACCATGTATTCTTTCTGGTTATGCTGTACATAAATCGAGACAAAAATTGTACACACAACTATGTGTTCTGTGGTTATCTTCCTCGCTGTCGGTTTTAATAGAAATCAGGAAAATTGCAGTCATGGTTTTGCAATCCTACCCATTTGCGGATTAAAATTATGGGAAACACTGTCATCGATGCTACTATCCTCACAGATCCAGCAGTGTGAGAGGTCTCCGATACCGTGCATGCAAATCAGCCCAACCGATTTACCCATTTATTTTAAGTGACTTAATATTCCAATCAAGGTTTCATTGGCTATAACAATAAATAGCTAAATGGGGGAAAATTAAATGGACAGTGAGCGGGGCGGGGGGGGGGGGGGGGAAATGTATAGGAAGGAGGAGGGAAGAGGAGACGGACAGAGAGAGGAGGAAGAGCAGGTGGAGAGTGATGGGGGGAGGAGGTGGACAGAGAGGGGGAGAGTAGAAGAAAGAGAGTGGAGAGGAGGAGATGGACAGAGGGGGACAGAAAAAGATCAGAATGTTTATCTAGTTCCCATACGTAGCATTTGCGAGGCATTGCTGGGTGCGTTAGTTAATGCGTATACTCCTGCTACGAGCGACATTATTGTCTGTGTTGTAGGTCGTATTCACGAAACGATAAGCATCAAATCGCTCAGCCTGGAGACAGCAGTGGGATTAGTTACAGGTCGGCATACAGTGTTATTTTTCGACGGCCTGGCCGGGGTGGGGGAGGGGGGAGGAGGGCAAATAGAAAAGCTAATTATACCTAGTGTGACTTTTTTTGTTCTTGTCATCAGTCTTCTGACTGGTCTGATGCAGACGAATTCCTCCCTTGTGCTAACCTCTTCACCTCAGGGTAGCACTTGCAACCTGCATCCTAAATTTTTTGTTGGATCTATTCAAATCTATGTCTTCCTTTACAGTTTTTGCCCTCTTCAGCTCCCTCTAGTACCATGGAAGTCATTCCCTCATGTCTTAACAGATGTCCTATCATCCTGTCCCTTCTCTGTATCAAAGTTTTCTACATGTTCCTTTCCGATTCTGCGCAGAACCTTCTCATTCCTTACCTTATCAGTCCACCTAATTTTCAACACTCGTCTGTAGCATCACATCTCAAATGCTTCGATTCTGTGCTGTTCCGGTTTCCCACAGTCCTTGTTTCACTACCATACACTGTTGTACTCCAGACGTACATTCTCAGAAATTTCTTCCCCAAATTAAGGTCTACATTTCGTATTAGTAGACTTCTCTTGGCCAGGAATGCCTTTTGTGCCATTGCTAGTCTGCTTGTGATGTCCTCCTTGCTCCGTCCATCATTGGTTACTTTACTGCCTAGGTAGTAGGATTCCGTAACTTCATCTACTTCGTGACCATCAATCCTGATGTTAAGTTTCTCGTTGTTCTCATTTATCCTACTTCCCATTACCTTCGTCTTTCTTCGATGTGCTCTCAATCCATACTCTGTACTTATTAGACTGTTTATTCCGTTCAGCAGAGCATGTAATTCTTCTTCACTTTCACTCAAGATAGCAATGTCTTCAGCGAATCGTATCATTGATATTCTTTCACCTTGAATTTTAATCCCACTCCTGAACCTTTCTTTTATTTCCATCATTGCTTGCTCGATGTACAGATTGAACAGTAGAGGTGAAAGTCTACATCCTTATCTTACACCCATTTTAATACGAGCACTTTGTTCTTGGTCGTCCGCTCTTTTTATTCCCTCTTGGTTGTTGTATATATTGTATATGACCCGTCTCTCCCTATAGCTGAAGAAAGTAGGGGTATACTTTCTTCAGAATTTCGAACATCTTGCACCATTTTACATTGTCGAGCGTTTTTCCTGTGAATGTGTTTTCATTTTCCTTTAGTCTTGCTTCCATGATTAAACGCAACACCAGAATTGCCTTTACCTTTCCTAAAGCCAAACTGATCGTCATCTAACGGGTCCTCAATTTTCTTTTCCATTCTTCTGTATACTATTCTTGTAAGCAACTTGGATCCATGGGCTGTTAAACTGATTGTGCGATAATTCTAGCATTTGTCAGCTCTTCCCGTCTTCGGAACTGCCTGGATGATGTTTTCCCGACAGTCAGATGGTATGTCGGCAGACTCATATATTCTACATACCGACGTGAATAGTCATTTTGTTGCCACTTCCCCCAGTAATTTTAGCAATTCTGATTGAATATTCTCTATCCCTTCTGCCTTATTTGATCTTAAGTTCTCCAAAGCTCTTTTAAATCCTGATTCTAATACTGGATCCCCTATCTCTTCTAAATCGACTCCTGTTTCTTCTTCTATCTCATCACACAAATCTTCCCCCTCATAGATGCTTTTAATGTATTCTTTCCACCTATCCGCTCTCTCCTCTGCATTTAATAGTGGAATTTCTGTTGCACTCTTAATGTTATCACCCTTGCTTTTAATGCCACCTAAGGTTGTTTGACTTTCCTGTATGCTGAGTCTGTCCTTCCAATAATCATTTCTTTTTCGATGTCTTTACATTTTTCCTGCAGCCCAGCCATTTCGTCTTAGCTTCCCTGCACTTCCTATTTATTTCATTCCTCAGCGACTTGTATTTCTGTATTCCTGAGATTCCCAGAATATTCTTGTACTTCCACCTTTCACCGATCAATTGAAGTATTTCTCCTCTTACTCACGGTTTCCTCGCAGTTACCTTCTTTGCACCTCCGATTTCCTTCCCAACTTCTGCGATGGCCCTTTCTACAGATGTCCATTCCTCTTCAGCTGTACTGCCTACTGAGCTGTTCCTTATTGCTGTATCTATAGCCATAGAGAACTTCTACCATATCTCGTTATTCATTAGTACCTCCGTATCCCGCTCCTCTGTGTATTGATTCTTCCTGACTATTGTCTTATACTTCAGCCTACTCTTCATCACTACTACATTGTGGTCTGGATCTGTATATGCTCCTGGGTACACCTTACAATCCAGTATCTGATTTCTGAATCTCTGTCTGACCATGACGTGGTCTAACTGAAATCTTCCCGTAGTACCCGACCTATCCATGCATACCTTCCCCTGTTGTTATTGCTTTTTTTGTACGGACCTTTTCTTCTGCTCCTTCCCCTACTACTGTATTCCAGTCCCCCATGACTATTAGACTTTCATCCCCGTTTATATACTTATTACCCTTTCAATATCCTCATACACTTTCTCTATCTGTTCATCTTCAGCTTGCGACGTCGGGATGTGTACCTGAACTATCGTCGGAGTTGGTTTGCTGTCGATTCTGATAAGAACAACCCTATCACTGAGCTGTTCGCAGTAACACACTCTCTGCCCTACCTTCCTATTCATAACGAATCCTACACCTGTTATACTATTTTCTGCTGCTGTTGATATTACCCTATACTCATCTGACCAGAAATCCTTGTCTTCTTTCCACTTCACTTCACTAAATAAAGATTTGATTAAACTTTTTAATAAATCAGTCAGGCGGAGAAGAAGTAATTTTCTGTTTTCTTTCGCCTTAAATGATCCATAAACGTGATAATATCTCCAATTTCCACAAAGCTACTAGATAAATTTAGTTTACAGCAATGTTACTGGAGCATCAAGTGTTACGGCGTAAAGTCAGGTGCTGGCACGCCAGGTGGGAAGGACAGGGAAGAGAAGGCTATGAGAAGAGATCAGCCAATCGCAAGCTGACCGGACGTCACTCCAGGACCACAACGCGACAGCAGCGGCCCCTATGTGAAGAGGACATAAGCGCCGCGACCGATTGGTTAGGTCCCAGTCAAATAGCAGCTTCAAGATTAGCGACTTTGATAACAGCGTCTACGTTAGCGACTTCGATAGCAGTTCAGGAATGACTTTTGTCACTTAGAGATCAGCATTCACTGCAAAGACTGATTACTTCGTATGTCGCCCTTTGCTTGTGACACATCTGTGTGATTGCCAAATGAATTATTGTAATGAAACTCATTAATACAACTTCTTTGATTGTTTGTCTAGCGAACCGAGTATGCAGGCTTGCTAGAGACTACACCAAGTTCATTGCTTAATAGGTTATTGTTTGATTACTATTATGGAACTGAAGAATAGGCTCCTGTCTAGCTAAGTTTGTTACTCTATATCAAAATATTTGAAATACATAGAGCTGCACTTGAAATTTTATAATTTTTTTCACCTAATTGGTTGGTTAGAGCTCTTTACTAATATCCCTGAACTCATCCTCAATGCATTACCCAGGTCGTGCCTTCCGCTTGTAAGAGTATCATACAACGTGACCTACCTATATAGCGGAAATACGACTCTGAAATAAGCTCATGGGGGCAAATTTTAGTTGTTTATTATAATGAATGGCTGGATACGAATTCTGTCAGATGTTTTGATTATGAATAACCAGTGATGAAACCGCCGTCGCTATGATTTAGAATTCCTGGCTAGAACTTCTTAAAAGCAGTTTGTTCCATAGAGAACTCTTATCTGTGCTATGAATTTTATACTCAGAGTCGATATTAAATTAAGACTGTTTTTCACCAGCTGTGGAAGATAGGTATCTTTATGTCTGGTTAAATAAATTATTAGAACTGGTAGTGTGGATAAATGCTTAATGCCATTTCGCTTTTGAATAAATGAAATAAAGAATTCCATGATTTGTATCTCTAGCAATAATCCAGATTGGAAATGCTGAGGTGACCCTCTTTCTAACTACAGCACAGCTGAAGTAGGGGTATAAAATACTGAGGGCGCTGGCTTACCAAACTGCCTTCTTCATCGACAACCCACACATGCTACACCGAAAAATCCGAAAATTTACTTCCAGTACCTAATTGGGTCGAAAGTTATCTTATGAGCTGATAGATGAAAAGTCCCTTATTAAGTGACTCCGTTCTAGTGTCTACTTTTTTACGTGGCTGGAGGTGCTTACTTTTATGTGTTGTACAGGGGCTTGAAGACCGCTCTCGCTTTGACAGGTCTATTCCACTCCATATGACTTTTCCTGATAAAATCATTCACAATTTTTTTCTGCATGAAAGGCACCTATCTACTTAGCAAAAGCTTTCGAACGAATATACTAACCTTGAGTCTATTCTGTTCTGTTCCAAGCCGGCCAGTGTGGCCGAGCGGTCCTAGGCGCTTCAGTCTGGAACCGCGCGACAGCTATGGTCGCAAGTTCGACTCCTTCCTCGGGCATGGATGTGTGTGATGTCCTTAGGTTGGTTAGGTTTAAGTAGTTCTAGGGAACAGATGACCTCAGATCTTAAGTCCTATAGTGCTCAGAGCCATTTGTTCTGTTCAGAATTGACCCAGACGCTGACATGCTGCACCTAAATTTTTCACTGTATCGTTAAATATGGCATTGAGACTGGAGACTAAGGAAGCTAATTGGCTCAAACCTGTCCTTGGATGATATATTATCAACTATATGGGAATATTTACGCAAATACAGATTTAACAATCTTAAGAAACTTTTCACTATCTACAAATGTTGAAGCCTCATAGAGTTTCGTGGATCTTCCTCTGCTGTTATCCGTCAGCTTCTTCGTACCTGAAACTCTCTCCAATTAAGTTTCATTAATGCTAAAGAATGAATAATATTAAGAAAACATTTTGGTGCTGGAAAATTTCCATTGTATCTAGTATAGATATCCCCTACGTACAGGCCTCACTAGTCAGGACAAAAATCTCTCCAGTACTGACGTATTTCATGGAAATCACAGAACCATATCTCACAGTGAGAAACCTAACAACATTAGAAATAATTAAGGCAAAACAAATAAAGAAAGTGATCGCAGTGTCCAAGACTACACGATCCAGACTCATGTAGCTGCTGGCGAGGGATTCTTTCCGTGTTGAAGAACTCCGCACATACCAGAGGCTACCCAGCACCCGCGTTGCCATCTTGCTACGAACGCTGAAGGAAAAAAGGGAAGACATACCTCCACAATTTAACGACACCGTGGCCATGACTGACCGAACATGGGTGAAGAAAAACTTTTAGATGAGACACGTGATTACCAGAATGGTAGCCCGTAGTTACCCGTCTTACACGCAACAACGTATCAGGAACAAAACACAACGCGTGAATGTAAACAGTGCACATGAATATGCGGACATTACCAGACAGAATACGGCACTAGAAGGACACGGTCAAAAGTAACTACCCAAACTATACACATGCTCATAAATTAAGGGTAACTGCAGAATGTGGTGCCACACCACATGGCACTACACAAAACTGGCGCTAATAGCATAGGCGCACAGGGAACACACACAACACAGATCTGTAAGACCACGGTATTGGTGATAAGTTGAGAAAACCGTCCCGAAACACATGTGCCACAATACGCCACTGTTTCCTACGCATGTACCCCGACATCAATATGGGATATGATCACCATGCACACGTACACAGGCCACACAACGGGTTGGCATACTCTGGATCAGGTGGTCGAGTAGCTGCTGGGGTATAGCCTCCCAGTCTTGCACCAGTACCTGTCGGAGCTCCTGAAGTGTCGTAGGGGTTTGAAGACGTGCAGCGATACGTCGACCGAGATCATTCCAGACGTGCTCGATGGGGCTTAGGTGTGGAGAACAGCCAGGCCACTCCATTCGCCTGATATCTTCTGTTTCAAGGTGCTCCTCCACGATGGCAGTTCGGTGGGGCCGTGCGTTGTAATCCATCAGGAAGAAAGTGGGACCCACTGCACCCCTGAAAATGTGGACATACTGGTGCAAAATTACGTCCGGAGTATACCTGACCTGCTACAGTTCCTCTGTCAAACACATGCAGGGTTGTATGTGCACCAATCATAATCCCACCCCACACCATCAAACCACGACCTCCATAAAGGTCCATTTCAAGGACATTAATGGGTTGGTAGCTGGTTCCTGGTTCATTCCAGATAAAAACCCGGCGAGAATCACTGTTCAGACTATACCTGGACTCGTCCTTGAACATAACCTGGAACCACTTTTCCAGTGACCATGTACTGTTTTCTTGACACCAGGCCTTACGGGCTCTCCTGTGACCAGCTGTGAGTGGAATGCCCCTTACAGGTCTCCTGGCGAATAAACCATGTCAGTCGTCTGTAGACTGTGTGACTGGAGACAACTGTTCCAGTGGCTGCAGTAAAATCCCCAGCAGGGCTACCTGCAGAACTCCTTGGCCGCCTGCAGGCACTGATGGTGAGATATCGGTCTTCTTGTGGTGTCGTACTCTGCGGACGTCCCGTACTGTAGCGCCTGGACACGTTTCCTCTCTTCTGGAATCGTTGCCAAAATCTTGAGATCACACTTTGTGCCACACGGAAGGCCCATGCTACGACCTGCTGTATTTGACCAGCCTCCAGTCGCCCTAGTATTCTACCCCTCATAACGTCATCAATATGTGTTCTTGTGAGCCATTTTGAACACACAGTCACCATTAGCACGTCTGAAAACGTCTGTACACTTACTCGCTGCGCCGTACTCTGGCATGCACCAACACACCTCTGCGTATGTGGACTGCTGCCAGCGCCACCGTGCGACGACCGCAGGTCAAATGCACCGCTTGGTCACACCCCAAGGTGATTTAAACCCGCAAGCCGCCCACCAAAGAGTTGTTTCACCATGTGTCGGCATTATCCTTAATTTATGAGCGTGAGTGTAGATGTGTAATATTTCTATTTTCTAAACTTGTATAGTTATTTGGCTGCAATAAATGAGTTATTAATATACGAATTTTTCCAAGAGCATGCGATATTATTTTCGTCCCTGGTTAAACCATGTATACGTATGTTTTACCACAAGTAATAAACTGTTGCATTTCTCGATTTCTCATCACTGCAAACTTAAGAGCTAAGAGTTCATTTGCTTATGTTACCAAAGGTTTTGTATCAAGACGTCTGCGTGTGTTTTAAAAATATCCTTGCAAATGGTGTAAATATTTTGAATCTGTTTCCTATCTGTTTTTGACCAGTTCTAACTAAGTTACTGCAGTGAATAGAAACCACGAACCAAGTTTCATGAGATTTTTTGCAATCTGTTACGTATATGTTAAGTTAGTCAAGAGTGCTTTATTAATCTCTATATCTGTATGTGGGCAATGTTAATATAAGTAGGCTCAGTTCTTTTTACTCCGCTTACTAATGTTGACAACGGCTGTGTTCCCAGCACGTAAGCAATTTTTGTAAACAACAAATCTAGTTTATTTCAAGGAAGTACTGCAAAACGTGTCTGCATTTTTCCAGTGCTATGTTTAATTTTAGTGTTCATTACTGACTGCAGCATAACCATCACAAAATGACCTAAAATTCGAAATTGTAATTGTGTAAACTGTACGACGTCGATGACGAACGTAAAGCGCTTTAATAAATTGCAACGGTCAAAATCAGCAGTGATTTAGCTTGACTCCCGGACGATAGGATTAGGAGTACATTCTGCCTAGTCAATTTGATTTTTATTTTCTGGGGTACCTGAAAAGAGCAAGATCGCAAGAGCCGACAAGTGCAAAAGAGCTCATTCATCCAAGTTGCTGAGGATAATAATATACAGATGAATGGAAAAGAAAATTGAGGATATGCTAGATGACCATCAGTTTGACCTTAGGAAAGGCAAAGGCAACAGGTGGCAGTTCTGACGTTGCGGCTGATAGAGGAAGCAAGACTGAAGAAAAGTCAAGACCCGTTCATCGAATTAGTCGACCTGGAAAGAGCGTTCGACAATGCAAAATGGTGCAAGATGTTCGAAATCATGAGAGAAATAGCTGTAAGCTGTAGGGAAAGACGGCTAATATATGTAGAATATGCAAGTACAACATATATGTACAATGACCAAGAGAGAACAATGAGAGTGAAAGGGCAAGAACGAAGTGCACGGATTAAAAAAGGATGTATGATAGTTACGTAACCTTTCGGCCTTTGTGTCCAATCTATATATCGAAGAATCAATGACGGAAATAAAAGAAAGATCCAAGTGTGAAATTAAAAATTAGGCGAAAGGATATCAGTGTTAAGATTCACTAGTAACATTGCTATCACTCAATGAAAGTGAAGAAGAATTACAAGAGTTGTTGATTCGACTGAACAGTCAGATGAGTACGGACAATGGTTTGAGAAGCTAGAAGCATCAGAAATGAGAACAGCGAGAAGCTTAACATTATAATTGGTGATCACGAAGTATATGAAGTTAAGGAATTCTCTTACCTAGGCAATAAAATAATCCATGATGAACGGAGTAAGAAGGGCATAAAGGACTAGCACTATGAGAAAGGCCATTTCTTGCCAATACAGATCTGTTAGTATCAAACATAGGTCTTAATTTGAGGAAAAATGTCTGACAATGTACCTGTGGAGCACACTATTGTATGATAGTAAAACATGGACTGCGGGCAAACTGATACAGAAGAGAATGGAAGCATTTGAGCTGTGGAGCCCTGGAAGCTCGTTGAAAATTAGGCAGACTGTCAAGGTAAGGAATGAGGAGGTTCTCCACAGAATTGGCGAAGAGAGGAATATATGGAAAACACTGGCAGAAGACTGATGACTCAAGAAAGAAAAATAGTGCTTAGCCAGTTGCTGATGTCCAGACCCTTCTCGCTCAGCGTGTTCTTGTAGTGTGACGTTATTGGGCTACAGCCTGGAATACTGGAAAGAATTAGGGAATCCATGTTGAGAAGTGTGAACTCTTGCATTCCACGGTATCCCAAGGTGTTAAAGAACATCTTTTTTCACCTTGGAGGTAATAAATAACGTGTAATGTACCAGTACTTACAGCTTTTTTGTAAACTTACTGTCAATTTGCTGTCGTACGTTGATATCACCAGCTCAGCTTCTGTACACGTCAAGAGTCACATCCTGAAAAGTGTGTCTATATATACTTCATGTGTAAATCAAGACGAAATAAATTCTGCATTTCTGTCTACCAGTGCTAGCGAATGGTAATTATGCGGGAACAATGAAAATTTGTCAATTCTGGATTTTGTGTTTCGTATAGCTACTCTCTCCTGTAATCAAACCGGTGTATTACAACAAGAATCCTGCATGTGTTTTGTATGCATAGTAGTGCTGTCTACCACAGAAACATCGGCTTGGGGAGGAAATTTAGTACCTCATATACTGGTTAAGGTAAATAGCTCCGTGTCTTTTTGTATTTGAGATATCACTCGAAACCAAGCATTGTGTCCTACCAAGTCAAATGTATACAACTGCCAAAATAAAAAAAAGATAATGCTAGCCAACTGTTGACATCGGAATTACCCTATCATGGGATTATTATAATGTACAACAACTGCTACAATTTTGTTGGAACATGGTAATGTACGGAACAATTTTTTACAAATTTGCTTGATGCATATATGTAACCGAGAACATCATTTATCATCTAGTAGGTGAAACAATGTGGTGCAATTTGTTGCAGTCAACCCTTAAAATGGCGATGTATCACCTAGCCTCCGTTGTACGGAACCATTAAGAGCAAAGGTCCACAAAGGCGTGTTGTTTTCCATAACCCTGTCTTGGAGGTCAGTCAAATATATGAACGCCTTATTCACAAATAATACAGATAATTCAGGCATTGGTCAATGCAACTGTATTAAAAAGTAACGGAAGTACTCGGGAACTGAAATGGGCTTCCATGGAAGGAATACAGCGTAGTTTTCGTCAAACTGTGTTAGATGAATTTCGATAATCTGTATTCGAAGAAGGATGTGTGTGCATAATACTACAACTACCGTATAACTCTCATAGGGATCGTAAGATAAAGTTGATTATGACACAGTCATTTTCTCCCCATTTTTAATAAACAAATAGAATACGTGAAGTAAAGTTATCTGTCCAATGTAATTTCCGGTTGCTTGTTAGGTTCATACCTGGTCCAATAACTCTCAGTGGATCTGATGCCGTTATCGTGGTGTTAATAAGACGTAATATAGGATCCAACAGAGTTTAACAAGGTCAAACCGAAAATAAGCAGGAGACAATTGCAGCAATTTTACTAGACGCATATAGCGACACTGAGTTTAAGTGTTAGGCTAACATACGAGGACTGTTCGGAAAGCAACATCCGATCGATCTGCTAAACAGAAACCACATTGAAAATCTAATGAAACTGTGCATAGATGTGTTGGACAGTGTCTCTAGTATGCCCATCGATCGCATCACTTCGCTCTTATCACTACTGAACACACAGTGAGCACGTAAAATGTCTATAAAATAGCGTGTCTCCCCAAGTATGAGTTCGTGTGAGAGATATCACCTGATTTCATGTAGCCCGCATGACGTAACTGTCATGCATCTCCTTCTTCACTACAATTCTCGGCCGCACATTGCAGGGCTCAGTGGACTTTTCTGCAGCATTTTCGATGGCAAGTGTTTGATCACCCACCACACAGCCCGCACGTGGCTCCCTCTGATTTCCGCTTCTGCTCAGATGAACCGCTGGCTATGAAGACAACATTTTGGCACAGACATCGGACTGCAGGTCAGCGTAGAGAATTGGCAGAAAGTGCAGGTGGCTGCCTCGCATGATATGGGTATTGCAAAGTTGGTACAATGCTACGACAAATGTCTCAATCGGAGCGGCGACTGTATGGAGAAGCAGCTGGAAGGGGTAGGTAATATTTTTAATTTTAATTTTGGTTTCCATTTCGCAACTTATCGCATCTTAGCTTCCGAACAGCCCTCATACAAGACTTGCATAACGTTAAGAATTTGTAATTGCGGGGGCAGTGGGGGACACCACCGATCAGTCTTCTAAATTTTAAAGGCACGAAATAACCGGAAGTGATGACATTATCACGCGATCTGAAGTGTCAATAACTTGCATCTTAAGAGTATGTAACAACACTTGACAACAGCAACTAATTAGTCCTTTACGCATGTCTCACTCCTAAGAGCTCTACATCCCTCAGCTCTTGAAGAAGAAGATGAGACCAACTGATGAAAGTTTTGCTTGGTGGTTACTACTGAAGAACCTACTGAATCTTGTTACTGATATTGGTAATATAAATTACACTGAAAACAGTAAGCTCCTCAACAATAAAAATTAAATTGACTTGCACTCATTACAGAACTGTTTCGTGAGAACGTTATGGTGGTTAAAATCTGTGATCAAGTGGACTATCAAGAACAATTCGTAAAGGAAAAGTGATGTCAACGGGAACTACCATTTCTCCTACGAGGGAACACTAATTCAATAGGAATACTGTAGAATGGTCAAGGAATCACCTCGAGGTGAAAAAAAGTCCTGTAGCTGTACTATATAAAGGGGAAGTGGCTCAGGTTCTAATCGAGCAACTGCCTTGACATTTGCAACAGCTTTATGAAGACAACTGTTACCTTGTGGACCGGGATATAACACAGGATTTTGCTGGGATTTTTAACAAAAATACACTCCTGGAAATTGAAATAAGAACACCGTGAATTCATTGTCCCAGGAAGGGGAAACTTTCTTGACACATTCCTGGGGTCAGATACATCACATGATCACACTGACAGAACCACAGGCACATAGACACAGGCAACAGAGCATGCACAATGTCGGCACTAGTACAGTGTATATCCACCTTTCGCAGCAATGCAGGCTGCTATTCTCCCATGGAGACGATCGTAGAGATGCTGGATGTAGTCCTGTGGAACGGCTTGCCATGCCATTTCCACCTGGCGCCTCAGTTGGACCAGCGTTCGTGCTGGACGTGCAGACCGCGTGAGACGACGCTTCATCCAGTCCCAAACATGCTCAGTGGGGGACAGATCCGGAGATCTTGCTGGCCAGGGTAGTTGACTTACACCTTCTAGAGCACGTTGGGTGGCACGGGATACATGCGGACGTGCATTGTCCTGTTGGAACAGCAAGTTCCCTTGCCGGTCTAGGAATGGTAGAACGATGGGTTCGATGACGGTTTGGATGTACCGTGCACTATTCAGTGTCCCCCTCGACGATCACCAGTGGTGTACGGCCAGTGTAGGAGATCGCTCCCATGATGCCGGGTGTTGGCCCTGTGTGCCTCGGTCGTATGCAGTCCTGATTGTGGCGCTCACCTGCACGGCGCCAAACACGCATACGACCATCATTGGCACCAAGGCAGAAGCGACTCTCATCGCTGAAGACGACACGTCTCCATTCGTCCCTCCATTCACGCCTGTCGCGACACCACTGGAGGCGGGCTGCACGATGTTGGGGCGTGAGCGGAAGACGGCCTAACGGTGTGCGGGACCGTAGCCCAGCTTCATGGAGACGGTTGCGAATGGTCCTCGCCGATACCCCAGGAGCAACAGTGTCCCTAATTTGCTGGGAAGTGGCGGTGCGGTCCCCTACGGCACTGCGTAGGATCCTACGGTCTTGGCGTGCATCCGTGCGTCGCTGCGGTCCGGTCCCAGGTCGACGGGCACGTGCACCTTCCGCCGACCACTGGTGACAACATCGATGTACTGTGGAGACCTCACGCCCCACGTGTTGAGCAATTCGGCGGTACGTCCATCCGGCCTCCCGCATGCCCACTATACGCCCTCGCTCAAAGTCCGTCAACTGCACATACGGTTCACGTCCACGCTGTCGCGGCATGCTACCAGTGTTAAAGACTGCGATGGAGCTCCGTATGCCACGGCAAACTGGCTGACACTGACGGCGGCGGTGCACAAATGCTGCGCAGCTAGCGCCATTCGACGGCCAACACCGCGGTTCCTGGTGTGTCCGCTGTGCCGTGCGTGTGATCATTGCTTGTACAGCCCTCTCGCAGTGTCCGGAGCAAGTATGGTGGGTCTGACACACCGGTGTCAATGTGTTCTTTTTTCCATTTCCAGGAGTGTACAATGACCTTCTACTTTAGTAGTAATACGAGGGCAGTTCAATAAGTAATGCAACACATTTTTTTTCTCGGCCAATTTTGGTTGAAAAAACCGGAAATTTCTTGTGGAATATTTTCAAACATTCCCGCTTCGTCTCGTACAGTTTCATTGACTTCCGACAGGTGGCAGCGCTGTACGGAGCTGTTAAAATGGCGTCTGTAACGGATGTGCGTTGCAAACAACGGGCAGTGATCGAGTTTCTTTTGGCGGAAAACCAGGGCATCTCAGATATTCATAGGCGCTTGCAGAATGCCTACGGTGATCTGGCAGTGGACAAAAGCACGGTGAGTCGTTGGGCAAAGCGTGTGTCATCATCGCCGCAAGGTCAAGCAAGACTGTCTGATCTCCCGCGCGCGGGCCGGCCGTGCACAGCTGTGACTCCTGCAATGGCGGAGCGTGCGAACACACTCGTTCGAGATGATCGACGGATCACTATCAAACAACTCAGTGCTCAACTTGACATCTCTGTTGGTAGTGCTGTCACAATTGTTCACCAGTTGGGATATTCAAAGGTTTGTTCCCGCTGGGTCCCTCGTTGTCTAACCAGACACCATAAAGAGCAAACCATCTGTGCGGAATTGCTTGCTCGTCATGTGGCTGAGGGTGACCATTTCTTGTCAAAGATTGTTACAGGCGATGAAACATGGGTTCATCGCTTCGAACCTGAAACAAAACGGCAATCAATGGAGTGGCGCCACACCCACTCCCCTACCAAGAAAAAGTTTAAAGCCATACCCTCAGCCGGTAAAGTCATGGTTACAGTCTTCTGGAACGCTTAAGGGATTATTCTGTTCGATGTCCTTCCCCATGGTCAAACGATCAACTCTGAAGTGTATTGTGCTACTCTTCAGAAATTGAAGAAACGACTTCAGCGTGTTCGTAGGCACAAAAATCTGAACGAACTTCTCCTTCTTCATGACAACGCAAGACCTCACACAAGTCTTTGCACCCAAGAGGAGCTCACAAAACTTCAGTGGACTGTTCTTCCTCATGCACCCTACAGCCCCGATCTCGCACCGTCGGATTTCCATATGTTTGGCCCAATGAAGGACGCAATCCGTGGGAGGCACTACGCAGATGATGAAGAAGTTATTGATGCAGTACGACGTTGGCTCCGACATCGACCAGTGGAATGGTACCGTGCAGGCATACAGGCCCTCATTTCAAGATGGCGTAAGGCCGTAGCATTGAATGGAGATTACGTTGAAAAATAGTGTTGTGTAGCTAAAACATTGGGGAATAACCTGGTGTATTTCAATGCTGAATAAAACAACCCCTGCTTCAGAAAAAAAAAATGTTGCATTACTTATTGAACTGCCCTCGTAGATCGTAATCCTTCTTCGTGGCAAATGTTTTCTCCAAATACTGCAGTTTTTTTCTCTGCTTTGCATTTCCATTACGAGTTTTCTATTTCATACACCTAACACATTAAATGAATTTTATCCATAGTGGATGCTGTCGAACTCCGTGACTGTTCCTTTATGGGGTTGTAGAAAAATACCCGCTACCAGTCACAATAATTGTGACTGGTAGCGGATATTTTTCTACAACCACATAAGACATTAACAGCACTTAAGGGAGTAATTTTTTTAATAGGGAATGGGTTATCTCTTCTTGGTGCATAGGTTCTTTCTCTTAAGAACTGTGCAGTAACATTATTCATCAAAACCAATCCTAATCTGGAAATACACTGAGGTGACAAAAGTCATGGGATACTTCCCAATACCATGTCGGATCTCTTTTACCGGAAGTAGTGCAGCAACGCGATGTGGCATGGATTCAACAAGTCGGTGGAATTACTCTGCAGAAATATTGAGCCATGCTGCCTCTATAGCCGTCCATAATGCGAAAGTATTGCCAGTGTAATATTTCATGCACGATCTGAGCTCTCGATTATTAAGGCAGATTGAGATCAATAAAATATTCTATCGTTTTTTGGGAATAAAATGCCCATGAATGGCTACAAATAGCCTTCAAGTAGACGAATAATCGATGACAGCTTCATTTCCAACAGAGGACCCAGTTTACTGCACATAAACAGAGCCCACACCATTATGGAGCCACCACCAGCTTCTACAGTACCTCGTTGACAACCTGGGTCCATGGTTTCGTGGGTTACGCGCAAACTCTGACCCTACCATCAGCTCATACCAACTGAAATCGGGACCTATATGACTAGGTCAGCCGTCTAGGTTCGAATCGATATGCTCACGAGCCCAATAGATGAGCTGCAGGCGTTGTCTGCCGTTAGCAAAGGTTCTCGCGCCGGTCGTCTGCTGCCACAGCCCATTAACGTCAAATTTTGGACATTGTCCTAACGGATACGTTCGTCGTTCGTTCCATGTTGATTTCGGCTGTTATTTCACGAATTGTGGCGTGTGTGTTAGCAGCGACAACTCACGTAAAGGGCGCTGCTCTCGGTCATTAAGTGAAGGCCGTCGGCCACTGTGGTGTCTGTGGTGAAAGATAATGACTGATATTTGGTATTCTCGGGACTCCCTCGACACTTTGAATTACCTATCGATTTACGAAATGGAGTGTCCGATGAGTCTATTTCCAACTACCATTCCACGTTCAAAGTTTGCTGTTAGGTAGTCATACATCTCCTTTTGTTAAAAGTCGCACCAAATTCTTGCGTTATAGCCAGATAAATACTGTAATAGCTGTCTACACGAAGCTATTAAAAATCCCAGGCTGTTACTTCATTAAAATATCCATTTTAATATTATCCAGTTCCATTTATATAGTTTAGTCAAAGGGTTTCTATATTTCCTCAAAAAGGTTTCCAATTATTCCTTGCCAGTTTTTCCAAGATGCATCTTTCTGTCACTTTACACTTCCATGTACGAGACATCGTAGTTTTGCCTTCACACCGTGTCTTCCAGAAACGAACTTGGAGAATTTGCCATGTAGATAACTGCTTACTGTACGACGAATTTCTTTATTTAGCATTATAGGGATACCGCTTTCTATTTCTTCCTGACGGTCCACTTGATCCCATACTTTAAGTACCATAATAATAATAATAATAATAATAATAATAATAATAATAATACAATGCCGTTTTGTAATGGGTGTAACAATGCTTAAGTCTTGTTATCATTTTTTATGTAATTTATGTTGCCAACAAGATTCATTTGGTTTTCTAATAATAAACATAAAGCAGTTTTTTTTAGTTGGTCTCGTCTTCTTCTCTAGCAGCTGAGGGATGTTAGCACTTCGTAGCGAGATGTTTCGACACACCAAAAAAAACTAGTCTTTGCGGTTATCGAGGATTGCTGTACACTGTAGAGACCCTAGTGTTGACATCTGCAGTCTAACTCCACGCAGTTAGAAAGTCATTAAATTATGTATGCGAATGACTCTAAATACAGTATCTCTACAAGTCTCTAGCATATTCGTTGCAATTATCTCCTGTTTACTGGCGATTTGTCCTCCTTAAGGTCTGTTAAGTTTTGTATTGCTGCTTATTAACTTTACGATATCGGTGTCATGTACACTGACAGCTACAGGATCAATTTCGTACCTAACGTGTAATCAGAAATTATACCACAGGGATTACTTTACTCAACCTATTCCCTTTGTGTACTGAATATGGGTGACCAATGACTGAAATAATCTCTGTTTCCTTGTGACCTCTACAAGAGACAAATGATATAGGCAGCATTATGCTCGTACCATCTTCGAAATTTACCTAACTGTTTCATAAGAGGAATGTGGACAGCAAGGTGTTACACATTAGTGTAGATGAGCGAAACAGGAAGGAAGATTAGGGTTTAAGGCCCCTCAACGATGACGTCCTTACAGACGGAATCATGATTGCGATAAGGATCAGGGAACTAAACTGACCATATGCTTTTGAAAGGAAGCTTCCCAGTAGTTTCTTCAGCGATTCAAGGACACTATGGAAAACTTACTCCGAGATGGCCAGACTATTTCTGCGCCCATCAACAGAGTGAATGGAAGCTGGTGTTCTACACGAAAAAGGTCGATTTGATGTATAGGAGAAGTTACCACCACGGTTTTCTGAATTGCAAAAATGGGCATTTTCCTACTCACTGCTTATTTAAAGGAGGTAAGGAAAATAGTGCTCTGTGCTCTGCTGTTCTTCTACACAAACTCGATGGATAAATACGTGATAAAGTGAGCTGGAGTCCACCCTATTCATTAGAACTAGCGCCGCCTTTCATCTACTTTTCGAGGATGGAATCTTCTCACTACAAAAATGTTGAACAAACTGCGTTCACTTGCAGGGGATTAGGGCGAAAAATAAGTAGACTTGTGACATAAAATATACGAGCCTTTCGTTGCAAACTGAGTACTTTTCATATTTCCCTTATAATAGGGAAATCAAGAGCAGACGAAACACTCAGGAAACCTACGTGCTGCTCGTGCCACGAGGCGGAGGCAAATACGAGTATACCGCAGAGGAGATGAGGTTCAGTTGGAGCTTAGATCCACTGCAGGGCACTTCTGTGTTGGCGGAGTGGGCAACGTCGGCTGGTTAATTATTGACGAGAGTTGGCAGTGGAGTTAGCGCGCAGACGTGATTCTCGACGCACACCCTGTAACTCGGTGCCGGAATAACTGGAAAGCTGCGTTATAACATCATGGGCACAGTAATGGATTCCTAGGTACACTGTACATGCCGAGCACGTCATCAACTTTACTCCGTACAAAAACACAAGAATAACAGGAGGGGGAATGGAAAAGCCGGGAGATATGAGAAGATTTCAGTTAGATTATCTAGTGGCCAGGCAGAGATTCCGGAATCAGATATTGGATTGTGAGGCCGCCCAGGAGCAGATACAGACTCAGGTCACAATTAAGTCGTGGTGAAGGGTAGGCTGTAATGTAAGAGACTAGTCAGGAAGAATCAATGGGCAGAAAAGTGAGTACTAAGGAATAGAGATATTTACTTGAAGTTCTCCAAAGCTGTAGATAGTGCAAAAATGAATGGCTCAGTAGGCAGTTCAGTTGAAGAGGAATGGACATTTCTATGAAGGATAACCACAGAAACTGGAAACAGAAACATAGCTACTGAGAAAGTAACTGCGAGGAAAACATGTGTAGCAGATGAAACACTTCAGTTCATCGATGAAAGAAGGAAGTACAAAGATGTTCAAGGAAATTAAGGAATTCAGGGCGTTCAGAAATGCAATAAATAGGAAGTGCAGCGAAGCTATGGCGCAATTCCAGAATGAGAATCGTGAAAAAATCAATAACGAAATGATTGTTGGAAGGATATAGAAAAGTCAAAACAACTTTCTGTGAAACTGAAAGCAATGGTGGTAACATTAAGAATTCAATGACAATTCCACTGTTAAATTCAGAGAAGACAACGGCTAGCTGGAAAGAGTACGTTGAAGGCTTCTATGAGGAGGAAGACTTATCCGATGATACGATACAAGCAGAAAAGGGAGTCTATACAGGAGAGATAGGAGATGCAGTATTAGAATCAGAATTTAAAAGAGCTTTGGAAGACTTAAGATCGAATAAGGCAGAAGAGGTGTACATTGCTGCTACAAAAACAAGGTGCAGCTTGTGTGTTGTTTTCGTAGCAACAATGGAAGGCATTGGGCTGATAAGTCTGATGTGGATCCTTGCTAGGTATATGTAAAAAGGTAAGAAGGTATTTAACTTTTAATTTTTGACTTGAGTATGTCTGTTGTGAGCTTTGACTAGTTCCTTTTAGCAATATAACTTTACCTAAGTAATCCTTCGACATTTTTCATCTTGGTTAATGTTTATGTCAAACTTACTTTTCTGTGCATTATTTTATAGGAATTTTAAAATTTCAGTCTGATGAAGATCTCTTTAGAGGTGCCGAAACCTAGGTCAGTGTACTAAACTATTACCTGCAACCGGTTGGCTGTATTGTTTCTCTAATGGAAAGGTAAAAGCACCAGAGACACAGTTAGGACATTCCGGCTGATAATGGAAGCAAGACTAAAGAAGAATCAAGACCCCTTCATATGATATGTTGACATGGAAAATGCGTCTGACAATGCAAAATAGTGCAAGACGTTTGAAATTCTGAGAAAAATAGGAATAAGTTATATGTACAAGAGCCAAGAGGGGACAGTAAGAGTGGAAAACCAAGAACGAAGTACTCGAATGAAAATGGGTGTACGACAGGGGTGTAGTCTTTCGCCGCTTCTGTTTGGACTATACATCGAAGAAGCAATGACGGACATAAAGGAAAGATTCAATACTTGATTAAAATTCAGGGTGAAACGATATCAATGATAATATTTGCTGATGACATTGCTATCCTGAGTGAAAGTGAAGAAGAGTTACAGGACGTGTTGACTTGCATGACCAGTCTAATGAGTACAGTATATGGACTGAGAGTAAACCAAAGAAAGACAATAGTAACGAAAAGTAGCATGTATGAGATCAGCGAGAAACTAAACATCAGGATTCGTGATCAAGAAGCAGATGAAATTAAGGAATTCTGCTACGTAGGCGGCAAAATAACACTGACGAACGGACCAAGGAGGAGTTCAAAAGCAGACTAGCTCTGGCGAAAATGGTGTTCTTGGCCAACAGAAGTCTGATACTAATTTGTGGAAGAAATTTCTAAGAATGTACGTCTGGAGCACAGTGTTGTATGGTAGTAAAACATGGACTGTGGGAAAACCGGAACAGAAGAGAAACAATGAATTTGACAAGTGGTATTACAGAAGAATGTTGAAAATTAGGTGAACTGATAAGGTAAGCAATGAGGAGCTTTCCCGTGGAATCGACGAGGAAAGTAATATACAGGAAACACTGACGAGAAGAAGGGACAGAATGGCAGATATATGTCAAAAAATCAGGGAATAACTTCGATGGTACTAGAGGAAGCTGTAAAGGGTAAAAGCTGTAAGGCAAGACAGAGATTGGAATACATTCAGCGCATAATTTAGGACGTAGGCTGCAAATATACTCTGCGATGAAGAGTCTGGCACAGGAGATGAATTCATGGCCTGCCGCATCAACTCAGTCGGAAGATTGACGATTCAAGAAAAGAAATTGAGGGAGAGAAAAAAAGAGGTGCAATCTTTCGCTCCCTCTGTTCAATTTATGCAACGAAGAAGCGATGACGAAAGTGAAAGAAAGGTTCAAGAGTGGGTTTAAAATTTAAGGTGAAATGGGATCAGTGACATATTCACTGATGACATTGTTATTCTGAGTGAATGTGAGGAAGAATTACAGGATCTGTTGAATGTAAATAGCGGCCTAATGAGCACAGAAGATGAAGTGAGAGTAAATCGAGGAAAAACGAATTTCATGAGAAGTAGTAGAAACGAGAACATATTCAGGACTGATGATTACAACGTAGATGAAGTTAAGGTACATAGGTAGTAAAATATCAAACTGTATGAAAATAATTTTACCTTTCTTTAACCTACCTTTTAACACAAAATATTAGGTCTGTATAGCCTTGAATGTGTCTCAGTTTCTCCGTAAACCAGACTGATATCCGCCAAGAACGTCCGCTACCAGTTTTTCCTTTCTACTGTAAATTATTTGTGTCAGTATTTTAGAATCACACCTCTCAGCACCTGTTCTCTTAGAATTTGCAGTTATTACATGCTTCTTCGAAGCCCGAAGGTATTTCCCCTGTCTCCTATATCTTGCACTCTAGGTGGAATGGTTTAGTCATGACGTACTCTCCCGAGAATATCAGTGGTTGTGATGGAATGTCGTCTACTGCAAGGGTTTCGTTTCGGCGTAGGTCTTTCAGCGCTCTGTCAAATTATTCTCGCAGTATCACATATCTAATCTCATCTTCATTTACTTCCTCTTCCTTTTCTGTAACACTGCCTTTCTGTACATTCCATCCATCTTTCAGCCTTCCTTCCCTTCTTCAATCAGTATTGATTTTGTCCCAGAATTAAATTAAAAATACTTATCCCCCTTTCTCATTAATCTGTACGTTGGTAACATGGCAAATACTGCAACTGCAAATCCTTTCCAAAATAGTGCCAGCTGGGACTCACTACCAGCTTCCTTACAACCAGTTTGTCCCGTATTTGGCTGAAAAGAACCTGACTGTGCAGTGTCTGAAAAGCACAACTAACCGCTCGGCCATTAGGGGTAGAGAATGAAAAACAATTAACATAATGATGAATGTTAATATGTAATAAACTGAATTTGTGGCATTACTGGCTTGGAGACCCCGTCTGGTGTAGTTTAGCCACCTAGGGTAATTCACTCTGACGTGACTTTGGCGATCGGCACGCCGATAAACACGACATGAAATGATAGGACAACACTAACACTCAGGCTCAGAGTGAATTAAATCCAGGATTCGCGATCGAAAAGCAACTAGGCACTATTCCATGAGCTGCAGGTTAATGTAAATAATTATGTAGACAAATAAAGCACTGTATGAAGAAGAACTGAAAAGAATGTGTGGTGTTAGAAGTCTGTGGAAAATACAAACAGAAGAGACGTGTTAATAAGATTTACACTTCCACCTCACGAATAGTTAACCTAGTGATGAAAAGAGCAGTAGAAGGATATCGCGGTAAACACAGATTAACAAGGAGACTACACAGCAATCGGATGTTAGTTTTTTTATATAAATATTTGAGATACACGCAGTTCAAAACTCGAATGTCGAATAGAAAAGCAATAAGATGCAACTCCGAGAAGTTTTCGAGAAAATTTAAAGTTTCTCTGGTGTCTTTAATATCCTAAAGTAAGAAGGCTCTTAGGCAGTGTTGTATTGTGGTAGAATGCTCGCCCGCCATGGTGGGGAAGGGGAGGGGGTGGGGTGGTTGAGCTCGATTCCAAGGTGACGCATATGTTTAAACAAAGTTGGATGTTCCACGAGGATCTCCTTCAAGCATAGAGTAGATGAGGATGGGAAAATAATCAGTAGTGCTCAAGGCTAGTAATGGCTGGTTCGAGTCTTGTTTCGTTCATTATTTTTCCGATTTTATTTCTCTGTGCAGTTCGAATATCTGTGTCACTTAATTACAAAATACATCAGTTATATACGAATCAACACATACATAACGGTCATTTATATGAAAACACATTTGTTTCTAATGACATATGGCACTATAATGCATTTTTCATTCTAAATGTAAATTCTTTTATAAAAGATTGTCAATAAAGAATGTTTACATTTAGAGAATAGCAAATTAACCTTCTTTTCACCTTTATGTATTTTATGCTTCACAGAAATGTTCATGAAATACGCATTTTTCTCTACAATTTTACGATGATGTTTATGGAAGACGATCATTCTACCACAGAGCCACATTGTCTGTCGAAGAGTCGATCTTACCTTGTGCTATTAAAGACGAAACTTAAAAGTCGACTCTCTTGACAATTGCCGGAAAATGTATGAAACTGCTTTGGGATATTGATATTTGAGTGGTGAATATAATCACGCTATATACCCAAAGTTTGTGTCCTACAACCTTGTCGAGCTGCAATTCACAAAAATCCATGTGCTCGGTCGTATAACCTTGTATTGTATGTTAACCGGGGACCTAGAAACGACGGAGAGGCTCCGTCCCCGCCGCAGCCGCAGTGGTCCATAACCCCACGAAGACTACCGCAGTCCACTTCACCCCTCTGCCGCCCCACACCGAACCCAGGGTTATTGTGCGGTTCGGCCCCCGGTGTACCGCCCAGGAAACGTCTCACACCAGATGACTGTAGCCCCTACGTCTGCGTGGTAGAGTAATGGTGGTGTACGCGTACGTGGAGAACTTGTTTGCGCAGCAATCGCCGACATAGTGTAACTGAGGCGGAATAAGGAGAACCAGCCCGCATTTGCCGAGGCAGATGCAAAACAGCCTAAAAACTACCCACAGACTGGCCGGTTCACCGGACCTCGACACAAATCCGCCGGGCGAATTCGTGCCGGGAACCAGGCGCTCCTTCCCGATCGGAAAGCCGTGCGTTAGACCGCACGGCCAACCGGGCGGGCTGTGTAACCTTACTTTACTAGAAACACACTCAGTAAGATGTTGATAGTGACCTCCATGTTTGGCGAAGATTCTGTGCGAGCATACGTATGCTGTACAGATGACACTATAGGCTCACTCTGGCGGAAACGTCGCACAGGGAGCTGTTGTTTGGATAAAGCACATAATTATGCAGGATACCGAGCTGGGATTGATCTAGTCGTTGTTACATACGAACCTCTTATTTTTGTGCCTCTTGTAGCTTGCAGAAGAAACTCTCTATTGTTGTAAAAATACAGGTGGCTAGTAGTTGCTATGTGGGGTTCGGAGCAGTCACTTTAAAATAATAAAGAATCTCATTTAATTGGGATTTACCAGAGGCAGCAAGCTGTATTGTCCCACTGATATTCACCACTGTACATATTATCTCCTCATTATGACAATAATGTTTCTAACCCAACTCGTTCATTTTTAGGGCAAATACAAGAAAGCAAATACAAGAAAGTGGCACATGCAATTAGATCCACCCTCTCACCACACTGAGATGGGGCAGTGGTGAGGCAGTTAATTCAGAAAAAGTGGCTGTGTGAATTGGTTGCAAGAAGTTGGCAGGTGAGGCGTGTGGTACTCTTGGATGTGCACACTTCAGGCGCACGCATGCCTAAAGCTCTACCCACTGTTCCTCAAGCAGAATCAGCAAGCTGATATACATTGCTACCTTTGCCAAATCCTAGAGCCAACTGACTTTGATGCAATGTCCTACTGAGGTGATACTACACCCCTGGCTTTGATATTAGCGTTTAACGTCCCGTCGGTAACGAGGAAATTTGAGACAGAGTATATGATCCGATTTGGGGTCCTTTTCAAAGGCATCACCTCAGAACACTTTTTAAGTGATTTAGGGAAACGTGTCACATGCCATCAGCATGAACTGTTTTATGATCAGGCCGATAAATTGTGTTACTCTTCCGGATGTTGCAACATCCCCACTCCAAATTAATGAAGGAAGGCAGGTGACGCGGGTGGTACTCTAGGATGTACACCCTTCAGACACGCATACCTAAAGCTCTACCACTCACTTTGCTTCTTGTGATAGACGTGTCCCTCTCACAGAAGATCTCACACAGTCGGTAGGTCCGCTAATCACATATGTCATGAATGTAATGAGGGTCTAGGATTCTCTGAATCTTCTGAATTATTCCGTATTTTTCAGGGATGCCACAGTATTTTACTGCCATTCGGCAGTGTGTGCCAGAATGTAATGCTTGTGTAAAATGGCAGTTGAACGAAACCACACTGTCACATTGTGTATATATCTGTCACAACGCGAACTCCTGCTTAGAGCGACATAATTGTCCCAAATGATATCACCTACCTGGTTCTAAGCCGTTCTGTAATCTCAGTTCCCGACTTTTTAGGCAACCAGAGGTCAGGAAAGGCAAAGCTTCCTTATAAGGGAATGCTGTGGTCAGGCAATGGGAGACGAGAAACGGTCGTTCACCTAAGTATTCGGCGCGTGATAACGACATAATAGGCGAGGCCGTGGTTTGCTTTATGCAATATTGCACCAAATCAAATTTCCAGCAAGACCCAATCAGCCACAAATATTACAGTGTCAGTACAGGGATTTGAGCTGCCATCCTCCTGAACACAAGTCGACTGTCATCACCACTGCACCATCTCACTCGGTAATAAACAAAGAGAACTATGAACTCTTAGGACGCCTACAGGGTTCAGTCACTGGTCCAGAACTTTACTCGCTGTACACTACTGATATTTACTCTGTGATGCATTCTTGTAACCATCATATGCTGACGACATCCATTTGTATATAAGCACTTAGAACACTGCTGTTACCATGACTGAAGATCCTCGTTCAGAATCAGAATATGCACAAAAGAAGATCTTAAACTAAAGTCTAATATGTCAGAGTCCACCCTCATATCATGGTGAAAATTGGTCATCGAGCACTTCTGTGAAACAGTTCCCCCTATATACCCTTGAATGATATCCAATTACACTATCATAAAAATGTACTCTACACCCAATTTTTGATGAGCATTTAAAATAAGAAGAACAAACTATCTTAGCACGAAAGAAATTTCTCTCTTGCCTACATGTACTCCAAAAATTTAGTATTCTTACGTAAGATAATTCAAAAACTAGTCCATTCACTGGCTTTCGAAAATCTTTGCTACTGCTATTTAGTTTAACACAGCAAATTCTGTGGGCCCTCCAGATAGCTCGAGCTAGCCCTGAATACTTCTCTAAGGTATGTGTGTAACATTCGGAGTTTGAGTCTGCCGGTACTTCCATTGTTTAGTTGGTATGGAAGCAGCGGGACAGGCAATATGATTTTCATGCTTTCTGGTTCCTTCGTAGAATTTGGTTAGTTACCAGTGTCAATACCGCCCCCTCCTTTTTTTATCACATACCTATCACCATTCCATAACTGCAATGCAAGGTCTGACAAGTTCAGTATCATGGCTGTATCTGTGCATACAGTTATATACACTCCTGGAAATTGAAATAAGAACACCGTGAATTCATTGTCCCAGGAAGGGGAAACTTTATTGACACATTCCTGGGGTCAGATACATCACATGATCACACTGACAGAACCACAGGCACATAGACACAGGCAACAGAGCATGCACAATGTCGGCACTAGTACAGTGTATATCCACCTTTCGCAGCAATGCAGGCTGCTATTCTCCCATGGAGACGATCGTAGAGATGCTGGATGTAGTCCTGTGGAACGGCTTGCCATGCCATTTCCACCTGGCGCCTCAGTTGGACCAGCGTTCGTGCTGGACGTGCAGACCGCGTGAGACGACGCTTCATCCAGTCCCAAACATGCTCAATGGGGGACAGATCCGGAGATCTTGCTGGCCAGGGTAGTTGACTTACACCTTCTAGAGCACGTTGGGTGGCACGGGATACATGCGGACGTGCATTGTCCTGTTGGAACAGAAAGTTCCCTTGCCGGTCTAGGAATGGTAGAACGATGGGTTCGATGACGGTTTGGATGTACCGTGCACTATTCAGTTTCCCCTCGACGATCACCAGTGGTGTACGGCCAGTGTAGGAGATCGCTCCCCACACCATGATGCCGGGTGTTGGCCCTGTGTGCCTCGGTCGTATGCAGTCCTGATAGTGGCGCTCACCTGCACGGCGCCAAACACGCATACGACCATCATTGGCACCAAGGCAGAAGCGACTCTCATCGCTGAAGACGACACGTCTCCATTCGTCCCTCCATTCACGCCTGTCGCGACACCACTGGAGGCGGGCTGCACGATGTTGGGGCGTGAGCGGAAGACGGCCTAACGGTGTGCGGGACCGTAGCCCAGCTTCATGGAGACGGTTGCGAATGGTCCTCGCCGATACCCCAGGAGCAACAGTGTCCCTAATTTGCTGGGAAGTGGCGGTGCGGTCCCCTATGGCACTGCGTAGGATCCTACGGTCTTGGCGTGCATCCGTGCGTCGCTGCGGTCCGGTCCCAGGTCGACGGGCACGTGCACTTTCCGCCGACCACTGGCGACAACATCGATGTACTGTAGAGACCTCACGCCCCACGTGTTGAGCAATTCGGCGGTACGTCCACCCGGCCTCCCGCATGCCCACTATACGCCCTCGCTCAAAGTCCGTCAACTGCACATACGGTTCACGTCCACGCTGTCGCGGCATGCTACCAGTGTTAAAGACTGCGATGGAGCTCCGTATGCCACGGCAAACTGGCTGACACTGACGGCGGCGGTGCACAAATGCTGCACAGCTAGCGCCATTCGACGGCCAACACCGCGGTTCCTGTTGTGTCCGCTGTGCCGTGCGTGTGATCATTGCTTGTACAGCCCTCTCGCAGTGTCCGGAGCAAGTATGGTGGGTCTGACACACCGGTGTCAATGTGTTCTTTTTTCCATTTCCAGGAGGCTATTTCTCCACCTCTTTCTCCGTTTCAGTAATGCTGTTATACACTTCTGTTTGTATTTAAGTGCTCATACTCAACAGAAATGTAATGACAAAATTAATAAGATGTTTCTGGAACACCATATGTTTATCTTATAACTATTACTCGTATTATTGTAACTGTTACTATAATATTATGCACCGATTGCATACTTTGTATATTTTAATGTTAGATCACTATGAACGTTTGGTTAAATGTAGGAGAGAGCATAAAATCCCTAAATTCCTGACGTGAAATAAATGCATTATTAAGTACACAAAAACAGGTGCCTGCATCTCACTACAAAATGGAAGAACTGTCTTGCAACTATGGTTTCTGGAATGCAGAGGCAATATCTATAAGATGGAGTCGTTGAGTTTACCATTATGCAAGAAACAGAAGACAGTGGCAATGAAAAGTTCTAGTTCTGTATTTAATTAAAAACAATATTTATAAAGGATACTTGATGAAGATGTTGGGAACAATCTAATCTTTTGAAACTTTCTTTACCCATGAGAGGAATGTAAAATGATCAATATAAAAAAATGACAGTTAATTCAGTTTCAATTTTTCCATATATTTATCTCTTCAAATTAATATGTTACAGTGCTCTTTACATATATAGCAGTGTCTCGTTTAAGGTAAGTAAATTATATTACATACACAGATAAGATGTTTAAGTCACAGAACATTCTAAATAAGAACTTAACAAGCCAAAAGAATAATCAAATAATTTCAACTCTTAAAAATAATTATTCCAAGAACTGTGACTTAAAATTAACGTATGTGTAATACTTTCATAAATGCTCTCTACACCGTCCTGAAAATCCTCTATCACAGAACCTGACTAGCAGAATAAATATTTCAGAAAGTCTCTGACCATACGCACACAGTACCATACTATTTACAAAACCTGGCCGTCTTTATAATCAGTCACAAATTCTTTTTCAAATACGTAACATGTCCCGCAATTTCAGTCAAATTTACAAGTCTGTAGAAAAGCTTATATGTTACAAAAGTAATAGAAAATTTGTTTTTTTGGTACAGAGTACGTAAGGTACATCTGGAAGGGTACCTACTGATAAAACATTTTTCCTTACGAATCGATCAAGTAAGCTCAAAACATACAGACTTTTACTTACAGTCCGTAATTCAGTGCTTTGAGAACGTCTCAAACGCAAGTTACGTCGCAAGCAGGGAAGTCAAGGAAACACTCTGTTATCTCCACGCCTTTGTTATTAGTAATAATCTGATGTCTGACGACTGTGTAACATTGTGTTTCCTTTCACATGGTCTTGTTTCTCTGTCTAAGTTGCAAAGATCGGAAGTGAAGACCTTTGTGATAGCTGAGTGCCTAAGATTCAAACGTGTTATAGTTACATATATTTCCTTTGTACTACTGAAAGGTAAATATGTTGCTTTAAAATTTTTGCAGGAATTGAGCCCATTTTCACTCTGTACAGTATGGCAAATTTTGATGTCATCCACTTTTTTACACTTGTAATGCTTGAGCTTTTATTTACAGAATGTGATCATATTACAGACAGCGGTAGAAACAGTCAACTGATACAGCCTCTGGCTGTGTCCCCTGTAGTAAGCTTCAGTAGTCCTCCTACTTCACGTTGGGCCCACCTTCAAGAGCAGATCTGTCAATGAGCTGATATTCATTTCCAGAACGTGGCTTCAGTGTCGTCACAGCCAGCCGCCCGAACCTGTAAGTATATCAGGCATTAGGTAACTGCCACGAATACATTAAATGCATATGCAAGAAGTCAGTCTTACAGTAACATCACACTGTTATATTCTACAAACTCTTTTGGTTTCTGGACCGAGTCGTAATATAAAATGATGAACCAACGATTCAGCCACAGTTGCAAGTGGCTTTTCAACAGGATATGTAATGGTACTTATATAATTCATTATATTCTAACTTCACTCATATCATTGTGCTTTCATACAGGTGCGTGAGTAAAATTCTTCATTTGATTGGATGTCGTTGTTTTCTACAGCAAGAATATGTGTGATAATGTGATAAGTTATTTCAAAACTACGAATATGCAAAGAAAAGCACACTATTCATGCTTTTAGAACCAATTGTGCCTTCCTCAGGAACGAGGATATTCGTCCCTCCTTGGACTGAGCAAAAAAACTCGTCATCTGTCGCTTCCTTCCTCCTTAATCAGACGAGCAACATTTGAACGTAGATGGATGTCTACACACGATACCCACAACACCTCCATGCTACTGCACCTTTTGTTTTCACTTTGCTACTTCTCTCCATATTGTTGGGAAGTATGTCTGTTTTACCTAAGCTGCATTCTTATCCATATTCACCTCACAACCGACACAGTTGTGGCATTGTGAGCGGCCTTTTTTGTTTTTTTTTTCTTTTACACCACTGTGAAGTGGTGCACTTCATACTCGCCAGTGCCGCAGGTGTCAATGCATGGACAATAGAGGCAGTATTGTGTCAGAACACAGGTCCAAGTTCCAAAACCCTTGTGTAGGGTCAGCTACGCCACCGCATCTGATGAACTATTGAGACAAAGCACATAATGTGAATGATGCGCTGTAGGCATAGACAAGTAAATTGTGAATTTGTGAAAAGCTCATCACACTATACAGTAGCTTAGTGTAATGTTTATTTTGAAAGTACAAGGCGACCCAAAAGTTTGTACAAATTTGAAAACGCAGTAATTCACGAGATAAAGTAGGTAGAGAGGTATAACCTGACATACGTGCCTGAAATGACATGAGGCTTTATTGGAACCCAAAACATGTTCAAAAATACGCAAACAGTCGATACTGGACAGGAGGACGAGAGTGACGAGTTGTGACAAACGTACATAAAATAAGCTGTAGTGAGCCAGGGGGTTTATCATCCCTAACCTGGCTGATAAACAGTGCTGAAGGGTTCAATTTTTATGTACGATTCTGCTTCATCCCAAGTGTGGAAGATCTCTTCCATACATTTTATGGTGACGGTCACGTGCTGAACCGCCTCGTTCGTGATGCTTTGCCACCCCAGGCCTCTTAATCCATGTGATTATTGGTTGTGAAGTTACTTCGTTGCAAGTCTACCGCGATCGTCCGATCTCAGTAGGGATGCTAAAACGCAGCATCCGACGCCAATTTCTCACCATACCTACTGACATGCTGTACAGTGCTGTACAAAATATTGTCCTTTGACTACAGATACTATTGAGCAATGATGGCCGACGTGCTGAACATTTGTTATAAAGAACATCGTCTTTACTAAAAATCAACACTTTGGTATCATATGAAGCACCGTCTGTTGGTCTTTTGTTTTATTAAAACCCCATGTCATTTCAAGCACTTGTGTCGATTTTTACCTAGATTATTCTGTGAGGTATTAAATTTCAAATATTAACTGGCATTTGGGTCACTGTGTGTGTAAGAACTGTAATGATGCAAGTACATTTAGGTGCAAATAAAGCATACCTGCACTTCGACTAATACGCAGTTATATCACAGACAAGTCGGTTCAAAAACATAGGAAAAGTACGGTAACATAACATGAATTTCTCGTACTTTTTAATAGCTTTAAAATTACTGCTGTAATCGCACATACATTAGTATGCTCCCACCCTACACAGTTCTCTTTTCACTGCTTTTCTCTAAAAAAATATACTTGTTTCATCTATTATTCTCACGTCTGTTCTTATTTATCATCGTGTCCTCGTCTCCAATGCGACAACAAAGAAACACTGGTAGAAATCAATCGACAAAACAGATTTTTTATTCATTGTACACTACTCCAACGAACTTGTAAAGACGAAAATACGATGTCATGAAATAATCTGTCTCTTGCTCATCTATACGTTGACAAAGTTTAGATGTTATTACATACCAACAGTAGTATCGAGAGCCACATCCTTCCGAACGAGAAAATTTTCGTAATTAATATTCCACGTCAGTGAAACAGATCGCGTTGGTGAAAGGTACATTGACATGAAACTGAACTCAACTAAAGACGAATGGAAGGCAAAGTCATCAGCGATGACGACGTCGAATCTCTGTGGACAGCCAGTTCCCGCCGCCTTGCATTTCAACTTTAGGACATTTACCGGATATTTTTGCGAAAAGTGTCAATGCCGACACTAATAAGCTTTATATCAGTGTACTCCTAATTTCAAACTTTTGAATGACAGTAAAAAAGCATTCCAAAAAAAGGACATGATTTCTTCAATACCTAGGTTGATTCAAGATTCAAACGGATTAGATAAGCGACAAAGTTGCAAATATATTCCCTTCCACGCAGTATACCGCGCACATCCATTTTACGTCCATATTATCTATTGCTTACTGAAGGTCATCCATCCGGACAAATAGTGTTTCTACAAAACTGACTGACTTTGTTGTTCAAGTTCCTCTTCCGAATTATGGTCATACTACGGTTCCTTCACCATATTATCGCACCTACTCCTCCAATTTCATTGCTCCAGTGCTTGCCATCTACTGTCCATTGCGCTCTTGATGCGTTGAAAAATCCTTTCATTTCATCCTACAGTTAATCCGCCAAATATAAAAACTTTGGATCTGTGCACTGAGCTGTTTAACTACGAATCACCCGCCCGGAAAGCTTAGCGCGTCAAAGCGCCCTCCTTACGGACATGAGGATGCGCGCCGGCCCTTGAGAGAATCCGACCGGTTGGTTAACGACAGGGGTCGGTAGGCCAGCCAGCCTAGATGTCGTTCTTAGGTCGTTTTCCACATCCAACGAGATAAGTGTCGGGCAGGTTCGCAAGGCCCGCCTCCGTTACACGATTCGGAGGCACTTTCAAACACTTGCTTATGCGCTCTCCAGCTTTCATGTACTTAATTTTATTTATCTGACAACCCTACTCTTAGGGCAATATCTGATTTTGACTAATGGAGCTACGGAGACGTTTGTAAAAATGGCAACGACGTATTACTCCATGTTAATATAATAGTGCCGACTTCTGAAGAAGATAGGTTTAAACTTATCGAAACCTAGGTAAAGATTACTTTATCCTTTGCAACGGGTCGGCTGTTTTTAAATCTAATTACGTGGAACCGTTGCTGTTACGCAGCTATGTTTAAAATAATGACTTTCAAACACGTTATTGCATTTAACCACATAATGCCCACGAGATACAGACAGCAGAGGTACACGGATTACTCCCTGGGATGAGATGGCAGTAGCTTTAGAATGCGTTTGGGAGCGGTGACCCCATCGTAATAATAGCATATATAGAGGTATGGTTGGTTCTCCGCGCTTTTATTTTTTGAATCATCAGTCTTCTGACTGGTTTGATGCGGCCCGCCTCATCCTCCTCCCCTGCACCAACCTTTTTATCTCAGGCTATTACTTGTACTCTACGTCCTCAATTACTTGTTGGATGTATTTTCATCTCTGTCTTCCTCTACATTTGTTGCTCTCTACAGCTTCCTCTAGTACCACGGAGCTATTCCCTAATGTTTTAACACGTGCCTTCTGATCCTGTCCCTTCTTCTTGTTAGTGTTTTCCGTATGTTTCTCTCTTCGCCGATTCAGGAGATTACCTCTTCATTCGTTACCTAATTAGTCCACCTAGTTTCCAACGCTCTTCTGTATCACCACGTCTAAAACGCTTCTCTCTTGTTCTGGTTTGTCCATTGTCCATGATTCACTACCACACAGTGCTGTTCTGCAGCCATATGTTTTCAAAAATTTCTTTCTCGAATTGAGATGTCACTTTGATTCTCTGCGTAATATAGAAATTAATATTCCCACTTCCGACCCAACATTAGCTGGATGAATGGCAGCGGAATAAATGGATGGATTTACCTACGGATCATGCTACATGAGATCTTGCTCTAATGCCATACCTGCACCTTACTTCTATCCGTGAATGAAGAAAAGACAACGTGAAGAAATAAAATAAGGATTTCCAATTTCCGGCCGAGAAAGTTCGTCCGAATGGTGCAAAGTTCCGATGAGTGTCGTTCAGATCACATTTTGTTCGTCGAAATGGCGCAAATTTTCGTGATCAAAACCGTCTTGACCGTTAAACAAATTTATCTATTTATTACGCAGCTGCTGTCATCAAAACGGAAATGTTGTGTGGCTATGGCCTCCAGTCGGGTAGACCGTTCGCCTGGTGCAAGTCTTTCGAGTTGACGCCACTTCAGCTACTTGCGTGTCGATGGGGATGAAATGATGATGATAAGGGCAACACAACACCCAGTCCCTGAGCGGAGAAAATCTCCGACCCAGCCGGGAATCGAACCCAGGCCGTTAGATATAACATTTCGTCGCGCTAACCACTCAGCTACCAGGGGCGGACAGTTGCTGTCATTGGCATCGTCAGATATCAAAGGCAACTTTGAACTTGCGAAACAAATTTCAGTGTCAATCGTAAAACGTGTGCCTAATTGAGGCATCAACTAGCCAAGTTAACGCCTAGATTAGGAATAGCATTTAATGTTGACACTGAACGTCTTTTCGCACTTAGTAAGCTTCTTTTGATATCTGATTATGACTGTAGCGGAAGCGGCGAAATAAACAAAAAAATTTATTTAGTGATCAAGACGGTTTTATCCACATAACATTCATACTGATTGTAGACCCATATAGGAACTATATTTCCTTTATTAACAAGGCGCAACATTTTGGCACCATCCCATCATCTTCCGGCGATGATAACGGAAGTGACAGGCATTCAAATGTCGCACCATCTCGACCAACTCACACGGATGGCGACCTGAGAGTTTCATGTTTATTCAGCTCACCGAGACAGAAAACGAGATCATAACATGAGGAAACATCGCTACATCACACTCACCTCATCGAATCAGGAACATCGGAAGACCCGTGCGAGGACAAGGAGAGCGTCTCGATGTAGTCGGACATGTCTGAGGTGCCGCTGCTGGTCGAGCGGGAGTCTGGGTACGGTACCACGATGGCGCTGTCTCCGCCAGGGCTCTGGAAACCTGCAACACAGCCGTTTGTCAGCGTCGTTTATCAGGGTTGTAAAAAGTGTCCCACAAAGAACACAGTTCTTCAAATACCCGTCACTTCTGTCCTAGTAAGTTGGCAGCACTGGACATTACACGATTTTCATCTGTTTCCTTCGTAACCACAAAGTAATGAAGCCTTCACGACAGAACAGCATAATACATTGTGAAAACTTATTTCAAATGTAAGGAATGTTGTCGAGGCGTGGCTGTCACACTCCGTTCGATGTTTGGTCAACGTAAAGCGTGGAATAAATGATCTGTAATGAGACTGACAGCTAAGCTTCCAGTCACTATGAAGATGCCAATACATTACGGAGTCCATTCGCCCCGCTTTTCATGGGAGAGTTCAGTTATTTTTTTCCTTTCAAAAATTTCTGGGTGCTCCGAAAGATTTTTGGGGGAACTTCAAATGTCCCGCTTTTTTTGTGCCTCCTCTTCACTTAAGTATTTTACGCTACCGAATGTTCGGTTTGCATTGTACTGCGCACTGTGCAAGTATATACGATAGGAACTGCACTTGAATAAGTTGCTCTATAATCTTTATATAACTGCGTTCATGTTTTGCACTGTTGGTAGTACCGATTCATGTACACTGTTTCATGATGTCCAGACCAAGTGTAATTTTAACAGCAATACTACAAGTGAATTTACCTTTCCTCTGGCATCTGAGAAACTGTAGTAGGCGCGTTGTGCAAATAGAACTTTGTTATTGGACATGGTGGAAGTCCTGACTTCGTTAATTGCATTAAGACGAAGGGACAGCACATGTGTGTTCATAGGAAGATGCACCTCTTGATAAAATACACTGAAGTGAAAATTACGGCGAGAGTGCAGCAGAATAATCGTAATAAGTCATTTGAGATCATGTGAGTGCATGATGCAAAGCTAAACTTCTCTGTCCATTGAATTTTGTCGATATAATTTGTCTTCCCTTTTCCTCTGAATTATCCCAGGTTTCTTTCTAAAATTTTCAAAATACCCCATTATTTAAAAAAATGAAACTGACACCGTACAGTACATCCATAAAGAGTGAGTATGTGGTATAGCATTTGGGCAGAGAGTATAACTAAACCGTAATTCTTCGAAGATGGCACCGGAAACATATTACCAATGGTCGACGAACGCTGTCGCAATATATCAAGAAGTTTTTGTGGTCTGAGCTGGTTAGTGTGGATACTGTAGAGGTTTCGCTTGCAACGGGATGCCGTAACCTGTCACATATCGACTACAACAATGGACTTGTTATCGAAGAGGTTCCTTGTAGCAATCGTGACGTGAATTGACCACCCAGATGTTGCGATCTTGTGATTTCTTCCCTTGGGGAGGCATTTGAAATTTCGTGTGCACGCTAGAAAACCACGCTCACTTCCAGAGGTAAAGGACATCCATTTAAGATTAGGGTGCTTTTAGATTCCGTTTAGGATCATCTTTGTTCGCGTAAGACGGGTGTCTACCGTATTCCTTGCAGTTGTGTCCTGTCATATATTGGTCAGACTATCAGGACCTTGGAGAACCGATGTACTGAACATAAGCGTCACAAACGCTTAAAACAGCCGAGCAAATCTGCTATTGCAGGGCGTTGTCTTGGCACCGCCAATCGAATGGTATATAGCAACACGGAGAGTCTGACAAGTACTTCCAGCTATTGGTACAGTGTTATTACGGAAGCAGTTGAGATTAAATGAGCAACTGACGTTGCAAATAGAGACGGAGGAACTCTGCTCATGCCCCTGTCAAGAAACAGAGGGGCAAAGTTAACGCTACCTCATTCGTTGTTTTTCACAATCGATGACTTCTGGAGTCAGTCATCCTTAGTTTTGAGATGGAGCTAGTTTACAATGTGTGTGTGTGTGTGTGTGTGTGTTACCTTTCCGGAACGGCTCTACAAACCGAGGTTTTAAATTCAGTCGCAGAGCGCTTACTTGCTGCAGTGTTGACTTGAAAATGACATGGTGCTCACTGGTCGAAACATCGGCAATTGTCGACAACGTCACCATGTAGCATTCACGTAAGTTATTTGAACGTAGTATACGTCGGGGAGAGCTGAGAACTCACGTGTTCAGCATTGCTTTCACGAGAAAATAAAATAAAGCAATAAGCTTGCAGTATTCAGCAATAAATTATAAATCATGCCTCAAACCTAATAAACGTTGAAACTGATATTTTAAGAAGTAACAGACTTAATAAAATAGATGATTTAAAGCCTAAACTGTAGAAAAGTATGAAATGAGAACCGAATGACACGAAAGGAAGATAAAATACTGGTATCGAGTTTTGAGTGGACGAAATTCTGCACAGCTACTTCCCAGTACACATAAAGAAAGGGAAATGTACCGAAAAACTTTGAGACGTCCAGGAATTTTCATTGAGTGACTTTGATACAATGATCTTCTGATGTGCTACCAAATAGTTTGATAATGTGTTAGGTATGCAATGCGTACGATAAATGTACATAAAGTACAAAGCATTTGAATTCAAAATTGTGCAAACAGCAGCGGACCATTTTCAAGTAGGGAAGCAATAGTCAATTCATCTAGTGGTACCAGCTGTTGAATCTGGAATGTCCCTGTATGTTCCTGGTTACCTTCTTGTACCGACTTTTTACGATTACCTTAAAAACAATACGCAGTCACCTTCAAGTTTCCAGAATGGATTTTTTTCTGTGGGGCTACATGTAGTCGTGGGCGTATGAAATCCTAGTACATACTGAAAGGAAACTGATTTGTAGGCTTTTGCCGTCCGTAACGTTGAGCAACAGAGAACAGGAATATTTCATAAAGTGGGACACAGTTGTATGTCCCGTTGTAATAGATGCCTTGAGACTGGCTGTCGTAACTCTGAAAAACTTCTATAATCTTACATTGTTGCTTAACATGTAAATTGTTTACGTCATTAAAAAAAATGGCTCTGAGCACTATGGGACTCAACTGCTGTGGTCATCAGTCCTCTAGAACTTAGAACTACTTAAACCTAATTAACCTAAGGACATCACACACATCCATGCCCGAGGCAGGATTCGAACCTGCGACCGTAGCAGTCGCACGGTTCCGGACTGCGCGCCTAGAACCGTGAGACCACCGCGGCCGGCTACGTCATTAAAAACTCAATTTTCGACCATTAATTCCTTACCTCCCAGTACTCAGTTTACAATACTCCACCAGATATACACTTTTTACCCTAAAGGTTTTGGGTACCGTGCATGTCAATCATGTTCTCATTTTCCCATGTAACGCAGGCTAACAGTGGACCAAAGTTTACGAATTAAGCCAATATACAACGCAAAAAAATAAGGCAACACATGAATTCGTCTTTTAAAATACTAGACGCTACCATTTCCATTTTTTGCTTGTTTGTTTGGATCGCTATGGCCACGACTATCGCAAAAATTTTGCAAAGGAACTTCGAAATATAAGTAATACAGGCCAAGTAACTGTTACTGAATGTGGCACCACATGTTCTGCCACTCATTCATTTCCTCGACGTTAGAAATGCGCTCCTCGGTCACTGAGTCGACCTAGGACAGCAGTGTAAACGTCCTCGACGTCTACGAATCTTGCCCTCCCCCTCCTATGTTATCCCTCCATCGCCTAATTGGTTGGTTGATTTGGAGTAAGGGACCAAACAGCGAGGTCATTGGTCCCGTCAAATGAGGGAAGGATAGGGAAGGAAATCGTCCGTGCCCTTTCATAGGAACCATCCCGGCATTTGCCTGAAGCGATTTAGGAAACCACGGAAAACCTAAATCAGGATGGCAGGACGCGGGTTTGAACCGTCGTCCTCTCAAAGGCGAGTCCAGCGTGCTAACCACTGCGCCACCTCGCTCTGACCATAGCTTGGCATAGTCGACTGTAGTCGATGGCTTTCCTACCCTATCAACAACAACCATTTCTGTGCGGCCTTGGTCAAACTGCTGGCACCATTTCGTTACAACTAGAGGTGATACCGAATTTGGTCCAAACAACGTCATAATTTCACGATAGCTCTGTGTGCAATTTAGACGTATTGGCCGCAAGAATCTCAGGTTCTCCCGTACTTCAGCTCAGGAGAATATTTTCAGTTGCTCTCTTCTGATAATACGCCACTCTAGTTGTGCAACGGTCACAGCGTGAGACGACATGTGTAGCTTACGGGGGGCGGTCAAAAATATGGTAACGCCAAAAACGCAGCGCATTACCATTCATAATATGGAGTAGGAAAACCGTTAGCTTCTAAACAGCTTCCAGCGTCTCAGAATGGTTAGATACATGTTCTGTATGGTTTACAAGGGTAGCGGTTTCGCGGTTCCAGACTGTAGCGCCTAGAACCGCTCGGCCACTCCGGCCGGCTACAGCTTCAGACAGCCAAGATCACTATTGTGCCGTATTTATTGTGATTACCGGTTTCAGCAAACTACGTTGCCATCATCAGATGTTCTGCAGTACATCTCACTGACTCTTGACCAAATCCATCTTACATCGTATCACATCATACAACGATCTTTCATGAACAGTAGTACATCAGCAAATCAAGCATAAAATAACTATTACGTAGAACAACGAATATATTGTACTGATTATACAAGCTCATTTTCGTACTTAGTAGAATCGAGACTCCTCGTGCTCACAAAAACAGTCCTGGACGATACTGGCTGCGTGAATAGCCCCCCCCCCCCCCCACCCTGACCGCAGCTCGTGGTCGTGCGGTAGCGTTCTCGCTTCCCACGCCCGGGTTCCCCAGTTCGATTCCCGGCGGGGTCAGGGATTTTCTCTGCCTCGTGGTGACTGGGTGTTGTGTGATGTCCTTAGGTTAGTTAGGTTTAAGTAGTTCTAAGTTCTAGGGGACTGATGACCATAGGGCACCTGACATCTTAGAAGACGGCCTTACTATTGGGGAACAATTATTCTACCATAGGATGGACCTGATCAGCCAGAATGGTCAAATAATTCTTGGCAGTAATGCGATCTCGCAGAGGGGGCCTATGTAATATAAAGATATAGCTCCCCAAATCATCACCGAAGCCCTATCATGTTTCACTCTTGGGACGTAGAGTCCTCCAGAAGTTGAAAGCAGGATGCAACAACACTCATCCGACCAAATGATTTTCTGACATTGTTCCATAGCCATAAGGCTTTGACACCACATTTTCTCGTTACGGGCATTTACGTCACTGGCGAGTAGTTTTGGATTTCCTGGCTCACAATCCTATTTCCTGCTTACGGAGCTCATTTCATGTTGTTCTGGTGCCGCCGGGATTTGCAAGTGTGACATTCAGTTGTGCAATGACTTTCAAACTTGTCGGCATCTTGTATTTCGTCACAATGTTCTTCAATGTCCGTTCGTCACGATCACTTAGCAAACACTTTCTTGCGCGTTTTGACACAGCGGACGATGTTTCTCCGCTTTCCCTGTACGCGGTGTAATCTTCGATACGCTGCCCCTTGAATCTACAACAACGTCGGCTCCCTTGGTTGCTGAAGTATCCTCCACACCAGCACCATCAATTTTTCCACGTTCAAATTTACTGAGATCTGACATAATGCACTCACAACTATACAGAACACTGTTCTGACAACGATTGACCCTTCATCATGTTGAGTACATTTTGCACAGAGGCTGTTTGTGGTCAAATACAACAGTGAAACTCGCAAGCTTAGCATCTCCATTTATCTTCAAGTTTGCATTTCTCGCGGCATTTCCATATTTTTGTCTAACATCTACACTTTCTGAAGTGTCCTCGTATCATCCTACGAAAATGGTGCTCAAGAGCAAGATCCGCGAGTGTGTCAAGTAATGTAGAACTTCAGGTGGTCGTGGAAGAAGTTCTTGGGTGTTATATTTGATGGTTGTCTACCCATGCAACATAATGACCTAGGCAAATCAAACACTGGCAAAACTGTCCATGGAAATGGTCGATAATTCCCAATCATGTGGTCGAACATGACACATATTCGGAGTAAAGTTACACAAGTGTATCTGGAGTAATAAATCGAAGACAGTGCAGGTAACTAGCTACCTCATACGATGGTACGAAGGAAATTTCCTCATATATACGTAGATCTTTGGCCGGGATAAATAAACTCCCAACCACGTGACGCCAGTGCAGTAGCATACACTAAAGAAACACCTTTTACCGGCTAACAAACATGTCAAGGCACTTTCTGCTGAAGGAAATGTATTTCAATTGCTACAGAACGTGGACAGGTTAAATGTGAACATGGATCTTTGAATCTCTTCGTTCCCACAATAGTTTAAAGTTAACTTACACAGTCATTTGGGTGGACTCACCTCTGCGTTTTGGGCAGACTGGCACCTCAGCTTCAGCAGAGGAACATTTGGCCTGTTGCTGCTGTGAGTCGTCTGACACCTCAGTGAACTGGAAGGTGATGTCTCTGAGCGGATCCACAGACTTGGAGCGGCGAGGCAGAGAAGAATGCAGGCAAGGTGAACCTCTGCCCCCACCGCTGACTCCGGACGACACGGGTGAGTGGTGGTGATGGTGCTGGTGGCTCCCACTGCTGCGCATGGCCATATGGTGTCGTCTCGCGGACATAGAGGTGGTCAACGGCAGCTCAAACTCGGCGAAATCACCTCCTCGGTGCCTCAGTGACGCGATGGAAACACCAGAATCGTTGGAACTGGAGGAATCGCGGTTGTTGCCGCTCACCGCGGAAGCTGCTCTGTGGCTAGGAACGCTCGAGGACCGCCGCATGCACGCGATCCGTGCTTCAGTTGCATGTAACGTCGAGGTGACAGAGCTCGGTTCTGGAACACGAGGTGACGTCTCCTGCTGAACTTCTACTGCCTTATTGGACACTGGCTCCACGTTATCAGCGACCATCACTTGAGAATGAATGACACTGTCGCAGCTGCCAGCTTGTGGGAGAGACACGGGGCCGTCGAGGGAACTGGGTTCATCTTCAACATCATCAATGAATCTGGAGGCATCGGCTGAACTAGACCTTTTCCTGTTGGCGAACTGCTGCTTTCTAGAGTCCTCCATTTGCGAGGAAGCGTCCAGCTCGTCTAGCGGCGCGTGTCGCTTCAAGATATCGGCCACTTCGAGCAGGCTTTTTGCTTCTTCCAAGTTGGGACTACTTGCAGACTTCTCAGTCTGTCTGCTACCTAGTGGAGAACTTGCCGCCACAAGAGACACACCACTCATTTGATGTTCATTCGTTGCAGCTGTTGCTACTAGATGTTCTTCACTTTTGGCAGTTTCGTGGTCGGTATTTTCTGTGTCTCTATAAAGAGCTTTCACAACTGACTGCATTGAAACGTAGTCAGCATCTAGTTTCTCATTTTCTGCATTACTGTCTTCTGCAGGAGGAACTGCATTTTCAGCTTCATCACTCTGTCCTGGAGATTTACCTTCAGTGTTCTGACACGTATGCCTGCACTTATCACATACGTTGATCCTTTCCTGTGGCATGGACGGGGAAACATCTTGATCCACCAAGTCTGTTACTTGCTGTCCCATACCTGCTCGATTGAGCACGTCTCTGGCGTTCTCGTAGTACTCTAAAGACTCTGAAAAGGCCAGGTTGGCGTAATCCCTGAATTTTGGTTTCATGTTCCTATCGAGAGAGTTAACTTTAGACACTTCGAGGGTGACGCCGGCAGCAATGCCGCTCCTTTCCTCGGGCAGTCCGTAGGAGCTTCCGTCGCGGTGGAACTGGTGCGGCAGACTCGGAGCGGAGTCGTTGCGCACAAACTTCTTGACGCTGTCGCTGGGGTTGTAGATGGCTATGTCGCCATTGGGGCTGACGACCGGCATCTTGCCTTCGCCGCTGAGCCTCACTTTGGTGATGGGCATGGTGGTATTCTCGACGCCGTTGCCGCGCTTGCAGTAGGGCAGCGTCATCAGGTTCTCGGCCCAGCCCATCATCCTCTGACAGGGGCAGGAGTGCCTCTCCACTGGACTGTCCGCAGACGCAGACACAGGAGTTCTGGGGTACTTCATCCCGCAGCCGCAGATCCTCTGCACCGGCCGCGCGGACGCTGGGACGTCGTAATTTCCGTACGGGGACTGACCGTCCATGGTGGGAGTTGTCAGGTGTTCCCTGAGACTCCTTGGCGTGTCGTAGTATCCGTCAGGAACATCGGCTTGTCCAGCTGGTCTCAAGTTGCTCATCTGGTCCTGGAAATTAACGAAGGAGAAACATTTAAATAAACATTAAAATTACGCAAAAGATTTGATGCCGCACGGAATAATTGGATGAAAGCTATTCTTCTTGATCATGGAAGGATGTCTCTCTATTTGCTCCGTGTAAATGAATCTGGTAAGTGTATGCTAAGTGAAATGTTACTGATGAAGAAAGACAGAGGCTGAAGTGGGAAACATGTAGACAAGTTATACTCGTATGACGTACAATCACAGTTACTGTCAAACTTAATTCCGTATTACTTTTGAATACATTATGGGAGAGAACAGTGATCAATGTGTTACAAATATTTACTATCAAAAACAGTCTTGATCACAATTTATTTATTACGGTGACCGGTTTCGACCACTACTGCGATCATCTTCAGACCAATGAGTAAGAACCTCCTTCTGCTAGAGTAGTAGGCCAGGCCTACTGCTCAGTAGTGATTCTCCAGCAGAAGGAGGTTCTTACTCGTCTGAAGATGACCGCAGTAGTGGTCGAAACCGGTCACCGTAATAAATAAATTGTGATCAAGACAATTTTTGATAGTAAATTAATTCCGTATCTTATATCTCATACCTCTAAGTTACTTACAAGACAGAGATACAGAAGACTGGAAAAGGAAAGTGCAGATCTGTTAGATGATGATCAGTTTTTGATTAGCGAAAGAGTTTTAAACTTATCTCGCGGTTCTAAGCAAGGTTGGCCACCCTTATTTATCGTGACAGTGTACAAAGTGATTCCGTGATGATTTTTAGGGAAGATGGAGCAGGATAACTGTATCAATTCAAGGGAAGGGAACCTCGTCTAGAATCGACTGTGTCGAAAGCTATAAGTGAAAATCATTTCGATGCGTGTGACAGTGGAGTACATTTACCATTACTGTTGCTGCTGAGATTATAGGGCAGGAAAGTTACAGACATGATAGCATGGAGAAAAATAAGAAAAAACATCTAGCAAACATAGGTTCTAAAACTCATACCTTAAGAACTATGAGCACTTACTCATCTTCAATACTGAGAACACATCTCTTCTACTGCAAGCTCTTTGGTTTCCTTATTTTGAAGAACGTAGTATGGAACAAAACATGAAAAACATTTCGAGAAAGTAAGGGTTCTAAAATGTACACATTAAGAACTATGGGCACTTGTTTAGTGGAAGAGATTTCTTTCACGGTAGAGAAGATCAACAAGTGCTCATAGCTATCAAAGTACGCATTTCATATATACTAGACATTATTTTCTTGTCTTCATCCATACTAATACCTCTGAAAGTTGCCAATCCCCAAACTCGTACTAACAACAGTACCGTTACATGTATTCCACTTCCAGAGGTACCCGAACGATTTCTGCTTATAATTTTCGAGTCAGTCGTTTTCGGACCAGGGTCCCTAACCCTTGTCCGTCATCCCTGAAAATTTGTAACATTCTCACGGTATCACCATATGTAAAGGGTGATTCTCTTTAAAGTTTAAAAACTTCCGAAGCGACGTAGACATTGCTGCGATAAGTAGTTTAATACAAGAATCACGGGGTCGCAAATGTCGGGATGTACCCCATAAGCGGATGACAAATATTGAAGAAATGACGTCACCTGATGACGTATCTCGTCGCACGTGCAGGGGTTGGGCTTGCAAATACTAACCTCGCCGGTGGGGCCAGTGCTGCCTATCGCAGCACAACACAACAAATTTCGAACACCTTTTGTAAATGTGGTCTGCTGTGAACGTAGAAACTACAAAATTACTATCATCACTATAACCAAACAAAAACTGTTCGTATTTTTTGTTCCTTTCTTGATGTCACTTCTTGCTTTGTTTACAGACATTATTTGGTAAAGAAAACGTAGGTCATCTATTGGTAACAACGAAATTCGGAATCTTACACTCATTTACTTGTGACGCAATACGGTAATTCTTTGTTGTACTGTACTTTGCAGTAAACTAGAGGAGACCGCGAGACTGGTAAATTAAATGATAATCCTAACCTCAATTTAAACACATAACTGTTCAAAACAATGAAAAAATAATTCCTGTAACACGCTAGATTCGAATCGTGAGCCCCACGCGCTAAAGTCGCGCACGTAGTCCCGGGGCCACTGTTTGGTATGATCAGGTGTGACAGATTGACAGGCTCAGTCGATGCACGTGCAGTGAGGTACGTCATTTGGCGCCATCACATGTTCAACGTTTTTCACCCACTTTGAGGTTTTCCCGATATTTTTGGACCATTTGCCTAATATTAAGCCGGCCGTGGTGGCCGTGCGGTTCTAGGCGCTTCAGTCCGGAACCGCGGGACTGTTACGGTCGCAGGTTCGAATCCTGCCTCGGGCATGGATGTGTGTCATGTTCTTAGGTTAGTTAGGTTTAAGTAGTTCTAAGTTCTAGGGGACTGATGACCTAAGATGTTAAGTCCCTTAGTGCTCAGAGCCATTTGAACCATTTGAACCTAATATTAAGTTACTTGTCTGAGTGCCATCTATGTCACTTAGGAGGTTTTTAAACGTTACTAAGGATCACTCTGTATGTAGCAGCGCATAGGAGTAAGTTGCATCCACCAACAAGCGTTTAGGAAGTAGTCTATGCAGCAACACTTCGTTGGGTTTATATCGCATAGAGCATGGTTCTAAGAGCATATGGACTCTGTTCGCAGTAGGAGATAGGATTCCGCCCGACGCTACGCAAGCTCCGAGACGTATCGACTATAGTGGCATGATTCTGCCATTATTAATTAGACACTGCAGTGCCGTTGGATAATGTTTTCAGACGCACTTTCGTGCTCCCAATTCGTTCCTCACGAAAGTTTCGGTATGTTATTGTTACACCCCTGCGTAACCAGCAAATACGTGGGGTTACGGAAGTAAAATTAAGGTAGAAGGGTGGGATTAAAACTCAGGGTTTGATGATATCGACGATAAGATTCGATGATGTCATTGTTATCCTGAGTGAAAGTGAAGAAGAATTACAGGATATGTTGAATGGAATGAACAGTCTAATGAATACAGAATATGGATTGAGACTAAATCGAAGAGAGATGAAAATAATAAGAAGTAGCAGAAACGAGGACGGTGAGAAATTTAATATCAGAATTGTGGATCACAAAGTAGAGGACAGGAATTTTGCTACCTTGGCCGAAAAATAACGAATGATTGACGGAGCAAGGACAGAAAAAGCAGCGTAGCTTTGACAAAAAGGGTATTCCCGGCTAAGAGACGTGTGCTGGTATCGTACAGCACAATCTCAGAAAGAAATTTCTGGTAATGTGCATTTGCAGCACAGAACTGAACGGAAGTGAAGCATGGACTGTCGGAAAACAGAAATAGAAAAAAAATCGAAGTTTTGGAGATGCGGTGCAACGGGAGAATGTTGAAAATTAGATGTAGTGACATGATAAGGAATGAGGAAGTCCTTCGCTGAGTCGACGAGGAAAGGAATAGATGGGAAACACTGACAAGCAGAAGGGACAGGATGATACGACATCAGGGATAATTTTATGGTAGTTGAGGGAGATGTAGAAGGTATACCTGCAGAGCAACACAGAGATTGGGATATTTCCAACAAGGCTGCCACAGGAGAACACAGGAGAAGAAATCGTGACGGGTCGCGTGAAACAAGTCAGACGAAAAAAAAAAAAAAAAAAATGCTTACTTCAGCAACAAACAGGAAGTGTGGTATGAAATTCATAAGTACCTTGACGGCTAGATGCCCGAGTATCGGCTTGGGCACGTCGTAATTGTCGTAGGGCGAGGTGGCGGAGTCGGCAGAGGTTAGGCGGCGGTAGGCGGCGGCGAACCGCGTGCACGCGCATGCGCAGGCCGGGTTCTGGCAGGCGGCCGGACGCCCCAGCGGCAGCGCCAGGGGCAACGGCAGCGGCAGGGGTAGAGCCGGCGGTGGAGGCTTCCGCTGTGGCGTCAGCGCCGGCTTGGGGGGCCGGCAGGGCGACGCCGCGGGGGCGGCGCGCGCCGGGCTCTTGGGGGGCAGCACTGGCGGCGGCGTGCCCAGCCGTGGACGGTCGTACCTGCGGGCACACCGCTGGCTCACTCTCTCTCCTCCTGACACTCACGATGAATGTATGTGCGATGTTCAGAAAGTTCTAATTATCACCTCTAAAAAATAAAGTTCCGTAACTTATTTTTGCAGTCCTGGTACACACAGAACTGCCCGCTCAGTAGTAGAGTAGCATGTCGCAATTAGTCAAAATCAGGGTGGAACAAGGCTGCACCAATCCATGCTGAGGTGCTGGCACTGTACAACGAATTACCCCAAGGAAAACGATATACTGACAATAATCAAAACGGATTCAGAAAATATGGCTTGTGTGAAACAACTAGCTCTCCACTCAGGTGACAAAGTCATCAGATACCTCCTAATTCGTGTCGGACCTCTGTCTGCCCACCGCAGTGCAGCAGCTCGACTTAATATTGACTCAAGAAGCCGTTGGAAGTCAGCTGCAGAAATATTTAGTCATGCTCCCTCTATAGCCATCCTTAATTGCGAAAGTGTTGCCGTTGCAAGATTTTGTGCACGAACTTACCTCTAGATTATTTCCCATTGCTCGATGCGATTTATGTCGAGTGATCTGGGAGTCCAAATCGTTCGCTCGGTTTGTCAAGAATGTTCTTCGAACCAGTCATGAACAGTAGTGGCACAGCGATATGGCACATTATCACGCCTAACAATACCATCGTTGTTTGATAATATGACGTCCATGAAAGGCTGAAAATAGTATCCAAATTGCGGAACATAACCATTTCCAATCAATTATCGGCTTAGTTTCACCCTCTTTGGGGTGCGCTGGATCAATCATTTCTTTGTGCGTTGTTCTTTTCTTAGGGCCCAGTATTTCTTCATTCTTTCTGATCTTCTTCTCCTCTCTTCTTCCGAGATGAAGGGTTTGGACTTTTGTGTAGATTTGTCTTGGAACCTTAAGTTTTCATGGATAGTAATTAATTTAGCTGTTCGATCAATAAGTGAATTTTCTGAAATCTTTAATTCTACGAGGTCTTTCTCAGTATCTTTAAACCAGTTGGGTTTGGTTTCGCGATTACGGAAGAAGTCAAAGATTTGTTTAGTTAATCTGTTGGAATTCATTCTGAGAAGATGTCCATAAAAATTTATTCTCCTTTCTCGCATATAATCTGAAAGTCTTTCAATTTTCTTGTAGAGAGTTTCGTTTTTTATGTATATAATCTTATTGTCTTGAAATTTTGGCCGAATGATTTTTCTTAAAATTTTTCTTTCCTTTAGCTCAAGTTTCTCCATTTGGCCTTTGAAATTCATGTTAAGTGTTTCTGCTGCATACAGTGCTTCTGGCTTAATCACTGTCTTGTAATGTGTAATTTTGGACCTCCATGAAATGGATTTTTTGTTGTATGCACTTTTTTGTCAGTTGGGAGGCCAATTAAAGTTTATATTTTCTGGATTCCATTGCTTTGCTTTCCACAGCATACCAACTAATCCATTCTCCGAGATATTTGAATTCTTTTACTATTTCAATCTTCTGTTCTTGAACTTCGAGGTATTTACATGAGTGCTTGATGTTTGTCAATATCTTAGTTTTTTCAAAGGAAATGTGAAGATATATTTTAGTTGCTTGTTTCTTTAGTTCAAGGATTTGCTCCCGTGCTTCTTCCATTGTTTCAGGACACAGTCCATTCCACGTAAATACATCCCACACCGTCATGGTTGTCCAGTGACTTGGGTCGATACCTTCGTGTGTCTGCGCCACACTGAAACCCCACCATCAGCTCTTACCAACTGAAACCGGGACTCATAGAACCAGAGCAGTCCTTCAGGGTCCAGCCGATATGGCAACGAGCCCAGGACAGGCGCTGCAGACGAATTTATGCTGTCAGCATAGACAATCGCGTCGGTCAGCTGCTGCCATAGCCCATTAGCGCCTAATTTCGCCAGACTGTCCTAACGGATACATTCTTCGTATGTCCCACATTTTCCGCGGTTGTTTCACGCAGTATCGCTTGTCTGTAAGCACTGACAACTCTAAGGAAACTTCGATGCTCTTGTCATTAAATGATGGCCGTCAGACAATGCCTTGCCCATGGTGAGAGCTAATGCCTGAAATCTGGTATTCTCGGCACACTCTTGACACTGTGAATCTCTGAATACTGAATTCCCTAACAAATTTCGAAACGGAATGTCCCATGCGTGTAGCGCCAACCACCATTCTACGTTCAAAGTCTGTTAATTCTCAACGTGCAGCCATAATCACGTTGGACACCTCTTCATGAGCATCACTGGAGTACAAATGCGCTGTCGTTTTACACCTTATGCGCGTGATACTACTGCCATCTGTATGTGTGCATACCGCTACCCCCCGACTTTTATCATCTCAGTGTATGTTCTCATTAAGTAATGAGCGCTGTCGACAGGGGACCTCAAATTGAATCCAAGTTTCCAGATTTCCTGAAAGCTTTCGTTACCGTTCCCCACAAGCGGCTTCTAATCAAATTGCGTCCTTATGGGGTATCGTCTCAGTCATGGGACATTTCAGAAAAGGTCGTAGTTCGTAGGAATGGAAGGTCGTCGAGTAAAACAGAAGTCTCTGGCGTTCCCCAAGGAACTGTCTCTAATGTAATTTAGACAAGATTTCTGCGTGGTACAAAAACTGGCGATTGATGCTGAATAATGCAAAGTCTGAGGTCATCTACAGGCGTCCTAAAATAAATCTATTGATTACAATTCGTTTACACGATAAATCCCACAAATCTGAAGGCTGTCAGTTGAACTAAAATACCTATTTAATAAAATGAAACAGCTAAACACCTACAAGGCAAAGTTAAAGCGATGTTCACTGTGGTTGGAAATTGGACGTGAGTCTATAATATTTCGTGTAATAGAATTTTCTCATTTTGAGAGTGCTAAAGGGCAATCTGTTTTAATTGCTAAAAACCATTCAACAGCCAAGATCGCATAAAATATTTCTTTCTTTAAGACAACCAGTTTCGACACACTTTGCTGCTATCTTGAGTTCTTAACAATGTTTTTATTGTAAAATGTGATCGTTTTACGCTGAACCTCGGGCCAATATGTCAAGTGAATAATGTGTTGACTTTTATCCACTTGACATCTTGACATGAGGTTCTGCGTAAAATGAACTCGGTTTACAACAAAAAGATTTTTAAGTCCTGAAGATGACAGCGAAGTCTGTTGAAACCTGTTGTCTCAAAAATGGCTCTGAACGCTATGGGACTTAACTTCTGAGGTCATCAGTCCCCTAGAACTTAGAACTACTTAAACCTAACTAACCTAAGGACATCACACACATCCATGCCCAAGGCAGGATTCGAACCTGCGACCGTAACGGTCGCGCGGTTCCAGACTGTAGCGCCTACAACCGCTCGGCCACCCCGGCCGGAAACCTGTTGTCTCAAAGATAGAAGTATTTTATGCGATCTTGGCTGTTGAATGGTTTTTAGCAATTTAATGTAATAACTGAAACCTATTTGTTTTTCATGTCCCAAAAAGATGCTTACTTCATCGTTTGATGTCCTTGCATCTGGTCCGTTACTGTGTTGACTAACAGTTTTACAGGCATATTCTTCCCTTAAATGTAAACTGTTCTCATCCTTATTCCCCTAAGAGAATGTTATTGATAAAATGTTGATTATCCTTGTAATTTTTATCCAGTCAATATCTTTAAAGAGTGCAAATTTTTAGTCAACTATTTGTGCTTAAGGGGCTGCTTCCTTGTGGTAAATGAACACGATTTTTCAAGAAAAAAATATTATGTCCTCTTTAATTCTGAGCATTAGCCAACCTGCTAATCTCTATCTTGATGTTATTAACTGAGTCACATTACATAGTCTTGAGATTGGTATTAACTGATGACTTAAACTTTTAATCGATTAATTGTTTAATTAAATTGTTGTCTGTGAATGGTTATGATAAATATGTTTCTGTCTGAAATGAAACGGTGAATGGTGTTGACCAGCCGTGGGTCAAGTACTTCCATGTGAGTGTTTCGCTAGAAATTGTTTGGTTCACGATTTGCCCCTTTCATATCTGCCGAGTGTAATGCGTGGAGCCAGCCTTGCAGGAGCCTTACCAGAAGCAGGGCGCCTCCTGGGAGGAGCGCGGGCCGTCGCTGCCGTGCGAGGAGGCCAGGGAGGCGGCGCTGGAGCGCGCGTCGCGGCCCTGCTGGCCGGCGGGTGTCTGCTGGGCGTCGTGCAGCCAGCACGCGGCCGTTCCAGCTCCAGGCGGGCCCGGCGTCAGCGGCGTGCACGTGCCCGCCGTCGAAGAGCGCGACAGCGCGCCCAGCTTGCTCATGCAGCTCACGCACCTGCCACGGCACCACCACACCCGTCATTCACAAAGGCCGCAGACAACATACAGGCAACAATAAGAACGGAGGCTCATGGTGGAAATGCTCGGATTAAAAAGCTTACAAGGCTTCCTCCACTAGTAGTCAGTCTCAACGTCTAAGAGACAATGACGGAAATAAGTTCCAGAACATGGATTAAAATTCATGGTGAAGGAATGTTAACTACAAGATTCGCTGATGACACTGCTATCCTCGACAAAAGCGAAGGAGAATTCCTGGACCTGTAGCAAACAACGAACATTCCAATGAGAACACTCTATGAACCGAAACGGAAGAAAGAAATGAACAGTAGCAGAAATTACATCAGTAACATCACGAAGTAATCAAAGGTAAGGAATTCTGCTACCTTGGAAGCAAAATAACACAGGACGCACGAATCAAGGACAAAAAAAGTACACCAGCACAGGCAACGGGACACTCCTGCTCAATAGAAGCTTAATAGTATCAACCAGTGGCCTTAATTTGAGGGAGTTGTTTCTGAAAATGCACACATCATTGTATGGAAGTGGAACATAAACTTTGGAGAAACCTGGACAGAAGAGAACCGAAGCATTTGAAATGTCACACTCTAGTATAATGTACACTACTGGTCATTAAAATTGCTACACCAAGAAGAAATGCAGATGATTAACGAGTATTCATTGGACAAATATATTATACTAGAACTGACATGTGATTACATTTTCACGCAGTTTGGGAGCATACATCCTGAGAAATCAGTACCCAGAACAACCACCTCTGGCCATAATAACGGCCTTGATACGCCTGGGCATTGAGTCAAACAGAGCTTGGATGGCGTGTACAGGTGCAGCTGCCCATGCAGCTTCAACACGATATCACAGTTCAAAAGTTCATCAAGAGTAGTGACTGGCGCATTGCGACGAGCCAGTTGCTCGGCCACCATTGACCAGACGGTTTCAATTGGTGGGAGATCTGGAGAATGTGCTGGCCAGGGCAGCAGTCGAACATTTTCTGTATCCAAAAAGGCCCGTACAGGACCTGCAACATGCGGTCGTGCATTATCCTGCTGAAATGTATGGTTTCGCTGGGATCGAATGAAGGGTAGAGCCACGGGTCGTAACACATCTGAAATGTAACCTCCACTGTTCATAGTGCCGTCAATGCGAAGAAGAGGTGGCCGAGACGCGTAACCAATGGCTCCCATAGCATCACGCCGGCTGATATGCCAGTATGGCGATGACGAATACACGCTTCCAATGTGCGTTCACCGCGATGTCGCCGAAGACGGATGGGACCATCATGATGCTGTAAACAGAACCTGGAGTCATCCGAAAATATGACGTTTTGCCATTCGTGCACCCAGGTTCGTCGTTGAGTACACCATTTCAGGCGCTCCTGTCTGTGATGCAACGTCAAGGGTAACCACACCCATGGTCTCCGAGCTGATAGTCCATGCTGCTGCAAACGTTGTCGAACTGTTCGTGCAGATGGTTGTTGTCATGCAAACGTCCCCATCTGTTGGCTCAGGGATCGAGACGTGGCTGCACGTCCGTTACAGCCATGCGGATAAGATGGCAGTCATCTCGACTGCTAGTGACACGAGACTGTTGGGATCCAGCACGGCGTTCCGTATTACACTCCTGTACCCACCGATTGCATATTGTGCTAACAGTCATTGGATCTCGACCAACGCGAGCAGCAATGTCGCGATGCGATAAACCGCAATCACGTTAGGCTATAATCCGACTTTTATGAAAGTCGGAAACGTGATGGTACGCATTTATCCTCCTTAACGGGGTATCACAACAACGTTTCACCAGGCAATTCCGGTCAACAGCTGTTTGTGTATGAGAAATCGGTTGGAAACTTCCCTCAACTCAGCACGTTGTAGGTGTCGCCACCGGTGCCAACCTTGTGTGAATACTCTGAAAAGCTAATCATTTGCATATCACAGCATCTTCTTCCTGCCGGTTAAAATTCGCTAGTCATCTTTGTGGTGTAGCAATTTTAATGTCCAGTAGTGTATGTTGTTTGGGCCGCTCGCCCTGCAGCCCTGCAAACACACTCACACCGTTGGTATGCAAGCGGCCTAAGCCAAAAGGGGTTGCATCAGCAGATGGCAGAACTTCTGCCTCACGTGCTGACTAGGCCAGCTGGCAGCTTCCATGGGACACGCGATCGCCAATAGTCCCTCCAGTATCTCGAGAAGGCCTGGGAATTTAGAGCAGGTCAATGCATCTCTCAACTAGTCTTCTGCCGAGCTCTGAGCCAGATGCAGACAGCACCTGCAATTCTTCAGAGTCTAGATTGAAATCTTCGCTGTGCATGACGCTATGCTACTCGTCAGCCACCGCCGATCGAGGGAACCGCCACTGTCTGTCACTACCATAAGCAGGAGTTGGCCTCTGCATCGGAGATGACCAGGAACTTCGTACTGGTGGTTGATCTTTTCTTCTTCTACTTCCAATTGAATATCAAGTTATGACTATTACATCATTCTAGCCTTCAGCCTAAGTTCAAACTGGTCTAAATTCATTGCTAATCACGAGCTTTCACAAACTACTGTAGTGATTAATTTTATTCCAGCAGAAGATTAAATTGGTTGCACTTTTCAATAAAACTGTTCTACATCGTTTAACCTGGTTAGGTTCTCATTGCTCCCCAACCATCGCACAGCCAGTGTGTTGGCTAAAAAGATTTTTCTGCCTCCAGCGCCTCTGTTGGTTCTGCTGCCACCTCCAAGTTTTGTCCCAGATCTGTTGGCGATGAATATTTTCTGGGTCTCCTCTTGTACCTCCCATGTCAATGGACGTCACCCACAGTCTCGTGCGTCACCAGTTATACGAGCTGCCGCAATCTTCCTGAGTCTTTGAGATGGACACCAACCTCTCATCATTCACAGGAGCAATTGGTGTGGTGTATGGGTCGTTTGCCCAGAAGACCTGCAGTCCTTCCCATATCTGTGGTTTACAAGCGGCCTAGCCCAGATGGGGTTACACCAGTGAGCAACAAAACTTTAACCACAGATGCTCAGTAGGCCACCAGGTGGCAGCCCTTGTTCCACCACTGGTCGTCAGCTCTGCTGATCTCTTTCCTGCCGCAAGACATATTATCACAAGTACCTTGTCTAGTATCTCTATTGGGCTTGGGAGTTTAGAATGGACTCAATGCAAGTTCAATGCTGTCTTCAGTCGAGCTCTGAGCCAGGCGCCAAATGTACCCACAGTTCTTCAATCAGTATCTCGATTACAGACTCTGCTACTTACAATGCCAAGCCATTTGCTGTCCACCGCCGACTGAGGTAGCCACGAACGTCTTTCAACAGCAACACTAGGACCTGCATTCTGCACAAGTGGGAGCAGGGACTTATTATTGGCCATCTAACTTCACTACATTATTTTGCTCTACTTCTAAATGAAAATTATATTTTGACTGTTTCACCATTACAACTTTCAGCCTAAGTTCAGACTTTTGTAAGTTTAGTGCTGATGGTGTCACTGAATGACAGTAGTTCCATTCACCATTGACTCGTGCTGCATGAACTCTAGCCATCTATTTCTCATCACGTTCCATGTGTGTGCTTACAACTGCAGGGACAAAAATGAAAAAAGTAGGTTCAGTATCGAGACGACAGTTAACTCTCCTGCGCCAACTCGTGAGTAATGCACACAGTCGTGAGTTATCAACATGTGACCCCCAGTAATGCTTTTCCTCCAGGAACCCAGCGCAAGGACACAAGCATGACCTATCCGTACAGCTGTGAGGAGAGATTTAAGACCAAAGCGGGACAAGTGGATGCCTGGGGCGCCAAGCGGAGAGAGGCGTCAGAGGTCCGCAAGTGCAAATTTGTATACGCGGTATATCGTAATTAGCAGCGAAAAGAGACATAGGTGAAAGTATACGATATTAAAATCAAAGATGTTCCAATAAACATTTGCGAGGGAAATGCGAGAGTGTGGTTATATGAGCTGCCACTGATTCAGTATTGTAATAATGATCTACAGTCATGGGATGGTGAAGAACTGAAAGCTACATGCCTGATTCTTGAGACTGTGCCAACTGATGGTGATGAAGGTGACACCAACAGAAAGGAATTAAACGATGGAATTTTGATATTACCGGCCATACTTCCTGCTGGAAGTTATCTACAGAGCTCAAAATCTTATATCACAAAAAGCAATTACATTGGCAGTTTTTCCAATAGTTTTGATGCTTACTACTCCTCCTGATGTTAGCTGTATACGGAGCTAGAGGTGAAACAAGTTTTTCAATACTCGGGCTGGGAAAGACATATATTATGTGAGTACATCCACAAGAATGATTGAGAGGATTGTCAGCTTTAGCTATTGAAATGATACCTTCAAGTCAATAGATTCACGATGTGCTCAGAAACATTTTCCTAAGTCAAATGTTACAACATTTCAATGTCAGTGCATACAGTGAACAACTGTAGGAATTGCAAATGACTTTATTAATAGGCAACTTTTTTTCTCATTTCAACTGTACACACAAAAATTTTGAGCGTGTTTATCAGTTTACAACAACCTTAATCGTAAATTTTCTAAGGTTTAAGTACTTAATGGTGAGTTTCTTTGCAGATGAAACATAAAATTACGCAGTCAAACGGTTTCTCGTGTTTAAAATGTCACTACAAAATTAGATGATTCCTTGTATTTCACTGCCACTGTTTTCTATGGAAAGTAAAAAACATCATTTAAAGAAGTAAAAAAATGTTCCATTAAAAAACTTATAAATTACAAAAATTTTGTATTACCATCCTTTCCACTCAGTTTAATAGATAGCACATTTTTACTGACGTTAGAATGATACAATATGTTTAGTTCTTTCTGCTTCATTAAAAGCTTTTAAGTATTTCAAAGATTATCTTGAATGTAAACTAATTCTTTCTTCTGTAAATCTCTACCACTGTAATACGTCTCAGAAATTTATTTGTCACAGGTGAATGTCTATGTTGTACTTATTTAGAAGTACAAAAATAATTAGTTAAGAAAAAGATTGTCTAAATGCTTTTTGTCGAGCGTTTTTCTATATAGCTATGGAAGTTGGAGAGAGAAACAGACAAAATTGAAATGTTCCAGATGTCAGTGGGGAGGAGAATGGAGAAAATGAGCGGATACATAAGGAACAATAAAATACTTGAAACAAAAAAAAACTCTCCCAGACCTGGTTAAGCAAATGAAAGAAGATTGAGTGGGGCATACACAGCCAGAGAAGGCGATCCTAACAGCAGCTACCGAAGGTACGGTGGAAGGACAGAAGAAAACGGGAAGGAGAAGGATGAAAACAATAACAACGATACAGACGACCAGGAACGGGATCAGATGGAGACATTAATGGCATCAGGAACCAGTCACCTATGCAGAACAGCTTCTGATTGCGATGACGATGACCTAAGAGCCCAAGGAAAGGCAAGTAATATGTGAGGGGTTTGGGGTAAGGGGTGGTGACTTTAGGAGGGGAGGGGGGCGCAGATGTTACGACCATTGTGGAGGGAAAATCTGTAGGGCCATACCTAGTAAAGCACTGCTGCGTTCAAATCAACCTTCGTGTCGAGGACAGTTTTGCTTCACAGTCGGGAAGACCTCGTTCGGTGCAAGGAGAGCGCGGCTGCCTTCGCGAAGTGACGCTGGACGCTGGCTCACTCACCTCTCCAGAGCTCCGCCGGGCCCGCTGGAGCCGTGCCAGCCGCCCCCGCCCGACATGGCCGACTGGTCGTAGTGGTCGCTCACCGACGACGTGTCGCCGCAGCCGTAGTTGCTGTCCAGGTCCGAGTTGCGCGCCCCGCCGGAAGACTCGGTGGACAGCCAGTAGGGGGAGCTGCCGTCGCGGTGCAACCTGGACAACCAGCCACACACGCCGTATTTTCTCGCGTAAGCTACTGCATTGTAACTGCATATGTGCACGTGTGCATCTGTCTACGTATGGTATTTCTTAAAACTGTTCAAATGGGTTCAAATGGCTCTGAGCACTATGGGACTTAACTTCTGAGGTCATCAGTCACCTAGAATTACTTAAAGCTAACTAACCTAAGGACATCACACACATCCATGCCCGAGGCAGGATTCGTAGCGGTCGCGCGGTTCCAGACCGTAGCACCTAGAACCGCTCGGCCACCAAGGCCGGCTTAAAACTGTTCATATTTGCTTTGGGTTACGTCCCTGTACGGTGCCACCTGCGGTAGTTTATATGGACATTATTACACAGGCTGATTCATAATGAATGGGACAAAAGGAATGTGTTCCTGTGACTAAACAAATGACAAACATACTTTAGAAACTGAGACTCAAAGGTTAACTCTCATAGTGTAGGTTGCCAAAAATGAAACAATGGAAAACCGCCGCTGTTGTTCACCGCTGGTCTTATTACTAAAAACGGTCGCATAGAATATGCGACAAATCAACTATAATCGTTGCTCACAGACATTTCCGACCAAGTTTGGTGAAGTGGCAGCACTCCGCCACAACATTGCCGGATGTGCCAAGCAATTCGGCGATACAGGATACATATCCAAGAAGCAAATCACAGGGTGGCAAACTGTAGACAATGAAGTGGTCGAAAATATTCGTACGGTCTACGAAAGAAGTCCCAGAAAATTTACAGGTCGTGTCAACAGAAAATTGAATGAGCTGCAATCAACAGTGGAACATGTCCCATGCAAGCATCTGCAGTTCAAAGATTACAGAACTGAATTGTTGCAGCCGCTAAAACCAGCTGATAATCCAAAATGAAGAAAATTTTGCATTGATTGACAAGGATAGATGGGGACATATGGTTTCGCAGATGAACTTGCATTCTCAGACAAAGTCAAGTTTCACTTAAATGGCAGAGCGAACAAGCATAATTTGAAAATACTGGTTACAGAGAGCTCGCATGCCTCTCTGCAACGTGAATCTCCGAAGCTGAATGTTTTCTGCAAAATATGTAGCCACATACTCCTTGGTCCTTTCTTTTACGTAGAATCTATCGTTACAGGGATAACCTATCTCGATATGCTTTCTCTATGGTTGACAGAAGAGGTACCCGACTTCATTTTGCAGTAGAGCGGAGCCGCGTCACATTGGCATAACATCGTATGTGATCACCTCAACGAACGTCTTCCACAATGCGGAATTGGTCATGCTGGGCCGAATGACGTGCCGTTCATATCGCCACCCCCGTAGTTTGCCTGACCTTACACCAATGGAGTTTTTTCCTTTGGGGATGTGTGGATAAGACAGTTGACAGACGCTAATTTCCGCAGCACTTACAGTAGCTATAGCACTGGATAGTCGGTGTGGATGGAGCAATTAACTCCACTGGGTCTGTTAGGCAACGCAGTACCGGACAGACATATGCCATTTTACAAATGGAGCACACATCGAACATCCGCGTTCGTCCATAGGAACTGTGAGAGTTATTCTTTCACTCTATATGTCTATTAATATGCCCATATGTATATGTATATTATACGTATGTATATTAAATAAATATATTTGTGGAATAAAGTCGTTACTATAATTAAAGAAATACTTTCTTTTTGTTCCATTCATTTTGAATCACTCTGTATTTATGATGTGCTCACAAATTACTGAGAAATTGGTACAACAATCATTACATTATGTAAATAAGAGGGTTGCTCAGAAAGTAGTTCGCCACATTTTTTATTCTCAGCCGAAAACAACGCTACGAGTACGAAACGTTATGTATGTATTATTTGAAGTCTCGTAAGTGAGCGCGCCATGTTTCCGTGACTTCCGACAGATAGCGTAGATGCAGGACAGTTTAAAAATGGCGTCTGCAGGTGATGTACGTTACAAGCAACGTGACGTCATTGAATTTCTCACTGCAGAGAAAGAAAGTGTGTGGTATATTCACAAACTCCTGTGCATGGTCAATGGAGCACCTGCTGTCGGCATAAGTACAATCAGTCGCTGGACACGGAGGGTGAGTTCGTCAGAAGACGGTTCGGCGGAGCTCCACGATTTGCAGCGGTCGGGGAGACCCCTCGGACTTCCACTTGTTTTGGGACATTAAAGGATGGCATTCGTGGAAGACATTTTGAGGACGATGAGGAGGTGATTCGCACAGTGAAGCACTGGTTCCGCCATCAGGACAAGGATTGGCAACGACAGGGCATATACGCCCTTGTTTCGCGTTGGAGGAAGGCCATAGAACGGGAAAAATAGGGTGTTTAGGTAAAATACCATTCGTTCGTGTATGTAAATCTTATGTTCAATAAAGAACTGTTGAAGAAAAAATGTGGTGCATACTTTCTAGGCAACCCTCGTATTTATACATCGTTACTCACGAGTACCTCCGGAGTTTCTTAACATAACTGCGAAAATTACAACACATTCGGTAAAAAGACACTCATCAGCATCTCTCCAAATTTTAACTTACATTTCAGTTCCTCAGTATGGACAGCATTTATGATACAGCAAATTTCAGTATGTACTTCAGTTCACTGAAATCGCTGAAGCATATTGCCTGGGAAGACGCGACAGTAGCCCACTTTGGAAATCTCTTCACTGGGTTGCCTATCAGATGGTGGGAATTCATTTGATGCACTATTAAGTGTACGATTTGTACAAGTATTTTGTCATACCTGCCTACTAGTGCAAGTACATCATGGTACATTAACGGAAACTTGGGTAGATGCTCTATCCACTGATACGTGTCACTTTCCTGTATATCGTGTATTTTTCGCAAGTGGTCTTCTGCAACCCCACAGGCATTTATGAATAACCCTGTATAGGTTGTCAAGATCATTTTCTCTTCAAATAAACGTAGAACTGTACTAAACATTACTTTCTTACTGGTTAATATTAAACTTGAAATAAAAGAAACATCACGTACCTGCATAAGTCATCCGAGCATAGATCAGACAGAGCCGGTGTTGCCAGAACGGAAGACACCTCGGATGTTCGGGGTAGCATCTGCCGCCGGGGACTGTCCATCACTGCAAAGGAAAATGAAATGAAAATCGTCAGTCAGTGAGCTAAGTCAATCAAAAAGTCGTATACAAGTGCAATTTCGGAGTTTTTCTCAAGCAGACACGTGTCAAATATGTCAGATATAGTACATACAATGCTGTCAGATGTTTGTATGTTGATAATCGGCAATACTGTTCATTTATGACATGAAACGTAAGTAGCACATTCCACAGAGGTTTGTAAAATATGGGAACAGGTTTGTCACAATGTTGTTTTCATATTTGACAAATCTGTTTCTACTTTTTTTACAAACTGTTGTGGATTATGGTACATGCAACCCACTACAGTGCCACCATGGCATATGTGATACTGTCATAATGGAACAGGGCAAATAACAATAAGTTTTAAAAAAATCAGAAGATGATAATCTTAGCTGTTGAAAACGGTCATCAGGATTAAATAGTATTGAATACTATCTTGGCTATTAAATTTTCTTCAATATTAAAAGTGGATACTGAAGAACACACAGAAAACGTGACAAGGACTTCTACGACTATCATGACCGATACAGACTGGCCCAAAGGATTTTACGTCTCGTTGATGAAGTCAGTTATTACGATTCCAGAAAGTCTGAATTCTAATTTTGTGCTTCAGATGGATTATGTACCACGGCTACGTGTTACTACCAGCAGAGAAGTGACAGGCACGTCTACTGCACTACAGTATAACGGGCAGTGTGTTACTTACTGGACATGTTCCTGGTGACGGGTCTCCTCCTGACTGCCACCTTGCCCTGGGCCGCCATCTGGAAGGTCCTGGTGATCTCGTCGCCCTGGTCCGTGACGCACACGTGCACTCCCTCGCCTTTCCCGCAGCGGGAGCCACCCTCAAACACGAACCTGCCCTCCACCACGCCATAGCGCCTGCAATAAAAATAAATAAGCTTATTCGTTTAGTGAAATGTAAGTGACTGGATTAACCGTGTATTACGGTGAACCTTAGTGCCAACATGAAATGAAAATTAAGACATCTGCAGTCGTCTCTTTTGCATTTAATTTGTTTACAGAACCAGTTTCGGTGTTCCACCATACGCTCTTCAGGTAGCCTGACCAACGTAAATTGGGAGGAGTCCAATCTCAAATGGTTCAAATGGCTCTAAGCACTATGGGATTTAACATCTGAGGTCATCAGTCCCCTAGACTTAGGACTATGTAAACCTAACTGACCTAAGGACATCACACGTATCCATGCCCGAGGCAGGATTCGAACCTACGACCGTAGCAACCGCGTGGATCCGGACTGAGACGCCTAGAACCGCTCGGCTACAACGGCCGGCAGTCCAATCTCGTTTAGAGACTTAACAGGGGCCAATATTAAATAACCAGTGTCTGTAAGTCTGTGGTTTACACGACGCTAACACTTCGTTCATATTGTCCGGTTTTAGAACTGCTGTCTGAGGAGGGCCGCTTGAATTTGCGTACTCAACTGCCTGACTGGCTAACTTCAACGGCAATTAACTCGGAATTCACCTGTTGTGCCAATCTCTTCATCTCAGAGTAGCACTTGTAACCACCGTCCTCAATTATTTGCTGCATGTATCCCAAACTCTGTCTTCCTCTACAGTTTTTACCGTTTACAGCTCCCACTAATATCATGGAAGTTATTCCATGATGTGTTACCAGACGTACTACCATCCTGACCCATCTTCTTCTCAGTGTTTTCCATACATTCCTTTCCTCGCCGATTCTGCGGAGAATTCCCTCATTCCTTACCTTATTAGTCTACCTAATTTGCAACATTCTTCTGTAGTATTACATCTCAAATGCTTCGAAACTCCTCTGTTCTGGTTTTCCCTGAGTCCATGTCTCACTGCCTCGCAACGCAGTGGTCCAAGCGCACATTCTTACAAATTTCTGCCTCAAATGAAGACCTATGTCTGATACCAGTAGACTTCTCTTGGCCAAGAGTACCCTCTTTGTCAGTGGTAATCTGCTTTTTTGTCTTCCATGCTCCATCCGTCGTGAGTAACTTTGCTGCTAGGTGGCAGAGTTCCTTGGCTACTTCCACTTCAGGATCACCAATCCTGATATTCTAATCTCTGTTACTTCTCGTTATTTTCGCCATTCTTTACTCTCAGTCCATATTCTGTAATTCATCGGATTTTTCATTCCATTCAACACCTCCTGTAGCCCTTCTTCACTCTGACTAAGGATAGCAATGTCCTCAACGAATCTTATTATTGATATCCTTTCAGCCTGAATTTTAATTCAACTCTTCAACCTTTATTTTATTTCCGTCATTGTTTCTTCAGTGTACAGATTGAAAAGCATGGGCGAATGAGGACATCGCTGTCTTACAGCGTTTTTAACCCCAGAATTTCGTTGTTGAATTTTTTTGTTCCCTCTTAGTTCTTGTACATATTGTATATTACCCGTCTTTCCCTGTAGCTTATCGTTATTTTTCTCAGAATTTCGAAAATCTTGCCCAATTTTATAACGTCGACAGATCATGTGAAAACATCAGAAATGTCTCTAGGGTGCCTTAATCTTTCCTAAAGCCAAACTGGTCATCATCTGATCTCACCCTGTGTACCACCTAATTTAGATCCTCACTCTAAGATGTTCATTGTGCATAGCAGTGTCCAGGTGTGTGGGTTATACCGAGCAACGCAGTTCACACCAGCGGACAACGACGAATTGTTTGTCTGTGTGCTTTCTTGCTGTCTTGCCTCTTTTATAAGTTATGCTGCAATCGGAAAGTCGGGCAAAATTAATTTTTCAATGGTTTTTAAATGCTAATCTTAGAAAAAGTATTTTTGTTTGTTTACTTACTGTAAGTAAACAAACAAAAATACATTTCTGACATTAGCATTTAAAAATCTCTCAAAAATTCATTTTTTACAATTTTCCGATTGCAGTCAAAGACGTAAGAGAGAAACAAATGCACACACGCAAAACATCACCAAACTTATTCATGAAACCAACGCACAACTGCACTGGAAAATGAGAATAAATTCTCGAAACGCGTTGTGCTAAGCAGCAAAAAGTAAGTTACTGGTGCAGTTTTCGTTATTTAAATCATGATAATTACTACAAGATAATTAATTGGATTATTTGACGTGTGGTCTTACAGAAATATATTAGAATTACAAGTTTAACAGCTCGCTGAAGAACACATACAGTCTTATGTAAATTAATCGTATTTCAAAAACAGAAATCTAATTATGTAAGGGGAAGTTTTGAAGATCACTAAAAGGAAACAGCGTAAGACTTGCAAATTAAAATCTGGAGCCATTTGAAACATACGCTGGTTGCCGAGAAAGTAAAGGCCGATTTCACCCCAAGACCGACGCCGATTTCCCATCACCGTGATCGAAAGCGTGCCAGCTATATCCTTCCTCAGACTCAGTGTGAACCGTGTTTTGTTGCCGAGCGGTCACGTGTCTTTGTTCAGTAACGTTTCGAAAGGCCGGCACCCATCAAAAATCCCGCCAAATATAAAGTGTGCAGTGTCATTCGTTTTCTGTATGCACAAAATGTTCGGCCTTTCATACGAGGGTAATCCCAAAAGTAAGGTCTCCTATTTGTTTTATAAGTACGTAGTCCTGTTTATTTCTACAATGATTTACATCACTTTACAGCTTGAACATTTAGCTATTTTTTGACATAATCACAATTTCTGTCGATGAAATTTTGTAGACGCTGCAGCAGTAATTGTATGCCCATGTCATACCAGCTCGCCGCCATGCCATTCAGAAAGTCATGAACCTGTTATTTCTCAGGTGTAAAGTGGTATGCCCAGGTTTCGTCACCTGTGACTATTGAGTCCAGAAAGTTGTCCTGTTCGGCTACAAGGAGGTGATGAAATGCGCAGGAAGCATCAACTCGTTGCCGCATGTGGTCCTCATTCAGCATGCGTGGCACACCTTCCGGTAGTTCAATGTTTCTGTAAAAATTCTGTGAGTGGTGCTTCGGTAAACCTCAGGAACCAACGTGCAGAGATCATCCAGGGTGATCCCGATCTTCACGCATGCTTTACTCAACCTTCAACACTGTCTCCTCAGAAATTGACGGTCTCCCGCTCCTTTGTTCGTCGTGAATTTCGGGTCGACCAGCTGCAAACTCTCTACACCACTTACGAACATTTTTGACATCCATGCGCGACTCACCATACACTTCCGTCAATTGGCGATGGATTTCAATCGGTGCAGTGCCCCTTGCGTTCAAAAACCGAATAACTGTGGGCTGTTCGCACTTGACGGTAACATCCAACGTGAGCTGCCTCAGCGCGGCGTGCACATGTTTACACACAGTACGTGAAGCACTCTTCATAACAGTGTGACCAACTGCCACACAAACACGGTTCTGTACAAATAAAAAAATAGGAGCCCTTACTTTTGGGATTACCCTCGTATTTTACACGGAACTGAAGAATGTTTATGGTGATAGCGTAATGAATGAGTCCTCAATGAGGAAACGGTGCATTGCGTTTGATCTGGGAAGAACCAGTCTACACAACGAACATCGGAGTGGAAGGCCATCAGTCATTACGCTATCAGCTCGAACACAGCAAAAAGTTCAACGTCTTACGTGACACCAAGTTATTTTCATTTATTCACGAAACTAAAGGAACTTTTTGGTGTAAAATAGTTTGCAAACAGTAAAGATCTCTAACAAGCAGTGACATTCTGACTCAAATCTTTGGCGGTAGAGGATTAAAAAATGAGAAATGAAAAATTGGTCCCACGTTACGCCAAGCGCCTTGGCAGCTGTGACGAGTACATTGAAAAATAGAGATAGTTATTTTATTTACAAAATATTGTTCTGACGCCTTCTGTTTTTATTTAGCTATGCCAAAACGGTCTTTATTTTCTGGATGAGCCTAGTAGTACCCTTAAGTACTATTATAAACGTTTGTAGTCGAAGTATGAAAACCGGGAAGTAAAGGACGGAAGCAGAAAGAAATTTGAGATAAACAACACTAGTAATCGAGCAAAGGAGAAAACTGTAAGAAGAAATGTAGTTTGGCATTTAAGCACGAATTAGGCGACCCACAGTATATATGCAGGCATGAAAAGACATGCGCAGTAAGAGAAAATGATTCTACAGCAAATATAACACATGAAGCATTTTATTGCGATGAAAATCAGCTGCCAAAGAATTATCTGTGATAGACACAAATGCGAAACACTAATACAGTAAGCCTTAGCAATACGTATATAATCTCAAAAAAGGATGGTCTGAAGAATTTCACATTTTTATAGCATTAAAGAACTTCTCGTAGCATTTCTGTCGTACAGCCGTTTAGAGAGATCCGCCAGCAGAGATTATTTTAAATTAAAACGGTCGCCTTGTTTACTGCCGACACTTTGTCGAACTTAATTGAATGGTTTCTGGTAACTGGCAGCGCAATAGCCGCTGGAAGCGGCCTGGATGCCAGACAGCACGATGCGATTAATTCCAATCAGATTGTCTGCCAGCACAAAATGTCGCAGAATAAAGAGGTAGAGCACGCGAGTGATTCGAACGCCATGCGTGGCTGAAAATAAACTACCGGCGTACCTAAAGGACGTAAGTGGATATATTAACACGCGGCCGTGTGCCACTGTATTACGTAAACTCTCTGACGATTCCATTTTCCCTTAGGTCATTGCTTTTAACCGGTAATACGTATCAACGCGCAGCATTCCTGGTCTTTTAAAGCAGCTCAAAATAACAAGACGTCTTTAACACAAATGATTTAGTGGCATTTAAAAGTACCTCCAAACATATTTTACTACTGATATTTGTAGCAGTAATACTGTAGGTATTTTTAGCATACTGTCAATGTATTGCGGAAGCATGAAACACCGCATTCACTTCGCTACTGGCACGGCAATTAATTTTTTACATTTACGTACATCGTGAATTACAAGTAACGGATAAATCGTAATTATAACTACCACGTCCACCGTATTGTACTACATCCAGTTGATTGCACAGAATATCCCCATCTTTGCCAATCAACAGCGGAAAGCTATTAGTGACCAACTACCAAAGTTCATGGATCATAGATCGAGTTGCAGGTTGCCTATCTACAGACTACCAGGAGCAAACTTCAGTTATCAGTATTTCATGAAATTATTGGCCGAATTAAAAAATTTAAAATGCTGTCATAAGCTACTAATTAAAAGGTATAATCACATGTTAAAGGTTTAACACAGCAAGACACATGACAGCTAGAAACTGTGTATCTGTCTTGAGGTAACTATGCCCAAATTACCGAGACTATATTCTCCCAGTATTTTAGAATGAGAGCACTTAACTACTTCTAACAAATATTGAACATAATTTCATACCTTTATGAAACTTTTACTAGCTGACTCCCACCTCAAAATAATAGAAGGAAAGCTTTTATCCCGTAACACATTTTCGTTGTCCTTCCAGAAAAACTTTAGCATCAAGCGCAACTTTTGTTTATTAGAAACTCTATTCGCAACACACATTCCAAACAGTATCCACATACACCAATTATAATGTTGTAGGGCATATAATTCAGGAGATATGACATCTCAAACACTGATTGGGTGAAAAACTATCTTTTCTAAAATCAGAGTGCAAATTACTTAGACTAAACACACCCATTGTTCATAATCAGAGCACTTCGCGACTTACAACGAACATAATTTGAAGCTTTTTTACACATGAAAGTTCGATTCTTAAAAGAATCGGGGCTTGCGAATAAAATGTTGATTTTACGTTCAGTAAGTTAAATAACTATGTTCCACTTTCTGATAGGAGCTCAAAACAGCTCTCCATCACTGACTTCTGGCGAACGCAGCTGGTTGTCACCGGATGTCGTTGAGTGGTCAGCGTGGGTGAATGCAATTCGAGACGCCCGGTTTCGATTCATGGTCGGGTTGGAGATTTTTCCCGCTCGGAGACTGGGTATTATTATGAGAGCTTCTGTAAAGTTTGGAAGGTAGGAGACGAGATACTGGCAGATGTACAGCTGTGGGGATCGGGCGTGAGTCGTGCTTCGGTAGCTCAGATGGTAGAGCACTTCCCCGCGAAAGGCAAAGTTCCCGAGTTCGAGTCTCGGTCGGGCACACAGTTTTAAACTGCCAGGAAGTTTAATATCAGCGCACACTCCGCTGCAGAGTGAAAATCTCATTCTGGGTATTATGTTGTCACCACCATCATTTCATCGTCATCGACACATCGCTGGCGTGCTCTCAAATAACAAGACTTGCACCAGGTATCGGAAGTCTCGAAAAGGGAACTCCCGGTCAAAATACGCCATACGCACATTCCATATACTATTACATGCAGGGGACGCATGTTTCTGAAAAAAAAAATGGACTTCTTCATGGGTGTTGAATACAGTACTACCTTTGTTCACATCGCCAGGAATCCAAAGCGATCAAGCTCAGTTGAACAGTTCCTGGTCATGCACCTCGACTATTCTCCACCGCTGGTTAGAAGTTGGTGTCATTTACTGCCACACAAAGCGTAGAAAATGGTGTGGTGGCCCCTCGTGTATAACCTCATCCGCTGCCCACGAATGCGGGTAGTTTCTTGCGTATACATTGATATTCAACCAACTGGTAATCTGTACGATTTTATGAATCTGTGACCCGCACCTGTCGCTTTGTCTGCATGATCGCTCGGCGATTCGCACGTGCCCGCTTGTGAGCATTGTTTTAGTTCTTTTTTTTTCTGCCGATCAGACTGTTCTGTAAATAAAATGCGACCTAGAACAGCGAGTCAGCATGTTTCTGTCTTAGAATTCAACAGTAACTCGCGTCCTCGATTCTTTAAAGAATCGAACTCCCAAGCATAAACTGCGTGTTTCACGCATCTCAGTGTTTATGACGCCATTTCACCTCAAATATGTGTCGTAGATTGATATATTTTTGCAGATACTTTCAGCTGTATATGTGGATACTGCAAATCAAATACTTGTCAGCCGTCTAAATTTCCAGATTGTTATTTTATTGGGCTACCAGTTTCGGCCAATGTACTACGCCGCCTTTATGATCCTGAAAGACGTGTAGGAAGATTCCAGCATCGGTTATGGTCAAAATAGGGGCCAGCAATCAAAGATTGATATCTGTAGATTTTTGATACAATGATCACTTCAAACATCGCCAGAGTCGGCAGGCGAGATAGGAATCTTTCTACACGTCGGTCAGGGCGCCCGAAGATGGCGCAATATATTGCCGAAACTGGTCCCCCAATAAAATAACAATTTGGAAATTTAGATGGCTGACCGGTGTATGATCTGGAATTCTGTACTTAAATGCTGAGGTTCTGCAAGCATCTCTGAAAAGATGGACATACAGAGATTTGGAAAATGGGTTGCGAGTAGAGTTAGTAATGATTAAGTAATAAAAAGTAAGTTTTTTAATGATAACTAAAATTATATGTCGCACCTAATACTGAAATATTACTGCATGAACAGCTAAAATGTGGTAAGTGATAAAAGCCGGCCGGTTCTAGGCGCTTCAGTCTGGAACCGCGCGATCGCTACGGTCGCAGGTTCGAATCCTGCCTCGGGCATGGATGCGTGTGATGTACTTAGGTTAGTTAGGTTTAAGTAGTTCTAAGTTCCAGGGGACTGGTGACCTCAGATGTTAAGTCCCATAGTACTCAGAGCCATTCGAAACATTTTTTATAAACTTTTTATTATTATTATTATTATTATTAGTATTTTGCGAATGGTGCCAGCGAGGAAATTTTTGAGAAGCTTTGAAATTATGTATAAAGTTTGTTAGAAATCGTTAAGTGCTCTCGTTCTCAAATACTAGGTGAATATAGTATGGTTAATTTGCGCTCCGTGAGTTACACTTCCATAAAACATATACCCAGTTTCTAGCCGTAATACTTGTCTTAGTGGGTTACACCTTTACTATAATTTTTACCTCCTAACGAGTAGATAACGAAAGCAATTTAAATTTTTTAATTCGGTCAGTAATTTTGTAGGTGAAATCCCACTCTAGGTCCCGACGCGACAATCGGACCACTCCGGCCGCCGTGTCTTCCTCTGCCAATGGCGTTAGCGGATGAGCTAAGGAGGAGCATGTGACCAGAACACCGCTCTCCGGGTCGTTTCTGGGTTCGTTGTCCTTGGAACCGCTGTTAATTGGTCGAGCAGCTTCTCAATTGGCCTCACAGGAGTGAGTGAAACCCGTACCTGTACACCCACCAATGAAATATCCGTCCCACTACCGGGAACTGAATCTGGGTCCCCTCCATGGCAGTCAGCCAAACTTCCCGATGAACCACAGACTTGAAACTTTTTACATAGCTCAGAAATGGAAGACAATGCAATACTACCTCGCGTTCTTGTTTGGTGTGTGGTGAAGGGTACTTTGTTTACTACTACCATTTTCTGATGAACTGCAGGCTTGCAACTTTGAACATAGCGCAGAACTGGAAGACAATCCTACGTTAACTCTCCTTCTTATCTAGTGTGTGGCGGAGGGTACCACTATCACTTTCTGCTGGATTAGTTAGTTTACATTGCTGGATTAGATAGTTTAAATTTTCACGTTGCTCAGAACTCTATGACAATGCAAAATTAAGCCTCTTTCGTGTCTCGGGTGTGGCGAAGGGTAATTCGTGTACGACTATTTCCCTCTTTTCCGTTCCACTTGCGAGTGTTTCGTGGTAACAACGGTTGCTGGTAAGTCTCTGTGTGAACTCGATTCACTCTAATTTTTACCTTAGAAGTCTTTTCGTGAGATAATCGTAGGAGGAAGCAATGTATTTGGGTGACTCAAGTGAAGAGAGACTCAAATAATCCTGATATTTGCCACATGCCTTTATAGTCATCTCACCAAAACATTTCAAATGGTTCAAATGGCTCTGAGCACTATGGGACTTAACTTATGAGGTCATCAGTCCCCTAGAACTTAGAACTACTTAAACCTAACTAACCTAAGTACATCACACACATCCATGCCCGAGGCAGGATTCGAACCTGCGACCGTAGCAGTCGCGAGGTTACAGACTGAAACGCCTAGAACCGCTCGGCCACTTCGGCCGACCAAAACATTTCAGATCGACTGAAAAATCTGACACACACGTGACTAAAAAGAAGAAAATAATTATTTAAATAAAAATATTTTAAATACAACACATTATTAAATCTTACTAAAAATTATAAAATAACTTCTCGTAACACCATTCAGATTGTTGACTCTATGAAGATAGTTCTGAAAATTTGCGCTTGTCAGTTTTTAATGGCTACGAAAATACTTGTAGCGTTTAAAACGAAAAAGTTGGGCAGCATGCAATGCATAATAGTAAAGGTGATATTTTCACCCATCAGTTATGTCCTAGACTACTGTCAGGACTACTTGTATGGGGGTTAGGAATTATTTTATACTTTCTTGTCCGTTTCAAAAATGTGTCATTCAATTTGGCTTTATTTAAATATTCATTTCCCGGGTTTAATTAGTACTATATCCTGTAGTAGTATAGGACACTTTTTAATACCCCTCTACAAGACAGATGGTTGCTGAAGGTGGTGTGCAACAAAAGGTCTCTGTCAGTAACATAACACATTTTTCTAAGAAATCGAGAAGAAAGTTTCTGAAACGATTCTCATACAGCATTGTATAATATCAACGTACACGGGAAATCCGGAAAACAAGAATGTGGACACGACTGAAATGCAGTTTTGTGAGGGTATACTAGACTTTAAGCAGGAAGATAAACTACAAAATGAATACTTACTGTAAAAGAAAAAGGTGATGACAGAAAGCCGTACCAGAAAAAGAGACAGATCCAAAGTTAATGACTAAGCCATGCAGTAACAGAGAACTAGTCATTAATAGGAACAGTAATCGTAACAAATTGTGTGAAAAGACAAAAACTGAAAGTAGAGGAAAATAAATTTTAATAATACAAAAAATGTTTCAAATGGCACATCGTTCAGCGGGCGTCCCGCATACCGCATGTCGCCCAAACGCTACCCATTCCGAACTCCTTAGCGCGTAGCATTATGGCAGCGCTGGGATACTTCGTCACCGCTGGTATGCTACTGAAGATCAGATTCGTATCTCTTACCCTCCCCAAGGAAAAAGGTGGTCTCGGCCTAGTTAACGTCCATGATAGGGCCATTTCCCTCTATGTTAGCTCACATTTATGTCTGCTGCGTTGTTGTCCTACGAGCCTCACGAGTCTGCTTCTGACGGCGCTACGACCTGCTTCACTAAGAGCGCCGGTGCCACTACAGGACATCCCAGCGCCCCTCTTTTATATAGGAGGTTTCTATTTAGAACAAAGTTATTCCAGTGTAGCGCTCACGACACCACGAATGGCCACAACTCGACGTCTATATCACGATATGCTGCAACGCCGCCCCCTAAATGTGGTCGAACTAAAATATCCTGACGTACGGTGGCGCGTGGTATGGAAGTCTGTACACGATGCCATGCTTGATTCCGATGTTGTTTCCCAATGGTACGTAGACGTTAATGAGAAGATGGTGTCACAAAAACGTCTCTACAATATCCACATGGCAGACTCTCCGAATTGTGCGGGTTGTAATATAGTACATTCTGACGAGCACCGCCTGAGCTGTAGAGAGGCGGAACCGGTTTGGCACCTAATGCGGCAGATGCTGGCTTATCTCTTGCGAGTTATGCCGGAGCATATATCTGCACGCACGATATTGTTTCCGGATGAGACATTTTACCCCAAGACTCGGACCAACTTCGTCACTTGGATACGTGGACATGCGGTCCATTAACTCTATCGTGACGGACACAAGAATTTACTTGACTTCTGGCTCTATTTGCAAGAAAGACATCATGCTATTTCCGGGCATACCAGATATCGACAATGCTTCGCAAACTACCTATGGAGTGCCTTTCACAGCCTGCCGTGTTGCTGGAATGTTCCAGGCTGTGGTAGACGAGGTCAGAACGAACTGCAAACGATCATATATTGAACTATCTTTATCAGTGGGCGCAGTCGCTGGGAAGCCTAACTACGAAGTGGTAGCTTTATTTTCGTGTTATTTATGTTTACTATCTTCGATGGAGTCTTCATTCTGTTTTAGTTTTCCAGGCTTGATTAACTGTGACTGTCCGCACATTGATATCTATATAAATAAAAAAAGGCAGGATTTGAACCCGCGAACATAGCAGTAGCACGGTTCCGGTCTGAATCGCCTAGAACCGCTCGGCCACAGCGGTCGGCTTTAATAATACAACAAGGCAGCCCATACAGCAGGCTGCCTTGATGTAAGACAGACAAGAGAATAATGCTGAGCTGACTCACCTGAGCTGGCTGATGTCCCAGAAGCCCAGCAGCCTGGGTGGTACGCCGGAGGTGAGGCAGAAGCGCTGCTCCTTCACGTGCAGCCGTGCTGGTCCAGCAGCTATCTTAGCGCGCGGAGGAGCCGACGTTATCTGGATCAGGAACTGGACGTCTGAAGACACAGGACACAGGGCGAAACGCATTAACCGCAATATGTCGCACCTCAATGACGGATATACACTACTGGCCATTAAAATTGCTACACCACGAAGATGACGTGCTAAAGACGCGAAATTTAACCGACAGGAAGAAAATGCTGTGATATGCAAAAGATTAGCTCTTCAGAGCATTCACACAAGGTTGGCGCTTGTGGCGACACCTACAACGTGCCGACCTGAGGAAAGTTTCCAACCGATTTCTCATACACTAACAGCAGTTGACCGGCGTTGCCTGGGGAAACGGTGTTGTGAAGCCTCGTGTAAGGAGGAGAAATGCGTACCATCACGTTTCCGACTTTGATAAATGTCGGATTGTAGCCTATCGCGATAGCGGTTTGTCGTATCGCCACATTGCTGCTCGCGTTTGTCGAGATCCAATGACTGTTACCAGAATATGGAATCGTTGGGGTCAGGAGGGTAATACGGAACGCCGTGCTGGATCCCAACGGCCTTGTATCACTAGCAGTAGAGATGACAGGCATCTTATCCGGATGGCTGTAATGGATCGTGCAGCCACGTCTCGATCCCTGAGTCAACAGATGGGGACGTTTCCAAGACAACGACCATCTGTACGAACAGTTCGACGACGTTTGGAGCAGCATGGACTATCAGCTCGGAGACCATGTCAGCGGTTACCCTTGACGCTGCATTACAGACAAGACCGCCTGCGATGGTGAACTCAACGAGGAACCTGGGTGCGTGACTGGCAAAACGTAATTTTTTCGGATGAATCCATGTTCTGTTTACAGATTCATAATGGTCACATCCGTATTTGGCAGCATCGCGGTGAACGCACATTGAAAGCGTGTATTCGTCATCGCCATACTATCGTATCATCCGGCGTGATGGTATGGGGTGCCATTGGTTACACCTCTCGGTCACTTCTTGTTCGCATTGACGGCACTATTAACAGTGGACGTTACATTTCAGAGGTGTTACGACCCGTGCCTCTACCCTTCATTCGATCCCTGCGAAACTTTACATTTCAGCAGGATAATGCACGATCGCATGTAGCAGGTCCTGTACAGTCCATTCTGGATACAGAAAATGTTCGACTGCTGCCGTAGTCAGCACATTCTCCAGATCTCTCACCAACTGAAAACGTCTGGTCAATGGTGACCGAGCTAGTGGCTCATCACAATATGCCCATCACTACTCTTGATCAACTGTGGTATCGTGTTGAAGCTGCATGGGCAGCTGTACCTGTACACGCCATCCAAGCTCTGTTTGACTCAACGCACAGGCGTATCAAGGCCGTTATTACGGTGAGAGGTGCTTGTTCTGGGTACTGACTTCTCAGGATGTATGCACCCAAATTGCGTGAAAATGTAATCACGTGTCAGTTCTAGTATAATATATTTGTCCAATGAATACCCGTTTATCATCTGCATTTCTTCTTGGTGTAGCAATTTTAATGGCCAGTAAAGTAAAACATTTAGTGTTGGGGGGGAGCATGTAGAAGAATAGTTGTCCGTAAACTTGATAGATGTGTACCCAGCAGAACAGCTCATCAAGGGAGGGTCCCTACATGGTATACAATCAGTGTAAAAGCGCTTTTGTAGAAACAGAGGTTACAGCACAGTACGTGTAAAACCTAGCATAAACCATAGAGCTGTAGGTAGAATGATCCTGAACAAAACGCGTTTGGTTGCCAAGGGGGCAATGCGTGAAGTCTACAAAGACTACCATGGAAGAATAGTGTCGAAACATCTATGTCTAGCAAAGCCAAAAGACATTCTAGTTAAATGTAAAGGTTGCTAGTTAGGTACCAAAGTTAATTTCCAGGCACTGATGGACGATACAGGAACTGAAACTGGGGAGACAGAGCAAAAGCTTAAATGCTGAACGCCTTTTTCAAATGTTTCCTTACAAAGGATACTCCGAGAGTACTAGCGCAGTTTAATTCTCGCTCCGCCACAAAGTTGAGTCATGTTATAGATATTAGTGGCGTTGTGAAGCAGCTGATATTTCTAAAACTGAAGATAGTTCCATCGCCCAGTGGAATTCCTATCAGAATCTCTACCGAACAAGTGGTTGAGTTAGTCTCTATTTTAACCACAATACACTATAAAATCCGGGCAAGAAACTATTCCCAGAGTTCAGAACACATCACCGACCACGCACGTTTACGACAAGTATACTTGGAATCAGTTGGGTACAGAATAGTGGAACATATGAAGAGCGTATTTCCAAAGTGACCTTTCTCCAATAAATTAAAATTTTTGGGACACATATTTTAAATGACGTAACCGTTCCTTCTGCGCAGTTTTTGACACATAGCACCATTTTCATGTTTTAAATACAGACGCAACAGACAGACAAATCCTAGTCCACAGGAAATACTTCCGGTTTTGGAGTTAAGTCGCTCCGTATAAAAATCACTGAATTTTTCTGTATATTGTCATTAAAAACAAGTACAATTTTTATCTGTCTGACATAAAACGTCAATAACATTTACACAGTCTCAAACACTAAGTAATCTACTGCATTTAGGAATGAATTAATAACTCATCATTTGTTGGGAACAATATACACTTTCTCTAAAGAGAGAACACTTTGTTATAAAATGGCTGTAGATCAGTTATCCGTGATTTTCTTAAAAAGCCGGTTCACAACATAAAATTTTCCATGTTTAAGGCCTCTACCGATTGACTCTTACGTTAACTACAAGAGACGCCCACTCATTGTCTCGTTTCAACATTGTTGGCTTACACTTCGCAAGCAAAGCAGAATAACATCCTTACTTCTAACTCACGTGTATCATTCTCAAGTGACTGTGCAAAAATGTGACACAAAATAATAGGTAAAGGAGGTATGAAACTTTGGGAAATAACACTTATTTACCGATGCCATATTGAAAAAGTTTAATGACAAACCGAAAACAAAAGCCAAGCAGCATGATGAAAGAACGTTTGGACAACATTCTATGTCCACAAACTGGATATTGGTCTGAAGTGGAGATAGGTCAGTTTCTAAATAAGACCATCATTTTCTGAAATCAAACATAGTGAGGTATCTCAAACAGAATGAGCTCCTCCATGCCAACGAGCATGCATTCCGACAATATTGATCATGTGACAACAAAGTCGCATTTCTCTCACATGACATACTTAAAAAGCCATGGAACAAGGCAGTAAGGAGGTGCAGTATCTCATGAATTCAGATAAGTGCCAATACTTGTAAACGACACAGCTGCGTAAGGGGGCGTCAAGCAAATTTGTGATTGGGTTTTGAATTTATTGGTAGGGACGACACAGCATGTTATCTTTAGAATGGAGCCATTGACAGATGTATAAGCAATTTCAGGTGTGCGCCTGAGAAGTGTGTTGGGATCCTTGCTGTTCGTGTTGTATATTAATTGCCTTTTAGACAATATTAATAGAGCCTGAGGCCTCTCGCCGCGGATGCAGTGAATAACTGTCGGAGAAAAGCTGCACAAATATTCTGTCGGATCTTGATAAAATTTCGAAACAGTGCAGAAATTAGAAAATTGCTTTAAATGTTTAGAAACACAAAATTTTGCGCTTCAAAAAAAGAAAATATGTAGTCGCCCATGACTTCAATATCAAAGTGTCGTAACTGGAATCCATGAACTCATACAAAGTCTTGGGTGTCAAAATTTGTAGGGATTTGAAATGTAACGATCACATATGCTTAATGGTAGGTAAATCAAATGACAGACTTTGGTTTATGGGTCAAATACTGTGGAAATGGAGATTGCGAGCAAAGCAATCGTGCAGTTAATCCTAGAACATTGCTCAGGTGTGTAGCACTGGTACCAAATACGACTACACTGATATAGAACATATGCACGGAAAGGCAACACAGACGGCAACAGGTTTGTTTGAGCCATGGCATAGTGTCACAGCAATGCCGAAGAAACTGAACTGTGAGGAACCTGAAGACAGACGCAAACTGTTTCGATGAAACGTGCTTGTAAAGTTTCAGGACCATCACTAAGTGACGATTCTAGGAATACACCAAATCCCCCCTTGATATCACTCTCGAAGCGATGACAAGAATAAACCACTTATATCGCGCACAGAGGTGTTTAAGCGATCATTCTTTCTGCGCTGCATACGTTAATAGAACAGGAAGAAACCCTCTGCCATGCATTACAAGTTGCGTGCCGAGTTTAAATGTAGATGTAGGTTGTGAGCTGCATTTCGATGTGGAAATTTCTCGAGGACGTTCCCATCGTCGGTCACAACAAAGGTACATAACAAAAGTTTGTCCCCTTTGTTTCCATTATGACTTACAGGCGACGTGGCCGTGTGTCAGTCATGTTTAACAGTGGACAATAGCATTTTCCTCTCCATATGCGTTAAGCATTGTTACGTGCTTGCATCAACTAGTCAGGCGCGTGGGTCAAGTGAGATCTTGATTCGCACTGTAGCCGAGCAAGGGATTCTTAGGTGAACATACAGTATATAAATTATTGAAGATAGTGAAATGGTTTGAGGGCAGATAATCAATATTGCGTAACAGAAATGATATAAGGAAAAAGGACCAAACTTATAGAAAGAAAGGACAAGTGTGGCTAGCGCAAAAAAAAAAAATTGTAAGTCTAGGACAGAACGCCTAAGTTATGTACCGACAGAGGAATCTAAATATTCCAACAAGCCTAAGAACATCGTTACATTACTAAAAACCTAGATTTCAAAATTTTTGTCGGACAAAAGTTGCATAACATTAGCATTCGCTTCATTAATACACTTTTCTCTGTATCCTTTGATCTTTCACAGTTGATTTCGAAGGCGGAAATTTATCCCGAACTGAGGTACTCATAGCAGACCCTTAATTCGGCGGCAAATAAAAATCTCATTGACTGAATGACCCTGGCGAATGGAGTGTCCCAAGCGTGACCCTCTTACTATTTGGCCAAGATCAAATGCCATGATTCCACCCGTTATGTACTAGTGAGGCAGTACTGCAGATACGTTTGGTAATGGAAGCAACACTTTGGAAAAATCAAGACTCGTTCGTAGGATTAGTCGACCTTGAAAAAGTCCTCTACAATGCTAGATGGTGCAAGACGTTCGAAATTATGAGGAAAAAAAGTAAGATATAGTGAACGTCGGGTATTGTACAATATGTATAAGAATCAAAAACGAACATTAGGTATGGAAGTCCAAGAACGAAATATTCGAATCAAAAAAGGTGTAAGATACAAATGCAGTGTTTCTACTCTGCAGCTCAATCTCTATATTGAAGAAAAAACTTTGAGGATTGGTATTACACTTCAAGATGAAAGGATATGAATGATAAGTGACGCTGATGATATTGCTATTTTCAATGAAATCAAGGAAGAATCACACGATATACTAAGAGAAATGAAAACAGAATGAGCACAGAATACGGACGGAGTAAGCCGTAGGGAGAAGAAAGTAATGACAAGTAGAAATGAAACTAGCGGTAAAGCTAACATCACGAAGTAGATGAAATGAAGGTATTCTTCTACCTTATAAGAAAAATAACGAATGACGGACGAAGCAAGTAGGATATAAAAAGCAGACTAGTACAAGCAAAGATGGCAGTCATGACCAAGAGAAGTCTACTGGTATCCAAAAGAGGCCTTTATGTGAGGAATAAATTTCTGAAAATATACGTATGGAGCACAGAATTCTAAAGAAGTCATTCAAGGACTGTGGCAGAAACCAGAGAAGAACAGACTCGAAGCGTTTATAGAATGATTCTGAGAACTACGGTGTCTAAGAACGTATGAAATAATGTTCTCTGCAAAATCGGAGAAAGAAAGGACAGTATGATTGGGCGTGTGTTAAGACATTAGGGAATAATTTTCAGGGTTGTGGTGGCAGCTATAGAGGCCAAAAAGTGTATGGGAAGACTGTGATTGGGATAGATCCAATAAACAGTTGAGGAGAAAGATGAAGGTGTTAGCAGGGGGAAGAAGTAGTGGTTGGTCACATCAAACCATTCGGGAGAAAAAAGTTCACTCTTAGCTCGACTATTTACGACGATGGCTGGAAAAAGGTCGGCAAGAGCGATCTCTTTCGAATAGCATCTATGTCTAATTCAACTGCTCAAGAGCGTATATCCAGTATACAGGGTCATCAAAAACAACCTCGAAGGCTTGTAATGGCTACAGTGCCAATTAATTCCGAAGAGGCGCAGCAGAACCTATCCTGCAATACCCTTACAAGCTATTCAGACTGTGTCTGACGCCTCTATATTTGCAGTCAGTCTGGAGGAAAGGTACCTGCTTTCAGGATTCATAGTATTGGTAAATGGAAATGAGCGTTCGGTGTCATTGGCCGGGAGGCCCCTTGCGGGGTAGGTTCGGCTGCCTTTGTGCAAGTCTTATTACATTCGACGCAGCACTGGGAGATCTGCGCGCCGGTTGGGATGAAATGATGATGAAGACAGCACAACACCAGTCCCTGAGCGGAGAAAATCCCCAACCCAGCCGGAAATCGAACCCGGGCCCTTAAGACGGCATCCGTCACGCTGACCACTCAGCTGTCGGTGCGGACATAGTATTGGTGATTCTGAACAAAAAACTTCAAATGAACGTCCGCCCTTTTTTTAACCGTATCCGACACAAAGCTGTTTGAAAATCATTGGTGTCAGTCGTTTCTTCACCAGCACTCACATGTGAATGGAAACAAAGCGACATCAGGCTACACAGTGTTGGCTTTACTGACTATTTCAATGCGCACTTCTGTTGCTTATGGCGATGAGACGAGAGCTGTAAGTGTAGGACTACACGTTGCTTACCTCACGTCTCAGTACTACAGTGGTTGCACCAATGTACTACAGTGTTGTTCCGTGTACAGTCAAACCAGTACGGGACAGTGCAGCGAAAATGCCACTGGTCGTCGCACATGTGGAGTATGGTGACATGACCTTTGTCTATGGGTTTCGCAATGGGAATTCCAAGCCCGTTGTTCCCGAATACGATTTCCTTATCGGAGAGTTCCAGATAGCAGGGTATTTAGCAGCGTGTGTAACAGATTGTGTGCGGTGGAACGCTTCCCAGGGTACGTGTTGTATCAAAGAACTTTCTGTCCAACAAGACCTTACTGTAGTTGATAACATTCTTGAAATGAAAGAACGTAGCCCAACTACCAGCTTCAGAAGAATTGCTGTACAGCTTGCTATTCCACCAATGAAGGTTATGGACACGTACATTAGCAGGATCTGCAACCGCATGATCGGCAGATTGCGCAACATCTGCGTGTAGGAGGTGATACCAAACGACAGGAATTATTTCGGTGGATCTTTGCCAATGAACGCTGTATTCCATGTATTCTGTTCACTGATGAGTCAATATTTGCCCGCAATGGCGTCAATGACAAGCACAACTCTCACGTGTGTGCAGATGAAAATCTGCACGCTACTGTGGAGACAAATTTTCAAGTTGTTTTCTCCGTGGACGTGTTTTGCGATATTATTGATGATCAGCTCATCGGTTCACACGTATGGAATACGGTATCTTCATTTCCTTCAAAATGCATTACGAGAATACTTGGAGAATATTCCTTTGGCAACACAGCATCATATGTGCTTTCAGAACGAAGAAGCTGCTTCATATTCCGGTCGCTGCAGAGTAATTTTTTGGCCATCGAGGTCACCCGATCTTACGCCATTACATTACTGTTTGTGTAGTTGGCTTAAGAGTGAAGTCTACATCTGCAGAGTGGACGTGAAGCAGGAACTTCTCGCTTGTATTATCTGTGTGTGCTCAAGTAAAGGACCATACGAATCAGCAACACAGCAGCTGTCTAAAAGAGCTGCAAAATGCATTGTAGTTGACGTTGCACTTTTTGAACGTCTTTTCTGAGGAAATATACACAATATTATAAAAAACAATTCTTCATTTGTGAGCCCATACTGTCCGTAACTGCTTTACAATTCCTGAATGTATTTTTGTTCCGTCATTACAACTAGGAGAAAACGCATCTTCTTCTCAACAGATGCGTTTCGCTTTATTGAAGTAAAGCATCATCAGTGGTCTGTAACTGAAGAGATTTACAATTTGATTTCTTTTTAGATTGAAAAAAGATCTTTAACAATTCTTTGTAAAAGTAAAAGTAAAAACCAACTATCTGTTGTAAAAGTAAAAGTAAAAACCAAAAAATTGTTAACGAACTGCTTTTAGATCTAAAAAAGGAATCGTTTTTAATTACAGACCGCGATGCTTTTCTTCACTGAAGCAAAACGCATCTCATCAGAAAAACATGCACCTTATTGTAGTTGTAACGACGAAACAAAAATATCCTTAGGAATCAAACAAAATGTTAGATCACAATGTTTCATTTACTATCCCCTTCACTTGTCCTGTTCCATTACTTTCTTCGGAAACCTTTAAGAAGAGGATGTACCTTCCCACCTGACTCATCCTTTAAACCGATTTGAAATGACTGTTGTTTCAACCACATCAAGAATGAATGTAAATTAATTTTTGATAAATTACGCACAAAAATAAAACATTCTTATTCTTGTTCAGTAAATAAGCTTGCACTTACAGTAAAGCAAAAATGTATGGAGAGACTAACAATAGAATATCTATGTGTCATTTAAGGAACACTGCATTACTTCTTAAGTTAGAATACTGTAGCTGTTTATGCCTTACCTTCGCCCAGATTGTTTGATATCTTCACCTGCCACTGCATTTGCCGCTCTCGGGTGTCGAATGCCAGGATGACCGTCACGTCCTGGCAGATGATGGCTATTGTGTTGGACTCCTTGTCTAGCGTGAAACCTAGGAAAACCATACAACCACACATCATTCGACCGTCAAGGAGCTGTTCAGTCACACTCTTTTACAGCTACTACACAGAATACTGAACTCCCAAACCCTGATATCGTGTACCATTCTATAATAGACATAATTTCATAATATCTTGTACATTGTACTGCAGAGACTTTTGAAGGCAAACAACGCACGTGACGAAGCCACAAAGGCTGCGTAGTCCAGTCCCCAGTATAAAGAAAGAGAGACGAGTAAAATTAATTTCGCGATTTCAATCACACATTCCAGTTGCCTGAAAAAATTCCGAGTTCTTTGACAGTAGCCACAGACCTGATTGCCAATTAATTAGAAAATAATCAAACTAAATCGTTTTACGCCATGTAATCCATTTAATTTCTCCATGCCAACGGACACCACTGATAGCCTGCCTGTATGGAGGATTATCGATTAGTTGGAGGTGAAGTAATCTTCCCTTTCACTATTTAATTAATGTAACAAGTATGCAAGATGGCGTAAATCCGTTAAGTTTCCGAGACTGTTTTTATCCATGGCAAATAAGCGGCGGCAGAGTATTACTACGGTGGCAGCTTGAACTAACAACTGTAAACAAGAGCTGTACATTCGACCAGTCAGTTGTGAAGAGACAGTGTTAATCAGTGTGTGTGTGTGTGTGTGTGTGTGTGTGTGTCCGTAGTGTTTCAACGATGTTGTGTCACAAATCGGCATGGGGCAACGTCTCTGAAGTGATCAAGACACTCTGGAAAACATACAAGGTGATTCATCTGGCACTACCTATGGGTTTTATGCAACCTGAAACGCCACCACGCGCAAAATTTACGTATTCTCTCGATCACTAAGTGCAAACTATAAGTCTTACAGAAAAAATGAACAGGTCCCTTCCGCTGGAAATTTAATGCAGTTAATTTTTTTTCTTTTTTATTGGGACACGTTTTTGTTGAAGGCCACGGTATTTCAGTTATTCAAGGGAGGCGCCTTTGAAGAGCACTTACGTACGTTTCTCTTGAATAATTAGGAAACTACGGCCTCTATTGATAACGTATTCCGGAAGAAAATTTAACTACATTAAATTTCCTACAAAAAGGTTCTGTTTATTTTTCCTGCAGGACTGACAGTTTGCACGTAACGACCGAGAGTATATGAAAGTCTTCTGCATTGTATTTGAAGGCAATGCGGGTTGCCTAAAACCCATGGGTAGGGGCAGCTGAATCACCTGGTATGTAGTAACTGTAACAACACCAGGTGTGTTTATTGGTTTTATTTATATGCTATCGCTGAGCTGATAAGCTGATCCCATATGCTCCAACACACACAGTAAGTAGTTTTGCGGATGCTGATGGTCCAATATAACAGCTGTTGTCCCAGAATCCAGCAGGAGGCGAAATGTTTCAAAGAAGAGAAGAGTGTGTGCAGCTTTTGTCCCACACAGCTTGACTCCCAAACGAAAACAAGCTACCAGTGGATTGTTCCCATGACCTGATTAACATGCAAAGTGAGGCCAATTTTTCCCTGGAAAGAATCGTCATGGTGATGAGAATTCGTGGTATCATTAAGAAACTACCATAAAAACGCAGAAATTCACATGAAGAATCAACGCTTTGGTGACATAACCGACATAAGCCAATGTCACGCATGAGTCGAACAACATTCCAAAGAAGGACATTTTTGACGCTTTCACTCAATTGTATGAACGTTCCCTGTTCTGTTCAAATGGTTCAGATGGCTGTGAACACTATGGGACTTAGCTGCTGAGGTCATTAGCCCCCTAGAACTTAGAACTACTTAAACCTAACTACCTAAGGACATCACACACATCCATGCCCCAGGCAGGATTCAAACCTGCGACCGTAGCGGTTGCGCGGTTCCAGACTGAAGGCCTGTTCTGTACTCAAACTGGAGGAAACTATGTAGATCACCATCTTCACACTTCTCTATTTTTTCCGTTTTCCTTTTTTCCACGGTGAACCAGCTTGCCTAATAATACGACTCCAAAACGAAGCAAACGCGCACCACAAGTGACTGCTTTTAAACCATTTTCCAACAGAGATGTTGGTATTGTTCTTGCCATAAACTTTGATATCTGTAAATTGAACTTGCTTTCCTTAAATTCACATTTACTAACGGCCAGGTCCCTGCTCTATTGCCCCCCCCCCTTCCCCTAAATCCCAAATCCTTCCCAGTCCGCCATGGGGCAAATGTTGTCGCGAGTGCATTCGTGTAGTGGTTATGTAAAAGACTGTAGCCATTTAATACAGTCAGGCAAACGCAGCGTCAACATCCGATGTCTTCTTCCCCTCTCTATGGTGCATTATGCTGGGATGGGCAACAGTCTTCTTGTTATGGACTAATATTCGGAAGGACGACCGTTCAAATCCCCGTTCGGCCACCCAGATTTAGGTTTTCTGTGGTTTCTCTAAATCGCTCACCGCAAATTACGGAATGGTTCCTCTGAAATGGACGCTGCCAATTTCCTTATCCATATTTACTTCCGTCTCTAATGCCACTGACTGTTGTCTCGTGACTTCAGTCGTCTTTCGTCATTTTTGTAGCGGGACTCCTTTGGACATTCTGCCTCAATCACTTATGCTACCGCACTCGAGTTTAGGCTTGGACGAATAAAGCAGAAGACAGTGTTTTGCGGAGACCTCTGGAAGAGGTTGTTGTGATAATTGTGGATGCGCACTGTATCAAAGAATGTTCACTGCGCCTCTTAGCAGTGAAGCGCAGTTCTGGCAACTGCAGAATACTGGAAATGCCATCGGTACCGTCATGTTTAGTTCTTACTGCCAATCTAAACGGCTACCCACTTTTAACGCATGCGCTAAGCATTCTACTGAAGTAGCACTCCACGGAATTAGCGTGTCCGCGCAACCTGCTTCAGCAGAGGTGCCGGTTAACACGATACTGTTACTAAGGCCTCTGCTCCCAGCTTTCTCACGTCCTGAGGAAGACAAAAAACCAACCAGAGATTCGTAGCTTTCTGTTTTTTGCGTAGCTGTGAAATCAAATAACCAAAGCCTCATCGGCAAGTTTCTAAAATAGGTCACTTAAATTGATGAACATATGTGATGAACGCAGGTCACAGGAATACAGTAGGTGTTAAATACATCATACTGTACGTTAGTGGTTTCGTATCGCACACAATGTCAGCCATATTATGAATCTTCGATATGTACTCGTATTCTGCAGTACAACGACTGGTCTAGAAGACCAGAAATATGCTTTTCCGACGATGACATGTCGCAGAAAGATCAGACATTTTTGAACGTTTCAACATGCACTTGAGATGGCTACAAAGCTGAAATCATGATTGTGTAAAATAAACAAACAATTAACAGTCAAATGGCGGAAATTTCTATAAAAACTGGGGAAAACGGTCCGAATTAAAACTGAAACTTTGTCATACCAGTTTTCTTAGTAAAGTCAAAGTTCTCTGCGCGCATTGATAGTGAGATGGCTTCATAGAGTTTATCTGCGTATTGGACGTAGAAAAGGATCCACAACGAATTCTCAGTTTTGAGGACAACTTGAAACTGTTTCCTTCTTGTCTAACCATGAAGTCTATTAAACAGTCTCGGTGCATTTGTCGAGTTATTATCTCTACGAAAATCCGACCTTTCGACAATATACTCCATGTTATTCGTCAGAAAAATAACTCTTAACTGTCGAAGAAATGATTATCTCTGCACCAGAGATTACACTGCTGCCAACACTGCAACTACGAAACGTCACTCGCAGCATCTTTGTTTCCTTTACGACATATGACACAGGACACACTCCTATTCCTTCTCTTTCTTTAAGAAAAAAATTCTAATTCTGTTTGTTCACAAGATGTGTTGGAGATTGTCCTTGACTGTGGGATGAAAACTGGTAATACTCTCCCAGTTTTGACCGAAATTAGTTATCATTAATGACAAACTGCAACTGAGACTGTTACAACAGATATTTTTAAAAATAATAGACTTGCAGCATCTCTCATGAGAACACTCGTATGCCATCCATTACCCTCTCATTTACTCCTAATTAGGAGGTTGTCCTTGGTTACTGGGCAAATGCAGGAACTGGTAATCCTCTCACATTTATTCCTAATTGAGTACCTTCTGCCTCACTAGCAGCTTCTCTGGCAACTGGCCGAAAAGAACGCCGATTCTATAATGAGCCGCATAGCAAACAGCTCTCTCTACTCCTTCACGTAAAGAATGAAAAGTACACAAAGTTCCTCGGTTCAAGTACCAGCCTCCAACCAGAGCTGAGTGCAAATCCCTTATCTCTCTCGACTCCTTGCAGCACGGAGAAATTCGCTCTCTTGTGACCCTTGTTGCACGAAATTTGTGACTTTTGCAATACTCGATCTTAGCGTGTTTTTCTGGTTATACCCTGCAATTAGTTGTAAAAGATATTTTGTAACCTCTCTGCAACGTATTTCTTAAAAATCTGGTGATACACGTTTTGCTTCAGAATGCTGTTGAGACCGCTTATTGTTTGGTTAAAGAAATATATTTACTGATGAAGTCAGAATGAATACGTTATTGTTTTACGTGTAAAGATTTAAAGGAAGCTACGTAAAACACTCAGAAAATTTCAAATTTAAATTTCTGAAAACAGTCTCCGTATTTTTTTCAGAATACAATGGTACGTTGCAAGTGCTGCATATCCAGGATGCTTGTCCTGGCACGAAGCACACCTTCGTGGAATTTCTGTTGGTTTCTGCAACTTCCGCCACTTGAGAAGAAGTTGATTGCCTTCATTGCCATAAGGGAGTTCTTGCGTCAGGAAGTGTTTCACTGACAAGTATTTGGTTACTCTTCCCCAAAAACGTACCATTACTCCAAACGGAAGCGTTAAATTGATTTTCTGTTGTATTTCGAATAATTTCAGACTGCTTTTCAAGGAGGTTGCTGTGATGCACAGAGATGTAAATCTTGCACTCTTCTGTTAGCGTTGCAAATTTCTCAAAATGTGGCCACTAATGTTTAAAACTACCATACAACTGCGCCAAAATGTAAATCAACGGTCTGTTAGCAAAGAATTTGGAATTTACTGGAAGTTATATGCAATGAAACAGAGAAGCCGTAAACTCTGAACTATGCACTAATTACAGTAAGATGACCTGCCGATAAATGCGCGCAAGCTAATTTATCACTACTGTTGGTGATAGCAACGTTATTTGGTAAGTGATATCTTGCATCAGTGGCGATAGCATACAAAAAGTCAGTCACCATGTAGCAACGATTGAAATTTTTACCACTCATGATTTGAATCACTGTGTCACCAAGAGTTACAGTTATTTACACATATTCTAATTACCACTGCTCGTTTGATGATTGATCGCCCTGCACCGAAGACAGCGGCACTTGTGGGTTCTGTCAAAGATGCTCCGCAAGCTTGGGTTTTACAAGATCCCCAGAGAACGTGGCCTTTCGTATATTAGGCAGACGACTCGTACAATCCGGCAAAGATATATTTAACACCGTAGACATCCCTGACTCTTGCAGCACAATAAATCTGCTGTGGTAGAGCGGTGCATTGATACCGGTCACTCTATGCCGTATGGAAATGAAATTCTAGCGTCAATTTCATCTTTCTTGGGACTCTGCGGTGAAAGAAGCTATCGAAATTCGTTGCCGAAAAATTTAACTAACAAAGATGGTGATTTCAACGTAGACAAAACATGGAATTCAGTGCTTCATTCAATAAACTCACAATGACATGGCTACAGTAGAGCTAAACATTACACATCGATATCCCTGTACGGATTGACTGCGTAACGACAGATTCAGTTTATGCATACTCTTCGCCGCCGACCAGTGCCTCTAACACTTGTCGCTTTCTGCAGTTTAAAACAGTATCGTTCTCCAGCTTCAGTTGGCCCACTCTGAAGATGGCAGAAATTTATACAGCCGAAATATTAGATAAATAAGAAATATAGTTTATGTAGCTTGTAAACTGTTCAAATCATCTCTTTTTCTCGTGAAGTCTCGAAGAACCCGACACATTGTGATTCACAACACGATCGTGAGAGTTAGAAAATGCAAGTTTTGTATTTTACATAATTCTGATGTAAATGCACACTGATAAAGCATAACGGTGACATAATATTAATAATTTTAAGAGGAACATTATTATTTTTGTATTTCTAATGTACTTCACAGCATTCTTCAGTTGTAAAATCGAGAACATTTGGGTTTAGTATAATACTCATAGTTATGCATAATTGTTAAAAAGACGAACTGAGCAGAAGATGGTATTTCTTTCTGCTTTCGTGATGTACTAATCGAACAGTTAATTCTTGGTAAAGGACATCTATCGTACTGATCACACAAACATGTCATTTTACTGAAACTGATACATCTGTGTCTGTGTTCGCTAGGAACGGGTATTACGTTTTGGTTGGAGGCAGTTGTAAAGCTGTATCATAGAGAAAGTTAGCTGTTCTTGTAAAGAAGTGTGTTAATTCGCAAAAAGTGCAAAATATGGCACAAAATAATTCTGAAGAGAAAATACATTCCTGCTTCATTTTGTTACTAATTTGATGTGCTGATAAACAGAGACTGGACATTTCTTTGCAGCTTTAGCTTGAAGAAATCATTAATCTACCACGACCGTGCCAAGCGAATGAAGAATTTACAAAAAAATAAAAATTTATCAGAAATATGTTAAAAGCAAAATAGTTTTCACTGATTCTCTCGCTCTCTACTTCTCTCGAAATTTAATGTGTGAATGAACTACTTGCTCTATTTGAATGACACAGCAGTTGATTCTTGTCCAGCGAAAATGACTGTTATTTTTCCTTTTCAACAGGATCTTGAGGCACACACAATGTAAGTAACTTAAATGGAAAAAAGAAACGGAGACGACAAGTTTTCTATTGGTTGTTTCTGATGTTCAGGGTGTTTCCCAGTTCTAGAGAGTGTAGAGGGGACTCAGTAGATCAAGTTTTACATAGGAAACCTTGTTCGGGAACGTCATACATCGACGCTACACGGGGTCAAAGTTACAGACGCCGGCGACTAAATGTATCTATTTGAGGCAAGTGTTCCCGTGCCGGAAACGAAGGAGTCGAAAGTTTTAAACAAAAAAGGTGCTGATAGCTCTGACAATGGCATACATGTACTGGCATTGTTGATACTAAGATTATACGGTAGACAACTTTCAGAGGTGGTAGTACGGACATAAAAAAAGAAAAAAAACCGCAGTAAGCATGGGCTGTAAAATGTATACCTGAACTATGAGGAGCACCTTTTCGTCTTCGCTTCTGTGGAACGCATCTCCTCCATTGAACGGCTGCCAATACCAGTTAACACATGTATTTTAGAGCTCCAGTGTACTATACTTTTTTTTTTTTTTTTTAAACAGTACCATCTCCGAAAGTTGGCTACCCTACAGTCTTAGCGACAACAGTAGCAGTACATGCATTCCACTGTCAGAAGTATCAGAACAGTTTTGGTTTACAGCTTTCGACTCTTTCGATTCCGGTAGAGGGATTCTTACATCAAATTAATATATTTATCCTGCTCGGTTACCCTAGAAAGTTTGTAACATAATCGTGAAATCACCCTGTATATAGAAAGATCTACTGGCACCGGCGCCTACCTTCTGTAGCGTCGTTGGATGACTTTTCGGATATGGGTTACAACGTAAAACTTTATCTAATGAGTCCCCTCTACAACTTATATAAAAAAATGGCTCTGAGCACTATGGGACTCAACTTCTGAGGTCATTAGTCCCCTAGAACTTAGAACTACTTAAACCTAAGTAACCTAAGGGCATCACACACATCCATGCCCGAGGCAGGATTCGAACCTGCGACCGTTGCGGTCTCGCGGTTCCAGACTGCAGCGCCTAGAAGCGCACGGCCACTTCAGCCGGCCAACTTATACAAGTGTGTAACATGAACTGTGGAACACCCTGTATACATGTTGTTAATTAAAGTCCTCTGCCCGGTTTTTCTGTCTGTATGTCTACTGGAACTACTATAATGATTCTGAAATGGTTTTCACTAAAAGATAGATTCACGAGGTTGATTCGAACATACAGGATATTTCAGAAGTGCTGTCAATATTCAATGATTTGACAGGAATGATCATTCGAAACAAAAACGTCAAGTAAACTTTGGCTCCAAACGCATACCTTAAGAGCTGTGAGCAATTCTTCATCTTCGATATTGTGAAACAAATCTCTTCTACTACAAGCACTTTGCTCTCCATATTTTGGAGAATCGTAGTATGGACCAAAACAAGAAAAAATGTCCAGTAAATGTGTGCTCTAAAATGCATACCTTAAAAGTTATGAGCACTTGTTCATTAGAAGAGTTGTGTTTCAAACAAGCGAAGATGAACAAGTGCTCATAGCTCTGAAGGTACGCGTCTTATAGCACATTTTTACTGGAAATTTTTTCTTGTTTTGGTCTATACTGCGTATTTCCAAAATATGGAGAGCAAAGAGCTTGAAGTAGAGGAGATTTATTTCACAGTACGAAGATCATGACTTACTCATAGGTCTTAAGGTATGCGCTTTAGAGCCCACGTTGACTTTTTTATCTCGAATGATCATTCCTGTTACAGTCGCTAAATATTGGCCGTCACCTCTGAAACAGACTGTATAATTTATTAGCGCTACGCTAGACAAGTCTTTGAAGCTGGAGAGTGTCGCCAGCAGTTCATAAGGCTTTGGCAGAGCCACAGTTTTATGACTAGAAATGCAGTCAGTCAAAAAATACGTCTCGACAAATGCTTGCATTCGTAAAAAATATGAAAAGAAATTGTAATATGCGAAACACATAGAAATATGGTGCAATCAGTTTCCTACAGTAGTGACAATTTCTCATCTCACGGCGAACGTTCAAGTAAAAACAGACGGAACGTTATTTGCTTTCCCGAGGATGATGTTAAAGCTCTACTCTTTTAGTTGGGTTCGTTGAGTTACGTCAGTGTAGTAGAGCATTGAGTGACTCACCAGTTTCGATGGCGAGGAAGTGTTGTAGGGAAAGCGACGCTTTGGTGTGTCCCTGCTTGTAGCGTTCTTTGCTGTCCCGATACAGCTGCAGGTGTAGGCAGTCTGAAACAAAAAAAGGTCACATTTTTATTGCGCAGCAAGGTAATAACCCCAAAGTTACGTAATACAGAGCGAACAGGTACTATTTCTAAAGGGAACTTTCAAGGACTGCGAGTAACAGTTTCTGGGCTGCAGGAACAAGCGTGTTATTTAACGTTTTTCCCTCTTTCTCGCCTGCACGTGAAAGAGCAATCGTATTGATATATCAGGAATACGTTTAGCTAATTAACATATTTAAGTGATTAACATTGCAAGATATAAGGTTGCTGTATGCGCGAGGTAAGCCGTTGAAAATGTGGAATGCTGGCACATTAACAACCGGTGTTACGGCCAAAACGTTGAATGCAAGCATGCAAACGGGCCTGCATTGTGTTGTACAGGTGCCGGATGTCGGTTTGTGGGATGGAGCTCCATGCAAAAGCACTTGGTCGGTCAATACAGGGGCGGTTAATGCTGCTTGTGGATGACGATCGAGTTGTCGTACGACAATGTCCCATTTGTGCTCGATTCGAGAGAGATTTGGTTATCGAGCAGGACAAGCCAACATGTCGATGCTCTGTAGTGCATGTTGACTACAACACCGGTATGTGGTCGAGCGTTATCCTTTTGGAAAACACCCCCTGGAATGCTGTTCATAAGTGGCAGCATAACAGGTCGAATTGCCAGATTGACGTAAAAAATGCAGTCAGAGTGCGTGGGATAACCACGAGACTATTCCTGCTGCCATACGTAATCGCACTCCGGACCATAACTCCACGTGTACGTCCAGTGTGTCTAGCATTAAGACTGGTTGGTTGCTGGCGCTCACGTCGCCTCCTTTTAAGCAACACTGGACCTTCACTGGCACCGAGGCAAAACCAGCTTTCACCAGAAAGCTCAATAGACCTCCACAGTGCCCTCTCTTGAGCTGTTGCTTGACACCACTAAAGGCGCAAATGACGGTGGTTTAGGGTTGGTGGAATGCACGCTACAGACTGTTTGGTTCGGAGATGTCCTCGAAGTAACCGATTTTTAACCGTTGTGTCACCGTGGTGCCAGCTGCTGCTCATAATGCTGCCGAACATACAGTACGATGCGCCAGAGTCATAGGCCGAGAACGGTGGTCTTGCCTCTCGGTAGTGCCACGTGGCCGTTCTCAGCTCACTCTTCTCGCGACCGTACATCCTTGGGCCCATAGCTGCCAGCAATCGTGTACAGCCGCTGCAAGCCTTCTTAGTCTTTCTGTAATATCGCAGAAGGAACGTTCAGCTTCTCCTGCCGCTTTCACACGACCTCGTTCAAACTCAGCGAGGTGTCGATAATAGCGTTTTTGTCTTAACTAACACTACTCACCACGTCCAGTCTCGTAGGCAGCTAACGCTCGCGAGCGAAATCTGAGTAGACATCGTATTTCAGACGTAGAAACACATCTACCAACTGTTGATTCTGTGGCACACAACTATTTCTTGGTGCTGAGATTTTTTTTCTATCAGCGAATTATGATCAACTAACAAATACGGTTACTGCACTATTGCCAAACACGATAGTACAACGGAGATGCTGTCCCAACTCCAGTGGTTCAAGCTACAAGACAGACCCATGTTGCATCGCACGAGATATGCTGCTAATATTCGGTGAACGTGAGTTGCAAGTCGTACGACGCAACATATTTTTTCTTTCACATACATTTCGCTACATGATCATAAGGATAAAATCATAGAAATTCTAAATCACAGGGAGGTTTACCTACAGCAGGGCTTCCCAACCTTTTCAGCTGGCGGACCCCTTCTTCAGTCGAAAATCCATGGCGGGCCCCTAGTCAGTCAAGAGCATAGTAACTTAAAATTTCAGAGCGAAACCCATGGGACCTGAAAGCTTCTTAATGCAAGTTCCATGTTCCCAGTGACCCCCCCCCCCCCCCCCGAAGTATCAATAGTTTTTGGTTTAGAGATGAAATGAAAACAACTTGAAATTAGCGAATCAATTTGAATTCCCACTGTATCCTGACACTTACTAGTGGATTTACTCCCTTTGTTCAACACACTATAGCCTGATTAAAATTACTTGGTAATTTAAATTTCACACGATGGAGCTTTCTTCCTCCAAGAGCAATCAACGTCACGTCCAAAGTGTTCGCTGTTGACAAGCTGTCGCTTATGGTCTGTTCACTTCCACTATTTAGCTACTGTTGTGTAAGGAGCATGCATATTTCTTAACAGTCGTGTGTATGTGTGTCTGTGTGTGTGTGTGTGTGTGTGTGTGTGTGTGTGTGTGTGGTTTCTCATGAAATCCGAAGAAAAATTTTCAAATGTATGTAAAGTCTTCCTTTGGTCGTCCTCCCTCCTCATTCATTTCAACTGGAAACTTCCCTCGTTGTGCACCCTTCTTCAATGATCCTGACTTCAGCCACCGATCCATGTTAGAAGTAATAAACTGGTCAAAAATCGACTTATGAAACAGGTAGTGCACTGACAAGGAAAGTTTAACATTTAATTATGCCCGGGGCCGCATACGTGCCAGCGAGCGCTGTGATTGGTCGACAAAACTCGCTTCGCGCATGCGTAAAACGTTTCAGCGCATCTAGCGCCGTGAGCCGGCGCACAAACGACCCCCGTATTGTTGCTAAACAGTCTATCAGAGAAGCCGCATTCTCCGGCACTAAACTGTGTATACGTTCTGACTTAGGAACCGCAAAGGCTGCTTGGGGCTACGACCTGAAGTAAAAGTACACATGTGTTTCACACGAAAAAAACGATAGTGACGAATTTGATTTTCACATTTTTATTCAATAATTTTACTCATTATTTTAGACGATTTGGTGAAAGGTGGCTGTGGACCCCCTAGAAAGAGCCGGCGGACCCCTAAGGGGTCCGCGTACCACAGGTTGGGAAGCCCTGACCTACAGTATTCTTCCCACACACCATTCACGAATTGAACAGGTAAGTGTGGCAGGCTAGTGAGAGGTGGTGGTGTGAGTGGGGAGGGGGGGAGGGGGCAGGAGGGGGGAGGGGGCAGGAGGGGGGGAGGGGGCAGGAGGGAACGATAGTGGCAGCAAAAGTACCCTTCACTACACATCATATGGAGGCGAACGTGGCATAGATGTTGTAGATGCAACAATACCCAACACAACATGAACACACGAACGTACAGTATTTATGTCAACGTAAATGAACATTACACGCATACTTTACGCTGTGTCACAAAAGTCATGGGATTTTGATAATCAGACATACAGATGTCGATAGTATCGCTTATACAAGATATAGAAGGGCAGTGCGTTGGCGGAGCTGTCATTTGTAGCCAAGTGCTTCATGTGAAAAAGTGTCCGCCGTGATTACGGCCGCACGAAGCGAATTAATACACTATGAAAGCGGAATGGTATTTGAAGCTACACGCATGGGGCATTGTATTTCATAAATCGTTAGCGAATTCACTATTCTGAGATCCGCAATCTGAAGAGTGAGCCGAAAGTACCTATCACCGTGGATAACACAGTAGCCGCCGGCCTACACTTAACGACCGAGAGCAACGGCGTTTGCGTGCAGTTGTCAGTTCTAACGGACAATCAACACTGTGTGAAATAAACGGAGAAACAAATATGGGAATTACGACGAACATATCCGTTAAGACAGTGCGGCAAAACTAGGCGTTAATGCCGGCCGGGGTGGGCGTGCGGTTCTAGGCGCTACAGTCTGGAACCGCGAGACCGCTACGGCCGCAGGTTCGAATCCTGCCTCGGGCATGGATGTGTGTGATGTCCTTAGGTTAGTTAGGTTTAAGTAGTTCTAAGTTCTAGGGGACTGATGACCTCAGAAGTTAAGTCCCATAGTGCTCAGTGCCATTTCAACCATTTGAACTTGGCGTTAATGGGCTATGTCAGCAGAAAACCGACTCGAGTGTCTTTGCTGATAGCACGACATCGCCTGCAGCGCCTCTCCTCGGCTTGTGACCACATCGGTTAGACCCTAGATGACTATAAAAACATGGCCTCATCAAACGAGTCCCAACTGCAGTTGATAAGAGCTGATGGTAAGATTCGAGTGTGGCATGGCGCAGATCCCACGAAGCCATGGACCCCAGTTGTCAACAAGGCACTGTGCGAGCTGGCGGTGGCTCCATAATGGTGTGGACTGTTTTTGCATGGAATGGACTGGGTCCTCTAATCCAACTGTTCCGATCTTCGACTAGAAACGGTTTTTTGGCTGCTTGCAGACCATCCGCAGCCATTCAAGGAATTCATGTTCCCAAACACCGATGGAGATTTTATGGGTGACAGTGTGTCATATCACAGGGCCACAACTATTCGCGATTGGTTTGAAGAATATTCTGGGCAATTCGAGCGAATCATTTGATCACTCAGATCGCCTGACATGAATCGAACATTTATTGAACATACTCAAGAGGTCAGCTCATGCACAAAATCGTGCGCCGGCAACCCTTTCGCAATTATGGCTGGCTATAGAAGGAGGGGACTTCCAACGACTTGCTGAGTCGATACCACGTCCAGTTGCTGCACTACTCCGGGCAAAAGGAGGTCCGACCCGATGTTAAGAGGTATTTCATAGCGTTTCTCACCTCAGTGTAGCCTGCGTGAATACTTTCAAAGCAGATGACACTGTCATTACATTAACTAGTTAGTTGACTGCAGTCGCTCTTTCACCCAATAGTCTGGGATGAGTGGAATACGTAATTTTACATGCTTCTAGGCTTGAGATTCTGTTCATACTTATGCCAACCAACTTCTCACTCCTACTAACGCTTAGCACGTGTAATGGGATTTTAGAGACATATTATCTAGATTAATTCGGTATGTACCAGAGGTACTACTGAGGCACATCAGTAAAGACGAGGGTGTCTGGTGAGGAAAGAATAAAGAAAAAGCAGTCCGTCGTCTCTGCTGGTTGCGAATAATACGCGAGAAGAGGCCTATCTCCGAAGTGATCGAAGTTCCCACTTTGCAGTGTTGATCTAAAGATATAGAGAACGAGTTAGCAACAGGCGTGGAGATAAAAACAGAGCGTGCTGCGAAGAACTGGGCGATAACTCAGGCCGAGACAGCGAGCTGTTACGAGAAAAAGAAGGGAAGCAACAGGTGGCTACCGCAGGAGCCGGTAGCCGTCGCACACGTACAGCAGTATAAGAGGAGACGACAGGCGGCGCTGCTGGAGGGAGCAGGCAACGGACAGGGCTCTTACCTGTCATCCTCCTGAGCTGAGCTGGGGACTCTGGCCCGCCTCGCGGAAAAGTGAGCAGCGGAGGACGAGGGAAACAACGCTCACTGGACGCTTCTGCCGCCCCCCCCCCTCCCACCCCTCGCCCTCGCTACGTATATAACTCTTCCCAGAATATCAGGCAACACTTCTGTGACGGTTTTCTGGTGTGTTCCACCAGACCGATTTAGGAAGTATGAAGTTGATGCACAAGTTCGTTGCGCTTTTGTTTTGCATGTTGACATTACAGTTGCTATGGATTTATTTATCGATTGTCATTTTATACGTAGTTCACTGTTGCTATTGGAGTTTACGTATGGTCATTTTTTCATTTGGAGGTAGCGAATGGAGCTGTGGACCTAGAAAAAGGAGTGCCAATTTGAGAAATCGAAATATTTTCGATATATTCTTCTGTTTGAGTTCAATAGAGGGGTGACGATCAATTTGGCGTTAGGAAGGGTAAAGGCAGCAGAGATGCAGTTGTAACGTTGGGGCTGATACTGGCAGCGCGAGTAAATGAAAATCGAGATACGTTCATACTATTTCGTGACCTGTTAAAAGCATTCGACAATGTGAAATGGTGCAAGATGTACTATATTCGGAGTAAAATAGGCGTAAGCTATAGGAAAAGAGGGGTGGCATGCGATATGTACAAGAGCCAAGAAGGAACAATAAGAGTTGGCGACCGAGAACTTATGCCCATATTAAAAGGGTGTAAGACAGGGACGTAGTCTTTCGCCCTTAGTGTTCAATCTGTACATCAAAGACGCAATGACGGAAATAAAAGAAAGTTTCACGAATTGAATTAGAACTGAAGGTGATAGGATTTCAATGATAAGATTCGCCGGTGACATTGCTACTGTTCCGGCGTAACGACAAGCGACGGCACGAACATGAAGAACGCAAGAGCACAGAAGGCTGTGAGACGACGTCAGTCAAATAGTCCGCTGACTAGGACCGAATCACGACAGGAGCGGCCTCTATCCGAAGAGGATAATAGCGCCGTTCCTGCCAGCCTCGGCCGGACAGTAGAAGTCGGAGACAAGTATACACGGACTAGGAGAACTGTCACTTGTGATCCATATCCATTACTCGCAAGGACTGGCAGATAGCGAAAGATATTGATTATTTGATGTCGCCAACAGCTTGCGACACGACATTGTAAGCCAAAGTTAAGTATTATAAATCTACTTCATTTTAATAAAAAACATTTATATGATTTTCTCGAATTGTGGTATAACTATACGAGAAAGCAGCATCCTTTAGGCACCCAACAAGAGACGAGTGGGCAGGACCCCACAGGATCTGCTAAATGGAATGAACAGTCTAATGAGTACAAAGTATGGGTTCAGAGTAAATCGAAGAAAGACGAAAGTGAAGTAGCAGAAATGAGAGCAGCGAGAAGCTTACCGTCAGGGTCGATGGTCATGAAATAGATGAAATTAGGGATTTCTTCTGCCTAGGCAGCAAAATAACCCACGACGGACGAAGCAAGTAGAACATAAAACCAAACTGGCACAGGCAAGCAGGGCATTACTGGCCAAGAGATGTTTATTAGTATTAAACATAGGGCTTAATTTGAGGAAGAAATTTCTGAGAACGTACCTTTAGACCACAGTACTGTGTGGTAGTGAGACATGAACTGTGGAAAAATTGGGAGAGAAGAGAATAAAAGCATTTGAGTGCTACAGAAGAATGTTGAAAATTAGGTGTACTTTAAGATAAGTAATTAGGAGGTTCTCTGGAGAGTCGGCGAGGAAAGGAATATGTGAAAAACAGTAATAAGAAGAAGAGAAAAGATGGTAGAACAAGTGTGAAGATATTATGAAACAACATCCTTTGTACTGGAGGGAAGCATAGAGGATAAAAACTGTAGAGGAAGACATAGATTGGAATACATCCAGCAAATAACTGAGGACGTAGGTTGCTTCTCTGAAATGGGAAGGTTGCTCAGGAGAGAAATTCGTTGCTGGTCGCATCAAACCAGACGGAAGATCAATGACTCAAAAAAAATGGAAAGGTGACAGCAGATGACGCAATATTTATGCCGTGCATGGGGAAAATGGAAATGGACAGAGCACAGCGATAAAATGGTTTTCTCGTTTATGGGAGGTTCCTTTTGGCATCAATGACACTCCACGGTCAGAAAGACCTTCGTGGTTTGATAAAGATCGTTTGAAAACATTCTTTTTTCTCTTTCACTCCCTATCGAACAACCTTCAAGGAACTTCTTTTCTTCGCCTCAAAACCAGGTGATTCGCGGAATCGAAAAGTAACCGCAGCGTTGGTAGACTATTGTAAACAGTAGAGAAGAATATTTTATTGATGACTAATGTGTATCTGTTGTGTTAATTAAACTTGCGGAAAAACTCTACGATCTTGTACGCCAACCCAATACTTCGAGTGTCGGATATAAATGCAGGGTTATTTATAAGTGCCACCCGGTTTCAAAAGAAGTCTGCGCAAAAACTACAAGACATACAGAAAAGTGGCGCATAGTAGCGGACACAGTATCTATCCAAGTTTCGATTCGTAATATGCGCCATGGTGCGGTTACAGTCGTATCAGGGCATGCAGACAAATTATCTACTTTGTACGACGGTTATTCGGAAAGCAAGGAACGATCGGTCGCGAAATGGAAACCACAGTGAATATCCGATGAAGTTTTGCAGAGTTGTCTTGGGCAGTGTCTCTAGTAGGCCTTCGATAGCCTTAAGTCATCCTTTTTAGTTCTGAGCACACAGGGAGCACGTAAAGATACCTAGAACAATAGTGTCTCTCTCCAAGTACGAGGGTCTGGTGAGAAATTTAGCCTGAAGCAATGCAGCCAACATTACACAACTGTCGTGAGTTTTCTTCTTCAAGACAATTCTCAGCCGCATTCTGCAGAGGCAATGAAGATCCTCCTGCATTGTTTTCAATTGGAAAAGTTTGATTACCCATAATACAGCCCGTAATTGTCTCCCTCTGAGTTTCATCTCTGCTCACATGAACCGCTGGCTATCAAGACAAGATTTTGGCACAGGCAACAGGCTGTATGCCAGCGTAGAGAATTGGCGGAAAGCACTGGTGCCTGCCTTCTATAACGAGGATATTAAAAAGTTGGTACAACGCTACGACAAACGTTTAAGTCGGATCGGCGACCATGGAGCTAAGTGGCTGGAGGTTGTATCTAACTGTTGATTTTCAATGGGGTTTCCATTTCGAACCTATCATTCCTTACTTTGCGAATAGCCCTCCTATTGTCGTATGGAATTAGTTCGCGCCTAAAGACAGACAATCCAAAGCACAGAGTTGCAATGCTGGCTGCTGTCGTAGCAGCAGCACAGACTTCAACGAATTGCGCACACACACTTTGACGTCTGCTACGCACCCGGTGGTGGCCACATTGGGCAGCTGCAGATTGAGTTAAAAGCTTAGAGTGCTGTTATATCACTGCGATGTATCTATTTGCTGTATGTCTCGTACTTTTCATGCGGTCACCTTCTGAAACCACGGAGATACTTAGGAATAACGCCTCGCACGCAACTGCAACCCGTCGCTTGTGGGTTTTTTTTTGCTCACGAATTAACTTTACAGCACTCACCTTGAGCAGCTCTCCAAGTTTCGATTCGTAATAAGCTCCGCGGTGCAGCTGAAGATGTGTCAGAGCATCACCCTTTGAAGCGCGATGTGGAAAATCGCCTTGCGGCAATATGGACGGTATTGCCGTTATAATCCAAGAGTGGTGACAGAGTTTTCAACTGACGAACTAATCGAAATAGGAAGAACTAATTTACCATAGACTCATGACGACCTGCCGATTCTATATGAAGACATCCCAACATCAAAAAACTAAATAAATAAAAATAGCTGTTCTTCAAGAAATTGTGGTAATGGTAGGCCTCGAGGTATAATTTAAAGAAACGTGCATGTGTAGCATCAATCTGGTGCCCGAACTTCCAACAAATAAAACGGAAAAGTCACGACATTTTTTTCAGTCAAATATTCAGGCGAAATAATTGAGGAGACTGGCCAGGAAAAGACTGGTTATAAAAGTCATTCCCATAAGACAGAAACAAACTCAAAACTTACATAAAATATCTACAACAAAAAACAACCCAAAATACAGAAAAGAGAGACACTAAAACACAGTCATCAAGTCGAGTGCTTTTATGCGTTCTGAAAGATTCATTTTAAACACAAAGAGAGACAGTGAAGAAATCCAAAAGAAAGAACACACGAGTTTGTAAATTTTCTGCTTATCATTCGTGGTTTTCTTTTATTTGTATTTGCACGACACCCTTTACCATTTCCAGATGCGTTTTTCTCTGTGTGCTATGCCATTTTTTCATAATGTTATAGATGTACGATGTTCTGCGCTGTATTGGTGCCTTTAAGTTTTCTTGTGCTCCATTTGTGCACAGTCCACACATACTAACAATCAGACACAATTTTTCGTGCAGAGTACACATCGAGTATAATAATCGTATACAACCAGTTATAAAGATGTTTTCTAATGGATCGAGTCAGAGAACACACATATTCAGCTAAAATTCATGCCCAAACTATAGTAAAGATGTAATAAACAGACAAAGAGCAAATAAGGATACTGAAAAGTATACCAACACTTATTCGTATATGAAAAGACCCAGGCAAACATTTATTGGGCGTATTGAAAGATTGGAAGCAGTTAGACTCACTAGAGATGTGAAATTCTACGAAAGAAGTACAGCTGCAACTGAAACACAAAAATTAATCGTTGGAGTAAAATAACACCTGATGGAATCAAGGATACGAATGTGATATAACAGAAAGACACATTTTTAGGTAGACGACTGAAGAGTTTGCCTGACCAGAATAATTTGGTCTAGTGGTAATAAGAAAGAAAGTAATACGGCCGCAAGAAATGCTACAACAAAAACCTGAAAATGCTCTTTGTTGTACATAGGACCCAATATGGCCGAAACGTGAACAGTAAATATAATACTTCACCTTGTACGATGAGACATGACGGACCGCCTTGCTCTTAATTTTCCATGACAACTATTATGAGGTAATCAGAAATGATAATTGATTGACCGTCTGACAGTGGTTTGTAGTGAAGATAAAATGCAGTTTCATGTTAACAACAAAGCGACGTTACAAGTAGCAGCTGCGGCCCGCAAGCAGATCAGGCTGCAGATATTGAAATTCCAGCGAGCTGACCAGGCGTGTCCACTGTGCCCGCAACGGTCTCCTGTTTACATGGAACGCCGCTCACCTGCCCGCCGTGAACGGAGAGCACCAAATGAAGAAGATTATCTGCCGCTGTCGTGTCCATCCCATTGTCCTTGATTACATTCCACGTCAGATCACCGAGCACCTGCTTTCACTTCCACATTTACATGGAAATCCTCTCAATTACAAGCAGCGTGGTAGTGTGCAGTGAATTCGTCGCTGATTACAAGGTAGCTTCGATTTACACAATACCGATATTCGTGGTGGGAGAACTTTTATTCCCTAGTTCGATTTAACAAGTACGGATGGTAATTCAGTTCAATGGACATTTGACAGCTCTTTGAGTAATCTTTCCTGTGTTTAGAAACATCAAAAGACCGACTTTTCTTACTCGAAAATGGTGACGGAGCTATTAGGACTTTCTCTTTCATCTGACAACACAATATTATTAAATTTAACTACTTTTTTTCGGTTGTTTCTTTATTTATTGTCTAGTGAATGAGGTGATTTTACATTACTGAAACTGAGAAAGAGGTCCCCACGTTATTTTATTATTTATTGTTACTTTCATCAATCTTTTATCAACAGCTGCAGGTATATTATCTTCGCTCGCGTGTGTCCTTTTCCTTTTTCTTCATTGTTTTCATATATCTCCAACCAACGATTCCAAATGTTAAAGGAAGATCATGATAAAGTCAAACTGAGAGTATGACAGCAAATTATGTATACTCCCCTATACAAGGCTTTCTTAAAACATTTTGAAAGTACTGGTAAGGTAGAAATTGAATGGCAATTGCCTACGCTATCTCTTGTACCCGTTTTATAGAGTGGTTTCACTAACGAGTATTTCAGTCTGTCAAGAAATTAACTACACCTCAATGAGAAGCTGCAAAAGTCACATAATCGTACTTCAAATTTCGCCATACCCATGGGAGTCCTAATTCTTGCTGCGTAGCACAATATCTTGATAGTCAGTTTCCAACGAGAAACTTCTCACAGACTGTGCTCTGTCACTTGAGCCACCGAAGAGCTGACATGGAAATAAAAACCAGTGCCTTATGTTTCCATTTGTTTCTCCGCGTAGTTGCTCCGAATGTATTTTTGGTACATCCAGAGAATCTTGAATAATTCTTAATACAAAGCGTTCACCACCTCATTCATTCAGATTTTTATCGTCTAATAATGTACACGACCCTTACGGACATTGATCGTGCACTTCACAACCCGAGAAGCGTTGATTCTATTTAATGATTTTGCTCTTTTCACTAACATGAGCTTGTTCGCCCACTTTGAAACGCTAAGCATCGATTTCGGCCACTGGCAGCGTCCGTAAAGTACGGCAATTCAACGACGAGGGCTGCACGGTATCATTTTCCACCCGCAATACCCGAATCCGGCCGGGCTTGCAATGGCTACCCTTATTGCATCCGAACGTTGCACTGAGCGCCTGACCAGTATGAATGACGATGGTCTGACTCAACACGGAGAAAAATTTGTCACTGTCTGTCTAGAGTTTACGCGAAATAGTCTTTCTTTTCGAATTATCTTCGCAAAATTATTTAGAGTACATTCATCTGACTGAGGCGCTGGTATTCGTGGTGCTCTTTCTGTAATTTTTACTGACGTACGGAAATGGGTTTCGCGCAAAATTTCAACAGGATTCTGGGTACTGCAAATTCCAGGACAGACATCAGCGGTTGTTGTTCATACGCCCGACGACGTAGTAACGGACCGGGACAATAGCGTCGTTTATGACCTTCGCCATAACAAATGAAAGCAGTAAACGTTTCCACTGCACAACTTCGTACTTTTGTTAGATAAAGTAAACAGCAATGAGTGTCTGGAACATTCAGCAACAGAACATAAACTGTGGAAGTTCTACAAACTTGATATTTCCGTGAAATGGTTTTCAGCTCACAAGACCGTCGCCAGATGACATCTATCCCCGTCGAAGGCGATATCAAGGTGCTTGAAAATTTTCAGTATCGATATTATTTACGAAATGTGCTTCAATAACTTACTGAGTAAAAGTCATTCAATTGTGGTATAGCAGATCACAAATCGTCTAACCAATATGAGTTCTGGTGTGATAACTAACTGCTGTAACTCGAGAATAGACTATGAGGCGAAACCTGTTGCGTCACTACCTTTAGTTAAGTGCAGCGCTGCCGCTATTTAAATAAATCGACTAGAAAACAATAAAATTAAGAATGAATAAGTGGAAACGGAGAGGTGGAGACGAAAGGCTAGCGAGCGAAAAAAATTTTAGGTTTAGAGTGTGGAACAACAGAATTACAATCTGTAACCGAGTAATTGCTTACATTTTGTAGCTAATTCCACACCTTAAAACAGCAGAATATAAAGTAATTTAAGAGTAATCGGAAGCTGTAGATTTAAGAACAAAGAAGTACTAAGCTTTTTCAGACAGGTTAATCTTAATTATGAACTGTATGCTGAGAGTTCGTTGATTTCAAGAACTTTCAATAGTTCCAGCTTTCGCCCTGTATTTGATGATTGACTGGTAACTTGAACATTTTGTCAGTAGTGCTCAGCGTATGTAGTGAGGACTACTGCATCCTCCAGTTGCCTATACGTAAAACAACAGCATCGTCCTCGAACAAACACACTGAGCAACGGACATTATGTGCCACAACATGTTGCGCAAAACGTACAACTCTTTTATTTCACGAAAAGTTCAGTACATTGAAACGAAGTTTTCGGTAATTGGCAGTATGCGAAGGTAAACAAGACTTTCTTGTACATTTAATCCTCTTAACACTTGTGTCAAATTAGACACTGACGGAAGTGGGGTTTTCTTACATGAAACGATGTACTTTTCATGACACTCCAAAAGTTGTAGAAAACACAAGTGCAGCGATATAACGCTTATTAATATCGGCAGTGAAACTTTTCGCATAAATCTAATAGTATTTCTAAAATGGATGTACACTTATTCCTCACTGTCAGGCAACACTCGCTCTGGGGTTAAGAACGACATACATACCACCCTTCACTAAATATGACGTTATAAACAATTACACGCATGAAAAACTGCCGCTTCATGCACGACTTTAAATTTTTTACTTCTGTGCTACTAACTCTATTCTAAATCACTTTCGCATAAATTAAGTATCCACATACGATGCTAAATGCAAAAAAAAAAAAAAATGGTTCAAATGGTTCTGAGCACTATGGGACTTAACATCTGTGGTCATCAGTCCCCTAGAACTTAGAACTACTTAAACCTAACTAACCTAAGAAAATCACACACATCCATGCCCGAGGCAGGATTCGAACCGGCGACCGTAGCAGTCGCGCGGTTCCGGATTGCGCGCCTAGAACCGCTAGACCACCGCGGCCGGCTGTTAAATGCACCTACAGAACTATATCATAGTACTTTAGTGTAAGATACTTACAGTCGAGTCAACTAAAAGGAAATCCCTGACACGTGGCAGCGCTTTTGACAGCTTTCAGCTGCGAAGCGCAAACTGATGTAGGTGAAAACTGTACCCGTAGACGCGCCAAACACCTGCTCCCAGCTTAGGGAAACTACGTTTTTCAGTTTCGATAGTGTTCTTATACATTGTACATTATGCACATTTCTTTGCACGACTCTTCCATAATTTCAAAGGTGTTTTCACGAATGCACGTAAATAAATTTTTTCCGATATTACGCTACAAGCACAATTTATTTTTTTTTCGTTTCTAGCCACAAATTGGCAAAATGTATACCCGGACAATGCCGGGTTTTTGAGCTAGTATCCAATAAATGTGCTAATACTAAATAAACATCGTGTGACTAGGGCCTCCCGAGGGGGTAGAACATTCACCGGGTGCAAGTCTTTCGATTTGACGCCACTTCGGCGTCTCGCGCGTCGATGTGGGTGAAATGATGATGATTAGGACAACACAACATCCAGTCCCTGAGCGGAGAAATTCTCCGACCCAGCCTCCAGCCAGGAATCGAACCCAGGCCCTTAGGATTGACATTCTGTCGCGCTGACCACTCAGCTACCGTGAAAGGGGGTGGGGGGGGAACTCTGCTAATACTGAAGGTCCAGGAGTGCGGAATCAACTATATACAGAATCAGCTAGAGCTGAACACCGCAACTGTATCAAGTTATTAGATTGTTTACTTGTTTGCATAAAAGATTTCATTTGTACGTAAGTAAATAAAAAATTTTGAATTAGTTTTCCCAAGAACCTTCTGATAGGCTACAAACCAGCATACAAAAATCACAACTGACGTGTATCTATCGCGTATAAATTAGGGCGAGTAGCATAGATTTCCATGCTGCGTATAACGACGGAGTGTCGCATGAGAACTCCTCTTGGTGGTGTTCACACCGTAATTTCCGGTTTCTTGTTTTTTGCCTTTCAACGTCAGTAATTTCTCGTATTTTTTCGAAAATTTTAACGTCAAAATTGACAAGTGTTAAACCACTGTACTCATCATTTAAAGAGTTTTCCGCTTTTTGCTGGAGAGAACTATATAGTTTCATTTAAAAAATACTTGCTTCGGTATTTCGATTGATATATGGGCTATGAGCATTGTCATTACAGAAAAGTTATGTGCCCCTCCGCCTAGTAGCATTTATCGAAACGTGATACTGATGAAAACTAGAACAAAAGTTCCAGTAACTATATGTCCGAAAACCAGTACCTGTTGTGAAATGGGCAGTTTTATTTGTGGCGAGTAATGTACAGCATTCGATCGTGCAAACCGTTTTACCGCTGCACTTCGCTGCGCATGTTTGAAGGTGGCCCGAAGTCAACGACTGCTTTACGCCGGCGGTGCACCACCCCATTTTGTACGGGTCGTGACACTGTTTGTCACCGCTACGTTTCATGCATGGGCGGCCGACTGGTCGTCGAGGCTCAGTAGCGTGACGTCCCGGTTCAGCGGATGTGAATCCGTTCGCTTTCTGGTTATGGCAACATTTAAAGTCATTGGTGTGTGGCCAACCCATCGATCTTGCAGTAGTTCGTAAACAACACATGTGACTCAATCCGAAATGAGGTAAATAAACAGTGCGTGATTCACTGCGAAGGAGGACTGAAGGATGCGTGGTAACCACATACAGCACAGCCTGTAGGGTTTGCTTCTACGTTAAAAGATCGATGCGAATGACAGGACGGATTGACCCATATGTCAACAGGTATTGGTTTCCGGATATATCGTTACAAGAATGTGTCCTCTACTTTTGACCAACACTACCTCCTGAAGGAATACGTGACACACTTTTTTTTCCGCCCTGTGTACACTGAGAACAACAAGAACCTTGTCTCATCCATTTTGTATAGATCTAAAGCTGCTTTCATATTTGATAAATTCTTCGAGTCTGGAATGGCGTGCTGCCTGCGAGAAAGTCAGCTCGGTCACGAAGATACGGAATTCCGCCAGGCTCGTATTCTCTCCGCCAGGCACCAGTACGAAATATGAGGTACTAGTAACAAACGGTGACGAAATAAATCAACTTACCATATGGAAATAAAGTGTATAAAAGTTTGTTGGGTCCAACAGTTAAGTGCACATGGAAAATGTAGCAGAAATTAAGAAAAGATGGAGGACAGCAAGAAACCAGTAGAAGAATGGTGAGAAGCCAAACAACAACCTGAAAAAGATGACAGTTCAAAAATCTGAGGATCGTCTTTCAAAAATTAGCAAGCATTTGACGAACATAGAGAATAACACAAAAACAGAAATTCTGACCTACATGTATTCTACATCTTCTCAACAGAGAGCTCACAGAACCACTTTCATATTATTTATCGACCGTTCCACTTCCGAATAGCACATGAAAAATTGAACACCTATATCTCTCTTACTTTACTACGACTGTCATTCCCCCCCCCCCCCCCCCCCTATCTACGCGGGTCTTGTGTTCAGAAGAGAATCAATGCGTTTGAGAAGTGATGCTAAAGAAGAACATTGAAATTTAGGTGGACTGGTAAGGACCATCTCCTCAGAATCGGGGAAGAAAGGAAAACACTGACAAGAAAAAGAAACAGGACGATAGGACATGTGTTAGACATCAGAGTATAAATTTCATGGTACTAGAATTGGAATGTCTTCAACAAATGATTGAGGGAAAAAGGTGCAAGAGCTGCTCGGAAATAGAGGTTGACACAGCAGAGGAATTCGTAGCAGGCTGCATCAAACCAATTTGGAGGCTGGAAAAAAATCCAGTGGGAGTCAACGAAACATTATTGCAATATGAGGAAATAGTTTTCGTTTGAAGATTCGTGAAAACATCGCCTTTGTTTTAATGACTGCCAACTCAACTACATTATCAAATCCTTTACACACTCTCTCCCCTATTCCAAGATAAAATAGAACGAACTGCCCTTGTTGTAACTTTTTTCGATGCCCTCCTTCAATCCTATATGGTAAGAATCCCATGCTGCGCATAAATACTTCAGAAGAGGACAGACAAGCGTAATGCAGGCAGCCTCTTTAATAAAATCGTTGAATCTTCTTTGGTTCGCCTTCCTCACAACATTTACTGTATGAAAGTGTCAGTTTAAGTTGTAATTTTAGTTGAACCGGCAGTATAAAAATTTAACAAACATTTTTAAACTATATATGGAGGATCTCATACTGCTCTTAGTCGTCATTTTTTGCACCGTGAATCATTTTGCAATTAGTTTTCAACTTCTGATGACTTATTATGAACTGTCACGTTTCTCAAACAAAATCACGAGTCAAGTCGCACAACTGAGATGATGCTTAACATGCATGCAATTTAATTAGAAACTAGAGGAACAATGCCGTTAGCGTCCTGGATGTCCCACAATAAAAACGAAGTATAATGTAGAGGCGCCTTCTAATCAAGCTGTGGGCCTATGGGGTATCGTCTCAGTTGTGCGACTGGATTCGTGATTTCCAGTCAGGAAGGTCGCAGTTCGTAGTAATAGACGGCAAATCATCTAGTAAAACTGAAGTGATATCAGGTGTTCCCCAGGGAAGCGTCCTGGGACCTCTGCTGTTCCTGATCTACATAAATGACCTGGGTGACAATCTGAGCAGTTCTCTTAGGTTGTTTGCAGATGAGGCTGTAATTTACCGTCTAGTAAGGTCATCCGAAGACCAGTATCAGTTGCAAAGCGATTTAGAAAAGATTGCTGTATGGTGTGGCAGGTGGCAGTTGACGCTAAATAACGAGAAGTGTGAGGTGATTCACATGAGTTCCAAAAGAAATTCGTTGGAATTCGATTACTCGATAAATAGTACAATTCTCAAGGCTGTCAATTCAACTAAGTACCTGGGTGTAAAAATAACGAACAACTTCAGTTGGAAACACCACATAGATAATATTGTGGGGAAGGCGAGCCAAAGGTTGCGTTTCATTGGCAGGTCACTTAGAAGATGCAACAAGTCCACTAAAGAGACGGCTTACACTACACTCGTTCGTCCTCTGTTGGAATATTGCTGCGCGGTGTGAGATCCTTACCAGGTGGGATTGACGGAGGACATCGAAAGGGTGCAAAAAAGCGCAGCTCGTTTTGTATTATCACGTAACAGGGGAGAGAGTGTGGCAGATATGATACGCGAGTTGGGATGGAAGTCATTAAAGCAAAGACGTTTTTCGTCGAAGCGAGATTTATTTACGAAATTTCAGTCACCAACTTTCTCTTCCGAATACGAAAATATTTTGTTGAGCCCAGCCTACATAGGTAGGAATGATTATCAAAAAAAATAAGAGAAATCAGAGCTCGAACAGAAAGGTTTAGGTGTTCGTTTTTCCCGCGCGCTGTTCGGGAATGGAATGGTAGGGAGATAGTATGATTGTGGTTCGATGAACCCTCTGCCAAGCACTTAAATGTGAATTGCAGAGTAATTATGTAGATGTGGATGTAGAGGAAACGCACAGTGGCCCCTCCGCACGGCACGTGAAACGTCAGCGCCCGGCAGCAACAGCAGAGGTTGTCAGCGGGCCTTCCGGCCGGCTACTGGAGCTCCGCTGTGATCGGCGCTACGCAGACAGCCGCTGGATAATGCATGGGATAGGCGGGCCGCGGCATGTTTCACGTAACCCTCCCGTCAGGCACGCGCATGCGTACTGAGGCCGCCTGCCGTCCTTGATGCACCCACTTTACGAATTGATGGCGAGCTGCGTCCAGTGTCCGATATGCCTTGGCACACCACTCTACCTGTCGGCGGCCGAAATTTTCACAAGTGCTTTATGATTCCCAATATTACATATACCGCCTCTCTGCTGGATTTCCCATTCGCAGATACGGTAAAGTTTTTTCCACTGTATTTCTTGCCCCATCTATAACTTTTAGTTACTATTGCGGACTTTTTTACAGTAAAATTTAGCATTTATTTCCCCATAACCTCCTAGTTGGATCTGCACAGTTACAACAGAAAATCAGGCTAGCTTTCTATTACGACATTCATGCTGTTAAGGTAAGGATACTTTTGTGATGGCACTCTATTAGAGACATTTGGATCTAATATTATTCACTACATTTCCATAAACCCTCTATATACTCCTTCCACGGAAGAGGATGTAGATGAAGATGCAATGGGAGATATGACACTGCGTGAAGAGTTTGACAGAGCACTGAAAGACCTGAGTCGAAACAAGGCCCCCGGAGTAGACAACATTCCATTGGAACTACTGTCGGCCTTGGGAGAGCAAGTCCTGACAAAACTCTACCATCTGGTGAGCAAGATATATGAGACAGTCGAAATAACCTCAGACTTCAAGAAGAATGTAATAATTCCAATCCCAAAGAAAGCAGGTGTTGACAGATGTGAAAATAACCGAACTATCAGTTTAATAAGTCACAGCTGCAAAATACTAACGCGAATTCTTTACAGACGAATGGAAAAACTGATAGAAGTCGACCTCGGGGAAGAAAAGTTTGGATTCCGTAGAAATGTTGGAACACGTGAGGCAATACTGACCCTACAACTTATCTTAGAAGAAGGATTAAGGGAAGGCAAACCAACGTTTCTAGCATTTGTAGACTAAGAGAAAGCTTTTGACAAGGTTGATTGGAAAACTCTCTTTCAAATTCTAAAGGTGGCAGGGGTAAAATACAGGGAGCGAAAGGCTATTTACAATTTGTACAGAAACCAGATGGCGATTAAAGAGTCGAGAGGCACGAAAGGGAAGCAGTAGTTGGGAAGGGAGTGAGACAGGGTTGTAGCCTCTCCCCGATGTTATTCAATCTGTATACTGAGCAAGCAGTAAAGGAAACAAAAGAAAAATTTGGAGTAGGTATTAAAATCCATGGAGAAGAAATAAAAACTTTGAGGTTCGCCGATGACATTGTAATTCTGTCAGAGACAGCAGAGGACTTGGAACAGCAGTTGAACGGAATGGACAGTGTCTTGAAAGGAGGATGTAAGATGAACATCAACAAAAGCAAAACGAGGATAATGGAATGTAGTGGAATTCACTGGGGTGATTTTTGCTATTTGGGGAGCAAAATAACTGATGGTGGTCGAAGTAGACAGGATATAAAATGTAGACTGGCAATGGCAAGGAAAGCGTTTCTGAAGAAGAAAAATTTGTTAACATCGAGTATAGATATAAATGTCAGGAGGTCGTTTCTTGTATGGAAGTGAAACGTGGACGATGAATATTGTAGACAAGAAGAGAATAGAAGCTTTCGAAATGTGGTGCTAGACAAGAAAGCAGAAGATTATATGGGTAGATCACATAACTAATGAGGAGGTATTGAATAGAATTGGGGAGAAGTGGAGCTTGTGGCACAACTTGACTAGAAGAAGGGATCGGTTGGTAGGACATGTTCTGAGACATCGAGGGATCACCAGTTTAGTATTGGAGGGCAGCGTAGAGGGTAAAAATCGAAGAGGGAGGCCAAGAGATGAATACACTAAGCAGATTCAGAAGGAAGTAGGCTGCACTGGGAGATGAAGAAGCTTGCACAGGATAGAGTAACATGGAGAGCTGCATCAAACCAGTCTCAGGACTGAAAACCACAACAACAACAACATTATTATTTCAGGTAAATTTCACCGCTAGTATCTGGCAAGGACAGGGATAGGAGGAGATCATTAGACTGTGTGTCAATGTTGTGGGTTGTATCTCAAAACTCTCCAGAGTACAGAGGAACGAGGGCTTGTGAGAAGACGTAAAACCATTGATACCTAGACAAACTACAGTGCGAATGTACTTCTCTAGTCAGACATAGCAGTGTTACTCTTCGGCGTATAATCCAAGCTCAGGGATGGTAATGGCAGAATTCCTGATAGCCCCCTATCCTCAGTCATCAACCCGAAGATGGGTTGAACACCACAGTGCTTTACTAGGCATGGTCCTATGGGAGGTGACATGCTGTCGCCTTTCGCTGACCTCTGAACAGGTTTACACAGCCTGTTAGACCTACAGCTTAACGTGAACTCCGAACCTGGATGTAGCTCGACAATTTTTACTGATGACGCAACATCGTAGCTTCAGTGTGTGCTACATTTGAGGTCAAACTAGAATCCCAGTTATTCAGTGGGGTGACACAGAATTCTATTTTTATATTCGAAAACATGTAACATAGTTGGGCTTCCGTGTAACACAAATACAAATAGTCCAGAACCTGAGATTGCCGATGACGCACGAGCATTATTGCTGGAATTTCATTTACGCGGCATAAATATAAACGGAGCAAGAGACGGTGGTAAAATCCTACGGAATGACTGACACATTGTCTGCTAACAGCATGCACCAGGTGATGGTGAAGTAAATACAAGCTGAAGCCTTACCAGTCTAATCTCTTTACTCTTCACACTGAAAAAAAAATCCTTCTTTCCTAATATCAGTGCACTGTGTTTCTTCTGTACAAGTTAATGACATTAACACTGTTGCTTTAAACGTACTACCTTTCCAATTCGTTCACGTCTCCATTGTTTCTTTGACTGTTTGTCATTCAATCCCCTCTTTCAATGTAGGTGTCAAATTTTGTGCTTGCCTCCCATTTCAATAGTTTAGTTGCAAAGAGGTTGACAGTCAAAACATTTCTTTCTGAACGCCAACAATCTGTAGCACTTGCAGAACTTAGTTGAATTAAAATACTTTTTTTTGCTATTTTGGAGTATCGTTACTGCATGTTGCTGCGGGGTATCCTTTTTTAAGCGTGCAGCACAAACCGTCTCACGAACTTATTTGCTCTTCAAGACATAGCTGGTCAAAGAATAGTGGGTTGTTCGGACTTACACATTAACCTTATGAGACCAAGTATTTCTTGCAGAACTGTACCTAACGGACCACTTACCAATAGTGACGAATAACAAATAAAACGATACACCAGAATGGCAGTGTGTTGCACTAAGAAACTTCAGTTTCAACTTCTGTAACTGACGTTATTTAAACGACTTTCCAGCAGATTCAGGGTTCATCATAATTCGTCAAAGATTTTCCTAAAACTCATTTTACCCTCACAAAAAAACCCGTTTTCATTATGAAAGGCGTAAGGCATATACCTTTTTTTTTTTTTTTTGCTTCTTCCTGGTACACGGACGATAAAACTCTCCTATGCAATGCAGCTGCAACGATAGCGACAACCAAGTCTGACAGAGTTGTTCAGACAGTGGGCTTGTATGTGAAGGAACTACTAACATCCATTTCGCAATTCTGATTTAAATATCTCGTCATTTTCGAAAATTATTTCAGCAGACGTCGAAAAGGTCAAACAAACTTCCTGTTTCTGCTTTAATCTGAACGTCTCTCTATCTATAATGATGTAGATGTAGAAAATAAGTACTACTACTTCACTCTCTAACCTAACCTAACCTAGTAAAATGGTGTCATGTCTCTAAGGTTCACATATAACTCAACAAAAAACGCAAATATGGGAAACACGTACATACGAGAAAAACGCAGATGGGGGAAAAAACGCAGATTTGGGAAAACTCAGAAATCGCAAAACGCTAAAAAGTGAAAAACGAAGAAATGGGCAAAAATATGCCAAATGCAAATACGGGAAAAACAGATACATGAAAAACGCAAATAACGGGAAAATGTAGACATGGGAAAAATGGAGTTATTGAGAAAAAAAAAAACCACTGACAGGTTAAACAACGGAGATATGGGAAACAGGCAGTTATAGCAATGACGCAGTTATGCGAAACACATTGAACAGGTAAAATGCATATATAGGAAAAACGAAAATATGAAGGAAATGAAAATAAGGGAAAAACTCAAATCTGACAGTAACGGAAATATGCTCATCACACACAGATATGCAAAAAATACAGACATGGCAAAACACAGATATTGTAACAATGCAAATATGGGAAAACACAAATATAGGACAAATAAAAATATGACATAAACGCAGATACGAGGAAAACTCAAATATGGGAAGAACGTAGGTACTACAACAACACAGATACGCGGAAAATGCAGATATGTGAAAAATACGTGTTTGAAACAATGCATACAAGGAAATAGCTTAGATATGAGCAAAACGAAAATATGAGAAAATGCACTGTAAGCTTCCTGTCTTAATTATTTAAGCCATGCAACGGTATGTACAAGTGCAATAAAAGACTGCTGTAACATAATTGTAACCGTGGACAAATGAAAGCTAATGCTTCCACACAAATCGTACGTATGTTAATAATTCTGCGAGCTCTATGGAGGATTACTGCATGAGTGCTGCTATTCGTCATATCATATCCAGGCATGTAAAAGTAAGGAACCTCTCTTATATATAAAAGCCGAGGCAACATTTCTACGAACACATACAGCAGTCAATTGCTAACAGTTACTTAACATTCCCAGAAAGTAGATCGGCTGAACGCCTCTTCGAGAATATGATAAAGCGCGCGAAACTTTTATCTCCTAACTCATAAAAATAGACGAGACAGTTCTGTTGTTAATCTAAGCGATTTTAACACAGTTCCACCAACTCATTGGTATCTGTGAAGGAATGACAGAGAATGTTACGACCTACTGAACAGTACTGGTCCATTGTTTCAAGTGTATACCCAGTACTCCTGATGGAAGCCGTACTCAAAATGATGCAGCTAGTGATGTAAGCAGGACGATATGCACATGCCACAGACATACTCATGAAACACAAAAGCGAGTCGTAGATGGAAAGGGCGACATTGTTCATGTGAAACCCCACCGTGTGAATCTAGAGCATCGGTTGTCAAGGTTGACTGCAGAGTACTCTACTGTCTGCACCGTATATCTTCGGCAAAAATTATGAGACTAAGATAAGAGACGCAGTGACATGCAGACATACATTCTTCTCTTGCATCGCACGTGAATAAATAGAACATGTAGAGGCTAATGAATATTGGCACCACGTACTCTCCGTTAGCAACGCGTGCGAGCCCACGCGTGCGCGTATGTGTGTGTGTGTGTGTGTGTGTGTGTGTGTGTGTGTGTGTGTGTGTGTAGGCTAGTGTACTTACGCGTGATGACAACTTCAAGGCTTCTCAACAGAAGTGATGTATCTTTGCAGTCTACACATTGCATTTCCCACAACAAGCTGTCAACAGAAGTGGTACCAGTGTGGCTACATGTGGACATTAAACAACAAACAAACTAGTCTAACGTAGTTCAGCTTACACCTTAACCTCCAAAGGTGTTAGCCATTGGCGACTGCAGATGTGCGCGACGGTTCACAGTAGTTTACGGATGCGAAGAATTTACGTCGTCCGGCGTGTTCACCGAAAGGAAGGAATAAACGCGATTTATTGGGCGCCCTTCCGCGACCGTCCGCGAACCCGCCCTAAGTGGAGACCGTAAAGCAAACCCACAAGAAGTCCCTTCCTGGCACCGCCACTATATCCAAACTTCTCGAGCCGCGGCAATATGACTCCGGTCCGTATCACCAAAGTTAAAAGACGGAACGAAACTCTTTATGTGCTCCGCTTACTACTTATGGACTACAACTTCTTTCTGTCGTAACAGTAAATAAAATAAACTGAGTTCGAGGCCTCGCCAGAACTCATTCATAACAGCCCGATTGACTTAATTTACCTCCCCGCCTCTCTCCCTATCTCTCTCTCTCTCTCTCCCTCGCTCCTATCTTCAACTTTTTTTCGCGTCTGTAGCAGTTCTGTCAAGTCGAGCCTGTCGTTCCTCTCTCAATAACTGAACAAACAAACAAACACACACACACACACACACACACACACACACACATTCACACACACACACAAAATACTTTCCAATTCTTCCATTTAGTTTTCGTTTTCCGTCATTCTATGAAGCTGAGAAAGTTCATCGTTTCTCATTAAAGTCTATCAGTTTTCTTTTTCTAGTTACCTTTCTCCTTTGCTATTTTACCCTTCTGCGGCTTTGAACACAGTCTATAAGCTTTAAGCTTTACAGTACTTTCATGCAATTGTCCATACTCCCATTCTGTCACTTCTTTGATAAAAATCCAAACAAAAGCCCCATACACATACCGTTTAACATCCAGCTATCACATTCTCGTAATTGGTTTGATATGTTCTTTTGAGTTACATCTTTGCAAACTAACAGAGCTGTACCTGTAGGTAATCCGAATTTTTAATTTTTCTGACATCCCCCGCAGTTCTTACCAATGCCATAACTGATTAACTTGGCCAGGACATCATAGATTAAAACGTAGTTGCCTGTTGATTCTTCAACAACGTCTCTTTTTTGTTGTTGTCAATTAATGCTCATTCATGTAAGAGACATTCTTGGCTCAAAAGTACCGAAAATTAAAATTCATTCTCATTCTTATGGGGGTTATGACTACTGTCTTCATCACCAGGCGACAAAATAAGACTGCTCACAAGTTTACTGCGAAAACGGCACTTGTAAAATATATACGATGAGCAATAATTGCCTGATATATCACATGTTGGAGCAGTTTTCCTCTTAGTATTGTGGCAAACTGAGATTACAAGGCTGCAGAAAAGTTCCGTGTGTAAACTTCGTCTTTTGAACTCTCTATGGAGTTTTTTGTGTCAACTGAACATTTTCACTTTTGTTAGATATTTCTTTCCTGAATCTTGTACTTCATTTTTAACGTTGCATAATGCTAGTTTACAATTTTTTTCTTCAAAGATGTCAACTCTATAAGTTAAGATAGCTGCCAGAAGATACCTGCATATTGCTTGGCCAAAAGTGTTATATGAAGCACGCTTATAATTAGTCATTCAATTCATAAAGTTTCTCGGCATACTTATTAATAAGAGTTAGCAACACACCCTGCGTAATATGCAGAAAGGTCCTATCTAACAAAAGTAAAAATGTTCAGTAGACACAGGAAACTTAGCAGATAGGCTGAAACACCAAGCATTCACATGAAATTTTCTACAGTTTTGCTGTCATGTTTTGTCACAATACTAACAGGAAAACTGCTGCAACACGTGACATATCAGGTCAGGCAGTTATTGTAAATTATATATAGCCTTTTACATGTGTCCTTTTCGCAAGTGTTGTTCAAGGTTTTGCAGATTCTTTACTTCTTTTATCAATATTCGACCACTGCCAGTGTTGTATGCTCTCTCATGAGATAGTGTCGGAGGAATATTGCAGCATTTAAGAGAATGTATGTGTCTGTCTAGTCCGTCTATATGCTTATATGCAACAAACAGTCTTCCCTTCCACATCTGATTTATATTCAATATGCTTCAACGTGGGGAATTGATAAGTAATTTCATTTTCCTTTGGAATACCATTACTTGCTGTGTAATCTACTTTGATGGAGAGACGTGAAGCCAGACTGCTCTTTTTCGTAAGCTCACAGTTTTCTTCCACCGCATAAATTCCGCCACTCTTCCTGATGGGCCATTTAACGGGGCCATGTTCCTGCCACAGAGCAGAAAGGAATCCCTTCGTACAGGGAAATAGTGGGTTACAATTCTCAGTATGTCTGTATCAACCATATTAAGCAGAAACCGAACCAGTGTATGATTTCAACTGTATCTAGGACAAACGCCACTAAACAGTATTCGATGCTGCACATAATGCTCTTAAATATTTTGTTTGGAAATTGGAAATTTGTGGTACGTTCTATGGCACCAAACTGCTGAGGTCATCGGTCCCTAGGCTTACACACTACGTAATCTTACACACACCCATGCTCGAGGGAGGACTCGAACCTCCGACGGGGGAGCCGCGCGAACAATGGCAAGGCGCCTTTACCGCACTGCTACTCCGCTCGGCAAATATTTTGTTGAATGTACTCCAACGAAAGGCTATCCCGATGGGTATATGTATGACTGTTCTGCACAGTGCATAGAGTTACACTCCTGGTATAGGTGGGTGTAAAAAAACCGGAAATTTTGTCAAATGTTCCCTTTCTGCGTCTCGAAGCTAAAACATTTTCGATGTAAACTTAAAGAAAAGAAAATATTGCAGTTCTGATTCAAACTGTGTTGATGGTAACCACTGATAAAGAATATCACTTCTATAGAAAAGCTGAATTCAAAGGAATCACTGAGTCGTTACATAAGTCACCAGACGAAATATGGGTTAAGTATTAGACTCAGGAAACGAATCGATGTGATGATCGTTTCCGGTGGACAACGTCATGTCGCCTGTTGTTAAGGGCCATCATATATACTCATTATTAAAAAAAAAAAAGAAACTTTGAGTATAAAAGTGGTAGTGGAGGAGTACATACGGTGCCATATGTAGTTTTACTTACGATCGAAACAGGCTTATGTCTGTTGAAGTTATCTTATTGATCTTGATGCAGCCTTTGGGGTAAGACGTTTTTCATTTTTAAAATCTTATGTAAGTAATATGTTATCACGTACGTAATTTTAGTAATTTCTGTATAGATTGTATTTCTGGTCTAGATGTTATTTTGATCAGAGTTTAGGATTTCTGAAGAGGGCTATATTTTTATAGCAGAAACCATGGTTAAGGTTTAGAATAAACATAATTAGTGCAATTGTGGGCTGTTTTTCATTCGAGACAAAAGATTTTGTCAACACCCAAATTACCCTTAACTCAGTTTTTTTTCCTTCTTTTCAGCCAACTTTCATTATCGTCATCAGAAGATAAGTGAATTATATTGTCATTCTGCCCGGTGTTATAATGACGTTCCAGTAAGTGTTTTCCAGCCATCAATAGTGCGATGGCATATTAATGACTGTAGAAATACAAATACGAAAACTGTAGTCTCCGTAATTAACAGTAGTCTAAATTGTTATTGCGAGACAATTCAATAGGTTTCAGACTGCAACAGAATGTTACTCGAAAAACGTAGAACAAGAGGTACGATGTCATCAAAGGGACCCAAATAAATCCCAAACTTTGTGACGGAATACCATCATTTCCACCACATTCATATATTTCCAGCGCAGGTTCGAGAACGTTTCTCAATACAAGTGACATTTCATTCGGCGCTTCTCCCTTCTCCCCCTGAGACTTTAGTTGCCTTTAAATAAGACATTTAAAAATAAATCTAAATTTAGTGGCCGCTGGTTTTTCCGCTGAATAAAGTTAGTACATAGACAAATATCGGCAAGAGAAACAAAGTTCTTAGTCTTATTCCAGTGCCAAACATTACAGGCAGAAACAGTGTCCACTTAATGTAATTCCTGCGAACTTTAAAATCTTTTAGTGGAAGCTAACGAGCCGGCCGGAGTGGCCGTGCGATTCTAGGCGCTACATTCTGGAACCGCGTCACCGCTACGGTCGCAGGTTCGAATCCTGCCTCGGGCATGGATGTGTGTGATGTCCTTAGGTTAGTTAGGTTTAAGTAGTTCTAAGTTCTAGGGGACTCATGACCACAGCAGCACAGCAGGTAAGTCCCATAGTGCTCAGAGCCATTTGAACCATTTGAAGCTAACGAACTATACCCACTGTGTTGCTCTGTTTTCAACAAAAAGGTGCTAGCTATTAAACTGAATAAAAAAGTAATAACATACAAAATTTCTGTTATTTTAGTTTAATAATACAACTATTTATGTCTATACCTTATAGATTTTACATTCTATAGGTAAAAACGGGACAGAAATACAAAAAAAGCCATCTACTTTTGTACTGGCATGTTGAAAATAAGACACAGTTTAACTACGTACGCTCTATTTTACATGTGAAGAAAACTTTCTAGAAAGTAGTTAAATTTCAGAAACTTTTTCGTTGAAAGTATCTGAAATTTTCTATAAACGAAGTCCAAAGTTCCTTATGTATGCAACCGAAAAACACAAATCTGTGTGTTACGAATGTGAAATATTCTATTGATGAACTACTGTGAGAGTGATTTACGGAGCAAAAATTGAGACATATATTCCGCTGAAGTAGTTTTGCATTTCGTGTTACGGCAGGATTCGGGCAAAATTTAAGCTCACTGACACGGAGATTTAATCGAAATGTTTACTTTTCAGTGCTGCCAAAACGAGAAAAAAAGGCACAAAAATGTCCTTCTGAAAGCGTCATTTTTACTAAATATGTAATTTTCAGGTGAGTAGCTGAACCAAAACCATACAAAACGCACATTTTTAATTTTTTGGCCTAAAACAGATAAACGATCATGAAATTTAATATTACGCCTGAAAGAAAGGAATTTAACCCATAGCAAAACACGGACAGGTTCAGAAATATGTCTGGGTGAATAAAAAGAAATAAATTGTGTTTTGCCTAACGCGGATTTAAAGAACCTAATTACAGTTACCTTTATACTGACTAGTGTAATATTTGATACTGAAGTCAGTGCTGGCTCGTAGACACATATTATCTCGCAAACAGCTCGTTTGTGGACCAATTTTTACTGGAACTATTTTGCTTCTGTTGCTTGGATAAGCAAATTATTAACATTACAACATAACCACTTATGATACAATCTACACAAAAAATTTTCACATGAGCGCCCCAGATGCTCTTCTCAATTTGACAGTCCAAGCACGTGGGTCTTAACCAGCGCTGTATATTCTCACAGTAAGGTAACTGAGGGACGGAACGAATTACAACGCCTTCACAGTACGGGACTGAAAGAATGTCTGCAGGACATAACAAGTGAGTTGACATCACTCACATGAAATGTTTTTGTGATGGAACTAATAACGTTCGGGACAACATAATGGTCAGCGTTTTTCTGCTGTTGTTATTTATCTCTGCTTGAGACATACGAGGTCAACGATAACTAAATTAGGGCTTTCTCATTTAACGAGTGGATGATAAATCCCGCGAGATAAGACCAAGATTTATGTGACCAGTCTCGGCATTAATTGTTGAGAGAAGGGTCGGTTCCTCTCTTATAGAAGCCGATAAGAAGACGTTCGTTACGCTGTTCGCTGACAGAACATATTAATTAATTCAAACAAGCGTTCCCACGCAATACATGGGAAAAGATTCAAAGTCATTGCGTAATGTGACGGAGGAAGGGAGGGAAGAGAGGAGCTACGGAGGGGGACGGGGGAGGGGTTCGTTTCGGATTAAGGCGATACTGGATCGTATGTCCGCAAATCTCTGCTTAAAGGCTTAAGCTTTCATATTAATCTCCTGTTATCAGTAACGTGTTAAGTAAGATCATCTCAGAATGATGTAATGGCGCGTTCATTAAAAAAGTTTCTCACTGTACTGCGCAGCGCTTGCATTACACAATAAATATGTCCTCCAATTAAAACATTCTACTGTACTTGAAGAGAAAAGCAATAAACCGAGGAAACATTACGGCAGTTAACAAACTCTTTTTATTATAACCGTGTAGCTGAAAGAAGCGAGCACGAAATTAATAACTTTCTTCGTGTAGCAACAGTTTTACAACCTAATCCAAATTCCATCCATAGAATTCGGCTTATTCTTGTATGATTTAGCCCGGTAAAGCAACGACGAACATCTGTGCCAAATTAAAAGGCTAAAAGCTGCAAAAAACGAGTTGAAATGCTGGTGTTCTTAGATTTTAAGCGGGCTAGACGGATGTTAGACAGTTCTCGACGACTGCATTATTACCTGCAATCACAAACAAGTACTACGTGAGTGGCACATAGCCATAATCAACCAACTGTATGCTGTTTCACCCACATCTGTCCCCAAGCAAAAACTTCTATCTCAGCCTTTTGGTTTATGTAGAACATACAGGAGTCTAACATGAACAGCTCTTCATCAATATTATTTACTACGTGACACTTTGGGCTAATGTCACCTGTTGTTATATACACTGAAGACAGCTATGTAATAGTTGAAATCTGAAACTGCTGTCATAAAACGACGGATTTCGTGATCGATTGCTGTTCTTTTCTACATTGTTTATCTACGTTTATGTCCAACCATGGACTTCTCAACCTGTTTCGACCTTTTGTCTAACGCCCGTACAGTTTAACGTGAACTCCGGAGCACTTAGCATTTTCTTCACCAACGTTCCCAGAAGTCAAAAGAGAGGTGACAGATAAAAATTCTATAGCCGACCAGGGATCGACCCCTAGATCCGTTGTCTCATACTTTACAACTGACCAACACTCTGCTGCAATACATCACGGAAACTGCAATCAAGTAAAGAACTGCACCTCATTCAGAAGCGAAAGCTGATATGAAACATCCTCTGAGGCAATCAGTGAAAGGTATAATGAATGTCCCTGGTTCAACCCCAGTAATCCAGAGAAGTGGAGTAGCAATTAGCACATTGGTTTCGCAAGCGAACTGATGGCATTTCAAATCGTAGTCATGCCATCCAGAATTAAGTTTTCCACGGTTTCTCCAAATTCCTTAAGGTAAACGCTGGGATGATTGTTTTGGTAAGATCAGGACCGATTTCCTCACCTGTTCTTCCCCAATGCGAACTTGTGTTCCTTCTATAACGACGTCACCGTTGACGCGACGATGAAGCCCCATCTTTCCTCCATCCTTTTTTCAATTCATGACACTACCGATTTCTCCACCGTGGAGTGCTACACGGGTGACCACTGAAATTTGCCGCACAGTCGAAGCTGCACGGAACAAACTAAAATTGGCGTGAAATATGCTGCATATTTGGATATACAAGTGATCTATTTTTCAACGCAATCGCTCAAAGTAGGAAGCAAAAATGCTTCCACATTCTGTACACAAATAAGAATATCCAGCGAGTTTAACGTGCAGAAATCATATTTAAATGCAAACTGTTTGTCAGAAGATCTTGTTATGCCTCTTGTAAGAAGAAGAAGCACGTGTCGGAATTGAAGCCTACGAGACTGCTGTTAATAATACCGTGATGTCGCTGCACGTGTCGATCGGGATCTCACAAATGCCATGCGAGTAGGGAATCGGTGGATTAAGAAGAATGTGGGTTCTGAACGGCCGCACGAGACTAGCACCAGAGAGTACAGACCGATTGTTCACTCGCCTGTGCAGGATATTACATAAATGCCACGCACCTGGCTCAAAAATCTGGGCTTCTCTCCAACATCATCAATATTCACACTGACAACCCGACAACGACTGGAAAGACAAGGACTGTCATCAAAGTAACCTTTGTTGCAGCTTCCGTATTGCCCAATCAAAGTAATGTGTCCAGCTGTCAGAAACCTGAATAACCACCTTTAGCAGCGCGTACCCCTGCGAGAAATGCTGGTAAAAAGTCAGGGAAGATTCCGAATCCAGCACCGTGGCCAGCTGCACTAGATTTCTCGGTTGAGGATCCATGGTGCGAACAGCCCGATTGAGGTTGTCCCACATTCTCCCGATTGGGTTTAAATTCGAGAAGCCTTTCGGCCAAGGGAGTATGGACAAGTCATTCGGGTGCTCTTCGAACTACTCACGTACACTGCTAGCTATGTGACACGTTGCTTTGTCCTGCTGGTAGATGCCTTCGGGCCGAGGAATAACAAACAGCGTGTAGGGAGGGACATGTTTTCTTTTCTTTTCTTTTTTTTCCTTAGGGACCAAACTGCAGAGGTCATCGGTCCCTAGACTTACAGACTACTTAAATTAACTTAAACTTACTTATGCTAAGAATAACACAAACACCCAAGCCCGAGGAAGGGGCGGCGCAATCTGTGACATGAAGCCTCAAACCGCACGGCCACTCCGCGCGGTGGTGTACATGGCCCCAAGGGCAGATTCATAATTGTGTTGATTCATTGTGCCCTCCAGAATGACGAGATCACCTACATAATACCACGAAAACATTTCCCAGACCATATAGGCCCTCCTCCAGCAACGACCCTCTGCTTTCAGACGTCACACGCCATACACGTCAACGGCCATCAGTTCGAGAGAGCATAAAACGTGATTCATCTGAATGGACACAGGTCGCCACACTGTGGAAGTCCAGATGCAGTACTGGTGTGGAAATTCCAGCCTTCGTCGCCGATGAGCAACAGTCAGCATAGGTGCAAGAACCAGACGCCTGTTGCGGGGACACACACGCAGCAGCTTTCGCTGAAGGGTCGTTTAGGAGACACTGTTGGTAGCCCCATGGTTCAGCTGGGTGGTCAGTCGCTCGACCGTTGCATATGTAAAAGTTTTTTAATGAAACAGAATCGTATGTAAGTTCCTAAAACTGAAAATTTATTAATCAGGTTACTGGTTTTCAATCGTGGTACGATAATCGTCAGACCATTCAAACTCCATGACGAGTGTTGGAGAGGACAGGAACAGCCCGCTATTTAGCGGTGTTGAACACTGCTCCGAGTTCCACATCTCTTAGTCCGTACATAACTCCCCAAACAAATTTGGCAAGGAGTTAAACCAAAATAGAATGATGAATACATACCTGTCATCTAAGTTCGGTTCGACTCGGTGCCTAGCTAGATTAGAATCAAAGTTACTGCCCATTCTATATAGCCCAAATCACCTAAAAATCGTGAGTTGTATATGCATTCAGAGACGTGAGGCCATCCATGTAGCGTAACGTATTGCCTGTTGGCTTCCGACTGGGAATATTCGGCCGGCGTGTGTTTTACGATTTTCCTGGCGTTTGGGCAGCATGAGTTGCTGGCTTCGTCAACTCTGGTGGCAAAAATAGTCCGTCATAAACAATGGAGAGTGAACCTCGATGAGTGCCAGCCACTCGTTCTATCTGAATGTCACGAAAATCGTTAAATAATCGTCGGTCGAAGATCCTGAGCCAAAAGCCAACAGCCAATAAGTCGACAAGTGCTCACGAAAATCTCAGAATATTTGTAAGTGGCGTAACATCGACACCATTAATGTTTGACTGATAAACATGGCACTAAGCCCGTATGGAAACTGAGGTGTAGCTGATACGCGTAATGCTGACGACTGCTATCGCCACCACAAAGATGCTCCTTGGTATCTGAGCATCGCTGGCTACATCGATAAGTGGAAGTAGCAAGACACGTCCACAGAAGTTCTCCGCGCCACCGTCGGCGACCTATCTTGAAATAGACCTATACACGGAACTAGGTCAAGTTCTAAGCCAGCCTAAGTTCCAGTCAACGCCTAGTCCACAGAAAGCAGCGAGAAGAGGGTTGTGACCGGCGAAAACAGTGCTAGAGGCAACCAGTTTGACTCTTCAAATAATCTGCAAGTCTTTGCATATGTTTGTGAACTTTGTCTTTGAACAGTGTTGCGAGAAACAGTTTTTATTGATCAGTGATTCGAGTTTTACTACCAACGACAGTGTTGCATCGCAACTGTTATCCTGGTACTATCAATGTATAGCAGAGAAGACGGTGTATAACAAAAGATAAGTGTTCGACAGTAAATATACTTCAATTCTTACATTTTACACGTGCAATAATCACGTATCACCTGTTTAGATCCCTATTAATTTGTGACAATTCGTCACAATATAACCCATCTTCATCGATTTACAGTAGAGCAAAATCTACAGCGTCAGTATAGTTGCTGACGGCTTAATCTCTACCGCGCGCACAGCAGATTCTGCGGGAAGCAGACGCAGAATTGCGATTCGGAAGCAGAGCATGAGGAGGGCGCTGCGGCGGGCGCGCCCAGTAACTTGTGTCCGCGGCGGCGGTGTGCTAATGAAAACGAGATAATATACGCGCAGCTACACATTTAATCTGCAGTTTAATAATGCAGATTTTTGGCCTGCTGGAGCGAGCCGGACGTGCAGCGGCCGCCAGCGCTGCGTTAACGCGGCCGGCGTGCTTTACGAGCGACGGTGCGCCGCCTCCGGTGGCGCGTTCGCCCAGCCGCCAGACAGAAGGGGTATGCGCCGGGAATCTGCGGCTCTGACGAATCCTCTGGAGGTCGCAGTTACCAGGTCACGTAAACAGAGTAAAAGTAAATCTTACCTAGAAATTTTTAGTGAGTGGTTAGCTGCCTTAATTGAGTAAGAATAAGCGTAATATCTTAAATGTGTACGTCGCTGCCTGCATCGAGCTGAGTAAAATCCTGCTGGTAAAGTTTTTTTCCACCATGTGCAGCCCTACATATTTATTTCTCCTAATCTTCCTCATTTATCACTATTTTCACTCTCTACCCTCCTCCTCGCATTTTCATTTTTCTACTGCTCTCTCTTCTTCCTCAGTCAGTAATCACTTTCCTAGTTTTTCATCTATTCTCTTACTATTCTCGGTACTGCTCACAAGTCCTACGCTCTCTTCTTCTAGTTCCTCATTATGTTGCTCTTATTTCTTCTCTCTTTTACTTATTTCACGTTTTTTAGATCTCTTTTTCTATTTTCATTCCTAATCCACACACCAATCGTACTTTCTCTTAAAACATTCACTCTTGCTTTTATCACTCCTCATTTTGTTCTTCATCTTTCTACTATTTTTTTATTTTGCACATCACTTATTGCGTGTGTAGAAAGATGTGCTTCCAAGATCCAAATCTAGGGAAGCCAGCTTATACTCATGTTCTACCATCGTGACTAGTCCTCCATAGCTTACCAAGTCCACGAGAATGTCGAGATGTGTATTCACGACATACTACCGGTTGGTACAGTGACCAGCACTATCAGGGTTCTTTTTATAATTACTCTACAGTTGCACTTTTATTTTCTCAAGTGAATGGAAGTATAGGTGCCAAGTACCATCATCAGTTCATCATCTTGAGCGTAGTTGCCCCAATTGTTTAGGTAAGCTGATATACCATTATACTCACTTCGCGACTTACCTACTGGGGTAAGCGATTCTGAGGATTGTGCGCCAGGAGACCTGATTTTCATATTTGTTACTAAAACAGGTAGTCATTTGACAAAGTGTGGTGTCACCGCCAGACACCACACTGGCTAGGTGGTAGCCTTTAAATCGGCCGCGGTCCGGTAGTATACGTCGGAACCGCGTGTCGCCACTATCAGTGATTGCAGACCGAGCGCCGCCACACGGCAGGTCTAGAGAGACGTCCTAGCACTCGCCCCAGTTGTACAGCCGACTTTGCTAGCGATGGTTCACTGACAAATTACGCTCTCATTTGCCGAGACGATAGTTAGCATAGCCTTCAGCTACGTCATTTGCTACGACCTAGCAAGGCGCCATTATCATTTGCTATTTATCTTGTGATGCATGTACCGTCAGACCGATGTTCACCAATTATGGATTAAAGTATTCCAGAAGCTACGTATCTTTTTTGCTAGTCTCTATTCCTTTAACTGTTCGAGACCTCACGCCAGCCTGCGTGAGCTTAAACACGTGCCTTTCGGCTTCCTCTCATAGTGGCTTGACTGTCTTGCCAAGCCACAACACAAAGTAATGGTGTGACTGTAGAATACAGCAAATAAAATGTTCGAGACGGTTTTTTCAGTTCCACTATGGTCAGTTCACCGTTCTTACTTGTACAATCCAAGCTAGAGTTCTGTCTGCAGTGGCCTTAATCTCAACGACGACTTAAAATGGACACCTTATGTTTTTCAATCCTTATGTCTCCTCTCCTCTTTCTCGTTCTCATCTTCTAGGCTTTTTGAGGTTTGCGTGTTGTTTCGCTACGGTAATACTCGATGTTTTCCATCAAATTCCACATTCAATCATCAGGATACGTCTCCTTGGATCCAAAGCACACCCGCGATTTTTCGATTCTTGCTCCTGTAATTAGAAAGACGCGAACGGACGAAGGAAGATAACTGAACTCAGAAATTTTAAAAAAAAAATAGATTTTTCCAAAATATGTCTATTTTGTATAGCACATCTTCCTGAATAGTTTTATGTATGAAACATATATATTTGAGAGATTGTAAGGCACTTTATTTGTTCTTAAGCGTCATCGTGAACGTAGAAGTGCCACTAATGAAAAACCATTTCTTGGAGAAACTCTGATTAAGGCAGCCGCAGGGCAGGACGTCACGGAAGGCCAAGAGCACCCCTGAAGCAACTGCGTAGAAATAAAATTGCGTAATTCACTGGTGATTGTAGCCTGAAATATTTAGAGTTCCGTGCCAACTAATCTCACAACCAATCGCCGGGAAATAAGTAGACTATTATTGGCACTGGCCTGTATCTTGTCTAATAACAAAGTGTTATCTTGCGGAACTTATGGTAAACATTCACGTTCGTGAAACGTTTCGAACGAGTTCCTCTGGTAAACTGTTCAGTAAATTTAAAAAGTAACCATTGCTGTTGTTGTTCTTGTTGTGGTCTTCACACGGAAGACTGGTTTGATACAGTTCTCCACGCTAGTGTCTCTTAGTGCAAATCCTTTCATCTCTGCATAAGTGCCACAACCTACATCTCTTGTATTTCTCGTTGCAGCCCGTACAAGAACGCGCGGTACAACTATAATCTTGGATACTGGAAGCTATTGGTCGCAGCAAAGATGACAACCCGTACGAAGAGCCGTAAATCGTAAGTGCTAATAATGAAGCTGTCTCTTGTCCGTGATCCCAGAGAATGCATTTTTCTGAGAACGCTAGCAAGTCACGTCAGAGGTAAGTTGTATTTCTACTGGTTGGGTGCTACGGTGCTACATATCACCGTCTAATGTCTTGTGCTATGTTTACGTCTCTACCTACTACTACTTTACATGGAGTTATGCATGCTCTGTTCGCTCTCGACCCCTAACATTTTTCCCTCTCTGCTTCTCCTGCACTATTTCTGAATGCCGTGGGAGACGTCTTACTATCCTGGCAGCTCTCGTAGCAACGATTTTCATAGAATTTCTTTCTCACCTGACCTACTTAGTATTTCATTTCTTAATCTGTCTATTTCCTTTCTAATATCGATAGCACATCATTTAACCCCATAATGCCGACTGCCATGACTCCACGTCGCACCAAAAGGACGCTAATAAATGGAAAGTTGACTGTTTTTGAGCGACAGTGAATGTAGGTACAGATCCTACACGACGCTACTAATGCCTCTGACATGTGCTGCCATTTCCTGAACGTTTCGGGTACTTTTACAGCGATCTGCTGTTCTCGTCTTTCTTACGAAACACACATGGACAGTTCAAACGTCGTGCACTATCTACACAGAGGGCCTGTGTCAATTTCAATACTCCATGTAATAAATGAAGTTATCTATTAGACTTCAAACTCAGAATAGCAGAGGCACTCCGCAAGCAACGAAAAAGAAATGAGAAAGTAAGAGATGTTGGCCTTAGGCCAACGTTCTCTTGTGTCTAAACAAGAGCAGAAACTGTTCCGGCAATTTCACGAATAAGACTATATTTCATTATACATAATTATTTAAGGTTTACGCCACCACGTATTTTTCTTATTTGTTATCACGTCAATCCTTACCAAGGTGTCATCAAGATGTTAAATAAAAATCTTTTAATAATGAGATATTGTATGTGTTCAGTTTGTCAGATGTCTGTTATCGGAAGTATGCGACATATAAAATTATACCTGACGGGTATAGCACTACTAACACAAGTTAAGTCGTGGGCTGTCCATGACTAACTTCTATGTTAGGGATATTAATTAGTAATATTCCGTCATCAGTCATAAATGTTGTTTCCTAATTGCTGAACACGACGTTTCGGAGGTAAAGCTCCATTTTCAATGACTGTGATGTCATTTGTTTCAGTTCTTCACTTTCATTAAATCACATGAGTTTCGTCTTCTGCTTTGGTGTAAACTTCCACACTTGCCGTTAACACTTTGAAGCTATTCGACACATTTGCTACAGTACTACATACTGAAATAACTATGTCAAATAGTTCCCAAATGTAAGTGCAAATGTGGAAGTTTTTCATCAGTGCAGAAGGCGAAACGTGAGTGAGAAAAAGAAGCATGTGTAAGGCCATATATGTCAGATATCCGTACTGTCCTTGAAACTGTAATTGTGGCAACAAAACGCATTGGACAGCAGCTAGAAAATAAAATTCGTGTCTGATGACGGAATGTGAATTAATAATCCCTAACCTAGGAATAACATGTCTTACATTCGACTTTATGTACTCCAGAACAATTCATTATTGGTTTTCCAGTTCTACTTATACTTACAGATGTGCTCTGCAAGCCACCGTACGATGCACGGTGGAGTTTACCTTGTACTACTGATAGTTATAGAACTTCAGCATGATTTTTATACTGTACAGGTATGTTTATTAACAGTCTGTTTTAACAGACTGTTAAAAAAGGGCATAGAACACGAAATGGTGAAAAACCACTGTCTATAAGCTTCCGTACGAGCCCTGTTTCTCTTACTTTCTCTTCACTGTTCTTACGCGGGATACATAAGAAGCGATCAAAAAGTTTCCATTTTCGGGCTTTGTTGCAGCGTGTGTGTAAGGTAGAGTGCGACTCCAGTGTAGCTATACAGACACAGACGTGTAGGGAAGGCATTAGTGTGGCATTTGTGTCTTTCCTACGTGCGTGCGTTAACAGTGGAAACGTGAACTATGGTGACATTATTAACAAATGCGTCCAAAGAGGGCTAACGTCTTGCTACTCTTTTCTCGGCTGCCGAAGGACATACGGCGTTAGACATCCAACGGAGATGCAAGAATGCATGTGGGTAGCGTGTCTGTCGAAAGAGGTTCAAGAGCCAGCTACATACTGGGAAGGTGATGCCCGCCGTATTCTCTGATTACCAGGACCCATTGCTTATAAATTACATGGAACCTGGTGTCTCCATCACTGGAGAAAGGTGCTGCGCAACGCTGGGGCAACTACGGAGTGCATTTAAGGCGAAACGTCTGCAACAAGGTGTACTGCTGTTTGATGATAATGCACGTCCCCATATCGCTAATGTCGTAATCCAAGTGGGAGAAACTCGAGCACCCGCCCTGTCGTCCTGACCTCTTCCCAAGCGATTATCACGCTTTGGGTTTTGAAGGGTCGACATTCCTGTCGGACGAGGATGTGCAGCAAGCGATTATAGACTTCTTCACGCAGCAGGACGCGGCGTTTTACAAAAGGATATATTCAACGTGGGGCGTCGGTTGGATGATTGCCTCAACGCTCTCAACGATTTTGCCTGACTGGAATGACGATTATGGACCGTATGGCCTTCGAACGGGAATCTTTTGATCCCCCGTTATACGTCAGTGGTAGTAGGATGTTCCTGCAGTCTGTTGCAAAATAATGCTTATTCTCTACACTATCTATTTATCTCTGTCAGAAAGATTATCGTCCTGTTTCCAAGGATTCCCACTGGAGTTCACGGAGCATTTCCGTAATGCTCGCGGATTTATGGGAGGTAGCGAATCTAGCAGCACGTCTCTTAATTCATTCGATGTCTTCCTTTAATTCGACCTGTTGGTAAACACCTGCAGATTGCTGGTCACCATATTCATCAGAGCGTTTATGTATACCGGCAATAACAAAGGCCCTTTCAAACTTCCCTGGGGCTCTCCTAAAGACGCCATTGTGTCCGATGAACACCCGCCGTTCAGGAAAGCATGCTGGATTCCATTACTTAACAAGTCTTGCTAGCATTATGTTTCGTAGCTATCCATGCAATTACCTGAGAAAATATTCCATAAGGTCGGATCTTTCTTAACAAATGTCATACGAAATTTTAATAACTTCAGATTCTGGATGGCGAAATTGGAAATGTTCGTACTGCTCATTTCCCGCTTCATTCTCCGTATTCTCCCTAAGCCCCGTTACGAAACCTGCAACCTCTCCATTAAAAATCGCAGATTAATTCACGTGCCGGCCGCTGGTGGCCGAGCGGTTCTAGGCGCTTCAGTCTGGAACCGCGTGACCGCTACGGTCGCAGGTTCGAATACTGCCTCGGGCATGGATGTGTGTGATGTCCTTAGGTTAGTTAGGTTTAAGTAGTTCTAAGTTGTAGGGGACTGACGACCTGAGATGTTAAGTCCCATAGTGCTCAGAGCCATTTGAACCATTAATTCACTTGAAGGGCGCGGCTACACATAAATGTGAGCTTTCGAATGTCCTCCCCACCTACATTCTCTCCACCTCCGTCGTTCCTCTACTGCTCATCCTCTGACCAGACAAAGACAGCTGCTTTATGTGCCGTATCCCAGAATCAATGATCACCGCGTCACTTTTATTTTTGATGCCCCTTCACCGATGACCCTGCCAACAGTGCGAAATATTTTGACAGTCCAAAATGCTGGGTCACCCGCGTGAGTTAGCTGTCGCCCAGCACTTTTCAATACTTTGCCGAACGCCGTAAAACTGCGCTGGCGGACCGCGTGTCCCCCGCCGTAAAGCAAGCTCGCCTGCCGCTCGCCGGGCCCGTAAACCTGCGGCGCGGCATGTTTATCGCTGTTTACCCTGGTTACTTATGGGCAGAGCCCAGCGGGGCGGGCTGGCTCGTGGGCCGTCACTTCCGCGATCTGCGACCCACCCTGCGCGAGGCGCAACTGACGGCGCCGAGAGTATTTCTGGAAGGTTTAGAGCCAAAAATCCTGAGGACTTCATCGCAATACTCGCAGCTCCTTGATAACCCCAGACTCCGGTAAATCATTCGCGAACATATACATATGTAGATGTAGCTGAACGATTTTCTCTACAGCTGTTAACAGATTTTTCAAGCAACGACTGTAAAGACTGAAGATAGCAGACATAAAATACAAGGAGCGAAATGTTATTTACAACTTTTACAGCAACCAGACTGAAATTATAAGAGTCCAATGACATGAATATAAAGCACTGGTTGAGAAAAGCGAGACAGTTTTGGCTTATTTAGATTTTATTTAATCTGTACACAGAGCAAGCATTAAATGTAAGTAAGTAAAATTTTGGAAAGAGGATTACAGATCAGTGAGAAGAAATAAAAACTTTCAAGTTTGCTGACGACACTATAATTCCATCACAGACTGGAAAGAAATTGGAAGAGATCTGAATGGTATGGATAGTGCCTTGACAAGAGGATATAAGATGACTATCCACAAAAGTAAAACAACAATAATAAAATGTAATAGAAGTAAGTCAGGTGATGTTGAGGAAATTAGAGTAGGAAACAGTCAGTCACAGTAGTCAATTGGTATTTCTATTTGAGCACAAAACTAACTGATGATGCCCGATGCCGGCCGGAGTGTCCGAGCTGTTCTAGGCGCTTCAGTCCGGAACTTCGCTGCTGCTACGGTCGCAGGTTCGAATCCTGCCTCGGGCATGGATGTGTGTGATGTCCTTAGGTTAGTTAGGTTTAAGTAGTTCTAAGTTCTAGGGGACTGATGACCTCAGAAGTTAAGTCCCATAGTGCTCAGAGCTATTTGTACCATTTTTTTTTATGATGCCCGAAGTATAGAGGTAAAGGTAGAAAAGCGACTCTGAAAAGGAGGATTTTTTTACATCCAATATGTACTTCACTGTTAGGAAGTCTTTTATAATTTATCTCGAGTGCAGCCTTACACGGAAGTGAAACACGGACGATAAACAGTTCAGACACGGCTAGAATAAAAGCTTTAGAAATATCGTCTAGAGAAGAATACTCAAGATTAGTTGGGTAGACCGAATTACTAAGGAGAAGGAGGTGAATGAAGTTAGAGAAAAAATAATACTGTGATACAACTTCACTAAAAGAAGAGATAGGTTGATACGATGCATCCTTTTGCTTGAAAGAATCTAAGTGGTAATGGAGGTGAGGGCGGGTGATAAATATTGCAGGGGGAGACCTTGACACTTTCCCATCAATGCAGTAATATGTAAAGATGCGTGCATGATCAAGTGGTTATTCCGAAATGAGACTTACACAGGAGAGAGTAATATGGAGTGCTGCATGAAACCAATCTTCGGACCACAAAGTATCTTCATAAAAGCCAACTTATCAGTCTTATTGAATCAGTGGTTCTTATTTCTGGTGTTATTCGGCTTTATCTATGAATTTTATTTATTACTAGTAATGTAACATTTCCAATAAGATGCTGTCTACAGAATTGAGATTTCAGAAGACGCTTTTCTTTTGTAATTATATTCTCACTTTGTGAGGTCTGACTTCCGTTCTTCAGCCATTGTGTTACATAATTTTAGGTTTAGTATGAAGTAACTGAAGAAGTTTAGGCATTTGATCTCCGTCATGAAAATGGTAATTTATATTCTCTTCATTATGAGGATGACATCACAGGAGTTCCTTTCCGCTATGGATAAGGATTGGGACATGGGTAGTGTTGGAGAGGATGTTATATGGAAAAGTATGTGGGATGTCTGTATGGAAAGGAAGACAGGTAGAATGTACGTGTTAGGAGACGAGCGCGATGCCAGAAACGGTGCATTGAAGCCTTCAGTTAGAGTGGGTTGTGGTGGGTAGGCGGGTAAATTTCATAGATGAGTTCATGATGTGGGAGGGGTAGGTGATTAAAACTTACTTTGAGGAAGGACATTGAGTGTCTATAGATGGAAGGAAACTGGGACCCACTGAGAGGGCCGCAGCAGAGGCGAAGGTGTTCTAGGAGTCGAGGTAATGTGGGGACTTTAAGAGCTGGTACAGCTTGTGGATGCGAGAAAGTAGTTGCGTACAGACAGTGATGGGGATAAAACTTGGGAAGAGCGGAAGTCCAGGCTACATTTGGCATAAGTCAGGATGGGACGCATGAGGGTTTTATATCTATGAAAAATGCTCGTGGTTAGAAGTTTTATCTTATTACGTAATTTCTTTTGCATGGTTAGCAGGTTAGGTTTTGAGCAGAGCTTTAGTGCAAGCCGCCTTAGAGCTTTAGTTAGGTGGGTCAGATTGGATGTATTGCCTAAAGTGGTAGGCTGCTTTTGACCTATAATTATTGTTTCGTTTTTACAGGAATTATGGAAAGGTACCACTAGTTACACTGGGAAATGAAGTTGTCCAAATATACGTGGATATTTGGGATGACTGGAGAATAATATAGATCACGAGGAAGGAGATCTGGTCAGAAAACTGGAGTGGGAAGGAATAGTTTTTGGGACGTTGACTGTATGTATGAGATAAAGATCCTTTGGAGTGAAGGGGTGAGAATCTTCGCAGTAGGAGAATTATCGAGAGATTTATCGTAGCCGGTTCGCGGATTACAGCTGAGAGCAACAGAGGCCAGCGGAGGCATTAATTCATTTACGATGGCACTCAGGCTGCCGCTTCTCCAGAATGGGTATTGCGTCACGGCCATAACGACGCAAATGTCTTTTATGTCCGTCTTCTTGAACGTGTGCTACTGACGCTGTTTGGCGAAGAGTGGCATAATGCAGCAGTAAAGATAACCGGGAAAGGACGCGGACACTCGGTTCCCGCTAGGAGAGTGATAATTTATAGGACCGGAGGTTGTACGCTCGCGTCACGACCAGAGCTACGTGGGTGAACAGTTAAGCGGATGAGAAATAAGAATTACAGCCCATCCACTGCCATGAGGCACACGAGAAGCTAAGCATTTCAATATTCATTACGATGGGTGACCTGATTTCTGCCTACAGTCTAGGCATAAGATGAAACTGACCTCTTTCGAAAATCTGTAGATGACTGTTAGCTATGTGTATTGCCAACCTGGTAATAAAAAAGGTTCAAACGGCTCTAAGCACTATGGGACTTAACATCTGAGGTCATCAGTCCCCTAGACTTAGAACTACTTAAACCTAACTAACCTAAGGACATCACACACATCCATGCCCGAGGCTGGATTCGAACCTGCGACCGCAGCGGCCGCGCGGTTCCAGACTGAAGCGTCTAGAACCGCTCGGTCACAACGGCCGCCACACACATTTAAAACTGGCAACTGCTATTGACTATGCTTATAAATCAGGCTACAGGTCACATTACTTACCATTTACTACCTGAAGACTAACTGTAAGACAATTGAATTGCAGTGGTGTGAGAAATGAAAGTAACCTTCCCATGATGTGTGACTGGTGATAAACATAGCTCGATAAAACTTGGACCATACACAGAAACATCTGTTACAGTATAGTACAGAAGGTAAATAAAAGATCTACGCACTGAGACGAGCAGAAATGACTTACTGAGAGACAATAGTTCCACTGAAGTCACCTCGATTAATGATGGTCCCCACCGCGATTAATGATCCTCCACTGGATTAATGATCTTCCACTGGACATCGCAAAAGGCAGCACGTGGTTCTTAATAGGATGTGAGGTCACCACGAACGGTCATCCATGCTCTGCAACGCTGCCCCACGCTCGCCGTAAGGTTGATAAGGATTTCGTGTGGTAGGGGATTTCATCCCTCGACCACCGTGTTTATCAATGGCTGGATGATCGTTTGTGCATGTATCCGCGCTGCAATATGTGTTCCCAAAGTATCCCGCACGTACTCGGTCGGATATAAGTCGGGGGAGCCGGCAGGCCTACCCATTTGCCGATATTCCCTGGTTTCCAAATCTCCTCCACCTGTACAGTCCGATGCGATCACTCATTGTCACTCCTAAAAATAAAGTTGCGGCCCCGAAAGCACCCCTCAAAAGCCGCAGATAGAGAAGGGGTGCAATATCACAATACTGTGGAGCCGCGAGGATGTGGTGTTCAAAGATTTGGACGTCAGTACGCCCGAACAACGTAATACCTCCCCACACCGTGACAACTGGACGTATAAAGCGATAACTTTGATGCTAGACGTGCCCTCATATGCCGAAAGGTAGGAATACGTAATGTGCCCACGAACATTATCGACCGTGACCGTTTCCGTGGCCCATATGTCCTGGTAAGGGGTATAATTGTGCATGGGCGTACTAGCCTCCAAATCTTTGTGCACGGTACACTCATTGGTCAGCGATATTGTGATACTGTACCCCTTTCTGATGTGGGTCTTTTGAGGGGAGTATTCGGCCCTAGCTTCATCTACACCTAATCTACATCTACATTTACATGGTTACTCTGCAATTCACAAGTGCCTGGTAGAGGGTTCATCGAACCATTTTCAAACTACCTCTCTACCATTCCCCTCTCAAATGGCGCGCGGGAAAAAGGAACACCTAAGTCTTTAAGTTCGAGCACTGATTTCTCTTATTTTATTATGATGATCATTTCTCCCTACTAAGTCGTTGTCAACCAAATATTTTCGCATTCCGAAGAGAAAGTTGGTGAATGAAATTTCGTAAATAGATCTCGCCGCAAAGAAAACCGCCTTTGTTTCAGTGACTGCCACCCCAACTCGCGTATCATATCAGTGACACTCTCACCCCTATTGCACGATAACACGAAATGGGCTGCCCTTCTTTGCACTTTCTCGACGTCCTCCGTCAATCCTACCTGGTAAGGATTCCACACCTCGAAGCAATATTCCAGCAGACGACGGACAAGGGTAATGTAGGCTGTCTCTTTAGTGGGTTCGTCGCATCTTCTGTTCTGCCAACAAAGCGCAGTCCCCACAATATTGTCTATGTGGTCTTTCCAATTTAAGTTGCTCGTAATTGTAATTCCTAAGTATTTAGTCGAACTGACAGCGCCATTAGACTTGTGCGATTTATAATATACCCAAAATTTATCGGATTTCTTTTAGCACCCATGTGGATGACCTCGCACTTTTTTTTTGTTTAGTGCCAATTGTCACTTTTCGCACCATAGAGAAATTCACTCTAGATCATTTTGTAACTAAAAATTGATCGTCTGATGATTTTACTACACGGTAAATTACTACATCTTCTGCAAACAATCCAAGGGGGATGCTCAGATTATCATCTAGATGATAGCAGAGGGCCTATGACACTACCTTGCAGAGCGCTAGATATCACTTCTGTTCTACTGGCTGATTTACCGTCTATCACTACGAACTGTAACCCCTCTGAGACGAAATCACGAATCCAGTCACACAACTGAGACGATACTCCATATGCACGCAATTTGATGAATAGTCGCTTGTGAGGAACGATATCAAAAGCCTTCTGGAAATCTAGGAATATGGAATCCAGCTGAGATCCCTTGTCGACACCACTCGTTACTTCATGGGAATAAAGAGCTATCTGCGTTGCACAAGAGCGATATTTTCTGAATCTGTGCTGATTACGTATCAATAAGTCATTTTCTTCAAAGTGATTCATAATGTTCGCGTACAGTATATGCTCCAAAATCCCACTGCAAATTGAGGTCAGTAATACGGGCCTGTAATTCAGTGGGTTACTCCCACTTCCTTTCTTGAATATTAGTGTGACCTGTACTACTTTCCAGTCTTTAGGAACAGACCTTTCGTCAAGTGAGCGGTTGTATATGATTGCTAAGAAAGGCGCTATTGTGTCTGCATACTCTGAAAGGAACTTCATTGGTATACCATCTGGACCGGAAGACTTGCCTTTCTTAAGTGATTTGAGTTGTTTCGCAACACCTAAGATGTCTACTTTTATGTCACTCATGCTAATTCGAATTCTGAAATATTTACTTCATCTTCTTTCGTGAAGGAAGTACGGAAAACTGTATTTAGTAACTCCGCTTTAGTGGCACCATCATCGGTAACATTTCCATCGCTATCGCGCAAGGATGGTATTGACTGTTTTTCCCACTGGTGTATTTTACATACGACCTGAATCTCTTTGGGTTCTCTACCATATTTTGAGACAATGTTTCATTGTGGAAACTATTAAAAGGATCTCGCATTGACGTCCCCCTAAATTTCGAGCTTCCGTGAAACTTAGCCAGTCTTGGGGATTTCGCTTTCTTCTGAATTTGGCATGCTTTTTTCATTGCTTCTGCAACAGTGTTCTGACGTTTTTTGTGTACCATGGTGGCTCAGTCGCGTCTCTTATTAACTTAATGCGGTATGAATCTATCTATGCTGTCGATACTGTATCTTTGAATTTGAGCGATATCTGGTCTACACTTACATAATTAGCTTGGAAGGGATGGAGACTCTCTCTTAGGAAGGCATCAAGCGAATTTTTATCCGCTGTTTTAAATAGATAGCCGGTCGGAGTGGCCGAGCGTTTCTAGGCGCTACAGTCTGGAACCGCGCGACCGCTACGGTCGCAGGTTCGAATCCTGCCTCGGGAATGGGTGTGTGTGATGTCCTTAGGTTAGTTAGGTTTTAGTAGCTCTAAGTTCTAGGGGACTGATGACCGCAGCAGTTAAGTCCCATAGTGCTCACAGCAATTTGAAACATTTTTTAAATAGATATATTTTGCATTTATTTTTAGTAGTTTTGGTTGATATGGTTTAGAGCCTTGTGTTCACTAATCCCTGTATCCGTCATGACGCTCTCTATTAGATCAGGATTGTTTGTGGCTAAGAGTTCAAGTGTGTTATCGCAAACATTTACAATTCGTGTGGGCTCATGAACTAATTGTTCAAAGTAATTATCAACGAAAGCATTTAGTAAAATTTCGGAAGATGTTTTCTGTCAACCACCGGCTCTGAACTTCTATTTTCGCCACTTTTATGGCTGACAATACGCGCCACATCGAACTGCGTAGGTGAAGGACCATTTGTAACCAGAAGATAATCGGCGAATGGACTGGCCTGCCCGTTCTCCTAACTCAAACCTCATCGCGCAGATGTGGGATGCATTGGGGAGGCGTACCGCAGCACGTCCACATGCACCAGCGAAGATACATCAGTCGTGAGCCGCACTAGTAGACGAATGGAACGCCCTACCACGAGCCCAGTAGCCAGAATGGGAGAACGTTGTAGAGCATAGACTGCTGTCCGTGATGGCTCCACGTCATATTAAGAACAATACCACATTTTCTGTACTGTCCAAGGGACCGTCTAAATCGCAGTGAATTCAATGTAATTATTGTCCTTCTGTGCGGCTGGTCCCGGCGGAGGTTCGAGTCCTCTCTCGGGCATGGGTGTGTGTGTTTGTCCTTAGGATAATTTAGGTTAAGTAGTGTGTAAGCTTAGGGACTGATGACCTTAGCAGTTAAGTCCCATAAGATTTCACACACATTTGAACATTTTATTGTCCTTCAATAAAAGTGTCATTTCTGTTCGTCTCACTGGATTTTTCTTTCAGTTATCTTCTACATCTACATCTGCATCTACATCTACATCCATACTCCGCAAGCCACCTGACGGTGTGTGGCGGAGGGTACCTTGAGTACCTCTATCCGTCCTCCCTTCTATTCCAGTCTCGTATTGTTCGTGGAAAGAAAGATTGTCGGTATGCCTCTGTGTGGGCTCTAATCTCTCTGATTTTATCCTCATGCTCTCTTACCGATATAAAAGAAGGAGGGAGCAATATACGGCTTGACTCCTGAGTGAAGGTATGTTCTTGAAATTTCAACAAAAGCCCGTACCGCGCTACTGAGCGTCTCTCTTGCAAAGTCTTCCACTGGAGTTTATCTATCATCTCTGTAAATGATCCTGTAACGAAGCGCGCTGCTCTATCTCTTCTATCAACCCTGTCTGGTACGGATCCCACACCGGTGAGCAGTATTCAAGCAGTGGGTTGTGCTATACTGCAACGGTTCCGTCATTGTACGGTCCAAGTTGCATAAAGCTATGTTAGCTGGCAGTGACACACCATACCGAAGTTACTTTCGTTTTTACGATTTGATCACTAGGTATTAATTATTCAAATCCGACTTTACTGCAAACAGCGACTTTTTCCTTTCATAATCCCGAGGCAGTTTGCCAGCTGAATAACCACCTGTACCTCTTCCATATTATTATCTTTTGAGACAAAGGTTACGTGAGTGACAGTTTTATCTGGCAGCAAATATTTCATTTGACACTCTTCCTCAATTCTCTTTGAAATACCGCTGCAGGAACAGGGAACGCTTTCGCGCGTTAGCACCTGCACGTCCAGGTGCTCAAAGGTAGGATGTTGCGTAACAGAGGTACAGCAGCAATGAAGGTTTTCCCAGCCGAGCGTGAAAAACCGCGTCCGGCATGTCCTTGCACACCCAGGTCGTGGCCGACTGTGTGGGAGGCACAAAAAAGCTGCTTCCCTACCAGTTTTTCGCTGCCCCGGTGCAAACGCCTGCGGCTGCAGATCGGCTGTTACTGCAGTGGCGGTTACAGTGTGTTACTGAGTATAGTTTTGCCGACGCAGCAAATAAAGCGATATTGAGCAGCTTCGTCTGATCTATAAATAAAAATCACAACATAGTAACTAAAATTGAATTATTTAATTAGTACGAATGTCAGGAGCTTTACTCCGTCATCAGGCGGCTGTTTTGGTGTTAAGCTCATCAGCATCAATCCTGCAAAAACAACCATGCTGAAATACCTAGAATGTTTAAAATTTGTCGCTTTGATTTCTTATTTGAAAGACATAGTGAAAAAGGATTACGATGTGCAAAAAAGAATTAGAATAAGTAACAAGAGAGAAAATGCAAGCACATGTTTACAGAGAAAAAAGTCAGAATTAAGTTTTGAACATAATCGAAAGAGAGCAACTGCTAAAATACAATGTGAAAAACCACACAGATGAAGTTGGGGCACATACAGGGTGTTTCAAAAATGACCGGTATATTTGAAACGGCAATAAAAACTAAACGAGCAGCGATAGAAATACACCGTTTGTTGCAATATGCTTGGGACAACAGTACATTTTCAGGCGGACAAACTTTCGAAATTACAGTAGTTACAATTTTCAACAACAGATGGCGCTGCAAGTGATGTGAAAGATATAGAAGACAACGCAGTCTGTGGGTGCGCCATTCTGTACGTCGTCTTTCTGCTGTAAGCGTGTGCTGTTCACAACGTGCAAGTGTGCTGTAGACAACATGGTTTATTCCTTAGAACAGAGGATTTTTCTGGTGTTGGAATTCCACCGCCTAGAACACAGCGTTGTTGCAACAAGATGAAGTTTTCAATGGAGGTTTAATGTAACCAAAGCACCGAAAAGCGATACAATAAAGGATCTGTTTGAAAAATTTCAACGGACTGGGAACGTGACGGATGAACGTGCTGGAAAGGTAGGGCGACCGCGTACGGCAACCACAGAGGACAACGCGCAGCTAGTGCAGCAGGTGATCCAACAGCGGCCTCGGGTTTCCGTTCGCTGTGTTGCAGCTGCGGTCCAAATGACGCCAACGTCCACGTATCATCTCATGCGCCAGAGTTTACACCTCTATCCATACAAAATTCAAACACGGCAACCCCTCAGTGCCACTACCATTGCTGCACGAGAGACATTCGTTAACGATATAGTGCACAGGATTGATGACGGCGATATGCATGTGGGCAGCATTTGGTTTACTGACGAAGCTTATTTTTACCTGGACGGCTTCGTCAATAAACAGAACTGGCGCATATGGGGAACCGAAAAGCCCCATGTTGCAGTCCCATCGTCCCTGCATCCTCAAAAAGTACTGGTCTGCGCCGCCATTTCTTCCAAGGGAATCATTGGCCCATTTTTCAGATCCGAAACGATTACCGCATCACGCTATCTGGACATTCTTCGTGAATTTGTGGCGGTACAAACTGCCTTAGACGACACTGCGAACACCTCGTGGTTTATGCAAGATGGTGCCCGGCCACATCGCACGGCCGACGTCTTTAATTTCCTGAATGAATATTTCGATGATCGTGTGATTGCTTTGGGCTATCCGAAACATACAGGAGGTGGCGTGGATTGGCCTCCCTATTCGCCAGACATGAACCCCTGTGACTTCTTTCTGTGGGGACACTTGAAAGACCAGGTGAACCGCCAGAATCCAGAAACAATTGAACAGCTGAAGCAGTACATCTCATCTGCATGTGAAGCCATTCCGCCAGACACGTTGTCAAAGGTTTCGGGTAATTTCATTCAGAGACTACGCCATATTATTGCTACGCATGGTGGATATGTGGAAAATATCGTACTATAGAGTTTCCCAGACCGCAGCGCCATCTGTTGTTGAAAATTGTAACTACTGTAATTTCGAAAGTTTGTCTGCCTGAAAATGTACTGTTGTCCCAAGCATATTGCAACAAACAGTGTATTTCTATCGCTGCTCGTTTAGTTTTTATTGCCGTTTCAAATATACCGGTCATTTTTGAAACACCCTGTACATAAGTGACCTACAAAATGACCATTGTAACAAAGCAATATATCCTGAAGTGATAGCGACCGGCGTAGCTGACGTGGGTACTTACCGAAATCAAGCAACCTGTTGATGAGAGACTGAGCGAGGTGGCGCAGTGGTTAGCACACTGGACTCGCATTCGGGAGGACGACGGTTCAGTCCCGCGTCCGGCCATCCTTATTTAGGTTTTCCGTGATTTCCCTAAATCGCTCCAGGCAAATGCCGGAATGGTTCCTTTGAAAGGGCACGGCCGACTTCCTTCCATAATCCGATGAGACCGATGACTTCGCTGTTTGGTCTCTTCCCCCAAACAATCCAAAAATATTGATGAGAGGCAAGGGGGCTCACCGACATCAAACATCCCAATGGAAACAGAAAACTGTTACATCCGCATCGTTGTTCCTGGATCACCTTAAACGTAGTTTCTAACCAGACATTGAAACGGGTAGAAACGGGTAGCCATATGGTACTGTACTATCAAATTTGCAACACTGAAATAAATTTCGGACGTAACTATCAACCTTTAGAATACAAAGTTTACGTCTGCATCGTAAATGAAATGTAGGATCAAATTCGTCGGTTCTTAATTGCAAAACCAGGCACATTTTATGTTTGCCGATCACTGCGCCATCTACCACGAATGTAAAACAATGGTGGACGTAAACCTTAAGTGTCCTTTTGGCGTAGAATACGAATATGCAATAAAAATGGCAGGTTTCCATTTGAAAATAGGAAACTGACCGTGACCGCGCAGAAAGGGTGGTTAGGATATGTCCATTTGCAGCACAGAGAGATGTCCGCTTTACTAATATTAACTTTCTCCTACAACATTTTTTTGTGCGATGCGGCGTTTTCGAGATATTTGTTTTAGTTGTTTCATGTTAAACAAACTCCCGGTGTATGTACTCGCCCTAAACAGCCTGGTCCGAGTTGAGGGCCACAGCATGCTGGCCCTGTGGTCCGCGCTAACGGTACACCGTCCGGTTTTAATCCGCCTCCAACAACTGAATTCGATGCACTCTCCGCTGCTAAGCGGACCACTTTCATTCATCGCTGCTGTATTAACTGCGTCCATTACGCAGTGTTAGCGGGGGCACACATGTAAATACAACCGACGCAAGTGTTTAGCTCGCGAGGCCTCTCGGTTACTATGCGACATATAACAGCTGTTAGCAATCTGCATGAGTTTTACATGGCAGCTGGTGCAAAGTGCAGGTGAGCCTTGTTTCACGACCGGATTGTCTGAGAGCCGACGAAGTATATATACTTGTCGTTGACGACACCTATATCACGTGTATGGTCAGTGGTTGGTAACTAAATATGAATGTGTATACACGAAGACGTTAATGGGTATGTTGGCAATACTGGTCGAGGGCATTTGTTACAAGCGGAAAGAGCATGTTTCGAATTTTGTAGCAGAAAGAGAGGGATTGTTAAGTTTAGGTAGGTACCAGGTAGAGAACGTCTTGGAAATGGAGACAGACGTAGGACTGTACGAAGTAGAGCCTAATCGGAATGCTGAAGCTTATCGCAACTTGCAGCAAGAACCTGTTACAGGCATTGCAAAATATTGCTGAAGATGGATCTACGTTACTTGGATGTTCAGAATTAACGGGGCGGTTTTGGTGTGGCTCGCTGTGGTATTTTGAGGATGCAGAACTTACGCCAGATGTGTATAAATGTCTAGCAGGCATGGATCGTGAGACGGGTGTATGCAATGGGAAGTTCCTGCAAGATAAATATAAAATTGTTGTTGGCGAAGACTCTGGTGTTATTCAAGTACTCGCCTTGATTGAATCTGAGAATAAAGATTCATTTCATTTTACATGCCTCGGGTCTGCTTGCGAGCATGATGATAGTGTTAGCTCCCTTTCAACATTTAACGATAAGAAGAAGGTTGTTTCAGGAAGTTTTGATTGCAGTGTAAAGGTATGGGATATAGAGGCACTAGCTCCAGAACATACGTACAGACCTGCTCACGCACATCATGTGACGTCAGTGACAACTAGTCCTATGGACAGATGCCTTCTGGCATCAACTTCTCTTGATGGTACAGCACTATTCTGGGACACAAGGAAATCCCAACCATCTTCAGTTTTATTGAGGGATGTAGGGTTCACTTCAGTAGACTGGCGGCCACAAAAATCTGAGTTTCTTGTTGTTGGTTCCATAACTGGTGATATTTTTACTGTCGATGTTCGGCACCCGAAGCAACCTCTGGATACATTGACTGTATTTAGCAGACCTGTCTATAAACTTAGGTTTTCCAATTGCCATGATCTGTTGGCAGCCTGTGCTGAAAGTACAGAAGTAAAAGTATTCGACTTTAAGAGCGACACAGTAACAGAAATCTATTCTGATGACCGTCACAAGGACTTTGTTCGTGGTATTGCATGGCATCAAAGGGACACATCATTTTACACCTGTGGATGGGATAAGCAGGTATTTCGCCATATTCCAAGTGAAGCTTCAGCAGGAATGGAAGTAAACGATGTTGGTGGAGATCGTGCCCTTTCTTAGGAAAGCTTTTCCTCCTCGAAAATTAATGTTATTAATTTTGAAGAATTTTTTAAAAATAAAGGATTTCTCTCAACTGGTAAAAAAAAAAGTGTACGTTCGGTGATTAACAACTGATACACTGCTCGCCTTGCGAAATGCTGTTGTATAAGATTGTTAACGCCTCACTTTGCATACTGCTGAGAGTTCCGTACTTGAGTATGAAGTAGATAGCTGGCCCTCGGAGGAAGGAGGCACATGCTGAAGCGTTCGACATTAGTTCTTCAGTCGCACAGAGGAAATTGTGTCTATCAAAATATCTGGTGTTGATATCAAAAGTATAATAAATCATTTACGATTTTCACAAACTTTTTTGTTTGATGGTTTCTTAGTCGCTGGTACTCCTCCTCACAAATCTAACACCTATCATCAGTCAGCATCTGCAATATCAGATCGGATACGTCCTTCGGGACTGACTCTACCTATGCATAACACTGGACCGAGCGAGGTGGCGCAGTGGTTAGGCACTGGACTCGCATTCGGGAGGACGACGGTTCAATCCCGCGTCCGGCCATCCTGATTTAGGTTTCCGTGATTTCCCTAAATCACCCCAGGCAAATGCCGGGATGGTTCCTCTGAAAGGGCACGGCCGACTTCCTTCCCCATCCTTCCCTAATCCGACGAGACCGATGACCACGCTGTTTGGTCTCCTTTCCCAAACCAACCAACCTATGCATAACACTGAATCCTTCTCCATCTCCTTCTCGATTTCAGCCATACAGCTCTGCAAAAACCTACCCGTATCCTGCGACTTATCAAAAACCATTCCGCATTCAAGAAGATATTAAACTTTTGTGTGTTATCGACGGTATACTTTCTCTCTCAAGATATTCCAGCTGTTTTCCGACTGTCCAACAGTGAAGCAGTATCACATCGTCAACACTATCCACGCTCTTTTCATACAAGTGTTTTTTGTTTACTTTCTCCCATCTATAATACATCCACATCTACATTAATACTCCGCCAGCCACCCAACGGTGTGTGGCGGAGGGCACTTTACGTACCACTGTCATTACCTCCCTTTTCTGTTCCAGTCGCGTATGGTTCGCGAGAAGAACGACTGCCGGAAAGCCTCCGTAAAGTCTTGTAAATCCTGCTATCCTTATCACCTCAGACTTCTCTGCAAAACTTGAGGGCGAGACAGATTAAGTAACGGTAAATATAAATACTAGGTATAAATGAATGAAACTGTAGAAGCATGTTGCCAAATGTCTCCCAGTCGTGCCCAGAAACCTGGACGTCAGATGGAGTGCAGTCATAGTGAATACAGCGCCAAATGGGGCTGGCCACGCATCACGAGACAGTTGAAGGAACGAGAAAAGACAGTCTTGTCAACCAGCGACTAGTTATGGTGCACTATGGCGGTGTTCTCCGTTACAAAATAGCCCAGAAAAATTTAGATGACTTCAAAGGGGAAGAATCATCGGGAAACTGGAAGAAGGACGAAGTGTGACGAGTGTACCCGAAAAGTTTGGTACTGCTTACAGCATTATTAAACGGGGCCGGGGAGAATTCCGAAACACAGGCACTACTGCCCGAAGGAGGGGAGGTTTTACTTTTTGTTTCTATCTATATACTCTGAATAAAGAAGGAACATCAGTTCACTGTCTCATGTACATCGAGGTCTCTATGGAGAACCATTCTGCCATTTGCCTGCAGTGACTGATCTGATCACTCGACACATAAGTCAGGCGGATTTTAAGTCCGATTGTTCCACAAGTGAGTCGATAATCTCTGATTCATATTTTGAGGGCATGACGAGATAAGTAACAGAAATGTGGAACTGGTGCAGAAAATTAATTAAATTAGTAAAAAAACAACGTAAAACCAGTACACTGAAAACAAGAAATAGACGATTAATAAAAACTTTGTGTGCTAATGCTTGTGATAACTCCGAAGAAAGATCGAGTACAAGCTGAACGAGGATAAAAAAGAATGAAACTCAGTCGTAGTCAAAAGTAAAATCTCAGTTTGCCTGAAACTGTAGTCGTTGCCACTTCTAACGTTTAGGAGTAGTTAAACACATATTTATAAACCATCCATATAATGAAATAATCAAAGGCATGATACTTTGATACGTGATAGAACTAAGAAACACGAAAAAGGGGAATGTAGTTAGGCGAACTAACGTATTAGGGCAATTACTTAATTCTTCCTTGTAAGTAAGAAACTAGATAATGATAAAAAGTTAGGAGTCCGATCAGCAAGCAGCCAGACTATACGTGGATGCGACAAGCTGAAGACTGTGATATGTAAAGCATCTGGAGATGTTTCTCTCCTACACGAGGTCACAGTTGCCGCTGATGATAAGGGTGACTCGTGTTATCTTATTCCCGTAATGCATCAGCGTGCGGAAACGAATCCCTGTTGATACAAGTTGCTTCACCACAAGTTCTGTTTACGCGTCAGACCAGTGGTGGTAATCCCTGAATTTATACATGCTCGTGCATCGTCTGTGCAATGCTTATTGCACATAGTATCGAAAGACTGATCCTAAAAGTTGTTGCAGTTGATCACAAGATCGGTTAATATCACGATAAGCTACTGCTCGAGGTTTTTTTAATTTACATCCTTATGTTGCCACAATAATATTAGCTGATAAACGGAATTCATACGCTTCTCCTTTCATTAGAGCAGACGTACAGAATCCAGGAAGTGCTCGGTTATGTCTCGGCCTAAAGCAGGCATACAAAGACGTAATAAGTCCCTTATTCAAGCACTGAGCCTTGGGAATAATACAAATTGGCGTGTTGCAACCATGTACGAGCTTCTTCTGCAAGTAAATTAGTGGTACGTTCATTAAATTTGCCGTGAAATGTTTACCCCACACATTTCTTTCCATTGCCAGGTTGGTGGTACCTTGATACAGCATTCCTTTAATTAAATTGTGCACCACATTTCAAAAGCATCTATTCTCTTCTTGTTTGAAGTGCTTATATTCCGTAATCCACTTCCATACAAAGCTACACTCCGTATAAATATCTTCAGAAAAAGGCTTTCTATCATTTAAATTTATATTGGATGTTAACAAATGTGTCTTTTTCAGAAACGCTTTTGTACCTATTACCAGTTTGCATTTTATATCGTCTCGATTTTGGTCATCACCATATTGCCGCCCAAACAGCAAAAGCCATCGACTTCTTTTATTGTTTGATTTCCTAATCTGGTTCTATCAGAAGCAACTGATTCAATTTGAATACGTTCTATTATCCTTGTTTTACTCCTGTAGGTGTACATTTTCTTACCCCTTTTCAAAAAATAGTCCTTTCCGTTCAACTGTTTCTTCCGAGTCCTTTGTTGTCTATGACGGAATTACTTTTTTATCGGCAACCCTCAAAGCTTTTATTTCTTCTCCCTGATCTTTAATCTCCTTTTCAAACTTATCGTTGGGTTTACCGTTTCTCAAGTTCTCATAACGTGTCTAGTATATACCTGTATGATATGGGTAACAGTGACAGTGTTTTACCAGTTCTACTGTTCACTCTCCGTCTCTCTCACACTCATATAGCCCCCCCCCCCCCCCCCCACACACACACACAGCATTTAACAGCTGTGTACTGATAAGCCAGAACAAAATAATGAAGAGAAGGATTGTCCTTCGGTCATCACTTTGTAATGTAACACACTTCATAGCATGTGTCAATCTCTGAATATTATTGAAAAATGTTTATTACTGAATATACTAAACAAATGGCATATGTTTCTTGATCATAAATGTATCCCTACATGTTTAAATGTTTTCCCTGAAAAAAACTGTCAGATGTAGCGACATTTGAACCAGACTATAGTTTTCTGTTCTGCTCTCTTCTATCTACTTTCGTATGATGGAACTGCTGTGAAGATGAAACGAGAACACTAGCTCAAGGCGCGGCCGTTGTGGCCGAGCGGTTCTAGGCGTTTCAGTCTGCTTAAGTAGTTCTAAGTTCTAGGGGATTGATGACCTCAGATGTTAAGTCCCATAATGCTCAGAGCCATTTGAACCATTTGAATACTAGCACAAGGAAGATCTAATAACAAAGGATCGATACCCAAGACGCTGCACTGAAATGCTAAAGGATAAGTTCCCTCACATTGTTCCACTTGTGTGCCTATTAAAGTTGTTGTGCTCAGATATTTTAGGCTACCAAATAATCAAAACTTCCTTGGAAAATGCAATAGAGATTGTCAAAACGGTAAAACACAGCCACATTTTACAAGCAGTGTTCGATGAAATATCAGGTGAAAAAGAATTGTCCACAGCTCGTGGTCGTGCGGTAGCGTTCTCGCTTCCCACGCCCGGGTTCCCGGGTTCGATTCCCGGCGGGGTCAGGGATTTTCTCTGCCTCGTGATGACTGGGTGTTGTGTGATGTCCTTAGGTTAGTTAGGTTTAAGTAGTTCTACGTTCTAGGGGACTGATGACCTTAGATGTTAAGTCCCATAATGCTCAGAGCCATTTGAATCATTTTTTTGAAAAAGAATTCACAAATATGATTTCACTGAAGTTCCCAGGATGGACAATATGAGGGAGCCATATTTTTTTGTCTTGAAAGGTTGCAGTCAAATAAAGTTTTCTTACAAAACCTAGTTGCAAACAAAAAGGCGCAGCTATACATGCAGCCTGAAATAAAGAAGAGAGTTCTGGATGATGATGCTTTCTGGGCAAGAGTTGAGAAAATGATAGATGTCATGAGCCGAATTGTTCATTTGATTACAGCTCTAGAGTTAAATGAGCCTCAAGTTCGCAAAATAGCCACAGACTTCAATAAGTTGGTAGAAGTTCTCACTGAGAAACTACGGTCCTCTCCTCTGCAGTCAGCACAATAAAAATCAATCTTATCTAAATTCCAGGCTGGGAAGGCATTCGTTGTGTCTTCTATCCATCTTGCAGCTAATCTTCTTGATCCGGCAGCACAATGTAGTAACTCGAAGCCTGTCGAGATGCTTGATGCAATAAGCTTTGTTTGTGGCACAGCAAAGAACAATGGACTAAATGTTAGTTAAGTTAGGGTCAACTTGGCTGATTATAGGGAAAACAAAGTATTTGGCCCGTACAGTTTCTGTGGGAAGGAGCGAAGTTGACAACTCCCTTTCCCTACCACAATCCTCACTTGATCCTTCCATTTCATATGGCTTTGCAACTTTACGCCGAGCTATTTAAAGAACATGATTGTTTCAAGCAGGGCATTATTAATGCTGTATCCGAACATTAAGGATTTGCTTTTTTGCTACTCATTCACAATAACTCACATTTCCTCAGTTAGAGCTATCTGCCATTGATCACTTCAATTACAAATTTTGTCTAAATCCGTATGAAACCTATTCCCACAAAAGGTCATGGATTATGAATTGGAAATGTTGTGCACGACACCTAACGTTCATCATTGTATTGTGCTTAACTTTTTTATAAAATGAGCCCGTAGCCTGTATGAATTGTTAAAGGGGCGTCACAAGAAGCCTATGGATGTGGGATTTTCATTTTGCTATAGCAATTTTGACGTTACGCAATTGTCAAGTGTAAATGATTGGTACCATGTCATGGCAAAGACATAAGTTATAATTAATGGTAACTTTGTTTGGGGGAAGTCCCACTTTACAACAATGGAAGCAATTGATGTTATTTCAGAAGACACCAGTTATTTGTGCTTGACAATGGCGTAATGCGCGAAATAACTGAATTTCAACAACCATAAGAGCAATATGGCATCATTTCTACTAATTATACGTGTTACCTGTTGCCCTGTTGTTTCAGTATTGTCTTGTTTGATTTAGTATGGGCTTTGTATGTACTTGCACATAATATATCACCTAATATAATGCTTGGTATTTACTTATGTGAATACTGAAAAAAGAACATCGTTGCCCATCGGCAAAGATATGAACTGTATTTTGTTTTATTCGAAATATCGCTAAGAACTTTTTAAATTGACAGTTTGCATTGGGATAAATTTTTTCACATGTATTTTCATGCCCGTCATCGTCTGAGATCCACGAAAACATTTTAGAAACTACTGAATGCATCTCTTTTTTCTAGACAACAGGAAGCAACGAATGCGAGTGGTTTGCATTGACTAATCCTGCGTGGAGTGTGCACTGGTTGTATTTGCAGAGCGGATTCACCATTCTTTTATTATTACGGCCACCAACACCACAATCGGATATTTATAGCAGTTGAAACGTTTCAGTTTGGAGAAACAATTTACAGTTGTCGATTTCGGTTTCATTCGTAGTTTAGGACCTACAGAGGAGAAAGCATAAAATACGCTTAATGAAGACACCCCCTCGAGGTCAAAGGCGCTCATCGTAAAACATTCCAAACGTTAGGAGAGTAAAAAAAAAGTGCCCTCTCTCAAGGTAGTCCTATTTGGGACAACACCTCTAAACGAGGATCTGTTGTCGTAAAACAGTAAACAGAGACCTCAACATGTACTAACAGAAAGCTGAAAGGTATTCCTTGTCGCGGCGGTCGTCGGTGGTCTGCGTCTCAAGGAGAACAGGGCAACGGCTGCTGTAGCCCTGTATCGTGCAAGGAGGTGGAGACTCTTCTCGCGGAAGACGACTTTATCGGTGGATGTAGAGACGATTGTAAAAATTTCGTCCGTAAATCGGAAAGCGCCGTGGCTCGCAGTTCTGTCATGAATTTCTACCTAAAGGACAAACGCAGAAGGAGACGGGAGGGAAAGGAGCGTTTTACGACTTCGCGCTACATAGGAGAGCATCGACCAGTTTCGGCGCGAGTCCTTCAAAAGTTTATCACCGAAAGTCTAGCTGAGGGCGGGAGACAAGAAAAAAAAAAGAAAAAAACTTGGGGGAGTTGGGGGAGGGTGTGGGAGGGAAGAGACGATTCCCGCCGTAAATCAGCGCGAAACGCGAGGCGGCCAGTTTCAATTTGCGAGAGAGCTCACCTCTTTCTGCCTCGCCGCATCCCTCTCTCTTTTTCCCCTTTTCTCTCTTTTTTGTATCCTGCCGCCCGTAAAACACACGCAAGCCGCGCCGCACGCACAGTGACCGCCGCCGCCAACACCATCTGGTGTCGGTGGCGCTTACCGCGGTCGCCCGCCGGAAGCGCAGCTTCCTGACGAATTAACTGCGTCAATCAGCCGCCGGCCAACACACTACGGCGCTCGCAATCAATAGGCGGGGTACAGCCGTGCACCTGAACGTGTGTGTGTGTGTGTGTGTGTGTGTGTGTGTGCTGCAACTGTGGCGCTCCGCTGCGCGAGTTGTCGGCGCCGCCCCCACTGTGCTAAGTCTCTCGCCGCATCCGGTCCCGGCTGACACCTCTCTACAAGCGCCAACGGCGCGCCTCCCGCAATCGCGCCCCCAGCAGAGCCCATCGGCAAACAGGCGCCCAGATACACGCCGGGGTCCAAACACACACACACGGGGTGCCCGTCCGCCCGGTATGGATCTGCAATACTACGGCCCCTGCGGCGCCTCTGCTCGGCCAGTTCTCACTGCCTCTGCGGCGCAACTTCCTCTGCGGTCTGCGTTCACCAAAGTCGTATTTCGGGCGTGTACGCTGCCCTCGGTCCGACAGCCGTCCGCACAAACACGACGTTCCAGTAGCTGACTTCGTCACTCATACTGAGAAGGGAACTGCGCCTGCTGGTCATCTAAGATTTCATATAAATTCGTGGTTTACAATCTGTGCTTGGCCAGAAATGAAAGTGACAAAAGAAGGAGATCCAGGTGGTCAAGGGTTTAGCAATAAAAAACTGACCAGATGCGAGGAAGACACGTACACTGAGGGTTCCGTAGAAACTTTCCATTCAGGGAATCGAGGATATTGAGATTTTTGCTTGTTATCGACATTAATACTGGCAATACATTGGTTTCAGACTTTTGAGAAAGTTTCACTTTCATAACTTTTGTTCTTTCAGGCCCGCAGTGCAAAATATGCCTTCTAATAACATAAGCAATACGAATATCAGCCAGCTACACTGATCTTCAAGTGGTTTTTATTTTATAAATCATTCACGATGACCGCACTTCGGCATACTGCCATCATCACGTGCTCTGTGAATACACAAGTAAGTAATGGTCTTAAAATAAAAGTCTGTAACTGTGATGAGAAAAGTTATATAACATCGTTAGCTGTTTTTACGTTACATCTAATATCGTTCCTTTCATGTCGTATCCTTTTTCAGAACGGTTAGCTTCTCCTTAGATGTGCACTAGAGCTGTACACCTGATTTAGGTGGTTTTTATTTATGCTTTTTTTCTCTTGACACATTGGATGCAGTGGATCATTACATGTTTACAATTACCATTATAAATGACTGATGCGCAGAAAATTTGTTTTCTATTACTTTAATTTCAATTTTGAAGTCGGATAACAAATGACAAAAGAAATATTTTTTCCTGTATGATATAATTACAAATTAACAATTTCGGAATTTTCCCTCTTGACACATTCCGTGATTCTACATCAACGGGAAGTACTCTACAAATTATGAGTGAGTTTTCGAGTTTCAACTAGTCGTATCTTTTGATTACATTGACTTAGATCTTTAAAATTTTTATGCCGCCAAGGGGTCGTAAACCTTAATATGTGACATAATTTTGAACTTGATCGCCAAACTGTTCCAGAGAAAAGGGGTTCTTAACTGCCGGATGGACAAATAGACAGAACCGGATAAAAATGAGAATAAAATATTTTCTCGTGTTACGTAATCACAAATAAACTATTTTTAGGATTACATTTTCTTTTACTGTGAAATCTTGCTTCATGCCAAATTTCATTATTCTACGTCAACGGGAAGTATCCTATGGGTTTTGATGAGTGAGCGCGGGAATCACTTTAATACTGCGCGATATGGCAGTGTTTCTACATTTTGAAAAACCTGGTGGTGTAATTGTGGATTTGTTTGTCCTCCTCACAAGTAAATTAACATGAGAGAGATAATTAATCAAGAAACTCTTGTGTAAGGATATTCAGTTCCAGTCAGCCCACCAGGAAGGAGGTACACGGCTCGTGTTGTCTGTAGTTCAACCATGTCTAGACGGTCAATACCGCAGTTCGATTGCGTTTGCCAGGAGGGGCTCTCAACAAGGGAAGTGTCTAGGCGTCTCGGAGTGAACCAAAGCAATGTTGTTCAGTCATGGAGGATATACAGAAAGACAACAACTGTCAATGACATGCCTCGCTCAGACTACTACTGCAGTGGATGACCGCTACGTACGTATTATGATTCGGAGGAACTCTGACAGCAACGCCGCCATGGTGAGAGGTCCATCGTTCCAACCGCGACACCATGCAGGGCGGTACAGATGGCCCCAACAACATGCTGAATGGACCGCTCAGGACTGGCATCACGTTCTCTTCACCGATGAGTGCCGCATATGCCTTCAACCAGCCAATCGTCGGAGACGTGTTAGGAGGCAACCCGGTCAGGCTGAACGCCTTAGACACACTGTGCAGCGAGTGCAGCAAGGTGGAGGTTTCCTGTTGTTTTGGTGTGGCATTATGTGGCCCCGACGTACGTCACTGGTGGTCAGGAAAGGTGCCGTAACGGCTGTACGATACGTGAATGCCATCCTCCGACCATTAGTGCAACCATACCGGGAGCCTATTGGCGAGTTATTCGTCTTCATGGACGACAATTCGGGCCCCCATCGTGCACATCTTGCGAATGACTTCCTGCAGGATAACGATGTAGATAGACTGAGGAGAGCTGTTTATGGACGACGTGTCCCAACAACCACTCTGAGAGGTCTACGACGAATCGCTGTCGAGATGTGGAACAATCTGGACCAACCGTGCGATGATGAACTTGAAGATAGTATGCCACGACGAATACAGTCATGCATCAATACAAGAGGACGTGCTACTGGGTATTAGAGGTACCGGTGTGTACAGCAATGTGGACCACCACCTCTGAAGGTCTCGTTGTATGGTGGTACAACATGCAATGTTTCCATGAGCATAACAAAGAGGGGAAGTGATGTTCATCTTGATCTCTATTCCAATTTTCTATACAGGTTCCAGAACTCTCGGAACTGAGGTGATGCAAAACTTTTTTTGATGTGTGTACATGTCCGACATCTTAGGCTGGGCAGAAGTAAAGTAGGAACAGGCGGCGAACTGTGACGGAACTAACATCAGACTTTAGTGCAGGGCAGGGTACAAGTATGTCTGAACAAACGTGACTATCGCCACTGGACTTTGGTACAGTAGCAAAGCGTTGCACGCTCTGATGAATCCCGATAGATTCTTCATCATACCGAAGGGCGAGCGCAAATCCTTCGCTTTCCAAAGGAACAACTCCTTGACACCTATACTACGGTACGGAGAAAAGCTGGAGGCCGTTCCATTATGCTCTGGGGAACGTTCACGTGGGCATTCATGCGTCCAATGTAGCTCGTGCAAGGCACCATGACGGCCAAGGAGTATCGTACACTTGTTGCCGACCACGCACTCCCCTTCATGACGGTCATGTTTCCTGGCGGCAGTGACCTTGATCAATAAAATAATGAGACGTGTCACAAGGCCAGGCGTGTGACGGAGTGGTTCGCAGTACATAGTGGCGAGTTCCAGTTGCTGTCTCCCCAACTGGTCAGATCTGAATCCAATCGAACACATTTTGGGATGTGATTGAGGGTGGCATAGATCTCATTGCCTCATGCCTGGAATTTACGGGAACTAGGTGTCTTGTGTGTTCAGATGTGGTGCCAGCTCCCTCCAGAAACTTACCAAGACCTCATTGCTTCCATGCTACGACGCGTCGCCGGTGTTATCCATGCCAAAGGTGGACAAACCGGCTATTAGCTAGGCGGTCATTATGTTCTGGCTGATCACTGTATACCATATATTTGGACGTAATTAGTGAGGACAATCAGGGGAGAAGAGTGTGAACAGTTCCATGATAGGTGTTAACCCAAGGCGTCGCACGCGGTTACCTCTGAAATTTTAGAAGCAAAATTCTGGCAATAGCGTACGGTTTTCTGTGAGACTGTGTAACATTGTGTCACTTCCTGTACGTGCACAGCGGACTGTTATAGTCAGTTTCAGCTTGTAGTGGGAACGGGGCTTTTTGTTCGGCCTGAAGGTGGGCTTCCTCTAATCCTCCTAAAGGAGTGGTCGTCAAACTGTTGAAGGCGGGCCCCATGCGGCCCGAATCAGATATTGGTGCGTGCCGCGGCTCTCAGCCGTAGTGTATAATAACCAGTAAATCCCCGATACTGTAAGGAATTGAACTCCCATGTATAAAATCGCTTCTAGCTTCTTATAACTTTACAAATGATTTAATTTGATGATAAGTATGTAAACAAGAAAGATTTTACGAAAGGTTTGAATTTAGGTACAAAGTTTGTTGAAGTCGCTAAGTGCTCTCATTATCAAACACTTGATGATTACACATGGGTGATTTGCGCTGCATTTCAAGCATAGCTAGTTTCTACTCATCTAAATGTTTATGCCGTTGTATAGTTTGAACGATGTGCCGTATAATGATATAATTTTGCCCAGTACATTCAGTCGTATATGTGAATACTCTCTGCTAAATGTGTTGTGAACAGAGTTAATAATGAAGAAGTAATAAATTAAAGTGTCATGTGTCTGTTGAAGGTTTACTGCATGAACAGCGAATATGTAGTAAACGATAAACTTTTTCCCTTTCGTGACCGTTTGGATGTGTCAGGAGAAAAATTTTCGTAAAGGTTTAAACTGTATGTGAAGTTTGTTAGAAGTTGCTAAGTTCTCTCATTTTCAAATACTTGATGAATGTAGCCCGGTAATTTGCGCGGCCTGACTTACATTGTGAATTGTTCAAATGGTTCAAATGGCTCTGAGCACTATGGAACTTAACAGCTGAAGTCATCAGTCCCCTAGAACTCAGAACTACTTAAACCTAACTAACCTAAGGACATCACACACATCCATGCCCGAAGCAGGATTGGAACCTGCGACCGTAGCGGTCGCGCGGTTCCAGACTGAAGCGCCTAGAACCGCTCGGCCACACCGGCCGGCCATTATGAAGTGTTACATTGCCGTTTACATGAGCGAAATTTCGTACTCCTTGTGCAGTACGAGGAAAGATGATGGTGGCACAATAATATTAAGAAGGGAGTAAGTCGCGGAACATACACAGTTGCCGGATGTTTCTTTTTGTATGTGCAAAAATTAAACGTGGAGTGTTGAATACCAAAATACGGCAAGTAAACAGCTTCGCCTGCTGTGGGCAGGACCTTTTACGTTTTGCGTGGCGGCTTGGTGATGGCTTGACCGTCAAGCAGCAACACATGCATTCATGTCCAAAGAAACTTTGCATCTTTATCAGAATACCACAGCCACAGCAATATCGTATTTATCTTCCGATACCGGGCAAGCAACTTTCAAGCACTATGTCTGACGTGTACGGGAATATGCATAATGGATGAACCAGTACAGGACGTAGACGCATGGTTCACCACATGTGGGAGTTTTGGTCAGACCGTGAGTCGTGCACGGATAACCAAATGGTAAGGCGACCGCTCGCGATAAGCGGGAAATCCGGGTACGTGTCCCGGTACGCCTCGAATTTTCAATGTCGTCATTCCATTCTACACTTGATGATTGTCCTTATTCGCAATTGCGAATACATTTAATGTACCTCATAATGGCTATAGTCGCCGCAGTGCCTGTTCCTGTATGTCCAAAGGAAATTTTTAATCGTAATCAGAATAACATAGCCACTGCAATATCGCAAATACCCGTATGGTTGAAACGGCCATGTTCTATTACCTGCTCTATCCTTATCCAATATGAGTTTTCACTCTGTATCTGTGGACTCTAATGACATATATGTATATAAGTAATAAATTATCTTAGAACCTTCTGTCGAAGTCGCGACCTTGCGAATATGCTCCGTACTACAGCGGATTTCAGGAAATTTATTATAAGAAGTAATTATTTCTGGTAATTGGCTAACTTTTTTGAGGAAGCCACCACACAAAATAAACACTAACGATAAGCAAAAGTTGTGACTTTAGCTAGGAGAGTGATCTCCATTTCATGTCGAATTCCAACACAATTGCGCCCTAGCATGAGTTATCAATGCGCTACAGTACAACTAGCAATTAATACCGACAGAATTCCATGTTATTATCACGTACTTTTTTCATTTGCAACATAATCCGCAAACTGCCTAACGGTATGTGACGTAGGATACTTCTTGTATCACTAAACGTTCCTCCTCCCCCCCCCCCCCTCCCCTTTTCCTGTTCGATTTGCAAATGGTGCGTAGAAAGAGTGACTGCCGGTAAGCCTCTGTATTACCTCGAATTTTCTCGTCGTGGTCATTTTGCAAGATGTATGGGAGAAAGCCATATGTTGTACGGCTCTTACCGGAAAGTGCTCACCCAAAATTTCAATAGTTAACTTCTCCGTGATGCACAACGCCTCTCTTGTAAAGTCTGCCACTGGAGTGTGTTGAGCTTTTCCGCAACGCTCTCGCGCCGACTAAACTAACTCGTGGTGAAAAGTGCCCATCTTCGTTGGATCCTCTCTATCTCTTCTATCAGTCCTAACTTGTAAGGGTCCCATGTTGGTGAACAATAATCGACACTCGGTCGAACAAACACCTTGTAAGCCACCTCCTTCCTGAATGAGCTACATACCCTTAAAATTCTTCCTATGAATCTCAGACTGATATATGCTTTTCCTACTATTTGTTTTTTGTGGTTATTCCACTTAAGGTCGCTCTGGCTAGTTACGGTAGATTCTGTTTCCAGAAATTTTTCGTCGATAGTGTGGTTATACAGAAGTGGATTTCTTTTCCTCTGTATGCGACAAACGTTACATTTACAGGGTTATTACAAATGATTGAAGCGATTTCACAGCTCTGCAATAACTTTATTATTTCAGTTATTTTCAAAATGCTTTGCACACACATACAGAAACTCAAAAAGTTTTTTTAGGCATTCACAAATGTTCGATATGTGCCCCTTTAGTGATTCGGCAGACATCAAGCCGATAATCAAGTTCCTCCCACACTCGGCGCATCATGTCCCCATCAATGAGTTCGAAAGCATCGTTGATGCGAGCTCGCAGTTCTGGCACGTTTCTTGGTAGAGGAGGTTTAAACACTAAATCTTTCACATAACCCCACAGAAAGAAATCGCATGGGGTTAAGTTGGGAGAGCGTGGAGGCCATGACATGAATTGCTGATCATGATCTCCACCACGACTAATCCGTCGGTTTTCCAATCTCCTGTTTAAGAAATGCCGAACATCATGATGGAAGTGTGGTGGAGCACCATCCTGTTGAAAGATGAAGTCGGCGCTGTCGGTCTCCAGTTGTGGCATGAGCCAATTTTCCGCGGGCTGCGCGTGAAACTTGCCCGCACGCGTTCAACCGTTTCTTCGCTCACTGCAGGTCGACCCGTTGATTTCCCCTTACAGAGGCACCCAGAAGCTTTAAACTGCGCATACCATCGCCGAATGGAGTTAGCAGTTGGTGGATCTTTGTTGAGCTTCGTCCTGAAGTGTCGTTGCACTGTTATGACTGACTGATGTGAGTGCATTTCAAGCACGACATACGCTTTCTCGGCTCCTGTCGCCATTTTGTCTCACTGCGCTCTCGAGCGCTCTGACGGCAGAAACCTGAAGTGCGGCTTCAGCTGAACAAAACTTAATGAGTTTTTCTACGTATCTGTAGTGTGTCGTGACCATATGTCAATGAATGGAGCTACAGTGAATTTATGAAATCGCTTCAATCATTTGTAATAGCCCTGTATTTACGTTCAGGATCAATTGCCAGAGTCTGCACCATTCATCAAACTTCTGCAGGTCATTCTGCAAATACATTCTGTCTTCTGGCATTGCTATTTCATTACAGACAACCGCAACAGTATTAAAGGGCCTCCGACGCTTTATATTAGATCACTCATATGCACTGTAACCAGTAGCGGTCCTATCTCACTTTCTTGGGGTACTCCCGAAATTATCTTATCTGTCTATTTTGTTCTTTTACGAGCGACGAGTTGAGCTCTATCTAAAAGGAAGTCTTGAATCCAGTCGCGATACTCGGTAACTTCGTTTTTTTCCCTTTTTTTTCACTAATTGCCAGTGCAGCACCTGTCAAATGCCATACTGAAATCAAGGAAACGTCATCCACCTAAGCACCGTTGTCTAGGGCGCTATGGATCTCGTGGAGGAGCACAGCGAGCTGAGTTTCGCAACAACTTTGTCTGCGGAGTGCATGATGATTCTGTTACAGGAGATTTTCGTTCTCCAAAACCGTCATAATTGTCGAGAATTAAACATGTTCCATAACAGATTGATGTCAACGACGTAGGCCTATGAATACGTGCGTACGTCTTACGATCTTCCTTAGAAAAGGAAATGACATGCGCTTTCCCAGTCACTAAATACTCTTCGTTGTTTCAGTGATCCGCGATAAGCTGCTACTAGAAGGGGAGCAAATTCTTTCGCATAAACTTTGTAAGAGTCTAATAGATAGCCGGCCGGATTGGCCGAGCGGTTCTCGGCGCTTCAGTCTGGAACCGCGCGACCGCTACGGTCGTAGGTTCGAATCCTGCCTCGGGCATGGATGTGTCTGATGTCCTTAGGTTAGTTAGGTTTAAGTAGTTCTAAGTTCTAGGGGACTGATGACCTCAGATGTTAAGTCCCATAGTGCTCAGAGCCATTTGAACAATTTTTTCTTATAAGTATCTCATCGAGTAACGATGCTTTCCACTACTAAGGAATTGCATTGTAGTTGCTTTACTGTTCCACGATCGGTTAGCTCGTTATCTGCCATTTTGATGTTCGTGCGATGACCGAAAGGAGGGATCGTGTTACGATCTTCCATGGAGAAGCAATTTCGGAAGACTGCATTCAGTATTTCGGCCGCTTACTGAATTTACATAAGAACAAAACCTCTTTGGGTTTTCACTCAGATCGGCTGACAAAATTTTAATTTCAGAGTCCCTGAATGCTCCTCGCATTGCTCTCCTCACGCTCATTTTCGCTTCGTTCATGTTTTGTAAATCATCTAGGTTGTGACTATTGCCGAATCTGTGATGAAACTCTCTTTATTTCTGTACAGCTAAAGAAAATTATCTCGATTCTGGACAGGATTTCCAGTTATCATCCCAAGAAGAAGAAACAATGTGATGCCGGGAAGCTCATGAACAATTGATCCAATCATGTCTCCGTGAAAAGTGAAAAAACATTCTAGAAGCCTACTGCATTAAATGGATATTGCCTTGAGATTTACGGACAACTACACGGAGAATGTTGCAACGAACCCGCTACTTTTTTCAGAAGCTGTAGTTGTTGCCGGTAGAATTCACTTTCTCTTCCTTAGGGGAGTAACGTCATACAATGGAAATTACTGCCGTGGTCTCACGCGTGTCATTCCATAAGACAGTCAGTCGGAATTAAATGCAATTATCCATTTCATCCTTCACAACCATCATTCACATTTTTTGAAAAGTGTCTTATGATTGGAGACTCTCGGGAAACTTCACAGTTAGAGCTACCGTGGAACGTGACGAAGTGGCTCCTTCCGCCGTTCGCTACCGCAAGAATGAGGACTCTACTTCCTCTGGGCCGAGAATTTACTGTCGTGGAGTGTGGAAAGTCTTACGAATACGGAACCAAGCAACTGGCTGTTCATAGGTTGAGAATGGGAAAGAGACAATAACTGATGTATGGTTTCGACTAGATACTTTGTGCAAAAGTTGGATGAATTTAGAAACAAATAACGGCAAAGGTAATGAAGCGCGTGTATCCTACTGCATCAAAAGTAGTTTCGAGGGCCAATATTTCAAGTTACAGCAAGTCGCAATGTGTGACAAATTCCTAATTCATCACAAAAGTGAAAGAATGGGACTCAAATGTTGCTTTACGAAAGAAGGTCCAGGAGCAGTGTCCCACTTTAATTCTCTTACCACCACAAGTGTGTGTCACTGGCATTGAGAAACAGATGAAACAGCTAAGACTGAACAAAGCTCCAGGGCCCTGTGTAATGGCTATAATGTTCTACAGAGGATTTGCGGCTGTCCTAGCTAGGCAATCTTTCAACCACTACAATTCCATAGTACAACAAACTGCTCTCAGTGCTTGGTGAAGCACAAGTCACACCCGTCCACAGTAAGGGTTGCGGAAGTGACTCACAAAGCTACCATCCGACACCATTAACATCTAACTGGTGTAGAATCTTATTACATATTCTGAGCTCAAACGAGTGAGGTATCTCGAGCACAATCCATGCTATCCGCCATGGATTCTGAAAACAACATTAACTAGAAACTCAGATCACGCTTTTCTCGCTTTTCATGAAAGCACTAGATCGAAGCAGTGAGGCACATGCAGTATTTCTTGACTTCCGAAAAGAATTTGACTCAGTACTACACCAACGAGCAAAATTTTGAACTTGGTTGAAGACTGATTGGGTGGAGAATCATTGACACATGTAGCAGTAACGTCAGGCGTACCCATGGTGGCGCATTGGGACGGTTGCTGTTCATGTATATGAATGACCCGGTGGACAGTATCACTAGTAACCTCAAACTTTTAGCGTCTGACGCATTGTCTGACTAAAGCTGCCCACATAGTCAATCAGTTCTTGATAAGATCTCAAATTGGCGCAAATATCAATAATCAGTTTTAAATGTTCAGATATGCAATATTTTGCGCTTGACAAAATGGAAAAAAAATTAGTGACGTACGACTAAAAAACAATGAATTGCTGCTGGTATCAGTCATCTTGAGAACGTTTGAAATATTATAACTTAGGTTCAGTAATAGGTGCAGCAGGTCGAAGACTTCGGTAAACGGCTTTTACGCTGGGAAAATGCAATCAGTCTACAAAATCTGGCATACATAACACTCGTCCAGCTCATCCTAGATTTCGCTGAAGCGTACAGGGCCCAAACCAAACAGGACTAACAGGAGATGTTATACACTCCTCGAAATTGAAGTAAGAACACCGTGAATTCATTGTCCCAGGAAGGGGAAACTTTATTGACACATTCCTGGGGTCAGATACATCACATGATCACACTGACAGAACCACAGGCACATAGACACAGGCAACAGAGCATGCACAATGTCGGCACTAGTATAGTGTATATCCACCTTTCGCAGCAATGCAGGCTGCTATTCTCCCATGGAGACGATCGTAGAGATGCTGGATGTAGTCCTGTGGAACGGCTTGCCATGCCATTTCCACCTGGCGCCTCAGTTGGACCAGCGTTCGTGCTGGACGTGCAGACCGCGTGAGACGACGCTTCATCCAGTCCCAAACATGCTCAATGGGGGACAGATCCGGAGATCTTGCTGGCCAGGGTAGTTGACTTACACCTTCTAGAGCACGTTGGGTGGCACGGGATACATGCGGACGTGCATTGTCCTGTTGGAACAGCAAGTTCCCTTGCCGGTCTAGGAATGGTAGAACGATGGGTTCGATGACGGTTTGGATGTACCGTGCACTATTCAGTGTCCCCTCGACGATCACCAGTGGTGTACGGCCAGTGTAGGAGATCGCTCCCCACACCATGATGCCGGGTGTTGGCCCTGTGTGCCTCGGTCGTATGCAGTCCTGATTGTGGCGCTCACCTGCACGGCGCCAAACACGCATACGACCATCATTGGCACCAAGGCAGAAGCGACTCTCATCGCTGAAGACGACACGTCTCCATTCGTCCCTCCATTCACGCCTGTCGCGACACCACTGGAGGCGGGCTGCACGATGTTGGGGCGTGAGCGGAAGACGGCCTAACGGTGTGCGGGACCGTAGCCCAGCTTCATGGAGACGGTTGCGAATGGTCCTCGCCGATACCCCAGGAGCAACAGTGTCCCTAATTTGCTGGGAAGCGGCGGTGCGGTCCCCTACGGCACTGCGTAGGATCCTACGGTCTTGGCGTGCATCCGTGCGTCGCTGCGGTCCGGTCCCAGGTCGACGGGCACGTGTACCTTCCGCCGACCACTGGCGACAACATCGATGTACTGTGGAGACCTCACGCCCCACGTGTTGAGCAATTCGGCGGTACGTCCACCCGGCCTCCCGCATACCCACTATACGCCCTCGCTCAAAGTCCGTCAACTGCACATACGGTTCACGTCCACGCTGTCGCGGCATGCTACCAGTGTTAAAGACTGCGATGGAGCTCCGTATGCCACAGCAAACTGGCTGACACTGACGGCGGCGGTGCACAAATGCTGCGCAGCTAGCGCCATTCGACGGCCAACACCGCGGTTCCTGGTGTGTCCGCTGTGCCGTGCGTGTGATCATTGCTTGTACAGCCCTCTCGCAGTGTCCGGAGCAAGTATGGTGGGTCTGACACACCGGTGTCAATGTGTTCTTTTTTCCATTTCCAGGAGTGTATGTATACACAGACAGACAGCATGAACGGCAACAAATTTATTTAATCCACGTGTCGGCGTCTAAACTGGCATACGATTGAAGATAAATGTCAACAGACCTGAGATAAGCAAATTGCAAGGTTCAAAGAAACCGTGTCAAGTGAGGAATCTAGGGATATACTACACTACACTGAAACTGAAGGACGAAAGTAACTTTCGAGTAGTGTAACATTAGCAAGTAACATAGCTAGATGATACTTGGATGACACGTAGCGGTTCTAGGCGCTTCAGTATGGAACCGCGCAATCGCTACGGTCGCAGGTTCGAATCCTGCCTCGGGCATGGATGTGTGTGACATCCATAGGTTAGGTAGGTTTAAGTAGTTCTAGGGGACTGATGACCTCAGATGTAAAGTCCCATATTGCTCAGCGGCATTTGAAACATTTTGCAATTATTGTCCTTTAATGGAAGCATCATTTCTGTTCGTGCTATTGTGCATCTATTTGAGTTATCTCATGTACAGTATTGTAGCCGTTCTTTGTCTATGGTCAAAATTTCATCAATATATGTTACTTGACAGTGACGCATTATGCGAAAGCTACTTTTGTCCTCAGCTTTTGCACACCACAGTAATACATTCGCCCTGTCGTCAGTTTTCCGGGGATTAAAGCGTTAAGTAATGTGACATGTAGCCTGATTTGTACGTAGAGTGAATAGCAATTTCCGGTTTTAAATGTGTATGTTCTGGATTATTATTTATTTTTTTTTCAGTTATCCATACAGGTTCGAGTCCGCATTAACTCGGATAGTCGGGAGCATGCTCACAACAACAAAACAAAGAGAGCGAGGGAAAAAAAAGGAAAACACTGTACAACACGTTGCGTATAGGCTCGCGCAGGTATCCGCGGAAACAAAATTTATTAATCACCACGTATACAGGGGTATTTAAGTAGTCATACCGCTCGCGCTTCATACACGAATGGACCGGAAATGAAACCGTAATATGCGGTAACATGGGAGGTACCATCCGCCACGTATTCACAATGATGTGTAGCGCCGAGATGTACACGTAAAGAACGCGGAATTTTACCTCTCTACAGTGAATTCACTCAATATGTGCGGCACTGAGAGATTTAGCGAACACTAGAGAGGTTCACACGTAAAAGCGTACGTGCTGCTCCTCTCCACACCCTATCGGTTACTCTCTTTTGAATCGGCGACCTGGGAACTTCGCGCAATAAACATCTGCCACTACAAAAACCGGCCGCTTTGTCGTGGCAGTGCTCCATTCGCACCGACTGCTGGTGCGTACCTCTCATCGATACCGCGCAAAAAGCTTTGGACTACCGAGGTAAACAAAAAAAGAACACAAGCAAGTAACAAATGCCGTGAATCTCCCATCGATTGTCCCCACCGGCCGACCCGCTGAAAACTACAGCGCAGGTACGTCCGCTGCGGGGCAGCTCGCGCGGGCTACCGGAGAGAGAGGGTATGTACTCGTCGGGCGTGGCCCGCTACGCAACGCGTGCTGACGTCACTGGATGTGCGTGTGTGTCGTGACGTCACGCAGAATATCGCTTGATGTACTACTATAGTATGCTCTTTGCATGTCCCGCTATGTTGTGGTGGTACATTTCGTACTCCCTTTTCCAAATTACTCGACCGCCATCACTACACGCACAGCCGCTAAGTTCGTCATGGATTTTACCAGTCTGTCAATGAGTGGCTACGCTGGACGGTGGAAGGGGGGGGGGGGGGGGGAAGGGGGGCGGTAGATGGTGACATGTGCTCGTTTGAGGAAAGTTATTTCAACATGAGGGTGATGTCCCCGTTTCAATGCACTTTGAACGAGTTACAGAGATAAGGTGAATGTATCATGTGGAATGATACAGTGTTCTCCAAAGACCATAAGCACATCAAGAGAAAAAAAAAAGGAAACGTAACCTAAAAATGGTTCAAATGGCTCTGAGCACTATGGGACTTAACTGCTGAGGTCATCAGTCCCCTAGAACGTAGAACTACTTAAGCCTAACTAACCTAAGAACTTCACACACATCCATGCCCGAGGCAGGATTCGAACCTTCGACCGTAGCGTTCGCGCGGTTCCGGACTGAAGCGCCTATAACCGCTCGGCCACTTCGGCCGGCAAACGTAACCTACGCGACGCTTTGATGGTTTATGCTTTATTCTGGGTGATCACAAAAAAAAAAAAAAAAAGAGACAAAAACCTGGAAGCGAAGGCATTTGATACCAAAATTTAATTATATAAAAATGAATCGGTAAAGGGTTTACAGGGAACGTGAAACTGCTTATGCAGTTACAGTAAAGACGTTGAAACACAAAAATAAATATTAAATTAATTTGCTGTATAGACATAATGGACAGGGACATGAAAGAGCGGTGTACTGAAAATGCAGCGCTATACTCTGAATACACCAAGGACTCGAATGAGTTGGACAAAATGAGAGCAACACACCCAGGTAGTTTCGTAATGACACTCATACGCCACGAGTTAGACGGAATAACTATTTCCTTTAAATGTAGACTATGAGCAGCAGACCAAGCGGGATAGCACAGTGATTACCACACTTGACTCGCACGGTTCACACCTGCGTTCACCCATCCTGATTTACGTTTTCCGTGATTTCCCTAAATCGGTTAAGGCAAATGTCGGGATGGTTCCTTCGAAAGGGCAAGACCGCTTTTCTTCTCCATCCTTCCCTAATCCGAGTTTGTGCTCCGTCACTAATGACGTCGTTGTCGACGGGACGTTAAACACTAATCTCCCTCCCTATTAGCAGTACGAAAAATTTTATCCCTTCAACAGGAAATTAGTGATTTTCTTCTGAAGTCTGTTTCATCGATAAAACCCTATTCGTGCAGTATGAAGTGACATGGGGAAGAAAAAACGTGTAAAGTTCAAAATAGGAAGGTAAAACGGCCGACTTTTAATAACTAGGAGGCTCGGGAGACATTGTAAGGTCAATACAAAGGAGGCAGAGAACAAGACTCTTATGCTGCCAGGCTTTTCTGTACCACTGTTTGGGAGTCTCAGTTTGGCGAAACAAAAGAAAAAAATCTAATGAACACCGCAGCGCGCTACTACATTTGTAAATAGTGGTTTGAATCACCAAGAGAGATCCTTGGACATGTCGAGACATCTTACAAGGGGATGTCTCAAAGCTAACAGTACTATTAGAAAAGATGAAAGAACCAATAACCAATACAAACTAGAATACTGTTTTATTTTTAACACGTTTTTGTTAGGTCGTTGTCTTATCTTGTTTGTTCTGCACAGATTTTATAGTTGATTTTAAAGTAACTTTCCGATGAGCCCTTTCATACACTCAACACTAAAAATCAGAAAATAATTATTTAAATAAAAAACCTTTTAATGTCATAAGTTTTCAAAACGGACTGAAAGATATAAAGTAATTTCTCGTAGCACTATATAGACTCTTGAATCCTTAATGATGGTCTTGAAAATTTGTGCTTGTGAATTTTTAGTGGCTATGACAATAGTTGTAAAATTTAAAACGAAGAACATAAGACTCATGCAACAGATAACAGTAAGGAGTGTAGGGATTAGCTATTGTTGAGAAAAATCACACAATTAATATCATTTGCAGTACAATAAAATTGTTAGTGACTCGTGTAAACCAATCATGCACCAATTACCTAGTGCATGCGCTCCAAGGTTTTCGTTTTAAATTTTACAGATATTGCCACCGCTATTAAAAATTCATAGGGAAAAAATTTCGGAACTATCTGTATGCGGCTAGGGCAGATTACTTTATACTTTTCAGTCCGTTTTAAAAACGTGTTACATTAATAAGTTTTTATATTAGTAATTCTAACATACCTGGCACCAAGTCATTCGCTCCAGTGTTATGGGGACAGTATCGACGAGTGTCTGCACTCTGCAGCACTTCGTTCCGTTCCAGGGTTTGCAACTAACACGTTACATGAGGATGGTCATTGGAAATACCACCCGCCCAACTGACGGTTCTGGAGTTCGTACCTTGTTACTGAAGACTTCGCACGTCTATTCTCCAAACAAATGATACCTGTCGGCCCTAGAGATGGAACTCATGTGTGACTATGTATTGCTCTTTAGTACAGTACTAGGTTTGAGCCGGTACTAAGCTAGAGTCCGTGTCAGATGCACTGGTATAAAATTCTGCTGCAGTGGTTATCGGTTTCAGGCTGCCATGCCCATTCTCAAACAATAACACCTTTGCTATTAATTGATTATTCATACAATATGGAGCCAAAAGGTACTAACAGCTTCCGTACACCAAAGTGTACAGTGGGAAACAAGTACCGTAACTCACATTCGCCAATGTGCCTGTTACGCCAACGGCCTTGCAGCAGTGATAACACCTGGTTCTCCTCAAATCACCGAAGTTAAGCGCTGTCGGGCTTGGACAGTACTTGGATGGGTGACCATCCAGCGCTGTTGGCAAGCAGGGTGCACTCAGCCCTCGCGAAGCAAATTGAGGAGACGTAGCGGCCGGGAGAGCAGTATGGTGACCACACGCCCCTCGGTATCCGCAACCAGTGATGCCTGTAGGCTGAGGATGACACGGCGGTCGGTCGGTAAAGTTAGGGAACTCCAAGACCTATTCAGACGGAGTTTAGTTTAGTAGTAGCCTGTTGCAACTGATACATAGGCTAAGATCAGTGAAGGTACTTGCTTCCCACGGTATAATTTGGTGTACAGAAGCTGTTCGTGTCTTTTGGCGGCATTTTTATGAACAATTATGGTTAATAGCAAAGTGTTCAGTTTGCGAATTGGCGTGTCAGCCCGAAATCGGTAACCACCACAGCAGAATATTATATCAATGTAACTGAGATGGGTCAAATCAAAAATTATCCTATTTTCTCGTAACAAACAGTCATAGTCCTACCATCTCTTGGCAGTATGACTTGAATTTGCAAGCTACTAGGTCTGTTCATAGGTAATGATGTAAGTTCGTGTTACTTCCAGGGTCCTAAGGCTTACTCCCTATTGCAGTTTTCGGCTTTCGACTTGGCGTCTGTCTCGGTTTCCACACGCTACGTGATTAGCGGCAATGACCTGCCTAGTTTGTGTCTCTATCTACATCAACATACATACCGCGCAAGGAACCATACGGTGCACAGCAGGGCCTACTTTTTACCACTGCTTTCATTTTCCAGTTGCTAATGGAACGAGGGAAAACGACGGCCTATATGCCTCCGTGCAAGCCCTGCTTTCTCTTGTCTTCGCGGTCCTTACGCGATAAGTACGTAGGTGACAGTAGGATATTTCTGCAGTCAGTCGCTAATGCCGGTTGTCTAAACATTCTCAATCGTACCACACGCAAGGAACGTTGTTTTCTTCCACGGTTTCCCATTTGAGTTTACGGAGAATTTTGTAATACTCGTATGTTCATCAAAACATGAAACTTCCTGGCAGATTAAAACTGTGTGCCAGACCGAGACACGAACTCGGGACCTGTGCCTTTCGCGGGCAAGTGCTCTACCCTCTGAGCTACCCAAGCACGACTCACGCCCCGTCCTCTCAGATTTACTTCTGCCAGTACCTCGTCTCCTACCTTAAAAACTTAACAGAAGCTCTCCTGCGAACCTTGCAGAGCTAGCACTACTGGAAGAAAGGATATTGCGGAGACATGGCTTAGTCACAGCCTTGGGGATGTTTCCAGAATGAGATTTTCACTCTGGAGCGGAGTGTGCGCTGATGTGAAACTTACTGGCAGATGAAAGCTGTGTGCCGGATTGAAACTCGAGCTCGGGACCTGTGCCTTTCGCGGGCAAGTGCTCTACCAACTGAGCTACCCAAGTACGACTCACGACCCTTCCTCAGAGCTTTACTTCTGCCAGTACCTTGTCTCCTACCTTCGTTTATTAAACGTGTTGGTAACAAATCTAGAAGCACGCCTCTGAATTGCTACTGTGTCTTTCTTTACATCGATCTTGTGGAGATCCAAACATTCAAGCAACACTCAATAATAGGCTGCATAACTGTCCTTTCTATACGTGTTTATTTTACAAATGAACTACGCTTTCCTTTAATCCCCCAGTACCCCGAAGACGACATTGGCATTCACTGTAACTGATCTTATGTGCTCCTTCTATTTCACATTGCTTTCCAATGTTACATCTAGATATTTAATTGACGTGATTGTGTCAAGCAGCGTACCAATAATATTGTGACTTATCCCAACACCGAACGATTCCGCATTAGCTTGCATTTTTCTACATTGCAAGCAATCTGCTATTCGCCACACCAAAGTGAAATTCTGTCTAAGTCATACCCTACCCTCCTACAGTCACTCAACGATGACACACTGTCGTACACTACACTGTCTTCATCAAACAGCCGCAGATTACTGCTCACCCAGTTCGTCAGATAATTTATGCATACAGAGAACAAGAGTGGTCCTATCACGCTTCCCTGGGGCACTCCACATGATAACCTTGTCCTTGATGAACACTCGCCTTCCAGGAGGAGGTACTGAATTTTATTTCTAAAAAGCCTTAGAACCGCTCTCATATGTCAGAACCTATGCTCAGAACCTATGCTCTGACTTTCGTTAACAGTCTGCAGTGGGGCATTGGGCCAAATGGTTACCGGAAGTCTAGGTATATGGAATCTGCCTCCTGCCCTTCATCCATCGTTCGAGGGATATCGTGCGAGAAAAGGGCAAGCTGAGTTTCGAAAGAGCGGTGCTTTCTAAAACCGTACTGTATTACTGTGGACAGAAACTTTTCCGTCTCAAGGAAATTTATTAGTGTCAGGCTCCGACTTAAAATAAGCCTCATAACAAGACAAGAGAAATTAACGCAGGTACGAAAGGGTGCAGGTGGAATGTTCCTTCGCATCTTTGGTGTATATAAAAGAAGAGGGAGAGGCAAATGTGTTACAAAGAGGTCTCCGTTGAGTGAAAATCGAAGGCTTAAGACGGATAAAATTGTATGATGAAACGGAATTTGCTAGAAGTGACATATCTTACCTCTTATTGGGGTGGTTTTATAGTAGTCGTAAAGAAAGTTGCTGTAAATTAAATGCCAGGCAACGCCCTCTGCGTTTATCTTTTCATTCACGTTTAATTAAAATGAGAGACCCTTATAACTGCAACAAAAAGCCACGCGCGGCCGCAGGCCATTTCATCCTAAAAACAAATGCGTGAGGTGCGGCGGTTTATTCATCCAGTTTGCTGAATTATTTATGTAAACATTCCCACGAATAACGGTAACTACACGCTGAAACAAGCCGATGCACGAAAATAATTAACAGCGCCATTAATTGTTGCTATAAATACATTTATTTATTTTGCGGTTTCTGCAATCAGAATATTTTACCGTGTTTTTAACGCCGTGAGTTATTGAATGCGCTTAGTGTTGCAGCGGCGGATTCCAGTAATTCGCTTTACAGTGTCGAACTGATAGAAAAATGCGAGACAGAAATCGTGATAAGAAGGAATTTACCGAACTTCAGCCGTCTAGTGGTGTAAACATACGTGACTGAAATCCACTGTGTCATTTAGGCGAGTGTAACAGCCTTTCTATCGACTGCTGCTTCCTCTAAACTGGATGGTTTGTGGGTGAAATATAGTGAAGAACAACGATATAATCGGAACCGCCCTAGGAACGTCTGGAAGTATCATCACGTGGCACGAGCCATCCACACGAAACGATGAACTGACTGGTTTTGTGAATGTGTAAGAGCAAACTATGGTGAAATGCTCGTAATATGTGTTTCTCCATAAGTAAGGTCCTTCTACTGAATTTGGTTGTGCCAGATACACTGAGAAACACACACACACACACACACACACACACACACACACACACACACACAACTGATATACATGCATATATACACATTTTTTGAATTACTGAATAGGATAATGGACAACATTGTCCCACAAATTTAAACAGTTCCAATCCCTAGGTTTCCAACAAGGTTTCCGGAAGGCTTCACTTCATCATCAGGTGAATGCTGGAACTGGAAAGCAGGACCTAAACATTCTCAACTGTGGGGCGCTCTCCTTCACTTTCATCCTAAAGGGGTATTTGGCTCACAAAAACAAAGTTCTATGAAAGTCCGGCCAATTCTTGTGAGGCGAGTGAAACCCGTAAAAGCCGCGCGGGATTAGCCGAGCGGTCTAAGGTGCTGCAGTCATGGACTGTGCGGCTGGCCCCCGCGGAGGTTCGAGTCCTCCCTCGGGCATGCGTGTGTCTGTTTGTTCTTAGGGTAATTTAGGTTAAGTAGTGTGTAAGCTTAGGGACTGATGACCTTAGCAGTTAAGTCCCATAAGACTTCACACACATTTAAACACTTGAAACACGTAAAAACTAAAAATAAAATAAAAATTGCAATATTCTAGTTTACAGACTCCTTAAATTCTGTTAATGTTTCATGCCACAAATGTTCTTTCGTTGAAACCGAACGTTTTTCCCCGTGGAAATCTAGGACAGTCTAGTTATTATAGTTTCCTTTCTTCCAACACTTTGGGTAAGATTTAGAAACGATGTTTTCTGGAGAGCTAAGTTCTTGCAGTACTTTTTCTTCTATTCCTCTTTTGTACACGCGTTTCGACACGGAGGACAGTCAGTGAATTAACACACACAGTAAATAGAAACACTATTTAACTCGGAAAGAACATTTATCTTTTGTAGCTTTCCAATCCGCTGTGACTGTATATGACAAGCTTGGGATTAGATAGCGCGTTAGCTGCTACAAGTACACAAAGAAACAGCCGCAAACACAGTGGTGCGTGATGCTGAAAATCTGTAGTACCTGAACTCTGAATCTTTTAAGCACCACTATTACTTGACATCTGTTAATAGGACAACTCTGTCCTCAGTAGACGCTAGTGCGACGTGAGCTCGGCAGAACAAGGCCTCGACGAACCCGAACACAAGCAGCGAGAAGCAGTGTAGAAACAGAACTGTCAGCTTGTCTCTTGCGGGCTGCATTTCATAGCAGTATTCCGGCACAGAATAATAAAGGGAACAAATGACAATTTTTTTTTTAAATACTCAGTCACATTGCCACAGGCAAAATCAAGCCATGCCAGACACACAGGCGGAAGCAGGAATCAAGCAGGTATGTCGCAAGTGGATCAGGCTGTCGACACATGTTACGACTCCGTCTGGCGAGTGAGGATACGCATTCTGCAGAACGCAGACTGTAACAGAATACCAAAGAAAGTGAGACAAGCACATTTGTTACTTTGTAAGACATATTGCAAAAAAAAAAAAAAAAAATCTGTCTCTTTCACACGAGCACATAGCGAGATACTGACACAGCAGTTAACAGTCTTTTAAGTGAATATAGCAGAATAAGGATGACTTGTTAGGTCATGATGGACCGAGCCTTGCGTCATAGCTCCCTTCAAATACCGCAGCTTTTTTATGATATTGCAGATCACTTCTGTATCTTTGGAAATAAATCACAGTCTTCCCAGAGTTTCGAACATGTTACTACATACTGGTCTGTAACATACCTTCCTCTACGTCCAAAAATGCTAATTCCCTTTATTCTTCACTTCATCCCTTAACACAAGCCGGCCGTTGTGGCCGAGCAGTTCTAGGCGCTTCAGTTCGGAACCGCGCTGCTGCTGCAGTCGCTGGTTCGGATCCTGCCCCGGGCATGGATGTGTGTGCTGTCCTTAGGTTAGTTAGGTTTAAGTAGTTCTAAGTCTAGCGGACTGATGACCTCAGATGTTAAGTCCCATAGTGCTCAGAGCCATTTGAACCATTTGAACCTTAACACAAGATGTGAATAGTTCCTCAAGCACTGACATATCCTCAGTAAGAAGAAATTAACGATAAAAGAGTGTTCATTGCGAGGACAGGTAGAGTTGATTCCCAGAAGGCGATGCAGAAGGTTTTAATCTCACCTGCAGGCTGGAACCCGCTTTTTGTCCAAGAAAGCGCCCCATCGCGGCACGACGGTGCACCACGCCGTGCTGCTCTCGCTTGCGCCTCCGCCTTGGTCGCATGAATATTCAGGCGCTGCGATGACGGCGCGGGCGTACGTCACGTCTTAACGGTGCTGACCACGTGAAAATTTGATTGCGAGGCTCGCGACACGTGGCGAGCCTAGGTGCGCCGTCTCCTCTCGTCTCCTGGCCTGCCCGCCGGTCGTACCTGCGCTTGTGTGCGTGTTAATCACACTGCTGGTCACCTGACACCGCGGATATCGGCGTTAATTAACTGCCCAGAGCCCGGTGTTCCTGGCAATATTCACTGAGAGAGAGAGAGAGCAATGTGTGTGTGCTCTTTTTGGGTTAAGTATGTGGCGAATGTGTATGTGTGTGTGTTTGTGTGTGTGTGTGTGTGTGTGAGAGATAGAGAGAGAGAGAGAGAGAGAGAGAGAGAGAGACAGACAGACAGAGAGAGAGAGAGAGAGAGAGGTCACGTCAAGAGGAACGGAAGGGGCGAAAGTGGTCAGACGTGAAATCCATCACTCAGTAGAGCTCAAGAAAGGGTTCTCTAATCCCTTACTAATCCCGTAACTTGCACTGCAGGTCAAACAGCGGCGTCTGGCATCGTCAGCCTGAGATCACGTACCTTGTAACCGGTGTCCGAGATGAGAATAGCAGTGTGCCAAAAAAAGTAAGCTACCGAAAATTTATGTTAGACATCATTTTGAGAATGTCCGCCCCCGGTAGCTGAATGGTCAACCTGACGGATTGTCGATCCTCTGGGCTCGGGTTCGATTCCCGGCTGGGTCGGGGAATTTTCTCCGCCCAGGGACTGGGTGTTGTGCTGGCTTCATCATCCTCCTATCATTCTCACCGACTGCAGGCCGCCGAAGTGGCGTCAAATTGAAAGATCGGCACCCGGAGAACGGTCTGCCCGACGTGGGGCCCTAGCCATACGGTTAAATAAAAATAAAATTTTGAGGTTATCAGGGTACAGATATCGACACCACTGCGATGTATGGAATCTTACCTCTGCTGGATCTAAGAGCGCCGGTGAGGCGGGAAAGTTCTCTGGCTCCTTGGCTAAGTAATGGGGTGGGGTTTCGCACCTGCAGAAGAGGGCTGTAGGGTACTTAAGATCGACTAATGGGGTGAATTAGTTGGCTGAACAAGAACGAGTCAGGACGCAGCCCACGTTGGTGCGAAGACAAGAGCGAAGTATTTATTCAGTGATTATTATTATGCTGTATGGAACTATGGAACAGCATACTTTTCTTTGTGGCGACCAAACCGAACCTTACAACACAACATATAATTTGAGAAATCATGTGATAGTGTGAGTGTTCATTTACTCTGAGTGGACTTAGATCGACATAGTAAAACTTTTCGTGAGCTCAGGGCATAGTAAACTCACTGTTCCTCTTAAAACGTTTAATTCGAGATCGCCTTTCACCGTATTACATTCATTAATTGACTTATATCGAACATTAGGTGACTGAGAGGACACATAGGCACATAGTTATGGATTTACAACTGCTGAGGACAAAGCCCTGAGGAAGGTCACTTGCAACAGTAGCCGAAACGTCAGACAATTTTATACATGACAATGTGGTCAACAGACCAGAAGAATTTTATTAACAGGGGTATGTGTACCTCGGGAGTACGTTCTGTGGTACTGCTGCTAAAAATTTCCCGATGCATAATTATTATGATAGCAAACAACAAGCCAAGCAAACGAACATTTTATAGAACAGTCAGACAAGCAGGTACGTTACACAACGTATCAATCACGTATAGCAAAAGGGGCCAGACATTTTTAGTTCATAAGAAATTTACATCCAAGCACTATAGGAGAGTGAAACGTGTTGATGAATAAGCAGACAACAAAATCAAAGAAACACAGTGACATTGAAGAAAACGGAGCTGACAGCAGTCTTCAAACGGAGCTGACAGCAGTCTTCATACAGAAGTTTAAAGCTTCTCGTTACTGCACTGTCAGCAAACAACATCATATTGTTGCTCTGAAGATGTCTAACACACGGGGAACAATTTCCTGGAAAACAGGTGTCCATGCTCCAACAACCCACCAGCCGGCGATCCAAATGCGACGAGCCACATGGAACTGTTCTCTTCCACAAGACACGTGATCGAAAATAGGCCCGGCTCTACCCTTTCACTGAGTGGTACAAAGGGCAGCACGCGGCCATGGCCAGTTTGCTCGGAGTGAGTTTTCTGGGCCAGGCACTGATTCCACAAGAAGTCCATCAATCAACATTCTCACTCGAGAGCCATCTCTACGAAGTCACTGCTGTTCACATCTGACTCGGCGACCGCAGGAGCTGCCAGCTGTGAACTTGAGTGTGTTCATGGCCTCCTCGCTGAGGAAGATGAGGACTCACTCTTCATGGCAGACTAGTGGACTTATAAATCTATACGTGCTAGATTATCAATTGGCTTCATGCTGGACTTCGACGATATTGCTGCCTGCAGAGTTAAAATTTTGTTCATTCAGTTTGTACTTTGAGTGTCCTACAGAAAGTTGAGTCTCATAAAGTTTGTGTTTAGTGAGCTTACAGTCAGTGACAGTCTAATTGGCCTTCAGGCACCAAAAGTATTGTCCTATTTCAAGAACTGGCTTACCTATTGTTTTTTGTCAGTTCACTTGAGAATAGATGTGCTAACAGTCTTTGATAAATAAACATGTTTAGTCATTGCTAGCTGGATACATTTAGTGCCACAGGCATCGCACATGTCAGTTACCATAAAAATATCTTTTGAACAAAAGTACTTGCAATTCAAGCTCGGCGTTACCTCTAAAAGTAAATTATATATTGTTATGGCAAGGCAAGAAACTTTTATTGAATGCTGTACTATATGTCAAAATGACGTAGATAAATTGACGCAATTTTTTCAACACAGTCACAAAGTCTGTGTAAGCAACAATCGGAACGTTCTACAAGTAATTTATTTCCTCGAAGATACAAATCGATTCATTGGTCACAGACACATTCGAGAACTGCTGCGTGAACTTCCTAATAATTCGAAAATCTCCCCCCCCCCCCTCCCCTCACCCTCCTTTCCCCCTCATATGTTCTTTCAGCTTACAGGAAGGTGAAAAACACTGCGCGCAGATCTGAACCTCCCAATAAGCATTACACATGTCTTTGCTCCCCTGGTCAAACTGTTTTCGCCGTGTCACTAGGGCTGGTAGTATTTGGTCCATATACCGTTATAATTTCAAGGTATATCTCTGGTGTTATTTTGAGGTTTGCTCAAAACAATCGTGCTGTCTCAATTAAACTATGAAGTGCATTTCCAGTTGACGCGCCGTTTTGTCTTAATACACGTCCTATTAACCTGTCCCTTCTTCTTGTCAGTGTTTCCATACATTTCGTTCCTCGCCGATTCCGCAGAGAACATCGTCTTTTCTTACATTATCAGTCCATCTAATATTCAACAGTCTTCTGTAGCACTTCAACTGAAATGCTTCGACCCTCTTCCGATGCTTTTCCCACAGTCCATGTTTCGCTACCACACGAGGCTGTCCTGTGCTCCAAACACCCGTTCTCAAAAATTTCTTCCTCCTGAAATAAAGGCATATATTTGATACTCGCAGATGTCTCTCTTATTGACAGTATCAATCTGCTTTTGATGTTCTTACTCGTCTGTCATTTGTTACTTTGCTGCCTAGGTAGTGCAATTTCTTAACTTCATCTGCTTCGTGACCATCGATCCTGATGTTAAATTTCTCGCTGTTCTCATTTCTGCTACTTCTCGTTACTTTCGTCTGTCTTCAATTTAATCTCAGTCTATATTCTGTACTCATTAGAATGTTTATTCCATTTAACATATCCTGTAATTCTTCTTCACTTTCGGTAAGGATGTCAGTGTAATCAGTGAATCGTATCATTAATATCCTTTCACTTTGATTTTTTTAATTCCACTCCTGATCTTTGCTTTTAATTTTCCATCACTGTTTCTTCGATGTATAGACTAAACAGTAGGGACTTAAGACTACATACCTGTCTTACAGCCGGCCGGGGTGGTCGAGCGGTTCTAGGCACTACAGTCTGGACCCGCCAGACCGCCACGGTCGCAGTTCCATAGTGCTCAGAGCCATTTGAACGATTTTTTGAACCTGTCTTACATCCTTTTTAATTCGAGCACTTCGTACTTTGTCTTCCACTCTTATTTTTCCCTCTTGGTTCTTGTACTTATTGTATATTGCCTTTCCCTATAGCCTTACTCCTATTGTTCTCAGGCTTCCGAAATTCTTATACCATGTGACACTATCGAATGCTTTCTTTCAGGTCGACAAACCTTATGAAAGTGTCTTAATTTTTCTTCAGTCTTGCCAGGAATACCTCTCTAGTGCCTTTACCTTTCACAAAGCTAAATTGATGGTCATCTAACTCATCCTCAATTTTCTATTCCATTCTTCTGTATACTATTCTTGTTAGCAATTTGGATTGCAGGTGCTGTTACGATGATGGACAGAGAATTAAATCAACTGCGTCTTATAAGAGGGAGCCATACCAGCACCTGCCTCAACCATGGTAGGGGAACCATGTGAAATCTGATCCTGGGTAGTCGGACGCGGATTCGAACCTAACTACTTCCTAATCCGCTGACGTGACATCTACTACTGGAAGTAGAGCTCTAGTCTCTACGCTAATAATTTGCGCTTGCCTGCTTTGCACCGTCCGCATGTTGTTGCTGGGCGAAAAGTTTCGATCGTTCACTACGTAATTAACTGTAATTTACCGGTTTCAGACAATACACCTGAGGCCACCCTAGGCCTGTTAAATTAGCAGGCCATTCTAATACTTCAGTAGAAGAAACGTACACAACCAGAGTAATTGCTTCCTTCAGGTATGATGCGAATTTTACAATCTTCCTAATGGTTTTGTTTCTGCAAACTGGTAGCGGAGTTTTGGTGCCCCAGGAATATTTCGTGTGGTTTATGTCTGTACTGTGAGTGCTCTGCTGCTAATTGACAATCATTTCGGACACTATTCCCCAAACATGTGTTGTAGATGTTTCCGTAGTACCAAAATTGACCACATGTAGCGTCCGGTCTGCAGACAATTTTCCAAGAAATTTGATATTGGTGGTAACAACTGTCACATTTGTAGTATGTGTCTCTGTGACATTTATTGGCAGCAAAAACGACAGTAAGCAATGCATCACGTAAGATAAAAATACGTAAAAATGTATTGAGATGTAGGGCCCATTACACAATTCAATATCAGTTTACATTTAATAAGTCATAATAGTCAAGGAATATGAAAGGAATGGAGTGATACAGACTTGTAGTCTATTCCCCACGTTATACAATCCATACATTCGCCAAGCAGTAAAGGAAGCCGAAGAAAAATTTGGAGAAGTAATTGAAGTTCAGGAAGAAGAAATAAAATCTTTGAGATTTGCCAATGACACTGTCATTCCGTCAGAAACAGCAAAGGACTTGAAAAAGCGGTTGAATGGAGTGCACAGCGCATTAAAAAGGAGATATAAGAAGAACATCAACAAACTCAATCCAATGGTGACGAATGTAGCTGAATTAAATCAGGCGACGCTGAGGGGATGAAGAAACGACATACTAAATGTACTAGAGGAGTTTTGTTATTTGGGCAGTAGAATGACTCTTGATGACCGAGGTACAGAGGGTATAAAAAGAGTTTCTGAAAGAGAAAAAATTGTTAACATCGAATATGAAGTATTAAGATCTTTTCCGAATTTATTTGCTGGAGAGTAGCCTTGTACGAAAGTGAAACGTTGAACAGTTCATAGAAGAAGAGAAGTTGGTGCTACAGAAAAATGTTGACATTAAATGAGTAGATCATATAACAAATGAGGAGGCACTGAGTAGGATAGGGGTAAAAGGAAATTTGTGGCAAAAACTGACTAAAGGAAGGGATCTATTGATTTACGTTCTGAGACACGAATATGGCATTGGAGGGAAGTGGGGAGTGGGAAGGGGGGGGGGGGATTGGTAAAAATTATAGAGGGAGACCAAGAGATGAGTACAATAAGCAGTTTCGGAAGGAGGTAGGTAGCAGTAGTTACTCGGAGACAAAGAGACTTGAACAGGATAGAGTTGCATGGAAAGCTGTATCAAAGCAGTCTTCGTACTGAAGACATTTAATAAGTACTTGCTTTGTTCATATATGATATTCATAAGTAATACCGTATCTGAGGAAATGAGGCCAGCTTTGTTCGGAGATGAAGAGGCTTGAACACGATAGAGTGGCATACAGAGCGGTATTGAAGCAGTTTTTGTACTGAAGACCACAACAACGACATTTAATAAGTAGTTGCTTTGTTCACATATCATAATTATCAGTAATGCCATATCTGAGCTTTGTTCAAGAGGCACCTATATTGCTTATAGTACTTGATTTTACGATCTGCATATAATTAAAGATTTAGCTAAATTAGCGCATAATTTATTGGTTTGTGTTGCATCTCATGAGAAGTGTGCATAAAACACAACTGCCAACGTCCGGATGACATAATGGTTTTGAAAAGATACATTAGAATTATCACCGATTGTTGCACTTGTCTTGATACAGTCCATCTAGCTCAGCTCCTGAAATCTGTGACATGTGACGTAACAGGCTTATCTGAGTGCTATCACTTCTTGGCAGAAATATTCTAGTTGTTCAAGATCCGAAGGATCAGGATCTTTGGCCGGTACGTTTTGACACCGGAGGGAGAGCATTGATCCGCTGTGTCAGCTAGTACGCCGTCTGGCTCGGTAACAGGTCGTAGGATCACTTCAGTACCAATTGAAAACGTAACTCTCCGACAGCTTGGTGAATTGCCCATTCCGTGACAGTTGCGTGACCACATCCGTCCGACCTTTGCTAGCTATCGATCTTCCTTATGAGGCTTCGTTACAATGCGTTTCCACTTTCAACTTACTGTGGAACTTGCCGAGCTAAGAAACACAATCAGTACTGGATTGCAAAACTAAGTCCTGGGATACTACTTCCCTTGCAGTCGGAGGCAACAAGCAAGGAAGTAACTTAGGTATTTTGAATTCACAAATTGTTGTCACGTTGATACGAAATAGCTATTCCACATAAAATTTCATTTATTTTCAAATGATACACTTTTACAGGTCTGCATATTTTAATGGGGTATAAGGCATATGAGCATCTCCAGTTGCATAAGGACGTATATATTGTCATAACCGGTTTCATCCATAACCCATTTTCAACTTACATCATTTCTTGTCATGGTAACTAAATGATCACTGAAAAAAAGTGGCTGAACAAGTTGTGGCAATAAATACTTTCTTAAGCAAATGGGTTTGCCATTTAATCAATAAAATATTTACGGATGCTCTAAGGAGAAAACCGGAAAAATATTACGTTTATTAGCTCAACAATCAAACTAGATGACACAGAGAAGTGCTTCAAGATCTAAACTGGGTAGCGTGACAGAGCACAGTGTGATGGATAGAAATATTTTTAAAGAGAGGAAGTAGAGCACTTCGTTATTTGAAGACGAACTTGTCAACTACGGGCATACGAAACAGTTAACGTTAACATCAATAGAATGGAGAACATATGGGCATGGTCCATACTCCATAGATGCTCAAAGGGTGTTAACCTGATTAAAGCTACCTGCAATAGCTGCCGAAACGTTTGTAGTTCTGATATATTGTGACGCGGTGACAAACCCAAAAGGGTTTGACTGGGATAGCCTGCGGTGACAAGGATGTACGCTCTTATACGCCCCACATAGTAAAAAAATTAGAAAGAACCGGAAATTGTAGAAAAGCTTCCGAGAATTTCTTCCATGTCAGAACTTATCAACTGAGAAGATTTCACTTTGATGATCAGCTTATTTGATGGTACATCAGCATATAAGTCATCCGACACATATGGTCACTAAAAGTTAAGAAACTTTCGCAAAAATAGCGTGTCACTGATCCGTTAAAGGGAGAGGTTAGCAACGAGCAATGAGGACAAAAATGTATGTTCCTCCCTCTCTCTCTCTCTCTCTCTCTCTCTCTCTCTCTCTCTCTCTCTCTCTCTCTCTTTCCCTTTTTTGTTAGGTAGAGTTACGATGTGTCCCGATGGCAGCATTACCTGCTGTTTAATTAAATTCGTAATTTAATTACAGATGTTTATCAGATTCAGTTGTTTCACAGTAAACTTTTATCGGTAATTGACTGCTCCCGTAGAAATTAACATTCGAAATCAGAGCTGCAGAAATTTGCTACTGTGTCCGTGACTCGCATACAGGCGTGCAAATTCAGTTCGCAGAGCGATTTCCGTTCAGTCCAATCGCGTGGTGTAAAGCTTCTGTGTGCAAATTATCGACAGGTTCAGTTAACAAATCACAATGAGAAAGAAAAAGAAATTGGAAAATTTACTTGCTGTCAGTATTCTGAAAAATTTAAGGTCGCTTATTTTAGTTCACTGAACACAGTGATTAAAATTCGATAATTAAGCATCAAAATGGCGCACAGTCTTTTCAACAGCATCCACTAACTTTGCTCCTTGTCCCCTTTTATGATATTTAAATAATTCTGAAGTAAGGTGCGTTGTTGTCAGCGTACGTCAACTGAGGTAGGAAATTTCCTATCGAAATAATGCCAAGATAAGTAAAACAGCGACTCAATATGCACTAGTTTCGATCTCATAACACAGAAACTTGAAACAATTTTCTTTATTTAATCAGAGAATATCAACACTACAGAAACACCACAGGTACTGATCACAATACGCTTGGCAGAGTACGTCTACTGCCCCGGACATCGAATATTTCCGGTGCCACGTTTTCTTTTTTCTTCCTATAAATTACTTTAATTTGTTTCGAACGTGATATTGTCAACGAGTCCCCTGACAATTCCTTCACCCGCGAGGCGGCTTTGTGAAGTGATCATGATACGAGGATATAACGAACGACATACAGGCTGACAATTATTGAACTATATGAAAAAAAACGTAAATTAGTTACAAACTACGGGGTGTACACACTCTATTCAACATGTAAACGTCACTACAGATATTTCGGTTTAGGTTATGACATGTTCGACATGCCTGCCATCATTGACCGCGGTGTGGTGCAGACGAATAGCTATATTCTGCATGACCCGCTGAAGTGTCGGAACATCGATACTGTCGATGACCTCCTGAATAGCTGTTTTCAGCACAGCAATCGTTTTGGTTTTATTGCTGGACACATTGTCTTTAATATAGCTCCACAAAAAGGAGTCACATATGTTCACATCCGGAGAATATGGCGGCCAATCGAGGCCCACGCCAGTCCCCTCTGGGTACCCCAGAGCCAGAAGGCGGTCCTCAAAGTGCTCCTACAGGACATCAAATAGTCTCCTGCTTCGATGGGGTCGAGCTCCGTCTTGCATGAACCACATCTTGTCGAAACCAGGACCACTTTAGATAATGGGGATGAAATCATCAACCAAACCCTTCACGTACCGTTCGGTAGTCACCATGCCATCAAGGAATACCGCACCAGTTATTCGGTGACTGGACATTGCACACCACGCAGTCATCCGATGAGGGTGAAGAGACTTCTCGAATGCGAAATGCGGATTCTCAGTTCCCCAAATCGGCCAATTTTCCTTATTTACGAACCCATCCAAATGAAAGTGGGCTTCGTCGCTAAAGCAACCCATACTGTGCATACTAATTCCCATCATGTCCCCGGCCATAGGTGCAGTTTGAACGTCCTAACGCAAGCCGTTCGGTAGTTACGACAGTTTTATTTCATAAAGTTCAATAATTCTCACCCTGCACATCAGTTCCAACAGTGATGAGTATAGTTCTCGAAACGGTATTTTCAGTAAACTGCTAGGGCGGCACGTCACTGCCGAAAATTATCATAATGAAGAAGAATAGCCGGCCGCTGTGACTGAGCGGTTCTAGGCGCTTCAGTCAGGAACCGAGCTGCTGCTGCAGTCGCAGGTTCGAATCCCGCCTCGGCCATGGATGTGTGTGATTTCCTTAGGATAGTTAGGTTTAAGTAGTTCTAAGTTCTAGGGGACTGATGATCTCAGATGTTAATTCCCATAGTGCTTAGAGCCATCTGAACCATTTTTTGAAGAAGACTAAATAAGTTTCTGGGTGACCTCCGAGAACGTTAATTCACGGTGTGCAAGAAGTTGTGGCTACCGGGTAATTCACTTGTGTGGCGTAGTGTGTGTCTGAATAAGCAGCTCACTGAAAATCATTTTGAAAACAGACATTCAGACACGTCTACGAAAGCAAAGATTCAAGTTTGTTTCTCACAGCCATTTCATTAACAAGGATGAATGATTTACATTGCAAACACGACAGTGTCCCAAGTAAATCGAAATAAAACCTTTACTGATGATAAATTGTAGATATGCTAGGAGATTTAGCAAACACAGGTATCACCTGCCGCAGGCATAGTGACCGTTGTGAATAATATTCAGATAAAGCAGCCAACAGTCGCACACAGTTTGATTGAACATTTAAGAGGTTTCGTTCGTCCGACGTGGAGATCGGCAAATCTGTAAGAGTATTTAGCAACAGAACGTCATATGAAATTAATCACTAGCTGTCAGTTTCTTTTATTTCTTCTTCTTGTCTTTTATCCCCTATCTTCACGTAGTCGGCAAACTAACTGTAGACTGCCTAAAAACCACATCCAGCATGGTCGACACACCAGCCTCGCCCTTAATTCCCTGGACGGAGCTGATCCGAGACCGCTGAGTCGCCCTGAATCCCAGAAGCGGCGCACTAAGGAGTGCGGCTTTCTGCGTCTAGCAGTAGTTTTCGACTTAATAAGTTATATTCGTTGCCGCGGTGGTAACATCTTAGGAAATTAAAAGTACAATTCGGTACCATAGTCATACGCAAAGTGCTGTGCGTTCGATCTCTAATATTCATATAGGCTCTTTCCTCAGGTGTATGACGAAAGCACAGCAGTGGAAGTTATCACATATGCTTGGGCAGTCCTGTAACATCGTTAAAAATCCATTCAATTTGAACTCACTCCGTTCACGTAATACATTTTGGCGGTTTCTTTTCTTTTTCGTAAGTACTTCCAATTCCTCCATCGTATTTCATGAGCCTTCTTGTGTCAGATATGCTCATGCTATGATTTTCTACTACGGTATGTTTGGTTGCGTTTAAATTTTCACTGACAACGTGATGCTGCCACTGTATCTATTGTATGCTACTACATCGTAAGCTGACGTTCTGTAATTAATTTTATCACACGTTCTTGTTGACAAATACTCAAATTTTTACAGTTGTATGATGCTCGTGTAGGACGGGCAAAAATGCCATAATAACAAATTATGGGCGTTATACTAGAGGCTTTTTTTGTCTTTTTTATGCTTCATTCCCCGTTGATAGCGTCTAATTAAAGGTAGGTGAGGGGGGAGGGGGGGGGGGGGGGTACACACGCAGAAGGGAAGGAATAGGCTATCGATCCGCTGACGAAAGCCAGCATTATTTTCACGGGGTCATAAATCAAAATGATGAGATGGAATCTTATCTAGCACAATAATTTTTGACGTACTGAAACGTTTCCAATGAAACTGGTAGTTACAGGTTAATGATGCGTGAACAGATTTGAATGTAATACTAATTTTGCTTTACTGACTGATCTTTGAGCAACGACGGACTCGGGTGCGCTTCACATCGCAATGGACAGCACACATTCAGCAGCGACTAACTGAAAACTGAGTGATAGTTGCATTTCCTCTCTAACTTTACATTCTGGATCAAATGTGCTTTTAGCAATGAAAATTCTCTCGAGGAGGCTCTTTAAAGGCTTAGTGTATAAATTTCGACAATGTTCCTGCAGGAAAGCTGAACGGAATGGTAGGTCGTTGCCCAGAGTGATAAGGACTAACAGTTCACGCTGTACCACTGGATGAAAGCAGAGGGCCGATGTTCTGATTACAGAAGCGGGTCACGAGCATTTCGAAACATATCAGTAAAGTGTCCGCTGATGGGATTTCACTTGACTTTTCGAGATAGCGACGGAATGACAGAGATTTTTAATTAGTTTTCAAGAACGACGCGAATTCAGGGTACGGCTGGTTTCAAAATAGAATAGGGGTGGTAGGAAGATAAAGACGTTATTGGAGACATAGTGTAACCATGGAAAGATCAAGGATGGGAGAGGAAATCAGCCATGATTTTAAAAGGAACGAGCCTGGTATTCGGCTTCATCCATTTAGAGACACCAAGAACAACCTAAATCAGAATTTCAGTAATTTAATGTTGATTAATAGATAGTTCTACGACTGTTATGGTAATACTGTTATTTTGGAGAGCCGGTATCTGATATAAGCCTATTTTCAGCTGCATAAATAAAGTCGACTTATGTTAATTCGATCTTCGACAGTTGTTCGACAAATGGAAGAAATTCTACGTGTTTTTCGTACTCTCGATAATTCGAAGCGACTGACACGGCAGACGGTACACAATGCATTACCTTATCAAAAGTATCCGGACACCGGTATATATTGCAAAATGGACCACCAGATGTCACGAGACCCATCCAGTATAAAAGGGGCCGGGTGAGAAGAGGAGTTTGTGGCACAACTTAACTAGAAGAAGGGATCGATTGGCAGGACATGTTCTGAGGCATCAAGGGATCACCAGTTTAGTACTGGAGGGCAGCGTGGATTCAGAAGGATGTAGGCTGCAGTAGGTACTGGGAGATAAAGAAGCTTGCATAGGATAGAGTAGCATGGAGAGCTGCATCAAACCAGTCTCAGGACTGAAGACCACAACAACAACAGTCTTGCGTTGTCAGCAGAGAAGAAATAACAACAGAATGGGTCGGTTAGGAGAGCTCAGAGATTTTGAACGTAGTCTACTCTGGCTGTCATGTGTATTTCAAAACTGAACTCGAATGTCAGTGAAATAGGGGGTGAAAGATTTTAATAAAATATTTCGTTACGTTAAAAAAATTTGAAGCTGATTCTATGATGACTGGTATTTTACTTCTCGGTTAGATATGAAGAAATATGTGTTAAGGGCTGAAAATTTTGATGGAAGTACCACCGCAAGAAATCAAAAGGCATGATTAACAGAAACCTTGGACCTCAGATACGGGAACTGCTTCTTGATATGAAGTACATTCTGAAAAGGCCATGCTTGTATGGCCTTAATTAGCATGAAAAGTTTAGAAGGTGTTGCAATTTCCGAATAACATAAAAATTCATCTAAAGAAAAGAAATCTAGACAGATCGTACAGTCTACTCGAGCGAAGCAGCTGGTGCTGAGCTAGTAGTATCATTAAATATAGCTTCGTAAAGAAAAGCTAGATTATGTGTAGACTACTTTTCTACCCAGATAAGCAACTACTCACTAATTTTTCTACAAGTGCGATAAACGGTATCTGAATGTCATCAAAATTGGTGATTGTCACTAAATAATGAAAATTGTGAGGTCATCCACATTAGGGCTAAAAGGAATCCGTTGAACATCGATTACACGATAAATCATTCAAAACTAGAGGCCATAAATTCTGCTAAATACTTAGCAATTACAATTGCCAACAATTTAAATTGGAAAGAACACATAGAAAATGTTGTGCGGAAGGCAAACCAAATACTTCGTTTTTATTGGCAGAACACTTAGAAAATGTAATGGATCTACGAAAGAGACAGCCTAAACTACGGTTGTCCGCCCTCTTTCGGTGTACTACTGCGCTATCTGGGATCCTTAAAAGATAAAATTAACGGAGAACATCGAGAAAATTCAAAGAAGAGCAGCACGTTTTATATTACCGCGAAATAGGGGAGAGAGTGTCACGGACATGATACAGGATTTGGGATGGACTGCATTAAAACAAAGGCGTTTTTCGTTGCGGCGGAGTCTTCTCACGAATTTTCAGCCACCAACTTTGTCCTCCGAAAGGCAAAATATTTTGTTGACGCCGACCTACAAAGGGAGAAATGATCATCATTATAAAATAAGGGAAATGAGAGCTCACACGGAAAGATATAAGTGTTCGTTTTTTTCAGCGCGCTGTTCGAGAGTGTAATAATACAGGTGGTTCGATGAACCCTCTGCCAGACGCTTTAGTGTGGTTTGCAGAGTATCCGTGCACATGTAGATGTAGTTGTAGAAGTGTGGTGCTGGCAAACAAAGAGAATGGATTATTGTTTCAGTTTTGGTTGCTGATTCAAGGATTATTTTCATTTTTCATCCTTTGTGTTTAGTTCCTTAATGTTATAGGCTTAAAAACGATATTTACTCGTACAACTCGTGTTTGTGAGAGGTTTTGCGTGTGTTTCGGGTGGGGGGAGGGAGGGGGTGGGGAAGGAGGAAGTACAACAGAATCAAGTGAGTATTACCGAATCTGTGGGTCGTATATTGTAAGAGAAAACACCATCGAAAGTACCCGACGGCTGTTGACGGCAGGCAAAGAGTTACATTGTTTATCGTTTAAAAACAGCTTTCCGTGTACATCCGTGAGTGCAGTCAGCTCGAAGGAATGCACCCGATTGCTGTATCAGCCATTGTCTCCCGCACGGCGAGTCTACGTGACAGGAGTCTGTGCCTACCGGTGTTTCTGACCACGAGATGTTTTCTGACCTCAAAAGGTTCACACTAACGCCTTGGCATCCTGCCACGAAACATGTTGCTAACAATAGCTGAAGGTCGCTGAAGCTCTTAGTGTGCTCAGGCGTTAACTTCTAAACGAGCCGTTGGTCTCTGCCACATTATTTCGTCACATATCAAACATCGTTACTTCCCTATCGAAATTCAAGGAATCCCATTGCAAATTCACTCTTTTCGCAGTTGTTCCGTCCGGACTATTGCCCATTTTAAGGGTCCAGTGAAACTGAAATTCTGCCCTCGTATGTGAGGTTTCCGAGAAACGTATCTGAAGTTGTAGCTGCCAGCAGCCAGCTAAAGGCCAATTTCGTTCTCTCTGATAGTTTTGGATTTGAGCTACTGATGAGATACACTGAGTGGCGTAAAAATATAATTTGCAGTTCCATTACATTTTTCGTGATAGAGTCAGTCCAATAGCAACAGTAGGGATACCTGTATTTCAGCAAATAATGTCATGGTTTCACACACAAAGTGATCCATTTGCGGTGATTATTCCCCTCGCTCAGTATCAGTACTGATCAGAGTAGAAAACACATGCCATACAATGAAATTCTGTACTCATATTTGGGGCGAGGAGAAGAGCTCATACAACTCTCAAAGCAGGATGAACTCTACAGTAAAAGATATCGGAGTACGCCTCAGGGACTGACTCAAAGGACCAGCGTGCCCCTATTTCTCTCCAACTCTTCTAAACTTTAATAAGTTCCTCCTTGTAACCAAGTACAAAAGCACCCCTGGGTGTCATCGTATGACTAACTATATCTTAGCAACGGCAAACAGCTAGTTTCAGCTCTAAAATCTCGTGAAGTTCACATACGAAATACTTTCCGCGAGAAGATGATGTACAGCTTTCGTTCAAAGTGTCTTCATAAGAACTTAATCTTTGGCTTTGTTCAGTTAGAAGGGTTACACTGAATTTGAAATCTGAAAGTGAGAAAAGCGATAATAATGACGTGATGGTTCAACGTTAAATGTTTCATACACTCCACAGCACCAGGAGATGTTTGCAGAAAGTCTTTCACGCTACAGTGGAATGATCTAGAAAGCACTCAGAACTTGTGGCACTTCGTTATCCAATGCAGTGACAAGCGAAGTAGATAAAACATCGCACCAGTCATCGCTCTTGCTGGTCTGTTTACCCGGATCAGTATAACGCCTTGGTGGTTAAATACCGTGCTTTTAGATAAAGTGAATGGCTACATTTTTGACGCAGTCCCCTCGAGATCAATGCATGTTTTTTCCAAATATTGGATTTCATTCCGACGCACTGTTTTGTGAGGTCTGCTAATACTTGCTTTTAAACAAAGCGGATAAGTGTTGGAAGAAAGGCTTCCTTCCCTCAGAAAGGCACCAAATCTTCTCCTCCAGGAATGTACGTTCTCCCAATACAGGCTAGAGTTTTTTATTACTGACAATTACTGAAACAGAAATGTTCTAATAATTTCCTTCTCTGCGTTTCTAACATATTTTAAATTCATCAGTTCGAATTTCTTGCTTTTAGTTTTCTCTTCGTGTTGGTCTCCTGATTTCAGTTTCTCGAGTATATTAGTTGAAACTGTGTCATCACTTCTTAATCAACGTAGTGTCTCAATGGGCTGCTTCTAAAATTCACTATAAATACACCTTTCTCGGATAATGATAAAAATTGCACCTTTGACGTATAATTTTAAATGAATCTGGAGAAACACGAGTATACAGCAGTATATTCATTTTTCTTGAATGAGAATGAAAGAGGATTTCTGTCCAATGCAGATGATAGCTTTTTCGACCAAAAGGAATCCATGAAAGCGCCAATTTTATACGGCGGAAAATGTTGATCGACAACATAGAATGTTTCGCATGTGCCGTGTATATATCGTAAGGGGAAAAAGAGCTTAAAAATAGCAGAAGGCTGCTCTTTGCATATAACGCCATTTCTGGCAGATTTATCTTGTTTGTCTCGGCAAGAATGGATCATATACCGTCCCAACAATACCACTGTTTTGTAATCATTCTATGCTTATGTGGTACGAATAAAGAACTTCAGCTAACAGATATTCTCTGTCCCCTACATTACGTAAAATTTGTCAACATTATCGTTGATCCTCAAAGCAGCTTTTCGTTACCTCGTGCTGATGCAGTGTGACTCGACACGCAGTTGACATATCTCGTAATCTGTGTACGGAACTGTCACTATCGATCACATAAGCTGATGCAAGAACAACAAAACGTAGTGTATTGCAGGTGCAGGTCACATTTGTTACAAGGGTGCCGTTTGAATGATGCATTAATGGACTCTTTCTTGAGGTAGCTTATTTCGATCCAGTATGCGGAATAGGTCAGCATCTCCGATGGAACACTAAGATAGCTGAAAGGAGCTCTTCCACACGTAAGAGGTGGAATAGATGATTGGTTTCCCGTTCCAGAGTCTAACGACTGTTTTCCGAAGAGACAGAAGCAAGTGCTATGTAACTATAAAGCAACGTTTTCCTAGTTGAGGGAGTTTATCGCAAAGTGCAGCGGAATACGCTTGCGTTTTTCGCTCGGTGCGGGCCGCAAGACGCTGCGTGAAACGTTTTCCTAGGCGTAGGTCGGTGTACGTCTGAACGTTAAAAACTGGAGTTGTTATTATGTATAATTTGAGAACTGTGCATGATAGAGTAATACAAGAACTGACTTCCCACACTTTTTTTTAGTTTAATGGACATTTTGCGCTGTCGAAATAGAAGTATATTTGCGCTTTTAAGAATTTTTGGCTTTTTGCGCTGCTCAATATTTATCACGCCATATTTTCTAAGCTACGTGTCGTATAACAACATAATTTTATAGTTGGATTCAGCAGTATTTGTCGATAACGTGTGCAGCCATTGTAGCCAACAGTGCTGAGTGAAATAATACATCCAAATGTCATCTACATTGCGCAGTTTTTAAGCAAACCATTATTCGAAATATAGTAAGCAATAAATTTTTTCCCTTACACTTTCTGTTGCGGGTCTACGCGAGAAGAAGTTTCGGAAAGGTTTGCATTTATTTTTACAGTTTGTTGGGAGTCTGTGGATGCTACAGTTTCCCCTAGACGAGAGCAGTACTGTGTGGTACATCGGTGCGACGTGAGCTCCAATTCACTGCGGGGAACATTTTGCTATTATAGGCGACGCGCAATGCAGCATGACAGTGGTAGCAGAGGCAGTGAAAGAACAACATGCAGTGCAGTGATCGATCTAAAAACCTGTTAATTTTGGCAGAGGAAGATTGCATATTATTGGGAAAGGTACACAAGAAGTGCCAAGCACTCACACAATCATCTTCTCACATCGCGAAGAAGAACGAGGATATCACGTTTTAGTAACATAATATTTGCTCGACGATGCAGAGGAATGCCAGATCCCGCTGCCTTATGACACAAATGTTCCAGAAATCAGTCAACTGCCCGGACAACATGATACCCATGGTAGGTGTCGGCGGTTACGCCTAAGATGAGGGATTCACTGTGAGTTGCGGATTCACTGAACACTTCAACAAGACGAATTTTAATCGTTGTTCACTGTACTGATCACGATAACAACAACGTTCAAGTCATTATTAGTATGCGCAGAATGCCGTGGCTGCTAGAAGCGCAGTAGTGGTGGGGGCTACAGGCAGACACTGTAGGGGAAACGCTGAGTGCTGGAAGGGAAATGCCATTCTAAACTGGAGCCTATGCTCACATTTTCTGTAAATATAAAGTGGGGGCCCTCCACACCCACACTTGCATGGAGGCCATTCAAAAAGATCAAGTGTCACCTCTGCTTTGGTTAGTATCTAAAAAGAATTTCGCCAAAAATGCAGCAATTTTGTTGCACCATTTGTAACTTTCCGAGAAGCATCATGGAGGGTGAATTTTGAGTAAAACCTACACATTTTTATGGTTTCCATGTTTAAATTTTATTCTTTTGCCAAAGCACAGTGTAGTTTACACAGTCCCGCCTCTTTAACATGTTGTGCAGATGCAGTTGCAAAAGAATTCTGAAAAAGAGGTTTATCAAGTTTGTTAAGTGAGGAACTGAGGAAAAGTAAGGTCAGTACCTCATGAAGAAGCACATTCTTGGTACAAAATAAATGTGTAATGTCTTCACTTACATTGTTCCAAAACCCATAACATTTCTCTTTTCACCAACTATGGATGACCCTTAAAAACTGCTTTCTTTCGTCGAAAACGTCTGTAGTTGGTGGAATAAGACTTTAGATAATGAAGTTTTGCATAATAATCATATCGTAAAATACTCTTCTCTTTACGTGCTATTACTTGCCAAAATCTGATTTCAATATTTCAGACCGTTATGAGATATGAGGAGTGTTGTGGATATTTCCTCTGGTTTTATCGCTGGCGCAGCGCGATCGCAAATGAGTGTGCGACGTCAGATCAATTTCCCGTAGACTGGTGACAGAGACGTCCGAGCCAAGTCTAAAGAAATACTCAGTATGTTAGCTAAATTTCATACGTTGCAACATACTATGTAATATGCACCAAATTCATTCTTTAGAATGTCCTGATTTGGACTCTAGCTGAATGTTGCTTTTTTTCAAACAGTTTTGCTCAGATAACATACCATCCTATCTACATACAGCGATAAAATACCACAATTTGGCACAGTGGTCACAAACAGAAACATCTTTACAACATTCGTTACATAATATGCACTTACAAGACGACATCAATTATTGGACATGTGTAAGATCATGGCAACTTTTATCCAGATGATACTACAATCCAACTGCATCAAAACCATAGAATCAGGGAAGCAACCTACTAACACAGTAGGTAGTAAGTAAACGGAGTAAAGCACATGGTCAGACCGAAGTGGCGTACGTTCTTCTGGAGGTATATATATACGCAGAATCTTTTCCAGAGATGTTCTCTACTGATAAACGAGTAGTCGATTACATTCTCTGGTGCCAGCTATATGTTCAAAATTTAATTGTTAATGGCCACTTAAGATCTGCCTGGAAGTTTCATATCAGCGCACACTCCGTTGCAGAGTGAAAATCTTATTCTGGAATGGCCACTTAACATGTGATAATGAAACTATCATCTTACTAGCTAAAAATTAATGTATTTAATCTGGTCAAAATAATGAGCACAGTTACAGTAGGAAGACTGACTGTACAATATTGTTAAAAATCTTATTAATTATTAGACATACTGTCAATTACGTGTTTCCTATTGCAGTGAGACCTGAAACATACGTACTGACATCTGTCACACTGACATAAAAAAGATGGATTCTCTATAAAGATAGTGCCGGAATTGTTAAATAACTTGCTGAAATTTACACCTACCACTTTAAGTATGTGATTTCGCATCCGTTAGGAAGGAGTCATATTTTCATGTACTGCAAAACTGAGAACTGCTAACAATGCCACCGCGCGGCTGCTACGGTCGCAGGTTCGAATCCTGCCTCGGGCATGGATGTTTGTGATGTCCGTAGGTTTAAGTAGTTCTAAGTTCTAGGGGACTGATGACCTCAGATGTTAAGTCCCATAGTGCTCAGAGCCATTTGAACCATTTTGCTAACAATGCCGGCACGGTTATCAATATCTGTTATTTCTTACACAATCATCATAAGCAACTCTTGGTGCCATGTACCACAGGTTTGTGCACTCAAAGAATAACGCAATCACAAAACAGCGGCCGGCCAGGGTGGCCGAGTGGTTCTAGGCGCTTCAGTCTGGAACCCCTCGACCGCTACGGTCGCAGGTTCGTATCCTGCCTCGGGCATGGATGTGTGTGATGGCCTTAGGTTGGTTAGGTTTAAGTAGTTCTAAGTTCTAGGGGACTGATGACCTCAGATGTCAAGTCCCATAGTGCTCAGAGCCATTTTAACCGCAAAACAGCTTCTGAAAATAATGCCCTATGTTCGCTTGGCTACCATTAATTGAGACCAAAACGGAATCGATCATGATAAGCTACCAACACGAGTAAGGAGAAGTAAATCAGGTAACTGATAATTTTACCGTTTGCCGTATTGAAACATACTGTTCACACCGCTAGGTTAGCAGAAGGTGTCAGCATAAAACAGATGGGAGCGGAGGGCAGTGCCAAAATAATCGAAGGGCGTAAAAATTATCAAAAGATTGATTATTGTAAAGAGTAAAAATGTCTCGTTTTTGAGCGAAATATGAAATATTTTGTCTCTTCATGTCTCTGGTCCAGAGAACAAGCGGTCTAGCACCGAGATAGCGCACTGAACATGCTGTACTGCTTGCCCTGCTCCGCAAACACAACAGGAACGCAATACCGTCATAAATAACGGAGTAGGAGAGTAAATATGTAAACAACCTACTGCTAGCTTCTCTTGATACGTCATCCGGCGCTTGCGTACAGTTTTTGAAAAGGTAGTTAAGAAGGAAGTGCAGCGGAGTAATTATCGAGTTGTGGTGTGTGGATGGCGAGGCCTGTTTCAACAGTGTTTGGTATACAGTACGTCAGCGTGCCGGGCACCTGTTGACACAGACGTCTGCCTCTAATAGCTGGCGTCACCTGCATGCGTGTATTTAGCGACCACGTGTTACCGATCGCCGTTACGTGAGCCGCTTCCAACTGTCCCCTAATTAGTACAATAAAGCAGATAAGACACTAAACATGCACCTCGTAACCTATTTTTAGCTGTGCCACTGAATTGACTCTGACACAACCGTAAGCATCCAATGTTGTACTTAACCAATATTGGTTTCCCAATAGGTTTCTCTAGAGACAACGGTAGTAACCCCCGACAGTCTAATTATCGGCAGACCTAGAGTTCTGGCAGATGGTAAGCATCTAGAGGTGTACAGCAGGAATTGAAAACATTCAGAATTGCAGTTCTTCTTCAAACATTCGTAAAATATATTTAAAAATTATTTCAGTATCAAAAGCGAGGTTTTGTACGAAAAGGAAATTGATTTCTTAAAGGGTGCTGCCATGTTACGTGATTATTCTAATTACAGGAAGTCAGTTCGAGTATCGTATTTGTTTTGCTAAACTCGTGATACAAGTATCAGACCCGTTAATCTCATAATACGAATGTGGTTTCACAACAAAATATCGGTTTTAAGCCGTCCCGTATCGTTTTATTCCTGTCGTTTCATTCTGTTTACCTCTAAGAAACAAAATCTCACCGAAGTATTTGTAATTTTTCTACTAGGTATGATAAAATTGCTTAAATACAATACGCAACCAAACGAATTAAGTGAAATTGTAGAAAGCTATTTTTAAAAAATCGAAATTTGTGTTATTTTGGAGCATATGACAATATTCAATCTAACACAATATTGGATGTACGATATTAAAAACACTCAGGATTCGATATTTTGTAAAATTCTACAGAAAATATCACATTTTGCCTACCATTTTGGAGCCGCCGTGTGAAAACTGCAGTTCTATCGGATCGCAGGGAAGGAGACTTCATAATCTTTGGGTCACAAGGACACGCAAACATTTTACGTTAACAATAGCTTGTGAAAAACATATGAGGATGTGGTGACTTAGAACAGTTGGAAAGAGCTTGCAGGCCGCTAAGCGAGTTTTCTGCAGCCATCGGGGCTATAGGTCACTCAGGCTGCGGGTACATAATGCAGGTAATATGACAATGGGAATGTCAGTAGATCGGGTGATAGGTGCGACGGAAGTGCTAGAGCTGCGTCACTGATTTAGGGTCACCAGTATACGTTCTGCGGAGCACGCGTCAACAAAATCAACGACATACACTACAAAGAAGTACTCCAGTCCGACGGGAGCAGTAGCCCACAACGGTTACGATGAAGAACGTTCTTAAATCTGGATTAGTAAAACCTCGTAAAATTTACAACGGCAGTTGGTACCAATTCGGTGGTATCCGCCAATGTGGTATTGTCAGTATAGGGTGTGAAACAAGTCAACTTTTACTTGTATTCTATGTAACACACCATAGAAGACCTTATAATTGTAATTAACTAGTGCATAAACTGTAAATTATGAGTTGATTTGAATAAAAAAGCAGTAGTAAAATTTACCATAATTTAGAAACAATGAAACACCCTCTTTAGTGTTGTGGGGTTAAACAGTCATATATTAGCAATATATAGGTTGAACATTAATGACACCGACAGGGACGGATTCCTGACTGGAAATCGAGGTAAAAAGGTCCTATGAACATGTGCCCCAAAATGCATCGTTGCCGCTGTAGATGTCGATGAAACTTCCTCTGACCACGTGCCATGTTTTCCTTGCGTGTTGCAGAGATGGTTCAAATGGCTCTGAGCACTATGGGACTTAACTTCTAAGGTCATCAGTCCCCTAGAACTTAGAACTACTTAAACCTAACTATCCTATGGACATCACACACAGCCCTGCCCGAGGCAGTATTCGAACCTGCGACCGTAGCGGTCTCGCGGTTCCAGACTGTAGCGCCTAGAACTGCTCGGCCACCCCTGTTGCAGTGAGTGCGATTGGCGGAGCGTACTGTAAGCAGCAGAATGGTGCCTTATTCATGTCGAGACCGAGCCGAGATGGTGTTTATGTACGGCCAAGCAGAGGGAAACGGTCGAGGGGCAGCACGATTACACCAGAACAAGTACTGAGAGGCACCAACCGTATCACACTATATTTCAAACCCTTTTTGGGCGTTCGTGTGATCATGGGTCCTTTCAGACAGACGAACGTGCAGGGAGGCGGTGGACTGTGCGTACACTACATTTGGAGGATCCTATTCTACAGGATATCGAGTCGAAAATTAGCACAAGCTCCAGGCAAGTGGCCTGCCAACATTTTGTAAGACAAAATACGATTACGTGTATCCTGCACTATCCTGCTACTATCCATATCACCTGGAAACTACTTTGAGCATCTGTTGTGACAAGGATAAGATGCAATTCTGTACTGTGCTCGAGGATGATTTGTTGTCGTTGCGCCGATCGGGGTGGCCGAGCGGTTCTAGGAGCTACAGTTTGGATCCACGCGACCGCTACGGTCGCAGGTTCGAATCCAGCCTCGGGTATCGATATGTGTGAAGTCCTTAGGTTAGTTAGGTTTAGGTAGTTCTAAGTTCTAGTTGACTGATGACCTCAGAAGTTAGCCGGCCAGTGTAGCCGAGCGGTTCTAGGCGCTACAGTCTGGAACCGCGCGACCGCTACGGTCGCGGGTTCGAATCCCGCCTCGGGCATGGATGTGTGTGATGTCCTTAGGTTAGTTAGGTTTAAGTAGTTCTAAGTTCTAGGGGACTGATGACCTCAGAAGTTAAGTCCCATAGTGCTCAGAGCCATTTGAACCATTTTTTGAACCTCAGAAGTTAAGTCCCGTAATGCTCAGAGCCACTTGAACCATTTGCTGTCGTTGCGCACGCACCATCCATTCCCGGGCACATGTTCATAGGGACTTTTTCTTCCATTTCCAATCAGGAATCCGTCCCTGCTCTTTGTCGGTTTTATTAATGTTCACAGTGTGCAACTATTTAATATTACACAATGTAATCCAGACTTCAGAAACACTAAGTTCAGTACCTGATACTGTGCAGATATTTACGGATTATAGTATATTATAATTTCATTGAGTATTTATAGAATAGTTACCAACGCTACAGTCAGGATTTTATCAGCGCGTCTTTCCAGGGCACTCGTGTGATCGGTAGAAGAGAAATATTTTAAATTTTACTATTAAAACTTTATGTAGTGTGGGTCAGTGGTTAAGTGTCAGACTGCTGATTCAAAAGTCTTAGGTCTGGCCCCAGGTCAGTCTTAGGATTTTTACCACTTATTTCACCTTTGGAAATGTCCGTTATTGTGAAACATACAATTTCGCTCTATAATTGGCTGTGTGAGTACGTCGGAAGAAGGCAACGGTATTACGTGCTCAGTATGAACATGCCTATTAAAGTACTGTAGTGTTCAGACCAACATTCGCGTTGGTAACAGCTTTACCTTTAATCTTATGGACCCATTTTTACTGCAGTTTAGTTAAAATGTTCTTCCCATTTTTAATGTTTTGTGACGGAATATGAAACTTTGTGATCATTCATTAATTTTAGGAAAAAAACAGTGTTGTTGAGTCATTTCTTGTTCCTAGACGTAGTTCCACGAAACGCCAGTAAAAAATTGTGTGTATATCTGTTGATAATGAAAGTACTTGTTTTTGTTCCCAATACCAGCGACATTTGTTGTTGTTGTGGTCTTCAGTCCTAAGACTGATTTGATGCAGCACTCCATGCTACTCTATTCTGTGCAAGCTTCTACATCTCCCAGTACCTAATGCAACCTACATCCTTCTTAGTGTATTCCTGCTTAGTGTATTCATCTCTTGGTCTCCCTCTACGATTTTTACCCTCCACGCTGCCCTCCAATACTAAATTGGTGATCCCTTGATGCCTCTGAACGTGTCCTACCAACCGATCCCTTCTTCTGGTCAAGATGTGCCACAAACTTCTCTTCTCCCCAATCCTATTCAATACTTCCTCATTAGTTATGTGATCTACCCATCTAATCTTCAGCTTTCTTCTGTAGCACCACATTTCGAAAGCTTCTATTCTCTTCTTGTCTAAACTATTTATCGTCCATGTTTCACTTCCATACATGGCTACACTCCATACAAATACTTTCAGAAATGACTTCCTGACACTTAAATCTATACTCGATGTTAACAAATTTCTCTTCTTCAGAAACGCTTTCCTTGCCATTGCCAGTCTACATTTTATATCCTCTCTACTTCGACCATCATCAGTTATTTTGCTCCCCAAATAGCAAAACTCCTTTACTACTTTAAGTGTCTCATTTCCTAATCTAATTCTCTCAGCATCACCCGACTTAATTCGACTACATTCCATTATCCTCGTTTTGCTTTTGTTGATGTTCATCTTATATCCTCCTTTCAAGACACTGTCCATTCCGTTCAACTGCTCTTCCAAGTCCTTTGCTGTCTCTGACAGAATTACAATGTCATCGGCGAACCTCAAAGTTTTTATTTCTTCTCCATGGATTTTAATACCTACTCCGAATTTTTCTTTTGTTTCCTTTACTGCTTGCTCAATATACAGATTGAATAACATCGGGGAGAGGCTACAGCCCTGTCTTACTCCCTTCCCAACAACTGCTTCCCTTTCATGTCACTCGACTCTTATAACTGCCATCTGGTTTCTGTACAAATTGTAAATAGCCTTTCGCTCCCTGTATTTTACCCCTGTCACCTTTAGAATTTGAAAGAGAGTATTCCAGTCAACATTGTCATAAGCTTTCTCTAAGTCTACAAATGCTAGAAACGTAGGTTTGCCTTTCCTTAATCTTTCTTCTAAGATAAGTCGTAAGGTCAGTATTGCCTCACGTGTTCCAGTGTTTCTACGGAATCATGTCATGGTCATTACACGCTGTAATTAAGATTCTGAGATGTTATGTTAAGTATGTGGTATCGACCACGAAAAATCACAGTCTCGTGCTAGTTAGTCACAGTTATGTCCGAGGTCAACCAACAATGGACCACTCTGCTTATCAGTACTATTTAAAGTTCCGAACCTAACGGGGCACTATCTACAGAGGCATATCTTAAGGGTAGTAACAGACTCATAGCAGAAAAGTGAAGCTTCACCATTTATGCTTTTGCATTGAAGCAGGAAGAGATAATACATCGCCTCCACCTCTGGGATCGTAAATTCAAAATGGTTGACCGCTGAACTGTACTAAGGTTGAAAATAGCTGAACACCTCGGTGATCGTAGGCCAGAGCAGATTCTTGTATTAACTGTCCATCAGCTGTCGGGGGAATTTGTATCTAAGCCATGGACGTGGTTTGACGGTGCCTACGTGTTCCAGTGGCCGGCCAACGTGTCGTAAGGTGTCTATTCGCTGGAAGATAGTGTCTGCGTCGTCGCTTATGTTTTCACTGAGGTATTTTTCGTGAAGAGTCCTGTGAATCGCTCGTGTACTTGTCCACCACGGGAGACCTAAACACGATTTAAGGCATTTGTTCAGGAGAGTCTGAAGTTCTTTAATATTAGAGTTGCAGGTCGTCCCTCATGCAGCATTGCCATATAGAAGGCTGTGTTGTCTTTTTCTTCTCCGCAGCATGTGTTTTGAAGATAAGTCCCTTGTCTAGCCATACACGAAAGTACTTAGTGTGAGTTTTCCAAGGTATCCTGTATTCGTTGATCATTAAGCTCACGTCCAGTATCTGTCGTTTCTTCGTAAATATGACTACTGCAGTTTTGATTGCCTTAATGGTTATTTTCTTGTAGATAGCCATGCTTCAAGTCGATCCAATAGTAGCTGCATGTGGGCAGTCAGCTGCGGTATAATACGACCCATGTCTAAGAAATCCGCGTCATCGGCATAAAGACCCGTGGACACGTTGCGTTTCAGTGGCACGTCGGTAATACAAATATTAAACAGTAACGGCGACAAGACAGAGCCCTGGCGGATGCCAGTGACGGGATGTTCCGTGCCAGACTTCTTTCCTTCAAGCTGAACGAAGACCTGTCTGTCGTGTAGGAAGCTCTCCAAAATCTTCACATACCAGTCCTGAATAGACGTACTGGTGAGAAGCTTCTCCAACAATTTAAGGCGCCATACCTTATCGTACGCTTTTTCTATATCTATGAAGACACCGAGGGCAGAGCTGGACCTGTTAAAATTAAACTGAATAAATTCAGTGACTAGATGTGCTGAATTTCCGCAGCCAACTTTGCCTGGAAACCAAACTGTTTTGGCAATATGAAGTTGATGTTGTTCCACCTGTGCGGTGATCCTGTTAAGGAGAATTCGCTCCAGCACATTCCCCACAGTAGGCAATAAGCTTATTGGGCGATGGTTTACTGGTTTAGAATGATCTTTCCCAGGCTTGGGAATTGGGATAAGGCGAGCTATATTCCATGTGTCCAGTTAGTACAGCAGTAAAATATAGTTGCTAATAATCCTGGTAAGCAGTACTAGCGGCTTTCGCGGAAGATTTTTGAGTAATATCTACTACCACACCTGTTCCTTGTATAGGGTAGTTCATCTGCTCCTATATATGGGTTTTATGCAACCCACAACACCTCCAACAACCACGAGCAAGAGTTTCATATTCTCTCTCTCGCTGTGTGCGAAGTATTAGTCCGACAAATCAAGTTAACAACACCTGTCGGTAGGAAATTTAATGTAGTCAAGTTCTGAACTGAGATCTGTTTTCGCTAGAGGCAGTAGTTTTCGAATTATTCAAGAAACACGTAGAAAAGTAACCTCCAAACGCGTTTTTCTTGTGTAACTCGAAAACCGTATCTTAGTGAAAAATATAACTTCATTAAATGTCATACAAAAAAGTCCTCTTCATTTTTCTGTAGGTCTAATAGTTTGTACATAGAGAGAATATGAAAATCTTGCATACAGTTTTTGAAAGCATTGTGGGTTGCACAGAGCCCATAGGTAGGGGCAGCTGAATTACTCCGTATATGTGAATGAGCTTCCACTTTACATTCAATGAGCAGAATTGGTACTTTTTGCAGGCGACACTAGTGTTATAATAAATCTTTCTAGAGACAAAGTAACAGAAGAGACTTTAAATGATATCTTCCAAAGAATTATACAGTGGTTCTCAGAAAATGTACTTCTCCGAAAATGTACCCTCACTAAATTTTGAAAAATCGGACTAGGTCTCGTTCAGTTCTTACAAGTAGAATTACATGAGCAACTGGTGTAGTGCATCAGCAGCAGTCAATAGTGTAGAATGCTCCAAATTTTTAAGTGTGCGTATTGGTGAAAATTTCAACTGGAAGAATCATGTTACTGAGTTCTTCATATAATTGCTAACCTTGGAGACAAACGAATTAACGTCCTAACATATTTTTCATATTTTAACTCAATAATGTCTTATGGAATAGTTTTATGGGATAATTCATCACTTAGGGAGAACGTATAGCTTGCACAAAGCAGATAGAATAATATGTCCTGTTCACCCACAGATGTCATGTAGCTAACTCTTCAAGGAGCCAGGAATTATATTTGCAACGTCATGACGCATATATTCAGTAATGAAATTCGTCGTAAATAATCCCTCACAGTATGAGAAGAGCAGTTATGTTCATACCTAGAATTTTAGAGGGAAAAATGACGCTTACTATCTATAAGAAAAGCTGTCGCTGACTCAGAAGGGAATTCAGTATGCAGCAACGAAAATTTTTGGTGTTTTGCCCAATACCATAAAATGTCCAACAGGTAACAAAGCCAGTTTTAAACATAACCTAAATCCTTCACAACTGCTTCTATTTCATTGACGAATTTGTATTTAAAAACTGTTCGCCAGTAAGAAAAAGAAGCAAAAATCTGTATTTGAAGAGAAGTTGCATGAGTAGGTCTAAAAAAATAAAGTATTAAATAATGTTAACACTAATCATGTATAGTTATTGTAATGGACTGACAAGGCAGCCAGTCCACAGTGACAGGTAGCCGAAAGAAAGGCACGCATACACACATGCCGACTGGCGTGAATTCTGGAACAGGATAAGTATTGAATGCTAATAAGAAAAGTATGCAGCTCCTCGAATACTTAACTTTTATATAGTTCATGTGAATACAGCATTCTTGATGAGACATTTCATACGATAACTATCAAACTATGTAAGGCTAATGGCGCCTTGCTAGGTCGTAGCCATTGACTCAGCTGAAGGCTATTCTAACTGTCTCTCGGCAAATGAGAGGAAGGCTTCGTCAGTGTAGTCGCTAGCAAAGTCGTCGTACAACTGGGGTCGAGTGCTCTATCGTATCTCGAGACCTGCCTTGTGGTGGCGCTCGGTCTGCGATCACACAGTGGCGACACGCGGGTCCGACATGTACTAATGGACCGCGGCCGATTTAAGCTACCACCTAGCAAGTGTGGTGTCTGGCGGTGACACCACAGTTATCCTATAAATTTACTCGTCCCGCATTATTTCGATAACAGAATCGTTCAGATGATCTATGGAACATATAACCAACAAACTAACGATGGATCTCGAGGTCCAGTGCCTCAAAACAGACCATTCCTGTCAGCGGCACATACAGCTGCAAGTCTTCATTTGGCCAAGCAGAGGAAGTGGACATGAACATACCAGACTAGTGCATTGTGATGAGACGCTGTTTTTCCTCTATACAAATAATGCATGGCATGGAGTGTACTAACACGCAATGACATGTTTAAGACGCAGGGGGTGTAGTTCGAGCCAGAGATAGCTCAGTGAAGTTTTGGAGAACTTTTCGTACCATGAGTTGGACCCACTCATTTATGTCGCCATGAACATGAATCATCATGTTTACTTCAGCATTCCTAGTGACTACGTATTGCCCTTTCTCCTATTTCTTTATGCTTCATATGGGCATACTGTGGATCCTCACGTGGTCCAAGATAATAATACACGTGTTCACAGGGTTGTATAAATAAGCTCCTGGTTACAGGGACACTCAGATATCCTATGGATCCTCGACTGCTGCGCTAAAACTTGATCTTATTTACATAAAAGGTATGCGACTATTTGGAATAGCAAGCGAATCTTAGCAATCAACATACCTGGAATTTGGAAATTCTGTGGAACATAACATCGAATCATGGCTTCAGCCAGCTATGACATACCTTAAGAATAATAGCATATATAGGGTGATTCAGCTGCTTCTAACTGTTGGTCTTATGCAACATGCAACGCCTTCAAAAACCAGATGTATGATTTTCATACTCTCTCGCTCACTATGTGCTAACTACTAGCCCTACAGATAAAATTAACAGGGCATTTTTGCTGGAAATTAGTGTAGTTAAACTTTGTTCTGGGATACGTTTTCACTACAGGCTCCAGTTTTCGAGTTGTTCAAGAAAAACATACAAAAGTGCCTTCAGGCCCGTTTCCTAGCATCCCAGTACAAAATTTAACTACATTAAATTTCCTACAAATAGGTCCTCCTCTTTTTTTCTGTCAGACTAATAGTTTGTGTGTAGCGACCGAGACAACACGAAAATCACACGCGTGGTTTCTGAAAGTATTACAGGTTGTATAAAACCCATAGGTAAGAGCAGCCGAAACAGCCTGTGTAACGTATTTGGAGAGACGTGTCGGATGTATGCAATGTTAGCAGGTGATTCCTGTACAAGTGTGTTACATATGGTAGTCGTAATTTTGCTTGAAACGACGAAGCTCTTCTTACTTATTATTTTCTAACAGGTCCACACTTACAAGTTACTGGATAGATGGGGTAGAAAAACCGTTTGCACTCCAGTCTTGAAGATGGTCATTATTAGTTGCCATATTAGAGGGTTGGGTTGTTTTGGGGAAGGAGACCTGACAGCGAGGTCATCGGTCTCATCGGATTAGGGAAGGATGGGAAAGGAAGTCGGCCGTGCCCTTTCAGAGGAACCATCCCGGCATTTGCCTGGAGTGATTTAGGGAAATCACGGAAAACTTAAATCAGGGTGACTGGACGCGGGATTGAACCGTCGTCCTCCCGAATGCGAGTCCAGTGTCTAACCACTGCGCCCCCTCGCTCGGTGCTATACAAGATTTTGCAGCAAGTGGAATTGAGACAGAAACTCTTTTCCGGATCACTGAACTTTCTCACGACTAAGTCTCAACTGGCAAAACGATTTCATCACGATTTCTTAATATACCTCGCCATAAATGTACCACATTTATTATTATTATTACAGTTTTCTGAAGAAAACTGATTTTTGTAGTGTACAAGTTTAGTAAAGGATTACGAGACAGTAACGACGTATGAACAGACTTCTAGTCTGACACTTCAGCCGATTATGCATCCCGCTGGTCGACGTCTAGCTCTCCCACATGGCATTCAAAATTCTCGCAAAAATTTGATCTCTGTTGCTTGCAATCGTTTGAGAAGGTTATCGTACTAGAGCAGCATTCGCTTCAGCAGCCTTTACGTTTAATAATGTACTGTAGTCGTGCGACGTACCAACAAAATCGGGGACCCTTCGTTACTGGAGGACTCCTCATATTCACAGTAAGCAGTAACAAATGAAGTAAAACACTGTAGTACGTGACGCGAGGTAAGCTCCTTCTATTTAGAACACTTGGCAGCACCCTACGGGATCACATCGAACGTATCGCCTGGCTATCCCCTTCATTATACATTTTCTGACCGCAAGAATTACACGGCAGATTTTTCGTTTCGTTGTCTGTCGGCCCTGAGGGACTACACGGATGCACATACGCTTAGGCCGCCATCCGGATACCGGCCTTGCACGCAGGGTTTTACGCCCTACATCCTCGTACGCTTACACACGACCTGTGCGTTTACCCTACATGACGTAATCGGATAATCGATAGAGGATTAATTGCCTCGTTTGAAACGTAATTTTCGCGGTTAACGGAGCGCGCAGACATAAAACTTAATGGATATTTCGTGTGCGCCCGCGCCGGCCGCTCGGACCGCCCGGCCGCTGTATCGCCTAGGAAGCGCGTTAATCGGCGCCGACGCTCCAGTTGGGACCGACCTGGCTCGGTGAACCTTGCGCCGCCCGCTGGGTGCATTGTCCGCCGGTCGCACGGCCCCCCTGACCTCTTTTGAGCCGCACTTTGACGTCGCTCGTCTGCGCCACAGCCCACGGCCGCGCACCGTAAACACCGTTATAAGACGGCCATCCCGGTCGTGTTAAGGCCTATTACGCAAGCGACTTTCGTGTCTCGATCGACTGGTTCTGACAAGTGAGTCTACTGCAGCGCCCCTAGCGTATTTTTCCTGTAACGTGTCTCTGTTGTCAGGTGCGAACCCAGGATCTATTTATGTATACAGCCCCTGGGTAAAGTGGAGATACGTCGCCAAGTTTTGCTTCTGCTCCTACACAGGGGCTTCCAATGTATATTTGTTTAGCCCCCATTTCTGACTGGTTTATGCAGCCCGCCACGAATTACCCCCTGTACCAACCACTTCAATCACAGTAGCACTTCCAACCTACGTCCTATATTAATTGTTAGATTTATTCCAATCTGTACCTTCCTCTACAGTTTTTTACGCTATACAGCTCCCTCTAGTATCACGGAAGCCATTCAGTGATGTCTTAACAGCCGCCCGGCGTGCCCGAGCGGTTCTGCACACTTCAGTCTGCAACAACGCGACCGCTACGGTCGCAGGTTCGAATCCTGCCTCGGGCATGGATGTGTGTGATGTCCTTAGGTTAGTTAGGTTTAAGTAGCTCTAAGTTCTAGGGAACTGACGACCTCAGAAGTTAAGTCCCATAGTGCTCAGAGCCATTTTTCGATAACAATGTCGTCAGCGAATCGTAAGATTGATATCCTTTCACCTTGAATTTTTATCCCACTCCTGAACCCTTGTTTTATTTGCTTCATTGCTTCTTAGGTTTACAGGGGTGAAAGATTACATCCCTGTCTTACATTCTTTTTAATTCGAGCACTTGGTCGTCGAGTCTTATTATTCCCTCTTGGCTCTTGTATATATTGTATTTTCCCCATCTCTCCCTATATTTTACCCCCATTTTTGTGAGAACTTCGAACATCTTGCACTATTTGACACTATCGAAACAGTCTAAGGCACTGCAGTCATGGACTGTGCGGCTGGTCCCGGTGGAGGTTCGAGTCCTCCCTCGGGCATGGGTGTGTGTGTTTGTGCTTAGGATAATTCAGGTTAAGTAGTGTGTAAGCTTAGGGACTGATGACCTTAGCAGTTAAGTCCCATAAGATTTCACACGCATTTGAACATTTGAACACTGTCGAAAGCTTTTTCCAGGTCGACAAATTCTATGAACGTGTCTTGATTTTTCTGTGGTCTTTCTTCCATTATCCATCGCGTCAGTGCCTTTATCTTTCCTAAAGCCAAACTGATGGTCATCTAACACACGATGTGTATTAGTCGACCGCAACATTATTGCAGCTGGTAGAGAGGGTGCTTCTGTTGACTTATGGCGAGTTTTTATCGTGATATTTCATGATGACACGCTGAAACACTTGATAGTATATGACCAACTGTCTTGAAATCGTTCACAGTGCCGTGCGTTTTCGTTTGTCTCTACCGTACTTGTTTACCGTAATGCCACCGCGTGTTTCCGACAACGGCCACAGGAGGCCAAGTGCAATAATATCTTGGTCAGTTGGTAACAGTGGAGTGGCAGAGCGGTTCTAGGCGCTTCAGTCTGGAACCGCGCGACCGCTACGGTCACAGGTTCGATTACGCCTCGGGCATGGATGTGTGTGATGTCCTTAGGTTAGTTAGGTTTAAGTAGTTCAAAGTTCTAGGGGACTAATGACTTCGGAAGTTAAGTCCCATAGTGCTCAGAGCAATTTGAACCATTTTGTTGAACCATTTGGTTTTGAAGCCCTACCAACAATCGTGTTGCCGACTAAATTATGGGAGCTCAAGTATTCCTGGTATCCAAGTAGCTGTTGTTTATAAATGTCCAAATACGTTTCAGCACCTTTGTGCCAGCATCAGTGGCTATTACAAAGTTAACTTTCGAATTATCTGTCATCTGCATGCTGCTCTGATATGAAGATGAAGACAGAAACACGATACAGGTTTCCGAGTAACTCCACTTTTTATATTATGCTACATCACAAAACAGAATGTTTATGTTGCTTGCTATTGTGTGTCTGTGTGGTCTGTGTGAAGAAGATCCTACAGAACCAAGCAATGAATAATGGGCAGTCCAATGAAAACTAAACAGACGAAAAGAGATATGTAAACTTGGCAGGCCCACGTGTTTCCAAAATTCTTTCGACGACGGTGCAGAAGTTTCGCTGGGAAACCCTTACACATTCTGAATATTTTTGGAGCCTGAAGAAAGACTTTGGTGGCAGTCGATTTGCTTCGAACGAAGAGGTACACTTCTGGATATAATCATGGTTCCGTAGGCAAATGCAGTTTTCCGTGAAGGCATTGATTGTCTTATCTTAAAATGGGATAAGTGTAATAACAGTTACGGCGATTACTTTTTAAATAAGAAACGGTTTACTTACGTTTTTTCCGTGTATCTACTTTTCATTTGACTGCCCTTTATAGATAATAAGAACTGAATAAAAGTATCTACAGTTGACGGCAAAAAGCTCTAAAACCTGTTTGGACATTTAGAAACAGCATTCATTTGCATAACAGGTGGATCTCACTACCTGCATCTTATAGGTACACTGAGTTGACAAAAGAGACGGAATGCTTCCTAATATCGTGTCGTAAATACTTTTGCCCTGCCTAGAGCAGCAACTCGGTGTGTCATTACTTTCTTCCAGGACTGCAAGTCCCACAATGTATGCAGGTCAACTTCTGTAAAGGAAAACTTCTGTAAAGTTCGGAAGCTAGGGGAGGGGCACTGGCGTAGGTAAAGCTATGAGGGAGGGTCGCTATCCACGCTAGGATAGCTCACTCGGCAGAGCACTTTCCCGCAAAAAGCTAAAGTCTCAGCTGCGAGTCCCAATCTGGCGCCCACTTGTACCTGAAAGGAACATTCAGATTGAGCTCCGAGAGATAGCTTTGATCTACGATGAGATGTTGCATCTAGTCACTTTTCCATCAGATCAACTACGTATTAATAACTGCACTACTGGCCATTAAAATTGCTACACCAAGAAGGAATGCAGATGATAAACGGGTATTCATTGGGCAAATATATTATACTAGAACTGACATGTGATTACTTTTTCAAGCAGTTTGGGTGTATAGATCCTGAGAAATCAATACTCAGAACAACCACCTCTGGCCATAATAACTGCCTTGATACGCCTGGGCATTGAGTCAAACAGAGCTTGGATGGCGTGTACAGGTACATCTGACCATGCAACTTCAACACGATACCACAGTTCATCAAGAGTAGTGACTGGCGTATTGTGACGAGCCAGTTGCTCGGCCACCATTGACCAGACGTTTTCAGTTGGTGAGACATCTGGAGAATGTGCTGGCCATAGCAGCAGTCGAACATTTTCTGTATCCAGAAAGATCCGTACAGGACCTGCAACATGCGGTCGCGCATTATCCTGCTGAAATGTAGGGTTTCGCAGGGATCGAATGAAGGGTAGAGCCACGGGTCGTAACACATCTGAAATGTAACGTCCACTGTTCAAAGTGCCGTCAATGCGAACACGAGGTGACCGAGACGTGTAACCAATGGCACCCCACACCATCACGCCGAGTGATACGCCAGTATGGCGATGACGAATACACGCTTCCAATGTGCGTTCACCGCGATGTCCCCAAACACAGATGCGACCATCATGATGTTGTAAATAGAACCTGGATTCATCCGAAAAAATGACGTTTTGCCATTCGTGCACCCGGGTTCGTCGTTGAGTACACCATCGCAGGCGCTCTCGTCTGTGATGCAGCGTCAAGGGTAACCGTAGCCATGGTCTCCGAACTTTCCTCGTGTCAGCACGTTGTAGGTGTCGCCACCGGCGCCAACCTTGTATGAATGCTGTGAAAAGCTAATCATTTGCATATCACAGCATCTTCTTCCTGTCGGTTAAATTCCGCATCTGTAGCACGTCATCATCGTGGTGTAGCAATTTTAATGACCAGTAGTGTAATTTCAGGCCTAAGTTCATTTACAGACGGTAGCATACAGTTCCAGTGGAAATTATTTAGTACGTAATATTTTATGAATAATTTTAATATTATCTCTCTGTGCTATCAGTGCGAGATCTTTTTCTAGTTTAAGAGAAGAGGTACGATTAAATGACATAAAAAGCGTAAATCAATTAGTGAAAACAAACGAAGAGAAAGTGTTGGCCACCGTGAAAGTCTATAGGTACGGGAAAGAAGGGTGGAGTGCGGGTACTGGAAAAAAGGAAGGGCGGAGGGTATGCAAGAGGCCAGGGAGACAATAGGGAGAAACATGAGTGGTGGATTAGGCTGGCAACAGCAGGTCGTGGTGAATGAAGGCCTACAAGCTGGATAAGGCACGCGCGATGAAAGCGAAATGAATAATCCGGGGGATAGGGGAGGGTTGGCAGCCCTCTTGTGGAGTACCCTGGTAAGTACTAAGAGGTGCGTGGGGGAGGAGGGGGGGGGGTAGAGGGAGCTTAGCGTACATCAGGAACGGAGAGTCAGGGGAGAGAAATACCTGTCAGCGTGCTCGGCGATGCATTCTTACGCTTTCAGCGCCCTCGGTTTTCGACGGGCAGTTCGCATACGTTCCACTGACGACTGCCAGAATGTTGCGGTTCAGTCACGCACATGCAAGTCGGTCGACATGAGAGATTCCCTGCACAAAGAGCCTCTTTCACAAAACATCAGCTACTCCCTGTTCTATTCTTGTAACATGTGGCGTATACATTGTTAAATCCTACAAAAAATTAAAACAAAATCTGGATAAGTACGAGTGGGAACCATGCAACGAGGGTTCCGTAGAATGTTAATTATGTATATAGGTAATTCATCCATCCCGGAAACCGAGAATCTCGATGATATTTTCCTGCTATTGATATCGATTCTGGGAAGATGGCTGTGTCTTTTGACTGCATTGATACAGAAGCTCAAATTTTGCAGAGGGACTTGATGCGTCTACCCCTTTCTAAGAAAAAAGAATTTTAACAGACGAACAGACAGGCAGTCAGAAAACAAATGAAAAAGAAAATTTATCTGACATTATTACAGATTAACAATTTCCGGAATATTTTTCCTTTACTTGCACAAAGGAACCTTGCTTCTTGCCAAATTTCATGATTCTGGTTTTTATACCGTCGAGGGTCTTCAGACCTTGGTATGTCAGACAAATTTCAAGTTGATACATGAGAAAATGGGGTCTTAGCAGACAGACAGACGGTCGGATGACTTATGACAAATAAAAAATTATTTTCTCGTGATATAATTACAGATTAACACTTTCCGGTCATTTTACTTTACACGTACTGTGAAACCTTGCTTCCTGTCAATGTTCATGATTCTAGGAGGTGCCCTATACGTTCTGATGAGTGAGTTCTAGAGTTTCAGAAGATGACATAAATGGACGTATCTTTTGGCTGCATTGACATAGAGGCTTAAGTTTATTACACCGCCATGACCGCTTTAGACCTTAGTACGTGACATGAAGATCAACTTCTACGACTGCGCATACCCGTTCCTGAGAAAAATGTTTTTTTAACAGTCGGACAGACAAACAGACAGAGCGACGATGATCTAACGCTCCAATTGGACATAACTTGCATGATAACCCTAAGGAGGATGTACAACAACTCTGATAATCAGTCAAAACAGAGTAACTTGATGCCAGGGGTGGATAAACGAGTTATTGACTTGCTCGATCTGTAAAGCTCTTTTTCTTGAATAAATCATACTATTTTTCTGAAATTGTAATTATGTATTAAGTATAATATAAACAAATGTACAGCACTTCATTATAAAAATAAAAAAAAATTGGCAACATGTTACATCTTGAGCGATTTTTTTTATATAAGAATAAATGATAACTGTCTATATCACACATTTTCGTGTTTTATGAGGGCTGTGCTTTGGTACTACAGAGCAGCTCCAAACACCGGCTACCATTACACAAACCCTACACCATCAGCAACCCTGTCACTATCTAGTCATTTTAAAAAGATCAAGCAATTAGACATTTTAAATATTGTGAAAGACAAAATCGAAGCAAAAATTTTAAGCACGGTTTCTACACTTCCACGGTCTCGCCAGTTCTATTTTAGACAAAACAGCATATAGAATATATCTATATGAGACGTAAGATAAATGTAGTAGATTTGCTAAGTCTACCTTCGGTGCAGGTTCTGTAAGATCAACATTGATTTTCTTGGAACTGTTAGATTATATCATCTCTCACACTTTACTATGGGCACCCAAAGAAATTTATTCAGAGTACGCATTAATCTTAAATTGTCACTTCTTACATAAATGAATTGGATAATTTCGAGACATGTCATGCAGTAAGAATTAAATCTCAGCCTATACATGATACTCAAAACTTACAATTGCCCAGAGAATCAATCGTTATCCACACAATATTTGTTATACGTAGATTATTTTGTCACATAAAAAGTAAGAATTACTATCTACAAAATACGTATATATATGTATTATTAAAATTTTTGTGGGTTTGACATCTTTCTGAAATTGATGAAACGTATAAGGATACTGATGATTAAATGTGACACACACCCAATAGAACGATCGTTCAGTCAGGTAATAAAACAGTAAACATTTAGAAAAGGTATTTTAATCTATATACAAATAATGTCAGATTGATACCGAATATTAATAGTTGAAGGAAGAAAAAATTAAAATTTCATTCAGTTTGGACGAGCAGCTGAACTGAATGGATAGTGTCCTGAAATGGTATGATAATATGAACATCAATAAAAGTAAGCCGGCCGCGGTGGTCTAGCGGTTCTAGGCGCGCAGTCCGGAACCGCGCGACTGCTACGGTCGCAGGTTCGAATCCTGCCTCGGGCATGGACGTGAGTGATGTCCTTAGGTTAGTTAGGTTTAAGTAGTTCTAAGTTCTAGGGGACTGATGACCACAGATGTTAAGTCCCATAGTGCTCAGAGCCATTTGAACCAATAAAAGTAAAACAAGGTTAATGGAATGTAGTCAGGTTAAAATAGATAATGATAGCATTACATTACGAACTGAGACACTGAAAATACCAGATGAGTTTTGCTGTTTGGGCATCATAATAACGTATGACAGGTGGAGTAGAGAGGATGACGCAGATTGACAATAGCAAGAAAAACATTTCTGATAAAAAATCTGATATCAGCAAAATTACTAGTAAGTCTTTTATAGAGGTAACTGACTGGAGTATAGCCTCGTATGGAAGCGAAACATGGCGATAAGCAGTTCAGACAAAAAGAGAATAGCTTTTTAAATGATGTGCTATGGCCGCGCGGGATTAGCCGAGCGGTCTCATGCGCTGCAGTCATGGACTGTGCGGCTGGTCCCGACGGAGGTTCAAGTCCTCCTTCGGGCATGGGTGTGTGTGTTTATCCTTAGGATAATTTAGGTTAAGTAGTGTGTAAGCTTACGGACTGACGACCTTAGCAGTTAAGTCCCGTAGGATTTCACACACATTTGAACATTTTTGATGTGCTACAGCAGACTGCTGTAGATTAAACGGGTAGATCGAAATCCAGATGAAGGGGTGCTGAAGTGAACTGGAGGAAAAAGAAATTGTGATGTAACTTGAGTAAGAGAAGGGATAAGTTGACAGGACACATTCTTGGCAATGAACACATTGTCAATTTAGAAATGGACGAAAATTTTGTGGTGGTAAAAGTTGAAGAGGAAAATCTAGACATGAATACAGTAAGCAGGTTCAAAGAGATGAAGGTTGCTGGAGTTTGCAGAGATGAAGAAGCTTGCACGGAACAGATTAGTATGGAGAGCTGCTGAAAACCAATCTTCGGAATGAAGACCAGAACGCTAACATCAACGACATCATCCACTTTAGCAACCTTTTACTAATCTAGTGGCGCGTCTCTTAATTCGGGGTCGACTTGACCATACTGATGCACAGAAAGGTGTAAACCAATCAGCAATATTAAAATATTGTATCAAGTCCTTTCTGAATTAAAGGTGCTGACAGATAATGACATTTTCGCACAGCAGGACCATTACAGCTTCAAATAACATAGACAGTTCAAATGGCAAATAATTGCTAATGACAAGCGAGACCCAGAATGAATTACTCTGCATCGGAGTGTGCGCTGTTTTGAAACTTCCTGAGAGATAAAACTTTTTTTGCTACACCGGGACTCGAACAGGACCTTGGCATACGCATGCTAAGTGAGCTCTCCAGGCAAGATTCACAAACCGCCAAGTGCGGGTCCCCATGTTCGTGTCTGGCACATAGTTTTAACCTGACAGAAAGATGCACATCAAAAAAGTGTTTGTATAAACACTGAAGTTGTTCCAAAAAATTATTTCTGTATGTTCGATATTGCTTATTCCAGCAATAACTTTTGTGTTATGTATAATGACTAAGAATCGATAGCGCGAGTTATAGTCACGAAGTTAGCTCAAATAGGAAAATTTTAAGTGCATTTTAAGTAATCTGTTTTCACAAGCATGCAATTTCGGTGAATATATCTGTGCTTGGACTTGAGAGAAGAATAATGAGCTTTTATCTTAAGATTGTAGCTGATGAGATAATAAGCGCAGACTGCTCGCATACGCCTGGATATTTTACGTTAACTCTTTGCCGCGCAAGATATATAATAAGAATCACGTTGCTAGTGTGCAAACTACGTGTAAAAAAATAACTTGAGTAACTAGATTAAAAAATAAACCTTTCTCGTGTATCAGAGTACACTTTCAAAATGTTACATGTGAAAAAACTCGACGTTGCTGTGCGGGTAATTTCTTGTAAATAATGATAATTGTGCTAAACCAATGCTACGAGCGTAGGTAGTCGTATTAAGGTGTTTCTACTTGACGCAGTAACCAAACTTGTCCTCAGATTAATCAACAAATTCTGTTTTCAGAGGCACTGGTATCGGTTTGCATAAAACGTTCACCGTTTAAAGTCAATTTAATTACACTTCGGAAAGATATAATGTGCCATATCATGAAGTCTGACCTGCTACATACGTGACACTTCTGAAATCATACCAGTCACAAAGAGATTTAAAGTTCTCCCGAAATATCTGAGATGTGAGTGCCCACGGGGAACAAATAACAGAAGACTACCACAAAGTACAAATCATCAGTTCTGGAAGAATGAGGGTTTCCACCTAGAATCTAATATTTGATTGCAATTTTTCAATTCTTAATGGAAGGATGATTTGTAAAATGGTGGGAAAATAATAATAATTACTTCAAACGTGTAACTCTTTATCAGAAACAAAATCGTTACTACAATAATATAATTACGTTTCTCTCATTCTGGATCTCCATTAGTTTCTCCCTCCAATCTGTGTAGGTGTATTTGTACAAGAGCCCTTCAAAACACTTCATTTTTAGGATGCAACATTTGTGACCTAAATGAGAGCCAGCATATCTCAAAAACGTAAAAATGATGAAACCATCATCAAAATGGTTGTAGAGCTTGTGCATTTACCTTAAATGTCTCTCAGCTATTGGTCACCTCCAGTGATTACAAAGAAACCTACGCTAGGATTGCTTACGCATTCGCTTGAAACTAAATGCTCCAGGGAGAGCTGTACGCTCAAAATTCAAAGCTGTCAGCCCACAGGCCTTTCATTTTTCTATTTGGATTACTACGATACATGTTTTCAAGACGCGTTGCTGCTAGATTTAATTTTGTTTTAGCCTATTATGAAGAAACCAAGTATATATAAATGGCTCTGTTATACAAAAGCCGACGTTCAATAACGGATGTATCATCACAAGACCATTTTTCATAGTACAAAGTTGTGATTCTAAAGTCAACAATATTCATACTACTTACGTTTATATCTCTGAACAATTCAGCTGCTTACCTGTAACAAAGAGAAAAAGCTATTTCATTACATTTAAAACGACATTCTGCACTACTGTCTTAACATATGGTATTATACGACAAAACTTCATTTTGTTGTTGCGAGGACGAAGCACACGCGAATGCATTGCCATCAGCATCCCTTAGTACTGAATTATTATTTGAAGGTTATGAAAATGCGTGAAATGCATGATCGAAAAATGAAAACTAATAAATAAAGAAGAAATGGAAATGAGTGAGTAAAGGATGTAACGTTGTTACTTTATTTTTCTATGAAAGCGGTACTGATAGACAATAAAAGCGGTTTAAAAGCTGTGAGCTATCTGAGGAAGTTAACCTTGCATTACTGACGAACTGTTTCACCAGGTATCCAGTCTAGCTTACCAAATTCCCAACCAGACTAACATTAATTATAATCTTTTAATAGTCATACGACAACCGGTGATATATATATAAAAGATAATTTAAATAAAAAGAAATAAATCAATTTATATTTGGAAATTTATTTTAACATTGATCATTGAAATTTCAGCATATTAAACTTGGTTCCTAACTAAACTGGTGCCTTATTTAAGATTGTGAAAATGTGAGATTGCAATCTTACGGAACACATCAAGTATGGAGCCAAGATTGGGAGACTGCATACAACACTGCATTCATAAAACAACACACAAAGAACGTTGAAACATATGCAAGAGAAAGTTAACCACTACCAACCGATTCAATTTTCACCCAAAGAAGTTACGTTCGAAGCACAATCCTGTCCGTCATGTAATTACCACACACTGGTATACTAAATTCATATTAACTCTTCGTGAAATCTTCGCGAAAAGAATAGCTGAGGGCTACTTTGATGATTACACCACATGCTTCACGTGGTCAACTTGGTTTACACAAAGAGTGTAACTCCACAATAATTTTGATAATTAAAATAAATAAGATCGAAAAGCAATTTACAAAAGAAAAACCTCGAACTGGTTACTATCGTCTTACTATTAACCTGATGGGTCAAACAATTATATAAGCACATGATAGTGGTCTCACAAAGTACACCCCACGTGGGTTGAACATAAAGAAAAGTTGCTATATTGAAAAATACTGTCAAGACGAGACGTTATAATCTCACGCACATTCGCATTTAAGATTGATGAACTTAGTTAGAGTTACTGATCAACACGTGGTTCCACTTTACTCACAAAGTAGTGACAAAGCAACTACCGGAATATATTCTGAACTTCACACGAGAATTACACTGCGCTGCAATTTAAGATAACATTAGATATTTTTGAGCTAATCCCGAAATAAAAGTGATTAAATTTTCAGTTAGGCTGAGCTTAAGAAATCCATTGTCCTACGGACTTAGCAGACACGCGCTTAGCCGGAGATCTTACCACTTCAGACGCTCGCCACGGACAGACTGCCTGGTTCCTTCCTGAGGGTGGCTCACAAATACCAACGGAAGTGGCCAGAGGGGCAGCTTCCTATACCAACATGACAAGGGACAGACAGGACCATACTAAGAGTGGAAACCTCTCTGCTTTTAGAAAGCGTAGCTACCCGTTCCGACGTTGGTCCTACTGTTCTCTAGCAGACAGGCTTGTCTGCTACCCTCAAGCATGCAACTAGAAATACATTTGCTCATTAATCCTCTCACACAGAAGGAAAGGGGGATGACAGTATCTTATACAGTATATAAAAGAAAGCTGATGTAGGTTCCGTATGAGACTGTGTGTCATGAATTACATATAAACTGTGTTTTAAAGTGTAGTAGTGTAAGTAACACGTTTCACTGCTCAGTCTCCTCCCAGATAGTCAGAAACACCACAGTAAATTTAGAAGAGGAATTTATGCCGTAAATGACAACAGATTTAAGAAATCAAACCTGAAAGGAATCCAACAGAGACTTTTCAAGGAGAAGATTTAATTTTATTCGAAAGAAGAAAGTTCATGCTTCTCCCATTAGAAATTGTAGAGATAGAAATAAAAACTGCACTCGTTACTTATAAATTGTTCAGATATGATGAGAACATGAACAGAAATTCTTTGGCGTTTTCCTTATTTTCAATCATCGTCATAAATAGAAGGTAACTCCGAAGCAAAAAAAGTACTGCCTTCTCACATACAAAGTGGATTCACTATCCTAAAACAAGCTACATAGGTAGACGTACACCACAAACACTTCACATTGGTCGATCCTTTCACCAGAGTGGGACCGACTGCACACCGACCAGCGCAGCGTCGCGAAACGGGAGCGCTGACCTGCGCCCAACGGGAAGAGCGGGCAGCCACCTGTCAACGGTGATTTAACCAGCCGCCCATCGGTGGTCGACTAAGTTTGGTCTCAGTCTTCGGGAGCATCGGTACTAATGGAAAAATGATACTTAGTCTGCGTTCTGCAGGTACCCATAGTGTGTCAATGTAATTGCATGTAGGAGTCTGACAAAAACCAGGTAGCCACTTCATAATGGGCTATGTTCCTTTCCTTTTTAGATATAAAATGTTCTACTAACCTACCACTCTTCGGTACAGATCATTTTGGATTCCTGCCAGTGGCCACCGCAATTTCTCTCCTTCCTTCTTTGTGTCCGTGATGACTCCCACAACAGTCGACACAAAAGTGGGAATACATGCATCAGAGGTAAGTGAAGAGTTAACTGTGCCTTTGTGGCTGGAAGGAGCTACGCTAAAGATGGGTAGTACGCTTTACCAAGCACAGATGGTTTTCCTACACTTCCAACTGCATCTTCCCCCACTTACACGCAATCATGTTTCGTCAGATGGGTTTCCTACCCTTCCAACTACACCTTCCCCCAATTACTCACAGTCATGTTTGTCAACAGATCGGCCACTCTAGGGCTACTCCAAATTATGTATCAGTAGGAAGTGTTTAGGCTCCTTCGGTTCCTACATCCACGATTTTGTTCCCCCAAACACCGTATGTTCTGGTACCCGAAAGAATAAGAATATTTCAATGGTGTAATGTAGACATTATAAATAGCAAAAGATGGATATTTAAGAATATTTAAATCTAATTATAATCATAAAAAGATCTGCTTCTTGCTGCACAGCGTACATCAGTATGAAGAATGCGAAACTTAAACCATCATATCAAAGACAGACAAGTACAAATTTGATAGCATGCGTCCTCAGAGGTTCATGTAATTTGTGTTCTATCCACTTTTGCACAACTGCAACACAAAACGCCCCGACGCCAAATGTCAGTGGATTTATTACGATAAACGAGTGCAAGTTTACAGCAAAACACTGCTACCGCACCAAAATTATCTTCAGAATTGACAAGGATAAACTCAAAGGATCCAGGTGCTGTTTATTATTTATTTTGCCTTCTGGTTTTCTTGGTTGCCGCAGGTAGTGCAGTATAAATTTATTACAGACCAGATATTTCTTACGTGTCAGCGAGAATACTGAGACGGGTGGCAATAAAAATACTACACGCTACGCTTTCTTTCCCTATTACGTATTTCCTATTTCCTTATTACCGTATACCCCCCCCCCCCCCCCCCCCCGGAGCCTGAAAATGACGCGTCAGCTTTGAACTGAGAAAAGTAAATAATTATGGCAAATTTCTGTTGCAAAATGTGAAACTGATTTTGCTACTCGAACGGTTTCACTTGCGAGATTGGTGTACGGCCAATTAGTCCGGCTACGAACATTCTTAAATCGCACTGCCTGCAGATACTCAAGCCCATGGTTCTTTTGTCTAGTTTTTTAATATTTTTTCTCATACTGATACGTGGGCATATTTAATTTACACGTCTATTTTTAGGTTCCTCTTTATTTTAAGGCTTAGGGTTCAAACATAAAATTTTAAACAATTCAACTGATCAAAGTTTCAAATGGAGAAAATTATTAACCTGTTCATATATTTTAGATTTTTTTAACTATTTATGTAGACAATGGCAATAAAAGACTTTCTTTCAAACAAAAGGGATACTTTATAACAAACATTGCTTACACTTCTGGGTTCTGAGTAAATAAGTTGCAGTGAAATTTCTTTCCACTGTGCCTACAGACTTTGTCCCAATGATACCCACAAAATGATGATAATAATAAAAAAATATTTGGGATGGCTCCAAACAAAAATTGCATCTGATCCGTTCGGGCGTAACTCAGACGGTATCCACTCAATCTTGCCATGAAATACCACTGTTATTCACTACACTTTACCTAAATAGCAAAATCAGACTTCTGTCTCGATATCGGTCTTATTTTGGACGACAGATAAAAGTTTATTATTCAAATAAGAGAACCGCGGTTTGCTCCCTTGAGGATAACGCCAGGTATTGTTGCGTGCGCATAGATAGTACTTTTTTTAGAGGCCATCTTCGTGTGTTCGTAACAAGGTGAGTTATTCTCTGGAGCTTGCAGCCCAGTGTAACTGATACGTATATTATCACGCCCAAATGGACAATGTGACTCCAGTGCGGGTCATGTGCATGGTGAGATATATGAAAAACCGTTGAAAAACGGTAAGCTGCACGACAACAATTGAGAAGATTACCAGGACAAACAGGAAAAAAGCAAATAAAACAGGCAACAAACCGGAACGGAAGACGTAATTATGACCGTAATGAAAATGAAATGGTGATGGGTGGAACATTTAGTCAGGTGAAACAATGGTAAATGAAAGAAGTATTTTTCTGTAGTGTAAGAGATAATAAAAGCTCGAGACAATGGCCTAGTGGAAGATGGGAAAATGACATTGTAAAATATGCAGGAGCAATCTGGATAAATGTAGCTAATAAGGGGAAAGTCCAGTGCAGGCCTTGAAGCAATAATAAACATTTAATAGCTGTTGTTGCTGATGACAATAACATTTCATTACACCGTAAGTACACAGTTAGACTGAGATACCTCATTCGAAACTAATTTTGTAATTACATCACAGTTAACAGTGCAAAATTAACACTGTTAATAGGAAGGCTTTATAAAAATTTTTTTTAATAAAACACCACCTTTGGAAAACACAAAGTTTCCCATTGTTTCACTTCTTTAACAACATACCACATGTTTAGATACCACTGTGGCATCTTCGGCGGGTCTCATTTTATTTACAGATGCTGTTGGGTATCCTAGGCCTAAAGACCAGTGTATTTGTTTACGCTGTGATTACTCACCTGAAGCTGCATGAATGGTCATGATCTGACAACACAGGTTTGTCAGTTGTTATCCGTATTGTGCCTTGAAAGCGTGACTCCTGCCAAGCAGTTCGAAAAAGAAATATTTTTTGCTCAAGGAAAAATTGTTTTTGAAAACTTGTCCCGAAAGTAACATTAGTGGATATTATGTATTAAATGTTCGTGGTGCAGTCGCCATGTTAATTATCCATGAAATCTGTGCTTTCGACAACATCCACCATTGTCATCGTCCGGAAAACAACTGAATATTGTTCTGTTTTTCGTCGTATTTATACTCCTTGGTGTAATTATTTGCTGGTTGTAAATGCCCCCACTGTTCTGCACACCTTTCTCACGGCGTCTGTTATCGAAAGTTTTCATACACAAAACGAAAAATGCAAAAACTTATGGTGGCACACTCGCCGAGAAATACTATGTTAGAGCTGCTCATTTGTTCTGATATTTGTGTCCGATTTGTCGCTGATTTTGAATGTTTGGTGCGAGTTTGTATGGTTTAAGAGCTGAGGTCAACATAATTCATTTAGTATCGTTGTTCACCTTCTCGCCCTTCTGGACCATGCAATGTAACGCAGACGATGTACAACAACAGATGTTTACACATTTCTTTTTAATCTTTGGAAATGAGCTCTTTTCCACTCATCTGGCCGTTGTTCGTGTCATCTTGCGTTTTTTTCTGCCACGCCAACAACTCTCCAGTCGGGAATTTTCCGCCTAACAATTTTTTTTTATTTGGTATAACAACTTGCGTTATTCCTGCTTCAGTCGGGTCCTTTACTGCATCAATTCATTTCATTGTTTCAATTCTAGCCATACTGTGAGCTACGCAGAATTCTTCAAACTGTCTAGCTAATCTAGTTGGTTACATTCTTTTAACATGCGCACAGAATTTTAGACTACGTTTTCTTTTGTCCGAATACATATTGGTATACTATTCACTTATTTATCTTTTCTTAGTCTGAAGTCGCTTCCTTAGTATAATTGGGACCTCAGATTTTTCTGAGTAGGTGTTGTACTCTCTTTTGGATTTCTTCACTCCCCCTCCCTTTCTGTTTAAAGTCAGTGTTTCAGCCCCATAAAGACATTCTGGTTTGGTGACTATTGTACCGTCTGAGTTTGATGTATTTTGAAATCAGTTTTTGTTATGGTCGTCTTTTGTAAGCCTGAAAGCTGGCTCCATTCTGTTCAGTCTTTTCCAAACAATTTTCCTGGCAGATTACGCTTAAACACTTGAACTGAGAAACTCTCTATTTTCCCTTATTTATATTTTTGAACCGTGGGTGCCACGTTGTTGCTAGGTACGGTTTTTTCTTTCAATAGATATCTAGAGCCTACTCCTTCTGCTGTATTTTTAAGAATTTCTATTCATCTTTTGCTGTTTGAACGTTCTCACACAATATGGCCAGGTCGTCTGTAGAAAGTAAGCAATCTATCTTAATATTGGTTTGTAGAATTGTCGGGATCACTTCGTAAAGACGTAGTGCCCCTTTCTATAAGTGTAACACAAAAGGCCTCCTCGGGATTCGAGACCAGGCAGATGAAAATCACCGATATAGACGTAGGAACGTAGGCTTCCGCGGCCATTGTCACAGTCAATAAAATTTTCTGATGTTTCGATCACTGTTGCATGTGATCTTCTTCAAGGTGTTTTTGTTCAAACAACATATTGACAATGCGGCAACAAACCCAAAAAAAAATTTATTGACTGAAAATCGAGTTTGTGCTCACCTCAACTTACTTCTTATTCGAATGAAATAACTATAAACGGAAGGACGGCGTCGCTTGGATTGTCCTATGTCGGGTTTGTGACGAATTTTTTCAAGAAAGATTTGGAGCAGAAGGCTCAACTAAAACGATCCTGTTCTTATCGTTCGTTGTTCGGTTACATGAATGGGACAACTTGGGTGAATTTCTCCATCGCCACACCTCAATTCATCCCAACATACAGCGTACAGTGGAGATGGAACATGCTAGCGTCCTCCCGTTTCTTCAGGTACTGACAAAACGGAAACCAGTTGGCAAGCTGGGAAACAGTGTGTACAGAAAGCCTACACACACTGATCTGTATCTACTCGCCTCCAGCTGTCACCATAACTCCTAGCGTCAAGGTGTCTTAAGCACACCTGCTCACAGGACGCGATCCATCTGCGACCAGTCTTCCAACTGAGCTGAAGCACCTGGAGACAACATTCCAAAGGAAGGGATAGGGCGGCAAACAAGATAAGACGTGCGGTTGGACAGGTTTTACTTAGACGACGCCAGGGGCCAAAAGGGGCAAACCGTTTGACGGTAATTCCTCCAGAAAAACCTGCACGTAATATCGAAGGCGTATTTCACTTTTTCTAAAGCTGTTTCACAGAGGAAGACCGCACTGCAGTTACTTCTCTAAATCCTAGCACAGACTAAAAAATGGCTGACATCGAAATAATTGTCCAAGGAATAGAAAAGCAACTGAAATCACTCAGCAGAGGAAAGTCCACTGGACTTGACGGGACACCAGTTCGATTCTACACAGTGTACGCGAAAGAACTTGTCCCCCCCTTCTAACAGCCGTGTACCGGAAGTCTCTAGAGGAACGGAAGGTTCCAAATGATTGGAAAAGAGCACAGGTAGTCCCAGTCTTCAAGAAGAATCGTCGAGCATATGCGCAAAACTATAGACCTATATCTCTGACATCGATCTGTTGTAGAATTTTAGAACATGTTTTTTGCTCGCGTGTCATGCCATTTCTGGAAACCCAGAATCTACTCTGTAGGAATCAAAGTGGATTCCGGAAACAGCGATCGTGTGAGACCCAACTCTCTTCATTTGTTCATGAGACCCAAAAAATATTAGATACAGGCTCCCAGGTAGATGCCATTTTCCTTGACTTCCTTGAGTTCCGCACTGTCGCTTGATAAACAAAGTAAGAGCCTACGGAATATCAGACCAGCTGTGTGGGTGGATTGAAGAGTTTTTAGCAAACAGAACACAGCATGTTGTCCTCAATGGAGAGACGTCTACAGACGTTAAAGTAACCTCTGGCGTGCCACAGGGGAGTGTTATGGGACAATTGCTTTTTACAATATACACTCCGGGAAATGGAAAAAACTACACATTGACACCGGTGTGTCAGACCCACCATACTTGCTCCGGACACTGCGAGAGGGCTGTACAAGCAATGATCACACGCACGGCACAGCGGACACACCAGGAACCGCGGTGTTGCCCGTCGAATGGCGCTAGCTGCGCAGCATTTGTGCACCGCCGCCGTCAGTGTCAGCCAGTTTGCCGTGGCATACGGAGCTCCACCGCAGTCTTTAACACTGGTAGCATGCCGCGACAGCGTGGACGTGAACCGTATGTGCAGTTGACGGACTTTGAGCGAGAGCGTATAGTGGGCATGCGGGAGACCGGGTGGACGTACCGCCGAATTGCTCAACACGTGGGGCGTGAGGTCTCCACAGTACATCGATGTTGTCGCCAGTGGTCGGCGGAAGGTGCACGTGCCCGTCGACCTGGGACCGGACCGCAGCGACGCACGGATGCACCCCAAGACCGTAGGATCCTACGCAGTGCCGTAGGGGACCGCACCGCCACTTCCCAGCAAATTAGGGACACTGTTGCTCCTGGGGTATCGGCGAGGACCATTCGCAACCGTCTCCATGAAGCTGGGCTACGGTCCCGCACACCGTTAGGCCGTCTTCCGCTCACGCCCCAACATCGTGCAGCCCGCCTCCAGTGGTGTCGCGACAGGCGTGAATGGAGGGACGCATGGAGACGTGTCGTCTTCAGCGATGAGAGTCGCTTCTGCCTTGGTGCTAATGATGGTCGTATGCGTGTTTGGCGCCGTGCAGGTGAGCGCCACAATCAGGACTGCATACGACCGAGGCACACAGGGCCAACACCCGGCATCATGGTGTGGGGAGCGATCTCCTACACTGGCCGTACACCACTGGTGATCGTCGAGGGGACACTGAATAGTGCACGGTACATCCAAACCGTCATCGAACCCATCGTTCTACCATTCCTAGACCGGCAAGGGAACTTGCTGTTCCAACAGGACAATGCACGTCCGCATGTATCCCGTGCCACTCAACGTGCTCTAGAAGGTGTAAGTCAACTACCCTGGCCAGCAAGATCTCCGGATCTGTCCCCCATTGAGCATGTTTGGGACTGGATGAAGCGTCGTCTCACGCGGTCTGCACGTCCAGCACGAACGCTGGTCCAACTGAGGCGCCAGGTGGAAATGGCATGGCAAGCCGTTCCACAGGACTACATCCAGCATCTCTACGATCGTCTCCATGGGAGAATAGCAGCCTGCATTGCTGCGAATGGTGGATATACACTGTACTAGTGCCGACATTGTGCATGCTCTGTTGCCTGTGTCTATGTGCCTGTGGTTCTGTCAGTATGATCATGTGATGTATCTGACCCCAGGAATGTGTCAATAAAGTTTCCCCTTCCTGGGACAATGAATTCACGGTGTTCTTATTTCAATTTCCAGGAGTGTATATAAATGACCTAGAAGATGGTGTCGGAAGTTCCATGCGGGTTTTCGCGGATGATGCTGTAGTATACAGAAAAGTCGCAGCATTAGAAAATTGCAGCGAAATGCAGGAAGATCTGCAGTGGATAGGCACTTGGTGCAGGGAGTGGCAACTGACCCTTAACATAGATAAATGTAATGGATTGCGAATACATAGAAAGAAGGATCCTTTATTGTATGATTATATGACAGCGGAACAAACACTGGTTGCAGTTACTTCTGTAAAATATCTGGGAGTATGCGTGCGGAACGATTTGAAGTGGAATGATCATATAAAATTAATTGTTGGTAAGGTGGGTGCCAGGTTGAGATTCATTCGGTGAGACCTCAGAAAAAATGGCTCTGAGCACTATAGGACTTGACATCTGTGGTCATCAGTCCCCTAGAACTTAGAACTACTTAAACCTAACTAACCTAAGGACATCACACACACCCATGCCCGAGGCAGGATTCGAACCTGCGACCGTAGCAGTCGAGCGGTTCCGGACTGCGCGCCTAGAACCGCTAGACCACCGTGGCCGGCAGACCTTAGAAAATGTAGTCCATCAACAAAGGAGGTGGTTTACAAAACACTCGTTCGACCTAAACTTGAGTATTGCTCATCAGTGTGGGATCCGTACCAGGTCGGGTTGACGGAGGAGATAGAGAAGATCCAAAGGAGAGCGGCGCGTTTCGTCACAGTGTTATTTGGTAAGCGTGATAGCGTTACGGAGACATTTAGCAAATTCAAGTGGCAGACTCTGCAAGAGAGGCGCTCTGCATCGCGGTATAGCTTGCTGTCCAGGTTTCGAGAGGGTACGTTTCTGGATGAGGTACCGAATGTATTGCTTCCCCCTACTTATACCTCCCGAGGAGATCACGAATGTAAAATTAGAGAGATTAGAGCGCGTACGGAGGCTTTCCGGCAGTCGTTCTTCCCGCGAACCATACGCGTCTGAAACAGGAAAAGGAGGTAATGACAGTGGCACGTAAAGTGCCCTCCGCCACACACCGTTGGGTGGCTTGCGGAGTATAAATGTAGATGTAGATGTAAATGTAGATCCTGACAGTACTTGATTCAGCCGGCCCCTGTGGTCGAGCGGTTCTAGGCGCTTCAGTCCAGAATCGCGCTGCTGTTACGGTCGCAGGTTCGAATCCTGCCTCGGGCATGGATGTGTGTGATGTCCTTAGGTTAGTTAGGTTCAAGTAGTTCTAAGGGACTGATGACCTCAGATGTTAAGTCCCATAGTGCTTAGAGCCATTTGAACCAGTACTTGATTCAGTATACGATGATACGGGAGTCTGCTGAATCTACTATCAATGGGCAAGGCGTACAGTCGGAAGCCTATGCGTACAGTAGAAGAGAGACACCTGTTGTGGCCGACAAAACTAAGGTACTTAGGCCATCTTACCCCTTCTGAGACTTCGCGATTAAGGAAGCCATTAAAATTACAAATCTAGATGGTCTAATTAACAAAGCGGCCTGCACTGAGCCGTGAAAAAGCAAAGCGTATACACAGCGGCCCGCAGCCGATGGGGATATTGCGGACGCTGGAGAACACAGTTCACAGCCATGCGTCACCGCCTCCACCTCCACCCACCTCGACAGCTGCGCCGATAGCGACAAAAGTGTAGTGATGTAGGGGTAACGGTCAAAGGTCACAGTAGGCCAACGCGAGCAGGGCAGCACACATCAGAAACGACTTGCAGATGACATCGAGTCTGTTTGCATCGCGGAGACTGTAAGACGAGACCCTTGCGGACACCCGAGATTTTTAAAACATACAAATACGCCGGGAAAACATCAGATCGCGTACCTAATACTGGTTTTTCCTAATTTTAATTACTATTCAACATACACTGATTAGCCAGAACATTGTGACCACATGCCTAATATTCGGGAGGACGACGGTTCAATCCCACGTCCGGCCATCCTGATTTAGGTTTTCCGTGATTTCCCTAAATCGTTCCAGGCAAATGCTGGGATGCTTCCTTTGAAAGGGCACGGCCGACTTCCTTCCCTACTTCGATGAGGCCGATGATCTCGCTGTTTGGTCTCTTCCCCAAAACAATCCAATCCAATCCAATCAACCATCTGCCTAATAGCTGGTATGTCCACCTTTGAGACGGATAACAGCGGCGACGCGTCTGGAATGGAAGCAATGAGGTCTTGGTAGGTCGCTGGAGGGAGTTGGCGCCACATCTGCACACACAAGTCACCTAACCCTCGTGAATTCAGGGGAGGGGCGATGAGATCTGACGCCATCACATCGCAGACGTGTTCGATCTGGTTAACATCTGGCGAGTTGGAGGACCAGCTCGTCAATTGGAACTCACCACTGTATTCCTAAAAAGGGAAATATGATCGTCATGAGTGGGTGTACTTGGTCTGCAACCAATGTACGATACTTCTTGGCAGCAGTGGCGCCTTGCACGAGCCGCACTGGACCCGTGGATGCCCAAGTGAATGTTCCACAGTGAATAATGGTGAAGCGTCCCCTTTGAAAAATTATACATGACTGTGCTTATACTGACACACAGTATTTTTAGCGCAACGCAATCTGACTTTCAAAAATCCCTACAAAAGAATGGCCCTGACTAACAATAACCTATATGTTTCACAAATCACTTACCTCACAAAAATCTTTGTTACTCGAACTACTGCAATACAGCGAGTGCCACTACTGCCATCTAAATAAAAAATTCAAACTACTGGAGGCACTAACTACTGATAGGCATAGTTAGCAAATGAAAGATTTTGACAGAGAACAACCAATGTATTTACCTTAATAGTGTTCAAAAGTCATAATAATATATGACATCCATTCTTACAAATGTACTGTTTCTGATGGACACACGTCCAGATCATCCGCTCTCAAAAATCCGCCATCTCACTTCCCCACATCCACCACTGGTGGCGGCTCACCTCCAACTGCGCAACGCTACGCGCTGTTAACATCCAGCTGCCCAACACTACAATAGTAAACAACAATGCAAACCAGCCACATACTGCACACAGCACAGCCAGTGATTTTCATACAGAGCGCTACGTGGCGTTACCACTATAAAAACCTAAACAGCCTACTTACAATGGAGCGAGCCTCCGCCAGCTTTTCTCCGTCCCGAAATATAGGTGTCAAACAGCTGTTCGCCTCGATGGCTACGGATTCGCGCCCTCCCTTCTGCGTGCTGAAGAAAGTATCGGGATTCATCAGACCATGCAACGTTCTGCCACTGCCCAAACGTTCAGTGTGGGTGGTCACGTGCCCACTCCAGTCGTAGTTGCCGATGTCATGGTGTTAACGATGGCACATGCATGGGTCGTCGGCTGCGGAGGCCCATCATTAGGAGTGTTCGCTGCACTGTCTTCAGACACACTTGTTCTCTGTCCATCATTAAGGTCTGTCGTTATTTCCACCACAGTGCGCCGCCTGTCCTGTTTTACCAGTCTGCTCAACTCACGACGACCTACATCTGTAATGAGGGATGGCCACCCGACTCCACGACATCTGAACGTGGCTTCACCGCGGTTTCGCCACGTGTTGAAGACACTCATCACAGCACTCCTCGAACACCCGAGAAGTCGTGCAGTTCCATAACTGCTCGTACCGAGCCTCCGGACCATTAGAATCTGCCCTTGATCGAACTCAGACAGATCACGCGCTTTCCCCACTCTTCATACTGACAGCACGCTCACTGATCCTACACGCACGTGCGCATGTCTGACTAGCAGTCATTCCTCGCCAGGTGACGCTGATGTCGTCTGGACGGATTTATATCGATTGTAGGTCGGTGGTCATAATGCTCTGGCTTAGCAGTGTAAATACAGAAAACTGCAGCCAGCCACTTTTTTGAAATAGTTATTTAATCACTGAAATGGATATCGATATTCTTCACGATCATTTCACGATGGTGCTTAAGACTACTTTAAACAGATGTTCGGCGCTGTCTTCTGTGACAGTACAGGCGTCTTTGTTATTAACATAAATCAAATGGTTCAAATGGCTCCGAGCACTATGGGACTTAACATCTGAGGTCATCAGTCCCATATACCTTGGAACTACTTACGTCACACACATCCACGCCCAAGGCAGGATTCGAACCTGCGACCGTAGTGGTCGCGCGGTTCCATACTGAAGCGCCTAGAACCGCTCGGCCACACCGGCCGGCAATCTCAGCCTATCACTGTCGGTTGGTAACGCATCACTCACTTGTCACTGGACATGTATCTATTTACCGATAGTTACGAACCTTGGCCAACATCCAGCATGTGCCCAGTTGTACAGCTGTAACACTCGGTAAATAAATACGTATTCTGTGAAAAGTAAGCGTTACCAACTGTCAATTACAGCGGAAGTTGATAGATAGCTGTTAATAATAAAGCCATTATACTGTCACAAAGTCAGCTGTCAACATTACGCTTTGGAATAGTCGTGTAACCTCCAGTGCACCATTTGAAGATGAGCCTGAAAAGGTTCGAAAACTGGTTTATGGAATAAGTAACTATTTCAAAAAAGTGACGTTGCAGTTTTCTATATTTATATTGAATAAACAGCAACGGCTTCTTAAACATCCGTTGTGGGTAACGTTAATCTTATTTCCATAATCTTAATTGCGATTGGGTCTGCGACTGCGATGAATTTTTTAAAATGATTTCGTGATGCCTTCAGCTAGCATTCTCTTTAATTGATGAATGGTTGTGCAATTTCGGCCTTCGGTCATTTTCAGTTATCTAGGAAGAAAGCATTATATACTGGACATATTTGTATCACTCATAAATTTAATATAGGAAAATCTCATATCCGAAGATACACTAAGAAAATTTTAACTTACGACATGAACGATTTTTAGTGGTGTACTGTGCCATGTACGTCCTTGCTCCTATGATTGTATATAATTGTCATAAAATAAATTAGAAATGACTGTATGTAACTGTCATAAAAGAAATTAGAGGCAGTTTTTTGTTTTAGGAGCACGTTATTTTCGAGCAGTAACTGCAAAGCTCGATGTTTTTAACGTACTTAAACTAAGAGGATTATAATTATTTTACAGAAGTTCGGTAATTAAGCTGTATTAAAAACGTCGACCATATATATAAGAGCTTTGCAACAACTGCTCAGAAATACCGAGCTTCTAAAACAAACAAAAAGCTATCTCTAATTTCTTTTATGACAGTTACATACAGTCGTAGTAGTAAAGACGTGCATGGCATAATATACCATTGAAGAACTGTTCATAAAGTAAGTTATATTCCTAGTAGATTTTGGGATATGACTTGTTCCTAAGTTTAACTCAGAAGTAAAAGCAATGCATCCATTGTACAATTCTCCCGTGTTAGACACTTAGAAATGGCCTGAGGCCGAAATTGTACAGTCATACATACATCAAATAAAGGATATGAAGGCATTACGAAATCATTAGATATTTTTTAATCAACATAATAACATTAACTATTTGTTGAAATTTCGCCAGAAGAGAGAGCCAGTTTCGACCAGCATATGAGACTTTTACCTTTTTACCCTTTTCCTACACTGCTCTGCTATCGCGCATTCCTTGCGAGGCGGAAATTACTGTGTGGCATCGGCGTCGACGGCCGAGGATGTTAGCGAAAGCGGACGGCCGACGGGAGGCGCGAATTCGTGGGAAAGAGGCGCGCTTTGGCGACCCAGCCGGGTGGGGTGTGGGTGCGCGGGTGTGTGGGTGTCTGTCCTTCCGGGAAAGCTCCCCCCCCCCCTCCCACCCTTCCAACTCCCCACCACACGACTCACACCTGCCAGAGCAAACGACCGCCTGCGGATGCGGCCGGGGCGAATATCGAGCACCGGGCACGCAAACGACTTCGTCAGCAAATTGGCAGCTCCGCTGCAGAGAAGAGAAGGCTTCCTCAAGTGCACCGGAATTGGCAGGTGATCTGTGAAAGAGGGATCAGGTAGCAAATGATCTCTGGAGAAGCGAGCTAAGTTTCTCGTTACGCGGTGACACAGCTGCTTACCCACTCTCCCACACGCCATTCAGTCAACAAATTACCGATATTTGCTATGCAAATTTCGCCACGGCTTCATCAACCATCTTTGAGCCAAAGTGGCGCTCATTTCGTTGGATGGCTGTTGCAAGCCATCCAACACCAGCTACTTTGTATGCATAAAAAAAGACGGGCACGTTGAAAACTGTAGTTCAGGTATAAGGTCGTATGTAGTATTGGCCTTCTGCTAGAAGTAGAATTCGAGTGAGAATCTACGGGGTGGCGGGTGAGGGTGGAGAGGAGGGATGATCGGAGTGTTTGTGAGACTCATGACACCCAATTCTCATATTTACATTCTACTGAAAGCGTTTGCGTAATTAATTTCCCAATTTTTCAGGTAACGTTTGAACACAGTGCCTAACATAAAGAGTAGGAGTCTCGAAAATGGCAAGAAACTCTAAGAAATTATAAGCTTTGTTTAACACAGGACCCTCTCAGGTTTTTTGGCCGCAGAGTGGATTTGTCACCTACTAATCTGATTTTGAAGAGTGAAACGCGTTTGAATTCGTCTGTTTTAGAACGACGATACCGGTAGCAGAAATTACTATAGTTCTGCTGCAAAAGTGAATTTTCATACCGATATTCCTGTCTTTTAATAGAGCTGTGAGAAGAGGTCATAAGTCATTTAGCAATGACATTTCCTCAATACCTTTTTGTGAGAAGAGAAATGCAATATCTTAAACGATTCTGGAAATATCTTAGGAGGGGTGGGGGCAACATACTCTCTCTCTCTCTCTCTCACTCACTCACTCTCTCTCTCTCTCTCTCTCTCTCTCTCTCTCTCTCTCTCTCTCTCTTTCCGTTCCTTTGTTTCTTACTTTTTTCAAGGATACTAAAATCATCATTTGCAACATATTGATGGATGATTGGCCTTCATCAACTTAAAATCATCATTTGCAACATATTGACGGATGATTGGCCTTCATCAACTTGTATTCGATCATGTGCACTTGACCCCTGGATTAACTGAAGAAATCAAACTTTTCATTGAAGCCTTCATAAATAGCACATGTTGGTTCTCATTCCAGTAAAGGTAACAGCGCGATCAGTGCGCTTCGTGGCAGTTTCGGATGCATAGACTTGGTTCTTCGAAAGATAGTAGACGTCTTTCTTCATGCGTACTGTCTCAACGTACTTCGCGATAAAATAAACAACGTAAAGTGAGAAAACTTTGCTTTGACAGAGTCTCTTAGGCGAAATATATCGAGTGTGACTAGAAAGACATTTGTTCGATCTTTCCCTAAAGCATTTCGGTAAATCGCTCTCTCTCTCTCTTGATGACGCCTTGGATGCATTTACCCTGTTATTACTCCTGAATTGCCCCTTTCTCTGTTGTCTCAAATGGCGCCCCATAGTTGGCATATTAGCCTCTTCTGTCAGAGCGAGTGGAGTAGCGCGTTGTTTAGCACATTGGACTCGCATTCCGGAGGATGACGGTTTTAACCCGCTTCCGGCCATTCTGATTTGGGTTTCCGTCAACTGCCGGGATGGTTCCTTCGAAACGACACAGCCGCTTTCTTTCTCTGCCCTTCCCCAGTCAGTGCTTGCGCTTCGTCTCTGTTAACCTCGTTATCGACGGGGCGTTAAACGCTAATGTTCTTCTCGTCCTCATCCTCATCCTCCTCCTCCCCTCCTCCTCTTCTCTCAGACTGTACTTCACTCTGAATTCGGTCACTTTCTATCAGACATATTCCAGCCTGCGCGACTTCGCGCTCTAGGGTACAATACGGCTATTACGAAACACAAATTCGTATCTTATCGGTCTTGATTAATCAGGCGAAAATTCCTCGTGCAAAGCTAAAATTCACAGCAGAATTATTAACTAAAGCGTCTTAAGTATTCCACCTAACCGCATCGCCTTCAGGCCAAAACTAAAAAAAAAAAAAAAAAAAAAAAAAAAAAAAAAAAAAAAAAAAAAAAAAAAAAACAAGAAAATTTAAAAATAAAATGAGTAATACCAGTATAGCTCTAGCGCCTTAAGCTTGAATTTATTCAACAGACTGCATCCTTTTGTGGCCACATCGGTTCTAAATTTTTGAACACAAAAATGCGACTTACCACTTTAAAACTATAGAGACTTGCAATGACTATCGAATATAAACACCATTTTTATCATGTACGCGTATCGTAAGGATGTTAGACGCATTACTGCTGTTTTATGCCATTGACATAAATGTGGATTTTTCAGGAGCTCAATTTATGATTCACATTCGAATAGGAACTTGCTGTTGTTGTTGTTGTGGTCCTCAGTCCCGAGACTGGTTTGATGCAGCTCTCCATCCTACTCTGCCCTGTGCAAGCTTCGTCATCTCTGAGTAACTACTGCAACCTACATCCTTCTGAATCTGCTTAGTGAATTCATCTCTTCGTCTCCGTCTTCGATTTTTACCCTCGACGCTGCCCTCCAATACTAAATTGATGATCCCTTGATGCCTCAGAACATGTCCTACCAACCGATCCCTTCTTCTTGACAAGTTGTGTCACAACCTCCTTTTCTCCCCAATTCTATTCAATACTTCCTCATTAGTTATGTGATCTACCCATCTAATCTTCAGCATTCTTCTGTAGCACCACATTTCGGAAGCTTCTATTCTCTTCTCGTCCAAACTATTTTTCGCCCATGTTTCACTTCCATACATGGCTACACTCCCTACAGATACTTTCAGAAACGAATTCCTCACACTTAAATCTATACTCGATGTTAACAAATTTCTCTTCTTCAGAAACGCTTTCCTAGCCATTGCCAGTCTACATTTTATATCCTCTCTACTTCGACCATCATCAGTTATTTTGCTCCCCAAATACCAAAACTCCTTTACTACTTCAAGTGTCTCATTTGCTAATCTAATTCCCTCAGCACCACCCGAGTTAATTCGACTATATTCCATTATCCTCGTTTTTCTTTTGTTGATGTTCTTCTTATATCCTCCTTTCAAGACACTGTCCATTCCGTTCAACTGCTCTTCCAAGTCCTTTGCTGTCTCTGACAGAATTACAATGTCATCGGCGAACCTCAAACTTGGGTTATCATAATATTGAACACTTCATGTTTAGGATAATATGACTTTATTTCATTGACACGAAAAAGTATTGTGGTTAACAAATAAATTCACGATGTACGGACGAGTGCTGCAGACTGTGCAATTCCACTATTATGACAACGCCGTGTGTAGAGGAATGCTGCACTATGCGTGAAGAAATTTACCCTTTCCGGTTTGTTTCAGGTACTGATACCCGTGGCACGATTGCATGACGTTTAGTGACGTTTAGATAAAGGCTGTCGGCCTCACGGCCAATGTTTTCTCAGCAGGTCTGTCAAGAGTGAGTTAGATTTCCGTCGCAGTCATTTCTTTGCGGAGAGGGCGTTAAACGCGCACGGATAGCAGGCGACATTTTCCGTGCACCACGTGTAACGCGGCCAGCGCTCGTCACAGGTTATCTGCTGCCTTAAAGGCTTTTGTTTGTACGCAGATAGCGCGCCGCGCTATCGGTGGGGCAACACTCGACTTCCCAACACGTCGCACCGGGCGCCATTGCGACAGTACTTACACCGTTAATCCTCGTTGCAAGCGCAGGGCCTCCACGTAACCAGCTGTGGAAATTCCGTTCCTGAGAAATACTGCTTGTTCTTCCTGGGATTATTAAGGGCGGAAACTATTTCTCCATAGTTATTATTTCCAGTTTTTCTCTGCGAAATTTCTGTTGTCTTTCTATAAAAATGTATAGTAGTGTGTGTGTGTGTGTGTGTGTGTGTGTGTGTGTGTGTATAGGTGTGGGTGGGTGGGTGGGTTCCTAACGTAACAAAAATACCTGAAAAACTTTCAGCAATAAATATCTTCTGGAGTCTTCCGCTGTATGGAAAAGACACAAAAATATTCTATTTTCTTACGTAACTAGTGGGATACTTGGGTACTGGAGTATTGCTAGTTAGTGTGAGAAAAACATTAAACAAACGGAAAATATTATTTATTGCAAAATCTGAGAAAAATCAAGTGAAACTTTTATTTAAAAACTGATACACATATTTTCAGGTTCTTTTCTGAATAGGAGGTTACGTCCTATGGATATGAATCCTGATAATGAAATTTATATACAAAGTGTGGGAAAGCCCTTTTATCCCTTTTCTTTAAGTATGTTGTTTACTCGGCAGAATGGCTGAGAGCCGCGCCTACTCAACTTGAATAATTATCCAACTGAATTTTTCTAAGTACGGTCGAGGCTGTCGTGTGAGAAATGTAATGGAGTGACGTGAATGAAGTATGTTATTTCTAATGGAGGAAAGATGGGGCTTGCCAATGCTGTAGCGCACAATACGGTCAGCTGTGATGACTGCTGCTTGCGTCGTTTGCTGCTGAAAAATAACAAAACTATCTCTTTCTATCTGGATTGACATTCGCCAATCTAACTCTCACTACGCCTTGATGAAGTCAAGGACTCCCATCTGACCCTAGTCTAACTATTGGCGTGGTACACTGGTCAGATAACCAGTCCACTGTGATGCCACTCAATGTTCGGTTGCAGGCGCTAACTAATACTCTGTCTGTGTTCACACCGCACATTAAGTGTCGCAGCCAACACAGTGAACAAATGCTTTATCACGAGCGACTCAGTATAGAGTATCACTCTAATTCGCTAGCGACAGAGGCGCTCTCCCAGTGCAGTACTGAGGAGAGACTTCGTTCCTCGTTCTCTGCATACACGCACAAGTGCACTCGTTCCCGCTACGTGTTCCCGCGTCACGGGAACCACCTCCCTCCATGCAAAAAGTGAAAGGTTATATCATCTGCTGTCTTTCCCTCAGTCCTCCGGCTCATTGCGTCAGAAATATTCCACCAATCAGCGTTACTCTTACAAACGGGAGAACGGCGCTCTGTTTAAGCTGACCAATCCGGAAATATATAGCATCTGCGTTAGGCATTTACTATCCACCTGTGAGAACTCTGAAACTGCGCACTAGGTCCGTCAAAAAATGCGTATGCTGGGGCTCTCCCAAACAATACGGCAGGTTTTGCTTTTAAGGTGAACACGCAGGCCATTATCCCTTTTCTCTGCCAAAAAACTGTTTTGGTCCCTGGGTGGTCGGCCAGCCGGCACAGCTGTGTGCTACCTCACCCTCCTACAGACTTTCCAGCAGGCTGGTTGCCTCCGCCGAACAAAAACTCCTGTGGCGATCGTGTCTTGAATGTTTGTGTACGCCTCGACTTTTTAATCTCTGTGCTCACTTGTGATTTATTTATTAGATTTGCATATCGATTAAATGGAAATATGTAAAATTGACTCTACCCCATCGAATTTGGGCTCGAAGGAAACGTCTTGATATGCAGAATACGATGGTGAGGTCGGAATATGTAAGAAATGAAGGTCAGGAGACCACGCCACCTTACAGTGTGTGTGTTAGGATTAGCAACCACAAAGAAAGGAGCACAAAAAGCAACTGCGCCAGAGTAGCATTATCAAAAACGGTTTCTTGAAGGTAAGGCTGGTGAAAAGTAGGACTCTACGGTGAGGCCAAAAAGATATTCGTCTAGCTGTAAGAGGCAGTCCTGCGGAAAGTGATTCTATAAATTGTTACTATCGGAAAAACTAGGAACTAAATACATTCATGGCGATAACGATGTTAGCAAACCCTGATAGTTCATGCAGAAGCTACTTAATGAAGTACTCGTCCGCCTTATGAATAAAATTCGCGCCCAGGAATAAACCTTCAACCTACGGCACTATCTAGAATCAACCGTCCGCAACCACTGCCTGTCACCTGTTGTTGTTTTGAGTGGCGCCAGGACTGTGCACTTTGCAACAGGCGACGTAAGCGTAGTGTGACACTTGCATAATCAGTACACATCTTATTACGAGATTGTTAAACTAGTAGGGAGACCTAAATCAACGGTTCACTTGATAACATATCGCTTTTTTATAAATAAAACATCGAGAAACCAGCCATGCACCTCACACCCTCGCTCACTGACCGATGATAACTTGAGGCTTCTCGTGAGCGTAATCGAGAAAAATCTAAAATCAGCCCTCCGTAGGTGCGTGGGGAAAGAAGATATGTCCGAATACAGTCAGAAATACTCACACCTGCAAGAAATACGGACATAGTGTCCGAGTAGCAGGCAGGAAATTTTGTGTCAACATAATCGTGACAAACGTCTTCATTTCGCCCAGGACCATAGATTCCAGAACAATGGTTTCTGCAACACAGTTATATTTTCTGATGAAGGTAAATATAAAGTACTCGGGTCGGATGACAGGCGAATGGTGTGGCGTATGAAAAACACGGAGATGGTGCCGCATGACCTTGTGGCCATCCTGATGGTGTTGTGGTGTACGAGAGCTGCAGGTGTTGGGAATTTTTTTTTTTTTTTTTTTTTTTTGAAGCATACGGCTAGAATTGGTAGTAGGACGTGGCACTGTAAAATACACTCCTTGCCAGAGTCCTGATATTAATCCTCTGAACATCTTTGGAAACAGCCGGAAGAGATCGGAAGAAGACTAATTTCTACGAAGAAAGACTTAAAACGAGCTTTTGAAGAAGAATGGGAGTAAATTCTATCCTCTGTGAGAGCAAACTTAGTCAGCTCTAAGTTCAGACGTCTGCAAGCAGTTATAATTGCAAGGGGAAACACAACTCACTATTAATTTTTGTAATTTGAACAATTTTTTCAGCTTATAAATGTCGAAAAACTAGAGTGGACGAGTACTTTCTGAAGTAGCTTTCGTATGAAATTTCCTATTTCGTTAAGCTTGTTATCGTTATGATTATGTTTTTTTCCTAGCATTTCAAAAATGTTCAAAAGTGTGTGAAATCTTATGAGACTTAACTGCTAAGGTCATCAGTCCCTAAGCTTACACACTACTTAACCTAAATTATCCTCAGGACAAACACACACACACACCCATGCCCGAGGGAGGAGTCGAACCTCCGCCGGGACCAGCCGCACAGTACATGACTGCAGCGCCCAAGGCCGCTCGGCTAATCCCGCGCGGCTCCTAGTATTTCAGTAAAGATGATTTACTGAGGTACTTTCCACAGGATCGGCTCCTCGGATTTTGTATTCGCTTCTCTTCACATGCCACAGATTTAAGTTTTTAAAAAGATAAACTTCTAGACGAACACTTTTTTGGCTCACCATAAGTCGTATGAAGTAGTGATCGACGGGCAGGAAAACGAATACCGACACCAGCGCGTGAACGCAATTTTGGAATCTCTCAGTTTTCCATACTGCAAGAAATAAGTCCGTTGATGATGAAGGATCGCCTTTTTCCGAATTCTGAAGTACGTTACGAAAATACCACCTCTGTTCCACAAGGCTCACGGCTTCTAGGACCGCTCTATTTGGGCGGGTCCCTAAAACATTACACGAAATTATTTAGCGTTAAGCAATTCTAACTATGCATTTTTCATTGACCATTTCCTGCTCCCACTTACAGTGCTTTTGTAAGGTGGTGTCTCCTGGCAGGGCTTTCAGTAGTTTATCTGCCACAGGTCCCAGAAAATACTGGCTATCAGGTGAGCTTCAGCCACAATCCATTTAGGAGGATTAGTGAGAAACAACACCAGGTACTGACTCTGACGGTTACAAACGCTACCTGCCGAGCATAAAGGGTTTCTAGGAAACGATATTTTCTTGCAAACCTTACATATTCACAGATACAATGAACGGCGATTAAAGTCCTTTTAAAGTATGATGCCCAGTAAATACCGTAACCGTGTTTATTTATCAAATGGTAAAGAATATTAGCCACAGTAATAACTGCACGGAGAGGGGAGCAGTAGCTACTTGGCTCGAGCAGAGTATGATTTAAATACAATAAGTACTTCGGTTTTACTGAGGTCTCCACAAACGAAATTTGGCACAGTCGCTTAAAAGGCATATTGCAGTTAATTTAACACTGTTGAAATAAGGCAACCGTCAATCGAAATTAAATAAAAAATTATTTCAAAACGCGTGACCATTAAGGATACTGCTTGAACTAAGCAGTTACAATTATGAAAGCTTAAACATAGAATTATACAGCCAACCAGTTGCAAATAACTCTTTGGTACATTGACCTAGGTTTCGACACTTTCTAAGGATGTCTTCATCACAATGAAATTTTGAGAAACCGTAAAATTACATTGCGAGAAAGCAGTGATAAGGATTAAGAGCAGGTATGCTCAAATCAAAAATGGAATTAAACACGTGCCAAAAGCTGGAGCGTGCTTTATTTCATTTTTGGACTGAGCATATTTGCTCTTAATTCTGATTATTGCTTTCTCGCAATGTAGTTTTTACGCTTTCTCAAAATTTCATTCTGTTGAAAACAGCTGTAGAAGGTGTCGAAACCTAGGTCATGCACGAAACAGTTATTTGCAACTGGTTGCCTATATAATCCTTTGTTGAAACCAATATGTGGTTGCCGAGAAACAGCCATGTTTAAAAGTGGAAGAATTATGAAAGCTGTTCTGTACAACTTTGTACACAGTGGTAAGGAGAGGTGGGCTACAGAGTCGTGTGGCAAGTGTCGTTGTACGAAAGCTGGACGGGAGCTGACATCATTATAGAACAACGTAATGCAACAAAGAGAGGATTTACTTAACTTTTATCTCCGCAAGTGTACAAAGTCTCTTTAGAAGTAATGTAGCAAGAAACAGAGTCCAGGCATCTCAATGTCAGTAAGAATGAAGCACGAAAAGTGGTATCACTGCGCAGTGGCTCCAAGTGCAAGTGGGCTGAACAGCTGTCACCGGCCATCCTACATTACAGTGGAAGAGGGCGCTCTTGGTACGGAGACACTGGAGTTGTGGCTCAGCAGATACACACCACTGGGCCTGCCAGACCTGAGGGATCGCGGTCGCCGTCAGGCGGAAACTCTCCACCCTGTTACCAAACCTGATGCACCATGGGGCGATATCAGTCAATACATGACACCAGAAAAGCAGTTTTAAAACCAAAAATGGTTCAAATGCATCTGAGCACTATGGGACTTAACTTCTGAGGTCATCAGTCCCCTAGAACTTAGAACTACTTAACTAACCTAAGGACATCACACACATCCATGCCCGAGGCAGGATTCGAACGTGCGACCGTAGCGGTCGCGCGGTTCCAGACTGTAGCGCCTAGAACCACTCCGGCCGGCTGATGTGGTCATTAGCGCATACGCTAGAAGTGAGGAAGGAACTCCGTCGTGGCCTTTACGAGGGAACCATCCCGGCGTTCGCCTTGATAGATTCGGAGCAGACTCATAAAAACTAAATCTGGGTCACTGAATGGGGCATTGGTCCTCCTAAATGGTAGTGCTGTGGTGTTCACTACGCCGCCTCACTAAATCGCAAGTGACGAAAACGATGGTCCCTCCACTTTACCGTTTCTGAAGCGCCCATGTGTCACCGTCCTCTGTGTCACCAAGAGATATATAATACATGTCCGTGTTCCCGCCCTCCCCCCCCCCCCCCCCTTTATGTGGTCCATTACACGCTTTCGGCCCAAGCACCCGGCCTCGGCCATTAGACACGACACTGTACGAGCTCGGCAGACAGCCGCGCGGGCCACGACATACGTGGCGAACGTTTAGCGGAGGTCGGCCCTCTGGTTTTTACAACAGCAGTCGCGGGCAGAACAGACAGGAACAGACCCGGGCACACGGCTGGCTCCGTTTGGCTCGCTCGAGCGTGAAGGGTATCGCGTTACGGCGGAATAAAGAGGGAACGTGCAACGCGACCCGTAGGGACGGGCGCGCATGCGCAAAGGCGCGCACAAAGAGGAGTAAAATAAAGAGTGTGCGCGCGGGACGGCCGGGGTATTCCCTCGCGCGCAAAAGGAATTCGAGACGGCCGACGTCTGTGCTAGCACCCAGTAGGGAAAAGAGCGAAGACCGTCATTATTTCCGCGAAAGCGGAGCTAGAGATGACTGAGGGACCCCTGCATGAACAGTTGCCCTCTCTCCGTACCGGACACGATGTTCCCTTATTAATTAATCAATTCACTGCCCCGCTCGGCGCTGAGCGTCCTGCGCAACAGAGAGTAGCAATTACGAACGGCTTAACCGGGGAGATGGCCTTTGAAAGATTTTAATAACGGCCGCGTTAATTAATGTAATTATATCTGCGGAGCGGCTGTTAACAGTGGCGCAATGGGAACACAAGGAGCGGAGGTGTCTGGTTGCGCAGTCGCTGAGAACGGACGTAATGATACGTAATAAATGTTGATCTCGAGGGGATCTCTGTTGGAAATGGCGCCGTAAAAAGGCGTTTCCCTTGAGGCGGTGATTCGAACTTCCGACTGTAGCAGTCGCGCGGTTCCGGACTGAAGAGCCTACAACCGCTCGGCCACAGCGGCCGGCTCTTGAATTACTGCTTCCAGTTTTTTTTTTTTTTTAATTGTAATCATTTGCTTGTCTGTACATGCACATCAGATCTATCGATTGCCGTCCCATTTCGAAAATTCCTTCGTGGTGCCTTTTTTCTTCTTTTCTTTCTTTTGTTACTGCCTGTATCCCGCATTATGCGCAAGGTCGGCAGGGTTAAGTACGGATTTGGCGTGGTGAATTGTAAGGGGTAGCCAGATGCCGCCACCCCATACCCTCCAGGACGGAATTAGTGTACCCCAGCTGTCTGCGTCTAGTGTAAATCGTGAAAGAGTGTGAATGTGTTTTAAATGTCTGCGAGTTGTTTAACTGAAGCGGGACATGGGAACCAGCCCGGTATTCACCTAATGGGATGTGGAAAACCGCCTAAAAACCACATCCCGGCTGGCCGGCACACCGGCCGTCGTCGTTAATACGCCAGGCGGATTCGATCCGGGCACGGCGCGCCTACCCGAATCCAGGAAGCAGCGCGTTAGCGCTCTCGGCTACCCTGGAAGGTGTGGTGCCCGTTTTTCTTCTGAGAATATACATAATGTAAAACGTCCTTCAAATCAAATTTTATGTTTATTCTGCTATACGTTTGCGAAGTTTGCAACAATTCAGATGGCTGAGCCTTAGTGAACCATCAGAAAGGCGTCTATGCGAGACACTCGTTACAAGCAACGTGCTGTAATTGAATTGCTGACTGCAGAAAAAGGACCCGTGGTTCGACATATCTCAATCGGCTCTAGAGCTATCGCTGAGCAATGGACGTGTGTGGGTGTGTGTGTGTGTGTGTGTGTGTGTGTGTGTGTGTGTGTGTGTGTGTGTTTATAGTAGTAGTAGTAGTAGTAGTGAGAATACAGAGGCTTGGATATTCAAATGCCTGCTCAAGATGGTTTCCACGACTGCTCATACCAGACCACAAGATACAAAGAAAAGACTTTTCATCTGAGATGCTGGATCGATCTCGGGCCAATATAGAGCGTATCACTTTGAGCCGCAAACATAAAGAGAATTAGTGAAGTAGTGCAGTCACAAAAAAGAAGTAATTCAAGAAAGCTACCTGTGACACCAAAGTCATGATGTCCACCTCAAGATTCCACCAGAAATCTGCTTCCAACAGGACAACGCATGCCGAGACACCCAGTCTCAGAATAAAGGGACACAGTGCAAAACTGGTTTGGGCATCTTTGTCTCATCAATCCTACAGTCCAGGCATGGCGCACTCGGATTTCCATCTGTTCGGGCCTCTTAAGGACTCTATACGTGAGAGACACTTTGAAGATGATGCGAGCTATTACCTGCTAAGAATATCTTGCACAATGATGGCGAAAGGCCATAGAACGTGATGGAGACTCTGTAGAAAAACGGTACATGTAAAAGAAATGTTAACTGATACTGTCACTAAATTCTCTTAGTAATAAATTAGTTCTGTGAAAAAAATTGTGGGGCATATTGAACGACCCGCGTATATGGTCGGCATCTGTGCCGTCTGAGAGCAACTCGATCGAAATGTTGGTTTGCTAACCTACAATCGGGTGTATGAGTTTTCGTCAAACTTTTTTTCCGTTATCGATCCACCATTTTACTTTTAACTTTAATGTTACGTCACCTCACCTCGAGCTTTATCTTAGGCAGGGCGATGACGTAAGTTACGTTATCAGTGGTCATGTGTCCCACCTGACGTCCCATCATTCTTCACACGTAATCTTATCAACGTAAGACTGTCGTTAAAATTGGAAAACTGTGCCTGAGTATCTGCTATACCTTCCAAACAACTTCAAGCGCCGTAAAAAAAATAACGAGACGAAAGGGAAGAGAGATAGTACTACGATATTTATGCTGCTCCGATTTTGGTGAACCAGTTACACACGTAGTCTACAACAATTAAAACAGAAGACACAGAAAGAGAAGTAGCATGAGAATCTTAACATAAGAACATAACGTGAATCATACATGTAGTTTTCCAGAAACTACCAAAAATTTGGTGTTCTTCTGGACTGTGCGTAGAAGAATAAGTCGAGAGTGGAAACTATGTATGGAAATACCATTCGATGCTACGTAATATCTAGAATATGGAGTTATTACCTCAACAACAAATTATACGGAAAAATGAAATACGCAGTTATCGGACATACAGTTCAAAGAGGAAAGATTACGTACAGATACTAAAACTTAAAAACTCGTGCGTGAATTAACGGGACTGCAAAATGCGGTCGCACAGGTGTCCTTTGTATTTTGCTAACCTTTTCTTTCTTTTTTGTCGCGCGTGCACTGAAGCTTTCCAATGAAATCAGCCAAATTCGCAACAGAAACTAAAATTATACTGCATAAATTTCGTTACGCACAATGCCAGTATTAATTATTACATCATTTCAGTTTATCACTCTTCTTTAAACGGCGACGCAGAATGAAACGAACGGATAACAACACACACGCGAAACAAAAGCCCTATAATTGGGCGAAAAAACATTATTTCAGCTGCAGACACGGCAGCATTGTCTGCTACGTGGAAAGTGTTTGTGCGGCTGCTCTGTTGGCTGCCGCTAGTGGCATGATAGCAAAGCGTACGATATCTAAATTTAAGCTTTCCCTCTGCAGCTGTAAGCGTTCAATCAATAGCAGCCCGCGGCCAGCATGCATTAATTATCGGCTGCAAATCGCCGCCGTTACATAAAACAAAAGTTTTGTGCGCTATACACGTTTCGGATTTGGGAGTCGACATTCTTTTCCGCTTTGTTTGCTTGCAATCATAAAGAGCTCATATCACATTGTAATCCTCCAGTGTGGGAGTTGTTCTCGAAAAACAATTTAAATTACACACGGAATGATAATATGGTGCTTTTATACCATGGGATCTCCTTGTGTATCGTCTTAAATCCCCATTCGAAGAGCCTTTGGTACGGTGCCTGCCTAACATCCCCTCAACATCTGCCTTACGTTGATATACTAATAACTGACATCAGTTTTATTTTATCGAACCTTCTGTGTGTCCCAACAGCATAAGTAAATATTTTGAGAATTGACACAATGGTCGTTTGAAGGAAAAAGATCCTAGGCAATCCACGTTGCGTTTACATTGGGGTTTCAAACAATCCCTTCTTAAACAATTTCTATATTATAACATCATCACACTCTCGGTCGGTGATGAGTCAATGAATCAGTCTGGCCCTGTTTCACCCCTTTAGGGGTTTCATTTCCAAACACATTTTACTCCCTTAGGGGCTTATTTTGTAAAAAGAGTGATATGGCTAATTTTTATTTCCAACAAAGCAGCCTAGTAAAATTTTCATAGATTTAGCTTCAAAAATGCTTGTATAGTGAAATAGTCCCATAACAACTTTCATCCCCTACTGCACCTCCATATGGGCCAAATTTCCGAAAACACTCAAACACGTATTTCGTTATTTTTAACCAATAGGTCATATACCAGTTCTCATATATATATAGCTTTAGTTCTTAAGTAATTATAAATTTTCAAAAAAATTTTCCGCCACCATTTCACCCCCACAGTGGTTAAGTTTCCAAAAATGCTGAAACACGTAGTTCTTTATTTCTGAGCGAGAAATCAAAAAGGTCTAGCTTCAAAATTGGCTCAATAGTGACACATTTTCAAAAAATATTTCATCCCCTATTTCACCCCTTGCAGGTGGAATGTCAAAAAATCCTTTGTTAAACGATACCTACAGTATAAGATCAGCACCCTCCCAAAATTTCAAGTTTCTGTCGTTAGCGGTTTCGTCTAGGCGATGATGGGCCAGTCAAGTCAGGACATTACTTATTATTTATATACGTTTCGTATGCCCACGTTATGAGACACAATAATATTTTATTCTTTAACAAAGCACATACAGTGAGCATTGCACAGTCAAATAATCCAAACACAAAACTAGTAACAAGGTAAATACACCTGCAGACTGTGACCGACATCCACTTCATTAACATATCTTTAGAAATGGTAGTGTATATTAGAGCAGGTTATCTGCCATTTAATGTCTTCAAGTATATATGTATCAATATCTGACCTGAACGTAGTCATATCTTTTACCTTACCACCTTCACCAACAAAACCATCACGTTCAGCAATATTTCTGGGCGGATTAAGTGCTTCCACATCTCGCCATATGACGGTATGGCCAGCATTGTCGAAGATGAAAGTTTTGGTGACCCACGTGTTGGGTTTGACGAGGCACGATGTTGACCTTCAAATATCTGAACACAGTACACCAACCGACCATTGTTGTTGAGGCTATGTACTCTTGCTCCATGTATGCCTCTTCAGGGGTGCATTCGGCCCCTGATTTCATTTTTAAGCATGAGAATGTGCGATCGTATCGATCTGCGCTGATGTTGGTGCTCCTGGAACGCGAGGTAACTCGGCGAACGGTTTGGTCCACCCGTTCGCCCGTCTGAATTCCTATAGAATAAGTGTGGGATAGGTCGGGGAGGCGTACTGAAGCACGGACACATGCACCAACGACCATCCAATAGCTGTCAATCGCCCTTTTGGAGAAATGGAACACCCCACCAAAAGAATTCATTATGAAACTTCTGGCCAGCTCGGGAGCACGAGAAGAAGAACGTAAGTATTTTTAATAGCTATTTCCTGCTTCCACTAACAGTATTTATCTGCGAAGTGGTATTTCATGTCAGGACGTTCCGTAAGTTCATTTCCAACAGGTGCTGGGAATACACTTAGCGCAACAGGGCAGTCACTATTCCTTAAGCCCTCATAGTATGCCCTGACCACAACCCATTTGGATGGGTTGTAGAAAGATTGACCCTCCATCTGGAGGGGCAAAGTCTGTTTCCCCTCATTAACGGTAGGCAGCAATGGTGTTCACAATAGCCAAGAGAACCAAACTATGGGCACAGACAGATAAGATAAATTACATTATCTTGCACATTTCAGAGAGAGATAGCTGATTGCTATGCAACATTTCGTGTCCTTCCTATCTCCGTTTCTGTGAGAAATTATTTAATCAGGCCATGCAGAAAGAATTATACTAGAAAATAAGTCAATGGGAATAGTATACAGGATGATTCAGCTGCCCCTACCGATGAGTATATGCAACCCGCAATGCCTTCAAATATCATGTGCAAGATTTTCATATTATCTCATTCAGTATGCGCAAGCTGTTAATCGTATAGAAAAAGAAAACAGGAGTTTCTTTGTGCTGGTATACGTTTTCGCTAGAGGCAGTTGTTCTCGAATTATTCACGAAAAACGTACAAAAGTAACCGTGAAAATCGTTTTTCTTGATTAACTCGAAAATTGTGACCCCGTCGAATATGCAACCTAATACAAAATTTAACTACTTTACATTTCCTATAAAAAGATCCTATTTATTTTTTCTTTAGGACTAATAATTTGCACATAGTGAGTGATAGGATATCGAAACCTCGCACGTGGCATTGGAAGGTCTTCTGGATTGCACAAAATACGTCGGTACAGGTAGATGAATCACACTATATGAGTTTTGTTATTTAGGTACAAAATAAGTGACGATGACCGGATGAGAGACGGTATAAAATGAAGACTGACAATAGCAAGGAAAGCATAGTCGAGAAAGAGACATTTGTTAACACCGAAAGTAAATTAATATTTGTCGGGAGCATAGCGCTCTACAGATGTACTTGGATGATTAACTGTACAGGCAAGAAAGAGAATAGAAGCGACTAAAATGTGACACTACAAAAGAATACTGAAATTTGGTAGTGCTGTTAACTAATGAAGACGTACTGCATCAAACTGTGGAGAAAAAGAATCAACTGGAGTAAAATAAGGAGTGAGTTGACAGGTAGCATTCTGAGGCATCAAAAAAGAGTCCGTTTGCTGGAATGTGTGGGGGGTTAAAACAGTACAGGGAGACCAAGATTCGAGTACAGTACCTAGTTTCAAATATAAATTGCAGTATCTGTGCACAAGGAAGTGACTTGCATAGGATAGACTACCATGAGCATGAAGTCAAATATTCGACCAGAAGACCTCAACTGTACACACAGGATTATTTACAAATACGTTTAGGATTTCCCACAAAAAGTACAAGACATATTGGCTCTGAGCACTAAGCCACTTAACCTCTGAGGTCATCAGTCGCCTAGAACTTAGAACTAATTAAACCTAACTAACCTGAGGACATCACACACATCCATGCCCGAGGCTGGATTCGAACCTGAGACCGTAGCGGTCGCTCGGCTCCAGACTGTAGCGCCTAGAACCGCACGGCTACTCCGGCCGGCACAAGACATACTGAAAAATGGCAAGTATGAATGGACGCAGCATCTCTGCAAGTTTCTACCGTAATGCGCGCCGTGGCGTAGTTGCACTACGGGGCAGGTGTGTCATGACGTGTAGAGTGTAGACCAATCATCTGCTTCCTACAGATAGGCAACGCAATGAAGCAATTTGCAAAGTGGGCCGTTGTCTTGCCCTTCCAGGCAATTCCTGACAAAGACTTCGGTGCGCTGCACGCTCATATTGACATCTGTCACCTCACAAACGGTCACGTCCTGAGCACCTGTGTGGTAAAAAGTCGGAGAGACGCACTAACCACTGTGTGTCTCTGTCTCTATATCTGTGAGTGTGGGTGCCCACTAACCATGGTCCCCAGTCCCTTTGTCGCTTAACAGGGAGACGTCTGCCGACACTTGTCCTCGTTGAGAGGATTCACAAATTGCTGCGAACGGCAGTCGGGAGGGCAGTTTCATTAGCGGCCGACAGCACGGCGTGCCACGCACTCTGTCTTGTCTTGGAGCAACTCGCGTTCCCCAGCGGCCCTGAGTGAGTGCCGTCCGATTGTCCTGCGGGCAATCTTGCCGGCAATAAACGTCACCGGGGATCGCCAATATCAGGCAAATCAATATGGTCGCCCGCTCGCTAATAAAGCGCGCCATGTCGGGGTCGCAGGGCGCGGGGCTCAACCCCTCCCCCTTCCCTCCCTGAACCCACTCCTCCCACCACGGCTCCCCTACCACCGCTACCCTCCCCCCCTTCCAACCGTACACACACCGACCCACACAGTGTTCCCCCTCCGACAGCCGCTACGCACTACTGGTCACCGCATCCCTAATGTATCTGACGTCTTCTAATCATCCAACACTACGAGAAACGACTACTAATTCACATGACAAGGAGAACCAGTTCGCAGTACATTTACATATATTCCCCTCAAGTCACTGAGTAACAGCGATCGTGTGAGACCCAACTCGCTTTATTTGTTCATGAGACCCAGAAAATATTAGATACAGGCTCCCAGGTAGATGCTATTTTCCTTGACTTCCGGAAGGCGTTCGATACAGTTCCCCACTAAAATGGTTCAAATGGGACTGAGCACTATGGGACCTAACTTCTCAGGCCATCAGTCCCCCAGAACTTAGAACTACTTAAACCTGACTAACCTAAGGACATCACATACATCCATGCCCGAGGCAGGATTCGAACCTGCGACCGCAGCGGTCGCGCGGTTCCAGACTGTAGCGCCTAGAACCGTTCGGCCACTCCAGCCGGCACAGTTCGGCACTGTTGCCTGATAAACAAAGAGCCTACGGAATATCAGACCAGCTGTGTGGCTGAATTGAAGAGTTTTTAGCGAACAGAACACAGCATCCAGAATAAGATTTTCACTCTGCAGCGGAGTGTGCGCTGAAATGAAACTTCCTGGCAGATTAAAACTGTGTGCCCGACCGAGACTCGAACTCGGGACCTTTGCCTTTCGCGGGCAAGTGCTCTACCATCTGAGCTACCGAAGCACGACTCACGCCCGGTCTCACAGCTTCACTTCTGCCAGTATCTCGTCTCCTACCTTCCAAACTTTACAGAAGCTCTCCTGCGAACCTTGCAGAACTAGCACTCCTGAAAGAAAGGATATAGCGGAGACAGGGCTTAGCCACAGCCTTTCTTTCAGTAGTTCTGCAAGGTTCGCAGGAGAGCTTTTGTAAAGTTTGGAAGGTAGGAGACGAGATACTGGCAGAAGTGAAGCTGTGAGACCGGGCGTGAGTCGTGCTTCGGTAGCTCAGATGGTAGAGCACTTGCCCGCGAAAGGCAAAGGTAACGAGTACGAGTCTCGGTCGGGCACACAGTTTTAATCTGCCAGGAAGTTTCAGAACACAGCATGTTGTTATCAATGGAGAGACGTCTACAGAAGTTAAAGTAACCTCTGCCGTGCCACAGGGGAGTGTTATGGGACCATTGCTTTACACAATATATATAAATGACCCAGTAGATAGTGTCGGAAGTTCCATGCGGCTTTTCGCGGATGATGCTGTAGTATACAGAGAAGTTGCAGCATTAGAAAATTGTAGCAAAATGCAGGAAGATCTGCAGCGGATAGGCACTTGGTGCAGGGAGTGGCAACTAACCCTTAACATAGACAAATGTAATGTATTGCGAATACATAGAAAGAAGGATCCTTTATTGTATGACTATATGATAGCGGAACAAACACTGGTAGCAGTTACTTCTGTAAAATATCTGGGAGTATGCGTGCGGAACGATTTGAAGTGGAATGATCATATAAAATTAACTGTTGGTAAGGCGGGTGCCAGGTTGAGATTCATTGGGAGAGTCCTTAGAAAATGTAGTCCGTCAACAAAGTAGGTGGCTTACAAAACACTCGTATGACCTATACTTGAGTATTGCTCATCCGTGTGGGATGCGTACCAGATCAGGGTGACGGAGGAGATAGAGAAGATCCAAAGAAGAGCGGCGCGTTTCGTCACAGGGTTATTTGGTAACCGTGATAGCGTTACGTTTAGCAAACTCAAGTGGCAGACTCTGCAAGAGAGGCGCTCTGCATCGCGGTGTAGCTTGCTCGCCAGGTTTCGAGAGGGTGCGTTTCTGGATGAGGTATCGAATATATAGCTTCCCCCTACTTATACCTCCCGAGGAGATCACGAATGTAAAATTAGAGAGATTCGAGCGCGTACGGAGGCTTTCAGACAGTCGTTCTTCCCGCGAACCATACGTGACTGGAACAGAAAAGGGAGGTAATGACCGTGGCACGTAAAGTGCCCTCCGCCACACACCGTTGGGTGGCTTGCGGAGTGTAAATGTAGATGTAGAACGCATGGTGGTGCGCACATTCCACCAGTATTTTCGATTTCCTTTTCTGTTCCGTCCGTGCACTGAACGATGGAAAAATGGAGCGAGATGGCGCAGCGATTAGCACACTGGACTCGTATTCAAGAGAACAACGGTTCAAACCCGCGTCCGGATATCCTGATTCAGGTTTTAGGTGATTTCCTTAAACCGCTTCAGGCAAATGCCGGGATGTTCCCTTGAAACAGCACTGCCTCTTCCTTTCCCATCCTTCCCTAATCCGATGGGACCGATGACCTCACTATTTAGTCGCCTACCCCAATTCAATCAACCAACCAAAAATGACTGTCCACATGACTTTGTACGGGTCCAAATTATCATACTCCCTATACTAGATACACGTTGGCTACCGTATGATAGATCGAATATAGGTTCTCTAAATGTATCCGAAAGAGAGTTTCGTCCGCTTCTTCCAAGGGTTCCCATTTAAGTCGCCACAACATTTCTGTTACACAAATTTCTCTTAGTAGGACATCCACGAACCGGTTTCAGGAACACAGCCCTATCTTCACGTGCAACTGTAAACTGAAAATGAAACCTTTTGTCTGAAAAATAAGAATCATGAAAGGCTATCAGTAGCATGAAAGCAAATAAGGTCAAAAACGTGTAAAACATATATGAACCTAAAACTAGCAGAAATTGTGCGTATCAAAGTTAAGTTGAAAGGCAGCATATCTGCCGTAAGTAGTTCATCAGAGAGAAAACGAAAAAGTGACCATGCTAAAACCATTTTCAAATCTGCCTGACCTATCTCAATCATATGTTGCAAGTTTTAGTATGTCCATTCTTCTGATTGAAGGTTTGAGGGAATTTAGCCGTTCACTTGTGTAATAAAATGGAACACCTACAGCCGTTCTTACGATGTTATTTATTATACGGCTACCAGTTTCGGTGCTTCAGTGCACCATCTTCAGGCCTTAACAGACGCTGAGGAGGTTAACTCCAAGCATATACCCGACTCATCAGTGGTCAACATCTATGAACTGATTTTCGAAGACTACCCGTAACAACGATGATGTGTCTCCATCCATCAACTACTCATTTAGTACTTGATGGTTGGATACACAACACTGTTGTTACAGGTGGTCTGCGAAAACCAGTTCATAGATGTTGGACACTGATGAATTGTGTATACGATTGGAGTTAACCCCTTCAGCGTCAGTTAAGGCCTGAAGATAGTGCACTAAAGAATCGAAACTGGTAACCATATGATAAATAACACCGTAGTTCCATTTCATTACGTATGCTGTAAGGCTCGTCCAAGGGTTCAGAGTATAAAAAAACCTAAATATAGCCGGATTAGAGATAATACTTGTAACGTCTCTTAGCAAAACACATATTATATGTGGTAAGAAAGGAGAAAAGAATAATTGAACTGGATGATTGTAATTACATGGACAACGATTGTGTGAACTTTATGTAATAAAGGGAAAGCATTATGTGTTATGTTTTGTACTTGTATAGAATTATGTACCGATTTTTTTAAAGACGATACTTAGTAAATATCAAACAAAGATGAGAACATGTCACAACGAGTATAAATAGTAGTAACCGAACATTAATTTCTCTGTCGTCTTCTTGGAGTTACATGAGTAGGAAGAGCCTGTGACGTTATATTGTATGCTTGTGTAGCATTCTTTTCTCAATATTGAGAGATATACGCCATTAGGTACTGATTTGTAAAGGTGTGTAATAATTTAATCTGTCTAAATGTTTTGAATAGAGTTACTTAGTGAAAACTTGCATTATGATTTGTAATAAGCTTGTCTGGTATTTTATCCCATCCTTTTAAGACATTTTCAGCTATTCAAATATCATTCGTGGTGCAGAGCTGCGCTACGAACGAACGAGCTGCTACAGTGGCGCATTCAAACTGCATTAAATGAAACCAATCATACTGCAATGAAGCGGACAGGTAATAGTGAACTAAAATTATTTCTTTCAGCTTTCGGAATTGCAGAGCAGAGCAGCAGATTTTATGATGCGTTTTATAGGTGGACGCGGGCTGCGGATGATATATTATCAACAGTGCAAAATGATAATTTACCTTCGTAACATAAAAGAAATCTTGCTATGCGTAGTTCTCGTCTGGCAAACATTATAGTAAAAACATCTTTCTCTCTGATAATAGTCTCATGTTCTCTTGTTAGTCGTGGTACTTATTGGTGTTTTACTGTTAACAAAAATCCACTGCAAAATTATGATGTTGAACAAACATTGCGTACTGTAACATCAGTATTGATGACGAAATAACTTTCAGTAACCTTTTCAATAACCGTAAAGTAAGGAAGATATGTTGAACTTTATAGCGAGTTACAGTAACGAAACAATATTGCTTTAATAGAAAGCCAGATCCAGAATAATAACAACATAATATATATTCTTTTGTTGAAAATTAATGATCCAAAGAAAATCACAGCACAGCATCCCTAAAAAGTATTTCAGGGCTCTTTTCGTAGCAACATATTTTATCTCATATCTTAGTTGTTACGCAAGCAATAACAAAGCAGAAAGAGCCAGCGAAATACTGAAGGCTGGGGTCTACAGAGTGACGCTAAAACTGAGTCGTACATAGTAACACTTACGGAAGGCCAGCCGAAGTCAAGTTAACACTGTGCTGCCGTTGATAGGCAGCATATAAACTGGCTAACTTCGACAGATGAAACAGTATTCAAGTGTCCGTAACTAACCAACTAAACGTCTGCCACAAAACAATTACTCGTAGAAAGCGGCAGTGTGTCCCGTCTACCAACGTAACGGGGACTGTGTAATGTGATTAGAAACTGCTCTGAAGTAAGACGGCCTGAGGAACTCCCCATCCGAACAAAAGAGAAACTAAGGCGAAGTTAAAAGGGACGAAAATAGTAATGAGCAGCCGAAGGCAACGGCACATGTATGAGAGATGAGCGCTCCGTAAAAAACATAGTGGACCGAATACCGACTAGAAAAAAAGCCCCAGGTAAAACCAAGAAAACCAACAAACACGACGACTTACACAGGAAACACCTAATGTCAAAGAAGCGAACTATGCAAGACGTATATGGAACTCAAAGAAATAACTACTATAATAACAGCATTTGTGACTGTAAAAGCGCAGGCCAGAAGCATTAAGAAATATAAACATCAACTGAAGTACATATAATGCTTGAAAAAAAGCCAATAGGTTAAGAATTAAAGCCTATAAAATAATAAATACCAGTAAAAGACTGCAAAGATGTCTGGCGCCATAAAAAGTACTAAGGACCTAATCTAAAACTTATGCATCTTTGTAATGAATCTGAGACTAACATAGCACAAGCATTCCAGTTCCAAAGCGAAGGATATTTCCGAAACCACTGGAAATCGAACCCGCGTCCCCTCAATCTACAGGCAGTGCTAACCATTACACAACTAGCAACGATGCTTTACATTACTCTACAATCGAACTGGATATTTCCTACGCTTACAATTAAAAAAAGTGAAAAGACGTCATTGTTCCGCTTAGGTTGTTTTATATAAAGAAACAATACATCACCTGGTGACATACTATGACAAGTTACTCTGATCACACGTTAAAACTTCCGCGCTGAAAGGCTGTAGGCTTTGTATATAATTAATTACGAACGTTTCATCTCCAATTGTGCGCAACAACTTCAGAGATAAATATGCAACTACGACTCAGTGCTCAAGTTTTAACTGAAGTGAACTCCGTCAGAACCGGCCTCGGAAGGTCCAAGGGTAACGGCCGACCGTCATATCATCCTCAGCCGATAGGCATCACTGAATGCAGACACAAACGTGGAGGGGCATGTGGTCAGCACGTCACTCTCCCGGCCGTTCTCGGTTTTCGAAACCGGACCCGCTACTTCTAAATCAAGTAGTATAAAGGTTCAGCGCTGTCTCTCCCCTCCCTTGTCGACAACACTCGGCAAACCCGGACGGTCAACCATCCAAGTGCTAGCCAAGCCCGACAGCGCTTCAGTGAACTGACGGGAACCGCTGTTACCACTGTGGCAAGACTGTTGGCACGCTCTTCTTTAGTAACACTATAATATAGCGTAATGGAGTTAAAACTGAGCGGAATGAAAGTTGAAGGACTGGAACTAGCTACGTAATCTGGGCCAATGAGTTGCAAGTACTGTTGCGCAATAAATATTAATAACCCGCATAGTTCAGGGTTTCTGAAAGGGACACGAAGGCAAATTTGATATGGGCACATAGCAGTAACTTAACAGCTAACCTTATAAAATAAAAAATGGCTTTGAATGTAAAACGTCTTATGTGTTTCATAACTAAGAACATTTTCAAAAATTTGCTGACGACTACTGTTAGAGTTACCGAAGGAAGGAGGTCTTCCTTTAATGATACATAAATGTTCATTTAAAAGGAAGCAGAGGTTCTAAAATGAGATTTTCACTCTGCAACGGAGCGTGCTCTGATATGAAACTTCCTGAAAGATTAAAACTGTGTGCCGGACCGAGACTCGAACTCGGTACCTTTGCCTTTCGCGGGCAAGTGCTTTACCCAAGCATGACTCACTACCCGTCCTCATAGTTTTAATCTAAATGGCTCTGAGCACTATGGGACTTAACATCTGAGGTCATCAGTCCCCTAGAACTTAGAACTACTAAAACCTAAGTAACCTAAGGACATCACACACATCCATGCCCGAGGCAGGATTCGAACCTCCGACCGTAGCGGTCGCGCGGTTCCAGACTGAAGCCCCTAGAACCGCTCGGCCACACCGGCCGGCAGTTTTAATCTGCCAGGAAGTTTCATATCAGCGCACACTCCGCTGCAGGGTAAAAATCTCATTCTGAAAACATTGGAAACATCCTCCACGCTGTGGCTAAGCCATGTCTCCGCATATCCTTCCTTCAAAAAAAATGTTCAAATGTGTGTGAAATCTTATGGGACTTAATTGCTAAGGTCATCAGTCCCTAAGCTTAACACTACTTAACCGAAATTATCCTAAGGACAAACACACACACCCATGCCCGAGGGAGGACTCGAACCTCCGCCGGGACCAGTCGCACAGTCCACGACTGCAGCGCCCTAGACCGCTAATCCCGCGCGGCTAATCCTACGCGGCTATCCTTTCTTCCAGGAGTGCTAGTTCTGCAAGGTTGGCAGAAGAGCTTCTGTGAAGTTTGGAAGGTAGGAGACGAGGTACTAGCAGAACTGAAGCTGTGAGGACTGGTCGTGAGTCGTGCTTGGGTAGTTTAGATGGTAGAGTACTTGCCTGATAAAGGCAAACGTCCCGATTTGGAGTCTCGGTCCGACACACAGTTGTAATCTGACAGGAAGTTTCATCGGTTCTAAAATTCCTTTTTGGCATCTAATCTCTGCGAAACACGTTATCGGTGTACTCCCAAACGATTTTTGGATTTCCTTAATACCTTCCCATTCTCCTTTCAATTGGATGTTCGCCTTTAATATATGAACTACTCATTCGAATCAATGCACACGGTGTACACTGTTATCTTTCACTGTCAAATAATTAAAAGAAAGCGGTAGAACTGTTGTATATGAGCGATGTTATTCTCATCAAAAAATTGGCGACTTCTCCAGCGTAGTTTTAATCAGAGCCGGCTGTACTGTACAGAACAAAAAAGTTGCCTTCAAAAAAAAAAAAACGTGTGGACACACTCATTGGACGTGATCGACGGATCACAATGAAACATCTCGTTGAACAATTGGACGTCTCTGTTGGTAGTGCTGACACACTTGTCCACAAACTGGGGTATTCAAAGGAGTGTGCCCACTGGGTCGCTGGACGCCTAACAGAAAATCATAAAGAGCAACGAAGGACCATCTGCAAGGAATTTCTTGCGCTTTACGAGGCTGATCGTGACCATTTTTGCCAAACATCACCATAGGCGATGAAACATGAGTTTATCACTTCGAACCGGGAACTGAACGGCAATCCGTGGAGTGTCGCCGTACCACCGCATCCTCAGCCGGTAAAGTCAAGGCTACTGTCTTCTGGTACCCTGGAAGGGTTATTCTGTTCGATGGCCTCACTCAAGGTGCAACGATCAACTCAGAGATGTATTGTGCTACCGTCAGGAAGCTCAAAAACGTTTTCAGCGTGTTCGTTACCACAATGCAAATGAACTTCTTCTTGGTGACATCGCACGGGCCCACACAAGTCTGCCCACCAGAGCTCATAAGACTTCACAAAACTGAAGAAATGATTTCAGCGTGTTCGTCGCCAGAAAATGCAAACGCACTTCTCCATGACAAAGCAGGGCCTCACACAAACCTATGCACCTGAGAGGAGCTTGGACTGCTCCTCCTCATCCATCCTACAGCCCGGGTCTCACAGCTTCCCACTTTCCTCTCTTTGGCCTAATCAACGATGCACTCTGCGGGAGGCAATACGTGAATGATGGGGAGGTTACTGATGGAGCAAGGTGTTGGTTCCTACCGCGACAAGTAGTGTGGTACCATACAGGCATAGAGGCCCAGTAAGAGGGCGTTATGCCATCGCACTGAAAGGAGCTTACATTGAAAAATAGTGTTTTGGAAACAAAAGAGTGGAGAATAATATGATGTATGGGAATCCTCAAGGAAACCAATCTGCTCCAAGACCAAAGAAAAAGTATTCCTTATTGATTGCTCCTCGCTGAAACTTCACGTTACCTTAATGTACGGTGCTGACAGATATGAGTAGTAAGACGTTTGTTTAATTCTCTATTCTGCTGTACTATCAGTCACTACAAATGAGTATCGCTGTGGCACGTGAGATGGAGTTAAACATTTCACAACTCGGCCAGCCGAAGTGGCCGAGCGGTTCTAGGCGCTACAGTCTGGAACCGCGCGACCGCTACGGTGGCAGATTCGAATCCTGCCTCGGGCATGAATGTGTGTGTTTGTCCTTAGGGTAATTTAGGTTAAGTAGTGTGTAAGCTTAGGGACTGGTGACCTTAGCAGTTAAGTCCCATAAGATTTCACACACATTTGAATCTCACAACTCGAAAGACAAGACTCGATATTCCTGCAGATACTTTCAGGAGATGTTTCGACACCCGACCGCTAGACAGGAATATGTGCATCTCCAGCAGTTCCGTACATCTGCTCAAACTGGCTACTGACAACATCTTCAACGGCCTTCGTATATTTTAGCGGATATATCTACTAGTCAAATAGATATTTCAAGCAGTGAAGTGTACGGCAATCAGTCGCAAATGGTGTTTATTGCATTCCTGTACCCTTTACTGCTTGAAATGAATACAGTCGCTAGGAACAACGGTTTACCTATGGAACTGAAACTGGAAAAGTAGATATTTTATATACTGAGGCAACAAAAGTCATAGAGACATGCACATATATAGATGGCCGTAATATCGCGTACACAAAGTATAAAAGGGCAGTGAGCCCTATGGGACTTAACATCTGTGGTCATCAACTTAGAACTGGTTAAACCTAACTAACCTAAAGACATCACTCACATCCATGCCCGAGGCAGGATTCGAACCTGCGACCGTAGCAGTCGCGCGGTTCCGGACTGAGCGCCTAGAACCGCGAGACCACCGCGGCCGGCTAGGAATTAACAGACTTTGAACGCAGAATGGTAGTCGGAGCTAGAGGCATGGGACATTCAATTTCGGAAATCATTAAGAGATTCAGCATTCCGAAATCCACAGTGTTAAGAGCGTTCAGAGAATACTAAATTTCAGGCATTATCTCTCAGCACGGACACCGCAGTGGCCGACGGCCTTCACTTAACGACCGAGAGCAGCATCGTTTACGAAAAGTTGTCAGTACGAATGGACAAGCAACACTGCGTGAAATAACCACGTAAATCAAAGTGGGACGTACGGCGAACTTATCCGTTAGGATAGTGCAGCGAAATTCGGCGATAACGGGCTACGGCAGCACTCAACCGATGCGAGTGCCTTTGCTAAGAGCACGACATCGCCCGAAGTGCCTCTCCTGGGCTCGCGACAATATCGGTTGGATGCTAGACGACTGGATAACTGTGGCCTGCTTAAATGAAACACGATTGCAATTAGTAATAGCTGATGGTAAGGTTCGAGTATGGCGCAGAGCCCAAAAAGCCATGGACCAAAGTTGTCAAGAAGGCACTGTGCAAACTTGTGCTGGTTCCATAATAGTGTGCACTGTGTTCACATGGGATGGACTGCTTCCTCTTGTGCAACTGAACAGATCATTGACTCAGAATGGTTACGTTCGGCTACCTGACAACCATTTGCAGCTATTTATGGACTTCATGTTATGAATGACAGTGTGCCATATCACTGAGCCACAATTGTTCGCGATTGGTTTGAAGATCTATCTGGAAAATTCGAAATAATGATCTGGCTTCCCAGACCGCCCGACATGAATCCCATGAAACATTTATGTGGCGCAATTGAGAGGTCAGTTAGAAGACAACATCCTGCACCGGCAGCACTTTCGCCATCACGGATGACTGTAGAGGGAACATGGCTCAATATTTCTGTAGGGGACTTCCAGTGACTCGTTGAGTCAATGCCGCGTCGAGTTGCGGCACTACCCCTGGTAAAAAGTGGTCCCACACGATATTTGGAGGTATTCCATACCTTTTGTCATCTCAGTAATGTGGTAACCAGAGAGATGTTTAATCTGTGCAGGGGAAATCCATTTCGCGTGGCACCAGTCACAGACAGCCCGATGTCCTTGGCAAGGCGAGGGCCGGCCAGGAGAAATCTGTGGTGGGAGGAGTGGCCGCTGCACCTGCCTGCCTGCAGGGAGCCGGTCCGCGCGCGCAGCTGCCCCTTGCGGCAGGTGTTGTCTGGCGGCACGCGACCTGCTGCCTGCTCTCTGCTACTCACCGCCCACGGGCAGCGGCAGGTGTGCGCTGTTCGGCGGCTGGACCTCCAACGAGACCCCAGCGCCGAATCTGCTTTGTGGACTGGGCGCGCTGCCGCTTCGCACGCTCTCTGCTCTCTCAAAACCACTGTCTTTTTTGTGGTTTCAATCCGAATAGTATTTTGGTGCGGCTAGGCTCTTCTCTGCAGATCTGTAAAGCTACCGTAGGCTACCGTAGAGTACCGGAAGCGATGATTGCAGTAGTTTTGCAAGTAGCTTTGGTCAGTTTAAACAGTACCCGCCTTACCTGTGTGTATGGAGTTGCATAGCTATCAGACGTTACCCTATAACAATTGCTTTCTTCATGTATACAAACAGTATTTTAGCAGATTCCTCTGAAATGCGGATGTGGCGAAACAAATAAAGGGTTGGGTAACCTAGGGAACATTTCTGTTCTACATAGTTAAGAATAAACAGTGACCTCTGGCGTGCCACAGGGGAGTGTTATGGGACCATTGTTTTTCACAATATATATAAATGACCTAGTAGATAGTGTCGGAAGTTCCATGCGGCTTTTCGCGGATGATGCTGTAATATACAGAGAAGTTGCAGCATTAGAAAATTGTAGCGAAATGCAGGAAGATCTGCAGCGGATAGGCACTTGGTGCAGGGAGTGGCAACTGACCCTTAACATAGACAAATGTAATGTATTGCGAATACATACAAAGAAGGATCCTTTATTGTATGATTATATGATAGCGGAACAAACACTGCTAGCAGTTGCTTCTGTAAAATATCTGGGAGTATGCGTGCGGAACGATTTGAAGTGGAATGATCATATAAAATTAATTGTTGGTAAGGCGGGTACCAGGTTGAGATTCATTGGGAGAGTGCTTAGAAAATGTAGTCCATCAACAAAGGAGGTGGCTTACAAAACACTCGTTCGACCTATATTTGAGAATTGCTCATCAGTGTGGGATCCGTACCAGATCGGTCTGACGGAGGAGATAGAGAAGATCCAAAGAAGAGCGGCGCGTTTCGGAGATGTTTAATAAACTCAAGTGGCAGACTCTGCAAGAGAGGCGCTCTGCATCGCGGTGTAGCTTGCTCGCCAGGTTTCGAGAGGGTGCGTTTCTGGATGAGGTATCGAATATATTGCTTCCCCCTACTTATACCTCCCGAGGAGATCACGAATGTAAAATTAGAGAGATTAGAGCGCGCACGGAGGCTTTCAGACAGTCGTTCTTCCCGCGAACCATACGCGACTGGAACAGGAAAGGGAGGTAATGACAGTGGCACGTAAAGTGCCCTCCGCCACACACCGTTGGGTGGCTTGCGGAGTATCAATGTAGATGTAGATGTAGATTATAGCAAAATTGAAATTGTAAATGTTTAATTCAGGTTTTATTTGAAAATTATTGATTCGTAATGTGAAACAGAGGGATGTTGTAGTAAAAAGTAAAGAAAACAACACAGATTTATCATACAATGCTAAAAAAAGTAATACTCTCAACAAAAAGGTAAAAGAAACAAAACCAGAAAATAAAAATATATCAAACACCGCTACAATACCTTGTCGAACTTATACAGAACGTGTTTCTGTTATTCATAGAAACTTACGCATTCTTCAATAATAACAGGTAACTCTTGTCCTCGATCGTGATGCAGAACGTTCTACCAAGTGCAAAATAACAACAATAATCATATACAGAATGGTTGTGTTTCTATACGTAAACTGTACTTGCATCATAAGTGACTGCTTTCGTTACATAAAAGTGCCGAAGTTACGCGAACGACAAATTTTTAGTGCTTATAAAATGCGTTTTAACTTATATAAGGATATAAAATACACAATAAACTAACACCGAATGATGTGTGGTTCTAAGTAAAATAAACGAAAGAGAATTGGACGGCCTCTATTTTCTCTCTTACACTGCCTATAATTTGTACCAATACTTCCGGTAACTATGCCATTCACAACCTCATTTACGTAGTGTTCCATAATGTTGGTTTCGAGCAACCCTAATTCTGAGCAATCCAACAGACCACCTTTTTTTCAGTCATCTGTGCCAACCTCTTCAACTCAAGAGTAACACTTTCAACCTACGTCCTCAATTATTTGGTGGATGTATTCCAATCTCTGTCTTCCTCTACAGTTTTACGCTCTACAGCTTCCTCTAGAACAGTGGAAGATATCCTTGATGTCTAATAGATGTCCTATCATTTTTAAAAAATGGTTTAAATGGCTCTGAGCACTATGGGATTTAACTGCTGAGGTCATCAGTCCCCTAGAACCTAGAACTACTTAAGCCTAACTAACCTAAGGACATCACACACATCCATTCCCGAGGCGGGATTCGAACCTGCGACCGTAGCAGTCGCGCGGTTCCAGACTGTAGCGCCTAGAACCGCTCGTCCACTCTGGCCGGCTCCCATCATTCTGTCAATTCTTCTTGTCAGCCTTTTTCACATGCTCCTTTTCATAAATTGCCGTGCACCAACCGCACATTTTCAAAAATTTCTTGCTCGAATTCAGGCCTATGTTTGATACTAGTAGACTTCTGCAGGACTGGAATGCCCTTTTTACCAGCGCTAGTCTACTTTTGATCTCCTCCTTTCTCCGTCCGTCATTGGTAATTTCGCTTAGCTTCATCTACTTCGTTCCCACCAGTACTGATGTTAAGTTTCTCGCTGTTCCCGTTTCTGCTATTTCTCATTACTTTCAGTTTTCTTCCCTCTACTCTCAATCCCTATTCAGTACTCATTAGACTGTTCATTCCCTTCAGCAGATTACGTAATTCTTCTTCACTTTCACTGACAATAGCAATGTCGCCAGCGAATCATATCATGATATCTTTCCATCAAGAATTTTAATTCCACTCATCAACTTTTCTTTTATTCCATCACCATTGCTTATTCGATATATAGATTAAACAGTAGGGGCGAAGGACTACATCCTTGTCTTACACCCTTTTTGGTCGTCCTATCTTATTATTCCCTCTTGGCTAATGTTGTCTACATGTTGTGATTACCCGCCTCTCCCTACAACTTACCCAGGTTTTCCTCAGAATTTCGAGCATCTTGCACCATTTGACACTGTCGAACGCATTTTCCAGGTCGACAATTTTTTAGTCTTGCTTCCATTACAAATCGCAACGTCAGAATTCCCATTCTGGTACCTTTACCATCCCTAAAGCCAAACTGATTGTCATCTGACCCATCCTCAATTTTCTCTCGTCTCCTTCTGTACATTATTCTTCTCAGAAACCTGGATGTATGAGCTGTTACAGCTGATTGTGCGATAATTCTCTCACTTGTCAGCACTTGCAGTCTTCGGAAACGTGTGGATGATATTTTTCCGAAGGTCAGATGGTATATCGCCTGGCTCATACGTTCTACACACCATCGAGAATACTCGTTTTGTTACCGCTTCCCCCAATTACTTTAGAAATTCTGATGGAATATTATCTACTCCTTCTGCCTTATTTGATCTTAAGTTTTCCAAATCTCTTTTAATTTCTGATTTCCATACTGTTTCCATCATCTCTTTTAAGTCAACTCCTGTTTCTTCTCCCATAACGTTAGACAAATCTGCATTCTCATGCCGTTGATCATTGCTGATTGTTCCGCCTTTAATGTCAGTTTCCCGCACCAAGCGGAAGTGAGTGCCCTGAATCTACGTCCGCTCCTACGCCCTCTTTGACAAGACCCGCTTTGATTAAGCCGTTGGCAGAATGTAGGTGATTTCTTATACCGGAAGTCTTCGGCTGCCAATGTTGGTAATTATTTAAAATTTAAGCAGTGGCGGGGTTCGAGGTCGGGACCGAGGACTCTTAGACCAGGGGTGCACTTAACTACTTAACGATGAGAAATCCTCAGACGTAAGCATCGATTTGTAGTAGGATTTTGGAACGTAATTTACACCGTGTTTGAACATTATGAATCATTTTCAAAATCAAGATCGATTGACAGATAACCAGTTCGGATTCGAAAAAATTGTTCTTGTGAAGTGTGTGTTGATCTGCACGAAGTAACGTGCGCTACTGACAGGGAATCTCAAGCTGATTGCATACTTGTAGATTTACAGAAGGCTTTTGACACCACTCATTACAAGCGCCTTCTAATAGCGGGTCTATTGAAGTTCCGTCTCAGCTGTGTGATGGATTCGTGATTTCCTGTCACACTGGTAAGACGATTGGAATCCACGTGATGCAACTGAAGTTATGTTTAGGGTTCTCTGAGGAAACGCCATAGGCCCTCTACTGTTCTCAATCAATATGAAAAACTTGACAGGTAATCTGAGCATCGCTCTTGGGTCTGGACATCGGCAAATCATAGTTCTTTCACTGCTTGTTCTTTATACAGCTTGAATAACATGGTGGGTTCCGTTTGCACATGTACGAGAACTCTTATTTCATTAATAATTCAACATAATATATGTCTGACATTGCTTCAGTTTGGGGGCGATCTGAAAGTTGTATTATTCTTGAAACGATTTACAGAACTACCGTCCAATATCGTTCACTTCTATTTGCTGGATTACTAAAACATCTGTCAGCTGAGACTCAACCCACACTTGTCCCACATATATCTTGAAAGCTATGAATCAAGGCAGTCGAGTAGTTGCAGTATTGCTTGGCTTCCGGGGCGCATTAAGCACAAATATATGGAGACTGAAACGAAATTAATCGGCAGTAATTCTGGAATCTAAATGTGAGAGGTTGTTTTGTAGAGCATTAAGGCTAGAGAAGTAGTCCATCTGACTGGCTAAATGCGACCCGCCAGGAATTTCTGTCCTGTGCCAACCTCTTCATCTCAGGGTAGCATTTCCACCCAACTTCCTCAATTATTTGTGGAGTATCTTCCAATCTTTGTCTTCTACTTCAGTTTTCACTCTCTACAACTCCCTCCTTCTTATTCACAATGTTTTTCACATTTTCCTTTCCTCGTCCATACTGCACAGTACCACCTCATTTTAATATCAGTCCATCTAGTTTTCAACATCCTTTTATAGCATCACATCTAAAACGATTCATTTTAATCTTTTGCAGCTTTCCGACAGTACCTTATGACTCACTTCCATACAATGTTTTGCTCCAGATGTACATTCTCAGTGATTTCTTCCTCAAATGTTTGATGTTTGAAACAGGAGCCTTGATTTGGCCTGGAATGCCCTTTTCTCCAGTGCTATATGGCCTCCTTGCTCCGTAGACATGGGTTATTTTGCTACTAAAGCAAGAAAATTCCTCCCAATCTTGATGTTAAACTTTTGCTGATTTCATTTCTTCTGCTCCGCGTTACTTCGTGTATAGTGTGTGCTCATTAGAATGTTCATCCCATTCGACAAGTTCTGTAATTCTTCTTTATCTTCACTGAGGATAGCAGTGACGTCAGTGAATCTTATCTTTCCCCCTAAACTGTAATCCCAGTGCTCAACTTTCTTTTATTTCCAACACTGCTTATTCAATGTATAGACTGAATATCTTCGACATCTTCCTTTCAAGGATGGGCAAAAGGCTCCATGCCAGTATGACACCCATTTTAATCCATCCCTCTTTTGCTCTCATGATTTCCGTACACACTGCATACAACCTGCCTAAATATTTTCCTGAGCATTTCGAACATTTTGCGCCATTTTACACTGTCGAAAGCTTTTTCCATGTAGACAAGCCCTACGAGCGTATCGATTTTTCTTAAATCTTTCTTCCATTACCAAGCGCAACGCCAGAACTGCCTCTCTGGCGTCTTTTCCTTTATTAAATCTAAGCCGATCGATATTTACCAGAACTTTACACTTCTTTTCCATTATTATCGCACGACAGAGACTAACCACAGTTCCGCGATAAGTGTCCACAGCAGTGGGGAAAGTTCGCGCTCATGAACAGTGACTATGACAACACGAACCAATGGAGCACACTCCCAATACGCACCTAAGATTCGGAAACTGAACAATTTCGTATAGTAATGCTTGTAAGTGCACACTGCAACTGCTCATTATTAAGGTAACCGCTTGTCAGATGACGATGTGCGGCTTGAGATCGCTAGAGCTACTCGGCATTCGAACAAGATTTCGTAAGACAAAACTATCTCATAACTAAACATGACGATACAGTTGCTAAATTACGCGACACACACGTAAGTAATCCGCAGTTTCAAACTCGTTTAAATGGCATGCACCAAGTCCCCGGAGCAACGTTGCCGTACTGTAAATACTAATTTATAACTGCACTTTATTACTGAGAATATGTAAGGGCAAACATAAACTAACCAGACAGGGAACATTACTTCCAACGAAATAGCCTTGTTACGCTTGTCTGTGAAGGGCGTATAAGAGATATAAACTCACTGCATTTACTATCGTTAACCTTCGTTCCGTGAAACATGGTAGGTTGTGGCTAAAAGATACGTGTGAAGGGCAAGTTTTTTCGCAGTATTTAGCTCGAGTTTCTGGGAAAGCACGAAAGGACGGTGCTGATGGACCTACTGATAATATCGAATGCGGTTAGGTTGTGCACGCAATAACTCTCAACAGCTCCAAAATACTTGGTTCAGTTCTATTCCTATGGAAAACTTTAATACACTTTGTGTTTCACAATGTACAGTGAGACTTGCATCACAAATTTGTGAATGAAAGGCTGACAATCAGTGCATGACTTATCCAAATCATTCTTTTTTTTTTGCCAATCCAGGTTAGTTAAGTTAAACAGCTAAAAACTGTATCTTATCGTTTTGCACTACAATTAGTGTTCAGATTTTGATATAATACCATCCAGGAGGAAAGCTTTCCTATAGTCCAAATAAAACTGGATATGCTTTAATTTAAATCGTTTAGCAAATAAGTTTAGCTTTTGTAGGTTGCATATGCTAGAAATGTAGCTCGCCGTCTCCTTACTGTTGTTAATATTATTATTTTCATTTATGGCATTCATTTTGGGGCCTGCATGATCTTTCGGCAACAGCCCTGCCATCTGTCTGTCAATCGTGTAATTTCTGTTCTGCATTTTCTTATGTTTTTAGTTCTGTTGTCATTGCAGGATAACACGCTACGTCCTCCCTACCGAGATATCCTCAATACAGGCAGTAATGATACCCCAATAATGTCCCTTTTGTTAACAAACGATGGTGTGTTGCCGAGTCACGTGCTTTTCGGAAGTCAAGAAATACTACTGCTTCCACCTGACTGCCATGATTCGTAACTCTCTGGATGCCACTGAGAAAAGCCCGAGTTGGGTTTTGCATGATGGATGTTTTCGTAACCCATGCTGGTTGGTATGGAGGAGATCATTCAGTAGGTAATCTATGTTTCATGGTGTCTGCGCTCGGAATATGTTATTCTACAATAGAGGACGTCAGTGAGTTGGGCTGCAATTTTTTGCACCACTTTTGCTATATTTCTTTTAGACTGGTGTGACTGTGCTTTCTCCCAATCACTGGGCATAGACTTTTTTTGTTCAAAGCAGTATTGGCAGCTCGCAACGAAACTACAGAAGATTATATACTATGCAAGCCGCACAGCGAATGATTAACGCCGGGGTAGCCACGCCACTAGAGCTTTTCCACGCCGCTGCAACGGCTCGTCTACTTAACGGCTGAGCAGAGAAACGCTCGGCCCAGTTGGCAGTCAGCGATCAAGACGACAGCATGATTTCACATCGGCCGCCAGTGTATTATACATCTTAGCAAGAATGTTATGTGAACATCACATTGATAAATCAAATTGTGACCACCGCTTAATAAATACCTTGTTTGTCCGTCTTCTGAATGAGATACATCACAGATTCTGTGCATCACAGAAATGGCAGTTTCTTGGTAGGTCTGTAGAGGTTTGTGGCATTAGATGTCTACTCACAGGTCACGTAGTGCGTGCAAATAACGGTCCACTGATTTTCGTGACAGGGCTCAACAGCGACCCAGATGGACTCCACCGGATTTACATCGGGCGAATTTGGTCGCCGAGACATCAACGTGTATTCACTGTAATGGTCCCCAAACCACTCTAGCACGGTTCTGCTAAAAGACGATATCGCCATCGCGGAAGACATCAAGCACGAAGGGATGCTGGTGATTCACAGCTGTTAGCGTGAGTTTGATTACTACCACAAGTTCCACGAAAGCGCAGGAGAATGTCTCCCACAGCATAATACTGCACCCACCAGCCTGCGTCCGTGTCACACTGCACGTTTCGAGCCGTCGTTCAGCTCGAAGACGGCATTTGTGAATACGACCATCGACCTAGTGTAGCAAAAATGTGATTCACCCGAAGAGCCGACACGTTTCCATTGATCGACGGTCGAATCCCGACGGTCCCGCGCTCACTGCAATCGTAATACGTGAATACGTATGGATGCTCCGCTGTGGAGCTCCATGTTCAACATATGTACAAACGATGTGCACCAGCATTGTGCTCCTTCGGCAGAGATGTTACAGACCATCTATCCTACTGTACAGAGCAGACAAGCCTCCAAACCCCTTCTAAGAAGAGTCGTGGGTGTCCACCAATTTACCGCCTAGCGGTAGTTTCACTGTGCTCCTACCTCTTTCCGTAGATGCTCACGACAGTGGCAGGTGAACACTAGACAATCTTTCCCGGGTTCTGCATGTCGGCCCCGATACCTGAATGGTCAGCGTGAAGGACTGCCGTCCTAAGGGGCCTGGGTTCGATTCCCGTCTGGGTCGGGGATTTTTCTCCGCTCGGGGTCTGGGTGTTGTGTTGTCTTCATCATCATTTCATTCCCATCCGGCGCGCAGGTCGCCCAATGTGGCGTCGAATGTAATAAGACCTGCACCGAGGCGGCCGGACCTGCCCCGCAAGGGGCCTCCTGGCCAATGACGCCAAACGCTCCATTTCCATTTCCACCGGCTCTGCATAATAATAACCTGACATTTGTCAAAGTCACTTATCTCAATGGATTTCCCCATTTGCAGCCCGTATCTTCGCTAGGGTGATCCCCGTCCGTATCAGCTCCGCATACATACATTTGCTACCGCGTCACGTGCTCCAAAAGCTACCAGCAGCATCCAGCGTCGCATTGGGCGGTGGTCGTAATGTTTTGGCTTTTCAGTGTGTCAGTTAGTCTTCAAGTGAAGAGTCTTGTAAATATGTATAATGTGATACCTTAATATTCAGAGACAGTTCTAAATACTTACAATATTCCTGTGGAAATGGATTAAACAAAGTTACGTAAATCTTCTTACCTTTGTTGCAATAAAGTGAGCTAATACTTTATATGCTCCTTCGGGAGCAAACCAAAGAACCCACCGTTGTGCAGGCGTGTGTATTTTGGTACGGCACAACAGGATCTACAGTCTACTCTACCACCCTTTCATTGTGCCGTAGTTGCGGATTATTGACAGTTGCCCGACCAACGGACACCAGGGTTCCTGTGACTACTTGTTACGTACGCCGGACCGTTCTCCGTGCACTTCCGCCGCTGCGCGAGCAGTTAGCGTCAGGGGAATGGCAGGACGCAGCTCGGGGAACGCCGCGGCCTTCCAGCCGTGCTCCTGTTTACCTCTTGATTAACATGGCCGCTAACAAGTTTAGCCCTCGCGAGCGGCTGCTTGCTCGGGGTCCAGTAATCTGTTTCTCGTGTCCCCGGGCGCCTCCAGTTTGCAGAAACGTCTGCCTCCTCAACGCGTTCTTATACTCTGCTTCTAGAACTGTCGTGCCACATCTTCCCATATTTCCACTGGCGTAGAGAATGAAACAGCTATTCAAAGACATCCGTGCAGCTGCAATAACAATGTAAAGATGAATCAACTGTTACACCACTAAGGAGTAAGCAGGGTATATAAAAACCCGGATATCTGGAAAAGAAACACAACCCACTGGATTAAATTGAGATTTTTTTGGATTTTTTGGTACTGACCATTAAGAACTTCACTTTAAATTCTTACGATTAATTTCACAAAACACTAACCCAGTCTTTCGACAAATTTGTTCTAAATACGTAGAAATTGAAACAGGTCACTCTGAAGAAGATCCTGCTCACATTAGCGATACCTTAGATAATGTGATGTATTAAAAAGATGACAATCATCTCCCTCAATAACTGTCAGAGGTATGTAGAGTCCTGGACATTCTTCAAGCGAACAGCCTAAATATTGCACGAGCTGTCGAACTATGGCTCTAAGCACTACGGTGAGGTCATCAGTCCCCTAGACTTACAACTACTTAAACCTAACTAACCTAAAGACATCACACACATCCATGCCCGGGGCAGGATTCGAACCTGCGACCGTAGCAGTCCAGACTGTAGCACCTAGAACCGCTCGGCCACTCCGGCCGGCTATAAGATATAATTTAGGAGAGAAATGAGCTGAGAAAACAGTGAAGATCTATAAATTTCTGCAGGTTTCCAAAAAAGGGGTAAATTGTACATTACAGTCACTACGATTCTACATCAACTTAAAGCTGTTTTTCTGGAAGTTTAATCTTACTTTCTGTATTCGTCATACTGCAAGAAAATAGTTGTCTTCAATTAATATAATGGCTCTTTTTAATTTATCTAAGGCTAACTTTATAACACTTTGAATGTCAATTAAATATTCGTAATCAAATATAGTTAAGTTTTATTATGTTTTCTAGAGTTTTTTTCCATTTGTTTTAAAAAGACGTCATTGTTTTTTGGGCCGGTTTGAATAACAAATACCCTGAATGTAAGGACTCCCTAGGATGTTACATTTCAAGTAGAATCATGAAGTTCGGTGCAACTTACATTAACCCTGTATTCATTCACCTCTGCTATCTTTCTCTCACATGTGGTCAGTGACGTGACAGATTGAAATACTCACCAGTGAAACAACTTTGTGAAGAAGAGAGAAAGAGACAACTCAGACAATAAGCAGCGTTTAGGAAAGTAGTGGCACATCACATTACACGTAACTTGCTGTCACACCCTCGGTTTGGTTTCTCAAAGTGGGTATCCACAAACAATTCAATTTATTCTTCTGTGTGTGAAGCATTGCAATGGCTGAACGGTAAGTCGAGGACAGTAGTTATTTTCTTTGATTTAACAAAAGCATTTTATTGCGTATAGAATACTTTCGCATAAGGAGTTAGGTAACGAGAGGGGAGGGGGGTGCCACGGGATTCTGCTCTGGGTCCTTTCGTCTTGTTGGTTCTAATGGTTCAAATGGCTCTAACCACTATGGGACTTAACATCTAGACATAGAACTACTTAAACCTAACTAACCTAAGGACATCACACACATCCATGCCCGAGGCAGGATTCGAACCTGTGACCGTAGCAGCAGCGCGGTCCTGGACTGAGGGGCCTAAAACCGCTCAGCGACAGCGGCCAGATCTTTCTTATTGGTCTTCTTGATATGTATGAATGAGTTGCCGCTAAACGTAACAAAAGGCTCAAAAACTGTAGTCTTTGCAGATGACACACAAGTATCACTGTGAAAGTCATGGAACGCAATATAAATGACACATCTAACAAAGTGATCAATAATATCAGCACTCGGTATTCAGAGAACAGGGTACCGCTTAACTGTAACAAAACCCAGTATATACAGTTTCTGACAGAGCAACTCTTGCAAAAGTGAAATTTTACTCTCCGAAGGTAATCAACCTGCCTATGAAGTCGACCATTTCAATTTCTTAGGAACAATCGTTGACGAAAGGCTTTCTTGTATAAAGTTCCAAACCTTGTGCTCTGAGGATTCCGTACAAAATTACCTATACAGATAATAACAATAGTAATAATAATTTATTGTGGCTAAGTAGCCTGGCGCAAGTCTTAAAACTGGATGCCGCTTAGGCGCTACTTGCGTTTCTCCAAAAGTATTCTCGTCATTCAATCGGGGAAAAGGGACCTATAGTTTAACGTGGAATCCGAAACTCGTGTTGGTCTCACGTCGTAGAGAAGTGAGGGACTGAAAAATCCGTGGTCCGGTAGAGAATCGATCCCGCAACCTGATGGTTTCCAGGCACACGGCTTACTGGTGGCCCGCCGTGCACATGTATAGTTCATCTATGGGTTTTGATGAATGAGTTTACGAGTATGAAAATATCTGACATTAATGATAGTGTCTTTTGACGACACTGACTTAGAAGCTTAAAAAGTTTACACCGTCAGGGGACATAGACCTCATTATTTGGCATAAACTTCAAATCGATACCTCTAGCCGTTCCTGAGACAAAGGGGTCTTAACAGTCAAACGGCTCCAAAAGTTTACCGATTGAGGTGCAGAAACCTCAAAATAAAGTCAGGTTAGGATACAGCTCTCAAGAGATGCACATGAGGAAGGAGTACCATGCCGCAGTACCCTTGACGGGTAAGTGTAGTTTCAAACATTTCGAGGTCAATTAGCCCATACAACATTATACCTCTCTACACCGTAACACATGGACTTCAAAACAATCATGTTCGACAATGTTCCTAGATGCATGTCGCATTCCCACCTCTCGCCACATGAAGGTACATAACGCACCAGGAGGTAGCCAGCAAAAATCCTGATACGAGTTAAAATTTTTGTCGCCAGTATTTGATGTGCAGGAGGTGAGATTATGGCAAAGAGCTCGATTTCCAGGCTTAAATTCGAAAGATATCAACAGAGTCTCGTGAAGGCGAGTGCATGTAAGACTGTAAATGATGACCCGTCCGCGTCCGTTGGATGAGGATGTAAATTTTATGGCCCACTTACCACAGTTCGAGCGTAGGAGACTATCTGTTGTCTCTATCGCCTTTCTTTCTCTCTCTCGTTGTCATCAATAACGCAGACATGACACTACAACTCTAACTCACTTACACAATTTCTTAAACTTGGCGGAAGCGCAACCTACTTCGAGAAGGAAAAGTGGAATTATACGAGAGAAAATATGAATTTTCCAAACGTGGCTTATCTTATCTATTGGGGTATACGTTGCTACAGAAAAAAAGAGATAAAATACAAGAAAATGTTTTCTACGATCTATAACTTTTGTATTGTATTGTAGTAAACCGGGGATATTGTGTATTAAACCGATGACCTAGAAATGACGGAGAGGTTTCTTCCCGCCGTAGCCCTCAGTGGTTCACAACCCCACAACAGGTCGCAGCAGTCCACCCACCCCACTGCCGGCCCACACCGAACCCAGGGCTATCGTGCGGTTCGGCCCCCAGTAGACCCCCCCGTGAACGTCTCATACCAGACGAGTGTAACCCCAAATGTTTGCATGGTAGGGTATTTATGGTGTAAGCATGCGTGGAAACGGTGTTTGCGCAGCAGTTGCCGACACAGTGTAACTGAGGCGGAATAAGGGAAACCAGCCAGCATTCGCCGAGGCAGATGGAAATCCGCCTTAAAAACCATCCTCAGACTGGCCGCCACACCGGACCTCGTCACCAGCCCGCCGGGCGGATTCGTGCCGTGGACCGGCACGCCTTCCCGCTCGGGAAGTAGCCCGTTAGACCGCGCGGCTAGCCGGGCGGGCTATCTATAACTTTACTTACTGTTCCACAGAAAAGAGTAGAGCATGAAGCATTATATGTATTTGACCAGTTATTGGAAACAGGTATAAAAGCAAAGTGAAATCACTTCTGCCTGATTAGTCCACAGAATTTATGAAACAAATAGTTCGTTAGTGTGGTTCAGTTTCATTTGTTTAATATCAGTTTATTCGGCTTGTAGTTAGTAGCATGATCTGTTATTCTAAGTGATTGTTTTTACTGATGTGACAAGCCCTTGATTTTAGAGGCCCTAATTTTTACATATGTACACACGGACCGTTGCCGATAAATGACATGTGGAGACAGCTTTTACTAAGTGAATTGCTAATGTGAAATTTGCCTGTCCTTCTGAGGAAAACAGCTTTAGATCCGTCAAATCAGTGGTCAGGGTTATTTGAAAACTACTATTTTTCCAAGTGGTTGGCTGTCCTCTATTTCTGCTGTTTAATATCTCTGTTTTAAGGCAAAAGTAAAAATACAATTCCGTAAATATTCATTATGAATCCATATTTTCACTTAAAAATGTATAATGATTGTAAACTTATTGACATTTCCAAATCATAGCGAGCTTTCGTAAATATAACCAAATAATTAAACTGAAGCTTGTACTCAAAATTTTGTTCCTAAAACGCTTCAGCTTCATAATAACAAAAAGCTCTTATCTTTTAAACGTAAAACAGTTTACTATGGGCCTGATCGAAACGTTTTCAGACGCCGGCATGTGTTACGTAGTAAGACATGGCCGCCTTGGCAAGATTCCACTGTGCTGGCGCCAGATTCATTAGAATTGCAGATGCGTTACTCTATGATTTATCCGTAAGCCCTGGACATTAATGTCAATTGCGGGCTAACGAACGGCTATACAGCCTGACAAACGGGTAACAAGTACACTTATTTCTCTGCGAAATCCCGGAGTCCACATGCAAATCAACAGTGTGGAAGGAGTAGACAATGTTACATAAAAATGTCACATAAAATATTCCTATGCTTCATTTATCCTGCTATAAATTATTATTTTATCTGCTCGTTTTCACTCAGATTCGTCTTTTATGGGGACAAGAGCCCATCTTGTAGCATAATTGTTGCAAAGGGTTGTCTTTTTTCTCGGCGGTCGAGGCGTGGGTAGTAATACGTCTTCAATACTAATAAGGCGTGAACTGGGAGAGCACTTGCGGAGTGACGTTTGAAAACAATGTGAGCCAGGACAAAGAATTTATTTGTTTATTAACCTTAAAATCCAGCCTGCAATGTTGATACCTAATGGCGGCAGTATATATAAGTCCTTGGTAATCTACCGGAAGTGTATGGTACCTCATGTCTACGTACAGGTCACGCAACGCCGTTAAATTACAATGATCTGTGAGCGCGGACCTATCGCCCTAGAGCGGTTTAACTGTGTTCCATAAGGTTCAGATCAGGCGAATTTCTTTATTTAGTTATTCCTTATGTAGCCTATCCAGATAAGGGCCTTAAGACCCTCTCTTTCATCTGACCAGAAACATCACATACCAAAGATATTATAAAAACATTCACAGGACTAATAATAATGATAATAAAAATAATAATAATAACAAAATAATAGTTGACACCAATAATGATAATAATAATTGACAATAGTAATAACAATGAAAACAACGACTGACACTAATAATAATGACGATGATGGTAATAATAGTGAAGCGCTCTAAGAATGGTATAGATTAGTCTAGCACACTAGAATACATGTTCAGTATTATAAAATCGAAAAGGAAAGAGATTGAAATGAACAATGACAGTGACTGTTAAGAAAGAACAGAAATTAAATAAAGGACTCTGCCAGCATGGGAGAGGGAAAAGTTGTAGGGGAGGTGGGATTGACGAGAGTGAGATGCAGACTAGTGTATGGCAGAGACAGTGATAGAAGGTGAACCATTAACTGACCTTTGAAGTTTGGAAAGAATTTAACTTCCTTGATTTTGTTGAGGAAGATTGTTGCGATGCGGCGTTCCTCTTACAGAAAACGGTTTAGGTAACACGGCAGTGTTATGTGAATGGTACAGAGAGGATTGTACTTTGTTGAGACCGAGTGTTTCTGCTCTGCTGTTCAGATAGTACTGTAAGAGTTGAAGATAAATAAGAGAGAGTACAATGACTGAGACTACGGTAGAGCACACATAATGATAATCTCAGCGCTTATTGGTGTGCAGCCAAGATAACTGTAAAGAGGAGTACGTCACAAATGTATCGCAGACAAGCGTTCATCGCCAGTTGTAGCCTTCGTGAGCTTCCGTGCAAAAGTTCTTGGAGAATAGCGTCATGATAGTCAAGTTTGGAGAGTTTTAGTGACTCTACGAACTTATTTTTTAAGATTTTAAGATTTTGGTAGCCAAGACTTACCATGAGTTCCTTACTGTGCTCATCAAACCACTGCAGCACTATCTGGCCTTTCACAAGAACTGTTGTTCTGATGAAAGGCGCCATCACCGTCCGGGAAGGTATCAAGTACGAAGGAATCCAGGTGGCTCGCAAGAATGTTCACACAGTCCACAGATGTGACGATGGTGTCGACATACGCAGGAGCCCAGATGAATGCCGCGCGTAGCATAATACTGCCTACATCACCCTGCGTTCGTGGAGCAGTGCACGTTTCGAGTAATCGTTTACATCGGCGACGGCATTGCCGGGCATTACAATCGACATTGTGTTCCAAGAGACGTGATACATCCTTCCAGGCGGCAGTTTCCTCAGATGCATGATCCAGTCGCGGTAATCCCGTGCCCACTGCAAGCTTAAATGAAGACGTTTCTGGGTCAACATGGCAACTCATTGTCGTCTGCTGAGAAACACCACATTCAATAATATGGGCTGAAAGAGGTGACCTCAACCATGTCTGCACCAACAGTGTATTCTGTCGTCACTTCTGCCACAGATTGCCTCCTTTCCTTCTTAATAGGGTTTGAAAGTCCTCGAAGGTCAAAGTGCTAGATTTCTGACCGCAAATGTGAGAGTATGTGTCCAACACTTGTGGGTAAATGAAGGTCGAGTAGCGAGGCAACATCAAGTTTATTGAGTCCTCCATTGTTTGTGGGCGAGATTTCTTGAAATTCGAGCCGAATACCGACATGCAGGTTTCTGGACGCTCCTCCAAGACGATGACCCAGTCCACAAGGCGAAAAATGTGTGCCACTTTGTGGCCAGCAAATGGCCGTGGTCCTGGATTACCCGATGTATTCCCGGGATTTGGCTCCAGCCGACTTCTTGTTCCCCAAATTGGAACTGGCAGTCAGAGGACACAATTACGATGCAATTGAGGACATCCAAACGAACTGTACTGCAGTACGAAAGACAGTTCCCAAAAAGGGATTATAATGTCCGTTTCAAAACAATTTTAAAACGATTTTAGCTGTTGATACAGGGAGGATCTATTTTGAGAAAATAAAGAACAGTGGTTTTCTGAACGTAACCCTTATTTCTCATATCCACAGTCCTGACGGAACTGGGACATACTGTGCATACGAAGAGCCGACTAGTTTCGCTGTCCCCAGTTAGTTGGCCATAACAGAATGCCCTTTAGTAAATAATATCGTAGTCAGCCTTTGACTGTAAAAGCTATTTATTTGCATTGTTGCAATGTTGGCCGTGTGTCTATTATACAGCGGTATATTTGTGAATTAGCACATAAATTTTCGATTCAGCTCCGGTATTATCTGCATTTCATTAAATTTTCTGCACACTTAGAAAAGTCACCCTGTGTGAAAGTAGTGCAGAATAGAACTTGTTTAGATTGTCAGCCTTTGTTCTGCTTTTGTAGAATGCGCCATATCAAAAGAATTCTTTATTTCTTAACGCTACAATTCCGTTTCATCACCGCTCACCAAAGAAGTGCAATACACCTCTCTGAGTCGTTCCGCGTTTCAAGTAGGTTATTACTAGGCTAAATAAACTCTTCACGCGAGAGGGACCATAATAATAAGTGCTCTTGAGGACCGAGGAACGAAGACGCTAAGGCTGTGAGGGCCAATTACCGAGATCCTTGAACAGCCAACAAGACGTCCGTAGCGGAAAAAATCCTTTGCTGGCATTCTTTCTGTAAGGAGACGTCATTTAAATAGCTCTTTCGTAGCGTAATGGAAAGACTTGCTGGAGATGTGGCGGCTAGAAGCCTCCACAAATTGACGATTCGTTTTTCGAAGAACATATTTTAAATATGCTGTCACTAGTATGAAAGAGGCAATGTTAGAGTTAAAAGTTTCGCTCACTTCGAAGTCGTTAGAGGTGGGGCAGTAGCATCAGGTGGGGACGAATCAGAAGCTCTTTTATCAAATATACTGTTCAATCATTCCTCAGAGGAGAGTCACATGAAAAACCGACAACCTGAATTGGCTGGCTGGATTATGCTACCAGTTCCGTTTCTTTCGTATGCAACTTCCGCCCCTTAATCGGAACGTCACATCCCCAGGACGATACCTAGATAGATACCTGTTGAAATCGGTTCCGTGGTGTTCCATGAATACTAACGGTAACACAACAAAACGTACGAGACGGAGTAAGGACTTTTCTTAAGATGCTGAGCGTTTCAAAAGCCTTGTCAGATACGGAACTTTAGATTTTCGTGGCTTCGCTAAATTTATTAAAAAGGGTTTGGTAATGTTTCCTTTGAAAACGTCGTGACCTGTCATCAATGATTACATTTTTTTCCCGCACATCCTTCTGCCTCACTATCCAGAATCTAATTTCAGGATCTAAATCTGACCGTGAACCGTGATGTAATCTAACTGAAATCTTCCCGTGTCTCCCGGCCTTTTCCAAGTATACATCCTCCTCTTGTAATTCTGAAACAGCATATTCGCTATTACTAGCTGAAATTTATTGCAGAACTCAATTGGTCTTTCTCCCCTCTCATTCCTAATTCTCCCATAAGCCTTTCTTCTACTCCTTCCCCTACAACCGCTTTCCAGTCCCCCATCTCCCTTTACGTATTGTATTATTCTTTCACTATCCTCACATACTTTCTCTATCTGTTCATCTTCAGCTTGCGACGTCGGCATATATACCTGAGCTATCGTTGTCGGTGTTGGTTTGCTGTCGATTCTAATGAGGACAATCCTACCTTTGAACTGTTGACAGTAACACACTCTCTGCCCAACGTTCCTATTCATAACGTACCCTACTCTCGTTACATCGTTTTCTGCTGCTGTTGATATTAAACTATGCTCATCTTACCAGAAATCCTTGTCTTCTTTCCACTTCACTGACCCTCCCTACGTCTATATTGAGCCTACATTTCCCTTTTTAGGATTTCTAGCTGACATGTTGGATCTGAATGACAAAAAAAGGTGTCAGTACAGAGAAACTGCGGTATGGTCAGCTTCGCTGAACTGCTGCAGACTGGTATAGTGGCAGTCCACTACGTCAACGGCCTAAGTAGACACTGCAGGTCGTCATTAGCGAAAATACAGACACCGTTGATTCCGCTCAGCTTGGGCGATGTGACGCACCATGGTCGGAACTGTGAACTCTGCAAAAGCAGGAAGACCCTAGGGAGAAGGAGGAAGAATGTTTCACGGAAGATTACGGCTGCTAGGGACCCTATATTATTAGGGCAGAGTCCAATTGAAATCTGGAGAACGAAACAGCTTGGACTTGCCTCCAACACGCAAGCCCGTAACGCATTTCCCTCGCTCGGGTGGCGCCGTGTTCGTGACTACCCCGCAGTAGCAATCGAACCACCCGCACGCCATCTGTCGGCCAGACCGCTTAAACATCCCCGGCAACAATGGTGGTGCTCTCTCTTCCGCAGCCGCAGGCAGGCAAAGGCGGCCCGCCAGGGTCCCACAATGGCGGCCATTGTCGGGCTCGCTGTCTTCGTGTGCGTGTGCGTGCACAAAGAGCAGCACGCAGGACGGCGGCCGCAGGTACGTCGCAACGCACAAAGCGGCCTTCCCTCGCCGCGACCGCCGCCGCTGCCTGCAGCGATGCTCGTCTGCTCCCTGCCTGCACCTTGGGCGCAGAGAACTGTTTTGTCCGAGAACGCACCGTGCGCACTGGAATTGCCCGCTAGCCGCTAAGACCATCCTACTACACAATCTCGAAAGTGCGGTACAGAAAAAACGGGAGTAGCGACACGGAATAAGAATGGATACTTCTAGATATGGAATATTTTTCGTGTACTTTTCCAATCGATACTTCTGCTCATACACCATCTGAGCAAAAGGATGCGGACACCACAATGTAATGCTGAACTGACCAGTGTCGTAGAGGCAGACCTTCCAAAATGTGTGGAGACGGAGAGAATTTCGTTTATCAATAATATACATAAGAAAGGAAAAGAGAACTGAGGATGTGTTAGAAGACGATCAGTTTGGCTTTAGGAAAGGTAAAGGCACCAGAGAGGCAATACTGACGTTGTGGTTCATGCGATTTGTCGACCTGGACAATGTGTTCAACAGTAACAAATGGTGGAAGAAGTTCGAAATTCTGAGAAAATAGAAATATGAGCTTCAAACGTTGTTAAATAAAATGGCAAGCACATCGATTCATTAGAAAAGTAGAGGAAAAAGGCTCATAGTATGCTTCATCCATGGCAAATAATGAAGATAATCTGCTTATTTGGACAAAGAATAGAGAGTAATACACGTGTTCGTGCGACAGTGTAGTACTTTTTCTTTTCAACCGAACTCTCGCACGCAACATCAGTACAGCTTGCTCAGGCGATGGTCAATAGCATGTATAAATTTTTAAAAATGCATAACAGTCTGCTGTCTGTAACAATGTTATTTTGTTTTGCTGCTGGTTTCGATCCTGAACCATCATCAACGACAGGAAAATTCTTAAAGATTTGTTACATGCCATACATGATTTAGCGTAAGTTACCACAAGAAACCATAATTGTCAAGATAACACAAAATCAAAGATTGTGACAAGATTAAAATATGATGGCACATTGACACAACGACAACAAGTGATTCACATCACTTGTCCTTGTGTCAAGTGACATCATATTTCAATCTTGTCACAATTTTTGATTTCATATTCTCTTGGCAGTTGTGATTCCTTATGGTAACTTACGTTAAAGCATGTATGACATGTGTTACATCTGTGATAATTTTCCTGCTTTGATGACGATTCAGAAACGAAAGCGGCAGCAAAAAAACATAACATTATTACTGATAGCTCAGCGTTTGGCATTTTTTTAAATGAACTTCTGTGTCGCTGGGTGCAGATAGAAACATTCTTTATTTGTTCTTGGGCTCTGACTTCGGCAGCTGATGGAAGAATCCATCCTTTCCTATATTCTACCGAATATGAACTCCCGTCCGTTAAGTGTAGCTTTTAGTCGATTGCTGTCTTGAAGTTTGCACCGGAATACGTTTCGTCTCATCCTCTGTGACTGACACTGCCGCAGTAGGGAGAAACCGTTTACTCACAACCCAACAGCCATGAATAGTGCGAAGTTTAAAATCCATTTCTGATGTGGCAGGCGATGATTCAACACTTAATTACAGAAATAGTTGCCAAATGAGTGAGGCAGAAAGCGGTAGAATAATCAATGGCTTATGAGGCCCGTATACGACGGACCCAGGCCGTGAGTTGTCTTGTGGCAGTCAGAGCGAGAGAACCAGCAGCAGCGAGTACTGTTTGTATAAAGCGTTTATTTTGCATTTTGTTTACGACCTTCCACTAAGGAAGGGATTCTATTTGTGTTTATCTGCTCTGCATAGTAACTAACAGTTCTTGATAAAACTTTACGTAGTTTTCGTGTTAGATTTCTTAGTGTTTTCTTGATCGTTTAGAACAGAAAGCGCCCTAAAACCGTCTTTTGTTTGTTTCGCGGCCGTTAGCCACTAGTCACTTGAATCAGCAGTTGTCTTGTGGCAGCCAGAGCGAGAGCACCAGCAGCAGCGAGTACTGTTTGTATAAAGCGTTTATTTTGCATTTTGTTTACGACCTTCCACTAAGGAAGGGATTCTATTTGTGTTTATCTGCTCTGCATAGTAACTAACAGTTCTTGATAAAACTTTACGTAGTTTTCGTGTTAGATTTCTTAGTGTTTTCTTGATCGTTTAGAACAGAAAGCGCCCTAAAACCGTCTTTTGTTTGTTTCGCGGCCGTTAGCCACTAGTCACTTGAATCAGCAGTTGTCTTGTGACAGCCAGAGCGAGAGCACCAGCAGCAGCGAGTACTGTTTGTATAAAGCGTTTTTGTACTTATTTGCTGCGCTTAGCTTTTAAATAGTTTTTCTGGGAAAACCTAGCGTAGTTTTCGCGTCTCGTATTTCAGTGAGTGTTTCTTGATTATCAGAGTAGCTCATCAGAAGATTATCTTGGGAATTGGTCACCGTATAGAGTAGGGTAAACATAGTCATGTGTAGGGACTGTGGTTGTTGTGAGCGGACGCAAGGAGAATTGGCCACTCTTCGGGGGCAGGTGGAGGCTTTGTCTGTTAGGCTCATCGAGCTCGAGGCGCAGGCGTCGGCTCGTAGTGGCGTTGGGGCAACTGTGGTGAGACCTATGCCTACTTCGGTGGCCTTGGAATCACATGGAACCCCTGATGTCGCTGCGTCTTCCGGCAGTGAGCATCTTACCGGTCAGCCATCACTCCAGGGTGAATGGCGGACAGTGGTGGGCTCGCGCGTGCCTGGCCGAAAGGCGAAGGTGGGATCTGGCCGCGTGGCAGTTGCCTTACCCAACAGGTACGGGGTGCTTCCTAGTGGTGATGACATCGTTTCCGAGCCACCACAGGATGCCTCGCCTGTTGGGCCAGTGGCCGATTCTCCGGCAAGGTCCCGACAGTCACAGAGGGCGGGCCTATTAGTTATAGGGAGCTCCAACGTTAGGCGGGTTATGGAGCCCCTTAGGAAAATAGCGGGTAGGTCGGGGAAGAATGCCAGTGTGCACTCGGTGTGCTTGCCGGGGGGTCTCGTCCGTAATGTGGAGGAGGCCCTTCCGGCAGCTATTGAACGCACTGGGTGTGACCGGCTACAGATAGTAGCACATGTCGGAACGAATGACGCCTGCCGCTTGGGTTCTGAGGCCATCCTTGGTTCCTTCCGGCGGCTGGCTGATTTGGTGAAGACAACCAGCATCGCACGCGGAGTGCAAGCTGAGCTTAATATCTGCAGCATAGTGCCCAGAGTCGATCGCGGTCCTCTGGTTTGGAGCCGTGTGGAGGGTCTAAACCAGAGGCTCAGACGACTCTGCGACTATAATGGTTGCAAATTCATCGACCTCCGTTATTGGGTGGAGAACTGTAGGGCCCCCCTAGACAGGTCAGGCGTGCACTACACACCGGAAGCAGCTACTAGGGTAGCAGAGTACGTGTGGCGTGCACACGGGGGTTTTTTAGGTTAGAGGGACCCCCCCTTGGGCGAAACGATAAAATACCTGACGGCTTACCAGAGAGGACATTATCATCGTTGATAAAGAACGTCCGTCCTCAGAGACCAAAAACAGGAAAAGTTAACGTAATATTGGTAAACTGCAGGAGTATCCAGGGCAAGGTTCCTGAATTAGTATCTCTTATTGAAGGAAATAGTGCGCATATGGTATTAGGAACGGAAAGTTGGTTAAAACCGGAAGTGAACAGTAACGAAATCCTAGACACAGAATGGAATATATACCGCAAGGATAGGATAAACGCCAATGGTGGAGGAGTATTTATAGCAGTAAAGAATTCAATAATATCCAGTGAAGTTATTAGCGAATGCGAATGTGAAATAATCTGGGTTAAGTTAAGTATCAAAGGTGGGTCAGATATGATAGTCGGATGCTTCTATAGACCACCTGCATCAGCAACCGTAGTAGTTGAGCGCCTCAGAGAGAACCTGCAGAACGTCGTGAAGAAGTTTCGTGATCATACTATTGTAATAGGGGGAGACTTCAATCTACCAGGTATAGAATGGGATAGTCACACAATCAGAACTGGAGCCAGGGACAGAGACTCTTGTGACATTATCCCGACTGCCTTGTCCGAGAATTACTTCGAGCAGATAGTTAGAGAACCAACTCGTGAAGCTAACGTTTTAGACCTCATAGCAACAAATAGACCGGAACTTTTCGACTCCGTGAATGTAGAAGAGGGTATCAGTGATCATAAGTCAGTGGTTGCATCAATGACTACAAGCGTAATAAGAAATGCCAAGAAAGGAAGGAATATATATTTGCTTAACAAGAGTGATAGGGCACAAATCGCAGAATATCTGAGTGACCACCATCAAACGTTCATTTCTGAGGAAGAGGATGTGGAACAAAAATGGAAAAAATTCAGGAACATCGTCCAGTACGCCTTAGATAAGTTCGTACCGACTAAGGTCCAAAGCGAGGGGAAAGATCCACCGTGGTATAACAATCATGTACGAAAGGTACTACGGAAACAAAGAAAGCTTCATCATAGGTTTAAGAGTAGTCGAATCATAGCTGATAAGGAAAAGCTGAACGAAGCGAAAAAGAGCGTAAAGAGAGCAATGAGAGAAGCATTCAACGAATTCGAACATAAAACATTGGCAAACAATCTAAACAAGAACCCTAAAAAGTTTTGGTCATATGTAAAATCGGTAAGCGGATCTAAATCCCCTATTCAGTCACTCGTTGACCACGATGGCACCGAAACAGAGGACGACCAAAGAAAGGCAGATATACTGAATTCAGTGTTCCGAAACTGTTTCACTGCGGAAAATCGTAACACGGTCCCTGACTTCAGCCGTCGCACGGACGCCAAAATGGAAAATATTGAAATAAACGATATCGGAATTGAAAAACAACTGCTATCACTTAGTAGCGGAAAAGCATCCGGACCAGACGAGATACCCTTAAGATTCTACAGTGATTATGCTAAAGAACTTGCCCCCTTTCTATCAGCAATTTATCGTAGATCGCTGGAAGAACGTAAAGTACCTAGCGACTGGAAGAAAGCGCAGGTCGTTCCCATTTTCAAGAAGGGTCATAAATCAGATGCGAATAATTATAGGCCTATTTCGCTTACGTCAATCTGTTGTAGAATAATGGAACATGTTTTGTGTTCTCGTATTATGACGTTCTTAGATAATACAAATCTCCTTCATCATAACCAACATGGATTCCGCAAACAGAGATCATGTGAAACTCAGCTCGCCCTATTTGCCCAAGAAATTCACAGTGCCGTAGACACTGGCGAGCAGATTGATGCCGTATTCCTGGACTTCAGGAAGGCATTTGATACGGTTCCGCACTTACGTTTAGTGAAAAAAATACGAGCTTACGGAATATCGGACCAGGTTTGTGATTGGATTCAGGATTTCCTAGAAGAAAGAACACAACATGTCATTCTTAACGGTTCAAAATCTGCAGATGTAGAGGTAATTTCGGGAGTACCGCAGGGAAGCGTGATAGGACCTTTATTGTTTACAATATACATAAATGACTTAGTTGACAACATCGGTAGCTCCGTGAGGCTATTTGCAGATGACACGGTTGTCTACAAGAAAGTAGCAACATCAGAAGACTCGTACGTACTCCAGGAGGACCTGCAGAGGATTAATGCATGGTGCGACAGCTGGCAGCTTTCCCTAAACGTAGATAAATGTAATATAATGCGCATACATAGGGGCAGAAATCCATTCCAGTACGATTATGCCATAGGTGGTAAATCATTGGAAGCGGTAACGACCGTAAAATACTTAGGAGTTACTATCCGGAGCGATCTGAAGTGGAATGATCACATAAAACAAATAGTGGGAAAAGCAGGCGCCAGGTTGAGATTCATAGGAAGAATTCTAAGAAAATGTGACTCATCGACGAAAGAAGTAGCTTACAAAACGCTTGTTCGTCCGATTCTTGAGTATTGCTCATCAGTATGGGACCCTTACCAGGTTGGATTAATAGAAGAGATAGACATGATCCAGCGAAAAGCAGCGCGATTCGTCATGGGGACATTTAGTCAGCGCGAGAGCGTTACGGAGATGCTGAACAAGCTCCAGTGGCGGACACTTCAAGAAAGGCGTTACGCAATACGGAGAGGTTTATTATCGAAATTACGAGAGAGCACATTCCGGGAAGAGATGGGCAACATATTACTACCGCCCACATATATCTCGCGTAATGATCACAACGAAAAGATCCGAGAAATTAGAGCAAATACGGAGACTTACAAGCAGTCGTTCTTCCCACGCACAATTCGTGAATGGAACAGGGAAGGGGGGATCAGATAGTGGTACAATAAGTACCCTCCGCCACACACCGTAAGGTGGCTCGCGGAGTATAGATGTAGATGTAGATGTAGATTACTCAGCGTTGCGTGAACCTTAACCGACTCCTCACAGAGTAATCAAATCATGAATAAGAGCCATGCGTCCCCAGCCGTCAGCGATCACTAGGAATGTCAGACCGCTGCTCATCTATACTTTCACCCTCCTACGCAACTTGTGATTACCTGATTACCTTCCTATGTTAGGTGACAGTCTCTTCGACTGTGTCCGTGAACACAGGCACCATATGCCAGACAAATAATATCTCCCGTAAAGTCACTCTCTCACTCACAAACGAACACACACAGACAGACAAACGTATCCACGTACGCACTTTTGCATTCTCCCCCCCCCCCTCCCCCCCCCCCACCCCTACTCCCTCACACACACACACTCCATACACACACCGACTCATGTTCAATAGGAAACAGCGCCTTCCGACAAGAGGACGCCATAGACAGGAAGCAAAGAGGAGAAATAAATGCTGCGAAATTCATACACTAAACCACACACCTGGCCACGCAAACAAAATATACCACCTGGAACCCAACCAAGCACACCGCACAAAGAAAACACAAAGGCAGCTAGGGAGTGAGGCCCGATCCCTCTTGTGCTCTTCATCTCGCCCCACTACAGGATCTAGGTAACAATCCGTCAATAACCGACAAGTAAACATAGCAAAATCCTCCGCCCCCCATCCTCCCCACCTCTTAAAAAACACAAAGACTCAACGTGAAACGTAGCATAATAGCTTCTATGCTGTGAGTCGGGTCATTTAGCTTGATTGTCGTGACTAGATTAAGCAGAATTATGTTCTAACGTGGCTTGGACTCAAAGCTACAGATTCATTACTCCTTTTCCATTTCATTAACGAATTACATGGTAGAGTAATTTTTTTTATAAGAAGTCAGTTTTGTAAAGATAGTTCTAACAGAAAAAATCAGTTTCATAATACGTTTTTCAAATGCTAGTCTCTTCTATATCATTCAGTAAGTTCAGTTTCTTTCACCGTCCCCATACTAAAGTTTTACCTTGTAATCGTGTGTCACTCCATCACACTTAGCTGAACATAGTTGCTCTAAGCTTAACGTATGATTGGCTTAGCATAGCTGCCTTTCATTGCACTGCGCTTGGTCAAGGTTTTCTTCAGCCTGTTTGCTGCTTCACTGCATTTTAACATTCGAGCAGTAACGATTTTCCGTTTACACCATGTAAGTAGCAAAAGTTTGTTATGGCCTGTTTAACGTCGAACGGTCTACCCCACGGGAGGTCCTAGTCTCACGACCAGACGTCACTATTAGGACACAGTCCCAATGGCCTTGCCACATTCGTAACACCGGTTCCCATCAGATTACCAAACATTCCAGCTTGGCTAGCACTTGGATGGTTCACCGTCTGAGTCTGCCGAGTGCTTTTGGGAAGCGGAAGCACGCAGCCCTTGTGAGGCCAATTGAGGAGCTAGTTGACTGAGAAGTAGTCGCATCGGTCACGAAAACTGACAACGGCCGGGAGAGCGGTGTGCTGACCACATACCCCTCCGTATCCGCATCCGTCGATGTCTAAGGGCAGAGGATGACACGGCGGCCGGTCGGTGCCATTGGGGCTTCAAGGCCTGTTCGAATGGTGTTTTTTTTTAATAGTTATTAGGACGCAGTAAGATAATTTACAGTCAAGTATTGTGTTTCAAAATTATCATCACTGTCAGTTCAGTTGATGTTTGATTGAGATCTCATTCCTCTTCTCAGACATGTTACAGTGCAGTCTTACAGTGGAGTTTACATATTTTCGTATATGTCGTTTAAAGCCTGGAATCTTACTCAGTTTGGGTATGTAAATCTGCAGTGCATTTTAACAGAAGCATTTTCAGCATGTAGCAGTTCTAAGTTCTAGGGGACTGATGACCTAAGATGATAAGTCCCATAGTGCTCAGAGCCATTTGAACCATCTTCCAAATTTCAGTTTGTAATTTTATACAGGATTTTTACTCTGTTAGTTCTGTGTGGTAGTATTGCAAGAAACGTACTGTGGCGTACTGCACTGCACAATACAGAGTTCCACAAGATAGCTTCTTCAGTGTATAGTTTTATGTCTTCCAATTATTTTACTAAAAGTCAGTTGGAATATAATTAGTCAATTTCAGACGGATTTGGCGACGCATTTCATTATATTGCATTTACGTAAGCATACCATTCGCACTGTTCAGTTCACAGAACGTCCACATTACAATACATACATTCATGAAAATTAAGACCAAGGGGCTATTTAAAAAACATAAAAAGTGCTGTTACAACCATGAGACTACAAATGCAAATGGTCCATGGTTCGAAAGTCATTCACAAAAGACTGTTACTCCTTTCGGTCTCTCTTTTCTGGAACTTTAGAACTTTATCTTTTTTTTTTTCTTTCAACCATTCCGCTGCGTGCTGCTGTCTGCATTGTATTTCTCCACAGCTCTATAGTTGCTTCGATACCTGGCTCTAATGTCGAATCGGAGGATGGGAGTATCACCTCCAATATCACAACAAACAGGAAGGAAAGAAGGTAGGGTTTAAAGTCCTGCCCACTGTGAGTTCATTAGAGACAGAGCATAAACTAAAATTGGGGAATGGCATAGATCAGTCTCAGCAGCATTTGCCATAAGGCTCTAAGCGATTCATGGAAATCATTCTGAACCTGACTGTCTAAAGGGAAGGAGGGCGGCCTCTTACTGCATTCGGGTCCATCGTGCCATTACACCACCTTCTCCCTCGGTTCCAATATCACCTCACCTGGTGATGGATAGCGGTTTTCAGACCAACTTATCAGTTGATGATGAACGAAGAATAGGCAGTCTAGGTTGCAAAATTTTTTTTTTATTTATTTAATTTGTGACGCATTTCACTCTCACAGAAGCATCATCAGACACCTGGTAGAAACACTCGAGGACCACTACCAAGTGATTTCGGGACGTTCTGTACTCTTGCCAGTGGTCGCCGAATTTTTTTATCCGGTGGATGTGTCCCGTAAATTTTGTTGGATCACGTGCCATTTTTGGTGACTGCGATACTTTCTGTGCACTTGCCAGTGGTCCTCGAGTGTTTTTACCCGATGTCTAATGATGCTCCTGTGAGAGGGAAACGCGTCACAAATCAAATAAATAAAAAACCGTTTTCCAACCGAGTCTACCTATTCTTATCTGAACATCTCAAGAGGTTGCTGTAAAACTAACCGAAAGACGGAGTAGTGTGATTTTTATCCACTGATAATGGTTTTTGTAAGTTGACTGTTATTTGCTTATGATAAAGTTACCAGAAGAAGTAATATTGCATTACTTTTCTTTTTCCAACCCCACAGTTGGCTACGTCCTATGCTTGCCTGCCATAATTCAATTAGGGTCCTTTTACTGGGACAGATGGGACAGGTCAGGAGTTATTCCACATTCTGATATTCGCCCGAATCATATTTATCTTCATTTTCTCTACAAGGCCCCACTTGATCAGGTTCGCTTTCGCTGGTGTCCAGGTTAGGATCGTGATATGAGTACGGAGCAGCCAATCAGCTCGCTGGTGTCACAACCGTTCTGATGCAATTCAGGATGGGGGGGGGGGGGGGGGAGCAGTCATTTGCAGGCTCGATAATTTCTTTGTTCGTGATTCTCCTGTGGGATTCAAGTCTTCCAAGTCCACAGGAAGCTCCAATTAAGGAGTGGCATTCACCTAATGCATGCGTACGCCTATCAGCATGTTCGTGACCAGTACTTAGTGTGCTTGTGTTCGTAAATCAGGCCACTTTGTATAGTTTATCAAAAGACGTGGGTTCCGTGCAGCCATTTATTCGTCATGATGTTTAATTTTAGCTTCATAAGATCTATCTGACACGTACAGATCTGGATCACAGAAACATATCATGCTGAGAAGAAACGCCTTTGTTCTATTTTCCCAAATGCTGTCAGCCAATCTTCTCAGCACGTTACATCTTACTTCGACTTTATGACAGGTCTTCTCGCAGTGAAATTTGCGCGTTAATTTCAGGTCCAGTACGTCACCCAAGTGTGCCCCGGAACGACGTCATTCCAGATAATATTCATATTTCGATCTGGGCGAAGGTGGAAGACGCTGACTTGAGTCTTCGAGTGATTTGATTTAAGAGAATTTTCTTGGTAAAATTCAGACATAGTGCTCGGGGCGCATTCCATGTTCTCAAAGCTCTTTTCTTGAGCTGCGATGGCCAACCGTCTTGATCGTTGGCGAACAGATAGTGGGTAGTGGTGTGATTTGGTGTTGGTTAGTCACTGGTACACAGGTTGAAATGGAGGGTGGTGGCTAGGACACCACCGTGGTCATCCGATCTTTCTGCTCTCCAACGTACAACAAATAATTATGTTTTGCATCAGTGATTCAGTGATTATTCTTACAAGGTGGCAATATTTACTAGTGTCGTAGGGCTTAGAACGATTAAATATAGCAGACATACTAAAAGGTAACGCAACGAGCAGTCAAGTTAAAACAGAAAGAAGCAAATTTTTCCTCAATGCTAATCTGAAGAAAACTTCTCTAGTTTTCGTGACAGATACGTTAAAATGTCGCCGGTCACTGAAGTGCAAACACACGTACGCGCTTTATTCTCGGAGACGGCAGTTCCATGAACGCTATCGCATCTTCGATAGCCTTCCATGGGCAGGTATCAGTTCCGACCTTGGCAGTCTCTCCGCGCTCTCCGCTAACGTTCAACAGTTTTGCACCGCACAAAGAGTCATCATTGTTTTCATTTCGGAATGCTAGCTCTAGCTAGGAATTCGTAAACCATATGATTGTAGACTTAGAGAAAGCTTTTGACAATGTTGGCTGGAATACTCTCTTTCAAATTCTAAAGGTGGCAGGGGAATAATACAGGGAACGAAAGGCTATTTACAATTTGTACAGAAACCAGATGGCAGTTATAAGAGTCGAGGGATATGAAAGGGAAGCAGTGGTTGGGAAGGGAGTGAGACAGGGTTGTAGCCTCTCCCCGATGCTGTTCAAGCTGTATATTGAGCAAGCAGTAAAGGAAACAAATGAAAAGTTAGGAGTGGGTATTAAAATCCATGGAGAAGAAATAAAAACTTTGAGGTTCGCCGATGACATTGTAATTCTGTCAGAGACAGCAAAGGACTTGGAAGAGCAGCTGAACGGAATGGACAGTGTCTTGAAAGGAGGGTATAAGATGAACATCAACAAAAGCAAAACAAGGATAATGGAATGTAGTCGAATTAAGTCGGGTGATGCTGAGGGAATTAGATTAGGAAATGAGACACTTAAAGTAGTAAAGGAGTTTTGCTATTTGGGGAGCAAAATAACTGATGATGGTCGAAGTAGAGAGGATATAAAATGTAGACTGGCAATGGCAAGGAAAGCTTTTGTGAAGAAGAGAAATTTGTTAACATCGAGTATAGATTTAAGTGTTAGGAAGTCGTTTCTGAAAATATTTGTATGGAGTGTAGCCATGTTTGGAAGTGAACATGGACGATAAATAGTTTAGACAAGAAGAGAATAGAAGCTTTCGAAATGAGGTGCTACAGAAGAATGCTGAAGATTAGATCGGTAGAGCACATAACTAATGAGGAGGTATTGAATAGAATTGGGGAGAAGAGGAGTTTGTGGCACAACTTGACCAGAAGGGGTCGGTTGGTAGGGCATGATCTGAGGCATCAAGGGATCACCAATTTAGGACTGGAGGGTAGCGTGGAGGGTAAAAATCGTAGAGGGAGACCAACAGATGAATACACTAAGCAAATTCAGAAGGATGTAGGTTGCAGTAGGTACTCGGAGATGAAGAAGCTTCCACAGGATAGAGTAGCATGGAGAGCCGCATCAAACCAGTCTCAGGACTGAAGACCACAACAACAAAAATATGATTATTTTGGAAAGGTGAAACGTATAATTACATTTGTTGTGGCAGCTCGGGGTAGATTACTAACAAAAATTAATGATTTTGAATGTAGTCAGCTGTAATACACACAAATGTTGCGAAAGATAAATACAAAGATACAGGGAAAATCGTGTTACGAAAAGTAGGAAAATGGACAATAATTTATTTGATCACTAACTCTACATTTTAACAGAAAATATTAAGACGTTTTCTGGAAAGAATTAATTGTAGTAAGGAAGGATTAAGCATTTCTCGGAAAATATTTGGCCCATCCTGAAGGAAAAAATACATTTGTCTTAAAAGGACTATTGTGGCGGAAATCTTTAGGACTTCAATAAAACTTAATTCAACATCTGTGCGATTCAGACTTTTAGTTAATATCTACTGTGGAAAGTTCCACCAAAGTTTCGCTGGAAATTGCTCCGAAGGTCTCTGGATTTATAACCGGAAGTGTGTATAAAAATCTATACTTAGAGGTGTTAATAAAGTGTTAAAATCCCATAATTAAGTAACTACTCGTGAAGCAGTTCTGCTTACCTCTGTACCCACGTAAAAGGCCGAAGGTTGCCTGAGATACTGACATACAGTAGCAACTAACAAAAAGTTCGCCTGGTTGGCTCTGAAAAACCACAGCGCGAAATGGCGTTTTCAATACGACCAGAAGTCAAATACCCGTCCATAAGTACTGCCTCAACACCTTTGGACCAAGGACGAGGTGGTTCAGCGAAGCCATGAGCTGTCCCCTTCCCTCTCACTGTTCAATTAATCACTAATGAGCACGTCATTGACCTATTTGTTCATATTTAAATACCAATCTTGAGCATCATAAATATACGAAACTAAATTAGCGCCCTCTGCTTCGTTCGCTTAGACTACATGGTCTGCAGAGAGTTTTTTTTTCGGTAATCGAATTTCTACGTTGTTCTCAAATTGCAGCATCTTCTAAATTTTTCACTCTAGTTAATCCTATAGCAGCATGTTCTTCTCCGAATGTACTTCTGATCTAAAGCGATTTCTCGAATTTTGAGTCCAACTGTAACTTTTGCGTTTCGTGATGATATTTCCATTGAACTTTCATCGCCTGATACACATTTCTTTATAGATAACCAAGAACTATAATAACAGAGTTCACAGCTTTCGTTTTATACAGGGTGGTCCATTGGTCGTGACCGGGCCAAGTATCTCACGAAATAAGCGTCAAACGAAAAACTACAAAGAACTAAACTTGTCTAGCTTGAAGGGGGAAATCAGATAGCGCTGTGGTTGGCACGCTAGATGGCGCTGCCATGGGTCAAACGGATATCAACTGCTTTTTTAAAAAATAGGAAACACCATTTGTTATTATATGTTCGTGTAGTATGTAAAAAAAATATGAATGTTTTAGTTGCACCACTTTTTTCGCTTTGTGATAGATGGCGCTATAATAGTCACAAACATATGGCTCACAGTTTTTGACGAACAGTTGGTAACAGGTAGGTTTTTTAAATTAAAATACAGAACATAGGTACTTGTCAACATTTTATTTCGGTTGTTCCAATGTGATAAATGTACATTTGTGAACTCATCATTTCTGAGAACGCATGCTGTTACAGCGTGATTACCTGTAAATACCACGTTAATGCAATAAATGCTCAAAATGATGTCCGTCGACCTCAATGGATTTGGCAATGCGTGTAACGACACTCTCCTCTCAACAGCGAGTAGTTCGGCTACCGTAATGTTCGCACATGCAATGACAATGCGCTGACGTATCAACGTTTTCAGGCGTTGTTGGTGGATCACGACAGCAAATATCGTTCACCTTTCCCCACAGAAAGAAATTGTCGTACGTCAGATCCTGTGAAAAAGCGGTCCATGGTACGGTGCTTCGAATATTTGAAGTGACGTTTATATGTTGAATAAAGTGTGTGCACGGCGTAGTTTACGTTTCAGAATGAGATTTTCACTCTGCAGCGGAGTGTGCAGATTAAAACTGTGTGCCGGACCGAGACTCGAACTCGGGACCTTTGCCTTTCGCGGGCAAGTGCTCTACCAACTGAGCTACCCAAGCACGACTCACGCCCCGTCCTCACAGCTTCACCTCTGCCAGTACCTCGTCTCCTGCCTTCCAAACTTAACAGAAGCTCTCCTTTACATTTCTTTCATGCAATTGAAAAATTCTCACCCTGTAGGTGACACAATGAAGCCTCCCCTTTTTTTCTGCTATCTGAATGCTGCCTGGCCGAAATCAGTTACGGTGAGGCGAAATATTCATGTGACTAAAGAAATAAAACAACGCACTGTATGTCTTAGTTTGCAAAAGCTCCAGTCAATGAGCGTTGATACTTTGCGAACGAGTGACACAGTTTGCGACAGGTATGCCATTGCCAGTCCACGTCAGCTGCTAACTAATCCACCAGGAACGGCTGGCCAGGGTGCGCCCTGCCAGGGAGAATCAGAATCGTACGGCGCTGGGCTTCCGGCACGGCGCGAGCGGGGCGCCGTATCTGGGCACAATACGTGGGGTTGACTGGGGGGGTGGGGTTGGATAGGAGGGAGGGAAGCTGGGGAGTGGGGGACGGGAGAGGAAGGCTCGGGTCTAGCTAGCTGCGCCGTCGTTATTGCAGCAGCGCGTTCGGCACAAGAGGTGGGCAAACAGACGCGGCGATCCGGGTGTCAATCGCCAGATTAGATAACAGAGGAGCGCGTCGGGCGCTCTGTTTGTGGACTCTGTCGCCGCAGCCCCACATCTGCGACGCCTAAGCTCGCCACAGTGCGTTCACTTTCTTTTCCTTTCCTATAATTCGTATAATGCGAGTAACTGTCTACGACACCACATGTGCAGCACCTGGGAAACTGACACGTGGTTAGTCCTCAGCGTCAGTTCACCCATAGGAAATCTGCCATCTGTTTTACTGTGGACATTTTAGGTGGACTTACAGGGCCAAAGTAGTCTGACGGAGACGCCAAAGAAATGGCCTACAACAAGGAAGTCCGAGAGCGTGCTGAAAAGTAATGCCTCCGAACTTTTTATTCGGTTCTCAATACTGTCGTGCATCTACTCGGTCCACTTTGCCGCTTCGCTGACGCAAGTTACAACCCTCTGCCGCTAAAGGGCTCCGGATTTCAATGTGTAACATAGCACTGTGTAACTTAACTACGTAGGTGCGTCAAAAACAGTGTGCTGTAATCGAATTTCTGACACCACAAAAAAAGCCTCCAGTTGAAAACTGTTGTGTACATAGCTCCGCGTAGTCAGCACGTACACAACTTTCCCACTAGAGCGCGCCCCGCTAAGCACAACATTGCAGGCGCAGCGTTCGTCCGTCTCCGCACTACGAGATGGCGCTGCCTTAGAGACGGACCAAATTCTGCTTCCATCGATCCGCGTATTAATATGTAACGCAGCCAATGAGATTGCTGCTAACGTATAACCTTTTCTCCCCGCGGATCACCCTCGTGCAGTGATACCTGAACGCGCTAGGTATTATAACGAGTGTACAGACCTCCGATTAGTCAGTCTGCATTAGTCTGTACCAGTCTATAGTCAAGTTCCAGTCTGCACCTAAGAAGATTATCGCATTCCTGTACATAGCCGTGAAGATACATGTAGAGACACTACATCAAGTATGAGAGATATGTGAGAGTAAGATTAACGTACCAAGACCAAAGGAACTTCAGATTGTCAGTTGTAAACAGCATCCAGAATCAAGTTACGTAATGTCTATGCTTTTTATTATTTTAATAAATGTGTGTGAAAATTAATCAAGTTCTGTTTAAAGTTGGTCACCGTCAATCTGCTACTCTAAGCGTGCAAGTGGCATTTCTATCGTCTGACCTAACGGCAGAAGATAAATACACCACGATTAGACCACGAGACATATTGCTGACACTCGCCTACTTCGTTAGAGCGGCAAGTCAAATAATCTGATGGTGTGTGTACCGAAAGTCTTACAGTACGCACACCACATAAACCATAGAAGAATAAATGCTGTGTATAATGATGGCTGTATCCATATCCATACTTTGCGGCGTTGGGTTTTTCGTATCCGTAATGAAGGGAACGGTGGAGCTAGTCCCTAAAATGTATGGCAGAGCCTGAACTCGACGATCATGTACGGCAGGTGAGGAGACACGTCGGAAACAGTGAAACAGGGGAAAATATCTAACAACACTGAAACAGCTCTAAGATAAGTGTGGCATATCACGAGAGCGTGTACTGGCCATCGCTGCAGAACTTTGTGCATGGTGGTTGCCTCGAAATTTCTTCCTGACGGAGGAGACAGTATACCTGTGGACAATTTATTTTGCGTTTCGAGCATTAAGGTGACGAGTTCCTTAACGGCATTTTGACAGGTGATGGAAGCTGGGTTCACCATTTTGACCCCGAAAACAAAAGCATAAAAGCAGTTCCGCCACAAAGGATCACTGACGGCAAAAATGTTCAGGACCATGCCATCAGCAGGTAAAGTCATGTTCACAGTATTTTGGGATGTTCAATGTGTGGAGAATTGGCAATTCATGCCTAGGGATACTAAAAATTCCTCAGAAAACCACAGAAAACTAAAAGCACGAATTCGAAGAGCTATTCCACATGTGACTCAGCAATACATTGCCAGACCACACACGACCGCTCTGACATCTGCAACAATACAACGCCATGGGTTCGCTGTCATCAATCATCCTCCTTGGAGTCCCGACTTGGCGTTATCCGATTTTGGCTCTGAGCACTATGGGACTCAACTGCTGAGGTCATTAGTCCCCTAGAACTTAGAACTAGTTAAACCTAACCTAAGGACATCACACACATCCATGCCCGAGGCAGGATTCGAACCCGCGACCGTAGCGGTCCCGCGGTTCCAGACTGCAGCGCCAGAACCGCGCGGCCACTTCGGCCGGCGTTATCCGGTTTTCATCTTTTTCCAAAACATAAAGAAAATCCTCGAGGACTTCACTTTGATAGTGATGAAGCAGTTTCACCGACTGAGGCCTAGTGACGGTCCTGGACATCGTAAACTCCAGCTAATGGCGTTATTCTGAATATTGCCTAAGACCAGACCGAAACAGGCCATTTTAAATAAAATAACCATTGCAATCTACACTGTTTTTCACTAATTTTACATTAAATAATCATTTTCCAGGTTCAGGTCCAGATGAAGTTTCCTCAATACCAACAGCAGCAGCTACAGCAGGGAAACAATTGTGGTTTTTCGACTTGAGAATAACTCTACTTAGGTTATCCTTTCGGGAACACTACCACCTGGCCATGAACAGCATTCGACTGTATGGATACCACTCAGCCGATTTCCTTCTGGAGCTGGACAATCCACAGGAGGAATCTGCAGAAATGACATTTCCCTGTGGCTTCGGAGAACCACAGACCATGGATTGCTAACAATGCCCTGCATCTTCCACAGAACAAGATCTCTGTGCAGAACTGAAGTTGCAAGGCTCTGGTCAACTGTAGTGTAACTTGAGAATCCTTTCTTTTATTTGCTTCTAATGGGAATTAAAACTTGAAGAGATTATTGCAAAAGGCTTAGATGGGAAAAGAGTAGTATGTATTGGTGGAAAGAGAATAGAATCTATAATAATTGCTGATGACATGGTATTAGTGGCAGAAAGTGAGCGGAAAGTGAATAACATGCTGAAAGATCTGAATAAAGCTTGTGTGGAATATGGGATGCAAATAAACACAGCAAAAACAAAGAGTATGATCATCAGTAAAAGACGTAGACTGTCCAATATTGAAATAGGACAATCTACCATTAGCCTTAGTAAGTGCATTTAAATATCTTGGAAGCACAATAACTGAAGACTTGAGATGTCACCAGGAGGTGAAAACATTCAACAGAATGAGGAGACTCTTATGTGGAAAATTAGATAAAGGTATAAGGAAAACGCTTGGAAAATGTTTTGTCTGGAGTGTGGCACTATATGGGGCAGAAACATGGATTCTGAGATGAGAGGATGAAAAAAGGTTAGAAGCATTTGATACGTGGATGTGGAGGACAATGGAGAGAATAAGCTGGATAGAAAGAGTGAGTAATGAAAAAGTATTGGAAAGGGTTGGTGAGAGAAGATGTCTGCAGAAGGTTGTAAGAGAAAGGAAAAAGAACTGGTTGGGACATTCACTGAGAAGGGAGTGCTTGCTAGCAGATGCCTTGGAAGGATTGGTTTGTGGGAAAAGACTGAGAGGAAGAAGGAGATACAAGATGACAGACGACATAAATGGAAGAGGAAATTATGCATACCTGAAGAGAGTGGCAGAACATCGGACAGCCTGGAGAACTACCATGTGAAAACCTGCCTTTTGGCAGAACACTGATGATGATGAATGGTAATTGCCATGTATTTTTACTGAAACATCCTAGCAAATTGAAACTGTGTACAGGATTGGTACTCGAACCTGGAATCTTTGCCTTTCACGGACAAGTGCCCACCGGCTCTACTATCCAAGCATGACTCACGACCTTAGCACGACACACGACCCGCCCTCACAGCTGTACTTCCGCTAGTACCTCATCTCCTGTCTTCCAAATTTCATAGAAACAATCCTGATTACGTTATGGGACTAGCATTACCGGAAGAAAGTATATGTCGGAGATATGGCTTAGCCACAGACTGACTCGAATACATATGTAACTAAATGGTTCAAATGGCTCTGAGCACTGTGGGACTTAACTTCTGAGGTCATCAGTCCCCTGGAACTTATAACTACTTAAACCTAACTAACCTAAGGACATCACACACATCCATGCCCGAGGCAGGATTCGAACCTGCGACCGTAGCTGTCCCGCGGTTCCAGACTATAGCGCCTAGAACCGCTCGGCCACCCCGGCCGGCATATGTAACTAAAGTAATACCCCCCGAAGGATTACACTCAGGTATTTGTAAAAGTTGATCGATTCCGGTTGTTTTTCCTTTAATGAAGTACAAAATTTTAAATTTCTGAACATTTACAGCAAGTTGTTACTTACTCTCTGCATTACTCTAAATCTTATCAAGGTCTGACTCAATACTTGCGAAGTATTTTTCAGACGATACTTTGTTATACGTGACAGAGCCAGAACGAAAATGTTTGTAGTACGTATTGCTGTGAGACTTAACCATGTGTCACGCACACTTTAGTAGGTAGAAGGTACATAAGCCGGCGCCTTAAGAACTGAGGTATTTAATACTAAAAGCATATGATTCAAGATCTGTGCCTGAAGATGACAATGATTGCATTACTTACAAAAGTGTCTTCGTGTTCTGCTTCCTTACCTGAAACAGAGAGAAGATTTGTTGAACTCAGAAATACACTAACAATCTTTCATTTTAAATCTACATTCACAAGTATACTCTCAGAGTCCTATGAGTTATTCAATGATGTAATACACATGCAATGGACAGTGAATGATATATGTGAAAACTTTTTTAAAAATCCAATAAGATCGTTCACTCTCTGTTTCTTGGATAGCTTAAGTTATTAACCATTGCACTGGAGTAAGAAAATATTTAAGAGCCTTTTCTTAAAAAAAAAAAATCTTCGTTAACAATAAAATTCAGTTAATTAGAACAAAATGTTTTAAAATTTATGTCAACAGAAAGCATAACGAACAGTGAGGTTTTACCAGTACAACGTATGTTTTCTTCTCCTAATGTTACGTCTACTGTATATTTTTATATAGTATTACACTACTTTCATAAAAAAATGGAGGGAAAATGTGTTATGTGCATACGAAACGATTGCCTGTATGTAAGGCTAGTTTGAGGTTCCACAAAATGTCAATTAGACGAATCTATGATTCTTTGCATGTTTCAAAAGGAGTGCCAAAAAACCATCATCTCGATGAATGTAGAAGCTTGAGGTAAATTTTAACTTAGGCATAGGCAGACAAAGCTTTTATATGCAGAACGATCCGGTATTACATGCATGCAGATACAAGCTGTGATTATGCTGCAGTAATCCCTCATAACGCTTTTTACTTTGTTTTCCTTTTTACATCAAAGATAGAACTGCAATAGAGTAGATTTTGTTTTTGGTTACTATAGACGTTCTTTAACTGCCTTCAAAGGGATTATTATTTTTCATTTTCTGTTGTTGCGTCTTTATACTTTTATTAACATGTTGTTGAAATCCTTCCAGTCATTAGATGGACTCCAGCATGGACAACATAGTAATAGGCATCCCTGGCATAGAAAAGTAATTGAAAGATTTGCAAACAAGTAAGTCACCAGGTCCTAATGGAATCGTAGTTCAGTTTTACAAAGAGTACTCTATGACACTGGCTTCTTAGCATTTATCGTGATTCTATCGGACAGCGCAAAGCAGCAAGCGGTTGGAAAATGGTGCAGGTGACTCCACTATATAAGAAGGATAAAAGAAGGGACCCGCAAAATTACAGATCAATATTCTCAACATCAGTTTGCTGCAGAATTATTGAACGTATTCTCAACTCGAATATAGTAAATTTCCTTGACACGAGAAATTTTCTGTCCACAAATCAACACCGTTTTAGAAAAGAACGCACGTGAGAAACTCACCTTGCCCCTTTCTCTCATGATATCCTGCGATCTGTGTATGAAGGGCAACAGGCAGGTTTCGTAATTCTGTATTTTCGGAAAGCGTTTGATGGTGCCCCACGGCGAAGCTACGAGCATACGGAATAGGTTTCCAGACATGGAAGTGGCTCGAAGACTTCATCTGTAACAGACTGTCCTGGACGGCGAGTGTTCACCAGAGACAAGGGTATCGTGAAATATGTTCCAGGGAAGGGCGATAGGACTGTTACTATTCTTTGTATACACAAATCATCTGATGGAGAGGTGAGCAGCAATCTGCAGCTGTCTCCTGATGATGCTGTGATGTACGAGTAGGAGTCGTCGTTGAGATACAAGATGACTTAAATAAAATTTCTATTTGTTATGGTGACTGGCAGCTTGCTCTAAATGTAGAAAAATGTTAGTTAACGCAGTAAGTAAGAAAAACAAACTCGTAACACAGATGCAGCGTTAACAGTGTGCTGCTTGGTACATTCACGTCACTTAAACATCTGGGCGTAACGTTGCAAAGAGATATCAAATGGAACGAGCATTTAAGGATTGTAGTAGGGAAGCCGAATGATCGACTTTGGTCCACTGGGAAAATTTTTGGGAAGTGTGGCTTATCTGTGAAGGAGACTACGTATAGAACACCAGTGCGACCCTCTCTTGAGTACTGTTCCATTGTCTGGGATCCCGTCCAGATCAAATTAAAGGGAAGCATCGAAACAACGCAAGTACTGCGGCGGGCCTTCTGGTACTCAAGTGGGAATCGAGGAACACTACTGAAATTTTTTTAGAGAATCAGCATTTCAAGCTGATTGCAGAACGATATAACCGCTGCCAACGACCATTTCGCATAAGGACCACTGAAATTCAAAGAGGAATTCGGATTCGTACAGAATTCACAGGTGGTCTAAGGAGCCGGCACGGTAGCTCAGCTTGTTCAGTCAGAGAGGCGCTGGCCCTCTGTAATAAAAAAAAAAAAACTGAGTTAAGGAATCAACGATCAAGTTGAACTGATGTCGGATGACGTCGGCCTTGTCAAAGAGGACGGAGGAGCGGACAGAGGTTCAGGGCACTCTATTGTCCTAGTGGTGGGGAACTGCCCCTAAAGGCGGAAGAATCAGCAATGATCAACACCATGAGGATGCAGAAGGCAATGGAAACCACTGCATTAAAGACAAGTAACGTGTATCCACAGGATATGTGGCTTGCAATTGAAGAAGTGTCATGATGATCTCCCCATTGGCAAAAGATTTCAGAATAGTCTCCCATTCGGATCTCCGGGAGGGGACTGCCAAAGGAGAGGTTACCATGAATAATCAACGGAAAGATAAAGTTCTGCGGGTCTGGGCGTGGAATGTCAGAAGCTTGAACGTGGTAGGGAAACTAGAAAATCTGAAAAGGGAAATGAAAAGGCTCAATCCAGATATAGTAAGGAACAGTGAAGTGAAATGGAAAGAAGACAAGGACTTCCGGTCAGATGAGAAGAAAATGGCATAACGGGAGTAGGATACGTTATGAATTGAAAGGTACGGCAGAGACTGTGTTAATGTGAACAGTTCAGTGATAGTGTTGTTCTTATCAGGATCGACAGAAACCAACACCGACAACGATAGTTCAGGTATACATACCGACCTCAGCATGGGTTGTCGGTGTTGGTTTGCTGTCGATTCTGATAAGAAGCTGAAGAGATAGAGAAAGTGTATGAGGGTACTGAAACGGTAATACAGTATGTAAAGGGAAATGAAAATCTAATAGTCATGAGGGACTGGAATGCAGTTGTAGGGGAAGGAGTAGACGAAAAGGTTACAGGAGAATATGGACTTGGGACAAGGAATGAGAGAGGAGAAAGGCTAATTGAGTTCTGTAACAAGTTTCAGCTAGTAATAGCGAATACTCTGTTCAGCAATAAGAAGAGGAGGAAGTATACTTGGAAAAGGCCGGGTGATAAGGTAAGATTTCAGTTAGATTACGCCATGGTCAGACAGATATTCTGAAATCAGATACTGGATTGTAAGGCGTACCCAGGAGCAGACATAGACTCAGATACAATATAGTGGTGATGAAGAGTAGGCTGAAGTTTAAGACATTAGTCAGGAACAATCAATACGCAAAGAAGTGGGAAAGGGAAGTACTAAGGAAAGACGTGAAAAAATTGAAGTTCTCTAAGGCTATAGATACAGCAACAAGGAATAGCTCAATAGGCCTTACAGTTGAAGAGGAATGGACGTCTCTAAAAAGGGCCATCACAGACGTTGGGAAGGAAAACATAGGTACAGAGAAGGTAATTGCGAAGAAATCATGGGGAACAGAAGAAATACTTCAATTGGTCGATGAAAGGGGGAAATGCAAAAGTACTCCGGGAGACTCAGGAATAGAAAAACATAAGTCGCTGAGGAGTGAAATAAATAGGAAGTGCAGGGAAGCTAAGACGAAATGGCTGCAGAAAAAATGTGAAGGCATCGAAAAAGAAATGATCGTTGAAAGGGCAGACTCAGCATACGGGAAAGTCAAAGCAACCGTCGGTGACATTAAATGCAAGAATGATAACACTAAGCGTGCAACGGGAATTCCACTGTAAATGCAGCGGATCGGTGGAGAAAATACAGTGAAAGCCTCTATGAGGGGGAAAATTTACGTGATGTGATAGAAGAAGAAACGGGAGTCGATTTAGAAGAGATAGGGGATCCAGTATTAGAATTGGAATTTAAAAGAGCTTTGGAGGACTTAGATCAAATAAGGCAGCAGGGATAGATAACATTCCATCAGAATTTCTGAAGTCATTGAGGAAAGTGGCAACAAAAGGACTATTAACGTTGGTGTGTAGAATGTATGAGTCTGGCGACATACCATCTGACTTTCGGAAAAGCATCATGCACACAATTCCGAAGACGGCAAGAGCTGACAACTGCGAGAAGTACCACACAACAGCTTAACAGCTCATGCATCCAATTTGCTTACAAGAATAATTAATATACAGAAGAGTGGAAAAGAAAATTGAGCAAGCGCTAGATGACGATCAGTTTGGCTTCAGGAAAGGTGAAGACACGAGAAAGGCAGTAAAATATCCGATGACGAACGGAGCCAGGAGGACATCAAAAGCAGACTAGCAATGCTAAAAAGGGCATTCCTGGGCAACAGAAGTCTACTAATACCAAATATCAGCCTTAATTTGAGGTAGAAATTTCTGAGAATGAACGTCTGGAGTACAGCGTTGTACGGTAGTGAAACATGGACTGTGGGAAAACCGGAACAGAAGAGGATCGAAGCATTTGAGATGTGGTACTACAGACAAATGTTGAAAATTAGGTGGACCTCATAAGGGAAGGAATGAAGGAGGTTCTGCGCAGAATCGGAGAAGAGAGGAATATGTGGAAAAGACTGATAAGGAGAAGGAACAGGATGATAGGACATCTGTTAAGACATGAGGGAATGGCTTACATGTTACTACAGAGAGCTGTAGACGGCAAAAACTTTAGAGAAAGAGATTGGAATACATCCAGCAAATAATTGAGAATGTAGCACAGGAGAGGAAATTGTGTAGGGCCGTATGAACCAGTCAGAAGACTGATGAAAGAAAAAAAAGTGGCATATAGATAGTGGCATTCCCCTCGCTCCATTTTCGAGAGGAACAAGAAAGAAAATGGCTACTAGTGATGCAAGGTTCCTTCCGCCACGCACCACACGGTGACTTGCGGAGTATGTATACGGTACAAGGAGACGAATCTTTCCGAATAAGCAAGCAGTGTAGTAGTATTGGAATTCGATGATGTATCAGCAGTTCTGTAGCACAGAGTGGAAAAATCATTTCTTTCTGCCTCACAGCCTCGCATCGCTTAAGCCGTCGGCACACGGACCGTGCTGTCGAACGTTAACGTTGAGGGTGCCAAGTTCAACGTGCTGCTGAACGCTCAGGGACGATGCGACTTGTGCATACGGTACGTGGGCCCCAACGTGGTATACGCGATCGCAACGCACTCCAGCGGCAGTTGAGGGATGTTTTTAGTTCGTAAATCACACTGTTTACTCAACGGGCGCGCGTAAAATTTCCACGTTAGCTCTATTAAAACGCACATTTCTTCCATCGTCCGCGAAAAGGAAAACACCATGACCAATGAATAAGGACACAGGCTTATAAAAGTGCCATTACAAATAGTGCGGCACAAATTTGGAATACTTCTTCGCATAAGATAAACATTATTTCGTCATTCCTACATTTTAGTAAAACCCCAAGGTCAGTCTTACTTGATCACTGTTCCTGCCCAGCAGCAGGATCTTTGCAATATGTGAATTACGAAGCGTAAAAGAATAAGGAGCAAAATATCTTTATACAAGTAGCGCAAGCTGTCAAAAAAAAAAAAAAAAAAAAAAAAAAATATTATAGTATGTACTTATATTAAACTAATAATAAAGTACCAAAACGTGATAAAACGTGAATGTCAGGAAAAAAATTAGGAAGTGTGAAGACGCGAACCACCGCCCCAACAAACAACTTAACACAGGTCAGTGACGCTACACTTTACACTGAACCAATACCACAGCCCCCGTATCAGACATAATGTACTAGCTCTTGCTGAAAATCTTAGTCGTAGATATGTTACTAATTGCAATATAATTATAACAAATTGTACCAAGAACAATGCGTTTTGGGTGGATCTTCAGTGTGTCGATGCCTTCAAGTAGCCTACTCTCATAATACGCATGTTACAATACTTCTTTTGCCACGAATACGATGTTTCTCATTATTGTATTGGAACGAATCACACAGTTTTCCAGTAAGTCGAAATTTGCTGGTGCTCAGAAACGGCAAATATACGTACAGGCTTGAGACGAATGCCAATATGGCGCCTCACAACTCTGTACTGAAGGGAGACGGCGTGCGTGTGACGTAGGTGGCGCTGTGCCATCACATTGGTCAACGCTCAGACGCACGCTCAGAATATCTGACATGCCAGATATTGCTCTGCACGTTCGGAAAGACTCGCGAACGTGCTATTCCACGGTATGACGTCAGAAACTCGGGCGATGCATGGGCCCTTTGCTTGATACCGACTCTCACAGCACCGACTCCCATAGCTGTGTCTCTGAGGGGGAAAAATTCCCTCTCGACGGCCACTTTCATGCCAGGTGACGGCTAGCCGCTGAATTATTCGCCACTTGGCCCCGTGCTCGTGTATTATTAGCAACAACGTCGGCAGTGCCTGAGGGGTGCAGTATACTGCCAGCCTCGGACAGCCCCTCGTCCAGGTGGCGGTCACCACTAACCGACGTGCGCCGCACGTCTTCTGCCCGAGACACGAGCTCCGCTGGCAGGTAAATTTATTCATGAGCGGCGCGGCCGCAACCCGGCGACTGGCCGTCTGGCATCAACCCTCCCTCCCCTCCCACCCCCCACCAACCCCTCGACGAACAACCCCACGCCATCCGTGGCTAACCTGGTCCTTCTTGAAGAGAGCCAAAGCCGAGCGCGCACGCACAATGACATCGGCCCACGGGCGCCGAAAGCGCGGCCCTGAAAGGAACCCTCCCTGCGGGCAAACTGAGTGGTTCCTTGGTTCCTCCGCCAGCGGTGCTCGGAAATAAGCCCGCCCCGAGGCGGGGCCGCCGTGGCGCCGCCAATAACGTTGCTATATTTCCTCCTTTAGTGGCGAATTTCCGCGATATTGCTATACAGGACGAGCAAATGCTCCCGCTGCAGGAAGAACACGGGGAGGGCAGGCGCCGACATTGAGTGACGAGATGCCAGCCCGTACTGACGCGGCAACTCTATCGCGCGATGCTTCTCTCCGCATTGTGCACGGAGCCTGAAAAAAAAAATTGTTTTTGGCCTTTGGTGTTATTATTCACCGTGTGGATGTACCTGTGAGTCTGTAGCTAGATCTGGACCAACTACGCCTACTGACAGACTGGGCGCTACCTGGAATCCAAATGCTGGAGGAAGCTACGCAACGGATTTCATTTAATGCAGTTTACGATGAAGTGGCCGTAGCACTGAATCACAGGTATTGCCACTCGCATAATTTTATTTCATTAATTAATTACAAACTGACAGGGTCCAGGTAAACCCTCAAAATATTTATTGCAACTTATTGTGTGCACAGGCGCTTCAATCTGGAACCGCGCCGTCGCTATGGTCGCAGGTTCGAATCCTGCCTCGGGCCTAGATGTGTGTGATGTCCTTAGGTTAGTTAGGTTTAAGTAGTTCTAAGTTCTAGGGGACTGATGACCTCAGAAGTTAAGTCACATAGTGCTCAGATCCATTTGAACCATTGTGTGCACAAACAGAACATTGCAAAATGTAATTAAGCAGACGTCAGCGACACATGACTGAAACATGAAATCAATACAAAAGCACACTAATAGGTCTGACAACGCTATCAGATGAGGATGCAAGCCGCCATTCCGTACTGCTTATCAATTTATACTTCATTATTAGTTGCTACAGTCTGGCTGGTTGGAAATTAGGCATCGGACTTTCATAAGCAGCCAGTTTTGGAGTGTGAACTCACTCCCAAGGTTCATGCGCCGATAACTGAAGTTTTGACGGTGAACCTACGAAGAATGCCCTATCTATTCTCCCACTCTGTTCTGTAATTCATTTCCTTCGAAAATTCCAATAATGTTGCAGAGGTTGCAGTACGTGAACACTTTCGTACAATAAAATTTATTTCACTTGAAATTCTTGTTCCACGTTCCTGTATCAAGGAAAGAATTGCAGTGGGGATAAAATGCATGTATTCCCTCACTGAGATTCTCAGCTCAGAATCTATATCAGCGAATACTAAGACGAGAATCTACACTACTGGCCATTAAAATTGCTACAACAAGAAGAAATGCAGATGATAAAGGGGTATTCGTTGGACAAATATATTACACTACAACTGACATGTGATTACATTTTCACGCAATTTGGATGCATAGATCCTAAGAAATCAGTACCCAGAACAACCACCTCTGGCCGTAATAACGGCCTTGATACGCCTGGGCATTGAGTCAGAGCTTGGACGGCGTGTACAGGTACCGCTGCCCATGCAGCTTCAACACGATACCACAGTGCATCAAGAGTAGTGACTGGCGTACTGTGACGAGCCAGATCCTCGGCCACCATTGACCAGACGTTTTCAGTTGGTGAGAGATCTGAAGAATGTGCTGGCCAGGGCAGCAGTCGAACATTTTCTGTATCCAGAAATACCAGTACAGGACCTGCAACATGCGGTCGTGCATTATCCTGCTGAAATGTAGAGTTTCGCAGGGATCGAATGAAGGGTAGAGCCACGGGTCGTAACACATCTGAAATGTAACGTCCACTGTTCAAAGTGCCGTCAATGCGAACAAGACGTTTTGCCATTCGTGCACCCAGGTTCGTCGTTGGATACACCATTGCAGGCGCTGCTGTCTGTAATGCAGCGTCAAGGGTAACCGCAGCCATGATCTCCGAGCTGATAGTCCATGCTGCTGCAAACGTCATCGAACTGTTCGTGTAGATGGTTGTTGTATTGCAAATGTCCCCATCTGTTGACCCAGGGATCGAGACGTGGCTGCACGATCCGCTACAGCCACGCTGGTTAGATGCCTGTCATTTCTACTGCTAGTGATACGAAGCCGATGGGAACCAGCACGGCGTTCCGAACTACCCCCCTGAGCCCACCGATTTCAAATTCTGCTAACAGTCATTGGATCTCGACCAACGCGAGCAGCAATGTCGCGATACGATAAACCGCAATCGCGATAGGCTACAATCCGACCTTTATCAAAGTCGGAAACGTGATGGTACGCATTCCTCCTCCTTACACGAGGCATCACAACAACGTTTCACCAAGGCTGTTTGTGTATGAGAAATCGGTTGGAAACTTTCCTCATGTCAGCACGTTGTAGGTGTCGCCACCGACGCCAAACTTGAGTGAATACTCTGAAAAACTAATCACTTGCGTATCACAGCATCTTTTTCCTGTCGTTTAAATTTCGTGTCTGTAGCACGTCATCTTCGTGGTGTAGGAATGTTAATGGCCAGTAGTGTATAACACAGTAAATTGCCCAGCAAACACGTACAGTTGAAAAACCTGGAGCGTGAAAAAACGCGAAAAGGAAAAACTATTAATATTTGAAAGGGAAGTGATCAGGAAGACATGGGGACTATTCTTAGATAAAGAAGCTTGGAGAAGAAGGAGGAATGAGGAAATCTACCTCTTAGTGTAACAACCAACAATACTACAGAAGCTGAAGAGCAAAAGAATCCAGTGGGCAGGCCATACAGCCCACACGCCAGAAGAAAGACAGGCGAAGAAAGCATTCGAGGGAAACCAAACACCAGACGGCTCATAGGACGACCAAGAAAGCGATGGATGGACGACCTGGCCAAGGATCTGGCAGACCTAGAGATTGAAGACACCTGGAGGAGCCGAGCACAAATTAGAAAGGAATGCAGGAACATTGTGGAAGCAGCGCGTGGTCGTCAGGGCCTGCGACCGCTGGATGTGTATGTATGTATGTACGCATACATGTGCCTTCTTGTTCTGATTGCACTCACACTACAATTACAGTCACTCATCTGCACTGAAGAGCCAAAGAAACTAGTACACCTGCCTAATATCGTGTAGATCCCCAACGATCATGCACAAGAGCCGCAACAGGACGTGGCATGGACTTGACTAATGTCTGAAGTAGTGCTGGAGGGAACTGACACCACGAATCCTGCAGGGCTGTCCATAAATCCGTAAGAGTACGGAGGGAGGGGGAGGGGGGAGTGGTGGAGATCTCTTCTGAACAGCACGTTGCAAGGCATCCCAGATAAGTTTAATAATGTTCACGTCTTGGGAGTTTGGTGGCTAGAATGTTGCAGCCTTCGATCTTTGGCCGTTTACGGTTCGGTTGCTACATGGGTGACCGAGCCCTTCGTGTCTGGCCCCACATGGATCCGTCACGTGCTCGCTCCATGTCTGATGTCCGGACTGCGGGTATGCGAATAGCCGAGCATGACCGCTCATAGGTGACGTCTCAAATCCGACACTAGGATGGGGCATAGCATCTGTAACGCTGACTTCTTGATAATTTGCATCTGGTAAAATTAATTCTTGGCCTAGTTCTTTAAAACCTTCACCGGAAACAGTATTAAAAGGCCCCATATCTTTAGTACACATTGGAACGAACGTTGTTGTTATACTATTTCTTTTTACTACTGTAGGTAATTCTGAAGCAGCTGTGTCAATATGGGATTTCTTACAACTATGTTTCTTTAACTGAGTTGTTCCCGACTTGAAACACTTGTAGATCAGTTTATGCAAAATACGTCCCGGTGGACGTTCTATTTTCATTTACAACGAATACAAATGTATTCCATGCGTTTTTAGACCCTTCCGTTTCTTCAATTTGTAAGCATTGGTTTCAGTTTTACTTCTTACTGCACTGTCTTCCTCACACTGCATGATTACAAACATACGACAAATTAAGCCTGTGTTCGCGAGAAATACATTGTTTATCTCCCAAGATTCCTGTGTAACTTCTTCTATACATTTCTATAGGTTATTCCGGGTTGTTACGTTCCTAGAAAGATTCAGAATGCCCGGCGATCATAAAAACTTGGAGTTCTTGGAAAAACGTTTTGTCTAAGGAGCGCGTGATTGATTCTTTTGTAAAAAGTTTTTTTGTTTATTTATAGACACTATCACATGTTTATGACACATAGAGGACGCGCGCTTCTAGCGCAAAGAGAGTGAAAAAATGTGTGTGAAATCTTATGGGACTTAACTGCGAAGGTCATCAGTCCTTAAGCTTACACACTACTTAACCTAAATTATCCTAAGGACAAACACACATACCCATGCCCGAGGGAGGACTCGAACCTCCGCCGGGACCAGCCGCACAGTCCACGACTGCAGCGCCCTAGACCGCTCGGCTAATCCCGCGCGGCCAAAGAGAGTGAACAGAATCTATCAAAAAGCCTAAAATATACTAATTTACTATTAATATTTAGGTCAAATGTACATAAAATTTAAGATTACAGAATAGTTCGTTAAATCATTAAAATAACATTTCAGAACAAGGCAAAAGCAGTGCTACAGATTAAAATAGCAGTAGCAGTAGCACTTGTAGAGTGTATCTCTGACGCCCGATGGCGCTTTATTTCCGGCTATTGCCTGTTAATGCCGTTGTTTATTGGTACGACAGGGACGACACTTGGTGTTCCTAAGTAGAGTTAACTGTGATCGCTGTACGGAAGCGCCAGAAGAAAAATTACAGGTGTTTCAGCAAGGTCTGTGGCGAAAGAATTATCATTAGCGTAACTCGAGCTAGAAAATAAGAGCATAATAATTATCATTGGCACAACTCGTCCACACTGGACTCGCATTCGGAAGGACGACGGTTCAATCCCGCGTCCGGCCATCCTGATTTAGGTTTTCCGTGATTTCCCTAAATCGATCCAGCCAAATGCCGGGATGGTTCCTCTGAAAGGGCACGGCCGACTTCCTTCCCCATCCTTCCCTAATCCGATGAGACCGATGACCACGCTGTCTGGTCTCCTTCCCCAAACCAACCAACCAACCAACCAACAACTCGTCCCAGAAAATAAAAGTAGAATTAAGACTGATGAGATCCCTATTAGCAGTATGACATATGATTTCACGAAAATGTTGTACAAATTAAATCTATATATGATACCCTCGGAGGCTTGCAGCTGCGCACTTATCGCGAGGTTGAAGCGGAACGAAAACGTTCCTTTACATAGTGATAGTCTAGCCTCTCGGCATATATGACGTCGCGTTCGCCAGCGTCGCTATGTATTGACAGCGTCCTCGTATCACTGTACTTAGGGAGTCATCAGTTAACAATGACTAAACAGTACCTGCTGATCTGCACTTGAATCCTATAGCCGCGCGATTATGTATGTGCATTATACAGGATTGTGTGGTTTGGGAGGAGTTCCAAAGCTTGTTCAAGATGCTCTGATGTCTTTCTGGGTGAGGAGGGGTTGAGGGGGGGTGGGAGTTATCCGGGGAACAGAGGAAACAAGATCCCCCCAACATACCGACAGACACAGGTAGAGTGGTAGTTCGGAAGGGGAGCGGGAAAAAGTACACGTACGTTTACTGCTTTCACACAGCACGACAGTCACTTAGCAAAAGGCTACGGAACACATAGGTACTGTATTGTTAGTTGGCCAATGTTGCCTGCGTCCGGAATCAAAACACTCATTATTCGAAGACGACCGACTTCTACCGGTTTCATCCGAACCGTGGCCGGCCGCTGTGCCCGAGTGGTTCTAGGCGCTTCAGTCAGGAACCGCGTTGCTGCTACGGCCGCATTTTCGAATCCTGCCTCGGGCATGGATGTATGTGACGTACTTACGTTAGGTGGGTTTAAGTAGTTCTAAATCTAGGGAAACCGCACCGGGGAAGCTGTCGTTTCGAATGTTTTCAACTAGTCTCCTTCATTGGGTCACCTATCATTTGACAGATCACATGCCGCCCGCCACGACTTCTTCCACTGTGCCAGCACCTCAGAGCAGCACTTATACCGTAAGTTCAATCGCCAAGCATGCAACGCTACTAACAAGGAAAGGCCTTGACAATAAAACGCCAGCAGCGTGCAACTACAGCAGTACAAGGGGATCACAGATCTTCCTCGAACCTTGTACACCTTTTGTAGGCCATTAAAACAACATGATGTGCAAGTAGTAAGGTACACTACTCTGGCAAATCCGAGAAAATCGCGAGTGAAGTTTTACGCTCTTTTATGTGTGTTATATATCTGTGAGTAGGAGCAGAACGTTAGAGTTCATGGTAGGCAAGTAGTCAGTGTGCGAGTTTCATGAATATGACGTTTATGAGGCGAAGGTCCTACTCCCCCTCAAACCTAAGTTTTAATCTATACTATCGGAAGAAGGCGAAATTTTTCAAAATGTCAACGAGGTGTGGTTTCCCTTAGAAACTCTGAACATTATTTATCGAGGTTAGACTTGGGCTTTGCAAACTTGTCCCTCGTCCTCCAAAACTTAATTAAAAGTCATAAATAGAGAAGTGACATATGAAATTCACTGCAACTTCATGAAAATACACATGGGTATTTTTCATTATATTACCTCTTCAATGTCACACAAATTAAATAATGTGACCAAGAAAAAATGTAGACTAAAAAATAAGTGTTGGTAGGATTCGTACCGTCGCCTCATCTACGACCGTCTTGCTATGCGCAATCTCTCACCACTTGAGCACAATGACTTTTTACAGTCCGGACCTTCCCACAGATACATAATAAACTCGTAAAATCTGTGCTGCGATTTTGTCGGAATTGCCTGAGTAGCGGACCTTATTACTTGCACATCATGTTGTTTTAATAGCCTACTTAAGGTGTACAAAGTTTGAAGTAAATCCGTGATCCCAACGTCGTGGCCTCCCATTGTGAGTGCAAATTAAAAACAGGGATCACCACTAACATTACGCACGGCAGACACATCCTAATTGTAACGCCTGTTTTCAATTCGCATTCAGATATTATGCCCGGCTGCTATATGTGTCCACCTACGTTTATTACATTTTGTGGTTGTCATTGAGCCAGTTGAGGTAATTACCGATTTCTTTCACTTGAAAACGGCTCTACAGCCGAAATCGCGGTAGTGAAATAAATAAACAATAAAACTTACAGTCAGACGGTGGAAATAATATCCTTTGAAACATTCTGTTATGATTGTGCCCTCCAACCAAGCAAAAATCATCAGATTTAATTTAGACTGACCTTTCGTCGATGGATCGGATCCAAAGTAAGTCCTTAGAAGGATGCTCGAGATTCGTGTGAAGCATTGCCTTATGAGGGTAAGGCTTAGCTTCTGCGGGATAAGTTATCGCGCGGCGGGCACAGTTAGTTACGGGCCAGCTAGCGGGTAGATTGGCTGTGCATAGCCGCCAGATAACACTCTGGCCCCGATACGGGAGACCGGGCCGGGCCGCCGCGTACTGGGCAAACAGCTGCCGCTAGCCGTGTGTGTGGGTGTATGTGTGTGTGTGTGTGTGTGTGTGTGTGTGTAGGCGGGACCACCGCTGCAGCCAGCCCAGCCGCTGTTTGCGTTCCGGGCTCCGCTGGGGCGACCCTTACACAGTACGCAAGCAAATCCGGGCCAAGGTCAACATTTTCCTGTACCGACACCTGAAATCACGTTCTCTTGCTGAGTTGGTGGGTCCGCTAGGAAGGGCAAGAGGGGGGGTGGGGGCAGGGGGGAGGGGGGAGAGGGAGAGGTGCAATGGAGCGAGGCTGCCCTCGCGTGCTGGTACTTGCACGCTGATATTTTGAGAGGTTTCACCTCTGCCGCTGAGCACCGTAAACCTCTACTGACCACATTTACGAATACACTCCGCAAGCCGACGTAGTGTGTTACAGCTTATAAACAATACGTCAGTAATCAAGATCGCAAAAATTATTTATATTCTTGGCATCTCGTTAGGGCTAAAACTACTAGCTATCTTCAGATTAAGTACGACAAAAATAATGTAGTGAAGGTCGCAAAAATTATTTATAATTATAATATCTGTTGATCAAGACTATAAATAATATTTCCGACCTTCATTAATAATTCTTTATAGGAATCCATAACTTTTAACGTATACATATTGTTAATATGCAGTCTACGTCAGGAAGCAACAACGCTTGGCGAACAGTACGTCGTACCAATATTATCACGCACATTATCCTGTTACATTCATCCACTGAGCGAAAGAAAAATTACTACGAGACAAAGTCATTACGATTTATCATCTTGAAAAAACAATATTACGTAAGTAATTTTTTTTTTCTTTGCAGGTACATGTCTGCAATCCTGGTACACACTGAATTTCTTACGCCACAGTGCTGTAAGAAGCCGTGGGGGAACATCCGTCTTGTAGCTGGTACGAAATACTCTTGCGTGTCATTCTCTTCGCCTCAGACAAGGACTTGCACCCAAGTGTTCCATTCTTTGTTGGATATATTCCAATCTGTATCTTACGCTACAGGTGTTACTCTCTGTAAATTATCTCCTTAGGTCTTAATAATATCCTATCCCTTCTTGATGTCGGTATTTCCCACAATTCTCTTGTACTCGCCCATTCTGCGGAGAGCCTCTTCATGCCTCAAATGCTTCGATGCTCTTCTGTTCCGGTTTTCCCATATTCCATGTCTCACTTTCACACAATGCTGTACTCCAAACGTACATTCTGAGAAATTTCTTCCTCAAATTAGGGTCTTTCTTGCCCACTAATATGCTTCTTTTGGCCAGGAATGCCCTTTTTGCCAGTGCTAGTCTGCCTTTTACATGCTTCTTGCTCCGTCCTTCATGGGTTATTTTGCTGTCTAAATAGTAGGATTCCGTAACTTCGTCCGCTTCGTAACCACCAATGCTCATGTTAAGTTTCCCGTTGTTCTCATTTCTACTACTTCTCATTGTTTTCGTATTCCTTTGATTTACTCTCAACCCATATTCTATATTCGTCAGTCTGTTCATTCCATTCAGCAGATCCTGTAATTCTTGTGCACTTTCATTGGGGATAGCAATGTCATCAGCGCAACTTGTAGTTGATATTCTTTCACATTGAATTTTAATTTTCTTTTACTTCCGACATTGCTTTTTCGATGTATGTGTTGAACCGAAGGGGTTGTGGTATCGATAACCACGATGCCACGGCGTAAGTGCAAGTACTCAAGTTGGCACTATGACCGACACCGACGATAGCGCCCAGCAGCAGGCGCTGTGCAGATCTACGAACTCCGCTGCAGATTCAGCCCATTTGAACAAGAGCAGACGGCCGGGACACTTCGGTTCAGCTTCGCTTCATTTACTTTGCTCTCCTTACGACGAGTTTGAGATTTGCTCATCATTACAAAGTTCTGTACGCCCTGGATATATTCATGCACCTGTAAACAACTTTTACTTTCTTGCAGTACCGACGTGTATTACCTTTTCCTGCTCCTACTCACTTCCTTTATTCGGCCAACCTTTCAGTTTTCAGGAGCAGACGTACGCGCCGCCTTCCAGGTTGGATACAAAAGGCGTGAAAGCCTATGTCCCTATATTATACCCCTTTTAATCCGTGCGCCTCGTCCTTGATCTTAATAACAAAATAAGATAGTTCCGCACGGAAATGGAAAGTCTTTCGCCAAACAAACCAGTATTTCCACATCTGTGGGAAATTCTGATCTAAATTTCATCTTTATTTGAGCTAATTTTCAGTACTGAATAAAGCCAACCCTACAGCTGAACAAAGGTTGGAGTAAATGATGACCATTTGGTGTCTCTAACGTTACTGGAAATTTTAAGGTAGCGAGCGCATATTTAGAAGATGTTGAAATGCAGCTTATCGTCATCTTTCGTATTTTGAGAAATGAAACATTTACGAGCATCATACAGACAGATCACCTAAACAGTTGGCTGGTATCGAAATGGGTGCAGGAGTGGGTACGATTTGGACACAGGACAGCTGTATAGCAAGAAGAATAAGTACGGGTACTTCCAGAAGGACAAAACAACGGGAATATTGCAGGAGTGCTCTACAGGCGCTCACGAATAGACTGATGACAACAGATGAAGTCTTGGCGGAGGTTACAGACTGTCACCACGAAAGGCCGAGAACAAATTGCTAGACGCTAGCGTGAGATCTGGAGTTGCCATACCAAAAACAGAGACCTGCATGGTGAAGAGACAGAGTCAATTGGGCAATGGGTGGAGTTCTGTGACCTTCAGCGGTAAATATCACTTGTGTTTGTGGTGATCAGATCGACGCCAATGTGTCCATGGTAGACCTGGTTAGCGGTCAATGGAAGGAGCTTTTGTCAAGAACCATATGCCTCCAACTTCTGCGATCATTGTGTGTAGGACCAGTGGATATGATGACAAGACTTATTTAGTGATTTCTGACTTTGGTACCAACGGCACACTCCAGCAGGATATTCAACATCTCACACTGTATCTTACACCAGAAAAGACTTGAGAAATGTACAGACTCTTGGCTGGTATGTCCAGATCCTTGGTTGGCATACCCAATCCTTTGGCTGGCATGCACCAACCCTTGGCTGGCGTTGCCAGAACCTTGCCTGACAAGCCTGAACTCTTGGCTGCCTGAACTCTTGGCTGGCATGCCTGTTCCCTTGGTCTCTCACCCATAGAAGATGTCTGGGATGCGATGGGAAGACGTATATCTTGATACCAGCCTTCAGCCAGAAATCTTCAAGAGCTGATAGAGCATGTATTTCAGACAAGCCAAGAAATTCCTCACGATCACATTTACAGACAGTTTCCACGCTACAACGTAAATAGAGTCTATTCGAGACTGTAACGGGCACACCACACTGATGTTGATGACAGACATGAGTTTCAGACGGATTGAAAGTTTCATTAGTACCAATTATGTGAATCAACAACTCTGAGAAGTTTATAAACATGGAACTGGGGCTTCATGTCGTAAAAGTGTCTATTTTCCTTAGTGTAACAGAACGAAGTTCTGGGATTGACAAGAAATTTTAATCACCGCGACTTCTCAGCAAACAGAATCCTTCCACATTTAGTACAGACGAGGGTACCACACAGCAAACAGATTCATGTAATTACTTATATTTATGGTACGTGAACTTTAGAACTTAAATATACCTCTCCCAAAGCAGTTCAATGCAACTCTCAAAATTTCTCGAGAAAATCGACCTTGAAGTTTTGCGACCAAGTTTAATGTGCTGAACTACCGCAGATGTTTTTCAACATGCAATGTGGCTCGGTGGCAAAGTGGTTTCTCGCTCCAAAGGGGCCTGTTTTAGAACCTTGGCAGATTCCAATTTTTAAGCAAAGGTGCCTATTCTATAAACATTTACGTAAATCATAAAATACAAAAAGACAGGAAAAAATTAATTTGAGATTTTTTTTAATTATTTAGTCTCGACTAACAATATTTTATACAGGATCGGCAATTAAGAACTATTGTTTGCAATAAAAACTGGATTTTTTTACGCAATATATAATTATAAATAAGAAGACATGAATTTTTCATAAAAATTACTGTTAGGTGTGCTAATTAGCATACATTTGATGAATTTTATATTTAAGTGATGTAGGTATTCGAACTGAATGGGAAAAGTTTTGATCAAAACGAGACTTGCGATTATTGGGATCGTGCGCCTTCTGTATTCTGCTCTTCACGAATATGTTAGTAGGATTTGCACCTTTGTTTAAAAATTTGTTTCCACCTGGAATCGAATTCACGCCCGCTCCTTCTGCCCCCCTCCACACACACACACACACACACACACACACACACACAGCAAGCGAGCACTCTACTCACAACCACATTGCTTACCGAAAAATATTTACCTTATTCTAGCGTGTTAAATGTCGTCCGAAGACTTCGAACTCGATTTTCTTGAGAATATGTGGAAGTTTCGTCGGACTGCTTTGGGAGAGGTATATTTGATTAGTGAACTTAGTCTACCATAAAAATAAAAACAACACGGTATTGCCTGGATATTCATTTTGACAATTTTGACCCGCCAGGTCAGCCGAGAGTGCGAATGCGCTGCTTCCTGGGTTCGGGTGGGCAAACCAGCCCCGGATCGAATCCGCCTGGCGGATTAACGGCGAGGGCCGGTGTGCTGGCGAGCCTGGATGTGGCTTTAGGCAGTTTTCCACATCCCACTAGGTGAATGCTGGGCTGGTCCCCACGTCCCGCCTTAGTTACACGCCTCGCAGACATTTGTAACACATTCGCACTATTTCATGGTTTACACTAGACGTAGACAGCTGGGGTCAATCATTCCGTCCCGGAGGGTAAGGGGTGACGGCGGGAAGGGCATGTCGCCACCGCTTAAAATATAACAACGCAAAATCCGACTTAACCATGCAGACTCTGATCAGAATGCGGGACACAGGCGCTAGCGAAAGAAGAAGAAGTTTCATTTTGACAATTTGATATCAGAAACGAAAACAAAAACTGAACCTCGAACTTCCAGCAAACTGGAATAATTGCAGGTCACCAACTTCTGTATGTGCTGTAACTGTTCATTTGCACTTCATAATAAGTATACATTTTGACATGGTTTTGCATTTTTGGAAATATCGTTTTGATTACCCAGCACAATGATTTGAAAATGGGTCCCGGTCCGAAACTAGTCGTCGAGTAAACAAAAAAATGAAATTTGCAACTTTGGATGGTTGTTTAGTAGCGCTAAAAATGAGCTGTTTTGTAATGTGATAATAAAAATTTTAATTTCCATACATTTATGAGAATACCTTTGAAACTGTGAACCATTCAAGCATCAAACTATGCACAGTGTAAAAATTTATAATTACAGTTTTCCGTACAGTTTCTGTACACTGGGGGCAGTTGATTCGCTTGACTTTAACGCGGTTTTGTAAACGTCTCCGTGTCAACCCCTCTTTATTGCTCTACAGATAGCTATTATTTCTGCCTAGAGCCGTTTGCATTTCGCAGTTGAAAACTGTCAAAAGCGCTCCCAGGAGTCAGAGATTTCCTGAAGTTGACTCGACTGTATGAGTGCCTTAGTAGTAAAGAATAAATGTATTCAAACTTCATTAACGATGCGGCATTTTTTCACGCATCTCGCTAGTTATGACGTCATACCTCCTGAACTGTGATAGTTAGGTGGTTATTACTGCGATAGCGATCGTTGCCGGACTGTAACCGATATGTGTACCAAGTTTGGTTGAAATCGGTCCAGTGGTTTAGGAGGAGATGTGGATCATATACGGCACATACATACGTCCATTTTTATAATATATATGGATTATAAAAATCCGATTGCGAATGGTCCTCCGTGGTTGTAACAGTTCTCTGAACAACGTCAATCAAGAGATGTAAAATTGGTTACGGCAGTTCGCTTACGACGAAAATATTGGAGGGGAAACTCGAGCGAAACACTTATTTCTTTTTCAGATTCGGGCCGCTGCATTGTAGTTAGAGGGAGACGCTTAGCCAGAGGGCTGCCGGTGGTCGCCAATTGTTTTTCGCGGGGAGAAACAAAACAAGAAAGGAAAACAAAAGGGAACAGCAGGGCAGTTGGCCATTCTCGGGCGGCTGCACAGGCGCAAATATTCGCTCCGGAGAGCGGTCCTGCGTGCTCGAAAATGAACACGCGAACTGGCAAAACTACGGAGAAAAAGAGCAAGAGAGAGAGAGAGAGAGAGAGAGAAATACGGCGACAAAGGCAAAATTACTGCACCAAGTAGGTGGGCAATATTCATGTGCGCAATTGGAGTCACTGGAGCCGAGCTAAATGGCGAAAACCCGCCTTCCTGCTCCAGTGGCCGCGATAGTTCGATGAATACGGGAAAACCCCCGAACGAAATATTGTGTGTGACCTGGCAAGCGGGGCGAATTGCTCCCATGAATATTGAAAACGTGCGGATTACCTCTCGATCAAAAAGATCACGTAGTGATTTATGCGCTGCTTCAAAACTGCAGTTGCCGGACTGCAGTCCTACTGTGGCCAGTATAGTTAAGGTCAACCGACGCAGACCATTATCCACTTTGTATCATTCATGGTGCTCCGGTAAAAGTATTAAAGTAGCTTAAATGTTGTGTTAATACTTTGGTATCCAGCAATTGTCGTGTTTGAAGAACTACGTAAATCATAAAGTGGATGTTTGACAGGCAGAAAAGCAGGAACCGTAGAATTTCTAAATCACGAAATTTTCAGGCAAGAAATGCCTGCAGAAGTACGACAGTTAGGCAAACTAAATTTGTAAATATGTTGTTGTTGTGGTGGTCTTCAGTCCTGAGACTGGTTGATGAAGCTCTCCATGCTACTCTATCCTGTGCAGGGCTCTTGATCTTCCAGTACTTACTACAATCTATATCCTTCTGAATCTGCTTAGTGTATTCATCTCTTGGTCTCCCTCTACGATTTTTACCTTCCACGCTGCCCTCCAGTGCTAAATTTGTGATCCCTTGATGCCTCAGAAGTCCTACCAACCGGTTCCTTCTTGTCAAGTTGTGCCACAAACTCCTCTTCTCCCCAATTCTATTCAATACCTCCTCATTAGTAATGTGATCTACCCATCTAATCTTCAGCAATCTCCTGTAGCACCAAATTTCGAAAGCTTCTATTCTCTTCTTCTCCAAAATATTTATCGTCCATGTTTCACTTCCATACATGGCTACACTCCGTACAAATACTTTCAGATACGACTTCCTGACACTTAAATCTATACTCGATGTTAACAAATTTCTCTTCTTGAGAAACGCTTTCCTTGCCATTGCCAGTCTACATTTTACATCCTCTCTTCTTCGACCATCATCAGTTACTTTGCTCCCCAAATAGCAAAAGTCATTTACTTCTTTAAGTGCCTCATTTCCTAATCTAATTCCCTCACCATCACCCGACTTAATTCGACTACATTCCATTGTCCTCGTTTTGCTTTTGTTGATGTTCATCTCATATCCTCCTTTCAAGACACTGTCCATTCCGTTCAACTGCTCTTCCAAGTCCTTTGCTGTCTCTTACAGAATTACAATGTCATCGGCGAACCTCAAAGTTTTTATTTCCTCTCCATGGATTTTAATACCTACTCCGAATTTTTCTTTTGTTTCCTTTACTGCTTGCTCAATAAACAGATTGAATAACATCGGGGAGCATCAAATATAATATTAGAAAAGAACAATCAATATATCTTAATACTTCGAAAGCTTCGTTAGACACGGTTACAACTATGATCGTGAAAAAAAGAAATAAAAAGCTCAATTGCATTCGTCATAATCGATGTTTTTCGAAAGTCTGGAACTGTGTCATCCATGATTTACATAATAGAACACTGGACTCGCATTCGGGAGGACGACGGTTCAATCCCGCGTCCGGCCATCCTGATTTAGGTTTTCCGTGATTTCCCTAAATCGCTCCAGCCAAATGCCGGGATGGTTCCTCTGAAAGGGCACGGCCGACTTCCTTCCCCATCCTTCCCTAATCCGATGAGACCGGTGACCACGCTGTCTGGTCTCCTTCCCCAAACCAACCAACCAACCAACCAACATAATAGAAAACTGCACCAGTTACGTTTCTTAAGGTATGCCACAGTGTGTTTCAGTAATTTATTCCGATTTTATGGCGCAACTATTTTCTTTGGAAGAGAAACAGAACAACAACCATCCAGGGATTGCACACTGTACCACTGTAAATAGTTGCATTAGAAAATGAGAGACCCTAAATGGCGAAGCGTTTTCTGATTTAAATCAGAAATTAAATCCGTCTAACCTCAGGATTTTGTGGGCAAAGAGAATAATTCTGAGTCGGCACTGTAAAAAAGGCACTGAGACGGCTATTGTTTTTCAAATTATGGCCACATCTACGCTTCTGTATGGGACCTTAACATAGACAGGAAAACCGAAGAGCAAAATTGTGACCCGGATCACTAAAATGGAATGTTCTACATTCCCTATACGATTAAAAGTACACGGGCACCTGTTAGTGGATATTAACATGCAGTGTGTATACACTTCACCTTTATGACGGTTTGAACTCAGCAGGGGACATAATTCTTGTGAGATGTAATATTTTCACGGCTAATTAAATATTCGGGGAGATTTCGGGATTGCCGCCGGCCGTCGTAAACTTCGTCACGATATTTAGAAGATGGCTGGTGCCCAGTCGAAATATTGTGGTGTGAAATTTACGACGACCGGCTGTACTCCCGAAATTCTTCCTCAAGGTCCGAGGCCAGAGAAAATAGTGGTGTCGCACGCGGGGTTCTGTCACCGGAGTCTGGACTGATCCAACTCGTCCCGAAGGCTTTCCAGTGTATACAGGTCGAAAATTGCCAACAGCCATGCCACGTTGGCCTTGTACAAGTCTTCCTACTGGATGCCACTTCTATGACTCACGTGTCCCTAATCCACCCCATTATCCAACCGGGAAAAACAGACCTACAATTTAACGTGGAATCCGAACCGGCTGTTGTTTCCAGCGATTCATCACATCGCTGAGAGGTCAAGGCTAGCTTAAAACGAAGGCTGAAAAGTCCGTGGCCAGACCTCGGAGATTCCAGCACGCACTTTACCATTAGATAACTACGCCAGACGCGTACATACGGAGTTCAACAATAGTAAAGTTTTAAACATGGCTGCTTGGTTCAGTGACTGTTTCTAAATTAAAATTAAAACAAATGAGCACTCGGTCACTATAACTTTTAGTCTTACTGACCAGGTTTCAGCACTTCTAAGAGTGCCTTCATCAGAATTAAAACAATTAAAATGGTCTATAACGTAGTTACAAGTTTATAGGAAAAGACATTTTTATATAAAAAGTGTATGTACTGACTAACAATAAAAGACAGAGGCAGTACTTACAAGCCACATATAAAATAATTCAGAGGCCAGAAGGGCTTCAGTCACAAAATATATAAAAAGGAATGCGTGAAGGCGAGCCACTATGGGTTGCTCGTACCTATACAGCCACAGGTTGCAATGGACTGTTAGAAGTGTTGAACCTGGTCAGTAAGACTACAAATAATAGTGACCAAGGGCTCATTTTTTTTCAATTTTATTTCAGCAATAGGTTTCGATGAGTGAGTTTGCGAGTACCGAAATATTTGGCGACATCTTCTGATTTCATTGACTTAGAAGCTTAAATTTTTCACTCCGCCAAGGCACCGTAGAAGTGACATAAATTTTAACATGATACTTCTGTCGGCTGCAAAACGCCAGGGTAGCCGAAAGCGCTAATGCACTGCTTCCTGGACTCGGGTAGGCAAGCTGGCCCTGTTTCGAATCCGCCCAGCTGATTAACGACGGCAGCGCGGGATTAGCCGAGCGGTCTCAGGCGCTGCAGTCATGGACTGTACGACTGGTCCCGGCGGAGGTTCGAGTCCTCTCCCTCGGGCATGGGTGTGTGTGTTTGTCCTTAGGATAATTTAGGTTAAGTAGTGTGTAAGCTTAGGGAGTGATAACCTTAGCAGTTAAGTCCCATAGCATTTCACACACATTTGAACATTTGATTAACGACGAGGGCCGGTGTGCCAACCAGTCTGGATGTGGTTTTTAGGCGGTTTTCCACATCCCACTAGGTGAATACCGGGCTGTTTCCCAAGTCCCGCCTCAGTTTCATGACTCGCAGGCATCTGAACATGTTCACACTGTTCCATAGATAACACTAGACACAGACAGCTGGGGTACACTAATTCCGTCCCGGAGGCGGGAGGGGCGGCAGGTAGGGCATCCGGCCACCCCTTGAAACATTATCAACCTTGCCAAATCCGATCCTAACCATGCCCCGACCCTGTGAAACCGTGGGATAAAGGCGAAAGTGAAAGAAAGACTTCTATCGGTTGCAAAGGAAAAGATGTCTTAACAGTCGGACAGACGGACAGTGAGACAGACAGACAGAAAGAGGATTGAGGTATGGAATCCTAAAACCAAATGAAAATGAGTTTGTCTTACGGTTTTTTCGTTTGAAAGCGAAAAAAAGAGTTAAAAATAATTTAGTTATTGAAAATTAACTTACGTTTCATTTGAGTTTTAGTAAAAACTTTCTGCTTCTCTTCGTACAGAAATAAATTTTAATAGCACCATTTCTTAACTTTCTTCGACTTTTTGCTGATTCCACTGAGGTCAGTTAAACATCTGTTATACCGAACTCTCAATTATTCATACTTCTTGTTAGGTGCCTTGGACATCGAATCATAGAGAGACGCCTCTATTATGTCAGTCACTCAGTGTAAATTCAAGAGCAGCTGCGCTGCGCTACGCCGGTTACGACACAGGGACTGAATCGACGTGTGATTTCTCAGCTCTGCCGCCACCCACATGTCTGGACAGCAAGACGTAATGAGCGAATTTCCCTGTCCAGTGCAGGATGACGGCTTAATTGGCGTGAGCTGTTGCAAAACCTGTTCCGCCAGCTGCGTAACCTGGAGACGGCATTCACGGCGAGCCCTGGCCCGAGACGGCACGTCCGGAATTCTCGCAGCTGGCGTGACTCTGGGAGAAGAGCCCCTGCAGGTGCTGCTGGGTACGCCTTCGCAAAATGTACAGGGCCTCCACTTCTGGTAGGAGTTCCAGTAAGCACTAGCTGCAGGAATAAGGACAACACTTGTTCAAGTATTCTCATCGGTCTAGTACCCTTGCAATGTAGGCTTAAAAAAAAAAAAAAACCAAAGAAGAAAGGTCAGTTACACCACCGATTTGGAACGAGGATGCACACCACTGTTCAGTGGTTGACGAAACAAGATAATCTGGTTGCATCTCCTGAGGTGTACCGTGAAAATTTGGCGGGCTTGTGTCCCAAGAAGCCTCAGGTCATATGTCTCTTCTTTTCATTGATATCAGACAACATGACCATGGTGGTACTGTCAGAGACATTGTAGTTCATAGACAATGTCCCACTATTAAAACGGGGAAGGCGGTTAATCATAGTGATATACAAGTACTCTCCACATCACACTGAATAATGGCGTGTGGAGTATAGACAGAGACGTAGAAATGACGAACAAAATGGTTCAAATGGCTCTGAGCACTATTGGACTTAACATTTGAGGTCATCAGTGCCCTAGAACTTAGAACTACTTAAACCTAACTAACCTAAGGACATCAGACACATCCATGCCCGAGGCAGGATTCGAACCTGCGACCGTAGCGGTCGCGCGGTTCCTGACTGTAGCGCCAAGAACCGCTCGGCCACCTCGGCCGGCGAAGTGACGAACACATGCACATGATTTTAGTATAGTGGCATCGACGTAAGACAGTGAGGAACTAGAGAGGTTGGACAAAATGATGAAACACGGCGAGAAAAGTATGCTTGAACGTAAATGAAGATGGTAACCAAGCCTACACTTTGCGCTGTTGTATTTGACACCTCTGCACTGTTGTCCATACGCTGCAAGTGTCAGTCGTGGTCAGAATAGTGAAGTGTATAGTGCATTACGTCGGAGCTAAGTCAATTAGAGCGTGGGCTAATTATTGGTGCTCGTGTGATAGTTGCTTCCATAAGCAAGGGAGCGGAAGTGTTTGGTGTTTCAAGAGGCACCGTACTGAAAGCTTATACCGCATACAGGGAAAGCGGAAAAACGTTATCCGCTATGCCACAACGCGGACGAAAGCCTGTCTTCAGTGGTCGTGACAGACAGCCATTGAAAAGAACTGTGGCAAAACATAATAGAACAACGGCTGCAAAAGTTAATGCGGGAGTGAATGTCGCACTCGCGGACCTTATCAGCACCAACACAACACGAAGGGAGCTCCAGAAGCAGGGAATTGCAGGGCGAACTAGAATTTCGTAGCCACTCATGCAAATACCAGCGACAGAACATCGTCGTGCCAAAGCCGTAAAACGAGGACTATGGAGCAATGGAAGAAATTTATTTGTCGTGTATCTCTTATATGGCACTGTTTCCAACATCTGGCCGTGTTTACGTCCCAAGAGCGAAGCATGGCTGGTGTTCGGAGATGATTTGGGGAGCCATATCGTGGTATTCCATGGAACCCATGGTCTTTCTGCAAGGTTGCGTTGCTGCCAAAAGTTATGTGACACATTGGCTGATAGGGTCCATCCTATGGTACATGCTTCTTCCCCAGTGGTGATGCTTGTTCCAAAACGACAGGGCCCTGTTCATACAGCTCCCAGCGTCCAGGACCAGTGAACTGTTGCACCTTCCCTGGCCACCACGCTCACCAGGTCTCAATACTATAGTTTCCCTAGGAGACAAGGGTGCGTGATCCCTCCCAACTCATAATCGTTACCCGAACTTGCCACTGTTTTGCAGGAATAATGGTTTAAGATTACCTTGAAAACCATACACGATCAGTATTTATCCATCCCGAGACGACTGGAAGCTGTTTTGAATGTCAGTGGTTTTCCTACACCGTATTAGGCGTGTTAATTTGTTATGTTTTCAGCTTTCCATATTTTTGTCTACCCCTTGTATGTGAAGTGTGCATGAGAGACTAATAGATGGCTGTAAAGGCAGTTAATCAAAAAACAGCGTGGTGGACGGAGTAGTAACAAAATTCTGAGCTTTTAAACCATAAGCCATGATCACTCTAGTTGAATTTCTCAGTGGGCTGTTGTTTTGATCATACTGTTAGACTTCTAAAAGTGGCAAACACATCAGAAAGATGTCGAGGAGCAGTTTGTGCAGTAAACTAAATTGCAGTCTGGCAACACATCGGGATTCTGGCAGGTTGTATGGTAATTTCATGGAACTATTAGACTTCCGAAATGCTTTGGACTCTGTACCATACCTACGCATGTTATCGAAAGTGAGATAGTACGTAGTATCAAGCGGAATCTGAATTAATGGTTTCTTTGCAGTGAAGAGGCAAAATGTTATCTCCAAAAAGGAGTCATCAACATATCTACAAGTATCTTCTGGTCTGCAGCAGGTAAGTGTGCAGAGACCATTGCTGTTCACGTTGTACATTTATGGCCTTGGAGATAACATTAATCGTAACCTCTGCATTTTTCGCAGATGACGCATTTATCTATACCGAAGGTCTTGATAAGGTTTTAAGGTGGTGTAAAGATCGGCAGCTTGCTTTAATACTCAGAGATGTAGAACTGTGCACTTTAATGTACGAATAGACGTATAACCCTATGACTACAGTATCACTGAGTCACAACTGAAATTGGTCAACTCATACACGTACGTGAGTCTAACAACGATCATTATTATTATTAACATGCTCCTTTACTTAATTACGACTTTTGTTGTGGACACAAAAATATATTTGAAATTTACAAATTTCTCTTACGATGGGTGTGACTTACAATTATTAAAAAGGTTGTTTCGAAGCTGGTAACCGAAATGAATCTGTTCTGAAATTTCCATTAAATTACAGAATTTGCAGAATACTTTAAAAAAGGGATGTAATAGTTCATTCTGCTAGCTGGCCATTTTCCGATCTTCATTAAGGAAGAACGAGAGGCTGGCGATAGAAAAAACACGAAAAAATTCTAATGTATGTACATTGAAGAATTATTCCCCAAAATATTATGCGCGAACTTCAAAAAGGAACTGTTTTATGAGCGTCTGAAGCTAAAGCAAACTGTGAATTGCAAAGCTATAAACACAAAACGCCATTGCCACAAGTCGTTACTTATACCATCACCCCTATTTATACCGATCTGAGTAAGGGTGATTTGCTGGAGTTTGAGCGCTTTTACTCATAATGCGGCCGAAAGTTTTATTTGGAGACACGCTCTAAAAATACCAAACAGCCGAAGCGAAACTGTCGACATTGCTTCAAGTTTGGCCGTATGTCAATTGAATGTAGGGCATAATGCTTTAACGCACGTGGCAAAAGCCCTTCAAATCAAAATAGGCAATGAAGTGCGCCGATTCTGTGAAGATAAAGACTCCAGCGGCGATGCGCTCAGCGTATCTATTTAATATAGATTTTAGATTAGGAGAGTTCGGTAATCTGGTGCACAGATGGAAAGTATTGTTTCGTGGTGATTCCTTTTGTCGTCTGTTGCCAGTCTTTCTTCCATCCTTCCAGAACTGCTTTTCGTGGCATTTGTTTCACAGAGGTTATGGGCGCTTGACATAGCTACCTTCATCTTGTGATCTGGATGTTTTGCTAAGTGGTCTGCAACTTCTTTTCTGGTATCCCTCTATAACCTTTACTCCGTATGAAGTGGAAAGATCTAATAGGCTCAGTACAGAAATAATTCAAGCAGATGAAAGGCTTCAGTCCTGTAGTAAGATACAAGGAAAAGGCTACAAAACAGATGACTGAGAAAAAAACTCGTGCGAACCGCTCTAAAATATTGCTCAGGTACTCAATATTGCTCTGAGTGTCCAAAAAATGCTGCGACAAACTTCTATGGGAGGTGGCGCACGCCATAAAGATTTAAAACTGCGTAGCAACCAATGGCCACAAACGTCACGAGTAAAGTGCTAGCAGAGGTCTAATATCAGAACATTCATTTGAAACATTTAAATGAGTATATATGCCGTTCGACACAAAAACAGCTCGAATGTTGCAATAGAATCTCGAAGTTTGTACCATCCGACTCCACGTACGACTGACATCGATTGAGCATTGACTACCGGACACGTTCGAACACACTGGGAGTTCCTTTTGTTATAGCAGCTGCGCGGACGATTCTTGCGAAGAGATCCATTTCAGACTCCACAGGATCGCGATAAGTGGGAGATTTCATGTCTCCTGACAGAAATAAAGCAGGGACCGAAAATCCTGTGAGCCTAGGTGCCGGGGAACCGGTCCACCACGTCCAATCCATTCAAGCGAGAATGACCTGTTCAAACGCCAGTCCAAAATGTGCAGGCACCTCATCATTTTAGAATCACACACTGCTGGAACATCTTTAATCAAGCCATGAAGAGCCCGTTCCAGAATGATAATTCACGGTTATCAAGCGCCTCGTCCATTGCACTCAGAATTTTATACATTAAGTGCATATCGGCAAGCTCACCGCTCGGATACCGTTCCAAGTTCCTTGTATGCTGACTAGCGCTGGAATGAGGAAATCCTCAAGTTTCTCTCCAGTTCTCTCGTGTACAGCACCAACTAGCGGCGCACGTCGACTTTTATGGCTATGCTTTCCTGTGTAATTCTCACTCCTTATGAAATGCCCCATCTCCCTAGAGGTTTGTTGCCCTACACACAAAGAAGGGCAGCACAACAGTCACATGTTTGGTCAATGGGAGAGTGTCATGGAGATGCTGAGAAACTGAACTGGCAGATGTCCAAAGATAAACGAAAACTGTATGCTGCATCAACCAGCTTTCAGTGAGGATTCGAAAAATAAGCTGTGGTTCCCTGGGTGCTTCTCCCGCAGGAATCGCGAAGATAAAGTTACACTAATTGTAGCATGCACAAGGGCTTATAATCAAACTTTCTTCTTAGACTGCATAAGCGAATGAAACGGTGTGGTGTCACCGCCAGACACCACACTTGCTAGGTGGTAGTTTAAATCGGCCGCGGTCCATTTAGTACATGTCGGACCCGCGTGTCGCCACTGTGTGATCGCAGACCGAGCGCCACCACAAGGCAGGTCTCGAGTTACGGAATAGCACTCGCCCCAGTTGTACGACGACTTTGCTACCGACTACACTGGCGAAGCCTTTCTCTCATTTGCCGAGAGCCAGTTAGAATAGCCTTCAGCTAAGTCAATGGCTACGACCTAGCAAGGCGCCATTAGCCTTACATAGTTTGATAGTTATCGTATGAAATGTCTCATCAAGCACGATGTATACAACAAGGATTAAAAGTTAAGTATTCCAGCAGCTACATACTTTTCTTTATAACATTAATAAGTATCCTGTTTCAGACCTCTATCTAGCCTACTTGAGATTACGCGTGCCTTTCGGCTACTTCAGTGTGGCGTAGCTGTCTTGTTACGCCACAACAAACGGGATGAGGCATACACCCTTTGAAATGCAATACACAGTGATTTGTATGTTATAGAGGTACAGGATGGGCTAAATAACTCAGCCGCAAAATAATTCAACGACCTTAAGATAGGAAGCTCAACTTAGGCCATCCACATACGGGCAAACGATTTACGTTAGGTAGCCTGTTTTAAGGGGCATGAATTATTTTACGGGAGTGTTTTATTTTTCCCACCCCGCAGACTGTGTATCAGTGTTCGAGCCAACAGTGCAAAGAATACTCAAATGCACATCACCCTAGTTTCGGAAGACATCAATATACATATTCACACCCGAAATGGTATTGCCGACAGCTCAAAGACTTCAATAAAAATTACGATCGACAATGTCGTGTCTCAAGCAGCTACGCATCGCACTGCCACTCGCCTACATACGCGCACGTCACTTCTAGCGGTCGCAGGAGAACTTTGCATTCGAGACGCTTTCGGAGATAAGCTACAGCTTTGCCCGCGATGCCCTGAACCGCCATTCCCACAGCCATAGCCGTGTTTATACGGTCGCCTCGGATGGCGCAGCCCATGAAACGTTATCGCAGCCCGCGGATCTGGCTTCGTTGCAGGTCGGGTTTTGGACAGAACGCCGAAGCCCCGCGACCGCTGCGGGAGACTCCTGCCGCCGATGTCGATGTCGGTGTCGTTGCTGCCACGGTGGGCTACGGGATCGGCCGCGCTCATAAAGGCGCGTGCCTTCACGCCGCCCCCATAAAACGCTTTACCTCCGCCGTAAAACAATTGTTACTGCCGCCACGCGCGCCAGATAAAGTAGCGTCGCCCGCGAAACGGTCTGTGCAGCTTTGCACAGTGCGGGCTACCAGGGGTTCACACGCGCCGCTTATGCGTAGGCAGTAAGTGAATACGGTGTTACTCTTTATGTAGACCCTTGATGAGGGAACTGTGTGTTGTCTTGCAACTTAGGACAAGAAGAGTACAGGTTTAAAAAGGAAAGGTAACTGACAAATGATCTTCTTCTCCTTTTTTCTGACTTGTATCTCGTATCTTCGTGGTTTTGCTATGCTAATTATTGTCTGTGGTACCTGGTGACCGGATGCCTTTCCTCCCCACCCCTCCTCGCAGCTCGTGAAGGAATTGGTGTACATCTGCCTGCGTCTAGTATTATCCCATATCCCATGTGAAAGACTGAAAAGCGTGTAAGCGAGACGGGGCGTTGGTACCAGCCCGGTATTCAGCTAGTCGGATGTGGGAAACCACCTAAAGGCATCAAGGCTAGCAGGCACACCAGCCGGCGCAGTTAATCCGCCGGGCGGATTCGATCCGGGGGTCACCTTCAATCTCTGAACCGAAGTGCTAAAGCGCGCGACTATCCGACAGACACACATTACAGGATCCGTTGATGTAATTATTTTGCGGGGCAGGTGGGGCAACGTAGAAATTCACTGCGGAAGAATTACTTTCATTCTAGTGAAATCCGTCTGAATGCACTGAGACATCTTCATTTTCTTTTTCCCTCTCCTTTTTGAATCATCAGCCTTCTGACTGGTTTGACGCATCCCACCACGAATTCCTCTCCTGTGCCAACCTGTTCATCTCAAGAGTAGCATTTGCAACCTACGTCCTCAATTACTTGCTGGATTTCATATATTCTTCCTTCACGGTTTTTGCCCTCTACAGCTCCCTCTAGTACCACGAAAATCATTTCCTGATGTCTTAAAAATGTCCTATCATCCTGCCCGTTATCCTAGTTAGTCTTTTTCACATATTCCTTTCATCTCCAGTTCTGCACAAGACCTCCTCATTCCTTACCTTTATCAGCCCACATAATTCTCAGCATTTGTCTGTAGGACCATATTTCAAATGCTTCGATTCTCTTCTGTTCTCTTCCCAAAGTTCATGTTTCACTACCATACAATACTGTACTCCAAATGTACGTTCTCAGAAAAATCTTCCTCGAATTAAGGCCTATGTTTGATACCAGCAGACTTCTCTTGGCCAGGAATGCCCTTTTTTGCCAATGCTAGTGTACTTTTGATGTCCTCCTTGTTCCGTCCATCATTGGTTATTTTGCTACCTAGGTAGCAGAATTCCTTAGCTTCGTGTACGTCGTGACGATAAGTCCTGATGTCAAATTGCTCCATATTCTCATTCCTGCTACTTCTCATTACTTTCGTCTTTGTTCGATTTACTCTCGGTCCATATTCTGTACTCATTAGACTATTCAGTCCATTCAGCAGATCACGTAGTTCTTCTTCACTTTACTTTCACTCAGGATAGCTATGTCATCAGCGAATCGTATCATTGATATCATTTCAGGCTGAATTTTAATTCCGCTCCTGAACCTTTCTTTTATTTTCATTATTGCTTCTTCCATGTACAGACTGAACAGTAGGGGCGAAAAACCACATCTTTGTCTTACACCCTTTTTAATACGAGCGCTTCGTTCTTGGTCTTCCACTCATGTAATTCCCTCTTGGCTCCTGTACGTATTGTATATTACCAGTGTCTCCCTACAGCTTACCGCTATTTTTCTCAGAGGTTCGAATATCTTGCAACATTTTACATTATCGAACGCTTTTTCCAAGTCTACAGATCCTATTAACGTATCTTGATTTTTCTTTAGACTTGCTTCCATTATCAACCGCAACGTCAGAACTGCCTCTCTGGTGCCTTTACCTTTCCTTGTAAATTCGTAAAACGCTAAAATAATAAAACAATCGATGCTTCAGTCATTCTGGAGAGGCGTTTCTCACGGCATAGACTAATTTCGCTGCCGACTGGATCTTCAAGATGTTGTGTTCCTAACGGTGACACAAAAACGGAGTAAGTGCTTGGATTAAAAATGAAGTAGACAGGAAATCAATCATTCGGAGCTGCTGCTCAATGTATACAACGAACAAGTAATGACAGGAACAGAATAAATGTTATGAGTGGGATTAAAGTTGAGGCTGAAAGGTTATCAATGATGAAATTCGATTATGACATTGCAATCCTCAACGTGGAGAAGAGCTTCAGAACTCGTTGAAAGGAATCAAAAGTCTAATGACTGCAAAATATGGATTGAGAGTAAACTGTAAAACAACAAAAGCAATTAGAAGTAGGAGAATTGAGACAAGCGACCAACTTAACATGGGGACTACGAAGATAAGAAATTCTGCTTCTTTCGAAGCGTGGAGGACATAAAAAAGCAGACCTGCACAGTCCAAGAGGTCTATCCTTGTCGAAAGAACATTAATAAACTCAAATATTGTCGCTAATTTGAGGACGAAATTTCATAATCTACGGTTACACCATAGCACGGTATGGAAATGAATCATGAGCTGTGGGAAAATCGAAAAGGAGAGACTCGGAGAGTTTCAGATATTGTGTTGTAAAACGATGTTTAAAATTAGATGAAGTGATAAGACAACAAGTGAGGCCTTGCGGATTAACGGCGAGGGCTGTTGAACCGGGCAATATGTATATGATTTTTAGGCGGTTTTCAACTTCTCGTTAGGCAAATAGTGGGCTGTTACCTGACAGATTTTACGCAAACACTTAGAAAACGTTATCGAATTTCACAATGCGATCTGCACTAGACGCAGACGGATAGGATACATATATTCCTTGCCGGGGGGTGGGGGAGGGGGGGAGTAGTGGCTTCAGGGAGGGCATTCGGTCAGCAAACCACCAGCACTGCCAAAACGGATATAACAACACCGACCACCGGTGAAAGCGCTACACGAAAAGAGGACTGACTGTTTACGTTGGGCCCGCATCTCGTGGTCGTGCGGTAGCGTTCTCGCTTCCCACGCCCGGGTTCCCGGGTTCGATTCCCGGCGGGGTCAGGGATTTTCTCTGCCTCGTGATGGCTGGGTGTTGTGTGCTGTCCTTAGGTTAGTTAGGTTTAAGTAGTTCTAAGTTCTAGGGGACTGATGACCATAGATGTTAAGTCCCATAGTACTCAGAGCCATTTGAACCATTTTGTTTACGTTGGTTTACGACAACTTGCTTTTCGGTTAGTAGTTCAGAATTGGCTGGAAAATGGTGTCGTAGTTTTGCTTTCACTTGGCAAAGGTGTGTGCGCTATACTTGTGACTGGTCGCGGTAAAACTGCTCTGTGGTAATTTTCGAAACAAGTTATTAGTGGTGTATCCAGTGGTGTACTAAAGTCTAGTTCTTCAACTACTGAATACCTTTTCAGAGATATAAGGCATCATCGTATTTGGTTATTAATTCCAACCATAATACATAGTTTTTCAATTTCAACATTTTGTTGGCAGGGAACCAGTCACATTTTTTTAATATTTCATGAAGGAATATTTCATGTTTGGCTACATATTTCGAACCAGCTGGTTCATTTTCACATTCACATGTGCCACTAAGCAACTCAAGTCTTCATTTGCTAAGAGGCACATTTGGATTCTGACAGTCATTCTGCTAACGTTCGATAATGGTATTGCCATTATGATGTTAATTTTTGAGATCAGACGCTTTCAGTTCAGCTTCAGTACACCAGGTCTGAAAACGAATCAGTTCTTCGAAACTAGCTACCAAAGGGAGATATGTACTGCAACAGTTGACAGATTTGTTAATAAATGCTTCATAAAATAACACAGATAGACTAGATAACATGTCTACCGCACGATTAAAATTCGTGAATGGTAAAAACGATCCCCAAGACGAACATCATATTTGCAGCGACAGACTTCCGAGCGAATAACACGCCCACTGCGAACTGCTCAACCGAGTACCCGTTGTTCAGCGCAGTTTTATTGCATAAAGCCAGACATAGCTATAAATGGTTACGCATAGAACTGTTAACTGGGTACTGGCGGGTTTATAAACGCCAAATGTAACGAGTAGGACCAAACACGTACAGTGCATAAACAACCAACAGTCAGTCGCCCACAGCTGCGAACACGGACCTTGTATTTGCATCATTGGTCACGTACTATCGCGCTTTAAGCTACCCAGATGGTCTGAAGACGGGGAATTTCAGTCGCTCGAACATATTTGCCACTGCAACAAATCACACGTGTCCTAAATTCCATTACGCGCTCGGCGGCGCGCGTAACACCCGCGAAACGGATAAAAGTAAACACAGGCCGTCTGGTACGCGTATAAATTTTAATTAAAGGCAAACATTACTCAAAATACGAAGTGACGAATTCGCTGGGGGATTTAACCGAATTTGTGTTGAGCACAATGGAGATTTGTGGACAGTAGTGCATATTTCTTTTTTCCTTCGAGAGGAAAATAACTTAATGGAAAACTATGGTGTCAGATCGAAAGCTTTACGTGTAATAACAGAGGATTATGTAGAATGTTTGTCTGAGTTGTGAAAATTTCCGTTACGTCGCCTATCTACGTCTACATCAGTAACCCGCAGGTCAACTTGCTATAAATGGCAGATGACAGTCTCTACATATACATTTGTATAATAATTCTGCAGTTCACAATTAAGTGCATGGCAGAGGGATCATCGAACCACCTTTAAGCTATTCCTGCACCGTTTCATTCTCGAACAGGGCGCGGAAGAAACGAAGACTTAAACCTGACCACGCAAGCTCCGATTTCTCTTGGTTCATTATGATGATCATTTCTCCCTATGATAGTGGTTGCCGACGACATATGTTCACTTCTGAGGAGAAGGTGACTGAAATTTCATTAGAAGATACTGCCGCAACGAAAAACGCCTTGTTGTAATGTTGCCACCCCAATTCGCGTATCATATCTGTGGCACTCTCTCCCACATTTCGCACCGATACAAAATGAGCTACTTTTTCTATGTCCTTCGTCAGTCCCATCTGACATGGATCTCACACCGCATAGCAGTACTTTAGAAGAGGGAGGACAAGCGTAATGTAAGCATTCTCTTCAGTGGACCTACTGCATCGTTTAAGTATCTGCCAGTAAATCGTGGTCTTTCGTTTGTTCTCTCCACGACATTATCTATGTGATCGTTCCAGTTTAAGTTATTCGCAATCATAATACCTAAGTATTTAGTTGAATTTACATCCATTACATTTGCGTGATTTATCGTGTAACCGAAATCTAGAGGACTCCTTTTCTCCTTTTGATACTCATGTGGGCAACGTCACACATTTCTCTATTTAAAGTAAGTTGACACTTTTCGCACCATATAGATATCTTATCTAAGGCATTTTGCAACTGGTTTTGATCATCTGATTACTGCACAAGACGGCAAATGACAGCATCTTCCGCAAACAATCCAAGGGGACTGCTCATGTTGTCTTCTAATTTGATTATACAGATTAGGAACAGTAGAGAGCCTGTAACACTTCTTTAGGGCAAGTCAGATATAACTTCTGTTTTACTCGATGACTTCCCGTCACTGACTACGAATTGTGACTTTTTTGACAGGATATCAAGAATCCAACGCAGAATTGAGATGTACTTCGTAGGAGTAGTAGGAACGGGTCAACAGATAGAAGTAAAGTGGAAAGACGCTTATACTGCGTGGATTTCGCCGAAGCATGTTGAAAACACTAAAGTTAATTGTAGTTCACATTTCGCGTTTATCATCTCTCAATGAGTCGCTGCGCTGCCATATTCCCATATTCCGCTTGGGCTTTCCTTTCAGTCACGAGGATACTTAATACAGACCGCCATAAAAAAAAAACTAATCTAAATAAACAGAAGAACTTAACCGTCATGCATTGTATGGAGAAATCAAAAGAGCACACATTTCCTACAAGAAATAGAATCTGCGGCGTGTAAATGGCACGTGGTTTTAGAAACACTGCGCGACTCCTTCCTCTATGCTACCACAGGCAACACGTAACTGTCTTAATTTGTAGCGGAGTAGCAGGATGCGTAAGGAACGTCGCTGTACCTTGCTACATCAGAACGAGCTACTGAAGTTCTAATAGTACCACCTAGCTGGAATCTTCAAGTGATGTCATTACTCAGCACACAAGTACCAAGTAGGTCTTCGCTGCATTTGATAAGTGGCTGGAATTGTAGTGAATCGACCTATGGCTTTTATTTCACCCAAATAACCATATACACCACAGGCCATTAAAATTGCTGCACCACGAAGATGAATGCTACAGACGCGAAATTTAACCGACAGGAAGAAGATGCTGTGACATGCAAATTATTAGCTTTTTAGAGCATTCACACAAGGTTGGCGCCGGTGGCGACACCTACAACGTGTTGACATGAGGAAAGTTTCCAACCGATTTCCCACACACAAACAGCAGTTGACCGGCGTTGCCTGGTGAAACGTTGTTGTGATGCCTCGTGTAAGGAGGAGAAATGCCTTCCATCACGTTTCCGACTTTGGTAAAGGTCGGATTGTAGCCTATCGCAGTTGCGGTTTATCGTATCGCGACATTTCTGATGACGTTGGTCGAGATCCAATATAGAATCGGTGGGTTCAGGAGCGTAATACGGAACGCCGTGCTGGGTCCGAAAGGCCTCGCATCACTAGCAGTCGAAATGAGAGGCATCTTATCCGCATGGCTGTAACGGATCGTGCAGCCACGTCTCGATCCCTGAGTCAACAGATGGGGGCGTTTGCAAGACAACAACCATCTGCTCGAACAGTTCGACGACGTTTGTAGCAGCATGGACTATCAGCTCGGAGACCATGGCTGCGGTTGTCCTTCACGCTGCATCACAGGAGCGGCTGCGATGGTGTACTCAACGACGAACCTGGGAGCACGAATGGCAAAACGTCATTGTTTCGGATGAATCCACGTTCTGTTTACAGCATCATGATGGTCGCATCCGTGTTTGGCGACATCGTGGTGAACGCACATTGGAAGCGTATATTCGTCATCGCCATACTGGCGTATCACCCGGCGTGATGGTATGGGGTGCCATTGGTTACACGTCTCCGTCACCTCCTGTTCGTATTGACGGCACTTTGAACAGTGTACGTTACATTTCTGATGTGTTACAACCCGTGGCTCTGCCCTTCATTCGATCCCTGCGAAACCCTACATTTCAGCAGAATAAAGCACGACCGCATATTGCAGGTCCTGCACTGGCCTTTCTGGATACAGAAAATGTTCGACTGCTGCCCTGGCCAGAACATTCTCCAGATCCAATTGAAAACATCTGGTCTATGGTGGCCGAGCAACTGGCTCATCACAATATGCCAGTCACTACTCTTGATGAACTGTGGTATCGTGTTGAAGCAGCATGGGCAGCTGTACCTGTACACGCCATCCAAGCTCTGTTTGACTCAATGCCCAGGAGTATCAAGGCCGTTATTACGGCCAGAGGTGGTTATTGTGGGTACTGATTTCTCAAGATTTGTGCACCCAAATTGCGTGAAAATGTAATCACATGTCAGTTCTAGTATAATATAATTGTCCAATGAACCATCTGCATTTCTTCGTGGTGTAGCAATTTTAATGGCCAGTAGTGTATGTGATTTATCCCCAGTTAGAGGAATCTCCCCTGATCGCACTTCTTGTATTACTATGTACAGCTCTCGGCATTCTTTTCATTACGTTTGACATTATCCATTGGTTGGCTGTATCACCAGCTCCATGAAACATCAGTTTATCTACGAAGATATTGTGGTTCACACAGTTAAATGCCTTAGATTGGCAGAACCGGTGTTATTTCGTTATTGAATGAATGTAACATCTGGTGAGTGAGCGTGTAAATGGTAGTCTCAGTAGGGCAACTCTTCTGAAATCTAAATGCCACGAGAGATTGGAGAAAAACAGCGAATTATTATAGAGGACTCGTATGTACTTTAAAGGAAATTTTATGATCGGTCTTCTTTCTTACATCGGCGTAAGTAATTAGACAGGTGATTCGAATGACCCGTACGCGGTGCTGTAAACACGATCAAAACTGCTCAAGTGTAAGACCTGTCACCCAAGGCACGAAAAAACGTATTTTTCTCCGCCGTTCGGAAATGACGTAGGAGACACTTTCGCGGAGGTCGTCCTTTGCGGGCGCGTTTTCCTTCCCTAACCTGAAATGGTTTTCCCCACTGAAAGGACTCGATCGCGTGGAACTAAGCGGCCCTCTGCGGCCGATTCACACCGACTTGTTTTTCCCCCGTCTTCCCCCCGCCTTCCCTTCACTTCTGCACGCCGCTTCCCATCGGCGTGCGCGACGGCCAGCGCGCAGACGGCAAACGAGCAGGGCCGGGGCGGGGGGCCAGAAAGAGCTACGGAAACCGAGTGGGTGGTTATTTTTGCGCGTCCCTTTGATGGGCAGCGCGTGGAACAAACGGACGCGTGGCCGGGTTGATCAGTCGGCGGCATGCGGACCGGGCGCCGCGCCGCCCACACGCGAGTAAACACGCGCGTGCGTGCACGCACACACACACACAGACACACACACACACACACACACACACACACGCGCACGCCAAAATCACCCTCTGGATGCTTGGGGGCACGGTCGCTGAGGGATTAGGGCGGGCCGCGCCACTGCCTCACTTGCCAGAAGCCAGAATGGAGGGGGCTTGAATTTTACAGCAGTAAACTCTTGCTGACGTTCCGTCTGTAGCTCAACAGTTTCTCTCCCACCCACCTCCGCCCCACAAGCAAATTTAAGGGCTACGCAGCAGAACGTGGCAATGAAGATGAGTTCATTAGTAGTAACAGAGACTGACACTGTGGTATGACTAAGAGGGACATGTAGAAGAAATATGTTAATAATTGGCAACCAATGCTGTACAATCGCAATAAACTCATGAGACACAGGAGATGAGATACTGGCAGAAGTAAAGCTGTGAGGACCGGGCGTGAGTCGTGCATCGGTAGCTCAGATGGTAGAGCACTTGCCCGCGAAAGGCAAAGGTCCCGAGTTCGAGTCTCGGTCGGTTCAAATGGTTCAAATGGTCTGAGCACTAAGCGACTTAACTTCTGAGGTCATCAGTCGCCTAGAACTTAGAACTAATTAAACATAACTAACCTAAGGACATCACACACATCCATGCCCGAGGCAGGATTCGAACCTGCGACCGTAGCGGTAGCTCGGCTCCAGACTGTAGCGCCTAGAACCGCACGGCCACTCCGGCCGGCGGTCTCGGTCGGGCACACAGTTTTAATCTGCCAGGAAGTTTCAACTCATGAGATGTTCAATTGATTCTTTTATTAGAACCTGTTACGCGTTTCGGGATTACACCCATCTTCAGACATGCTTGTGTCGCAGTCATATGTTATTCGACACTTTTTTTGAGTTGTCAAGGCTGTACGCCTGGTTGGTTGGGAAGGAGTTGAAGTTTGTGATGTCTGAAGATGGGTGTAATCCCGAAACGCGTAACATGTTCTAATAAAAGAGTCAATTGAACATATCATGACTTTACTGCGATTGTACAACATAGGTTGCCAATTATTAACATAAAAGTGATCGCAGGCCTCAGACGGGGTTTTATGTCTTTATATCGAATAAATATGTGTGAAAATTCTAACAATGAGGAAGAAGTTCCAAATGCGTTTACCCCAGAGGGCTTTTAGGACAGAGCGATTTGTGATTTCTGAGTGATTATGGGACCTGCTGTTTAAAGATGATACCGTGTTCCAGTTGTGTGGCTCGGAAGGTCATCCACTACGAAATACACAGGGTATTTCGCAATTCATATTACACTTCTAGAGGTTGTAGAGAGAACTCAGTAGATCAAGTTTTTCGCTGGAACCCATATCCGGAAAAGCCATCCAACGACGCTACAAAGCTTTAAAGTTGTAGGTGCCGGCTACTCAAAAAATGGCTCTGAGCACTATGCGACTTAGCTTCTGAGGCCATCAGTCACCTAGAACTTAGAACTAATTAAACCTAACTAACCTAAGAACATCACACACATCCATGCCAGAGGCAGGATTCGAACCTGCGACCGTAGCGGTCGCTCGGCTCCAGACTGTAGCGTGCCGGCCACTGTAAATGTAAGTATATACTGGTTGACTGCGTGATGATGTCATAAACTTTCTAGGATGATGGAGAAGGATAAATTGTGTAAAGAGCCCCTGTGCTGGAAGCGAAAAAGTCGAAAATTACAAGCGAAAAACGTTCTGATACCTCTGACTGGAATTCGTTCGAATGTTCAAATGTGTGTGAAATCTTATGGGAATTAACTGCTAAGGTCATCAGTCCCTAAGCTTACAAGCTTGTAATTAAGTTATTGTATCTGTGGGAAACCAAAAATAAACGTGTCCAATTATTAAGGATCAAGGGACACACTGATATCTCATGGAAAACCACCTGGCGAAACAAAATGTGATTGATGACCAAATTTTCTACAGTTGCCTTCAACATACGGATTTTGTTGCTGGCCCAAAGAAAAAAGGCCCATCATGAATGGTTACAGACGTGGGAGATCTCACAACAGTCCAAAGGAAAACATTATGCGACAATTAAGCCGAGTATTCCGCGAAACCCCTGGTTCTCCGAAATAAAGCGACTTACCACAACTCTAATGTTCATCAGGCTCGGTCACGGCTGTTATCGTTCATATAATTATAGGATGAAAGTTCATCCTTCTCTGTACAGTGCAGTCCACCCCGCTGTGATTGCAGACCTCAACAACATGATAATAGGGTATTCACGCTGTGACAGCCAACGCCCCAAGTTTCTAAAGGCCTTGATCAGAGCAGGAATTCCCCGGCCTACATTTGTGACGGACCAGTTTTGACAGCTGTCCACAAAGGACCATGCCAGCATTGCCCAGTTTCTGCAAGAAGCGGATATCGAGTTTAGGTCAGGCACAAAGGATTCAGCGTGAGAATATATGAACTATGTTGAATGTGTGAATCCACATGAGCCGTGGCGACACTGGCACCAGTATTATCCCTGACATGAGGACCATCGGTTTCCTAGTGCAGGGGTTTGTCTTTGGGCTTCGGCCGGCTCGAGATATAAGAGAGCGCCGACCGCGAGTAGAGTGAGAGGACATAGGCTTTGAGAACGGGACGCTGCGATGCGCGAGTCGGCGATTGGCTGGCGGACTGAAACGAAGACGGCGTGCCTGGGCCCTGGCGGCAGTTATCATGTGGTTGTACTGGAGTTGGCGGAAGTTGGCCGGCGCTGTACGCTCTCCGGTAACCTCGTGAGCTGTGGATGTGCCCGCTTCCTTGGAGGGACATGCTGTTATGGTCTTGCGAAGTGATGGTCTGACATCTTCACAAAATCGCCCCAGCATCAAGACACTCAGTTAAGTACTCTAATTACTAAGAGCGCTTAGTTAATTGTGATTGTGATCGCTCTTGATGCAGTAAGACGTTGCCGGCCGCATGATGTTATGTGTGTTCGATTTCATTTGATGCCTCTTACTAACCCTGTGCTCTGTCTCCGCATAACATTGATGTATTTGCAGAATGTTAGTTCATTAACTATTATTAGCAAGTGTTTAATTTGCTTACGACATCGGTTAATCCATTTCAGTATGTCCTCTGCGGGCAGTCTGAGTTTTTATTTCTGAACGTTACCGTCTTGAGCTTTGTCGGCCCATTGACGGTGGCCAATAAGTGTCACTAAAGTTCAGTGAGCGTCGGTTCTCGTGAGCCAGTTCATTTACCACTCTTAGCGTTTGTTTATCAGGTACGGTTTCACTTAAAGAAAGGACACGCGAGTGAAATTAGTTGTTGTTTGGCCTTGATTTAATAGTGCTAATTTACTGGTCAATCTTTAATTTAAAAAGCTAAGAAAAGATTTTTGGCCTCCTGTTGTCGGCTGTGGTCTGTGATTCAATGAGCTGAGGCAGCGGGCAACCGAAGTGCAGGGCTTCCTTTGGATTACAAGTTTGGCTTACGGGTGGTGGACTTCGCCTGAACTCGTGTGTTCCTCTTCGGTAGCGTTTGCTGGATTCACATTTCGGTGGCCTACTCCACGTGGGGTTACAAACAGAGCCACGTCTTGGTTCGAAGGTAAGTATTACTTCTCTCAGTCGGTTCCACCGTTCGTGGTTAAACTTCGCCTTTACTAGCTTGTACCTTGCTGTTGTTGTTACACATTTATCATTGTACAAATTTTTAGACAACATAGTTGCGTGGAGATAGCAGCGATTGGTTTACTTATAATCAATCAATCAATTCTGATTGATTGCACAAAGTTGTAACTTTCTATGCCCTAGACGTCCATCTTACAAGTCAATGGGCATTTGAATAATTTCGGGTTCGCCCTGCGAAATTGCCCAGCTTAAGTTTAAAAAATATGTTTTAAGTATTCGTTTTAAAGTTGAGTCTTTGTGTCCACTGTTATTTTACGTGTAATGTTAGAGTTGAAATTGAAAGGGTCTTAAATAATGTGTCTTAACTAGAGTTGTTTGTTAAAGTTATCATTAAATTCAGCCTTCGTGGGTTGTGCCAATTTTGGTGGGAGATTGTGGAAGATGATTTATTAACTTGTTTATGATTTTATATAACGAGAGTTTCTTAAATATTTTGCCTGACTGGCGGTTCTCATTGTTTATGTGAGATGATTTATTAACATGCTTATGATTTTATGTAACGTAAGTCTCTTAAACAATCTTGCCTGAGTGGCGCCTGTCAAATTCCATGTCATTGTTTTGGCTAGCTAATAAACCCATTGGAATTGAAATGTTTACTTTATTGGGTCAGCCCTTCCACCTCATTTAGATTTAAAGTTAAACAAACAGGCGATAAGTAAAAACGTATCAGTACAAACTGCACCATTAAGTTTATCCAGTTCTGTGGCCAAGTGACTAATGCCAAAGACAAAAAAAAAGAAGAAACACCTTACGCTCTCTGGTGGCCGTTCTCCCTGTCACAGAAAATTACAGCTCTAATCATTTACATACCTGCTGCTATTGTGCACGAGTACGAAGTTACATTGACAGCCGACCTTGTTTTCTGTGTCCTTCATATTTTTTGTCTCTCAGTTCACCTCATAATTCATTTTCATCCGTTTGTTCACTAACAAACTGTCACCTGTGGACTCATGAGACAGCCAGTGTTGCCGTACACAGTAATAACTGTTAAGGCAACATCACTGGGAGGTGTTTAGGTAAACAGGTTCCACGCATGTCACAGCCACTGCCACCGCCAGCTGGCGACAAAGCATTGCTCAGTCAATTTCCACGCTCACAATGCTTCATTACTGTTTCAACCGGCCACAGTGTAACGCCATCACGGACAATGCGGTGTCCTCCATTCAGCAGCTTCCCCGACGCCACTGCAAAGTCAAACTGTCCAAAAATTGCCACACAACGCCTCCCCTACCCCCTCTCCCCACTGCCGCATCCCTACCCACGACCCGCTCACGGTTCCGCCAGAGAAATCCGAACGTAACGCTAGCACTGGCTCACTCGACCGTACAGCGCCGTGTCGTCATCATCCGGCAGACGTTAATCGAAATCCCGCGAGCCGAGTTCGTTCCATACTGCCCCACCCACGCACCCAGACCCTGCTGTCCGAAAAACGGCAGAAAAAAAGGAGCGGCACAGCTCCGAGTTCGCACGCACAGTGCTCGAAGCCGTGTGACCGCCCAGAGGCATTTGCGTGTGCTGTGCCACCGTGAGGGCGCAAGGCATTAACGAGGACGCGCATATCGATTACGCGAAGACAAAAGACTGGCTCCCCTCATCTACCGACAAAGCGTGGCAGGCTCTGGTCGTTCTCTCCTCCACCCTCCCCCCTCCCCCCCCCCCCCTATACCATGGCACACCTCAACCCGTCATTTTTACCCCCTCCATCCTCCACCCAGGCTCCGTGTGTGGCTCCCAAGCGCTCCAAATTCCGACCATATGCCACGGTACTGCGGACCTGCTGCTCACAGATGGCAATTATTCATTCCCCCTCCCTGTGCCTACTGCAGGCGGAATAACTAGATCGTCCCCTCTCTCTGTAGCAGCAGCCAAACTTGCAAAATGGACGTGCTCCCCCCATTCGCTGTGTGTAACGTCAGGAACAATAAAGGTGGCCAGCCCACCGTTTGACCACCGCGGAACAGCTGGTTGTCATAAACAGTAGCCGGCGGAACAATCGACAGTGGCGGCAGGACCGCGAGTAACAAATTACGCTCATCGCTTATTCAATACACGTGCCGTCCCCATTCCTCGCTGTCTTTTACTCCTCTGTGGTGCCGAAATTTTCGGTGATAAATCGCTTAACGTATTAGCCGCGAACGGCCATAATAGCTACAAACTCAATGAAGTCGCTATGGGTGTAGGAACAAACGAAAGAAAACGCGTGCAGTGTGAAAAAAATAGTACAATTACTTCTACGTCACTACTGTTAAAGAAGACTGACGAAAGAGTGTAGATGAAAACAGAAAAATAAATACATAGTAAAGAAAAGGAATCATCTGAGCGCCTGTGTCCTGATGTAAAAATCTGTATTCATCCAGAATGAGATTTTCCCTCTGCAGCGGAGTGTGCGCTGATATGAAACTTCCTGACAGATTAAAACTGTGTGCCTGACCGAGACTCGAACTCGGGACCTTTGCCTTTCGCGGGCAAGTGCTCTACCATCTGAGCTACCGAAGCACAACTCACGCCCGGTCCTCACAGCTTTACTCATGCCAGTATCTCGTCTCCTACCTTCCAAACTTTACAGAAGCTCTTCAGCCAACCTTGCGGAACTAGCACTCCTGAAAGAAAGGATACTGCGGGCACATGGCTTAGCCACAGCCTGGGGGATGTTTACAGAATGAGATTTTCAGTCTCCAGCGGAGTGTGCGCTGATATGAAACTTCCTGGCAGATTAAAACTATGTGCCCGACCGAGACTCGAACTCGGGACCTTTGCCTTTCGCGGGCAAGGTCCCGAGTTCGAGTCTCGGTCGGGCACACAGTTTTAATCTGCTAGGAAGTTTCATCTTTATTCATAATTCTCATGTCTTCCAGGCGCATAAAATGTTATCGATTTCGTTCAGCTAGCTTTTTAGAAATACAAGAAGATTAAAACGTGGCAGAAAAATAAAAATGCCATCAACTCTAAGAGTACACTGTCCAGCCACGTAAGTGTAACCACTGGCTAGGTTCAACGTCAACACGCACTAACTGGTCACATAAGGCAGGATGCAACACTAGCCATGGAGGGTATATAAATCATGTCAGAGGACGCGGAAAACAGTGCAGTCTTCGACATGTTACGGAAACGAAACGAGTTATCTGACGTCCAAAAGGGCATGACCATTGACTTTCGGGCCAAGAGTGGAAGTATTTCCGGCAAGGCTAAGTTTTTTAAGTAGTTCGAGTGCCGCTGAGGTTAAAGTATTTCATGCACGGTAAAATGGTGCTATCCAAAACCGTCGCCGAGGTAGCTGTGGTGCATCACAGGCAGTATACAGGGTGTTACAAAAAGGTACGGCCAAACTTTCAGGAAACATTCCTCACACACAAAGAAAGAAAATATGTTACGTGGACATGTGTCCGGAAACGCTTACTTTCCATGTTAGAGCTCATTTTATTACTTCTCTTCAAATCATATTAATCATGGAATGGAAACACACTGCAACAGAACGTACCAGCGTGACTTCGCACACTTTGTTACAGGAAGTGTTCAAAATGTACTCCGTTAGCGAGGATACATGCATCCACCCTCCGTCGCATGGAATCCCTGACGCGCTGATGGCAGCTCTAGCTTATTGTATCACAGCCGTCCACAATACGAGCAGGAAGAGTCTCTACATTTGGTACCGGGTTTGCGTAGACAAGAGGTTTCAAATGCTTCCATAAATGAAAATCAAGAAGGTTGAGGTCAGGAGAGCATGGAGGCCATGGAATTGCTCCGCCTCTACCAATCCATCGGTCACCGAATCTGTTGTTGAGAAGAGTACGAACACTTCGACTGAAATGTGCAGGAGCTCCATCGCGCATGAACCACATGTTGTGTCGTACTTGCAAAGGCACATGTTCTAGCAGCACAGGTAGAGTATCCCGTATGAAATCATGATAACGTGCTCCTCTGAGCGTATGTGGACGAAACTAAAATGAGCTCTAACATGGAAATTAAGCGTTTCCGGACACATGTCCACATAACATCTTTTCTTTATTTGTGTGTGAGGAATGTTTCCTGAAAGTTTGGCCGTACCTTTTTGTAACACCCTGTATATGAGATGGATATACGACAGCGGTGGCGATGTGCGCGGACGAATGGACGCGCAACTGTTGAGCTACCGAGCACCCACATGAACGGAGAGGCTACCAACAGTGTCTCCTCAAGGACCTTTCAGCGAGCGTCTGGGCTTATGGGCCACAGTAGCAGGTGCTTGGTTCATGCACCGATGCTGACTGTGATTCATCGGCGACGAAAGCTAGAATTTGCACGCCAATACTGCAATGGTGACAGGTGACGTCTGCAAAAATTGTGCCTGCATTTCACGTCAAACTTTCAGTTCTTCTGCAGCAGCGTCAGACTGATTTGCCTCAAAACAAAATATTTTATAATTTTATGTACACTCTGAATAGTCAGTACAAGAATTCAGCATCAGTCGCCTCGAGGCTTACCTGTAAAGTAAAGTTGACTCAACTGGATTTGCCAGCCGGCCGGAGTGGCCGAGCAGTTCTAGGCGCTACAGTCTGGAACCGCGTGACCGCTACGGTCGCAGGTTCGAATCCTGCCCCGGGCATGATGTTTGTGATATCCTTTGGTTAGTTAGGTTTAAGCAGTTCTAAGTTCTAGGGGACTGATGACGTCAGATATTAAGTCCCATAGTGCTCAGAGCCATTTGAACAACAGGATTTGCCGTGTCTGCCGCCTATACCGTCAGCCCACATCTCGAGCACAACAGTATGTAAACAAGCGTTTTGGAAATGCGGGTGCTGATGACCCACTTACATTGTGTTCAATTAAATGTAGGTCCTAGCGTAATAGATGAATTCTTCCCAGTACACAGCACACTACTGGAAATATTATCCTAGGTTTTTATGTTGGTAACGCCACGTAGTGCTATGTATGAAAATCACTGACTGTGCTGTGTGCAGTCTGTGGCTGGTTGGCATTTTTGCTATATTCTCTATTGTAGTGTTGGGCAGTTGGATGTGAACAGCGCATAGCATTGTGCAGTTCGAGGTGAGCCGCCAGCAGTGTTGGATGTGGGGAGAGAGATGGCAGAGTTTTGAGAGCGGAAGATCTGGACGTGTGTCCGTCAGAAAAAGGAAATCTGTAAGACTGGATGTCATGACTATAATGACTTTTGAACATTATTAAGGTAAATACATTGTTTGTTCGGTTTGTTCTCCATCAAAATCTTTCATTTGCTAACTGTGCCTATCAGTAGTTAGTGCCTTCAGTAGTTAGAATCTTTCATGTAGCTGGCAGTATGGGCGCTCGCTGTATTGCACTAGTTCGAGTAACGAAGATTTTTGTGAGGTAAGTGATTCATGAAGGTGTAGGTTATTGTCAGTCAGGACCATTCTTTTGTATGGATTATTGAAAGTCACTAAAAATAAATATTGCGTGTTAGTTTAGTGATGATCAGAGTAAGTAAAGAGAAAAATGTCTGAGTACGGTCAGTTTTGCTCAGCTGTTTGAAAATCAAATAACGTAAGAGGTTTAGCAGCACTGTCATTTATAAATTTTTTCTAAGGGGATGTTACACTTCCTATTCAAGTATAGGTAACGAAAAATGTTTTCGTAAGCAAAGGTTAAAGACATGTTCTTGAGCTGCGACAGGTATTACTGGCCGATGTTCATTTGACACATGGTCTAGCCTTATGCGAAGACGTGATTTAGACGTAAAATGCTAGGAATTCGCACATCAGGAGTTAGTATTTGAGTGCCAGTCTCGCTACTCCAGAACACATTGTCCTGACCTACAGACAGTTCTGTAACATAGAGCCGTAGGACAACAAAGAAGGTCACTAACACAAGACACCATAACATTATAGTAAGCAATGAAAGCGCATGGAACACACTGAATACGCTAAACGACATCTTCTCTGCAGCACCGCACAATGAATATTTGAAAAAAAGACGATTTTGTGAACAACAAAATATGCAGCAGTTCAACTGAGTACGATGAATGGGCAAGATTTGAAGACGTTTAATATGTGACATTTACTGATTGGCAAACAACTACTAAGTAAATAGACACAAAATGGTTGAGATGGCTCTGAGCACAATGGGACTTAACATCTGAGGTCATCAGTCCCCTAGAACTTAGAACTAAAACCTGACTAACCTAAGGAAATCACACACATTCATGCCTGAGGCAGGATTCGAACCTGCGACCGTAGGGGTCGCGCGGTTCCAGACTGAAGCGCCTAGAACCGCTCGGCCACAGCGACCGGCCAAATAGATACAAGACAGGTATAGAAAGCGACCGGTTGTACTAACCAAATGTCATCATAAACCTACACAGAGACGTACATACAACGAAGGCGTGCCGGAAAAGTATTGCCGTCGAATTTCTTATGCGAAAATCCTTAAAGTTCTTTAAATAAAACAAACGTTGTTGACATTCTACATCTTTATTCTTCATGTCTACATATTAATGTCTCAACAGAGTCTCTGGTGATGGACACATTACTCCCAAAGACCTAGTTTGTAGATACCGTTACTGTAGAATGTTTGACTTTGTTGTCGCAGCCACAACCTAACCTCTGCCTCCACCGCTTCATCACTACCAATGTGAAGTCCTCGAAATTATTGTTTACGTTTGGAAACACATGAAAATCGGAAGAGGCCTTGTCGGGACTGTATGGAGGATGACTGATGACAGTTAACTAAAGGCGTCGGATCGCTGCAGATGTTGCAGCGCTCGTATGTAGTCTGGTCATGCCGCAGGTGAGGGTGCTCCGTGTGAGGGAGAAATCTTCTAATTCGGGACTCGTTTACAGCACACTGTTTCTCATACAGCTGCTTAGTTACGTTACACACCGCCATGTCACACGCTACAATTCGGAGCCCTCTAGCGGCAGGGAGCTACAAATATTTGGACATGAAAATAAAGACGTAGAACGTTAATAACATTTCTTTCATTCCAAAAGTCTTAATACCTTTTACATAAAAACTCTGGAGGCATTGCTTTGCAGCGCACCCTCGTAGTTGTAGACGTAACTGGTTATTTGTACTACAGTGTCACAATAAACCTGTACATGGCTGCATATATTAGATTTAGTTATCGATAACTGTAAACGTAGTTCACATGACATACTATATATTACAGCTGAACACAATAACACAGCTAGACTGCAACACCTAGGGTGAACGAAGTGACTGGAAAGCTAAAGGCGACTGGACGTCAATATCTCGTTAAAGCATTCCGAGGCTTTCATCTCCGGATGCTAAGATGTATATTTTTGTTAATCAGTGTATAAATGTTGCATTTAAAAAACTAAAAGGAAACAAAATGTAAATTTCCACGTGGTCGGGTGCGCGTGACGGTTTGGTTGGGGATGACCTCCTGGTAACCTCAACAGTCAGTGCAACGCATACCAGCATTAAAGAATTAGGCAGCCGCCCATAAAAATAAAGCAGCAATTGAAGAAAAATTCATTTTCGTACGCTTTACGCATGACTCTAGTATTTTCTTGTTCCTTCTCTGCATTAACTAGATAGTGTTGGTCATGCACTGTTACGGAATTTTATCATTCTTTTCTTGCAACGGAGTGCCGCAGGGTACAAGGAGCCCACCTGGCGGTCACGTTCCTCCAATCACTTTTCGCCTATGCGTAATTCTGGCGTTAGCTCTAACAGAGGGCGCTGATTATGTGCAGCACCATGTTTTCTTTCATTGTGGCTCCTTCAGCGATTTGTTTTATAGTTTTTTAATATTATTCTGTGCACTGTCAAAGGTGTTTCTCTTCCTCTTTTTAAAAATTTGACTTTTGTCATGTTCTATTTCATCGCTTTTGTTACTGTAATGACTTTTATATGTTATAAGCTCATTACAGACTTCAACTATTGTATCCCCCCTTTATTTTACGTTGTTCAATTAATCGTTGGAAACTAGTGCATGGCCACATTAGTGACATCTGGTGAACTTCCAAGACAAACTTCTTGTGGTTACTGTATAGCAGCTTGTTTTGAACAGTAGTGCTACTGACAACATGACTCGTGCATATGATGTTTATATATATATATATATATATATATATATATATATATATATATATATATATATATATATATATATATATTTGACGATGCTGATGCTGATTTTGCATTTAACATTTGATGATGCCACTATGGCTGCAGTACATTAGGACTTTGTTTTTATAAAACAGATATGCCACTTCATATCTAAAGCGCACAAATGCATATATATGTCACTAGTGCTTTTCATTATGGTCTATTTATTGTTTTTAAGCTGTAGACAATCTGCGAGTGTTCTAACATTCTGCGTGGTGTCTGTTTGTTCTATATCGTGTCTCCATACCACTTTCGCGCAAAGACGTTCTGAGCGTGTTTTTTAGGGAATTGACTAGTTTGAACCTGGGACCTGTTGCTGGTAAGGAGACGCCAGACCACACATGACATGTAGAATTCAGAAGAGGTCAGTAAGACTAGCGATGATATAACCAAATACTTAATGATTTCAGCGTCAGCTCCACTGCACTCCCTGTAAAAGAATCTTAATACTAACTAAATTTAGTGGAAGGGGTTCAAGGCTTTCCTATTTTTAGTTTGCTGGTAAAATAACGTCGAAAAAGCAGTTAAGTTTACCATTGGAAATTTTATTCTACTCACTAAACATTGTTTATAAATTGCACTATTGATAAAAGGAAATGTTTTAATACAGGATGGTAAAAACCGACTGCGTTCAACAAAAATGTGAACGAATATCCCTGAATGGGTTTCCAAGTTCTGCTATGGATCGAAGGATGACCTATGCCATATCACATCTATAATCTAGGTTTAAATTAAGTTTCACAAAAGAGAAAACTATCAAATGGTCTACAGCGATCGTCAATTATCTTTAATTACTTATCTAACTTGTCGTAAATTACAGTGGCTGATGTGGCTTCTCAATAACTATATAACAGAAAAATCATCGCGTTTCAGATTTTTACTTCAAGTGGCAAATGTGAACACCATGAGCTTTAATTGACGATCGACACTAGTATTACGCAAAAAGGGGATGTAACAGATGAGACTTCTGCAGTTCTGAGTGAAGCCTTATGAGCTCAAAAATGCGGCATCGCGTGCGTTCATTACCTTGTCGGTGTTCGTCAGGGGGCGGCGGACAGCACAGCTCCGCTCACCTCGCCGTCTCTGAAGCAACTGTCTTCCTAACTTTTCCTTACTACAATTTACCGAAGTTAGTTTAAAAAAAACCATCTGGCTGTATTTTCATCTGACCAATCAGGGTCTCAATGTTAACCTTAAGCTCCGCCTACAAAAATTCTGTCTATCCAATGAGAAACGTTATACTTTTCGTGGTGGGGCAATGTTTTTAAAGTTTGCAACGTAACAGAGACGCGAAAAAGTCTCACGCTAAAACTTGCAGCTGGTGTGGTCCTTTTAGCGTTATCGTAAGATCTATACTGTTCTTCTGGAGGGCTCTATCTTTTAACATGGGCTGGAGGGTGGTCCTAACGTAATAGAGACGCGAAAAAGTCTAACGCTAAAACTTTCGGGTGGTGTAGCCCTTTTTGTGTTATCGTAAGATCTATACTGTTCTTCTGGAGGGCTCTAGCTTTTAACATTGGCTGGGGGGTGGTCTTGACGTAACAGAGACGCGAAAAAGTCTCACGCTAAAACTTGCGGATGGTGTGGTCCTAGCGGTTAGCTGGCGACGTGGGTGTCCGTCTGTCTCTTATCGTAGGGCCTTCCAGCTTAACACGGTTCTGCTCTCGGCTTCTGTTCTCGTTTCTCCCCTCGGAACTGCGTCTGTCTCACAGTGGGAAGGTATGACATGCATTTAGCCATTCTTGTGTTAGTCTGTGGTATTCCATTTGCTCACTCGTTACTCGTATTACTTTGGTTAATTTAATGTCACGATTTATTCGGAGCTATGTGACATACTACTGGATTTGCTTATCATGTCAGGGTTTTCATGGAAGGTGTTGGATTTGCCTGACATCTTACAGTGTACTTATATTTTTTACCATTTTTTTTTGCTTCATATCTGATGATGGTCATTATAGACCAAAACCTGTAATATTCTAACAAAAAGTTTGTGACCATAGCCGTAAATTAAAGGAAACTAATTGAAAAAAGTTCTGCTACAAATGTTTTAAATTCATAACGGAATACCACGGAGTTTGTCCTTTTTTCTTATCTGATCTGAAGCCCTCCCACCAACGTCTCCGCAACTGACAAAGCAGAATCATCAAAAAATAAACAAATGATGATAAAACGTAAAGGGCTCTCACAATTGGCTCTCAACAGTCAACGGTATGTGGAACAGATTATCGGAGGTGTCTGTTGTAGTCGAATGAAGAAGAGATTACCACTTACTAGATCGGGTTGACGGAGGAGATAGAGAAGATCCAAACAAGAGCGGCGCGTTTCGTCACGGGGTTATTCGGTAGGCGTGATAGCGTTACGGAGATGTTTAGCAAACTCAAGTGGCGGACTCTGCAAGAGAGGCGCTCTGCATCGCGGTGTATCTTGCTGTCCAGGGTTCGAGAGGGTGCGTTTCTGGATGAGTTATCGAATATATTGCTTCCCCCTACTTATACCTCCCGAGGAGATCACGAATGTAAAATTAGAGGGATTCGAGCGCGCAAGGAGGCTTTCCGGCAGTCGTTCTTTCCGCAAACCATGCGCGACTGGAACAGAAAAGGGAGGTAATGACAGTGGCACGTAAAGTGCCCTCCGCCACACACCGTTGGGTGGCTTCCGCAGTATAAACGTAGATGTAGATGTAGATGGATATAGGAACCGGCCGATGTGGCCGAACGGTTCTAGGCGCTTCAGTCTGGAACCACCGCCCGCTACAGTCGCAGGTTCGAATCCTGCCTCGGGCACGGACGTGTGTGATGCCCTTAGGTTAGATTTAAGTAGTTCTAAGTTCTAGGGGACTGATGACCTCAGTTGGGAAGTCCCATAGTGCTCAGAGCCACTTTTGAACAATGCAGGAAGAGGTGGAGAAGGGCCAAACAGAGAAGTGAAAAAGCAGAAGGAGGAAAAAGAAAACATTTAAACGAAAAGTACTCGCGAAAGGTGTCAGAAGATCCATTTGTGAAAGGAGAGTAGCGCTACAGAATGCGGTGGCCGGAAGCAGCTGGCTGCAGATTGGGATAGGCGCGGAAACATTGTGATGCAAACTGGCGCCGGCGAACATCCGCTCCTTTCTGCGCGCCGGCGAGTCGCGGCGACACAGAAGGGCCGCCCCGGCCGTGTCATTATCCGCTCCCGTCTCCCACAATAAAAATGAATGCGGGCCAGACTTTCCGCCGTCGAGCGTGACGGGCCAGCAGGCGCGGGCAGTCGTGTCAGCTGCGCGTTTCTCTGTTCTGCCGGCGCTTCATGACTCGGCCAACTGCTGTGCAGCAGTAGCCGCTCATTGTACTCTGCGCTCTCTGGGGCTAGGTGGTGCCCCTTAACCCCCCCCCCCCCCCCTTTCCATTGCACCTACCCATGCGCGCGCGCGCGCTACCGAACCCCCCAATGTCATTAGCGCCATGTTCGCACCTGGATGCTCAACCGGAAGCGTTGGCAGGCAGGCGCGAAAGGTCACAGCGGCACCTCCTCAGCGCCCGTTGCTCTTTGCTTCTCGGAGAATTTGTTTCTACACATACACTAAGCAAACAAAGATCGCGGGATACTTAATACACTACTAGCCATTAAAATTGCTACGGCAAGAAGAAATGCAGAAGGGGTATTCGTTGGACAAATATATTGTACTAGAACTGACATGTGATTATATTTTCACGGAATTTGGATGCATAGATCATGAGAAAACAGTACACAGAACAACCAACTCTGGCCGTAATAACGGCTTTGATACTGCTGGGTTCAATGGTTCAAATGGCTCTGAGCACTATGGGACTCAACTGCTGTGGTCATAAGTCCCCTAGAACTTAGAACTACTTAAACCTAACTAACCTAAGGACATCACACACATCCATGCCCGAGGCAGGATTCGAATCTGCGACCGTAGCGGTCGTGCGGTTCCAGACTGAAGCGCCTTTAACCGCGCGGCCACTCCGGCCGGCCGATACTGCTGGGCATTGAGTCAAACAGAGCACTCGCATTCGGGAGGACGACGGTTCAATCCCGTCTCCAGCCATCCTGATTTAGGTTTCCCATGATTTCCCTAAATCGTTTCAGGCAAATGCCGGAATGGTTCCCATGAAAGGGCACGGCCGATTTCCTTCCCAATCCATCCCTAACTCGAGCTTGCGCTCCGTCTCTAATGACCTCGTTGTCCACGGGACGTTAAACACTAACCACCACCACCACCAAACAGAGCTTGGATGGCGTGTATAGGTACAGCTGCCCATGGAGCTTCAACACGATGCCACAGTTCATCAAGAGTAGTGACTGGCGTATTGTGATGAGCCAGTTGCTCGGCCACCATTGACCAGACTTTTTCAATTGGTGAGAGATCTGGAGAGTGTGCTGGTCAGGGCAGCAGTTGAACACGTTCTGCATCCAGAAAGGCCCTTACAGGACCTGCAACATGCGGTCGTGCATTATCCTGCTGAAATGTAGGGTCTCGCAGGGATCGAATGAAGGGTAGAGCCAGGGGTCGTAACACATCTAAAATGTAACGTCCACTATTCAAAGTGCCGGCAATGCGAACAAGAGCTGATCGAGACGTGTAACCAATGGCACCCCATACCATCACGCCGGGTGATACGCCAGTACGGCGACGACAAATAAACGCTTCCAATGTGCGTTCACCGCGATGTCACCAGACACGGATGCGACCATCATGATGCTATAAGCAGAACCTGAATTCATCCGAAAAAATGAAATTTTGCCATTCGTGCACCCAGGTTCGTCGTTGAGTACACCATGCAGGCGCTCTGTCTGTGATGCAGCATCAAGGGTAACCACAGCCATGGTCTCCGAGCTGATAGTCCATGCTGCTGCAAACGTCTTCGAACTGTTCGTGCAGATGGTTGTTGTCTTGAAACGTCCTCATCTGTTGATTCAGGGATCGAGACATGGCTGCACGATCCGTTACAGCCATGCGGACAAGATGCCTGTCATCTCGACTGGAAGTGATACGAGGCCGTTGGGATCCAGCACGGTGGTCCGTATTACCCTCCTGAACCCTCAGATTCCATATTCTGCTAACAGTCATTTGATCTCGATCAACGCGAGCAGCAATGTCGCGATACGATAAACCGCAATCGCGATAGGCTACAATCCGACCTTTATCAAAGTCGGAAACGTGATGGTACGCATTTCTCCTCCTTACACGTGGCATCACAACAACGTTTCACCAGGCAACGCCAGTCAACTGCTGTTTGTGTATGAGAAATCGGCTGGAAACTTTCCTCATGTCAGCACGTTGTAGGTGTTGCCACTGGCGCCAACCTCGTGTGAATCCTCTGAAAAGCTAATCATTTGCATATCACAGCATCTTCTTCCTGTCGCTTAAGTTTCGCGTCTGTAGTACATCATCTTCGTGGTGTAGCAATTTTAATGGCCAATAGTGTAGTATGGTGTCGGACTTCCTTTTGCCCGGCGTAGTGCAGCAAGTCGACGTCTCCAGTCGGAAGTCCTCTGCAGAAATATCGAACCATGCTGCCTCCATAGCAGTCCACAACTGTGAAAGTTTTGTGAACGAACTGTCCTCTTGATTATGTCCCATAAATATCCAATGAGATTCATGTCTGGTGAAGTGCTTGACCAAATCATTCGCTCGAACTGTCCTGAAAGTTCGCCAGACCAATCACCAATAGTTGTGACACGCTGACACGGCACACTTTCATCCATAAAAATTCCATTGTTGTTTAGGAACATGATATCAATGGCTGCAAATGGTCTACAAGTAGTCGAATATAACCATTTCCAGTCAGTGATCCAGTCTGTTCCAAGTAAACACAGGCAACATCAGAGTATGCTGACACAATAGCTCCATACTTAACAATCATCTACAACCTTTCGTTCTACGAAAGATCCGTACCCAAAGACTGGAAAGTTGCACAGACCACACAAGTATTCAAGAAAGGTAGTAGGAGTAATCCACTAAATTACACGGCCATATGATTAACGTCGATAGGCAGCAGGATTTTGGAACAAATATTGTGTTCGAACATTATGATTACCTCGAAAGAAACGGACTATTCACACACAGTAAACACGGATTTAGAAAACTTCGGTCTTGAGAAACACAACTAGCTCTTTACTCACACGAAGTGCTGAGTGCTATTGACAAAGGATTTCAAACTGAGTCTGTATTTCTCAATTTCGAAAATGTTTTCGACTACTTACCCGACAAGCGATCTGTAATCAAACTGCATGCTTATGGAATATGTCTCAATTATGTGACTGAATTCGTGATCTCCTGTCACAGAGGTAGTAATTATCATCGAGAAGAACAGAAATGAGTTCTGGCGTTCCCCCAGGCAGTGTTATAGTCCGTTTGCTGCTTAATATCTATATAAACGATTTAGGAGACAATGTGAGCAACCGTCTTATGTTGTTTGCAGATGACCACTATCGTTTATCTACTAGAAAAGTCATCAGAAGATCAAAACAAGTTCCAAAACGATTTAGAAAAGATATCTGTAGGGTGCAAAAATCGGCAACTGACACTAAATAACGAAAATTGTGAGGTTATCCACATAAATCAATCAAAATCTAAAGGCCGTAAATGAAACAAAATACCTGGGAATTACAATTAGGAACAACTTAAATTTGAAGGTGCACATATAAAATGACGTGGAGAAAGCTAACCAAAGACTCCGTTCTACTGGCAGGACACTTAGAAAATGTAACATATCTACAAATGAGACACTCTACACTACGTTTGTCCGCCCTCTTTCAGAATACTGCTGCTCAAAAAAATGGTTCAAATGGCTCTGAGCACTATGGGACTCAACTGCTGACGTCATTAGTCCCCTAGAACTTAGAACTAGTTAAACCTAACTAACCTAAGGACATCACAAACATCCATGCCCGAGGCAGGATTCGAACCTGCGACCGTAGCGGTCTTGCGGTTCCAGACTGCAACGCCTTTAACCGCACGGCCACTTCGGCCGGCAGAATACTGCTGCACTGTGTAGAATCCTTACCAGATAGGATTGACGGTGTACATCGGGAAAGTTCAAAGAAGTGCAGCACGTTTTGTATTACTGCGAAATAGGGCACAGTGTCATGAAACGAATGAGGACTTGGGATGGACATCATTAAAACAGAGGCGTTTTCCGTTGCGGCGGAATCTTCTCAAAAAAAATGTCAATCACCAACTTTCTCCTTCCAATGCGAAAATATTTCGTTGACGCCGACCTACATCGGGAGAAACGATCACCATAATAAAATACAGGAAATCACAGCTCACACGGAAAGATATAGGTGTCCGTTTTTTCAGCGCTATACCAGACTGGAACAGTAAGGAATTATTATGAAGGTGGTTCGATGAACCCTCTGCCAGGTAGTTAAGTATGATTTGCACAGTATCCATGTAGATGTAGATATAGATGAAGCCACCAACCTTACACAGTGCCTCGTTGACAAGTTGAGTCCGTGGATTCGCGAGGTTTGCACCACACTCGAACCTTACCATCAGCTCTCACGAACTAAAATTAGGTCTCATATTACCAGGCCACGGTATTCCAGTCGTCTAGGATCCACCAGATATGGTCACGAGCCAAGTAGAGACGCTGCAGGCCATTTAGTGCTGTCCAAAAAGGCACTCAACGTCGGTCTTCGCTGCCATAGCTAATTAACACCAACTTTCAGAACGCTGTCCTTACATATACGCTGGTCGTACGTCCCACACTGATTTTTGTAGTTATTTCAAGCAGTGTTGCTTGGGTGTTAGCACCGACAACTCTAAGCAGCTCTCGGTCATAAAGTGGAGGCCGTCGGCCACTGCGTTATCCGCGGTGAGAGGTAATGTGTGAAATTTGGTACTCTCGCCACTCTGTTAACGCTGTGGATCGCGGATCTTGAAATCGGTAACTATTTCCGAAATGGAATGTCCTATGTGTCTAGCTCCAACTACCATTCCCTTTTCACAGTCTGTTAATTCCCATCGCGCGGCCATAATCACTCAGCATATCAATCTGCACTACACTTCTCGATCTTGAAGACAACAATGCAACGCCCATATGAAGTGGTCTCGCCGGTAACGGGAGCATTACACACATTGGTTCGTCGAGCCAGCAGCAGTACTGGAAGAAAAAGACCTTAGTTCCATACGTCTACAGGGGGTTCACAAATAGTCTGAAAATGGTAGAGCACTTGCCCGCGAAAGGCAAAGGTCCCGAGTTCGAGTCTCGGTCGGGCACACAGTTTTAATCTGCCAGGAAGTTTCAGTCTGAAAAAGTTGTGGAGACGCTAAAGGGTAAGTTTGTGCTGAAAAATAATTATTATTAAAGAAAAAATTATGTATCTTGGGACTTTTCCGAGGTAATTAGCACTAATGTTAGCCATTAAGGCCGTTGCACGCACAAATTCAAGTGGCCCGCTAGAGACGATGCCGTCAAACGCGTTCTTCGTACGGTTTCCTAAAACCTAACAAGAAAGTGATAGAAAAACTGGATATGGGACGGTAGTAATGATCGAAAACGAACCAACAGGTGACCAGTCTCGTGCTCTGTCATCTATGGTATGGGAACAACTGGTACTGCTACTTGAATTTACGCGCCCAATGACATTGCTATCCCCAGTGAAAATGAAGAAGAATTACATGATCTGCTGAATGGAATGACCAGTCTAATGGGTACAGAATATGAAACGAGAGTAAAACGATGAAAGACGAAAGTAATTAGTAGCAGAAATGGGATCAGCTATAAACTTAACATCAGGATTGATGATCGCGAACTAGATGAAGTTAAGGAATTCTGCTTCCTAGACAACAACTAGCACTCGAAAAAGTGCATTCTTGTCCAAGAGAAGTCAACTAGTACCAAACATAGGCGTTTATACAAGGAAGAAATTTCTGAGAACGTACGTTTGGAGTACAGTATTGTATGGTAATGAAACATTAACTGTGGGAAAAGGGGAACAGAAGAGAACCGAAGCATTTGAAATATGGTCCTACAGACGAATGTTGAAAATTGGGTAGGCTGATAAAGGTAACGAATGAGGAGGTTTTGTGCAGAATCGGAGAGGAAATGAATATGTGGAAAACACTTCTAAGGAGAAGGGACAGGATGATCGGGCTTGTGTTAAGATATCAGGGAATGACTTCCATGGTACTAGAGGGAGCTGTACAGGGCAAAAAGAGGAAGACGGAGATTGGAATACATCCAGCAGATAACTGAGGACGTAGGTTGCAAGTGTCAGTTTTAGATGAAGAGATTGGCACATGGGAGGAATTCTTAGCGGGCAGCATCAAACCAGTCAGAAGACTGATGACTCAAAAAAAAAAAAGGAAACCTGTATGAATATCAATTGTAACCAGTTTGTACTTCGTGGTGCCTCGTTTTTTCCTCTTAGCTTGTATTAACTTAAGTAACTGGTGAGACTGATTGCACTAACCTGTCCTCTAGCAGTTGAAGAATGTTAGTCACTCAAAACAGAGGAAAGTAGACAATTTTCTAAAATACAAACAATATTTCAAGGACTAAACTCTCCCACAACAGACTGAACACCTAACGTCCCTTTAATCCCCTTATTGCAGTTTCCTTAGTGAAGTCATTTTCAAATATTACCGATTTGTTCCGTCATAACTTCTATCGTGAAAATTTCAATGCACCCTATTTAAAACCCACTTCAAAATAATTTGATGTTTATGGATATTATCCACAGAAAATTATCGCAGTACAAATCCGTACATAACGAACGAACCGCCTCCATCCAACGGAACTTTCCGTCCATAAGTGTTTTTAATCCTGAACAGGCATCAGTTCGCACCATTGGCATTTATAATCTTGAACGGGCACACATACGAAAGTGTCTAAATTCCACAACCAAACAGCAAAGATAGGAATATTGCTGCTTTGTTGACATTTATCCTTATTTCTTTTCTTGGCTTTCACTTCCAGTATCGCTGAGTTGTATAAATTGAATCTCTAATCACGACGATTGCAATTTCGACTGCAGGATTAGTCGTATTCCACTTCATAATGACTCAACGGTTGAAAGTACAGTAGTGGTGCTGGAAATTAAGCTGATAATCAACGGCGAGAATCTTCATCATAAATTTTACACGACTATGAACGCTGCTGAAATGGTAAATTTCCATAACCATCTAGTCCTCGCGTATAAAGACGAAGTCTTTTGAGACGAATTCATTGTGTTAAATGTTGTTCATGCATTTTTCGCTTTGATTCTCCACAAAAATGTCACTTCTCGACATTAACTCAAATTGTCTTCGTCACGAAGGGGATTAGCCGTCAAAGAACTAACGGAATCATAAAGAGGTGAGCATCATTACTTCATTTTCATCAGGCGAGCTCTAATTAATGCGACAACATTACACAGATCTCTCACTGTCGTAGAGAAGGCATACATTGTAATGACATATGTTTTGCTGCCTCCCGTATCATTCTTGTTTTTAAAGCTAGCCGTTCGTGAGCTAAATTACAACAAATATTGTCTTACCTCTGATTACGAATGGTATAATAGAATTAACTTGTGTTACTGTACCTACCAGCAAAACGAATGAAAATATCAAATGTATAGTTAATATTACACTGTGCAGTCATTTCAAACGTGTTACGTTACAAGCGAGTACCAGTATTTCATTCGCTGAAAGGTCAAGCCGAGGATAAATCTGAAACCGTGAAATGGTATGATGTAATAACTGCAATTTTACGTATTTTGTTGTAGAGTTGCGTTTATTTGATACCGAGTCGCAAGAAGCATCTTTTTCTCTTCTACCTCAGAACATGAAACTGTGTAACAAAAACCCTAGCACAAGGCACGAATTACATATTTATGAGGCTTCCGCGATGCAACAGCGAGGCCATGTTTTGTACTGTCTCGACGGTACGGTCTCGCAGCGCGCTTTTGTGCGAAAAGCGCGTTATTCTCAGGTGGCCAACTGCATATTCACTTTCCCCGAGTTTTTCCTTAGGGCATGTTACGCAGCAGACATTTGTCAAGAGCGGACGAGGCGTTTCGTTGAAGTAGTCGGTTTTTTTGTCAGATCTATGCCGAGGTGTCATCCCCTCCCCCTCTCCACCCTTTTTCTCTCTGTCTCCCTCTCTGTCTCCCTTTCTCTCATCCACTTCCCTCTTCTTTCCTATTCCTTACTCCACGAATCAGGCCAACTGTGAACGACATAAAACAGTTGCTCATTAAGCGTGTTTTCGGCCGGTTTCTTCCTGCATTTCTTACAGTCCTGATTTTTTTTTCCTTCCTTTACTCTACTGATTTCTCTGTTTCTCGGTGACAACCGAGCGAGGTGGCGTAGTAGTTGAGATATCGAACTCGGTGTTTGAATCCCTGCCCCGTCATCCTGCTTTAGGCTTCCTATGTTCCCCATAAATCACTTTGGACAAATGCTGAGCTGATTCCTTAAACAAAGTTATTTCTGTTTTTCTACCCCACCCTTCCCCAGTCAGTTCTTATGTTCTGTCTCGTAATTATCGCAATGTTGATACTAAGTTAAATTGAATAACATTTATCTTCTGTTTTTATGAAAAGCATGTATTTACTTTTAGTTTCGATTTTTTACTGTGACGAATGCCTTTATCAGGTACCTTTATCTTCTAGCTCCAGAAAGTTTCAAATAAATATGCATGGAGTGCTGTTTAATGTTAAATAATAGAGGACAAAGCACAACAAATAATGGAATTCCTGAAGTGGAAGTACTTTGATCAAATTTCTCCAAAAACTGGACTAATTTGTGAAACATTTTCTTAAGGAGCAACAAAAGTACTAGGGAAAGCACGTAGTAGCTGACTAATACCTAACGTTTCTCGCCACACAAGAGAAAAGAAAAAGCGAAAGACAGAATGAAAAGCTAAAGCTAACTGTATAAAGTAGGCGTGGAGTCTTTAACGGTATGTTGCTGGTAGTTATACATCATACAGTTTAAGATAAAGTTGGAGTTAAAATTTAAAAACCGATGAATAATCGAAGCATTACCATGAAAATATTCCTATGGGCGAGCTGTTGGACAGCAGTTCGGTAGCCTACGTAATGCTTGTTAATGCACGCAAGTAAACGCGCAGCCAATTGACCAAATGCAAATCGTATCGGATTACTCGTAGCCCTTTGTGAACAGCTGGGAGCACGAATATTGAAGTGAAAAGACCTGTTTTTCCCCGTGGCCATTCGGAAGCCAGTTTGACACAGTGGGCATAATCTGATTAATTGCCTAGCTAACTGATGGTCTTTCATGTATCAGAGGCAACTGAGAACCTGATATGAAGGGCACAGGTAATTCCACGACGTGAACGAACGGCACAGAAATATCGGCTCAGTATCCAACACATCAATGGGATTTGTTACAACACACATATCAAAGAAAACGAGTGTGTCATTCGCGAACAGCTGTGTACAGCTCGCATTATACCAGAGCCTAGCGTAGCAGCTGAGTTTAAGCTTATCGAACGATGTTGAAATTCGAACATTCTAAAGGCGTAGGAAATGGCCAGTCCCTGAAGATCTTCGCAACAAGAGATTTATACCTTTCGCAGATAACATAAAATAGAGTTAAACAACAAGGGAATTTGCAACCAGTTGAATGTCAAAGGCTCGAATAATTGTAAAAAAATATGGAATAAGCCAAATAAAACTTCCGAGATAAAGTAACTGACGCACTACATACAGCCATCAGAAAATGAAAACGATCTTTTACGGGTATCCAGTTGATTGAATCAAACATGAAAGTGAAAGAAGATTTTTAAAGACATTAATCGAAAAGAAAATCACCGCCATCGAAAAAAGACGAAGCAAGAAAAGTTTAAAATTTCACGTCCACTAGACAACGAGGTCATTACAGACGGAGCACAAGATCGGATTGTTTCAAGGACAGGGAAGTAAATCTGTTGTGCCCTTTCAAAGCAACCGTAATATGCCTGCATCGATGTAAAGAAATTACAGGAAACCTAAATGTGGGTGTTCGGACGTGCATTTGAACCATCATTGTCCCGAATGTGAGTCCAGTACAAAAAACAAGAATTGGAGGATATATATGAAAGCGACACGCTAACTACTTCGCGAATAGTCATGGACCTAAACAAAGCCCATTTGAGGGAAATTAAATGGAAATTTTTAAGATTATTGAGATATACTGAAAAGACACACCGGGGAAAGTGTATTACATACAAAACAAGCGGAAAATCAAGAAAGGGAATTCTTGTTGCGAAACGAAGGAAATTCCATACAAAGACCCGACGTGCAACGAGAGCGGAAAGATTCTAAGGTTCTCCATTACAGTATTTCATTATAGATACTGTAACCGCTGACTGTTCCCATTCTATGACGATTAGCTTGAGATCTATATGCGTAACAATATTTTGACGTAAATCTACGCTATCAGATTGGAGCACATAGAAGACGGTCACCAGCGTCTAGTACCAGTGTTGATTAAATGCAGTCTCGGTTTTAATGTGCATATAAGTTAGAATTGTTGAGCACAGTAATCTGAAGATGGCCGTCATAAACTGAAACCAAGCGTTTACTCCAATCTGCAGCCTAATATTAGAACCAAGGAACTTTGACATTAATCCTCGATCATTTCCATTATCCACAGAGAAGATCACACATTTTCACAGACAATATGTCTCGCAGACGAAGTAGCCCTTTTAGCTGAAGTAAGAAAAACTCGGAAGTAATGAAGAGTTGATACTAGTTGTGCCTATGATGGTTTTCGTGGAGTGTCAGTACAATAAAACCTTCGCGTGTTTCTTTACGGAAAGACTACTCTCTGGCCTACGACGGAAGGAGATCTTAGGAAGCAAAAAAAAAAAGTCAACATTTTATTGTGATACCAAATGCTTCAATTGGGACAGTTTTTCCTCAAATCATATGCTTGAATCACAGAGCTGCATGAATGGTGTACTACAGAGAAATTGAAAAACAAAAAATTAGAAGCAATGGTTATCTAGTGGTGCAGGAGGACTTTAACTAACGTGAGCAAGTAAAGTATAAGATAAGAAAATACTAAAAAGACTAGATAAGGAAAGGAGCCTGTAGAAAAGCTGCCTCAGACCAAAGATAATACACTATGATCAAAGGTACCTGGACACATATTTGTTGACAATTAACGTGGTGCGTATCTATCCTTCACAATTATGATATGGTGTGAGTCCGCCCTTCGCAATTGTGTCGGTTTGAAATGCTAGAAAGACTAGGGAAGGTAATGAACCCACAGAAAAGCCATCTCAGACGGAAGATAATGCACTGTGATCAAAGGTACCCGGACACGTATTAGTGGAATTAATATTTAGTTTGTCAACCTTCGCATTTGTGACGGCTCGAACTCCTCCGGAGTCACTTTCAAAGAGGTGTCTGACTGGCTATGGAGGGAGTCGAAATCAGAGAAGATTGTGGTGTTAGGCGCTGGGGGTCTGGAGCAAAGTCGACGTTCTAACTCATCCCAAAGTGTTCCACTGGGTTGAGATCGGAACACTAGGTAGGCTAGCCCATTTCACGAATTTGTCCACAAACCATCCCCTCACACATGCTGCCTTAGAACATGGTGCAGTTTCATGCTGACAATAGCCTCCGAATTTTTCTTCTACTGTAAAATGTGATCATTTAGCGTTTTCTTAAGCGCAGTAAGGGTACCACACCCCAACCATACAAAACACCCCTATACCGTAACACCACCTCCGTTATACTTCACTGTTGGTGCTATATACGATGGAAAGTAACGTTCTCCATGTATTCGCCCAACCCAACCCTTCCATTGGACTGCCACTTAATATTGCTTGACTCATCACACGAAATCACTCGCTTCCAATCAGCCACTGTCCAACGCTCTTTACACCTCCGCAAACTTCCTGCTAACAGAAAGGCGAGGCTTATGAGGAGCTACACGACCATTGTATCCCATTCTTTTCAATGCCCTACGCACAATCATTGTTCTAATTGGATAGATGGCAGCAATTTGGAACTCACAAGTGATTCCTTCCGCAACACTCGTCTCCGTAAGTCACTGAGTCCTCGTGAGCGACCTTTTTGCCTTTATTTCTTTATTACTGACTGTGACGAGACAATACTCCCCAGCATGTCTTCCTCCTGTGACCTCAAGTGGTCAATTTCGCTTTTACATAGGGGTATCCGGATAGTTTGATCACATAGTGTACATTGTTGGACATGTGCAAAGGTAGCCACAATTAGTAAACTTGGAACTGGAAGGAATACACTGCTGCAGTAGAGAAAGACCAGGATGCGCAAAACATGCTGAAGGACGTTTTGTGAAGTAAGTATGCGGTGGAGAAAAGTTTAGCTAAGAGTCATATGTTGAATACTGGAAAAATGGATTTCATCTCGAGATCGCTTGCAAAATTGCACTGCCAGCACTGTGATCAAATTCCTCGTATCCGTGCATTGTTGGAGTGCCAAGGGGCACAGAATGTGCACACAGAAGGGAGGAGCAAGCTTTTGGGAAAATGTGAATTCCTGGGATAATCTTAAAGAAAAGCCGTAAAATCTGAACGCAAACACTCTTTAATACATTAAATATCTTCCAAAACCTTACATAGGAAATTCCAAGCACAACTTTACATAGCAGAAGCTACGAATATTCTTCATCCTCCACCCTACGGTGCGCATAGAGTCCGTACAAATAAAATTCCACCGAAAACAGGTTTGAGCGCAGCAGTACGCAACATTTCCACTTACGAAAGTTCCACTACTTAAATAAGTCTTCTTTCTTTTCTATTTTCTGCTATATGAAACGACAGAGGAATGGTTCCATGAATACTCTGCCAGACATCTAAGAGTGAACTGCAGCATTTTCATGTAGATGTAGAGACGTGTATCACATATACCACTCTGTTAAATACTTATCCGTCGTGTATTTCACTAAAATTTGTTATTTAATGTTTGATTTTCAGATCGCTGGATGTAACAATATAATTAGTTTTTTAAAATTTTTTCTCTGATAAAATGTTTTAAATTTAACACTCACTAAAACCAAGTGTCAAAGTTACTGTCTGAAAGCCGATCTTCCTGTGTTTAAATCGATAAATTCAAATGAGCTAAACAAGTAAAATGGACTACGTTGTGGTCTTAAGTGATCAGTTACTTGTGAAGGAACCTATAATTAGCTGAAGAAGATTTGTGGGACTTAGGAGGCACAGAAACAGGTCGATAACTTTAGAAGCTCGCTTCGTTAATAGCACGAAAGCAAATTTTGATACACGGCACAATGAAAAGGACACTCTGCTGTGCAGTTTTATAAAGTACTTTGCAGAGTACGGATGTGATTATCGTGCTACAGTTAACGGTTCTCAACGTTACATTCAAATATGAAGCACGATTGCTTTCATCCTTACTTTTCAGTAACGCGTGACAGTCAATGTTTTCTGTGATTTAAAGCCGACAAGCACAGCCTATTACGATAAAGCTACACAAGAGGACGCGACAGTGCGGGGGCCGAGAGCGCATATCGCACTGAAACGACACGAGAGCCGCCGTTCCTGTGACACGTTCACTCATGTTTTTAACGGCAGAAGCTGAAAGTGCCGCCCGGATTCTATAGGCGGGCAGGATATAGCAATACAGAAAAGAGAGAACAAACAGCGGGTTCGCCGGCACACTTTGCGTGCAATCCACCTCGCCATTACTGTTGACGCCACGCCACACGGAACGAACATTTGTGCGGCGGGCGGCGCCTTTTGTCGTGCAAGTGACAGCGCGACAAAAGTTTTGCGCAACTCTCACTTACGCGGGATGCCATTTGCGAGGTGCGGTGCATTTTACGTAATCCGTGGCGTGACGTTTGAAGCTAATTAACTCCCAGCGGAACTGACAGTCGTAATAATTTTCGCGAAAACACCGAGCCGGATGGGAAAATGCAGGTAGACTAGGGGGAAAGGGAAACACGAGGGAAACACACAGAGGGGGAACTCAAGCTTGAGGCACAACCGTCGACACCCACGAACAGAACTACTTTCCACAGACGCATTTAGAAGTTTACAGTGTCTTTGAAAAGAGATCATACGTTTTCACAAGGTTATAATTGTCTCCTAGGTAAATGAAAACGGGAATGTAAGATTAATTTTAACTTAAGCATCGAAACTAAAAGTTTATCTTGGCGCCAGGAGGTCGCGTCACACTTCTCCGGCTGCCTAGTGAACCTGTACGACTGTCGTGTAGCCGCTGTCTACATCATCAAGAAAGCCTTGTTAACGGCGCGCTAGTTTGCCCCTAGTATACCCGACAAGAGAATAGCGACTGGAACACCTCATACGTTCGCAATTGTACACATATTCCTCAATTTTGAATGGGTGTATTAAGCAAATGGATCACAAAAAATTACCAGACTGGATGGTCTTGCCCAGACGCTGGAAAGAAAAGAATAAATAAGATGGGGGCGGCTTCATGCTGCTATTTTAGGATACCTATCCAGTTTTTTGGCGACTACACCTAGATGAAAATACCACAAGCCTCCTGACGGTACGTAACGGAGGGTAGTCCCAGTAGCGCTGAACCCCCCGCCCCCATCTTCCCTGTCCAACAGCGAATGCCGCGTGGAAAGAATGATTGTCAGTAACTCTCTCTATTACCTCTCGAAGTTTTTCCTCGTGCTCATTTCACGAGATATATGTGGGTGGAAGTAATATGTTGTACGAGTCTTCCCGGATGGTACTCTCTCGAAATTTCAATAGCAAACCTCTCTGTGATGCATAAGTATTATTTCATGTTTATATTTCTCAAATAGTTCAAATGGCTCTGAGCACTATTGGACTTAACATCTGAGGTTGGCAGGCCCCTAGACGTAGGCTTCAAATTCAAATGATGCATTTATAACGTTGGCTTTGGCAGTCCAAGGAGAAATATAAAGCCGGCCGTTGTGGCCGAGCGGTTCTTGGCGCTTCAGTCCGGAACCGCGCTGCTGCTACGGTCGCAGGTTCGAATCCTGCCTCGGGCAGGGATGTGTGTGATGTCCTTAGTTTAGTTAGGCTTAAGTAGTTCTAAGTCTAGGGGACTGATGACCACAGATGTTAAGTCTCATAGTGCTTGGAGCCATTTGAACCATTTGAATCTGCAGCCGTTCGCATTAGCGTCAAAATAAAGCACACACGAATAGTGTTTGCATTAAAAGTGACAGACTTTGGTGGTACGTTTATTAGCTTGTTTGACAAATGTGCTGCTAGACGGATCGAATTTGACAAAAAAGTTAGATCTTTTACAAGGACCTTGGCGGAAGTACAGAGCAAGTATTTTACCATTGCCCTGCAAGATTGATTGATTTTGTGAGGTTTGTCAGTGCCTCCGTTTCCAACTATTTCGAATAATTAGTTAATGAAAAGCCGCTGCAGTTGCTAATAATAACTTCATTAAATGGTTCAAATGGCTCTGAGCACTATGGGACTTAACAGCTATGGTCATCAGTCCCCTAGAACTTAGAACTACTTAAACCTAACTAACCTAAGGACATCACACAACACCCAGTCATCACGAGGCAGAGAAAATCCCTGACCCCGCCGGGAATCGAACCCGGGAACCCGGGCGCGGGAGGCGAGAACGCTACCGCACGACCACGAGCTGCGGACAACTTCATTAAGTTACGAATATTTTAGAGCTTCACATCACGCCCTTTTCAGTTGCATCTGAAACTGCAATTGCTAATACATAATACCATGGATATACAAATATTTCACGTAATAGGAAATGAGAAGTAGGGCTTAGATATGCAAAGTATAAGTACAGAAAGTAAAATATTTGCGTAGCCATTAAATTATGTATTGACAATGGCAGTTTCAGATCCACTTTAAAATGGCCTGACTATAAAGGGCGAAAGTAATCGTGGACTTAATAAAGTTCTCGTTAGCAGAATCAGCGGTTTTTCTGTAGGAGATATAGTTTTGTGTAATCAGGCGAATCTTTTAAAAACATACTGTATTGTTGTCACCTTATTCCCTGACATCGACTACCACAGAGACAGACTTAGCCGTGTGCAACAAGTTCCGTTTGCGTCATATTTCGTGCAAGCTAGTCAGATATTTCCACACTTTTTTTTTGAAAGTGTTCTTCAAGTTAGGTCTCATTGGTAACCAGTAAAATATATCCACCTGTGACTTCATATGCTTACTACTAGTGTCGATACCTTTGCCTCCATGTGTAGTTGTTATTGTGAACAATACTTTGGGATATCCGTCTCCCGTTTCTGAACTTCAAACCAAGTTCGATGTTAGTTTGTATTCCATATTGAACTTATTGTCTTTAATTTACCACTTCGTGTTGTAATCAGAAGACCCAGCCGTCTGTGTCCAAAGCATCAATTTACCTTCAATCCCAAGGATTGTCGTCGACTGTTGTGAAAAAAAATAAAATTGTTATGCATTCCAAAATTCTGGCTGTCAGTTTTAGGTGCGTACAACATCATACATCTTAATAAATGTCATGTAATTTTTATGTAAGTGTGTGCTTTAAGATTTCCGCGATAACAAGATGGTGAAATGGCTATTCATTAGTGCCAAAGTTAGAACTAAAGCTTATGTAGAAGTGCGCCAACTGTCAGGGATAGTATAGTGTTAGCTAAGGAGGATGAAGATAAAAAACAGTACTTGAGATGGCGAAGTTGATTTCGCCTGATATTGGCGAATAGGAATCTAGGCCCAACGTTGTTTCAAGGCAATGTTATCAGTCAGTGGGTATTCCAAGAAAGTCCGATTTTCTCGAGTACGGTATCTGAGAAGAGGCTGCGCGGACGTCTGAGGGCAGGTACCGCAGAATAGGCAAAAGCTTTGGTTTCTGCAAGGTCTATGTAGAGGTAAAAGTCCGTGAGGCAATACTAGTGACACATACGATGAATAAGCAGATAAATGGAGCCACCCCTTGTCTCAGCAGAGCATTGAGATATGAGAATGGACTCGTGTGTTCGTGGCCGGCTGGTGTGGCCGAGCGGTTCTAGGCGCTTCAGTCTGGAACCACCGACCGCTACAGTCGAGGGTTCGAATCCTGCCTCGGGCACGGATGTGTGTGATGTCCTTAGGTTAGTTTGGTTTAAGTAGTTCTAAGTTCTAGGGGACTGATGACCTCAGATGTTAAGTCCCGTAGTGCTCAGAGCCATTTGAACCATTTGTGTGTTCATATGAGAGTGCTTTGGTGGTTTCGTTCAACGTCATGATCGCCATTTTTGTATTTCTCAAAATATCGTAAATTAGCAATTAGAGAAATGTCTGTGCCTCAGCATTCGGTAAGGCTCTATTCACAGTCTACACAGTTCTGGAGAAACATTCATTACTTAGAAGAAAACAGAAGTGCTACAGAAGAATGATGAAGACTAGATGGACAGACAGGAAAATTAATTAGGAGGTACTGTATAGGAATGGATAGAAAAGAAATTTTTGGTACAACTGAATCAAAAGAATGGTGTATAAGACACGTCCTAAGGTATCAAGAAATCGTCAGTTAGGTAATGGAAAAAAGTATGGGGGGAGCTAAAAATTGTAGAGAGAGAATAAGGCTTAAATACAGCAAGCAGTTTCAAATGGATGTGTGTTGTAGTAGTTATGCGGAGATGAAGAGGCGTGAACAGGATACACTAGCATGAAAAGGCACATCAAACCAGTCTTCGAAATGTGGAGCACAACTCAATTGCCATACATTATTGTGTAGAGACATTTTGATATTGTTCTTGAATCATTGTTCCCTCTTGGTCCAGTCTGTAGGAGCCAAACTGTAGTAGCCCTGTATTGTAAGGCACTGAGCGGAGATTTCACGCACTGTATTTTCAAGTTTTTCTCTTGGGACATCTTCACTTTGGCACTCCCTTTACGGTTTCCCCAAAGTATTGCGAATACTTCTGTAAATGAAAGGTAGAGAGAGGGTGAAACCCAGTACCGATAAATAGCTTCCTCATCTCGAATATCTCCGCCATCAAGATCAGCGAACAGAAGCGAATAATTGTGACACTCTGTGGAGAGATTTTGGGTTAAACCCTGAACATTGGCGCACTGTTATTGTTTCGGTAAGTTCTCTCTCTCTCTCTATCCTGGTCAAAAACTGCCGAGAAAAGGCATCAGGATTCGAACCTTCCAGACTGAGCGCCGACGCACGGGAATAATTCAGCTGCTGAATGTTAACAACTACACAGAAATAAGTAGACATAAAAAGCTAATTATCGGGAAACCACAAGCAGCGACGGAAGTTTATAAGTTCATCGGGTCATGAAGAGCTGCCAAAACTTTTCCCGTTCCGACGTTTCGCTCCGTTCGTAATGAGAAGTAAAAATAATGATCAGATTACTGAAAGTTCGGATTAACCCTAAATTTGAAGCATTGGTACCTCGCTGCTGCCTTCCACCACACTGTGGTCGTGAAATGGGACAGCGCTGGACGAGAATAATGAGTGATCGTTCAACGTCATATTAGTGTATCTACAGATGAAGATGGAGTGGGAGATATGGAGTTTGTGAATCCAAGCTTTGACGGCTCCACGAACTTTTAACATCCAGATCCAACGGATCGATCACTGTCAAAACTCCATTACGTCCTAACGTTATGCGCAAATGTATATATTCGGCTTTAAACGCGGGACACTGGCATCTACTCAGGAACCGTATGCTGCCCACTTTCCCTAAGGTCTGTCTTAATCTTGAGGTCTGCCAGTGAGATATATGATAGACGCAGTGTCATCTATATCTCGAATATTTGTTCTTTAAACCTGTCCAGCAGTGTTTGGTAAAAAGTACGCTATCCCTAGGATACACTCACGTAAGATCTTTCGGCGCCTCCGAAAATGCCTCATATCGGCGAGTTTTACCAGCAGTAGTCAAGAACAGCGTACGTTTTTACGTCATCTCCCTCCAGGATGCACATTATCTTGCTATTCTGTCCATATATCTAAATCTTTCTTTTTCATATCGTATTATACGTCCGTACCGCTCGACATAGCCACTCAATGTTGTTCATATATCCACTGTACTGCGTACCGTGACGTACCACAAATACTAAGGCTATAGTATTCTTACCTCCAAATTACTCGAGTTAGCCTGTCGTTAGGTATGTTCCGCATAAAGTATTTTTAATTTCCGTCGAGATGCTTAAACATGATACTGCCTGTAGCTTACTGTGACATCAGAAAACAACTCTCGGAGGTGATATTGTCCTGTGACTTACTGTGACGCCAGAAAACAATATGATTGTGCTGCTGACAATTTGAGACACGGCGTCTGTGCACAGGAAAAGCAGGTTTCATATTTTTGCTATATAAAAAAGCTCACTACAGAAATACCCATGGCACATAGTTGTATTACACTACTTAGATTATCAAAAAATTAATACGAGGCTACTCTTTATTGTTTCTATGTCGTTTCATTGTTCCAAATCAATTAGCAACCCTCTGTATTTAGCATTCCAGTACCAGTACGAAGAATCTCTTTACAGAGATTACAAAGAATGCTTCAATCGACAAACACTTCATAAATTATTTTGTCATTATACTCTTAGTTTATGCCTTTAACATGCGTACTTTATTCAAAATAAAATTTTACGGCTACTAAATCTTTTTTAAACAGCCTGTACAGTGAGACCAAGCGTTATATTGCCGCACTTCCCTCAGTGCTTTACAAGCTTACTCTTTTCTGATGAGCACTCACAGCCCAGGATACCCTGCTTGGGTATCATAAAGAATATCTTCACAGCCTGCGTTGAATCCTCACTGGTATTTACCGGGTAGTTATTATTAAAGCGTAGGTGCTCACAGAGGTCTGCTGTGGTCTGTAATTATCGGATGACAGCGAAACTTGTAGATACGCTAATGCGCGCATGCGGAACCGATTTTTGCTGAAAAAATGTTAGTTCCAATTCTGGACATCTTGTATAAAACTGACGCTGTGAATGTACGAAATACATGTAGAAATGAAACTTCCTGGCAGATTAAAACTGTGTGCCGGACCGAGACTCGAACTCGGGACCTTTGCCTTTCGCTGACAGAAGTAAAGCTGTGAGGACGGGGCGTGAGTCGTTCCTGGGGTAGCTCAGTTGGTAGAGCACTTGCCCGCGAAAGGCAAAGGTCCGGAGTTCGAGTCTCGGTCCGGCACACAGTTTTAACCTGCCAGGAAGTTTCATTTCAGTGCACACTTCGCTGCAGAGTGAAAATCTCATTCTGGATACGTGTAGAATTGTTTCCATGTGTGATGGATTAGACACGGTACATGGACAGAAAATGTCAAACAAGTGAGAAAGGTATAACGCTGATTTTATTATTAAAAGCCACTTATACCGTTTGTTCAGTATGATCACCGCAGTCACCGGCGAGATGCTCCACCCTTTAAGTGCTCGCAGCAGTTGCTGTGAAATTTGAACAACGTGTTCCAGTATATTGTGCTCCAGAGCCAAAAGTCACACGGATTCATATCAAATGATCTCTGGAGATAACACATGCATCGAAGGTTGCATTAAGCAGACCCTTCACTGGGAAAGCGAAATGAGATACTGTCTCTTCTTACATGAAAACAGTAGTTTCCACACACTTGAGCTATTCCAGAGCAGGAATCGCATGCTTTACAAGGAGATCCCGGTAACGTGTGGACGTCATGATACATCTGACAGGCCATCTAGACGTATTCTCTTCAAAGAAGGAAGGACCGAGAATACAGATGTTTGTGAATCTACACCACACAGTCACGTACGGCTAGTGCAATGGCTCTAAGGTTTAACAGCACCCCAACTCGCCAGTTCTGTTTATTCACTGGCCCCTCTAGTGTAACATGTGTCTCGTCAGTCTACAGAATATTGCCTGGCCACATGTCATCAACGTCGATCAGTGCCAGAAACCGAACAGCAAATTCAGAATTTTGCTGCGAATCATGAGGTTTCAGCTGCTGAACCGTCTGGTTCTTGTGTGGTTCCATACTGTCGATCAGGGTGAGGACAATTCTTGTGAGACTGCACGAGAACTGGCGCTACCTAAGGCACGTGCTGCATGGTCACTTACAGTAACAGCAAGCTTGTCAATAACTTCCACCGGGATGGAATGCCTTCCTCTTCTAGGTGCCACACGAAAATCACCCCTATTTTCCAATTTCATCATCACTATCTTTAAACCACTTCATGACATCGGGTCTCCCCTCAGACGCCGGCTGGTGTCGCCGTACGGTTCTAGGCGCTTCAGTCTGCTACGGTCGCAGGTTCGAATCCTGCCTCGGGCATGGATGTGAGTGATGTCCTTAGGTTAGTTAGGTTTAAGTAGTTCTAAGTTCTAGGGGACTGATGACCACAGATGTTAAGTCCCACAGTGCTCAGAGCCATTTGAACCATTCCCCTCAGACCTCACAGCCGATACTCTCTTCATGCAACACTGTAATTGCTGCAGTTCACATGAAACATTTCACTAACAGCACAGTCTGTCTTCATAGCCATACTGTTCACTCAAGTTACCGCGTCTCAAATGATAGCATGGATATCACGCCGTCAGATGAACAGTAGGCAATACAGAGCAAGAACTGTGCAGGGTGGGCACAAATGGAACTAATTTGTTTTCCATCATAAATCGATCCCTCTTGAACGCACTAGCATATCTAACAAGTTTTGCTGTTGTATGATAATTACAGCCCACACTGGAGCTCCGTCGATAGCTGCACATTAATAATAACCAAAATAAATGGTTCAAATGGTTCTGAGCACTATGGGACTTAACTTCTAAGGTCATCAGTCCCCTAGAACTTAGAACTACTTAAACCTAATTAACCTAAGGACATCACACACATCCATGCCCGAGGCAGGATTCGAACCTGCGACGTAGCGGCCGCGCGGTTCCAGACTGTAGCGCCTAGAACCGCTCGGCCACCCCGGCCGGCTAGTAATAACCATCCGGTACTTCTGAGCTGAAAAGTTACGGTAGATGCATTAAATTACAAGCTGTATAGAGAGCACTCCATTTATCCTGTAAAACGGAAAGTGCTTTATTGTCCCTGACAGCTGACATCACTCTTGATTTGCACAATGAGAGAAAAATTATACAGATGCATTACTTGTTATCGAGAATCACAGTCATTCGGTGCCTTCTGTAACAGTTCATACTTCCTCTATAAATTCGGCTCTTTGAGATTCTTATGCAACTGTCACTGTTTCATCTCAGAATATTTCCGCTGCAGATGGGAATGAAACATTATTGAATAGTTTCAATCACAGTCCACAGCCTGTTAGCTCATGATGTGGTTTTAAGACGGTTTTTCTCACACGAGTATGCAAAGAGAGTGCTGGTAACCATGTCCCTCGCCGCGCGGGATTAGCCGAGCGGTCTTGGGCGCTGCAGTCATGGATCGTGCGGCTCGTCCCGGCGAAGGCTTGAGTCCTCCCTCGGGCATGGGTATGTGTGTTTGTCCTTAGGATAATTTAGGCTAAGTAGTGTGTAAGCTTAGGGACTGATGACCTTAGCAGTTAAGTCCCACAAGATTTCACACACATTTGAACGTTTTTTTAAACCATATCCCTCCTCTTGCTCGGCTACGCAAACACTTAGACCACACTGTCGCATTTGGACATGAAATCTACCTACACGTAGACAGATGGAATACACAGTTACAATTCCGGAGAGACGTCAGGGAGAGCATCCGCTCACGAACTGGCACACACACTGAAAAATTCGGTATAACAAAGCTGAACCCCAAAGAGAAACGGGAAATGGCAATACGAAAAGAAGTCGAAGATGAAGTGCCTGAAGATGGTCATATAGACTGAAACACTTTCTTCTTTTTTGCACATTTACCTATCGAGGTGCTACTTCCGTCGGTTTGTGACGCTAGATCTCACAAACTCCGCAATAGGCGCTACGACATACCGCAGATAGCGTTGCAGTGAATTTGTTTAACTGAGCTGCTGTAGGAGCTGGTCATAATGGCATTGTCGTTTATCTGAAGTACTTGGATATGTCACATTTTCAACCTAGCCACATATTTGTTAAGTTAATCTGCATTCCCGTATCTTCACTGTCAAAACAGAAAGTAAAACGTAAGAATAGATTGGTATATATTTGTGTTAGACGTAGGGTACTGAAATGTAAGTAAGAAGTTGGCATAGAATGCGAATAAAATTACATTTCAAGAGAAATACACGAAATACGGGACAGCATTTCCCAACGGCCATTGACTGATTAAAAAATATGGCGGATCCAGTGAGAAAATACCGCTCCAGGAACTTCAAAATGAAAATGCGAGGCGGCATGATGAAATATAATTGTGGAGAATGTTGTTATATAAAACGGTAGGTTGCGGAAAATTTAAGGTTCCTGCCTAGCAACAATCACGGAAATCGGTCATTCCGGAAATACTCAGCAAACCTTTTGAAACTATCATTTTAAATGTGACTTCCGCGAATAAACGACCAAGCTAACACATTCTAACCTAACCGAGAGCCGACGAAAGAGGATCCCCTATAGCTGCAGTGGCTTTCATTGCTGCTTCGCTCGTCTCTCTCAACCAGTCACGTAATGTGGTTCGGTATACGTCACTATAGCAACGATCTAGTATTTCTGCAGCTCTTTACACAACTGCTGTTTTCACCTGCAGCCGTTTGCGCTTCACAGTTGAAAGCTAGCAACAGCAGTGCCAGTTACTTTCGCCCACTCTATTGTACACCTCGGGCTACGCTATGGATCGTTATCAAAGCCAGTTTCCTTCCACTCACGTTTGTTGGCTTCGCAATCTCGCAACCAAACTAAACTTCCAAACCAACTTGTACCTCGGGCTAAGGCCGGTATTACGCTATCAAACTTCTTTGTCAAATATCTTTGTCAAAAATCTTTGTCGAAGATCTTTGATGGTGTAATAGGGAACTTTGTCAAATGCCGTCCAATATTTGATCAAATCTAGGGCCTCGCTGTAGATTTGATCAAAGAAGTCGATTGTCTTCTGTTCACTGCCATGTGACATGTTACCACATGGAGCGCTAGCACCGCTACAGCGTTTTGTCGTCTGTAGTGTTTCTATAAAAATTGCCGGTAAATGCAATTGGTGTCCGCCGACAACTACAAAATTAGTAGAGATGTAGTAGTCGTAAAACCCACGGCTTCATCCAGGTATGTTTCCTTTTTTTCCCCCGGTTCTCGTCCGCATGCGCACATAGTGCAATTGTGGTACATGCAACTGCTGCGGTTAATAACAAGTTGTTGTTGTCAGCCTTCTTGAACTTTGACGAAAAATATGATGACAGTGTAATACCCCTTCTAGCGCTACGTCAAAGATCTTTGTCAAATATATATGACGGAATATTTGATCACATCTTTGATCAAATCTTTGACAAAGAAATTTGATAGTGTAATACCGGCCTAACCCATAGATCTGTTCATAGCCGCAGCCAGCCTTCTGTACCTTTGAGCATTTACCGCTAGAGGCGCTACTTCTGTCGGATTTTGACACTAGTTCCCATAACATCCGCTAGAGGCGCTACTATACACCGCAGTTGGCGTTGCCAACTTCCCCACGGTGCAGACTAATACTTAAATGTAGGCGGGCATAGTACCGAGTCAGACGTCTTCCGGAAACCTGTTCGCCTGCGTGTTAAGAGCAGGCCGCGGCCACTTCACCACAGTTTCTTTAACCCTAAAGTTTTTTTAATTTTATCTTATAGTGCCTCATTTGCGCCACGTCGTCCTATCATTGCAGTTTTGTGATAACGGTGACTGGCTGCTCGGCGGTTTTTAGCTGGCCTCTCGGGACGACGGCTGACAGCTGGTAGCGGTCTCTTTCGGGAGTCAGCATTCCCGGAAGGCGGCACGGGCGGGGACTGCACTCCGCACGCCAGCTGCCTGGTTCCGGGAACGCGAACGCCAGCTTAGCGCGGCCACCTGTGGCCCGCCAAGATAAATACCGCTGACGTCACTGGCTCTCCGCGCAGAATAATGTATCCACACAGGCAATCCATCCACCAGGTTTCCGCCGCTTGTTCCGTAAGGCACCCGAACAGCTCGCTATCTACCGGCTCCTTTCTCTTCTGCACGAAAATAAATGAAGTGGCGAAATAATGTTCTCCACCGGCTTTGTGGCCTCAAGATTAATGCACACGCAGAAAGCTAGCGTTTTCTTCTGCGTTATCGTCATTCTGAAAGATCGAGTAAGCCAGTTTTCCCGTCTCCAATCAGTCTCATCATTTTTGCATGTATCCACTAATCAATAACTAATAAATTTTTCTTGGCTGACGCTCCTAATCAAATCTAATGCTGATGTTGCCGTCGCCTTCGATTGTTGAAACAATCTATTCATATTTCATTTATTTATTTAATAATCAGGCATCATGAGCCACAGCTATTTGGTCGTGGAACGAGAGAGTACACAGTTTACAGAAAGCTAAACAGAAAATTTATAAAGAAATGAATTACAGTATTAACCCTCTTCTTCTTCTGCCTGGATTAGGCCTTGTGGATTGTTCTGGTCTCACCATCTCTTCTTCCCTGACTTCTTCTTCCAATGCGATTGTTTTTTGTCACCTATCGAGAGAGTCTCTGAGGTGACATAAAAGACAAATGCTGTTTCCCGTTTACTGCTACATCTCCATCTACGTGGCTACTACGCAAATCACATTTAAGTGCCCGGCAGAGGGTTCATCGATCGACCTTCACAATAATTCTCTATTATTCCACTCTCGACGCAGAAAAAACGGCCTGAAAGATTATGGCGACTGTCTTTTGGGATACGCAAGGGATAATCCTCATCGACTATCTGGAAAAGGGTAAAACTATTACAGGTGCATATTCCTCATCGTTGTTGGACCGTTTGAAAACCGAGCTGCAAGAAAAACGCCGGCGATTGGACGGCAAAGAAGTCATTTTTCATCACGACAATGCACCAGCACACACCCCAGCAGTTCTGGTTGCAAAATTAATGGAAATAGGATTCCAACTCGTTTCACAGCGCCCTTCACCTATTCTCCAGACTTGGCTCCCTCCGACTGCTATCTGTTCCCCAATTTGAAGAAATGGCTGGCGGGACAAAAATTTTATTCAAACGAGGAGGTGATTGCGGCAACTAATAGCTGTTTAGCAGACTTGGACAATTCCAATTATTCGGAAGGGATCAACAAATTAGAACAGCGCTGGACGAAGTCAAAAAATAAAAAAGGTTTACCCCAAACAGGTAAGTAGTTTTTATTTTTGCACGGAGTTTTCATACGCTCCTCGTATTTTCACTCGTCAGTAGATATACAGCTACAACGCAGCATTGTTAGCACACTGACCTACAGACAGCGCTAGCGAATGAACTCGTTAGTCTGTTATACAGAGCGACTATCTGCTCAAATTCAACTACTTCCAGCGCGTGCGCGTCATATGTCCCTATGTGCTCCTATGTAAAACAGGCGCCAACTGTGTCGCGGATGAGTCAGTGACGTCAATGATCAATTTCAATGTGTCGAGTGTAGAACTCTGAAATGTTGAATATACTGAAGACAGTGCAAGTTCAGAAACAGTGGTGGGCTTCATCGTCAAAAAATCCTCGTCAGCTCCAGTCATGTTTTCTGTCTTCCTAATTTTTATTTTATTTGTTGTTTCCTTTTTCGTAAAACGCTGCAAAGGTTGCACGAGGATTTGATATTTTTCGTTCGAGTGTGCGCCCAAAGCAGAGACCAAATAATATTTGAGCTTCGCAGTTCGTAATAAAGAAAAAACTTGCTTTGCGCACAGATAAAAAAGTAAAAACAGACAAAAATTGAAATGAAAATTGTTTCAAAAGAGACTTGTCTATTGAAGGAGAAAAATAGTTCCGGTTGTTATCTAGCCCTGGGAAAGAAAACGAGACACAAACGGTAAAGTAAAAAGGCGCTATACACTGCAGTCTAATGTAAGTATTGTTTGATGAGTTTGTACGAATTTATTTTCTCACGCAGTTGATGATGATGTCTTTTAATGTTTGGATGACATTTTCTCTAATCTTTCAGTTTCAGATTCCAAGAGTGTTTACCACACACCTTCGTCAAGAACATTAATAATGAAGTGGGTTTTGCTCGTAATTAAACTTTACTATCATTGCTAGATCCTTAATGATGTCACAATACGTATTTTGATATCGGGCGCCACAGGCCACACAGTTATTAAAAGACATTTCTGTTTTCCATCTCGGTTGTATCATGAGCAGAGTCAAAAAAATGGTTCAAATGGCTCTGAACACTATCGGACTTAACTTCTCAGGTCATCAGTCCCCTAGAACTACTTATAAGTCACTAACCTAAGAATACCACACACATCCATGCCCGAGGCAGGATTCCAAGCCGCGACAGTAGCGGTCGCGCGGTTTCGGACTGTAGCGCCTAGAACCGCTCGGCCACACCGGCGGGCGAGCGCAGTCATTTATTTCACTCAATCAGATGACTGTGTCAACGACTTCGTGTGTATACGTAGTTAGGGGTATATCGCACAGAACATTGCTCTCCATGCGTCGATTTTAAGTGTCATACCAGCCACTGGAGAGTAATGTGCTACACGATTTGAGTTTTTATGTTCACGTACGTACGTCACCAGGGCAGCAGTGTTTTAAAATCGTTGACGTTTATGAAAAATTGTTCCCGCACGAGTCTATACCGATAGCAGTTACATACTTAAATGACAGACGTACATATTATGACTAACCACTCGACAATGGTACACCACCAAAATGGCTGATCATGTGAAATCAAGAAGACGATTACACTGATAAGGGGCAACTTGGCGTTACTGTACTCAACTTTTTGTAAGAAACGTCAACTACATTTTCACAGCAGAAATCACTCACAATATGTTGCTCGTGACACGGAAGTTTCTGTATAGGAACGTCGTAGTAGATTCGCTTACCACGAGTAATCGGTTGGGACAAGGAAGTCGCTCGTGTAAAGGGGCTGTACTTTTACAGAAGTGGGCTACTGACAGCTTTTCAGGCGGCACCAAGGTGTATTTTAAACGTAAGTTTCCTGTCGATTTTAGCCGTTAGGGCTATGGGACGTCCACTGCTGTGCGCTGAGGAAAGAAATTGCTCCTTACAAAAGTACATCAGCTCATCAAAACTGCTGTATCCAGCTCATTTAACGATGTGGACGGAACATTGATAGTCCGGTCAGCAGAGCGGCACTGCATACACATTACACCGCCAGGAGCTGGTCGCTGGGTGCCGTTAGAGGTATAGCGCCTCTCGCCAGAGACCAGCGGCCTACATCTGCCCTTATACAGCCTTCTGCAGGCCACAACTTCTCCTTCGTCATTCACCCTACTGCAGGTATGTCTCAAGGCTCTGTCCGAGCCTCCCTCCCCTGCGTCCTCTACACGCTGACATTTCTAAATCGCCACCTCTACCTACCTCCTGTAAAATGCTGAATACACAATCACCTCCCCCCACCTCGTTCCCTCCCATCTCTACCATGCCTCCCTCCAACGACGTTTGAAACTCCTGACCCGGAGGTGTAGGACTTTTAGAGCTTCAAGTAGAAAAGCCGAACCATCATCTTTCGTCGCACCATTCGACGTTCCCTTCGTCCAGATTTCTATTTCGCCATCTACAACCAACCTTGCCTAATACATTAAAGTATTTAGGACTAGCCCTTCACTGAAAACTAATGAGTAATGGACACGTATTTATCATCCAACACAAAGCCCGAAACCGATTACAGCTATTAACAGAGTACACCTCGGAGTTTTACATCCTTGTACCCTTATTCTCAACTATAACTGCCTCCATCGCTGTCTCTCCTAAATTCTATAAATCCCTTGAAATCCTGCAATAAACATGCGCTCTGGCTCGCCATCCGATCCACCTATCTTCCCCAACTCGTATCGAATACACTTTTTTCTCTTCGATGAGCATCTTCGGACACAATTACCCGCATAACGCAGTCCCGGCACTCAATATCCTACCCACAAATCATCAAAGCAGGTACCTTGCGCAACACTACATCCTTATCCCACTTTCCATTCATGGCTTATCTATCTCGTCCCACTAGAATTTCAGTCAGCTCCTACCAGTCAACGACGAAATCACAACGTTCCATCTCACACCATTCCCACATATCTCCGCCTCGCTCAATGACGTTTAATAGTTACCTGCGGTTACACAAGTCGCCTTGTAGTCATCATTCCACCATCATGAACATCATAGTCAATGACTATACTATTATTATTGAAATATAAAATCATCTAAAAAGTTTTAAAAATCATAAAATATTGCTACTTTTCGAACATTTTAATCGAAATTATCAGCCAATACAGATGTAAGGGTTAGGAAGTCTTTTCAGGAAGTATTTGTCTGGAGCGTGGCCATGCATGGAAGTGAAACGTGGACCAGAAATAGTTTAGACAAGAAAGAATAAAAGCCTTCTAAATATGGCACTGTATAAGAATGTTGAACATTAGATGGGGTAGATCTCGTAACTAATGAGATACTGAAATGAAATCGGGAAACTAGAAATTTGTGTCACAACTTAAGCATGTAGGCTGTAGTGGTTATTCGGAGAATGAAGAGGCTCGCACAGGATCGTGTAGCATGGAGAGCTGCATCAAACCAGACTTTGTTTTTTTTAAAAAAAAAAAAAAAGTCCACCAAACTGTATGTTAAAACGACAAAATATATTGTCCCTTGTTTTTATGTACTTTAAAAGTTATTAAATACGTGATACCTGCTGGTATCCTAATTTTCCATGGAGAATTAGAGACATAGTATAATAATAATAATAATAACAGTACTTTGACAGACACTCCCGGCCGAGGAAATAATTTTATTATCCGGTAGAATCACATTCATTCATACCGAAATGACAGGTTTTGCTCGGCATCGGTCATTCGCAGGTCATAAAATACAGGCTGTGGTTCAATCACTTCACCGCGTAAACCACATTGTCAACGTGTTGCGGTCGAAACCAGTCATTTTGTTAGAGATAAAAGCGTACCGATAATTATGTTCTAAACAACCAATCATTGTGATTTCCTCGGCCAGATGTAGTTCACTTCATGAAGTTCCGACCGTGTACCTACGCCTCCTCCACTTTCTTTTGCCTCCGATCCAGTCATCGATCTTGGACGTTGCCACGCTCTGATGACGGACTTTTACTTTGGACTGCGATACCAATTTTTTTTTTTTTTTCCCTCCAGCCGTTCACGTGCTCGTTTGTTATTGGGTATTCTCGACCGAACACTGTAATTCAGCCTGCGCCGGTGTATTAAAAAAAGAATCATAACTTTCTGCTAGAAATGACTGAAAACACAGTGGTTTTGATTTTCAAAACTGTTACAGAAACGGCACGCAAGTAGTTACTGCATATATTTGCCCGTCTCAGCACAGTGAACTGCAGATTAACCATGACTACTATAAGTACTGTTACTGTGCTGTCTTCGAGACAGCCAGTTTATCGGCACATCTACGAGTAGATGTAGCAGCTGAAAACGGGTAGCACTGGGAGATCACTTAAGTCCCTTTAGCACGACTGACTTTCTTATCTCAATGGACAACCCGAGACAAGTGCGTCTACTGCAGCGCCCCTGGCGGTTTATTTCCATGCTAAGTTTGTTTCGAGTGGTCGTTTTCGTTTACACGTCAGCGCCAAAATTACCGGTTTTGTGAGAGCTGTGAGCTGTGAAGTTTGGCATCAGAATGCTGGAAGTGATCTTACGAGGGTCTATCGTTTTTCAAATGGTTCAAATGGCTCTGAGCACTATGGGACTTAATTTCTGAGGTCATCAGTCCCCTAGAACTTAGAACTACTTAAACCTAACTAACCTAAGGACAGCACACATATCCATTCCCGAGGCAGGATTCGAAACTGCGACCGTAGCGGTCGCGCGGTTCCAGACTGTTGCGCCTAGAACCGCTCGGCAACCCCGGCCGGCACTATCGTTTTTACTGTGCGGTATGTCGTCTGAATGCTGAAAGTGAGGTTCCCTTTCTACGGAAAAATCGTAGTAACCAAATGTAGGATCAAGCAATGGCAGTAGAGTTTATTAATGACAAAAGCAGAATTCATAGTGGAAGTTCTGATTAAAAGTCTTTCGCTAAATTACTCATTCTCATCAGAACTGAAAGAATACGAATAGCTTCATCGAAACATTTCAGAACATGTACATTTACTTGCTTGTGAAAATAGATACTTGTAAACACATCTGGCAATATGTAGAACGCAGTAAATAGTGCTTTCCTGCTTCATCCTTTGTATCTTGTTTTCTTGATAAGCCCCATTTAACAATGAAAATTATGTTTGTCGTCCAATAATTTTGACTTTTTCACTACTGATTTAATTTTTATTAAAACACATTTATCTGCTTGCGTACTTCTATACGCATAATGTCAGTCTTTTTCTCTGTAAACGTAAAAACTTTATGTCAAATGTTTTTTATCTCAGTCTCTGATCACAATATAAAGTCCTTCGACGATGACCCGTGTCACTCAGTAATGACCATCTTCATATCTACAATAGAAAAAACATACAACTAGTGAGCAGACTATCTTTCAAAACAATACAGTATTTCATATCGCGATATACTCTCATATAGACTGGGAAATGTACAGCACATCTCCTTTTTGTCGGGCTTGATTTAGATTTGTTAGTTTTCAAGTGTATTACATACGTAAGCGAATAAATTCAATAATATAATATCGTGAACAGAATAATACATGTTACAAGCAGCAGAACATACAGTTATCGTCATGAACTGATGACTCCCAGTGTCTTTTCATTTCGTTGAGTTTTCCTTTCATTTCCAATTTCAGTATGTATCGGTAGTGGACGAAGGAGAGAAACACGATGCAGCTGCACCCTCCACATAGCAGGCGGCAGTAGCTCCTTGTGTAGCACATGGGTGCCAACCTCGTCTAGAAACATCTCAAATGCCTCTCACATGTTTTCTCGAGGCTGGAAAGAGGTATGACTCTCCTTGCACCACTAAAAACAATTTAAGGTGTTAGCTATGTTCCGTACGCCCTAATGTATGGCATAAAATGCACCAAACGTAAACCGGCCAGTGACAACATTTTACGTTCTTAACTTTTCAAAATATGTGTGATGGTTTCATTACTTTGAAGAGCGCCCCTGGTAGCTGAGTGGTCAGCGCGACGGAATGTCATACCTAACGGCCCGGGTTCGATTCCCGGCTGGGTCGGAGATTTTCTCTGCTCAGGGACTGGGTGTTGTGTTGTCCTTATCATCATCATTTCATCCCCATCAACATGCAAGTCGCCGAAGTGGCGTCAACTCGAAAGACTTGCACTAGGTGAACGGTCTACCCGACGGGAGGCCCTAGCAACACGGCATTTCCATTACTATGAAGTGTCACACTGGCTATAACAAAAACGAAAAGAAAAGTTCATTATCAAGCTGTGAGCTGTGGGTCGGCCGAAGAGGGCGATCAGTTCTAGGCGCTTCAGTCTGGAACCGCGCGACCTCTACGGTCGCAGGTTCGAATCCTGCCTCGGGCATGGATGTGTGTCATGTCCTTAGGTTGGATACGTTTAAATAGTTCTAAGTTCTAGGTGACTGATGACCTCAGATGTTAAGTTCCATAGTGCTCAGAGCCATTTTGTGAGCTGTGGGTATAAGATGCACAAAAATAATTTGTTTACCGAATAGTTTCCTCAAACTCGAATGGGAGAGACTGTATAGCAGAGCACACACGCGAATCCTGAAACAGTGGTTTTTATTTTTTTATGTGAGAAATAAAAATTTACTGCTTTGCTCCATCTATATAAAACAATTTTTTAGGCAAATTGGAAGACTTAAATTTCGCTCCTCGTGTATTGTACGAGTAGTGCGGGTATGGGTACCCAGAGGGATTGGGAAGCTAGACAGACCTCGTGCACCCCGTGAGGGTCATCTGGTGGCTGCTGCACGGAGCTGAGAGACGCCTGGCGAGCTGTTGTGCCCAGATGGTGGCAGTCTCTCGCCGTACTTGATGAGTACCTCCTATGTGGTGCCCAACAATGTGAAAAGCACTCCGTCTTCAGGCCACGAGTGGCCTACCGGGACCATCCGACCGCCGTTTCATCCTCAGTACAGGATGCGGATAGGAGGGGCGTGGAGTCAGCATACCGCTCTCCCGGTCGTTATGATGGTATTCTTGACCGAAGCCGCTACTGTTCGGTCGAGTAGCCCCTGTAGCGACCCTTTTTTCTATCCCGACTTCCGTATCTTGCCTGAAAGTAGGAATGTTAATTTATCTATACATTGACTGGTACTGAGGGGTTTTGTTTTATCCTGACTAGTTTTTAAATTAACCCCAGTGAGTCACTACACGTATTGTCTTCCCAGTTCTGAAGGAAAAAGCCATAAGTAAATTAATACTAGTGTTTTCAATAGATTCTCGTTCACTTGTTTCAGTTACTAGTCTGCAGTTTATTCTTGGTGAAAATCAAGTAACCTAATTATTTATGAACTTAAATCGAAGTAAAGTTCAAGACGCATAGTCAGTTTCAAATTAACACGTTATTTTATTTAACAATAACTATTAATAAACCAGTTCATTCACACGATCGCATTCAAAGGGGTTCTTTGAATAAGTATCTAATCTGGAATCCCGTCAATATCAGAGATACTAAACAATGTTCTGTCACTTTCGATAAAAAGATTGTTCCCGTTTAACTTCTATAAACTGTCACGAACTATGATTACTAGCCGCGCGAAGTAAAGCTTTCCCACTATCACAATACAAAGTCCGAATCTGTCCAAAAATCGTTAATTCCGTAAAATATTTAAATCTTCACACGAAGTGACGTTAGAGAGATTATTGATCACCTCCCCGTTCCTCTGATATGACAAAAGTTCTAATTCTGATCTGAAATTAATGCTTCCCAAAAAAACAAAATGGTTCAAATGGCTCTGAGCACTATGGGACTTAACATCTATGGTCATCAGTCCCCTAGAACTTAGAACTACTTAAACCTAACTAACCTAAGGACATCACACAACACCCAGTCATCACGAGGCAGAGAAAATCCCTAACCCCGGCGGGAATCGAACCCGGGAACCCAAAAAACAATCTCGTCGCGATTTATTCTTGCGCCCTGGTTTAATAAAGCTCCTATTGTTGCTTCCCAAAGCTGTACGTCCTAATTGACTTCGAACAGACTAGAGGATAGAGACTGGAGTATCATAATTGCATTGTATGTCTATTTATACTATAGTAAACGCTATCTTTGGTGTTCAAGACCTACGTTCTGTGACTATAATATTGATTTTCTCATGTATAAGAATAACTAATAATTTAACCATTTCTATCGTTTTCCCCCCCTCCCATGCTTCCAAACTTTATGATTAAAATTCTTTAAAAAAAATGGCTCTGAGCACTATGGGACTTAACATCTGTGGTCATCAGTCCCCTAGAACTTAGAACTACTTAAGCCTAACTAACCTAAGGACATCACACACATCCATGCCCGAGGCAGGATTCGAACCTGCGACCGTAGCAGTCGCGCGGTTCCGGACTGCGCGCCTAGAACCACTAGACCACCGCGGTCGGCAAAATTCTTTTCTTTTTCTATTATTTTTCTACTATAGATTTCCCACTATTTGTCTCTTATTTCTATTTCGTAAATTACTACTTGTGGAGGGGCTTGGGACATTTTCTGAATTTATATTTCGAGGGCATGGGAGCTAATTTGGGAGCTATTTCGGTTTATTAACACCGAGAGGCGTTGTAGGTGTTCCACTCCTCAAGCGGCATCACGAGGCTGAGTGCACCCCGAAAAATGGCAACAGCGCATGGCGGCCCGGATGGTCACCCATCCAAGCGCCGACCACGCCGAATAGCGCTTAACTTCGGTGTAGACTTGGCCACTGTTTTTATGTGTATCGATACGTGGAACTGTTTCAGTGTTTCGGAACGGCTGTGGTTCACTGTAGGTATGTAGGTATAATTGCAAGCAATCTGTTTGACGTATCACTGATAGTGTAATGGTGAACGGGAAGGGCTGGGAAGCATGGTGAATTTATAGTAACGGTTCGAAAGACCTTGAAAGACAAAATTTTTTTCTGTTATATTTTGTTATTTATTCGAATTATTTGGCGTTATTTGTGAGTCTATAGTCACTGTGCCTATTATCCACAATGATTCCCTTTGTGTGAATGGAATTAGCAGGATGGGTATATTACCCGTACTAAGAGAATATGGGAATCCCAGTAGCATATCCGTTGTTTCTGCAGTTTGCTCCCACCTCCAGTTCCGTTCGTGGTGGTTCTTCTGTCTTCAGCTATGGCTGTCCTCAGCCAATTAAAAAGTATGAAAGTCACACGACACGAAAGCAGCGCATTTGCTGCAGGAAACACGAAACTGCCAAGACGCCTAAGTGATAGTTTCATGCTTTCTGCGATATGATTAGCGCTCTCGCACCTCATTTGTGTTCATATGGACATACTTATAGAGTATACATTCAAGATGATAAAAATGTGTAGGTTTATTAGATTACAAAACAAAAAAAATGGTTCAAATGGCTCTGAGCACTATGGGACTTAACTACTGAGGTCATCAGTCCCCTAGAACTTAGAACTACTTAAACCTAACCACCCCAAGGACACCACACACACCCATGCCCGAGGCAGGATTCGAACCTGCGACCGCAGCGGTCACGCGGTTCCAAACTGACGCGCTTAGTACCGCACGGCCACACCGGCCGGCATTACAAAACACAAACTGTTTCACTGTTTCGAAACAACGTATCCGAACATTACATTTTACTGTTTCATTTGTTTCGTAACAGTTACGTGTTTCAGTTTGCCCATCTCTACTTCGGTGATCTCACGGGAACCACTGCGGCGGGAGGCCGTTGCCTGCCTACAATGTGCAGTTTAATATTGTGAAAACACGATCTGTCTTAGTCACTAGGTGGTAAGTCATTTGTAAATGACAGCGAATAAAATAAAATAGTTCCATTACTCTGTTTTTAGTGCGGGACAGTAAGGGGAAGCGGCGCCCCCGTGCCGGGTGTCGGTGCCCTCTGGAAGAGGCGCCTGCTTACAGACAGACACCCAATACTTCCGCCGGCCGCGCAGAGACGCGTGGGCGCTTGTTTGCCGCGGTCCCCGCCTGTGGCCCGTATCGACGCGCCGCCAACAGGCAGCTGCTTGCTCGCGCGCTTGTTCGGCCGAGGCCGCCTGCCACAGCTGCGCGAGGGCGAAGGGCAAAGGGCGGTGGCGGCGGCGGCGGCGGCTAGGGCCTCCGCGACCACAAACACCGCCGCTCTCCTCCGTGAATTCGCCGCCCCGCCCAGCTGCCACACGCACGCACACACACACACACACACACGTGCGTGCGCACGCATTTATCTCAGGTGGCGGGCGGGGCCCGCTACAACGCGCGCGCCGTAAACAATAGCAACCCGCCGTGCTTCCTCCCCCCATAAAGGCGCAGCGGGCGCCGCTCACCCCCAACAGGCCGTATTACACGCCGCCGGGGGACAAATAATTTCATTTTACGGCCACCTCTGCTATTCAAGCGCCACCGAGTTCGCCTCCGGGTGACGTACGACGAGTGTTGATGGCTGCGCGGCATTAACTTATAATCCGATTTAGACTTGACTCAATTGGAATTTGACCAGAGGTCTCTCCAAATAATGCACTGTCTCAGCTGTTAGACGGGGAGCAGCATATTGCAACGAAGTTGCTTCAAATGGCTCTGAGCACTATGCGACTTAACATCTGTGGTCATGAGTCCCCTAGAACTTAGAACTACTTGAACCTAATTAACCCAAGGACATCACACACATCCATGCCCAAAGCAGGACTCGAACTTGCGACCGCAGCGGTCACTCGGTTCCGGACTGAATCGCTTAGAACCTTCTCGGCCACCGCGGCCGGTGCTTTGCAGTTCACACTTCTTTGGCAGAGTGGTCAATAGAATGACTTCCAGAATATTTCTCGATCGTTTCACTATATAACGACACATTGGAAAATGAATACCTGTCTTTCCATATTTCCAAGCTAACTCTGATTTCTCTTATTCTATTGGGATAGGCATGTCCCCGTATGTAAGTGGGAGTCACGAGAATATATTCTAATTCCGAGAAACCTGGTGATTTCAATTTCGTGAAACGAGAATGCCTAGTCGGCCGGTGTGGCTGAGCGGTTCTAGGCGCTTCAGTCTGGAACCGCGCGACCGCTACGGTCGCAGGTTCGAATCCTGCCTCGGGCATGAATGTGTGTGATGTCCTTAGGTTAGTTAGGTTTAAGTAGTTCTAAGTTCTAGGGCACTGATGACCTCAGATTTTGAGTCCCATAGTGCTCAGAGCCATTTGAACCATTTTTGAGAATGCCTACGCTTTAATAATTGCCACCACAAGTCGCCTATCAAAGCCGTGATATATATCGTGTATATCTATACTCTATTTATCTATATCGTGATAATACAAAACAAGCATCCATTTCTTGAACTATTTAGATGTCCGTCCATCCTATCTAGTAAAGATCCCTTACAGAGTTGCATTCTCGAGAAGAGGATAACAAGTGTAGTGTAGCCACTCTATTTAGGAGACTTGCTTAATCTTAGGAGTGTTTTCCTAAAACGCACAACATTTTCTATGTAATGATTCCAGTTCAGGTTGCTCGTAATTTTATTCGCAGGGAATTTATGTGAAAACCGTTCAGCTTGTGTGATTCGTTGGGCAACAGAAGTTCACCGATTTTTTTTAGAACTAATGTCGATGCCCTCACGTTTCTTGTTGTTTAGCGTCAATTGGCGTTTTCTGCATCATGGAGGCATCTTGTCTAAATCGTTTTGCAATTAATTTTTAACTTATGATGACTTTACTAACAACAACACCCGAACAGGCCTTGAAGGACCAACGGCGCCGACTGGCCGCCGTGTCATCCTCAACTCTTAGGCCTCGCCGGATGCGGACATGGGGGAGGGGGAGGGGGGGGGCGGTGGCATGGCATGGCATGAGGGCACCACACAGCTCGCCCAGCCATTGTCAGTTTTTGTCACCGGTGCCTCTACTTCTCGATCAAGTAGCTCCTCAGTTGGTCTGACAAGGGCTGAATGCACCTTCCTTGCCTACAGTACTCGGCAGACACGGACAGTGATCCATCCAAGTGCTAGCCAACTTCGGTGATCTGATGGGAACCGGTGTTTCCACTACGATAAGGTCGTTGGCGATGACTTTACTAGACAGCAAACAAACTAAGTGGGCTGCTCAGATTGTCTTCTAAGTCTTCCTAACTGTGGTCTGCAGTACACTAGTGTTCCACAGGAAGCTGAATAAGTACTCTGCGAAAACTAATTAATAACACGGCGTCTTTTTGACGATACTAATTTAAAAAAAAAACTATTATTATTTCTGTGTTATGAGTTATGATTTAAAATTTAAGTTTTCCCCGAATAAAACAAGTTAGCTCTCATTTTTGAAAATTTTACTGACCTTCAAAATGAAAAAAATGTGTTCCATCAAAGCACTGGGATTCTCAAAGTGTTTTGGTAACCTCTAATATAGGGTAACAACAGTAGAGGGCCTGTAACATTTCCTTGGTAAACGCCAGACATCAGCTCTGTTTTACTACGCGACCTTCCACCAGTTACTATGAGCTGTGAGCTTCTAGACGTGAAATCACGAATCCAGTCACACAGCAGAGCCGATACTCCATAGGCACGCGATCTGTATTGCTACACGTTAGAGCAGTAGTCAACCTGTCAGAGTTACAGGTTGCCTATCTAACGGCTTAGAGGGGCAACAAAAATGTGCCTTTTTAGCACTTCATATATTAAAAATTTAAAGCGTTGTCATAATTTACGCACTTAGAGGCGTAATCTTAAGTTAAAGGCTTAACAAAAAAAAGTTAAGTACCAAAGTTAGAAACTTTATATTTTATTTAGGCAGCCTAATTCTGGGGGCGCAAATTATCCGGACTTCATTAATCCTGTATTTCAGAATGCAGTTTCTAAAAAACTTTTTATATAATTTCAATTCTTTTTGAAAGACGCTCCTACAAAATAATGAGAGGAAAAAAGTTTATTGAATAATAAATTTGCGCTGTTCATGTAGTAAGATTTGAGCATCAGGCATGACGTATTGTTTTACTGCTTCTTTACTGCTAAGAATACATATTTAAGATATTTCGTGTGGTGTGTTGGTGAACTCAGGTGAAACAATGGAATACTCATACGGTGTTTCATTCAGACAACGTAAGAAGTAATTTTACTTCGCTTTTACAAATCAAACTTTCGCTTGTTGAGAGGGCTCCCATGAAAAACGTTTGATCGCAGGACAATAAAACTTCGTGGAAACATTTGTACGGAATAAACATCTGTAATGAGTAAACCTTGATGGAAAAATATTTTAATATCCACAAGAGAGGGTATTGTTTTTTAATTTCGTACCAGGCTACAAACGTTGCTCAGTGTGACGACCACAGCCTCGCATCGCACTAAACTTTGCTATATTGCTGCCTGAAACATCTCAGGTCGGATATTGGCCACCTCTCTCGCTGTGCTAATGCACTGCTTGAAGATCGCACATAGCTTCCAGCGTTCTCAACGATGGCAACAGTAACTTCTTCAACAATTTGTGGCGCTATTGACTGTCGGTCTCACTCAGGAGCATTTCCCAAATCGACGGTTAGTTCCAATTTCCTAATCATGATCTTCAACCCCGGTGCGGAAAGACGACCTCTCCGCATTCATTTAATGCGCACATACTTGCGAAGAACAGTAGTTTTGAGAAAACAGCTTTAAGAGAAAAGTCGTGTTCACCTTGTCCAAACCCATGTTGACTGCCTGCAGCTGTAACACATACTGATGTTTGTATTTCAACCGTATGTCACCGTACCAATACTGGCACATAGAGACAAATAATGACACAACTAACAACGCAAATCCTGCAGACCACAGTCTTAAATCACTCTTATAAAGTTGGGTACCCATAAGGTAAATAGTTTTGCGTCCACACTGGCTCAAGTAGCTAAAGTTTTAATCATAAGCGCCCTTATTGTCGTTCGTAAGTTGCAGCTGTTTACGAAACAAAACAGTTACGTATCGGTTCATGTATTTTACTTCCCAGGTTCGATCCCATCATCAGGCAGATACTATTGATCGCCTGCTTAGCTTGGTAGTAATGTGCTTGCCTCCCATCGAGACGGCGTGGGTTCGATTCTCAGTCGGGTTGGAAATTTTTCTCCAATCGTGGACTGGGTGTTGTGTTGTCCTCATCATCATTTCATCCTCACCATCGGCGCGCAATTCGCCCAATGTGGCGTCAACTAAAATAAGATTTGCACTTGACGGCCGAACTTCCCGGACGGGGCCTCCCGGCCAACGATGCCATACGCTCATTTCATTTCATTTTTTGATTCTTACACGCGCGTTTCAGCTGGCTGCAGTAACAGACTCTTTCGCCTCACGGAACTGCTGAGATCGCTAACGCACGCACGAACTAGGAGGTAGCTGGTTCGAGTCCTGTTGGTGGAGAAAATTTTCACGACCAGCATACAGCCGGCAATAAGGGGAAATGCGGTGTCCTGGACTAAATTCCAGAACTCTCCCAATGCCTCAAGAAGTAAGGGCAAGAGGCGCTGTCGATTTGGCCGTCGCATGGGGACACTAATTCCGGCGGTGTCCTTCGTGTTATTCGAGCGTAGCAGGCAATTTGCCGGCACTGACATCAGCCTCTCACTACATAAATTCGACACGGCATTATACACGCGTTCATAACAGTCACTTGCAGTGAAAGCATACACTTAAGTGACGATTCTAACAAACTACGATGAAAGGGGCCATTGCGGGCGGAGGAAGAAAAGACTTACCTATCGCTCTGGGCCTCCTAGCTAACAATGTCAGACTCTTCTTTCTTTCAGTTCGTACGCAGAGACAAAAGTATCTTGTTTGTCTTTTGTGTTACTGGTCCTCTTTCGAATGTTTTCATATAATGGTCATCTGCTCTTTCCGAATAATTCATATCCTCTTTCTATGTCATCGTAACCTCAAAAATGTACGGAGAGTTGGCGGAGGTAATACGTATTTTCACGTTTTACTGTTTGCGTATTACAACTGTGACAAAAAATGGAACATTACCTTACCACCTGGCAGATACAACAGACAAATGGTTTTTGATCCGAGTGGTCTATTATATCCAACTCTGTATCAACGCGCAATATACAAGCGACGCGTTTTGCAGAGAGGCTAGCTTTCTTTTTTAAAGAATAAAAGGACGCTTTCAACAGATAAACATTTGAGTAAATGTGTCCTCGAGGCATTGAGGCCGCTAGTATTTGTTCTTTTAATACGGAATCTCAACGAAGAAGAAGTAGCATTTTTCGCAAATTGCTCCGAGCAGCTATCAGCCTCTTGATGGTAGCTACAGAAAGAAGACGAAAGAGCGGATTATGATCTGCCCTTGGGATACTATGCTGATATTCTCTGAGCCTCCAACTCGGATGTCTGTCACTGTTGGTTATTTATGTGGCTGTAAACACAAACAGTTGCTCTAAAGCATGGGCTCTAAAATGGACACCTTAAGAGCTGTAAGTTTCACGTTCGACACTGTGGAGCACACCTTTGCTACTGCAAGCTCTTTGCTTTCCATACTTTGGGAGGAGATAGTTGCTCGGTAAACAAGCGCTGTAAAATGCATACACCATGAGCCATGTGCACTTGTTCAGTGGGAGACGTGTTTCACATGAGAGAAAATGAACAAGTGCTCATAGCTCTTAAAGTACACGCTTCCGAGCCCATGTTTTCTCGTTTTGGTCCATTTACCTCCTCGCAAATTATGGACAGTAAAAAGCTTTCATTAGAAGTAATGCAGCAAAGATAAGTGCTCATAAGTCGTAAGGTACGCATTTTAGATCTCACGTTTGCTAGACACTTTTTTCTGTTGGTGGAGCAAGGCGATACCGTGGCCACCACGAAATAGTCCCACGCCAAGCGCGCAGGCACAGAGGAGGCGAAAAATACTGCTAGTATAAAAAAAATGCGAGAAAGAGAATTTAAGAACCAACCGGAAGAGACACTTGAGTTCTCGTGCTCCACGTGTTCCGGACTGCTGGAAGAAGCCGTTCTCTGGGCGCGGGACTAAATACGCCCGCTGTTTCACAGGGCCGTTTCGTCCAAGTAGAGTATAAACAACGAGCGCTTGGATAGCTCAGTCGGTAGAACTGTGAAAGACAAAGGTCCCGAGTTCGAGTCTCGGCCTGCAACACAGTTTTAATCTGCCTAGAAGTTTCATATCAGTGCACACTCCGCTGCAGAGTGAAAATCTCGTGCTGGAAACACCCCCGGGCTATGGCTAACGCCATGTCTCCGACATATCCTTTCTTCCAGTAGTGCTTGTCTCGCAATTTCCGCAGGACAGCTACTGTGAAGTTCGGAAGGTACGAGATGAGGGCGGGTCGTGAATCGTGCTTGAGTAGCTCAGTCGGTAGAGCTTTTACAGCGATAGGCGAAGGTCCCGTGTTCGAGTCTCGGTCAGGAACACTGTTTTAGTCTGTCAGGAAGTTTGATATCAACTTCACAAGGTGAGATATCGTCGCGAAAAAACAGTGATCTGTATATGTAATAAGCTTTAATTTACGTCTATGGTCACAAACATTTTGTTAACAGATTACCGGTTTCGGTCTTAAATGGCCATCATCAGATCTGTTTCATAAAAACAAAGTCCTAATGTACTGCGGTCACTATGGACTTTTTTTTATGAAACAGATCTGATGATGGTCATTAAAGACCTAAACCGGTAATCTGTTAACAAAATGTTTGTGACCATAGGCGTATATTAAAGGAAACTTATTTGATATCAGTGACACTCCAGAGTGAAAATCTCATTCGGGATACGTGAAATATATTTGACAAGTGTGTAGGGGGGCAAAGGTATGGGTCAGAAGCTGGAACGGTTGCAACCAGATTTGAATTGAGGGGGTAAGGAGCACCAGCGTCTTATTGGGGGTGAGGATGATAATGAGTAGGATGAGAGAGGCACAGATGGGGGGAAGGAATAGGGAGGAGAGGTGGTGAACAGAGAGAGGGCGAGGAAGAGATTAACAGAGCGAGGGAGAGGAAGAGATGGACAGAGGGAGGAGGAGAAAGAGATGGACAGAAAGAGGGAGGACGAAATGAAAAAAGAGAAAACATGTAATTGGGGGAGGGGGGGAGAAGCAGACGATAGGAGAAGATAGAGGAGATGGAGAGGGGCAGGAGGAGGTGGTCAGAGAGAGGAGGTGGAAGAGATGGACAGAGAGAAGGGTGAAGGAAGAGATAGACAAAGAGAGGGGAGAGGAAGAGATGGACTGATGGAAAATTGGAATAAATACATACCCAGACAACATTAGACACCTAGTTTATTTATTACACTTAATATTAAGTTTGTTGTGTGTGTGTGGTTTGAGGTTTTCGGGCGCTAAACAGCATGGTCATCAGCGCCCAAACGCATAGAAACAGGAACACATGCGGTGAAGGGACGAAGAAGGACAGCGAACAAGGAGAACGGCTAAAAGACACAGACCTGACGCAGTTCCAAATCCTCACGTACAGAGGCAAAACAAGAGGAGAAGAAACGCACTAAAAAGGGAAAGGAAACACAAGGAAAAGAGAACAGAAATCGAAGTGAAACAAGTAGGTAATCGTGCCAGGCGGACCTCTTACCAAAAACCTGGGTGAGCCAGTCACCCAGCAGCACATTAAAATCCTCTCCCTCAAATCCGAGGCAACAGCACTGCAGATTGGGGGGTCCTCCCGCAGGAGTAAAAAACCATGCGTTAAGGGACTGTGCCCGATACGGAGGCGAGTGAGGAGAACCTCATCCTGTCTGCATGACTGGTAGGACGTACGCCATGGCCGCGTGGTGGCCTTGACCAGACGCAGCTTATTTTCACCGACTGCCAGCCACTCCTCTTCCCATTGATGCATAACACGAAAACGCAAAAGGGAGGTAACAGCATGGAGGGGGACGGCACATTCAACAACGTGAGGGAGGGAACATGCATCTTTGGCAGTCACATCCGCCAGTTCGTTTCCCCTAATACCCACGTGCCCCGGCACCCAGCAGAAAGAAACCTCCTTCCCCTGCCGTTGCAGGTGGAGTAGGGCATGGTGGATGTTCTGAACGACCGGTCTGAAGGGCACTCAGGGAGTCAGAACAGATGAGAAACTTAAGACTGGGAACACATCTCATCTGCTCCAATGCTTAAATTCGTTGTCTGCAGTATTTTTCGACTATATAGGCCATTTAAGTAGTAATAACTCTTCATTAAACCTCCCTACAGATTACAAAATGTCCTAAATCTGTGTAGAAACAATGGCAGAAAGGTAGTTTTTGTGGGGTGGAGGATGGGTGGAGGGAGAGATTAGCCTTGGCAGTGGAGCTCTGGCTCATCCCGAGAGGTGGTCCATTATGACCGGTGCGGCCAGCCAGTAGCAGAGCGACGGCGCGCCTGCTGTAGGCAGGTGTCAGCAGTTTCGCTGTAGCCGGCGGTCGTTACGAGCCAGCGCGGGCTGCAGCCACTGTGCTCGGCTCAGCGGCGACCTTGGCGGAGGGCGGCCGCAGCGCCCCGAGTGCAGAAGGCGGTCCAGGGCAGGCCACAACAGCGCAGCTGCCAGCCGGCAGAGGGTCTGAGGGACTGCGGGACTCCTGCGCCGTGTCCCGCTGCCCATTGTCCGCCTCCGCGTGTCCGTCACGGCCCGCCGGGCAGCGCGCGGCGCTCGCGTCCGCTGCATTCCTCGCGAGCTGTAAAGGCTTTACTGCTGTGTCTCTCGTCCCGCCGGCAGAGCAGCGGCGGGGTCCGTTATGTTAACCCGAGGCGTCAGCCCTTTCCCTGCTAGGCTTCGGACGTGCGCAGTGCCTGCACTGTTATTGTTCTTTCCCCTTGACGCCTTCAGTCCGATGTCTGGTTTGACGCAGCTGCCCTAACCTGTGCAAGACTTTTTATCTCCGCGTAACCATGAAACTTCCTTTTCGTCCTCGCCTCGGAGCTTCGATGGTGTCGCGACCAGAATCCTCGCACACTTTGTGATGCGCGGTGCGCGAGACACGGACGTCCATCAGTTTTTCTCTATAAAAGAGTACATGTCAACTCAAGCGCCTAAATATTTTAAAAAATACATAAATTTAACATTGGCGTTCTCTGATAGCAGCAACTCGCTATTTAAAGTTGTTATCACAAATCCTTTAAAATTTCATCACCGATTTACTTCAAAATTTTAAACTATACTCTGATAAACGTGCGGAGACACACAGAATTGTATATGATACGTTTACTTTAATAAGAATTCAGACGGACGTAAGCTAAACAATCTTTTTTTTTTTTTTTTTTTTTTTTTTTTTTTTTTTTTTTTTTTTTTTTTTTTCAAATGGTTCAAGTGGCTCTGAGCACTATGGGACTTAACATCTGAGGGCATCAGTCCCCTAGAACTTAGAACTACTTAAACCTAACGAACCTAAGGACATCACACATATCCATGCCCGAGGCAGGATTCGAACCTGCGGCCGCAGCGGTCGCGCGGTTCCAGACTGAAGCGCCTACAACCGCTCGGCCACACCGGCTTTTTTGTTTTGTTTTTGGTTGTAAACGACAGTGTACAGTACAACGAAAAACCAGTGCAGAGCTGCATATTTCACTTTTTTTATTCCTTCGATGACTAATTTCGGACTGAGACCGATTTTCCAATCATCGTAACATAGTCAAAAATTGAAAAACTGGTATTTCCGAAAGCGCGAAAACCATGTCACAAATGTGCAACAGTAACAGTTACTTCGTTATCTGTATCCGCAGCAGCTGCTCGTTTGCGCTTTTTTTACGTGGTTTTTGCATTTTCGGAAATACCGTTTTGGACTAAGTTACGATAATTTGAAAATGGGTCTCGGTCCGAAACTAGCCATCGGGTGAATAAAAAACGTGAAATTTGCGATTTTGGACTGGTTTTTCATTGTATCGATTAACCGAGGTTGCTGATTCACAGTTATTCCAGCGTGCTGGAAATTTTTAGACAACGTACAGGCTTTCTGTTAAGACCGACTGTGAAAAAGAAAACGCTGCGCTGTAATAATGTACGGTTTCGTTTCCTTTCTATCAGTCATTTTTAACTACAACAGCTGGGCACTTAACCGTTAAACAAACTTTTCTCCCATATATACTCTTCCTCCTAATATTTAATTTTATACCAAATTGTATGCACAACTATGTGCTGTTTTGTTTTCTTCATCACAGTACATTTTAACAGGAAACACGAAAGTTGTACGTATCTCTTACCGCCTTGTGATTAGATTCGATGCAGCACACGCTTCTACGAAGAAATTTGCTGATTTAAACTCACCGTTTAATCTTTCTTCAAGCTAGATAAACAGAATCTTCGTTGATCACATGAATTTTTCAGAAGAGTGCTCGTACAGTTCACACTGCGAAACTATTGATTATGAGCGACATTGTGATAGGACCACACGAGTTCTCTGTGGCACATTTTCGGCTTCTCAGAATTCAGTTGTCTTGGTAGGAAGAACATTTATAACCTAGTCCTAAAAGCCTAACTTTGTTTTGCTTTGAGGCTATGCAGTAGTGTATTTAAATGCTGCTCAAAATCAGCCTTCTCTTTGATTTGAATTCAGAAAGCTACATTGCACGTGACACATTTGGCCTTGCAGTCGTCACCTTTAACTCGCTTTATAGGACAGTCACTCTCGAAACGATCTTTAAATTTACATTTTCAACGTGCTATTTCAGTTTTTGCTCTGATCTGGTCGAGTATTTTCTTACTAGTTGATCATACACAGCCCACAGGACTGCTGACAAGGAGTTAATGAAGATAATCACACAAGTAGCAAATGGCAGCTAATTTAACAAAGGCCCACATTGAGCGGCACACGTACTATCAACTCAATATTTCGCAATATCGCACAATATGCTAAATCACTTTCGTCAGTATAATCACGGCATACGGGATCGGAAGAACGAGCCGTTAATATCCAGTAGTAAGTGAGCATGCAGTCGGCCGTGCTTAAGTTTAATAATTGGCACCAATGCCAGCTACCTGTATGTTCTGTCAAAAACAAATAGGCCCAGCATGAAGTGCTGTCAACTTTAAATACAAAGCATTTTAGAAGGTACGAGAATGGGAGGTGCAAAAAAGAGTACATGTGTAAATAAAGGGAAAGTTGCAAGAGTACACTTACAAGGGAACCTCCCCATCGCACCCCCCTAAGATTTAGTTGTAAGTTGGCACAGTGGATAGGCCTTGAAAAACTGAAATCATATCAATTGAGAATGCAGGAAGAAGTTGTGTGGAACTGTGAAAAAATAAGCAAAATATACAAACTGAGTAGTTCATGGGAAGATAGGCAACGTCAAGGACACTGCGAACGCAGGCGCGCCGTGGTCCCGTGGTAACGTGAGCAGCTGCGGAACGAAAGGTCCTTGGTTCAAATCTTCCGTCGAGTGAAAAGTTTAATTTTTTATTTTCTGTTTATGTGACAAACTCTTATGTTTTCATCACTTTTTTGGGAGTGATTATCACATCCACAAGAAAACCTAAATCGGGTAAGGTAGAAGAATCTTTTTACCCATTCGCTAAGTGTACAAGTTAGGTGGGTCGACAACGTATTCCTGTCATGTGACGCACATGCCGTCACCAGTGTCGTATAGAATATATCAGATGTGTTTTCCTGTGGAGGAATCGGTTGACCTATGACCTTTCGATCAAATGTTTTCGGTTCCCATTGGAGAGGCACGTCCTTTCGTCTACTAATCGCACGGTTTTGCGATGCGGTCGCAAAACACAGACACTAAACTTATTACAGTGAACAAAGACGTCAATGAACGAACGGACAGATAATAACTATGCAAAAATAAAGAAAATAAAATTTTCACACGAGGGAAGACTTGAACCAAGAACCTTTCGTTCAGCAGCTGCTTCGCTACCACGGGACCACGACGCTCCTGAGCTCACTTTCTCCATGATGTTGCATATGCGACCCGTGGACTACGCAGTTTGTAAATTTTGCTTATTTTTTCACAGTTCCACGCAACTTCTTCCAGTTTTCTCAATTGATCTGTGTTCAGTTTATCAAGGCCTATCCACTGTGCCAACTTATAACTAAATCTGAGGGGGGTGCGATGGGGAGGTTCCCTTGTTAGAAGTAGATGAAAGGAGCACCTTGTTCTTTTCAGAGTACGTCTGGTCACCCTGCGCGAGACGCACTAAGCGACATACTCTTCCCTGCATTAATCGGAAACGTTTTTCGGCGGACCTAGATTAATTCCTTACATTGTTACACATGTAAAATCAGTATAAATAATGGTCGTCAGGCCTCGCTTTGACGCTCGAGACAGGATTAAACTTCTTGCAAAGTCAAAAAATCCCTGTAGTTATCTACCTTCAGGAAACACCCGAGATCTGACCGCTGGACTGGAGTATGTTCATTTCTAACACCTCATTCACCGCCTCCAGCTATCCACCAGCAACTCTCACCGATAATTACCACAGCCAAAAAATAGGAAGACAGTTCAAAGGCAACAGGAAATTAGGCACTTAAAGGTTCCACTCTCAAACTTACTCTTAAATTCGCGCGGAAACAAATGTAATTCACTGGTAAGAAATACCGCTAGTCAAGCCAGTCTCGTTCACTAAAACACCGCTTCCCAGCTAGCCAATAGGGTCACAATAAGCTCTTAGGTGCCTCCTTGATCGCGAAGAATCACAAACTTACACCTTCCGAAATAATAACACCTGAAAAATCAAACTCCGCTCCAGAGAGTAGTCCTCAATCGCATGACGGCTGTCGGTCAAACTGCATAATTTTTGTGAGGCCTCAGATTTCTCCACGAAATAATTAAACCTTTAGGCATTCCAGAGATAATCAGGAACAGAATGTACGCATTCCCACTGACCATTTCCATTCCCTGTTTACAGCGCTTCTTGTAAGGTGCTTCCTTTTGCCAGGACGTCAAGAACTTTTCTGCGACGGATGTCGGAAACACCGGCCGTCATGGAGAAAATCGCTCTCTCCATAAGCCAGTAATTTAGGCTCTGGCCATAAACCATTCATGAGAAGTAAGAAACCAGAATCTGGCCCTGTTATAGACAACAGCTGTAGGAAGAGTGCTCGGTGACGACCAGGAAACGGGATGTTATAACTAGTTTCATGAATATTTAAACTTCCCATCACTGACGGAACTGTGGGAATGCAGTGGTAAATGACGGTTTGCGAGTAAGAATGAATATGCCTCAGACTGCAACTGAACGACCTGCAGTTTTGTTCTAATGATTTAGATCTCCAGCTTTCTAGACTTGTCTTCAGGTATACCTGTTCAAATTAAGGAATCACAATACGCCAGTCCACATCTAATACGATTGCACTATTTATTGATTATCATTGACCTCTTCAGGTTATGGGATTATGTTCAAGTAGAAAAAAAAATATGAAATTACAAATTCATACAGTCAATAGGCAAGAAATATTTACGCAATGATATTGTCCAGCTTAAGTATGTTGGATTAACATCTGATACTATTTCCGCCGGCATCTGTGGCCGAGCGGTTCTAGGCACTTCAGTCTGGAAGCGCGCGACCGCTCCGGTCGCAGGTTCGAATCCTGCCTCGCGCATGGATGTGTGTGATGTCCTTAGGTTAGTAAGATTTAATTAGTTCTAAGTTCTAGGGGACTGATGACCGCAGATGTTAAGTCCCTTAGTGCTCAGAGCCATATGAACCATTTTTTTTAATACTGTTTCCTTTCCCGTTACTTTCTAAGTGGAGCGAGGTAAAAATCGACTGCCTATATACCTCCACACTAGCCTAATTTCTCTTATCATAACTTCATGGCCCTTCTTCGAGATAGATGTTTGCCGGAGTAAATTTGTCCGGCAGTCAGTCGCAAATGTCAATTCTCTAAACTTTATCAATAGTATGATAGTGAAGACACGTCGAAGAAATGAATTAAAATTTACACCAATGGTGGGATTCGAGGCGTGGTCTCCTGCTTACGAGGCGAATGCGCTAACCACTGCGCCACCCTGGCACTGTGGCAAACGAATTACCCAAGAACGTTCCGTGCCGAACATAAACTCCAGTTCATGCCTCAGCTCCCCAACACATACATATAACATAGTCAGTTTTAACCACGAACAGTGACAGAACTTGACCCCATGCAACCTTCATCTGTTTCCAAAACTGAAAGAACTCATTCGAGCACTTCACTTTGATTGTGATGAAGCAGTGCAAGCAGAGAGAGGTTGTGGCTCCGTCAACAAAGTCAAACAGTCTGCAGTGATGGTATCAACAAACAGATCTCTCGTTGGGAGAAATGTGTGTGGAGGATGATCGATAGAGATGAATCCAACGCGTCGGATTTTTGTAGACATCGCAGCGCTTGTGTGTTGTCTGGCATTGTCATGGTGGAGAAGAGGGTGTTCCATGTGTGGACGAAATTTTCTAATTCGAAACTCGATTACAACGTCCTGTTTCTCACTCACCGACATAGTTACGTTACACACCGCTATTGTACGCTCTACAATTCAGAGCTCTCTAGAGGCAGAGGTCTTCAAATATGTAGACATAAAAAATAAAGACGTAGGATGTTTATAACGTTGGTTTTGTATAAAAATCTTTAAGAGTTTTCACATAAAAAGTTCGGAGGCATTACTCTACAGCACGCCCTCGTAGTAGCAAAAGTACCAGTGCTAGAATGCTGGCAGAAATGTGATGCAGTCCGTTGATACTGTGAATTTATTAGGAAACAAGAACGACATTGAAATAAATGCCTATTATAATTATTAGCGCCAGTGTAAAAACAGTCTCATTTATGTTGTTTGAATACGTTCGATTTACTGTGGAAGTAAATTATACTGTTCCTCACGGCCAATAATTGCCAGTGTTCTCCTCTAAACGAACTAGAATTCCACCTCCACCGAACTTGGCGGAACATTTCTTTATCAGGATCAGACGAACATTACTGGATGATGTGATGGAGAAAGCAATTTGGAAGCATTCTATGTATGTGGCTATGGGACGAGGAATATGATGGTGACATGAACAAACAGACTAACTACACACAAAACGTCAATTGCATAAGCAAAATACGTCGCAGAAAGCAACGTTTTTTCTGGGAAAAAAATCGTACACGCGTGCGGTGATAACAAACGATAAGAGTTATCCAAACTTCGCAAGAAAAAGTCTCAAAACGGACAGAAAATTACGAAGAACGTTACGTGGCTCAACACTTTCTGTTATCTCGGAGCATAGCTTAGACAAAAATAAGAGCATTTACAGGCAAGTATGGGGTAAAAGAATGAGTGATAGAAAGTTTTAACTGCGTCCAGGAAACACACTAATTGTCATTAGGAAACGTAAGTGTGTTTGGGGGAAAAGTACAGATTACATATGACCGATAACAATGATTAGCTTTGTAACAGGAAAAACTTGTAACAGCAGTTGACCTTCTTGGGTTGCTACAACTACCTTTCGCTTTCCATTTAATGGGTGAAATTAAAATTTTGTAGACTACTAGACTTGCCAGATGAGTTCTGCATGTGCGTTGCGATGATAACAATCGATTCACGAAATTTTCTTTTAAACTTACCTCACATCACAGGGAAAGCCCAGTACTGTTCCAGGAGCATTGCTGATATAAAACTATATCATTTCACGCGAGACTCTGTCAGTAACGCCCTAACTAACAAGGAAGCAGGTAATCAAATGCGTGTGAATTCTTAAAGGACCAAACTGCTGAGGTCATCGACCCCTAGACTTACACACTATTTAAACTAACTTACACTAACTTACGCTAAGAACAGTACACACACCCATTACCAGCCCCTCCGGCTGGAGGGGCTGGTAATTAAGACACTTCTCTAGAGCACAGCACAAGTCGGGATATGTCAACAAATCCAAGAGTGAATCAGTTAGCATAATACTCCGTCAGCATGGCATGGTAGATTGTACCTTGTACTACTGCTGGTCAGTCGCTTTCCTGTTCCATTTGCAAATGGAGCGAGGGAAAAACGTCTACTTATATGCTTCCTTACGAGCTCCAGTCTCTCTTATTTTTGCATTCCTTAAGAGAGGTGTATATTGGTGGCAGGAGGATGCTTCTGCAGTCTGCCGGAAATGCAAAACAATGGCTCTGAGCACTATGGGACTGAACAGCTGAGGTCATCAGTCCCCTAGAACTTAGTACTACTTAAACCTGAGGACATCACACACATCCATGCCCGAGGCAGGATTCGAACCTGCGACCGTAGCGGTCGCTCGGTTCTAGACTGAAGCGCCTAGAACCGCCCGGCCACTTCGGCCGGCTGTCGAAAATGCAGGTTCTCTGAAGTTCCTAATAGTGTTTCGCGAAAAGAGCGTCTTCTTCCTACCAGGGATTCCCACCTGAGTTCAAATAGCATTTCCGTAATACTCGCGCGATGATCGGACCTTCTGGTAAGGAATCGAACAACTTGCCTATGAATTGCCACGATGTTTTCCTTTAATCTGATCTGGAGGGGATTTAAAATGCTCGAACAGTACTCAAGAATAGGTCGCACTAGTGTTCTGTACGTCGTCTCCTGTACAGATGAGCTACACTTTCCAATAATTCTCCCAACAAATCAAAATCCACCTTTAGCCTTCCCTGCAACCTGTCTTACGTGGCCGGCCGGAGTGGCCGAGCGGTTCTAGGCGCTACAGTTTGGAACCGCGCGACCGCTACGGTCGCAGGTTCGAATCCTGCCTCGGGGATGGATGTGTGTGATGTCCTTAGGTTAGTTAGGTTTAAGTTCAAAAATGGCTCTGAGCACTATGGGACTAACTTCTGAGGTCATCAGTCCCCTAGAACTTAGAACTACTTAAACCTAACTAACCTAAGGACATCACACACATCCATGCCCGAGGCAGGATTCGAACCTGCGACCGCAGCGGTCGCGTGGTTCCAGACTGTAACGCTAGAACCGCTCGGCCACTCCGGCCGGCTTAGGTTTAAGTAGTTCTAAGTTCTAGGGGACTGATGACCTCAGCGGTGAAGTCCAATAGTGCTCAGAGCCATTTTTGTCTTACGTGTTTGTTCCATTTCATGACATGTTATGCTTTAAACATCAGTCCAAATAACAGGAAAATGTTTGCCGCAGTTCGCTTAAGTCACTTTGGGCGAATTCTGGTCCTGCCTCAAGCTTTTGTTCACTGCATTTAACAGTAACTTTAGCTACCGAGTTACATGTACGCTGGTTTGCAGACTGTCACTTAAATTCGTACTTGAAGTGGAGCACGGGACTCCGACCTAACACCTGAATGATCGAAACTAGTTATGTCCTATGATTATCGACATCTAGAAAATATGGATATTGTGAAATTAAACATTGGCGTTTCAATATCGTTACTGAAGTGTTTGAAACAACGTAGCGTAGATGTTAAACACAAAATATCGACCTTCGATGTTTACAAAAAAAGAATAACAGGCTACTTAGCGCCTGGTGGTCTAGTGGAAGCACATGCTAGGAAACCGAGAGGTCGCGGGGTCGAATCTCTTTAGGGCCACGAAAATCTTTCAGATTGTTTTTAATCTAGCCTCACTTCTTTGGGATATGGGGAATCAGAAAGAACGACACGTGGTTAGAATCTCACATTAAACTGTAAGTCCCGTTTCCTCTGATGGATAACTGATTCATGTATTAAGAAAACACAAGTCGTGGAAGTGGCGTCCAGCTGACAAGACTTGTACCTCGCCACTGATCTACACGAAATAATAAAAAGACTAACAAATCGGTTTCACTAACTGGGCTAATGGACCCTAGTTAAGCATCACCTCGCTTCTCATTGTAAAAACTACTAAAGTCGTGAAGAGTCAGGAAACTACAAAAGTGGTCAAATCACCGCTACATCATTAAGCAAGTAAACTCTTTCTTTTGTTTATGTACTAAGGGGTTGACATTCTATATTCGTATTGACTGACAGCGAGTATCAAATCTCCCTCTGGTTATCTACACTGATTCCATATCTACACTGATTCCATATAATCAAGCATCACTTCGGGTTAATAATCGGATGACTGCTTCAAAAAGATCATTCTTGTACAATCGGAACTGATCCTTGTCTCTAGTCACTATGATGCCGACGTGAGAGTAAATGATACAGTTTGTTCTTGTTACATGTTACAGATCGTAGAGTATTCACTGAAGTGCGGTTACAGCAGTCATCTATTGAGACTACTTCTAACAGAAGTTGTGCCATCAAATAACCACTTCGTGCAAACCTGCACGAGTCAACGATAGATGTTGAACGTAATTACAGTACACTAAATAGGACAATACTAAAGTCTGAACGCGAAAATTGCAGGACAGGTCTTACCGTGGCACTTATGAGTACCGCTGTAACACACAAATCACTGTAGACAATTTAATTCACCCTTCAGCTGCTCGTTTCGGAAGATTGTTCCTCCGTTACCAGGGAGCCTTATTTGATTTTTAACGAAACGTAGAAGGTTAGTATGTACGTCTTTTTTGGCAAAATATGACACAGAACGGTGAACGATTATTTTCCAGAATCGTCACTTTTCTATGACCGGCTTCGAAGCCGAATGATTAGAGTCCCTCTCTTCCTATGGAAGGAAACGGGTTCGGTTCCCTGTACCTCCTCGGATTTTTATGAGGTAGAGTCCACTCAGGCCCATTAGGTCATACGAGGAGCTGCTTGAATAAAGAATTAGCAGCATAAATAGGATTCATCGACACACAATAACACTTCGAGAGATTGGCGACATGCTGCTCACATGTCCCACGACATCGATCGTTCCTCATACTGCCTTGTAAGTAGCAGTCACCCAGTCGGAGCAGCGTAAGACTGCTGGCTCAGTGGCACCGATATCGGTTGATTCCGCCGAGGGACCGATCCTTTCAAATCAGTACGCCATTACTTGTGCGGTCACACTGCAGCTGATGTCACCGTCCTAACGTACAGACTTCGGACGACTATCGGTGAAATGCAGCTCAGCTTGCTTTTTCTTAGTAAAATCTTTTATAGGCTATGAGAAGATGATGAGTTAAGTCCAAGAAAAGAGTCAGTTTGTAGAGTCCTGAGGATCAAAATATCATAGTCGGGATATATCCCGCAATGTATGGATTGAATCACAGGTTTACTGGAAACCTCAAGTACGCAAAATCTTTACTGAGAACGTTAGGTGTAAATTCTAGTCTCAAGGAACAGTTTTTCAAGTGAGAAGGGTGACGTATCTTATGGTTGCAGCTCCTATACTGGACCATTTTTGGATTGTGGTAGATTGGTAGTAAATGTCTACAAATTACTATTACTGTTACTAGTGTTCCTATGCCGGTAGGATGGTGATTCTTTTATACGAAGCGATTTGGAAAGTGGTGCATGAGTTTCCACTTTCAGGTCTTCAGGGTTCAGAACATCTTATTCTAAACTTTATACTTGTCTTTCATACATTTGCTGAATGACATTCACTGAATGTCAATTGACTTATGTCTACACAACTCCAAATAAATACGGCAGAACAGAGTGTTTGTGATCTTGTTTCTCAATGTCAACACGAATCATCTAGAGTATATACAATATGTATAATAGAACATTTCTCTCATCATCTCATATATTCGCACACATGTCTGGTTATTCCAATAACTGAGGAAAGTATACAGTACTCGCGACGTTCTTTTCGAGACAAGTATAATATTTGTCATCTTTTTTGTGGTGTCACCGCCAGACACCACACTTGCTAGGTGGTAGCCATTAAATAGGCCGCGGTCCGTTAGTATACGTCGGACCCGCGTGTCGCCACTGTCAGTGATAGCAGACCAAGCGCCACCACACGGCAGGTCTAGAGAGACTTACTAGCACTCGTTCCAGTTGTACAGCCGACGTTCATAGCAATGAACTGACTAATACGCTCTCACTTGCCGAGACGATAGTTAGCATAGCCTTCAGCTACATTTGCTACGACCTAGCAAGGCGCCGCATTCAATTGATAATTAATATTGTGAAGTATGTACCGTAACGAGAGATGTTCTACAATTGTGGTTTAAAGTTAAGTATTACATCATCTACGTACTTTATTTACAATTCTCAAGATATTGTCCTGTTCCAGACCTCACGCCAGTCAGCGTGTAATTAAACGCGTGCATTTCGGCCTCCTCTAGAAACACAGGGTTGGCTCTTCTGCCAACACTACATTTTTAATACCAAAAGCACAGAGGCGTCGTGGTATACATCTCTCACTAAGAGGTTAAAATCCGACCTACTTGGTACGTACAATAAATTCTGACCTAAGCTAATCTCTTTGACTCGCCAAAAACTGACGATATCGTACACGCTGTGACTAAGCTGTCGGCCGATGTTATCGTACGACTTCTGGAGACGGCGTCCGACAACCGCTGTCGGTGCCACAGTGAACGCAGCCTAAGGCCTAATACGGGAGTGCTGCTTACGTTACATCACTTTCTACGGAAAGACGTAAGCATAAATTGCAAAACGACTGAGCTGGCTGGAGGACGAGATTTGGATTAGTTTTGCGATGAATGACGAAATAAGTTTGAGATTTCACGACGGAAAAAGATACCTCGGAGCAGCACAGTTGCTACTAGTCAATATGCATAACATTTTTGGCTTTCAGTTCAGTTTGCGAAAGTTTTCTGGATAGAAAGGTGGGGGGGGGGGAGGGGGGGCGGTGCCTCCAGTTTCCCTTGCCCATCACTTAGGGACGCGGTGTCGGACGTAAAGTGTCAATATTTTACTCATGAGTGTTGTCGTAAGACAAATATCATACTTATTAAAATATCGAAAGAAAAGTATCGATATCTTGAGGTTTATCGAAATACTGCTAAGCTACGCTTTTAGTACGCGCCATTCTGTATGCTGAGTCAGTAATTATTGCACTTAACAGTTTCAAACAGCAATGCACAAATGCGCATCGCTCGTTCTGTTGTTGACGTAATGACAGTGGCATGTAAAGTGCCCTCCGCCACACACCGTTGGGCGGCTTGCGGGGTATAAATCCAGATGTAGATGTAGACCTTTGGTTCTCGGTCGTTGAATTGTAGAAAGTGTCATGCGGCAAAATTTTGTTCAAAAAAAATGGTTCACATGGCTCTGAGCACTATGCGACTTAACTTCTGAGGTCATCACCAGCCTAGAACTTAGAACTAATTAAACCTAACTAACCTAAGGACATCATACACATGCATGCCCGAGGCAGGATTCGAACCTGCAACCGTAGCGGTCGCTCGGCTCCAGACTGTAGCGCCTAGAACCGCACGGCCACTCCGGCCGGCCAAAATTTTGTTTAAGTAATAAAAATGTAATAAATCATTACTGGCGTCATTCGATACAATACCTGCTATAAAACACTGATACAAGTGAAAGTATCAACTGACAAGTATCGAATATAAAGGTATCGGAGAAATGCATGGTAACTGTCTTACAATATATTTATTCACAACCGGTGTCTATCACTGATAATCTTCAGAGTGGAAAAATATTGCCTGGGGAATAGTACTGCGCACTTGGTGCTGTTACATGGTTTCATTTCTCAACGTTTTCTGCTTGCTTAAGCGGGTATTACAGCGTGAAGTATCTTTTTCTGGCGTTTGCAAGTCAGCTATGGCGTCTTTTCTCTTTAAATAGTGTGTACGGCGGGTGAAGTTGCCACAACATTTTACCACTGTGAAGACGATCAATGATCGAAAAATTTTGTGAGTAAATATATTGTAAGACAGCATAGTGTTTACTGTGCATTTCTCCAAGTATATCGATGCTGTTGACAGTCGCCTGAAAAAAAAATTAAATAATTATCGCTAACCGGATGGAAGTATTCGATATCAAGAACGTTTGGATCTTTTCCGTGGCCCTGCCGTCACTGGATACGCTATTGAAGGCAAACATTTTGTACTTCCTATTTGTCTCAGATAATGAACGAACGTGCCATAGGCTGGCCAAAAATTCATAGAGATTACGATAATTTTAAAGAAATCCAAGTTATATCACCAACAACATTAGCAACTCAAAGATCAGTTAAGGTTATTAATTAAATTGAATTCACGTGTCGATTAAAAAACAAAATGTGTTACACACTGCAAGTGTGCAAATTTTTCGATCACTGATCGTCTTCACAGTGGTAAAATGTTGTGACAACTTCACCCGCCGAAAACGCTATTTAAAGAGAAAGACGCCATAGCTGCTCTGAGCACTATGGGACTTAACATCTGAAGTCATCAGTCCCCTATAAGTTAGAACTACTTAAACCTAACTAACCGAAGGGCATCACACTCATCCATGCCCGAGGCAGGATTCGAACCTGCGACCATAGCGGTCGCGCGGTTCCAGACTGAAGCGCCTAGAACCGCTCGGCCACTGCGAGTGCACTGCTTAGTATTCCATTACTTTCAAAGATTTAGGAATAATAGAGGGATCATCGACTTACAGTTTACTGTGCGACCGAGTAACTTAAACACAGCTTTATGAAGTTATTCTTTTCTGCCTAACATCTAGTTTAGAGACGACGGTCTCCTTTCACTTTGAGCACCTGTTTCCGGCGCCTTACTGCCTCACGCAAAGGACCAATGTGGCAAACTAGAGCTGAAACACGTATTTTGCCGAGCAATCATTTGCTGCTCTAACTCTTTTCACATAAAGCTAAAAATTTCACGTCACTACATAAACTGAATTTCGAATCGAAATTTTGTCACTGACTTGCGGAAAATATAAGGTGCGGCACCTCCACCGGAATGTCGTACACTTATTCTCAGGCAATGCGAGCGAAGTGACACCGTGGTCAAGGCAATGGATCGACTCCTACAGGAAATGCGGTCCAATCCATTGTTGTTTTTCCGATTTAGATATCCGTTTGTGTTGCTAAACTACCTTACGTTCACACCGAAAAAGTTCTTGCAATGTCACGACTGACTTCTAACGCCCCCCACCCCCCTTTCTCGTTCAACATCAGTAAATGCTGACTACCCTTCGGAGTCAACGGAATTTTAATATATGTCACTCCCATTTTTTCCCACAGTAGGAACGTTAGTTTGTCTCAGACGTGACTAACATGCGCCATGCCAAATTGAATTTTTTAGTGAGGGAAGTAAAACTTTAAAACTCTTTTATCTGTAACTTCTTATTATAGCAAAAGGTTTAACATAGCAAACGCAAAACAGTGGGCGTTTCACCTCTGGTTATTTGTGTTACGAGTCAGGCTTCGGTTCTCAGTGTCATCAACAAGTGATACCTTTAAAGATGGAATTGAAACGTCTCGCGGATTAGTTGTGGACTGAAGTAGCTATTTTAGCAATTACAAGGGCCATCTGGAAAGTAATTAAGTTACAAATAAATTAGTGCTATATGAACAGAACATTTATAATACCAATTGTAATGCTACACCCTTTTATTACTTCTCAACTACTCGCCTTTTGTTTAACTACTCGCCTTTTGATTTTAGCGTTTCTGCTATATTAACATACGTGCCGTTCGGCATTGACAGTGCAAGTAAAATCTCCTCTAGGTGACACCGTCCTGCAAAGTGATTGTCGGTGGGATGAAAAAACCAAGCTGACTTGGCCCTTATCGTTGTGACTCCGGCTAAGACTAGCAGACTAGCAATCCCACACGAAAGAACTTAATACAGAAGGAAGTTGTCCTCCGGCTGGGAGGTATATCAAACAAGTCAGTGTGATTTTGTTTAAAATTTACACAAAGTTACTGATCCAGCGTTTTATTTACAAAATGATGTCCCCGTTCTGGGTAGCCCTAGTACCAACATTATGAAAGTCTCAATCGGGGCATGACCACGTTCGATTGCGTAATGGGAAAGTTTACAGCGTCTTAGAAACTTCGATTGGTTTATCTGCGGCCCTTTGTTGTCAGGCATAGTCTATAAGAATTCTCCTCGGAAGCTCTGGAAATGATCCATTATAAGTAGGTTTGAACCAGAATTTATGCGGCGGGGTTGTACATATCGCTCAACACGACTAAGGTGAGTAAAAAAGATATCTACTTTGCTCACAGCATGATAAACGGAAAGATATAAAGATATAATTAGGAACAATAAAGCCATCATCAACTCGAAGTCCTATCGCCTTAAATGGGCAAGCAACTGTGGTGTTCATCTGTAACAAATCATACGCACTCCGCAAGTCACTGTGCGTGACCAGTCCCGCTCACAAATGGGGCGAGGGTAAAAATACTTGTTTTACGATCGTTACACGAGCTCTACCACTATGTTGCTGGAAGGACCATAATTCTGCAGTCCCTCACATTATATTAAACTTTTTAGACTCATCTGCATAAATTTAATTTTCTTTACACTTAGAGAGAGCTGCCATTTATCATGCCAAAAAGACACTGTGTCCAAGCGATCACCTTTTCTTCTACAGTAACTTAAAAGACGTCACTGTCTCGTGCAGCGTCATCAGCAAACAGTCGCATACTGCTGCTCACCCTATCCGTCCGATACCGTACTTCCTCTTTAGGTCACCCTATCCGTCCTCCTTAGGCGGTGGATAAACTATTCTTTTTGGAGCACTTGTTTCCTTTCAGCCACGAGAACCTAGTTTTTTCTTCTCAATTTTCACTATTTGGGCTCATCATAGTTATTTTTCTGTTTGTGTAAGCAAAATTTGGAATGGTAGAAATGTGTACACCAATGGCCTTGCCGCAATGGTAACACTGGTTCTCGCTAGATCACCAAAGTTAAGCGCTGTCGGGCTTGGGTGGGACATGGACGGGTGACCGTCCCGAATCTGCTGAGCGTTGTTTCCAAGCGGGGTGCACTCAGCCCTTGTGAGGTCAACTGAGGAGCTACTTGACTGAGGAGTAGCGGCTCGGCTCACAAATACTGAGCGGCGTGATAACCATATGTTCCTCCATATCTCCACCCAATGACGCCGATCGGGCGAGGATGACATGGCGATCGGTCGGTTCCGTTAAGTCTTTCGGACACACACACACACACACACACACACACACACACATATATATATATATATATATATATATATATATATATATATATATACCAGCATGTTTTGGTACAACTATCAACGGCAGAGTTTCCTTGTCAGGTTATCTTACATTGCCATAATCAATTACTTAAATTTATTTTTTTATTGGGATGGCAGTCCACATAGTTTGTGAGAACGAAAGCGTGAAGCTGAAATCACTTGACTACATGTATGCAGAGATTAAGCCGATTTTCTTATGCCCGAAGGGTACGAGGAACAATCGAGACAACGAAGCCCCTGAGAGTCTGTCTACCTTTTCCACACGATACATGCCAGACACACTACCAGCTAAGATATTGTCTACTCGTTCCTCGTGTAATATGTGCTAGCACGCTGTGAACCAGGACTATTTGCAAAATCAATCACGTTTCCAGCGTGGAAGGATTTTGTTATTTGTAGGTCAGAAAACGACAACGCTCATTAGCAAAAGGAGATACAATCATTACATGACGCAATCCTTATAGCGTGAGTCGCAGAAAACTGCCCAAAAAAACGTTGAACAGGGGGAGATGCGTCCTTATCCCAGGAGACACGCAGGGCCTGGAGACTCTTCCCCTCTCACCGTATGGAGGGTCGTAAAATTCTCCTGAGCCAGACAGCAACTTGAAAACAGTGTGACTACCACACAGAGAACGCAATTCTGCAAGCGGAGAGGTTAAAAAATAAAACTCACCTGCCACTGGTGAAAGTTTCCTCATTACGCACCACCGGGATTTCCACTGCAACAGAAAACACTGCTTTGTCACGGACATATTTCTTGTTTAAAGACGCATTTTATTCTCAATTTTATGAGTGTGTAGAATAAGGAAACTAAATTTTATTTTGCGATAGTACAACCCAAATTAGGTCGATTGATCAGGTGAGGAATGAGGAGATTGTCCGTAGAATCGTCGGCGAGGATAGGAATATTTGGAAAACACTGACAGGAAGAAGGTACAATATGATAGGAAATCTGTTACGACATCAGGGAATAACTTCTATGGTGCTAGAGGGAGACGCAAAGGGTAGAAACCGAAAACGAAGACAAAGATAGCGATACAACCAGCAAAGTGATACTCTGAGATGAAAACGTTGGCACAGGAGAGAAATTTGTGGCGGGTCGCATTAAAAAAAAAAAAAAAAAAAAAGACAAAAAAAACAAAAAAACGTATGGATAAATAGAATAAAATAAAAAATGAGAAAAGGACTTGACTGCTGGCCGAAATTTCCAGCTGATCTAAGAGGGGGGGGGGGGGGCAAGACTCTAAAAATACATTTTTTTATATATATATAAATGAGCTGGTCAGTTTCGAAACACGCCATGCCATAAGAACAAAATTTTTTAGGTGACATAAAAAACATTATGTCCCAGAGAACTGCTGGTTATCCACTCCCATTCAGAAGTTTTAGGAGATTTCTGCAATGAATAAAAGCTCCGCGCTCCAGATTCCGGGAGAAGGGGGCGGGCAGATCAAGTGTCCCATCTTGGCCCCCCCCCCCCCCCCCCCATCATCGTTCCCTGGTCTTGCGGACGCCTATGACTGATCATTCGCTAGTTCTTCTCCTACTCAAAAATGAGTTTGTCTTTACCAACGGTAAATTCTTTTTCCTTCTTCCAACAAATTTTGCAGTTACACTTGCAATGATATTTTGCATTGCTTTCATAAACCTTAAGCCCATGCAGATCGTCCTCAGTTTATCAAATTTAGAGAAGTCAGAATGAATGAAGTGTAAAAGGAGATTATTTTTTTTTAAACTGCTGACTCGAAGATGCAATTCAAGGCGTATCTTCGACCCACTACAGCAACTGACAATTCTGTAAATTTGTTTTCAGATTTTATGACGAGTCTTACATGTACAGCATGACAAATACACACTCACTCAGTGGTAGTTCAAATGTATAAACGTAACAATAGTGAATCCGTATCCAGATTCCCAGCTCCACCTCGAATCCTGAATAAGATATTTTGAGCTTCCCCCCCTCCCCCCTCACCCTCTCCCTTAGGATCTAGAAGATAACCACACTATGATAGACGTAAAATTCAGATCCACAAATATCCATACTAGACATTTTTAACAACTTTTACCTTTTACTGAAGCTTGTGTCCCCTTTATGACCTAGCAGCACTGATGATACTAACTTCGAGTCTGGTTCAGCGCACAAATTCAGCTTGTCGCGTACAGTTTCACAGAGTGTACCCAGCAGAAGAATTTTGTTTTATTGAGTAAGCAGACCTGTTTATCATTTAAATAATATGTCAAATCATAAACTGTAGCAGAGCTATTTTCCCTCACGCATTACAAATAACTAGTGATAATACGTAACAAACATTGGGTAGTGCCTGCAGATCGAGAAGATACGTCCACGATAATTTTACGGAAAACACTACAATGATTTCATGTATGAATGTAATTAATAGCTCTACTGAGAACTCTTCGATTTCACATGTCTAGGTTTGTTTTTTAGAACACTACTTGTACCAAAAATATCACATAACTCTACTGGATGGTGCCACTGGACCAGAAGAGATTTTATCTTCTGGCGAACTGAAACAGACATTTGAAGGAAACCGAAATTATTTTACAGTATTTACCTTCTTCCCGTCGCGGAACTTAACGGTGCCTTCGATGATAGTGCTGTTATCCATGACTGAAAGCCGAAATAGTCAGGCAAGGTATACTGTACACGCCGGAAGGCACACCACGCTCGTGGTTCCACCACACGCACTGGGACGCACTCACTGATACGTCGCGCTACATCAGCACCTGGCGTCACGGGCCAGACGCACCGCAAGACTACCGCTAGGACCCGACGAAACTCGCGCGCCGCGCGGCAAGGCAACTGTGGCGCCCTCTGCTACGACTGAGCGGCCATCTCTCGGCGAGGTCCTAAACTCCTACGAGCTTAAGCAGCGCGTGTTGCTTTCGGCAAGCGTCGCTGCACGGCTTCCCTATTCCTGGCTTCTTTCCGCACCTACAAGTGTTGGTTCATAGAGGCGAAAGCTGTTGTTGGTTGCACGACCAGCTTGATATAATTAATCAAAGAAACTTGCACAAAATAAACTCGTTTCTTCCGTCAGATATTGTGTTGTCAAGGTATATATGGGACATAGATAACAATTTAAGAGGATGTAGAATCGGATTTTCGATGCCTTAAAATAATGTATTGCAATTGGTTGTATATCAAATTTAACCACACTAGTTTATCAGTTTTGTGAGTCGGTGAGTACAGCTTTCGTCATTGCAGAACGTTGCGGCCGGCTGTAAATCTATCAATCTTTCATTGTGATTTCAAGTGCAGTACTTTCCATCGATGTGACATACGTGAAGCTGCACTGTTTTCCACCTACTTTATATCTCTGTTCGTCTAAATGGCACGTGGAGGACCCAGGTTCAATTCGTGGTACTGCCAGTGATCAATAATAACACAGGTCAACGAAAAATTTTTTGAAAAACTTTTTTTACTTTGATAGCTGATATTTATAGATTTTTATAAGCTGAATCCAAATCTAGTCTGACCTTTTCCGTGTCACCTATAGTTTTCGAGCAATATACTTTTTACTATATAGTATAAAAATCCTATGCTATACGGCAAACAGGAAAATTAATGGAACGCTTTGTTACAACATAAGCATGGTTTGTATTTACAGTAAGCTACTTAAAACCATTATATGTGTTAATAGAGGTTTCACTTGTCAGCTGGAATTGGTTTGTATTTTCCTCCTCTTTTTTCTTTGAAGCTTCTTGTGTAGCTTTTCCTACGATGAGTCGCTTGCTGAACTTCACTGTGAAGTGACCAACGGTAGTCCCCCATCACGTTGGTGTACCAGCGGCCTTGGTAGCGCTTTTCCATCACTTTAATGTCCTGGTGAAAACGGTCTCCTTGCTCCTCACTAACATCTCCCATATTGTCCAGGGAAATAATCAAGATGACTGTTCAAAAAGTGAACTTTCAGGCTCATTAAACATCCCAAAGTTTTAAACTTCTTCAAATTGTAGCTACAATAGAAAAATTCTGGGTTTTTTCATGTCCTAAGAACTTTGTAACAACTTGCTTGAATGATACCCACATATCTTTCTCACTGAAGGTCATTGTGGATTCAAAGTTAACATCAAACATCAGTTTTCTAAAATGTCAGGTTCAACAAAGACGCCTTCTTTTAGTTTAGCTTCTGAAAGGTGTGGAAAATTTTTGCAGAGGTACTTAAAACATGGGCCATTTTCAGGCAAAGCCTTTACAAACTGTCTCACTTGGCCTCACTTTATATGTAGTGGTGGTAGGAGTACGTTTTTTGGATCTACAAGGTTTTTGCGTAGAATGTTCTTCTCACCAGGTTTTAAAGACTGCCTCACAGGCCATTTCTTTCTGCACCAGTGTTGATCCCTAGCCCTACTATCCCATTCACACAAGAAACATGTTAAATTTGGTAAAGCCACCTTGCTGACCAAGGAGCATGCATGTTAATTTTAGATCGTCACATATCATCCAACCATGAACAGAATAGCCTATTTTATTTTGTACTATTTCTAGGTTTTCATAGCTTTCTTTCATATGTACATAATGTCCAACAGGTATAGATGCATACATGTTACCATTGTGTAATAAAACAGCCTTTAAACTATTTTTGGATGAATCAATAAACAGCCTCCAATCTTCCTTTTTGTATTCATTTCTTAACTTATTCATCAGACCAGGAATGTCTGGCCAGTATGCTAAATCACCTTCTTGTTGAAACACTTGGAAAATTGCTGCTCTCTTTTTCTATACATGTATATGCTGGTTCCAACTGCCCTAAATTTTTTTTTTTTTAATTCTAGAGCCAAGCAATTCAGCTTTTTCTTTCGTTAAGCCCATATCCCTAACCAAATCGTTAAGCTCAGTCTGAGTAAACCATTTGGACTCTATACTTTCTGTATTATAATGGAATTCACCATCATCTGGCTCATCGAAATCAGATTGTACATCAGAAAATACTTCTGTTGGAATAGGATTTAAATCGTCTAGTGGTTCAGGAACCAGCAAATCTACACCATGCACTCTTGGTCGGATGGCAGATCGAAGGTTAGGGTAGCTTATTACCTTCTTGTTTTTCGAATTATGACCAGTAATATCAACAATATAAAAGTAGCAATCACTGGAATGATTTCTTGGCTCCCTCCCTATCATAGGAACGGATAATCTAAAGGCTTTTTTCTCCTTGTTGGACAATTTTCTCAGATCTTAACACACACATAACATACCCTAAGTGGCGCCCAAGAGTTATCTTTATCACCAAGTTTAGATCCAAAGTATGATAAATAAACCTTTTTCACAAAGTCTGTAATGTTTCTTTGGTGCTTTTTAAACACAAACTCACCACAAATATGACAAAAACTGTCAGCAGAGTTTTTACAACCACGATTAAACACTGTACTGAGCAGATGTACAGGAAACGGGAAAGTGAGGTTAGGTTGACAGTAAACAAAACACTATCTGTTAACACAAAAATAGAATCGACCTTTTTTGCCAGCAAATGTTTATCAGCAGTGCTACCAATGTCATCTACATTCATTACAGCTCATTTTTAAATTATTTTAGCTATATAAAAGCTGTTAAATTCTTCCAATAATCGCTTAACTTAATAACTTTATCTGTAAAATGTGAAGAAATGGTGGATGATACCGTTTTTTAAGTATCTTATTTGGATTTCCCAGCCTAAAAAACATAAGAATAAGGTATTTTCAGCAAAAAATTTTCCATCGTTGGCCTGTGTAATTGATAGCATTCAGTCACTCTAATCGTACTTAACACAAATCAATGCTTTTCGAGAGACACTACTTTCTCCATAGAATTGTCGACACTGAACTCATATGCTTAAAATACAGGAATCATTTGTCTTCCAAGATACGATCAGTTGCGAAAAAAAACCACAGTGAAGAAGAAAACTGTTTTATTTGCAATATTTAGCTACACCTTCCAGCTAGTTTTCTGCATAATCGCCACTCCGACTTAAACATTTGATGTAGTGTTGTACCAACCTTCCATTGCCGTCGTCATACACGGCAGCCGCCTGCGCCTTCGGCCATTTCTCTACGCTGGTCTGCAGCTCATTGTGCCAAAATTCTGACCTCATATCCAGTTGTTCATGTGGGAAAAGAGATAAAAATCGGAGCCAAGTCCGGGATGTATGGAGGGTGATCAAATACTTCTCGTAAACACTGCAGGTGCTTCTTTGTATAACTGCAGTACGCTGCTGAGCATCGTCATGAAGAAGAACAGTGCCCGATGACAACATTTTTGTTAGCTTGTTCTGAGGTGCCTTACGTATACGATTTTCTCGAAACGCCTGATCCACTTGTTCAACAAGATGATCGGATGGCACTCGTTTCCTTCCATGACCGCCTGCACAACATGTAAATCTGTAAGTCTTCCTTCAAAATTCCTGCACTACTGCTGTACTTTGGTGTCACACTTAAGTGTCTCGCAGAGTGGACCATCTTCACTATAATTCTCTATTATCCCACTCTCGAACAGCGCGGGGGAAAAGCGAGTACCTGTATCTTATTTTCTTACGGTGATCGTTCCTCCCAATGCAGGTCTACGTCAACAAAATATTTTCACATTCTGAGGAGAAAGGTGGTTATTGAAATTTCGTGAGAAGCTTCCGCCGCAACAAGAAACGCCTTTATTTTAATGGTGTCCACCCCAAATCCTGTATCCTGTCCATGACACTCTTTCCCCTATTTTTCCATAAAACAAAACGTGCTACTCTATTTTGAACTCTCTCAACATACACCGTTAACCCTGTCTGGCAAGGATTCCACACCGCGCAGCAGTACTCCAAAAGGAGACGGACATGTTTAGTGCATGCAGTCTCTTAAGTAGATCTGTTGTATCTTCTACGTGTTCTGCCAATAAAACGCAATCTTTGGTTCGCCTTCCCCACAACACTTTTTTATGTATTCTTTTCAATTTAACTAGTTCATAATTGTAATTCCTGGCTATTCTGTTGAATTTACGGCATTTAGGTTTTACTGATTTATCCTGTAACCGAAGTTAAATGGATTCCTTTTATTGCTCATGTGGATAACCTCGCACTTTTCATTATTTAGGGTCAATTGCCTAGTTTCGTACCGTACAGATATCTCTTCTAAATCGTTTTGCAATTTGCTTTGATCTTCTGATGATTTTACTAGAAGATGAACGACAAGGTCATCTACAAACAACCTAAGATGGCTACTCAGATTGTCATCTAAATCGTTTGTGTTGACGAGAAACAACACAGGGCCTATAACAATACCATGAGGAACGCCATAAATCATTTTTATTTTACTCGATGACTTTTCGTCAGTGACTACGAACTGTGACGGCTCTGACAGGAAATCACGAATCCAGTCACATGAGACAATATTCCATAAGCACTCAGTTTAATTACAAGCTGCTTGTGAGTTACGGTGTCAAAAGCCATCTGGAAATCTAGAATTACGGAAACAATTTGAAATTCGTTGTCAATAGCACTCAAAACTTGATGTGTTTCACTAGAACGATATTTTCTAAATCCGTCTTGACTGTGTGTCAATAGACCGGTCTCTCCTAGATGATTCGTAATTTTTGAACGCGACTTATGCTCCAAAATTCTGCTGGACATCAAGGATAATGATGATGAGATGAAGTCCCATAATCCGTGACGGAGCGTAGGGGAACGATGCGGGAGACCCGCACCGCCGTACTAGGCAAGGTCCTAGTGGAGGTGGTTTGCCGTTGTCTTCCTCCGACCGTGAAGGGGATGAATGATGATTATGAAGACGACACAACAACACCCAGACATCTCGAAACAGGAAAAATCCATGACCCCGCCGGGAATCGAACCCGGGACCCCGTGCTCGAGAAGCGAGATCGCTACCGCGAGACCACGAGCAGCGGAAAAGGATAATGATAAGCACCTGTAATTTAGTCTTTCTTCAATAGTGGTGAGACCTTTGGAGATTTCCAGTCTTTGTGTGTGGATCTTTCGGCGTGAGAGCGGTTGTATATCAACCCATCAGCATTAAGAAATCGAATGACAACACACGCTTCACACTTGCCAGGAGATACTATTGGTCTCGGCACCTTTACGTCCTCACTGTGCAATCCAAACTGAAAAGTGTGACGTGACACGATTGATGCATACTAGAGACACTGCACAACACATACAGGCATGCGCAAAGCTTCGTCTGATTTCCATTGTGATTTTAATTTCGCGACCGATTGGAGTTTTAAAAAAATAGTCCTCATATTAAAACGCTAACAATGAATTTGCAACAACTTATTTGCAGCGTGTTTCAATTGTATGTATGATAGTTGAAGAAAAATTCACAAGTCAAGATCGCTAAGAAAAAAAGCATTTTATTGCATGACTGGTTTCGACAGAGCTATGGTGTCATCATCAGCATAGTTTTTCCGAAACCGATCATACAATAAAATGCTCTTTCAGCGTCCTTCGCTTGTGAAGTTCTCTTCAGTTACCATATTTTGCAGAACGCTGCCAGACCCACCATGTCAGGAATGTATTAACCGCTATGTGTTGAGAGTTGACAACCTGAAGGGAACAATCTCTGGAAGCGCACTGTTGATTTGTGTTAAATAAAATCTGCATATTTTTCCAACTTGCATAATGACTTCTAGAGTCTGCCATCTTATCACTTTATCCAGGCCTTAGCGCTCCACACAGACCTCTCATCCGGTGCCCATGGCCACCACAGTGCTGCAAAATCGTGCGAAGCAGTTGAGGCCGTTGGCACCGTTGCCTATGGAACACCATGTGGAGGCAGGGCTGCGTGCAGTTCGTTTGTCTGCACTTAGGTGTTGTCTTCTATTTACTTACAGCAGTTACACTTATTTTTTAAAGAAAAATACATGAATCTTGAACAAGGAAATTATAAATTTATGGTATAATTTAAGAAGAGAACAAATGAAGACAGGAAAGAGTAGATATAGATATCCCTTCATCAACACCACATGGAGAAGGGAACTTGGTATTGAACTGCAAGTCCAGCCTCCAGATGTGGTGCAACCCATTTTAGTACGACATACACGAACATCCCTCATAGGAAAAACTCGTTATTTCAGTCCATGCGGATCTAATCCATGTTGGTTTTCTGTGTTAGAGGTTTGAGTCCTCTGTGAGTTGATGTTCGTTAGGTCACATAACAAGTGCTATTACTAGGATAGTTAGTAAACAGGTTATGCATGGCTTTGGAATAATATCCTGCATCAATGTAATTAAATTATATATTCTTGCTACAAAGCTGGAAGAGAAATAACAATCCACCGCCAACCTATTATTAATCTTGTAAAAACATTTTTGTTGAATAAAACTAGACTTTTTTGAGTAGTGGACACGTTAATTTTGTATAATTGCGTAATATGCATGATCTATTCCTGTTGTGTATTTACACTGTTTAACATTGTTTGCTGGCTTTATGTTAAATGTATGTGCATTCATATTATTACATCTACACTGATGTGTTCATTTACGTAACAACTTAACAATATTAGGTACAGGTTTAACGTGGATTCTAGAACAATATCTGTCCACGATCTATTGCAATTACTTCTATTTTTAATTAGATTCATTGATGGTAAGATATAAATTGCAACATTTGATTAATGTTCACGTAAGTAGTTGTGCATGTTTTACGTGTTTTATGTTATGTATGTTTTGTGTGTTTGTGCTATGTCAGTGTGGTCAATGTCATTGGTTTCATCTTCAGTACTGGAGCTACTCGAGCTATCTATGCCGGCCTGTCTGTTAAGTACAATTAAAATGACTGATCGATACCACTTATTATTGACAAAATACGACAATCGATACCTCACGTCCAGAAGACCGGAAACGGGTGCACTCTAGCACATAAGCCCGTATGAGGAGCCACACGAATAAGAAGTAGATGCCCCAAGGTGTGGATAATCAAACAACAGCCAGGACAGCGGTACGTTGAGGCCATGCACCTCCATACCGCGTCAAAACGACGCCATGTCGGATAGAATGACACGGCGATCAGTTAGCATCGTGTTGGCCGCTGGACCTAATCACCAAAAAATGGCTCAAATGGCTCTGAGCACTAAGGGAATTAACTTCTGAGGTCATCAGTCCCCTAGAACTTAGAACTACTTAAGCCTAACTAACCTAAGGTCATCACACACAGCCATGCCCGAGGCAGGATTCGAACCTGCGACCGTAGCGGTCCCGCGGTTCCAGAGTGTAGCGTCTAGAACCGCTCGTCCACTCCGGCTGGCGCCTAATCACATTTTCTTCTTACGTATACGGTGTGTCCAATTCACCTTGACCAACGAAAACAGCTTTTCGTCCAGATGCAAAATAAAAAAATCAACCAAATATGGTTTACTTACCAGGGGGACATTAACTATCACGATTGCCTTTGTTGTATCATAGTTCGTTCCGTTCAACTGCACAGCAAAATGATTGTTTATTCGGGTATATCAGCCTTTGATGGTTAACTATTCTCCTAAATAAGTCTGTGTCTTGTGTGCGTCTCCTAAATATGTCAGTTTGGAGATTTTTTTTAGCGTAACAGAAGCCAAGGTTTTTCTGCTTACATAAAAAGTGCTCACTTCAAATGTTGTAGTAACGGGGTGGTTACGCTTTGCTTCGCCTTACAAGCGGTCTACTGATCGAAACCGGTAGCACTCACCATAAAAATAAATAACTGGTGGTCACGTACAGCAAAGTTTCACAAACGACAAAACTTTGTTCTGTTGCAAACAGTGTTCTCGGGGATACTTTCTTTCGCTGCAGCCGCACTGCCACCTGACCATGAACGTTTCCCTGTCCGTATGTAAAGATCGTGTTGGCCGCTTCCCGGTTGGTACACCGGGTCTCTGCGTTACTCTACACGAAACACTTCCACACCAGATTCAGTCAGCACCAGCTATGATGATGCCTCCTAGTACTGTTGTGTGAGCACACCATCATCACTGATAACATTTCTGCCCTCTTGAGAGTGAAGCTAAAATACTCTTACAGGTAGAACATTTGCACTTGTCTGGTGTGCTGTCACTTGTGCTTTCAATCCTTGAAACCTATATTGTAAAAGATATTTTATTTACACCTATAAGTGTATCTATCTCTCAAGAAAACCATTTCCAGCCATATGTCCACATGACCATTGTTTCTTATCCTCTCAGAGATCTCTACCTGCAGTTTATCCCCATTAAGCATAATTGCACTGTATGTACATACGGTGTAAAAGAATTATTTATGCAAACATTTGGAGTGGAGAGAGGAAGTAATAAAACGCTTGTTTATACAGGATACTTCAAAGTTTTTGCATCAAACGTCTACTGGTGCTGGATCGCGTCACGGGGAACAACGTTTCTTAGAGAAAAATGTTGAAGACGCTTACCGGCGACACGAGACCATTTATGCTCCTGAGTTACGGCGGTGTGTCGGCAGTATGTGGCGTTCGTGTACAGTGTTTGTGGTCTGACTCAGTTGCTCCGAGTGAAAGGTGAGAGGCCGTGCAACACTAAAGTTCCTAATTTGTTTCTTTCTCGTGTTACGAGTCCCTTGTTGACAATCACTGTATCAGTTTACTGGGGTACGTAGTATGCTGCATACCCGGTAGGTAGATCCTGCCAGTTGGGTCAATTTCCCTCTCCCAGTGCTGAAAGACGCCAAGCCTCTCTGGGAAGCGTCGGCCAACGTTTTATGTCCAACAAAAGTCGTTCCTCATGACGTGGTCTATTACGTTTGTCGCAAGCACTTTGAAACACCCGGTACGTCTTCGATGTGTATAGTGACTAAATATCATTTGCAGGAATCTTTTCCTTTTTTCCCTGTTCGGCCCGAGGGTTTAGTCAATAATTAACGTCTAAAATTTTTGTCCTTAGAGCAAGCAGTCGCACGAAGATGTCAGTACTAGCACTCGTGTGGGGGGCTTACTGGTTTTATTGGCAAGACGTTGCGGGTAGATTCGAGGGGAAACGCGCCACATCTGTTCGATGACACTCGCCAAGTATCTCCGCTTGCAAAGCCCACAGGAAGTAAAGAGTTTCCAGTGTTACGACCACTGTCGCGTACTGTAACTTTTTGTGCATTTTGTGATGTTGGGCTTTCTGTAGCCGAAATAGCTTGATTAAATTCTTAAAAAGGGACTTTTCAACGTATGGGTTAGTTTCTTTTATACTCTTCTGATTTATGATTTGTGGGCTACTGTAAAGTAGTGACAGCTTAGTAAATATTGGTTTGTTTGGAAAATGGTACGTAACTTTACGATTCCTTTCAGCATTATCTGAACATCTTTCAATTTTGATTTCCTGTACTCATTCAGAAGTCACAGTTGGAGATACAGTTTAGTCAAATTCCTGGATTTCTTGAGAGACAGTCTCACTACAGCAGCTATTCGCTTCGTGTCTTATCTGTCTACTGCAAGCTCCCACCCGCGTAATTTTATGATCTCATCTCGATCGTTGGCTATGGAACTATAGGCTAAGAGACTTACTTCGCCCACGACGACAAAGAAAACTGAACTGTAGCCTAACTGTACTTGGGATAACTGCAGTTATTTACCACAAAATTAGTCATAAACTGGTAAGGTTCTTCTGAAGTAAAAGATGACGGCCTTTAACTTTTTATTCATCTATAAACAATGGAACAAACATCTAAATACGCCGCGCTCATTCATTTTGATTAATTTAATTCTAAATTCATTCACTCCCAAGAAACCACGGACGGGTCAACATTCCTATTTCAACGAAATATATCTCTCACTGCGCTACTAAACACTTTGTAATTCAACTTAACGCATTTCTAACTCGTGACTCTTTCATTACATGTACATTCGGCTTAGTGTGCCACACTACTGCTACGTGGGTTCCCTACTAACTCACACTGTTAGCGATAATGCCTGCCCACCGGAAAAGTCGGGAGACTGCAGAAAGTTCTAGAAGCTAAGTTTCGCCATCTAGTGCCTCCTGATGCGTAGGTCACTGGCAAGGATATCGATCACGGTATCGTTGCACTATTCAGTCCTCCCCGCACCATGATAAACGCTTATGGACATCTCATGAGACATCTTCTTTAGAGCTCTTTATTCCGTGTTTTGTCCATCCACTGAATATATTGATGTGGTTCGTGTCACACCTGGTTGCTTGGTTTTGGCCATGCTATCTTTCTAGCGATCTAGAGAAATGTCTCAGTAATAGTATAACAGGAGGATGAGAATATAATATTGACTACGATTACACACACAGTGAGAATTGTATATCTAACGCGGAAACCAAGCAAATCTAAGAGTTACAAAGAAAAAGAAACATATGGATCAGGGAACAGACTCAAGTGGAAGGCGAATTTTGACCTGCCTGAAAATGAAATGAAAGCCAGTCGAACAAATGATAAATAGGCCAAGGACGCGACGATTTAATAGCTAGTGGATAGAACACATTTAGAAACCTTGCAGGAGTGACATGAATGAATCGGTATGCATACGGCAGCATGCATACGTAGTATGTTTCAAAACGCCAAGCACGGACTTTCTGGTGCTCATACTCGGATTCTGTCTGTGATAAAATGGTCGGGGCAAGAGTTTTGGCTAGCCCTTGGGCTAGGAACCATTTGTATTAAAACTTCTTCATTATATTTTTACTTAAACTGAAATAACTAAGAAGATGAAACCTCTAAATTTATGTAATTCTGAAACTGCTGAGTGAGATTGAAGTATTGTCTCTTTGCTTGTCTTTATCATTTCATTTCTGACCTACAGAATTTTTCCTGACAAATACAACTCAGACTTATTCATTTATTACCCACAATATATAAGTGCAACGCAATCTGACAGAAAAGAATTAACACAAAAGGATGGCCCTGAATTAGAAGAAATCCTAACAATAATCTATATATTTCATGAGACACTTACCTCACAAAAAAATCTTCATTACACGAACTACAGCGATACAGCAAGCACCATTGCAGCCAGCTAAATAAAAAGATTCTAACTATTGTAGGCTCTAACTAATAACAGGCATGTGGCTAGCAAAGGAAAGATTTGTTGCACAGCAAACAGAGACTTAGGAAATATTACCTCAATAACGTGACATCCAGTTCAAAAAATATATATCGTCCGTGTCAACCAGTTCCAAAAATTATATAATCGTCAATAATTTTAAATCTCTATGACGGACACGACCAGACCGTCCTCTCGCGCTATCACTCCAGACCTCTAACCTCCATCACTGCTAACTATAATCTTCCAACTTCAATCTCTGTTGGCTATACACTCCAACTGCGAGTCCGACCATCGACAGAGAGTCTCTTACAGAGGGTGCACAGCGCTATCAGAGTTATTAATGCAGTCTATCTCGCTGCCAACATACACACATATAAACAGGCTACTTGCAGTGTACTCGGAAGAAGGATCGTCTTACTGTAACTATCCTACAGTACAAGGTCAAAGTTTGAAAACTGCACAGTTCCTCTTGCTTAGTCAAGTGAAGCACATCGGTTGTTTATTTTTACGTCTGATATGTGCTACAGAGGGCTCGATGAGACTTATGGATGTGCCATTACTTCATGGACAGTTCCTCGGAAAACAACAGGAAAAGAATTTTTCTACTATATTTTCGCCACCCAGCCAAAGATTCCAAGACGGTTATCCATTGCAAATGGCTGAAACTTTTATGGTGTCGTCCTAAGATCCCGATCTCCAGCAACCTTGAAAATATTCTTGGTGTTTTTATACATATCCAAGATACATAGATTCAAAGTTACACTAATTCTACACGTAAAATCTGGTACGAGACGAAATCGAAATAAGAAATAACCGCAGCAAATTGTTCAAATTTTAACAGTGTATTCTCTAGGCATTTACCTAGAACAGCCATCTCCCCGTTTTCAAAAATCCTCGTACGCTATCGAGAAATACCACAAAACCTTGTGTTTTAGGTACCAAAACCCAGCCGCGGTATCCGACAAAGCTATGCATAGCAAATGGCTGTAATTTTTACGTTTTCCTAAGATCGTGATCTCAAAGCACTTGAAAATTTTCTTCATATATTTATCCGTTTTCGAGATACAGAAATTCAGAGTTTCCTAATTGTATACGAAGAAATACACACATGAAATTCAGTGTGAGGCGAAAACGTAGTTTATAAAGTGACGTAGCACGGAGCCGTGTGCTACAAACCGTTACGTCATCGTCTGGGAACCTCATGTTGTAGTACTGAAGCACATGCAACTCTTTTTTTTCTATCGGAACACTAAAAAAATGTGAATATGTTCCTGTCTATTTAAAAGAGAGAAACTGAAAAGTGGCGTACCAGTCGCCTCATTCACCTGTCGCAGCAACTCTGAAAATTTTCCCGAAAAATATTCGCTCTTTTTTTATGCTGAGAGAGAAGAATACAGTGGCAGTAGGAAAGAGACAGAAAAGTACTAAGTGTTGGAAGATAATGGTTGTGTTCTAGATAGAGCGAAGGAGACAATGGCAGCGTAGGATGAAGAGAGGGACACAGAGGCAGTGGGACATAGTTGTCAGTGACACAACAGTGCTAGCAAAAGAGTGAAGGAGACAGTGACAGGGGTGGGGAATAAAGAGAAAGATAAAGGGGAAGTGTGTGACAGCCAGTGACAATGAAAGAGTATAGGACAGTGATAATGAGTAAGTGAGAGATTGTGGCTGTGAGAGGGGACACCAGTAGGAAGAAAGGAATGAATTATTGGTTCAAATGGTTCAGAGCACTATGGGACTCAACATCTTAGGTCATAAGTCCCCTAGAACGTAGAACTACTTAAACCTAACTAACCTAAGGACATCACACACACCCATGCCCGAGGCAGGATTCGAACCTGCGACCGTAGCACTCCCGCGGTTCCGGACTGCAGCGCCAGAACCGCTAGACCACCGCGGCCGGCAGGAATGAATTATTAGTAGTAAGAGAAAGCAAGAGGAGACTGTGGCTGTAACAAAGCAGACAATGACAGAGAGACACAAGGAGACAGTGAGTGATTGAGAAGCAGCAATGAGCCGTAGTAAAGTTAGCTTTGAAAAGCGCGCCGCAGCGCGTAGAGTGAGGCAGGCGCCCTCCGTTTTATGGCGGTGGCGCCTTTGTCGCAATTGATGGCTTCGGTGTCTCCCTCTAGCGGGAAGGGGGAAATGTGGGCTGTTCGCGTGGGCATAAGAAGTGGCTGTAAGGGCTCTGGTGGAGAGTTGGCAGTCGGGGCATCAAGAAGCGACTTCTCTGCCGGTGCTAGGGGGACAGCACGCAGACCGCGGCATCAACGTAAGCGTCGCGAGCAGCGGCTCCGTGGTTTGGGGCGTTAACTGCTCGTCGCGAAAGGAATCTTCCTGAGCATGGGTCCGCAAGGGGCCTCATCTGCAGTTCGGCCGTATGCGGTCGACCGGCGAGGAGGTTCTGAAAATCGGCGCGCCTTACTGCGTCCTTTGAAACGGCTGGCAGCGGGCGGCTCGGCAGAGCTGCGTTGGTTCAGTCCTGGGAGTCGTAACGCACCAGAAGTTGATTATTGATTGTTAACCGATTTTATGAAGTTGAACTGAATTCAATTTACTCGTTAATTATATCAGCAGTATTTTTTTTTGGGTGGGGGGGGGGGGAGGGAGTTCCCGCCATTCATTCTCGTCTGCCCACCCGCGGGAAGGTGCTAATATTAGAAAGGGTGGTCCGTCTGTCTCCTTTTGAGGACGAAAGGGGGGAATCAGAGTAAATCTGTGGTTCGGATTGCTTCTTTCCCCTCCCAGGTTACCTACGGGTTTATTCGAATGTTAGCCTCTGCCATGTCTGTGAAAGTCTAAGGCACCAGTGACTGTACTGTTTAAAATGCAAGGCACTAAGACCTGATCCATTCTCTCGCCTGCCATAACTAGTATTACTAGACTCACGTGTCAAAGGTACTCTAAGAAAGAAGAAAAATTCCTTTTGCCTCGTGGTAAGAACTAGTCAATTGCATAACGAATTCCTGCTCATCTGGAAGATGTAACTTATGTAAATTTGTGTTTATGTATATTTGGCTATAAACAAACAAGGTTCTTAATGTACGCCGTAGTGGATTTTTTATATTGTTTCTAATCAGCAAAAACTGTTGTGTGTTTTTCCAATTCAGTACCTTCCAAGGCTTTTAACTCAACGTGCTTATGTGTTTTATACAGGTAGTTGGTTATTAGTGTGTTTGTTTTCTTGCCATGCAAAAGTTTGCCATTTCATTACGGGTAGAAATTGTTGCCTTGAAAGGAGAATGTTGTAAAAGTTCGCAAGTCCTACCTGGCGAGCGTGTGTGTTTGCCGTACGTTAATTGGCAGAAATTTGTAAAATTTGTTTTTTATATATTTTGGAAATGTTAATGTTATTAACTGTGAGTGGCCCCTCGCCCCCCACCCCCCCCCCCCCCCCCTCCTTCCACCCCCCGCGCCACCGTGTGCGTGAGTCATGCGTTTTGGTTTTTCTATTTTGAGAACTTTTGTAAACTTGATTGTCTTTATATGTTGCAAACAAGTTAAATTCTGCCCCATTTAATGAATGGAGGGAAATTCACCTGTAATTTAGCTGAGCTTGAAATATTCTAAAGCATCGCGTTGTATACGTTAAATTGCTTGCCTGTACTTGCCTTTTACTGACGTGAAATTTTTTTATAATAATTTAATAATTTAAAAGTCCTTTCCTATCGTAAATTGTGACTTATTTGTTAAATGATTGTTGGCCTTTTTTTAAAAAAAATATCGTTAAGTCATGCACCAAATTTGAATAAAGAGTGTTATTAAAATTGTGTGTAATTTCACCAGCTATTCCTTGGCACCTACTTCCACTTTACATTTTGTATATTGATTGAGATTAATAACCTTTGGTGAACCAGTAGTAATTTTACGGTTCAGGCAACAGGGTGTGGATGGGAATGAGCGACTTACACCGATGGACCAGAAGGTGTGAGGTAAAGTCAGGGGAGCTTGTGGGAGTATGAGGTGAGCTGCATGTTAAAAAGAGTGCGAATAAGTTTGCATTTTAAAATCTTTCGGAAAATTTTTAAAGATGCTGGGGAAGGTAGAATGAGGCTGCTGGTACGCCACTTTTTAGCCAGAGTTTCATAAACTGGACCGTATTCAAATTTTTTTGCTACATATTCACATTTTTCGTACTCCGATAGGAGCGTTTTTCCACTGCTGTAGGATGTAGCTGAGGATCACAATGGTACTTGTGGGCTTTATCTAGCGGTAGATCCCAAATGGCTAATATAATAACGATGAGGATATGATTATGACGATGTTTCTGCGACGCTTCTTTCCACGTTGTGATATTTTCTGCTTGCCAAAGAGGGTTAAGTACGACGTAAATTAAAACTGCGTACCGAAAGTGGACTCCAATCAATATGCGCTCCTTCAGTCGGGAATGCTGTTAGCCTTGGCTGCCGGCCCCAGCGCAAAAACCCGCCTTAATTATTTTGTTGCAATCTGTACGCTCAATTCAGCACCAGTCACCTGGAAAGTTTTGTTCTCGCTGGCGCTGACGTGCATTACACAGATTTCCAATTATTCACTGGCTGAAGGGGCGCCGTAGCTGGTAGCGACCCGAAAACCTCCAGCCTGAGGCGTCCTATTAGCGAGAGGATCGCCCACAACTCGCCACCTCGCCTGGCCAGTGCGGGCTAAAGTCCGCTGACTCGCCAACTGGCTCCGCGGGTCCGTGCGTCAGTGCCGGTCGCAGCTGGCGCAGGTGGAAACAGCACTTCCAGCTCGAGGCGTGACGTTACACAGCCAGCTCTACAAACAAACGTCGCGGGTGACGGAGAAGGCACGGCCACCTCATGTCAAGGTGCACTGACGTCAAAGCAAGCGATAATTGCATAACTCACTCTAGCTAACATATTACGATCTGAAACTACCGAACAGACAACCAACATCGACTCTGAAAACATCGATTACGTGAAGACGGACTCGCACTTTTCTCACATAACTTCTTGAAAGCTAAGGATCAAGAAAATAAGATTGAGCCATGGAAAAAAAATGCTGTTTTGAAGAGCGCGCCGAAGCGCGTTGTGTGAAGTAGTCGCCCTCCGTTTCTGGCGGTGGCGCCGCTTTGGCAATCGCAGCTTTGGTGTCTCCCTCTGGTGAGAAAGGGGAAAGGTTGCCTGTTAACGTGCATTTAAGGGGCGCTATGAGCTCGCCAGTGGTGGTTAGTCAGTCGGAGTGAGTCTGGGTCAGTCTCGCGTCCCCAGTTATTGGTCTGTCTCCCGTTCGCATTGGTGCGGCAGTTAGTGTCTGTCTGTCGTTGGGGTGCTAGTATGTCTCTCGTTTGGATCAAGCTTTAAAGCCGGCAAATGAGAGTCTTGCCACTCCGCCAGTAACAGAACTCAGCTAGTGGTCGGCCGGTCGGGCTGAGTTCCAGCATCTGAGTCTGCGCGTTAGGCCGCCAGTCTGCTTGAGATGCTCGGGCAACGGTCATTGGGGGTTGGATCGAACGGTTAGTCGGTCGCGTACTGAGACACAAGATAACTTGTCCACCTTGAGCGTCGGCGCATGTGAGGTCGCCACATGAGTCCAGTGGGCCGCGCAGTATAGCGAGGGATAGTGGCTTCGCGGTCGACACGAGAGCAACAGGAGTCAAACCACGACATCGGGCTGGCCGGTGCGAGCTCCGACGCCGTGAGACGGGAGATCGGCGCGCCTTCCTGCGTCCTTTGAAGCGGCTGGCAGCGGACGGTTCGGGAGAGCGTTGGGGGTGCTGCACCACGTCTTCGCCAGAAATCGCAGTTTATTAGAGGTTAAGTGATTGCAGATGTGTTGTTTCATTTACTTGTTAAATTCTACTTGTTTTCTTGGTGAGGTCACCAGCCGCTTTGTTTTGCGGTCGTCCCACCATTCTTCTCCGTTTGCCCACCCGCGGTAAGGTAGTTATTTATCAGTTGGTTGGTCCGTTTTTCCCTTGTGGAGTAGGGGCGGATTAGACCAACCTCCGATTCGCATTGTTCAGTAATCTCCCCGTCGATCTGTCATACGTTAATAGCAGCACCCTTCAACGGTAAGAGTTCCCTTTTAAAAACAAGTTGCACTTTCGGTGGCAAGTAATTTTTTAATGTCAGTGTTTTGTACCATTTCCATCCCTCCTACGGGATGCATAGTTTATGTGCTTGTGTGAGTTGTAAAATTTTTTAGTTTAAAGTAATCTGGTGGGTTGCAGATTTGCACCAGTATAGTCTTTCAGAGTTTGTTGTTAGCGGCCGTGACTACGGCCGTGTCAAAAGGGAGCGGCAAGATTTTCAGCCCGAAAGCTCATACTGTCAATATTTGTTCTTTATGCCTCTGAATAAATTGTAACTTGATATTTTGAGGGTGCTTTCTGATTATAATTTTAAACCTGTTTCTTTGAAAAAATACTCTTAGGCACTGTTAAGGTGAATAAAATTCCCATTAGTTAAAAGAAATTTGCTTATGATTTCATCAGTTACTCCCTGGCAACTACTTCCATGCTTACAAGTGTGATTAAATGTGTTAATGTTCTTGATGAATCGCTAGTAAATAAAATAAATTCTTAAGAACATTCTTTTAAAAAAATCACGGTTCAGTAGGTTTCAAAGATTGAATGCACAAGTGACAGAATACCAGGCAAGTACAAATGTTCTGCCTGTATTAGTATTTTGGCTCCACTCTCAAGAGGGCAGAAATGTTGCCAATAACGATGGTGCGCTCACACACCGGTACTACGAGACATCATCATCTTCATACCTAGTGCTGACTGTATCTGTTGTGGAAGTGTTTCGTGTAGCGCAGCGCAGCGACCCGGTGTACCAGCCGGGAAGAGGCCAACACGATCTTTACAGATGGACAGGCAAACGTTAATGGGCAGGTGGCAGTGCGGCTGCAACGAAAAAAAGTATCTCCGAGAACACTGTTTGCAACAGAACAGATTTTTCGTTTGTGAAACTTTACTGTACGTGACCATCAGTTGTTTATTTTTCCGGTGAGTGCTATCGTTTTCGATGAGAAGACCGGTTGTAAGGGTGCTTTCTGATTATAATTTTAAAACGTTTTTAAAAAAGGCTTTTAGGAATAAAATTTCCATTTGTTGACAGAAATTTAATTTGTTTTCGTCAGTTACCCACTGGCAAATACTTCCACGCTCACATAGTGTGATTAAATGTGTTAAAGTTCTTGATCAATTGCTAGTAAATAAACTAAATTCTTAAGAAAAGGTTTTGAACGTAAATTCACGGTTGAAAGATGGATGCAGTAGATCTTATTTAAATGGCTCTGAGCACAATGGGGCTTAACATCTATGGCCATCAGTTCCCTAGAACTTAGAACTACTTAAACCTAACGAACCTAAGGACATCACACAGCACCCAGCCATCACGAGGCAGAGAAAATCCCTGACCCCGCCGGGAATCGAACCCGGGAACCCGGGCGTGGGAAGCGAGATCGCTACCGCACGACCACGAGATGCGGGCTCTTATTTAAATCAAGACAATAAGATTGTCTTGTTCTTATTGTCTTATTCTTGACTACTGCATCCATCTTATTGTCTTGATCCCTAGCTTTTAAGAAATTATGTGAGAAAAGCGCGAGTCCGGCCTCACGTATTCGATGTTTTCAGAATCGATGTTGGCTGTCTGTTCGGGAGTCTGAGATCGGAATATGTCAGCTAGAGTAAGTTATGCAATTGTCGCTTGCTTTGACGTCAACGCACCTTGACATGATGTGACCGTGGCTTCTCCGTCAAGCGCGAGGTGTGTTTGCGTAGTTCTTAACTACCGCGAAATATTTTACTCGGTACGACACATTTACGGTTCTAATAAAAAGCGCGATCGTATGGCTTAACAAGCGAAATTCGTAACTGTATTGAGGGTTTCTGAGTAGGCAATACGTAACAAGGAGGGTCATCGACAGATACAGAAGTATTTTCAGACGTGTCCTACGGAGGCGTGTGGGACAGCTGCTGTGCATGTTGCCTATTAATAACATTCCTGACAGTATTTTAGTAACGCCAGGCTGTTCGCAGATGACACAGTTTCCTGTAATGAAGCGCTGTCTAAAAAAAGCTGCCCAATTAGTCAGTTCTTGATAAGATTACAAAGTAGCGCAACGATCCAAAACTTGTTTTAAATGTCCATAAACGAAAAATTTAGCGCTTCACAAAATGAAAAGAAACTACACTGAAGAGGCAAAGAAACTGGTACACCTACCTTACATCGTGTAGGGCACCTGCGAGCAACACGACACGGCGCGGACTCGACTAATGTCTGAAGTATTGCTGGAGGGAATTGAAACCATGAATCCGGCCGGGCTGTCCACTAATCCGTAAGAGTACGAGGGGGTGGAGATATCTTCTGAACATCACGTTTCAAGGCATCCCAGATATGCTCAATAACGTTCATGTCTGGGGAATCTGGTGGCCAGCGGAATTGTTTAAACTCAGAAGAGTGATCCTGGAGGCACTCTATAGCAGTTCTGGACGTGTGGGGTGTCGCATTGTCCTGCTGGAATTGCCCAAGTCCGTCGGAATGCACAATGGATATAAATGGATGCAGGTGATCAGACAGGATGCTCACGCACGTGTTACTTGTCAGAGTAGTATCTAGACGTATCAGGGGTCACTCCAACTGCGCACGCCCCACACCATTACAGAGCTTCCACCTGCTTGAACAGACACCTGCTGACATGCAGGGTCCATGGATTCATGGGGTTGTCTCCATAACTGTACACATCTAGCCACTCGATACAATTTGAAACGAGACTGGTCCGACCGGGAACATGTTTCCAGTCATCAACAGTCTAACGTTAGTGTTGACGGGCTCAGGAGAGACGTAAAGTTTTGTGTCGTCGAGTCATCAAGGGTACACAAATGGGCCTTCAACCCCGAAAGCCCATACTGATGACGTTTCAGTGGTTGTATCACATGCTGACACTTGCTGATGGCCCAGTATTGAAATCTGCAGCAATTTGCGGAAAGGTTGCACTTTTGTTACGTCGTTGGTCCAGTTCTTGCAGGATCTTTTTCAGCCGCACCTATGTCGCAGATCTAATGTTTTCCCGGATTCTTGATATTCAAGGTACACTCGTGAAATGGTCGTACGGGAAAATCCCCACTTCTTCGCTACCTCGGAGACGCTGTGTCCCATTGCTCGTGCGCCGACTATAACATCACGTTCAAACTTACTTAAATCTTGATAACCTGCCATTATAGCAGCAGTAACCGATCTAACAACAGTGTCAGACACTTGTTGTCTTACATAGGCTTTGCTGAAGGCAGCGCCGTATTCTGCCTATTTAAATATCTCTGAATTTGAATACGCATGCCTATACCAGTTTCTTTGGCACTTCCGTGTAGTAGCCTATACTATGACTACAGTACCAATGAGCCGCAAATTAGTTTGGATAATTCATGCAAAGACATGGATTAACAATTGGTTGTGATATGAAATGGAACGATCAAAGAGACTTACTCGTAGATAAAACAGGTGTCACTTTGTTTCATTGATACTAGGAATTACAATCAGTTTACAGACGCTCATTTAAGACTTGTGCAACTCTTCTTACAGTACTGCTGACATTTGTGGGACCCATACGAGTATGTCTAATAGTGGATACTGAACGTATACTTAATACGACAGCACCGATACGTCGCGCGGCAGTATCTCTTTCTTGTAGTGTCGTCTGTGCCATTGATATCGCTTGGCCGGCAGCGAGTCACTTGTTCATCTCGGATGATGATGATGATGATGTTTGGCTTTTGGGGTGCTCAACTGCTCGGTTATCAGCGCCCATATAAATTCCCAACCTTTGCTTAGTCCAAACTCGTCAATTTTATGAATGATGATGATGAAACGATGAGGACAACACAAACACCCGGTCAGCTCTAGGTAGGTGTAAAACCCTGACCCCACCGGGAATCGAACTCGGGACCCCGTGCTCGGGAAGCGAGAACGCGAGCGCAAGACCACGAGCTGCGGACTGTTCGTCTCGGTTTCGGCTATTTAAGGTTGTATCGTCGAAGGCAGCAGCGCTCACTATGTGGTTTGTCGGTTGCGGTTACAACATGATCGCGAGGTTGACCCTTACTTGGTGCACATGCTCATTGCACGTGAAGTGCTGCGGCCGGAGACGACGGAAAGGTTTGGCTTCCGGCATTGGTGTTTGGCTTTTCTCGCCACGCAGTGCATGTTGAGAAGAAGAGGTAGCCGGAGCGTCGCCTGGCATTAACCGTTCGCCTGGGCATACGGTGTGTGTTTCATTTAAACAGGTGCAGTTGTGTGCTTAACTATATTTGTTAATTGTAAACTAATGTTGTCAGCAGTGTGAATTTGGTGACGAGTCTGATATGTCACACGTGGCATGATAACGGGGCTTGGGTTTTCCATCTTTGTTTCCTTCCACCTGATGAAAGATCTGCAGCTATATGTAAGGAAGTCCGATGAGGTACTCATCATTGTTTGTATATCTAAGGTTGTGGTAACCTTGGTGATTAAGTACCAAAGTTTGCACATTAGTTTAAGAGTAACGAAATACTATATTGTCTCGTAAAAGTACATCAGATTTCATGAAAGTGTAGTTCTGGTGGGGTCTTGCCCATTTAAAACAATACTCAGCTGTTACTATCAAGTTTCAAGGTAAAATCTTACCTACTTTTATATTGTGGTGTTTAAATGAATTCTTAAGTGTTGAGTTAAAAAAATATTTATCGAGCCTTCCTGTTTGGTGTTATCCTTTATTCTTTTATGTAATATGAATGTGAAGTAGCAATTGGGCTGTTGTAGTTGATTTATGTTTCAGCTGTGCGGAGCGCAGTGTATTTCGTCCGATGCAGTGGGGCGTGGCACCGGGGCTTGACGACTTGGCCGTTGCCAGTGGAACTGTGTTTCGTTAGACCGGGCTCCATGTTGCTGGCCCTCTGACTCGATCTCGTCCTTATGTTGAGTATTGCTGTTATCCTGGTTCCTGGCTCTTTCAAGTCGCTAAGTTTTGTAGATCGTTTTAAATTTATCTTGTTTATTTTCTTAAATTGTGCAAGGTAATAAACATTGTTTAACGCAAGCTGTTTATGTTTGATAATTATGGCCCTGCTGCTTCCTGTCTTACTATTGGACGCAAATAGCACGTTCCAAGCACGAATGGTCACAAGTTTGTTTGACCATTTGGAGAGCGACATAGAGATCCTGAAAGAAGTGAAATGGCTAACGCTTGCATATAGATACGAAGTATCCCTTTGAAATATAACTGTTAGTCCGTTTCATATGAATTGACAAAACGTATAACACATTCTAAAACTGACTACGTCCGAGCAGGCCTAGGAGGTACCGACCGATCGCCGTGTCATCCTCACTGTTACACTTCGCAAGATGTGGTATGGAGGGCCATATGGTCAGCAGACCATTCTCGTGGCTGTTGTCAGCCGCTGCTCCCCAATCGGCCTCACAAGAGCTGAGTGCACCACACTTGCCAGCAGCACTAAACGGTCAGAGACTGTGACCCATCCAATTGCTAGCCAACACCGACAGCACGTAGCTTCAGTGATCTGAGGCAAACCGGCGTTACCACTGCGGCAAGGCCAAATAGAGCAAGTCGGTGACACGTCGGTCCACCTCTGGCTCTTACACAAGCAGTTATTCGTCTTGGCTTGATTGATACCCTTGTTTAATGTCCTTTCGACGGATATCGTGCCAAATTCTGTCCAAAATCTCGAGACAGTTGGAGAGCCCTACTCATAATGCTCTAAACGTTCTCAGCTGGGGAGAGATCTGAGGACCTTGCTGGCCAAGGTAGGGTTTGGCTGGCATGAAGACATGCAGTAGAAACTCTCGCTGTATGTAGTTGGGCATTACCTTGCTGAAATGTAAAGCTATAAAAAGAAACGGCAACCTAGACCATCACTCGTGGCTCCCGGCGTATATAGTGGGTGACAGTCAGGGTGATATCCCACCACTGTCTAAGGCATCCCCAGACACGTATTTGCTGGTCATTGGGGCTCAGTTCAAAGAAGAACTCAACACTGAAGACAGTTCTACTCCAGTCCATGAGATTCCAGGCTGAAGACGAGTCTGGAGACGCTCTGGACAGCGATGAGATAAGAACCTGACTGTAGTCCACCATATCGCCCGACAGCCGGGAGTGACAGTTTGAAGTGCCATTTCTTTTCTTAACAAGACTCTTTGGTTGTCATCTGCATCAACCTTACAGCACAGCATGTCGATGATTTTCTATGCCGCGTTTTGTTGCCCATCGTGATAAGCAATCCTGGTCTTACATTTTAGCAAGATAATGCCCGCCCACACATAACGCCAGTTTCTACTGCTTGTCTTCGTGCTTGCAAAACGTTACTTTGCCCAGCAAGATCGTTGGGTCTCTCCCAAATTGAGAACGTTTGGTGACTTAAAGGCATGGCCCTTCAGCCAGTTCAAGATTTTGGTAATCTAATGCGCCAGTTGGATAGAGTTTGGCACGATATCTGTCAGGAGGACACCCAACAATTCCATCAATCAGAGCCGAGCCGAATAACTGCTTGGGTAAGGGCCAGAGGTGAATCAACACGTTACTGAGTTGCTCAGTTTGTGAAGCTTTTTCTCATAAATAAATCATTCGACTTTTCTGAAATTGTAATTTTTTTTTAGTGCGTGTGTGTCATGGTGGTGGCGCCGTACACAGTCTACCATGCTAATTCTTGCCTTGGCGAGCCTGTACTAAGGCTTCCTGGAAGGGAAGTGGGACATGTTGTGTGTTTTATTTCATTTAAGTACCTTCATTCCTTACTCCACGTTTGATTACAGTTGGGTGACTGTGTAGTTAATTGAGAAATCACGTATCATGGTGGCAGAGGAAGAAAAGGTCCAGAAGGAGTGCGTATGCTGGTTTGGTTTTTTTCAAATATTAACGAAAACGCCGTTTAAAGCCCTAATAGATAATGTTACTTTGATCAAGACAGAGCAGTTGTGTCAGGGCGATTTCAAACTTTCGAACCTAAGAGGAGAGAGTCATTGGCGTCAAACATCGAGCCACAAAGATCAAATTTTTAACGAGAACTTCTCCATACCACTGAAGAGAGAGAGCCGGTTTTGAACACGAGAGAAATGCAGGGCAGAAAAGGGGCAGAGAAATGGGCATCCATAGAAAGCGTCAAGCTGTTTCAGTTCGTCAGTTTTATCCAGTTTGATAGGTAACTACACTTAAGCAGATCATGCAAATTCAGTTTTTTCTGTTGAATAAAGTTATAATAGTGATTGTGAATGTTATATCGGCTCCTTTGGGACTCAGCAAGGACACGAACAAGGTGAGAAGTTGCGATGGCCGATTGCTGGAATACAAAATGTTCTGTCCATAACAGTTGTAGATTAATTGATCACTTTATTTCTAGAAAGAAAAGAAACACAACTTCTCTTTATGAAGTGACTTTTGTGGCTCCTGCTTGCGCATTTTAGCCCCTATTGCTAGTCACAAAACGCGGGCTATCGTATTTCTAGACTCAGTACTGATGCTCTCGAAGTCTGCGACAGAACTCGAGCCGACCAGTAATGGGTGCTGTTCTCTCTTTCCATTGGTGTTCAGGTCAGCGCATTCTTGATGCCGTTTCGCGACGCTGCGCTGGTAAGTGTGCTATTGATGCTTTGCCGTTTCTTTACTGCACTAAAACTGAGCTTGTTCATGTTGTTTTGATGACTTCTTTGGGAGAACATTCAAGCTTTGGCGTGGTGAGACAGGACATTCAGAGAGAAACACAAATGAACAGAACCCCGCACATTGGGGAGAAAATATTCTGAGAATTAGCGGTTGGCTGGCCAGGTAAAAGGAGATGCGGGCTGTATGCATCGTCTATTGTAAATCAGAGAATCGAACACTGAGTAGTGGCACCCACAGGTCCGAGCCAGTGACTCTGGGACAATATGAGCCAAGGCGGAAAAACACAGAAAAAAGGGAAGTCTACTTATGGAATGGTACTTTCTATGGCCTGTGCCCCGTTAGAGAAAGGTGCACTGAAAGCTTTAGGTCTGCAGCAATAAATAATTTGGTTACGCAGAAGGCAGTTATTGGGACTGTGTAAGAAGAACATTTTGCGAGATAAACATCTCTTGGCCGTCCTAAAATGCAGTGGGACAGGCCTATCGCTAAGGAACGAAACTGTTTCTTTTTCTCACCTTAATTCTTTTCCCATAGCCAGAGAAAACTTCGGGAACAGTTAAAAATCGTCGTTGATTGGTGGCACTAGTGGAATATCAGTATGACCTAGTGTTTGAGTATCACGAGAACAGAGGGGCAGAATACAAGCTGATCAGATTTGATGTGTTGCAGGTGTCTGGCGGGAGACTCCTAAGTGTGCATTTGATGGCAACTGGCTGTGCCATCAGCGGTCTGCTCCCACTGCATCGGTGATTACAGTAAGAGCAACTTGCAGGACTGGCATGTTAGGATCAATGGAATTCTGAGATACAACATCATTTACGGTTCAGCCTTCCCATGTTTAAAATACTGTCACAGTTCATGGATAGCTTCAGTTTCTCTTTCCAGCAACATAGTCACCGTTACTGATGCGCAGGAAGTTGCGTTAAATTCATTAGGAAAGGGAGATGATGTTAGCATACCCCCCTATACACTAACTAACTTTGAAAGCCATTATCTATATTATCTCGACCTTACTTTTGTCAAGGTTTAATTGTGCTTCAAATAATATCATGTCATAATTTTTCTTCATTTTTTCGTGCTTAGAAACTTTTGGAATAAAGCGAGAATCACTCATAGTTTTGATTAATGTACTCTCTATCGTGATTAACGTTTTTGACTAAAACCTTAAGTTTTGCAACTAGAGCCGCAAGCTTTAAACCATTAATTCAGTCTGTTGTGCATATTTAATCCAGCAGTGATTCTTAACGGTGAATCGGTTACATAGTTAATTCCAGGAGCTGCAAATGACTCAGTTATGAAATTAACTGTGCAGTCAAAGAATACATATATTTGTGTGTGTGTGTGTGTGTGTGTTTGTTTGTTTGTTTGTGTGTGTGTGATTATACAACATGGCACTTATGAAAACTCGTGGTTTCCACACAGCTGTTTTTCACTTCTTTAAACAACCAGTTTTGGTCAGAAACGTACCATAATCAGGTGTAATGTGATATCTATAATCACATGCATGACAAATCGTAATATCGCATTTCACTTAATTAAGTGTTAGGTGTCAGTCCTTGTGTCAGACTGTTATTTTATCTAGATATGACTGAATATTACTACAGTTTTTTTTGTCCATACTATCTCCTCCTATGTGGGAAGCATAGAGCTAACAGTAGAAGAGATTTGTTTCACCGTATCGAAGATGAACAAGCGTACATAACAAGTGCTCATAGGTCGTAAGCTATGCGTTTTAGAGCCCATGTTAAATGGGAATAGTTGTTTATAGTATCGTGAAGTTTCAACTGCATTCGTTTACGCCATTAGTTATAACACATCCCATAGGTATCATACACAGTCTCTATCGCACTTCCATGGGCCTCAACTAAAACTGCTCCTCTGGCTGTGGATTTCCCTCCACCAAGTATAACTTGCTGCATTTCGTTTGACAAGAGCAGCAGAACATTAATCCCAAAAAACAGACTATATTCGTAATAAATCCCACATATCAATTGCGTCCGTTAACAGTTTGCGTTATGTAACTAAGAAATTGACAACACTAATAATTATAAATTATTACACAATTCTCGCTGAATTTTAGGCATCTACCACAATTCACTCTTTCGATTACTATTTTACTACTACTTTTACTACTGCTGCTGATACACACTAGTGGTTTGTATGAGGGATGTAAGGTGTGAGTGATATGTGTAGCATAATATAACTGCAGCTGTATTCATGTCGATGAGAAATTTTGTGAGCTGCTTTTGGAGTAAAGAGCAAACACGTGAGGCACAAGAGACACAGCGCATTATATTTTAATGCTTTGAAGCAAACAGTAAAATATAAGGATATCGAAACAGCTTTGACCTAAATTTGGAAAGGGAAGACGAGGTATTTGCTGAATTCAGAGTTTACTGAAATGTATCTTCTACTGCGTCTAACTGCAATGAAGTAAATCGAAGATTTTCCGAAATAATTTCGTATAACTTTTTTGCAGGATTTTCTCCAAAACCGTAGAAAAGAAAACTAGTTGCAACCTCTCGGCCCCTACGTGAACGAATGCTGTGACCTACAAGCAAGAAAAAAAGATGTTTCCGCACGCGCCCTTCGACGGCAAAAGCGGGAATGAAACTCTCTCGCTCCCGTCTCCTCTCTCCTTCCTTTTTTCCGTAAACTGAGCCGGAAACAGTGGTTCTCGACGGAAATAAGGAGAATTGAAGAGCAGCTCTACAGCTTCCACATCGTTCGCGGTCGAGGGCGTATGACAGATGAAGTGGCATTTCCGTATGTTGCCGGACCGAGATTCTGCCGTGCCATGCGAGGCGAACCGCGAGCACTGGTGAATGTACTGAAGTAACATTTGTCCTCCCAGCATCGGGGAACGCCAACTTCTGGGCACTTGGAGCTCTGCACGATGAGAATGCCAGACTCATGGTGACGGTTTTATTTTCAAGGCCCATGACGACTCAACTGCAGCAGGAGTCATGCTGCTTCAATCTCTGCGTTCCAGGAACATGCAAGACGTTATTTTAATGATCCTGTTAATCACATCAGGCCTTAATCAGAGGCAATGCAAATTAGTGCACGAGTATTTATTTTTCCCGTTTATCTGGAAAGATTTCGCTCTCTTTTCACAAAGGGTTCACATCGCTTGTTTTCCGTGATGCTAAATACAGAAAATATTAAGAGACAAAGTATTTCAGCTAAGGACTTTTTGTAATGAAGTTACCTACTGCTGCTCTATAGTATTGTGTTACTGCGCTCTTTGGTGCAATGGTTAAGACACAAGCATCCCGACACAGTTTTCATCTGCACTGCATTAAGGAGTGAAATCAGTGATCAACAAAAATTTTCATGACATCTTGTGACCCGTTTCTGCTACCTTTGCTTCTGTTGACTGGTTTCAGTGTATTTTTCGTAATATTTGAAAGAAACCAGCAAGAATTAATGCATTTTACTGGTTTGTGATTACATTTGAAAATGACGACTGACTGGGTCGAAACTGCTTATGTAACCTTTTAAAAACGTCGTTGTTTTAGTGACCTTGGATTGGCAACCGTTTGTGGTGTCAAATAAAGATTTTATGATTATCGCGTCATTTCTGAGTGTCAAAAATAAATGTTGTTTGCAGCATATTTCTGTGGTTCTACTAAAATACAAAATAATACAACAGTGATTTTTTTTAATGCAAAGAGAGCTCGGAAATGCTTACATGTAGTTCTTAGTCACTGTACAATAATGGTATACGGAAATAAAATAACTGTGGACACCATGCCAGATCTAATGTGAATGTTGCTAGCTATATTTAATTCACGAAGCGTTTTTATGACTTTGCATAGGTCTCTGAACTAGTTATTCTACTGTAACAGATAGACCTATAGTTCCAGAATGAGATTTTCACTCTGCAGCGGAGTGTGCGCTAATATGAAACTTTTTGGCAGATTATAACTGTGTGCAGGACCGAGACTCGAACTCGGGACCTTTGCCTTTCGCGGGCAAGTGCTCTACCAAATGAGCTACCCAAGCACGACTCACACGCCATCCTCACAGCCTTACTTCTGCCAGTACCTCATCTCCTACATTCCAAACTTTACAGAAGCTGTCCTGCGAACCTCGCAGAACTAGCACCCCTGAAAGAAAGGATATTGAGGAGACATGGCTTAGCCACAGCCTGGGGGATGTTTCCAGAATGACATTTTCACTCTGCAGCGGAGTGTGCGCTAATATGAAACTTTCTGGCGGATTAAATGTAGGAGATGCGGTACTGGCAGAAGTAAGGCTGTGAGGACGAGGCATGAGTCGCTTGGGTAGCTCAGTTGGTAGAACACTTGCCCGCTAAAGGCAAAGGTCCCGAGTTCGAGTCTCGGTCCGGCACACAGTTATAATCTGCCAAAAAGTTTCATATCAGCGCACACTCCGCTGCAGAGTGAAAATCTCATTCTGGAAACGTCCCCCAGGCTGTGGCTAAGCCATGTCTCCGCAATATCCTTTCTTTCAGGAGTGCTAGTTCTGCAACGTTCGCAGGAGAGCTCCTGTAAAAATTTGGAAGGTAGGAGACGAGGTAATGACTGAAGTAAGGCTGTGAGGACGGGGCCTGAGTCGTGCTTGGGTAGCTCAGTTAGTAGAGCACTTGCCCGCGAAAGGCAAAGGTCCCCAGTTCGAGTCTCGGTCCGGCACACAGTTTTAATCTGCCAGAAAGTTTCAGACCTATAGTTATCTTTTACTCATTATTTTAGCTACCGACTAGGAACTGTTTCTTCGTTTACGCCAGCTATAGCTTCTCGCCAGTTGGTGCACAACGCGCGCTGTTTGCGCTGCCGTATTTCCTGCTAACACGCCATGGACATCTCTACACCAGTTCAGCTATGTGATCTAAAACCATAAAGTTGGTATGAATGCCGCAAGTTACTATTCTTTCATGAATCGTACGTGCGACGCACATGTATTCCACTGCTAGTTGTTTCACTATAATTGAACTATACAACTGTGCCCACTCCTCCTTTCCTTTACAGTTACTTTGTGACAATGTCAGCTAATGATGAGCATTCTATCTCCACTTACTCCAGTTCCATTTTCGAGCCCCTTGATGCTCTTCGCATTTTGCTTTCTCTGACAAGTTCCGTGCAAGAACGCCACTGACCTCACTGCAACTGTTTCGGAGATTAGTTCCCAAATTTTCCATCCATAGCGTCATTTGTTGGTTGTATTAACTTTTTTATCATTAGACTTTTATATATTACTTATAATGCTATTTATGCGCTCTTACATTTTTGTTCAAGCCTTATGGCAAATATAGATGTGTATTGTTTTGTTTTATTATTTTATCGTACTTTCACCCTGAGACCAATTCATAATATAAATGTCATTGGCTGATTAGCTTCAGTTCTGGTATGGTGTCTACACTTGCTGATTGGCTTCTTTATATCATTTTTGTACAGGGACAATGAACCACATGTAAGCATTTTTCTTTTTGCATTAATGAATTCAATATTGTGTTACTTATTTTTCTTGTTACTTCTTTAAGTCCTCATCAATACGCTGCATATATCTTATTTCTGACACTCGTCAGTAATCCATAATCATAAATATGAAACAGTTTTTATTTTTAAAAATTAAAATAGTTTTTAAGTATTTCGTTTTTAAATTTTATACTCGTGTGGAACTTGCTGTTATTTGTGGTATATTTTTCTGCATAGCCTTTTGAAGAAGGATACTAGGTGTCTGAAACTGAAGTGACCAAGAAAATCTCATCGCCAACAGTAAAACGTCCGTTTGGGACGGTGAGTGGGATATTAGGCAGAAATCAAAAGAACTGAGAGAACACAGCCACTGAGAATAGAATTACTCTTCTACTCAAATTCTGCACAATGCTTCCTCGTTAAAATCCAAACACAAGTCCTTGGGAAACGCCGATAGAGCTAAACTCTTTAACTGTTCACAATGTACGAAAGTCTTGAGGGCACTACTAAGCTACATCCTCTGTGGAGAAAGTTAGGTCTGGACTAAGACGATACTGACTTCTCTGTACTGTAGTCACTGTTGCGGGATATTCTCCTCTAGCATTACATCTCCTCAACGGTAGTTGTCGCTACCGGTATTATTTTTCGAATTTTGGACAGATCAGTATTATCTAAGTGGCTTTTCTGAAAACTTTCATTTAACGTTATACACAGTATGTTATATTTCAAGCTAAAATTTATGAAAAGGAATTGCTTTTAAAATATGTTAGTCTCGATGTTGTAATCGATAAGTACAAGTTCTGAATGTACAGTTAAAATTATTATTTTTTTTTAAACATTTGAAATTACGAATTATTGGCACACTTAAAATTTCCATTATTAATTACGCAATCCTGTACTGTTTACTATGTTTATTTCTGGACTCAATTAGGACATAATAATCCAAATTAATAATGTAACAGAAACTAGTCGAAATTTATTTGTTAAGAAAAATTGTAAACTGTCTGGGATATTTTTATTTCCGCGTGCCTCTGATGTGATCTGACGTAGTGTTGTGTAATTTCGGGTTTGTTAATGTGAAAAATGAAAATACTGTATTACGGCCGCCGTCGGACAACGGGGTAAGCTCTAGTGCTAGCCGCTGAGCCTCGAACGAATACCCGCTGCATGGTATCGACTGGTTATAATACTACAGAAACAGGTAAAAGGAAATAAAATTCCTTTTGTGCAGATGTTGCTGATTACGTTGTAAGTAGGCTGTTTAGGTTTTTATATTGGTAACGCCACGTAGCGCTCTGTATGAAAATCACTGGTTGTGCTGTGTGCAGTCTGTGGCTAGTTTGCATTGTTGTCTGCCATTGTAGTGTTGGGCAGGGGCAGCTGGATGTGAGCAGCGCGTAGCGTTGTGCGGTTGGAGGTGAGCCGCCAGCAGTGGTGGATGTGGGGAGGGAAATAGCGGAGTTTTGAAATTTGTAAGACTGGATGTCATGAAGTGCTATATATATTATGACTTTGAACAATATTAAGGTAAATATATTGTTTTTTCTCCATCAAAATCTTTCATTTGCTAACTATGCCTATCAGTAGTTAGTGCCTTCAGTAGTCGGAATCTTTTATTTAGCTGGCAGTAGTGGCGCTCGCTGTATTGCAGTAGTTCGAGTAACGAAGATTTTTGGTGAGGTAAGTGATTTGTGAAAGCTATAGGTTAATGTTGGTCAGGGCCATTCTTTTGTAGGGATTTTTGAAAGTCAGATTGCGTTGCGCTAAAAATATTGTGTGTCAGTTTAAGCACAGTCATGTATAATTGTTCAAAAGGAACGTTTCATATGTCGACCCAGGATACCTCACTGGAATCTTCTGTTTTTTTCTTGTACTTTGTGTAATTATTGTAGCTTTTGTTTATTGCTAGCGCGTAATTATAGAGAGAATTTCCTTTGTAGTTGTAGTTTTTCATTGTCGTACAGTTAAACAGTTGTAGATTTGCACCAAGTATTTCGCACCTGCGCTTGCAATTAAGTAGATATTATTTTCAATGCTATGTTAATGTGTTTTGTTATTTTGCTCTTCAAATTGTGCTTTTCTGTGTTGTCGTGTGAAATATTGTGACAATAATTGCGTGTGAAAAACGTAATACTAGGCTCCAAAGTAAGCTGAGAAATGACACTGAAGACGAAAGTAGTGTGTTAGCGCCACCGTGTAATGAATTAACCAATGTTCAAACTAGTGATTTGGTAATTGTGCATAGGGAAATGGAGCGGGCGGCAAATAATGGCGTAGACAGTGAAACAATTAGTGAACAGGGTGGCATTATCGATCGATCGATCGGCAATAGCTCGCCTCAGGAATCCGAAATGACAGGACACAATCTCGCAAATACTGCAGATTCAGGTTTTGGGCCCTCACCGTTTTCTCAAATAAGTCAAGACACATTTTCTGCTTGTCAAAATGTGAATGTTGCCGGTGCAAATTCACTGCCGAAAAACACTGAGGAACATGTTTCAGACACCAGTGCATTGATATTACAATTAATACAACAAATGGGACAAACACAGCAAAAGCTTCAAAAGTTAGACACAATGGAACAAAATCTTGGAAAGTTAGACACACTGGAACAAAATCAGAGACAAACAGAGCAAAAGCTTCAAAAGTTAGACACAATGGAACAAAAAAATGGTTCAAATGGCTCTGAGCACTATGGGACTTAACATCTATGGTCATCAGTCCCCTAGAACTTAGAACTACTTAAACCTAACTAACCTAAGGACAGCACACAACACCCAGCCATCACGAGGCAGAGAAAATCCCTGACCCCGCCGGGAATCGAACCCGGGAACCCGGGCGTGGGAAGTGAGAACGCTACCGCACGACCACGAGATGCGGGCTACAATGGAACAACACCAGAGACAAACGAAGCAACAGTTAGACCCAATGGAACAAAAGCTTCAAAACTTAGACCCAGTGGAACATACGCTTGAACAAACACGTGAAGACTTAACTACTGAGTTACATAAAATCGAATCGAAATGTCAAAAAGTCTGTAAACACAAATTTGTGACCATTTCCAACCTATTTTTTCGCGGCATGAAAATACATTACAGAATCACGAAGCAGCCATAAAAGAACTGCAAACTATTGTTCATGAAAATCAGGAGACCTTGCAAGCTAAAATTGACTCAGCTGCATCTACCGATTCGGTTACGCAACATGCAAAAACTCAGGAAAACTTAAAGGACACAGTAGATACTCTGAAAATTGGTCCAGAAAGACACATGGAGGAAATTAGTTCATTATCAGAGAAAGTAGTTGAACTTTCGGATCAGCTAAATAATTTATCTACGAAGGTAGATGATAATCTGAATGACATAAAACTGGTAGTCTTTAATGACACAGAAGAGTGCGAACAAATTAGGAAATTCAAACAAAATCAGAATCAAATTAATACGCAACACCAAACAGAAGTCCGGGAAGTACAAGATCAGCTGACACAGGTAACACAAGAATTACGTATTTCAGAGGACACTTGCGCCCCAATACGGGAAGAGGGACATAGAAATACGAAACAGCCACAAAATAATAACACAGCGCATTTCGGAAATTATGAAAGAAATTGGCAAGGTGCACCGAATTTTTAAATGGAACCGCCGAAACGACGTAACAATGACCGATATGCGACTCGCCGACATGATGATTTTGACTATAAGCTGTTCATTACTACACGTAAATTTAAAACATTTAAGAATTCCGGCAACGACATTCATCCACAAGCGTGCCTCCATCAATTCTCTCATTGTTTTCCTCCCATCTGGTCGTTAGAGCACAGATTAGAATTTATGTGTGGCTATTTAGAGAATGAACCAGCTGTAAGAATGCGATTGGTAATTCACGCTTGTCACAGTGAAGGAGAATTTTACCATGCCTTCCTCTCAGGATATTGGTCTCAAGCTACACAAGGCCGAGTAAAACATAGCATCATAATGATGAAACATTTCGAACAATCTGAATTTTCCAGTCTTGTGAAATATTTTGAAGACATGTTGCACAAGAATCAGTACCTGTCAAACCCATACAGCTCCTCAGAACTCACCCGCATTTGCTTAATCAAATTACCTGAACATTTACGACATATTATTTTGGCAGGACCTTGCAAAGACGACATTGAAGCTTTTCAGGGACTCTTACAAGAACTGGAAATTGACACTGCCAATCGCGGAACGCGAAAACAGGAACACAACAATTACAGGTCACATCTGTCTCAATTCTGCGATGACAGAAATAATAACTGGACACGAAAAGGCTATTCTTACAACGTAAATCGTGACCAAAACAGACACCACCCGTATGACAACCACTGGCAGAGTAATAGTTACAGAGAAAGATCGCATTTCCGTAGTAATGAATATGATAGAAATAATCATGGAAACAGACAATATGGGAACCAAAACAATTATTATCAAGGGAGACAGAATAACTGCAGACGCAACAGTTCGGCGCACTGTTACGATTCAGGGAGAAATTCTCCACCACGTGACGGACAAGGAAGAAACTACGGAATCTACCGAAATGACGACAGACGATATATTCGTAACGACAGACCTGAATTGCATCAGAACTGGCGGGATTTAAACAGGGCAGGGCCTTCTCGGCAAGGTGAATTTGTAGAAGTTAGGTCTCCTAATCCCAATAACGACGCGCGCCAACAAAGAGACAGACAATGACTCACACCGCAGGCAGCCGCTTGCGCCGGCTGGCTCAGAGAAAAATAACATAGACGCTAACCTTGAGAAAAATTCCAGTATTCTTTACCAACGTATACCGCATGATAATTGCGTTCAAGTTGAAACTCTGAGTACTATGAAGAGTAAAAGATTGCACCACATTTCACATGTGAAACCGTTTATTGAGAGATAAACTGCTTTTTAACTTAGTATTTACTATAAATCTTTTCACTTTACGTTACTAGTATGCTTTGTTAGACTTAGAATCTGTTAACATGCAACAATGTTTGAAGTTAAATATCCAGTCAAGAACCAAGAGAACTTATTTAAACAGAAATTACGAATGCATTGTTATTGTGAACAGACGACACAGTGTTATTGTGTTTGTACTTTCTTGCTTGTTAGTTGCACGATTACGTAACGACTATAAGGCTTACATACTTTGAACATATACTGGTATTGCTAATGAGATTTTACTGCAACATTTTGGTTTACTTGAAAATACATTATGGATTTAAATTGCTTTCTGAGAGATACCCGATGACTCAGAGGTTAGTTTATTTGACAGCTACACGACTATATCACGATGCTACTAATGTGTGACACAATTTACATTGTTGCTTTTGCGGTGTTTCTGTTTTATATCTGCACAGTTTTTCTGTATTATTCTGGAAAGTAAAACATGTTTTAGTAGTAACTTTTGTGGTATAGCTACAATGAGACAGCCTTTTCCATAGCAAAACAATACGTTACAGCACAGTACTTTCTTCATCACGGAAATAAGCGTAATAAATAAGATATCTATACGCAAAGCATTTCACTTTTGTCTATCATGAGGTAAGTACATTGACTTCTGCAGAACTTAGCTTTCAGAGGACGATAACTATGACACTTCCACAGAGATTATCTTACAACAAGACACACAGTTTAGCGCTACAGTACACGTATTTGAGTGATTAACTTTGTACTTAAAACATTTATTTTTAAAGATATTCGAAGTACAATTATACAAAGGTTTTCTGTGATAATTCCATTGCTGCAATCTGTAACACCTGAGGGTATAATTACATTAATCCTCAGGGGGGTACACGCCTACTTTGTGTACCATGTGTTTGGCAAGCACATGGAGCCCTAGCTAATATGGTATTTGCTTATACAACTTTACACATCGGTACCATATTTCTCTAACACATAAATTACACAGCTATCTGATTATTTAACGGAGAAACAAACATTTTTTTACTACATTAGTGACACATGTTTATGCAATTACACAGATGGACAACTTCACACTTATGAAATTGTATTTTGTCTGTACATTGTGGACTGTTCATATTTTTTCGGAACCATTGTGATACTATGAGAGCTTTGAATGATATATTTGGTATGGGATCACGATTTTTGAAGTACATTTGAGGTAGATGACACTATTTAAATGAGCAGAGAATTTTTTTAGGTTTTGAAATTATTGCAGAAAGCTATGACGTTTTTGAGATTTGACTGAGGTGTTATGATGTTATTTTTACGACGACGATGTGTAGTGTGCTGTTGAGGTATTTTTATGATCAATAAGATGATGCTACCATATATGAGGAATTTGATTATGCTATGTATTTATTATGATGAAATATTGAAGAAGTGTCGACGAATACGTATATGAATAACGAGTAGTGGTTAGGGACTCTGATTTGTGGAAAAGGATGTTGGAAACCTAGAATCGTACTTTAAGAGTTATGAAATGTGTGTAATTGCGTGAATGTATCACAATGCCGACGAAAACTTTTTGAACACTGTTGTATTCACAGGATATTGTTTCTACACATTTGCAACGCAAATTCTCGACCTGTGAAATTTTTTATATGAGACTGTCACTGTAATGCAAACTAGTGTTGTAAATGTTTCAGTACGAAAGTTAAGTGACCACCTTCACGTAATGAGTCATGGGCACCGAGCTGCGCGACAGTCGCCTGGAAAAAAGCCATTAGTTTGTGCCTTTCAGAGGCACAGGTGAAAAAAAAGGGGCCATTATCCTCGCTATTGACATTCCTTTGTAGAAAGCATCGCAAATATGACACACTCAAACTTGAAAACATATAATAACACTGTGGAGCTCTTAATTTATGATATTTACTGAAATGCCTAATGAAATGACGAGAAATATTTTTATTTCTATACACCTGATTATGACTACTGTCTTTCTAGTTGAGAGATTTTTTTTACTACCTTATGAAATGGCATATGGCTAATATGTCTAATGAATGCCTTCCTTTGTACATATTTGCTCATTTTCTGTAATATCTAGTTTCTAGCTGCACTGCAGCATTGGTTAATATATAATTTAATAGATGTACTAATATCACTATTTTCTGTCTACAGACCCAGTAAAGAATACATTTATGATATACTTTCTTAGAAAAGAGAGCACAAATAGACATTTCCCTTCATAGGAATTGCATAAATAATTTTTTAAATCACTTGGTAACTTTCTTGCAGAGTAAGTTTTTGTGATGCATCACTCTAGTGTTAAGATGTGACATAGGTATTAAACATGGCCATTTTAACCGTAATATTTTTTTCTGCTTGAGCTATGTTGTGTTTAGATATAAGTTATTGCATTTGCTGCTGCTGTTTGCCAGGCATAGTGCTACTAAATTTCACTTTACATTACTCTGTTAAGCCAGTTTTACTACTGATTTATTTTTCTTGTTTGCTGCTCATTGCCTTATATTAGTTGTAATATTGCTGCTTGCTTTGCCAATTTGCATTTTTTTGTCATTGCTGTTTGTGTTAATTGCTTTGTGCTGCTGCATTGCCTCGTCCTTAGTTTAGCATCTGAGCTCAGTAGATTTAAGTTAGCTTAAGATGGGGTAGGCTATATAAGAGAACAAGATGTGAATTGGAAGAAATGCATTGAGAAGCTATAAGAAAATGGTTTGGCCAAAAAAAAGTATTTTGAAAGAAGATATGAACCAAAAAAGTAGGGTTTAGGGACAACAGGTTTAGGTAGGATTTCCTTGGAAATAAATGATGAGGTAAGATAATGGAAAATAAATAATGAGGTAAGGGATATGTGAACATATAAATGCAGAAAGCAAGCTTGGATTGGATTTTTTTGGTGGAAACAAATGTTGAAATAAGACTAAAGATCTATGGAATGAAATTTTGGGTTGGACTGCAGTACCAAATATTACCCTGAAAAAGAACCCTGTCTCTCCTTTTGTATCATTCCGCTATGTGTTTATACACTCCTGGAAATTGAAATAAGAACACCGTGAATTCATTGTCCCAGGAAGGGGAAACTTTATTGACACATTCCTGGGGTCAGATACATCACATGATCACACTGACAGAACCACAGGCACATAGACACAGGCAACAGAGCATGCACAATGTCGGCACTAGTACAGTGTATATCCACCTTTCGCAGCAATGCAGGCTGCTATTCTCCCATGGAGACGATCGTAGAGATGCTGGATGTAGTCCTGTGGAACGGCTTGCCATGCCATTTCCACCTGGCGCCTCAGTTGGACCAGCGTTCGTGCTGGACGTGCAGACCGCGTGAGACGACGCTTCATCCAGTCCCAAACATGCTCAATGGGGGACAGATCCGGAGATCTTGCTGGCCAGGGTAGTTGACTTACACCTTCTAGAGCACGTTGGGTGGCACGGGATACATGCGGACGTGCATTGTCCTGTTGGAACAGCAAGTTCCCTTGCCGGTCTAGGAATGGTAGAACGATGGGTTCGATGATGGTTTGGATGTACCGTGCACTATTCAGTGTCCCCTCGACGATCACCAGTGGTGTACGGCCAGTGTAGGAGATCGCTCCCCACACCATGATGCCGGGTGTTGGCCCTGTGTGCCTCGGTCGTATGCAGTCCTGATTGTAGCGCTCACCTGCACGGCGGCAAACACGCATACGACCATCATTGGCACCAAGGCAGAAGCGACTCTCATCGCTGAAGACGACACGTCTCCATTCGTCCCTCCATTCACGCCTGTCGCGACACCACTGGAGGCGGTCTGCACGATGTTGGGGCGTGAGCGGAAGACGGCCTAACGGTGTGCGGGACCGTAGCCCAGCTTCATGGAGACGGTTACGAATGGTCCTCACCGATACCCCAGGAGCAACAGTGTCCCTAATTTGCTGGGAAGTGGCGGTGCGGTCCCCTACGGCACTGCGTAGGATCCTACGGTCTTGGCGTGCATCCGTGCGTCGCTGCGGTCCGGTCCCAGGTCGACGGGTACGTGCACCTTCCGCCGACCACTGGCGACAACATCGATGTACTGTGGAGACCTCACGCCCCACGTGTTGAGCAATTCGGCGGTACGTCCACCCGGGCTCCCGCATGCCCACTATACGCCCTCGCTCAAAGTCCGTCAACTGCACATACGGTTCACGTCCACGCTGTCGCGGCATGCTACCAGTGTTATAGACTGCGATGGAGCTCCGTATGCCACGGCAAACTGGCTGACACTGACGGCGGCGGTGCACAAATGCTGCGCAGCTAGCGCCATTCGAGGGCCAACACCGCGGCTCCTGGTGTGTCCGCTGTGCCGTGCGTGTGATCATTGCTTGTACAGCCCTCTCGCAGTGTCCGGAGCAAGTATGGTGGGTCTGACACACCGGTGTCAATGTGTTCTTTTTTCCATTTCCAGGAGTGTATATCCTTGTGTATTTGTCTTTTTCCTGTTTTTATGTGTTTAGTTAATAAGATTTATGTTGTAGAATTTTTCTAGTACCAAGCTACATTCACTATGATGAGGAATACTGTTATCCTCAAATATAATTTGCATTTATAATATGTCATTTTCTTTGTAAAAGTGTTTACACATTATTAATTCTGTTCTGTTTCAATGCTCATGTGTGAAATTAATGTTTCGAAAACTATTCTCATTATTTTATATATTTACTTACGTCATAATTCCTGTAACACTGATGTACATGTTTATTTCTATTCTTTTGTAAAGCCTGTTTTACTACAAATGTTGTCTCTACTATTATGTTCCTTAATGATGTATTTTGTACCTTTGTTATTGTATTCTTATGTTATAAAATTGTAATTGACACCAGTTCATCAAATTAAGTAACTTGTAAGTTACATTTCACTGCACACGTTTCTGTTGGTCATAGTATATGGACAATGTGTGAGAAGTAGGGACTGATAGTGTTTGCACGTGTGTTAATAATTTAGCAAGGGACTGGATAACAGCATTGCTGGTTCTAAGGACAATTAAAAAAAAAGAAAACCTTTGTGAGTGCACAAGTGGTGGGTTATGGACTTGCTATATAGTACAAGACTCTTCGATGGTGATTGTCCACCTGCACAGTCGCAACAGATGGCTGCTAGTCATCTCTACAAGGACTACAGTGGGTCTACACCTTTGATGACTCACCAACACCATTAATTCTACAAGGACTACGGTGGGTCTGCATCTTTGATGGCCCACCAATACCATTATTTCCACAAGGATTGCAGTGGGTCTGCACCTCTGGTGGCCCAACAATACCACAATCTCTACCAGGACTACAGTGGGTCTGCTCTTTGATGAACTACCTACCAATATTCTTCAAAACTTCGACTGACTCTGCTGTGGGTTTCCACTGTTGTGGCCCATTTCCTGTCTGCATGTCGAGAGTCAGCACTGTCTTTCCGTTGGAAGGACAACACTACTTCTTCAAGACTGCATGGAAATCCACTACTTCCATGTGCATTTTCTTTTACTGCTCAGACTTTCAGAGAAACATTGCAATTTTACTGTGATGAATGATCAGAACTGTCTTTATGGACTGTGAGAAAATTTTAGCTTTTGACCAAAGTTGTATCAATAAGTGTGTGCATTTGATATCTTTGTTATTGTAATTATGGAATATTTTATCAAATCATCATTGGGCACTACCCAAAACAATTTGTAAAATTTTTTTTGGGGAGCTTGGTGGCTATGTAAATAGGCTGTTTAGGTTTTTATATTGGTAACGCCACGTAGCGCTCTGTATGAAATTCACTGGCTGTGCTGTGTGCAGTCTGTGGCTAGTTTGCATTGTTGTCTGCCATTGTAGTGTTGGGCAGCGGCAACTGGATGTGAACAGCGCGTAGCGTTGCGCAGTTGGAGGTGAGCCGCCAGCATTGGTGGATGTCCCCTTTGAATAATTATACATGACTGTGCTTAAACTGACACACAATATTTTTAGCGCAACGCAATCTGACTTTCAAAAATCCCTACAAAAGAATGGCCCTGACCAACATTAACCTATAGCTTTCACAAATCACTTACCTCACCAAAAATCTTCGTTACTCGAACTACTGCAATACAGCGAGCGCCACTACTGCCAGCTAAATAAAAGATTCAGACTACTGAAGGCACTAACTACTGATAGGCATAGTTAGCAAATGAAAGATTTTGATGGAGAAAAAACAATATATTTACCTTAATATTGTTCAAAGTCATAATATATATAGCACTTCATGACATCCAGTCTTACAAATTTCAAAACTCCGCTATTTCCCTCCCCACATCCACCACTGCTGGCGGCTCACCTCCAACCGCACAACGCTACGCGCTGCTCACATCCAGCTGCCCCTGCCCAACACTACAATGGCAGACAACAATGCAAACTAGCCACAGACTGCACACAGCACAGCCAGTGATTTTCATACAGAGCGCTACGTGGCGTTATCAATATAAAAACCTAAACAGCCTACTTACAACTTTAACAAAATCAGTAGAAGGATGTAAAAATTAGATGGACTGATAAGAGATGAGGACGTTATCCGCAGGATCAGGGATGAGAGAGAAAACATTAACATGAAGAAGATCCAGCGTGATAAGACATGTGTTAAAACATCAAGGAATAACTTCAATGGTGATTGAGGAAGCTGCAGAGGGTTTTAACTGTAGGGAAAGATAGATGTTAGAATACATCCAATATGAAACAGATAACGATGGGTGCAAGTATCACTCTGAGGTGAAAAGGTTGGCACAGGGGGGAACGACTGGTGGAAACGAAAAAGTTACAGAAGTATTTCACATAATTGTAAATGGTTTCGACCAGCCAGTTGTCATCTTAGAGTAAAGACACATGTTGTCCTCATAAGATATTTATATTGACGACGGAACGGTAAAATTGCATTACGTCACAGTTTGAAACATGCATTGAAAGTCCGAAATGGCCACTGGCTTGTCGAAACTGGTTATTGTACTGTGAAAAGCTTTTGCGACTGTAGTCATAAGAAAATAAAAGCCGATAGTCATTCACATAATCTCCATCCATAAAATGAAGTTTTTGCCAGGGAAGATACGAGGGACACGCCCACAGTTTAATAAACTGAAAAATCTGTTCGTCAAGACACAAACACTTCTCAAGATGCATGTACAAGAAATCATTTCAGCGGTGCATTACTGTCACACATAATCAATTTTATCTATACGCTGATGATGTCATCTGAATATGGAAAACGAACTTTTACTAATTCTGATTTGTGTGTGATGACGATCGTTACAAAAAGTACACAGTAAACTGAGAGTGTGGCTGTATTTTTTAGTAGCTTTCGTATTTTATACAAAATTTTACACTAGACTCTGACACGACAGAAAATTTGTAAAGAATCGGAATTTTGTCCAGTTAGATAAAACGAGTTTATCGATACTGATTTTGGTTTTGAAATTTTTGATGTCATTTTTGTTGTCCTTGTACGACTCGATGTTTTTGAGGAAGCACATGATACATTGAGGCATTTCTGGTTGTAATATTTTTCTTACTCGTTTGTGACTAACGAGGATATTTCTGTCAGTTACAACGTGTAAACATAACATTCCAGGAAGTTGCTCATCCTATGATTTCTACTTTAAAACACAGAGATATGAGTGGGGACATAACTTCGAAGGTAAATATTTCTTGAAAACAGTGTCACTTTTCATCATCCAGTTTGTTCAATTGGCGGAGAAGTGCAAAAATCATAAAATTTTATTTCAGTAGCTGCAGACCAAAGTTTATTTTACATTATTTAAACAATTACCTTAAAATTACCCAGATGTAGTTAGCTTCACGGAAGTGTTCTTACTCAATGTAACATCAGTTTATTGCAAAATGTAAGCAATGCTTCGTAGGCGTCCCACTCTGGAAACGTCTATCTCTAATTCGTGATTATTTAACATTTTTCTTGTAACTACTTCCGGTCTTCGATTTTTCCACACAGGAAAAACACAATATTACGTTGAATTTGCAGTAATAATAGACTCCGTTGTCACGAAAATAATTAAAATGACAGCGGAGGTATCCAGAATGTCCTGGCGGGAATACATGAGTTACAAATATTGGAAAATGCGTGCCAAAACACAGCCCTCAGTTTCTTAATTCTTTGTAAGAAGTTCGTAGACAGCAGTTCGTTAAACGCACTATGTGTATGTCTTTTGGCGCTTAAATGTGCGCCGGAACATAACTCTTTGTCTCTGTAGCTAGGGCGCTGCAGTCATGGACAGTGCGGCTGGTCCCGGCGGAGGTTCGAGTCCTCCCTCGGCCATGGGTGTGTGTGTTTGTCCTTAGGATAATTTAGGTTAAGTAGTGTTTAAGCTTAGGGACTAATGACCTTAGCAGTTAAGTCCCATAAGACTTCACGCACATTTGAACAACTAGTCAGGGAAAACCAGTGCGCGAGAAGCACAATGCGGAAGTCCTACAAACACACTTGAAGTTCCCTGAAGCTATACATACGGCTATGAGGAATAGCTCAGTAGACAGTTCATTTAAACAGGAACGGATATCTCTAGAAAGAGGAGTCGCAGAAGCTGGAAAGAAATCATAGGTACAAGGAAGGCAACTGCGAAGAAATCATGAGTAACACAAGAAATATTTCAGTTGATCGACGGAAAAAGGAAGTACAAAAATGTGCAGGGAAATTCAGGTACACAGAAATACATATCACTTAGAAATGAAATAAATACGAAGTGCAGTGAAGCTAAGGCGAAATGGCTGATTGAAAAACGTGAAGAAAACGAAAACTACTCAGAATACACTCAAAAGAACAAGGGCAGTAACGTCAAGAGTGCAATGGGATTCCACGGTTAAATGCAGAGGAGAGAGCAGATAGTTGGAAAGAGTACATTGAAGGCCTCTATGACAGGAATTCTTTAGCGATGATGACGTGATAGAAGAAGAAATACGAGTCGATATAAAAGCGATAGCAGGGGATCTAGTATTGTAATCGGGATCTGAAAGAAGTTTGGACTAATTAAGATCAAAAAGGGCAGAAGTGATAAACAAAACTCCATCGGAATTTCTAAAATCATTGGAGGAAGTTGGAACGTAACGACTAATCACGATGGTGTACGAGACTTTCAACACACCATCTGACTTTTGGAAATCGTCATCCGCACAAGATTGAAGACTGCATGAGCCGAAAAGTGCGGGAATTATCACACTATCAGCTTAACAGCTCATGCACAAAAGCTGCTCAGAAGAATTATATAGCAAACACTGGAAAAGAAAATTGAGGAGCTGTTAGATTACGATCATTTTGGTTTCTGGAATGGTAAAGGCACCATAGAGGCAGTTACAACGCTGCAGTTGATAACGGAAGCAAGACTGAAGAAAAATATACGTTCATGGGATGTGAAACGGTCGGTATCGATTGCAGAGAGATTCCTGCTTGCGTGCGAGGTCTGCTTCGTCGTTAATGGCTGGTGTAGCGCGCGCAGGCTAGGTGAGAGAAGACACGGAACATCTCGTGGCAGTCGGTGCTCAGAAGGACAAGTGAGACTGATGGAACTATACTGGCGGACTGCTCAATAATGGCAAAGGGATACTGTGAGCAACTTCATGTGTGATGAAATACATTAGCTGTCTGCTAGTGAACGTGCGTTGACTTGTTGCAGAGTAGTCTTCATAGTGAGAAGCGTGTTCTCCTGCCGACTTAGACTTTAGGTCTGAGCTCGTGACACTGTGCGGAAGAAAGCATTCTGTTCCACCGAGTTAGTTATTCAGTACCAGTGTTAGCCTGAGAACAGATGCTGCGCAGGTAGGCTAGTCCTCTGTTTTGATTTCACCATGGCTTCATGACCGGTGGGAAACAAATTTGCTAGGGTCACTTAAGTTGTACTTCGTGACTCGATTATTTATGATGAGCATCTGTCACTGCAGTCCTCTTTTTTTTTTTTCTGAAATGAGCGTTAGCGTCATTGGCCGGAAGTCCCCTTGCGGTGCAGGTCTGGCCGCCTTAGTGCGGGTCTTATTACATCCGATGCAACATTGGGCGACCTGCGCGCCGAATGGGGATGAAATTATGATGAAGACAACACAACAGCCAGTCCCTGAGCGGATATAATCTCCGACCCAGCCGGTAATCGAACCCAGGCCCGTAGGACGGCAATCCGTCACGCTGACCACTCAGCTGTCGGGACGGACCCCATAGAACTAAAAGTACGACATGTCACCGTTCCAGTAGTATTTCAGCGGCTGCTCTCGTGGCTTTTTTCTTTTTTTTTTTTTTAAAAAAAAGGAATGAGCAAGCTACGTTAAGTTTAGCATGATTAATTTTGGTTTAAAGTTTTTCCCCTTTAATAACTATTTTATTATGTATTTGTTTCCCTTTTTTAATATCTGTCTGGTGAAATAGACTCTCGCTACTTAGATCACGTCCAAATATTTTCTAGTCGTCTTTAAGTTGGTTTCTACTGCACAGTCGTCTCTGTATTCTTTTAAATATTCTTGCTGCCATATTTCTTGCATCATTTTACTTAAATTCTTTAAAATTATTTTAAGATCTCTTTCTAGGGGTGTATACTTTACTTATTTGCAATTTTGTTTTAATTAATTAGACTAGCATGAACATTTGGGTAGGTTTTGATTACAGGTTTGGAAATAAAGTTATTGTACTGCGGTGTTATAAGTTATCTCCTCCGTTTTAGAAGACTAGCGGTTCTAAAAATGTATTTTATGTTACGTGCCTGAGGCAGCATGTTCTTAACGGCATTGGTTGCGCCCGTTTTCTTGTAATCAGGATGGATCAGAATTTAATTTTGTCATATGCTTCAATGTTGCTTGATTATTATTTGTAATCTAGCCTTTGTAATAAAATGAGGATTTGTTAAACGTTTGGCCCTGGGTTATGATCCTATTGCTTCTGATTTTGAACGTAAATAGTCCTTGTCCTGTTTTGATAGTCATTTGATAAAGTACCTTTTAACTGTGTGATTTATTGTTAGCCTACTTTGCTGCTCAGTATGTATGTAATCAGCTTTAAGGTTCAAAGATACTTTTTTAGTCATTGCTTATTAAGAAGAGGGATTTTTTGGATTTTGTTGGCCTGAAAAAAGCATTCGACAATGTAAAATAGTCCAGGATGTTCGGAATTATGAGAAAAATAAGAATAAGTTTTAGGGAAATACGGGTAATATGCAATATGTACGAGAACCAAGAGGGAACAATAACACTAGCAGACGAATTGCTGTGGTTAAAAAGGCTGTAAGACAGTGATGCAGTCTTCCGCCCCTACTGTTCAGTTAAATTCAAGAGTGGAATTAAAATTCAGGGTGCATTGATATGAATGATGCGATTCGCTGACGACATTGGTATCCCCAGTGAAAGTCAAGACGAATTACAGGGTGTGTCGAATGAAATGAACAGTCTTTTGTGTACAGAATATGGTTTCAGAGTAATCGAAAAAAGAGGAAAGTAATGACAAGTAGCAGAAAGGAGAACGTCAGAATTGGGGATCACGAAGCAGACGATGTGAAGGAACTCTGCTACGTAGCAAAATAATCCATTTATGGCCGGAGCAAGTAGAGCATAAAAATCAGACTCGTACTGGCAAATATGGCATTCCTAGTCAAGAGAAGCCTAGTAGCGTTAAACATAGGCGTTAATTTGAGGAAGAAATTTCTGAAAATGTAAGTTTGGAGCTTAGCGATGTATGGTAGTGAAACATGCATTACTGGAAAATTTGGAACAGAAAAGAATCGCGGCGTTTAAGATACTGAGCTACAGAAGAATTTTGAAAATTAGGTGGATTGATAAGGTAAAGAACGAGGACGTTCTCTGGAGAATCTGGTAGGAGAGGAATGCATAGAAAACACTGACAAGAAGAAGGGACACGCTGATAGGTCTTATACTCAACCGCAAAGAAACTGGTATAGGCAAGCGTATTCAAATACAGAGATATGTAAACAGGTAGAATACGGCGCTGCGGTCGGCAACGGCTATGTAAGACCAAAAGTGTCTGGCGCAGTTGTTAGTTCGGTTACTTCTGCAACAGTGGCAAGTTATTAAGATTTAAATGTGTTTGAACGAGGTGTTATAGTTGGCACACGAGCGATGGGACACAGCATTTCCGAGGTAGCGATGAAGTAGGGATTTTCCCATACAACCATTTCACAAGTTTACCGTGAATATCAAGAATCCGGTAAAACGCCAAAACTCCGATATCGCTGCGGCCCGAAAAAGATCCTGCAAGAACGGGACCAATGACGACTGAAAATCGATCAACGTGATAGAAGTGCAAACCTTCTGCAAATCACTGCAGATTTCAATGCTGGGTCAGCAACAAGTGTCAGCGTGCGTACCCTTCAACGTAACATCATCGATATGGGCTTTCGGAGCTGAAGGCCCATTCGTGTACCCTTGATGACTGCACGACACAGAGCTTTACGCCTCGCATCGGCCCGTCAACACTGACATTGGACTGTTGATGACTGGAAACATATTACCTGATCGGACGAACCTCGTTTCAATTTGTATTGAGTGGATGGACGTGCACGGGTGTGAGACAACCTCACGACTCCGTGGACCCTGCAAGTCAGCAGGTTACTGTTCAAGATGTTGGAGGCTCTGTCATGGTGTGGGGCGTGAGTATTTGGAGTGATATGGAGCCCTTGACAGGTGACACGTACGTAAGCATCCTGTCTGATCATCTGCATCCATTCGTGTCCATTGTGCATTCAAATGTACTTCGGAAATTCCAGCAGGACAATACGAGACTCCACACGTCCAAAATTTCTGCAAAGTGTCTCCAGGAACACTCTTCTGAGTTTAAACACTTACGCTGGCCACCAAACTCCCCAGACATAAATATTATTGAGCATATCTGGGATTTCTTGCAACGTGCTGTTAAGAAGAGATGTCCATCTCCTCGTACTCTTATGTATTTAAGGACATCCCTGCAGGACTCATGGTGTGAATTCCCTCCAGCACTGCTTCAGACATTAGTTGAGTGCATGCCACGTCGTGTTGCGTCACTTCTGCGTGCTCGTGGGGGCTCCGGAAAGATGTTAGGGAGATGTACCATTTCTTTGGCTCTTCGGTGTATGTTAAAACAGTTGGGAATAACTTTAGTGGTACTAGAATAAGACATGGTAGTAACTTCAGAGTGCGACATCAAACCAGTCAGAAGACTGATGAATAAAAGAAATCATGTTTTGAAGTCAAGAGCGCCCCATCGCAATCGAGAATAATTTGAGGTCTGTACAGTATGGGAAACGGCCCCTCCACTCTATTGTCCAGCCCTATGATCAACATTTTGGGATGGATTCATCTTTCGATAATCCACGAGCTCGTCTTCCCCTCCTCCCGAAAATATTCCCTCAGGAGGCTGAAATCAACCAAAGGGAATGGTCTGTGGTGTCTACTGACATGACCCTGCTAGAGGATGCGCGTAACTAGTTGGAACTTGCAGCCATAGAAAACACGTAGAGGGGACAGGCTTGAGAAGCTACGTCTCGACGATCTTGTGGACATCATCTTGTGTCGACTATTCGCCTTTATGATGGCTTAAACTCTCACGGGGCACTTTTATTGAGGTGTGTGAATATCTACGAAGAATTGGTAGTTCGTTTGTAACGCCGGAAATGCATATCCTCCTATTTCTATTGTACTATACATTTATATATATATGCATTTATGTCGATGTATAATTGGTTTGTTTCGTAAATATTATTTGTATGTTTACGCTGGGTCTGGCTATCGAACGACTACATCGATAGGTCGTGTGGAGAACCAAAGTGTTTAGGATCTTTGGTAATGTTAACTCTGCCGCGTGGAGCGCGGGCAGAGCACAGGGAGTCTGGATGGAGTAGGGAGGTGGAGTGGGTGTGTTGTGTGACGCTCCCGCAAATTGCCGCGCTTTCGGGGTTTGGTAGCATGTAATTGCGCTCGACTTGCTATGATAGTTTCTGACACTGTGTCGCGGAAGGGAAGCATTAGCTGGCGCAAATAAAGAGCCCGTTTCGCCTGGTGACCGTGTCGAGAAGAAGGCGCGCCACCATCCAGCTTCTGCAACAGCGACGGCCGACAATGAGTGACTGTCGCCACCTCCCCGATCGACGACTGCAAACCTTCAATCAACCAACAAGGAAGACTAAAAGCACGTAAAGTTTTAGAACTGTATGGCAGAACTCATCTTTTCAAACTGTTGCATCACAAAAAAAAGCCACAACTTAGCATGAACCTTTGTTGCTCATTTTCCCAATTGCATTACCAAGCAGGGTCCCTTACTTTTCTGGAATGAACCCGAGTGTCGTTGAAATTCATACGCCAGCATTAAAGCAATATCATTCCATTTCACTGTTTTAATTTCAAAGTTCAGTTAAAGTATTCATAGCTGGCTACAATATTTAGATTACACAAGCACAAATTGATAGTGCGAGTTTTGTTACCATATTTTAGCTTACCTGTGGCTGCAGCTCAGCTTGGTACGTACTAAATTTTACTATTGTTAATTGTTCAGAATCATTTAATTCAAGTTCAAAGTTAAATCTCTTATTTCTAAATTACGTAGATTCAAGTAGCTTTTGAAATGATTGTTGAGGTAGCCCAAGACTAACCTTACTTTATTGAATTTCGTAGTGCTTCAGAAACAAAGTTCACTATTAATTTCAGTCACTAAATGAACTTTCAGTTTGAAACTTCCTGGCAGATTAAAACTGTGTGCCCGACCGAGACTCGAACTCGGGACCTTTGCCTTTCGCGGGAAAGTGCTCTACCATCTGAGCTACCGAAGCACGACTCACGCCCGGTACTCACAGCTTTACTTCTGCCGGTATTAATGACAACTGTCTAGATCGCAAGGCACGTTTATTAAAAGGTAACCGGTTTCAATCATCATATGATCATCATCTTGAGATCTACCAGATTGGTGGACAATGGCTGTGCATGGAGAAGGAACCCTGAATGTCGATAACCAACTGCGAGCAATTGATTTTCGCCATTCATCGGTTCCTGCTCCATGCACAGCCATTGTCCATCAGTGTGGTATGTCTGAAGATGAGCATCTGATGATCGAAACAGATCACCTTTCAATAAACGTGTCTAGCGATCCAGGCTGTAAAAATTAATTTCATCTCATTTCTCCAATAATCTTTCCACAAATAATGCATAAGGTTTATTGCTCAATTCTCTGGGCGTCCCTTATATCTAAGTCCACACACTTTCTCAGAAAGGCAGGTAGTGCAAAAAAATTTTTCCGCTGCTTATATGGTATGCCGGTTTCGATATTATCTACATTTATTTAAGTATGAATATTTCGTCAACCCAAAATAATTAGTTGCCGCAAGACTGTAATTATCTCGCCGCACGATTGTAATGATCTATTTGGAATACGAACCATTACATACCTGCTAACATTAAATTTTCTGTGACTCCTGAGATGTCGGAACGAATCTGAAGCAAAGAACTTCCCTAGAAAAATTCCATCTTTTATGAAGAAAAATGACTCTTTCGGAGGCCGGAATAAATGAAAAATCAGTCCTCAAATATTTTCAAAAATTGCTGTGGACTCAGCAAGACCCTATTCACGCAGTGGCAGCGACCGATATCAGCAGTCAGGAAGATTTTGCTGAAGCGATTGCTGTGGTTGCTGTACTAACTACAAGGGATACGTCGTCGTAAAGAGATGCAATTTCAGCGAGAATTTTATGGTCATATCTATATTTGAAGATTGGAATCTTACCCTCCGACACATCACCATTAATCTTCTCATTCTTTGCACAAATTTTGAAAACTTCGAGAGGAGTAACGTTACAAAAGAAGAACTTATTTTCTTATCTTGATTATCTCGTTGTTGATGTTGTTGTTGGCTCAAAAACATTTTGTGCCTAGGAGTACATTCTTGTTGCAGAAAATTTTGATTTTGTGGTGCAGGTTTTGTTGCACTAAATAACTGATGAAGATTTGTCTGTTATTATAAATATCTTTTCATTTTTATCCCATCCTTCTAAATCACACCGACTTTACAATTTTCAATTTTATCACACCAAAAAACAAATTGTTGTTGACAAGTTTTAAATAAGTCTGCTTCCATCAGAAGCATGCCTAGCACTCCTTACATTCTACAGTATTCACATTATTCCAAAGAGTTTACATAGCGAAAGAGTTTACAAACGTCTCTACAACAGAAGAATCATCACCAAGATATAACGTTATTTTATAACTGACTCTGGAAATAAATTTAGTAATTAGTGCTAGATTGTGTAATTAATAATATGAATTTTAAGTATGCCAGAAATTTTGTTATTACAGTTATTTTTAAAAGAAGAGTAATTTTGACTGTTAGTACATATCGACTGTAATACATTAATTTCTTTTTTATACATTTTAGCCTGAAATATAATACATCGTATATGAAATCATATGAATTCTTTTAATGAAACAACTGAGATAATTTTAACCTGTGCAAGAATCGATAGTGTACCTGGTATCGGCTAGCTCTATAAAAAAAAAAGGTAATGTTAGATGAGGATTATTCATTACAAGATCCTCCACCTCCCACGTTTCCATAGGTTAAGATTATATGTGAGAACCCCAATATAAACGTATTTGCATCTTTTATAAGTGAGATGTGTCAGTACCGTTTTCTTCACATGGAGAACTATCGCAGAACACGCCGATCTGGGAATCAAATAACGTATGTTAATGTCATAACTTACTGCACAGTTAGAGGAACAACTGTCTGTATATTCTAGTAAAAGTTCCGCTACACTGATACACCACATACGGTGAGGTTACGGTTGAGCGATCGACATAGCTCTGTGAATGTCATTATGGCCTTCAGTGGACGACCTTACCAACAAACAGGTGCCCCCCCCCCCCCTCCCCCATAGGATCATGTGAATTTAATTACACGTGTCACGCAATGGATAAGTTAATGAATCAATTTGCAGGGGTGGCTTTAACATATATGAATGTGGGGGGCTTTAACACACATCAAGATAAAAACAGGGAGTTCCTCAAACTACTGAATGAAGCAATGGTCTCTATAAAGTCCTGTTTATTACAAGTCCTTCTAGACTTCAAGTTAAACATAAAATTGTACCACTAAAGCGAACAGTTACGTTCATAAAATACCAGCACAGTTCTAATATAATCCATTATGGAGTCGAGGTAGCAGTTGTCGTTATACTGGTTATCACTGTTAGCATTCAACCGCGATTCTTATACACATATTTTAACAACGCATTTCAAGAGACAATACTTCCATCATCAGGTTGTAAAGTTTATGTCATGAAATTAAACGGACTAAAAAGACAAAGTACCACCACAAACAGTTGGGAAGGCCATATAGTAAAACAGAATTAAAAGTATATTGGACTGTGGGTCCTCGTCTTACATTGAAATTGTTGACACAAGTCGATGGCCGTCCCATAGCTACCAAGTATGCTGTCGCACTGTGCCGGCTCGGGAGCTGTTGTGGACTGACGTGCCTAGGTGTTTTGGCGTGGTTACAGCCGTGTGCTTGACTGTCAAGCCTTCCTGCGTCCGTTGAAGCGGCTGGCCGCGGACGGTTCGGGAGAGCGTTGGGGGTGCTGCGCCAGGTCTTCGCCAGCAACCGCAGTTTATTAGAAGTTAAGTGATTGGAGATATGTTGTTTCATATACGTGTTAAATTCTACTTGTTTTCTTGGTGAGGTCACCAGCCGCTTTGTTTTGGGGTCGTCCCACCTTTCTTCTCCGTTTGCCCACCCGCGGGAAGATGGTTATTGTGAATTGGGTGGTCCGTTTTTCCCTTGTGGAATTGGGGAGGTTTTGAGTAATCTGTGGATAGGGTTGTTTAGTAACCCCCCTGTCAATCTGCCATACGTTAATAGCTGCCTCTGTCTTGTTTGTCGGATTCCGTGTTAACGAGTTTATAGAATTAAGGTAAGGGCCGAATTCCTGAAATATGTTTTTATCTTGCCTATCATCTTGCGAGCCGGTATATGTGTCATGTAAAGTATATTGTGCACTTTATGTAAGTCTGAATTTCATGGGTTTTATTTAAATAGTCATTTTTATAAAGTTGCCCCCTTCCACCGTAAGAGCCCTTTTAAAAACAAGTTGCACTTTTGGTGGAAAATAAGTTCTTGGTGTGAGTGTTTGTACCATTCCCATCCCTCTTACGGGGTGCATAGTTAATATGTTCGTTTGAGTTGTTAAAAATTTTAGTTTAAAGTAATCTGGTGTGTTGCAGATTTGCACCAGTGTAGTTTTTCAGAGGTCGTTGTGAGCGGTCGTGACTACGGCCGTGTTGAAAGGGGGCGGAAGCTTTTCAGCCCAAAGGCTCCTACTGTAACAAAAAAAAAAAAAAAATATTCTGCTTCAGAATAACTGTAACTTGATATTTCGAGAGTGCTTTTCTGCTTATAATTTCAAACTGTTTTGAAAAAGCTTTTAGGAATAAAGTTCACATTTGTTAAATTGTAAATTGATATTTCGATGGTGCTTTTGTGCTTATAAATTTTAAATCTGTTTTTGAAAAAGCTTTTATGAATAAAATTTCCATTGGTTGAAATTTAATTTGTTTCCATCAGTTACTCCTTGGCAAATACTTCCACGCTCACATAGTGCGTAAATGTTCTTGATGAATCGCTAGTAAATAAAGTAAATTCTTTAAGAAAAGATTTTGAAAGTAAATTTTCACGGTTCACTGCTCATTTCAGATATTTCCATTATTCTGTGTCAACCAGTATGTTGGCGGCAGTTGAATCGTTCGGCAGTAAGCTTCAATTGCCGGCTCTTTAAAATCTTGTCAATAGTGTTTCACGAAAAGAACACCTTCCCTCCAGGGACTCCGAAACATCTCCGTAACACTTACGTGTTGTTCGAACCCACCGGTAAAAAATATAGCAGCCTGCCTTTGAATTGCTTCGATGTCTTCCTTCAGTCCGACCTGGTAAGGGTCCAGAACATTCGAGCAGTACTCAAGAATAGGTCATACCAGTGTTCTGTACGCGGTCCCCTTTACAGATGAACCGCACATTCCCAAAATTGTTTCAATATGCCGAAGTCGATCATTCGCCTTCTCTACCACAAACCGTTTGATATCGCTTTGCAGTTTTACGCTGAGATATTTAAACCATGGTCTAGGGGAGAGCCCGCTTTCGGCAGGTCAGCGGCGAGGACGTCTTGTTTACGTCCCGTCTGCAGCGTCGCGAGCTCGCGTAGTTTGTTTACTTCCTCGCCGCAGCTAGTACTCGCGTCCGTTGACATTAAGTCGCTATGGCTCATTCGTACAGGGAAGCTACCATCAAGATCAGCTTCCAGCCCGACCACGCAAGACCACGAGCCTTTGAAATCGAACGATTCATATGTGACGAAGTTCAGATACCACCACAGCACATCATCGGTATCCACCTATCCATCACAAGCAGTGTCGTTTACGTCAAGATGGTTGATGACGAGTTAAAAAAATGGTTCAAATGGCTCTAAGCACTATGGGACTTAACATGTGATGTCATCAGTCCCCTACACTTAGAACTACTTAATCCTAATCAACCTAAGGACATCACACACATCTATTCCCGGGGCAGGATTCGAACATGCGACCGGAGCAGTAGCGCGGTTACGGACTGAAGAGCTTAGAACCGCTCGGCCACAGCTTCCGGCTTATGACGAGTTATGTCACGCTGTTGTGAGCAGATGTGCGAACAATCTCACATCAGTGTGGTTACCGTTGACCATGCAGGACTAGGATTACGTACACTAAGAGTTTTCGAACTCCTGTTCAAAGTGCCGCCGGATATAGTTACCGCAGCTTTCCACCCGTATAGGACGGTAATTAGTCACGTGGCTGAAAAATGGAACACCTTCGAGACATACCATGTCTTCAACGGCGTCCGACAAGTCAAAGTGTCAACTGAAGAAACACGTGCCATCCTACTTAGTCATAGATGGATGTCACGCAACCGCAATGTACGATGGACAGCCTCGTACTTGTTCTGGTTGCGACCGGGAGGGTCATGTCCGCTCGGCGTGTATTCAACGTCGTGTTACACAAATTCCATTAGATGATGTGGCACCACCTCCTACGCTCACTGCCCTCCTCCTCAATGACGCAGGGTTGACAAGATCGACCGTCATGGCAGACGTACGACCACTTGGAAGAAAGGAAGCGTTGGAATGCATACCCGTCGCATTTCCTGAATAGAAGGACACCATTACGGCGTCTGCAGAGATTGCAGAAAGCCGCCCATCGACTTCACAAGGAGATTAGGACGAAAGAATGGACCTCGACGGTAGTGTTGTACCGACCTCTGCTTTTCTCCCTGAGGGGGATGCGATGCGGGAACCACACACTCTTTCGGACAGAGAAGCCCACATCAGCAAACAAAGGTCACCGAGGAAACATCAAAAGCGACGTCGTACACCCTTAGACGATTGCCTCCAGCGGACGTCTTCTCCAGTTGATGACCGGACAGCCGACGAGACGAAAAAAATGGATGACGCAGGATCGTCCTCACCTATCACTTTCTGTGATGTCCACGGACAGAGATAGATGCGCGACGCGGGAGCGGCAGTTTCAAACATGGCGCCTGCCCCTGGCGCCACCTGCCGTCACCGGTGCTGCCACTGGCAATACCTCCGCTAACTGCCCGGGTCGACTTCGCGCGCGCGCCACATTGGATCGATCTGTTTGGCTGCTGATGATGTCATCATGCCTATATAAGCGAGAAACCGTGGCAGCCCTGGCAGTCAGTGAACTCCTGACGACGATGGCGGTGATGGCCATCGAAAGCTCAAGGATTTTATTCGAATTGACGCGGCTGGAAAACCGAGAACGTTTTATTCAAGTATGCCGTCACGAAAGACTCCGAGGACACATACTGTAGCTTTCCTCTACGGTGATGACATAACGCGCAGTGTGAGACTGTTAGAAAAACTGGGGAAAAAGAGATCACATTTGCTGAGTTCTTTGGCATTTTTACAACGCTGACGGGACAAGGAGGTAATTCCTCGCTTCGCAGTGGTCAAACACCACGTTCGAACTGCTGTAGTGGACAGAATTTTGAAGAGGACCAATCTAGCCATAGTGAGACAGCGGATACGACAGACTAATTACGAGCTTGATCATAATGCCAGGAACCTACTTGAGTGTCATCTGTCTTTGTCATCAACATTGTCACCATTCGATTGGGAGCTGGTGGGTGTAGCCACGGCAGCGCAACAACATGCAAGATTATCCAAGGTAACTTCGAAGCAGAGTGCCGAGTTCGACCGACTGGATCACGGAAGAACTGTTGTGAAATCCGATAAGGCCCATAAAACGGTTGTTAATCATTCCAACCAAGAACTGGACGACGGCACTATATCGGCGCTGAGCAAAGGCATCAACTTTTCTCCAGCTCCACGACGTCTGCCAATTTTGGATATAATTAGTGGAATGGAGCAGTGCAGTAGGGATCTTTCACGCGATCCAGCTGAGGACGTCAGGCAAGCTACCACCCATATCCTGGCGAATCTAAGCCACCAAAATCTGATATTAGCCAGGAGGAACGACGTTGCTTACGGTTATTAGGTGAGAATGAAGACTTGGTTGTCTTGCCAGCCGACAAAGGGAATGCCACTGTGATCCTGAACTCTGCAGACTACCACTTGAAGATGCTACATTTATTAGAAGTCGGCACGTACCGCAAGCTTAGTCGTGATCCCACACAGGCCATTGTCAGAAAGACAGGGAAGTTATTGAAGGATTCTGGCTTGCCAGAGGAAGTGGTGAAGAAATTAACGCCTCGTACCGCCAGAACTCCCCAAAGATACACAAGGAAAGTGTTCCTCTGAGGCCAATTGTTAGTGCAATCAGTTCGCCCACCTACTGACTTCCCAAACATCTGGCAGGATTATTGGCACCAAAATTGGTGCATTGCGAACACCATGCACCATGTTGTCAACTCGCAGAAATTTGTTGAGACACTCAAGAGAATGAAGATAGGCCCAATCGACATAATGGTTAGCCTGAACGTTGTGTCACTCTTTACGAGGGTGCCAACACAAGATACGCTGGATCTTTTGGCCGAACATTTCCCATCTGGAATCATTAAATTGTTCCGTCACGTCCTAACGACAACGTACTTTTTGTACTGCGATGAATATTATGAAATGAGGACGGCACAGCTATGGGTTCCCCACTGTCTCCAGCAGTCGCAAAGTTCTTCATGGAGCACTTTGAGGAGCAGGTTCTGCAAACTGCGACATTCCGGCCGTCTTGCTTTCTACAATACGTTGAGGACACCTTCCTGATATGGCCTCATGGTGAAGATTCACTACAGAAGTCCGTTGACCATATGAATGGTGTCCATCCCAACATTAAATTTACTGTCGAGGTGGAGAGGCACAGCAAGCTACCATTCTTGGATGTTTTGGTTGAGCGGAAGGCAGGAGGCCAGCTTTGTCATTCAGTGAACCGCAAACCAACACACACTGATCGGTACTTGAACGCCAATAGTTTCCACCACCCTGTACACAAGAAAGCTGTCCTGAACACTTTGGTTCATAGAGCCAAGATTATCTCTGACGACGACCTCCTACAGACTGAATTGCAGAACTTAAAACGTGTTTTCAGGGAAAATGGATACAGCAGACGAGACATCGCAAACGCATTCAAGGGCCGCCGACGAAAGACACCTGGTGAATCAAAAGAAGAGGCTAAAAGGACTGTATTCCTGCCGTACTGTGGAGCCACTAGCAGTAAGTTAGGACGTCTGCTGCAGAAAAGTGGGCGAAGAGCAGTGTTCCAGCCCGGCCCCAAGATACGAGATACGTTGCGCCCTGTTAAGGACGAAATTGATCTTCTAGTGTCCGGTGTGTGTGGTGTACCCTGTGAATGTGGCAGCATGTATTTTGGACAAACAATTCGCACGGTTGCGGAGCGTTGTGCTGAGCACAAGCGCCATATAAAACGAAGGGAGCTTGACAAGTCGGCCATAGGGGAACATTGCCTAGAAAACAGTTCGAAAATACAAAAGTGTTGGCTCGTGCGTCTACATATTGGGACTCCGTTATAAAGGAAGCGTCCGAGATTCGTTTAAACGACAACAATTTCAACAGAGGCCAGGGATACACACTCAGCAGGGCATGGGGACGGGCGTTGGGCATCGAAAGAAAGCAGAGACAGATGCGCGACGCGGGTGCGGCAGTTTCAAACGTGGCGCCTCCCCCTGGCGCCACCTGACGTCACCGGTGCTGCCAATGGTAATAGCTCTGCTAGCTGCCCGGGTCGACTTACGTGCGCGCGCCGCATTGGATCGATCTGATTGGCTTTTGATGATGTCATCATGCTGCCTATATAAGCGAGAAACCGTAGCAGCCCCGGCAGTCAGTGAACTCCTGACGACGATGGCGGAGATGGCCATGTAAAGCTCGAGGATTTTATTCGAATTGACACGGCTGGAGAACCGAGAACGTTTCATTCACCCGTCTCCGCTCTCTCTGGCAAACAGATCACAAGCACAGCGCCCGCCACTGGTACACTACCAGAAACACATGCTATACACTACCAGAAACAACTGCGGACTCACTCTTGGTCACTCAGCTCACAAGTGTTCTACAGCAGCCACTGTTAATTTACGGACCCTGGGTGGACGACATTGAAGACGATTCTACGCCCGCTGTGGTGGATGAGGAGAGGGGTCTCTTCTCCCACACCTCGGCCTCTCCCGAGTAGCAACAGATGACGGCACGGAAGCGGCCTGCAGATTACAGGCCCCAACTTTTACGGCGACGCTGACGGCGGCCTACATTTCAGGAGACGGTCTACAGACCTATCGCTTAGCGACGATCAACATTAATACCATTCGAAGTATGCTCATGCTCAATGCAGCAGACGTTGATATTTTCTCCAAGAAGTCTTCGTCGCCGATTTTCTGGGTATGTATGGTTATACGGCTCATGTGAAACACGCCTCACCAACTTACAGTGGAGTCGCAGTTCTCTTCAGTGACGGCTCCGAGGCGGACGAAGTACGATATCTCCCCGACGCAAGAGGAATAGCCGTAACGGTGCTAGACGTCCAGTTTATCAATGTGTACGCCTCTTCCGGAACGAATCGCCGTCGCGACCGATCGCTCTTCTTCGCACAAGGAGTAGCACCGCTTTTTCAGGGCAGGCACGATGACTTCGTATTAGGAGGCGATTTCAATATCACCCAAGCACCTAAAGATCAGTTGCAACGCCATTCACCCTGCTCCGAATTTGGAACACTCATCAGTGATTTAGAGCTGGTAGATACATGGGAACATGTCCGAGGAAATCGACGGGGATACGTCCATTTCACGAGTCACTCGTCTAGTCGTATTTATAGCATTCACGTCTCCCTTTCCCTCGCAGCAACAGTGAGCGACGCGGAGGTGTTGCCAGTAGCCTTTTCTGATCACGAGGTCTATATATGTGCCGTAACCCTCCGTCGCTAACGGGTGTGGCGCAGTCGACATACCTGGAAAGTAAACCTTGCTCATCTCACTTCCCCGGATTGTCGAGGTCACGTAGAGTTCGTGCGTCTGCCGCCTCCCGACCCTACAACGATCAGGTGGTGGTTAAATTGCTCCAAGTCGGCCCTACGGAGAAACATTATTACGTATGGTCGTGAGACCGCTGCTTGGAGGCGGCAGAACCTCGATTTTTCTTGTAGGCGAATGTGCCTCCTTGCCACCCACGACTGATGACAGTACAGCATGCGAAGACACAGATCGTAGCCCATATGCGTCGACACCTCGAAGGGACGATCGTCCGAGCGCGAATACATGACAGACTCGCAACGGGACGACGGGCGCTGATACAGGCCATCACCGTCGAGGACGATCGTCACCACACCACAGAACGCGACATCGGTGCAGCCTTCTTCGACCATTGCGCACGACATTATTCTGCTCAATGATCCGATGACCCGATGACGGTGAAGGAGTCTCTGTGCCACAGAATTTACAAACTAAATTATTGAACGACATTACGGAGGACAAAGTTATCCACGCCATAGGTAAAGGAGCGGCGAATAAGTCTCCTGGCTCCGACGGGCCCCCTATGGAGTTTTATAGAACTTTCCAGTATTTACTTGCTCCCATGTTGACAGACAACTGTCGGGAGCTTATGTCCCCCGCGGTGCCGCTCCCGCGCTCTTCGTAGAAGGAATAATTACACCGGTTCACAAACCTGAAGGTGGGGCTCGAGTACAAGATTACCGCCCGCTAACACTCGTCAACTGCGACATGAAGGTACCGACCAAACTATTAGCAGACCGTATAAACCGACCCTGCCTCACGTCATCTCATCAGATCAGGCTTCCTTAGGGGGAATCAATAACATCCACACTGCGCTGTGTCAATACAGTGACATAATAGCCCTGGCGAGGGCACGCCGCATCCCGGGAGCGTTGGCATCACTAGATTTTAGCCAAGCTTTCGATCGAGTGGATCACACGTACCTAGCGTCCGTTCTCCAACAAATGCAGTACCCCCAGCAATCCACAGACGTCGTGATGCGCCTCTTTCGAGGGGCGACCTCCAAGGTGCTCGTTAACGGGCGTCTCACGCAGTCCCTCCCGATTCTCAGATCAGTGCGTCAAGGCTGCCCCTGTCGACCGTACTCTACGATCTGGCACTGGAACCGCGTCTCTGTGGCCTCCCACAACGCCTCACCGAACTCACCATACGTGACGTCACATTTCGGTGCACAGCATCTGCAGACGACCTGGTTCTCGTGCTTCGCAATCGCGACGATGTAACCAGCGCACTAAAATGGATTACCACATACGGTGTGGCTTACGGCAGCTATCAAAGTCACCAAATCAGTCGCCATGGCCTTAGGAGACGGGTTGAATCCAGCGTGTGTCGACCCTCTGCAGCTTAGTGGCACTGTTAAATGTCTGGGAATATTCACGAAGACTTACGGCGACTGCAGCCCCTAATCACCTCCACTTATTACAAAAATTCGGGTCCATATCTCCAATCTTCGTCTGCGGACCCACGAAGTTCTTCAAAGGACACACCTCGTCAATGTTTACCTCACATCGCACCTTCCACACATAGCACGTGTCCTTCGAATACCGTTACTAATGGCACGACGTCTATTAGCGGCATTTGAAGCCTCCGTCAATACAGGCATGCTCTTCAAAGTCAGTTATGAGTCGCTGACCCTTAACCCAGAAAGGGGAGGTCTTGGTCTAGTCCATGTCCACGACAAAGCGGCGACCCTGTTTGTCAGCTCACACACATCAAGCTGTGACTCCACCACTCCGAAAGTTTGACAGGTTTGCTGCTGGAGTCCTTAGCTCCGTCCTCCTTTATGCTCCCACTGACGACGCAAGACATACCCCCACACTTCTACTACTTCGGGACTTTTACATTGAACACAGTTATGTCAGTCTCGCAGTACCACCGACGAAACAGGCGTCTTCGCTGGATATATATCGCGCCCTACCGCAGAGACGCCCACCAAACATCGTGGAGGTCAAAAAAACCTCAGATTAGTTGGAAGATGGTGTGGTGGACGATAGCCGGCCGGAGTCGCCGAGCGGTTCTAGGCGCTACAGTCTGGCCCCGCGCGACCGCTACGGTCGCAGGTTCGAATCCTGCCTGTGGTATGGATGTGTGTGATGTCCTTAGGTTAGTTAGGTTTAACTAGTTGTAAGTTCTAGGAGACTGATGACCTCAGAAGTTAAGTCCCATAGTGCTCAGAGCCATTTGAACCATTGTTTTTGGTGGAAGATACACACGGTTACAATGGATACAGACGTGCGATCCGCATTGTACATCACAGTCAACGGTAAACAAATCACCCGATAACGCCTCCACAAGATAAATATGGCGGACTCGCCTCTATGTGCAGACTGCGGAGTACCGGACACGGACGAGCACCGTCTCACATGTGGCGCGGCAGAACACGTATGGCGCTTGGTGCGAAAATTTTTGTCGTATTTTCTACTGCTGACTCCGGAACACATCACACCTCGGATTCTACTGTTTCCAGATGAACAGCATATTCCCGCACACCAAAACCAACGCAGTCACGTGGGTCCGTGGGCATGAGATACAGTACTTATTTCACGATGGACCTAAAGATGTACTGGACATTTCGAACTACCTACATGAACGTCATTGCAAGATTGTACGTAACCCAAAATATGGACTATTTTTTTGATTACTTTGGGAGTACCCTACGCGACCTTCCGCGTACCTGGATCATCAACAGGTAGGAGAAGATACCCATTGACTGAGCGGACAAGAACATGTCAAATTATCGGTGGAATAACATAAGACATACGTGAAGATGTACCTGGATGGTGAAGCGTAAGAAGAGTAACAACATACCCTTCTGCATCGTGTACGAAGCATATTCTTCGTTTCCCCATATACAGGGTGAGTCGCGTAAGACGTAACACCCCCTTTATTCCTGGGGCGATTGCACGTATCGGCATGCGGTTTTCGGCGAATCATAGCGGACTATGGGGCATAAACGTTGGTACAGGCACAATAATCACACGTTTATACTGACCGAGATAATGAGGCAAGTACATGTTTTGTAAATGGGACGCTATACTTTTTTTACCATCATTCGAACGCTCTGAAAAAGACGCGTATAGTGATGTAACGCATGTTGCTATTGTGATTCAAACTTTGCTTAAAAGAGGGCGGATGAGGATTTACCTACGTAGCGTAGGCCGTGCGTGCTGCATAGAGCACGGCAACTCGGTCTGCGGGTCGCGCGAGGCGTGTTTACGATCTTCAGCCGCTTCCGACCGCCTCGACCTTCAATCGTACAATATTTCCCAGCGTCTTTTAAGCGAAGTTTGAATCACAATAGCAACATGCGTTACATCACTATACGCGTCTTTTCGTGAGCGTTCGAATGATTTTAAAAAAAGTATAGCGTCCTATTTAAAAAACATGTAGTTGCCTCATTATCTCGGTCAATATAAACGTTGTGATTATTGCGCATGTACCAAAGTATGAGCCGCATAGTCGGCTGTGATTCACAGAACACCGCTTGTCGATACGTGTAATCGCCAACGGAATAATGGGGGTGTTACGACTTACGCGACTCGCCCTGTATATTACCTCGTTGTAGGAAAGTACCGAGAAATTTGTTTTGTTTAGTCAGAGCACAATGCGGTGCTAGCTACATTTATTTTCAGTGTGATATACAGGAAATAAAAATTACAAATTTATTAAAAATAGCCGACCGCGGTCGCCACGCGGTTTAGGCGCTGCAGTCCGGAACCGCGCGCCTGCTACGGTCGCAGGTTCGAATCCTGCCTCAGGCATGGATGTGTGTGATGTCCTTAGGTTAGTTAGGTTTAAGTAGTTCTAAGTTCTAGGGGACTGATGACCTCAGATGTTAAGTCCCATAGTGCTCAGAGCCATTTTTATAAGAAATAAAAATAAAAAAATAAAAAATAAAAATTTCCCACAATTGACTTTCCCTCACTATCCCTGATACCTTGACGGGTGAGGGGGACACTGTGGCCAGGCCTCGGGTTACAACCCCTGCCCACTCTGCCCTCCCCATCCTCACTTCCATGCCCCCCCCCTCCCTCCGTAAAAAGAAGCGGTAGCGTCGTTGATACATAATTAACTTCGGTAACGGGTTTTAATCCCACCGCTGCTTAAATTTTGATTAATAATCAGCATTTGCGGCCAAAGACTTCAGGAATAAGAAGTCACCCTCATTCTGCCAACGGCCTTGTCAAAAAGGGCGGAGGAGCGGACAGAGGTTCAGGGCACTCTCTTGTCCATGGGGTCGGAAACTGCCCCTAAAGGCGAAAGAATCAGCAATGATCAACGACATGAGGATGCAGAAGATAATGGAAACCACTGCATTAAAGACACGTAACTTGTATCCACAGGGCATGTGGCCTGTAACTGAAAAAGTGTCATGATAATCTCTCCGTTGGCAAAAGATTCCGGAACAGTCCCCCATTCGGATCTCCTGGAGGGGACTGCCAAGGGGGAGGCTACTACGAGAAAAAGATTGAATAATTTACGAAAGGACGACGTTCTACGAGTCGGGGCGTGGAGTATCAGAAGCATGAACGTGGTAGGGAAACTAGAAAATCTTAAAAGGGAAATATAAAGGCTTAGTCTAGACACAATAGGGGTCAGTGAAGTGAAGTGGAAGGATGACACAGATTTCTGATCAGATGAGTGTAGGGTAACGTCAACAGAAGCAGAAAATGGTATAACTGGAGTAGGATTCGTTATGCATAGGAAGGTAGAGCAGAGAGTGTGTTACTGCGAACATTTCAGTGACAGAGTTGTTCTTATCAGAATCGATAGCAAACCGACAACGATAGTTCAGGTATACATGCCGACGTCGCGAGCTGAAGATGGAGAGATAGAGGAATATGAGGATATTGAAAGGATAATACAGTATGTAAAGGGAGATGAAAATCTAATAGTCATGGTGGACTGGAATGGAGTTGTAGAGGATAGAGTTGAAGGAAAGGTTACAGGAGAATACGGGCTTGGGACTAGGAATGAGAGAGGAGAAAGACTAATAGAGTTCTGTAACAAGTTTCAGCTAGTAATAGCGAATACCCTGTTCAAGAATCACAAGAGGAATAGGTATACTTGGAAAAGGGTGGGTGATACGGGAAGATTTTAGTCAGATTACATGATGGTCAGACAGAGATTCCGAAGTCAGATACTGGATTATAAGCTGTACCCAGGAGCAGACATAGACTCAGATCAGAATTTAGTAGTGATGAAGAGGAGGCTGAAGTGTAAGACATTAGTAAGGAAGAATCAATACGCAAAGAAGTGGGATACGGAAGTACTAAAGAATGACGAGATACGGTTGAAGTTCTCTAAGGCTATAGGTACAGCAATAAGGAATAACTCAGTAGGCAGTACAGCTAAAGAGAAATGGACATCTTTAAAAAGGGCCATCACAGAATTTGGGAAGGAAAACATAGGTACAAAGAAGGTAACTGCGAAGAAACCATGGCTAACAGAAGAAATACTTCAATTGATCGATGAAAAGAGGAAGTACAAAAATGTTTCGGGAAACACAGGAATCCAGAAATACAAGTCTCTGAGGAATGAAATAAGTAGGAAGTGCAGGGAAGCTTAGAAGAAAAGGCTGCAGGAAAAATGTGAAGACATCGAGGAAGAAATGATTGTTGGAAGGACAGACTCAGCATACAGGGAAGTCATAACAACCTTCTCGGTGGCATTAAAAGCAAGGGTGATAACATTAAGATTGCAACTGGAATTCCACTGTTAAATGCAGAGAAGAGAACGGATAGGTGGAAAGAATACCTTGAAGAAGAAACAGGAACCGATTCAGAAGATATGGAGGATCCAGTATTAGAGTCAGGATTTAAAAGAACTTTGGGGGACTTAAAATCAATTAAGGCAGAAGAGAGAAATAACATTCCATCAGAATTCCTAAGGGTAGGTAGGTAGGTGGTTAGTGTTTAACGTCCCGTCGACAACGAGGTCATTAGAGACGGAGAATTCCTAAAATCATTGGACTATTCACGTTGGTGTGTAGAATGTATATCTGTCGACATAGCTAAAAAATGGCCCTGAGCGCTATGGGACTTAACTTCTAATGTCATCAGTCTCCTAGAACTTAAAACCACTTAAACCAAACTAACCTAACGACATAACACACATCCATGCCCGAGGCAGGATTAGAACCTGCGACCGTAGCGGTAGCGCGGTTCTAGACTGTAGCGCCTAGAACCGTCTGGCCACCCCGACCGGCCTATCGACATAGCGTCTGAATTTCTGAAAAGCATCATCCATACAATTCCGAAGACTACGAGAGCTCACATGTGCAAGAATTACCGCAAAATCAGCTAAACAGCTCATGCATCCAAGTTGCTTAGAAAAATAATATACAGAAGAATGGAAAAGAAAATTTAGGATGCGCTAGATGACGATCAGTTTGGCTTTAGAAAAGATAAAGGCACGTAAGAGGCAATTCTGACGTTGCGGTAAATAATGGAAGCAAGACTAAAGAAAAATCAAGAAACGTTCATAGGATTTGTCAACCTGGAAAAAACGTTCGGCAATGTAAAGTGGTGCAAGATGCTCGAAATTCTGAGAAAAGTAGGAGTAAGCTATGGGGACAAACGGGTCGTATACAATATGTACAACAGCCAAGAAGTCACCCTCATTCTGCCAACGGCCTTGTCGAAGAGGGTGGAGGAGCGGACAGAGGTTCAGGGTACTCTATTGTCCTAGGGGTCGGAAACTGCCCCTAAAGGCGGAAGAATCAGCAATGATCAACTGCATGAGGATGCAGAAGGTAATGGAAACCACTGCATTAAAGACACGTAATTTGTATCCACAGGACAGACTCTCATTATTCCATATGAGTGGACGACCAAGAACGAAGTCCTCGTGTTAAAATGTGTGTAAGACAAGGATGTAACCTTTCGTCCCTACTGTTCAATCTGTACATCGAGCAAGCACTGGTGGAAACCGATTGCACAAAGCTCGCTTGCTGTTATATCTGAATCACTAACCACTGGAAGCACAGTGTGATCAATTTTCGCGCCAAAGAACTTACTTCGACAGTACAGCACTGATCAAGTTTTCGCAATCTTAGGGCTGTAGAAATGAATTTAGCTTCACTTCGTGCATGATGGCAAGATGTGAAAATATTACGACAGGAAAGAAGATAAAACAGATTCCTTTCAGAACCACAATTATTGTGTCTCTGTTCTTGTTAAATTTTCGGATGACGCCCTGCAGAAAGAAAAAAAATCCAGACTTTACACACAATTAATTCAAGTGGGACTAAAAATATTCAAAATTTGAACCAAAAAACTAAGAGCCTTGAACAAACGAAACTGAGATTATAATGCACGCTAGATAGTCCGACTGCCCTTTAATCCTTTTAAATATTGCTAGCTGTGCCTCAGAAGCTGAAAGTGAAAATGGTACAGGTAAGTTAATAAATTATTTTCAATTTATAATTTTGTTTTTTGTCAACTCGTAGAACATGTAAGCACGTAGACCATATAAACACATATTTCCATAGATGAATATTATCTGTGAAAGCTGAAGTGGGAATTATGCACACTTCATTTTCAAACACAGAGCCTAGCGTGTCATGAAAACGAGTTCCAGCAAATCGGAACTTATTGTTTCAGTTTTAATGTGCAGTTATAATGAAGGTAAAAATTACCAGTCGTGGTAGCTGAACACCGCACGCAAAGCACAAGAAGTCGAGATTTGGAGAATGGTTTGAAACAACTAGAATGGGCGAATGCAGTGAACGAAACAAAGTACAACTGGGTACTGAACGAATAACGGTGGAACTGAAATGAGGAATGAGTGGCTCCCCAAAGAGAACGACACCAAGACGAGAACGAGGAACTGCGTTACCGGAACGAGGAACGACTCACCACCTGAAAAAGAACCCGACTTTCCGAACGAGACTGTGTCGTGAACGAGACCGACTTGAAGGGAATGATGAATGACTGCTTTTTACGACCTGTTTTGCGGTCATTCCTTTCGGCTTAGGGAACCATTCCTTTGGATCCATTCCTTTCCAAACTATCCACCTCTAAAACAAAACTGTGAAGAAGCACGCAACACAGAATACGCTCTGTCTTTCACGTTAATCCAACTTGATAAGGGTCTAAACCGGCAAACGTCATCGATGGGAAGTTTTGTAAGTGACCTTCCTAATTGGTGATTTCTTCCGATAAATCTCAATATGGCATCAGCCTTCATAAAGACGTACTTTAGGTGGTCATTCTACCTTCTGTTGCTACGCAAAGACACACTTATCTCGTTGACGGCTGTCATTACAATGACTAATATCTGTTCATCTGATCAAACGTTATTGGGTCTCTTCATGTGTTCTCGCGAATTACGTTACGCATGTGAGATTCAACATGCAGGCTTTCGCATCAACTGCTGAACATCTTCAGGTTCCTGCATTTATAACAATTTTCTGACTATGAGGCCTGACTGTATACGACTGTGCAGCGCGAGGCTTCAGGGAGCTAATAATCGTCGATTAGAATGCACAGCGAAGAGTGACATTCCTGTACACTTTCCGCACAAAGTTGACGCACAAGCTATGCCCTCTCAGTGTGCGCTTTCTTCAAATGGTTCAAATGGCTGTGAGCACTATGGGACTTAATATCTATGGTCATCAGTCCCCTAGAACTTAGAACTCCTTAAACCTAACTAACCTAAGGACATCACACAACACCCAGCCATCACGAGGCAGAGAAAATCCCTGACCCCACCGGGAATCGAACCCGGGAACCGCGCTTTCTTCCTGTAGAGCACTGTCGAGGCCTCCACTTCCAATGACGTTGCCAGAACTGGAGGCGTGGATTACCACAGCAGTCGAGATTATCACGTCAGACCTGGTTAAGGTACCTGGGTGAGAATGCGGCTGATTCAGGTCCGTTTGACATCAAGTGCAGACTCTGGCCAAATTTCTTAGCTTGGCCAGGGACATTTTCTGATTATTTTCGGTATCTCCTTCACTCTCTCTCCCCCCCCCCCCCCTCCCCTCGCCACCAAATGTATCTTTGTATTTGTATTGCTCTGTGAAATCTGCGAACCAGTGCAAATCGCCGACGATATGCGATGTGTGTGTTTTTCAGTAGCTCTTGCCCACTTCACTCTGTCCCGGAGTTTGCAGTCAGTACTACTCGTTCCTGCCTCGGGTTTGTTTGTCTGGTTGTGTAAGCCGTACGTTAACAGTGATACATAGCAGTGTGGACACGTTTATTAATGAAGAGTTTGCCGATGTGTCCCTCGTGTATGGGTGCACGGGATTGCAATAGGAGAGCGAGACAATGGCGCCATGCTGAACTATTTACTCAGCGACGGCAGCCACATCACATTACTCTTGCATCTGTACATTAATCTGTGTTCTGTGTCGTACCTTTAGGTGACTGTATGTTACAGGCTTTTTGGATGTTGTGAAGTTATTTTCACAGTGGTAATTGGGGTAATAAACAGAATGAACCAAATTACGTTATTACTCTGTAACGAGGTACCGATGAATAGGGAAACCTTACAGCAGAATACTCGGAAAAAATTTCCAAACAAAATTCGAAATTTTATCGGTGGATTTCGGGTTCACGGTGTATACTGTGAGTATAAGCAGCTCCGCCTAGTGGCTCTGACGGGCGATTCAGAACCGACCGCCCACAGTGTCACGCTCAGGCATCGCCGCCATTTTGGTGCCGCGAAGCGAACTCCGGTACGTTTATAGGATCCAAGTCCTGGGAACCAAGCATTTCAAAATAGTTCCTCAATTGGAATCCCCTTCCAGGTCTCCCACCAAACAAGAACAATGGCAGGTCCTTTGTATACCAGACAGATGGGCTAACCAGTTGACTACGCAGGCGGGCGTACTATGCATATGCAAACTTCAAATATCCCTTTTTGATAAACGACATCTTTTATACCGTGAACTGCACTTCAAAAACATTTGTTTGCATGCAGTGCATCATCAGTTGCACCTGATATAAACATTGTCGAGAACACAAAAATATTTTGTAGGCACTAACACAGCAAAAAATAAACGTTACTTACATATTGTGCTCGATTCTAAAATTTTTTTGGCGGTATAAAATCTTTAAGATAGTTAATAACTATGTGAATTTAGAGGACAGGGAGCTCCAAGAGTATTTAAAATGTCATAACCCATAACCATGCCTACATGACAACGGTTCTTTCTTTTTCTTTGTTTTTGTATTTTTGAGTCACCAGTCTTTTGACCAGCTTGATACGGCATGGGGCGAATTCCTCGTCTGTACATCCCTTCATCTCACAGTACCACTTGCAACCTACGTCTTCAGTCATTTGCTGGACGTATTCCAGTCTCTGTCTTCCTTCACAGGTTTTACTCTCTGCAGATCCATGTAGTACCATGGAAGAAATTACCTGGTGTCTTAACTGATGTCCTATTATCCTATTCCTTCTTCTTGCGAGTGTTTTCCACATATTGCTTTCCCTTCCGAATCTACGAAGAACCTCCTTATTCTTGACTTTATGAATCCACCTGATTTTTCAACTTTCGTCTGGAGCACCACATCTCAAATTCTTCGATTCACTGCTGTTTCGGTTTTCCCACAGTCCATGTTTCACTATCATGGAATGCTGTGCTCCAAACATACATTATCACCAATTTCTTCCTCAAATTAAGGTCTATGTCTGATACTAGTAGACATCTCTGGGTGAGGAATGCCCTTTTTGCCAGCACTAGTCTACTTTTGATGTCCTCCTTGCTCCGCCCGTCATTGGTTATTTGGTTATTTTGCTGACTAGGTATAGAATTCCTTAACTTCATCTACTTCTTAACCATCAGTCCTGATGGTAAGTTTGTCGCAGTTCTCATTTCTGCTACTTCTCATTACTTTCGTCTTTCTTCGAGTTACTCTCAGTCCATACGTTAAACTGCACTTTTTCTTCAATGTCACTCAGGATAGCAGTGTCATCAGCGAATCGTATAATTGCACTCATAAACATTTACTGTACTTGCATGTGGCCTGTAACTGAAGAATTGCCAAGATGCCAACGATAGGATCTATTTATTATCCGGTTTATCTGTGCAATAGACAGGTCACCATGTGTACCTGTACTTACTGAGAAACGCAAGATCATCACAGTTCTTGTCCGTATAGGACACAATTATCACAATAAGAGAACTTGGAACATGCCAGCTGCTACGAACAACATTCTGAGCGAGATGGACGTTAATGTAATCTGTGTCTTCTGAATTATAGAGTGCAGCAATCAGTCATCCTTTTTAGATTTTATTGCGTAACTCCAGATTTCGGCTAGTAGCTAGCCATTCTCAATGCACTATTTTCTATTGTCAATGCATGTAAGTTCCTGTTGCTAGGGCGTCAGTCAGTCAGCTGTCACATAACAGTCGCTGAGTGCACCCACTTTCCGAGTGGAAGGTAACGTGATAATCTGTGTGTATTTTCCAGGGAACTTCAAAAATACTTTTACAAACTTTGGGATAGATTCCTTATACCAAAACAAGAAAAAAATCCCTTCGTTTTCGAGACATTAATGAAAGTTGACGTTCAAAGACTCTGCTGTTATAATACAATATTTCACTTATCTGTGCACCCATCTGACTCATTGTATTCAAGGTGGCGTTGTCTTGCCAGGGAGACTTGTTCGTATTCGTCATTCGACATTCCACAGCACCGAAGGCTGGATGACACGGCTGTCTTCGGTCTGGAAACGCCGTGTGATACAGCCGTGCAACCTCGTGTCCATTACCATTCGCACGGCCGTACATAAAAATCATATCTGCCAGCTCAGGGAATGGGTATCCTACCATGTCTGAACAGAGCACTTTCAGTTCACTAACTATCTCTAGTACATGTCCGCAATGCACACGTTGAAGACAGACGAATGACGAATGTAAACAAGTCTCCCTGGCAACACTACGCCATGTAGGATACACCGAGTCAAACGAATGCACAGGTATGTGAGGTTATCGGATTGCACCTCGAATGCTGTTTAGACTCAACTTTCACTAATAATTCTGAAACGAAGGATTTTCGTAAGCTCGTTTACGTGAACTTTTTTCCTGGTTTTGGTCTAAGGAACCTGTCCTCAAAGTTAGTAAAAGTATTTTTGAAACGCCCTGCGTAACCATAATTCCAACCCAGACTTGAATCTCAGGAAGTACTGAAATATCTTGCCACACTTATATGTAGGAAAACAAAGAACATTTGAACCTGGAGCTATCTTGTTAAAACACTATTTAAGTTATATATATATATAATCTTACTATGCTACGCCATTAAGGACATTATACGGGCGTTTCATGTGTTTATCTTTATTTCTCGCAGGAGTGGTGATGTTCTCAGTTATGTCATTAGCTGAATACTTGTACTGTCTTAAATGGTGGTGAGAGACTGGACTGACTAACAACAACATGTTCTCTGTATAAACCTCGTTCTGAAGTTCCTCCCGCTTAGCTCAATATAAACTTTATCACAGCCACCACATATCTCATATTAGTCACCACATATCACATATGTACTTCGGACCTGAATATAATGCATGATCCTACCGTGTTCTCTGTTCTATCTGGCATATAAATACTTTTGAAGTGCAGCTCATGGTCTACTACAAGATATTCTTTATCAAATACTTAGCTCATAAATACTTTTGAAGTGGGGCTCAAGGTGTACCTACAAGATTTTCTTTATCAAATAAATACAATCCGCGGAGCATTTCTCTTCATAAAATATTTACGATCTGTGGACAACATACAAGATTTTCACATCCCTCTTTGAGATTCTAGTATTATTACGTATTTATACAAAGACAAAAAACAAGGCGTACTGCGAAGGAATTATCCAGATGCGACGGAAATCGAAAGATGTGATGTACATGTTTAACAAACAAATTACTACAACATCAGAAGAACTGGATGATTATCCAAGAAAAAAAGCTTCGCAAACCGAACAAGTCAATAATGCGTTGGTCCACCTCTGACAATTATGCAAACACTTATTCGGCTTGGCATAGACTGACAGAATTTTTGGATTTCCTCCTGAGGGATATTGTGCCAAAATTTGTCCAACTGTCCCGTTAGATCGTCAAAATTCCGAGCTGGCTGGAGGTCCCTGCCCATAATTCTCCAAACTCCCTCAGCTGGGAACAGATCCGAAGACCTTGATGTCCACTGTATGGTTTGGCAAGCACGATAGTAAGTCGCTGTGTGCGAGGGGGCATTATTTTTCTGAAATGTAAGCCCAGGATGGCTTGTCATGAGGGGGCAACAAAACAGGACGTAGAATATCGCCGACGTACCGTTGTGCTGTAAGGGTGTCGTGGACGGCAAGCAAAGGGATACTGCTATAAAAAGAACCGCCATATCAATCACTCCTAGTTGTAGGGCCATATGGGTGGCGACAGTCAGGCTGGTATCACTTGGGGCGTCTCGAGACACATCTTCGCTGGTCTGCGAGACTCAGTTCGAAGCTGGACTCACTACTGAAGATAATTCTAATCCTGTCAGTGATATTCTAGGCCGAAGAAGCGTCTGAAGACGCCCCGAACGGCAGTGGGATACCAACCTGACTGTCGCCTACCATAAGGCCCAACAACCACAAGTGATGGTCTAGGGTGTCATTTCATTTCATAGTAGGGCCTCTTGGTTGTCATCCGCGCCACCCTTAAAGTACAGCAGTAAGTCGACGACATTCTAAACCTTGTTTCGTTAACATTCATGAGAAGGCATCCCGGACTTACAGTTCAGCAAGATAAAGCCGGCCAGCACACGGAAAGGGTTTTTACTGCTTTTCTTCGTTCTTACGAAACATTGCCTTGGCCACCTAGGTCATCGGATCTCTCCCCAGTTGAAAGCGTTTTGAGCATTGCGGGCAGGACCTCCAACCAGCTCGAGATTTTGACGATCTAACAGAGCAATTTGACAAAATTTGGCACAATATCCCTCAGGAAGACAAGAAAAACTCTGTCAGTCTATGCCAAGCCGAATAACTGTTTGCGCAAGGGCCAGATGAGAACCAAAGTTTCATTGATTTGCTCAATTTGTGAAGCTCGTTCTCTTCAAAAAATACAGTTTTTATGAAAATGTAATCTTTTGTCTGTATGTATACACTACTGGCAATGAAAATTGCTACACCACGAAGATGAGGTGCTACAGACGCGCAATTTAACCGAGAGGAAGCAGATGCTGTGATATGCAAATGATTAGCTTTTCAGAGCATTCACACAAGGTTGGCGCCGGTGGCGACACCTACAACGTGCTGACATGAGGAAAGTTGCCAACCGATTTCTCATACACAAACAGCAGTTGACCGGCGTTGCCTGGTGAAACGTTGTTGTGATGCCTCGTGCAAGGAGGATAAATGCGTGCCATCACGTTTCCAACTTTGATAAAGGTCGGATTGTAGCCTATTGTGATTGCGGTTTATCGTATCGCGACATTGCTGCTCGCGTTGCTCGAGATCCAATGACTGTTAGCAGAATATGGAATCGGTGGGTTCAGGAGAGTAGTACGGAACGCCGTGCTGGATCCCAACGGCCCCGTATCACTAGCAGTCGAGGTGACAGGCATCTTACCCGCATGGCTTTAACGGATCGTGCAGCCACGTCTCGATCCCTGAGTCAACGGATGGGGACATTTCCAAGACAACAACCTTCTGCACGAACAGTTCGACAACGTTTGCAGCAGCATGGACTATCAGCTTGGAGACCATGGCTGCGGTTACCTTTGACGTTGCATCACAGACAGGAGCGCCTGCGATGGTGTACTCAATGACGAACCTGGGTGCACGAATGGAAAAACGTCATTTTTTCGGATGAATCCAGGTTCTGTTTACAGCATCATGGTGGTCGCAACCGTGTTTGCCGACATCGCGGTGAACGTACATTGGAAGCGTGTATTCGTCATCGGCATACTGGGGTATCACCTGGCGTGATGGAACGGGCTGCCATTGGTTACACGTCTCGGTCACTTCTTGTTCGCATTGACGGCACTTTGAACAGTGGACGTTATATTTCAGATGTGTTGCGACCCGTGGCTCTGTCCCTCATTCGATCCTTGCGAAACCCTACATTTCAGCAGGATAATGCACGACCGCATGTTGCAGGTCCTGTCTGGGTCTTTGTGGATACAGAAAATGTTCGATTGTTGCCCTGGCCAGCACATTCTCCAGATCTCTCACCAACTGAAAACGTCTGGTCAATTATGGCTGAGCAACTGGCTCATCACAATACGCCAGTCACTACTCTAGATGAACTGTGGTATCGTGTTGAAGCTGCATGGGCAGCTGTACCTGTACACGCCATCCAAACTCTGTTTGACTCAATGCCCAGGCGTTTCAACGCCGTTATTATTCTGGGTACTTATTTCTCAGGATCTATGCACCCAAAGTGCGTGAAAATGTAATCACATGTCAGTTCTAGTGCAATATATTTGTCCCATGAATACCCGTTTAGCCGGCCGCTGGTGGCCGAGTGGTTCTGGCGCTACAGTCTGGAACCGCGCGACTGCTACGGTCGCAGGTTCAAATCCTGCCTCGGGCATGGATGTGTGTGTTGTCCTTAGGGTAGTTAGGTTTAAGTAGTTCTAAGTTCTAGCGGACTTATGACCTCAGAAGTTGAGTCCCATAGTGCTCAGAGCCATTTGAGCCAACCCAATACCCGTTTATCATCTGCTTTTCTTCTTGGTGTAGCAATTTTAATGGCCAGTAGTGTACATCACATTCGCCGATATCTGTCACTTTCGGGTAATTCGTTCGTGGAGAGTCGTTTCTTTTGTCTTTGATCTAGACATACCGTTTAATAATTTCTGAGCACCGTATTTCCGTGGCACAGATTTCAATATTGTACCCGTCAGATTCCACAGAAACTGCCAATGTGTTGTATCTCTGTTTTGAACAGCACAGCCGGTCTCCCTCAGGGTCGGTGCGGTGCAGCGTTCTGTTTTTGTCTGCTGGCCTGGCAGCCGTAACAGAAGCACCTCAGAGACCGGATGGCCCGGACGCGACCCGTATTTTCCGCTTCGGTAAAAACAATGCGGTGAGGACGCAATAAAAATGCATAAGGTGTGAAGTAAATCATCACCGCAACGTTTATTAGTCATAAATTGTTATCGGCCCCCTCTTCCAGGTCTCTCTCCGAATTTATTCTTCCGCCCGGGCCCTTCACCTCCCGTCCTACTCCGGGACGTGGCGCTTTGACCTCGGTAGGTCCTCGGGCGTTTCAAGGCGGGAGTGAAACTTGGGAGCGACCGATAGCTACAATGTAACAGGCCGGCCGCTTCCGGCAATGCGAAACATGAGGCGCCTTCGCTGCCAAAAGGGCAGATCGGCCGCAAAATAACGTTGCCGGAAGGGAACTTACGGAGCTCTCACATTTGATCTTTTGCGTTTTTTTCAGAGCGCCTTCAGAGGATACTCACAATGGAAATGGCTAAACTTGCCTATTTCTATTAAAGTAGAATCGTATGGGATTATTGGAACAATAAATTGTAGAGATCCCAATCTTCGTCACATTTCAGTTGATTTGAACAGATAACAAGTTTCGGCATCATATAAGTCATCAGAGATTAAAAGGCATCGGCGCATAGGACGCGAAGTCTTCTTGTTTGTGACATAGCTTCTGTTTTCAAGCTATATCATTGCTTTTTGAAGCAATGATTTGAGCTAACTTCAAAATTTCCATGTTGCACCATCTCCCTTTCCTCTGTCACCGTCACCATGACAACAAGACACTACACTACACACTAACAGGACCTCTAATGTTCTTAATACACAGGCCGGCTGGTGTTGCCGAGTGGTTCTAGGCGCGTCAGTCTGGAATCGCGGGATTGCTACGGTCGCAGGTTCGAATCCTGCCTCGGGTATGGATGTGTGTGATGTCCTTAGGTTAGTTAGGTTTAAGTAGTTCTAAGTTCTAGGGGACTGATTACCTCCCATAGTGCTCACAGCCATTTGAATCATTGTTAATACACATATATGATTTATCTGACAAGATCAGAAACAGTATCAGATTGCTCGTTGACGGTGCCGTTCTGTACACCACTGGGAGACGTCATCCATTTGAACGCCTGAGAACATTTCAAAATAATAATACGCCGGGAATAAAACACCGATGGCCTTGATGTCTAAATAATCTGTAGAGTTTACAGTCTTGACGATATTTTAATTTAGTGAAGAAAATCATCAGTGACAATGAAATTTCAGCCAGGCCTGGAGGCGTGGTCAGATAGCCTTAGTCAGCAATTTGTTATTCAAGAAAATTTTAGACTGCAAAGAGACCTTAATCTCCAAGAAGATTTTAGTTTCCCAAAGGATTTCAGTTTACATGTACATTCTTGTGTGCCTAGTATTTATCCAGTGACCAATTTTCGATTTAAATATGGTCTGATTATTAAGTTTAGTTCCTGCGTTAAACAACATATGAGGACCTTTCTTTTTTATTTTTCGTTTTATTTTTTATTTTTTTCCAATCAGTTTTCTGATCGGTACGATGCCGATCGTCACGAATTCCTCTGCTGTGCCAGCCCGTCGAACTCAGTAACACTTGCAGCGTACGACCTCAGCTATTTGCAGAATGTATTCCAGTCTCTGTCTTCCCTATAGGTTTTACCCTCTACAGGTCCATATAGGGCCTCAGAAGTTATTCCCTGATATGTTATCACATTTTTTATTATCCTGTCCCTTCATCTTGATAGTGTTTCTCATATGCTTCTCACTTCGCCGAATCAGCTGAGAAGCTCCTCCTGAATTTAATCTTATCACTCTTCCTAATTTTCGGTATCGTACTGAAGCACTACAACGCCAACGCTTTGATTCTCTTCTGCTCAAGTTTCCCCACTGTCCATGAGTCTCTAACATACAATGCTGTGCTCCAAACATACACCCTTCCTAATACTGAGGCCGATGTTTCATACTAGCAAATTTCTCTTGGTCAGGAATGCCTCCTTGCCTATGGTAACTTGCTTCTTACATCATCCCTGCTTCGTTAGTCATCTGTTATGTTGCTACCAACGTAGGAGAATTTAATTTCGTCTTCTTCGTGACCGCCAATTTTTAATGTTAAATTTCTCTCTACTCTCATTTTTCCTACTTCCTATTACTTTTGTCTTCCTTCGATGTGCCCTCAGCACATATTCTGAACCCATTACACTATTCATTCCATTCAGTAGATCTTGTAAATCTTCTCCACTTTTACGGAGGATAGCTGCATCAGCAGCTAATCTTTGATGGCACTTCACTCTACATTTTAATTCGACTCTTGAACCTAACGTTTATTTCCATTATTGCTTCTTCAGTTTATAGTTGAACAGTAGGGGCGAAAGACTACATCGCTGTCTTACACACTTTTCAATCTGAGCACTTCGTCCTTAGTCATCCATTGTTATCGTCCCTCTTGGTTCTTGGACAGATGGTATATTACCCATCTGTCCCTAAAATTTGCTCTCACTTTTCTCAGTCTTTTTAACACTTTGGACCATTTTACGTTGCTGGACGCTTTTCCAGATCGACTGATCCTACGAAATGTCTTGACTACTCCTTCTATTACCAAGAGTAACAACAGGAATGCATCTCTAGCACCCTCATCTTTCCGAGAGCCAAACTGATCGTCATCTACGAGATGCTTATTTTTCAATCAAAAGTGCAGCTTGTGGCAGTCTTCAGTGGTAGGATATGGGGAAGTACGTAGTCAATCTACAAAGGAGATAGCTTACATCTTTCATCTCCCTTTACGTATTGAATTACCTGTTCAATAGCCTCGTATAGTTCATTTATTCATATTCTGCTTGTGGCGTCGGCATAAATACCCGACCTATTTTTGGCGGTGTTGATTTGTAGTCGATCCTGATTACAACCCTATCACTGAACTGTTCATGGTATCAAACTGTATACTGAACGTATACTGAATGTATACAAAGAAGAACAGCACGAATAGTCACGGAGTTGTTTTAGTTAATAGTAGAGCGTCACGAAATTGTTGATGAGCATACACCGGGGATACATAAAAATAGATGCCAACTATACAACGACTGCCTACTTACAAAGTCTGAACAATAGGTACTGAGGATGTGATGCTTCCATCAGAAACGTCGTCGCGAACAGGACGAGCTGCCGCTGCCAATGCAGCAGTAGGCAGCATCTACTGGGATTACAGGTAGCCCACATGGGAATGAACAGCTGGCGACATGAATTTAATCATATATATAAACTTTAAAAATTGAGAAAAACAGTCTCGAACACAATCGTAGGCAGTGGCGGTGATCGGATCGGGTGTTTTACCTCCAAGAACGTCAACTGTTCGTGGAGATACAACATCCGCTCCATTCATCGTCACTGCCTATTATCATAGTATGAGGACATGAAGACGGTCAGAAACTGACCGAAACTGGTTGACAACAAAAAAAACTTTTTGCGATCGAGACTGTTTGTGTCCATTTTTAAAGTAATTTTTGCCAGAGCGCTGTTTTCCACGACAAATGTTCTCAAAAACGGTATTTATAAACGTTAACAATTTACAAAGCAGTACTCATGGAAATTATCAATATTGCAGGACTGGACCAGCTGGTCAAATGGGGAACCGAAATGAGGCTCTTTTCAAACTCTGTCAGGTGCTGATGAAGCTGCGTCGCACGAGGATGTGGTATTTACGTGTTCTTTACAGTGATCACTCGACATCTGACACTGTTCGCGTCGCTTAAACACGCATGAAAGGTCTGGTAGCAACACTAAACACGAACAACACGATTGTGGTCTGGTGGTTGTTCTACCAGCCACAGAGAATTGGAATTCTAATGGTTCCAATGGTTCTGAGCACAATGGTACCTAATTTCTGAGGTCATCAGTCCCCTAGAACTTAGAACTACTTAAACCTAACTAACCTAAGGACATCACACACATCCATCCCTGAGGCAGGATTCGAAACTGCGACCTTAGCGGTCGCGCGGTTCCAGACTGTAGCCCCTAGAACCGCTCGGCCACCCCGACCGGCCAGAACTGGAATTCTAATCATTTGCAGAGGCGCCGGTGCTGTATGCATGTACGGAGCTGCAGTTATATTGATATCAAACCGTGTTTTTTGGGTGATTCAATTTTTTTCTCAATCAGTGAGCGAATATTTTCTTTTCTTCTCTTTTGTGATGCGATGATGCCGATTCCATGACTGTTCATCGCCGCAGGTCTTCATGGCTAGAAAATGCTACTCACTTTTGCAAGGTGCAGGTTCAACAAAAATCGTCTACATGTACGCGAAGTACTACGTAAGACGTTCCTATCAAATCTTATTAAAAAAAAAAAAAAATACTATGAGACACTGGTGTATTCGGTTTTCGGTATCATATAAAGCAAATCAGTAAGTTTATTGTATTTTCTTCAAGCTATTATTTTGTTTAGTTTAAAATGTTAAGTAACTACCTGAAGTTACAGAAACTCAGTACAGCCCAGTGTTCGTTGTGGTAGGCCTAAACGAAATCATCCACTGCTATCCGAAGAACCTTCCGATGTCAATTTCAAAGGAACCCAGCAGACATTAAGAGGGTTAAGGCTTGGCATGACAAGTTGCTATTCACGGGCATTGTAAACAGACAGGCAGGCTCTAGGACAAGATATACGACTGATGAAGTGGCAGAGCAGATCAGACCTTCCAATGAAGCCAATCAAAGTCAGTCGCCGAGCATCACAAGAGCTAAAAATGCCATCCGCAACAGTTCACAAGGTGCTGTATAAACTAATTCGCTTGCACACTTACGAAGTTCAAATTGTACAAACATTGAAACGAAACGACCAGCAGCTTCTCCACAAATTTGCAATTGAGATGATGAGCTTTGATCAGGAAAAACACTAGCTATCTAGGAAATCTGACGAAACAACCTTCCACAAACGTGGGAAGGTTACTAGGCAAAACATTCGCGTCTGGGGTTCCGAAATTCCCCACGGTTTTCGAGAACATGGCAGCGACATAAAAAAAATGAATGTGTAGTGTGCCATGATGAACGACAACATAACCGAATCATTTTCCTCCATAGGGCAAACAGTAACAGCAACACTTGTCCGCGAAAGACATGGGTCCCAAGTTCGAGTCTCGGTCCGGCACACAGTTTTAATCTGCCAGGAAGTTTCATATCAGCGCACACTCCGCTGCAGAGTGAAAATCTCATTCTAGTAACAGGAACAGTTTATCTGGATATGCTTGAGCAATGTACTGTTCCTCAACTTCTTCCCCTTCAGCTAAATTCGATCTTCCAGCAGGATGCAGCACCACCACTCTGTAGTTTACATATTCGTAACTTCCTGGATCGAATATTTCGACAGCGATGGATAGGACGTGGCCCTCGCGATCTACACCTACATCTATGTACATATTCTGCGGGTCACACTGTGGTGAACGGCCGTGTATACCTTGCATTACCTCGAGTCATTCCCCTTCCTGTTCCACTCGCAAATGGAACGAGGGATAAACGACTGTCTATATGCTTCCGTATAAGCCTTAATCTCTCTCGGCTTACGTTCGTGGTCCTTACACGAATGAGGTGTCGGCAGTAGAATCGTTCTGTTGTTAGCTTCAAATACCGATTCTCTAAATCATCTCAATATTCTTTCGAGAAAACATCGTCGTCTACCCTCAGTTGATTCCCATTTCAGTTCACGAACCATCTCTGTATTACTCGGTTCTTGATAGAACGTAAGGGGAAAAAAGTACATCAGCTTGCCCCTATACTGTTTCGAAGTCTCCCTTTAGTCCAACCAGGTAGGGATCTAAAACATCCTGGTAGTACTCAAGAATGGATCGCACTAGCGTTTTTCTAGTGTTGTATACGCGGTCTCCTTTATAGAGGAGCTACATTTTCCTGAAATTATCTCAATATACTGAAGCTGACTATCCGTCTTTGCTTCTACCGTCCTTACGCGCTTGTTTCATTTCCAGTCGCTGTGTCAACATCTCATCACCAGTGCTGTATTAGAACCTTTCAGGGTCATTTTTCCTACTCATCGGCATTACTTTTGGACCAAACTGCCATTCATCACATGAAATTTTGTTCGAGTGATTTTGTATCCTCCGACAGTCAATCAACGACGACACGTACACTATAGCGTCACACCCAAACCGTTCCATATTGCTGCGCACGCTTTCCTCCAAAACATTTATGTGTACAGGGTGATTCGGCGATGACATCGTAAACTTTCAGAGATGATAGAGAAGGGTAAACGTGTCAATTGTGAGGTAAGGAACCCTAGTCCGGAAATGGCCAAGTCGAAAGTTCTGATTCTTCTGAAAGTAGAGCTCTTTGCGAGGAGGAAATAAGGGCCTAACAACCAAAAAATGTCTAGCAAATGTGGGCTCTGAAGTGAATATCTTAAGAGCTGTGAGCATTTATTCAACTGAAGAGATCTGTTTCACAGTAGCTAAGATGAACAAGTGTTCGTAGCTGTTAATGTATACAGTTGAGAGCACAGCCGGCCGCGGTGGTCTAGCGGTTCTAGGCGCTCAGTCCGGAACCGCGGGACTGCTACGGTCGCAGGTTCGAATCCTGCCTCGGGCATGGATGTGTGTGATGTTCTTAGGTTAGTTAGGTTTAAGTAGTTCTGAGTTCTAGGGGACTGATGACCACAGATGTTAAGTCCCATAGTGCTCAGAGCCATTTTTTTGAGAGCACAACTTCGTTGGATATTTTTTTCTTGTTTTCATCCATGGTACCTCCTCCGAAAATGTGGAAGGCAGTGAGCTGGCGGCAGAAGAAGTACACTATCACGGATACCAGAACGATGTTCGCTTATACTTTTCGACTTGGTCCTTTCCAGACAAGGGTCATTACCTCAGACTGATACATTTGTTCTCCTCCACCATCCCAGAAAGTTTATAACATCGTCTCTGAACCTTCCAGTAGATAGATTAAAAAAGAGATAATAAGAGCGGTCCAGTCACACTTATCTGGAGCATTCCTAATGATACGCTGGTCTCTGATGAACACTTGCCATCGAGGATAACGTGCTGTGGCCTATTACGTAAGAAGTCTTCGAGCCAGTCACATACATGGGAACCGTATTCGTATTATCGGACCTTCTTATAGAATCTGCAGTTGGGCACTGTTCGAACGCTTTCGGGAAATCTAGGAACCTGGAATATTCCTGTTGCCCTTCATCCATAGTTCAAAGCATATCATGTGAGAAAATGGCAAGCTGAGTTTCGCACGAGCGGTGCTTTCTAAATCCCTGGACGTTCAGTAAAGGGTCAGTGCCGAATTGGGATTCCATCCGTATCTGGCGGCTTATTTGTTGTTCATTTACGGAAGGAAAAAAAACATGAGTACAGTGGAGCGCAGTTTAGTAGGGCATTCAAGAAGAGACAAGATGGTGGAAATCGGGAAGAGGAAGAAGAAGATGAAAAAGACTCATTATCTTCGATATCCGGAACCGCTCTCAGGCAAAATTGCGAGCCTACTCGAAAAATCCAACATAAAAACCGTCTTCCGACCCACGCCGAAGACGAAAGAGTGACTTGGTTCTGCGAAAGATCCACTAAGAGTGAACGTACCGAGAATACACATCACTGCCTGCGAACGTGCCCAACAGTGCATTCGGCAAACGCAGCGCTGTATTTAGAAACGCTGCGAGGAGCACATCAGGCACTTGCGTCTTGTACACACAGGAAATTTAGCGATGGAAGAGCATAGCCTCAAGGAATACCACACTTTTGACTGTCAAAAGAACAAGGTGCTTTGGCGAGCAAGCGGCTATTGTGACAGCGTCGTAATGGAATTTATTGAAACATGCGTTCGCAACAATCCCGTCAACAGAGACCAAGGATATCAGCTAAGTGCGACATGGAATCCGGAGTTAGAGGCAGTTCAACGAGTGCTCGCTCGACCAGACGTGGCCGGAATGCCCACAAAGAGATGCGAACGGAGCATCCGCTACCCCCACCATTGCAGCCTCGCTTCCCTCGCCGCCGGCCTGTTGGACAGTACACTGAAGCCCCTATCCACTTGGAGGGGCACTCCATTAGTGTAAACATCACGGTATCCGCATATTCGACACTTCGACAGAAGGTGATGAATATGACACTCGTCGAAACGTCACCGTATTTTAACGCTGCCACTCGGCTGGAAAAAAAAATGGTTCAAATGGCTCTGAGCACTATCTGACTTAACATCTGAGGTCATCAGTCCCCTAGAACTTAGAACTACTTAAACCTAACTAACCTAAGGACATCACACACATCCATGCCCGAGGCAGAATTCGAACCTGCGACCGTAGCAGTCGCGCGGTTCCGGACTGAAGCGCCTAGAACCGCTCGGCCACCACAGGCCGGCTCGGCTGGAAACCCGGAGGCTTTTCACCAACAGTATACGCCAGTGGGAACCTACATTCACAGTTCTTTTCTTAATTGCATTGGAAAAAAATGGCTCTGAGCACTATGGGACTCAACTGCTGTGGTCATCAGTCCCCTAGAACTTAGAACTACTTAAACCTAACTAATCTAAGGACATTCACACACATCCATGCCCGAGGCAGGATTCGAACCTGCGACCGTAGCAGTCCCACGGTTCCGGACTGCGCGCCTAGAACCGCGAGACCACCGCGGCCGGCAATTGCATTGGAAACCAGGGGAGTTTCATGTGGGCACCCGGTAGTGTCAGTAATCTTACAAGGAACCTAAGATCATACTGCAGCCCTGTACGCCTTTCATAGCACACGCGGAGGCACTTAAGCCAGCAATCATACTTCCTGTGCTCCATACTCGAATGTAATGCATAGAAACCTTACTACGCGGTACATTGCGTAGCAGCCTATGCCGAGAAATTCGTTGTGGGCATTTAAGCACTCAAACTTCCTGTGCTCCAAAAGCGAATGTAAGGCATAGAAACCTTAATACGTGGTACAATGCGTAGAAACCGTTGCCGACAAATTCATTGTGGTCACCTTCCTGTGGATGTAGAAATGGAATATCTTCATCTCCATCTTCTTAAAGAAACGAAATAGATTCAAAATCGTCGCCAGCACGCCGCTTGCAGTCCCCGCCCATCTGCGGTAACAGTTAACTGCGCGGGGCGCTCATCCCACCCACTGTGCGAGTGTCCCGGGGCTGCTTGGCGCCTCAGTATCTGGCACAGACAGCACTATCTCCACCCCTGCTCTGCGAGGCACCCCACGCAGCCTCCTGCACAGATACGGGGATCGCCCTGGACGTCTGGTGGCGGCTACCCTAGGGGAAATCAGCCCACCGCCTGATTCGTGCTGCCTGGCTGTGCCTCCGCGGGGTGCGCCACCGCCGCCGCCACCGCCGCCCACAACAAGTAGTAGGCTCCTTCTCTGATTCGAGCCACAAAACACGCTGCTTGGAAGCTGTTTTTCTTGAAATGATAGCTCCACAACCGCACAATTGTTTTTTTTTTTAATTATTTCATTCTTCGCTACTAGTTCCGTGCCCCCACTCTGGAGCGCTCCTGTGTAAGCAAATAAGTAAGTAATAAAATAAAATAAAACTAGAGACTGAGTATTAGTATAAGGGTATATATTTTGGTAAATACCTGCGAAATGCAACTCGCTCTTTTTTCACATGATATCTTGCGAACCATGGATGAAGGGTATCAGACGGATTCCATATTCCTTGACTTCCGGAAAGCGTTTGACTCGGTGCCCGACTGCAAATGGCTCTGAGCACTATGGGACTTAACATCTGTGGTCATCAGTCCCCTAGAACGTAGAACTACTTAAACCTAACTAACCTAAGGACATCACACACATCCATGCCCGAGGCAGGATTCGAACCTGCGACCGTAGCAGTCCCGCGGTTCCGGACTGAGCGCCTAGAGCCGCTAGACCACCGCGGCCGGCCCGACTGCAGACTCCTAACTAAGGTACGAGCATATGGGAGTGGTTCCCAAGTATGTGAGTGGCTCGAAGACTTCTTAAGTAATAGAACCCAGTACGTTGTCTCGATGGTGAGTGTTCATCGGAGGTGAGGGAAGTGTGGTAGGTCCGCTGTTGTTTTCTATCTACATAAATGATCCTTTGGATAGGGTGGATAGCAATGTGCGGCTGTTTGCTGATGTGTAGTGTACGGGAAGGTGTCGCCGTTGAGTGACTGTAGGAGGATACAAGATCACTTGGACAGGATTTGTGATTGGTGTAAAGAATTGCAGCTAATTTTAAATATAGATAAATGTAAATTAATGCAGATGAATAGGAAAAAGAATCGCGTAATGTTTGAATACTCCATCAGTAGTGTAGCGCTTGACACAGTCACGTCGATTAAATATTTGGGTATAACATTGCAGAGCGATATGAAGTGGGACAAGCATGTAATGGAAGTTGTGGGGAAGGCGGATAGTCGTCTTCGGTTCATTGGTAGAATTTTGGGAAGGTGTGGTTCATCTGTAAAGGAGACCGCTTATAAAACACTAATATGACCTATTCTTGAGTACTCCTCGAGCGTTTGGGATCCCTATCCGGTCGGATTGAGGGAGGACATAAAAACAATTCCGAGGCGGGCTGCTAGATTTGTTACTGGTAGGTTTGATCATCACGCGAGTGTTACGGAAATGCTTCAGGAACTCGGGTGGGAGAATCTAGAGGAAAGGAGGCGTTCTTTTCGTGAATCGCTACCGAGGAAATTTAGAGAACCAGCATTTGAGGTTGACTGCAGTACAATTTTACTGCCGCCAACTTATATTTCGCGGAAAGACCACAATGATAAGATAAGAGAGATTTGGGCTAGTACAGAGGCATATAGGCAGTCAGTTTTCCCTCGTTCTGTTTGGGAGTGGAACAGGGAGAGAAGATGCTAGTTGTGGTACGAGGTATCCTCCGCCACGCACCGTATGGTGGATTGCGGAGAACGTATGTAGATGTAGATGCAGATGTAGATGTAGATGTAGATGTAAATTATTATACTGCCATTAATATAGAATGAGGGGACAAAATTCATGGGGTTTCTTCTAATACCCTGTTGGACCACCTTTTGCCAGGCATAGTGTAGCAACTCGACGTGGCATGGCTCAACAAGTAGTTGGAAGTCATCTGAAAAAATATTGAGCCATATTGCTTCTATAGCTGTCCATAATTGCGAAAATATTGGCCTCGCTATTATAACCCATAAATGTTCAATGGGATTCATGTCGGGCTATCTGGTTGACCAGATCATTCGCTCGAACTGTCCAGAATCTCCTTCAAACCAGTCGCAAACAACTATGGCCTGGTGACATGGCTCATTGGCGTCAATAAAAATTCCATCCTTGTTTGGGAACTGAAATTCATGGACGGCTGCAAATGGTCTTCTAGTAGCCGAACATAAGCAATTTTATTTAATGATCGATTAATTTGGACCAGAGGACCCAGCCCATTCCATGTAACACAGCCCAACACCACTGTGGAGCCACCACAAGATTGCACAGTGCCTTGTTGACAACTTGGGTCCATGGCTTCGCTGGGTTTGCGCCACACTCGAACCCTAGCATCAGTTCTTACCAACAGAGACCGGGCCTCATCTGACCAGGCCATGGTTTTCGATACGTCTAGGATCCAACCAATATGGTCAAGAGCCCAGGAGAGGCACTACAGGCGATGCCATGTAGTTAGCAAAGATACTCACGTCTGTCGTTCGCTGCCGTAGCCCGTTAATGCCGAATTTCGCTGCACTTTTCTGGCGGATAGGTTCATAGTACATCGTACGTCCCACATTGATTTCTGCTGTTATTTCAGGTAGTATTGCGTGTCTGTCAGTACTGACAACTCTGTGCAAATGCCGCTGTTCTGGGTCGTTAAGTGAAGCCAGTCGGCCACATCGTTCTCCGCGGCGAGAGGTAATGCCTGTAATGCGGTGTTCTCAGCACACTCTTCTCACTGTGGGTCGCTTAATATTGAATTCCCTAACAACTTTAGGAACGGAATTTCGACTCTGTCTAGCTTCAACCACCATTCCTGTTTCCTAGTTTGTTAATTCCATTCGTGAGGCCATAATCAGGTCGGGAACCTGACGACAAATGACAACTCCGCCAATGCACTGCCCTTTTATACCTTGTGTATGCGAAACAACCGCCATCTGTATACATACTTATCGATATTCCACGACTTTTGTTATCTCAGTGTAATATGCGGCGGTTTACAGTAGGTCAGTAGAGATGGAGAGAGATGCATAGTGTAGACTGGTGCGGTTCTAAGACCCCCACCCAGTCGTTAGTTGACCAGTGCGGTGTGGCAGCAGAAGACAGCAAAAGGAATGCCTAAGCTTTAAATTCCGCGTTTAGCAAATCAGTCACATGGGATAGTCGTTTGACAATCGCACAGACTCCCGCATGGACAACGCAGTAATAAGTCTCAGTGGCGTAGAAAATAATTTCAAGAGTTGAAAACAAATAACTCGCCAGGTCTGAGTGGAGTCCGAGTTCGGTGTTACAAAGAGTCCTATACAGTATTGGCACCTTATTTAGCTTGCATTTTTTGCACGGCACGAAGTCCCAAGCGACTGACAGAAAGCACAGGTGAATCCTTATACAAAAAAGGTAAAAGAACGGACCCACAAAATTGCAGACCAATATACTTAACACAGGTTTCGTGCAGAATTCTTGAACATGTTCTAAGTCGAATATAATACGTTTCGTATGAGATGGAGAAGCTCCTGTCCGCGAATCAGCACAGTCTGAGAAAGCATTGCTCGTTAGAAACTCAGATTGCCCTTTTCTCAGATGATATCCTGCGAACCATGGACGAAGAGCAACAGGCCGATCCCATATTTCTAGATTTCCGAGACCGTTTTGACACGGTGCCCCAGTGCAGACTGTTAACTAAGGTATGACACATGGAATAAGTTCTCAGATACATGAGTTGCGCATCTCAATTAATAGAACCCAGCACATTGTCTTCGATAGCGAGTGTTCATCAGAGAGAAGGGTGTCATCAAGTGTAGCCTTGGGAAGTTTGTTAGGACCGCTATTATCTTCCATACACATAAATGATCTGGCGGACGGAGTGGGCTGCAATCTGTGGTTGTTTGCTGATGATGCTTCGCTGCACTTGAAAGTGATGTAAAATGTAAAATGTAAAATGTAAAAAATGTAAGTTAATGGAGATGAGTAGCAAAAACAAACCCGTAACGTTCGAATACAGCATTAGTTGTGTCCTACTTGACACAGTCACGTCAGTTAAATATCTGGGCGCAACACTGCAAAGCGATATGAACTGGAACGATCACGTGTATATTGTGGAAGGGAAGGCGAATGGTCGATTTCGGTTTATTGGAAGAATTATGGCAAAGTGGGGTTCATCTGCAAAGGAGACCGCATCTTGGACCTTAGTGGGACCTATTCTTGACTACTGCTCGAGCATTTGAGATAGGATTAAAGGAAGACATCGAGGAAAATCAGATGCGGGTTGCTAGATTTGTTACCGATAAGTTCGAACAAAAAGCAAGCTATAGAAATGCGTCAGGAACTCAACTGGGAATCCTTGGAGGGAAGGTGACGTTGTTTTCGAGGAGCATTCATGAAAAAATTTAGGGAGCTGGCATTTGAAGGTGATTGTAGAACGATTCGGTTACCGCCAACTTACATTTCACTTCAGAATCACCAAGATTAGTCACGAGAAATTAAGGATCATAGGAGGCATAAAGACATTCGTTTTTCCCTTGCTATGTTTGGGAGTGGAACAGGAAATAAAATGCCTAGCGATGGTATGGGATACCATGTCCCACCCATCCCCCGTACGGTGGCTTGCCGAGTATGTATATAGCTGTAGATGTAGAATGTGGAAAGCTGTGTCAAACCAGCCTTCGGACTGGAGGCCTCAGTAACAGTAACGCATAATAGAACGTTAATGTCTACAAAGCATAAATGTAGTTAGTTTCCAGGTCGGTACGTGATTTTTTTACCCAAATAGCTTTACTTCGTCACTGGAATAAAATAAGTGAGAAGCACTTCAAGGAACGGAAACTACAAAAAAGGAACAACGGAAATAACCATACAATCTACATAAAATGTCTAGTTAACATCTTCTTCAGATGCAAATGCAGATAACATCAAGTACAGTCGGACAGTATGGTTTGTAAGACACTGGTGTACCATGTACCAAGAATGAGATCCGGAACAATACTGTCAAACATTCAGATACATGCAAAGGTCTATCGGTGCTATGTAAGCCATTGCGTCATGCGGAATGAAGGAAGAATACTCTTCAAAACTGCGTCATCGTAAATAGAACTCGGTTACACAGTTTAGTACTACAGTTACATAATTTAGTACTACGTAGTGTGATTATCACAATTTTAATGTAAATTGCACAGTAAGGGAAAGTGATATCGTTCAGTGACTGTAGGAGATTATAAACCAACGAAGAACAATATTTCATCTTGCTTCTTTACATTTAACAAGTCTTTAAGGAAATTATTCGACTGAAATAGGGAATAGACAACAGATATCGTTAGTTACCAGTCTCAGGTTGAGCACAGAAGGCTGAAATTCGCTGCGCTGTACTTCGCGTCATTAGCATTCACAGAATAGTTGTGGCACGTTTTAGACAGGTTATCAGTTGCTGACTAAGTAATAGGATTACACAAGTAAAATAATATATTGCATGAAAAGTCCTAAGAAAATGATGAATCCACAATTAGCCGAAAATATGTTGTAATTTTTGTTTATTCCAAAAAAAAAAAAAACACATTCTAACAGAAAGACACTTTAGAAGGGAATACTTTTGCATGAACCAAATATTCATACTTTAAATAAAACTCACTCCACGCATTTTAGTCTGTCACTTCGTAAAAGAGAAAGGAAAGGTTAAAATAATGCCAGGGCCAGGTTTTAGTGGAAATGCAAACAATATTTTATCAGTAGTAATGACGTCGGTATAAATCTGTACTCACTGTCAATATTACATTTGTCAGGTACAACAGTGCTATTTTTTTCGCATCAGGTCTTTAGGCAGTTAACAAGTTATAATATAAATTGCAAAGTATGGGAATAGCATATGAACGAGACACATCCATCGTAATTTTGCGTGACTAGGGCAGAGACATACATTGTTGTTTTGTATCTGCAAGTTGCACTAGAGTACATCTACAATTTTTGTAAAAGGCCCCATGTTTTGAACAACAAGTTGACTGTAAGAGAAAAGGATAACAGCGAGATGAAAACGACGATCTTCGGGTCTATACAACCACTTCCCAAGTGAGTCAAAAGTCAGTTTTAGAGATCAATATATTGGAGAACTCGAACATTTTCAGGTACGTTACAGCGAAAGATATTGGAGTACGGTTCGATGCAAGATCGGAATACCTGCGAAGCGAATTTCCATCTCCGACATTTCTAGTACAACTCCATGGAAACCTTGGTTAGAACGGAGGGAATGAAGTAATCTTAATTTGTTGCTGTGATAATACTTTCTCAGTCAAATATATGTCAAGCTATTGTGAACCATGTAATTGTCAGTGCTGGTGAAAGTCGAGGACTTACTCCAAATGTAAAAATGTGCATTTGGTTGATTGTTTGTCACTTTCAATCTCATACCTAGGTCTGACAATAGATCATTGTAGGCCTCAGTTCCTGAAATGGAAGGGATTGCCCATTCCATTATTTGCTGGATAATCAAGGGAAACCTAGCGAATATCTTGGTCACAATAAGGGAATTGTAGCTATTTTTGTTTGGGCTACAGCTGGCAAAATTGCTCGGAATAAGGAACTTGCTGCAATTGTAATTTATTTGAGCTACAGATGGCTGTGTCGTTAGTGTGTTTAAGTTATGGATTAAAGATTTAAATTTGATGTAAATACCAGCGAGAGCGAAGGTGTTATTTTCCACCAGTAAGAACAGAAGGAATAATTAAATGAGTATTATTATAAGACATGATTGCTTTTAATGTTTAAGCAAATTTTTAAATATATTTACATGAGTTTCCTGTAACTCTTTCTGAATTGATGCTGACATTCTCTTTGCTTCTGGAGATAGTTTAAAAGCATAAGTATGTTAGCTTCGTAACTATACCATTTTACACTCGAGAAAACAGGAAAATTAGTTTTACATGTTAGCGTTTTTCTAGTAGCAACAGCATAATCACAGAGTGATGAAGAGACTGCAGCAGTTTAACTAATGAGCAATGAGAAAAAATACGCACGATGCATGAAACATGAAAGATATAATTAACTTTTTATGTGTGCCCAGTATAAACAGCGTCATAGTGATCCAGTTACTACCGCGCTAAAGCGGCTCACGAAAAACCTGTATTTAAGTTACAAAAAATGATTTGTTTTATTGGTACATGTTCATCCAGAATGATTATAGCTGACTGAATTTAGGAAAAAATATTTCCCGTAGTTCTCGCGGGTAGTACGGCTGTGCATTAAGACTCTTAAGAAAAAGCAACGGAAAGCGATCTGACATTGAGGTATGCAAATTAACCTTCTGCAGTTCTTTCACTAGTGCGGAAAATCCCGCGCCACAAGTTATTCAAGTTTCAACGCGTATGTCTCGCCTTGTGATCGCTGTGTGAAAGTTATCACACAGTGTGATATCAGACATGACGATAAGTGTCGTGACGACCTATAAAAGCATGATAAATGGGAAATAAACTCTGTAAAGTTAGACTACTGGACTACATTTTCAATACATCTTAAAATACCACTTAAGGCTTTCAAAGAAAAGATTCCAGACTGGTCAAAAACAACAACAAATGAGAATTTTTGTTACAAGTATCCCACTTTAGTTATCTAGTATGTGATATTTGTTTTAACTATGACAAAGACATTTAGGAAACGTTAACAAATTTCTAGCTATCTGCGGAACAATTCATGAGCTCTGGGAAGAAAAATAAGAAAATAAACACAAATGAAATTCTATAAAATTATTCCTACACCTACCCTTGTATACTGATTCAACTCATGAAAAACAGCAAAATAAGGAAAGTATAATATACTACCACATACGGATAAGCCATTGCTTTTGTTACCAAAAGTCTCAAAAATTTCTTGACTGATTTACCTCACATTTTTGCACGATAGTCTTAATATACAGAGGGGAAACGTTGTTAGCAAAAATCTTGGAAAGTTCTTGACTGATTTACTTCAAATATTTACTTCCTGGCAGATTAAAACTGTGTGCCCGACCGAGACTCGAACTCACAGTTTTAATCTGCCAGGAAGTTTCATATCAGCGCACACTCCGCTGCAGAGTGAAAATCTCATTCTGGAAACATCCCCCAGGCTGTGGCTAAGCCATGTCTCCGCTGTATCCTTTCTTTCAGGAGTGCAGTTCTGCAAGGTTCGCAGGAGAGCTTCTGTAAAGTTTGGAAGGTAGGAGACGAGATACTGGCAGAAGTAAAGCTGTGAGTACCGGGCGTGAGTCGTGCTTCGGTAGCTCAGATGGTAGAGCACTTGCCCGCGGAAGGCAAAGATCCCGAGTTCGAGTCTCGGTCGGGCACACAGTTTTAATCTGCCAGGAAGTTTCAGTTTCCTGGTTGTTTGTTGCTGTGTTACCTGCTTTGTAAACACATAGCTGTCAGTCACTTTGTTAAGCTATAGCGCATGAACGCCACTTGGTATTTTCATTATCCTTTCGCTCACCTAAGCCACAGACTTGGTCACCTTTTTCGCTGAGATTATTCATTTTAACTTTCCTGTGAGGGCAATTAAAGAGAGAAGATTTTTGTAAACGTTATGCAATACTAACCAGCGGGACAGTGCTCCTATCGGAGCACAATAAAGGCGAATATGCTCCTGTTTTTAAGATCCTGACTAAAAAGTTGGGTAGCAGCTGCCTCATTCTACCTTCCTCAGCACTTTTAAAAAAATTTCCAAAATTTTGGCATGCGAACCTATTCGCGCTCTTTTTAACATGCCACTCACCTCTAACTCCCACAAGCTACCCTAACTATAGCTCCCTCACGCCAACTGGTCCATCTCTGTTTTTAAGTCGCTCACACCCGTCCGGTGCCACTTTCTCATTCTCACTCACTCATTCAGGCCAACTCAATGTCATTATCTCGTTTGTGTCTCCCTAACTATCATTGTCCCTTGTCTCACAGCCAAGGTCTTCTTCGCCCTGTCCTACTAATAATGTCTTTTCTCACTGTCACTGTTTCCCTCTTGTCTATCTTACTGCTACTATTTCATTCATTCCTTTCCACCGCTGCTGTCTCTTCTCATTATCTCTCTCTTCCTCATTGTCATTGTCATAGATTCTGTCTCTCATTATCACTGGCTCTCACCCACTTCTACTTTCTACTTCTTTTCATTCCTCGCACATTGCCATTGTCTCCTCTACAACCGATGTCCACTACCTCCCAGTATTTATTACCTTTCCGTCTCTCTCCAAATGCTACCGTCTCCTCCTCTCTCACCAGAAAAACGCGCAGATATTTCCGCATGCCCAACTTTTTTAATAGTTTTTTAAAAGCGCTGAGGAAAGTAGAATGAGACAGCTGGTGCCTCACTTTCCAGTCAATCTTTTAATAAACAGGAGCATATTCGCCGTTTTCGTGCTCCGAAAGGATTATTTTCCCACTGGTTCCCTTATTTTCCCTGCCACAGCAGAGAATGTCACTCATATGGAAAGAGTTTTACCAGTCAGTAAAATTTTGATAGTCTACTAACGTAAAATTGAGAAAATGCAAAACTATACAATTTTACACCTCAAAGCGTATTTTACATGCCCAACAAGTATATTACTTTTCAACCTGTGTACCTCAGAAACGTATAAAGATGTCAAGAAAATTTTGAAGACTGCTCGAGACAGGGATCTTAGGAATATATTGTAGAAATTACAGCCATTTGTTGTGCGTAGCCACCTTGGAATCCTCGGCTCTGCTTCGGTACCCAGAAACCATGTTTTTGGGGTGTTTCTCGATAACGGATAAAGAGATTGGAAAACAGGAAGATGGCACTTCTAGATCAGTGCCTAGAGAATATACCATTAAAATTTGAGCAATTTACTGCCGTTATTTATTATTTACATTTCGCCTCATACCGGATTTTAGTCCGTATTTTCCGTGAACAAGTGTACAAATCAGGCAATCTTGAACCTCTGTTTCTCGAAATCGGATAAGATATCAAGAAAACTTTCAAGGCTGTTTGAGATTGCGATCTTAGGAATGTTTCGTAAACATTTCAGTCATATTCTAAGCATAGCCGTCTTGGAATCCGCGGCTCTGCCTTGGTACCCAAAAACCATGTTTACCGGGTTTGCTAAGGAAGCGCCCGTGAACTAAATGGTGTCTCCATGAGCTCCTTAAGGTGCACCCTCGATCACATCTAAAGCGAAAAGAACCAACCGATTTTCTCAGTTTGCCTAGACTGGGGATGTATGTAATATTCCAATTTTGACCGCGTTCTGTACTATAATTACAGTATGATGATCCTGCCACTGCTTATACAAATGGGCCTTAGTCCAACGGATATCCAGAACACTCTGCCCTTCCATTCTGTCACAAATAAAATCCGAGTTATGAGCCGCGGAGAAATCTCGTTTGCCCGCATCTCGTGGTCGTGCGGTAGCGTTCTCGCTTCCCACCCCCGGGTTCCCGGGTTCGATTCCCGGCGGGGTCAGGGATTTTCTCTGTCTCGTGATGGCTGGGTGTTGTGTGGTGTCCTTAGGTTAGTTAGGTTTAACTAGTTCTAAGTTCTAGGGGACTTATGACCACAGCAGTTGAGTCCCATAGTGCTCAGAGCCATTTGAACCATTTGAAGAAATCTCGTTCCTATGCGCGGCGTTTAGGAACTGTTAGGTAGGGCATGGTGTCACGTGTGTAACGATTACATTTACAATTAGATCTATACTTGACCCTTAAATACACAGAATTCTCGTTGTTAGGAGTTCAGATATACAGGGTTATTACAAATGATTGAAGCGATTTCACAGCTCTATAATAACTTTATTATTTGAGATATTTTCACAATGCTTTGCACACACATACAAAAACTCAAAAAGTTATTTTTAGGCATTCACAAATGTTCGATATGTGCCCCTTTAGTGATTCGGCAGACATCAAGCCGATAATCAAGTTCCTCCCACACTCGGCGCAGCATGTCTCCATCAATGAGTTCGAAAGCATCGTTGATTCGAGCTCGCAGTTCTGGCACGTTTCTTGGTAGAGGAGGTTTAAAGACTGAATCTTTCACATAACCCCACAGAAAGAAATCGCATGGGGTTAAGTCGGGAGAGCGTGGAGGTCATGACATAAATTGTTGATCATGATCTCCACCACGACCGATCCATCGGTTTTCCAATTTCCTGTTTAAGAAATGCTTCTGCTTTAGCATATTCCGTAAGATTTTCCAAACCGTCGGCTGTGGTACGTTTAGCTCCCTGCTTGCTTTATTCGTCGACTTCCGCGGGCTACGCATGAAACTTGCCCGCACGCGTTCAACCGTTTCTTCGCTCACTGCAGGCCGACCCGTTGATTTCCCCTTACACAGGCATCCAGAAGCTTTAAACTGCGCATACCATCGCCGAATGGAGTTAACAGTTGGTGGATCTTTGTTGAACTTCGTCCTGAAGTGTCGTTGCACTGTTATGATTGATGTGAGTGCATTTCAAGCACGACATACGCTTTCTCGTCTCCTGTCGCCATTTTGTCTCACTGCGCTCTCGAGCGCTCTGGCGGCAGCAACCTGAAGTGCGGCCTCAGCCGAACAAAACTTTATGAGTTTTTCTACGTATCTGTAGTGTGTCGTGCCCATATGTCAATGAATGGAGCTACAGTGAATTTATGAAATCGCTTCAATCATTTGTAATAGCCCTGTACAAAATTATTGAATTGTTAATTTTATGCTATTACAATTGACAATATTTATGGATTTACACCACCATCAATCTTCAATTTTCGTAAGTGCAAGAAGTATGGATTTTACTCAAAATTTTGTAGGTCATTTCGGAGCCCAATTTGTGGCTGTTTCCGGCCGATAGATCAGTCGTGTCTCGTATCAGTTTGTGCCTTTTGACTCCATTCGATCACTGTGGTATGTTGTAAGCAGTTATCATTTAAATCCTGTAGTTGTATAAATACAAAGTTACTACAGCTGTAGAAGTCCAAGCTTCTTATGTGAAAGAGCGTAATAGTTTAAAATTATATCATTAGTGGTCAACATATGGAACTCGTCATATCTTTCTTTAGGGGTTGTACTACAAAGCCATATGAAGGAAGGAAGGAACATTAGATTTAACGTTCCGTCGACATCGAGGTCATAAGAGAAGGAGCGCAAGTTTGGATTGTGTCAAGGATGGGGGAAGACATCGGCCATGCCCTGTCGATGGAACCATCTCCGCGTTTGCCTGAAGCAATTTAGGTAATCACGGAAAACCTAAATCTTGATGGCTTACGCGGGTTTGAACAATCGTCCTCCAGAATGCGAGTCCTGTCTGATAACCACCGCACCACCTCGCTCGGTAGGAAGCCATATGAAATGGGACGAACATGTAAAAAAAAAGCGAATGGAACACCTCAATTTGTGGGAAGGGGTCTGGGAGAGTACACCATATCTGGAAGCGAGATCACCTGCAGCAAGCCAGTTCTCCAGGAGTCCTTATCAAACAGGCACGACATCAAAACATCGAACAAATTCAGAGCATCGCTGTCAGGTTCGTAGTACTTCGGTGTAGCCCTTATAAAAGTTACATGGAGATGGTCGGGGAACTTAGCGGAAACTTCGGGAAGACAGGAACGCTGTTTTCTCGATACCATACTGAGTAAATGTAGAGAAGAGTATTTTAGATAGACTTTGAGACTGTTCCGCTGACTGTACCGTCTAGCCTTAGCATACGAGAGATTCGGAGCGTTCATAGGAATATAGACAGTTATCTCGTTCCATACTCCAATGGAACTAGGGAGGAGGTCACAACATTTGCACGCAATACCACCACCATTCACTGCATAGTGACTTCTGACGTATGCGTGTAGATGTTTATTCTCTAAGTCACACGTGATGAGAAAAATCGGAATTTTGTCGTAATGAGCTAACATAGTTGCCGTTGTATTCTTTGGCCGTTCTGGTAACAGGAACTACGGCAGCAGTTGCATACGGTTAGCAGATCTCAGGTGCTGTTCCCCCGAAGTTTATCTGCTCTTTTCCTTCCGAGATCGATGAGAGTCGGCGTTCGATTTGTTTCAATAGCGAGAACAATTTAGCTACTGCGTTCGCTCACAGTGCTACTTCTCGTGTTGATTTAAATTCTCGGTGGCTCACCATTAACTAAATCTGACAAGTTCACTTTCTTTTATTGCGCATTAAATTCCTGTTTTAAGATAACAGATATTATGTTACAGATGTTGCGATTCTTCTGTCTAATTTCTCGTATTTACTAGGGCTGTTGACAAAATATTAGTATATCGATATTTTTACAAAAAGTTCCGATATTTATCAGCGATGTCCATCTCCCGATATATCGATATGAGGATGTCAAAATGGCAATATCGGGTGCTAATACTGTTTTCAGAATTTTCGCCTACAACTTTTTGAGTTTTAATCACTTACAATCATTCTCTTTGACTGGGTGAAGCAAGTATATTTGAGAAAAAAATAGGGCTAAGCTACAGGGAGAGACGGGTAATACACAGTATGTACAAATGCCAAGAAGGAATAATAAGAGTGGACGACCAAGAACGCTTTTCCCCTACTGTCCAATCTGTATATCGAAGAATCAATTTTGGAAATAAATGAAGAGTTCGGGAGTGGAATTAAAATTAAAAGTGAAAGGATATCAATGATATCAATCGCTGATGACATTGCTGTCCTGAGTGAAAGTGAAGAAGAATTACATAATCTGCTAAATGTAATGAACAATCTAATGAGTACAAATATGGACTGCAGTAAAATCGAAGGAAGACGAAAGTAATAAGAATACTGCTAAGAACGGCGAGAAACTTAGCATCAGGATTAATGATCACGAAGTAGATGTAGTAGTTTGCCAGCAAGGCTAGGACGGAGCAAGGAGGATATCAAAAGCAGACTAGCACTGCCAAAAAGGGCTTTAATGGCCAAGAAAAGTCTGCTACTATCAAACATAGATTTTAATTTCAGGAAGAAATTTCTGAGAATTTACCTTTGGAGCACAGCATTGTATGCTAGTGAAACTTGGGCTGTGGAAAAACCGCAACAGAAGACAATTGAAGCATTTGAGATGTGATGCTACAGGCGAATGTTGAAAATGAGGTGGGCTGATGAGGTAAGGAATGAGGAGGTTCTGCGCAGAATCGGAGGGGAAAGGAATATGTGGAAAACACTGACAAGGAGAAAGATAGTAGGACGTCTTTTAAGACGCAAGGGAATGACTTCCAAGGTACTAGAGGGAGCTGTATAGAGCAAAAACTGTAGAGGAAGGCAGGGATTGGAATACTGGAAATCCAGCAAATAATTGAGAACGTAGCTAGCAATTGCTACTCGGAGATGAAGAGGTTGCCACAGGAGAGTAATTCGTGGCGAGCCGCATCAAACCAATCACAAGTCTAACGACCTGAAAAAAGTGACTATAAAAGTACACAGTAATGTGATTTTGTTCCAATTATATTCTGAAGCTGGCTTCTCCGACCCCAGGTTCCCTACCTCCAATTATTCAGTGGAGCGTCTTCTGTGCCCTGTTAAATTTTCTCACGCTGTTACGGAAACATCCTGTAGAAGGAGTGAAGGACACAACGGCAGTGTTAGAACAAGACAGGAACTTGGTGGCATTGGAACATACTTGACAGTGACACATCAGTGCTAGGCAGAGGGAGAAGGATACAATGCCAGTGGTAGAGGAGTAAACGTGCGGAGAAAGTGGAAGTGCCATAGTGCCAGTGATAATGAGAGACAGAGTCTAAGACAATCACAACGAGGAAGAGAGTGATAGCGACAGAAGTGACAGCAGCAGTGGTAACATATAAATGAGATAGTAGGAGTAAGAGAGAGAGCACGAATGAAGCTGTTACATTTAGAGAAGAAAGTAGTAGTAGGAGAGAACGAAGGATGCTGGGGCTGTGAAACAGAACTCACTGTCACGTATACACAAAGAGACGTATGAGTGAGTGCGAATGAGCAAGTAGGAGTAAGGAACTAATGGTTGTGAGGGTGTAACGGTAGGCGAGCTCGTGGGAGTGAGGTGTCAGCTGCGTGATAAAAAGAGCGTGAATATATTCGCATGCCAAAATTTTGGCCAAATTTTTATAGATCGTGAGGAAGGTAGATTAATACAGCCGGTATCCACCTTTTTTCAGATTCTTTTAAAACTGTAGCATATTGGCCCTCTTTGTCCTGTGATGGAAGCATTTCTCCGCTGGTATTAATCCTAGGTGGAAAAAAATTGTATTATCCTTCACTAAGTTTACTTTGGCTGTGGACTCAAACCTAAGTAAAAGTGGATTGCCATAAATATGTGGGCTTTAAACTTTACTATCTGAAACCTGGTTTTATTGAATATACAGGGTGTTTCAAAAATGACCGGTATATTTGAAACGGCAATAAAAACTAAACGAGCAGCGATAGAAATACACCGTTTGTTGCAATATGCTTGGGACAACAGTACATTTTCAGGCGGACAAACTTTCGAAATTACAGTAGTTACAATTTTCAACAACAGATGGCGCTGCAGTCTGGGAAACTCTATAGTACGATATTTTCCACATATCCATCATGCGTAGCAATAATATGGCGTAGTCTCTGAATGAAATTACCCGAAACCTTTGACAACGTGTCTGGCGGAATGGCTTCACATGCTGATGAGATGTACTGCTTCAGCTGTTCAATTTTTTCTGGATTCTGGCGGTACACCTGGTCTTTCAAGTGTCCCCACAGAAAGAAGTCACAGGGGTTCATGTCTGGCGAATAGGGAGGCCAATCCACGCCGCCTCCTGTATGTTTCGGTTAGCCCAAAGCAATCACACGATCATCGAAATATTCATTCAGGAAATTAAAGACGTCGTCCGTGCGATGTGGCCGGGCACCATCTTGCATAAACCACGAGGTGTTCGCAGTGTCGTCTAAGGCAGTTTGTACCGCCACAAATTCACGAAGAATGTCCAGATAGCGTGATGCAGTAATCGTTTCGGATCTGAAAAATGGGCCAATGATTCCTTTGGAAGAAATGGCTGCCCAGACCAGTACTTTTTGAGGATGCAGGGACAATGGGACTGCAACATGGGGCTTTTCGGTTCCGCATATGCGCCAGTTCTGTTTATTGACGAAGCCGTCCAGGTAAAAATAAGCTTCGTCAGTAAACCAAATGCTGCCCACATGCATATCGCCGTCATCAATCCTGTGCACTATATCGTTAGCGAATGTCTCTCGTGCAGCAATGGTAGCGGCGCTGAGGGGTTGCCGCGTTTGAATTTTGTATGGATAGAGGTGTAAACTCTGGCGCATGAGACGATACGTGGACGTTGGCGTCATTTGGACCGCAGCTGCAACGCAGCGAACGGAAACCCGAGGCCGCTGCTGGATCACCTGCTGCACTAGCTGCGCGTTGCCCTCTGTGGTTGCTGTACGCGGTCGCCCTACCTTTCCAGCACGTTCATCCGTCACGTTCCCAGTCTGTTGAAATTTTTCAAACAGATCCTTTATTGTATCGCTTTTCGGTCCTTTGGTTACATTAAACCTCCGTTGAATACTTCGTCTTGTTGCAACAACACTGTGTTCTAGGCGGTGGAATTCCAACACCAGAAAAATCCTCTGTTCTAAGGAATAAACCATGTTGTCTACAGCACACTTGCACGTTGTGAACAGCACACGCTTACAGCAGAAAGACGACGTACAGAATGGCGCACCCACAGACTGTCTTCTATATCTTTCACATCACTTGCAGCGCCATCTGTTGTTGAAAATTGTAACTACTGTAATTTCGAAAGTTTGTCCGCCTGAAAATGTACTGTTGTCCCAAGCATATTGCAACAAACGGTGTATTTCTATCGCTGCTCGTTTAGTTTTTATTGCCATTTCAAATATACCGGTCATTTTTGAAACACCCTGTAGTTAAATGGAGACGTACCCCATATCGTGCATTCCTTTGTTCAAAAATGGCTCTGAGCACTATGGGACTTAACAGCTGTGGTCATCAGTCCCCTAGAACTTGGAACTACTTAAACCTAACTAACCTAAGGACTTCACACACATCCATGCCCGAGGCAGGATTCGAACCTGCGACCGTAGCAGTCGCGCGGTTCCGGACTGAATGCCTAGAACCGCTCGGCCACCACGGCCGTCCATTCCTTTGTCATATACCCTTTTAACAAAATGTAAAAATGATCCCCCGCGGCAAGAGCGGTGTAGTGAGAAGCAGGTGGAAACATGTCCAGGAAACAGGCGGAAATACGAAGAAGGTACTGCCGAGTACGGCCGACTGCGCTGACAACGCACCCTCATAGCTTACAGTGCGGGCATCAGTTGTCACGGTGGCTCTTCCCTTAACACGCTTTCTCTCTCTCCCGCGCCAGCGCCTCCGCTTCTGGAATTTCTTCCGGAGATGACGGTTTGGAGGTTACTCGAACGGATATTCAGCGAAAGCGCGCGGTGAGGGGGGCCTCGTGGAGACGCAAGCCTTTGGCTGGATAATAATCTGTGCGAATCCTGTTTTCCTTTCGGAGGGCGGGCAGACGAAAGTGGAATATAAGCTGTGGGCGCGCCGGCGAGTTTTGCGGAGTGGATGATACAGCTGGGAGATGTGCCCTCCTTCAGCAGTCGTCAGGACTGCCACGGGATGATGCGGTGGTTGGGGAAGGGCGAGGGGGGGGGGGGAATTGGGAGGGGGGGGAGAGGGGATAGCGAGTGCAGCACAGCCACTGTGCGGGTTCCAGCGTTCCAGGAAGAGACTCGACAGACCCGTATCCACGGACGCGTCGCTATCTGCGCATGCGCTTGTTATTTTTACGCCTCGCTCTCCCGACGCTGCCGATGCTATCGCTCTTCCGCGAGGCCGGCTCTCGTCGCTGCGGTTTCACCCTGCGTGTGTGTCTCCTCTCACTGCTCTCACGTATCGCCGGCACGACCACGCACAAACATTCTCCTTCAGTACTTTATCTATTCTTTTCACTTTACGTCTTTCTACTCGAAGATAATCACTATCATCTGCAAGGATTAGGCCTTGTGGCCAGTTCCGCTACAAAACTGCACTTGCCATCTCTTTAAGCAACGTCCAACGTTTCTCTTTCCTCTTCGGTTGTACAGTTTGTTTCAATAATAATATAGGAATTACAAAGTATTGTGTTGTCAGATCTGTCGATCGCTGCGCAACAGCTCGGTTGTTGCCGGCCGGAGTGGCCGAGCGGTTCTAGGCGCTACAGTCTGGAACTTTGCAGCCGCTACGGTCGCAGGTTCGAATCCTGCCTCGGTCATGCATGTGTGTGATGTCCTTAGGTTTGTTAGGTTAAGTAGTTCTAAGTTCTAGGGGACTGATTACCTCAGAAGTTGAGTCCCATAGTGCTCAGAGCCATTTCAACCAGCTCGGTTGTTGGAGGAACGAGTACACTGTCTAGTTTATACAAAAGAGAAAATCGGTATGAAGACGTGGATATTTATAGGAAAACTGTCACCGTAGGTTGGCTGGATGTTTGATTTGGGGGAGGGGACCAAATAGAAGGTCATCGGTCCCTTCGTATTGCGGAAGAACGTCGGCCGTGGCTTTTTGAAGGAACCATCCGGGCATTTGCCTAAATCGATTTAGGGAAATCACGGAGAACCTAAATGAGAATGGCCTAGTGCGGGTTTGAACCGTCCTCCCGAATGCGAGTCCAGTGCGCTAACCACTGCGCTACCTCTCTCGGTCTGAACCAGTTGAGCGCGCTGTATATGCAACAGTAGGAGATCCAGTACACTGACAAAAGCAGTCAAATGGTATCACATTTGATCTCAGTTGTTGTTGTTGTGGTCTTCAGTCCTGAGACTGGTTTGATGCAGCTCTCCATGCTACTCTATCCTGTGCAAGCTTCTTCATCTCCCAGTACCTACTGCAACCTACAGCCTTCTGAATCTGTTTGGTGTATTCATCTCTCGGTCTCCCTCTACGATTTTTACCCTCCACGCTGCCCTCCAATACTAAATTGATGATCCCTTGATCCCTCAGAACATGTCCTACCAACCGATCCCTTCTTCTAGTCAAGTTGTGCCACAAACTTCTCTTCTCCCCAATCCTATTCAATACCTCATCATTAGTTACGTGATCTACCCACCTTATCTTCAGGATTCTTCTGTAGCACCACATTTCGAAAGCTTCTATTCTCTTCTTGTCCAAACTAGTTATCGTCCATGTTTCACTTCCATACACGGCTACACTCCATACAAATACTTTCAGAAACGACTTCCTGACACTTAAATCTATACTCGATGTTAACAAATTTCTCTTCTTCAGAAACGATTTCCTTGCCATTGCCAGTCTACATTTTATATCCTCTCTACTTCGACCATCATCAGTTATTTTACTCCCTAAATAGCAAAACTTCTTTACTACTTTAAGTGTCTCATTTCCTAATCTAATTCCCTCAGCATCACCCGATTTAATTTGACTACATTCCATTATCCTCGTTTTGCTTTTGTTGATGTTCATCTTATATCCTCCTTTCAAGACACTGTCTATTCCGTTCAACTGCTCTTCCAAGTCCTTTGATCTCAATAGTACAGTATATAACCAGACATCAACGATTCACGTGGTAGAAAGGCAGTTGGCTATGTGCGATATTTGTGTACGTGTACATGCCTTTCCCGCAGGTAGGAAACAGACACTATTAGTGGCAGTGTCTATTATGTACATAAACCATGATTGTAGCATAGCCACGCGGAAAACTGTTAGCATGCAATGAAAATGAAAAAATAGGCGCGTAGAAGGAAATGAACACTCTAATCATGAAGTCAACAAGAAGTTGAACCTCTCAAGTACATGGTATGTAACCTGGTAAGATTCGGCGTACGATATGGACAGAACGTAAAATATGGGCAAAGTAAAAAGTTATCTGAGGTACCGAAACGGTTACTTTTGCGCAAAACAAGGGCGACAAACTGTTACGTTTCTAAACTCTTGCTGTTCTAGCATCCAAACAGAAACAGGCTAGATTGTAGTTTGCTGAAAAATATGTGTCATGGATTTGCGAATCGGATAAAGTGATTTTTAGTGATGAGAAGAATTTAGATGGGCGGAATGGATTTCGGTATCATTGGCATGATCTGAGAACAGAACAACACGTAATAATGAACAGAAATTTTAGTTGTGGATGTGTTATGATTTGTGTAGAATGCTGCACTTAAAGTAAACCACGCATTGCTTGGATGATACACAGAGATGCATGAGAAAATTTAATTAGTATATATGAAGTCCTAGGGATCAAGAAGATAATGCATTTGTGCAGGTTTTCGCACAACAGAAAATGGTTTTAAGATAAAAATAACGATGTCTAGCCCTGGCCTGCACGTAGCCTGGATTTTAATCCCATGGAAAACCTCTGGGAAATACTTGCAAAACCTGTTTATCGCATTGGGAGGCTGCTTGATGCCGTATGTGAGCTGAAAAGAGCGATGCGAGAAGCGTGTGCGACAATTTCACTGCAAGAACTACTAACCCTAACAAAATATATGCCGAAGAGAGTTTTTGAGGTAACTATGAAGAATGGAAGTTGGACAAAGTTCTAACACTGCAATAACACAACAGGACAGTGAATGCATTTATACCAGTTTCCATCTAGGAAAACCGAACGCCCTATTTTGTTATCAGTGTATAAAGAGACTGTGTAATTGTGCCATGATTGTTGATGTCTTATATGTATCTCTTACTTTCATAATAAATTCGATACTCGTACGCTTCAGACATTGTGCATTAATATTGTAGACACTGTCTGTTACTTTTGTAGGAACCCTGTCTTTACACCGGTTTCCACTGCTGCATTCATTGCCGCTAGATGCCGGTCGTATTCAGTCTGCTTGGTAGCCGTTACATGTTGCAAAATGGCTACTCAACAGAAGAAATAATTTTGTGTTCTAGAACTCAAGTGTAATTCGGTGATTAAAGTGCAAAGACGTTTCAAATTGAATTTCCAGACTGATCCTCTAAAAGAATGGACATTCGTAGATGGTATCGGCATGTTGCAGAGACAGGATGTGTACGTAAAGAAAAAAGTCCTATTCGCCTTCGTGTCTCCGACGAGAACGCCGCACATATTCAAACCGCTTTCCAACGTAGTCCTACAACATCAAGTCGTGGTGCCAGTCGAGATTTGTAACAATTTGACATGTTTCGGAGCGTCGGTTGGTTATAAAGCTGTGCAAGTTAAAGCTGTTACAGGCTCTACGTCATGACGACAAACGCAAACGTGTAGCATTTCCTGATGAGTTTCAGAATGCTGCTGACAGTAATAACACTTTCCAACAACGCATCATATTGAGTGATAAAGCGACTTTCCACCTTAGTGGGAAAGTAAACAAACACAGTGTTAAATTTGGGTTACGGAACCCACATGCAGACGCTGAACATGTAAGTATAAGATTCACCCAAATTAAATGTTTTTTTTGTTTTGTATCCCACGCATCTGGTTACAGCTCTTTCTTCTCTGATGGAAACACGATTACTGGTCTGCAGTATCTTGCTATGTAACTGAACTAGTTTTTCCTAGGTTGAACGAAGATTACTTCACTTTTCGAAAAGACGGGGCACCCCTTCAAAGGAGACACCGAGTGCTTGACTATCTCAATGTAACTCTTCCGAGACGCTGGATTGGCCGTCGAATAGCAGGCGACAAGCTTTTCCCAGCTGGCCACCCAGGTCAACAGATTTGACGCCCTGTGACTTCTTCCTGTTTGACTTCAGCAAAGACAACCTTTATGCATCCAACACTAGAATAGAACATAGTAGAGTTTATCAAGCGGATCCCTACTGCCCCAACATCAATGACGATGGACATGGTTACCTGCATATGGGAGGAATTCAAGTATCGATGTGATGTTTTTTGTACCACTGGTGGAGGACATATTGAACATCTATAATCTATACTTGAAACTTTCGTAAATATGTGTCCCAAGTTTCATAGTTGTTTGTCTTGCAATTTAATAAATATATGCGTTCGAAATACGTACATTCCTTTTGAAACAAGTGTTTATAAGTGATAGTCAAATGAAAATGAGTCAGTAAACTGTTTATTATTTAAAAAATATTCACCATCACTGTTACTACATTATCCTAATGCTAGACAAAGCGGTCAATGCCTTCATAGAAAAATATTTGCCGTTGCCTACGGAATCATGGGTATGCGCTGGCGTGCACCTCTTCGAAGCAAATCTACGGTCACAAATGTCTTTCTTCAGGACTACAAACATATAGAGAGATCGAGAATGCATGGAGGATGTGGAAGGGCTTCACAGTGAGACATCTGCTGCGTAGTTGAAACAAGCATAGAAACATGTGGCAGGTCATCACACTGCCTGAGCGTTTGAACTTGCTTGCGCACTTCAGTTCTTGGATAATGTCCACGTACTGCAGAACGTTAATTGTGGCGCCTTGTTGTAAGGCGTCGTGGTCTCCTTACCTTCATTGCTTACATATTCCGCCCTCAGAATCATATTGGGCACATCAAGACGCTTCATTCGAACCCAAACTCGATAAGATAAAGTCAATGTTGTATCAATTCATGTAAACGATATGCCAATAACAAGTGCGTACACCGTGGGTGAAATACTCGAGGCTGGCGTACACACATACATTCCAGACACGACGGTCACAGGAGCTTTTAGTTCGAGAGAGGCAACCGCACGCCAGGAGGCCATTCCAAACCTATCTACGTCGCCTGTAGAGCAGACAGCGTTTGGCTTAAAAGCTAATTCCGCTAAATTGTGTAGGAGCAGCCAGCCTACGCATTCTTTACACATAGCACGCAGTTTCAGAGCTGTTCACAGGGGGACAGCAAACGCCAAACGCCGATGCTACAGATTTCCGGATTGGTCGCCTTAGGCGAAACGTCATTCTCACGTTTTAGAAGAGCAATGCTGATTGTCAGACGATATTTCTGACGCCTTGAGCTGAAGGAGTAATGGAAGAGACCGAAAGATATACCCCTTCACGTTTGGCGTGGAGAGGGGCCGTTCCGTTGTCGCTCTTGGAGCGAGAACATGTAACGAGAGCGTGCGCGCTCGTACACTGCTGGCCACCGTAAATGCAACACCCTGAAGGAAGCATCCGAATCAAGTGAAATTTACACCATGAGTTTGCAGCGATGAGATATGCAACTGATTAGAATTTCAGCGCAGACGCCACCTCATAGCGCCATTTAAGGCTTGGCGATTTCGACGAGTGTACGTTCGGCACGTGTGTTTACCTTGTGGTTGTTTCACAAGACGATCAGTTATGCCTCGTAGACAACAGCGAACATCTTTTGATCAAGTATCCGAGTTCGACAGAGGAAGGATAGTGGCTTACCGAGATTGTGGATTATCATACAGAGAAATCGCTAGTCGTGTTGGACGAAACCAAACAACTGTAATGCGGATATGTGACCGTTGGATGCATGAGGGTACGACGGACCGACGTGGTCGATCGCATTCACCTCGGTGCACCACTGCACGTGCTGATAGGCAAATTGTGCGCATGGCAGTGACGGATCGCTCAGTGACATCCCGAACCATAGCACAGCACATTGCGTCTGTAACGCATCATCCAGTGTCTGCGCGTACCATCGCCGTTTACAGCAGAGTTATCTGTCCGCAAGACGTCCATTGCTTCGTCTACCACTGACGCAGAACCCCAGACGTCTCCGTCGCCAATGGTGTGATGACAGACGGATGTGGACGGCAGAATGGAATGACGTTGTCTTTACTGACGAGGCACGCTTCTGTCTGCAGCACCACGATGGTCGGATTCGAGTGTGGAGACACCGTGGAGAGAGGACGCTGGACAGCTGCATTATGCACCGCCACACTGGTCTTGCACCGGGTATTATGGTATGGGGCGGTATTGGATATTACTCTCGCACGCCTCTAGTACGTATTGCCGGTACTTTAAATAGCCGGCGCTACATATCCGAGGTGCTGGAGCCAGTTGTCCTTCCTTACGTTCAGGGCTCGGCCACAGCCATATTTCAACATGATAATGCGCGACCACACGTGGCACGCATTGTCCAAAGGTTCTTCGTCAATAACCAGACTGAATTGCTTCCCTGGCCGGTTGGCTCTCCGCATCTTTCGCCGATAGAAAACATGTGGTCCATGGTTGCTCAACGAGTGACCCAGATGACATCCCCAGCTGCCACACCAGATGATCTTTGGTAACGTGTGGAAGCTGCTTGGGCTGCTGTACCCCAGGAACACATCCAACGACTCTTTGACTCAATGCCGAGACGTGTGGCAGCGGTGATCTCCAACAATGGCGGCTACTCTGGCTACTGATTCTGGCAGGACCCACATGTCACAGACGTCTGTAAACGTAATCATTTGATACTTGGTCAACATGTTATCTACAAAATAAATTTTGTTGTGCTACCTCTTGTCTTTCTTGGTGTTGCATTTACGGTGGCCAGCAGTGTACACGTACTCAAAGAGCGAGGAACAAGTCGCTCCTCACAAGGGAACCTCCCCATCGCACCCCCCTCAGATTTAATTATAAGTTGGCACAGTGGATAGGCCTTGAAAAACTAAACACAGATCAATCGAGAAAACAGGAAGAAGTTGTGTGGAACTAGGAAAATATAAGCAAAATATACAAAGTGAGTAGTCCATGCGTTAGATAGGCAACATCAAGGAAAGTGTAAGCTCAGGAGCGTCGTGGCCCGTGGTTAGCGTGAGCAGCTGCGAAATGAGAGGTCATTCATTCAAGTCTTTCCTCGGGTGAAAAGTTTACTTTCTTTATTTTCGCTAAGTTATGATCTGTCTGTTCGTTCATTGACGTCACTGTTCACTGTAATAAGTATAGTGTCTGTGTTTTGCGGTGCGGTCGCAAAACTGTGCGATTAGTAGATGAAAGGACGTGCCTCTCCAATGGGAACCGAAAACATTTGATCGCAAGGTCATAGGTCAACCGATTCCTCCACAGAGAAACACGTCTGATATGTTCTATACGACACTGGTGACGGCATGTGGGTCACATGACAGGAATATGTTGTCGACCCACTTACCTTGTACACTTGGCGAATGGGTAAAAAGATTCTTCTACCTTGCCCAATTTAGGTTTTCTTGTGCATGTGATAATCACTCCCAAAAAAGTGATGAAAACATAAGCGTTTGCCACATAAACTGAAAATAGAAACTTAAAATTTTACCCAAGGGAAGGCTTGAACCAAGGACCTCTCGCTCCGCAGCTGCGCACGCTAACCACAGGACCACGGCACTCCTAATCTTGTTCCTTCCTTGTTGTTGCCTATCTTACGCATGGACTACTCAGTTTGTATATTTTGCTTATATTTTCATAGTTCCACACAACTTCTTCCTGTTTTCTCGATTGATCTGTGTTCAGTTTTTCAAGGCCTATCCACTGTGCCAACTTACAACTAAATCTGAGGGGGGTGCGATGGGGAGGTCCCCTTGTCAGTACTCCACTGGGAGAGCACCTGTGTCGAGAGCGAATTGGAGTGCAACTCTATATTGAGTCCTTGCGATTAAGCATTGTTCGTTGTGTCGGCAGCCACTTATTGTGCGGTGTGAACGGACAGAGTTGTAGTTAAACGCCTGCGAGCGAATTTTTGAGTGGCATCGCGGTAGACTGGTTATCTGACCGGTGTACCACGCCAATAGTTAGACTAGGGGCGAATAGGAGTCCTTGACTTCATCAAGACGTAGGGAGAGTTTGACTGGTCAGGGTCAATCCAGATAGAATGAGAGTTATCTTATTTGTCAGCAGCGAGCGACGCAGACAGCAGTCATCGCAGCTTACGGTATTGTACGCTACAGCTCTTGCGAGCCCCATATTTCCTCCACAACAATACACTTCATTGCATTTCACACGCGACAGCCTTGACCGTACCTAGGAACGCTCTAACGGATAATTATTCAAGTTGAGTAGGTGCGTCTCTCAGCCATTCTGCCAAGTCAATAACAATCTTAAACTTTGTATTGAAATTTCATTAGCGAATCATATCCTTAAGAAGTAACTTCATATTCCGAAAAGAACCAGGAAATAACGTGCTCAGTTCATAACTAAAAGTGCCATTGTGATTTATCAGAATTTTTGCAAAATAATTAATAAATTTCGTTAGTTTCATGTTTTTCTTACACTAACTAGCACTACTCCAGTACCCAAGAATCCCTCTAGTTACGTAAAAAATTTTGTGAATTTTTGTGTCATTTCCTTACAGCGGACGATTCCAGAAGACATTTATTGCTGAACGTTTTTCAGGCATTTCTCTTTAGAACGTTAGGAGCGTCTGTCTGACTTCTGTAGTAGTGTGGGGGTGGAAATTGCACCTTGCAGGAGCCACAGGGTAAAAGGGTACATCCGTTGCGCAGAGTGACAGAATAGCAACCCCACACGCTCACAGTGTTCCAGAAAGTCAATGAGCAGCGGAACTTTGCAGTCATTAAGACTTTCTCGGAGGTGGAGTGCCTTTTGTTGCGACTACAGTGCAGAAGTTTCGCTGGGAAGCCCTTACAGATTTTCCACATAGCCCGACGTCTCCCCATGCGATTTCCATATTTTTGGAGCCCTGCAGGAAGGCATTCGTAGCCGTCGATTTCTTCGGCTAAGGAGGAGCGTGCCTATTCAAAATTTTGGATCCGTAGGCAGCCGCAAACATTGTTCCATGGAGGCTCTGCCTAGCACTGAGATAAATGTTTTAACAGTTAAGGCGATTACTTTTGAGGTAGTAAACACTTTTCTTACTTTTTCCCGTGTTTCCCGTTTTCATTTCACTGTCCCTTACAGTACTGCAGCTTTAGCTACTCTCACCTCTGTTGATTCAGTTTGTCGTAACTGATCTGATGTTAGGGTCCTCCAATTGCTGGCACACAGTACAAAGTCAAGGAGCAACTGCTTTGGCTCCCGGCCACGTTGTAGAAGTGGTGGTTAGCGGAGGGTAGCTCCTTTTGATGATTGCTTTCATTAGTTAACTTTGCATCTCAGAAAAGGAATAAAGTGTACCATAAAAATCAACAAAGATAAATAAAATAAAAATGTAACAGACCTACTAAGGAGACTGCCTACATTACGCTTGTCCGCCCTCTTTTAGGATACTGGTGCGGGGTGTGGGATCCTTACCAAATAGGACTGACCGAGTACATCGATAAAGTTCAAAGAAAGGCAGCACGTTTTGTGTTATGGCGAAATATGGGAGAGAGTGTCACAGAATTGATACAGGTTTTGGGCTGGAAATCATTAAAAGAAAGGCGTTTTTCGTTGCGACGGAATCTTCTCCCGAAATTCCATTCATCAACTTTCTCCTCCAAATGCGAAAACATTTTGTTGACAAGACCTACATAGGGAGGAACGATTATCACGATGAAATAAGGGAGATCAGAGCTCGTACAGAAAGATATAGGTGTTCATTCTTTCTGCGTGCTATACGAGATTGGAATAATAGAGAATTGTGAAGGCGGTTCGATGAACCCTCTTCCAGGCACTTAAATGTGATTTGCAGAGTATCCACGTAGATGTAGAAATAAAGTATTGGCTCCTTTATTCAGTTTATTTATTGTGGTTATTTCATACCATCTATAACTACAAGCACATTTACTTTTAGAATCACTTTAAATAAACAAATATACCCTCTCACGGTTTTTTACATTTTTTGTTGTAATTAGAAGTAAGATTGCTTCTTGAGATTCTCATGGCGGACTATAACTTAATGTCTCATGAAAAGCATCTATATTTACTCTTGCTGAATTTCAAGCAAGAAAAACTTGGCTCGCAGATTTTTGTAGATCCAAATACGACGAACACTTTCCCAGTAAATTTCTTCATAAACGCTAATATTTCAGTAGACAAAGATTTTGGTAGTCAACTAATATCGCACTGTTAAACATTTCCTTCAGAGTATGATCTGACTGCTTGCCAATAAGTTCAAGCTGCAGGTCCTCTGGTGCTCGGTATCGCAGTAACGGGATAAGAGAGCGAATTGAACTGAAGCTCAGTTTTCCTAATGACAAAACTTGCCTTCACTCGTTTGCCTTGCAAATGGAACTAATTTTGCTTCAAATGATTTTAGACACTTCCACATTTAATGTGTTAACATCTCCATTCCCTGGGATGTCACGTTTAGTTAATTAGTCCATTCTTTTTCTCAAAAATATCAGCTGCAAACATCATTTCGTGTTTATACTCCACACATACTAGTTTTGTATCAGTATCATGAGATATTTTCTTCGTGGCCAGAAGTGGAAGTCGGATTTCGTTCTACACCTTCCCCAGGCTGAACAGCCTTACAGTAAAGTACGTCTTCATACTGTGCATCCACATCCTCAAGGAAAATTCGGACTGTCGTTAGCGGAGTGCCTCTGCTCTGATTGTGTTCACCACATCATTTTTAATAATTTAAAAATATCTACAATTTTCCGTTAAAAGTTCTGTTCCCATCTGTTATAATGATAAGCACTGTGTTCCAGGACAACTCACTTAATACAATTAACAGAGCATTCAGCAAGTTCTAACCATCGGTTCTTTCTTTGATTCTAGGCCAAGTTGTTCCTCTCTGATGACGAAATTTTCATTAATGCAAGGTATGAAGAAAGATAATTGTGCATTGTTTTCGTTATCTGTGCTCTCATCAATTGCCAAAGAAGCCAAAAAATATCTGCTCACAGCCTTCAACTGTTTTGTGAGTTCGTCACTAATTTAGACTATCCGCCACTCTATTGTCCTTCTTGACAATGAAATGTTTTCAAACTTGCTTCTAACATCAGCATGCAGTACGCTCGGAGAGTCTATCACACACTGCTTAATAAACTCGCCATCCGAAAAAGGCTTGTTGCGTGTAATAACGTTATATAACCTACCATGAAACTTACATCTAAAGTGTTGATTACTTTTAAATAATGCTTTTTGCTTCTCCAGCCGTTTTGCACACTCTGTGGCTTTTAGTTTGCGCTCTTTCTTGGAATGGCAGTGTGGTGTCACTGCCAGACACCACACTTGCTAGGTGGTAGCTTTAAATCGGCCGAGTTCCATTAGTAAATGTCGGACCCGCGTGTCGCCACTGTCAGTGATCGCAGACCGAGCGCCACCACAAGACAGGTCTCGAGATACGGACTAGCACTCGCCCAGTTGTGCGGACGACGTAGCTAGCGATGCACACTGACGAAGCCTCGCTCATTTGCAGAGCAGATAGTTAGAATAGCCTTCAGCTAAGTCAATGGCTACGACCTAGCAAGGCGCCATTAGCAGTATATTGTCTGAAACCATAGTCTCACTTGTATCGTCAATAGCGATGTACAACAAGGATGGATTAAAGTTAAGTATTCCAGCAGCTACGTACTTTTCTTTATAGAATTCATTACGTATCCTGTTTCAGACCTATCTCTAGCCTGCGTGAGTTAGCGCGTGCCTTTCGGCTACTTCCGAGTGGCGTGGCTGTCTTGCTACGCCACAACAGTTGGCGACGAGGCTTAAAAGAGGATTTAGTGTTTGTATTAATTTGCTTGTGTCATGGCTTCGCCACAATCTCCAGATGTACTGTCCGAATTTTATCGCTTGGAGAATCAGCAGACGCAGGCGTTATTGGATGCCCTTGGACAGATCGTCCAGGGTCAACGTGCAATGCAAAACGATGCGGCAGCCGCCGCTTCACCGCTACCGCAGCCACAACATGCTGTTGCACCCCCGTTCCGGCCATTTGACCCGGCAATGGAAACCTGGACGGAGTGGTCACACCAATTTGGATTTCATCTCGCCGCCTACAGAATTCAAGGTAACGAGCGGCAGCCTCATTTATTGGTGTGTGTAGGGGTGCAAACATACCGTGTGATAGTGAAATTATTTCCCCGACGCGACGTAGCAACTCTGTCCTACGAAGAAATTTTGTCTGCATTAGATGCATATTTCAAGTAATCAGTCAATGTAGTTGCAAAACGGTATACGTTCTTTCGTACAAAGCGTACGGCCGGTCAGACTAATAGGGAGTGGGTTGCAACATTGCATGGCCTTACTAGGGATTGTGCTTTTGAGTGTGAATGTTGACTCCCTTATTCAGATACAATGGTATGTGATGCAATTGCACAGAACGTTTCTGATGTTCGTATACGGGAACAGATTTTGAAACTAGTTAATCCCTCCCTTCAACAAGTGATAGACATATTAGATAGGCAAGACACACTTGACTTTGCACAGGAATCATTTGAAACTTCGCCAGCCGTGTGTCACATTAACCAGCTCGCCGGGCGCGCTGCACGGAATGATAAACAGCCCTCGCGCTCGTCCGCTCAGCTGCAGCCTAGCTCTCCACGTGTGCCGCGTAAGGGAGCAAATGCAGTGAAATCATGCCCGCGGTGTGCGACTAGACATTCGCGTGAACATTGCCCGTCACGCCAAGCTATTTGCTTTTACTGTAATAAGAAAGGACATGTTCAAAGTGTTTGCCAGAAAAGGCTCCGATCAGCCAATCACAACCATTCCAGGCCCTTTGCTTCGCGCCGGAATCGAGCCACGAATACTCAAGCTCGTGAACCTTCGCCCATGGACATTCATGTAGTTAATTCCACTCCACCCAGTGCCACTCTCTCTAACAGTGACTGTGTGCATCCCACAAAAAGTGTGCGTCGACGTCGCCAGAAATCACGTCAATTCGCAAGTGATTCTGTACCAGTGTCTGTTCAAATTGCACCAGACAGTCGCTCTTGTCGTCAGCAGGCCAATAAACTTTTTGTCGACTTGGACATTCATGGCAACGTGTTCCCATTCCAGCTCGATACCGGAGCTGCAGTTTCACTAATCAATCACGACACGTACAAACAACTGGGCACACCTTCGTTGCGTGCCACACATGTTAAGCTCACTACATATTCGAGTCACACCATCCCTGTGTTAGGAGAGTGCAGCCTTCTTGCAACGTACAAGGGACAAACAAAACTTGTGTCATTTTACGTACTTCGTTCTTCTTCTGCAGTGAACTTGTTTGGTTTAGATTTATTTCAGTTGTTTAACTTGTCTATAGTAAATCATGTTCTATCAGTGAACCAGACTGAGCCTTCAGCCAGTGTTTCTAGTCTATGTGAAGAGTTTGCAGACATTTTTGCACCGGGCCTTGGTTGCGCTAAGAACTATAAAGCACATTTGGAACTGAAAGTAAACACGCAACCGAAATTTTACAGAGCGCGCAATGTTCCCCACGCATTGCGTGATGAGGTCGCAAGAACATTACACGATTTGGAATCACAAGGTGTCATTGAACGTGTGCAGGCTTCTCTCTGGGCATCACCCTTCGTAATTTTGCCAAAACCTTCCGGAAAATTGAGACTTTGTGTGGACTTCAAGGCAACAGTGAATCCACAATTAGTGATTGCAACTTTCCTTTACCCCGCCCAGAAGATCTTTTTGATAAACTGTGCCCGGGTAAATACTTTTCGAAATTGGACCTAGCGGATGCGAAAAAGATGGATCGCATGATCGCCCTATTGCCTTTGCGTCAAAATTGCTCTCGTCTGCGCAAAGAAATTATTCACAGATCGAGAAAGAAGCTTTGGCTCTCGTATTTGGTGTTACTAAGTTCTATGATTTCTTTTATGGTCGTCATTTTACCATCATCGCAGACCACAAACCTTTGACATCGCTTTTTCATCCGAACAAGCCTGTACCTCCACGTACAGCGCAGAAATTCATTCGCTGGTCTATTTTCCTCTCGCAGTACCGCTACGATATCTTGTATCGGTCCACTGCTAAGCACGGCAACGCCGATGCGATGTCCCGTTTGCCTGTTGCTGAGGATAAAGCGTTAGATTCTTCCGAACTTGCTTGCATGTTCATTGATTTGGAAACCGATAACGTGGTCGAATCGTTTCCGATTGATTTTTGTCGTGTAGCTACAGCCACAGCTGCTGACCCTGTCCTTGCTACCGTTCTGCGTTTTGTTGCTACGCAATGGCCCTTGTCAAAGTCGCAGATCGAGGATCCGCTGGTTCGCCGATTTTTTGCTCACAAGGAGAGACTTTTTGTACGACGTGGTGTTTTGTTGTTGCGTTCTGATAAAGATCAGTCCAGAGTCGTGGTCCCACGTTCGTTACAGTCCTCTGTCTTACGGCTTCTTCACCAATGACATTGGGGTATAGTGCGAACGAAACAACTTGCTCGTCAGCGCTGTACTTGGTTCGGAATCGATGCTGCGATTACGAATATGTGCTCTTCTTGCATGGCGTGTGCCGAACAACAATCCGCCCCGCCGCGGAAATTCTTTGCATGGCCGAAAGCCACTTCCCCTTGGCAACGCTAGCACATCGATTTTGCTGGTCCATTCTGGAATGCTCGATGGTTGGTTGTGGTCGATTCTTTCAGTAATTTTCCTTTTGTTGTCCGGATGTCTTCCACGACGTCTTCTGCCACCATCCAAGCGTTATCTGCTATCTTTTGCATTGAAGGTCTTCCACAGACTATTGTTTCCGACAATGGCCCACAATTCATGTCCGCAGAATTTCAGTCATTCTTCAAGGCCAATGGTATTCAACATTTGACATCCGCGCCGTTTTCGCCTCAGTCAAATGGTGCTGCTGAACGATTGGTCCGGACTTTCAAGTCACAGATGTTGAAGTTGAAAGAGTCGCATTCTCGGGAGGACGCGTTGTTGCTCTTTTTGTCTTCGTATCGCTCTCAGCCCCGAGATGGTCGCTCGCCGGCTGAGTTGCTCCACGGTCATCCTCATCGAACCTTGATGTCTTTGCTGCATCCGCGGCATCAGGTTCCAGTGCAGCAGCAGACTCCTGCTTTTGCTCCAGGCGACGTTGTTTTCTATCGCAACTATCGCGGTTCACAGCGTTGGCTCGCCGGGCGCATTCTTCGCTGCCTCGGCCGCGCGATGTATTTGGTTTTGGGGACCTCTGGTGAGGTGCGTCGGCATCTCAATCAGCTGCGCCTCTGTCGTCGCACGGGTTCTGCCGCTTCCCGTCTGCTTTCAGCGACGGTGCCGTCCGGTCAGCGCCCTGGGGACCCATCTACTGGCTCGCCTCATCCCCAGGTGTTACCGACGCTGCCTTCCATTTTGCCTCATGGCGACGCGCCGCCGCCGCCTGTTCTCCCGCCGGCGCCGCCTGTTCTCCTGCCGGCGCCGCCCGCAGTGGACGCGTCGCTGCAACCGCCTGGCGCCTCCCTGGGTCACGCGCCGCCGATCGCTTCCCGTGACCAGATGTCCTCCGCCATGGAACTCTTGCCCGCTCCGGACCAGATGTCGTCTTCGCCCGTCGGATGCCCCGACCACATGGAGGTCGACCCTTCGGCCCCTCCTGTCTCTCTACGGGCGCGTACACCGCATGTTGACGTGCACCCTGGACTAGGTTTTCAGGCGTTTCCTAGCTCCCCTCGGACCGAATGGCCGGGTGCGGGTGGCACAGCCTCGCCTGTTGTTCGGCTCCCCACCTCATCGCATACGTCAACATGGGGTCCTCCCCACGGCGGGCGGAAGCCTTATAACACGACCGTTCGCCGATTTGCGGGGGAGGAATGTGGTGTCACCGCCAGACACCACACTTGCTAGGTGGTAGCTTTAAATCGGCCGCGGTCCATTAGTACATGTCGGACCCGCGTGTCGCCACTGTCAGTGATCGCAGACCGAGCGCCACCACAAGGCAGGTCTTGAGATACGGACTAGCACTCGCCCAGTTGTGCGGTCGACGTAGCTAGCGATGCACACTGACGAAGCCTCGCTCATTTGCAGAGAAGATAGTTAGAATAGCCTTCAGCTAAGTCAATGGCTACGACCTAGCAAGGCGCCATTAGCAGTATATTGTCTGAAACTATAGTCTCACTTGTATCGTCAATAGCGATGTACAACAAGGATGGATTAAAGTTAAGTATTCCAGCAGCTACGTACTTTTCTTTATAGCATTCATTACGTATCCTGTTTCAGACCTATCTCTAGCCTGCGTGAGTTAGCGCGTGCCTTTCGGCTACTTCCGAGTGGCGTGGCTGTCTTGTTACGCCACAACAGGCAGCAACCAAATTCGCTATATTTTACTTCATTGCGTACTTTCTGACTGTGCTTCTTAGATACGGCTATCATTTCATGAGAGGCCATGATCACACCACCGCTTTATAAAACTTAATTAGTGTTACTTTCCCTACGTTATGTTGTAATTTACGTTGTATGGTTCCACAGCAACGTCTCGATCATTTCTTAAGCAAGCATTTATGGATGATATCGCCAGAACAAATATTGAAAGAGGGGTAGGTCAGTATGAAATTTCATCTGCCTCCCTGATTAATACTGGCCTTCTTCTGTCTCATTCCTTACAGTAGGAATTATTGAACTGCCATAATCAGATGTGCCGGAAGTCCCATTTCTTTAAATTCCAGTACTATTTTCAGGTTTAGCTTGTCATATGTCGTTTCATAATCTATTCAGTAGGAATCCTCATTTTATTATTTTTGTATAATTATTGAACTGCCATAATCAGATGTGCTGGAAGTCCCATTTCTTTAGATTCCCGTACTATTTTCAGTTTTAGCTTGTCATATGTCATTTCATAATCTATAAAAACATAAGTCGGTAATCTAAATTCTCATCCTTTCTCAGTTACTTGTACTGTTTCTAAAACAATGTTGTCCCTCTAGCACATATGCATTAATTCCTTATTTACAAACTTGTATTCAGTTCGTATCATGAATTCAGCCAAGTTATTCCTCGTTAGTTTGTGCATTGTGAGTTATCTCCTTTAGTATAAGTTGGGCACATCAAATCTTCTTTAGTAACATTTCATTATTATTTATGTTGTTTCTTACTGTTTCATCTGACATTTGTCATTTAGTATTTCCTAATGTGCTATTTTGAGACCATATTCCTGTAGTATGTGCACTAACCGTATGTGCACAACCTTTTGCACCTGAGTAAATGTTTATGCGAGGTTTCTCCCGTCTTTTCTTTTTTAAAAAACGTTATGTCACTTCTTACTGACAAGTTGACGATAAACCCAAGCTTCTGTAGGCTCTTGTAGCTTTTAGTCTTACCCAAGCCTCTTTATTCGCAAAAATATAGGTTATTATCAAATTTGTGCCTCGAGCTGCCCCTATAAAAATATGGTAGTTTCCGTTTCTTTTATACTTAATTTATTATCTGTGCCAAATTCTGTTGGTTTCTTTCCATTATTATTCAGTTCCTTTTCACTCTCTGTACCTACTACGTTTTCAATAGGCCTTTTGTCCACTAAGCTACTTAAGTCTCCATGTGAAGTATATAGTTGCCATTTATTTGGGAGATCATAATGATATTTCTACTATGACTGAAATATATAAGGGCGAATATAATTATCAAGAGAAACAGCAACTATTGAAAATCTATAACGGAATATTTATAGTGAAGTACTATCTGAAAAAAATTCCAAAATATTAAAAGGGGAAACCATCTCAGTAGTATTTTTATGGTACTTACACACCTCTTTTCTTGTAAATAAACCAATCAGAAAGGTTCTAAGCAAACACATACACACATATTTTGCTCTGCTAATCTTATGTTAGTATTTTATCAGTCATTAAAAACGAGACAGCCAACAGGCAATTTTTATGTACCCCCTAGAGCTGGTCGTCTAGTTCTCTATACCAAACTTGATGCCCAGGAACAATCATAGTTCGATCTTTGCATCGACTTTGGTGCAAGCACAAAATCCCCTCAAAGTGCCACAATATTATTTCCACATCTAAAATGACTGTGGTAATTTTTCTGTAGCAGAGCAAAACACATTTGGTTCACTTTATTGACACTACTGGCGTCACACATTGGCCAAGGTACCGGTACACTTGATGACGACTATGTCTCGATTTTTGTATCTCACGAGTGGACCCTGAAATTAAATGCCACAACGTTATTTACAGGTTAAATTGTCAGGATTATTTGTCAAAATACGTTAATATTTGGTCTATAATTTATTACAGAGGCCAACCGGCTCTCAAACCGAACACGCTGAGCTACCGTGCCGGCACCACTCAGCTACAGGGGTCAGACACCGACAAGTTATAACACTTGGTAACAAACCAAACATTCCAATTAGAGAGCTTCTAAGCCAACACACTTATATTTGTACCTCTCAATAAGAGCCCAGTATTTTACAGACCATTTAAAATGAAACACCCTATCCATATTTACCAAAGTGTCGGCCATGTTGTTCTTTGTGCCCCACTCGATGCCCAAAGAAAGAGCGTAGTTCCATTTTTACAGCCACTTTTGGGCAAGGCAACATGGACCTTCAAATTAGGTGCCACAGTCTAATTTCCGCATGTCACACCGTCATTCATCTTCTTCAGGACAGATTATAGCGAAAATAATTGCACTCGGCAAGTGAAAGGCTTACTGTACGACTATGAGCCTTGGAAGTAGTGATGTGTTTGGACCAATATCCATACAGAGGAAAGTTTGATCCCTGACCGTGGATGGAAATTGAATCTTTGAATTAAAAAGTGGAGTAGCACTTTAAAGAAACCAAAAATAATCGGTATTATTTATCGAAATACATAAAGATCTTGCTAATACATGCTACACATCTAAGTACAATCTCCCTGACGTCACATGAATGCAGTTCCCTCTCCCCTCCCCCTTCTCACGACATGTGGTGACATCAGGGAGACTATGCTAAAATATGTACATGTGCTTACATAGCCAGATCTTAGACATGTCGAGGCTTGTTGACGTGTTGAAATTTTCACATGGAGATATGGACTGTACGTGTATCAAGTTGCTCTCAGGGAGAGGGCAGATGTGTACTTGTGGATCGTCAAGACCAGTTACAGAAGTCTCGATCTGTACTGTTAGAGAACAAAATGCGTGGTGTGTTTCAGCGTTATCTACATGGTAAATTCTCCAGGATGAGCTGACTGGTCTATCACAGAAACTCCACTCCAGATGTAGAATAAAGATATACAACAAATTTATATGACAAACCGCAAGCCCAGGAATAAAAAAATGACATCAGTAACCATCTTATCAATTCTATAAAATACCAGCAATAAAAAATGACATCAGTAACCATATTATCAATTCTATAAAGTGCCATGATGTGTATCTATGGGAAACTTTTACTTCTTCCTTGGCTAAAGAACATGGTGTGACCTATCTGGAACCTAAAATTTACAGCTACAGAATACACTGTGTGTTTGACTGATAGAAGACTGTCTATGTGTGTTAAATTCCAACAGACAGTATTTACAGTGTGCCCCCTCGTACTTTATTCCAGTAACTTGAATGTGGTGTAAACTATAGAGTAGTTGCTATTTAGTGTTTGACAATGTTTTACAGTCTGTCTACTGGTGGGTAATAAAGATACATGAAAGCTGACTGGTCTAAAAGTCACCTTACTGACAATCAAAACCATGAAAAGATTCTAAATTACGTTACATCCACCTATAATTTTAATTATCTCTCTGTAAAGTATGTGGAAATTATTAATGCAGAACCCTGCAAGGATGACGTAAGTATCATTAATATGTGTTATATAGAGCTAGGGAAACATTTCTTTCTCAATTCAGGATATATTGTTTTCCACAATACTGTCTAATGTAGATATTTCCAGATTATGATTCTTTCCATTTCTTTTTATTACGCAAGTGTGAATAAAGAGGAACATGTATCGAATAGACTTAAACCATTTCCTAAATAAGAAATTACACAGTTAAGGACAGTTAATACGTCATGTGCGTGCAAAAGAAAACTGAAAATGGAAGAAGCCTAAGTATCAGAAAAACATAAACTGGAGTATTTGGTGAAGACGTCTGCCATTAAGGAAGAATATAAACCGCTCTTAGATAAAAAAACATCCATTGCATATATGCAAACAAGGCTTACAAATAACTTTAAATAAAGTACATGGAAAAAATTTCTATACAGCTGGGGAATATCAGATATCAGAATTTACTGTAAGTGGCATAGAAACTGACCATATGACGGACCCAATGACATTTTGAAGATATTTGAAAAATCTATTTATGAATCTTCATTCCCATTCAAACCTACTAAAAAACGATGGTTACCTCTAAATGTCGTGGTCTCGGTATCACGTAACAGAAAAGTCATTTGCAGTGTTTGGTTCGATCTCTGTACTCAAAATACGCCAATTATTTTAGACGCAAATAATTAAGCCCCGGCAATATCCCGAATCTTCATGAAAGCTTCCTTCTAGACACATCTCTGTCTGTTAAATAGAAGACACATCTGCTTGTCACAGGAAAACTGCATGATGAATAACTCTTAATCCACCCGATGATGGTATGACCCCTGAAACGCGTAGTGATGTTTAAAATTAAAGTGACTAAAATACTTAATCGGTTATTATTTTGTGAAATCGCAGCGTGTAGAAAACTATTTGAAGAGTTTAATTATAGATATCTACTTAATGGTTGCGGCTAATAATGCTCAGTTTCATTGTGCACTACCGATATTTCACCCTTTCGATACAGATATTTACTAAATCTGAATACGGATACAGTGCGAATACGAGTGCAGTGTGAAATCCACACTGGCTAGAGTTTCCAAATTGAATTTCTGATTTCGGAAGTGGGATAGAAGGGAAGCCTGACATCACACAGGAGTTAACCCTCCAGGGCGCAACTTGATCGTGTGCGCTCTTAGCGCGGATGGGCCGACGTCATCCGACGACACACGAAAACGCTCGATCGAGAATCTCCTTTCGCCGCCAAATATTTGCACGGCCAACATCCAACACCCGCCGCGCTACTTCATAAGCCTAATGGCTTCATTTGTCACTCGACTTCTTCGCTATACAAGCTGTCACGCCAGCTGGCGCGTGTACGGCGATACCCTGCCGGCTGCACTTGAAGGGGATGACGTACGCTCTGCAACCAATAATAAAGGGGGCAGCTGGAAGTAACACCGATGATGCACACTTAGTTCCCACGTACTTGACATTATCTTCGAGTTTTTTGAAAATTAGAATTTGTGTAACAGCGACAATTTTGCTGCATAACTTGGGAAGACAATGGTTCTATGTCTGTCCACCTCAGTTGAGATTTTCCATTGTTTCCCTGTACGCTTATGAGAAACTAACTTAGCGTCCGCAGCTTCGCTCGCATATACTGTATTTTCTTTAATCAAATTTTTATGCTGTTCGTAAACTGTATTACCTTCGAACTTTTCACGCTAGACGAGGTCATAGAAGCATGGTCTTTGCCGCACGTACTTTTGGCCAGAAAGCGGTTCCTGTAGATGTAGTCTAAAGCTGTTGTTAATTGTGCCTTTTGCTTTTTTTGTAGTGATATTGTCCCGAACACTTATCTTTCTATATCCAACTAAGAAATTAAATATCAATTTTCATAGATCCAATTTTAATTTTTTTATATAACAATTTTTTTTTAAATTTTCATCCGCTGTTTACCCCCTTAGTGGTTGAATTTTTAAAAATTCTGAAACACTTACTTTTCTATTTCTGACTGAAAAACTAGATATCAATTCTCGAGTTCAAGCTTCAAAAGTGCCTTAATAATGATATATTTTCAAGAGCCTCGCATCCTCTGTTTCAGCCCCATGGGAGTGCAATTTCGACACCTACAGTTATCAGATAAACACCCTCTCCAAATCTCAAATTTCTTTCCTTAGCGGTTTGGGCTGGGAGATTATGAGTCAGTGTATCAGTATGGCCATATTCCATCCATTTAATGATTTAATTTCTTACCTGAGAAGCCAAATACCTATTGTCATACATATAGCTTTAAAAATGTTTTCACAATGAAATACTTTCATAAAACATTTCACCGCCCTATTTTACCCCCTTAGCGGCTACGTATCCAAAATCAGCGAAACGCTTATTTTTAAAAAAAATTTCTAACAGGAAAGCCAAACACAGATTTTCATAGATTTACCTTCAAAAATGCTTGCATAATGAAATATTTCCATAGAAACTTTCATCACCTGTTCCACCCCCTTAGAGGTTCCGTTTCCAAAACAGTGAAACACTATTTTATTTACACTCGAGGGATGAATTAAAAAACGCCTTCAGTCACAATTTTTTGTGTTTTATTCAGTACACGATGCATTTAGGACCCTGTGGGTCCATCTTCAGCTGTAATTCGTCTTACTGCATGATTTACTTGTTCTCTTGAATGAGATGAAATGCGTACTCCTGTCACGAAAAGGTTTGATGTTAGGTTACGAACTTCGTAAGCCAGACGTGGAAAATATGTGTGTAATAGTGGAAAAGACGAATAGTGTAAACTTACCAAATAATCCAAGAAAAGCGTTTTTAACGTTTTAGTAACAGTATAAGCTTATTCCTCCTTCGTTTCCAAGCATATCACTTTATTCAAGAGGCACATTCGCAGATGTGCCTTCACTTTGCTCAAGTATGCGGGGCTACACAGCGCTGAAATCAAATGCTGCGACGAATAGGCATGGCAACATCATTAACCATGGCCGGCAGAACTTCCCGCAAGGATACGAGATTGGTTCGACCATCGGGTGGGTTCGGGAGATTTTTTTTTACGTGGGGGGGGATCATCAGTCTTCTTACTGGTTTGATATGGCCCGCCACGAATTCCTCTCCTATGCCAACCTCTTCATTTCAAAGAACACTTGCAACCTACGTCCCCAAATATTTGCTGAATATATTAAAATATCTGTCTTCCTTTATAGTTTTTACTCTCTACAGCTCCCTTTAGTAGCGTGCAAGTAATTCCCTGATGCATTAACAGATATCCTCTCATCCCGTCCCTTCTGCATGTCAGCGTTTTCCACATATTCCTTTCCTCTCCTATTCTACGCCGAACCTCCACATTCCTTATCTTCTCAGTCCACCAAATTTTCAACGTTCTCCTGTACCACCACATCTCAAATGCCTCGATTCTCTTCTGTTCCGGTTTTCCCAAAGTCCATGTTTCACTATCATACAATGCTGTGTTGCAGACGTACATTCTCAGAAACTTTTTCTTGAAATTAAGGCCTATGTGTGACACTAATAGACTTCTTTTGGCCAGAAATGCCCTTTTTGTCAGTGCTAGTCTGCATTCGATGTCTTCCTTACTCCGTTCGTCATTGGTTATTTTGCTGCCTAGGTAGCAGAATTCATTAACTTCATGTGGTTCGTCACCATCAATCCTGATGTTAAGTTTCTCGGTTTTCTCAATTCTGCTACTTCTCATTATTTTCGTCTTTCTTCGATTTGCTCTCAATCTATATTCTGTACCCATTCGATTGTTCATTCCTATCTACACATCGTGTAATTCTTCTTCACTTTCACTCAGGATAACAATTACATCAGAGAATCGTATCATTGATACCCTTTCATCTTGAATTTTAATTCCACTCTTGAACCCTTCTTTCATTTCCATCAATGCTTCTTCGATGTGTAGACTGAACAGTAGGGGCGAAAGACTACATCAATGTCTTACACACTTTTAATCCCAGCACTATGTTCCACACTTTATTATTCCCTATTGGCTCTTGTACATATTGCATATTACTCGTCTCTCCATGTAGCTTATCCCTTTTTTTTTTTTTTTTTTTTTTTTTTTTTTTTTTTTTTTTTTTTTTTTTTTAGAATTCTGAACATTTTGCATCATTTTACATTGTCGAACGACTTTCCCAAGTTGGCAAACCTTATGAATGTGTCTTGATTTTTCTTTAGTCTTGCTAGCATTCTCAACCGCAAACCGCAACGTCAGAATTGCCTCTCTCGTGCCTTTACCATCCATGAAGCCAAACTGATCGTCATCTAGCACATTCTCAATTTTCTTTTCCTATCTTCTTATCAGTAACTTGGACGCACGAGCTGTTAAGATTATGCAGTAATTCTCGCACTTGTCAGCTCTTGCAGTCTTATGAATTCTGTGGAAGATATTCCTCCGAAAGTTAGATGGTATGTCGCCAGACTCATACATTGTTCACACCAACGTGATCAGCCGTTTTGTTGCCACATGCCCCAATGATCTTAGAGATTCTGATGGAATGTTATCTGTCTTTCTGCTTATTTGATCTTAAGTCCTCCAAAGCTTTCTTAAATTCAGATTCTAGTACTGGATCCCCTACCTCTTCTAAATCGACTCCTGTTTCTTCTTCTATCCCATCTGACAGATCTTCTCCCTCCTAGAGGTCTTCAGTGTCCTCTTTCCACCTATCCACTCTCTCCTCTGCATTTAACAGTGGAATTCCGTTGCACTATTAATGTTTACCGGAATGTTTTAACGTCACCGAAGGTTCTTTTGGCTTTCCTGCACACTGAGTCAGTCCTTCCGACTATCATTTCTTTTTCGATTTATTCACATTTTTCGTCTTACCACCCCTGCACTTCTTATTTATTTCATTCTTCAGAGACTTGTATCTCTGTATTCCTGAATTTCTCTAAACATTTTTGTACTTCCTTCTTCTGTCAGTCACCAGATGGTATATCTTATGCTACCCATGATTTCTTCGCGTTCATCTTCTTTGTACCTATGTTTTTCTTTCCAACTTCAGTGAATGCTCTTTGCAGGGGTGTCCATTCCTCTTCAACTGCACTGTCTGCTGAGATATTCCTTATTGCTGTATCTATAGCCTTAGAAAACTTCAAGCGTAGCTCGTCATCCCTTAGTACTTCCGTATCCCATCTCTTTGCGTAGTCATTCTTCCAGAATAATCTCTATAATAATCTCTTTAACTTCAGCCTAGTCTTCATCTCTACTACATTGTGATCTGAGCCTTACAGTCCGGTATCTGATTTCTGAATCTGTCTATGATGTAGTTTAACTGAAACCTTCCCGTATCATCCGGTCTTTTCCAAGTACACTTACTCCTCCTGTGATTCTTTAACAGACTATACGCAATTACTAGCTGATATTTATTACACAACTCAATTAGTTTTTCTGTTGTGTCTAGACAAGACAGCCTAGACACAATGAGAGGAAGCCGAAAGGCACGCGCTACGCTCACGCAGATGGGCGTGAGGTCTGAAACAGGATACGTAATGAATGCTATAAAGAAAAGTACGTAGTTCTGGAATACTTAACTTTAATCCATCCTTTTGGTACATCTGGAGATTGTGGCGATACAAGTGAGACTCTTTAGATACATGCAATGTTACTAATGGCGCCTTGCTAGGTCGTAGCCATTGACATAGCTGAAGGCTATTCTAACTATTGGCTCGGCTAATGAGCAATGCTTCGTCCATGTAGTCGCTAGCAAAGTCGTCCGTACAACTGGGGCGAGTGCTAGTCCGTATCTCGAGACCTGCCTTGTGGTGGCGCTCGGTGTGCGATCCCTGACAGTGGCGACACGCGGGTCCGGCATGTACTAATGGACCGCGGCCGATTTAAAGCTACCACCTAGCAAGCGTGGTGTCTGGCGGTGACACCACATTTCTCCTCTCACATTTCCTTGCCCCAAGCTCATATTCTCCTGTAACCTTTTCTTCCACTCTTTCCCCTACAACTGCACTCCAGTCCCCATGACTATTAGATTTTCATCTCCCTTTATGTACTGCACTACCCTTTCAATATCCTCATGTACTTTCTCTATCTCTTCATCTTCAGCTTGCGACGTCGGCATGTACTATATAATCTGAACTATCGTTGTCGGTTTCTCATGGTCCAAATTAACAGATACCACACATTCATATAATTTGATAGGCCTATCTGGGCAATGAAGCCACCTACTTCAGTGCGAATGCACAAATACGTCGGGCCTCCTGTGGGAATCTCAGAAGAGAGAATATGGGGGAAATGGAGAGAGGCTGCGGATAGACGGTGCTCGATGTGAGTGTGGAGCGGCCATGAGGCGAGAGGAGATAGTCCGTACAGTTGCGGTAACACTGGGTCCTAGATGGCGAAGCCGGCATGGTAGTTCAGCGTGTTCTGTCAGAGGGTTAATAGCCCTCTGTAACAAAAAAACTGAGTGAATGGTTGTCATGGAACTTCCGAAAAGAACAAATGCAACGAAAAATAACGAACAAAAAGAGATTAAAAATAATAAAAAAGAAGACGCAGTGGTTACCGCACCTGCCTAGTAAGCGGGAGACCTCGGGTTCGAATTCCGGTCCGGTACACATTTTCACTCGTCGCCGCCTTTCTTTTCCTTTCTTCCCCTGTCCACCTTCAATTTACGTATATTATACGAAACCGTTACGCGCCGTTGAGGCACTGGAAAAGTAATAGGTAATGTGCCAGGAAAACTTTCCTCGCCCATCCAGTAATATTAGAAATTCAACTTAGCGCTTAACAAAGCGATAATAACAATCAAACATACACGGCGTAACTAATACTGCAGCGCGACACAAATGATCACTGCATAGATTGGCTGAAGTTTCAAAGGAGCATGAAAAGTTCTAAGCATAACGGGCGAGATGCCTTCAGAACGTAGGGGGATCTTCAAAATGTGAATAAAATAGTGGGGTACAGGGCTTAATTTAGGCCGAAACACACCGGAACGGCGTTTCGCCACCTCCGAGGGAAGATTTTTGTAGAACCGAGTTGACCAAGTCCGCACCGGAGATGAAAGTAGTAGACTTATGTTAAAACGTTATGCAAAATAGAACTGACCGCTGCGCAGGCACCGATGAGCGTAACAGTGGTTGGCCTGTCTGTTACGAGGAACTAGTTTTTTTGCTACTGGAGTTATCAGCTCTTATTTTGTTTTCATTAATCGTGACAGAGACCAAAAATCTGTAAAACATACTTTTATAATCTTTGGTTAAATGTACTGTACACGGTGATAATCGCTGCTGCCGATCAACGATACGTTATAAACGAGACAACAATGGGTAGTTAGCTCTGTACTTACATTTCATACATTCATTTTTGAAAAAAGTTACTGTATCGTTGGACGTTTGTGTTAAAATGAATTTTAATTACGCTTGCGACATAAATTTTTTAATTTTCCTTAATTTGAATTCGTGTTAACCCATAAAATTTACCGCCTGGACAAAATTCTTTTCGCGTTAACCATGAGTTCGTCTTGAACGATTTCGCGCTGATGAGGTTAAATAGTAATGCCGTACTATAGTGATTAAAATTTTATTTTATTAAATGCGCACTTAATAAAATCCACAATGACTGTTTTTTTTTCATCGCCCTTTCCATACCAGATGTGTTGGCTGGAAGAGATCTCTTCCTGATATGAGCTCACTGTTGAAAACAAATTTAATGTATCACCAGCTTGTTAAATGTGTACGATAAAAAATTTAATTAATACACTCTTCACGAAGCTCGTTAAATTAATTCATGTACATACACCTAATATGGGAGAACTTGTACATATAAAATTATGGAATGTATTTTCTTATAAAGGTGCGTACTGTGTATGTACAAACACAGCGAAAGCGCTGCTCGCATATATTTACCTAGTACAATTTGTTCGACTAGACGATAGACCTAGATGAAACTTTTCACACGCCGCTGCTGTCGAGCGACAAGCATCGCATGCGCACCCTTAATCTAAACCTATGGTTTGTTACCATAATTCAAATAACATCATGTATGTTGTACGTTTCCCCGACGACGTGTAATGATACTTACGAGTCCCACGTTACACTGCATAGAACGCTACGTAACGCGACCTAAAGTAGAAACAAGAAGTACTTTCTGCGCGGAGATAGATAAGTATTTAGTACTTACCACTGAAAATAAATCACTCACAGAGTCTGATTGCCGAGAAAATGAGGAAATTTTGGACAATTTGTTTATAACTTCCTCCTTTTTCCGTTTATTTCTTCTTTTCGTAGCTCCACTGGGGTAATCTGTCTTTCTTTCACTCTTTTCTTTTACAATTAAACTTGTTAACGAACAAATAATGACTAGATTTACAATGTTTGAACGTCATGAACCGCGTGCACAGATTGAAATAAACGTGTATAGATTGGTTTCATTGAACTGGAAAGGAAAAATAAAGTAATTATTGTTGTCTGCCGACGTGCGCTGTGGGAAATCCGAGACGTTCAGTGTTGCCAACATTTGGAGGTCCAGTTAATTAAGCGTCTAGTGCACGGCCTAAAACTTAAGCAATCACCTCGAGTGAGAGTGTGAAAAAAATTTTACGAATTTTTACTAACACAGTCGTATCAGAATTTTTACTAATACAGGGGCCCCGTATCATTGATACGGTTGATACGCCCCTGTGGGCGACCAGCATCCAGCTTGTGCACATGGAAGAAGCCGGTTTTGCGCAATCGGCGATGCAGGGTGATGAATAATGTGTGGCACGGCATCCTTTTATCGGGATGTTTCGCACGGTACAGTCGTACGACTTCTCGTCCACTGCAGTTCGCCGCGCCATAAATCAAATGCACCTCAGCCATTTCGCGGTACGTGCAGTTAGCCATGTTACTCCCATTGCGTCCACGGCGCGAATAGCGACGGTCGTGTTTGTAGAGCAACGCCCTCTCCTGACCGTAGCACCCTCTCGTGGCGTTTGCGACCCACGGTTCCTATGTGGTTACTTATCCTTATTCTATGCCCAATATGCCACGTCAGCTTGTAAACGTTTTACTGAGTCACCCTGTACCCTTGTGCAGTCTTTCAAATTGCTTTTCACTGGAAAATTTACTTTGCATTCGCCCAGCGCAAAAGTAAATGTCGGTTTGTCATAAAAATGCAAATAATAGCGAATTCAAGTGAAACTAAAACAGGATGTGTACTTCACAAGTTTCAAGACATTCGTGCAGCAGAACATCACGCAGCACGCTGCAACATGTAGCTTTGGTTCATATTACATTTCACAATACACGAGTGCATTTGTGAATCATTCCTTACTCTAAGATGAAATTGAGGCAATCGATCTTTTCTTTTGCAGTCTGTTCATCTTGTACGTGCGCCTAATGTACTCTGTCTACGTTGATGGGAAGTACAAAACAAGTTCTTGTAAAAAAAGGGATAAATGCCTAAGATGTACAGTTATATTGTTAATTATCGAACTTCAGACATCTCAGAAGTTTAAGCTGTTTCTGCATAGTGTCGCACGCAGTAGAGCGGCGCGGAGTAGAGTGCAACTCGACACTAATAGAATCTGGGTATACATTGGTAAATATAATGTTTTTAGTCTGTAATTTTTGGTCGGCATCTGAACAGGCATTAAACCGTTGTCACTATATAGAAAAATTCAATATATTGTAGAGCAAACTCCCCATATGATTTAAGACATCGTACTTAAATGCCAACATAAAATACCAGTATAATCCTATTACAATTTTATCTGATCTTCTAACAAAAAGGCATATGAAAGGTGACGCTTTCTCAAGTCTTTCAAGCATAGCAGTAGAGCTACACACACCGACAAACAGCAACAGATGGTGAACAGACATTGTAGTAAGTGAGTCGTAGCGTCGTTTTCGAGTAGCCCAAAAGGATGTGTCCCATATTATTTTCCTGACCACACTCGCACAATGAGGATGCAGCCAGACCAATACGGCGGAGATGCATCCTGTAAGAGCCTTGATACGTTTTTACTTCTGTGCCATGCCAGCGTTAAGTCAGATTATTTATATCATTCTCGCAATTCTTTCATACTTGCTACTTTTCCATTTTAGCTATATTTGTGAAGACTACTACTTCGTAGCTTTTTAAGCAGTTATCGAGAATTTAGCTGTATAAAAGTCAGAATACATTACAATAACGAAACGTGAACACAGTGGTGTGAATGTAGATTAACGGTATGATAGTTAACCAGAAAAAGCTGTTTCACATATGAAAATGGCAACTTATTTATATGATGTGGTGCTGTTTGTTTTAGTTTGCTGACGGTTTGGCAAATGGTTGGCGGGCATAAGGCGGGAAAAAGTGCAAGGATATAACGCTGGCCAAAGAATCATACTCAGGACGTACCATCGAGAACTACTCACGTTTATTTATAACTAAATAAAAATGAAAAGTGGAAGTAAAGTTATTAAGAAGGTATGATGGATAAAAATGAGAAAAGTCGAAAATAAAAAGAAAATGTAAAGTTTTGGGGGTGTAAGCAATATAAATAATCCTACTTGTCAGTACAGAGACTACGACTGAAATACTGAAGTACTTTTGCTCTGATTTGCTGTAAACAGACTATGATAAAAGTTATCCGAGATACCTTCAGTGTTTATTGTTAACTTTTTGTAAATTGTAAATCTTACCTGACTGATTCTTAAGATATAATTTACGGCTGTGGTACCCACAATGACGAATTTACATTCCGAAGGTATTCGTTGAATTCTAACTTTCCTATGGTTATAGCGAGTTCTCTGACAAAATACGCTGGTTTTTTTTTTTTTTGTTTTTTTTTTTTGTTTCCGTTACATGTTCACGTGGAGGGAAACTTCCAGAAATTCACTTGTTATACAGAACCTGCAAAATGCATGCTTGTTACACGCTACAACTTTGTCGTGCGGTTGTTGACGTCCACTTGTTTTTGTGCTTTGTTTGTTTTCTGTCAGCCGTGCCGGCCGAGAGGATGTGATGTGAATGAAGCGCACTGTGTGTGTGTGTGTGTGTGTGTGTGTGTGTGTGTGTGTCAGATAGAGAGAGAGAGAGAGAGAGAGAGAGAGAGACGTAGGCGGTACACATACGTTTGAGTGTGCTTAGTGGGTGGAATATTGGTTTTATATTCGTGCTCTTTACCATAGGCAAAGTGTACGAGTGCATGAAAACACAAACACACATAGAAATGCACACACAAATAAATGGCAACATTTCCGTTTCTCTTTACACCTGATGAAAGGTGCTTTCTTCATTTCGAGAAATGGATACCAAATTTCCCACTGATAAGGCTTGACTGTAAAGCATACAGGCACCCAGCAATCGTAATTGAGGGTTTCTGTTTTTTTCCTTGGGTTAATGAATCTACTAGCCTTGACGTTCCAACTACACTCAAGCCCTTCACCCTGCCATTCTCGCATATCTGAGATAGCATCCCGGGTTCGTAATTAGAAACACGCATTTTATAAGAATTATCTTACACTCTTTAAGTTAGATGTTGAAATTTGGTTCAGTGTGACTCTAATCTGAATGAAATGGGAAAGTAGTGTCATCATTTCAGGGAAGATTGCTTTTAAACTGCATTGAGTTATAACAGAACCCCATCTAAAGAAATTATTCGTTTCAGAATCGATCAGTGATCCAGAAAACTTTAAAAGTTAACACTAAGTAAACGTGTCTCATACAAATTTTGTTTCGGCTAACATGTGACCCAATTTCGAAGAGGTCAAGGACTATAAGTATGTCGCGTTGGATGGGAGAAACACGCTAACACCACAGTCGTCGTTTGTTGGGCGAGGATATTACTTGACAGCTTATTTACATTGTACAAATCTTTGATAGATTTCAATACTTATATGTTCTTTTATTATCTTAGCCAACGACCTTGCCGCAATGATAACACCAGTTCCCGTCAGATCACCGAAGTTAAGCGCTGTCGGGCTGGGCTAGCACTTGGGTGGGTGACCATCCGGTCTGCCAAGCGCTGTTGACAAGCGGGGTGCACTCGATCCTTGTGAGGCAAAGTGAGGATCTACTTGAGAAGTAGCAGCTCCGGTGTCGTAAACTGACATACGGCCGGGAGAGCGGCGTGCTGATCACATACTCCGCCGGAGCCGCATCCAGTGACGCCTGTGGGCTGAAGATGACACGGCGGACGGTCGGTACCGTTGGCCCTTCCAAAGCCTGTTCAGATGGAGTTTAGTTTAGTTTATTATCTTATCTAGATGAGAACAAGAGCTGTTGTAGAGATATGCATAGAATGTGACAGGTAACACGGAACGATAATTAATTTTCTCGAGGATAGAAGTTTTACTGAAAATGTAACAATGCATGACGGACAGAGATTTTCTTTTTTAACTCCAAATTTTTTAACCGACGCAGCCAGGGAGTAAATGTAAAGGACAGCGAAGTCGTATCGAATGAAGAAAAATGCAATTAAGGATACTAAGAGATTATGAGCTGTGGAACTGTAATGGAAGCTTGTTTGCTATCGGACAGTTATTGCTAGGGTATGCACTGTCCTCTCAAGTAAAGTAATTTCTGATTAATTCCGCTGCGCCTTTAACTAAGGCCGTGTACATTTTCCTTAAATCTGGTTTTTGAAGTTTTCTCATGTATGAAAATATTTCATTATTGTAGTTATTGCCAATGTGTTGTACAATCTCGAGCTCAGGGTGGGTTAAAGGTTTGTGAAATCATTATGTTTGTTGTTACGTGTATGCTCGTTTCTTGCTTGAGATGTTTCCTGTACCAATCTGTAAGCAGAGTGTTCGTTGTGTGGTATAATGTATGGCCTGGGGTAGTTTTGTGCCCACTTGTGACAGCCTTTGCAATTAACGATATTTATTTGGTGACAGATACTTATTTAATGAAAAGCATTGCAATAAAGTGTCGTCAATTTTCACTGTTTGAAGTAAAATTACTTGAGGACGAAATGAACTGTTTAATAGTTCATTAGTGTGTCTGGCTGCATTGTTTGCATAAAACACACCATATACAAACTTTTTCGAGAGAACACCACATACTCATGCTCCACACTCCTTTCACCAACAACCCATCGATCACACCATTCAACAGCCCCAACCAGAGTCTCATTCCTGACTCACTGGGGTAGACATTATCGATATACTCTATATTTTTCGCCTATCGCCTAAAGCAAAGAGCTTCGAGGAGCAAAAGGGAAACTTTGAGCTCATATTGGCAACACTGCAGTGGTAGCAAAACTGGCGGAAAGATGTTAAACTGTGCAGCAGTAACGGAAATTCACTTACCATGGAGCAGGGTTCACCAATATGGTGACTTTGGCAGCTGCAGGACGAGTTTCGCTATCACTATGTGTCACTACCAAAATAAACTCCTTCGGCAAGTTCCGTTATCAAACAAAATCGTGACATGGGATTTTGGGGAGACTTCTTCATCTTTGAAAAATAAAAAGTCTAAGCTGGGTTGTACCGCTTGTATGTATTCCTGAAACGATAAATATCGTATGGGATTGTTGGCTGGAATATCCCAAGGAGTGCCTTCAGCCACCTTGATGCTGGGCGGCTGATGACCCAGTATTTTGGTCCCTTTATACCCCAAACCCACCAACCAACCTTGATGTGGCTAACTCACTTGCATCCATAGTCTTTAATTACTTGTTGGATGCTTTCCAGTCTTTGTTTTACCCACAGTTGTTACTGTCTACAACTCCCTTAAGTGCCATGGAAGTTAAACCTTGATATCTTAACAAAGGTCGTTCCATTGTCCCTTCTTTTCAGTGTTTCACACATGCTCATTTCTCCTCGCCGATTCTGTAGAGAACTTCCTCATTTCTTACCATACCGGTCCATCTAATTTTCAGAATTCTTCTAAGGCACCACGTCTCCGATGCTTTGATTCTATTCCTTACCAGTTTTTGTCTGTTAGGAATACTACATGTAGCATCGCTTGGCAGCCCCATTCTGCCGAGTTTTGAGCCGTTGCTGCTAGTTTCGAATCGATCCATCGCTATTTCTTTATCTTTGATTCTCTGCTGTGCCATGTGGCCAGGCGACGATCCGATGTAACCTAAGTGAGGCTACAGTTGGAGTAGTGGTAGTGAGGGGTGATCACCGAGCCTGACGAGACCCTTCACTAGGAGACGTGCGCTTTTGAGCGTGCTGCACACTCGTGATAGCTCCGCGGCCTGTGGAGGCTCACAGAATTGTGCAGTGTTCACTATCCAGGTGCTCGTGCCCTATTTTGGCTGCACGCTGCCTGATGGGCATAACTGATTTTTGGCATCTCCATTTGTCCTTCAAAGTCATGTCTGCGGTGAATGTCTGAACACTGGATCGAAGCATTGTATTGTTTTCTTCTGGATTTGTATTGCCAACATGACTGAGACTAATTTTGAAAAAAGGATGCAACTTTTTATTCAGTTAATTGTGCTTCAAGGCCTGGTTCACTGTGGCAACTAAATCTGATTTGGTTTTTGTAAGAGAAAAATTTAATGTAGTTTTATTTTGATCTTTGTCCAACCGGTGTACCTTAATTTTGATGTTATTAATTAGAGTCACGTTATATAGTCTTGAGATTTATAAAGCAAATCCAGGGTTAATTAATTGTTTAAAGTAAATTTTAATTAGTTGTTTAATTAAATTGCTGTTTTCTGAATGATTATGGTGAATATATATTTTTGTTTGAAATTGGGTGATGAGTGCTGTTGAACAACTTGGCGACGAGTCTTTCCATGTGAATGCTTTCCTTGAATTTCCTTAGGGCGTAATTGGCTCTTTTCATATTTTAGTCTTTGACTTTTTATGGTGATGTTTGAAGTGTGTCTTGTGCCATACTAGATCAAGAACCTTAACTCAGCCCAAGATAAAAATCGAAGAGGAAATCGCCAGTCCAGACACCATCTCAAGTATATCTATGGTGTATGCAACAAATGTGACGAAAAGAGTGTAAGATCTTACTGCCTAACTTTACTGATATTTACGCCTGGCAAGAATGTGAATAGAGCACTTGTGTCCACTCCGCCATATTTGGCAGAGAGGGCACAAGGAAGAATTATGGTAATATGGGTTACTTGAATCCATACTTCCGTAAAATATTTATCTGAGCTCTAATTATTTAAGAGGGCGCTACTCACCGCCTTGTTAGAACAGGATTGCGTAAGGCGATTTTAGAAGTCGTTAAAACTGATGTCAAGATGGAGTGTTCATATTGACAAAAAAACATAATTCCAGGGATTGTATTTCGTGTTATCACATTAAAATATTGCTCAAGGATAGCTTTTCTGTAGCGAAATTTAATTAAAAGAAACCTTTGAATTAAAGAAATTACTTCCCTTTTTTAAATGTAACAGTCTTTGTTTTACTGAGAAGTGGACAATGTCTGAACTGAACTGAATGTCCTTAGATTTTACCTTAATACAACATAAGTTAATATGTTCACTTTCTTTTCCTTAATAATTATGGTGCAAGTCTCTTAAAGCATCAGTTGATGACGGAATGCAATGTAATCATAATGAAATTATTCCTATGCAAGATGTCTGCTAAGAATCATCTGTTGTTCGACCGTTATTGTTGTTTACCCTGTGTGCTGAAAATCTTACAAATGATGTCTTCTCTATGAAGATCACTATACACTTGAAAGAAAAATGCATAATCTGCATAAATTAACATATATTATTCAAAATTCTGAACTGACAATGTGAGATGGTCGCCGTAGCGTGCTTTAGCTTCAAGACTAGAACAAAGTGTGAGTAATAAGGCTGGTCGTTCTAATGTCTTTCACTAGCAAGTAAAAGAACAAGTATGTTGGCACCATTATTATTTCATTTCATTATAAATTACCATCATGACAGCTAACTGCACGTGCATTTTCAGAGTTTTTTAAAATTTTCATTTTCCTTGGTTTTCTGTCTGACTTGTCGTAACACGATTTGATATTTTGTACCATGTATTGGTACAGCACTATGCAAAACCTACAACAAAATGTTACTAAGGGCTGCAGAAAACGGACAGGGCTTCAGTCAGATAATTTTCGTAAAATCATGCCTGATGCAACTTGCAGCAGTATGTCACAATTTTCGGATCTGAAATAAAGTTTTAAAACGTTTCTTCCTTTTTTCTCTAATTATCTTAAGTGTGTGAATACATAGTTTTGTGGCGGCATATACTGATAATTTCTCTTGAGCTTCCATCGGCACGAGGTGTTTAATAACTGACAAGTTTTCGAGCGAGTGCTCCTTGGGTATTGGTAAGTCTCCATTGTCATATTCTTGTTGCTGCCATCCTTATATAGGGGCTACAAATAGAGTGACTTAGGACAAGTGCTACAGCAAAACTGTTCAAGATAATGAAATTATTTAAATGTCAAACTGATGAGAGAAAAACGAAGTTTTTCATATCTTACTAAGTTTCGATGTGAGATCTCTTTACTTCTCTGCAGACATCAAAATGGTACTCGATTTTATGTTATGTGCTTTGTGGCATTTCTAGTGCTACAATAGTGATGGCTGTTGAAATCCTCTTGCACAGGCGACTCGATTTCGAATTTTTTCTGCATGGGGAGTGTTTTTTTATGTATAGTCCTGGGAGGCCAGGAAATGGACACATCCCTGCCTATCTAACCATTTGGAAACCTGTTGTTCAGTATAACGCGCCATATTACATGAAAATGACACACTGACCAGCTCATTGTTCAGTTTCTGAGATCTGAGTAAACACAAAGAGTTGAAGCATATTACGATAAGTTCTGCCTGTAATTGTTCTCTCAGCATAAAAAGAAAGGGCCTGTAACTTGGTCAGAAAGTAACATACATCATACATTCACTTCTGGAGAATCATAGACATATCTGTGTAGAACAGTAGTGGTATGTCTGTGCCAATTCTAGTACAATGAGCATTTCCATGTCAAATTTGGATAATGCCAACCAAAGACATAACTTCTTAGTTCCCCAACTAAAAAATTTATTTTACCCATTCCAAAAAAAAAATACCTAAATATAATGGATACAGAAATGAATAAGAAAGTTGAGCTATTTAAAAAAAATTGGAAAATTATAGCAAAGGAAATCTTAATTTAAAAAAGAAAGAGAAAAATTCAAGATTTTTAAAAAACTCTTTGCCTATATTGAAAAGCCAAAATTGTCGTTTTCTAATTTAAAAATTTAAAAACATAATAAATTTTATTCTTTACAAATAAAAACCATTGAATCTCATATGTCATCTAAAATCTCACAAGGTATATTTAATTCAAAATGTTTGATTAAAAAAATCATATTGCCTTCTCTATAAAACGAATGGAATAAAAAATGATGAAGAAAGCTTAGCTTTCTAAGGGCTTAGAAAACTATTGCAAAGGAAAATATGGATAGATTGTAAAGATTTAGAAAATTATACTAAAGAAATGGTTAGTCAAAAGTGACTAGAGAAGATCTTTTTGATTTTATTGATTATTTTAATAAAACAGAAATGAATAAAGAAATGAAGAAGACAGAACTAAAATCTAAAACTTTAAAAATACTTCGATCAGTTGCCAAAACAGAAACTCTGAAGAATATTTATAAACTTAAAAAAAGTAAATTAATTGATCTTATTATAGATCCTGTTGACAATATTAATAACAGTGATTAAAGTAGTGGATTGAATAAAAAGTCTTTAAAAGAACTTTATCAAATCTGTAAATCGAAAAAAAAAATTTATACTACATTTAGAAAAAGTCAATTAACTGACCTTTTCCAAGGAATTGAAGTTAAAATTAATAATGATAATGATTTGAGTAAGAAATATTTGGAAGAACTTCATAAAACCAGTAAAACAAACAATTTAAAAATTATTCTAACTGTAAGAAGCTACAATTAATTGTATTCTGGAGAAACAGGTGCTCGGAATGGCAGATCAGACATGCTCTCCGCAACACCTTTACAGTACAGTGTGTGGGGCGGAAGAAGAGACAGCCACTGCCTATATACCATATACTGAAGCACTACTGGGGAAAGTAGGATGAATATTGTAGAAACACTGAGTAGGAACTGTCTTTTGCCCACCCAAAAAACACGATCATTATTGGGAAGTGTCAAAGACGATCTTGGTTTGCGGAAGGCCGATATATAGAAGATTCCATGTCAGTGTGGGGACAGAGTGCCCACCATCGAAAACCATTGCTGAGAACATCAGAGGCACACTCAACTTAGGTACCCCATCGAGTCAGCAGTTCCCGGGCACTGTTTGTCCGAAAATCACGATATGGACTACCAACGTACCATGGTCTTGGCACAGACATCTAAATAGTGAGACAGCGTCATTAGAGAGGCTCTCGAAATTTGTATCAGGGACAGGCTCATCAACCGAGATTGTAGCTGTAACCTCAGCAACTCATTTAGCATTAAGTCTAAATGAACGACCGACCAGGGCGGACGAGGCTGTTACACCAATGCCATCACAGATGCCGACGCCAGAGTCTTAGCGACCATCAACAGGGGGAGGTGATTCAGGATGGCCGCCTGCACTCAGGAGATCAGTTAAACAGTGCACCTGAGAATGGTGACATGTCTGATCGCCGAAATACTGTGGCCATTGGACACTATGGACTGACAGTACACCCGTTGACTCTTCGAGCAACAAATACTCTGGGAGAAACTGAAGAATCACATTTCAGTTAATGTTTATGGAGATAAAAGCAATGAATAAGATAAAATTAAATATTCCATCTACCATACACAAAATAAACACGAAAATCATGTGAATCTCCTTTTAATTGGAAATGAAAATAATTCACATCATTGTAGGATGAAACACTTACTAGATTAATTAGCAAAAATCAACTAAACATGAACATCTTTGTGCCCAATGTTCTTATTTTGATTCACAAGAAAACTTAGATAATCACGAAAACGATAAAGAACATAAAGAAGTAACAATAGATGCGTCTTTTAAAGGTCAAAACACTGAATTTGAAGTACATAAACCATTCATTTTGAGTTCCTTCTGTAATTTATGAAGATTTCGAAGGTTTATTAAAAATATTCCAATCTGTCAACCAAATCCTGAAAATTCCTATATTAACTAAAGTGGAGACATTTACCACTTTCACTCACTTATTATGTTAAATAGGCCTATTTTAATGGTAATTATTTAAATCATGTTGCTTATAAAGGTAAATATGCAGCACAAATATTCCTTGAAATGTTAAAAGAAGAATCATAAGAAATTCTTAGATTATATAACCAACATGCTTCAATGAAATTGACTAAAGAAGATGTAATCAATTTTAAAAATTCAGAAATTTGTCATAATTATGAAAAACAATTTGAATTTGGAGAAAAGAAAGTATTAGATAACTGTCGTTTAACAGAGATATATCATGGAGCAGCACAAGAATATTGCAATTGTAATTATAAAAAACCTACATTTTTCCTGTTTATATTCACAGTTTAACTAATTATATGTTCATCTGTTTGTTGGAAAATCAGAAACTGAATATGAACATATTGATGCAATTTCAAATAATTAACAAAAATATTTTTCTATTAGTAAACAAGTTAAAGATGGATTAGCGTCAAGATTTTTACATACATTAAAGAATTATGGCTTCAAGTATTGATAAATCATCTTGCAATTTAAGAAAAGAACAATTACAAGAAACAGAAAAGTATTTTGAGGTAAACAGATAGATTTCATAATTAGGGAAGCTGTTTTCCCATATGATTATATGGATTCTGAAGAAAAAATAATAGAAACAAAATTACCTGAAGGAGCATGAATCAGTTTCCTATAATTTATGTCTATGTTCACAAAGTGATATTAGATTACCAGTTTCAATCTTTAATGACCATCATCAGATCTGTTTCATAAAAACATTGTTGCAGCTTCTAAAGAAGCATGATTTATTCAACACATAACAAAGAAAATAAATCTGATCAAGATCATCTACATGCAAACTGATTTGGAAAAAATTCAGTATTAAAAATTTAGATGAATATACAAGATTACATAATAAATCTGATGATTTAATTTTAGCAGACTTTTTTAAATAATTTTGAAATAGATGTATTAAACCTTATAAATATGATCACTCTTGGAATTTTATAGCTCCAGGATTATCATGGGATTATATGTCAAATATAACAACATTTTAATTTGGTTTAGTCCATGATAAAGATATGTTTTTATTTCTTGAGAAAGGAATTCGAGGTGAAGCTCTCATAGTACTAAAAGATATGCAAAAGCAAATAACAAATATATGAAAAATTTTGATCCAACAACACATCAGAATCATCTAGAATATATAGATGTAAATAATTTATATTGCTAACCTATGACTCAGCATTTGAAATTAATACTTTTCGAGTGGATGGATGCTAAATATTTTATTGCTGAAAAAATAGTTAAAATTCCAGATGATTATAAATATGATTATATGTTAGATGTCGATTTAGAATATCCACGGAAATTACATCGTTTACATAAATACTTACCTTTGGCACAAGAAGGAGGGAATAAATTACCAACAACCTTAAATAATAAAGAAAAATGTTTAACATTATAGAAATCTTAAACAATATATAAACATTTGATCAAAATTAAAGAAAATTCGTAGAGTGGTATCATTCGAACAAAAAGATTAGTTGAAACCATGTGTTGAATTTAATTCATTACAATATTATAAAACCAAAGTATGGTGACAATATGGATTTACGTTACATGGATACTGATTCTTTCATTTATGAGACAAGAACTGAAGATTACTGTACAGGTATTAATTAATTGATAAACGTATTTGATACATGTGATTATTCAAAAAATAATTTTATGAACTCCTACAAGTCAATAACAATGTTTTATGAATATTGAAATAAAGAAACTGTGGAAAAATTATGTTAGAGCACATTAGTTTCAGGGCAAAAATGTGTGCTTATAAAGTAGAAGACAAAGAATATAAAAGGTCTAATAAGTTAAGAAATCAGTTATGGAAAACAAAATTAATTTTGATGATTATAAAAATTGTTTGAACAACAAAATAAAGCAATACAGAAAAATGAATTTGATGAGATGATTAAAACACGAGATATATATATTCGATTGAAATAAAATTGTTTTTAGTTTTGATGACGATAAATGTGTTGTATTAGAAGATGAATTAATACATTATGCTATGGACATTACAAATTACTCCTAAATACAGTAAAAGATGTCAAAAATAACTTTTTGAAAGAAATAAACAGTTGAATAGATTAGATAAAAAAGATAAAATAAAGAATAAAAATAATAAATAAAAAATGAATATAGATAAATTAATTAATTTTAATCCTTTTTCTTCATATAATACTTTATGTCTTGCTAAATAAAATTTACTACTTCATTTTCCACAACAAATTCAATTATTTACAGTAATCCCTTCCTTTATCATTCTGAAGTTTTAATGCAAATTTTCTTATCTTTTGAAAGATCACAGTTACAAAAGTATTCTGAGGAATTTTTAATTTCCTTTCCATATTTTTCACAAATAAATGTTTTAAGATATCAACTGTGAAGAAGTTCTCTGTCTCACATTTGTCAACCTTCATAACCTGATTCTGAAGGTGAATTATGTCTTTTTATTTTAATTTCTATACGGATTTCTTTTTCACCATTGCATAGTGGACAAATGATTATATTTTCACTTTCCATTTAGAAGAGAAATAATTTATAGAAATTTGAAAAATAAAACAACTACTATTTTATATATAAATGGAATTGCTTGTGGATCTAAACAACAATAAACTCACATTTAAAAATAAAGACTTTTTAATAGTTATTGTTAAACATTATAATCCTTGGTTTAAAGCAAAAGGTGTTGCTACTCTTTTAGAATATAAAGACACAGAACAAACAATTAGACATAATGTAGATGTTGAAGAGAAAGTGAAATACCAAAAATTTCTTACATCTGCCTCCCATATTGGTTTAAAAAGGTAAGGAAATGGTACCACATTTATCAATGAATCTGGATTATATTGTTTAATTTTAAAATCTAAGAAAGAACAAAGGAAACGATTTAGAAAATGGGCAAGCCTAGAAGTGTTACCACCCATTAGAAATTATGGAGGCTATGAAATGAAATAGAAAATAAATGACTAGGAAAATTTAAATAAAGTCAAAGATAATAGCAATAGCTTTCAGAGAAGTATTTTGTGGTGCAGTTGAATTAATAGATGAAAGAAATTAAGTCACAAACACCTTATTATCATATGTTTCTCCTTAATTAAATGATAAAAATTTAAGACCAACTTATGTTATTTTAAGGTTACATGATATAATGATGAATATTATGTTACTGAACACAATTTTAGAATGTTCGAAATCAAAGAGATATTATCAGAAATAGGCAACCAGATATTAATAACTATTTACAACTCAAATTCAATAAATTCATATAACCTAATGAGAGAAATGTTATTAATGGAGTATTAGCGATATTATGAAATTAATTTAGATAATTATCCATGACAACAATTAATTGAAGATGTAAATTGACTAACAAACATATCTTGGAATATTACACAATATTTCCAAGTACTTCTTTCATAATTAAATTCCATATAAGATTTATAAGTAATGTTATATGTATCTAATAATCAAAAGTTACTAATTCCATTATTTGATTCCAACAACTCAAATTAATAATCTTCGATTTTGACTATAAATCGTTTTGTTAACCTTTATTACAATATCTACATAAACTCTATTCTCTTTCATGAAACAATAAACATTATGAAAATTACATTCAATATCATACACAATGAAGTTTCTTTAAATAATTGCAGATTCATATAAAATTTTTATTAACATTTTGAAAAATTACTTTTATTATATGTACTCAACTGTTGTGAGAACTATAGAAACCTAACCACTATCTTACACTTTTATAAGTTTTCTTATTTAAAACTTTCTCAAGAAGTTAATCATTTAGAAAAATCATTTTCAACCATTCTTTTTCATAAAATATATTTTTATTCGTTAATTACTTAAATCTTTCAATTTATATGTTATTGGATTGGAATGACTAATATCATCAGTTGTGGAAGTTTCTATTGTCCTGTTAGCTGTACAACCTTTTCCAAAACGTCCTATAAGTTCGCTAATTCTAACATTGTATCCATTTTATATTTTAGGTTAAACATATAATAAATTCGTTATGTAAACAGTTTTCAATAAGATTTCTTTCAGGGGCCATTTTTATAGCTGAATGTTTTGTGTTATACATTCATCTGTTAATTTAGAGACTAATTCAATGCATTTAAAATTTCATTAATTCACTAAAATTGGAACAATGGTTAATGACAATTTTTTTATTAATTCTTGAATTTCTTTACCATCATATGTGTATTTCTTGGCGCTCAAGCCATGAAATTTTTAAAAACATGAATCAGCTCTTTTTCTACATGTTTTATCTTCAATTAGACTTGCCCAAGCTAATTTTGAAAAGAAACTGTAATAGTTATAAATATTAATATCCTTCATTTATTTTCGAAATTCATTTCAATTTTCTAGACTGCATTTCAACTAAGTCAGCTTGCCTTAAATACTCTATTCTTTTTCTTTTTTCTTTTATGTAATTTATTAAAAGTTCATTCACTAATATTGAGACCTTCTCCTACAATTTTTTAAAAAACGAATTTAGTCTTTTTTGTTTTACAAATTGTACAAGGACCTTCAATTCTATGTTTTCCATCTTTACTAATTAATGTATTTGGATGACATACCACTTTTTGCACTTCAAACATTCTTCATTTATATGGAATAAAAAATAAGTGACTTATTTCACCAAATACAATAATTTGTACATCAACTGGAACAGTTTTAACCAAATCTTTTAATGTGGCAGTTAGAATATTTGTCTTGTCAAATATTTTTATTCCCAGAACTTTAGGAGTTATTTTACAAAATCTGTCATCAACACTTATCAAAATACGAAACTCAACAAATGATAAATCTATGCTCATTTTTTGACTGACAACAAGATTTTTTAAATATAGAATCATGATAATTGAAATGTAAAATTATCTTTCACCTTCAGTCATAAAAGTAAATTCAGTAATCTGTTTACCATATACTTCATAAACTTTTTTAACTCATTTAAGTATGGAGTTAAATCTGTTGATGAGAATGATCTTTAAATTGTTATTTTGTGAAGTATTTTATTAATTCCTGTATATTAATATAATTATTCTACTGTGTTCAAATACTTGTATCCAGAATGAGATTTTCACTCTACAGCAGAGAGTGTGCTGTTATGAAACTTCCTGGCAGATTAAAAGTGTGCTGGAGCGAGACTCGTATTCAGGACCTTGGCCTTTTGTGGGCAAGTGCTCTACTGACTGAGCCACCCAAATTTGACTCACAACCCATAACCACAGCTTCAAATCCCGAGTTCGAGTCTTCGTCTGACACACAGTTTTAATCTGCCAGGAAGTTTCATATCAGCACACACTCCACTGTAGAGTGAAAATCTCATTCTGAAAACACCCTCAGGCTGTGGCTAAGCCGTTTCTCTGCAAAATCCTTTTTTTCCAGGAGTGCTCATTCTGCACGATTTGCAGAAGAGCTGTGAAGTTTGAAAGGTAGGAGACAAGGTAGTGGCAGAACTGAAACTGTGGAGATGGGTCGTGAGTTGTGCTTGGGTAGCTCAGTCAGTAGAGTACTTGCCCGCAAAAGGTAAGGATCCTGAGTTCGAGTCTCTGTCTGGCGCACAGTTTTAATCTGCCAGGAAGTTTCAAAATACTTGCATATGCATGATTTGTAACAAGATTTCATAATTCATTCTACAAATAATGTTTGTTAACTACGTTTTTCCATCAATTGAATCATTCACATTCACAAGTCTTCTACCTCTAAAATCAACTAAACCTTTAGTTACTCCAAAAAGCATCAAATTCTTCTTTGAACTTGTCAGACAAGGCGTTTAGGTTTGGTTCTATTGATAATTGAAAATGTTTGATTTTTGATTAAAATCTTCAAATAATTAAATTAATTCATTATTAATTTCTGGATCTAATGGTTGGGACTCTTTCATGTTTCCTATATTATCATTGAATTTATTTCTAAAAATGTTCATTTTTTAAATTTAAAATATTCTTAAACTTGTAAGTCATGTGCAATAGTTTTAAAAGAAACACAGATGTCCACAAATTACTTCATCAAAGTTTTGTATTCTTTCAATGTTGTGTAAAGAAAATTTTTTCTTAAATAGTCAACTAATTGTATTGGAATCATTCCTCTATATGAATGTAAAACAAATTTATATCTTTTTTCTGTAATAACAAATCTAATGGGTTTCAACATCATCAGACATATGTAAATTTACTATTCCACATTCTAAATTTGTTAGCTGATTTGGTAATTCTTCAGTCAAGAAAATTATTAATTTTTAAATGTTTGACTAATTATTCTATATTGAAATTAGGGAAAGGACTATTAAACTATTCGATTATTTCTATGAAATGTCGATTATAACAAACCGTTTGTATTTAACTTTTCTATTTTCTTCTATTGTGTTTAAAACTTTTTCATCTAATCCTTCAATTCCTTGGTTAACTTTTTCAATTCTATCGATAACTGTTTGATCTCTTTTCTTAAATTTTCCATATTCTGCTCTTAGTCGTTTTCCCATTTCATAGTCTTATTTTATTTGTTATTTTAATTTCTTACTTTTTTTCGCCTTTTTAATAATTTCTTGATCTTGTTTTGTCAACATGTAATAAGAATAAATTAATGACAATCGTTCATTTATTTTATAGTTAACACTCTGTTTATCATTTATTTTCGACATTTTATGTTTTAAATTTATGTTAAACCCTTTTCTTTTACATATATATTGATTATTTATATCTTATGTTTATGTTTAACATCTATGTTCAATGTTTACATATATTAATAGTATGAGCCTAGAAATTGGATGGTCTAAAAATATCTTCATTTGTCATTAACTGCAGTATTTACATTACACATTTAAAAAGCTCTTAACCCTTTCTCTGCATTACCTTCATTATGTTTTCTTGTCATATCTACTGTTATAAAACCTAATTCATCTTTATTTCAACGTTTAATACTTCATTCTTTAAATTCATCAAATGTGAAATCATCATCAGCATATTATGATAAATATGATTTAAATTTGAATCTTCACATCTAAACACATTTTAAAAATTTAAATTATCTGTACTCAACATTTTTGAATCATCTGAATATGTTTGACTTAAATAAAAAGTATCTATTCCTTTATGACTTCCTGTAGCAAAATATTCTCTATGTCTTGATTTTCATGAATGAAATCATCAAAAACTACAACTGGTGAAATGAAATTTTTTGGTTGGGGGACAAGGAAATTATATCTTTGGCTAGCATCCTGAAAAACTGACCCAGGAATTCTCTTTGTGCTAGAATTGACATAGATGTAATACAAACATCAGTTTGTTCTGAACCTCATATTTGCCAACTGCGATGATTAACACAGTTATTTGTGTAGAATGTTGGTTTCTTTGAAAACAGGACTTGTTCAAAAATATTTGTATTGTTATTAATTTCATTTATTGCTAAACTGGGGGAGTTTATATGCTTAGGGCGATCGGCCTGCTTTATGTCTGGTCACACCTGACTTTTTTGGGCAGCCGTTCTTAATCTTCTACGCACAACTCTGATGAGTCAGGCAAAAGAAGTTTTCATGCTTATGACAGCCAGATTTCTGGAAGCTCGCTTTCACTTCTTCTCTACTGGCATGGTGAATGTCCTTTCAACATGTGCCCTGTATCTCGAAACTGGTTGAAACATCGACTTTGTTTTATTGGTGAACTATGGCACAAAACAGCTGAGGTGATAAGCACCTGGTTCGTAACTTAAAGTGGTCAATTACCGAATGAATTTTAAGTTAATAATATTCAAAGCCTAATCGACTATAGTAGAAGGACAGCTAAAACTTCACCTTTGAAGAGATTGCTCAAGTAGCTGAAAATTAAATTTCCTTCACCAATTTACTATGATGAATAACAGTACAATGCAATCTGCAGCTCATACTGTATCTGCTAAAGTATCTGATAATTCAGATGGCGAACAGATATTAAAATGTAAACAGTTATAAAATCGCCATGGGTCAGAAATGGTGCACTATCAATGGTTGGTCTCAGTAAGCACGAAGTGAAACGACAGCACCCATTGTGCAGCCTAGCTAAAAGTATCTCATCATGATGAGAGGGGAGACACAAAGTCGTCTAAGCCATTGGGAGGCGTTTAATTTCCCAGACCTTGTCCCCATATAGAGAAGAGCAGTGTTCATGACAGAGGGACACAATTTTCCTATCTTCTGCAACATAGAAATCACCTAAAGGGACAAAACAGTTAAAAGGCCTATGCAGTTTGACTTCAGCCTTGGCAGAAGCATAGGCATCTCCTTCTCTGACACTCCGACATGACCAGGGACCCACATGAACATCATCTTGCATCCATCACCAGTGAGCGAATGGAGTCATTCTGGAAGGAGTAGCATGTGTGTTGGCCACAGAGGCTCTGGAGGGCAATAAGTGAATCGGAATATGATACAAAACTGAGAAGCCTATGCGACAGGATGCACTAGGGGGCGTGATGGAAGGTGGGAAGCTCTGCAGTAAGAATCGAGTACTGTTCTAGAAGTCAGCATCTATGATGATTGTTGCCAATGACAAGGGCGCATTCGACACCACAGTCGGTGATAGGGCCATCAGCGTCCATGAAGGTGCAACAAAGTTCGAAAAAGTTACAGTGATTAGTCGAATCTAGAGTAGTGTCCTTGGGAAGCGAATTAAGTCCAACATGAATGTGGACCTCTGCATGAAGCCAAGGTGGTGAAGAGTTCTCACCCATTGGGAACATGGCAGGCAGTTTAAGATAAAGTTTCTGAAGCAGTACACGAAAGCAAACTTCGGGAGGCAATGAATATTCACTTAAGCCGTACTGGCGGTCAAGGGAGTCATTAAAACTGGATGCGCAGGGTGGATAGTTTAGCATGTAGGACAGACAGCACACGTACCTGTTGAAGATAATATCACGCCGGAATGACAGCGGTAGTTCGGTAGCATCCTTATAGAGATTCATAACTGTGCTAGTGTAGATAGCTCCAGTGGCCAAAGGTAAGCCTCGATGGTGGGTTGTGTTGAGATGGTGTAAAATAGACGATCGTGCAGATGAGTAAACGAGACACCCATAGCCCATTTATATACATATATATGCCACAAAATCGTGGTAGATGATTGTTACAGTGTCTATGTGGTCGTGAGTTACCTTCTTTCACATAGCTCACCAAGCCAATGGCAGCACAGTATCTCTTGCCACATTTGTCACAAGGACAGTATATCTACCTGCTGAGGCAGGAGCATTGGTAGCACTGGGAAGCTTTTTCTGCCTAATCTGTCTAATAAGCCTTCACCATGCTTCAACATTCCAGATGACCACTCTGGTCTCATGCTAGCCTGTGCCTGCCACTTGTTGGTGTTGATGCCAAGGCTCTCCATATCTTGTTTACAGAAGTTCTTGAACCTCAATACAGGATTGCCTATGGGTCTCTTGGCTGCAGAATTCCTTCCAAGCATCACCTCACTTGGTAATCTCTCAGGATCCATACGGTAAACGTGTCCCAGCCACCGTCGTCTCTCCTTCGAGATAGCAGAAATGCTGTTGCATTTAGTTTCTGGTAGCACTGTTTCGTTGGTCACTCGGTCCTTCCACGTTCCTCCAAGGATGGATTTCAGGCACCGCATATGGAAAGTATTAAGACAACTTTCTTGTTTGGCATAATTAGTCCATGTTTCCGAAGCATACTGACGATGATGAGGACGCAAGTTTGTTATAAATTAATTTTGATCTTCAAAGGAAGTTTGTTGTTTATCTGAACACTTGTAGAGAGCTTGGCAAAAGTTGTCACATTTCTTCCAATGTGAGCATCAATCTTTTTCTCAACAGACATGTTTGATCCTATAGTGAATTAAAGATAGCAGAAGTTATCCATGACCTGCAGAGCAGTTTCATTTAATGCAATATTTGGCTATGTATTAGCATCCTTAACCATGATTAAGGTCTTCCTGCTGTTACTCTCACCGAGAATACGTGACATGCATAACTACATCTTGCTACTAGGTCTAGCAGCTCTTCTTCTGAGTTCGCAATAATTGCAGTTTCATCAGCGTATAGGAATTCCCAAGCGATTATCTCGGAGCGCTTTATCTTACTCTCCAAAAGACTGACGTTGGAAGGTCTTCCATCCTCCCTAGTGTGTAGATGTACCCAACACGGGAATTCTCAAAACCCGCTTGGAGCAGAGCTGAGAAGAAAATTCCAAAAAGTGTAGGTGCCAACACAAAGCATTGTCTTACATCACAGCTCATGCTCAATAGTTTAGCTACACTACCACTGACGATTACAGAGCCATGCATATTGTCATTAAAAGATCCTATTGAGGACAACAAAGTTCGTGGTCACCATTTTTTCCCAGTATGCTGTAGAGACCCTTCCTACTGACAGTGTCACATATAATGGCACTCTATGCTTATGGAACTTATTTGTAGCTGGCGCAAGGTGAATATCATGTCATTTGTGGATCCGCCAGCTCGAAATCCTCTCTGTTACTCAGGGTGGATCCGAGCAGACAAAGTTTCTAGTCTTTTCAGGACTATCCTCACATACACCTTTCCAGCAACGCTCAAGAGAGAAATTCCTCTATAGTTGTTACAATCTCCTCTATCACCTTTTCCCTTATAGATTGTTACTATATTTGCATCTTGCATGTCGTGAGATATTGTGCCTCCTTCCCAGCACTACAGTAGGATTTGATATATCGGTGAAACACAGTCAAGTTTGATGTTTTCACGGCCTAGCTTCAGACTTTGAAGTGCTAATTTTAATTCATCGAGAGCAAGAGGATCATCAAGCTCAGACATAATGGGGTAAGTTGGTGAAGTACCCAAAGCTTCTGAAGAAATGTTGACTTCTTCTGAGTATAAGTTAGCATAGTGCTGCACATGTCTATCTAGCTGCTGGTTTTTATCGTTGATTGGTCACCATAAGCCTCTTTCATTGCAGTGTACATCCTGCTTGTTGGTCCAATGGCCGCTTAGATGCCGTGATCCATGCCGCGGTAATCTCCTTTGTCTTGCCAGATGTGAATAGGTTTGCGAAGGCTGGTCTAATATCTGTTTGCACAATGTTGAAAAACTCGTTACAGCTTCTGCTCGTTGGTCTTTAGAATTATTCATAGCCTGTCTTTTTGAGTCGTACCCTGCTTCTGAAATGTTCTAATAGCAGTTTTCATAATATTTCCTTTAGCTAGATGCCACATATTTTCGGCGCTCTGATCGTTATTAATTGCTCAGGATTCAGTTTCATTTCAATATCGTCTCTGGACTTTTTATAGAGCGCATCATCTTGGATGGCTATGGTGTTGATCTTCACTCTTCGAGAAAAGCTCTCAGCTGAGTAAATCTTCTTTGGTGTGAACCATGATTTGGTCATAACTGAAGACTGATCAGTATCACAGTCAGCACTGTGATATGTACGGGTGTTACGGATGTGACATGGGTAACATCTTCTGGTTATGATGGACTCGAAGTGATGTCAATGACCTAAACGTGTGTGTCCATGTTACTTCGTCCATGGTTCTGCTCCGGAAGTAAGTGATAGTGATGCAGAGAGAAAGAGGGGTGCAAAGTTCCAGCAGTCGCTGACCATTCACGTTCATATTTCCAGTCCCATGTGGGCCAATGCAGTCAGACCAGTTATTCCATGTATTCCTAATCCTGGTATTGAAGTCTCCCAATAACATAAGTTTATCTGATCCAAGAACATCCTCCAAGAATTTGTGCAGATCTCCTTAAAACTTGTCTTTGGCTTCAGGGGGCGCTTTCATAGTGGGAGCACATGCTGAGATTATTGTGACAGGGCCTGATATTATCCTTAATCTGAACGTTGTTAATCGTTCACATATAGATTTTGGTCGTTCACAGCAGCTCAGAAGACTGTTTCGTATTGCAAAGCCAACTCCATGATCACATCTTTCTCCAATTTCTCTCCTTTTCCAGAAAAAGGTTTAAGTTTCTTCACGCAGGCTGCCTTCCCATGCGAGACGAGTTTCCTGCAATGCAACCATATCTATGTGAAGATGCAGAAATTCTCTGTTAATTATGGTTGTTTTTCTGGCTACAGGGGTAGCACCTGAAGGAATGTCCAGATAACATAGTTCTGACATTCCAGGTGCCAAATCATGTTATCCAATTGTTGGTTTCGTTCATATGAGCTACTTTGTTATTGTTTTTCCATGTTCCTCAGTAACACACCTTGTATCAAGAACTGCAAGATACTTGCTGCTCGATACATCCATAGAAGCACAAGGTGGAGGACGAACTAGTACTTTACTGACCGGGGGCTGCCCATCTTGAGGAGGGCGACAACTAGTCAATTAGCTGCAATGGACTATCCCACTGACATAAACCATCCCTGGCGCATACACACACGTCCCTCAGTGCAAGGCTTAAAACCAGTAACTGCGACTCCCTATGTTGTTATCCATGCCTTAGCAGATGCAGGTGGAGTGTCCTCTACACAGGCTCTCCCGGACGTATAGGAAATACACGAACTTACCCAGCATTCATGACTTTCTCTCGACCTCGACAACTGTTTCCACAGGAGTGATGCCTCACTGCATGTGGAGTGTAGTGGGTTGCAGGAGTTACCGACTTGATTAGGCTGAACCCTACTGTCGCCTATGGTATTCCAGACCTGTTGCCCCTTCTGCCAAGCATATGCAGCATACCAAAGACCTCCTTCTCTACCACAGCTGCCCCTGGGGACTTTACCCACAACTTAGGGCTAGGGTCCTGCATCGAAACCCGCAAACTGGGGTGAGAGAGATAGGAAACTGAAAGACACACTCAGGCCTCGAAACCTAATGCCGTTGGGTCGAAAAAACAGATGTTGCCCAAGGGAGGCCAGAGGAAAGAAAACAGGGGGCGTCTGACACAAGTGAGTGGAAATAATGTGAGACTCAGCCCAGGGCCCCGCAGATGCCACCTGTGAATTGCTAGACGAAGGCCCCTGGGACTTGATCGCACAAGGGATTAGTATAAATGGAGGAGGATTTCCTGATCCGCTGGCCATGAAATACCCCTTCAAACATGTTGGATATTTAGAGATTGGGTGCAATTTGCTGCTAGATATGTGGGAAAACCTACAGAGTTTCCTATCGAGCGTGAGCCCCAATAATTTCGTGGTTTCGCCAAACAGAAGACCAACAGGGCTGAGATGTAAGGACAATGGAAGAAACTCATTACACCACCAGGAGTTCAAGCAGACAATTTTTTCAGTGGAAGCCGGTAATCGATGATGACGAGTAGAGACAGTCTAGACATCGCTGAAGTCGTCGCTTAAGTAAACAGTTCCGTTGAGAGCTGCAGTAAATTGCAAAGTCATGGACGAAAATCAGCCTGAGACACCTGGTGGGGGAGAGTCCATGACAGGGTTAATTGCTATGACATTTAAGGCTACGCTCAGCACATACCCCTGACCTACCCCTTCTCCTGAATAAAAGTATTCAACAGTGCTGAACCCACACGTACCTTCAAAACTGGGGCTTTTAAAAACTCCCAAATAAAATGGGACAGGTGGCCTCGGAAGTCCCGTGTGTGCATTCTATGGATGCCCATCCTCCAGCAGATACCGTAAGCCTTCTCGAAATCAAAACACATAGAATCTGGCATTTACGCAGACAATTATTCATAATATGGGTTGACAAGGTGGTGAGATGATCAACTGCAGAGCAGTGCTTACAGATTCCACATTGCGCATTTGTTAGAAAATTCCAAGACTCAAGCCACCGTACCAGCCAACCATTGATCATGTGTTCTTTTACATTGTAGATTCTGCTAGTGAGGAGATGAGACGATAGCTGGACGGAAGATGTTTGTCATTCAACCAGGCTCGTGTATGACGATTACAGTGACTTCACGCCAACGTCTGGGAAACACGCCATCCGTCGAGTATGAAGGAAAAAGTGCTTAAAGTGCTTGCAAACATCTGAATGTGATATCGTTCAGGCCTGGAGAGGGGTATCGTGACGAGGTGAGAGCATATTCGAGGTCCCTCATAGTAAAGCCGGTATTATAGCATTTGCGATTCTGAGAGGGTAAAGGCATCTCCCTGGACTCCTCCGCCTTTTTCCAAGGTAGGAATGTGGGATGATAATGTACGGAACTCAGGATCTCTGCAAAATATTGACCTAATGTTTTGGAAATATAGATATGGTCCACAATGTTATCTTTCGCTACAGACAGGCCAGGAATCTGGAGATGTTCCTTGTTTCCAGAAATCCGACTTAGATTAGTCCAAGCAACAAATGGTTCAAATGGCTCTGAGCACTGTGGGACTTAACATCTATGGTCATCAGTCCCCTAGAACTTAGAACTACTTAAACCTAACTAACCTAAGGACATCACACAACACCCAGTCATCACGAGGCAGAGAAAATCCCTGACCCCGCCGGGAATCGAACCCGGGAACCCGGTGTGGGAAGCGAGAACGCTACCGCACGACCACGAGCGGCGGACAGTCCAAGCAACAGATGACGGAGCAAACTGGTTAAGAGAATTAGAAAAAGAGGTCCAACTACCTTTTTTAATATATCTGACAATGCGACGACAATTTGAGCGCAAGCGTTTGTAACGAATACAGTTCTCCTTTATATGATGGCGTTCAAAGACACGGAGAGCACGTCACTGAATGCGAACTGCATCACAGCATTCCCCAGTCCACCAGGGGTTGGGACAAGTGGTGGTCGGGAAAAGGTTCGGAACGTTCTCCGTCAGTAAGGATAACGTTTGTATGGTACTCTACCTGATCATCATTGGTGTGGAAATGTTGTTCGTCCAGTGTTGCCATCGAAGCGTAGAGCCTCCAGTCAGCTTTAGAAAACTGTCAGTTGGTCCTGTACACAGATGGGACATGACTTAGCAGATGAATGATGCACGGAGAATGGTCGCTCGAATATGTGTCTGAGAGGACAGACTACTGTAGACACTGGGCAAATTGTGCGTTACAGAACGAGTGCTTGTGGAATCCGAAAGAAATCTGGGTTCACCAGTATTGAGAGAAATGTGAGTAATATGGCTGAGAATATCTGCCAGAAGAGAGCGTCTTAGGTGGTTTCTCAGGGAGCCCAAAATGGGATGGTGGGCACTAAAGTTGCTGAGTAGAAAAAAGAATTAAAGGAGTTGAGAAGTATTTTTGAATTATGTCTACCCTGGTGAGATCAGATAATTGGGGTACGTAGATATTACAAAGAGAAAAGGTATGACTGGGGAGAGAAAGACTGACAGCAACAGCTTGTAGCTAGGTGCTCAGTGAAATGGTTTGGCTATGGATATCATGAATGAGCATCACGATTTCCACATGAGCTGTAATTCCTTCCTCAGGAGGAAGCTCGAAACGCACTGGACTGACGTGTAAGAGGTCAAAGCGATCTTGAGGCGGTAATTCCGTTTTTTTGAGGCATGAAACAACTCTGTATTGCTATCGCAATAAGTCGGCCCTGTGTGATCTAATGCCGCGGATGTTCCATTGGAGAACAGTTATATTAGATGACAGGAAATATTTCTCTCGTACAGGACAATTACTTCAGTGGCTGCCTAGTGCCAGATTTCGTCTGCGTACTACTATAGAGTTCTGAGGACGGAGGATCCTGTTCCTTTATTTCTTCAGAGGTAACAGCATATTCCCTGGGTCGCTCAGCTGACTCTAGAGTTGAGGATTGGTTGCTGATTTGCACCGGTGAAATGGAGGTCGGCCAGACAGAGGTGTCACACGGTGTCACTGTTGTAGAGGCTCTCTTGGTTGGAGAAAGGGAGAACTTTTGTCTCTTTTCGACTTTGCGTTTGTCAGACTTGGATCCGGACGTTCGCTGTGCGCAATAAGTCATTTTGCGAGCATTCCTTTTTAAATTTCCGTTCTTCTAGTTGCATCGCTCTTGACTTCATTAGTGTGGGCGAATGTTCCTTGGTGTGTTGAGCAACTGTAGTGGACAGAGGCTAACACGTCACCTTGGCACTAGGTAATTTCAGAACTGTAGCACTGAACTGGAAGTCGTGTGTGGCCGTATCTTTCATGGGTCATGACGAAGCAACTGTAACTGCTGGATAGTGGTATGCAAGGCTTTTGGGTAGCTAACATTTTGCGTGCAACATCGAGGGATATCCTTTTCTTAACCTGGACCTCCTGAACGGCTCGCTCGTCTATGTGCGCGTGGCATTCATCGTATGAAGCGGCATGGTTGCCAGTGCAGTTAATGCAGCGGAGAGAACTAGATGATCAGTCTCCCTCATGAACATCCTTGCACAACTTACACATTTGGCTGCATTTCTAGAGGAATGCGAAATTGCTTATAAAACTGACATTGGTAGCAATGCATTGAGTTCGGTATGTAGTGTCCGATGCTGACGACTTCATAGCCCACCTATCTTCGATGGGAGCTCCACTCGATCAAACGTTAAGAAAAAGGTACAGGTGTGCACTAATTCAGCATCCACCCTCTTCATAACCCGGTGAACTGCAGTTACATCTTGATAAGAGAGATGATGTTAAATATCTCCCTTGGTCATACAATCAAGTAGCCAACTGGACTTGACACTGTGTGAGCCTCTACATAGATAGGATATCCATAGAGCGTAGCTTGAAGCAGTTTTTGGTCTTCAAAGGTACTTTCTGCCTCTAAAAGCAAAGTTCCACTGCTTATACCATGCAGGAGTAGTGGGCCTGCAATTGTATTCATACCTTTCTGAATGATGATCGGGTTCACTATAGAAAAAGTCTGACATTTTTCTGTGCATGACAGCACGAGGTCATCGTGTCTTCGGCCTCTTTCCATTTTCGTGTATTAGACAGAGGTTGAGTGGATGGAGCTGATGTACTCATCGATCCCCCACGATTGCCAGCATCTCCGATGAGTGTTGGCAGTGATGTATTACTCAGTCACCCTTTACACTTCAAACGCATGAGCTGGCCTTCAGACGTGCACAGGGAGAAAAACAAAATGGGACACTTCAAACGCCGAAGCTGAGGAAGGACGGCATAGTCAGAACAAGGAGCGAGAGAAAGATAAAAGTGACATCCATCCAAGTCTTCCGATACTTTCACAAGTTTCGTTTTCCCTTCCGTACACAAGACATGGTCCCCACGGGAGGGGAGAAAGAATAGTAGGAGGTTGGACATGCAGCACACAACAGGAAGGAATACTGCAAGGGCAGGAGCCCCATGCATGCCAAGCGTGTGGAAAATTTGTAAGTAGTATGGGACTAGAATCAGAACTGAGATTAAAATTAGTGCACCACACACACAAGTATGACCTGTTCCAGCATTTCATGGTCCATCATTTTGATTAAGCTCCTTGTGTGGCTTGAGGTTCAGATACAACAGCCGATACACCTCCGATAATGAAGTATTTCTATTACATATACGACGCAGAGATTACATTATGTTGTCAACCTTAGATACAAAATGAACAGAGCATAACAACAAAATTACGCGTTATGCTTTGAGCCCTTATTGAAACGAACACCTGGAAAATCGGTGAGACAGCTTTTCGTGAATGTTCATATATACAGTGTTGGGCTACTGATATAAGTACCGCCAGTTCACCATATGATCTACAGATGCCAGGAGCATGGATAAATGCTACAAAATCACAACCGATGATTGTGTGTACTTGGTTCTCAGAGCTTCAACTGATTTAAACTTAATGTACCAAAGAACGCACCGTACCTTCTGTTGCACGGACATCTTCAGCTGAAATTTTTCAATAGCGCTTTTTCAAAATCCTGTCATTTTTTAGAACCCTCAAGCTATGATGTCACTGAGTGTCACAAAGAGAACACGGCAAGTACCATAATCCTATTTATCAGCAGCTTCACTCAACTGAAGAGGGGTCAAAGTAAGCGAATACGTGCATTGGCTTATCTGTAGATATTCGACCGTTTCTGAAAAAACCATGGCCAAAGTTTTCGAGGTATTTTCGAGGTACTTTATGTTCCTTTTACCGCGTGATATCATCATGCGAAATGGCAGCACAGTTTGTACCCCACGTTTAAACCCGAGTATTACCTTTAGTTTTGTTTTTCATTTATACAACCATCTCTGTAGAGAATTACTACACAAATGTTTTCAGTGTATAAAGATATAACTATGTCTTTATTCGTCTACTAATTTTATGTCGGGATAAATGAATTTAAAAAAGGACGAGAAAACTATTTGAAATTCCAGACTTTCTATTTGAAATAGTTTCCGGAGAAAGTCATCTAGCGTATCTTCATTGATAATCATCCCCTATCTAACTCCACCTGCCAGAAACTCCTTCTCAAATCAACTGAGCTGAGAACTTTGATCCCGTGAAACCTTTGCAGCAATTCGTCAAGTGTGAGTGGCCGATCTGTCTCTGGCTCTGTTATCTTATTAATCCTTCTTGCATCCAAAACTAGTTTAATTGACCCATCCCTTTTTTCAACACAGACTAAGGGGCTGTTGTACGGACTGGATGCTGGTTCGATAATCCCTTGTTCTAGCATGCTTTCGATCTCAGCTTCTGCTCTTTCTTTGTACACAACAGGAATCGGGTACACTTGAGCCCAAAACTGTTTATGAGGCTTGACCTTGAATCTATACACAAAATTTCTTATTGTACCCGCAGCATGTTTAAATACCTTCCTATGCTCGTACAAAATTTTCTGCAATTCCCCGCAGACCGTGGTCCCTCGTAAATGCCAGATTTTCTCCCTGATCTCCTCCTCCAAACATTTATGAATTTCCCTCTTCTCTTGTTCGAACCCCGTATTTTGTGCCTGTCTGTCAGACTTTACCGCCAGACATAATGCTAAGTGTGCGTTATCTTTAGCACATAAGCAATCGTCGAATCTTAATGTAATTTCCTCCGAATCTCGTTCCAATTCCATCGAACCATTTCTCATGTTAACGACTGCTTTATATTGGTTCAAAAAATTAACGCCTAATATCCCTTCAACAGTTAGAGACGACACAATCATGAACACTGTACTAAACCTCTTCGCCTGGCACACAAAGTCTACCTGCGCTTGTACCTTCACCTCAATTTCTTTTCCTGTAACTGCCGCTCTCACTGTTGTCCTTTGCAATGGCAACGTTGGCCATGGTTTTGTAAGACTACAACACTTAAAACACATCTTCCCTCAAAACACTCATTACACTGCCTGTGTCGATGACACAAGGTACGATTATATTATTTGTTTCTACGCTAATTATTGGGTGGACTTCACTCCCCAGATCTCCTACCTCCTCTAACAGATTCTCCCTTAGTTTTCCGTAATCGATATACCTAATATTTACATCATTAATAGTCCTGGCTTGTACCCGTCTATCATGTAGTCACCTTCTTGTCCCTCCGTCATTGTGACAGTGATTGTCCTGTCATGAACCCAATGACTGCCTATCCTCTCTTCGCCCATCATTTTCATTTTCCCTTCTTCTTCCATCTCTGTCCCATCTTGTATTTTCCCGGTTTGACGGTCGATATCCCCATGAATTCTGCCCCCTATTTCCTCGCCATCTTCCATTTCCGTCATTCCTCTGATTCCATGCTCTCCTGTCATTCTGATAGTTTCTGCCGTTCCTGTCCTCCACTCCGTATGACGTATGAGTCGTGTCTCCATTCACAATGTTGCTCTCATTACCCAGTTCCTGTAACAAGTGTTGAAATGACGCAGAATCGTCTAAGCCTCTGCCTGCTATCACTATATCTCTGCGCGATTTCACTGGCAACTTCGTTATACAGATCCTAATGAGCTCCACAGGTTCGTATGGCACATCCAAATACCTATTTCGTCTCAGCACTTCCTGATAGCACGCCACAGGATCTCTTATACCACATTCGTTACAATTTGGCATCATCAATATGCTTTGCTTAACCTGGTCCTGCTTACTTTTCGACCAGAATTCATTTAAAAACTTGTCACAAAATATCTTGTATTTAATAAATTCCTGCATTTTCGCTCTAGCCTCGTCCCTCAAATGGTTACACACAAACTTCATTTTGAGGAGCGGTCCCCACGATGAAGGTAATGAATCTTGAAATTGAGACAGCCACAGACATGGATGTTGGTATTTATCTGGATCCGGAAAACAAGTGTACGTTTGTACCGACACGAAGTGCCTCCTACATTCTTCTTCCGCATTTATGTTATCCGACCTTGGACTATACCCAGTTGGGTTTGCCACTTGTTTTATCCGACACAACAGTTCTTCTAACTCTCTGAGTTCGTCTTCCTCTTTCTGCCTATTTTCGTTTTTTGAATGTATCTCACTCTCCCTCTGCAATCTACCTGGTGGTGTTTCACCTTCGCTACTGCATGCTAATCGCAACTGTGCTAGTTCTTCCCTATGTTTCCTATTTATTTCTAATTGTGCCTCTTTAAACTGTTATAGTGATTGTATCTCCTCCTGGTTGGCATAAACCTCTCACTGCGTACTGTCAGAGCCTGTTTCGAATCTTATACTGATCTTTTCTACATCTGCGCTAATCATATTCATTCTGACCACTACCTCCGCAACTTCATCCCTGTGTTTATTTAGCGCCACTTCCTGCCGGGTGACTTGAGCTTCCACGCTGTCTAATGCCCCTCGTTTAACTGCAAGTAAGTCCTCCACTATCTCTTTGATTCGCTTATCCGGCAACACGTCCCTACGTTCTGTAATATCACTCTCTATTGCAATTATTCTTACCTCCAAATTATTGGCTTTTTCTTACGGCGTCACATACTTGCTTCAACACACCCAGATTCTTCTCCCCCTCATCTAACAGATTATTAATTGCGGACAGACGCTCATCGATAACTGTGTGTGGCTTCCTCATTGCCTCTTTATATCCCTTATCCATTGCCTCCAATCCTTCCGTACTCTCTCTATCCATCGCTTCCAATCTTTCCTTATTCGCTTCCAATCTTTTCTTATTCGCTTCCAATCTTTCCTTAGCCTCCCTATCTCTCTCCTTATTATCTTTATCCATCCTCTGTAAAAACTGCAGTAGCACATTGTCATTTGCTACTTTCGGTGCGCTCACCTCGTTCGCCTGAGAAACGGTAGCTTGGCTAAGGGTAGCTACCCTTTCACTGCATACCTTACCTAGCCCCGGCTCGTCCGTGTAGTCGGGAAAAGCCCCCGATTGTGGACAAAGCCCGCCACCTAAAGGATCACCTAGTCGTGGTCCGCTGACCAATTCAGCCCCTTCCGAGTGTTTGCCGTTCTCGCTCATTAACCCAAGGTCGACACCTACTTCCTGTTCCACTGCTACGTTCACCCCAGAATCACTCTCCTCCATGGTGACTACACTTTTCAACTGTGAACTAGTTACTACGGACATTACGCAAAAAAAATTTTATACAACGATCTTCCAGCCATGGACAATATAGCAATTAATTACATAAAAAAAATAAAAGATCCTCACCAAACCAGAAAAAAATTGCAAACAAAAAATTTTATTTCTTAGCGCTATCACAATATATCCCATCAAAAAAATCTTAACAGCAAACCCTAACAGCACAATCCTGGCAGGGTCAAAATTATGAGAGGCACCCACATGCCTTGCTCATACTGTGGCATCAAGCAATCAGGCCTGAAAGTTGAGTGTTCTGCCAAGCGAGTGGACTCATTCTTATTTATCGAGTAATATGAACTCTTTTACTCACAGTTAAGTTAAAAGTTATTCTCCCGTTTGGATATTGCGCAACGGAAATGCACATCTGACTATTAGTAATTTACACAACTGTGACTGTTCACTACACACTGGCAAATCCACATTTTCTTTCTTATTTAACGGCTTTGATCAACACGTGGTCATCGCACTGAATATGAATGGCACACACATTATAAATTATGGGTATCATGACAACATAGTATTCGAAGGAAAAGGCCACCAATCTTTTTCTTTTCACTATCTTATTTGTTCCGATAAATTCTATAACCTAAACACACAAATTCTATAACCTACAACAATAACACATGAGAAATTCCGCCCAGTGGGCATGGCTTTACATTGGTGAATCTCTATCTTATGGTCTCGTAATTATTTAACGCTACAGTGCACTTTCTGGATAGGGTGGTGGATCTTTTGCTATATCTCACACTTCGACTCTCACACCCATCACCACGAAAATTTCCTCCAGACCGAGCGGTACAAAAAGGAACATGCATAACTCACTGCCTCTGAAACTATCTTGTTACTCTCCCATGCCAACAACACATACTTAAATTTCATGAAATACGTACAATACAAAGAATAGTCACAACGTTATAATCACATCACTTTCAGCTTTCCCACTTCAATTAGTATTTATCCCAGTTTCACACGACACTGCCCCACTTCGTAACTTTTCTTTCCTACTATGAACTCTGGAGGATATATCCACGTCTTCCTGTGCAATGCAAGCCAAGTGGCGTTGCTGGATAGACGGCTGACTCACCTTGCTTCTCTCTCAGAGTATTATAGTTTGAATCAAGCATCACACGGAAACATAACACGCAAAGTAATATTAAGAACATATTCATCACACACGCGAGTCCTCAACTGATACCATGGACGAGTACTTTTCTTTATCCTCTGTCTCACACACAGATTGAGACTCACACAGTACTCGCCACGTGGAAGTACTCGTCTCTAATTTCAAGTCCTGCACACGCCATTTATTAAATATTTCCAACTTATAGTACACACGCTAGTAATTCAGCTTAACTTAAGCACTCGGAAGTATTTCAAATGGTTGAAATGGCCCTGAGCACTATGGGACTTAACATCTATGGTCATCAGTCCCCTAGAACTTAGAACTAGTTAAACCTAACTAACCTAAGGACATCACACAACAGAAGTATTTCAACTTATTGCTACACGTGGTTTCATTGTGACCATTGGTCACTTCCGAAGATTACTATGATCCCCTTAATATTACCTGCCTGACATTTAATTCTCCCCACAAAAGTTCCTGAAATAGAGAAATTATTATTCCAAACTACACTTAAGTATTTCACATGCATACCATGTCTCCACTCTTTTTTCTTTACGTAGCACACCTAAGACAGGTCTTACCAACACAAGATCCAGCGGCAGAGTGCTGAAACATGGCTGATCTCGCACCTCCGCCAAGGTGGGGGAGCACCATGCTACCGTATTGGTCAGCCACATTTCAGGCGCTCAAAGCTCAAGTAAATTTCATCTCTTTGGTCCCACCAAAGGTGACCCAAGTACCGTCTCAAAGATGATCATATACTGCACATTCACTATCTGTGGTTAGCAGACGACCATGTATTCATTCATTTCGCAGATCTCACCAAATTGGATGTAGGGATTTATTTCGTGGGAGTGCACATGTGATCAATTAAATAAATAAATTGTCATTCTTTCCTACACTGGTATCCGGCTTCGGTGTATTAAGTGAAATTGAGTTATTATTACAAAAAATATGTTGTTCTGAGAATATTAACGAAGAATGTTGTACCTGTTTTCAATGTCGGGCATTACTGTACCCTTTCAACCCATTATGCATGATCTGCCCCGAAATTATTTCCAACGCACGAAATCTTCAGCGATGTTAACGACGTTTCTTTCCGGAGTGATATTCATACGAAGAAATGCCACTGTGGTGAACCTCCCTTCTCACGATGTTCGTGGTATTCGGAATATCTGTATTTCGAATGTTTCTACCATCGGTATCAGCCAAGGGAATGCACCAGATCTTCCTGAAGAATAAACATGTAAATAAAATATAAGAATTAATAAAAGAATTGATATGAGACTCAAATATCAGAATACGCGATTCTAAAAATATATTATACACACATATAATCATACACACATATAATATATAACACTTGTTGTATAGTCCAGTTGCAATTTTACAATTAATAGAACGCCCTTGTCGGTGTGGCCGAGCGGTCCTAGGCGCTTCAGTCTGGAACCGCGCGACCGCTACGGTCGCAGGTTCGAATCCTGACTCGGGCAAGAATGTGTGATGTCCTTAGGTTAGTTATGTTTAAGTAGTTCCAAGTTCTATGGGACTGATGACCTCAGATGTTAAGTCCCACAGTGCTCAGAGCCATTTGAACCATAACGCCCTTGTATCCACTAGACTGATATGAAACACAGGTGCAGTAATCTTCTACGGACGTGGGTAGATAAATTAAAGCAATGGAACTAAAAATAAACAAAAGAAATTATCATGTTTTGAATACCGGGCGCAATGACCGTCGTATTTTCAGAAACGGTTGAGTATGTACGGATAATGATGATGATGATGATGATGTTTAGTTTGTGGGGCGCTCAACTGAGCCCGTACGAAGTCCCGGTTTTTACATAGTCCAATTGTTTTCACAGTCCAATATAGCCACTGACACGAAGGACGATGATGGTGAAATATACGGAAAGCCGAGACACATGTTCACTTATTTTTGCTCCTCTTCCAGTTGTCCAATCCACTATGTGAGGAGGATAACGGGCAAACTAGAGACCAGATGCATTAACACAGAGGATTAAATTTCCGAAATTGAACGAAAACATTCATCTCCTTACACAATCCGAAGCTGGAAATAAAAGAACTAGTGCAAATATTCAAATATCTCTCTTCCACGCGTGAACATCGGGACAGGCGCACAGATGGCCTTTCTGCTCACTTACCCGTCTTCTGTCACAATCCCCGAATATTGCGGGCACCCAGCGGTCTTCCTGGGCCCCAGTGGAGGGGATGGTCGAACCACTTGGCCATGACCAACCTCTCCACCCCAAATCTTGTGACACTGGAAAGTCTTTGACTTTTACCTGCCTGTGATGTCTCTCTGGTCCCCTACCCAGGAGTAAGGTTGGCACTACTATACTACAGAACTACTTCCCAACTAAGATTTGACCACGCTTTATGGAAAGGTGTGAGGAGGATTAGGAAAGTTCATGTACAGACTCACATTCACGTACAAAAAATGCATAACACACGACACGTATAAATGTGTATTATGAAGCCTGACACATTTCTTTCCACCCGTCCACATGGGTTCTGTTGCACCCGTGGCCAGCCGCGTCGTGCAATATAATTGGCGGCGGAGCCGCCTCCGTTTGTATTTCCCGATGCGAGCGAGCAGCGAAACCTGCTGCTTATGGAGCGGAAACGACTGTACCGTTTCAGTATAACGCCCTTGTGTCCACTAGACTGATAACAAACACTGGTGCAGTGATGTTCTACGGACGTGGGTAAATAAATTAAAGCAATTGAACTAAAATAAAATAAATAAAAGAAATTATCAGGTTTAGAATACAGGGCACAAAGTTAAGAAGTTGTGACGCTAAGCACTGAGCCACTGCTTGGTAAAAGGCACATAAAGTGACTCGAAAATAGCTCGAGAACTTTGACCGTCGTTTCTTCAGAAACGGTTGAGTATGTACAGATAATGATGATGATGTTTGGTATGTGGGGCGCTCAACTGCGCGGTCATCAGCGCCCGTACAAAAGCCGGTTGTTTTAACAGTCCAATCTAGCCACTGTGACGAATGACGATGATGATGAAATATACGGATAAGCCGAGACACATGTTCACTTATTTTGGATCCTCTTCCACTGATCAAAGTTCCCCGCAAATCAGGATATGGCACTTGCCGTATTCTCCTCGCCAATTTTTGTGTACCACCGTGTAGTTTGGAGGTGAAAGCATGCAGAAAAGTGACTAGTACTGCACAGACATCACAACCCTTGAGACGAAACACTCATCTGGTTAAACGCGCCGGAAACTGAAGCAACAGGCCGGGTCGTATTCGGCACAATCACGCACGTTGCTCGGGTCTTGACGGAGCACGGTACTCTTCCGAGAGGCAACTTTCGCCGGCGATAAAGTTTGCGGCTGCTTAGTCGGATTAATTCATTATTTGTTCGCGCACGGAATAAGGCACGGCGCCGTAGCCGGGCGCGCGGAATTGAAACACATTTCGGGGAAGGGCGCCGGCGCAGCAGGCAGTCAGTCTAGTCTGTTAATTACCAACGGCGCAGCACGGCCGCACCTCCCGCGTCCGGGGAGCGCGGGGGGCCTCCGGTCTACGTCGTTTACTCGGCGGCGGCGGCGTCTTTATTTAATTTGGCCCGCTCTCTGTTCCTCCCCTTTGCCGTCCAATTAGAACGCCAGTCCGCAGTCCGGCGGGAAAGAGCGCGCCGCGGTACCGGCGCTGGCTGACGGGAAACCGCCGGCTGGTGCCGGAGGACTGGCGGGAACAGTTACTCTGGGACCTGTAGTCAAGTGGCGGCCTTTGTCTGCCTAATGCCGGCGGATTTATTATTCAGCAGCGGCTTCAGTACCACTTTACGTGAACTCCGCTTCGCTTCTCCGCCGCGACCAGCAGCGAGAGCGCTCGCGCCCTCGCCCCTTTTATCTCTGAAAGAGAGATGCGCGTGACGGCACGTCCTCCGCACCTACACACATGAAAAGTTTTGACCTCTGACCACGCGCTGCGAGTTGAACAGAGCATTTCAAAATGAATACAGGGGTTAAAAATGGTATCGCTAATGCACTGCGACACATCGATAAAATTGGCACACAAACTAAAAGATAGCTTAGTTTGTTTATGTACATTACAGGTGTTCTGTATTGCTCCACTTGGTCACAAGGATATCATCCACGCGACAATACACACATCAATAAAAGTTTTGCATCACCCTGGTCCCCAGAACCTCCTGAAGACAGACGTTGACTGTGGATGTTGTATCACAGACACAGTCCGTTTGACTGTTCAGAGATGTCACTAAACCCGTCCAGAGATGTAAAGATGTAAACAACCATACATGAGCAGCACCTATTACACGGAAGGAGTCCTACAGCCGATTAGGGAGGACGTACACGGCTCATGTTCTCTTTAGTTCAAGCATGTCCAGACGGTCAATACCGCGGTTCGATTGCGTCCGCATTGTTAGTTTGTGCCAGGAAGCGCTCTAAACAAGGGAAGTGTCCAGGCGTCTCGCAGTGAACCAAAGCGATGTTCTTCTGACATGAAGGAGATAGAGAGAGCAGGAACAGTCGATGACATGCCTCGCTTAGGCCGCCCAGGGGCTACTACTGCAGTGGATGACCGCTACCTTCGCATTATGGCTCGGAGGAACCGTGACAACAATGACACCATGTTAAATAGTGCTTTTCGTGCAGCCACAGGACGTACAAATGGCTCAAATGGCTCTGAGCACTGTGGGACTGAGAACTACTTAAACCTAACTAATCTAAGGACATCACACACATCTATGCCCGAGGCAGGATTCGAACCTGCGACCGTAGCAGTCCCGCGGTTCCGGACTCCAGTGCCTAGAACCGCACGGCCACCGCGGCCGGCACAGGACGTCGTGTTACGATTCGAACTGTGGGAAATAGGCTGCATGGTGCGCAACTTACGCCGCTGGTGGTCTTGGAAGGCACCGTAACGGCTGTACAATACCCGAATGCCGTCCTTCGATCGATAGTACAACCATATCGGCAGCATATTGGCGAGCATTCGTCTTTCAAGGTAACGGCGTCGCTCGATTAGAGTGGTCAGCATGTCCTCCAGACATGACCCGTATCGAACATGCCTGGGATAGATTGAAATGGGCTGTTTAGGGACGACGTGACCCACCAACCACTCTGAGGGATCTGCGTCGAATCGCTGTTGAGGAGTGGGACAATCTTTACCAACAGTGCCTTGATGAACTTGTGTATAGTATCCCACGATGAATAAAGGCATGCATAAATGCAAGAGGATGTGCTACTGGGTATTAGATGCAGCTGTGTGTCCGGCAATGTGGACCACCACTTCTGAAGGTCTCGCTGTATTGTGGTACAAAATGCAATGTGAGGTTTTCATGAGTAATAAAAGGGCGGAAATGTGTTTATGTTGATCTCTATTCCCATTTTCTGTCCAGGTTCCGGAACTCTCGAAAAAGAGATGATGCAAAACTTTTTTTGATTTGTCTGTATTTCAGGCCATATATTCTGAAGCATATATAACGGGTGATTCAGGTGCCCCAACCTTTGGGTTTTATTCGACTTGCAACGCCTTTAAAACATGCGCGAGGTTTTCATACTCTCTCTCTCTCTCGGTACGCGCCAACTCTTAGTCCTACATAAAAAAAATTAATAGCATATTTAATGTAGTTAGGTAGTGTACGGGGATACGTTTTCGCTTGAGGTCACGGTTTTCGAGTTATTCAAGAAACACGCGTTTCAGTGCACGTTGGTAAGTTTTTCTCGAATAATTGCGAAACTGTGCCTCTGACAAAAAAGTGTCATGGTACAATATTTAGCTACATTAAATTTCCTGAAAAGAGATTCCGTTATTTTTTCCTGTAGTTTGCGCATGTCGAATGGAGGAACATGAAAATCGCGTAACCACGTAAAACCGTAAAGGCACAATAATATTCTGAGACAGACTTTACTCCTGCCGTAGAAGCGACGATAGTGCAGCAGCTGCAATGGCAGCTTGAACTGTCAACCGTAAACAACAGACGAGAACTCGATCGGTCAGTTGTGAGCCGACAATAATGAAAATTTTAATGCAGAGAGGTTATTGAATTTTCAGTTAGTAGTTTGCGTGCACATGTCACAATTTTTTCCTGACGTTACGAAATATAGTTACACGATTAGGTAATATGTCCATTACAAGGAATGGTTACCCTTTTTATGTCAATATAGGGGGCTATGAACTAGTGGATACATAATAAGGTGAGCCCGCATCTCGTGGTCGTGCGGTAGCGTTCTCGCTTCCCACGCCCGGGTTCCCGGGTTCGATTCCCGGCGGGGTCAGGGATTTTCTCTGCCTCGTGATGGCTGGGTGTTGTGTGATGTCCTTAGGTTAGTTGGGTTTAAGTAGTTCTAAGTTCTAGGGGACTGATGACCTAAGATGTTAAGTCCCATAGTACTCAGAGCCATAATGAGATGACAGAAGTCACGGAATACTTTCTAATATCGTGTCGGACCTGCTTTTGCACGGCATTGTGCAGCAGATCGACGTAGCACTGAACAACCAAGTCGTTGGAAGTCCCATGTAGAAATAATGAACAATGCTGCTTCTACAGCTCTCCATAATTGCGAAAGGGTTGCCGGTGCAGGATTTTGCTCACGAACTGACCTCTGGATTGTGTGACATTCGCTCGAATTGTCCTGAATGTTGTGCAAATCACTAGCAAAGATTTGTGGTTTGGCGACATGGGACATCCATAAAAATTCCGTCGTTGTACGGGAACATGAAGACTATGAAAGGTGGCAAATGGCCTCCAGGTAACTGAACATAACCGTTTCCACCGTATGATCAGTTCAGTTGGATCAGAGGACCCAGTCCATTCCATGTAAACACAGCCCACACCATTACGGAGCCAAATCAAATGGCTCTGAGCACTATGGGACTCAACTGCTGAGGTCATTAGTCCCCTAGAACTAAGAACTAGTTAAACCTAACTAACCTAAGGACATCACAAACATCCATGCCCGAGGCAGGATTCGAACCTGCGACCGTAGCGGTCTTGCGGTTCCAGACTGCAGCGCCTTTAACCGCACGGCCACTTCGGCCGGCATTACGGAGCCATCACCAGCCTGCACAGTGTCTTGTTGACAAGTTGGTTCCCTCTTACCAACTGAAATCGGTCGTCTAGGGTACACCCGACATGGGCCGTGCTGTTACCAAAGGCACTCGCGTCGATCGTCTGCTGCCATAGCCCATTATCGTCAAATGTCAACGCACTTCTCTAATGGATTTATTTGCCGTAATCCCATGGTGATTTCTGTGGTTATTTCACGCAGTGCTGCTCTTATGTTTACACTAAACTCTCCGCGAAAGACGTTGCTCTCGGTCGTTAAGTTGGCCTTGGTGAGAAGTAGTGCCTGAAATCTGGTCTTCTCGGCACACTTCTGACACGGTCGCATTTCGAAATATTGAATGCCCTACCGATTTCCGAAATGGAATGTCCCATGCGTGTAGCTTCAACAACCATTCCATGTTTAAAGTCTGTCGCTTGAGTACAAATCCCAGTTTCGCCAATGCACTGGCCTTTTATACCTCGTGTAAGCTTCACTACCGCCATTTGTATATGGCTTATCACTATCCCATGGCTTTTGTCACCTCCGTTGGTTTTAATTACCTTATCGATAGCTAGTGTATGCCGCAGTTAAGTAAATTTTGTGATCATGTATGACTTAGCTGTTTACAGTGAGTAGGTTATTATCTTACCTTCGGATTAACTTTGATGTTAGTGACCTTATAGAGGAGAATAATCGTACAGGCATTCTTCTAAAAGAAGGTAGAATACATACATATACATATGAGGTCGTGTTGTGCGTCAGATTGCGTGAGTACTGGGAGAAAGCTCCTCTGCCCCACACTGCGTCGTTGCCAGTTTTATTCCAGATGGCGGACCCAAGATAGCAGCCATATATGTGGTAATGATGCAATGACGTCATGGCAGGAAGTTAAAATTATGGTGGGGAAATAGGTGAGTTAGGACACCTCTACATACGTAACCCCTCTCCCCTGCTCACCCCTCGCCAAGAAAATTGCGGGAAAATATCGGTGGGAAAAAAATTCAGGGAATAAAGGGCAGGCTATCTCCAATAACTACCATCCAAGTACCACCTGATCCTTGGAAGTGGCAGGAAAAAGTCTCAGTCTGTGCTGGGCTGCTGGATAGGATGGACATTTGTATTTATTTTGCATGCATTGTTTATTTAAACAATTTGAGTTGTCTCGGGCAGTAGCTCATCCAGCGTGTTCATCATGAGGTTCAGAGTTCAACAATTTAGTACACAGTACCTCCACCAGAGGGCACTGTCATCCCTTCACTCCCCCTTCCCATTATGTTATCCAAGATGGCGGTCTGGAGGAAAAATGGCGAAGGGTAGTTGGAACAATTTATTTAGGGATGGATTTCACGTAGTTTATTTATTATGCTGATACAAAACACTCGTTGTGACATACTTAGGGTCCCAATAAATAGCCTACAGGCATGGAAACTAATCGTAATGTACCGAAATAACTCAGTTCACTGATGTATAGACATGCAAAAAATTCGTATATTATCAAAATAATGCACGTAAAACGCTCTCCAAGCACGCTTATTAATTTTAAAATGTCGAAATAATGCACTGCACAGCCTACAGACATGTTCAGAAAATAATGCAGCTCACTGACGTACAGACACATCCACTATGCGTGAAATTGCCAATACAATGCATGTATAATGCTCTGTAAACACGCTCACAGCTCTTAAACAGTCGAAATAATGCAGTGCACAAACACTCATTGCATGTAAAAACGCTTTCGAACTATTGGTTAGAAATTAGCCCGCAAGGTATCAGCAATCTGTTCCCTACAGAGGCCCAAGGTTGAATGATGACTGGATGTGTCCAGACTGTCCTACAAGCGAGACACCTCTGGGCACACACGTGTTTAACTGCCTAGTGCTGATGCATCGCCTGTGTACTTTAGGGTCTAGCGCCAGCCTAATTGCTGAGTGAGATGTTTGCCTAGCGACCCACCCTTGCAGGCGCAGCTATATTCCTGTACCCTAACTGGCCTTTCCATTCTGAAGTCTCGTCATAAGCCAGAGACATAAATCGTTTCGCACCACAGATCACAGCCGCCGCGCACCATGCACCCCAAGCAGAATCGTCCTAGGAAACTAGCTGCATATATACTTGATTGCTGTACTTACAATTAAACATTGCGATTGCAGCTTCAATCGATCAACATTTGAGAATGAGCAAAGTATCAGAAATACCCCCTCCTGACGACTAAGGCGCTGGTAATAGAATAATCTGTACCATTCTTATGCCTTGACATAATTTTCCAAGGAAAAAAAAGTCTTTCAATCCCTCTGCGGCTATCGCAGTTTTACATGTCAGATCCATACCTTCCCTTACGACAGGACATATCCATTTTCTCTGCATATTTTGGAACACACACACATACTGCATTAGTCTGATTCTCACGACGAATAATGCTCTGCCAATAACTGAATGCTGGCGATACGAAACAACACTGTGCGAATATCAGCGATGGGTGGACATATCTCATAAGCTTTTCTTGCGAGTGCTACCACTGTGTCTTAGAAAGAGAAACGAAATAGTCGTATAAGCCGCCAGATGTTAAAAGCAAGATCTCAACAACTATGTTATTGCAATCAGTTTTGGTCCTACAAGTCCTCACAAGTACCGTTAATGATATCCATGTTAAAAATAGTACTGGCTTTATAAGTCAAGGTATGGTATTGCTTCTGAATGCAGTGGCTTTTTCCACACAAATACCGCAACACTGAATAAAGACGGTGATCACTGGAGCGTGTATTAAGAGACCGAGAGTGCAATTACACATCGCCGACGGTATAAGCTCGTAATAATGTGATTCAGGTAAGGAACATGGTATGAAGCCGGTATTTTCAACTCCCTCACGCCGCCGCTAGATATTTCTCTAGTATTTGTAATGCATTCTGTCTTGATGCCATCTCAGAGTTTCTGCAATACTCCACAGTGTTATTGGCGATGGTTGATTGAGAATTGTCACTTACAGTAGGTGGTGTACTGATTGAGGTTGCAAGAAATGTACAAAGGTTTTACAGATCTCTAGAGTTACGCTATCTGGTAGGAATGCTGTCTGCCATTGGGAATCAAGTGTTTCCATTCAACCACATACCTTGTAACGTGCGCGGGGCACACAATACTCATTAAAGCCTGTACTATGCTAAGTGAGTGGGGTCAACACCGACTCGAAGGAAGGCCTCGGCGCTTGTTCGTGACGTCACGTCAGCTAGGCACGGCGAACGCCAGGTCTGTTGCAGGCATACTCATAGCGGTGGTGTCTCCCTCTCTGACACAGGAAAATGTGAAAATATTGGCGGTAGTTGACCAACACACATTGTTCTGAGAGATTTCTGCAATCAATTACTTGTGCAATTCATTACACTTCTTAACAAATAGTGTAGTCCTGAACTTAAATTTCCACCTGTTTTAATGATTGACATACAAAAACAACTTCATGGTTCAGCAGCAACAGGATTCGTGCTTCTTTACCTTATTTGTGAATCTGAGGAAGTTACGTTTGTACTAGGTTGCTTTTACAAGAAACTGTGAACATATTGGTGCTCTTCTTTAGGTATCTTGGTTGACTATGGGGTGAGGAGCACTGAATGTTAATGAAATATCTTGGGATTGTACACGTTGGGGGAGGGAGTGGGGGACAGAAGAAGAGGCAAAAGAGAGATACTTGTTTTACCAAATAATTTTTTTTATCTTATAAAGTTTCTCCTTTCAGTTGCAAGAGGGGAATATTTATCTTTCCTAATGTGCATGTTTAAAAAAGTTTAAGCTCAGCAGTATTTTCGATGTATGAAGCTATTTTGTTTCCTGTTTAGAAATAATTTCCTTGAAAACGACTGTAATGTAATGGCTGGCAACAATTGGACATTTATACATGTAAATTAGTTCACATTTCCAGTGACGATGTCAAACGAAAATAAATAAGTAAATAAAAGAAACGAGTTAATTGTAAGGGGGTTGGGGTAAGTTTCGATAGCAAAATGGATCAAGTAAATATAGTTACTAGCATGTGAAATTTCCGAAGCTTGCAATGGGGCAAAGCATCTTCTCATATTGATCTACGTTTGTTTCGACAGGATTGACTAATACAGAACTATGATCTTCATTTGTAGCTTTACGATAGTAAGAAAATCTTTCATCTAAATAAAACTGCAGAATCCAAAACAATACCAAACATTTTGTCGAAAAGTAAGAGATTTACAGTGATGAGCACGCGCAGGCGTTTCTGCCTGCAACAGACCTGGCGTCCGCCCTGCCTAGCTGACGTGACGTCACCAACAAGCGCCGAGGCCTTCCTTTGAGCCGGTGTTGGTGGGGTTCACCTTACGCGACAGGATTTTTGTATACATATTGACCGCGTGTACCTGAATGGTGGCAAATCAGACTTACACCCACTCTGTAACAACAATGATACGTCAAGCAAGTTCAAAATGCAATTACACGTCAGGACGGACAAAAAGCAACACAGAAGTTGCTACCAATTTGTTAATAATACGGTCGCCAGCCTAATTAGGCGTTAACTGAGTTTCTTCCCTGTACAAGTTGGTGTATATTCATGCAAAACAACACGTAGTAACACTGCATAATATAGTAAATTTTAGAACCAGAAAATCTATTGAACTGATAGTTTCACTTTTTTGTACTGATATGGAAAAACCATGAATACATAACACTACACTATAATGTATACTACAAAACTTCGTACTGTCTATTGATCTGATTAAAATCGGGCTTAGATTTCCCTAGAAATAGCACTTTCGAGCCACACACAAAATGTCAATTTTGATAAAGATAAATCACTGATAAATTTTGGCTTTTATATTGACTTTAACTTTTGCTGGTCAAATCAATTTAGAACACCTCAGAATTCAAATGAATAAAAAAAAGGGGGGACCCTGAAATTGTTATGATCAGTGTATTAAAAAAATTAATTACTGACACCATTATGCGCTCAAGATTTCCAATATATGAGTTACTACTCTCTATATCTTATTTCCTACTCGTTTAAATACCTTTATATCTGTCTCGAAATAATTAAACTTCATTACTAAATCAATATTAAAGTTATCTTCCAACTTTATCGGACCTTTGTTATTCATTTACTGGTTCATTAACAAAACAGTTATTTAAACACCATTCTAACATAGTTAGGTCTGCAAGTAATTATTATTAACACAAAATTTAATTTTTCATTTTGGGACATTCGGATTGCACAACATTTGGAAAGGACCCTATCTAGGTTAGTTGTGAGGATAATTCAATGATAGGAAAGTTCTGGTAAAATTTAAGTTGTTATTGAACAGTATGGAACAAAAGTAACACTGGTCCATACAAATACAGTACTAAAAGTTTCAACCTGTTTGTATCGATGCGGCGGTTGGCAGGTGGCGAGATGGCGAGGCACAAAGCACACATACAACCACAGCTATGGCTCTTGACGTATCGGCACTTTATTTCTTCATAGCATCGCAATACTTTTCCATTTAGTGCCTATGGAATTTTGCCATGCTGTATGGGCGTTGGAACGGCATACCCGAGGCTCAATGAAACTACGTCTTCTAGGAGAGCCTCCTCGCTCCAGAACGTGTTGCTCAGACCAATGCCAAATTCCAACTACTACTGCTGAGCCCGTTGTGCCGTACAGTGCCCGCTTGCATTTTCCCGCGCTCGCCTGCCATCCACCTTTTACCGCTCCCTTACAGGCCGGGTATTCACCCGAGGTTTTGCATTATACATATCCTAACACATTGCCTGCGTATGGACCAGACGCACAGTTACAATTTTAAACATCTTGCAACAGTCTCACCATTTGTTACATTTAAATTCTGTTACAATACTGCTTGACATTTGACATAAACATTAATATTAACTTTGAAACTTGTTTACAGTTTTCTTAACACAATGACATGAAACAAAAAAAATGAAATCAGAACATCAATCACACTAGTTTATCGAAAAATCAGATGGAAAAAAAATTTACTTACATGTAAAGTAGTACAGCGTCGTTGTTGTTACAACCTGTGTAGGTTCCCATGTAGAAGTCTTTTAATGATCACAGCCACTAGTGACTCATATTCGTGGCACTCTCATATCTCGAAACGAGTCATCTTTTTTGAAACTATGTGCCACAGTAAAATGCCAATATGGTTTTAGATAGTCCCTACGCATCTTGCAACTGCTCCTCAGACTCTGCCCTACAATTCCTGCAGCCTTGTGCATGTGATCGTTCCAATTTAAGTCTGAACTAGGCAGAAGACAAAGAGAGCTATATCAACCACATTCTGCAATCAATGTAGAAACAGGCTAAGCTGAGTGAGTGCATCAAGACTGTGTTTTGACAATTTGGTGGAAATGGAAAGTTGTTGTAATAGCTCCACCAACTGTGTATGCTGCGTAAGGTCATTGCCAAATGAAGCCCACTCCTGCATCACGAGGTAGTATAAAAGACAGTACGAATAGCTACAGTGGCGTTTCTCTCGAAAAAATTAGGAAGACTCAACATCATACAGGTACTGCAGTCCAAAGTAGATCCACGTCGCTCAGGGTCAATTCAAATCTATAACCCAAACATTCTGTATCGTTATTCTGTACCGTCCAACAGAGAAAATTACGAACTATAGAGAACTCCAATAGAGAACTCAGTAAGATTTGTACTGCATCTCTCTCCTCTGATATATGGAAAACAAATACCATATGGGTGCCAGCATCCAGCATATGTGGTGATCCTGTTAAATATACACGTATTGACCCGTTGCACAGATCAGTGTAAAGTGTCGACACCCATACTGTAGGAGGAGGAGGACCATATCCCATAGACTATCAGGCACACGAGAGGCTCCTTGTAACCCTGTGTTGTTGTTTGAAACATTGTTTTTTTCTGCTGTAACACGTTTTGTAAATTGCCATAAATTTCGTTTTTCCCGCCACAACTTCGAGGTCTATGTCAGGCTAACTGACATTAACACGTTTCAGTCCATTGCCTCTCACAGAAAACTAGATGTCGCATGGTGTAAATCATGCTGTTGCTTCTGCTACCACAACATACACACACACACACACACACACACACACACACACACACACATTGGATGATTGACGTAAAAGGCATTCATAACATAATGAAATTGGAAGAGTTTTGTGGCATGGTGGAGCTTTTCCAAACTGCAGTCCAAAGGCGATTGGCAGCCTCTACATTTATACTTATGTTTCACAGTGACGGGATAGCTGATGGCTTAGTGTTACGTTTCGATTGATTCATCGTTTTTTTTTGTCTCGCACGCGATCACTGTTTCGATGATAGCCATCCCCAGAAGGTGTTGCCCGCATCTCGTGGTCGTGCGGTAGCGTTCTCGCTTCCCACGCCCGGGTTCCCAGGTTCGATTCCCGGCGGGGTCAGGGATTTTCTCTGCCTCGTGATGGCTGGGTGTTGTGTGCTGTCCTTAGGTTAGTTAGGTTTAAGTAGTTCTAAGTTCTAGGGGACTGATGACCATAGATGTTAAGTCCCATAGTGCTCAGAGCCATTTTTGAACCAGAAGGTGTTGCTCCTCCACCGAGACTCTTTCTCCATCTGAAACAAGCGATGTCAGTTAGTCACTATGTGGTAATCAATGGCTTACCAGTGGACAGATGGGACTGAAAAGACACCACTGATGAAATGTAATAATAAGCATCACAGTCGATAGTGAGAAAAATTTTAGCAATTTAACCATAATTACAACATCAACCAATGATGTGGCAGCCAGCATCCCAATTTCCGTATCGTCACTAAATCGCCCCTCATCTACTTTGCGAGTATCATCGCGAATGTGCATAGATGTCTGTTAATTCTCGAACCCCTTCATCAAAGTATACCAGACTACAATCTACATATTTCTAACACTTCGACTATAGCGCATAATTTACGATCTTTCCATATGTGGATGGAAGTCACAGTGCATTCCCGCATTCTTAGGATAAAGTTAAAGATTGAAAGATCTCCTTGCATATTCTTTGACCAACCTGCCTATAAAATAAATAAAATATTAATTTATTGTATATGTATGATAGTGATTGGATGTAATTAATATTTGCTTATCTGGAACGTGGACGTTTAATTATTTGGTATCAGACGCTTGACAATGGCTTTTTCGTAAATGCAATGTTATTCGTAGTTGACCGTGAAATAAGACTCAAATAATCGGACTTCGTATTTAAATCGTTTCCAAAGATTGCTGCGGTAGGTGCGGACTCAAAATCTAAATCTCAATATTAGAATAATTTGCCAGCCATGTCAATACGTCGTACAGAGGTGACTGTCTACTAAACATAAAAAAGTTTACACAATTAGTTAAATCAGATATATTCAACGAATAAGCCTACAATTAAATAATTCTACTTACTTTCATAAATATAAATTCTTTACAGAATCGAGTGCCTAGTAAGATTGCAACTCGCAGTGTTCTTATATAACTTCAAATATGGCGGTGTGCCAGTTAATAAAATATACGTGCTTCCCGCACCAGATGTTCTGCAAGACCTTCCCCTTCTTAATCAAACATAAGAGTGTCATAACTGTATTTTGTTTTATCAGCGGAATTGCGCTGCAATTCTGTGCCATAGGCTTTATTTATTTGTCAGAGATTAATTATTTAACTAAGATTTCGCGTTTCCGAGGAAACTCACGCACGGCATGCAAATGTGCCTTTATATTGCCCCCTGAATTGCGAGGCGAAAGGACACGCCTGCAGGCGAGCAGTTCACCTAAAGGCACAAGTTATCTACAACTATTTACATGACATACATTATACAGTATATTATATACAAAATTTGGAAATACAGAAGCGTCCGATCTTACCCGTCGGCTTTGACCCATGACGTCACAAATACCGTGGAAACGACCATAAACAACAATTCCAATATGGCGGATATAAAAACATCGAATACGTATTGTAAATCAATATTTTCGAATCATAGGCGGCCGCTGCCGCGGCCGCATTCCAAAAAAAAAACTCCCAACCTAACCTCAAGTGGGCTACGCTACAGATCAATATGTTCATCAAATTGCTTCATATTACGTATATGTTCATTAGTGTCAAATCAATATTTTCGAATCATAGGCGGCCGCTGCCGCGGCCGCATTCCAAAAAAAAAACTCCCAACCTAACCTCAAGTGGGCTACGCTACAGATCAATATGTTCATCAAATTGCTTCATATTACGTATACATGTTCTTTAAACAAGAGTACATCAAACCATGTATTAGGTTTTCCGCGCCGTAATGACGTCACACACCACAACACGCTTACGTCACGGGTCAAAGCCGACGAGTAAGATCGGACCTTTCTGTTGACCCCAAAATTTGAATGACGCGCGTGCGCCGTAAAAGTTCTTATGATGGCAAAATAGAGTGCGCGCATGCGCAGAAGCGTCTATGTGACTCCGGCACTGCCGTTATATCGTAAATTTAGATCACGCGGTACAGTATTACAGTTCATATTGTTCGTGTGCGCGCGCGTTTCTTAGTCGTCGCACAAAGAAAATATTTCACCAAGATTACGTATGAAGAGTACATTCTATGACAGGTAACTTAATTTTAAAATTACGATATGTGTTATAACTTTACAACTTTAGATTCTTGAACATTCTTAGTTACATAGTATTGCATTGAATTGCTTCAAAGAAAAATGTCTTTTTGTTTCCTGGTGCGTTGACCTATACACATCGTGTCGTTATTACAGTTTATATTCATCTGATGTACAGTAATATTTCACAGGTTAGTGTCGTCGTGGTAAAGTTTTTTGATCACAGTGACATCGCTGTATAACAACGTAATTGATACATAAGCTAGTCCATTTCCTATTTCCATTATAGTCGTTGTGATGCAGTTCGTTGTGACAAAAAGCATTGTTTATTACAGATCAGACGTGACCCGTCGAGTAATTGGTCCATATGCAGTTCGTTTTCGATATTCCGTGGAAGCTTGGTTGCAGAACCTCGGACGGCACATAGCTGGCGTCGATCCTTGGACAGTCCAGGTAAGTGTGTCCGTCACATTTCGAGAACATTCCATTCCCTGAAGTTCCAACCAAAATTCTTCCACTCATCGTGTTGTTTTCTGGACAGGCACGTTGTGACCATTTAATCCAGTTAACATCTTGAAGTAAGATACTGTAGTAATGTCACTAGACGATGCACCAATTACGCACTTCACATTTTCAGTTTTTCTTTTAAAATGTAGCTCACCTAAATGTTCGTAGTTACTTATCAAAGAAATCGTTCATCGCGTTTACAAAGGTACGATGCATGATGAATGTCATTAACAGTTTCTTTCACATAGGTTTCTATGTAGTTGCAGACTTAGTAATGTACGTTAATGTCCGTGAACAGTGATTCACTATGCAATTTTTTTTTAAAGTTTTTCACATTTTGGCACTCGTTATCGTTCAAATTTTCACATAGTAACAGTTACATTATACATCATTTTTTTTTAAAAAAACATAAGTAATCATACATATACACGTCACATATTTTCTTAGCATAAACATAATACAGTTACATATAAACATGTTTACATCATAGCTATAAATTATTACATTGTGTCACATTTGATTACATGAATTGCAGATATTTACGTTCTCTTTAAAGGTTTTGCTGGGATTTTATCGATGTTTTTTTTTGTGATGTCATCTTAAATTAAGATAGGTTAGACACAACATTCATTACATCAGTAGGCAAGACCAGGCGTTTTCACTACTCAATAAATATTCGAAATAATAAGAGACGAAAAACTGTTAGATTCCTCGCGTTTTGTGCGTGTGTGTATAGTATCTGTGTGGCCTTGGCTACTGGTAGATGCTTTTCTTGCTGAGAGATGTGGGTCTAATCTATTTCTCGAAGTAAAAGGTCCCTTCACAGATGACGTCTGTCGGTTCGTCAGGTGTCATACCAAGTCAGTGGTACCTACAGTCACAAACGTTCCATGAAAAATTAATATATCATTCACTGTTACGTAATCATAATTTTTACGTTAATATTCAGTCTTCTTGGTAGTGCCGCGGCGTTGAAAGAAAAGTTCTTCTGTCTTCAACTGCGTCACTGGTACAGCTGAAATGAAAATTTCTATACTACTTATTATCTATGTTGTGATTTGTTTTATTTCTTGCCACACAGCAGGTCGTTGAGATAACGGTACGTTATATGTCTTGTAGTAGAAGATCTTGTGAGGCTTAACTTCAATTTTGTAAACATACGTGTTGATAACACCTAATCGTTTGGTAAAAACTTGTAAATATTTGCATAGCGCTTCCTGTGGTTTCATACGTTCATGTACAGTGAGAGCTGTAGCTTCATTTATCTTATGATCAATCAATGTTTTCAAGTCCATTAGCTCTGTGTCAGATGAGTGTGTGTGCGTATCTTGAATGTCATTGTCAAGTACTAACTGAACCTTGTACCCTGTACAGTGTTTGTCATGCTTTAGACTTCTCCTGTCCAAATCAATAATATTACACTGCCTTTATCATTTAAAATGCACTTACCATTGGAGAAGTCTATAATGCAGTCCTTCTCGTTCATAATATCTAATCCTAATATGCAATTTGTCACAAGGTTTTGTACAACCAGGAATGGCCATTGTACGGTTCCATTACCTATTTTAATGTTTACAAAAATTTGCTTCTTAACCCTACATGACTTATTACCTAGAGCAGTAGTTATTTTACAGTTTTGGGCGGGAAACTCAGGCACAGGGTCCAATTCACACATCTTTTTATAGAAATTAAAAGACAAAACGCTCACAGCTGCACCTGTATCTAAGATAATAGTAGTTGCAATCCCACCTACTACACCAGTAGTAGAGGCTAAAACAATTTCATTTGTGTTTGAACGACATTGTGTACTGTCTTGCAAAAGTTCATCTGATATATTCTCATTGTGGTTGTATCTTATAAATAAAACAGGTAGTTTTTGTTTAGAATTATTAGGCAAATCAATATTTTGTTGTTCAATGGTGGTGTCAAATAACTGATTAACATTGAAGTCGCCCCCCAAGAATTCTTCAGCCACGACCCGGGGGATAGAAGTGACTGTTTCTAGTTTGTTGGATTAGCATTTGTATTAGGTACTGACACAGATTGAGGTTGTGTATCAGGTGTCAGTTCTATTATATTCACATTCGGATATTGCCTGTTGTGATCTCCAAACTTTTGCGGTTGTTGTTGCAGTTGCGCATTATGACTTACCTGTCGGTCGTACGGTATGCTCCAATTTTGTCCTGGTGGCTGCTGTGGTATAGCAGTGTTTGAATGAAAGTATTGATCGCTACGAGTCCAGCCTTAATGCTGTCTTGGCTCGTAGTTATTATTATTTCTATTTCTGTTTGTGTTTTTGTTGCTATATTTGTATCCGTTGTTACCGTTGTTGTTGTTGTTGTTATTACCGCGGTGCCTTTTGTATGGATTGCCGCATGAAGTGTTATTACTGTTGTAACTGTTGTTTGTATTGGAATACGCGTGTTGATTTTGATTTCCGTATTGAGACGGCATGTGAGTTTGCTGTTTTTGCTGTACCGCGTATCCAACTGTGGGCGCGCCAGAATTGAGTTGGCAAGCCTGCATGTTTTGCATACCACTAGTATAAACATTGTGGCTGCTGTTTTGCCGCGCGAGGCGCTGATCTTCTAGTAACATGTCAACCGAATCTAAAGCTGTTAAAAAATAATCTGGATCGTCATCCGGAATATGTAAGAGTTTTTCTTTAATGTTGAAAGGCAATTTGGCCTTCAACGCACGGGCTCTGACTGAGACTTTGAAATTTTTGTGGTGGACGGCCTATTGTCAAAATTTCCGTTAACACTTGCGTCAATATTTGATGAATCGTCACTACCAGTTGCTGTCGTAAAGTCATTTTCTAACATTTGTCTCTCGTCCGACTCGGATTGCGTCTGAATAGTATGTCTTTGCTGTTCCATCTTTGCATATTGTTTTCTAGTTATGACCATGCCACACGTAAGATATGCTTCGAGAAAATAAAGTTTGACACTGGTTTTAAAATAAAATGCAGTTGAACATGAATCGCTCGTAGCAACAATGGCTGTTTGTTAATTTAAAAATGTAAACTGAATAACGGATTATTCTTAATGGCTGCTAGCCATGTTACAACGTATCGTACAGAAGTCGGCCATATTGTACACTCGTGTATTGGTATTGTTGCAGAAGTTATTGTTTAAGGAAAAGTACTGAGAATGAAATTTATCACTGAAAACTGCTCCACGCGAAAGAAATACTACAGAATCTACTAATACACTGAATTATGCATCTGGTCAAGCCTGTCAATGCAAAGATGCTGCGTCTTCCCTTATTTTGCTGGAAGCTTCATTGTGTCTTCCCGCAAAATTTTAGAATTGGCAAATATCTTCAGATTTTTGTTATTTCTCATATATTCAAGTCTAGGTCCAGAAAGTTGATTTTTCACATGAAACAAAGAGAACAATGTAACAAATGACAAAATAACAAGTCCTGTCACGGTCGCCAATATAAAATAAATAAAATATTAATTTATTGTATATGTATGATAGTGATTGGATATAATTAATATTTGCTTATCTGGAACGTGGACGTTTAATTATTTGGTATCAGACACTTGACAATGGCTTTTTCGTAAATGCAATGTTATTCGTAGTTGACCGTGAAATAAGACTCAAATAATCGGACTTCGTATTTAAATCGTTTCCAAAGACTGCTGCGGTAGGTGCGGACTCAAAATCTAAATCTCAATATTAGTATAATTTGCCAGCCATGTTAATACGTCGTACAGAGGTGACTGTCTACTAAACATAAAAAAGTTTACACAGTTAGTTAAATCAGATATATTCAACGAATAAGCCTACAGTTAAATAATTCTACTTACTTTCATAAATATAAATTCTTTACAGAATCGAGTGCCTAGTAAGATTGCAACTCGCAGTGTTCTTATATAACTTCAAATATGGCGGTGTGCCAGTTAATAAAATATACGTGCTTCCCGCACCAGATGTTCTGCAAGACCTCCCCCTTCTTAATCAAACATAAGTGTCATAATTGTATTTTGTTTTATCAGCGGCATAGCGCTGCAGTTCTGTGCCATAGGCTTTATTTATTTGTCAGAGATTAATTATTTAATTAAGATTTCGCGTTTCCGAGGAAACTCACGCACGGCATGCAACTGTGCCTTTATATGCCCTGCATCACTCACCAATTTCATCTGCAACTGACCACAAGTATACTGCTACATTCCGCTTCTCATGAAGGAATTGAGCGTGCCAAGTCCGTAACTACCGTTCCACACCCATCCAAGTGATTTCTCCAGGTGCCCGTATGTTGAGGACGTTAGCACCCCTTATCGGTATATAGTAGTAGATTTGAAAATGTTGTGATGAATAGCGTATGGTTAAGAAGAACAAGAAACCGGCGATTTTTATGGATAATGGAGCTTCAGATGGATGTTCGAAGCATTTTACGTAAATCAACTACGCTATCAATTCTAAAGTACTGTTCTAGACTCTGGAATCAGTACCTAGAAGGTACTGGTAAGAGAGAGAATAAACACATGCAATGCTATGGCTACACGGTTCTGCACTTGAAAGAGGCTACAATTTTGGATCATTGCAGTTTACAACCCATTAGTCATGTAGAATGCAGCACTGTTAATAATCCAATATAAGAAATATATTTCCTGTGCACGACATACATCCTTATTGCAGACTTATCTACGATAAACTATGGCGACAAACTGTAAAATGAGAAAACTGCTTCCTTGAGACATTGATTCTGTGTGATACATCCACTATATAGCTTTCTAGAGATGTATAGCATCCACTGTTCACATCCGATCACGGTTCAGAAATTATACTATGCTTGCATCACTCCTATAAAAAGATCGTTAGTGACGGAGAATATCTCTTACAAGGAAACAGATAAACGCATAACAGAGGCATTTGACATGTGAAATCACACGTCATACAGCCACTAACTCTGTAAACAGGACATCTGTTAAGCAGATGTATACATGTGGATTACAGTACCTCACGAACACCTGTCGCTGACTTAGGATCACCTTAGTTATGAGACTGAAGTCTCGATTTTATACCCAAGATGCGACAGGGAAATGAAGTACATCGCATAAATCTTCGTTACTTTAGAGGAATGTGGCAGAACAGGATGGCCATGTTTCATCACACATGAGATGGAAGTCCTCTGATGACCGAGAGGTTTGTTGTTAACCATTGCAAGTAGACAGTGCTCTATGTCACACACAAACATACAGTTGTATATGACTCGAAGGCAGGCTATGTCACACAACTGATGCATCCTGACAGAACAACGGAAAAATGGTCAAATGACCTGCAGCAACATCTCCCTCTTTCTCTCTCTAGAATGCATCATCAGTCTACCATTAAATTGTCCCTCGTTACAATTTCATCTCAGCCAATCACTCCATCCACTCTCTGTCATCTTTTAACACAGATGCAAGTAAGGTTAGAGGCAGATAGTTCTCTGCATTTCCAGGAAAGCATCAAACACAGCAGTCAACTCGTCTGTATCACTAGTACCTCAATAGACATATAGTAGAATACTGCCTCGACAAAAAAAAAAAAAAAAGATTGTTCCCCTGGTTCCCAGTGCTTCCATATCAACGTTTCCTCGCTTTCCTCTTGCTGTCTCATACTCGTTCCCATGTACAAGAACTGTTTTGCGCCAACCAGAAGACACGTAGGTACTTCCTCAATTTCCCAGCATTTCAGTGTATTTTCCCTAAATTTATACGTAATTTCCGTCATATTTCTTAATTCTGTCGATTTTATTTATGCCCTGGCGATCATGACATCACTTCTCGTTCCGTGTTCTAAAATTGTTTGTAAATGTAGTACAGCTGCCAGCGCCTAGCACAAATTCACTATTTTTCAGGTCAGGTGGCATTGTATCGCACTGTACTCGAATGCATCCAGTTACCTCCAACCATATATTCTACAGTTGGATTGCATTTGCGCTGTTTTCCGTATACCTGTGTCTGTGCATGTGATGTGGATAGCCGCAAAGGGAATGAAAGATTTCTTTTTACTTGGAAAATTACATCTAGTCATTAGGATGGTACAGATATTTCTATTTCCACCGCCACAGTCGTCAGGAGAGAGTATGTCTGATACTTCATACACTGTTGAGTGTTGTCCGATTGAGGTTGCAATCGTAATATTTAATTGTAAGTACAGCGATCAAATATATATATGGCCAGTTTACTAGGACGGTTCTGTATGGGGGTGCGTGGCACCCAGTGGCAGTGGTCTGTGGTGGAATTATTCACGTTTCTGGCTTATCGCAGGAGCCGTCCAAATGGAAAGGCCAGTTGGGGTACAAGAATATAGCTGATCTAATCGTGTCGACCTCTAGGCGGCTGAATAGCAAAATAATACTCCGTATGTGTTGGACAGTCCTCGTGATCGTGTGTGTTCTCCATGGAAATTTGAGAAGATTCAATATGAACATGTGTTTGCGCTGAAACATTATTCCCTCCCATGTAAATTGTCTGGTTGACTGCTTCTGCACATTTCCCATCTTTATTTGGTTTAGAGAACATCGATTGTGGCGTGTGTTGTGTGCATCTAGCAGGTGAAAGACGGGTGGAAGACAAATTTGCTGTTTCTCTAGATATGGGAAAAACCTTAGTTGACTTTGTAATGTGTTATATCACTGACATCGGTATTCGCAAGTGGAATTTCAGTTTCCTCTACATTTTTCGAGTTTCCACATAAAGATCTTTGCAGACGAGATTAGTTTCTCCTACCATGTGGTTTACAACATGTTCCATCCCACCGCACCTCGCTAAAGTTTTGGATTTCTAGAGAAATAATTTCAATTCTATATCTTCGGAATTATATTGTGCAAGTGATACTGCAATGCTAGCATTTTTGCTATGTGCTTGACATAGAGAAGTACTGCGTAAACGATATGATATTCTAGTGAACCATGTGAAAAATACATATGTTCTTGTAATCCCAGAGTCTGGAGATGGGTGTAGAAAGCAAGCAAGCAGGTCGGGATAAGAAACAGTAACGCATTGTGCTGAGGGGAAACGATCCAGCCTTTGTACAACAGTTCGGAGAGTGACCTCGGTCCACTGAGGGTGCTCTGGTCAGGCTTCGGGCCAGAGTTGTGGGTGGTCAGATGACGTGTGACCATCGGCTTGCGGTGGATGACCGCCCGACCTAGGAAGTATCTAGTGCTGCGAGGAATACAAGGTTCATTCAAGTTCTGAGGCCTCCGATTTTTTTTCTCCGGACTGGAAAGAGATAGAAACATGCGCATTGTTTTAAAATGAGGCCGCGTTCATTGTCAATACATCCCAGAGATGGCAGCACCGTACGGCAGATGGAATTTTACCGCCAGCGGCGAGAATGAGAACTGTTTTAAATACTTAAAATGGCGACGTTTTCCTTACTTGAACAGCGTGCAATCATTCGTTTTCTGAATTTGCGTGGTGTGAAACCAATTGAAATTCATCGACAGTTGAAGGAGACATGTGGTGATGGAGTTATGGATGCGTCGAAAGTGCGTTCGTGGGTGCGACAGTTTAATGAAGGCAGAACATCGTGCGACAACAAACCGAAACAACCTCGGGCTCGCACAAGCCGGTGTGACAACATGATCGAGAAAGTGGAGAGAATTGTTTTGGGGGATCGCCGAATGACTGTTGAACAGATCGCCTCCAGAGTTGGCATTTCTGTGGGTTCTGTGCACACAATCCTGCATGACGACCTGAAAATGCGAAAAGTGTCATCCAGGTGGGTGCTACGAATGCTGACGGACGACCACATGGCTGCCCATGTGGCATGTTGCCAAGCAATGTTGACGCGCAACGACAGCATGAATGGGACTTTCTTTTCGTCGGTTGTGACAATGGATGAGACGTGGAAGCCATTTTTCAATCCAGAAACAAAGCGCCAGTCAGCTCACCACCAAAAAAATTTCGGGTAACCGCCAGTGCTGAAAAAATGATGGTGTCCATGTTCTGGTACAGAGAGGGCGTAATCCTTACCCATTGCGTTCCAAAGGGCACTACTGTAACAGGTGCATCCAACGAAAATGTTTTGAAGAACAAATTTCTTCCTGCACTGCAACAAAAACGTCCGGGAAGGGCTGCGCGTGTGCTGTTTCACCAAGACAACGCACCCGCACATCGAGCTAACGTTACGCAACAATTTCTTCCTGATAACAACTTTGAAGTGATTCCTCATGCTCCCTACTCACCTGACCTGGCTCCTAGTGACTTTTGGCTTTTTCCAACAATGAAAGACACTCTCCGTGGCCGCACATTCACCAGCCGTGCTGCTATTGCCTCAGCGATTTTCCAGTGGTCAAAACAGACTCCTAAAGAAGCCTTCGCCGCTCCATGGAATCGTGGCGTCAGCGTTGTGAAAAATGTGTACGTCTGCAGGGCGATTACGTCGAGAAGTAACGCCAGTTTCATCGATTTCGGATGAGTAGTTAATTAGAAAAAAAAATCGGAGGCCTTAGAACTTGAATGCACCTCATATATGAGGCGCATGTGGTTATGCTGTTTGTCTTTGTGGTATATGTATGAGTGTCTTGTGGTCGATGCAGAAGTGATTTTGTGTGGCGCAGGATACGAATTGTTTGTTTACTACATACTGCCTGTGGTGACATATAGCCAGGGTGGACATCGGCTTCATTCTGAAATGTTCAAGCTTTCCTTGTCAGTAGCACATCAGCGCAATTAAGGAAGGGTCTAACTACATTTTATGATCTGTAGACCACTTTTGGAAGGTTTAACTGTCAGAGCGATATGCCGATCTGTGCAAAATAGTTTTACCACTGAAAGTCTCGTCTGCAGAAAGCGGCTGACAGTGCTCCACACCTGCAGCAGGAGTTTGACGGGTAAATTTAGTAGCAGCCAATCAGAATATCCATTCACAAGACATCTTTTGTGCTGGGGCATAGGAGCCTCTGCAGACTGGTTCGAACAAGATGAGGGGTAAGGTATCTACGGATAGTTTTGAGAGTAACGTGATGTCTTCTTTGTTCATTTGTTCAAAGACAAGTTCAAGCACAGTTTTTTGCAGTGTTGTCTACCTCCCAGCTCCTTTGTTTTATGGTTCATAAGGTCATACCGTCCTCTTGTTTGTAGGTCCTCTATTTCGTCGCACATTCCTTCTATATACTTTTCTTTCGCTTATCAGTTTCTCTTCTGAGTGCGTTGTTAAGTATTCTGTATCCTTCTTCATTAAATCTTTACACTTCCTCCTTTCCTCCATCTTTTCTAGCATCTCATTGGTGATCCATGGTTTTCTCGCTCTCTTTGTTTCCCTCCCAACTTCGCTCTTTAACGTATTCCATAAAACCTGTTTAACATTTCGCCATTGCTCATCCACATTTTAACTTGAATTTGCACCTCTCATTTCCCTAAACTGTTGTCCGAAGTACTCTTTTACTGCCACATTGTTCTATCTTAGCTTTTCTACGTGCCAACTCTGCTTTCTCCTCCCATGCTGTCGTATCCCCTTCAAGCTTGTACTAATGTCTGCAACCAAAAGGTTGTGATCAGAATCGACATCAGCAGCTGGCAGAGTCTTAGAGTCTTTCACACTACCCCAGAACCTGTGTTTACGATAGTGATAGAATAAGACTTGGGCGAAAACATTCAAACAACAAGTTGTTGGCCATTTACAGATAGGGAGAGGCTGAGCTGTCTCAGAACTGGAAAGGAAAAGTAGAGGAGATGAAAACGTTCGTAACAAATAGAGCAACGGCAGAGATTACTTAAGGCGTCGTGTTGAGAAGCTTGTAATTAAAAGGAAGTAAACAGAGCATCACATCAAATCGGTGGAAAGGATCATACAAAGTCGATGTATACAGTAAAGAAGATATGCCACAGCGTGTCGAAGTTTATACTTGCCTTATTAACGTCATGTAGGAGTAATTATTTGTAAGTTATCTACTACCTGTTGGAGGCGAAAAGTCTGAGCAGTTACCCACGGAATGAAAGACGACTCAGCTTGGTGCCTCATTGTAGAACGACTAGACCGAACGTAAACATTATCCGTCTAACTGCGTGTTGCTTCATCTTAGGCATGCAAAACAGCTGCAGTTAGTTGCGCCACGGATTATAAAAGTCACTAGAAGGAGTCCGGAGGCAGATGGTACCAGACGCTCACGCACACGATACATTTCCTGTTGATCACAGTGAGAGAATTTACGATACCTGAAGGGGCACTCGATGACAACAGATATTTTCTATAGATGCAGAATCTGCCTCCGTGGCCGAGGCCGCTGATGAACGCCTGTATGGTGGTGACGGAAGTATCCGCTACGAGTCCTGTACACCAAATGGAGAAGAGGCAGTTGCTAAACGTTTCGTATCAACAGATTTTTGAATCTGTCAGCTGGATTAAATTCGAAAAATTCTCCAAGATGTCTCATGATGTAACAGCATGTAATACTATGGTGATGGTGATCTGACAGTCGGATGAGGATGCTAAATTCAGTAGCTCCTCGTGCTACGCAAGAGGAGTACCTTATGTGCCGATACCAGGTTTCGCCCTCTTTCTCTCATCATCTTACAACACAAATTTGACATCACACTATACCCACAACGTTGCAAACCCACACACCACGAGGAAAGAGCCGTTGTGAGAGGAGGAAGGATACCCTTCTCAATTAGGCGGTTGACCCTACCCGTCAAGTAGTTGTAGAGTCCTAAAACACGACACACTGAAAAGGTCGTCACATGGCGCTGAGGTGTCGCTAGAGGACACACTGTGCGAGCTATTATGGCACAACTGCAGATCTTCAGTGGGACCTCCAGTGTCCTAGAAACAGGATTCTTACTTTGAAGTAAGCCAAGCGATACCCAGCGGAAAAGTGGCCAAGACAATTGGTCCTATCCTCAGATAATATTTCGCAGACTTCCTTCATCTACTTTGCTGCGCTCATAGCAGACCTGTGAAATGAGATGCTGCAAACTACCAGAGTCTTAGTACCATTTGACTCAAAACATTAAATGTATCTAACAGGATGCTGGCTTACATCGGAGCAGTGTTTTAAGTTGCAGACGACAGCAAGTTGGAATTGTCAAAAAAAGCAAGCAAATTACTGCAGGATAGGCTTTCTTCATAGTGCATAATCCCTTATACTGGGTGTAACGGCTGTAATTGTAGATATTTCTATTGGTGACACAGGACAATGTGCTAAAAAATATGTCAGTATTTACTTCATTTGCATAATAATAATTACAGCTTTTAGGAGTTATATGTTTTTAGGTTGGTTAGTACTTCAAATAGCATCTGGTAGGAACAAGTCATTAACGCTTATTTTCCACTGGGCAGCAGGTCAGGTGTGGACACCTGGACGTAAAGCGGCGGTCTATACTGACAGGCGTAGTCCAGTTCGTGGTTCAGTTACAGCCATGCACAAAACATCAGATTCTAAAGTTTGTGACGTGTTTGTGGGACTACTCTTCGGCGCAGAGAAGAAACAACCACTTATAAAAATAACTGCACTTACACCTGTTATGGCTCAACTTCCCCCTCCATGCGCTAGGCTGTGTTTTTATACTATTGGAGGGATTTTGTACTTGTTTCTACCATAAAAAAACGTCGTAATTTTGTTGTGTCGTAGTTTGATTGTCCTATTCATTCTCAGTTCCTTTGTTTGTCCTGTCGAACTATCGGAGGAACTTTTTAAACTAAACACAAAAACAGTTGCATTTGGCCATGTGGATTCCAGTGGGTAGGCAGACATTCAGGTAATGGATTTTCACGATGCTTCAAGTGCTTACTTCCTTACGCTCCACCACCAGCAATGGAGAGTGAAGCATTGACAGTGCCAGCCACTCGTGTTCGTAAAAAAATTAAGACAGAAAAACGGTCAAAGGAACGTCGGCCGAAGAGCTGGAGGCAGAGTACAACAGGCATTTTTCAATAAATTAATTAATTATTTTACTGATCTGAAAAAGTAAATTTTCAGATACTGGTGAACCATCAATGAAATCTACAATTATGACGTGGAACTGCCGTTGGATGGAATAATGGCTTGAGTAGGACTTTTCATTGTGTATGAAACTGTGGAGGAAAGCCTGATGCGAGGAAAATTAATGCCTATGACTAAGGCCATATTAATTGCGCTCGTAACTGAGATGTATGGACAGCAAAAATTGTTGCCCATATGGCATGGATCTACAAATGGTTCAAATGGCTCTGAGCACTATGGGACTTAACTTCTGAGGTCATCAGTTCCCTAGAACTTAAAACTACTTAAACCTAACTAAGGACATCACACACATCCATGCCCGAGGCAGGATCCGAACCCGCGATCGCAGCTGTCTCGCCGTTCCAGACTGTAGCACCTAGAACCGCTCGGCCACCCGGCCGGCTCATGGATCTACCCTTGTGAATTTTACTTGGTCTACAGAATGAGCGTAATACAACAATACAATCACGACCATAGTTCACTTTACCAGAAATCGGGAATACGACAAGCTTTATTTTGCCATTGATAAAACTTACAATTAGTTTTCCTTATTTTATCTCATCGTACTTTTGACGCCAAAGCTACAGGTAATCTTAAACGTCTCTATAAAGCCCATCTGTGATGAAGAAAGTTTTGAGATGAACAAGGAAAAGTAAGAGCAAGCTCTACTTACGTCAAATTAAGTTTGTAAAAGCTTTGCGCAAAACTATTCATCTCTCACCGACGCTCCTTGTTTTCACTCATCCTGTGCGTTCTCTGGCAAATTTTCACTCACCTAAGAAACAGCAGTTCTTTTTACTGTATTCTGATTTTTGTTTCTTCGTAAAGATCGAACATTCACTTTTATAAATGAGCGAGTGGATAGCTAAACATTTATTGACCCCCCCCCCCCCCCCTCCATCTTCTATACTATATTTCTCAAGGTTCTGTTAACCGTTCTACTCATGGAATTGAGTTTCAACATCTTCTGCCCTACCTTTAAATATGTTTCACATTCCACACATTTTAAACGCTTTATTCGTTCTGTCGTGTCTTTAAAAACAGTCTTTCATCTTTTTGACTCTAGTCATAAACAAGTTTTATTTTGTTTTCTTGGAGGCTACAGACGCCTATCCTTCAGATGCTTTAATTCACGTGCGAATGCTTAACCGAAGACTGTTTTCATTTGCAGCGAATAAAACTTCATCATTGGCACTTAAAAGTGAGCTAAGTGTAATATTTATCCTGGTACAGGGTGGGGCAAATAAAAGTTGCTTGGGGAACAGAAGCCGCGCAGGGTTCGCCGAGTGGTCGAGGGCGCTGCAGTCATGGACTGTGCGGCTGGTCCCGGCGTAGGTTCGAGTCCTCCCTCGGGCATGGGTGTGTGTGTTTGTCCTTAGGATAATTTAGGTTAAGTAGTGTGTAAGCTTAGGGACTGATGACCTTAGCAGTTAAGTCCCATAAGATTTCACACACACACACACACACTCGGAGAACAGAGTTCTGGGGTACAAATGAACGGAGCAGAGGAAAGGAAATACAGTAACAACCTGACTATAGCAGATGTTGAAAGTGGCCACCATTCATCTGTTGGCACTTCTAGGTGCTGATCAGTAAGTTGCTGAAGACGGACCGAAGCTTGGATGCTGCAATTGCTACAGTCTCATTAGAAATGTTCTGCTGCAGTTCTTGACGACTGTGAGGATTTCTACGATACATCTTAGATTTGAGGGATCGCCACAGAAAGTAATTGCAAACTGAGATATCAGGCGCCGGCCTTGTGACCGAGCGGTTCTAGGCGCTTCAGTGTAGAACCGCGCTGCTGCTACAGTCGCAGGTTCGAATCCTGCCTTGGGCATGGATGTGTGTGATGTCCTTACGTCAGTTAGGTTTAAGTAGTTCTAAGTCAAGGGGACTGATGACCTCAGATGTTAAGTCCCATAGTGCTCAACAACAGTCCCATAGTGCTCAGAGCCATTTGAACCATTTGACATGTCAGGCGACCTGGGTGGCCAGCTAGGGCCGCGACCAGATTGACCTCTGCTAACAATTCTGTCAGGTGTAAAGATTGTGTAAATGTGCTTCAAGGTCCCGCCTGCTGTATGGATACTTGCTCCATTCTGTTTGAAGTAACTGTAGGTATTTTCCTCCTCCGTTAATCCTGCCACAAATTCATGTACAGTCGTATCCACTCGTTTGGGCCACTTTTATTAGCTCCGCCCCGTAGACTACTATACACATTTCATTTCCCTACTGTCGCACCTATGTAAGTTTTAAAAATGTGTGCTGAAACGCAAAAACTTTGTCTTAATTCGCCCTTACTCAGTATTGTTCCTGATACTTTTAACTTTTTATTCGAGGTCTATGCTTGCATCAAATCAAATGTCTACCTTCTATTTTCCTTGATCTACCTCAGTTCTGTCGTGTTTATCCATTCTAAAGAAATTTTAGCGTCTAAAAATAAATGTATTCCTCTGTTTTAATCTCTTTGTTAGTCACGTTCTGCTCTGACGTTAAGGCGGAGTCATTTACTGAGCAACCAATACCAAAATCAATTTAGGGTGTCGAATCAAAATACCTTTCGGCAGTCTAAATTTCCAAATTGTTGTTTTACTGGGCAACCAAATAAGAATTTGGAAATTTAGAATGATGAAAACTGTTGCGATTCGACATTCCATACCGAACAGCCGAGGTCCCTCAACCATCTGAATAAAGACGGATACGTACAGACTTAAAATAAACTTCTTCTTCACTAGTCAACGGCTCCATCATGTCTCTTTACTACTATGTGGTCTTATATACACATACTTCACTTAGAGCATTTCTTAATTTCAGTAATTGATAAAGAGAGAGGCGTATGTAATTAAGTTAATATCGAAGAGTATCTTGAAGCAATGAGCCTCACCAACATTCACGTTTGTGGTGCGCATAATATAGCCGTATGGTTTCCAGATTCTGTATGTTTGAGCACATCTTGACAGTTCGATGCACTTGTTCTTTTTTTTCTCTCAGAACAAATATAATTCCGATAGGCCTAGTGAGCTGGGAACAAATGTTGCATTCTGGAGCCTGAAATTTCACCGGAGGAATTCGCACTGTACCCGTTCAAGTCCACATACGCTCCACGCTCCCGTGCGCCGTTAATTAAATGAAAGCCTGTGCGGACTCATAAATAAATATATTTTTGTTTTATAGCCAATAGACGATGAAAAATAAATTTACAATGCGATGATAAATTTTTCGCCATGATATTCTCTATATTTACTTCACACCGAAAATATTTCAATTTCATTAATAAACAGAAAGAAATACTCGCCAAATGCAGTGCGCGACGAGCGCAGTACCGCAAATAGCGAGAGGGTGGTCACACCACTGCGTGCATTGAAAACGAGCCAGCTCCGCCGGGCGGAATGTCAATTAAGACAGGCAGTGTACTGAAATTAATTTCTCAGCGCTCTGCACTCAGGCGCGAGAGAACGATCTTGTCACTTACAAAAGATTCCACTTGGAGTTTACCGGTTCTGTTTCTTGCAACGATGCAAAAATGACTAAAGAAGCAACCTAGAGTTGATTGGTATCCGTCCCTTAATAAGCAAGTAAATCGGTAAAATTTGACATCCTAAGGCGAAGGAAACACGGCGATTTCCATTACGTGCTACAAATTATAGTTGTATTGATCGCAATACAGTTTATTTTGGCTGACTAAGAACTATCTTCTGGGTCTTCGAGAAAATTGCCTTTCATATTGTTCAATCTCGTTTTGGCCGTGCATTCGGGTCATTATACTGTGGAGTCGCTTCGAAATTTTTAAAGCACTTAATTTAATAATCTTGCTCTTCAATTATTTCCGTTGACAACATTTCAGTCATTCTGAAGGTGCAGGTTCCATAGCTTGTCCTACCTCCTGAATGACGTATAAAATCGTTTCCTCTGCGAAAAATGATGGAATATTCGATCCGCCTTTCGTGTGCTTTTAAATTTTTTTCTAGGTCTCAGGATGCTTACTGGGCAGCCGGAAACGGTTATCATCTACTTTTTATTGGATTAAGTGCTATCAAGAGCATTAAAATTTGTAACACCTAAAGCTCCGTTTACAACCTGTTGAGGGAACTGTTCTGTGTTCTGAGTTTTTTCGCTTTTATGTTGTAAGAATGTCAGAACGTGCTATTATCGTTTTATTTGCACTGCCACAAACAGAGACATTGTAACTTTTCTTACAATGAGTAAGTCCGGAAATAAGAAGATCTCCTTCCCAGCGAAATTATGACTGATTATATACTGAGTTCTACGTTCAATATGAGTTACACCTTTAAAATTGACAATTCCGGGTGTAGAATTGCTTGCTAGTTCTCCTGTTTTCTTTTATAAAAATGATTTCCTACTCGCAGTGGTAAAGAATTTACAGTCATTCAAGTAAGACGTTCTGGGAAACCATTAAAAACCTGAATGTGGATGGCCGACGGGAATTAGAAACACTGATCAATCGAATGCTAGTCATGTCTTACTGGCTGCGCCATCTCACACGTTTCTCCCAAAAAGACGTTTCCAAATCAGTAATTGTAAATACGTGGTAAGGTATGAATAAAAAGAGAATTGTAATGTTTAAAACATACATGCAAAATGCACACTGGTTACAGTTTTTCAAACAGTATTGTAGAGATGGATAGGGACTGTACATACATGGTAAATATGGATAAAAAGAAAAAAAATTAAATCTAATTAATGTATACAAATGTAACATATACATAGATAAATTTTTCAGCCATTCCACTGGTGTCGGCGAAAGGTAGTGGATTTCTCACAGCGACATTTCAAAGCGAGTATTTGAGCATTGGAAGGCTATGTGGAAGATTGTTTTCTCATCAGCTTCAGACCTTCTACATTAAGAATTTTCGGTCATTCCTCACTGGAACAGCGATTTCCTACCTATTCACTGTCGGGGGCGGATTCTGATGAGGTTACATCTTGCCGTTCTACTCTGCCCGAAACCGGCGACTTTGACTGTCGGATCTTTTATGAAGTTACGGTTTGTGACTTCTGCTCTCCACTGTGATCGCCAATGCTCGTGTGTTCTACAGTTTCGCATGTTTTGGTTGGTAGGTTGATTTGAGAGAAGGGACCAAACATCAGGGTCATCAGTTCCATCGGATCAGGGAAGGAAGGGGAAGCAAGTCAGCCGTTGTAGTGGGACGAAATTAAGCGTCACCCATCCACCAAAGTCAGGCCAGTTTGCAGGTGACTATAAGTTTAATTTAGTTTTGTTTATGTGTTTTCCTTATTATTTGTAATAGATGTGAACTATTTAAAAGTTTTGTATTTTTTTTAATGTGTTTCATGTACGGAGAGGGCGGCGCAACGAACGGGGACAGCATATTCGTTGCCGCGACCAGAGAGGAAATTGCTGGCCGCTATACGTCGCGGGTCGACAGCCAAGGAGCAACAGAAGATCCTGGAACCGAGTTGTTGCGTCGTGCTTCTAAAAATTAAAAATGAATTTTTATACTCTTTTTGTACAACAATGACGTCACATAGAGCTTAATCTTATTGAAAAGTCAGTCACTAACTCTCAACGCTCAAGTTCACATCTGTATGTGTATGAAGCTAATAAAATAGTGTATGCTACTAAAGTTGAAACACGTGTCTTGAAGATTTATTTATGAAGAATTGTGTGAACGGATTAATAATATATTTGACAAGATTAGTGATTCCTACGGCGTTCACCGAAACTTTGAATCTCAAAAGTTTATTTAATGTGTGATTCTGATATCGATTAGATCAAGATAACGTGTGTCAATATAATTTCTGAGGAGAAACAAACGAAATTTAAATCGAAAAGTTTACAAAAAACCAATTGGCCCAAGTGATGTAATTCTTTGCATACGACTCAACTGATGTTTTACAGTTTCGTTCAAGAACCATTCTATGACAATTTAAAAGGCATATAAATCATTTTGAAGTGGGTTGTAACTGACGTGGGTGACGAAGTCTGCACATGGTTATATATAAAACGAAAAACTTACGTCGTTACATTACACCGTGTTCTTTCAAAGGCACATTCCAGGCATTTGCCAGAAGCGATTTAGGGAAATTGCCTAAATCAGGATGGTCGAGCGCGAGTTTGAAACGTCGCCCTAACAAATACGAGTCCAGTGTGCTAACCACTGCACCACCTAGTTCGGCGGTCCGGATTTGTAATGCTGTTCTCTTTGGGAGATTTCTTGATTTCAGTCTTAAGTCCATATGTTGGTTGGTACGTTGAGTAGAATCGGCGTGAATATCCAATGCTGGATTATAACAACCTTTTCGAAGCTGAGATTTTCCAGCAGCAATTCATCTGGTCTGGGGCCATGCTATGTTACTCACAACGGATAGCCACTGAGTAGCTGTTGTCCTGATTGTTTCCGTAAAAAGTCTCATTGCTTGGTTTTGATGTACGTCAACAACATTTGTGTGATGACTATTGATCCAAACAGGGGCAGAGTACTCAGCAGCTGAGTAAACCAAAGAGATAGCGTTCAAGGTGTTGGCATCAGCTCCTGAAGATTTAGTTCCTAATTTTTTGATGCGATTTGTTCTGCTTTTTACCTCAGCTGAGACATTTTCCAAATTAAGTGTTACTTTAAGATATCCAGGGTACGCATTGTGTCTTAAAGCGGTTACTTTGGAGTATGTTCTCAGTTGATCTTGGGCCTGGCTGTTATTTAGATAGGAGGCTGAAACTTCTGTTTTCTTCGTATTGGGCTTACGTCCGCACTTTCTAAATTATTCATATCTTACGTGGAGGTCTTGAGTGAGTGTGTGCTCTGTTTGGGCTAAGTTAGCACGTTGTGTGGATATGGCTATAGGATCTAGCATACATGAACTTTCGAGACGCTATTATACAAGGCGTCCGGAAATTCCCCTATAAAGTTCTAGGACAGGGCTTAACAACTGGCCGGTTTTGAGCGAGAGTACTCGCGTCTGCTCAGGCACGTGCTCGCGAGCAGGCGCAAGGTCGCGGAGTAGGGAGGGAGGGGAGGGAGGGGAAATGCGCGCGCACGTTTGAATGTGATCTCGTGTTCTTAGCAGATTTAACTAGCCATCTGAATGCTTTGAACATTTTACTACAAGGTAAAGATCTGCTAATTACTCATTTCATAGATCGAATACGAGCTTTTAAATGAAATTGACACTTTGGGTGAGTCAGCTGGAAACAGGAAACCTAGCTCATTTTCCTAAATTATCATCCATGCAAGATGTTCACAAAGACTGTGAACGTTATTCACATAGTTTAGTTGATCAGCGCTTTCAAGATCTGACAGCACTAGACAGTGATTTTGATCTGTTCTCTCCATATTCAGCGAATATTTACGAGATTCGTCCTGAGCTGCAGCAAGAAATTATTGACCTGCAGTGTGACAGAGAATACAGAGACAAATTTCAGAACAAGAAAAAAACATTTTGGAATTTTACAGACACTTCCCTCAGGATAGATTTCCTCGTTTGCACAAACTGGCGGCTACAATAATATCAATGTTCGGTTCCACGTATGTTTGTGAACAACTGTTATCTGCAATCAAATGTAACAAGACGCGCCTGAGAAAGGCATTGTCTGATCGAAATTTAAACTGCACGCTGCACCTAAAATGCACAAGAACAATTACTCCGAACATAGACGCAATTGTAAAGGGCAAAAAGTACAAGGTAACCGAGAATCCCACACTTCAGTGACACCTTTTATTGTGTAACAGTTCACAAATTAATGCGAATGTAGAGGCATACACTAAGCTAATAAAATTACGTGGCATGTGTAAATTCTCCTTTATTTGTTTCATTTGTCGCAGTAATAATTCGTGAGTGATATCCCTGCAGGTGGCCGCGGATTTACATTGACTGGCGGCAGCTTTTGTGTGCCCCACGTGACTTCCCCCACTCTCTGCTCTGGTCCGGTAGTGGGGGTAGCATGCTCGCACTGCTCCATGCTCGCGCCTTGCTGCTCACAGCTTGCTCCGTGAGCACGTATGTTGTGAAGCCCTGTTCTAGGACTTAGGTAGAGGGGAACCAGTACATACAATTTTGAATAGGAACCGATGTCCGGAAACGTCATCCAGCGATGCTACAGAGAGTCAAAGTTAAAGGCGCCAGCGAATGTAAATATATGCGTAACAGGGTGATTCGATGATGCTGATACAAACTTTGAAGGATGATTGAGACGGCTAAATTTACCAGTTTAAGGTAAGGGTTCCTGGGTCAGAAACCAACAAGTCGAAAGCTACAAGCGAAAACCGTTCTATCATCTCTGATAGTGGAATATATGTACCGGTATTGTAATTGCTAAGAATGAAGGATATACAATTTTCTTAGATGGTAGTATGGACCAAAACAAGAATACATATCTAGTAAACAAGGGCTCTAAAATACATTCCTGAAGGGCTATGAGCACTTGCTCATCTTTGCTGGTGTGAAACACATCTCCATTATTGAACAAGTGCTCATAGGTCCTAAGGTATGTGTTTTAGAGTCCATGTTTACTGGACAATTTTGCTTGTTTTGGTGGACACTACCAGCCCTGAAAAATGTCTGCCCTACAACCTTAGCACCAACAGTACCGATATATATATATATATTCCACTGTCAGAGGCGTCGGAATGGTTTTTGCTTATAGTTTCAGACTTTCGACTCGTTCGTTTCCGATACAGGGACCTTTACCTCAAATTCATACACTTATCCTTCTCCATCATCCATAAAAGTTCGTAACATCACCACGGAATCACTTATCCTTCTCCAACATCCATAAAAGTACGTAACATCACCACGGAATCATCCTGTAGTTACATACTTTTACAAGCACCGACGCCTATACAATTAACACTCTGAAGCGTCCTTGGATGACGTTTCCGGATATGGATTCTTATTGATTCCTAGAAGTCTATAATAACGGAAATTTCCAAACACCCTGCATTGTCATTTCTTTCTAACCTTGATGTAGACGACTGTGAATACATACCTCTGGTGGAGCCGGCCGTGGTGGCCCAGCGGTTCTAGGCGCTTCAGTCTGGATCCGCGCGACCGCTACGGTAGCAGGTTCGAATCCTGCCTCGGGCATGGATGTGTGTGATGTCCTTAGGTTAGTTAGGTTTAAGTAGTTCTAAGTCCTAGGGGACTGATGACCTCAGGTTTTAAGTCCTATAGTGCTCAGAGCCATTTGAACCACTGATGGATTCTTGAGGGAAATACACTTGTTACACTCTTTCGCATCCAACAAAAGTGCCTCGTCAATTGAACACATGAGATCTGGCTATCGAATGATGTCCCTGAATCGAATTATAAACAACAAAAATTTAGAAAAGATGATCGAAGGATGGGAGTGGTTGTCTTCCCACTACATGACACAGAGCTCCAGTTATTCCTAATGGACGAGAAAAAAGGGGACGTGGAAGGGAGGTTGATTTCCATTGGCCGACTTTGCCCCATCTTCCTCCCCTTCCTCTCCTCTCCCTGGGAGTGCTGACTTTGACACGTTTCACCAGTGACATGGAATATGACGAACACAGTTTTTCAACTCTAATGTGACACTGAAAAAAAGTGCTAACATCAGCGTTTATGGCAAGAACATACACTGATCCTCTACTGATTCTATGTTATGGCACTTTGTCTCGTTCTTAAGTTCTGCGGAGCAATGTGTTTAGTGAGTGAACAGCTATGGTCTGCCCACCTTTGTAACTGAGTGACCAGCATAGTTGACTGTCGTGTGGAAGACATGGGCTCAGTTCGTGGAACAGACGGAGATTTTTCCTTGGTTGAGGATTGGAACAGGGTGTACTCAGCCTCGTGATGACAGATGAGGAGCTGCCTGAATGAGAAGCCGCGGCTCCAAGATTTGGAAAGCCGGAGAAGGGTAGGAGAGCGATGATCTGACACCATACCTCGCCCCCGCCCAAATACCGCAATCACATGACGCCATGTGGCAGATGCTGGGATGGCCGGCATCGCCTCTGTGTCTGATCGCCGAGATACCTTAGTTTCTTGTTGCCTCCAGTGGTTCGTAAAACTCGCGACTACACAGAATAGCGTTATGTTTCACAGAAAACAGTTGAAACATACTTTCATAACCCGCTCACGCTCCCCCAGATACTGTAATTGCAGCGTAACTACAGCTGTGTCTCGCTAAAAAACGCGGTGATAATACGTCAGTCGCTGGATTCTGAGGCGAAGCAAGGTCGGCTGTGACGTCAGCGCCCCACTCTGTTACTGCACACGCATACCGTGAATCTCACTATGTAATCTAGTAACCATGCACCATACTATCTTACACAAGACTCAACAAATATGGTACTCGACAAAACGGAAGCTTTATGAGACCTCTTCAGTGCAGTAACACCACCCCCCTCCCCCTCTCTACCATAAACAATTCGTTAAAGAGTCTAACTTATGTGTACAAAGAAATAATAAATTAATACGTCATGATATTAAAACCATTATTTCTGGTTGTTGAGCCCATGGCTGTAGATTATATTACTTTAACAAATACACCGACGAGCGGCTTTTGCATGTAACTGACTTTATTTACACACGTTTGGCCTTTCGCTCATCTTCAGCTGGCATAGTACATATAGTCATTCAGAAGATCACATTTAAAATCGTTAACGTATACATTCAACTACTTTTAGGAGTACTTTCATGGCCTATAAGCAAAATGTAACTTTGACAACTGACATAATTTTCCAGTGTAAAGAGTATAATTGATACTTCAAGATTTTAAACATGGCTGGAACAGCAACTGTTGAAATTCTTCACACTCTTGTCTTGATAGTTCATAGGCGAAGTACCGGTGCTAAACTGTTCGCATTGACCCTGTGCCTACAGTCATGTTGTACAAATGGAGATGATGTCTTAATTATTGAAGTCGCCTTTGGCACAATTGTTAATCTCCATTGCATGATGTAATTTTAGATTTTTTACTTTTGATGAAGGTATATTTATATATACCGAAACCTCGGTCAAGAATTTTAATAAATTTTTATCCTGCAACTGTTTTGGTTGTCATCCTTCATCGTGAATAATTGATACTGTGCAGTTTTTGTGCAACATACTACGAGAGAGTCTTTCTGCCACGCTTATAAGTGCGGAAAATTGGAGTAACAACAAGAAGAATAGAGATTAACTGAATCTAACAAATAATACATTGTAAGTGAACAATACATATCGCGAACTGTAGTAGTTAAACAAATTTGTTATTTTGCACACGGCAACTACAGCATCCAAACTGCAGTCTGTTCTTGAAGTTCTGCCTGCTTGAAGATTTAAATATGTATTATGTCAGTTTAAACGGTTATTAGTACAAATAAAAGTATGCAAACATGTGGCTGGCAGTTTTATTTGTTCAAGTAATAAAATGTCGCGCTTTATGCTGAAGTTTCACCACGTCAACAGCAAACATTTAGTAGACGATGAACTATTGTGTTTTCATTATTTTGTGGAGACCTTAAGAGACAAAAAGTTTGAAAAATGTTTCAAATTCGGTGTAAAGTTCGTTACAATTCGCTATTTGCTCTCATTTCTAAATACTGGACGGGCTAGTTTGAGTAATTTGCTCGCCTGAGTTAGGGTGCGTCAGGACACATACGAAGGCGTGCTGTTAAGTAGTGCCTCCGAGTTGTCTTTTTCGTTCTCAAGATCGATTGAGCTGTTGCATGTCATCCGTGTTACTCCGCTGACTTTCCCACTTCGTTGAAACAAGCTGAAACCTTCTGACACTAGTGAGATCAGAACCATAGCGTGTAACATGGAAATGTGTAGCATAAGCATGTCAGTGCATTGCGAGCCACACAGGAAACTGAAAGCACAAACTCGAAGACTTCGTCCAAACATGGGGCACCCAATTCCTCAGCATGACAGTGCCAATCCCTCACACGAGCGCTGCGATATACGCAGCAATAACACGCTTTGGCTTCACTGTCACTGATCATCCTGCACGCAGTCCCGACTTGGCTCCATCCGATTTCCATCTGTTTCCAAAACTAAAAGGAAACGTTCGAGAACCTTGTAACACCGAAAACGCAGGAAGCATGGTACCTGCAACCGATATATAAATTGAAACTTCCTGGCAGATTAAAACTGTGTGCCCGACCGAGACTCGAACTCGGGACCTTTGCCTTTCGCAGGCAAGTGCTCTACCAACTGGGCTACCGAAGCACGACTCACGCCCGGTACTCACAGCTGTACTTCTGCCAGTACCTCGTCTCCTACCTTCCAAACTTTACAGAAGCTCTCCTGCTGGCACTGGTACTGGCAGAAGTACAGCTGTGAGTACCGGGCGTGAGTCGTGCTTCAGTAGCTCAGTTGGTAGAGCACTTGCCCGCGAAAGGCAAAGGTCCCGAGTTTGAGTCTCGGTCGGGCACACAGTTTTAATCTGCCAGGAAGTTTCATATCAGCGCACACTCCGCTGCAGAGTGAAAATCTCATTCTGGAAACATCCCCCAGGCTGTGGCTAAGCCATGTCTCCGCAATATCCTTTCTTTCAGGAGTGCTAGTTCTGCAAGGTTCGCAGGAGAGCTTCTGTAAAGTTTGGAAGGTAGGAGACGAGGTACTGGCAGAAGTAAAGCTGTGAGTACCAGGCGTGAGTCGTGCTTCGGTAGCTCAGTTGGTAGAGCACTTGCCCGCGAAAGGCAAGGGTCCCGAGTGCGAGTCTCGGTGGGGCACAAAGTTTTAATCTGCCAGGAAGTTTCATATCAGCGCACACTCCGCTGCAGAGTGAAAATCTCATTCTGGATATGTAATTTTTTTGCTGAATTGTATGTAAATATTTGTAATTTAAATGCTTTCTTTTAATAAATAAGGACATGCCTCACTATCTGTAAATTTAGGTAGAAGTCTGTTGACATTTCATTGTATTTATCTGTGTCTTACTGTGAAACTTATAAGCTCTGGGGAAAAGCCAAAAGAATTGTTATTTGCATCGACTAGCAATGATAATAGCAGTGCTTGTGCACTGTAAAATCTTTGGGTGGGGTGTTATTGGGTGGAGCGCGCGGAGAGAGGAAGACGGGTTCCAGCGGTTGTAGTACGCGGAAGTGTGGTGTTAATATCCTCGCAGTAGAGAGTATCATTTCGGCGGCATCATGTACGCGCCCCAGCCAGATGTCTAGTAGCAGGAGTAACAACAGTGGACGGGCGGAAGAGGCCGTATTAATTACGATTGCCCGTTCTTGTAATCAGCCATGCTCCACTAGATGCTACCGTCTTCAACAACAGCAGCAGTTCCAGCAACACAGATTCGTCGTCGGCTCCGAGTTTCGTCGTATGCACAGCACTGAAGCAAGACTGTTTATTGGTAGAAAGTATTAACGGCTAATCCAGCAGCACAACTGAATGTAAGTTGATTGATAAAATTTATTTAAATAATAATCAGTTAAACTCCGGACGATTGTGTCCTCATTGTCCTCAAAAATTGTGTCCAAGCAGGGTCCTTGTTCCTTTTTTCTCCTTATATGCTGAGTGTCAGAAGAAACGAATTGAATAGTTGCAGTCAGTTTACTCATGAATAAATTCACTTTTAAGAATTTTAGTCTCAGTACACTTTCAATTAACTGATGAACAACAGAGGTTTCTGTACATGAGTAAAGTAAAGCAATTTCATTTTCCAAGTTTGAGAATCAAGCACTGGAAAAAATCCAAATCTAAAGAAATGGACAAATTAAGAGAGCAGAACTTTTATATATTTTACATATAGCTTTGGAGCACATGGCTGTTTGGTTTCGTATGTATTCTATTATTTATTTCTGTTCAAGTCAGTAAAAAAGGCTCAGTTGATCAGACAATAATTTGAAATCCAATTTACAAAATAAGTAACTGCAAGGTAGAAAGTGCTTGCTTTTTTTTCTAAATTTCTTTGACGACGTTACTTTGAGGTCACTGAAAATCATTGTTCACGTAACGAAGTTCAGTACTAACATACAGTTTAATTGCATATTTTCAAATCATTACTCGATTGTTTCTTTTCAAAATTTAATGACAAACATAACGTAAAAGTGGCTTCTCAGTTTTCTTTATCATTACATACTCACTTGAATTTAGTGAAAAAGAAGGGTGACAACCTTCAGTTGCCACGTCAGTGTTTAAAAATACATGTTTATATTTTCCATCAGCATGTACAGCATTTTGGATGTAAATTGCCCGAGCGGGCTGGCGACCGTTAATTATTCCCTTTTCGTTCATTAGTGTAACTTTTGGATTCATGATCAGTGGTAACCCCTTTTCTGTCCAGTGTTGTTTGTGAGTGAGAGCACAAAATAACTTTAATTTTTCCAAATTATTGCCCTATTCGGTTTAATTACTTTAAATTTTAGTAGAATTTTCCGTCAGAAGGCCTGTTGTAGACTTTCCTCCCACTCACCGGTATTATTTCTTCGGAAAAGATAGCCTCATCCAATCAATAAAAACCTATTAGGCATACAAGCGATCTACGGTCATATTTTATTACGTAATCAGGATAGGCCGATTAGTAAGGGGGGGAGTTCCAACCTCATCTGATGATGATGAAGCGGCGCAAGCAGAGCCGTGGTTGTGGCTTCGTCAACAAACATTTTACGGTGACGGTATCAAGATACTGGTTTCTGGTCACGATGATTTTGTTGAGAAATAAATATGTAGACACGAATAATGAAGATATAGATTGTTAAGCTCAAAATGGTTCAAATGGCTCTGAGCACTATGGGACTTAACATCTGAGGTCATCAGTCCCCTAGAACCTAGAACTAAAACCTAACTAACCTAAGAACATCACACATCCATGCCCGCGGCAGGATTCGAACCTGCGACCGTAGCGGTCGCGCGGTTCCAGACTGAAGCGCCTAGAACCGCTTGGCCACACGGGCAGGCAGATTGTTAAGAATGATTGTTTTGTTGAAAAAGCTTTAAGAGTTTTTACGTAACAAATTCGGAGACATTATTTTTCAGCACGCCCTCATAGGTGCGAGAGGCGTTCAATAAGTAATGGAACGCTTTTTTCTGAAACCAAGTTGCTTTCATTCCTAATTCGATTACACCGTATTATTCCCCACTCTTTTAGCTACAGAATCCTATTTTTCAACATAATCTCCTTTCAGTGCGACTCCCTTACACCATGTTTCTGGGAGTGCCTGTATGCCTGCTGGTCGAGGTCGGAGGCAACGTTTTGCTGCATCAGTAACTTCCTCATTAGCCACGTACTGTTTCCTGCAGAGTACATCCTTCATTAGGTCAATGAAATCATTAGGTCATGGAAATGGGAAGGTTCGAGGTATTACCTGTAGGGTGGATGAGGAAGAAGAGTCCAGTGAAGTTCTGTGAGCTCCTCTCGTGTGCCCAAACTTGTGTGAGGCCTTGCATTGTTAACGAGAATGAGAAGATCGTTTGCATTTTTGTAGCGACGGACAAGTTGAAGTTGTTATTGTTGTGGTCTTCAGTCCAGAGACTGGTTTGATGCAGCTCTCCATGCTACTCTATCCTGTGCAAGGTTCTTCATCTCCCAGTACCTACTGCAACCTACATCCTTCTGAATCTGTTTAGTGTATTCATCTCTTGGTCCCCCTCTACGATTTTTACCCTTCACACTGCCCTCCAATACTAAATTGGTGATCCCTTGATGCCTCAGAATATGCCCTAACAACCGACCCTTTCTTCTAGTCAAGTTGCGCCACTAATTTATCTTCTCTCCAATTCTATTCAATACCTCTTCATTACTTATGTGATCTACCTATCTAATCTTCAGCATTCTTCTGTAGCACCACATTTCGAAAGCTCCTAATCTGTTCTTGTCTAAACTATTTAGCGTCCACGTTTCACTTCCATACGTGGCTACACTCCATACAATTACTTTCAGAAACGCTTTCCTTGCCTTTGCCAGTCTACATTTTATATCCTCTCTACTTCGACCATCATCACTTATTTTGCTCACCAAATAGAAAAACTCGTTTACTACTTTAACCGTCTCATTTCCTAATCTAATTCCCGCAGCATCACCCGATTTAATTCGACTACATTCCATTAGCCTCGTTTTGCATTTGTTGATGTTCATCTTACATCTTCCTTTCAAGACACTGTACATTCCGTTCAGCTGCTCTTCCAGGGCCTTCGTTGTCTCTGAAGTAGTTTCTTCAATTTCCTGACGACAGCACAATATACCAGGTGATCAAAAAGTCAGTATAAATTTTAAAACTGAATAAATCACGGAATAATGTAGATAGAGAGGTACAAATTGACACACATGCTTGGAATGACATGGGGTTTTATTAGAACCAAAAAAATACAAACGTTCAAAAAATGTCCGACAGATGGCGCTTCATCTGATCAGAATAGCAATAATTAGCATAACATATTAAGACAAAGCAAAGATAATGTTGTTTACAGGAAATGCCCAATATGGCCACCATCATTCTTCAACAATAGCTGTAGTCGAGGAATAATGTTGTGAACAGCACTGTAAAGCATGTCCGGAGTTATGGTGAGGCATTGGCGTTGGATGTTGTCTTTCAGCATCCCTAGAGATGTCGGTCGATCACGATACACTTGCGACTTCAGGTAACCCCAAAGCCAATAATCGCACGGACTGAGGTCTGGGGACCTGGGAGCCCAAGCATGACGAAAGCGGCGGCTGAGCACACGGTCATCACCAAACGACACGCGCAGGAGCTTTTCGCGTATCTAGCAATATGGGGTGGAGCGCCATCACATATGTAACATGCGCTGTAACATATCGGCGTTCCTCTCACCCGTCACGATATCAGTTTTGCTGTCCAGCGCCATCTGTTGGACATTTTCTGATCTTTGTTTTTTTTTTTTTTTTTGTTCTAATAAAACCCCATGTCATCCAAGCATGTGTGTCAATTTTTACCTCTCTATCTACATTATTCCGTGGTTTATTAAGTTTTCAAATTTATTCTGACTTTTTGATCACCCCGTACTTCAGAGTTAATCGTTGGAGGACTCATATAGAATAATCCATTCATCCAGAGCCCCACAAGACCGCCCCCACGACTTTACCAGCTGTGGGTGCAGCTTTCAACTTTTTCTTCGGGGGAGAGATGGTGTGGCGCCACTCCCCGTATTGTCGTTTTTTTTTTTTTTGTTCTAAGTGTTGAACCCACGTTACACCGCCTGTGACAATGTTCGACAGCAAATTGTCACGATCAGCCTCGTAACACGCAAACAATTCCGCACAGATGGTCCTTCCTTGCTTTTTATGGTCTTCTGTTAGACGGCGAGGAATCCAGCGGACACCCACCTGTGAGTACTCAAACTGGTGGACGAATGTGTCGGCAATAGCAATAGAGGCGTCCAGTTGAGCACTGAATTTTTTGTTGAATAAGGGTGTCCGCACGTTACAACATTACAGGAGTTACAACTGTGTGAGGCCGGCAGGCACCTAGGAGATCGGAGAGGTATGCGCGACGTTGTTGCGATGATGATAGACGCCTCGCCCAACGACTCACCGAGCTTTTGTTCACTGCCAGGTCTCCGTAGACATTCTGCAAGCGCCTATAACTACAGCGATGCTCTGGTTTTCCGTCAAAAGAAACTCTGTGACAGCTCTCTACTTGTACCACACCTCCGTTAAAGAGGCCTTTTTGGAGGGTACGTATAGCACCGCGACCTGTCGGAACATCATGAAAATATAGGGCCAGAAACGGGAATATTCCAAGATGTCCCACAACACGATGCTCATCTTTTCCACCGAAATTGTCCAAGATAAGAAATGCGTTGCACTACTTGCTGAACGCCCCTCGTATTATACCTCTTAATAAGTAGATTATGACACCATTTTAAGATTTTAAATTCGGTACATAATTATATGAAGTGCTCAAAATTAAATTTATATGGCCCCGGAAGGCGTCAGACAGGCGCGCAGCTCGGATCGGGTGACCGTTTCGGGCGTTTAGCAGTATAGATTTTCACCTGCGCCTGCCTCTCCGGCCAGTGTGCGGGCCGCGCGGCGCAGAGGGGGAGTCCCGGCGCGGACCGGGCTGGGTCAGGGAATCCCCAGCGGACGGCTCCGGAGCAGCGCCTGCGCCAGCCCGCTACTGCCAATTTCCGGCGCACGAGAACAGCGGCCAGCCGGCAGCGGGCACCACTCCCACCAGGGCGACGCTCGCTTCCGGAGGCCCGGCGCCGCTACCTGCTCTCACCGGAAAGCTACCAGCACAGCACTCACTCAGTCCGGAGCTCGCTCTAGTAGCTCCTACGAATTTCCACAAGTCTGACTTTCCGGTATCAGTGATCTCAACTTATCGGTAACTGTGATTTTTAGCTGTGATTTGTCACAGTTTAATATCACAGTTGACTAATTCACAACTTTTTCATTGCCATAGAAAATGTTAATAATTTTGATTACATGCCAGATCAGAGAACGTTAATAATTTGAATTACATGTCAAATCAGAAAACGTTAATAATTGAATTACATGTTATATCACAAATAGAAGTGGACTCAGGCTTTCAGGTGCATGCAACAGACGGATGACAAACAGGCTGAAATAACGAGTCTCGAGGCAACCGAAAGATGTTTAATTCTCAGTGGCTGACCAGACACGCCAGTAAGGACTATTCTTGATTGTTCGCCAGGCGATGAGGATGAAAGTCACAGGCGTCACTGGTAATCTTCTGATGTGTGTAATGGAGGAATTTCTAGTGGAAGTAAAAAAAATGGTTCAAATGGCTCTGAGCACTATGGGACTTAACTGCAGTGGCCATCAGTCCCCTAGAACTTATAACTTCTTAAACCTAACTACGCTAACGTCATCACACACATCCATGCCTGAGGCAGGATTCGAACCTGGGACCGTAGCGGTCGCGCGGTTCCAGACTGTAGCGCCTAGAATCGCTCGGCCACCCCGGCCGGCTCTAGTGGAAGTTAGAACGATAGTGCAACATTAAAGAGCCTCACAAGCCGAGGAAATCTTCCAAGGAAGTATTCCCAACAGATATTGCAAAATCAGGATGCCGTGATGCTCCTTAATAGTACCTGATGGAACAACAGTTACTTCAGCTACGAGAAGACGGTGACAGACTCTGCTGGACACACGGCTACTGGAAGCTAAGTAGCACTTTTCAGTATTCACCGGAATAGCACTGAACAGAGATTGCCTGTCTCTGTCTCAGAGAACTAAGTTATTGGATTTTTCAGTGTATAGCAGAGACAGGTTACTCATTGGTACTTGCTTCTTGTACTACAGGGCAAGACTGACAGTGAAATATTTCAAAGTGTTGATGATCCATGATTTAGGGTATCTGGCAGCAGTTAGCAGACCGAGTGGCAGCGAAAGCACTTGTTTCTGATACAGGTCCTCCTTAATGATTGTTGAAAGCATCTGACATTCTGTTAATGGTGTGACACCTCAGTTGGTTACAACAATAAACGAACTGACTAATGTAATAACTTGCTACTTCAGTAGATCAGCCCTGCCAACTCCACTAGGATTACCAACCTGCTGTAACCGAACGTCCATCCCAACGAAGGAGAGCTCCTGCCTCTGATCTCCACCATAAAATTTGACAAACCAGATAACTAGACCAATATTGTCGTTTACATCCTTGCCACTGACATCGAAGCCAGACACGGTAGTTTCTCAGAGAGAAGCACGAACATCTTCCAACAGATAGCACACGGTTAAATGCATTTCCTACTTGTGCCTTCTAGTTGCGACTGAAATCGAAGCCAGATACGGTAAAGCTATTATCGTGAAAAGTGACACTTCTCAGTCATATGAAATGTAACGGATACGTGATTTCCTACCCAACCACATTAGTTATGGGCTTTGAAACTGCTGCTCCGCTGCTATTCCAGCAAATACTTCCTAAATGAGATATAGAGTTGATGTGCCGTCTTTCCACTGGTTTTGCTACACAGATAAAGCCGAAACAAAAAAATAAAAATAACTGGTGTAGAAAAACTGTGCAGGGATACGACAACTTGTATCCCTCCGCTAAGTTAAAACGCGATTTCTGCGCTTTATCGCCTTAAATGTTACACTGTGATTAGTTGCAAGTGGCAAGAACGGTGAAACGTCGCAGAAATCAAGTTTTAAAATTGCGATGGGATACAGGCATGTCTTCAAACTTGTGTTTCAGACCAGGAAATCTGTGACATTCCAACGGAAGTGATATGTTCTCGCCTGTAAAGTGTGTAAAATGAATATATCAACGACATCCGATTTGAAATGGATGGTAAATAAACGTGAAATACACTGTGAGTGAATAACGAAAATTCCATTCTTCCTTTGTTAAATCCATCCCATACCCATAATTTTTTCACTGAGCGAGGCTGCGCAGCGGTCGGCACACAGGACTCGCATTCGAGAGGACGACGGTTCAAATCTTCGTCCGACTCTCCTTTTTCCGCAATATCCTGAAATCACTCCACTAAAGTACCGGAACGGTTCTTTAGAAACGGCATGGTCGATTCCCGTCCCCATCGTGGAAACACGCCGAGCTTGTGCTCCATCTCTAGTTACCTCATTCTCAAAATGTTGTTAAACCCTAATCTTCATTCCTTCCTTTCTAATTTTTCTGCCACGTCGTTATTTTTAACGACTTGATTAGGTGTTGTAAGGTTAATGAAATGCAAGTGAAAAGAGTGGGAGCACGCATCTTACACAAAAGTTGACAACGGGAAGGGAATAGTTTTAGTACAGTACCTGAATAAACACATGTAAATTTGTAAGTGTACTGTAATGTTGAAAAAAATATCCACTTTATGAATACACTACTGATACTGTTAAATTTTCGGTGAAAGTTACGTTGTGATACCCTACCCCTCCCCCCTGCTCTTCTCGTAGTTTATGTACGTTGGGTGCACATGATGTCTGCGTCAGTGTTGCTGCCAAGTAAAACACCAAGTGTAAAATTTTTATCTGAGCAAATTAGCTTCTTGGTATATTTCTTCAACCATACTTGAGTGTTACATCCATAGCTTGAGACCCAAGGCTATTAAAACGAAGTACGAACCTCGATCAATAGATCACACATGGCTCTTAATGTTTACCACCATTTCTTGGATTCCTACCAAAATGAATTGTAATACAATCGTTAATAGAAAACTACTTTTAGTTGCTGCTTGTGACTTCTAGCTGCGATTTGTTACCAAAATCGCAACCAGACTCGCTAGCGTAGACGAAGGTTCTCAGAGAGAAGTAGGGACATCGGTCAACAGAAAGCACCCGGCCAAATAGTGAATTCTTGTTATCGGGAAAACAGTAACCTTTCAGTCATCTGATTTGTAACAGATACATGATTTCGTGCTCACCCACAGTAGTTATGGCTTTTGAAATTGCTGCTCCCGTGCTGTTCCGGCAAATACTTCCTAAATGACATGTACAGTTGATGTGATGTCTACTTCCACCGTCGGAGGATGGTATGGGACTTTAAGTCCCGCCGCCACACCTTCAACGTGTGCTCCTGTGATGTCTTTAGAGTGACATCAATGTCGGACTAGACAGTTTCACGATCCACCCAGACAGTAAGACCGTGAGCCACCGGTGAAGCTGTATTTCAACTCCCCCCTCCCCCACAAAAAAGTGCTGTCTTTCCACTGGAAGGGTAATTACGATACTTATGCACTGACAAAGGTAATCCACCCAGTGATTCCCACGAAAGAAAGTTATTCAGCTGTACCACCGGTATAATTATGAAGTAAAACAACGCCTTTAATAATGATGGAGAAGGCAGTACAACCTGTTCCGAAAACCATCTTGCCCTCAGACGTCCCTGTTTTTCCCCAGAAAGGTCATTACTTTTGATTTATGTGGAGATATAATCAATTCATATTATTTTGCTACATTTAATAACGTGCATAGTCACATTTGTAAATTATTTTCTGTCTGCTGCAAAACAGCAACATAGTCTGCATAAAAAATACAACTTAATCTATAACTGTGGTCAGATGGTAAGTCAATTATTATCCACAAAGTAGTTATAAAATTTTATTGTAATCAAATAGGAAACTTACAAGGATATCATTTTTCGACATAGGCTCCTTGCGTTTCATGCACTTGGTCCATCGCATTGCAAGCTTCCTGATGCCCTCATAAAAGAAGGTCTTCGGTTGAGCTGCGAGCCACGGTAGCACCGCTGCTTTGGCTGCTTCGTCTGAGGCAAATCGACGGCCCCTTAATGCCTGTCTGAGTGGACCATACAAGTGATAGTCAGAAGGGATAAGATCGGGACTATATGGAGGATGATCCAGTACTTCAAATTTGAGTTTCTGGAGCGTTTCAGCAGTGTGGGCAGCAGTAAGGGGACGGGCACTATAATGCAACAACACAACACCTTTTGACAGCAATCCTCGGCGTATGCTTCGAATTGCAGGCTTTACCCTGGCAGTACGCACCTCACTGTAACGTACACTGTTGGTTGATGTGCCACTTTCCCCATAATGTTCCAGTACAGGACCTTGTACGTCCCAAAAAACCGTAAGCAACCATTTTCCTGCGGAAGGTTTGGTCTTGAACTTTTACTTGCACGGCGAATTTGGATGTTTCCATTCCATACTCTCCGGCTGGTAATGATGGATCCATGTTTCGTCACCAGTAATGGTCCTGTCTAAGAAGTTGTCCCCTTCGTTACCATAGCGATCCAAATGTTTTTGCAGATATCCAAGCGCGTATGTTTATTCGACTGTGTGAGTTGTTTTGGGACCCATCTTGCACAAACTTTATGAAACCCAAGTCTGTTGTGGATGATTTCGAAGGCAGAACAGTGACTAATTTGCAGACGATGTGCCACTTCGTCAACAGTTAATCGTCTGTCTAAGAGAATCATTTCACGTGAACGCTCAACGGTTTCTTCATTTTTGGTGGTAAACGGTCGACCGGCTCCTTCATCGTGTGTAACACTTGTGCAACCATTTCCGAATTTTTCAATCCATTCGTAGACATCCGCTGTGGTGGCAAAACACTGTTCCCGTGCTGTACCGAAAATCTTCGATGAATTTCGGCTCCTGATACGCCTTCCGACCACAAAAAACGGATCACTGAACGTTGCTCTTCTTTGGTGCAAATAGACTGCGGAGCAGCCATGATTAACAGCACGGCAGCGATAACGAAACTAACCTAGCAGCTTGAAAATTGCAAAGAGATAACAACAAATAAACAAAGCATCCGCCATCAACTTAAAACGACAGCAACACCTAAATAAACAAAATAAACTAAATTGCGGATAATAATTGACTTACCCTCATATAACACCTGGAAATTTGTTTCCGTCTTACTATTACCTCCTTCACAAGCATATTAAAAAGTGTCTGAGAGAGAGAGACAGGAGTCTCAGCTAACTTCTTTATTTGTTTTTACTGGTGCTGTTACTTGCTTCCTACTTTTAGAGCAAACCATATTACAGATTTGATATGAACATCTGATTGCTTTCATTAAATTATTTGATAATCCTTTCCTGATCAAAATGTCCCAGACTGACAAACGCCTTTTTTAAAATCGACGAAGGCGACGTTTGTTCCCAACAGAATTGTTAACACCCCTGGTCTCAGGGTTTGTAATTGGCGAGGATATCTGAGACATATGGTTTGGGAGAGAGAGGTAATCACGCCAGGGCATGCAGAGATACACAGTCAAGTTTGTCATTTACTTTTATTCAGCAAGTGACTACACAGTGGTTCTGCTGATCCAGAAAATGGCAGCGTGGCCTGTGCACGTTTGTCAGAGCAAACACCAGCGCGGGAATCTGCTACTATTACAGTAATATAACAGGGCAAGTTCTTGCATAGAGCGCATCACCAATGACATCATCAATCACGTCATCGCTCATCATCGATAACGTCACCTAATACATCAGTGACGACGTTGTGGGTTTTTCCATCCCCCACCTTCACCCCACCCCATCTGAGAAAGACCAATTCCTCTATGTATAAAATGATAGAAATTCAAATTTTGGCAGGAAATTCAAGATACTGATGCTAATTCAAATAATATACCCCACTGTGCTAGTGTGGGAATACGACAGTTGTCCTAAACATGAATTGGCAGGAAATTCAAACTGGTGTTTTGTTGATGCTGCCTTTGTATGGCACCAGCCAGTTATGACATCAGAATTCTAGATGCCCGACCTGGAATACTGGCCTAGAGATGGAATACGTCACAGTCCTACTTAGCCCATTTGTGCTGTTTAGAATACTTGGCATATCGGCCTAGACTTGAGATACTGGGACAGGTTCTACGATATCATAATTTTTTCATTCCAGAGTACTGCCAGTACGACATCTGAGACACAGGATGTGTGGGTCGAGCCCTGTGACATTTTTTCTCCATCTACTGTTCACTCAGAGGCATATGGTCACTGCATCTCCTAAGCTGGGTTCATTCCACTTTATGCCTTCAAAGACTGTCACTCAGATGACTATGGTTACATACAGAATTCATGCATATTGCTCCTCCTAACTGCAATTCTCTTAACTCACCCTGGACTCACACCAATGACAATTTCAACCACTTCACACAAAGTGGAGGAATGTGCAGCACACACACATCTTGGCCTAAGTTTAACTTCACATGTGCTATATTTAAAACAGCTGCAGTGAGTAGGATAGCAGCAATTCATCTTTTTTTAAACAAACAAAGAAATACCAGACCAGGGAGAAGTATCTTTACTGTGATCACAAAGTCTGTGATCGACGAGTGAACCCATGACCTCTAAGAATTGTGTCACCCTGAACCGCTGCCAACGTCAGAAGACAGACCACCGGGTTCACCGTATCACATGAGAAATGAGGACCTCGAGATGGCAGGAAATATGAAAACATTTGACCTTTAACCCAAATAACAGGTAAAGGGTAAAGCAGCGTGAATGAGGGGAATGCAGGAACTGACAAGCACTAGAGGGTTGTTCCAGCCAAGTTTACTCAATAGGGACTTGCTGGGACCGTTACTTTGCAAATAACTTTTTTGTGTGCTTTAAATTCTGCACATAATTCTCACATTCAAGTTTAAGTACTATTAGACTTAGGAATACTTCCTCTAAAGTCCACTTGTATGGAATTTCTGCTTGCAGGAGTAATACGAGCAGGTTTACCTATAGCACACATACACACACCTATACATACATTTATCTCCTGATCATGAGTTTCGTCTCCAACAGATACTTGACAGTATTATTGAAGGGTGGTTTAGCACACTCTGCCATAGACTGAGCCTCTATATTGTGATCCATATTACGTTGTACAGATCGCGAAGGTTCATGACACTTGAACATTTTAAATATGGTCATTGCGTTGGAGCTTGAGATGTTAACCGCTTTGTGCCAACCCCAAACACGTCGGCGATGGAAACTCTGTTCCTGCTGAAGATATTGACATACTGAAGGAATGGATTGTTCTCAGGTGTCAGGCAATCGTCTATGTATTTAAGCTTGCTACGCAGTTGATCCCAATCCGTGTCACTGAATTGCACCTTTGTACACTGCTGGACATTTTTTTTATTTCCACTCTAGGTAATGTTGAACAACAGCATCCTGTGATGACTTATCTAGGACTCAACGAGTGGTGTCCGCAGCTCGTGGTCTCGCGGTCGCGTTCCCACTTCTCGAGCACGTGGTCCCGGGTTCGATTCCAGGTGGAGTCAGGAATTTGCAGTTGCCTCGAAATGGCTGGGTGTTTGTGTTGTCCTCATCATTTCCTCATCATTCATGAAAGTGGCGATATTGGACTGAGCAAAGGTTGGGAATTTGTAAAGGCGCTGATTACCGCGCAGTTGAGTGCCCTGTAACCCGAATATCATCATCATCATCATCATCATCGTCATCAACGAGTAGTGGAGACGTTGGATGTAATGGAAAGTCGAAGATTGGAAACATTTCTGTGTTCTGTTCTAATACATCAGCCATTGCATAAAGGAGCTCGTCTTCATGCTGACTTAGTGGTGCCAGTGATTGATATGGCGGAAACTCGACATCTGGAAACAGTTCTCAAACTGTCTTGAGTTCCAGTCCAGCATGTCGAGAGCTGGATCAGGGAACTTGTCTGCATGCTGACTTGATTTCTGTTGCTCGAATGTACTTGATTCCCATTCCAAATTGTAGGGAACGGGCGAATGTGTCTGCATACTGGTCTATTATCTGTTGGTGCTACTCAGATGCATCAGGCGCTGCATCGTCTACATCAAGAAGCTGTTTAACTGAAGGAGAAATAAAATAAAACTGTGAAAAATGCATACATACACATACGCACAGTGAATAATAAATGTTAAGAGAAATGAATGGTTTAATACCGAGAAATGAATGGTTTAATACTTACAAGCATGGGGGCCTGGATGTGACAGACCTCTGATGATTCCTCATGATGATGATGATGATCAGCTTTTCACTATGGGGTACAGAGCAAAAGTGGTGGGTTTGCGTCATGTTTAGTAAGCCTGGACTGATGGTGAGTGGTGGGGGTATATGACTGAAGCAACACGGGAAAAGGAACAATTAGTTTAGACTGTACCCCCCTCCCCATGTCAGTCACCCTGGATTCTGACATCATGAATTCTAAACTTTGATGGGTAGTGAGCCTGGATGGTACAGGTGAGCAATGGACAGAAATATGATGGAATTATTAGATGTCCTATGTACAATGTACAACACTTGCTTGTAGTAAGATTGGTTAGAGTTTAACTTTCAATCTGCATCGATATCAAATTTTCATCACACCAAGGCATGTCTATAGCGAAAATCGATCATAGTCAAAAAAGTTATTTTGTCACCCATGAAAAAGACTGTGTGGGTCGCTACAGTATAGCTGAGTGAGAATCGTACAGTTAGCTGGGTACCAACTGCAATCTGGATTCTTCAAGGGGACTACTGTTTGAAATCTACTATTACAAATGCTAGTATCGTACTGTATAAACTGAGTCAAAGTGACCAGCATGTAGTTGTGAACTATAGTAACATGTTTTCCTGTAGAGACACCCCTATAATTCATCAGGAATGAGAGGTGTGTTGTGCTGTTTATGGTGTGTGTTATGTTTGGTGTTGAAGACTTTGATGCTGTCCTGCTCCAATCTGTTACTGATGGGTATAAGCCACATTGCGGATAATATCGTATATTACTGCCATTTGGCCCCTTTTCCTATTCCACTTGCATATGGAGAAATGGGAGAACGAATATGCACCTGTGATAAGGAACATTAAGCGTTCAGTTGTGAATCTGTGCAACGCGTACTCTGCAATATGGATTGCTATGGAGAGACTCAATCTGACAATGTTAACAAGTATTTGGTGGAACAAAAAAGTTAGCATTCCTGACTTGTAGTCCGTGTTAAATACATTTCTGTGGGCTGGTACTTTACTCCCTGTTGAAATGCATTGTCGTCTAGCATTGGTGTCTGTTATTCGTGTTGAAGCCGCGCGGGATTAGCCGAGCGGCCTAAGGCGCTGGAGTCATGGACTGTGCGGCTGGTCCCGGCGGAGGTTCCAATCCTCCCTCGGGCATGGGTGTGTGTGTTTGTCCTTAGGATAATTTGGGTTAAGTAATGTGTAAGCTTAGGGACTGTTGACCTTAGCAGTTAAGTCCCATAAGCTTTCACACACATTTGAACATTTGAACATCCGTGTTGAATGTCTTGGATAAGATTGGCACCCTAAGTTACTCTCATAAGACGTTGCTGTTCCGTGGCATACATTTACCAGTGCTGACGATGACTCATAGCGGATGTTTATGTGGGAATTATGACTAAATTGACGAGTTCCTAGCATATGCAGTGTTGTTTGTAACGGTGGGGAGGAATCACTCTTAGTTCATGACCCTGGATAGCGTAACTTCTGATATGTAATTCGTTGATTTCACCATAAAATGCACATGAAAATTCAATGGCTTGCGGTAAGTATGATGCCTGTTGCCATTTAGAGATTCTGTGGAAGTGGCAAATGTATGCACCATAAACGTCCTGCGACATGACGGCAAATTTGGGTGGCTATGTCATCTGGGTTTGCACTGCCCTGTTGGTCGCCAGCCGTCAGCACTGAACGTGAGCATTTCCTGCTGTACTGCGGGATTCACACTCTCAGTATGCCAGGATTGTCATACTTCCCTTTTGCATGAATCAATGAGGGCTCTATTTGCTTGCATACTTGGATGCGCTGTGGTTTAGTGTGTGATACTGTCACCATGTCATATACCAGCAGTTGGCACTGCATTCTGTCGATGGTGGCAGTCCAGTTTTTTATTTTGGAATTCTGCAGATAAGAAGGGTACAGTCTCTTTCTCTTGTAAGATGTCACTGTTTCTCACTGACTATATGTGTCACATTTTGATGGGTGCAATTCGAGTTGTACATGAGTATAGGCAAGTTTCATTCTAAGTTATCGATGCTACATTGCTTCCACATCCTGTCTTTGACAGCTTTGTAATGTTGATTATTTTATTTTCGGTAAATAACCACAGTCAAAAGCATATGCACAAGTGTTTACCGTCAGGAGGATGGGTGTGCAACTCTTCAGTTTCCATCCAGAATATACACATGTATGTCTGGGTTATAGATTATTGGTGCTTCCCACTAGCTGTCCTAGAATTCCTCTTTCGTTCCCTATTGAGTAGACCTGGCTGGAGCAGCTCTCCACTTCTTCTCAATCCTTGCTTTTGTCTCACTCCCACTCCTGTTACTCCTTACCAGTCACTTGGGTTATAACACAAATGTTTTCACATTTGTCGTCATTTTAACTCAGGGCCCTCATGTCTTACCCAACATGTTGAGCCCTATGGCTCTGCCTTCTGATGTTGGGAGTGGTGTGTGGTGATATAGTTCTTAGCGGCTGTGGGCAGACTAGTCAATCATGAGCCTTGAGATTGCGTTCTCTCCAGTCCAGTATTTCTTTCTTTGTTCAAACAAAAACGAGTTTTTACCATCCTACTCACTGACATTGTTTTATAGTACATGTAGAGTTAAACTAAGGGCAAGGGATCTGGTTGCAGCGTTATCCTCCACTTCGCAAGAGTTAGTTCAGACTGTCACCTGTGCGACTCCAGGGTGATTTACAGGAACTGGAGTTAGGAGGAGCAGTATGCATGAACTCTATAAGTAACCATACTGCTGTAAGTGAGGGCGTTTCGCTGCCATTGTGGTTTTAAGGATGTAAAGTGGAAACAACCAAACTTAGAAGTAGGAGAAACAGTGAAAATACACATCTGAATGAATAGTCACAGGGCTGGACCAGCACATGTTTCATGTGTCTCAGATGTCGAGTGAATAGTCACAGGGCTGGACCTGCACATATATCCCGTGTCTCAGATGTCATACTAGTAGTGTTCCAGATGTGAATTATGACATCATGAAACCTATTGTAGTTTCTCAGCCCTGGCTCAGTATGCTGGACTCCCAGACTGTTGCAATAGCACCACTGGTCTGCGTAGGATTGTAGGGCCAGGATTCGAGATTAATCTTGGATTCTGGCACGGTGCCAGTATTGAGAGCCCTGTATTTCCTTCCCCAGTATTCCAGCCCGGCCATCTTGTATGCCGATGTGATAGCAATACTGTGCCATTATTCCAAGTCTTGGGTTGTGACATCATACTAAAACTGGAGCAGAATTTCAAGATGATATTGTTTTATGCATATCGACCATCTTGCGTTGGTCACATTTTATCTAGGACGGTCATCTTGTATTCTGACATGACCGAGCCTGTCCCAGTATTGCGCAGAAGGACTTCCTCCTTCCCAATGTAGTGAAGAGAATCGATTTTGGTATTCTATAGTGCTTTAAAAAATCAATCGCGACATCAAATTCCCGATTGATAGCAATCTCTGCAGCTATCCATTTCAGCTCACTACTACGGATTGGACCACCATTTAAGTGTGTGTTTTGTTTACTGCTTCTCAATACATCACAGTGGAATATGTCTTGCACAGGTATTTGCTGTTGTTGCTACTATCCCACCACATGGTAGACCCTTTCCTCCCTCCTTTTTCCTTCTGGTACAGCGGTGAGAACCAGTCAACTTGGGAATTCCATAGTGCTTTAAAAACGAAAATACACTTAACAGTCCTGTTGTGGTCGGGAACTCACGTTGAAATTTGTAATTCAAACTATCATTTCATACACCACCGCTTCTAATCGTGGCATCATATAATAACAGGTTTGAATAATTTGATAACATTTTTCGCCAAAAACGTAACACTGTTGTTTATGCACGCAAACTACTGCGCAGAGTCGATCTCTTTTTATTTTGATTAGTTTTAAACTATTTAAAGCAAATTGCTTAAACGTTGTATTAACGATTTAATTAATATTTCCCGTGACAGCTTCAAGATGTGATTATCCACAGCTCTCTCTGTCTCTCTCTCTCCTTCTCTCTCTCTCGCTCTCTCTCTCATTGTACTGAATGACCTTTGTTTTTGTAGTCAGCTTGCTACTAGTTTTTTGACATCAATTTGTGTGTGTGTGTGTGTGTGTGTGTGTGTGTGTGTGTGTGTGTGGAATAGCTATTGTGTCCACCTTATATTTCCTACATCATGATCAAGTGACCAGAAATTAATTATTTATTGACTTCAGCAGTATTTCAGGATCGAGTCCCTCTCAGGTATCTGCTTTGGAAGGAAGGAGTCTCTCAAGTGTGCTGGTATCAGACAGGTTGGTTCCCACCTACTGATCACTTGAGATGGCAGCTGACAGCAGATAGCAGTTCAGTGAGCCCACTGGTGTTTCCAATTCCCCTAAGGTGCATCCCGAATCTGGGCAGCCCATAAGCACGGCGAGAGGTGAGAACGTTTTTCAGATATTTTTAAGCAATTTGTGACAGAGTAAATATGAGCTTTTTAAACAACTAGAACGAAAAAGTATTGCAGTTGTTCAAATATTGCATACACTACCTTGTATCCTATATATTGTTCAAATAAACAATATTCCACACATTGTCTAAATTGGTTAGACAATATTGCATTTACTGCAATCGATTCCTCCTCCCCCCCCCCCCCCCCCCCCCACATACAAATTCCTTACATAAATAAATGAACTATATTCCATACACAACATTGCACCACATCAATTGTTTGAATAAACAATACTTCATGCATTGTTAAAATTGTTTAAACAAAATTACATATGCTGCAATCGATTTCCCTCCAAATTGTCGATAAACTGAGTCTTTCTGCTGCCAATTTCCAGCTTGTTGGGAGAGAGTGGGGTGGAGGGTTAGATGGATTTAATTAATAATTTAATGAGGTTATTATCAGTAGTGTGCTCATATTGGTGATGGGATAGGAGGAGGGGGAGGGGGAGGGAGAATGTTGGGGAAACAGTATGTTAAGGACCTATCAATCAAAAGGATGGATTATCCCCAGGGGGGGTCATAATCCTCTTAGCAGAACAATAGGTTAAGGACCTGTCAATCAAAAGCGAACAATAGGTTAGATCCTGAGTGTAGTTCACCCTGGGTGTAGGCAACCCACACTAACAAACTGCACTAATGCCACCTTTGCCCCACTACTCTCTATTTTCTAACAAGGTGGTGGGCAGAGCTTTGTAAGAAAACCAATACTGAAATAACTTCACTGCAGAATAATGGACTGTAATGATGAACAAATTCTTGGTCCAACTTTGATATTCTATTTGCATGGGCCATGCAGAGTAGCCATGTGGTCTGAGACACCTTGTCACAGTTCATGAGGTTCACCCCATCGGATTTCGAGTCCTCCCTTAGGCATGGTTGTGTGTGTTATTCTTAGCGTAATTTAGTTAAGTAGTGTGTAAGCCTAGAGACCAATGACCTCAGCAGTTTGGTCCCCTAGTCCTTACCACAAATTTCCAAAATGTCTACATGTATGGGCTTGAAGTTTCGCAAAAGTTATCTGTTAAATGGAGACTGCTGAACGCCAATTCATTCTGAGTCCCCCCATGCTCTGTTCTGGTGATAATCGATGACATTTTACTGTTTTTTATTATTATTACTATGAGGTAGGTTCTACAAGTAATATAGTACTCTTTATTGAAAGCAAGTTGGTTTTATTTAGGATTCCAATACACCATATTATTACCCACTCTTTTGGCTACAAAGACCTATTTTTCAACAAAATGTCCATTCAGTGAGAAGGTCTTAAGTCACCTTACTGGGAGAGCCTATATGCTCGCATTGTACCACTCTGCTCGTCGATGTCGGAGTCAATGACTAGCTGCATCAGTAATTTCCCTGTCATGCACGTACTGTTTTTCGCATCTTTCATTGGGCGAAAAGAGATGGGAACCGATTGGTCTGAGATCTGGGTTGCAGGATGCATGAGGAAGAAGAACGTGCATGAGGAAGAAGAACCCAATGAAGTTTCGTGAGCTCCTCTTGGGTGCCGAGACTTGTGTGACGCCTTGTGTTGTCATTGAGAAGCAGAAGTTCGTTTGGATTTTTGTGGCGACGAGCACGCTGAAGTCATTTAATCAACATCCAAAGGGCAGCACAGTACATTTCAGAGTTGACCATTGTATCATGAGGGAGGACATCAAACAAGTAACTGTTTCAGAGTCACAGAAGACCATCGCCATGACTTTATCGGTTGAGGGAGTGGAACTGAACTTTTTCTTCGGAAGACAATTGGTGCCGCTTGCAAGACGTCGGTTTTTAATGGACGCTTGCGTAAATTAATAACAGTATAATCACTCTGCATAGTTTCATGACGGGAACGAAATGAGAGAATTATTTACATGCTGACCTTGAGGATAACTTTCCGATGCTCAGTGACGTATGATACGGTAATAAGCAGCGCAGAACATAGTTAAGAGTTTTGAATGACATGAGAAGCGGTCAGGAACCTTGGGGAAGCGAGGGAGAGAGTGAGAGAGAGCAGTTTTTCTGCATAGCGCGGACTGGTGTAGCTGAGGCCACATGGGCGGACAACGTCACAGCAGCCGGTCCAGCGCCCTGCGTATTGCGAAGTGACCGTTGGAGCTGACGCAGTAGTGGAGTGAGGCAGCGAAAGAGAGGGCGTCTGGACGACAAGGGTACAGGCAGTGGAGCAATGACCCTGGCTTGATTTTTTAAAGCCGCTCGACCATTGGCCGATAGCAAAACTAGCAGCTAAGTAACGCGAACGCCGATTGGCTGGCGTGATGTAGGAGGGAGATACTGATTTCAGAGACAAGAGCTGTCATTGGACGGTGAAAGTGAGCTGCATCCTCTAGCTTAGAACGTGAGGCCTTGTCTTGCTCTGGGGGCAGAAGCTTGGAGCTGTCAGTGCTGTCTAGGCACTTCAGTCCGGAACCCAACTACATAGCGTTCTTTATAGGTGTCTGTAGGGTGGTCGACACTGTGCTCCACAGATGACAAAAAATAATACAAAAAAATTGCTCTGAGCACTATGGGACTCAACGTTTTAGGTCATCAGTCCCCTAGAACTTAGAACTACTTAAACCTAACTAACCTAAGGACATCACACACATCCATGCCCGAGGCAGGATTCGAACCTGCAGCCATGGCAGTCCCGCGGTTCCGGACTGCAGCGCCTAGAACCGCACGGCCACCGCGGCCGGCAAAAATAATACACATCAGCACAAATCTAACATGCGAGATGAGCTGAAATTAATCTGAAAATTGGGCGACTAACAGTACAGAGAAGAAGAGAATGAAAATTTTACGTATAATGCTACAGCAGAAAAATTGCCAGGATAGAAAAAATTTACTTCTCCAGTGACTTAAGAATTTATCCTCTGCGGTGTTTGTGCTCAACGGTACAAAGCAAGGAATGATTGGATAATGAGGGATTTCTTGCAACAGGTTTAGTTTGTGGCGGCCCGACACGAATTACTCTCCTGTGATAATCTTAGTTTCATCTCAAAGAAATACTTGCAACCTACGCCATCAGTTATTTGTTCTATGTATTCCAGTCCCTGTCTTCTTCTACCGTTTTACCCCTTACAGCTCCATCAAATACCGCGGAGACTATACCCCGATATCTTAACACATGTCCTACCATCCTGCTCCTTCTTCTTGTCAGTATTTTCCATATATTCCTTTCCTCGCCGATTCTACGAAGAACCTCCTCATTCCTTATCAGTCCACGAAATTTTCTTCCATAGCACCACCTTGCAATCGCTTCTATTCCCTTCTGTTCAGGTTTTTCCACTGTCCTTGTTCACTGCCATACAGTACTACAGTCCTCCAATTTTCATCAGAGAAATTTCTTCCTAAAATTAAGGCCTCTGATGCCAGCAGTCTTCTTTTGGCCAGGAATACCCGTTTTGTCTCCACTAGTCTGCATTCTATCTTCTCCTTGCTTTGTCCGTCTTGGCTTATTTTGCTGCCTAGGCAGCAGAATTCCTTAACTTCTTCTACTTCGTGTTTACTAATTTTGATGTTAAGTTTCTCGTTTCTCGGTTTTCTCATTTCTAGTACTTCTCATTGCTTTTGTCTTTCTCCGGTTTATTCTCAATACACATTCTATATTCATTAGACTGTTCATTTCATTCAACAGTCCCTGTAATTCTTCTTCAGTTCACTGAGGAAATCTGTGTCATCAGCGAATCTTATCACTGTGATCCCTTTGCCCTGAATTTTGATCCCATTCTTGATCCTTTGTTTTATTTTCGTCATTGCTTCTTCGATATATAGATTGGGCAATAGGGGTAAAGGACTTCATCCCTGTCTTAAACTCCTTTAATCCAAGCACTTTGTTCTAGGTCTTCCAGTCTCACTGTTCCCTCTTGCCTCTTGTACGTAGTGTATATTGCTCATCTTTCCGTTTAGTTTAATGTTACTTTTATCAGAATTTTCAACGTCTTCCACTATTTTACATTGTCTAACGCTTTCTCTAGATCGACAGATCTTATGATAGTGTCTTAATTTTCCTCCAGTTTAGCTTCCATTATCAAACGCGATGTCCGAATTGTCTCTCTGGCACATTTTCCTAATCGTCTTCGAACAGATCCTCAATATTCTTTTTCAGTCTACTGCATATTATTATTGTCAGCTGCCTGTATACATAATCTGTTAAGCTTATTTTACAATAGTTCTCGCACTTACCTGCCCTTGGTATCTTTCGAACTTTGTGGATGATATTTTTGCGAAAGTCTGATGGTATATCGCCAGTTTCACGGATTCTACACACCCACTTGACCAGTCGTTTAGTTCTAACTTACCCAACGATTTCGATGGAATGTTATCCATGCCATCTGTCTTATGTGATCTCTAGAATTCTAGAGCTATTTTAACCGTTGTTCTAATACTGGAGACCCTATGCCTTCCAAATCAATTCCAGTTTCTTCTACTACGCCATTGCCCTTTGCACTCTTAATGGTACCACCAGTACTTTTATTTCACCGAAGCTTGTTTTCACTTTTCTGCATGGTGAGTCAGTCCTCTTGACGGTAATTTCTTCTTCGATTTTTTCGCATCTCTCCTGCAGCCATTTCGCCTTGAGCGGCTGCCCTGCAATTCTTCTTAATGTCATTCCCAGGGATTTATATTGTTGTATTCCGGCCTTTCTCCGAATGCTTTTGCACTTTCTTCTTTCGTCGAGGAGCTGGCATATTTCTTCTGTTACCAAAGGTTTGTCCGCGTTACCTTCATTGTACCTGTCCAACGCCTCTGATTTCCCTTATCATAGCCGGCCGCTGTGACCGAGCGGTTCTAGGTGCTTCAGTCCGGAACCGCTCTGCTGCTACGGTCGCAGGTTCGAATCCTGCCTCGGGCATGGATGTGTGTGATGTCCTTAGGTTAGTTAGGTTTAAGTAGTTCTTAGTCTAGGGGACTGATGACCTCAGATGTTAAGTCCCATAGTGCTCAGAGCCATTTGAACCATTTTTGAACCCTGGTATTAATTATCGCAATATACACGGCCTCAGCGAAATTCAAACGCGTTTCATCACTTTTCAGTAGTTCAGCCCTTCCTTTCACAATAATTCTTCCGGGCTATTCTTTTAAACTTAAGTCAACTCTTCGTCATTACTAAATTGTGATCTGAATGTATTGTGAAATTTACGCCGCATGTTGAACCAAATATACAGACAATGCGATGACCAGACTGAGAGGCTTGTAGACAAATAACTTTATGTATTGATGTTAACTGTTTAAATATATTCATACGACGCCAAGAAGCCTTCCAGCATTATTCACAGTGTCAGCTATCTAACCATGATTTCAGTAACTGCAAAATCAAGCTCAGAGTTTAATCAGAATTTTATCCAGCACTAACAGGCACTGGCTGAATAAATCGACCCTGTGCAGGAAGGGCGAAAACCTGGAGCTAACTCATGAGGCAGTCTTTCACTATAGTTCATCCATCGTAAAAACAATCCTTATGTAAACGTTACGCTGTGAATTTTTCTACGGTTGCTATTACCTCATTGGGCTTTATTTTCCGCGGAGCACCAGCTGTGTATATTCGGGTAGAAAAACAATCTTACGTTTTACGCTGCAGCAAAACTCACCCCCACTACACAGCGAAGATAAACCACAATGCAACAACGCTTTAGCGGCGCATTTAAACAGGGCAGCCTGTCCATTAAGCCAGCAATGATGTGAACAACTGCAGATAATCGTGTGGAAGCTTACGAGTATTTGTTTCTGTTAGGGTTCCAGAACTAATTTTGTTTATTACACTTAATCTGTTTTCAATTCCAGAAAGAGATTTTCACTCAAATTGCTTTATTTTAACACTTCTCACAAAGAGTGAAACGCATCTTTTACTATCAAAATGTGCAAGTATAGGACAAATTAAAACAGTTGTTTCAGTTTAGAGAGAGCTCCTCTCCTTTAAGATTTAAGTGTTGGTCCATTTACTGCTTGCATTTGACAATCATTAAAAAAAGAAAAAAGCGCAATGGGTAACTATCTTTACATCTAACATGTTAATCAAGGAGACAGAGCACGATTTCTAATTTATTAATGAAGTTTTCAATTCATTCTTCCACAAATACAGTGTATAAAAGGGTATGGGATTTCAGTACAGAAATCGTGATGTACTTTTTGGCTTAAGGTCCGAATGTTTTATTAAGCAATTTGATTTAACGTGGTCCAAGTGCAGACAAAACAACAGCATTCACAAAATAATAGGTTGGTGTGGTCCCCTACTTTACACGAAGATTCAGTGAAATGCAGCAAGGCAGAAAATTGAACAATAAGGGTAACAGAAATTAGGAGAACAAATCTAGCGATCGTACACCCGCTCATATCGCAACACGCAGAAATAACCACCACATTACTACTACTAAAACTACCACAAAACACAAAACACAATGTATCTTGGCTGGGGACATGAGACAGAACGTGGGTTGATCAACACATGGTACCACATGGCACAATACAGGAGAAAAACAGCCATGGTTATAGCTTCGACAAAATTTACTGAAATATAGTAAGGCGTACAAACGGTCCATGAATGCTGCATAGGCAGTTGCTGGAAAAGTAATAAAAGGACGAGCTAAATGCGATCGAGTTCTCCAAACAGCGAAAGTACTCTGAAGTGTTAAATTCTTGATTCATAAAATAGCTTAGCCAAGCAAATACATATTCCGCACAACGGACTGAAATTAATCTACTGATAGATTTTGAAGATACAATACACTTTACTCTGCTCTTAGATGGTTGAGAATCCCAAAATCCTACAGTGAAAAGCATCGATTAACAACAGAAAAAGTCAGTAAAAACTGGGAATACATTTCATACAATAATCACACATTGAAAGGGCATACATTTACTGTAGGTTAATACAGCATGGGTTTAGACTCTGCCATCGACCACGTGACAGTGTGAATGCACAAAGCCAGCGACTTTCAAGTTCCAACATTCATAAACGATCTAAAATTCGATTTTGCGTATCCCCTAATTTACTTTAATAAACTTACTCTGTACAATGCGAATGAATCCGCTGCACTATCGGTCTGGGAAGCCAAAGTCCTTTTGTTCTCCCATACACATCGAGCCTGTCTCACTTGTATGCAAAGTACTCTTACCGAAACACTTAAGAATGATCCTCACGTGAAATTATTGCCACGGTAGCTAGCATGATTACTCCTACCAAAGAAACTGAAATAAAATCCAGTCTCCCGCTTCCCCTGTGATGGAGGGATGCCGGGGGGGGGGGGGGGGGGGGGGGGAGCGAAGTCTCACCTGCCGACCTAACTCTTTTGTGTGCTACTGCACCAGCTCTGATGACCAAGCCAGACCTCTACGTCTTTCTACTTCCCTACAGCTACAGGCTACTCTCAAGAAATCTCATATTCACCCGTTCCAGTCACGCACCACAGGCTAAATGATAGAACAATAATGTGGGGATGATTCAGGTGCCCACTTATTTGCAGCTAATAAAGAAAAGAAAAGATATATCAGTGTAAATGACACAGTTCCTTCTGAGAGATTAGTGGCACACAAGCAATAGATACCATCATATAGGTATAAAGACCTGTCTCTCTCACATGATAATCATTTTGGTACAATTTTATTGAGAGATTAGTGGCACACAAGCAATAGATACCATCATATAGGTATAAAGACCTGTCTCTCTCACATGATAATCATTTTGGTACAATTTTATTGTACCCCAGTACAGCATTAACAAATTATAAGTAGGCCTGTAGACTTCCGATCATTGCAGGACTAATAACAGTAAGACTTGAATGTGCTTCATAAAACGTATGGAACACGAGACGTTGTCATACAATTTAAATTTAAATAATTATTTTAGAACAAATGGAGATCTTAATGATTTAATTTAGATTAAAAGGAGATCTCATGGCCCCCATGTGTCTTAAACTTGTCATTTTCAGTTTTAAATTATTGTATCTTGTGCTTGTCATTTTATCAGCTATCCGGCCCTCTGCGAAAACATTTTGGTGACCTGTGGTCAAAAGTTTTAAAATAAAACATTCGGAAGCTATGGATGCTTTTCCGATAACCTCTCAAAACAATGAGCACTGCAAGTTTTCATTACTTTTAACGGTGTTCCTTTCCTAGTTTCACGAAAGAACACGGAGACACAGTTTCAGCCATTTTCACTGTATACATGGGAAACGTGAACGAGTGCTGAGATGAGGTTGGGGAGGGAGAAGAGTGGGAGACTCCTAGCCTTTTTCTTCAGTGTTCATAACGGGAACGTTCTTCGCACCCTCCTACCCTCCGGGCGTTTCTTCAGAATAACATAAACAACTGAGCGCTCCTGTACAGGAAGATTATCACTTACAAACGAAGGGATGGTGAGTAGTGCATTGTCACATACAAAGGTGTGAAGTGGAGGATGTCATTACGACACACAATAACAAAAATTAAACGAGAGTGGAATCGAACACACAACTTTCCTCAAACAGGTGGTGGCTCTGAGCACTATGGGACTTAACTGCTGAGGTCATCAGTCCCCTAGAACTTAGAACCACTTAAACCCAACCAACCCAAGGACGTCACACACATCCATGCCCGAGGCAGGACTCGAACCTGCGACCGCAGCGGTCGCGCGGCTCCAGACTGCAGCACCCAGAACCGCTCGGCCACTTACTCAAACAAGTCAGTTACTACACACATAAAAAAAAAGTTTTGCATCACCCCAGTTCCCAGAATTTCTAAAGACAGACATTGACTGTGGATACTGTATCACACACACATAGTCCTTTTGACTGTTCAGAGATGTCACTAAATCTGCCCAAAGATGTAAATAACCATGCATGACCAGCGCCTATTAGACGGAGGGGGTCAATTCCAGTCATTCCACCAGGAAGGAGGTAGAGGGCTCGTGCTTTCTGTAGTTCAACCATGCCCAGACAGTCAATACCGCGTTTTGACAGCGTCTGCATTGTTACTTTGTGACAGGAAGGGCTCTCAACAAGGGAAATGTCCAGGCGTCTCGCAGTTATCGAAAGCGATGTTTTTCGGAGATACAGAGAGAGAGGATCTGTCGGGTGACATTCCTCGCTCAGGCTGCTCAAAGGCTACTACTGCAGTGGATGACCGCTACCTCCGGATTATGGCTCGGAGGAACCCTGACATGTTGAATAATGCTTTTCGTGCAGCCTCAGGACGTCGTGTTAGGACTCAAACTGTGCGCAACAGGCTGCATGGGGAGATCCATATTTTCAGCCATGACACCACGCAGCGTGCTACAGTTGGGCCCAACAACATGCCGAATGGACCGCTCAGGATTGGCATCTCGTTCTCTTCACCGATCAGTGTCGCATGTGCCTTCAACCAGACAATTGTCGGAGACGTGTTTGGAGGCAACCAGGTCATGCTGATCGACTTAGACGCACTGTCCAGCGAGTGCAGCAATGTGGAGGTTCCATGATGTTTTGGGGTGGCATTATGTGGGGCCGACGTACGCCGCTGGGGGTCATGGAAGGCGTCGTAACGGTTGTACGATACGTCGATGCCACCCTCCGACCGATAGTGCAACCATATCGGCAGAATATTGGCCAGGCATTCGTCTTCATGGCCGACAATTCGTTCCTCCATGGTGCACACCTTGTGAATGAATTCCTTCAGGGTAACGACATCGCTCGACTAGAATGGCCAGCATGTTCTCCAGACATGAACCCTATCGAACATGCCTGGGATAGATTGGGAAGGTCTGTTTCTGGACGACGTGACCCACCAACCACTCTGAGGGATCTACACCGAATCGCCCTTCAGGAGTGGGACAACCTGGATCAACAGTGCCTTGATGAACTTGTGGATAGTCTGCCACGACGAGTAAAGGCATGCATTAATGCAAGAGGACGTGCTACTTGATACTAGAGGTACCGGTGTACAGCAATCTGGACCACCACCTCTGAAGGTCTAGCTGTATGGTGGTACAACACGCAATGGGTGGTTTTCATGAGCAACAAAAAGGGCGGAAATGATATTTATGTTGATCTCTATTCCAATTTTCTGTACAGGTTCCGGAACTCTCGGAACAGAGGGGATGCAAAACTTTTCTTGATGTGTGTATATTCAGTACGCTATCACAAGTACGAAGCCTTCCTTATATTTTTATTATGATATTACATCACGTGTCTCAAATTTAATAAAAAGAAGATGAAAAATTAAGCGTTTCGGCATTTCATGTTCGAAGGAGAAATTGAGACAGTATTTACGAACCAAATCGACATGTTATAATGTCGTTCACAGAACTGTTTAGATGAAGCGACTGTAGAATAAGGTTTGAAATCAGAAATCAGAAACACATGACGTAAGCATTTTGCATACTGATCAGCAAAACCATTGCTGTCCGTTGATGTTTTTCATCAGCGGTAGTACACTGAGGTGACAAAAGTCACGGGATATCTACTAAAGTTTTGAGAGACCTCACTTTGCCCCGTGTAGTGCAGCAGTTCAACGTGGCATTGACTCAACAAGTCGTTGAAGGTCCCCTGAAGAAGTACTGAGCCGTGCCACCTCTATAGCCATCCATAGCCGTCCATAATTGCGAAAGTGTTGGAGATACAGGATTCTGAGCACGAACTCACCTCTCCGGGGGGGGGGGGGGGGGGGGGGGATAAATTCCATCGTTATTTGGGAACATGATGTCCATGAATGGCTACAAATTGTCTACAAGTAACCTAACGTAACCATTTAGAGTCAATGATCGGGTTTATTGGGACTGGTCATCCCATGTAAAAATACCCACGCACAAGGAGGTGAAAACAAAGCTGAAAGTTGAACGAGAAAGTAGATCTTTTCACGTTTCCCTCATCCTCTGTCGCTAAACCACGCCTCCATCTTCATGTCGGGTGACAGCTGAATACAGCTGAAGCCTTCCGCTTTTGACTATTTAACTGTTAATGAGCGAGAAACTCTATTTGCACTCGCGGTCCTTGTTCATCAAGCTTGTCTTAGTAGCCTGACAGTGGAGTAACTAGGACAAAGAGCTTTGTATTGTGCGTGCAAGAAAGTGCACTTTAGCCAGAAATAGCATTTGTTACACGTTACCTCACGGAACTTCCATCTGCCTGGCAGCAACTCAATGAGAGTATACGTCGACAAAGGCGAAAGAGCTTCCTCATTTAGAACCGTGATGCGATAGCGTCTGCATTCGCCGCACTCCCCTCCCCCTCGCCACACAGTAGAGTCGGTGCCGGTAACTGACAGCCCCCAGCCCACTGTGAAAGCCTTAAAAGGCTAAATAAGTTTTTAATCACTTTACCTGACACGAATTATATACAGAAGAATCGAGAAAACTGGTAGAAGCCCACCTCGGGGAATATCATTTTGGATCCCGGAGAAATGTTGGAACATGCGAGGCAATACTAACCCTAGCAATTACCTTAGAAGACAGAACAAAAAAGGCAACCTTTTTTATAGCATCTGTGGATTTGAAGACAACTTTTGACAACGGTGACTGCAACACATGGAGGTATCAGGGATAAAACGTAGGGAGTGCAATACTACTTATGAGTTGTAGAGAAACTGGACTGCATTTACAAGAGTTGAAAGGCATGAGAGTGAAGCAGTGGTTCAATATGTACATTGGACAAGCAGTAAAGGAAACCAAGGATAAATGTGGAGAGGAATAACAAATAAGAAATTTGAGGTTTGGAAGTGATTCTGCGATTCTGTCAAAGACAGCAAAGCATTTGTAAAAACAGTTGAAAGAAATGGATCTCCATAAAAGTAAAATGAAGGTAATCGATGGTAGTAGGATTAAAGCAGGTGAAGCTTGCTGAACTAGATTAGGAAATGAGACACTAAAATCGTTAGATGAATTTTGCAATTGGGCGGCAAAATAATTGATTATGGCCGAGTGACTGAAACTGACTACAACAAAAAAATTATCCTCAAGAAGAGAAATTCGTTAATACCCAATCCACGCATATGATAAAAAATTCATGTAAGTATCTTTGACATCTCCTAAACCACCGGAAGGATATCGACAAAACTTGATACACATATCACTTACCGTCTGCAAAGAATCACTGTGAGAGTAAGAACCACCTACCTCTTAAAGAGGTGGTGGTGAAAAAGAAGCGTAAGTCATGACTTGTAAATATCCAGACTATATTCGTCCGGTATTTGGTAATGAGAGCACTTAGAGACTTGCAACAAGCTTTACACATAATTTCAAAAAATATAGAAGGAAAAACGTTATTCCTTACTACATTTTCGCAGTTCATGCAGTAAAACTGTTGCATCAGGCATGATGTTTTAATTTATTATCATACTAACTCTGTTTGCAATACAGTTTGCAAACGGCATTCACGTATACCAATAAATGTACCGGTGAAAAATATATCATTAGACGACACATAATTCAGGAAATAAGACATTATAAACACTAAGATGCATGAAAAACTGCTAAATAATGCACATTTTAATTTATTGTTTTTATTTATTTATTGGTACGCTTCTAATCCCAACACGTTTTTGTATCCGTGTATGTACCTGCAAAAATATATGATTGTACGACACATGGTTCAACAGATATGGCATGATACACACTGAGCTGTGTGAAAACGAAATTGCAGAGCGAAATTCGCTAGAGATGTAAGTGAACCATGTGAACAAATGCGAGTGATATATATAAATATGGTTGAAATATATGTGACATGTGCGAACCCACAAGAACCCGAAGCTAAAAAGCTTCTCCTAAACTCCTGGTACAATTTCAACTCAAGTAAGTACACCATGTCACTTACTATCTCCAAAGAAATACTGTGGATGTGAGACCCACCAACTTCCTATTGGACTGGGGATGATAATGTGGCGATGAGGAGAGAAAGGAGGAGAAATGGGCAGACAGAGAGCAGTACCCAGGAGATGGACTCAGATAGGAGTAACGGGCTGTATGAGGGAGAAGAGGAAAGAGGCAGGGAAATGGAAAAGGAGGAAATGAAAAAATGGTTAAAGGAGGAGATGGACAGAGAAAGAGGAAGGAGCAGATGTTCAGAGAGAGGGGGGAGGCCAGGATGTACGTAGGGGAGGAGGAGATGGAGAAAGAAAGGGGGGAGGGGAAGATGAACTAGAAGAAGATAGGAATAAGTGCATACCTGGGGAACACATGGTATTCAACTAGTGTAAATGTTGGAAGTTTTTTCATATGATATTTGTGTAACTTTATGCTGGTGTGAAGCAAGGATAATAAGTAATTCAGAGAAGAAGATAACAGAAGTTTTTGAAATAAGGTACTACAGAAGAATGCTGAAAAATAAATGAGTAGATTAATTAAAGAGGATGTACTCATTCAAATTGGAGAAAAAGAATTTATATCATAGCTTGGCTAAACGAAGAGAATAGTTGACAGTGTAGGAAAAGTCAGATTGCTACTTACTGCAGAGAAGACACATGAAGTTGCAGACAGGAACAATTAAAAGACACTGACATATAGCGTTTGGCCACAGTCTTCATCAGTAAAAGAGAGAGAGACACACACACAAACACACACACACACACACACACACACACACACACACACACAAGCAAGCACACTTCACGCACACACGACCACCACCTCCAGTGTCTCGGGCCAGAATGTAACATCACGTGCTATGCAAGCAGCAATCCAGAGGGGGCAGGGAAGGAGAGGGGATAGTATTGTAATGGTGGGGAGAGACGGGAACGCTGCCTGATGGGACGTGCAGGGACTAGACTGCCAACAGGTGTCAGGAGGTTGTGGGGCATGGAGGTGGGGAAAAAAAGGACCAAAAAGGAGAGGAGTGGGGAGAGATGGCGGATGCGTTGTCAAAGGGTTGCAATAAACAGGGTGAGATACAAGGATTTGGAGGAGATGATTGGACAGAGGGGATGGAAACTGTCAGGTGGATGGTGTGGAGACAGTATGTTGAGGCCAGGATAATTGCAGGAGTAGGGAATGTGTTATAAGGACAACTCCCATCGGCACAGTTCAGAAAAGCTGGTGGTGGAGTGAAGGATCCAGATGGCTTGGCTAGTGAAGTAGCCATTGAATAAAAAAACGGAATATTTGACAATGTAGGAAAAGACAGATTGCTATTTACTGTTAAGAAGACACGTCAAGTGACAGACTGGAATAATTAAAAGACACTCACATATAGCTTTCAGCCACAGCCTTTGGCAGTAAAAGACACACACACACACACACACACACACACTCCGTTCACACCCTCACACCCACACACACAGAATCAAGCACACCTCATGCAGACACAACCGCCAACCTCAGCGTCTCGGGCCATAATGCAGCATCACATGGGAGCAAGCAGCAATCTGGAGGAGGAGCGCAAGAAGAAGGGATAATAGTGTAAGGGTGGGGAGAGAGACGAACGCTGTCTGGTGGAGGGTGCAGTGACTAGATTGCCAACAGGCACGGCATCAGGAGATTGTGGGGCAGGGAGGTCGGGGAATAAAGGAGCGAAAAAAGGGGGGAGTGGGGAAAGATGGGCGGATGTGTTGTCAGAGGGCTGCTAATAAATGGGTGGGAGATGAGAACGGGGAGGCATTGATAGGACAGAGGGGTTGGAAACTGTTGGGTGGAGGATGTGGGAACAGTTTGCGAACAAGCCATCTCGATCCTTCCCTCCACTAACAGCTTTTCTCAACTGACCAAATGCGAATTATCCTTAAAACACATTCTCCACCCCTGTAATCCACCGGATAGCGTTCTTTCCACTCATACACTCCTATCCCTTCCGCTTGCCCTCGCCCTCCAGTTTGTCGCTTACATCCCACGCGATGTTGTGTCCTGGCTGTGGTGCTGGAGTTGGTGGTCATGTATGCATTAAGTGTGCTTGCTTGTGAATGTGTGCGCGCGTGTGTGTGTGTGTGTGTGTGTGTGCGTCTTTTACTGACAAAGGCTGTGTACCCTAAGATATTTGTGAGTGTCTTGTAATGAGGCAGTCTGCAATTTGACATGTCTTCTTTACAGTAAGTAGCAATCTGTCTTTTCCTACGTTGTTCATATTCCTATTGATATCCATACCTGGAGTTTCCATTGTTTGATAGAAGAGAATGGTTGGGAGGACACATCCTGGGGCATGAAGTAATCGACAAACGGTACTGGAGGGAAGTATTTATGTATGTGTGTGTGTGTGTGTGTGTGTGTGTGTGTGTGTGTGTGTGTGTGTGTGTGTATGTGTATGTGTGTGTATGTATGGGGACAGTTGTGGGGTAGGGGATGAGCACAGTACGCAGGTTCAAATGGAATGTGGGGTAGGGGATGAGCACAGTACGCACGTTCAAATGGATGTAGGTTACAGTAGTTAGTCAGTGATGAAGGTGCTTGCACGAGATAGAATAGAATGGAGAGGTCCATGGTATGGCCTTCAGAATGAAGGCCATACCAACAATACCTGTACGATAAACGGAATATCTATTTAGCGATGTCATTATGCAATCTCCATTGAGAGCGATTTCATGTCATCTTCACCTCGGAGTGATAGCAAACTTTGTTGTACACTAATTCAACCCAAGTTGACAACATTGGCAGTAGCCACACCTTCCGATGTGGAGGCAGGAGTTTTAGACAGCGACAGATACATTGGCTAGTACACAATTATATGTATCATAGATGTTGTAATATGGAAGATGTCACGCAAATTGCAGTTGTATACGTACAAGTAAGAGCAGGTCCCGCTTCGTGATCTTATATTCACAATTGTACCACACATGGTTTAGTCTGTGTGCACAGTCTCTTGGTGACTCTATTTTCGGTAAGAAGAAAGGGTGATTAGAAGCACTAACAGCGAATATGTGATGAGCATAAGGTCTGATAACATCAAAGTCGGAAAGAAAAACGGCGATGTCCTTTTCCAGATGCTCTGTTTCTGCATCCAGATTAATCCATTTGCGAAAATCATCAACGTAACGGTGCCTGGTCTAAGGTCTGAAAGCCGCTAGATCTGATTTATTTTCTGGAGAGGCAAAATTTTGTCATGATGGTGCGATGAACTTTCCAAAGCGGCAACATGTAGTCGGATTCAAAATGACTCTGTGCCGTCCACTCACTTTATGAGCCTTCGTTTGTGTTTAACGTTGAGGAATTCACTCCATAGTTAACACAGTGACGACAAGGGATGTGCTGTAAACGTCGCGTTATATCGATGGAATTCATTTCGAACACGTATTTGGAAATGGGCGCAATTGAAGAAATATTGAAATAGCATATTTAAATAGTATAAAATAGCGATGCCCAGAAAAGGCACGGTCATATTATCCACGTTCCTACCTTCTTCTCTGGGCTCTAGGAACGTACTCCCCGCATAAAAGGAACTAGAAGAGCATTGAACGGTATGTGTCATGTAGCAGCAGTAACTAATTCTTCTGCAGAGGACCACTAAGAGTCAATGACTTCAACTGTAGACATGACACTGAGTGATGGAGAGTGAAAAGACGTGAATGGTCGATTTCGTGAACATGGCTGGAAGCCTGTTTCGCCACTATTTTAAAGTAGGAGTTGAGGAGAACCAGACGAAATGCAAACCCAGCAGTGATCCACGGAATCTGACATCAGCACATTCTCATGAAAGAGTCTGACTTTAGTATTTTGCCTTCTCTGTTACATGCCTGAGGAGCATCATTTAATCTTGGCGCTGCGTGCTCGCATCATGCGTCAGCATCTGCTATGCGCAAGAAGGAGCGTATGTGTGTATATCCCCGCGCATTTTACTTGTACTGCATATCCGCACTCATTGTACAACTGATATCAAGACGTAGATGACTGTACTTGTAATTCACCGGTCAGTGTAATTAGTACTTCGTAATGACTCATGAGGAGTCGTTTTCATCGATGAGTCTACTTTCCATTTAGAAACTGATGGTTTAGTACGTGCGAGAAAGTACTACTGCCATAAATGACAGATTAATTACGCTGTTATTATTATTATCAACAATGTTATTGCTCCTGACTCAAATCGCCTAAACGCACTATTTTCTTTCTTTTTTTTTTTTTACGCTTACCGTTGCTGTAGTTGACCTGTTCTGAGCTGAACTTGCTTATTATTTGCCTGTGTGCTTCGTTGTTGTTTTTATGTATAAAGCGACATGTGCGCATCAGTAAAACTATCTGACGTTTTGATTTACTATTTATTGACTGTGTTTAAATTTTTAAAAGCGTTTACTTATGTCTTCTCAAGTTAGTTTGCGAATGCCGCATGTTACGTTCTTGTTGTGGCTTACACTGTTTCATTGTTTTGTTTTCGTCTAACGACCATAAAGTTTGAATATGTTCAGATTAGTTTCCATTTGGTTTCCGGGCATGCGCGCGCGTGTATGTGCGTGCGTGCGCACAAGTTTATTGTGTACTTGTTTAACAGTTTGCTTCAAGTGTTTAAAGTGTTCGCTGTACAGTACTGTTAGATCACTGACCAGTTTTTTTTCCCTGTGTGGCAGCCTTTCCGATGTGGTAATTTTCTTCTGTCGTTAAGAAGTAACATAGATGATTGGTGTTTTTTTAATATCTGAGACCTGTTTCAATGGCTCGTTTCCAATGAGGCAGTCTGGAGCTGCGGAGTATTGGCTGCCGTTTTTCAGTGTTCAGTGTATCTTATTCTGAAATCTACATGTTGGTATCGCATATACTGATTTACAGTCTTTGCCAGCTAACCGGTATATTCCTTCTTTACTGAATTTGTCTGTGGTAGAGTTAGGTGTTTTTAATCTTTTCTGTAGTGTATTGTTTGTTCTGTATGCTACATGTATGACTTGCTTTCTCATAAAATTTCCTACTCTTTGGGTTTTTTGTTGTGGGTTTCCTGGTTGTCGATCAAACGCGCTGTCAGAGCTGCAGCAGGCTAGCGATGACTGTCTTACACACTGCAGAGAAAGGCCGGATACTGAATGTTTTGGAAGAAACTGAAATCTTATGAAGTCTTCATTTCCATCCTCTCGATACAAGTAATGAACGAACAGTCCTGTATCACAAAAACATTTTAGTTAATTAGTACGTTATCCAGGCAGGATAAGCTGTCCAATAAGGTAATATTTTTCCTTGGTTCCTTTTGCGCTTCGGTCGTGTGCGGCTTCCGTGCTCACGGCTAGTATTTACTATAACGTAGTATTCCTGTGTGTGTTATCGGTCGCGCAGCCCGGGGAAACGGTTGTTGTGGAATTTTTTAAGTAGTGCCACGTAGATTGTGATTTCTCCCCTCCACTGCCACCACTCATTTTTATTGCATTTTGCACGTTTCATGATTTTGGCAATTTTCTTGACCGGTTGTGACGTCACATTTTACGGATTTTTAGTTCCCTTTTACCCTTTTGATAGGGAACCCCTTGTTTCACGACAACAATGCGGTAAGGATGACTTCAGAGGATTCAGTGATTTTTTTTGTAAGTATCGTCCTGTTCTCTGTCTTAATTTGTTTTAATTTAGAAATTTTAGCCGCATACTTCCCTATCTGATATTTCAGACTTGAGGAATCCCTGTCGTTCGAGTGTAATGAATATTTTTATTATTACAGTTTACACCAGCTGGTGGAGCCTTCTATGTTCCGAACTGGTCGTGTGCGTTGTGCGTTAAACAACTGTTCTGCGGTTTTTTCAGTTTTCAAAATTGACTTGTATAGTTGCGGCTGCCCCAGAAGAAGAACTCTTTGTAAAGTGTTATAGTTTAAGTTGGGCACTGATAGATTAAGACGTCAACTTGTTTATCTTTGCTTAGTTGCCGTCTTTGGACTGAGTTGGTTATTGGAAAGAGGACCTATAATCCGAAAGCTAGGTCGTAAAAAAGTAATAAAGTTTTGTGAAACAAGCCAAGAAGTGTTTCTTTTAGTTAATTAAAGCATAGCTTTATTTGTATGAATTTTAACCTATACAAAGTATCTATATAGTAACCTTAAAAGACTGTAACAAACTTCTCTATTAATTTTAAGGGTGTTCTAGTAAGTTTATCGTTACTTAGTAGAAGCGAGTTATGAGTAGCATTTGACTTTGCAGGAAAATGCTGATGGATCATCGTCCCCTTTGTATGAAGCGAAAGTCTTACTTAATACTCTTAATTCGAGTGTATTTAAATCCAACCAAGCTATAATTACAATATGACAAGTACATGTTATATGTAAATGCGTTTACCAGCAAACATATAGTAACGTCATGTATTTATGAAATACATCAAGCGGTAGTGTTCTATGTTCTATCATTAATATATATTTACCTCAACAGCTCAGTTACAGCTTTGTTACAGGACTATCTCAGCTATACCAACCTCTAACATACTGCCTTACAACCCGTCAAAAAATGGTTACATCAATAATAAAAATGGAAATGCCGTATGGCTAGGGCGTCCCGTCGGGTAGACCTTTCGCCTGGCGCAAGTCCACATCTACATCTACATGTATATCTACATCCATACTCTGCAAGCCACCTGACGGTGTGTGGCGGAGGGTACCTTGAGTACCTCCATCGGTTGTCCCTTCTATTCCGTCTCGTATTGTTCGTGGAAAGAAAGATTGTCGTTATGCCTCTGTGTGGGCTCTAATCTCCTCAATACACTGCTTGACTCCTCGGTGAAGGTATGTTCTCGAAACTTCAACAAAAGCCCGTACCGAGCTACTGAGCGTCTCTCTTGCAGAGTCTTCCACTGGAGTTTATCTATCACCTCCGTAACGCATTCGCGATTACTAAATGATACTGTAACGAAGCGCGCTTCTCTCCGTTGGATCTTCTCTATCTCTTCCATCAACCCTATCTGGTATGGTTCCCACACCGGTGAGCAGTATTCAGGCAGTAGGCGAACAAGTGTACTGTAACATACTTCCTTTGTTTTCGGACTGCATTTCCTTAGGATCCTTCCAATGAATCTCAGACTGGCATCTGCTTTACCGACGATTAATTTTATATGCTCGTTGCATTTTAAATCACTCCTAATGCCTACTCCCAGATAATTTATGGAATTAACTGCTTCCAGTTGCTGACCTGCTATATTGTAGCTAAATGATAAAGGATCTTTCTTTCTATGTATTCGCAGCACATTACACTTGTCTACATTGAGAGTCAATTGCCATTCCCTGCACCATGCATCAATTCGTTGCAGATCCTCCTGCATTTCAGTACAATTTTCCATTGTTACAACCTTCCGAAATACTACAGCATCATCCGCAAAAAGCCTCAGTGAACTTCTGATGTTACCCACAGGGTCATTTATATATATTGTGAATAGCAACGTTCCTACGACACTCCCCTGCGGCACACCTGACATCACTCTTACTTCGTAAGACTTCTCTCCATTGAGAATGACATGCTGCGTTCTGTTATCTAGGAACTCTTCAATCCAATCACACAGATGGTCTGATAGTCCATATGCTCGTACTTTGTTCATTAAACGACTGTGGGAACTGTATCAAACGCCTTGCGGAAGCCAAGAAACACGGCATCTACCTGGGAGCCCGTGGCTATGCCCCTCTGAGTCTCGTGGACGAATAGCGCGAGCTGGGTTTCATACGATCGTCTTTTTCGAAACCCATGCTGATTCCTACAGAGTAGATTTCTAGCCTCCAGAAAAGTCATTATACTCGAACATAATACGTGTTTCAAAATTCTACAACTGATCAATGTTTGAGATATAGGTCTACAGTCCTGCACATCTGTTCGACGTTCCTTCTTGAAAACTGGGATGACCTGTGACCTTTTCCAATCTTTTGGAACGCTACGTTCTTCTAGACAACTACGGTACACCGCTGCTAGCAGGAGGTCAAGTTCCTTCGCGTACTCTGTGTAAAATCGAACTGGTATCCCGTCAGTTCCAGCGGCCTTTCCTCTTTTGAGCGATTTTAATTGTTTTTCTATCCCTCTGTCATCTATTTCGATATCTAACATTTTGTCATCTGTGCGACAATCTAGAGAAGGAGCTACAGTACAGCACTACTCTGTGAAACAGCTTTGGAAAAAGACATTTAGTATTTCGGCCTTTAGTCTGTCATCCTCTGTTTCAGTACCATTTTGGTCACAGAGTGTCTGGACATTTTATTTTGACACCTACCGCTTTGACATAAGACCAAAATTTGTTAGGATTTTCTGCCAAGTCAGTACATAGTACTTTACTTTCGAATCCATTGAATGTCTCTCGCATAGCCCTCCTCGCACTACATTTCGCTTCGTGTAATTTTTGTTTGTCTGCAAGGCTTTGGCTATGTTTATGTTTGCTGTGAAGTTCCCTTTGCTTCCGTAGTGGTTTTCTAACTCGGTTGTTGTACCACGGTGGCTCTTTTCAATCTCTTACGATCTTGCTTGGCACATACTCATCTAATGCATATTGTACGACGGTTCTAAAGTTTGTCCACTGATCCTCAACACTATCTTTACTTGAGATAAAACTTTTGTGTTGAGCTGTCAAGTACTGTAAAATCTGCTTCGTCACTTTTGCTAAACAGAAAAATATTCCTCCTTTATTTAATATTTATATTTACTGCTGAAATCATCGATGCTGTAGCCGCTTTATGATCGCTGATTCCGTGTTCTGCGTTAAATGTTTCAAATAGTTCGGGTCTGTTTGTCACCAGAAGGTCTAATATGTTATCGCCACGAGTCAGTTCTCTGTTTAACTGCTCAAGGTAGTTTTCAGATAATGAAAAAAGAATTTCACTCGATTCTTTGTCCCCGCCACCCGTTATAAATGTTTGAGTCTCCCAGTCTATATCTGGTAAATAAAAATCTCCGCCCAGAACTATAAGATGGTCAGGAAATCTACTCGAAATATTTTCTAAATTTTCCTTCAGGTGATCTGCCACAATAGCTGCTGAGCCAGGGGGCCTAGTGAGACATCCAAATACTATGTTTGAGCCTGATTTAACCGTGGCCTTCACCCAAATTATTTCACATTTCGGATCTCCGTCAATTTCCCTTGTAGCCGCTTCCTGTGTGTAGTGCACGCCTGACCTATTCAGGGGGACCGTACATTTCTCCACCCGATAGCGGAGATAGAGAAATTTGCACCCCAGATCTCCGCAGAATCGTCTGAGCCTCTGGTTTAAGCCTTCCACTCGGCTCCAAACCAGAGGACCGCGATCGGTTCAGGGAACGATACTACAAATAGTTAGCTCAGATTCCACACCGCGAGCGAGGCTTTCCGCCTTCACCAACTCCGCCAACCGCCTGTATGAACTGAGGATGACCCCTGTACCCAGACGGCAGGACTCATTGGTGCTGACATGAGCAACAATTTGCAGGCGGGTGCACCCAGTGCTCTCTATCGTCGCCGGCAAGGCCTCATCCACATCTCGGTTGAGACACTCCCCCCCCCCCCCCCCCCCCCGGCAAGCAGACAGGGTGGACACTGGCCTTCTTCCCCGACCTTTCCGCTGTTTCCACTCCCAATCACTAATAAACCTCTCCCCCTGTGTGCCTGCTCGGACCTTGCTGAAGTAGCAGCCACATGTCCACTCACAGGCGGAGCGGGCGATGCCACACGGCCAGCCTCTACATTGATCCTCCGCCTCGTGCGACGCGAACGCCGTTTAACCCGTCACACCGCTTGGGGAGAGGGTGGCCCAACCGCGCCCGGTACCCGCGAAGATGTCTCGACAGCATCGACAGCAGGGACCGTGGGTGAAGCATGTAACACCTGGGCTGTACCATGCGACGCACCAGACTCCCCACTGCCGCTACACTCCGAGGCAGCAGCCCGAAGGCGGCTGACAGCGGCCATCAGCATGTTCAGCTGTTCGCGAACAGTGGCCAGCTCCTCCTGCATCCGTACACAGCAGTCACACATCCTATCCATCCTAATAAATCAACAATTTACTGTAGAGAGTTAAATAATTAACTTTTAACTCGACTGCTAATTCGCTGAAGGCGACTGGCTGACTAAACTGTGGTTACTAGACACTTCTTGTTGGAAACAATGATAATAATCACCAACTGTGTCTGGTCTGTATTCAAAACAAACACGAAATCTATGGAACACTATTACTAGTACTCGAAAATTAAAGCTTCCTAAAAGCAAAAACACACGGAAAAAGAAATGACAGGTAAGAAAATCACATTTAATACTTAAATTTACGTAGCTTGCTGCACAGGAGAAGTGAAACAGACGGCAGTTCGAGTTGACGCCACTTCGGCGGCTTTCGAGTCGATGGGGATGCAATGTTGATGATAAGGACAACACAACACGCAGTCCCTGAGGGGAGAAAATCTCCGACCCAGCCGTGAATCGAACCTGGGCAGTTAGGTATGACATTCCGTTGCGCTGACCACTCAGCTACCATTGGCGGACGGTTACATTAATTATGCGCTTCTACATGACAACTGAGATACCAAAACAGTATGTACTTGACTAACTGTTGGTTTAATTCACTTCACCAACAAACTTAATTTGAAACATATAGCTGTACTCACTGTATGACTAAGGCGAGTTGGTTGCCATTTTACAGCATAACGTTTATAGTTCGTTAAATTTTATAGCAGACTGAAAACTAAAATTATATTTACTGTACTAATTACCAGCTCAGTTCATAGACAACACGTGCATAATTGTTTATGGAACATCTTACAGTGCACTGCAGCACTAATCCGAATTTTCAGCTGTTCATTTGTCTAACAAATCATTAGATGTGTATATATTATTTAATAATAACAAATACGTAATGGGACATGGAACTGATATCAAGATTTCAATATAAAACCTATACGCATTTAGTATGTCTTTGAAACGTTCGATAAATGACTATTGTTTTAAATCTTTTTTTTTCAGTAGGTACTATTCCATTGAATGAGGAAGCGTGGAAGAGGAATGGGGTAAGCTGAAGGAGGCATTTGTAAGTTCGGCAGAGAACACCTGAGGCCGAATGTCTGGAACGGCAAAGGATAATGAGAAACCAGGTGGAATGAGCAGATAAGGGAAGCAGTAAAAGAAAAGAAGAAAGCAGGGCAAGAATGAAACAGATATAAAAGTGGGTAAGTAAAAGGATATACCAGGAAAGCAAAAAGACTTGTAATAAACAGGTAGCGGAAGAAAACAGGAAAAGCTGAGAGGAATTCATACGTGAGTTGGGAAAGGATGTTACTGGAGACAAAAGGACGCTGTATGGAATTAAAAGGTGAAAGAGGAAAAAGCACTTACACAAAGCTCCTGAGAGAGAAACATGGAGTGCTAATAAAGCAATCAGGGGAGACAAAGAAAAGATAAAAGAGTGTTTTAACGAATAGCTGAATGTGAAAAACAGCGTTGAAAAGGAACAGAAATGCGGCATGGGGACCTGGGCCAGGAAGAAGAGAAAGACATTGCATTGTTAGAAGTAGGACGAATACTGAGAAGAATGAAAACAGGAACGGCACCTGCTATAGATAAAATTATTGTGGAGATGATAAAGGCATCTGGACCTGCTGGGTTACAGTATATATAGGTTGCTAATGTGTGTATAGACCATAAGATGTGTGGCCTTAAGGGTAAAAGGAAATAATACTTCCAGTGTTCAAGAAGGGAGACAGAAAAGTACGTGATAACTATCAGGGACCACACTTAGTAAATAAAGTAACGGAGAGGATACTGGAAAGAAGATTGAGGCAAGAGGTGGGTCAATAAGAAGAGGAGCTTTCGAAATGGTGGACAAAGAGTGGAATCAATCTTTAGTATGACATAATTGATGGAAAGACATTGGAAGGATAGGAAATATCTGGTGGCGACGCTTCTTAGTGAAAGTGTACGACAGTGTCCCACCCAAAGAGAAGGAATCGGAAACCTTGGAGAGAAGCGGACACACAAACGACTGAAATTTTTCAAGCAACGCATGACAAACCAGAGCCACGTTGGAACAACTGATTGGTTTAGGAATGTTACGGGGCTGAGACAAGGAAATGTGGTTTGCCATTATTATTTATAATGCTAATGAATGAAATTATAAAAGAGACAAAAGAAGCTCGTAGAGGTAGGGAGGTGAATTTTTTGCTATATTCGGATGATACTGTGGTGTTGAGACCCTGCATTGAGGAGGAACAAAAACGAACAGACATCTAAAAAGAAAAAAAAGTGAGACTTACGGAATGAAACGCAGCGTCGAGAAAAGTATGACTATGGTAGTAACCAAAGGAGACAGAGAAGGAAAAGGACAAATTAACACTAAAGGACAGGGCATTGAAATGGCGGATAACTTTAAGGTATCTAGGAAACGCGATAATGAAAAAGGAAAGAATGGAGGCACAAGTTAGCAGAAGGGTTTAACAGAGCAATGTATATTAACAGTGTGTGACGCGCTTAGTCCGGAGAAGCGAGCTGCCAATGAACTGTAAGGAGCTGCAGTACAAGACGTACTTTACACCACTGCTGACATATGCGTCGGTGACTGGACAATGACAAGACGAGAGCAGAGTTGAATCCAAGCCTAAAATTGAAATTCCTAAGATGTGTTTAGGGAAAATGAGGAGAGGCTGAGGAATGAAAATATTACGAACCAAATGTGAGTAGATAGGTTGAAAGAGAGAATTTAGAAGAACAGGTTAAAATAGTCTGCAGATGTAAAGGGAACGGAAGATGGAAGAGTACCAAAATGAAAGATTTAGGCAAGTTTGAGGGCAACTGGTCTATGCCTAGAGACGGATTGATTCAGTAAGGACGAGCCTAAGAAGAAGGAATCTGGATTTCAACAAAACAGTTATAAAAGAAGAATGGTGGGAAGACAGAGGAAAGTGGAGAAGTACCGTTAATGTTAGAAGTCGGCTTGATGCCGGATAAAGGGGAAACGACGATGACTACGTTCGGATTGTTCTGTAAATGTGGATAAATTTCAGCTTCGTCTAAAATGTCTATGTAGTGGCCCTTATCAGTTCTGTATCATAATTTTAGATTACCATCCGTACTTGAGACAGTATGGTTTTCATTTTTGAGACGTGGATTCCTTGTTACGACTTTTGCAAATATGAGATATGGATTCTTGGATGTGGTTATCAAGAGACCGTAATTTCGTTCCACAACTTTCAGTGGTTGCGTACTCTTTTGCACGTTTGTGCAAAATTCCTAGTGGATCACATATGTAACAAGGGACATTATGGGGTTAATTTAATTTTAAAATAATAATAACAAGTATAACAAAAATAATAATATTTATTACAATAATAATAATAACTATTATTGTCTCATGGTCTCTGCTCTTTACCGAAAGTATAATAGCTTGTATAATAGGACATACCAATGAATGAAAGAAATTGGCCAGGTCCGAGTAGGACTCGCCCACTGATGGTTCGTACAAACTTAATTATGTAGACAGACAGTTCATCCATTCTGGGTATCGAAAATCTCAACCATTTCTGCCTTTTATTGACATTGACACCGGCAAGATATCGGCCATAGAAATTCCATTTTTTTTAAACTGTTTTAATTTCAATAACATGAATGTGACATAGTCATACAGGAGCCAGTTGTTCTCAGTTCAGCCTGACTGGGTCGCAATGGTAAAAGTCAACCATCAGCCAAGGAAAGACTTTATTGCTGATATGAGGGGTTTCGGAATTTATCCATCGTCAGATATCTAGAAGCGATTAATGTCTGCGAATGTTTGTTACGCATACAACTTGAAACGCCATATCTATGTGCAGAAAATGATAGTGGGGTCGACTAATCTGCATAAGTCCACGCGGGACAGAGCCAACAAAAGGAAGTCAAGACATAGCGTTGCCGCATATATCCATCCCTTAACTACACGAAAACTTCGAAAACATGTTCTGAATGTCTAAAATACGTGTTCAAAATGCATTCCATTGACTATAAAGTATGGCTTGATAGTGTAAATGCAAATAAGTGCCATAATTTAGAATATGTTGCTTTACGTTGTTTTGATTCGGTCGTACACCTACTGTAATGTTTTATTCAGAATCATCAATTTTTCTTTATACACTCCTGGAAATGGAAAAAAGAACACATTGACACCGGTGTGTCAGACCAACCATACTTGCTCCGGACACTGCGAGAGGGCTGTACAAGCAATGATCACACGCACGGCACAGCGGACACACCAGGAACCGCGGTGTTGGCCGTCGAGTGGCGCTAGCTGCGCAGCATTTGTGCACCGTCGCCGTCAGTGTCAGCCAGTTTGCCGTGGCATAAGGAGCTCCATCGCAGTCTTTAACACTGGTAGCATGCCGCGACAGCGTGGACGTGAACCGTATGTGCAGTTGACGGACTTCGAGCGAGGGCGTATAGTGGGCATGCGGGAGGCCGGGTGGACGTACCGCCGAATTGCTCAACACGTGGGGCGTGAGGTCTCCACAGTACATCGATGTTGTCGCCAGTGGTCGGCGGAGGGTGCACGTGCCCTTCGACCTGGGACCGGACCGTAGCGACGCACGGATGCACGCCAAGACCGTAGGATCCTACGCAGTGCCGTAGGGGACCGCACCGCCACTTCCCAGCAAATTAGGGACACTGTTGCTCCTGGGGTATCGGCGAGGACCATTCGCAACCGTCTCCATGAAGCTGGGCTACGGTCCCGCACACCGTTAGGCCGTCTTCCGCTCACGCCACAACATCGTGCAGCCCGCCTCCAGTGGTGTCGCGACAGGCGTGAATGGAGGGACGAATGGAGACGTGTCGTCTTCAGCGATGAGAGTCGCTTCTGCCTTGGTGCCAATGATGGTCGTATGCGTGTTTGGCGCCGTGCAGGTGAGCGCCACAATCAGGACTGCATACGACCGAGGCACACAGGGCCAACACCCGGCATCATGGTGTGGGGAGCGATCTCCTACACTGGCCGTACACCACTGGTGATCGTCGAGGGGACACTGAATAGTGCACGGTACATCCAAACCGTCATCGAACCCATCGTTCTACCATTCCTAGACCGGCAAGGGAACTTGCTGTTCCAACAGGACAATGCACGTCCGCATGTATCCCGTGCCACCCAACGTGCTCTAGAAGGTGTAAGTGAACTACCCTGGCCAGCAAGATCTCCGGATCTGTCCCCCATTGAGCATGTTTGGGACTGGATGAAGCGTCGTCTCACGCGGTCTGCACGTCCAGCACGAACGCTGGTCCAACTGAGGCGCCAGGTGGAAATGGCATGGCAAGCCGTTCCACAGGACTACATCCAGCACCTCTACGATCGTCTCCATGGGAGAATAGCAGCCTGCATTGCTGCGAAAGGTGGATATACACTGTACTAGTGCCGACATTGTGCATGCTCTGTTGCCTGTGTCTATGTGCCTGTGGTTCTGTCAGTGTGATCATGTGATGTATCTGACCCCAGGAATGTGTCAATAAAGTTTCCCCTTCCTGGGACAATGAATTCACGGTGTTCTTATTTCAATTTCCAGGAGTGTAGTTTGGTAACCTAAACATTATTTAATCTCAAAACATGCTTCTGAACAGTGTCAAAAGAGAATTTCTTTGTTTTTATGGTTCCCTACCTCAGTCGGTAGAAACGGAAACCTTATTGGGATCACTTTTCTGTCCCTCTGTCTGTCTGTCCGACTTCAAAAAACCGTTTTTCTCAGGAACTGGCAGATGCATCAAGTCGAAATTTATGCCACATACTACGGCAAAAGGTCCCTTGGCGGTGTAAAACATTGAAGTTTCTAAATCAACGCAAACAAAACGTACTGCCATTTATGTCACATGTTTTGTTACTCCAAACTCACTGATAAAAACTTGTACTTTCAGTTGACCTAGAATCACAAAATTTGGCCAGGAGCAAGGTTTCAAAGAACAAATAAAAAGAAAATGTACGTTAAATTATTAATTAGATATCAACTCATACGAAAAAAAATTGTTTGTCATATGTAATCCGACTGTCTCTCTGGCCGTCTGTCTGTTAAGACCACTTTCTCTCAGCAAGGAGTAAACGTATGAAGTTGAAATTTCTGTCACATATTAAACCCAATAGTGCATTGGCTGTGTAGTAAATATAAGCTTGAAAGATACTGTTAGTTACTTGACATATTATGATGCTTACTTATCAGAACCTGTGTGGTACTTCTGTTGACCTGGAATCATGAACTTAGGCAAGCAGCAAGCTTCCTCAGAAAAAGTAAACGATAAAAACGAAAATTGTTAATTAGTAGCTATAGCACACGAAAAAATATAATTTTTGTTGTTCGTTGTTCAACTGTCCGTCTGTCCATTTGTTAACACTCCTTTTTCTCAGGAATGGCTAGACGTATCAAGTTGAATTTTGTGTTACGTACTAAGGTTTGCTGTCCCTTAATGGTTCAAAACGCTGTAGCACCTACGTCAATGGAATCAAAAGATGCAGCCTTTTACGTCACATATTCTGACACTCGCAAATTCACCTACTAACCTATAGGGTATGTCCCAGTGGGAATCATGAAATTTGGAAAGAAGCAAGTTTCACGCTTCAAAGAAAGATCTAGCAATTGTTAAATTTTTGATTATATCACCACAAAAGATATTCCTTTAGTCATTTGTTATCCAACTATAAACTTAAAATTAAAATATTCTCGAAAGTCTGTGAATTCCCAGGACCAATATCTTGTCAGTATCAATGTCGATAAACTAAAATAAACTCCGTCCGAACAGGCCTTGGAAGGCCCAGCCGTACCGACCGGCCGCCGTGTCATCCTTAGTCCACAGGCGTCACTGGATGCCGATATAGAGGGGCATGTGGTCACCACAACGCTCTCCCGGCCGTATGTCAGTTTACGAGACTGGAGCCGCTACTTCTCAATCAAGTAGCTGCTCAGTTTGTCTCACAAGGTCTCCCCGCTTAACAACAGCACTCGGCAGACCGGATAGTCGCCCATCCAAGTGCTGGGCCAGCCCGATAGCTCTTACCTTCAATGATCTGTCGGGAACCGGTGTTACCACTGCGGCAAGGCCGTTGGCATCAGTGTCGATAACTAGCAAAAATCTTCGAAATTCTCGATTCCGGAGATGGATGAACTGTCTATATACGAGGCGAGTTTTTTTAAGTAACTACTGTTTTGAAATTAAAAAAAGACTTGCTAAGATATCTCAATAAATTTATTTTTACATGAAAGCCTGTACCTTAATCTACTTTTCTACATAATTTCCATCAATATTGAGACACTTGTCATAACGTACCAGTTTTCGAATACCCTGCTCATAGAAGCCTGACTTGTTAACCACTGCATCACCACTGTTTTGACTTCGTCATCGTCTTGAAGACGCTGACTGCCCAGGTGTTTCTTCCAGTGCAGGAACAGATGGTAGTCACTGGGCGCAAGATCGGGGCTGTACGGAGGATGATCTAGAGTTTCTCATCGAAAAGGTGTGATGAAATGTTTGGTCTGATTCGCCACATGCTGACGGGCATTGTCTTGCAGAAAAACGATGCCCTTGCTCAACTTCCGTGAACTGTTGCTTTGATTCTGGTGTGATGTAGGCCACCCATGTTTCATCGTCCGTAACAATTTGGCTTAAAAAGTCATCACCGTCGTTGTGGTACCGCTCAAGGAAAGTCAATGCACTGTCTAAACGTTTGGTTTTGTGCACATCCGTCAACATTTTCGGTACCGAACGTGCGCACAATTTTCGGTAATTCAAGTGCTGGTTCACGATGCCATACAAAACACTACGAGAAACATTAGGAAAGTCATCCCGCAAGGAGGAAGTCGTAAAGCGTCTGTTTTCTCTCACCTTATTGTCCACTTCCTGCACAAAACTTTCATTAATGACCGAAGGACGTCCACTCCGTTGTTCATCATACACATTTGTGCGGACATCTTTAAATGTTCTCTCCCACTTTCTTATCATTCCATCACTCATAATGGTTTCTCCGTAAACTGCACAGATCTCACGATGAATATCGATCGCTTTTAGGTCTTTAGAAATAAGTACTTCACAGTCGGCGGGACTCACGATTATCGGAGGCATCTGAAACACTCAGTACACAACGTAAACAAGGAAGAATCAGACTGTTATGGCGTCAGTGCGTAGATTAAGGTACAGCCTTCATGTAAAAATAAAATTATTGAGATATCTTAGCGCGTCTTTTTTTAATTTCGAAACGGTGCTTACTTAAAAATCACGCCTCGTACATAATTTTGTAGGGAACTCTCAGAGAGCGTGATTTACTTGCATGTTGCCGTATTTTAAACTCCAAAATCTCTGATTATGATATTTTCAATGTAAGAGCCTTAACTGTTGATGATGTTATGTTTCCTTTTTCAATAAAGATTTAATTTTCGTGAACAGAAGCCTTTCTTTTATTGATTCTGTAACGATTTACAGGAACATAGAAGTAAACGGGCTTTAGACGGTTTTCGTTTTTTAAGGTCGAGAACTACCCTGCCGATTACACCGTCAGTCTACACCGCGATTTTAGTTAAGGGTCAATTACTGAAGAAAAAATATTAGACATGTAAGACGCGAGGCACGAGAAGTTGTTCAACTGATTTCCTACATGTTGCTAAGATCTAAAACTCTTGGTTTCCGCTAGATGCGTGAGCCACGCTTAGCGTCAGCTCAGTAATGACTGTTCGTGACTCACCAGGGCCATACGCGCATTAGTCGCCTGGGCGCTCACAGCTGCTGTCGCGTGTTACCGCAATTCATGATGAGTGAGCAATTATTACTCAGCTTACGCTGTGAAGGGGAGGGAGGGGTTCAAAGGCTGCGGCCAGAATTTTAGATTGTCACGCTATTGTTCTGAATAATGGCGACAAAACTCCCCGTAAACATCATTACGTTTTTATGAATTTATTGAAGTCTAACGTCAGAGTAGTACTTTATATCCACACCGTGTAGTTACAAGGCAAATAAACCCACACCAGTGGATAGATGGGAAAGAAACAACAGTACTTGGCATATTAAGTCCGGAGTGCGACTGGGATACCGATAATGCAGTGCTGTTCTCCCATCTTAATCTGTGCTTACTAATGAAGACGGATCAATGCATTATTTCCGCCCCGGTAGCTAAGTGGTTTCGGTCAGAGAGCTGCTCGCCCTCTGCAATAAAAAAAAACTGAGTAAAGGACTCAACGATCAACTTGAATGGATGTCTTGTGACGTCCGCCCAGACCAAACGCAGCGAACAATACAGAACAAAATGAAAAAAAGAAAGGAAAAAAGTGGTCAGCGCGGCAGGATGTCAATCCTAAGGGCCAGGGTTCGATTCTCGGCTGGGCAGGAGATTTTTCCTCTCCAGGACTGGGTGTTCTGTTGTCCTAATCATCACCATTTCATCCCCATCGACGCGCAAGTCGCCGAAGTGGCGTCAAATCGAAAGACGTGCACCTGGCGAACGGTCTACCCGACAGGGGGCCCTAGTCACACGACATTTATTTTAATGCATCATAAGGCTGTGTGAAACATATACTCAGCGTTCATTCACAGTTTTTGGTGTCAATACTTAAAACGATAAAGGTTATGAATACAATGATGCAAATGGTGAAGAAGCGCGGAAAGAGGAAGGAAGAGCACAAGATCAGAGAGAAACATCGTGTGAGTTACTTTAACCAAGTGAAAAGCTATCGAGAGAACCTTTAGATGAAAGAATATTCGGAAAGTTTTATGAATCAGCTTGAGATTTCAGTCATCAAGCAGTCCAAAGGGGAAATGAGAGAAGACTGACAAAGTTAACTACAGGCAAAGGAATAAAAAATATGTGTCGTAACTATGTAGTTCGTTGCTAGAAATACAGGAAAATGTGGAGCGAAATTCATTAGTGGAAAAGAAGAAAGTAAATTCTATAGCTATGGCCATATGTGAATGATTTTTTTTCTCACACTAGCAGACAATCCACCACTGATCGGTTAATTACTTATTCCTTCCAGCTGCCTCCATCGCAATTGTGCTCATTCCTCACCATCTTTTTACCTCGTGCATTCAGCAACGTCGGTTTATAACAACTAGTACTTCTATTTATGCGTATAGGAAGAAAAAATCAATACCAGAACATATATACATTGTCCAGTCAATCGTTGTGGCCACCTGTCGAAAGGCCAAATCACCTTTTCCAAAGGGAATCGATGCGAGACGTGGAAGAAGAGAATCAATGAGGTTGTGGAAGGTACTGATCTGGATGTGGAGATATGTCAACTACAGTGCCGTAGCCAGCTGCGCTAGGTTTCTCAATAGAGGATCCATGGCGTAAAAAACCAGATATAGGTGGCCCGATTCTCGACTAGATTTAAATCCGGGACTTCGGGGGCCAGGGGAGCACGTTAAACGCGTCCTGATGCTCTTCGAAACACACGCGTACCCTGCGAGCTGTGTGACACCGCTTGCGTTGTCCTGCTGGTAGGTGCAATTGTGCCGAGGAAAAAGGCGGACATGGTCTCTAAAGATAGATGCGTAGTTGTGTTGATTCATTTCCCCTTCCAGAATGACGAGATCACCCGGGTAATGCCATGCAAACATTCCCCATACCATAGTGCTCTAACAGGTACGCTTCCAACGATGCTTAAGAGTATTTGCTTCCAGACATCTCACTTTGTACACGCCAACTGCCATCTGTTCGATGGAGCGTAAATCGTGATTCATTTGAAAAGTCGACCTGTCGTCACACAGCGGACGCCCAATGGCAGTGTTGGCGTACAGATGCAATCAGCATGGGCGCATAACCCAGGGGTCTGCTGTGGAGAATAGACCAAAGTTCGATGAACTGTCGCCGAAGGGACAATGTTAAGGAGACAGTGGTTCGCCTGGAGCGTCTGTTGCTCAACAGTTGCTCGTCTATTAGCCCATACATATTTCTGCAGGATTGGTTTCGTATGTTCATCCCTTTGACTGGAGGTCATGGGGACCACAGCCGTTCACATGAGAAAAGGTACCAGTTTCGGCGCTTCAATACGCCATCTTCAGGCCGTGGTTGATGCTGAAGGGGTTAACACGATCCACATATACACCTCATCAGTGGCCAACGTAACTGATTTACGCAATCTGTAAACTTCGGTCAACACTGCCATCGTCGTGGTAACGTGGAAACGGTGTTGGCAGTTTATGGTTGGAGTGCTGACATAGTCTGCGTAAGCCATTTATGGTGCCAACTGATGCGCTGTATATATGGATCGCGTTAATCTCTTCAGCATCAACTACGTCCTGAAGATGGCGAATTGAAGAGCCGAAACTGGTGACTACACAATAAGTAAGATCATAAGGACGGCTGTAGGCGTTCATTCCCTGCCATTTCTGGTGCGTGGTGCAACGCTTTCGTCTCAGCGCCGGTTTTGGATAGGGCCGTTTTGCCATACAAGGTATACCTTAACCACGGTGTAAAACAGTTTACAACTTCGCCGTTTCGGAAATGCTTCCACCCTTGGCCCGAAAGCCAATGATTATGTCCTTATGGAAGGCAGATGAATCGCTCCGTCTCCGCGTTTCCACAACGACTGCACTGTTCTCCGCGTACACCCGACACGTTTTATATATGCTCCACTGCTAGCGCTGTCATCTGCCCTCTGTAAGGTTTTGTTGTACGGGGGTGTGTCAAATGAAAACCTCAAATACTTTTTTTAAATGTTATTTATTGTGCACAAGTGGCACAAAGCTGTATCGCTTTTCAACATAATCTTCCCTACGCTCAATGCAAGTCCTCCAGCGCTTAGAAAGTGTATAAAATCCTTTAGAAAAAAATTCCTTCTGTAGTCCGCGCAACCACTCATGCACCACATGGCGTACCTCTTCATCGGAACGATTCTTGCAAGGAAGCCATCCCCCTCTCGTTCAAACAGCCAAAGAAGTTCTTTACAAGCATCAACATGTCGTTCTCTCATTTCACGAGTTAGCTGCCGTGGCACCTATCTTGTAGACTCTTTGTGAAACTGGAGCACATCATGCACAATGTGGTGTGCTGACCCATGACTAATCCTTAAACATGATGCAATGTCATTCAGTGTCACTCGGCGGTTTTCCTTCACTATGTCTTCAACTGCTGCTGTGTTCTGTGGAGTCACAACTCGTTCTGCCTGACCTGGACGAGGAGCAACTTCCACTGAAGTCACACCATTTGCGAACTTCATACTCCATTCGTAGACTTGCTGCTGTGACAAACATGCATCACCGTACTGAGCCTTCATTCATCGATGAATTTCAAGAGGTTTCACACCTTCACTACGCAAAAACCGAATAACAGACCGCTGCTCTTCCTTGGTGCAAGTTGCAAGTGGGGCGGCCATCTTTATACTGATACTGCAACGGTTTGTGTGGATCTGCACTATGCTGCCACCTACAGGCCATTCTGCACGCTGTTTGTAGCACGCTTACCAACTTACAGGATAACGGCGCTAAATTTCGATTTGTTATTACAAATTTAAGGTTTTCATTTGACTCACCCTCGTACGTTGGCATCGAACATAGGCGGTGGTACTGTTAATGTGACTTGACCGTGTACCGTTTACGTTTTGTTCTAAAGATTCTACAGTTCTATTCGTTTTTAAAAATTACCAGAAGATTGCAGGGCGCTTTATACAAGCCAAAGCGTGAAGGCCCCGGCCTAGAGTTAGCATAAATGTCACAGCGCAGAAAGTGGAGTTCGTAGGTTCGCTTGCTCTGTAAAACAGGATACACGACTTTCTGTGACAGATCAGACGCCAGCTGCAACAAGTGTTTCAGAGGACACCATTCAGCGCATATTGCTGAACGTGAGGCTCTGCAGAAGATGATTCCTGTGTGTTTCCATGTTCACCCAGTAACACCGTCTATTATGATAGCAATGGACTCGGGGTCATCGACATTGGACCGTGGATCAATGGAAATGTATCGCCTGGACAACTTACTTATGTTCCTTTTAACATCTGGTCGATGGTAGCGTCCAGGTACACCGTTATTCAGGCGAAAGGTTGTTCGGAATACGCACCACGCAGCGGACGCAGTTTGGTCAGGGCACTATTATGCTATGGTGGACATTCACATGGGCTTCCAAGGGACCTGTGGTAGTAATAGAAGGCACCATGTCAGCTGTGGTCTACGTGCATCCGTTCAACCTTGATATCTTCGCCGACTGAAATGGCGTCTTCCGTCGGTGTAACTGTTCGTGTAGCAAGGCCAGAATTGTGCTACAGTGGTTTGAGGGGCGTGGTATTGCACACTAGTTGATGTCTTGGTGTCACGCACCTGATGTCTGGCGTCGCACTCTTCCGGATACCTATCAAGGCCTTGTAGAATCTTTATCACGCAGAATCGCTTTTGTATTCCGTTCCAAAGGCTGTTACGAAGGTGGCCATTATGTGTAAACTCATCAATGTGTATACACCATGTACTGTCAGCAGAAAATCTTCCGTACGTCTGCTTGTTCTGATATCGGCGCGTAGCTACATGTTCTTGTCATAGTAACTAATTCGTTGCCCGAACAAAAAGAAAGAAGAGGAATTTTCGCTTGAAAATCGTGCTGGTTAGCAACGTTTTTCCTTCATATAAAAAAATTAAACATGGTGGGCCTAAATTATTTGGACCTATTAGTTAGTGTTTTGCCATAAACCCTCCAATTTGTAGTTATGGTTTTAAAACAGCAGTGTCTAAAAGCAGAGACTACAGTGGTCTATATAATTCCTACACTAAATTTGTACTATTATAACATATTTAACGCGGTAAGACGAAGCCACTGTGGTGCCGTGCGATCAAACCTACGATGTTCATTTGCCGGATGACCTCGTTAATAATGGATTTGCTGAGTACTTTTGATGACAACTTCCTTCTGCAGGACGTAGATCCTACAGATCTCTAAAAGCAATAATAGACACCTAACATTGAAGGGTTCGAAGGCTTCCCATTCCTTGTTAATCATTAACCGCTCCCAAATTGGTAGGGAGGAAATCTAAATGCGTATACAGGAAGTTCATTTTTAGATACATTCTGCATCCAAGATTTTTATAGAACTTACAAGATTTACTACTAACACGAGTATGTCACTGTTTTCTGCTCTTGTATTCCGCGGGAAACAGCTTTAAATAAACATAACGCTGCGAGTTCTAACTGGCTTAACTTTGTTCAAAGTTCTTATCATGCAATAATTCCTAATGTGTGCCGCTATAAACTTCCTTCTTTCAGTTTTGCGTCATTTATTTCAGGGAACACTTCACTCATACGCCTGGCTCAAATGGCTCTGAGCACTATGGGACTCAACATCTTAGGTCATAAGTCCCCTAGAACTTAGAACTACTTAAACCTAACTAACCTAAGGACATCACACACACCCATGCCCGAGGAAGGATTCGAACCTGCGACCGTAGCAGTCCCGCGGTTCCGGACTGCAGCGCCAGAACCGCACTCATACGCATGAATTCCTCAGCACGTTTGTCCATACCCTTTAAAAAATTCTGGTAACCCCGAGCTTTATATGCAGTGGGGAAAGGAAGAAATTTTGATAATCTATCAGACCCTCACGTTTCACATTTTCTTCCCTGGAGCCAAATTCCTCTCGTGGAAGTCATATTTTAATTGTATAATAGTTGTCTGTTGCACAGCTGTTCCGAAGGAAATAGCAACACTTTGTGAAACCACTTTAGAAATCAGTTAATAAATCAATAGCCTTAAGATCACCATATTGTTCCTGATTCCTTCTTTATAGTTAATAGCTTGAAGTATCTCTAATAAATTTATATAATTCTCTTTCTGTGTCACAGAGTATCCACAAATTGCCATTATGTAATAGCGCAGCCTTCAGGCTTGTCTTAGCGCCTATAAATAAACATCACTCTGCAGCATAGTGTTGTTTTCTTCAGTCCAAAAACTGGTTTGACGTATCTCTCCACGCTACTCTACCATATCGAAACCTCTTAATCTCTGAATGACAATACAATTTTTACACCAACACTCCCTACAGTACCAAATCCCCTGCCGTCTCAGAATGTGTCGCATCAAACGATTCCTTCTTTTAGTCAAGTTATGCTACAAAGTTATTTCCTCCCCATTTCTATTCAGTACCTCCTCACCCTCGTTACACGATCTACCCACCTTATCTTCACCATTCTTCTGTAGCACCGCATTTCGAAAGCTTCCATTCTGTTCTTGTCTGAACTCTTTGTCGTCTACGTTTCACTTTCATAAAGCCTACACTCAAGACAGATACTTTCAGAAAAGACTTTTTAACAATCAAATCAATATTCGTGTTAACAAATTTCTCTTCTTCAGAAACTCTTTTCTTGCCATTGCCAGTCTACATTTTATATCCTCTATATTTCGGCCGTCACCAGTTATTTTGCTGCCCAAGTAGCGAAATTCATCGACTACTTTTAGTGTCTCATTTCTTAATCTGATTCCATCAGCATCACCTGATTTCGTTCGACTACATTCGAATTCCCTTGTTTTGTTTTTGTTAATGTTTATCTTGTATCCTCTTTGCAAGACACTGTCCATTCCGTTCTACTGCATTTCCCAGTACTTTTCTGTCTCTGACACAATTACAACGTCATCGGCATACCTCAAAATTTTTATTTCTTCTCCCTGAACTTTAATATCATCCCCAAATTTTACTTTAGTGTCGTTTGGTTTCTTCCCGTGCAGATGCCGGAGCTGGCATCCGAGAACACGTCTAATTGACTAGGGTAGGTTAGTGTTCTCCTTATTCTTTTTTTCTTTAATTAAAATCTGGTTACGTTAGTCAAACAGAAGTAGAGATCACCAACATGGATTGTGGCAGTCACTTGATCATTAGTATAGCAGCTTGTAAACACTGTTATCTGCTTTTCAGTCATTGTGTTGTTTTAGAACATTGGTGCCTAGCCTTTCTGAGACCGTTACCCCTGAATGTAATCAGATATTATCTCGTGCCCACATCCCGCGCCACCGTTCCCCCCTCCCCCCAAATCCCATCCATCATCAACAACATTAGCGTCTAACTGAACTTCTGAATGAAAAAGAATTTTCTTTGAAGACTTTTGTTTTCAAAATTACGAAAGATAGATGGTAATGTTTTAGATGTCTTATTAAGCCATGAGCTACTGAATTAATGAGACAAGGTTTTTTATATGCTTAAGCAATTCCTTGTGCATTGCGAGTACTACATACAACACCTTCTCAGAACAGTAAACTAACTGTCTACATTGTTATAGCACATGCTTCCTCAGCACCTCACTATCGACATTTGCTTCTCCTACACTCTGCACCCCATTGGAAATCATCCAAGTTAAAATGCGTGAACTATACTTACTGTTTGTAAACGACTTGAATGTTGGACTCCTTGCTTCTGAACCGCCACAACTGGAAAATTTCAGGCGACCAGTGCTTTGTATCTGGCCACTGCCACTAATAATAATAATAATAATAATAAAACAGTGGCAACAGTGACAATATTTACTTAGTTTTAATCTGCGAAACGGTAGGATTACAAACTTTCGGATGATCCAAATTCCCTAGTAGTATTCTAATCATAAGTCTAAAAGCCATCAATATAATTTTCCTGCTTTCTGTTGAGTGAATGAATGTCGTGTGAACAGGGCCTTCCGACGGGTAGACCGTTCACTTGGGCGTCAATGGGGATGAAATGATGATGATTAGGACAACACAGCACCCAGTCCCTGAGCGGACAAAATCTCCGACACAGCCGGGAATCGAACCCGGGTGATCGTGCTGACCACTCATCTACCGGGGGTGGACTGTTTTCTGTTAAAAGTGACTGAGAAGAAGAAAACAAAGCACCACGTTGACGTGTATACAATTTTCGTGTAAGGTTATATACAAGGAAAATGAATTATTTGAGAGAAACCATTTGTATAATTGTTTAAATGCCCTGCTATCGCAGTTAAAACTGACTGCAAGAAAGAAAACGAAACCGATTATTTCTGCCAGTTGGTTTTAACAGAATTCGTTGTTGTTTAAAAAAGTATATACCCTATATCTGTCTGAAACTTTATTAGAGTATAATTTAATAATTTGAAGTAAATCCCTCAATAACTTTTCGACATTTTTGCTAACAACGTTTCCTTATTATGTATTAAATAAATATTCATATGTTAAATGAAATTTAAAAATCTGTTGCCTATCCGTCCACATGTCCGCCCCCGGTAGCTGAGTGGTCAGCGCGATAGAATGTCAATCCTAAGGGCCCGGGTTCGATTCCCCGCTGGGTCGCAGATTTTCTCCGCTCAGGAACTGGGTGCTGTGTTGTCCTTATCATCTTCATTTCATCCCCATCAATGCGCAAGTCGGCGAAGTGGCGTCAAATCGAAAGACTTGCACCAGGCGAGCGGTCTGCCCGACGGGAGGGCCCTGGTCACACGACATTTGCGTTTATTTATCTGTCCAGATCACAATATCGTGTAAAAACTGAAATTAAATCGGTCAAGAAATTTTAGAGTTTCTTGCTAGAAAAGTGTCCTTTTTATATATTATGTATGTATTTGTATATTAAACACACATTTATTAGACTATCGTGTAAAAATTAGAAGAATATCCGCCAAGATGTTTTCGAGATTTTTGTAACTGTATTTCCCATATACAGGGTGTCCCAGCTATCTTGTCCACCCAAAATATCTCTGGAACAATAACAGCTATTGGAAAACGACTTTCACCGGTATCAATGTAGGGCTGGGGCCCATGAATGTACATATTTGGAAACATTCTAAAACGAAAGCATATGTGTATTTTAACCCAAACTTATGTTTTTTTAAATGGACCTCCTATATTTTTTTCTTCAGCAATCCATAGCATGACAAAGCACATACACAATGGCGTTGATTGCATCGCAATATTCCCATTACATCCCGAGATATTGAGACGCGAAGTTGACGCTTGAAACGCCCCATATGCGCTGCTAGCGCACGTCCTGAGGCTCAGGCGTGAACCCCATGCTGCCCGTAATCGCAGCAGGATGGCAGCAGACCGTATTATTCGTTTCGGACCTCTTGATAAGTATGGAAGTGTGATTACGCATGTCAATCACATCGCGATTACGGGCAGCATGGGGTTCACGCCTGAGCCTCAGGACGTGCGCTAGCAGCGCATGTCGGGCGTTTCAAGCGTCAACTTCGCGTCTCAATATCTCGGGATGTAATGGGAATATTGCGATGCAATCAACGCCATTGTGTATGTGCTTTGTCATGCTATGGATTGCTGAAGAAAAAATATAGGAGGTCCATTAAAAAAAAACATAAGTTTGTGTCAAAAAACACATATGCTTTCGTTTTGGAATGTTTCCAAATATGTAAATTCATGGGCCCCAGCACTACATTGATACCGGTGAAAGTCGTTTTCCAATAGCTGTTATTGTTCCAGAGATATTTTGGGTGGACAAGATAGCTGGGCCACCATGTATATACCCAGTGTATTAAAAATGTCATGTAAATATTTGAAGTAAATCGGTGAAGAAGATTTTGAGATTTTTGGCAACAAAATTAAACAACGACTTGGCATCATATAGTGGTTTACATTACCGCCAGCCAAGTCGTCCAGCAGTAGACATTTAGTGCCAAGCTGTGGAGCATCGCTAGTTGTATACAACAAACCTTTAAGCATGATCAAGAATGGCTTTTTTTTCCTAGCCAGGCACGCGACTGGCGAGAAATGTACGCCGGCCGTCTTAATGAAATGGGTTTCACAGAAGCTGTTATACTCGCCGAAGCCGTTCCTTTAACTGAAAAGAGGAAAACGACCCGCCTCCGGCCGGTTGGCGCTACTCTCCATTATTAAATTAAGCCGACGACAGCGAGCCGGCGGAGGTTCGTATTTCACAACAGGCGGGCGCGATCGTTGCAGAGGAGACCGTCCGGACAGACGCCGAGAAAGAAAAGAAGTGTCGCGTGTAAACAAGGAGGTGCGAGCTGCGACAGTAGATCTTTTCTTCCTCCTCCGACGGCGGAAGGGCGACGTCCGGGGAGCGGAAGGAGAGAGGGGGGGGGGGGGGTTCGTCGGCACGTCGGCGTCGGCGTCTGCGGCGTCTAGACGGCGGCGGAGTCCCGGTAATTGGCGTGGCGACGCATTCACAGGGTTCGAGATACCACTGGCGGTACACAAGTGCAGTCTTCAAGTGACGAGAGAGGGCGCTGCCCAGACACATTTTTGTGGCTTCTTGTGCATTGCTCCCGCTTCGTTTTCAGCGGCTATTTTTCTCGGCTTTCATCCCTGAGTTTGCGTAAGATGTAGGCGCTGGTAGTGGTTTGAGATAAATCTGAGCGGTGGGTTTGGCGCACAAACAAATCTAAAGAGCATCACGGAGCTGAGACAAGGGTATGGTTTTTCACCAACGACATTCAACAGTGCTCTTGGTAAGATAAGGAGGGAAGCTTTTCGTATGAATTTCTGAGGGGATCGAGGTCAAAGATGAGGCAATCAAGCATCCCCTATTTGCCATATCGTCCTCTCCTAAAGAATAACTGATGTGGTTGAGTGCCATTGTAAAGGGTGCAGCAGGTAAGATCGGTGTCCTGGGAATGAATCGAAAGATCGAGTATCTGTTGACGCTCTATTCCAGAAACCTATTCCACTCACAGTTATTAGTAAATGGATCCTACAAAATGGTTCCTGATTTTAAGTATGTGGGTGAGATCTTTACTGAGGAGGTGTGAAACAGAGATCGAAGAAAGTATCCATGCAGCAAACGGATCTCATTTCAGTCTCAGTCACCTTATTAACTCTCGCAGCCGGTCAAGAAATTTCATACTGCAAGCTGTACAAAACACTAATCCAAAGTGTGGATCTTTGGGAAGGCCGGAGCAAATTTGTGCGAGGGGCACATTTACTAAGAGCACTTTTCTCGGGAATAGGGTTTCCACCCGTCCCGTTGTTCCCACCCGTCCCGATATATCGGAACATCGAACATCATCGATATAGAGTTCTAGTCTCCACATTCCGACGAGACCCAATTTTGTCCAGATTTTGCAAAATACTTACGAGTTTGGCTCAAGTACTGAAGAAAAACCAACTGTTTGCGCAACATGTAAATGCGGCCTCAGTTTAACTACAAGCTGACTTTATTGAAGATTTATACATACGTAAAGGGGAAAAAAGATTTGTTGAAACAGGTGAAATCTTCCGAAATATATTGTGTACCAACTACCTCTGCCGCAACAAGTCCCATGCAGAGTTCTAAATAAAAGTAATTATACTGAGCACATTTTTTACTTCATTTCTACACCCCATGAGGTTCCACAGATATGGCAAACCTACCCGGGAACCGTTCTTGCTAGAGCACAATCGACAATCGACGACATCATCTACTGGCTGCTCTCAGAAATTTCATGGCACCAGTTGAGTGAACGGCTTAACGCGAAGAACATATTCGTGTTTTTGTGCAATGCGAGTAAATTTTGTTACTCAAATTCCGAAGCTCCTAGTGAGGATACCAATTTGACTCGGGAATAGATAAATATATGTTCGTTTATAGGAGATTCTTCTTCTTTACAAGATACATGTGTATAATTTTAACGCCTGGAAGTTACTACTGTAATTTCGACACTAATTCAAATATGGCGATGGGACAAGTTCACGCTGTACTACTGTGGCACGTTTATGCACTACTTTGCACTGCCATTATAACTGATATCCCAGCCAAGGAAAATTTAAGACAGTGGCAGTTGGAAAATCAATCTCAAATAAATGAGTGCACGGGAGAGTAAAAGGTAGAAATTGTTATGGTCCTCAAGCAGAAAGAATTAACTATATGAGAGCAATAACTGATAAGAGCAACAAATTGCTAAAAGCAGGAACAAGAAATATGTGGATAGGCCTACTTCTGATATCACTATTAGCGTTCCGTCCAAAGGCAGGTTTTCACGTGGTGTGTAATCTCCACTTTCTTTTATGACTTCTATCATCTTGTGTCTCCTCCTTCCTTTCAATCTCCTCACCTAAACTAGGCCTTTCAAAGCATCTGTTCGCAGGCACTCCCGTCTCAACGTATGTCCCATCAGTTCTTCTTCCTTTCTCTTATGAGCAACAGCAGTCCGATGAAGAGGATGAAAATTGCCTTTGTATTTACTGCTTGAAACGACGCAGCTAATGGAACAGAAATAGGAATTGAGTCCAGTGAATAAAAGGTGGGCTTACGACGACTGTGCCACAGGAAATACATTATTTTTTGTGTGCATAAACTGCAACTCGGACAATGATGATGACTAATACTCAAGTTAACATTCCACCTCCTATGTAGCCTACATTATGCTAACAGGGGGAGGTTCTCGAGCAAGACACACTATTTACTTCCATTAAAACTGCTGTGTTTTAACATGTTGATTGATGCAAGTAAGCCTGTAATTTTTGTAGTGTCTTTTACCGTAAGGAAGCAAAGGATGGGATGTTGTTATGGGTGGCTGGCATCCTCTTTCTACAACACAAATGCACAGGTTGATTAATACAGTTCTTTGTTTACGTGAACAGATATCTGCTACTTATCTTGAATAGAATACATGAGTTGTGGTACAAGCTCTTCAGTGATAGACCTCTTTCAGAGAATATCGGTAATCTTGTTATTACACTAATCTAATCGCTATGTTCTGTCGTAGCCTGAGATGTGAACAGAGCCCGCACTGCAACTAACTCACAGAACGCCAAACTGGAGTGTGACTGAGCCAGTGAGGCTCTCCGGTGAGCGGGGGCGGCCTAAATACGTGCTGTCGGGAGGGCGTTAGAGGACTCTTGCTTATCGGCGTGTCTCTGGCTTTTCTCGTGATAGCCGCGCTTCATCCATGGCTTATTATCGATCTTCGAGCTACATCTTTGCCAACCCGTGTGCCGGAGACAGTTTACGCCAATACAGTTTTATTTACTCCCAACAAAATATATTTTCAAATGTTTAGTAGTATATTTTGTTTACTCATTATTTTGTTCTAAGCTATCCTTAAACGTACCCTAGTAAGTGAGTAATCCTGCCTCATACCCGGGGCAAGTTTACGCACTCGATTTTAGCCAATATAAAATTATTTTGCGCTATTAAACGTAATACTGAGCAAGATGAGGTCAGTGGGGAATGAAGGATACGGTATAACCGTGAACTTGATGATATCTGCAACAGCTTCAATATCGTATGTCTGATAAGAACCAAACGGCTTGTATGGGCAAATCGTGCCCATCCGGCGGACGAGAAAAGGTCGCCTTTGAAATCTATGGATTCTACTGTGCATGGGAGAGTATTACTAGGAAGTCTAAAGAAAAAGTGAGGAGATGGGAGGACTTATGAAGATAGACGTAGAGGATGACTGGCGACAGAAAGTTGGAATTAAAATTCATCAGCATACGGTCCTTGGAGGTGTGCGTGGAGCACTTGGGTTGATTGCGCAAATGATGATGATGATGACTGCTACAAAAATTTGTAACGCCAGAAGACTGCAGTGACATGCAGGAAGATAATCTGAAATTGATGCAATGGTGGTTCATCTTAAACATAAATTAATTAAACGTACTGCACATAAATAGGCTAAGATACCCATTACTTTTCGGTTAAGGTATTAGGGATGAACCACTGGAGATAGTGACAACCAAAAATAGAGGATAGATACTATTCCATCGAGCTGTATTTTAAAATACTTCATTCTGCACTACTAGTTTTGGGCCCAGTAAATATTCGCTTACGTGGGCGACTAGCATTCCACAGCTCAGACTTTTTTTTTTCTTTTAGTCTCCTAAGCATTGCCTCTGTTTCGTTTCAAGTGGCTGTCTTCTTGTGCTTTTATCCCTGAGTTTCCCTAAAACACAGACGCAGCAAATGGTTCAACAAAAATCAAAGATGATGAACGTTGATGACCGTGCTATGCAAAATTACTCTTGGTACGCAATTATTTTACGAAGGAGGACGGGGTATCCACAGCTTTTGCTATAAGTGCATTTGTAGATGGTGAAATCCCTGGGCTGGCAGCACAGAACGGATTCAGATATATTTGTGGAAAGGGGCCAAAATAAGTTACTGTCAATTGCACTCAACATATAAACTTTATTTCTTAAAACACACAGTCATACGAGCAAGAATCAAAACTGTCAAGGTTTTAACGAAAGACCTCCTTTGATTTAACTTAGATCAGCTGAAGGCCACATCTAGAATCCAAGGCACAAGGCCTAAGCAAGGAATTCAGGTACAGGAGTTCTCAAGGAGGTTTCACTTCATTAGGAAAAAAAATATCTTCAGTATAAATAGGCTGAAAGCCTTAGCTTAAATTTTTCCCATATAGCTCGGCTGAAGGGCTCACATTATACAAGAACAGTGTTAGGGCTTAAGGCCGAGACAAAGATTTTCAAAGTTTAATCTGAATAGGTTGAAAACTCGGCTGAAGACCACATACCAACTTGAAACAAATTTACGGGTTAAGGCCTAGACACAAGAAACAATTTTTTTATGGCTTAAGGTCTAAGAAGAAGCCTTGCACTTTTAATAAGCTAAAACTCAGCTGAAGGCCACACAGAGTACTTCAGACTAAAAAGGAAATCATTATGTAAAACACAAGGAGCGGCGCTCAGAAGGTTCCAAGGGTCATCCTGGGAAGATAACACTAATGCATGTTTAGGTGAGACAGGCAGCCAGATGGACAATCTCTTAATTGGAAGGCAAACAAACTGACAGCCAGCCGACGAACGAACCAACAAGATCTGTTCTGCTCCACCCAACCGGCAAAATGACAACAAGATGTCAATAGCAAAACGTTCTGGATACTGGTGCCAAATCCAGACAAGTCAAAATAAACGCCCAAAACTACCAACACACCTCAGCTGTCGAACAACACGCCGTGCTGGACAGCATCAACACGACGAGGAAAATACACTGTGGAAAATTACGTCAACGCCCAGGGCAGGTAACCAGAACTCAATGGCCACAAGGCGGAAAATACCGCTGGTATGCTTCATTAATGAAGGAACGAGTTAAATTAAGTTAAACACCACACAGGAAAACGGCTGCAACTCTAGCCGACTTCAATGCACGCAATGCATCTTGTTGCTCATGGGAATCTCCCAGGAAGCGACAACCAGGATGAAACGAAGATATGTGATAGCAGTTGAGGCTTGATAGTAGGTTAAGTGAGCACTAAACTTTAGTGTCCAGGATCTGTGGCCGACAAACTTCGTAATCCTAGCAAGAAACGCTTCACAACTGCAACCGACCGCACACGCCGCCAGCGGCTCCGGCCTGATCACGCGCCACAGAGACTTCCTCACTGCTCTGCCCCAACCGACCAACTGCCTAGGCTCGGAAACGGTAAAAGGACTCAATACACGTCGGCTGATGAGACGACCAACCGAACGACCAACCAACGGTCATTCTCGCTTCAGTCTCCTTCCGTCGGAAAGTTTAAGTGTATCGCCAGCGGTTCCCGATTTCACTGCTGCCGCGTCCCAATTCCACTCCTGGTCTGTCTCCAAATCACCTTCCGACACACGACGACCCAGAAATACTACCGGTCGCTCCAGAGATGGTACGACAGTGCACTATCAATACGCGCCGCTGCCACTCACGGGCAAGTAAGGCAGGAAGTTAGTGACACCAGTAAATGGAATAAGAAAACGAGGTGGCAGTACCGTAAGAGAAGATGACAAACAATAAATGGCATGAACACGAGCCGTGCACGGCTCAGATGGGGCATGTGAGAAACTAGCATTGTGGGATAAAGTATTTTACAACAGAGCCCTGTGGAATGATTCGTTCTTCAAATTTACTCAAGCTGTGGTCCCTACCCAGATGGAAATTAACGCTAAGATAATGCTACTCTATCCTGTACAAGCTTCTTCATCTCCGAGTAACTACTGCAGCCTACGTCCTTCTGAATCTGCTTAGTGTATTCATCTCTTGGTCGACCTCTACGATTTTTACCCTCCACGATTCCCTCCAATTCTAAATTTGTGATCCCTTGATGCCCCAGAACGTGTCCTACCAACCGGTCACTTGTTTCATTCAGGTTGTGTCACAATCTCCTCTTCTTCCCAATTCTATCCAGTACCTCCTCTGTAGTTATGTGATCTACCCAGCTAATCTTCAGCATTCTTCTGTTGCACCACATTTCGGAAGCTTCTGTTCTCTTCTTGTCTAAACTACTGGAGTAACTACATAAAACTAACAGTAGGAAAAGCTGATGTGAGGCTAATATTCATTGGAAGAATTTTACGAAAATGTAAGTTAATCACTAAAGAAGTGGCTCGCAAAACAATCGTTCTTGAGTACTGTTCATTAGTTTGGGATCCTTGCGAAACGGGGTTAAATAGAAGAAAAGAGAGAGGGAGAGCGAAAATCCAACCTTAGACGGTGTGAGAGCTTTATGAAGATGCCCAATAACCTCCAGTGGCAAACACTACAAGACAGGTGGTGTGCGTCACGATGAGGTTAATTGTTGCAACTCCGAGCGGGAACGTTCCAGAAAGAGTGGGGCGACGTACTAGTTACACCCACACACGTCTCGCAGACTGAACATGATAAGAAAATCAAATAAATTAGAGCTTTTCCGGGCATTTACCGGTTATTGTTTCTGCCAGGCACCATTCGCGAATAGTACAGGGAAGGGCAGAAGCGACAGTGGTACCAAATGTATCCTCTGCCACACATCGTATGATGTTCTCGGAGTACACATACACATATAGACAATTGCCGTTTTAGAGGGAGTGAATGAATTCTGCTGTCCTGGGAACAATGTCACTCATGACGGACGAAGCAAGGAGGAAAAGAGAGCAATCCTGGGTAAAAGAAATCTACTGGTATAAAATATTGGCCTTAAATTGTGGAAGAAATTTCTCAAAAAGCATGTGTGGAGCGGGACTTAGTACGGAAACGAATCATGGGCTGTGGATAAAGGGGAAAGGAAGGGTGTGAGATGTGGATGTGGTGTTACAAAAGGATGCTGAAAATTAAAGACTGCCCTGCGGTTTATACTTTAACGTTTAAGTTAGTAAGAGAGTATGAGCCAAGTTTTTATGACCTGTAAGGTCATCCGCTTTAGATTAAATCCAAACTGTATGTCAATAACGCAATTTTATTGAAATTATAAGTTTCGGAGACCGCATGGAACAATAAAAGGGGAGATAACATTAACCGAGCCAAAATTTATGGCCTCATTGGACTACTTCAGCCAATCATTTCTTGGTCATCTTCCATAGGTTTCCCATTACCTTTTCATTGGTTCCGATCTTTTATGCTGTTCTGAAGATATTCTTTTCATTGTTTGTCGTTTGTCTGTTTTTGGTTTAAATCTCATTTTTATGTGTTTTCAGTTCCTTTAAATTTTCTGTTTTGCAAATCGTGCAGGATTAATTGTAGTTCTTTCATATTCTCTCTGATTTCCTTTATCCATCCTACGTGTTGTTTCATCTTCCAAAGTTTCACTATAATTTTCCTTGGTGATCTGGTTTCTGGTGCCCTCATAATTTAACCAAAAAAAAAACCTTTTGTTTCGTATAATATCTGTAATGGACTCCACTGTACACCACTTGATTGGTCACTGTTCGCACATTGTCGAGATTTCTGATATTTATTATTATCCATGTTCTAGCAGTTCTTCTGGCTACTTTTGGGATCTGTCCATTCTGTGATTCAGGGTGTCTTTGAAAAGAGTTTCACTTGCGGATGTCACCTCTGATTCAACCACCGTCTTATAATGTTTTAATTTAGTTTTTATTGATAGACCCTTTTAATGCATGTACACCAAGTTAATTTTTGAGCTTTTATCATTTTGATAGCTCTCTCTTGACAAGCAAGTTTTTCGTTCAAGTTGTATGTTATAATTTCTCCTAGGTATTTATATTCTTTCGCTCTTTTTACTTTCCTGTTATTTACTGTTATGTGACTGGTTACTAGTGGATCTGTTACTATTATCTCAGTCTTACGAATGATATCTGGAGTCCTATTTTTTGTGTTATATTTTGTAGGCTTGTTGTTTGATTTCTGGATTGCTGAATGTTATTAGCTAGTAACGCTACGTTATCTACGAATCCCAAGCAATTTAAGTTTATTTGATCTTTCTTGGTTCCACGTCTGTGTTTTTATAATTTTTCTTGTATCAGTCATCTCGTACACTAGAGCATAGTTGTAAAACTAATGACGATAAAACATTTCCCTGTCTTAACCCTATGTCAGTCGTAAATAGTTCACATAACTCTCCTCTAACCTTTACTTTAGATGTGTAGTTTGTTAAAGCTGAGTTTAACATTTTTCTGGATTATTCCTTAGTATCTTTATCATTAAAGATATGTGGATACAGTCATAAGCTTTTTTGAAGTGTACAAAGGATATGACTAGTATTTTTTCTTCTTTCGCTCTAGAATCTTTGTTGTAGATTTATTTTCGAAATTAATTCGCTGACTTCCAGTACCTTGTCATCAGCTGTGTTAGGTGTATAACTACTACCCAATAGTGGCGTATGAATATTACTGCTAGAAAAAAATTCATGTGTCTCTTGTCGGTAGTTTGTATAGTTGTGGATCATCAACAGTGTCTGTTACTTTTAGACATACTTGTAAGTTTATTGGAGACCTTCATGCAGTTACTGATATGCATGTAAGAGAAACTATATCTTGTAGATACAATTCGTTTAATTTAATTCTTTTTTCTGCAATCTGTGCCGTGCGACAGCTTAAAGAAAACCATGACTCAGCGTGGTAGCAGAATTTATCTCGATGCCTCCGTCTCAGATGGCAAATGTCTCGAAGTTCAACAGCAGCACAAATTCAGTTGCATAGCTGATAATTTTATTACATAAATCTCCAATCTCTGCTTCCGGCAGGATATTTCCTCACAATCTTATTAAAATTAATGTGGGACGCTTCGAGAATTTGATTCTCGAACGAACTCATATGGAAGCAAGTAACACGTTGAAGCGGGGTGAAAATAAACTTATAAAAATCCCAAACTATCCTCAAACCTACCGTAATGTTCAGTATTTGATAAGATATCTCATGTGCGAACGACGTGTCTTCACATTAACACAGATAACACTATTTCATTAGTAGATGCCTCAATATAAATTAGATATTGATCCCCACGTGTTCCAAAGAGGTTCAAAGAGCTAAGAGCGAACGTTTCTCACGTTAAATGCGACGGTAAAATAAATCTAATGTTCCATAATCTGAAAAGCCACATAACGCACAAACACGGAAATGCATCGCAAATGTACGAACGAGCAGCAATGTAATCATAATCCGGAACGAAGTCCTGTGAGTGCGTCAATTTCACTACCACAAGACAAAGCTAAGCAGATTATCGGATCGCCATAATGCCAGCAGGCTGAAGAAGGAAAGAGCGCCGTGTGTCTTCTGGCGACGAGGACTTGCGTACCAGTTCTGTCCTTAAGCTTTCTCATTGGCTTGAGTCAATGCAGGAAGATAGCTGAGTACAGATCTTCGAGGCAGACAAGTGTCTATCACCACACGTACAAATACATAGCATGGAAGGTGTTTCGCGATATATAAGACGCCTTTCGAAGGCTTACGTCCTGTGGGCATAAAATGTGTCTATTTGGATTTTTTATCATCGTCAACAGATGATCGGTAAACGTGGAATTTTCTCACTTTCATATGTAATTATAGATTCAGTTGTTTACAAACAAGGATTCTCCGTAACAGATTCATACATTTGCTCTTCTCCATCTTCTCTGAAATCAACATCAATGAACATCGACGGAACTCCCGCTACAAACGCCCATGAATTACGTGATACATTTGGAATAAATGACCACAATGAGCAAGAAATTCAACGAGTATAACATGAAAAAGATGTACTCATTCTGTAAAAAAACCTTCATATGCTGACGGAAAAAAAGAAATCCAATACCAAGAAGGAGTTGTGAGAGATAAACGAAAGTTGGCAGGCGCGTTTCTACATCTGAATGATGACGTTGGTTTAGATTTCGAGCCAGTCGCATGACAGTGGTGTTAGTACCGCCTCTATGAGGACGCAAATCAGGTTTGTTTTAAATACGCACTAAAACGATCGTGAGCTTTAGTTACCCTTTAGAACGGACGTAGAGAATTCATGTGGCTTTTAAGAAGACGAAGAGGCCATTATCAACAGCTCACTGAGTTTGTCGATGTTACGAGAAGCTGGATGTTACGTTCGCGGTACTGCAGAAAGACCTGACAGAAAGGTAGCCACTTTACGTGATTGCTGGCAGCGGATGTCGCGAGAATGTACGGTCGCAATAAGACGGCTCTGGGCGGCTACGTGGCACTACTGCAGGAATGACCGTATGACTGTGGCGCATCGTACTGCATCTGCAGCAGCTATTCGAGCAGCAGTTGACACCACTGTGGCACAACGAACTGTTACAAATCGGTTACTTCAAGGAGAGCGCCGAGTCAGACTGTGTTAGCGTGCATTTCACTGACCCCAAACCTCCTCCACTTGCGATTGCAGCGGTGCCAAGTGAGAGCTCATTCAAGGGCTGATTAGAGATCTGTTGTGTTTTATGATGAACCTCGGTTCTGCCTCAACGCCAGAGACGCCCGTGTGAGGCCCGGTGAGCGCATGCAACCAACCTGTCTGCGCCCTAGACACACTGGATCTACATCTGGAGCTACGGAATGGCTTGAGATATCTTGTCACAGCAGGAGCACTCTCGTGGTTATTCCAAACCAGGAGGTGTTTTCCAACAGGATAACGCTCGCCCACGTACCGCTGTATTAACCCAGCATGCTCTTCAGATTGTCGACGTGTTGCCTTGGGTTGCTCGATCACCTGATCTGTCTCCAACCGAACACATATGGGTGGGACATTATCGTACAAAATTAACGCCGTCCACAACGAGCATTAACCGTCCCTGTATTGATAGATCAACTGCAACAGCCATGGAACTCCATCCCACAAACTGACGTATGGTACCTGTATGACACAATGTTTGCATTCAACATTCTGGCAGCTACGCCGGTCATTATTGTACCAGCATTTCAGTTTTACAATGGCTCCCTCGCGCTTACATTAACCTGTGATCCTTGTAACGTCAATCTCTTAAATATATTACCTAGACAAATGTAGTCCCAAAATTACATTAGTCTACATTAATTATTTTTGGTGTTGGGACTTTTCCGGTCGCCTATTTCTCCTCTATGCAGGGGTGCTAGTAGGTATAAATAAAGTGATACTCTACGTCTATAATCGAGTCGTAGATTTAACCTGTAAATCCTGTCTAACTTTGATGTAACCACTGAACTTCATGTTCTAATCTTTATTCAGTATTATGGTTTTCAACAGTCCGACTAACCATATGAGGCTTTCTTATCCTCAGACGAATTGACATAGGAAAATGATGAACAAACGTTATCTTCGTATTCAGTCTTTTCAACTTTTATGTTCATACCAATCAAGTAGTTTCAGAACGAGCGGACGAAACACTTCCTGTGCGACGCAGTACCAGACTCTTCTTTTAATAGCCATGGGAAAACTCATAAATAAGAGAAACTGGAGGATGCTTAAGATGTTTGGTAACAGAAAATTTTCTGAAGAATGATGCCAGTTTCTGTTTCTGGATCATCTGTCCTCTGATTTGATGCAGCTTTCATGTTCTAACCTTTTCATTTCGGAGTCGTCAATTATTTATTTAATATTGTCCAGTCTCTGTCTTTTCCTAAAGTTTTTATGATTTACAGTTCGCTATAGCAACATGGTAGTTATTTCCTGATGTCTTAACACATGTCCTATTATCCTGTATTTTCTTCTTCTCTGTATTTTATTCGTCGATTCAGCGGAGAACCTCCTCATTTCTTATCTTATAATTCAACTTATTTTTCAACGTCCTTCTATAGAACTGTCAAGACATTTCCTAATTGTTATTATTTTTTAAAGTTTCAGGTCGAGTCAGTATACGTAATTTTAATTCAAGCTAAAACACTCTGAGAAACGTTTTATTTTGCTGGCGTTTATTTGGTAACAAATATACAACCAGTCGCTATTTTTTATGCAGCCAGTCGCTTTTTTACGATTTATTCAACCATGAGCATATTTTCGAGCCACTGCATCCTCATCTTCAGATGGAGGTGTTACAGGAACATTATCTTGTGGACCAGGTGTAGCTAGGTGCAGTGCTTGCGCTGTTGCAGGAAATTACGGAAATTTAGTAATCTGTGGCGAAACATTCACGAATCGGAAAGTTTTTTTTATGTTTTAGGTACTTACAGTGCACTGCCTTGTGGCATTCAGGTCAGATTGCTTCTTATAACGTGCATTGTTACGCTATGTACACAACAAATATTACTAGTACAGGTTTTACATTTCAGTAAATGTTGCTTGCCGCATACAAAAGGTAAACAGCTAGAGGTGAATATTTAATACATAATTAAACTTTTTGTAAGTTACAGAATACCATAGTCGTTACACACTAAGAAGAACAAAATTTATGCAGGAAGATGAATTATTGTCATTTTGTTGGTTTTTTGGTGCCAGGATATCCTGGAAATTCAAAAGGAAAAGGTTTTGCGTTGACTCAGTCTGTTCATTCAGGATTTTTTAGGATGATTTTAGTTTGTGGATGAAAATTTCTTATTGTTGCAGGAGGTCCCTCTGTAGTCCTTTCTCATTGCTACACATTGCTGAGAAGGACTCGATCTTATTGATGACTACATTTGTGTACATAGCGTAATGATGCACGTTATAAGAAGTAATCTGACGTGAGTACCCAAGCAGTGCACTGTAAGTACCTAAAAGATAAAAAAACTTTCGAATTCTTAAGTGTTTCGTCACCGATTAGTAAATTTCCGTAATTTCCGCCAGCAACGCCAGCACTGCATCTAGCTACACTTGGTTCACAAGATAATGTCACTGTAACACCTCCATCTGAAAATGAGGCTGCAGTGGCTCGGAAACACGTTCATGGTTGAATAAATCGTAAAAAAGCTACTGGTTGCGTATGTATTACCAAATAAACGCCAGTTTAAATCACAGTCGCAGTTCGGTATCCTCAATGGATATACTGTTTTATTTTGCATTCTAGGGATACGTCTGATATCATTTGGATATTGCGTTTAATAAATCTCAACGAATATACTAAAGTATTATTAACTGACTGGTATGACTGTCGATTTTTCTTGTTTTTCTTTTTTTGTTGTTATATGTGTCTTGTGTGTCTTTTGGGTATGAGCTCCGGCGTTTATGTGGTCCTTGAAGTTTCTGGGGGATATTACATGTTTATGTGCTGCATTTTGCGACATGTGTGCGAGCTGTGGGGTCCACCATTATGGTTCTGGTTGGGGCCTATCAGAATTAAGTAAATTATTTCTTACTTGGGAAAGGTGTAAATAAAGTAGAAATTTTAGTTCTGGCGGTTGTACGATGACAGATTCCTAGGTTTTCTTTAGAAGCTCGCTATGTTGAAATATTTCCGAAGTAACGCGTGAGCTTACTTACTTTTTCAATTATCTTTGGTTTTTATTGCAGTTTGTTTGGCTTATTCTACAATGACATTCAATGCAATTTCATAATTTATGTTTTTTTGTGTTTTTGTCTACTAAATGCGTAAGTGAGTGTAGTAACGGTGATGTAGAAACGGGGTTTCCCAGCTCTCAAGCCATTAAATGTTACTTCACCACGGTTCTGAACTAAATATTTAGGCACATTCACAGTGAAAATTCGGCAGTTTACATAGCGTATTGTTATCCAGTGACAGGGTCCTACTAAAAGTATAGTTTGTCAAGGTAACTAAAAAAACACAATTTTGTTACATAAGGTTCTTGTCAGAGCCCGTTTCGTAATTTTCCACGTCTCAAGCGCTTCGATTCTCTTCTTTTCGGGTTCCACATAGTCCATATCTCACTTCACACATGCTGAGCATTCAACATACCTTTCCAGAAATTTCTTCCTCAAATTAAAGTCATAGGTTAATACTAGCAGTTTTCTTTTGCCCAGAAATGCCGTCTTTGCCTATGCTAGGGGTGTTTGATTATTTTCACAAAATATAGATTTTGGTAGTTTAAACATCGCTGTTTCAACACAATATTGATGTTCTGATATATCTTAACATTTATATTTTCGGTGTTGCAGTTTAGAAATATATAACTATCTCAATGTTTATTACACTATTGTGTTCAAATTTGAAGGAAATCGTGGAAAACGTTCCCGTATTTCTAGTAACAACATTTCCGTATTAACCCTTTCAGGGGCAAAATACAAAAACATTAATTTTTAATTTTTCCTTGTTTTTATTGTATTAATTTTCATACAGTGAGACAGAAAAATGTAAAAATTAAATGAAATACACGTAAACTGACCACATACAGGGTGGTTTCAAATGGAGCCACTGCCCGCTAAATGTCATCACTTTTGATGAAATCAATTCCTTTCTGCAGATAAGCATAAGGCTAACTGGCAGTGACTACATGTCCATCTGCTTCTGTGGGGTTCTTTTTTTGTGCTGCAGTGCACACAGCGCCTTGAGGTTCCATGTTTTGGCAAATGTTTTGCTTCCGATATACGTTTCTCATGGGGAACAACAGTTTTGAATTTTTTGCAGATGGTTCTGACGGTGTACTGGGATGGCCAGGACTATCTTTGAAGGCATTACTGCCTACCAGGCCTGTGGCAACACGACTTCGAAAATCCTTTAGCACTTGCTTCGCTGTTGGATTACATAATCGAAACAGAATAAATGCATTTCCAATAGAAATATCAACTATTTACCAAAATAATCTTAGCCACCACCTTCGTGATTTCCTGTCTATTGCATAAAAACTGTTCATTATATCTGCCTTATCGACACATCCCGTATTTGCATTATATGATTTCACTAGTTTTTAGCAAGGTACCTTTGTGATTTTTCCATCCTTTACGACTGACTTCTTCAACACATCAATTGTAGACAGCAACATGACCATACGTTTGTCTTTCCACTTGATGCAGGCAATGCCATCAGAACGAACTGACCAATCAAACACTCCTCTTTGCAACTCTTTGTCTGCTTTTAGCGTAGGAAGGCCTTTTCTGTGTGATCTATTTGTTCCACAGGCAAAAAGTCTGTCATCTTTTAGCTTCTGTAAAAGTGAGACACTGGTAAAAAAATTGTCAAAATATACGTGGTATCCCTTTCCTTCCAAGCCTTTACACATATCTCTCACAATTCTCTCTCCTAAGGATTTTTCCACTATGCCTTCAACTTTTCCAGTATATATCTGAAAATCACAAATATATCCAAGCTTATCAGCTCTGATCCAGATTTTGTATCCCTTTTTGATTGGCTTTTGGGGCATATATTGTTTGAATGCGATTCGTCCTTTGATCTTCACCATGCATTCATATATAGCTCGCTCCTTAGTAGGTGCATAGAATTCTTCGAAGTTTATCACTATCTAATTGATTAGTGGACGGATTTTATATAATTTGTCATAATTTCTGCTCTCCCTTGAAGGCATAACAGTGTTGTCATTGATGTGAATATGTGTCAAAATCCAGCTGAACCTTTTTACCGACATTAGTGAGAAAATGTACTCATCTCGAAGCTCCTTATGGGATGACCAGCAATCACGATAATAACAAGGATTCTTGATTCCCATTAGAATGTTTATAGCCAAAAATACTTTTAGTTCTGCTTTAGAAAGAGGCCTGAAATTGCCACCTTTCTGTGTTGCATACAGGTTAGACTGGAAAACTGTGTGTTCTAACGTAGTGTCACAAAACAGACACACAAAAAAATCTACTGGTTGCGTACCTTCAATGTCATTTTTAAGTTTTCCTCGTACACCAGCTTCCTCTGAAAAGTTGGCGGCGAAGTACATTGCACTGGCGTCCTTTCCCCATGAAAAATTCGCAATGGAAGACAGTGGCAAATCGTCATTAGTGCTGAAATTGTCATCACTGTCATTGTCAAAATGGTCCTCACTCTCACTTTCCGAAATAATTTGAGATAAAACACGTGTTTTCATTCGCAAATCCAGATCACTGTCTTCAGCTAGGACATCACTTTCAGTGTCACTGCTAGTGTCAATCTGCGAATCGGGATCTGAAGGAATATCTGCGAAAAGGCACTCCAGAATTTCCTCATTCTTTAGTATGTGAGAATACATCACGTGAAAGTGGAAAAAAAATCGTCATACCTACTAATGCTGCCGTTACAGGAGCAGTGGTTTCAAATGGAACCACCACAACATTCACGGAAATAAGTGCATTATTTTGGTTATTATTGCAGTACATATTGTATTAATGTATTCTCCATTTAAATACATGCATAAAAGTTACCTAATACAGAAGAATACAGTCACAATTTGAGAACAAAGACGTTCGCGCACAGCGTACAAAAATGGCTATCCAACTCGCCTCACTACATGCTAATATTCACAGATTTCGAAGCGGTTCCAGTGACAGCCGCTAGAGGACAGCACCAACTAGACTGTTCAACGGTGTCCCCAAATGTAGACACTGCCCTTTTGCCACAAAATGAGAAAATTGTAGGTGGTTTCAAACGGAACCACTTCCCCTGAAAGGGTTAAATATGTTTATATACCACACGTATTAAAATTATGTTGCCTATGTCGTATATGGTGGAACGCCTAGAAGCTTAAAAGTTCAAATATCTCTGGTACGACATTAGATACTGAAAACGACTTTCAAGGGAAATGAACGTGAGCCAGGGGCACATCAAAGTAAATACTATGAGACATTCCAATACGTAGGCAAATATAAGTTTCAATACTAACTTATGTTTTCTTTATACGGACACCCCCTACATTTTTCTTACGCAATCAATAACATGAAAAGTCACACAAAGAGTGGAGTCCGTTGCATAGCAGTAAGTCAATTACACCCCGAGACTTTGCAAAGCCAAGTTGCCGCTTCAAATAAACGAAACGCCCCGCTAGTGCACATCCCGAGATGCAAGCGTGATCCCCACATATCAGTGTTTGTGGGAGGAAATCATGTTACTACTTTCCGACCTCGTGACAAAAGTGGCAGTAAGAAAACGTACGTCAATCACATGGCGATTATGAGCAACGTGGGGTTCACGCTTGCATATCGAGATATGCAATAGCGGTGCGTTTCGTTTATTTCAAGCGAACTTCGCTTTGCAGTTTCTATGGGTGTAATAGACGTGTTGCAATGGAGCCAACGCCATTCTTTTTGTGATTTTTCATGTCACTGATTGCGTAAGAAATAATAATACGGGGTATCCACTTGAAAAACCATTAGTTTCTGTTGAAACTAACATTTGCTTATGTTTTAGAATGCCTCATAGTATTTATTTTTATGAACCTTTGTCTATCCTATATCCACCAGAACGTTTATTAGCGTTTCATGTAAAAATGGGGAGTAAATCGATCAAGAACTGTTAGAAATTTTTGGTAACAGTAGTGTATAAGTTATAACACTGGTAAATCTAGGATGAAATGACAACAGTATTATGAAGAGGATAGATTGCTGCTCGCCATTAGAAGAGAGGTAGAGTCGCTCCAGGCGCGACAGCCAGAGACAGTAGTCATGTGTGTGCGAACTTTCTACTTCAGAAAATCTTTTGGCCGTTTGTTAGTTACCGTGACGAATATCTCTAATAAGTTCAACAAACCGTGAGACACAAAATCCAGCCCCTTTTGCAAAGCTATAACGTGTACAAATGCATTACCTCCATTTTTCTACCGGTGCCAAGAAATTCTGGATGACAAAATGTTAGGACTCATAAACTTCAAGTGACCGTTATCGCATCCTGAGCTAGACTTTGCACTGTTTGACTATAACAGCGGAGAAAGTATTTATAATTAGGCAATGGACTATTTTGTCGCCATTCCCTGACTCATTTAGCTAGTGCACCGACTCAGATTCAGAAGGTACATTAAATGTGACCTTACTTTCTTCCACGCGTAAACTGTCATCCTCTCATTGTAAACTTCCGCGATCGCTGCTTTCTTTCGCCAGAGACGTGAATACACAGAAAACAATATGAACAGCCCGAAGCGACATCCACAGTCGAAGAACAATGGACGAAGACACTACGTCCTGCATTATCTTCCATCTATCGCCAAATAAAAATAAGGAACACTGTGCTAATGCCGCTTCCTTGTTCAGAAGAAACCTATTGATTTCAACTCACGGCTGTGCATAGCAACGACTGCGAGAAACACGAGAACAAATACGTCACCCATTATGACGAACTGTCGATTCTCCCAATACTTGTGGCAACTTAGCTGGAAAACAGCTGTCGTACGCTTCTCCTGTAGACTCCAGGTTTCTTAAACTTAATCTTCTGCTTACGATTTCCATAATTATGTGACACGAACTCTTGCAAGGAGCCGCTTTAGTGACGTAACGATATTGTTTGACAGGCATCGATTACGGGATAGAAAATAAACCAAAATTTCTCAACAAAAGAAGCGTGCATAGACCCTATGAGAAACCTACAAGATTTTACACAGTTTATGTGAAACAGCTTGTACCTCTTCTAGCATCAGTCTGACGTAGGTCGCAGGAAGAAAAGTGCGTCAGGACGCTCCAGTTTACAGGAAGGATCGCCGAAGGGGCGCACACACTTACAACAGGCCTTTATCGCTAACGTGAGTCAGTCGTAGAATTTGGAAACATGTTTGGTGTTGGCGTATTATGATACTTTTGGGGACTGAAAATCTCTTCGTTAGGCATCTACATGGATTCAACAAACTATCATATGAATCCCAGGCCGAACGGAAAGCAGTGGCTACCGGGGCCCCGGTTTATTCCGGGTTACTTGACTTTCGGAAGGAATTTGACACAGTTTCACCCGCTATTCTAATGATAAAAATCTAAATGTATGGAATACCCGGACAACTTTGTAACTGGAATGAAGCGTCCCTATTAAATACCACACGGCACGCCATTCGTAATGAAGAGAAATGTTCAGACGTAAAAGCGGCTTCGAAAGTAGCCCAGGAGGGTTGTAGAACTTTTATTGTTCACAATATGTGTAAATGGACTAATGAAAATTGTCAGGAGCTCCATGATGATGTCCACGGATGCTACTGTTGTACACAGAGAAGTCGCAACGATAGAAAATTGTAGATGAATGCAGGAACTTCTTCAGAGGATCGACGCTTGGACAGGGATCGGTAGTTGACCCAGAACAGAAACAAATGTAACGTGTTGCGTTTAAATTAATGGTGAGCCATTATCTTATGATTAGACACGACAGGACTTACCTAAGACGTGTCTCATAAATAAACGTCCATACAGTAACATAAATTAGCTCAACAATTTTGTTCCTTCATTGTGCAGTGTGTACTAATATGTGAATTGTATGATGTTATTGTCAATGTTCATGTAGCACAAGAAATAATTAAGATGATACTCTCAGTATCAATGGTAAATGCAGTTGTAAGTGCAGAATATTCAATTCTACTAACACGTAATGATGCTCTCTGATATGAAAGGTTGCAAATTAGAAAGTGCAGCACTATTAAAGCCACCTTAATGGAGCTTTGCTATTTTCAATAAAAAGAAACGTACTTTTCCTTGGGCGCCTTGGCCCCAGACACTTTAGATTTATGGGGCCTGTCGTTATTAGAATATTATGTCTCACGTACCTTCAGTCGTTTGCAGACGCGGAATGCCTCTGTGCAACACGAAGCTGGAATGTTGTGTAGACATGAAATGCAGCAAAACAAAATGTCGCGCAGATTAAAATCCGACCAGCTTCATTATTCTGTTAATGAGAAGAGACTCTGGGTTTTATGTGCGGTTCTGTTAGAGAACTGATTAAAATGCTTTAAAAGCTATTTTCTATTTGCATCTGAATTACAATTATTTTTTATGTAGTGAATCTTGTGAGGCCTGATCCGTGCTGACTGGTCCAGGTTAACACAAAAATTGTTTCTGCAATGAAATGTTCATTCACTTTCAAGTGAAACACTTCAGCAGATAATTCTCAGCGAGTGAGTTCATATTTTTAAGCCGTAATGAAAAATCTTAAAATTATGTTCTAACCCGTAATGGAGTCTTTGGAACAAAATTAGCTCAGTATATGAAAACTGCAAATTATTCAGTAGTAATTATGGGATGCCTTTCCCTACACTATTGAAAGGAAAACACAAGTTTACACATTTATAGAATTAATTATTATTATCATAAGAATGAGTTTTCTTACACTATTAGCAACAAACACATACCGTTCTCATCACGAATCGTCAATGACGTCCTTCCACAATCAAGAACAAAAACGAAGAGGACTTAGTTTGTTTCTCCTTCTTCCTCGTTAGAGGACTGTCTATTCATTTTTATCTTTGTTCACAGATTATCCTTGAAGTACATAGTTTTGATATTAATAGTAATGTTCATTGTTTTTTTCTATATCATTTTATAATGTTTCACTGCAATAATCACATCGTCTTTATGGCTGTTATCAATATTTTCGTTATTACGATTGTTTTTATATCGTCGCACTAGTTTCGTAAATTTTCACAATAACGTCGTGGGGATGGCACAAGTGTCTTCATGCTAACAAATATATGAAGCGTTTCTAACTAGCATGATAAACATAGCTTTATAGTACTCACCTATTCCAAGTAGGTTTCCCTCCTCTGGAACATTTCCAGTTCTACATAGTGCCACTATGAGGGTGTAGATCAGGTTTGCTTTACATAGACGCTATAATGGTCGTGAGCGTTAGTTACCTTTGATAGTGTACATGGTAAGTTGATGCTGTGAGAATGCTTTTAAGGCGACAAAGACGCCATTATCAAGACCTCTCGAGATCGTGTAAGAGGGCTACGAAAAGTTCGATATTCCTTCCGCGATATCGCAGAAAGACTCGGCAGGATTGCAGCCATTGTACATGACTGCTGCAGCCATGACCACGAGAACAAAGTAAGAGCATATGGATTATCAGACCAATTGTGCAATTGGATTGAAGAGTTCCTAGATAACAGAACGCAGCATGTCATTCTCAATGGAGAGAAGTCTTCCGAAGTAAGAGTGAGTTCAGGTGTGCCGCAGGGGAGTGTCGTAGGACCGTTGCTATTCACAATATACATAAATGACCTTGTGGATGACATCGGAAGTTGACTGAGGCTTTTTGCGGATGATGCTGTGGTATATCGAGAGGTTGTAACAATGGAAAATTGTACTGAGATGCAGGAGGATCTGCAGCGAATTGACGCATGGTGCAGGGAATGGCAGTTGAATCTCAATGTAGACAAGTGTAATGTGCTGCGAATACATAGAAAGAAAGATCCTTTATCATTTAGCTACAATATAGCAGGTTAGCAACTGGAAGCAGTTCATTCCATAAATTATCTGGGAGTAGGCATTAGGAGTGATTTAAAATGGAACAATCATATAAAGTTGATCGTCGGTAAAGCAGATGCCAGACTGAGATTCATTGGAAGAATCCTAAAGAAATGCAATCCGAAAACGAAGGAAGCAGGCTACAGTATACTTGTTCGCCCACTGCCTGAATACTGCTCACCAGTGTGGGATTCGTACCAGATAGGGTTGATAGAAGAGATGGAGAAGATCCAACGGAGAGAAGCGCGCTTCGTTACAGGCTCATTTAGTAATCGCGAAAGCGTTACGGAGATGATAGATAAAATCCAGTGGAAGACTCTGGAGGAGAGACGCTCAGTAGCTCGGTACGGGCTTTTGTTGAAGTTTAGAGAACATACCTTCACCGAGGAGTCAAGCAGTATATTGCTACCTCCTACTTATATCTCGCGACGAGACCATGAGGATAAAATGAGATAGATTAGAGCCCACACAGACACCCACCGACAATCCTTCGTTCCACGAACATTACGAGACTGGAATAGAAGGGAGAACCGATAGAGGTACTCAAGGTACCCTCCGCTACACACCGTCAGGTGGCTTGCAGAGTATGGATGTAGATGTAGATGTAGAATGCACGGTACCAAGAAGACCGCGCTCCAGACGGCCACGTGAAGCTACCCAGAGAGATGACCATCTTGTTCAGCGTATGGATTTGGTCATCGTACTGCACCCACAGCAGCAATTTGAGCAGCTGTTGGCACGATAGTGACAAAACTTCTGTTAGAAATCAGGTACTTCAAGGATAGCTCCGAGCTAGGCGGCCCTTAGCGTGCATTCCGCTGACCCGAAACTGACGCCGTTAGCGACCTCAGTGGTGTCAACCGCGAGCTCATTGGAGGGCAGGATGGAGGTATGTTGTGTTTTCTGATGAAAGTTGGTTTTGCCTCAGTGCCAGTGATGCTCGGATGTTGGTTAGAAGGAGACCAGTTGAGCGCCTGCAAAGAACCTGTCTGTAGCCTAGACACACTGGATCTAAACCGGGAGCTACGGTACGGGTTGCGACATCGTATGACAGCAGGAGCACTCTTGTGGTTATCCCACACACCCTGACTGCAAATCTGTGCGTCAGTCTTCCGACTTCTCCTGTTGTGCTGCCATTCCCGAACAGCATTCCCGAGTGTTTTTCCAACAGGATAACGCTCGCCCACATACAACTTTTGTAACCCATCACGCTCTTTAGAGTGTTGACATTTTGGTTTGACCTGCTCAGTCACCAGATCTGTCTCCAATCGAGCACATATGGGGCATAATCGAGCGACAACAACAGCGTCATTCACAAACAGCGTTAACCGTCCCTATATTGGACGACCAAGTGCAACAGGCATGGGACCCCATCCCACAAACTGACATCCGGCACCTGTTACGACACAATACATGCACGTCTGCAGGCTTTTGTTCAAGATTCTGGCAGCTAATCTGCTTATTAATGCATCAGCATCTCACATTTGCTGTGGATTGCATTAACCTGTGACTTGTAACACTAATCACTTAAGTGTTTTATCTAGACAAATGTATTCCTTAAATTTCATTGCTCTATGTTAATTATTTTTTAGTGTTGCAATTTTTTCCCGTCAGTTTCTACGGGATATTAAAGTTTAAGATTTAGAACAAATGTGAACAGCAGCGTCATAGCAGCGTTTGATGCCGTTCAGATACCCAGTACCCTATTGCTGTTGTTGTGGTCTTCAGTCCTGAGACTGGTTTGATGCAGCTCTCCATGCTACGCTATCTTCTGCAAGTTTCTTCATCTCCCAGTACTTATTGCAATCTACATCCTTCTGAATCCGCTTAGTGTATTCATCTCTTGGTCTCCATCTACGATTTTTACCCTCCACGCTGCACTCTAATGCTAAATTTGTGATCCCTTGATGCCTCAGAACATGTCCTACCAAACGGTCCCTACTTCTTGTCAAGCTTTGCCACAAACTCCTCATCTCCCCAATTCTATTCAGTACCCCCTCATTATTTATGTGACCTACCCATCTAATCTTCAGCATTCTTCTGTAGCACCACATTTCGAAAGCTTCTATTCTCTTCTTGTCCAAACTATTTATCGTCCATGTTTCACTTCCATACATGGCTACACTCCATAAAAATAGTTTCAGAAACGACTTCCTGACACTTAAATCTATACTCGATGTTAACAAATTTCTCATCTTCAGAAACGCTTTCCTTGCCATTGCCAGTCTACATTTTATATCCTCTCTACTTCGACCATCATCAGTTATTTTGCTCCCCAAATAGCAAAACTCCCTTACTACTTTAAGTGTCTCATTTCCTAATCTAATTCCCTCAGCGTCACCCGACTTAATTCGACTACATTCCAGTATCCTAGTTTTGCTTTTGTTGATGTTCATCTTATATCCTCCTTTCAAGACACTGTCAATTCCGTTCAACTGCTCTTCCAAGTCCTTTGCTGTCTCTGACAGAATTACAACGTCATCGGCGAACCTCAAAGTTTTTATTTCTTCTCCATGGATTTTAATAACTACTCCGAATTTTGTTTCCTTTACTGCTTGCTCGATATACAGACATCGGGGAGAGGCTACAACCCTGTCTCACTCCCTTCTCAACCACTGCTTCCCTATGCATATACCTATTCTATTGCGGGCACCTTGAAGATTGTATGAAATTAAAATGGAATGTAGACCTTTAGCTGCTTACAGGCGTTATAAATGTCAACGGGGATAGTTGAAAATGTGGGCCACGACCGGCACTCGAACCGGGATCTCCCGCTTACATGACAGCCGCTCTATCCGTCTGAGCCACCGAGGACACAGACGGTAGTGTGACTGCAGGGACTTATCTCTGGCACGCTCCCGGTGAGACCCACATTCCCCACTAACTGTCCACACACTACGCTTGTAGTGCCCCTGCCCACTACACTCATTACTCACGGCAGTCAATCTACAGACCCCCGTAAGAGTTCGGGCAACGTGAGTGCATTCGCATTGAAGATCACTGGCCGGTTAGGCTTATCTATATGAAGATTGTAGGTTTATTACCGACAGACGTCCCGATCCGAGATACTCTTACAAATCTATGGAGAAGACGTGTCTTCCTATATATCTCACTGAACATGTATTACGAATTCCGTGTGTGGAGTAGATTCTTTTGGTTGTCGGTGACCAGTAGCTCTATACGCTATGACTAAACATATCTTCTTTGTTTCTGAGCAACTTTACTGTGATAAAATCTTTTCGTAGTCCAAGAATCGTGCCAGAACGGACTAATTGACAAACTGCTCCTTACGGTATTATTTGGGCCTACCTGAAATGATGGCGCCATTACCACAATTCAAAGTGTCTCGCCCGAGCCAAAACAGTAGCGCCATTACCATAATTCAAAGTGTCTCGCACGAGACAAACAAGCTTTTGGCACTTCTAAGTAGAACGCCAACTCTTAACACAGAGTATCTTTATTTAAAATTACGAATAATGCGATTAACTTCTTCAGTCATTATGCTACTGCAGGCGAAATGTTGATTCATTATCATACTAAGCGACTACGTGCAAATATATCGAGGACAACAGGAAAAGTAAAACACACGATATTTGTCTGTGGGCAACGTAGAGCCTTCTTCATTACGTGAATGGATAATTAAAGAATGAAAATAAGTAGTCTTAAACATGCCTGTTAACAGCAAACCAGGTTTATTTATTTAAACTTGATCACGGTTTCGATAATACTGTGAGTATCTTGTTCAGAAGTACATGATGTTGCTTTCTTACATTTATTAACACACGTTTACATGACTCACGAGCTAACCAGCTCAAGTCACATGCGGTAGTTGTAATTAAAATGTCCATTGAAACCGTAAGGATGAAATACGTATGGCTGTTGATCGAAAGCAAACGTCGAACTACCGACTAAAGAAAGTGCAATTAGAGAAAAATCTAGTCTCCGTCTTCGGAGACAACCTTGCAGAAATGTCTCATATTGAAATGTGAAACGTATCCAAAAATTAGTAAAAGGCTGTCGAGACGACTACTAGAGAAACTTTGACTATAATTAAAATATCTGGTTAACAGTTTCCAGTGCGCCCTCCACACTACAAAAGATAGTCTCTAACACGACAGTACAATAGTCATATTACCGATCCATATGTAACTGTCAAATGAGGAAAACCGGTGGCTATTTCACCAAAATAAATACCTGATGTACACAACAGTTGAGCATGTTAACATTACAAATAATAGCAAAAACTTTTCTACAGCTTAAATCAAAGTGAACTGAATTTCCCCGGCATGTTGAAGGTGTAATCATGTGACTGTCTCTAGTGAGACCAAATAAAAGTCAAATATCTGTTGTAACAGAATGTCAACTGAATTCCTTATACAGACACAGAAATACTATTACATTACCGAGAGGAACAAAATAAATGCAGCACCTATAAGCGCAACTGCTGAAACAAATAGTACGAAAGAAGCTGACCGCTTTTCTGTCCCCCTCACTGAAACTTTTATATACTTTAGGCGAACTTTGGGTTGTGGCTACGTTCAAGCCAAGTATTAATGGCGCTAATATAACTAGCTGACGTCTCATAATACAGAATGTGTGGACTGGAATCTGTACTTGGGAGATGTGGAGACGGGCAGGAGTAGGCGCTGTTGGCGTTTGAAAACTGATGTACCTCGAAAATGCAAGTTTTCTTTTGTCCACGCAACACACAAATGGATCTTTGGTCTTTCTCCTGCAGTTATCTCGTGCTCTTTCTCCAGTAATACGTCTGAATGCTTTCAAAGTCAGTTCAACAGAAGTGATAACTATCGAAATGATGCTAGGCAACTGAATATGAAGTTCTGAGATACCTATTATTATATTTGCATTTACACTAGAACGTTTTATATTAATTGTAGAAGGATAAAAATAATGATGGAGATAAGAATAATGCCTCGATATTAGCAAGTATGATTATACGTCCACTTACAAGTAAGCTGGTGCCTAATTTAAACGTTGTTCATCAAAGGGGTCATTTCCCTATATGTTATAGAACAGAACAACCTGTTCCCACTAAGAACAGTTATGTATTCCATCATTACAGATAGCTGCGTGTAAAATGTACAGCACCTACCTCGCCGCTATCAACATAGTTGCTTTCGTAGGACAAATTTAACAGCCAACGCCAGTGACATCGTAAGTATGCAAATCTGTTACAACATCTGTATTTTTCGTTGATTACAGTGACATACTATTCGTCAGATATCTAACTACCGGAGAACGAGCTCAATAATTCCTTCTATATTTGACTACATGCGTTCAACAGAAACAAAAATTAGATCGAGTGTGCCTCATAAAAGCATAGTAAAACACCTAGTGTTCCCAATTCAAGCAAATTCCTTAAATAGACCAGTTGAGTATTGTTGTCGACAGGAAAGTGTACATATGTACCAACATTAACAATTTTCAGAAAGTGATAACAAGTTGGGTTTCTTTTCTCAGTTTTGTAGATAGAAATTCTGTCTGTAATGTAAATGTTAAGATATTTCAGAACATCAATATTGTGTTGAAACAGCGATGTTTAAACTACCAAAATCTATATTTTGTCAAAATAATCAAACATCCCTAACATAGGCAAAGACGGCATTCCTGAGCAAAAGAAAACTGCTAGTATTAACCTATGACTTTAATTTGAGGAAGAAATTTCTGGAAAGGTACGTTCGGTGCTCGGTATGAATGTGGAATCCGAATAGAAGAGAATCGAAGCGTTTGAGACGTGGAACTTAACGAAACGGTCTCTGGCAAGAACCTTATGTAACAAAATGGTGTTGTTTTAGTTACCTTGACAAACTACACTTTTAGTAGGACGCCCGGGTTCCCGGGTTCGATTCCCGGCGGGGTCAGGGATTTTCTCTGCCTCGTGATGACTGGATGTTGTGTGATGTCCTTAGGTTAGTTAGGTTTAAGTATTTCTAAGTTCTAGAGGACTGATGACCGTAGATGTTAAGTCCCATAGTGCTCAGAGCCATTTTTTAGTAGGACCCTGTCGCTAGATAACACTACGCTATGTAAACTGCCGAATTTTCACTGTGAATGTACCTAAAAATTTAATTCAGAACGGTGGTGAAGTAACATTTAATGGCTTGAGGGCTGGGAAACCCCGTTCCTACATCACAGTTACTACACTCACTTACGCAGTTAGTAAACAAAAACACAACAGTCCTAATTTGTGTTTCCGTGTTTGTGGGATATGTTTCAAACCTTCGTCATTATGCAACTTTATTTTCAAGGTAGGAAATAGCCATTCAAAGAATGCTGTAAATAGATAATGGCTGTTGAGTGTGTCTAACGTCTCTGGAACAGTTCAGGTGGAGATCTCAACACAGCACTGATACAGTACGTATAAGTGAAGCTTATCGTCGTCTTCCCGATTTAGAGAAAGATCGAACACTGACGTGAGAGACACGGGAAAATCATACCAACGCATCGTACAGACAGGTGGCTGTGGAACGGTATCGCAAGAATGGTGACTGCATTGAGGTCTCAAGTTATCATACGTCGTTTACCACTGACACCAACCCATAGACAAGAGAGATTCGCTTGGTGTGCAGCCAGATACAGCTGGGACATTGAGTGGCGCTCTCCAATGCACAGCGATGAGTCTCTTTCTGTTTGTTACGGTCAGGTAGACGCCAATGTGTACGTAGACGACCTGCTGAAAGGTCGCAAAAGAAGTGAAGGTCGAGATTAATACCTCTCCAATTCCTGGTATCACGGCGTTAAGCTCGATAGTAAGTGGGTCCTATGTGGCGGCTTGACTGACCAGAGTTCAGGATATGCTGAAAAAGTCACTGGTGTCGCCAAAGACTGCAACGTAAGGAGCAACTAAAAATCGAGCGCAGGAAAACCATCGAACAATTATGCTGTTACGTACTGAGGTTCCATCATGCACGGGCCATATCTCGCGTCCAAGTGTGAACGGCACATGTTTGAAGCGCCTACCCGTATGTGTTGTGGAAGTTTATGAAATCCCCCATTCCTGCCCAACCGACCGGCGCGTCATTTATCAGCCAATGTCGTCACTTGGTTGCGATGTGGATAGGCATGTGATCAGCATACCGCTCTTCTGGCCATTAACAGATAGCAGACTTGTAGTCGCAGCTGTTCTGTCAAGTATTTTCTTAACTGGCATTACGAGACTGAATGGACCCTGCTGGATCTCTTCCACCAAGGAAAATTCGGGTAGTACTGGGAAGCGAACCCGGATTCCCACACGACAGCCATCTAAACTGACCACTTGGCTTCGGGGGCTGAAAGTTTATGATATCAGTTTATGATATCACCTCGTCCCCATCCGACCTCGACGGTGAACAAAATCTTGAGGCAGGATTCCACGTTTTGCGTGAGGAGAGTTCTTCACTACGAAAGAAATATGTAGTACACATTCATGGGATCATTCTGTATTGTTTTAACACCGCGATCAGCCTCACAAAATTTTATAAATGTTGAAACACGTTACGTTTCAGTGCGAAATATAAACATTAAATTTAAGATTAAGAGAGTGAAGAGATCACTTAAGGAAAAAATCCATTAATCAGGAATTCTACCAAAGGGATTTAATAGACAATACGTAGGTGGCTAGAGGAATGGAGCACTGAACGGTACTGCGACAAAAGAACGAACTAAGAATTGTATAAAACACAGTGATGTCATAAGAGGAGATATCATTGCGCTTTTGTTACTTGTAGAATTACGCAAAAGGTGCATTGTGCTGGCAAATTGGCACATGTTTTTCATTTTTAATTTTGTTAAAAATATTTCTCCTTCATTTCCCGAAAAGTATTTTTTTCTGTAGAAGCTTGAAAAACTGTATTTCAGTAATATCAGTTTGTTTTCTAATAAGTATGTGAAATATCATTAATTTCAATTTTTTCTAATGGACAAGATCATTCGCCTCATAACACATGGGACATGTTCCCACAAAAATGCTCCGAAGCCACTTCTTTTGTGTTGCTTGTGGAACAATATCGTTTTCAGTGTGCACCATCTGCTCACAAAAGTTCCGACACCGATAAAAAAACGCGCTAGTATATGCGACGTCAACACGTTATCTATAGTGACAGAAGCGACGTCAGAGCATCAATTACGGCGCTGGCTTGAACTACTCGTAGCAACTGTAAACAACAAATATCTATTGGAGGTGTGAATTAAACAATGCCTTCAGTCACAACTTTTTCGTGTTTTATTAACTACACGATGCATTTCGGACCCTGTGGGTCCATCGCCAGGTGTAATTTGTCTTAATACATGTTTTATTTCTTCTCTTGAATGAGATGAAATGCATATTCCTGTCACGAAAAGGTTTAATGTTAGGTTATGAATTTCGTAAGTCGAACGCGGAAAATATGTGCAAAATAGTGGAAAATGACCAGTGTAAACTTACCACACAATCCAAGGAAAGCATTTTTAACGTTTTAGCACCGGCAAACATTCTTTTCTCCGGCGTTTCAGTAATGTCACTTCATTCAAGAGGTACATTTGCGCACACATGTTTATAAACACTTCACAGATGTTTTTGTACATGGTGTTGTCGAAGATGAATTTATTCATAGGGCTAAAGATATATTTATTAAACAAATTACATATGCAAGAAATAACTTTAGAATAGGTCTTTAAAATTACTGAAATAAATATGGCTTGCGAAATCTGTTTGTTAATTTAACATAGATTCTGGTTTTTGGATATTGTGGAGGTGTATCTCCAGTTGTTCTAACAGACTTAGGGTTTTACCATTGGCTTCGTTATGTAGTATTACTATATTGTTTTCTAGGCTGCTGATATGTTTCCAACTTATGTTGTGGAATGACTGATTTTTCGCATATGTCCGAAAGAACAGACACCATATCCATATAAATAAATAGTTCGGGCAATACCGGCCATGACCTTCTTCTTCTGTGCGGATGCACACATATTAACCGAACTCTTACGGGACTTGGTGCGAATGTCTTCCATGAGTAATGAGTGTGTTGGGTAGGGACATTACGAATGCAGTGTGTGGACATACAAGGTGATACTGTGGGGCTCGCGGGAGGCGTGCGTGCGATAGTCCCTGTAGTCGCACTATCCTCTATCCCCTCGGTGGCTCAGATGGATAGAGCATCTGCCATGTAAGCAGGAGATCCCAGGTTCGAGTCCCGGTCGGGGCTCACATTTTCACCTGTCCCTGTTGATATATATCAACGCCCGTCAGCAGCTGAAGGTATTAATATATAATTCTAATTTCGTTCTAGACGGCTGCAGGTCATCCATGGTGTCTGTTCTTTCGGACATGTCCGAAAGAACAGACACCATATCCACATAAGTAAACTGATGTGGCCCAATCGCTTGATGGTGAATCGTTCTATTATTTCCCGGGTGTGGCGACGGTTTATAAAGAACGAAAGTGTATCCCAAAGACCAGGGCAGGACCGACCACAAGTGACATCAGAAAGAGAAGAACGTTATTTGGCTGTAAGGGCACTACGGTACCGTCTTAGCAGGGCACGGGCATTGGCATCTGTCCTTTCATCATCCAGTTGACATGTTGTATCGAGACAAACGGCGCACAGAACGTTTCGGCAGAGTGCTCTTTATTCTCGGAGATCTGATGTATGTGTACCTCTGACGCGTCTTCACAAAAGGGAACGCCTAAAGTAAAGTCGCCAACATGCCACCTGCACCGTCAAACAGTGGGCCAATCTCCTTTTGACAGATCTGTCCCGATTTGGTCTGGAGAGTGATTCTCGACGGATTCTCATCTGGAGGAAGCGTGGAACACGATTTCGGGACCAAAACATTGTGGAAAGAAACCGATATCGAGGAGGATCCCTAACGGTGTGGACAGGAATTGCGTTGACAACTCGAACACTTCTTCATGAACTTGTACGGCTGAATCAGCAAGGTTTAACTCCTGTTAGGTATCGTGACGAAATTGTGGGACTTCATGTGCATTTGTTCCGATGTGCTTTGGCCCAGATTTCACATCGATGGACGATAATGCCCGATCTCATACGGCACGAGTGGTTGATGTTTTCTTCAAAACGGAAGATATTGCACGCATGGCGTGGCCTGCTCACTCTCCCGATTTGAATCCAATAGAGAATGTCTGGGATGCACTATGGAGACGGGTTGTATCACGTTAGCATCCACCAACCACTCTCTAAGACTTGTTAGCAGCTCTGCAGGAAGAATCGTCGATATAGCCTCAACAAGAGACCGATGACATCATTCACAGCATCGTTGTCACGCCTAAATTGCTGCCAGAGGTGGTCACACCCAATACTGAGCACATTAATTAGTTGTCGGAAAGTGTGCGCAATACGTTTATCTACCGTTATGCATGTTGCAGTTGTTAACGTTCTGTATTCCCTACATTGTTTCTGCTTCACTATCACCTGTTTATACTGTCTTGTGACAAAATAAACGCAACCTCGCAAAATTTCCCTTTGTTGCTTAATTTTGGACAGCAGTGTAGTTGGATATACAGGGTGAGTCACCTAACATTACCGCTGGATATGTTTCGTAAACCACATCAAATACTGACGAATCGATTCCACAGACCGAACGTGAGGAGAGGGGCTAGTGTAATTGTTTAATACAAACCATAAAAAAATGCACGGAAGTATGTTTTTTAACACAAACCTACATTTTTTTAAAAGTGGAACCCCGTTAGTTTTGTTAGCACATCTGAACATATAAGCAAATACGTAATCAGTGCCGTTTGTTGCATTGTAAAATGTTAATTACATCCGGAGATATTGTAACCTAAAGTTGACGCTTGAGTACCACTCCTCCGCTGTTCGATCGTGTGTATCGGAGAGCAACGAATTACGTAGGCATCCAAAGGGAACAGCGATGGACCTTAGGTGCAGAAGAGACTGGAACAGCACATTACGTCCACATGCTAACACCTTTTTATTGGTCTTTTTCACTGACGCACATGTACATTACCATGAGGGGTGAGGTACACGTTCGACGGGCGTTTCATAGGACGTGGAGGACGCATAAATTGGCCAGCCCGTTCTCCTGATCTTACACCTCTGGACTTCTTTCTGTGCGGTACGTTAAAGACAATGTGATGTGCCTACAACCCCAGAGGATATGAAACAGCGTATTGTGGCAGCCTGCGACGACATTACACCAGATGTACTGCGGCGTGTACGACATTCATTACGCCAGAGATAGCAACTGTGTGCAGCAAATGACGGCCACCACATTGAACATCTATTGGCCTGACATGTAGGGACACACTCTATTCCACTCCGTAATTGAAAACGGAAACCACGTGTGTACGTCTACCTCACCCCTCATGGTAATGCACATGTGCGTCAGTGAAAAAGACCAATAAAAAGGTGTTAGCATGTGGACGTAATGTGCTGTTCCAGTCTCTTCTGTACCTAAGGTCCACCACCGTTCCCTTTGGATCCCTACGTAATTCGGTGCTCTCCGATACACACGATCGAACAGCGGAGGAGTGGTACTCAAGCGTCAACTTTAGGTTACAATATCTCCGGATGTAATTAACATTTTACAATGCAACAAACGGCACTGATTACGTATTTGTTTATATGTTCAGATGTGCTAACAAAACTAACGGGGTTCCATTTAAAAAAACGTAGGTTTGTGTTAAAAAACATACTTCCGTGGATTTTTTTATGGTTTGTATTAACCAATTACACTAGCCTCTCTCGTCACGTTCGGTCTGTGGAATCGATTCGTCAGTATTTGATGTGGTTTACGAAACATATCCAGCGGTAACGTTAGGTGACTCACCCTGTATACTGCAGCAAGTACGTATCGTAGTTTTTCTATAGAAGTAACCTCGCGCCTTCTAAAATTTATCCCTCTTGTCGCAGAAGGTAACAGTCGTGGCTTCATGTATGAAGTGGTGCTGGAGCTGTGATGATCGTAGGAAGATACGGAACTACCTTTCAGTGAAGAGCACAGAAATATTTTTCCAAAGGATGCCTTTCTATTAATTATTGTACGTCTTGACATAGCACTGTTAACGTTACACAAGGTGCTCCACAACGTGTCACTCGTATAAATCAATATTGGGTAATTGTGAATAATAATCCTGCAGTCAATAACAAAGTTTAAGGCACTTTCTAATGCAGAAGTTCAGAAAGATCAATGTAGTTTACGTCATAATTGTGCAGTGACTTGACATTCGCGTATGCGCTCACCTATGGACGCCACCAGACTCGCTCTGATAAATTCTCAGAACTATTAACATAATTGCACAGATAAGCGATCGTACTCAGCTCTGAACCACTCCTAATTGACTTTATGATAAAATCTCAATCTGCTCGTATTAACACCATCTTTCAGGCCTATCTGACTGCTCTCGACAACGGTCAGCAACCAATTCCACATGCTACCACAAAATACCTTGCGTCTCAAGCATTTTAACCAATCATAGCTCAATAAATGAATGCTACCTTACATGATCATGCTTTGTTCAGCCTATAGCAAATGGGTTATGACGCTGTACCTCTTCGCTAACATGTCACTGCGGTCCTTCATCATCACAGTAGGTCTTGTGACATTCCACACTGTATTACGATTTACTAGATATCACTTTAATGTAAGTGCTTCAAAGAGTCGTGGGAAGATGTCGAGGCGGAATTCTTTTTCCACAACAATGCCGGAGGTCCTTTTGTAGCGGACAAAGTAACACACGGTGCTTCTTCTTGTTGTCAGTTTGCATCCCCCTCCCCAGTATTTTGCTGAAGTGGCACTCACTGGCTTCTTCATCTTCCCTCGGAAGGAATTTCAAGAATAGTGATTGAAGTGATTTTTGAGGAACTTCCCTGATTAGACAAAATGAAACGCTTCGTTGGCCGTATTTGCTAACTGCGTACTGGCGGCAAATTGGAGCCCATGAATTAGTCGGCCTTAGTTGCAGTTCGGCCTGCTGGCGGTAATATCAAAGGGTTGATGGTTGATTGGCCTTGGGACCCCTCTCCTAGTGTGGACGCCAGGTTGAATGTTCTTATGTTCACTTGTGATTTTCTCTGTTTCTAGAAAGGGTGTCTTTTTAAGTTTTTCAGGACAGCCCCAAATCACACCTCGTGGGTTTTACTGCCCGATTCTGCTCTTTAGTTTGAATAGAGCATGGTCAGAAACTCTGTAATTTACAGTTTGAAGTACAGTAGTCGGTTGTTAAATTAAAGAGCCAAACCCGTCAATAAAACATACCGAGCGCAATTTGTGGCTGTCCTGTCAAACTTAATTTCAACAGCCGCTGTTTCGCCTGCAGACAATGCCTGCTCTCGCGAAGGGTGTGTATTTATTGTTGTACTGGAGTGAAGAGTGAAATAGAGAGATAGCATTAAATCTGATAGAGTTTTGTCATGAACGGAAATGCTTACGGGGCCCTACGAGCTGCAATTTCACAGTGAAGCGCCAAAGAAACTATCATAGGCATGCGTATTCAAATACAGAGATATGTGAAACTGCAGAATATCGCGTTGCGGTCGGCAACGCCTACATAAGACAACAGGTGTCTGGTGCAGTTGTTAGATCAGTTACCGCTGCTACAATGGTACGTTATCAAGATTTAAATGAGTTTGAACGTGGTGTTATAGTCGGCGCACGAACGATGGGACACATCTCTGAGGTAGCGATGATGTGGGGATTTTCCCGTACGACCATTTCAGAAGTGTACCGTGAATATCAGGAATCCGGTAAAACATCAAATGTTTGACATCGCTGAGGCCGGAAAAAGATTCTGCGAGACCGATGACTGAAGAAAATCATTCAACGTGACAGAAGTGCAACCCTTCCGCATATTGCAGCAGATTTCAATGCTGGGCCGTCAACAAGAGTCAGCGTGTAAACCATTCAACGAAACATCATCGATATGGAGACTAAGGCCCATTCGTGTACCCGTTATGACTGCACGACACAAAGCTTTACGTCTCGCCTGGAGCAGATGGACGTGTACGGGTATGGAGACAACCAGGCAACCTCATTAATCCATGGATCTTGCATGTTAGAAACGGAATGTTCAAGCTGGTGGAGGCTCTGTAACGGTTTGGGGCGTGTGCAGTCGGAGTGATATTGAATCCCTGATACGTCTAGACACGACTCTGGCAAGTGACACGTAAGCACCATGTCTGATCACCTGTATCCATTAATGTCCATTGTGCATTCCGATGGACTTGGGCAATTCCAGCAGAACAATGCGACACCCCACACGCCCAGAATTGCAACAGAGTGGCGCCAGTAACACTCTTCTGAGTTTAAACACTTCCGCAGGCCACCAAGCCCCGCAGACATGAACACTACTGAGCACATCTGGGATGCCTCGCAAAGTGCTGTTCAAACGAGATCTCCACCCTTCGTACTCTTACGGACCTATGGACAGCCCTACAGGATTCATGGTATCACTTCCCTACAACACTACTTCAGACGTTAGTCAAGTCCATGACACTTCGTGTTGCGGTATTTCAGCATGCTTGTGGGGGGCCCTGCGCGATGTTAGTTAGTTAGTTAGTTAGTTCTTTGGCTCTTCAGTGTAAAAGCAAATTGATATTATTAGACGGTAGAAGGGAAATAAATGAAGTACTCCTAAAATTTTAAGGCCTTCGTCTTCTTACCTCACACCGTCGGTTGGTGAAATCGCAATTAGAACGCTACTTTATAACAATAGCAAAACGGGTCTAGCATCGGCGCTGGCCGGAGTGGCCGAGCGGTTCCAGGCGCTACAGTCTGGAACCGCGCGACCGCTACGGTCGCAGGTTCGAATCCTGCCTCGGTCATGGATGTGTGTGATGTCCTTAGGTTAGTTAGGTTTAAGTAGTTCTAAGTTCTAGGGGACTGATGACCACAGCAGTTAAGTCCCATAGTGCTCAGAGCCATTTGAACCATTTGAGTAGCATCGGCAAGTAATCAGAGATAACTGCGATTCCCCACGGCCGAATCCATTGGCCGAAAGTCCTTCGTTTGGTGACGATGAGAAGCCTAACGCCAATGCAATGGCGATAAACATTCGACCGAATCGAGTGTGTTGTTTGTTGGCCTTCATTGCTATAGTCTGTGTGGTATCACATATCGATACCACCCGACAGGCTTGTTTAAGTTGGCAATGAAATTGTGAGTTTCCATCAGACGCCGATAGCAATCGTGCAGGATCCGGCGGATCCAATGGAGCGCGCATGCTGAGGTATGCCTCCTGGTCTACGAGCGCCCTCTGCCGCCACGGTATAGGACGGACAGCGGCAGCCACTCAACCACTCGCACTTGGAGCCTCTTCATTACTTGATGCTATCCAGTCGTGGCTATGACTCCATTGTTCGTCCTTTAATATTTGTAATTTGTCTTCGTTTGTTTGGACAAATTAAGCCAATCTGTTTGCTGTGTTAACTGTTCGCTCATCGATCCTGTTCCTGTCCAGCTCTCCAACAACGACAGCTGCCGGACCTCTCTGTAGCCCACCTCACCTTAGCGTTGTGTACGAAGTCGTACACGACAGTGCGCGCGCGCCTTAAGGAGGACTAATCCAATCGCCAAATTTTATGGTTGCATCTTGGTCTTCCGAGGTGATAAAAATTTATGAGCACCTTTCGTAGACGACCGTTACGCGAGTGAACGGGACAGAGCTGTGCGGTCTGACTCCCGGTTTGGTGGCGCCGCAGTTGACACGGCAGTGAGCGGGCGGCGGCACAGGTTCCGGATTTAGCCGCTGTCTGCCGCCCTCTGCCGCCCCAGCGCACAGGCCTGAAAGCCGCACGCGCCGCGCTGGCGCCAGCCCAGCCCGGGCGTGTTTACAACAGATGCCCACTTGTCACGGCGCCCGCCAGCCCGTACGCCCGTGTTATGCTAATTCGACTCTCGCCGCCAGTCGTAAATACTAAGGCAGTTTGTTGCAGCCGTGAGCGGGGAGGCGGGCCCGTTGTCGCCACCATTTCAGCCTCCCGGGATCGACCGATCGATATGCGCGCGGCTCTTGAACAGGTGAATGTTGCGCTCACTAGTGGGATAAAGCTGAATAGGGAAACAAGTAAATGCGTGCAAGCCTTACGGTCAATCTCTTGAGCACTGCACCTTCCTTCTACATCTATCTACATTCAGGTGTGCCGCAGGGGAGCGTCGTAGGACCGTTGCTATTCACAATATATATAAATGACCTTGTGGATAAGCCGCCGCGGTGGTCTAGCGGTTCTGGCGCTCAGTCCGGAACCGCGCGACTACTACGGTCGCAGGTTCGAATCCTGCCTCGGGCATGGATGTGTGTGTTGTCCTTAGGTTAGTTACGTTTAAGTAGTTCTAAGTTCTAGGGGACTGATGACCACAGATGTTAAGTCCCATAGTGCTCAGAGCCATTTGAATTTGACCTTGTGGATAACATCAAAAGTTCACTGAAGCTTTTTGCGGATGATGCTGTAGCATATCGAGAGGTTATAACAATGGAAAATTGTACTGAAATGCAGGAGGATCTGCAACGAATTGACGCATGGTGCAGGAAATGGCAATTGAATCTCAATGTAGACAAGTGTAATGCGCTGCGAATACACAGAAAGAAAGATCCTTTATCATTTAGCTACAATATAGCAGGTCAGCAACTGGAAGCAGTCAATTCCATAAATTATCTGGGAGTAGGCATTAGGAGTGATTTAAAATGTAATGACCATATAAAATTAATCGTCGGTAAAGCAGATGTTAGAGTGAGATTCATTGGGAGAATCCTAAGGAAATACAGTCCGAAAGCAAAGGAAATATGTTACAGTACACGTGTTGGCCCACTGCTTGAATACTGCTCGCCGGTGTGGGATCCGTACCAGATAGGGTTGACAGCCGGCCGAAGTGGCCGTGCGGTTCTAGGCGCTGCAGTCTGGAACCGCGTGACCGCTACGGTCGCAGGTTCGAATCCTGCCTCGGGCATGGATGTGTGTGATGTCCTTAGGTTAGTTAGGTTTAAGCAGTTCTAAGTTCTAGGGGACTAATGACTTCTGGAGTTGAGTCCCATAGTGCTCAGAACCATTTTTTAGGGTTGATAGAAGAGATAGAGAAGATCCAACGGAGAGCAGCGCGCTTCGTTACAGTATCATTTAGTAATCGCGAAATCGTTACGGAGATGATAGATAAACTCCAGTGGAAGATTCTGAAAGAGAGACGCTCAGTAGCTCGGTGCGGGCTTTTGTTGAAGTTTCGAGAACGTACCTTCACCGAGGAGTCAAGCAGTATATTGCTCCCTTCTGTGTATATCTAGTGAAGAGACCATGAGGGTAAGATCAGAAAGATTAGAGCCCACACAGAGGCATACCGACAATCTTTCTTTTCACGAACAATACGAGACTGGAATAGAAGGGAGAACCGATGAAGTACTCAAGGCACCCTTCGCCACACACCGTCAGGTAGATTGCGGAATATGGATATAGATATATTTCGAGCAAGTCAGCGTAGCGAAGTGGTAAAGGTTCACTGCTACTGCGCTAGAGGTACCGTGTTCGGATCCTGCTCGTGTACTTTCTTTTTTCTAAATCGACCAAAATTTTCAATTTTATTTCAAAGAATATCAACAGCCCGTGTAAGGCGTGCGAAATTACAAAGATATATTCAGTTATTAATTTCTTCAGTCATACAATATTACAAAATTATATTTTTCGTCGTCCACATTGCTTGATGTGACAGAACAATATCGTGGGTGATACTTATAGAAACAACCGATCGCAGCACCACGCGTATTTTATGAAACCAACCGTCTTGCAGGCGCACGGTATCTTCATGAGCGATACCGGGGAACACAATTCTTTTCCTTTTACAATGATTTCTCTTTCATCTGCTAATTGCGTTGCAAACCATGCGTGTCTAATCATGCTTTCAAAATTAGGTTCCCTGAATTGATGTAGGATTAGCGAATGTAATTTTATGGAATCTTCCCCAGAAGCGATCTCCCTATCGTCTTTCATCAAGTCGGGAGCATTCCGAATAATTTTCGTGAAGATTTTCACCTGTCGGTGAAAATAAATATTGCAGGGCTGGCAATAAGGAGTACACTTCAGTGGGACCACTTTTAGGGTACAGGTTCTCGCTTTCCTTTCATCAGTGAATAGATGATCGTATAAAGCTGAATCAGTTTGCCCTCCCCACGAATCGATAATTTACAAAACCTTTTTTCTGTCCCACGTACGGACGAGTTACAGAACGCAAAAATTCTTCATGCACCAGTTTCGTGAACTTCCCGGATTTCGTGCAGGAAACGACTACAGTTCTGTATTTCACAGTTCATTCGTCTACTCGGTTTTTAAACGTTAGAACTAAATTTTCGGGACGGTTCTTGCATACATAAAAAAACATATGGGATCACCTTTCGTGAGGCTCTTATGGTATACTGTGCCGTATAAGAATGAGTATGGATGAGATCGGTTTCTGTTACATTTTCCGAAAGTTATGTATTATACGTTGCCAGATACTGGCAGCCAGTTTGATCAGTTTTGATTACGAAGTCAATGTCGAAATTCTCCATAAGTATTCTGTTTTGTATGCGGAATTGTTCGGCAGCCGCTAAAACTTCGTATATCGTCGCAAATTCTTTGGAGCTGACGAATCTCGTAAGTTTGAAAAAAAAAAAAAGTTCACGAGCAGGATTCTAACTCGGTACCTCCAGCGTGGTTGCCGTGAACCTTCACCGCGGGGCTACTCTGGCTTTCTCGGAGTATATGTAATTTTACCGATTACAAAGCAAGCAATGAACTTCAAAATCGATTTTCTCAAAAACCAAGGCCTGTCGTTAAAAAACCGGATAATCAGGTACTCAGGGTAAGTTCCTCCACAACATATTTGAAGCGCATCCAAATCCGTGGTTTACATATGGAGGTTCCCCTTGTTAGAGTAGAGGCAGGGATGTTACCGATGAAGACAGATCACCTATGCTGATTTACATGTCATCATCGACGTCTAAATATAATAATCGGCCACAAAACGTCATGATTTTAAAGACGATATTAAATTATGAATACGAGTACCGGTATATAAATTCTCGTGGAAAACAGCAACATCTAATATCATATTACTCAATCAATAAATATGGCAACAATAAACATTACATATCAGACAACTATTGGAGTACAGTCTGTAACCCTTTTTTATTACCCATTCGTAGTTCCAGTAATAATCCAGGTATACAATGGTTTTTACTGCCTGCTTCGTTTTTTAGAGCGATTGGTATAAACGTAAGTGTTCAAAAGAGAACTGAGCAACTGTTAGATGACGATCAGTTTGCTTCAGAAAACGTTCTGGGGCAGTTCTGACGTTGCCATTGATAATGAAAGCAACACTAAAGAAAAAGAAAAACATGTTCACGAAATTTGGCCAGCCGCGGTGGCCGAGCGGTTCTAGGCGCTTCAGTCCGGAACCGCGCGACTGCTACCGTCGCAGGTTCGAATGCTGCCTAGGGCATGGATGTGTGTGACGTCCTTAGGTTAGTTAGGTTTAAGTAGTTGTAAGTTCTAGGGGACTGATGACCTCAGATGTTAAGTCCCATAGTGCTCAGAGCCATTTGAACCTTTTTTTTCACGAAATTTGTCGAAAAAAACTTTCGACAGGGGAAAATACTGCAAAATATTCCAAATTCTGAGAAAAATAGGGGTAAAATATATTGGGAAAGAAGGATAATATACAATTTATAGGGTGAACATTAATAAAACCTACAAACTGCAGGGACGGCTTCCTGGCTGGAAATGGAGGAGAAAAGGTCCCGTGAACATGTATCCGGAAACGCATCACGGTAGAGGGCACTGACGAAAGAAAGTTCCTCTGATCAAGTGCCCCGTCTGTAGCCCACGGATGACGATTATCCAGGTTGATGTTGCCAGTTCTGGTAAAGGTTGCTTCGTCGGTAAACAGAACTCATGACAGAATCCCATAATTGGGATGCTCTGGGGCAAAAACCATTGAAAAAATTCTTCCCGTAGAGGGAAATCCGCTGTGCACTCGTTGCGAGTGTTAGGGAGAGCAGCTGTTGTCATGCGAGCTACACATAATCGTACTTTGGTTCAAAATGGTTCAAATGGCTCTGAGCACTATGGGACTTAACATCTGTGGTCATCAGTCCCCTAGAACTTAGAACTACTTAAACCTAACTAACCTAAGGACATCACACACATCCATGCCCGAGGCAGGATTCGAACCTGCGACCGTAGCAGTCACGCGGTTCCAGACTGAAGCGCCTATAACCGCACGGCCACACCGGCCGGTAATCGTACTTTGGCTTACACCATGTTGGCGGGCCACTTGCCTGGAGATTGTACTAGAGTTCCTTTCAATACCCTACAGAATTCGAAAGTAAAATTCTATGTACCGACTTGACAGAAAATCCTAGGAAGTTCTGGTCTTACGTTAAATCAGTAAGTGGCTCGAAACAGCATATCCAGACACTCCGCTATGATGATAGCATTGAAACAGAGGATGACACGCGTAAAGCTGAAATACTAAACACCTTTTTCCAAAGCTGTTTCACAGAGGAAGACCGCACTGCATTTCCTTCTCTAAATCCTCACACGAACGAAAAAATTGCTGACCTCGAAATAAGTGTTCAAGGAATAAAAAAGCAACTGGAATCATTCAACAAAGGAAAGTCCACTGGACCTGACGGGATACCAATTCGATTCTACGCAGAGTACGCCAAAGAACTTGCTCCCCCCCCCCCCCCCCCCCTCTAACAGCCGTGTACCTCAAGTCTCTAGAGGAACGGAAGGTTCCAAAAGATTGGAAAAGAGCACAGGTAGTCCCAGTCTTCAAGAAGGGTCGTCGAGCAGATGCGCAAATCTATAGACCTATATCTCTGACGTCGATCTGTTGTAGAATTTTACATGTTTTTGCTCGCGTATCATGTCGTTTCTCGAAACCCAGAATCTACTCCGTAGATATCAACATGAATTCCGGAAACAGCGATCGTGTGAGACCAAACTCGCTTTATTTGTTGATGAGACCCAGAAAAGATTAGATACAGGCCCTCAGGTAAATGCCATTTTCCTTGACATCCGGAAGGCGTTCGATGCAGTTCCGCACTGTCGCCTGATAAACAAAGTAAGATCCTACGGAATATCAGACCAGCTGTGTGGCTGGATTGATGAGTTTTTAGCAAACAGAACACAGCATGTTGTTCTGAGTGGAGAGACGTCTACAGACGTTAAAGTATCCTCTGGCGTGCCACAGGGGAGTGTTATGGGACCATTGCTTTTTACAATATATATAAATGACCTAGTAGATAGTGTCGGAAGTTCCATGCGGCTTTCAGCGGATGATGATGTAGTATACAGAGAAGTTGCAGCATTAGAAAATTGCAGCGAAATGCAGGAAGATCTGCAGCTGATAGGCACTTGGTGCAGGGAGTGGCAACTGACCCTTAACATAGACAAATGTAATGTATTGCGAATACATAGAAAGAAGGATCCTTTATTGTATGATTATATGATAGCGGAACAAAGACTGGTAGCAGTTACTTCTGTAAAATATCTGGGAGTATGCGTGCGGAATGATTTGAAGTGGAATGATCATATAAAATTAATTGTTGGTAAGGCGGGCACCAGGTTGAGCTTCATTGTGAGAGTCCTTAGAAAATGTAGTCCATCAACAAAAGAGGTGGCTTACAAAACACTCGTTCGACCTATACTCTTGTATTGCTCATCAGTGTGGGATCCGTACCAGATCGGGTTGACGGAGGATATAGAGAAGATCCAAAGAAGAGCGGCGCGTTTCGTCACGGGGTTATTTGGTAAGCGTGATAGCGTTACGGAGATGTTTAGTAAACTCAATTAGCAGACTCTGCAAGAGAGGCGCTCTGCATCGCGGTGTAGCTTGCTGTCCAGATTTCGAGAGGGTGCATTTCTGGATGAGGTATCGAATCTATTGCTTTCCCCTACTTATACCTCCCGAGGAGATCACGAATGTAAAATTGGAGAGATTCGAGCGCGCACGGAGGCTTTCCGGCAGTCGTTCTTCCCGCGAACCATACGCGACTGGAACAGGAAAGGAAGCTAATGACAGTGGCACGTTGGGTGCCTTGTGGAATATAAATGTAGATGTAGATGTAGAATGGTCCTCCAGATCTGTTATACGCACAGTCCACCGTCTCCCTGCACCTTCGTCTGTCTGAAAGGAGCCATGATCACACAAACGCCCAAAAATGGACTTCAATTGTTGTGTGATGAAGTTGGTGTCTGTGAGGGTATTTGTTTTGGTATAGCCCTGCTACCCATCGACCGGTTCCATCTGCTTGACCGTACTCAAACACCAGGTCGACTTGTTCCCTACATGAATAACGCACCATTCTGCCGCTTACAGTACGCTGCGTCAATTGCACAGCCGGCAACGCACAAGGTACACACGGCACGTGGTCAGAGGAACTTTCAGCGCCCTCTAGAGTGGCAACGATACATTTCCGGACATATGTTCATAGAACCTCTTTCCCTCGATTTCCACTCAGGAACCAGTCCCTGCAGTTAGTCAGTTCTTTTCAATGGTTACTCCATATACAAGGACCGTAAGATTGGAACATCAAGACTGAAACGCTCGGATTAAAAAGGGTGTAAGGGACATAGTCTTTCGCCTCCACTGTTCAATCTGTACATCGAAGAATTAATGATGGAGATAAAAGAAAGGTTCAAGAGTGGGATTAAAATTCATGGAGAAAGGATGTCAATGATCGGCCAGCTAATGGCATTGTTACCCTAAGTGAAAGTAAAGAAAAATTAAAGGATGTGTTCAATGTTCAGTCTAATAAGTGCAAATTATGGATTGAGAGTAAATCATAGAAAGACTAAAGTAATGAAAAGCAGAGGAAATCAGAACAGCGAAAAACTTTGGAATTGGGGATCTCGAAGTAGGCACAGTTAAAGAATTCGGCTACATAGGCAGCAAAATAACCCATGATGGGTGGAGCAATGAGGACATGAAAAGCAGACTATCACTGGCAAAAAGGACATTCTTCACCAAGAGAAGTCTTACAGTACCAAATATAGATCTTAATGTGAGGAAAAAATTTATAAGAATGTACTTTTGGAGCCCGGCAGTGTATGGTGGTAGAATATGAACTGTGAAAAAACCAGAACAGAAAAGAAGCGAAGCGTTTGAGATGTGGTGTTTGAGAAGAACGTTGAAAATTAGGTGGTCTGGTAAGGTAAGGAATGAGAAGGTTCTGCGCAGACTCAGAGAGTAAGTGAATGTAATGAAAACACTGATAGGAAGAAGGGACCGTATGATATCTATTAGGTCATCAAGGAATAACTTTCCATAGTACTTGAGGCAGCTCTAGAGCATAAAAACTGTAGAGGAAGACAGAGAATGGAATACTTTCAGTAAATAACCGAAGATGCAGGTTGTAAGTGCTACTCTGAGATGAAAAGGTTAGCACAGGAGAGGAATTTGTGGCTGGCAGCATCAAACCAGACTGAAAACTGGTCTCACACGTCGGCGAATTCGACGTTCCTACACTGTCACATCATTTTCTAATAATTTTTAATGTTAACACAGACTGTGTGAAAATGAAAGAGTGCTGTAAGTGTTTATTGTTCATAATAATTATCTTACAAAATAACAAAGGAAATGAGTAAACTTATTTGAGAATGGACAGAACACAAGTAACTGAGAAATCTTATTTGCGATTAAATTGCCTGTTGGCTTCTGTGTCGAGTTCTTCGGCCGAAGTTTGTTCGAAAATTTTTCTGACGTTTCACCAGCACGAATGGCTGACATTGTCAAAGCTTCATCCTCTATTGCTGGTGCTGGCCTCTAGTCGAACTCTCGCCGGCCACCAGCAATGGAGGGTGAAGCTTAGGTAATCCCTGCCACTCGTGCTGGCGTAATGACAGAAAAATTTTCAGTCGTCGGCCGAAGAACCAGACACGGAAGCCAACAGGCAACCTGTCATCAAGAGGACACGAAAGCATTCACAATTTTGTACTTAATTCTGGGTATTTTCATTTACTTTGTATAAGTACTTACATTGAAATGGAGCAATTTAAACTTACGAATGATGAGCAGAAAACGTATTTACATAATGTGAAACATAATTCGTGGCAATTAAAAAAGTTATAAACAATACAGGCATTCCCTACTTCATACCACGAAGGAACTAACTGAATGAAAATGAAAAACGTTACTTCACAGCTCTAACGATCGCCGATGTTACTGCTTTAGTTTGTTCAAAGTTATTTCTCCCACTCCTCTCATGGCCACGCTTAACAAGTCGCAAAAGTGTTGCACTGCGTATCGCTATGAAACATGTTAACAAAGCCATTGGTTTGATGGCTAAAATCTTAGTCTCGTTTGTACGAAATAGGCTAATTTCTTGAAAACATCGAAAGTAGATATTTTGTTCTTAACATCGATGTTTCTATGTCAATTTTGAAACGTCTGTTTCTAAACTCCCAACATCCATATTTTGCAATTATAGCCGATCAGCGAACATCGGTAGACAGAACTAACGATTCTAGTCTTATTTGGCAGGTGTAACCTTCAAGAAGGAGTCCAAAGCTCCGTAGACGGAGAGGTTGCTAGAAAAGAATCACAGGGTCCAATTTTACAGGGATGGTGCAGGATCTCGCGTGACGTTGTACTGAATCAGTGTCAACGTTGACTTGACAGATTTAACGAAACCACAAAGTCAAAATCTTAAAGGCAACATGAAGGTTTAGAGCACCCAATACGAGTCAGTGCCTGAACCACTGCACCATCCCGTTAAGTGCAATGAAACAAACAAGTCAAGAGCGTTTTTGTTCAGCGAGATTCGTATCAATTTTAATTTTAATAATTAACAGCCTCAGTTACACCGTTTGCCTAGAATTTACCTAGGTGTCAGTCGGGATAACCCAGCCTTCTTCAGAATAACAGTAACTACCGCCTTTCCACAGTGGACATCGTCAAGTTAAAACTAGTAATCCATAAATTATCGTCAGACTTATAAAACGTATCTGGAACTGCCTCGGCCCCACTTCGCGACAGCGATGCGGCCGCCACGAGTGCTGTACTGTTCAAAAATGGTCAAATGTGTGTGAAATCTTATGGGACTTAACTGCTAAAGTCATCAGTCCCTAAGCTTACACACTACTTAACCTGAATTATCCTAAGGACAAACACACACACCCATGCCCGAGGGAGGACTTGAACCTCCGCCGGAACCAGGTGCACAGTACATGACTGCAGCGTCTGAGACCGCTCGGCTAATCCCGCGCGGCTGTGCTGTTCCAGATAAGTTTTATGGATTTGTAGTTTTAGCTTGACGATGTCCACTATGGAAAGACGGTAGTTACTGTTATTCTGAAGAAGGTTGGGTTATCCCGACTGAAACCTAGGTAAATTCTAGGCAAACGGTGCAACAGAGGCTGTTAATTATTAAAATTAAAATTAATGTTTACACAGTTGCTGGCAGAGCTGTGAAATGTTGAAGATATTTAGATTCCTATCACTTGTTTTTGCAACAGAACCTTCAAAAACTTCCTGACAATTGCATCTTCTCGATATGTTCTGATTACGTTCCATACTAGGCATGTTTACGTTATTAGAGATGGTGTAACAGTTCAGTTTAGTAACGATAGTGAAGGAAATCAATCGAGGTGTTGATGAAGAAAGCATCGCAGCATTCGCTTGATGTGACTTAAGGAAACGAGGAAAATACCTCAGTCTGGATGGTCTGATTTAAAACTCGCTCTTCCCGTGAATATGATATTTATTGCGAAAAAGCTGAGATCCCCGTTCAGCCCCCTTGAAGTCAAAGCAAAGATAATTTTTAGAAGGATATTATTACAACCGGACGTAGCTACTACAAGAGAAGGTCTGAGACAAGGACAACGACTAATATTTTGCACATCGCTTGTGTGTCGCCTAAAATGGAGGACTCAAAGATATTTTTTGACTCACTACCCCCATCTCCTCTCATTTATGAGAACACTAGTCCTAAAGTTAATGCAGCACAATCGACTCACAAGTGAGAGTATTGATAGATATCTGAAAAATAAATATTTTTCGTCGTTGTATGTGGGATCTGCGAGCCCGCAGTTTTCCAAGGAATCAAGGAATAAAACTCTTACTTATGTACCATTAAGGTTAAGCCGAGTGACCAAGGCACCTTGCTGGGGAGCAGAAGTCTGGTGTTCGAGTCCCACGTGCTTTTTGCCGCATATTTTTCTCATATGCATTACTCACCTAATCGTTGTTGGTGGGAATATGAAGGAAACAAGTCAAAAACTAACATTAATAAGGAGGGTAAACAAATTTCACAAAGAAATTGGGTTAGTGAACAACTAAAATTTAAATCCTCGTTGTTTGAAAACAGACCCGAGAATGTCTGCTTCGAATTCGTCACAAGGAACCACAGACAGCTGAAGGCACGAAGCTTTCCTTTTAGCGAGGCCCGATATTGCATGTGATCAGACAAAGGAATCTAGGTATGTTACCCTCGTTGCCTGTTCGTCATGAGTATTTTTGAATTTCTAAGAGTGAGGGTTTCCAGCAGCAAAGGTAGGTAAGATAATCGGAAGGAGATCCCCATTTTTAGTCTGTTGCGGATCTCAAACGTACTTTTAGTGGATTGTTATCTTACGGCAGCAAAATAAAATAGTTTTTGTGAAATAATACTATCATCTTCCGTAAGAAATCTGTATCTTGTGCAGTATTTTTGTTTATGCAGTAATACCAGGTGGTTTTCAGTTCCACAGTTGTACTCATAGACGCCGAACAGACGCTTCGACCAGCGCTAAGACAAATATTCGGAGCCTGTCACAGAAGAAGTCAATCGGGAAATGACCTACATGTGTTTTGTTTTGTCCAAGAGTAGACAGACGTAGTATCAATGCACTACCCGAAGCAGGCAGTTCTGTTTCTCGGAGTTCCAGATTAATAGGTGCAGCTATCGTCGAAAGAATTGTGGAGTAGAAGAACGGGATGACCTTCGTTGATGTTGAAAAACTCTACCACAAAGACGAAGTAGAAGGTGATGAATTGTAAGGGGTCGAGAGTCGTGAATCCAAAACTGTTTGTAACGATTCGGAAATGTCCACGTCGCAGTCGAGAACTGCTTCATTAGTTCCGAATGAGAACTGTGAGCCGGTAACTAACGGATCGAGCAAGGAAGCAATACCCCTTGAAGTTAAAATAAAAGGACCATCCAAATTGGAACCAGCTGACACTGCAAAAGAAGGAACAACAACGTCCTTAGAAAGTAAGAAGGATTTAACATTGTTGGCAATAAACATCGTTAAAGGAGGAACAAGATCTGATAAATACCAGTCGATAAATAAATGTACTTTACAACGATATGTTGAACGTAGCCATTATAATTAGAATTCCAAAGCAGTGGGCTACAGGTGCAACGCTTCAGCATACGACCAATACGGGCTTCACGTTTGCTGAATCATTATCCTGAGAAAGGAACTTTAGGTAGGTGTATAAAACTCGTCAGCGGCGTGTAACGTAAGGAGGTATAAAATAACGAAGATCTACATAAATTGGCAACGCTTTTCAACACACAGGCAAGCATCTCCTATAATCCATGCTAATCGTGATTAGCACCAACTAAAAACGATACATGTTTTGAAGGAACACTGGATACTCGTCACTGCACAAAGTGGCAAAACGAACCCTTGTCACAATCTGTAGTACACACAAAAATAAAAATTCGAATATAGTACAATATTTCATCTCTGTATGTGGAAAATTACTGCCTAAAATTTTTCTGACCTTACGTCACCGATAAAATTGGTCCCCGGGTTATGCAAAGGGTCAGTCGTCTAACAGAATCGTTGAAAAATGTTCACGGCATATGCTCCAAATACATGAAATTGACAAACTGAAATACCGAAACACATATTGAGAACGTCTAAAAGCCAAACGTTGTTGATAACAAGTTTTGTCTCATACAGGATTCCTGGGTGTGAAAAAACAATACTGTCACGTTAAAAAAACTTACGTGAATGCAGTCGGGTGACAACCACCGATATTTCGGCAGGTGAACACACCGTCATTTTCAATGCACAAGAGTAACGCGCTAGGAAATTTGAAACCTCGGTGTGGGAGGACATGCAGAAATACAGCATGACGCATATCGCGTTACAACACAACAAAATATGACCGGTATTGCTTACCGACAGGTAAGCAAGTGGTATTAACTCAACCCCTCTGTTGTTTGGCCAAACAGAGAGCAGGATTCCAAACAGAATTTAAGCAAAACATTGCATCAAAGCAAGTGTACAGTTTCTAGTGCTGTGTAAAGCGGAAAAAACGGCAAGTGGAAATTATAAGAAGAAGAACGGTACCATAATGGAACAGAAACGTAATATGTAGAAAATCGTCCACGCAACCTGCCACTGAAAATTCCTTGCAAGGAATAAAGGTGAAATCCGTAGGGCACGAAAATTTTCATTCATTTGTAGTCAGACGGTCTAAAAAGTAAAAATTATCAAAATACCGTTACAAAGAGTTTTTGTGAGGGGGTGAACTGCCAGCTGATGTGATATGTGACAGAAGAGGAAATGGTTCTCGTTATGGAAGATTTAGATCCACTATGCGACAGTGTCTAAAAGGGCTTCGGGAGGATTACAATCAAATAAGGCGGAAGGTATAGATAACATTTCCTCGCAATTCCTATAAATCCCTTGGAAAAGTGGCAACGATTATACAAGTTAAAACGTAGCTTCTATGAGGCAAGATTCGTAAGACTTCTTTTAGAGAGGAAACCTCTCTTTGCTTTCGCTAGTCTGCTTATTATGACATACTTGCTTCGTCTGGCACTATTTTACTTCCAGAAATAGATTTTATTCAATTCATATACTTCGTACTCCCTAATATTGACGTTACGTTTGTCGCTAATCTCATTTATAATATTCCTCAGTACTTTCTCCTTCTTTTGGTGTACTCTCAGTCTACATACTGTGCACATTCAGGTCAGCAGGTCATGTAATTCTTCCTCATTTTCGTAAAGGATAGCATCATTAATGAACATTATCACTGAGCCACTTTCCTTCAAGACGAGTAATGTCACCGGAGAGAGAGAGAGCTGCGCTTGATATAAGAGTGTGGACTCTCTCGAAGGGCTCGTTGATTACTTTTTCTAGGTCAAGTGTGGAACAGAATTCCGACGAATGTCATTGTTACGTGGGAATAGGAGTTTTTGTCTGGTATCGCAGAAGGATGCTGAAAATCAAATCGTATTGCAAGAAATATGGAGATTCTCTACAGAATCCGCAAGAAAGAAATTTTATGGAACACTGGCCAGAGGAAGGGACAGGATGATAGGGTTCAAATGGTTCAAATGGCTCTGAGCACTATGGGGCTTGACATCTATGGTCATCAGTCCCCTAGAACTTAGACCTACTTAAACCTAACTAACCTAAGGACATCACACAACACCCAGTCATCACGAGGCAGAGAAAATCCCTGACCCCACCGGGAATCGAACCCGGGAACCTGGGGGATGATAGGGCAGTTGTTAAGAAATCAAGACATAGCTTCTATGATACTAGAGTGGGCTATAGAAGAAGGGGAAAGACTGGAACACATACAGCGTGAAAAGCAGCTGATTTCACTAGTGGTGTACTAAGGAACAGTGGCATTGCCTCTTCAGTTCAGTCAGATTACGGAAGACCAAGAGCAGTTGTGCTATGTTTATTTAACTGCTCAGAGCTTACCACCTAATGCTGTTTTACAAATATCTGTTCCCAATGAAAGCATTATGCGTAAATTCATTTGAGGAGAAAAGCATACCTTCGACAACGCTGGTAATCACTATCACCTACATTACTGTGATGGCTCACAACCCAGTGCAGACTATCAACGAAAGTAAGAGCATACGATATAGCTTCTCAGATTTGTGAGCAGCTATGTAATACAGCCCAGTATCTTGTCCTGGTCGGCGAGAGTTTACCAGAGGCAAAGGTATCGACAAGAGCGCCCAGGGACGTGTTCAAAATGGTTCAAATGGCTCTGAGCACTATGGGGCTTAACATCTGAGGTAATCAGTCCCCTAGAACTTAGAACTACTTGAACCTAACTAACCTAAGGACATCACACACATCCATTCCCGAGGCAGGATTTGAACCTGCGACCGTAGCGGTCACGCGGTTCCAGACTGAAGCACCTAGAACCGCTCGGCCACAGGGATGTGCTTTCTGTATACATAAATGACCGCTCTGTTAGGGCGAGAAGCAGTCGGCAACTGTCTTTTGATGACACTGTACTGTACAGGACAGTATAGTTTTTAGGTAACTTTAGGAGGATAAAGAATGTCGTGTTCAGAATTTCTATTTAGTGTTATTAACAACAGCTTTTCTAAATGTAAAAAAATATATATATATTAATGCAAATGAGTAGTAAAACTATCGTGTAGTGCTCTACAGTATTAGTGGCGTGCTCTTCGATAGACTTACGTCGATAAAATGTCTAGGCGTACAGTTGCAAGGGACTTGGAACGAGCACATTAAGTCGGTTATAGGGAAGGCGGTTGGTCAACTTCGGTTTTTTGGAATAATTCTAAGAAAGAGCAGCTCATCTTTAAAGGAGACAGCGTACAGAATACCGACCTATTCTTCAGCACTGCTCGAGTAAGTGGGATTACAGGAAGACATGTTGCTGGATTGAAGGAATAAATTACACAAATTTAATGGCTGTCAATTCAGCCAAATATCTAGAAACCACAGTTACCAACAATTTAAATTAGAACGACCACGTAGATAATGTGTGGTAGGTAACTACAGTTTACAGGCAGGACATTTAGAAGATGCAATTGGTCTTCTAAAGACACTGCCTACGCTGCGTTTGTTCGTCCTCAGCTAGTGTACTGCTGTGCTGTATGGGACCCTTACCAGACGGGAGTGACGGAGTTCAAAGAAGGGCAGCTTCTTTTGTATTGTCGCGAAGCAGGGGAGAGAGTGTCACGGATATGACAAGCGAACTGGAACGGCAATCGTCAAAACAAAGACGGTTTACGTTGCGGCGAGGTTTTTTCGAGAAATTTCAATCATCAACATTCTACTCTGAATGTAAAAATATCTTATTGTCACCAGTCTACAAAGGGAGAAATGATCACTATAAAAAATTAGAGAAATCGGAGCTCTTATAGAAACTTTTAAGTATTCATTTTTCCGCTGTGAAACAGTGTAGCTACAGAGGAACAGTCTGAAGGTAGTTCGAAGAACCCGTGCCAGGCTTAAACGAGAATTTTAGAGAAATGATGCAGGTGCAAAAAATGATTCAAATGGCTCTGAGAACTAAGGGACTTAGCTGCTGAGGTCATCAGTACCCTAGAACTTAGAACAACTCAAATCTAACTAACCTAGGACATCACACACATCCATGCCCGAGGCAGGATTCGAACCTGCGACAGTAGCGGTCGCGCGGTTCCAGACTGTAGCACCTAGAACCACTCGGCCACTCCGGCCGGAGATGTAGGTGCAGACGTAAATGAAGACAAGCTGTTAGATTTGATACCGATAGATTCGTTCAGTAGGTAAGTACGACGGAAATGCTAAGTAAAATGAAACTGGAATCCCTTGAGGAAAGAAGAGATCCTTTTTTCCAAATAGTTTTACAAAAGTTTACGGAGTCGTCATTTGTGACAAACAGCAGAAAGACTCCATTGCCATCAGCGTACACCTTGCACAAGAATCTCGATAAGAGAAATCATGGCTCGACAGAGGCATACCAGAGTTACAGATAGTCGTTTTTCTCTCGCTCCATCTGCGAATGGAACAGAAAGGAAATGACTTGGAGTAGTATATATACCTCTATCTACATCTACATCATACTCCGCTAGAGACATGATGGTATATGGCGGAGGGTACTTTTGTAACATTAACTGAGCCTTCCAACCCTGTTCCACTCACGAATAGCGCGTGGGAAGAATGATTGTCGGTGAGCCGCTGTATTAGCTCTAATTTCTCGAATTTTCTCCTCGTGGTCATTACTCGAGACGTATGTGGGAAGAAGTAATATGTTCTCCAACTCTTTCCGGAAAGCACTCCGTCAAAATTTCAATAGTAAATCTCTCTGTGATACACACCGCCGCTATTGTAACGTCTGCCAGTGGAATTTGTTAATCATTTCCGTAACGCTCTCGCGCCGGTTAAACGATGCCGTGACGAAACGTGCCGCTCTTGTTTGGATCTTCTCTGTCTCTTCTATCAGTCCTACCTGGTAGGGATCCCAGATAGATAAACAGTACTCAATAATCGGTCAAACAAGTGCCTTATAAGCCACTTGCTTCGTGGATGAGTTACATTTCCTTTAGTACAAGGTGTCCTCCGGCATACATCGTATGGTGACTTGCGCAGCATGTATGTAGGCGTGGAACATGCGTCCCCACGATAAGCTACTGCTGCACGGACGTTTACCACGGTCCCACCACCCTCCATCACTTCTGCGCTGCGCTGCCTGCAGCCACATGTGCGACCCGCAAACTGGGGTCTGCCTAGCTGTTGTACTCTCGCTCCCCCTGCAACGGCAAATGTCGCCGCCCGGGCGTGCTCCTGAGAGCAGGTTATCAGCGCCGTACCGCAGCAATCTCACGCCCTCTTAACTCCCACGCCGCAAGCGCCACAGTTACTCGGCTGCCTGTGTTGGGAACCTATTTTTTACCATCCTTTAACCCGGGCTTTTTTCTCTGAAACTCTTCTAGCTTCAGTGAGTTAGCAATGCTTTTAAAGCAAGGCTGCATCCAGCACTCTGTTAATCTCAATTTGCCTCACAGAGATATGCAAACGCAAATGGTAACCGTAAGAAATGTCCGCCCCCGGTAGCTGAGTGGTCAGCGCGACAGAATGTCAATCTCGAGGGCCCGGGTTCGATTCCAGACTGGGTCGGAGATTTTCTCCGCTCAGGGAGTGGGTGTTGTGTTGTCCTAATCATCGTCATTTCATCCCCATCGACGCACAAGTCGCCGGAGTGGCGTCAAATCGAAAGACTTGCTCCCGACGACCGGTCTACCCGACGGGAGGCCCTAGTCACACGACATTTTATTTACAGTAAGAGGTTTAGCAGGTATAGTTCGAAACCTCATTTGTCCCCACGTCAGTCGGTTCCAGCGACGAGGTCAGCTGGCTTCTGGGCAGTCTACACTAGTCACTTCCGTGTTGTGCTGTCCAAGCGGGCGCTGTGGTTGCTGGTCCTACCCTCCCATTCGTTTGTCTGACGTGTGTGTGACCCTCCCGCCCCCTATGATTCACTGGTCCGACCGCCACACATTTATGTTCCCATAATTATTTGGTGGCACCTGAAGACCAAGCTTTGCGCTTTGATACCGGTCGTGGATTAAATTAAAAAATTAGTGACAACTGAGGCGGATTTTTGTTCTATAAAGCGGAGAGCTGGTTAAATCTCCGTCTGGCCATCTCAAAACCTGTAATCCAAATGCTTTGACGGTTCATTTGAAAACGCATGGCCTATTCCTTTCCCTAGCAAATAGTTCGAGCCTAAATGATCTCATTGTCCACGCGAAGTTAAGCCGTAATTAGCCCTCCTTCGAAGCCGGGATAGTGACGGTTTGATTAGCCACCTCTTTAGCTAAGGTGATGCTCGAAACGGCATGATAAAGTTCGATGAACACATTTCTATCCTCATAGCAATTGAGGAACAATTGCAGGATCTGATAAATGAAAGGAACAGCCTAATGAGCACACAGTGTGGATTGCGAATAGGCCGAAGAAAGACAAAAGTGATGAAGAGTAGCAGAAATGAGATTATCAGAAAAATTAACAACAAAACTGAGGAAAACACAAGGAATTCTGCAAAACATGCATGTGGCACTTAGCAAGGAGGACATCATTAATAGACTAGCATAGAGAGCATTCTTCACTAAAACAAGAACCCCACCAGAATCACAGGACTGATTTCTTAACAATGTATGTTCGTAGTGCAGCATTAGATGGAAGTGAATCATAGACTGTTGGAAAACCTGAAAAGATGGAGATCGAAGCGTTTACGATATGAGACTATGGAAGGATGTCAAAAAAAATTAGATGGACTGGTAAGATAAGAAAAGAGGAGATTCTCCAAATTTACTATGTAGTAACCACAAAAAGAACAGACAGAAATATGGGACACGTGTTAAGACATCAGGAAGCAAGTCAAACCTCTGATTTTTTATGTGGAAAATCGTAAAGCTTTTTAAAGAGAACGAACGTTACTAACATTCTACATCTTTATTCTTCATATCTACATCTTTGCAGCCCTCTGCCGCCAGAGCGCTCCTAATTGTAGTGTGTAGCGTCTCGGTGTCTAACTTAGCTATGTCGATGCGTGGAAACAGCGTGCTGTAATCCACTTTCGAATTCGAAGAGTTTGTCCACACATGGTCATGCACGAAGGCTGCGACATCTGCAACAATCCGAATCTTTGGATTCACTGTCCTCGATCATCCTCCATACAGTCAAGACCTGGTCCCATCCGATTTGAATCTGTTTCTGAAACTTAAGAACACCTTCGAGGACTTGATATATATTACAAAATTTGATGCAGAGCCCATTAGTAATTGTAACGATTCCGCTCTGTCATTCAATGTCCGTCTGCGGCGGTGGGCCGAACGTACAAATTATATCGATTATACTGACCCATTTTTGGTAAATAACTGATCTCGTGTAAGATTTATAGAAAAATATTTCGAATCGTTTCAGGCGAAGAAGTTAACCGTCCGCTGTCTGACCGAGTGCCACCTTAGGTGTAATGGCTGGGCGGGCCGCGTGGTCAAGTGGTATAATGAGGCCTTTCGATCCAAGACGGTACGTAAGAAACAATTGTACTTGTACGGTGACACAAATATTGGCAAATCGACACTAATCGAAAAGATACTATCTAGAAAGCAACACGTGTATTTGCCCTTTTGTTCCGAATTCGGATTTGGTGTATATAATCCACGTGTGCATAATGTCATACTGTTTGAAGAATTTGAATGGTTACGTTGGCGGCCATATGCTGCTGTATTGAAACGTATTGTTGAGGGTCGTCCTGTAACAATTAACGTAAAGAACAAACCAGGAATGACCGTTAAACATACAGGTTTGGTCATATTCGTGTCAAATGAATATACAATTGGTGATGAAGCTATGATTTCACGATTGAATGTTATTCATGCAGACTGTCATATTGTGCATTGTTGCAATGTTAAGGATGAGATGGTGTCGGACGCGTCAGATGGTGAGGCCGAGGAAGAGGTTATCTGCATATCGTCGGAGGATGATGATGAAGACGGTGCGCCGTGCACGTCCGAGGCGTTGGATACGCCGTCGGATACTTCTGACTAGGCCGTACTTTGGTCGCATGTGCAAATGGCGTACGGAATATACGCAATCAGAGGTGAGATTATGGTGTCAACAAAGTCAAACATCCTACAGTGACAGCATCGACAAACGGGTCTCTTGTTAGGAGGAATGTGTCGTCGCCAAGGTGACTATGTTGAGAAATACTCATAAATTTGTAGACATGAAGAATAAGGATCTAGAATGTTAGTAAGTTAGTTTTATGTAAATAGCTTTAAGAGTTTTCACACAAAAGATTCGGGGCATTACATTTCAGCACCCCCTTCTAATAAATGCGCACGTCGACTGCAAATTCTACACTGACTTGAAGAGGTTCGCACAGGAGAAGAAAATTTGTAACGGGTTTCACGAAACTAGTCAGTAGACAGATGATCCTCCCCTCCCCCCCCCCCCCCTTCCCCCTACCCACTCCAAAAAAAAAAGTCAAGTCCTCTTCACAGTGTCTCGTGGAGTGACAGTATGTATCATTGTTAATTCCGTCGACATCACCATAGTATGGGGACGTTAAGCTCGGCGATTACATGGTGCTATCCAAGACGACTAGGCAATGAATGCACGTCAGGTTTCGCTGTCTCCCATCATACAATACGGCATCATACAAACGTCCATTACAGTCACCTATTATCGACAGATACACTCTCACTTACGACATGGAAAGTGAAATTTCTGTAAGCAGGAAGAAGGTGATTTTCGTTTAGGCGGCTGATCTCGCAGCCGACAACGCCATACGAATGTCGTTTTTATATGACTGGCCATCTCAGCGACGTAAAGGGCACTATAGATGGCACACAAGTTTGAACTGGACAAGGAAGGAGGGAGAAATTGCTACATTCTTTTCAAAGAAACAATTAAAACATGGTTGCCTTCATCAGGCTTGTTGCTTATTACGGTATCACTAATGTTCACGGCTACAGTTAGGCAGAGTTGAGACGTATGGCAGAAGGTGATTTGTTACGACACAAACAACTGGTAAGACTCCAGATGGTGAAAATGAAACAAAGATGTCTTGCTAGTATAATTTATTGCAGATCGGATTGATCGACGGACAAGTACTGCACGGCACGCGGAAAGTATGTTTAATACTATCGCTAAGAATGTGTGGCATGTGAGCAATCGCTGGCATGAGCTCCATATTGGAAACCTCCACAAAGTATAATTGCCTTTTTATATGTTTGACGTGATTAATTAGTGTTGGCCAAATGAAATAAATGTGAAACAATAATCTGTGAAGGGCTTCGGCATTGGATAAACAATTTCGGTCAAACGCGTGTTGGCGCGCTTACTCTGTCAGATGTCGCTCACTCTATGATCAGTGCTTTGACCGATGAACCACATCGCTATAAGTATTACTATTTACAGAATGAATTTTTCACTCCGCAACGGAGTTTCCGTTGATATGAAACTTCTTGGCAGATTAAACTTGTGTGCCGGACCGAGACTCGAAACTCAGGTCTTTTGCCATTCGCCGGCTATTGCTCTACCACCTGAGCTACTCAAGCATGTCTAACGAGCCGACCTCACAAAATTCATCCTGGAAACATCCTCCAGACGGTAGCTAAGCCATATCTCCACAATATTCTTTCTTACAGGTGTGCTAGTCCCTCAAGTTTCACAGTACCTCTGTGAAATTTGGAAGGTAGTAGATGAGGCACTGGCTGAAGTAAAAATGTGAGGATGGGTCCCGCTGAACCGTGCTTGGGTAGCTCAGTGGGTGGAATACGGCTTTAGCAACCGAACAGAGCGGACGTGCAGCTTGCTTCCACCTGCAGCGCGGGCACGGTTACCTTGTTTACTTCCTTCTGACAGTGTTGATTTTCGGTATTGATTCGCCATCACCTTCTCGCTCAACGGCGTCAAGTCAAACACTGAGATTCACTTTTACAGATGACTTTTGCTAGACCAAAAGCACTTGATGTCGAGCGTTTTTTAAAGGAAGAGGCCTATATCTCGGCTGCCCACGTCGTCGGCATCCATTTCTCGATCATAAGTAAGACGGTTTGTTTGAAACTTATTAACGACGTTTAATGTGACAGGGTTCTACGAGACATGAAGCAAGCACTAAGCTTCTGCCAACCAGATGTAAATGTTTGCAAGGTCGATGTTGCTCATGCCCGACTGAGACTGCAGACCACACGCATTCGACCTAACCTTCGATCTTGTGGCGGCAGACGTAGTGATGGTGCTGCCCCCCTTCCCCCCCCCCCTTATGGTACAGTACATGAACACGTGGCAGAAATGTGTACACAAATTAAGACGTATCGGGTCCTCAGCGGAGTACACCAGGTGCGCATTGAACTCCGACGGCATGTACCGACGTACCTTCAAATAGGAGGCTGCGAGGCATAGTTATCTATGACGGCCAGCCTAAATGTGTTCCGGATGCAGCGACGGAGGTCACTTACGTTCCGAGTGCATCCAACGTCCGATGATGATGATGATGTTTGGTTTGTAGGGCGCTCAACTGCGCGGTTATCAGCGCCCGTACAAATTTCCAACCTTTACGCAGTCCAATCTCGCCACGCGCATGAATGATGGTGAAATAATGAGGACAACACAAACACCCGAGGTAGGTGAAATTCCCTGACCCCGCCTGGAATCGAACACGGGACCCCGTGCTCGGGAAGCGAGAACGCAACCGCGAGACAACGAGCTGCGGACCCAACGTCCGATCACACGTGTTCCACCGCAGGACGTGGCACCTGCTCCGACGCCGACAACCCTGCCAGTAGCTTACGCGTCGGGGCTCACGACGTCTCCTTCTATCCAGACGCAAAAAACAGAGGTTTCAATAGTGGTAACACGCTCCGCAGACTGACTTTGGGCCGATCAGTCAAGGTGGCCATTGGCCGAACTCCGTCCTACGCCATCGATATCACCGGACAGCCGGCCGGTGTGGCCGAGCGGTTCTAGGCGCTTCAGTCTGGAACTGCAAGACCGCTACTGCTGCAGATTCGAATCCTGCCTGGGGCATAGATGTGTGTGATGTCCTTAGCTCAGTTAAGTTTAAGTATTTCTAAGTTCTAGGGGACTGATGATCTCAGATGTTAAGTCCCATAGTGCTCAGAGCCATTTGAACCATTTGAACCACCACCGGACACAGCAGGTACCGTCACCAGCAGGCTGACAATCGATGCATTTATCGTAACAACAAAACCCTTTGTGCCGGCGAGGCGTGAGTTACCGCCACCGTCAGACACGAAAGGTCGCACGCGAAAGCAGTATTATCTGAAACGCCGAAAACAACTCCGAAGGGCCGCGTCGGAACACGCCAGTTCGCACTCGCAGGACGAAGAAGAACTGATCCTGCAGGACGCTGCCCATGAGCGTGACATCATTGTTGTCTCGGACTACACCCGCCCGTCTGCCAGTCCTCCTCGGCAAACAGTGATCAACAGGAAGGCTCCAACGCAGGCCGTAGAGCCGCTGGTTCCCCGCCAGCAACCACTACGACCTTACGGAATACGATCTACTTCCGCGCCGACATCGTGGGCCGAGGAGATTGAGCAGGGCCCCGAACCGGGGCCCGCTGGGATCTGAACACAACCGGGAGGGTCGAGTTCGGTGTGACGTCAGTCTTCCGCTTCGCTGCACGCTGCACTATCACCATGAATAAGCCTTACGAACCACCGCACCGCCTGGCTTACCACCTGGCCACGATGAATATGATTAGCTCTCCTGCCAAAATCCAACTTTTGAGAGAAACAGTACGAGCCATAGGACTTTGCATTCTTGCAAGAAGTACGATTGACTGCACAACGTACGTGACGCCTGGTTTTAGTGTGTGATTGTATCAAAGTCACTGATATCACCTATCTCCTCTCCGCACGAGGATTATCGGTCACGGCGCCTGACCCCAGATCATTCATATATATGCACCGTCGGGCACCAACAAAGGTCGCAACCAGGCCAGGTTCTACTGCACTGGCATTGCCCCATTTTTCAATAACGGTTCCACCATTGCGTCTTCGCTTGCGTCCTCCATTCGAAGGACCAAACCCAGCACTACAGGCCTTGTCCGGAATTGGGTGCGATGAGTCAGGATCTTCGCTTATACGGCGACGGGTCTGGACACGCGCATCTTACCAGTGAGTCAGCAAGTCGACTGGATTGCATATAAGTGTCACAAGGTCTTACACAGGGAATGGTGGCCGCCGAACAATGGCCTCTGGCATATTCTGACCGCAGTGGCTACATCTGCACTATGCATCTCCACCCTCAACAAGTCTGGAACAAAATGGTTCAAATGGCTCTGAGCACTATGGGACTTAACTACTGAGCTCTGAACTTACAACTACTCAAACCTAACTAACCTAAGGACATCACACACATCCATGCCCGAGGCAGGATTCGAGCCTGCGACCGTAGCGGTCGCGCGGCTCCGGACTGAGCGCTTAGAACCGCGAGACCACCGCGGCCGGCTGTCTGGAACAGTAACAGCCTTTGGGAAGTGAATGTAACAAACCTCCAGGACCCGGATTGCCGTCAGCAAGTGGGTCAACTTGTGAACGACGTCACTCCTGATACCACTCGACTTCGTCCTGGTGGCTCCTCCGCACCGAAGCAGCACACCACTTATGCAGTTTGGCCAGGACACAGCTGCATGGCACTGGCAGTCTCTAGTCGTTCATTATGCGGCAATCAGGGATATGTGGCACTCAGGGATCTTGACGCTCTACCCACATCGCCGGACAGACAACGAGAGCGACAGCCAGTCAAGGTTCACGTATTGTTGTTGATGAAGCGCCGCTTGAAAGGCGCCATAGTCTACTCGCAACGACACGACCAATCAGCTGCAGAGGTCCCCACCATGCACCACATTGTCGCGGACATTCGCCGACACCGCCGACACCGCCGACAAATAATCACACGCCTTGCGACCCAAGAAGGTCTCTTCTGTCCCAACCAAGGTAATCGTTTTGAAAGCCATGGAGCATGATTTTCGTCATCTTTACGAGGAAATAGCGGTAAACGTAGAGGCCAATGCATCAGGTGACCCGCTCTATCGACAGGGCGACAGCGATGGTATTAATGGAAGAAATTTTATCTGAGAAGGTGGGGGACCCCTTGGACAAAGTTGCGATCAGTATGCCCCCAGGCACCCCTCATGGTAATGTAGATGTGCGTCAGTGAAAAAGACCAATAAAAAGGTTTTAGCATGTGGACGTAATGTGTTGTTTCAGTCTCTTCTGTACCTCAGGTCCATCACCGTTCCCTTTGGATCCCTACGTAATTCGGTGCTCTCAGATACACACGATCGAACAGCGGAGGAGTGGTACTCAAGCGTCAACTTTAGGTTGCAATATCTCCGGATGTAAATTAACATTTTACAATGCAACAAACGGCACTGGTTACGTGTTTGTTTATATGTTCAGATGTGCTAACAAAACTAACGGGTTTCCATTTTAAAAAAGGTAGGTTTGTGTTAAAAAACATACTTCCGTGCATTTTTTTATGGTTTGTAGTAACCAATTACACTAGCCCCTCTCCTCACGTTCGGTCTGTGGAATCGATTCGTCAGTATTTGATGTGGTTTACGAAATATATCCAGCGGTAACGTTAGGTGACTCACCCTGTGTACGAACCTCTCATTACAGATGTTCAATATTTCCTTCATCAGCGACACGAACAATATCACATCGATACTCAAATTCCTCCCATACTCGGGCAAGCATGTCCTTCGTCACTGATGTTATGGCAGTACGGATTCGGTTCTTCAACTCTTCCTGGTTCTGTGGGAGTGGTGGTACATAAACGTTGTCTTTAACGAAATCACACAGGAAAAGTCAGAGCGTGTCAAATGTGGTGACCTTGGAGCCCAGCTGAGACGCACTCAGTGGCCAGCTCCTTAATGACCAATCCAACGGCTCGGTAGAATTTCATTGTGTACTCACGCCGTTGGCGATTCAACTGAGGTAGTGTCCCGTCTTATTCAAAAATGAAGCTGTCGTCGTGTAACCTCGGGCACAACCAGTTATGTAACATAGCGAGGTACTGCTGAACGTTACCTGTGTTTCCATCAAAGAAGAATGGGCACTAGACAGATGATCGGGATATAGCACAAAACACATTGACTTAGGACGAATCTCGCACATGTTAAATGGCTGCATGTGGGTTCTGTAGGCCCAGAATACGAACATTATGTTTGTTTACCTGACCACTAACATGGAAAGTCACTTCATCACTGAAAACGATGCATTGTGCGAAAGTGTTATCAGTGTCAATGGCATCAAGAATCTCGTTACAAAATGTCACACGTGTGCGTTTCTCATCAGGACGCAGAGTTTGTAATAGCTGTAACTTCTACGGCTTCACAACCAACCGACGTCTCAAAACACGCCAGACTGTTGTTTCAGGCAGTTGTAACTCCCGACTGGCACGACGAGTTGATTTTGAATGACTACGTTGGAAAGCAGATTGAATTCGTGCAACATTTTCTTCAGGAACACGAGGGCGGTTTTCTTTAGATACACATCTTGTATCTAGAAACTGTCGATACCATCTTCCAACGTTCCATCCATTCGGAGGATCAATTTGGTACCTCAACCTGAAACGTCTTTGCACTGTAATCATGGAATTGCACTTCGCAAACTCGATAACACAAAATTATTTCTGCTGCAGACTAGCCACTTAAAACATATGACGGTTACCAAGCAAAACAGAAGACAACTGACATCTAGCGGCTATTAAGATAAACTCGACTATGTATTCGTTTCTCCAACAGCCGCGCCGAGGCGCAGCGATCGATAGTTTGGACAAAATAATACTTTGTTATACAAATATTCTTTTTGAAACACCCTTTATATTTAGGACATATATTTAGAACACGGTATAGTATGTGCGTAGTATTTGACGAAACACGGCAGGAGGTCCATCTGTTGCAGTCAACGACAGTATATTTTAAGATCATTCTTGTCCAACCATAAATACCGTTGAATGAAAAAGTAGCAGTACTTAGCTTATAAGATTTCCGTCTTTAAGAAAAGCAAATGAGTTTACGCTAGCGTGAAAGATTTGATGCGCCATCACGTCACATAAGGCTTCGCATGTTAATTGTTAGGTTGTAAAACAGCCGAATTGTTTTCCGGTGTGCGTCTGTCAGTGATATTCACTTCTGGTTTTTTCCCCTTGGACAATCAGCTCGTACCTTACGTTCCACTTTTTTGTGAGCGTCAATGTATTATCGTTTCAGATTCGCTCGAAAAACTGAAAACAGGTACGCAGGTTCGGATAACACCCGCAGACAATAGGAAAGCGGTTGACCGTCTGCATGCTTCGCATGCTAATTGTTAGGTTGTAAAACAGCCGAATTGTTTTCCGGTGTGCGTCTGTCAGTGATATTCACTTCTGGTTTTTTCCCCTTGGGCGATCAGCTCGTGCCTTACGTTCCACTTTTTTGTGAGCGTCAATGTATTACCGTTTCAGATTCGCTCGAAGAACTGAAAACAGGTACGCAGGTTCGGATAACACCCGCAGACAATAGGAAAGCGGTTGACCGTCTGCAAATCGATATAGGCACAATACTGCGATGAAGAAATAAATAACGAATACCCTTCTCAATGTGCAAAGTCCCAAATTCTCTCGTTCATTTCAGCAAAGAACGGGCAGGAGAAGGAGGGAGGGGGCTGTAAGGGATTCAACTAAAAGAGAATAAATCACCAAATTTCTAGGACGCAAATGCAACACAGATGTAAAATAGTACACAAGGAACATATGTTTCTTTATTAAATATCTACTAACTTGATTTTGATGTTCTTTTTTATATATCTATTAACTTACTGAGGAGTGTTAAGTTCCATTTTCACCTTGCTCCTTATGAAAGCAACAATACCAGACTCTTGAGCAATTATTAGAATCACTCCGCTGCAGTCAACGACTGTTTTTTCTAACAAAGGTCATTTTGTCAATTATGTTTCATAAGTAAGAAAATATGAGGTCGGCCATAGTTATATCGAACTCTGGCATTAAATCAAGGAGTTCCTCCATCAAACTGAACACTGCGCCAACACCTCTCACAAATAAAGCAATCTGACTAACATCCGTTACATCCATGCGTTCATCCAAAGACAAGAAATAAATAAATAAATAAAAAATAAATAAAATAAAATAAAAAAATAACGTTTAGTCTCATCTTTCAGTTGCGTTTAACGTCGTTTCCCGTTTCTTCTATGCGCGTGTAAACTTCGCCGTGCAACAGGAACTGTTTCCTAAACTGGAAGAGTCTCTGGACACAAAATTGTAGCGTAGCGAAAAAACACTAAGAAATTCTTCATCGCTGAAGTTACGTACTCTTATGGCTGTTTTAAGAGTTATATCAGCATTTGCCCACTCTTACCGTAGTCGACCTTAGTGACTGATCAAGGCGAGGCTTACTCACCATCAAGAGTATTTCATTCCAAAGACCATAAATTAAAATGAAAATACGCACAATGACTAAAAAAGCAATAACCGGAGGACAACATTCTCGTTAAATTATAGCTTACAATAAAAATTAAAAATCTTAAAAACCTCTAAAAACTATTTAGAAGATTAAAAAATATAATAAATAGAAAAAGAATGTTAAAAACAAAGGCTCTTCTGGTAGAGCAATTGCAACAAATGTTGGTGTAGCCCAATCTACAATGATGTATACCCTGCAGCAGATCAAGCAAATGGGTGCCAGTGCAAGTGTTTCTCGATATGGAATTTCCCGAGTAACTTCACACTGGCAAGATCAGTTCATATGCGTACAGAGTAAACGAGGACTCGTACTGCATCTGAAATTCGCAAGTAAGTAAATAGAAGGCGGGCTGCTCCAATCTCTGTCTCGAACGTGCAATGCCGTCTTCGTGAAAAAGGTTTAAAGCGCACAGCAACATAAGACCTGGAGTGTGCAGCAATGTCTAAGGTGTTATTTACAGACGAATCTTCGTTCGAAGTATTTGGAAACCATCGTCGAATATTTGTTCGTCGACATGAGGAGAACATATGAAGAGTCAGTGTGTGACGCCAGCGGTGAAGCATGGCGGAAGGTCGATCGTGGTACGGGGATTTTTCGGCTTAATAAAGTGGGTGATCTAGTGAGAATTGATGAAACATTAAATAGGATGGATATCACAGGATAGTGATCAACAAGGCAGTTCCATCTGACACTACACTTATTGTTCTGCAGCAGGACAATGATCCCAAACATGCTTTTAAATTGTGCAGTGGATATGTCAGAAGAAAAGAGAAATGTGGGGGACTGAAAGAATATGATCTCGCCAAGTTAGTCACCTTTGACGAGATAAACCTGACAGGGAGAAAGAAAAGTGAGGTCATCTAATGTTGAAAATCTATGGAATAATTTACAGACATATTGGACTGCAATATCTGCAAGAGCATTCTAAAATCTTATCTACAGAACGCCTAGAGTTTGTGCAGCCCTTCTGAGGTGAAAGGGTGGATACTTTGAAGAGCCTAACTTTAAACCGTATGCATTGTACTTATTGACAGAGAGAAAATATACTTACTTTGTTGGTTTATGTAGTTTTCATGACGTGTTTGTGCATTAAAATTAAGTACATAGCTTTTCTCAAGGGTGATCGAAAATTTCTGACCGCTTGTGTACTATCGACAGTTACACTCTCACTTACCACGAGGAAAGGGATCTTTCTACACCGGGCGAAATGACGCAGTGGCTAGCACCCGTGTCCGTCCATTCTGATTTAGGGTTTTCGTGATTTCCCTAATTCGATTCAGGCAAATGCCGGGATGGTTCCTTTGAAAAGGCACGCCGCGCGGGGAAGCCGTGAGGTATAGTGCGTCTTGTCATGGTTCGCGCGGCTCCCCCCGTCGGAGGTTCGAGTCCTCCCTCGGGCACGGGTGTGTCTGTTGTCCTTAGCGTAAGTTAGTTTAAGTTAGATTAAGTAGTGCATAAGCCGAGGGACCGATGACCACAGCAGTTTGGTCCTATAGTCCTTACCATAAATTTCCAATTTGAAAAGGCACGACCGACTTCCTTCTCTAACCCGATGGGACCGATGACCTCGCTGTTTGATCCCCTCCCCCAAATCAACCAGCCAATCTTTGTCTGCCGTATCTTCCTTCGTCGCCGGCGTTGTTGTTACCGTGAGACACCGTTATACCAAGTGGAAAGGCGCGTCGATCTTAGAGCATGAAATATGGTAACCGTAAGTCATTGACAACACACAACGGTCACGGTAGCACCTGATTCCAGAATAGCTGCAGTAGTTAGGATCAACGAACTACCCCCTCTTGACCAGGTCCCCAAAACTTAACTCGTAACGAGATCCCTTCGAAGCAAATTGTCATAACGACGTCTATAAAGGCTTCGTACAACGATAAGAAACCTTACAGTTAATGGAATAACAACAGATACGACCAAGCTGTCTTGTTTCTTCTGTTTTATTTAACGTAACTTTGTTCACAGTTTTATTTCCCATTCACCACTCATTCACACTCTGATGTGGAGTATATGCGAGTGCCTGAACCAACTAGGCGCTTCAGTCTGGAACCGCGTGACCACTACGGTCGCAGGTTCGAATCCTGCCTCGGGCATGGATGTGTGTGATAGGTTAGTTAGGTTTAAGTAGTTCTAAGTTCTAGGGGACTGATGACCACAGATGTTAAGTCCCATAGTGCTCAAAGCCATTTTTTGAACCTAACTCCCAAGTTCCATCGAAACCCTTTGATGAACAGTTTTGGTTGCTCGACACCAACAGTCAATGAAAATGATACTGTATTTTGTAATTGACTCTTCTAGTTTAGCCACCGCCTCCACGATTGTTTGTTAAGCGTAAGACAATTACACACTTTTCTCTCCGATCCGCAATTATTAAGAGTTCGCGTGAAAGTTAACGTTTTTCTCCTTTTCAGAAGCTGGAGCCCTCTCTCCGCGATATAATTAAAAAAAAACGGTCTCAATACCGCGTCCCTCGTGAGATGCGTAAAGATTTATCCCGGAATTGACCGCCGTAGAGGTGTACTCAATGTAATGACCACACTTCGCTATCCACGATTTCGTGTAACTAAATGTCCTTTTGTTACTTTGATTGTATACCGTAGTTATTTAAAACTCGCCCCTATATTTTTTCACTACGCACAATTAACACTTCTTTACTTGTTTATTTCTAAGGGTAAACGAAAAAAATGACGCCATATCATCGGCTTCGTCGATATAAAGCAAAACACCTCAATATGCCCAATTTTACCTCTTCTTATAGGATCGCCTACCTTACTCATTAATTTACTACATATTATCTTCAATAAAACTAAACAGCTATCGCCGTTATATTTTAATTGTATTCAAAAGCATGTTATTATTATTATCACCGACCAAATCTTAACAAATCTCGCGGCGTGCGTTTTTAACGATAGCTTTACACTCGCCCAGCCTTTATTCATGCAATATTATATATAAATATACAGACAGGACCGTAAGATCGATCTCTCTACCGTAACCAATAGAGGCAAATACGCTATTCAAGTTCCGTTACATCTATCTTGACTCGTATTGTTACATTTGTACAACGAGGGAGCAGATCATTTGCGATTAGGTGACTGATCTTTCATCCAACAATGGCGTAAGAATGCCGCTTCTTTACAACTGAACATCTCGTCGACTAATAGGTCGCTATAGATGGCACGGAAGCGTGAACTGGATAAGGACGGAGGAAGAAAGTGCTACTTACTTTACGAATAAACAGTCACTGCCAGGTACTTAAATGTGATTTGCAGAGCATTCATGTAGATTTAGTACGTAGATGTACATGTATTACTTGCATGCCTTCATCAGGGTTGTTGCTTATTGCGGCATCTGCAATGTTCATGCCTATAGTTGGCAGAGTTGAGACGTATAGCAGACGGCGATTATCTGCGACACAAGCAATTAATAAGACTCCAGATGGTGAGAATGGAACAAAGGTATCCAGGTATCCAGGTAGTACAATCCCATTTATGGAGGTATGTAAATAATGTGATCAAAAGTATCCCGTCACCTGACTGAAAATGGCTTACAAGTTCGTGGCGCCCTCCATCGGTAATGCTGGAATTCAGTATAGTGTTGGCCCAACCTTAGACTTGATGACAGCTTCCACTCTCGCAGGCATACATTCAGTCAGATGCTGGAAAGTTTCTTGGGGAATGGCAGCCCATTCTTCACGGAGTGCTGCGCTGAGGAGAGGTATCGATGTCGGTCGGTGAAGGCCTGGCACGAAGTCTGCGTTCCAAAACATCCCAAAGGCGTTCTGTAGGAATCAGGTCAGGACTCTGCGCAGGCCAGTCCATTACAGGGATGCTGTTGTCGTGTAGCCACTCAGCCACATTCCGTGCATTATGAACAGGTGCTCGATCGTGTTGAAAGATGCAGTCGCCATCAACGAAATGCTCTTCAACAGTGGGAAGCAAGAAGGTGCTTAAAACATCAATGTAGGCTGTGCTGTGATAGTGACACGCAAAACACCAAGGGGTGCACGCCCCCTCCATGAAAAACACGACCACATCATGACACCTCCGCCTCCGAATTGTACTGTTGGCACTACATACGCTAGGAGATGACGTTCACCGGGCATTCGCCATACCCACACCTTGCCATCGGATCGCCACATTGTGTACCGTGATTCGCCACTCGACAAAACGTTTTTCACTATTCAATCGTCCATTGTTTACGCTCTTTACACCAAGCGCGGCGTCGTTTGGCATTTACCGGCGTGATGTGTGGCTTAAGAGCAGCTGCTCGACTATGAAATCCACGTCTGGATAGATGTCTGCCTCTTACACATTACGACCCTCTTCAACTGTCGACGATCGCTGTCAGTCAACAGATGAGGTCGGCCTGTGCGCTTTTGTGTTGTACGTGTCCCTTCACTATCACTTCGGAAACATTGGACCTAGGGATGTTTAGGAGTGTGGAAATCTCGCGTACAAACGTATTACACAAGTGATACCCAACCACCTGACAACGTTGGAAGTCCGTGAGTTCCATGGAGCGCCCCATTCTGCTCTCTCACGATGTATAATAAGTACTGAGGTTTCTCATACGGAATACCTGGCAGTAGGTGGCGGCACAATGCACGTAATATTAGTAATATACACCATGTGGTGGTGTTTTTCATACTAACCGACATACTGATGTGACTGACATGTAAGCTAAAACTACCATGAACTTTGCTACTGGAAATCTCCACAAAGTGTAACCTTTTTCTATATGTTTAACGTGATTAATTATTAGTGACTACATGAAATAAATTTGCAACAATGATCCACTAAAGCTTTCGGCACTGAACGAACGATTTTGGTCAAAGGCGTCTTGTTGCACTTACTCTGTCCGCAGTCGCTCACTCTGTGATCAGAGCTCCGACAGGTGGACCACGTCAGTATATGTATTACTATTGATGTTAGAAACAAAGTGTTTTCGACAGTATTTGCTTCTTGTGACAAGTACTTACTGTAAGAAATTGTTTAGTTTTCGTTTTTTGTATGTTTTAATGTGCAATAATAGATAACAAAGAGGCTCGTACAAAGTTGAGTATATAAAACGTCTGTTGGAGTGTAAAGCGCCGGTGGAAAGGCAGCAGCGGCTAGGTGGCCATTGGGTAAATGCGCGTGACGTCAATGAGAAGTCTTGCGCTCGGTAGTCCGGCAGCAGCCCCAACGTGTCCGTATCAGCGCAGACCAGTAGAAAAATAGATAAGGTAAAAGATATAATGATTTATAAGACTCCTATTATAAAAATATACAATTTCTGATAAGGAGGACAAAATGAAAACTAGATTCCGGCCAGGTGGGTTATAAAATGGTTCTTGTGCTAGGTATAGAAGGGGGAGGCGATATAGAAGCTATCCTGATTTTACCCTCACCGAAGCTCTCATAATGCACGAAGGAAAATTTGATCTTATTGTGATCATGCAACAGAAATATAAGAATACATCATTTATTTTTATCCACGAAAATCTATGTTTTCGTTTCATTAATGCATTAAGAACTTAATAGCATTGTAACACGTAAGATCTGGTTCTCTTTTAAAAATTCCCTTCTACTGTTTTATTGCGAAAGTCTCGCTCATCTGACTGAATCATATACGCTGGGCAACATAACCTAAATTGTATGGTCGTGCTCTCAATTAAAAAGAAATGGCGCACCTGTTCCGTGAAAAATCAGCTTAAGTTTGGAAATCTATACACATATGTATAAGCACTGAAAGTGAAGATATTTGCTGACGATTAGCGAAAGAATGGACTTGATTCCTAGCAACAGCCACCAACTTTCAGCTCTCAACAAATTCTGAAAAAATAAAAAAAACGTCAGTCACACAGAGCAGCGGACATTCTATCACACAGTACCATGTGGATGGAGAAGTTACGGGTATGCACTCAAAACATACATGGGTTTAATGGTAGAAATTACTACAGTCTCACACCCACTCGTTCATAAAAAAAGCAATGGAAATAGCTTATCATAAGAATGAAAAAAGTAATTTAATAGATATACTTAAAAATAATATTTAAAAAGTTAATAAGTGTAATAAAGGAAAAGAAAGTTAAAAACACGCGGAAAAATAATGCCCTCAACACCTGAGTCCCTCCATCCGTACTCCAGACTCACCCTCTACAGCTCCCATGAATCCCCAATCAACTCTACTTTGTAAGCAAGCAAGGCCATGTGCAGTGTGCAACAGGAGACGGTATATGTAATGAAATTTTGCGCCATTCGTATACTACACTGTGCCATAAGTAAGTAAAGTCGTATGGCACTATTGGTTGGAAGGCCCCAAGACGCAGGCTCATCGACCTAGTAGGAAAGGACTTTCTGCCGCTACGCTTTGTGCTTCTGTAATATGTGTATTTGTTGAGAGTGTAGTGAGTGTAGTGGATGCGTGTATAGTGTGGTGTTCTGTTTCTGTTGTATCATGACGATGAGAGAAGGGAGAGGGTGATAACGGCCGCCGACACATAGCCTACTCCTCTCGAGTAGCACTAACGGGACCAAAGGGTTTAATGACCCCATCCGATGGACGGATCACCATCAAAAAGAGAGGTCTGGAATCTAATCCACGACACTGGCGCGAAGTCTACCATTCAGGAATCTTCTGCCACCATCGCTCCCCTCCTCGCCGGCCAAATACTTGGCCCTGAAAGTCTCATTCTCATTCGCCACAAGGATTCTAACCGGCTTACGTCGAGTCGTGCGCCATCACACAAGTCGTACGTTAGTCACTTGTTACGGAGGCAGATACTGTGCTGTGACAGAACGTGATGAAGAACTACCTACGTAGCACTACATACCAAATATGCACTTTTTGTGCATGTGGAAGGGATTTGTGCAGTCGATGTGGATTTTCTGTAGCACAAATGCGTTAAATTTCTGCGTTAATGCACTTCTCAGAGTGGAATCATAACACATCAGATCAAAAATAATCATCGACTTTTTCCCCATCAGACGTTACAGATTACGTCAAGTCACTGACAAGAATTGCACTTTCTTACTACCTATAGGTAACAATTCATAAACGGCACAAATCCTGTACGGGTGCGCCTTTAAACATTTGAGCAGTGCTGTGTGGACGTTACCAACGGGGAGGCCGTACTGGACAAGCAGGCACAGTAGTGGAATTCGACGAATATGCAACTTGCTGCACGTAGATCAATGTTACGATATTAGCGCTACCGGGCGAACACGTTTGGCTGCATCTGACACATTCCCCGTTTTCCGAAACTTTTACACAGCTGCTTGATGATGGACTTCCGTCAAGCCGTTTTGAGTCTCGAGATAACAGGCACAGCTAATCTACTGGATAGTTCTGATACAATGTGCCATCCATCACTGAAAAAATTGGTCACTGCGAAATAAATTGATCAGGAATCTGGAAATATATTAGGTAGGCAAAGGTCATGAAATCACTCGTAAGCTTTTCGGTTCAATGTTTAAAAAATCACAGGGCGCAGTAGTAGGAAAGCGACTAGACATAAAATATTAGAGGCTGAAAGACAACCGGTAATGTTCCTGAGTCCCCATCATTTTTTAAAGCTTTTTTTTGCGGTTACTGTCATAAGTCCTTGTAAATAAATAACAAATATGAGTTATATGGAATGCAAATAAAAGTATTTAGAGAGGCTTAGTTGTACTAATGTTGTTGAACCCTATATGTTTCTCTTGGCAGTTTACGTATAATACATAAACATTATGTTTCCTCAGTAATATAATATATCTCATAGGTATGAAAGAATTTTTGGATTGTTATTTTAAAATTTTTCCAATTTTCTTAAATGCCTTTTTCAGAACCTTTCAACGTAATTTATTATGAAAAATTTTGCAATTAATGTTGCTTATCCACTGTCATTATTTAATAGACATGATTGGCAGTTTTTCAAAACTACTTTCGAAAGTTGCTGCCCAAATTGGGTTGTTCGTGGAGAATGCCATTTAATGCACTGTTCTTATGAGGTTTTTTTCCATTACCTGACAAAAGTGTACGATCTGCAATTTTTCCCTGTGTTTCTGACGTTCCATTTTTTTATGCAAGCATCTGTTTAGATTGTGAAACTGTGATGAAGGTAAATGCTCTGTGAACCTTGTTTCAAGATTCCTGTTAGTCTCTATCGACTATATTATTGGTTTCTTACGAAACTTTAGGTACCATGTGCAGCAGTTTTATAATTTCGCACCGACAATATATTTGTTTAGTTTAGAATACTATTTTTATAACCCACTTTACTGGTAAGTATCTCTCAAAGCTAAAATGAAAAAATAAAAACAAATTACGAGAAAAGCAGAAAATTGCCTTCGTCTTAGTGTCACTTATTGGAGCAACAATAATAATAGGGTTCCTTCATATTTCGAAGCAGCGGCATCGAAACACTGGTATTCCTCTGTTTCAATTTGTAGTCCTGCTTTACATCACTTTTACGTCTCAGCCAGATAAGAAAACACATTTTTAGTATCTGCTCGTAAAAGAGACAGATAGGGCGGTCTTTCTGTGGTTAACTTCACACGACTGATGTATGAAGTGTCATCTGTCACCGGACCGTAAAAAGTACATTAATTTTATGTGCCCGCTACGTCCATTAGTACCAACAAGTCATAAACTGCCCTGCTAGAATTTATTACCCACGTTTTTAGCGCACTTCGCTTTTCCGTTCTGGCGGTTACACCTCACAGCTGCAACTTTCTTTTATTCCCACGACGTACAGGATCCATTACTAACGGCCTTTCATATAATTCCTTTTTTTTGTTGTATTACGGTGGCTGAACTGTTCTTAAAAAGACGTTCACACACGAACACCCCCAGGAAGCGTTATTGCTTACATTCTTAATCACTTACTACAGGTGTTCCCTTCCTGAAGCAACAATTTCTGCCCTTCGACTCATACGGTTGCATTTCTCTGTATTGATTATACTATGCAGTACGTATAATATAAACCAATCTCTTTATTTTCGTCTCAGTACTTTTTTTACTTCGACGATGTTCTTTATGACGTTATTCTCATGACGAATTAGGTTTCCAAACATGTTTCGTTTATAATTGTCTGGTGCCGGAAGATATTCCATATAGACCGAACCTAGTAGCGGCTTAAGACAGTTTTTACAGCAGCTGACTGTGTAGCTGTACGCCTATAAAGCACCACCTAGCAAAAATATTTTTCTCGTTTCTGATTTTTTGATGCTCTTATTCAGTGTGGGTTCCGTAGCGGTGCCGTATTATGCAAGCCGGTGTGACTCTTATAATCCATGTTGCCGCATTGTTTTTAGTGCGAGAGCTTCTCGGGATAAATACGTTTCCTCACGTACATATAATGTAGATTTGTGAGGTCCATAATTGCCACTTTGCGACGCAGATTTGCAGATATTGTGTCAATAAGAGTGTGTAACTTGTCACAGATCTCGCATTCTGGTGAGGCGCACAGACAAAACTACATTCAGCTGCCCGTTTGTAGCGATTTTATTCAAAAAAATGGTTCAAATGGCTCTGAGCACTATGGGACTTAACTTCTGAGATCATCAGTCCCCTAGAACTTAGAACTACTTAAACCTAACTAACCTAAGTACATCACACACATCCATACCCGAGGCAGGATTCGAACCTGTGACCGTAGCGGTCACGCGCTTCCAGACTGTAGCGGCTAGAACCGATCGGCCACCAGGCCGGCGTAGCGATTTTATTGTTTGCAAAGAGATAATACCTCGAGAGTGCGAAGTATCGCAGTGTTTAGGTCGCTGGACTCGCGGTTTGAAGGACAACAGCTCTATTCCCCCTTTAGCTGTCCTTTAGCTGTTCTGTTTTGTTTCCCGTCATTTCCCTAAATTGCTTAGGACAGTTGCCAGGATGGTTCTTTTGAAACTGCACAGCCGATTTCTTGATTTCTTTCCAAATCCTTCATAAAACCGAGACTGTGCTCCGTCTCTCATGACTTGTTTGTCCAGAAGACGTTCGACACAAACGTTCCTTTTCGTGCCACTGAGAGCAGGTGATGGTAATTTTGGATTTTGGACATTTCTCTACATAATACTGCACTTAAAAAAATGTCAACTCCTCTTCGACACAACTTCTGTTATTGCATTCAGTCAAGAATTCTTATAGTTTAGAGTTGTTAGGGATTTGGGATTTCATGGAGCTGCTGATATTGTGTGTGTGTGTGTGTGTGTGTGTGCAGCTGCACTCGGAGTAGAACGGTCTGATGTGGCGGTAAACTGACGGTGTCTGTGCTATGTTTACGTGTTGTGATATGTGGGTGGGGTGAGGTAGAGGGAGGGGAGGGGGTGGCTCCATAATGTGTGATGTCCCTCTAGCACTCACTTCCCTTGTCCCATAGTCCCTTTAAAGGGAGGTCCTGTGGGTTATGATGAAGGGGCTGGACAGGTCAATGAACTGGACCTGTCAGTATGGCGTTGCACAAAATTGCGGTTCACAAAAGTATGTTGTGTTCTACGTTATTTAAGGTCTTCGTTACCCGTCTACCGATAAATCTTTGCGAAATTTCCCCGTCATATTTCAAAGACCTGTAATTGTCTTATAGCCTCGAATTCTTTTACAGATTCCCAACGTCCATAGAGATCACTACTCCAAACTAAGGTATCTATAACTATTTCTTGAACGTTAGTGCCAGATCGTGATTTCAAATGCTGTCTAAAGTTGTATAATACTTTCCAGGCGGAATTTTTGATTTATGTGTGGCATTTCAGGTCAAATGACGAGCATAAATGGAGAAATAAGCTGTTGGAATTAGGTCGGTACCTAAGAAATAAAGACAGTGCATGTACATATATTTCTACTATGTTCTCAGTTACACATAGATCGATAGCAGAACAATCAGCATGATTCTGTCACGACGTCTGCCTGTTCCCTTTTGCAGCTGTGAAGAACATTTTTCTGCTGCTCAGTTGCTCCTCTAAACAGCAGCCTATAGGAGCAAACCAGTTTCTTCTTTACTTGTTGTTACTCGTATTTTATGTACCTGGGCTATGCACTGCTCTATTTAAAAAGAATATCTCGATGTAGTCATAGGGTCGAGCTGCCCACGTGTGCTTTCATGCTCCGCAGCTAATTCCGCACAAATAATAAGGTTATTATTTATTAAGCTGTGATCCTGCACTTAAATAGTCCATTCATTGGATAGAATACACAGAAATGCAAAATAAACGTTCAATGAATAATTTAATAACAAGGATTTTGTTCTAATGTCCGTTATTGATATGTTTAATAATGTTTATTCAAGAAAGGACATATCAAACAAATTGGAAGTAGTCCTATAATATTTACTTAAATACAGATGGAAAACACGATTATCAAATGCAGTAAAGTGACGTTATGAGCGTTGCAAGAATATCAGCAAAATCCCCGAATCAACAAGACATACGTAGAACTAAGACCGTTTCGTGATCAGTATGTGTAGCATCCACCAGCTCTGTGTAGTTCAGAGTTCAACATGGTGATTTACAAATTAATACACACGGTGCAAAAAACAGTAAATCATACTCTGTCAATCCTTTCTATAACACATGCGGAAAAACGTAGACTCCTATTCTGGATCAGATTCAGTCCTCTCAAAATATAAAGTCCCTCTAGAAGTTAATCTATGATTGTGGCTATTCACTGCCCAGAATCAAACATCTCCACGGTCCACGATCGAATACCACTCGTTACCAAAGGAAGGTCTTCCTCCGTGAAGAATTCGTATAAAAATTCTCAGAATCGCTCCCTTGAGCACTCTACTCAAATAACGTACAGTCTCCACTTGAATCATGTTCTGTTCCGCTACTGTCTGCTTTTCCATTGGCTGAAGGCCTTCCCCACCAAAAACACAACTTTCTTAATTTCTACAGACATGATTTGACGTAACTTAGCCATTTCCCAGGCCAAACTAATACATTAGAACAATATTTAATTAAGGAAATATTATAAAGTTTCAGTCACACTGCGGCTGGTCCCGGCGGAGGTTCGAGTCCTCCTACGGGCGGGGGTGTGCGTGTTTGTCCTTAGGATAATTTAGGTTAAGTAGTGTGTATGCTTAGGGACTGATGACCTTAGCAGTTAAATCCCATAAGATTTCACACACATTTTTTTTTTCAGTCACTGTCAGATCGTTTACAATAAATTTAAATGAAGATTTGTCCACAAATAAATAAGCCAGTATTCTTGTGAAGTTGCGCTTATGATAAATAACAACAGATAGTCGATAATTACTGTTTAAACAGTTATTGAGGCCTGCTTGTCAGAATGGCCTTTTGGTAATATTTCACAAAGGTGGTGTCTGCTAACACATTTGACTGAGCACTTTTTAAATTGCCATGAGTTTTTAGTATCAATTGTAATTAATATTTAAATAAATTCACTGGCAAATAGCAAACTGCTCATTAATAAATACAGAAGTATGACGAAGTGTGAGGTATTCATGCTGCATTCTTTTGCTGTGTCACTGTGAAGGATACAATGTTCTGACAAACATTTGCATAAGGAAAAGATATAAAAATGTAATAAATCAAGAAATAAAATAGATACAGCTATGTAGCTTCCAGAGATTGCAGCTACACTGCAGTGCTATCATCTGAGGTGTCGTATGTTGAAATCACATGAAACGTTTAAATATTGTTAATTCAGTGGTTCATTGTGCATATTTTTTTTTTTAAATTCGGAGGCTCATTGTTCATATATTTATTCGCTGTGATATATTAACTTGTGCAGTTTTATAGATATTTAAGTATTGTTGTGTAACTGGATGCACCTCATTTTTCTGAGATCACAGTTGTATTTAGATTTCCTTTAATATTTGACTGTGAATGATTATAGGTACTTGAAGAGCTGTAGAAACCCATCTTGTCTGAAACTCTTCCATTTCTTGGAGCATTGTCTCCTCCACAAGAGACACACGAGCAACAACCATCCAAACTTCCAGCTTTGGGATTTACCCATTTCTAGCAATGCTGCTCATCTTTGTACTTGGGCTCAACTGTACCAGTCACGTGAGCTGGTCACCTAGCCGAAATGCTGTGGCGCACAGTAGCCCTAGACCCGCTAGCGTTCAGCTGGACAATAGTTTCACCTATCCCTCGTACAATTTCCAGGCTGCCAAATTGCTCGCCTACAAACGTGTAACGTTACAGTCTCAAAAACTATCCTGTTGTTGTACTGATGCGAGACCAACGGATTACCATCCCATAGTACGTGTTGTAGAGCCAGTTAGCCTGTTTTTTAAAAGCTGATCCATATGGTATATTTCTTATTGACGTTTACGTTCTTATTTTCTCCAAATTGAAGCGTCTTAGTGATGACTGGGTGTTGTGTGATGTCGTTAGGTTAGTTAGGTTTAAGTAGTTCTAAGTTCTAGGGGACTGATGACCATAGATGTTAAGTCCCATAGTGCTCAAAGAAGCGTCTTAATGTATTGCAGATATCATCTCTCCTTAAGAGATATTTTACTTATTTTCAGTTGCTTGGTTTTTTTCTGACAGCACCATTTCCTGCTCCACGCAGCATAACTAGTGCCACTAGTATTCGTACATTATTCAGTGTTGTTTCTCACTTGGCTTTATGGTTAAGAATTCCGCAAACATTTCCACAGTTATTCTGTAACAGTGACAGTTTGTTCGCCAGATTTTGTTCCATCAAAGTAGAGAACAGAAATAATAAAAAGTTTAACTCGTTCGGTCACTTAATTACTAGCTCCTGTTACTATCGTTGACCTAACTGGACATTGGCGTTTGAAAGCTGCATGTTTGATTTTAGGGTCACAGCGAGAAAAAAAGAAATAAATTTTTATGCAGTTACTTCTAGGAGATAGGGGAGGGAAGTTCAGTCAAGAGTATGTGCTTGAAGCTTTTTGGCATTCGCTCTACTTGGCAGTTAGATGGCACTGTAGTAGTGTATAACAACAGAATATCAGACAGTTGCTGTTGCTCCTCTATTATGTCTTGATAGTAAGATTGTAAGGTGGCTATAATTTCGCACCTTACAAGCACTTTGCCATGATCTATAAACGCAATTAGGTATCATGTGAGGCTGTACATCGTATATGCGAATATACAGTATTAAGGAGACTGAAATTGTCAGCCAGCGGTGGAGAGACGAGGTCTTCCGTTGTGAGCACCCGTGTGTGACAGTTGTTCGGTATCAGCTTTGTTGGTACAGACGGACTTGGTGTATTTGCTCTCAGGAGAGTTTATAGTTGGAACAGTTAGGCACTGTATTGTTGCGAACCTATACGATTCTGGACTTCACCTCCGGGTTGGAAGTCGTCGTTGAGTACGCAGCGTACAGTAATTGAAAGCATTTCTTCTGCCTATACTTACGTTGAGACGTTATCTGAACTCCGTCCTTTTGGTTGGGAGTTCGCGTTTCTCGTCTGTAGAACACAGAGAAGAGAAGATAGTATTAGCGTATATTAGTCAGAGGACCGCCTTCTGCTGTCCTGGTGTTTGAAAGAGTTTATTTGTGGCTGGAGTTCTTCCATCGTCGCAGACGAGTACGAGAACCATCACTTCGACGCACCGGACGCAGTACATACGGTGATATCGCAACTTGCTTCAGCTTATAAGGGCTATAAATCTAAACAGCTGTGATCACGTTAGTTTATTTCCACTGAGGTCCCACACCACCGTAGTTCATCTTTGAAAGTAGTGTCTTCTAATTTTGGTACATAGATGATGTCAGTCATTTCGCGTTATTGATATTAGATCGCGCAGTCATAATAAGGGGCAGAGTTGGGCAACTGATTAATAATTTTAGTTAGGGAATATAGAAAATTGCACTTAAAGGGTTGATTTTAATCCATAATAAATACATATATTCAACAACAACGTTTATCATTTAGTAGTATTAGTTGCCATCATCATTAATTTATGTTTAGATTGTAATTTATAGAATTAAGAGATCCTAAGATCTGCTTCAGGGGGTAGTCAGACAAATCATCATATAGACGTTTATTATTTTCCGCTGCGCACATTCATTTTACACCCGCCTGGAGTAGCATCTTCTAAGATAAGAAAGTGTTTTTGTTAGAATCGAAACTTAAGCGATTTTAACTGAATAGTCATTTCAGTTAAATTCATTGAATAAACTGTCTTTTCTAAATGTCTTTGTCCATGCAGTAGCAGCTGTCTCTCATTTGGTGGGATCTAAAAATACATTTTGTATTAATCAAGCAAAACATTTATTGCCTCGTTTCGCAAAAAGTGTTATTCTTGTTCGACCTAGGTTTCAAGTTGTAAGCTCATTTTCATGTACGCAATGGATTCCAGACTGAAATACACGCCAGCTTCTTACTCTGTCGCTTCTGAACTTGAATCATATTTCGGTTGACTATTTTAACACAATTACATTTGTATTTTACATCTTTTTGGATCCGTTAGGATAACACTTACTCTCTATACAAACGTACGATGGAATAGATCAACGTACACAAGAATGTGTATATGTATTATCAAATGTTTATGAAGAAAGGAACCCAGTTTCCACTTCTATGTGCAAGTTGCATCATTACCTAAAAGGAGTAAATCATTCAAACGAATTTGCTCGTTGAGTAGAAAATCTGGGGATACAAAAATTCCTTATTTTTCTTTTATTTTCCAATATTTCTAAATGAGTGAGTTTGCAGACTTTGCCTCTACGTCTAGGAATCCTCCGTCTATTACATATTTGTGGTCCTACTTTAAGCAACGTTCACCAAAGAATGAATGTAGCTTCTTTTCTCTGCAGATTCTGTGATATTCTCTGAGCTTAGTACAGGTTTACTGCCCAGTCTATACTGTGTAACATGAATAACACTCTTGGAAGATCATCTTATAAATCCCGCTTTTGATGATGGCACGTTGATTATCCTTTGAGTTGAAGAAACATCTACATATTGTGTTTGGAACATAGAAGAATCCAGACAAATCCTTTGCCTTTAAATATCTTATTCCTATGCACATAGCTCTATTCCACTATATGATTAGTAACAGAGAAAATTTTATGCCACTGGATACCATAAGGCATACAATACAAATATAGCGGTATCAAAATAGTCGACAGAGATAACTTTTAGGTTTAAACTGAGCAACTATTTATTAATAAAGTGACTTATGTTTGTCTTTGCTTGGATGCCATCTTTGGAATCAGTTATGTGCTGGATAACGAACTTACAACCGGAAGCATAGATAGAACAAAGATAATGAAGTTTTGTGAAACAAGACAAAAAAGCATTTCGTTTTGTTAACACATAACAGGGGAAATCACCAAGATCTCACAGTTTACTCAACTGAAAATACTTTTATCAGCTACCGAACTTTGGGGTAAGATTACTGACAACTGCGGTGGTTTACTCAGATGTTCCTGCTGCCGGAAATCAACAAACACATTTGACGTAATTGTTGTGTCCCCATACAAGCTGTACTTTTATACAGCGGAGTCTCTTACTCCACTGGAGGCAGCGGTCCACAAGGAAAGCCATACAGTAACTTTTGCGGGTTTACTGTAAGTCTGTGCCACAAGCTTACAAGCGCAATCGCCGATTTATGACTTGCACTCTGCAAAAAACATCTTTTGACAGAAAGAAGTGGAGGGTTCAGAAACCTAGAACTCTTTCCTCGGCAACGGTGAAGAATGTTGTTGTCGAACAGAAACAGAAGGATTTTGGGTGAAGGAGACCCGGAAGGAAGAAGGACAAATAAAACATAGACTTCTAGAAAGGAAGAAAACTTCGTTCTGTAAAAGGGACCTTGTTTATACACCCCCCCCCCACCCCCCCTCTGAAAACTGGTTCCACAAAACTATACATTTTCTCAATATGCGGCTATGATTTTCATTGGATATGGTGGGATAAATGCAAATGTCAACGAAGATAGTTTATTCAACTCAACGTGTAGCAGTTATTCACGACGCTTACTTGTAAGCTGCAAATAACATCTGTACACGGTGATTCCGTGCAAAAATGTAACAGGACATAGAGAATGCTCTACTGAACAATTTTAGGTCAGGAATCAGGGGTCGGACAAGCCTGCTTAAGAAGATATGGAAGTAAACTTGTCTACCGCTTTCTCTAACTGTTTTCCAGTTTATTTACAACTAACGTGAGTGCAGTTTTACACGTACTCGGCTTTTAATTTACGTGCACAATCTTTATCTCCTGCAAGAAAACAAGGAGGACGAGCTTGATTATTAGGAAATCATGATGCAGGTTTTTGTTCATTTTACTTGTCCAGAAGGTAGCTCTCTTGTATAGTATTTACATTGTCTCATGACAGAACGTGTCCAGAATCAACGACGGATAAATTCATTCCTCAGTGGTATTCAGAGACGTGCAGTACTAACGATGGAGAAGTACCGGTACAGTTTCACAAAACTCACTGACATGCAGCGTCTAGGGGGAAGCACGTTGGACTGCTGTCGCTGCTGAAAGGCTGCACAGAGAACGATTTCCTAACAGGCATCATCCGTCACGATGAGTGTTTATTTCTCTCGATCGACGGATGAGGGAGACTGGTTCATTGGAAAGAAGGAACGAGGGACCTGGCAACCACTACGATCGCAGGTTCGAATCCTGCCTCGGGCATGGATGTGTGTGATGTCCTTAGGTTAGTTAGGTTAATTAGTTCTAAGTTCTAGAGGACTGATGACCTCAGAAGTTAAGTCCCATAGTGATCAGAGCCATTTGAACTCACTACAAGTGCTTGTAGTCCTGCACTGAAATGGGAGCTGCACATATTAGCGTGTGGCGAGTACTCCACGAAGGAGAATTACATCCATATCACTCACAATGTGACTTTGCATCAAGGGTCGCATTGTATCAGTCGTTGCTCCAGCAGTAGATTGATCGACCAGATTTCCTGCAAACCGTACTATTTACTGACGAGGCCTTGTTTGATCGTGATGCTATTTCGAAGAGCAGAAATAGCTATGTGTGGGATGTGGAAAAATCTCACGCTATACTGGAGTCACACCATCAAGTACGTTTTCCTGTGATTATCTGGATCGGCAGTGTAGGAGACAATCTCACTAGGCTGTATCTTCTACCTGGCCGTCTGTATGGCCACCTTTACTTGAGGTTTTTTGCAAATAATTTTGCCTGAATTGCTGGAGAAGGCAGCTATGGCTGTTCATGGCAGGATGTGAATACAACATTATGGTTCATCACCTAACAACAGTGTGGATATCCGCAACCGTCTCAATGATATGTTTGCTGGTCGCTGCATTGGAAGGGGAGGTCCTATTCCATGGCCTGCGAGGTCACCTGATGTAAGTCCCCTTGTTTATTTCCCATGGGTATATCTAAAGTCACTTGTGGATGAGACCCCAGTGGATACGGAGATGTAATTAGTTGCCGGAATTGTAGTTGCCTGTGATGTAATTCGAAACACACCAGGGATATTTATCAGGGTGCGTCAGAATCTTGTCATATTTGCACTGGAGTTGATGGCCATCACTTAAAGCACATTTTGTAAGATACAGTACAAATGGTACCTTCATTGTGTCAGTGATAATATTTGCAGTTAACTATAACTAATGTGAATGAAAATGTACACAGTAATGTGATTTTATTGGTATTATCTCCTTAGTCGGGGTTCTCCTACCCCGAATTCCCCACCTCAGATTGTTCAGTGGCGCATCCTCTACGTTCTGTGAAATTTTTGCACGCTCTTACGGAAATACCCTGTATGTCATTCATTTGAACGAAGTTCAGAAACAACAGGAACCCATCAGAAATACACGCGGGGCACAACACCAGTTTAGAATGTAGGACTGTATGTTGCTCTCTGGCACAGACTGTGGCGGAGGATAACCAAGAGGTGTATCAGGCGCTCTCGTGGAATTACACGTGGGTAGCGTCTTGGTGTTGGCTGCTTTCCCTGAACTGGTGTTAGTCCTACCTGGCGTGAAAGCTGGCTTAAGTCTGTTGATGAATATCATGACGGAAGAGTTAGAGATGTCAGCACAAAATATTCCGTCATGAGTTGTCAATACTGCGTATGGGCCATCATACAATGGTTGGAGAGGTTTTTTGAATGGTGTCATGTCAGAGTAAATGCTATTTGCACACCCGTAAATTATAGAAAACCCCCTTGTTTATTTCCCATGGGTATATCTAAAGTCACTTGTGGATGAGACCCCAGTGGATACGGAGATGTAATTAGTTGCCGGAATTGTAGTTGCCTGTGATGTAATTCGAAACACACCAGGGATATTTATCAGGGTGCGTCAGAATCTTGTCATATTTGCACTGGAGTTGATGGCCATCACTTAAAGCACATTTTGTAAGATACAGTACAAATGGTACCTTCATTGTGTCAGTGATAATATTTGCAGTTAACTATAACTAATGTGAATGAAAATGTACACAGTAATGTGATTTTATTGGTATTATCTCCTTAGTCGGGGTTCTCCTACCCCGAATTCCCCACCTCAGATTGTTCAGTGGCGCATCCTCTACGTTCTGTGAAATTTTTGCACGCTCTTACGGAAATACCCTGTATGTCATTCATTTGAACGAAGTTCAGAAACAACAGGAACCCATCAGAAATACACGCGGGGCACAACACCAGTTTAGAATGTAGGACTGTATGTTGCTCTCTGGCACAGACTGTGGCGGAGGATAACCAAGAGGTGTATCAGGCGCTCTCGTGGAATTACACGTGGGTAGCGTCTTGGTGTTGGCTGCTTTCCCTGAACTGGTGTTAGTCCTACCTGGCGTGAAAGCTGGCTTAAGTCTGTTGATGAATATCATGACGGAAGAGTTAGAGATGTCAGCACAAAATATTCCGTCATGAGTTGTCAATACTGCGTATGGGCCATCATACAATGGTTGGAGAGGTTTTTTGAATGGTGTCATGTCAGAGTAAATGCTATTTGCACACCCGTAAATTATAGAAAACGAATTGTCAGTAGGTAGATCACTCTTCTGAAGCAGCCGAATGTCTTACGAATCTGTAAGTGCAAATGGGCAAGGCCTGAGGCCTCGATAGTATTGTTTGACGTGTCAGTGAAGAATTCTCCTTATAGTCGAAGTGTTTGGGCAGACACTAATTCAGCTGTTGCGTCACGATGAGATCCTCTTTGAAAGCCGTTCTAGTAGGAGACTAGGCAGCCAGTCAGTGTGTGTGTGTGTGTGTGTGTGTGTGTGTGTGTGTGTGTGTGTGTGAGTGTGTGTGTGTGTGTGAATTCTTAAGGGACCAAATTGCTGAAGTCATCGGTCCCAAAGCCTACACACTACTTAATATAACTTAAACTAACTTACACTAAGGACAACACACACACCCATGCCCGAGGGTGGATTCGAACCTCCGACGGGGGGATACAGTCAGACGAAAAGTGTTGTACGCACCTAATAAGTTCAGCGTCTAACATAAAGTTAGGAGGAAGCGAACCCCCTACCACAAAAAACCGGTTGCTGTACTTAGGTGGTGTGCTTTCACACTTGCAACTGGGCTCATTACAGGGCAATCAGTACCATAATTAATAAAATTGGAAACACAATAAAAGTAATTAATAAATATTTATTACAAGTGTGTCAAAATAAATACTCAATTTAGTATGATGAACAGACGTGGCGCTGTAGTTAATCCTCTGAACACTGCTCTGACCTAACTCAGCGAACAATGCTTAACTAAACCAATAGTTGTTCAGTCTGGACTGCTGTAGACAGATCGTATAAGGAGCGAACAAAAAGTTTCAGTCTGAGGGTGTTGCTACAGCGCATATGCAACGTAGCGTGACTGCAATGCAGGTATACAATCATCGACATGTGGGAAAGGGATTCGCGTGGCATTCGTGTCTTTCCGACGTGCAAACGTGAACTGGAGTGACGTTATTACCAAACGCGTCCTAACACGACAATCGTGCTGTTATTCTTTTGTTGGCTGCTGAAGGAGAAACTCCGGTAGGCATACACTGGAGGAAAAAGGACGTGTATGGGACAGCATGTTCGTCGAAAACCACCGTTGTCGAATATGCCACAAGGGATGCTGCCGCTACATAATAACGCACACCCCCATATCGTACATGTGGTAACGCAGAAGTAACGCCAACTCAAGTGGGAGATTAAAATGGCTCTGAGCACTATAGGACTTACCATCTGAGGTCATCAGTCCCCTGGAACTTAGAATTACTTAAATCTAACTAACCTAACGACATCACACACATCCATGCCCGAGGGAGGATTCGAACTTGCGACCGTAGCGGTTGCGTGGTTCCGGACTGAAGCACCTAGGACAGCTCGGCCACGGCGGCCGGCAAAGTAAAGATGAATTGCGTTATCTGTTGAATGGAATGATGAGTGTAATGAGCATAGACTATGGACAGAGGGTAAACCGGTAAAAGGCCGAAGTAATGAGAAGCAGCAAAATGACAACAGCGAGAAACTTAACATTAAAATTGGTGGTCATGAAGTTAAGGAATTCTGCTACCTCGAAAGCAAAATAATCTATGACAGGCCAACAAGGAGGAGATAAAAAGCAGAATAACACACACGAAGAGAGGATTCCTGCCCAAGTTAAGTCCACTGGTATGAAAATAGGCTTCAATTTGAGGAAGAAATTTGTGAAAATGTACGTATGTATTGTATTGAAATATGGATCGTAGGAAAACCCGAACAGAAGAGAATAGAAGCATTTGAGATGTGGTGATAGACAAGAATGTTGAACACTAGGTGGAACGATAAGGCAAGGAATGATGAGGATCTCCGCAGATTTGGCGAATAAAGGAACATATGGAAAATGCTGACAAGAAGAACATGTGTAACGACATCGTGGGATAACTTCCATAGTAGTAGAGGGAATTGTAGGGGGTAAAAACTGTAGGAGAAGATAGAAATGAGAATACATCCAGCAAGTAATTGAGGACGTAAGGTGGAAGTGCTACTCAGAAATAAAGAGTTTGGCAATGGAGAGGAATTCGCTGGGGGACGCATAAAACCTTTCTTAAGACTCTCAACTTTAAAAACGAAAACGAAACAAAAATTATGTTAGATACATTTTGCGTAGGAACCACAAAGATAAGGTAGGAGGAATCAGGGCTCGGTCGGAGGTGAATAGATAGTCCTTTTGCCCTGCGCTATTTGCGATTGTAACAAGAAAGTAATTGACTAGTAGTGGTCCACCATGTATCATTCGGTAACTTGCTCATTGTGTATGTAGATGTACGTATCTGCGACCACTGCTAATGAATTTTACCTGCGAGCTTTTACTCCACTGAATTCGTACTCCTCGCTAGGCGCAAATTCAGAAGCGTATACCGCATGTGGCGCGGTGCAGCGCGAAGTTTTGTAACTTCACAAGTTCAAATGTGGCTGCGCAAACTGAACGCGGCGTGACGGGGACGCGACACGCACCTGGGCCAGATCGCGCGGCGATAGGCGCAAATTGAGACGCGTATAGCGCGTGTGGCGCGACGCAGCGCAGCGCAGCGCGCGTTTTTGTAACATCACAGGTTCAAATGGGACCGCGCAAATTGCGACGCGACGCGACTGGGACGCTACACGCGCCTGCGCCAGGTCGCGCGGCGTTGTGGTTGAGGCACAGTTTCTCGCGCCGCGCGTCGCGCGTGCCTCGCTAGCACCGTGGGAAATTTAAGGTGGGGAGCGGAAAAGTAGCCCGGCCATAAGCTCACATCGGAACGGTGCATATGAGCAGTGGTAGTATTGCCCATACGATAAATTTTGCCTTACTGTGTATTAAATTTTATTGCCTTTGGGTAGTGTTTCGTTCTTCCCCATTTTAACGCTCCACTTTTCTTCGTTAGTACATTATTCTTTTCTGTTATTTATATCTGTATAGTTTTGTTTTTCTTCTGTCAAGAAAAATTCATACTTCAGTAACTGATGAGCCATTGGCCGCTGGAATTGTATCATATGCCTCCGCGATGTTTTCAGATCGCAAGAAGAGACAGTGGGTAGTGAATAAGGAAGCAAGGAATATCATAAAATCATGTGATTAAGAATCAAGGCAGGAAAGTAAAACAAGGTTATCTTCTCGCTGCCTAGTATGCTGGCGTATCTGTGCGATCTGTTACAAAAATTTAGAAAGGGATAATCTCCTCAGTTGTGATCCCTTTGTGCTCCTGGTAAAAAATGTCCTAGAAGTATAGAAGTCGCACTGTGATTACTCTGATATGGATGTAATAATGTAATACGACACACTGTACTACATGCATGTGAACATCACATTTCCACTGCAAGCCAGAAACAGACGAAAAGCAGTCACAAATAACAATGTTTTAATTGGTTCGCCGTGATGAGAAAAAGCATTTCGATTGTTGCATGCACATTATCAGCATTAATAAACTAAGTATACAACAGGCTACACAAATGAAGAAAATGATCGGTATTATTACGAAAGTAGGAATATCCTAAAAGAATGTTACGATTAGATATATTTAATTTGTTGAAATGAACAGCTGACGAAGGCAGATCCACTTTCATGACAATGTTTTTCGAACTCCAACTCACAAGGCACACATGGCTAGCTTCTGCATTCCTGTCGCGCTCATTATCCTCCGCTGCTGACAATACACTGACCATTGTGTTGTGCGACAGATCAGTTGTATTTTTTTCTAAATAACAACTATTTTATTCGCAATCACACATTGTCAGTTTGTCAAGCCGTAGGTGAGTAACCAGTATCTGGCATGTGCCTATCATTCCGCCTGAAGGAACGCTCGTTATTATTTTAACACTGCTCAGATCAAGAGAAGGAATAAAATCCTTTGGTAAGTTTCCATTCCAATCGCTCAGGGTTAAAAATACAATGAGTTATGGGGATTCCATCAAAATTCCAACAGAATTGGAAATCTATTTTTGTGTGAGTTGTTAACGTTTTCTCATTCGAAGAAGCATCACCGTTTGTAAGTAACGGCCACATTTCTCTTGGTGACTGGTTTAATTGTACTTCCTTTGTCACAGTGTAATTTGTCAAACTCATCTCACAGCAGCTATTGAGACAGAATTCCGAAATAGAGTGCCTCATTAAACAAGTAATTGGCAATCACAGTGCTCCAAAGCTTACGAAAAACTTCATAGTGTCGGTTTGCAGTAACATACAAGAAGAGATTTCATATTTATTTTCATCCTAGGAAGCTCTTGTTTCGCTAGCTGTCGATAACTCTTAAAAAATTACAGTCACTGGAGTGAAATAAATAAAAACGGGAGTATAAGTACTGATATATTGCCATAGATAAGAAAGTTCCGCGTGTGGAAGAATTGGCAAAACACTCTCCTCCTTGTGTGCTATCATTCGCCAAACCTTCGTTTCGATGTCTCGAGCGGTTTAGGAGATACGAGAGATGTTGAGAGTATTTCACTCTCGCGGGCGTGAGATCGGAAGTGAGCGCGCTACATGGGATCCATTTTCTCGAGATCGGAGGCAGATATAGACCTCCTCCCAAGTCTAAACAAAAAGTCAGGATGTTAGCTAAATTTCATACGCAGCAACATATGGTGTAATGCGCATCAAACGCAAAATCATAGCGACCCCTAATTTTCGTTTCCAACTTTTTGAGTTTTGCGTAGTGGCTTACTAAAATGTGTACATCACAATAATATTGGTCATTAGCGAGGTGATGGGTACTTCGCCACGAAACTGACATATAACGCTACAGGCAAAAATCATATATTTTCCGTGAATAGTTTCTGTAAAATCGTTTGAGAAAGATAACAGGTTGCGCTCGCTTCCGTTCTGTCAGCGCACAGCGTCGCCAGTCGGCGCGTACGAAGTATGGTGTACTCGTCGCAATATGCGCTGGACCCGCGTGACCCGTGCGGCACGTGCGTGTCGCGCTGTAAGTGTCGTGTCACGTCACACGTGCTATACTCGTCTCAATTTGCGCCTAGCCTATTATAGTTGTGGCACAGTTTCTCGCGCCGCGCGCCACGCGAGCACTGCGGGAGGGTAGAGTCGGGGAGCGGGAAGGCAGTCCTGCCATATGCTCACTTCTTTTGTCAAGAACAATGCACAGTTCGATAACTGGTGGACCATTAGCCAGTGTGATTATATCTTCTATCTCCACAACTTTTTCAGGTCATAAGAAAGGACAGACGATTGATTCATCGTGAAGGTAGTGAACAAGAACGTAAGGAATATTGTAAAAGGCAGGAAAGTAAGGCCAGGTTATCTACTCGCTGGCTGTTATGCTGACGTAGCTCTAGGATCTGATACAAAAGTTGAAAAGGGGTAATTTCCACACCTATGACCCTTTGTGCTCCTGGTAAAAAGCGTCCAGGATCTGAAGTACGTGAGTCTTACCGTCATTTCTTGGATATGGATGTAATAAGAGACGTTATAGTACGTACATGTGGGCATCACATTTCCACTGCAAACCAGAAGCAGTCGAGAAGTCCTCACGAATAACCATGTTTTAATAGGATTGTGATGACGAGATAGAGCATTTCAGTGGTTGCACACACACTATCAACAGACTACACCAATGAAGAAGTGGTCGGAATTATTTCGAATGTATGAGTATCCTGAAAGAGTGTGCTGATTTGATATATTTAATTTGTTGAAATGTATTGGTGACGAAGGCGGATCTACTTTCATGACTATGTTTTCGAAGAAAGTAAACTCTTACAATGTACACCTGGCTAGCTCCGCGTTCCTATCACGCGCATTATTCTCAGTTGCTGACAGTATACTGACCATCGTGTTGTGCGACGGGTCAATTGTTAACTTTTCTCAATAACTATTTTATTCGCGAATCATAGCCGTAGGAGAGTGGCCAACATCTGGCATGTGTGCGATTTCGCGTGAAGGGTAGGCTCTTCATTGTTTTAATATTGCTGAGATGAAGAAAAGGAATGAAATCCTTCGGTAAGTTTCTATCCCAGTGGTTCAGTGTTAAAAATATGATGGATTACGGGGATTCAGCCAAAATTCCAACAGAATTGGCAATTTATTTTTTGTGTGAAATGCTAATCTTTTCTCATCCGAAGAAGCATCACCATTCATGAGTAACGGCCACATTTCTCTTGTTGACAGGTTTATTTGTACTTCTTTTGCCAAATCAAAGTATAATTAGCAGAAACTCATTTTGCAACAGCTATTGCGAGAGAACTCTGAAACAGAGTGTCTCATTAACCAAGTAACTGCCGACCAGAGAGCTCAATAGCTTACGGAAAACCTCATTCTATCGCTTTGCAGTGACATAAGAGAAGAAATTTCATGTTTATTTTCATACTAGGAAACTCTTGTTTCACTAGCTGTCGATAACTCTTAAAAAATTCAGTCGATGGTGTGAAAAAAATAAAATAGAAATATAACTTCTGATACGTTACTGTACAAGAGAAAGTTCCGTATGTTTACAAACTGGCAAAATACTCTGCTCCTTGAGTGCTGTCATTCACCAATATCTCTTTTCGATGTCTCGAGCGGTTTAAGGAGATACGAGGGATGTTGTGAATATTTCATTCTCGCGGACGCGAAATCGGGAGTGAACGCCCTACATAGGATCCATTTTCGCGAGATCGGAGACAGGTAGCGACCTCCTCCTCAGTCTAAAGAAAAATTCAACATGTTAGCTAAATTTCATACGCAGCAACATGTGGTGTAATACTCACCTGCCCGCATCTCGTGGTCGTGCGGTAGCGTTCTCGCTTCCCACGCTCGGGTTCCCGGGTTCGATTACCGGCGGGGTCAGGGATTTTCTCTGCCTCGTGATGGCTGGGTGTTGTGTGCTGTCCTTAGGTTAGTTAGGTTTAAGTAGTTCTAAGTTCTAGGGGACTGATGACCATAGATGTTAAGACCCATAGTGCTCAGAGCCAATACTCACCAAACGCAAAATCATCCCCTATTTTTCGTTGCAAACTTTCCGAAGTTTGCGAAGTGCCGTACTAAAATGTGTATACCACAATAGGTATGACCATTAGCGAGATAATGGGCATTTCGTCGCGAAGCTGACATGTAACGCTACAAGTAAGACAAAAATCAAATATTTTTTTCTGAATAGTTTCTGTAAAATCGTTTGACAAAGAAAGAAAGAAGGATGCGCGCTATTCGATTCTGCCAGCGCAGAGCGTCGCCAACAGGTGCGTGCAAAGACACTGTACGCGTCTCAGTATGTGCTGGAACTACGCGACACGTGCGGCACGTGCGCGTCGCGCTGTAGTGTCGTGTCACGTTACACGTGCTATACACGTCTCACTTTGCGCTTAGCCTTACCTGCCTCTGCTGGTAGGCCTCCTCACTTAGCTAACACCTTTGTGTTCCCCCCTGTTGTGTAGATAGTTCCGCGTAGTCAGCGCGTACACAACTTTCCCACTAGAGCGCGCCCCGCTAAGCACAACAGCGCAGGCGCAGCGCTCGTCCGTCTCTGCACTACAAGATGGCGCTGCCATAGAGGCGGACCAAATTCTGCTTCCGTCGATCCGCGTATTAATATGTAATGCAGCCAATGAGATTGCTGCTAACGTAGAACCTTTTCTCCTCGCGGATCACCCTCGTGCAGTGATACCTGAACGCGCGAGGTATTATAACGAGTGCACAGACCTCCGATTAGTCAGTCTGCATTTGTCTGCACCAGTCTGTACGAGTTCTACACTTGTCTGTACCAGTCTATAGTCAAGTGTCAGTCTGCGCCTAGTAAGATTACCATATTCCTGTACACAGCCATGAAGATAAATGTATAGACACTTTTGTCAAGTATCAGAGATATATGTGAGAATTAGATTAACGTACCAATACCAAAGGAACTTCAGATTGTCAATTGTAAATAGCATCCAGAACCAAGTTAAGTAATTTTTATGCTTGTTATTTTTTAATAAATGTGTGTGAAAATTAAGTTCTGTAAAAAGTTGGTTGCGGTCAATCTGCTACTCTAAGCGTGCAAGTGGCATTTTTATCATCTGACCTAACTGCACAAGATAAACACGCCACGATAAGACCACGAGACATATTGCTGACACTAGCTTACTTCGTTAGAGCGACAAGTCAAATAATCTGATGGTGTGTGTACTGAAGGTCCTACAGTACGCTCACCACATCCCCCTTATTGAGTAAGAGTCAACAAGCCATTATCTTTATAATGATTAATATATAGGAGCTTCAATGACAGAATGGTGTATAAAAAGACTGCAACAAAAGATTAACTAGATATCTGACTTTTTCCCTTTTCTGGCTACTCTCACCGGAAACTCCATTAACTTTTTTGAGAAAATGACGTGTGGACGGTTATCTGGGAACAGTAGATAGCAACATAAATTACGGAGATTCAGGATCCTGCAGCACCGTACGCCACATCCGTCAGAAGCCTCCTGAAGAGAAACTTCCCGCCGCCTGATAGCAGCCGCGAGATTAATGCGCGGGCCGCGCTCGCTTTGTGACTGGGGTGCCCGACCGGCTGGTCCTGCGGTGAGCGATGTCCGCGGCCGAGGTGGGGCGGCGCCGATACAGCGCGACAGATTGCGGTTATCTGCCTGACAGCCGGCGGACGCCCGCTCGCTCAGCATATGCGCGTCCGTGATTAACGAGGGGGCGCGCGGCCGGGTAATAGTCTCCGCTGGTGAGGCGCTACGGCGTCCTATGAAGGTTACAACGGTGGCACATTTTTGTATTTCAATTACATTTTTGGAAAAAAATATCAAATGTTGACTCGAGTTAGAAAGTCTTAAGGAGTACTGGCAGTCAGCAGTGCCGCAGTAGACAGACAGCAAGCCGTCGTTACCCCAGTGTGTCATGCGCCAGCGTCATCCGTTGGAACAGATGCCACGGTGGTTCTCATGGAAAGACCGAGTGGAGAAAATTACGAGACACCTGCCGTACCATAGTTGAACCTCTGCCCATAACTCGTGCGGCTAGGTCTGTCTCTTACTCTACTGTTCTCTAGTGTACATCATTACTCGTACACCGGAATTCGAACTCGGATCCCTGCATTTCACAGCAGTGCATTGGCAGTTATGACTGCTCAGCACGTCTCAAGGACCGACTCCTAAGCTTCAGGGTATCATGGACTCCTACACTGTCTTCCCAATCAATGTATTCCTTCCTTTTTGTAAGCGTTTAGTCCGTCTAGATATGGGCTCTACTGTACTCCAGTCTTCACACTTTTACGTTATTTAACTTTGCGGCCGGATGCCCTAAAGACGACACAAACACTCGACAGTTACCTGGGGGTTGGAAGCCGCGTGGCACACCCCTACCCCCCCCTCCCTCACACCCCCCCCCCCCCCCGCCCCCGTCTGTAGATTATGTAAACATTGCTCTGTGTGTGATCGTATTTTAACTGTTTGTATACTCTGGAAAGTGGGGACCAGCCCAGCGTTTGCAAAATCGAGCGTAGGAAGCCGGCTGGGTCGACCCGAGTGGCCGAGCGGTTCTAGGCGCTGCAGTCTGGAGCCGCACGACCGCTACGGTCGCAGATTCGAATCATGCCTCGGGCATGGGTGTGTGTGTGTTTTCCTTAGGTTAGTTAGGTTTAAGTAGTTCTAAGCTATAGCGGACTGATGGCCTCAGAAGTTAAGTCCCATAGTGCTCAGAGCCATTTGTACCAAGCCAGATGGAAGCCACAGTCAGGCTGGTCGGCGCACCAGCCGTGGTCGGTAATCCACCGCGCCAGTTTTGTCTGTCTTCTTCGTTTCGATCTGTTTTAGCGCAGTTTCTTTTTCAGTGACTATGTACGAGTGTCACATGACATCTTCCAAACTTCATCGCTGAGGACGTCACTCAGTTTCTTTATAACAGGTGGTGGCTAGTCTGACAGAACATGCTGAGCTACCGTCCTGGCTCTTGTTTCAATTGTGGTCCAGCTCATCTTTCTGTCTCGCAAACCAGAGCGTTCGGCTATACCAGCGGGTGTCGAAAATATGTGATAAACGCAGCATACACAAGGGCTGTCTAGAAGGAATAAGTTAAAAGGAAAGACAAGTAATGTACTATCCGTACGAGAACCAAAGGGAATAACAGGATCGGAAGACCAAGAACGATGTACTGATGTTCGGATTAAAAAGGGTCAAGGGAGGGATGCAATCTTTCGCTCCTAAACACAGTATACACGAAGGCTGTACAGAAGCAGTAAGCTATAGGGAAAGATGTACTATCTCTACAAGAACCAAGAGAGACTAATAGGATTGGAAGACTAAGAATGATGTACTAGTACTCGGACAGAAAAGGGGGAAGGCAAGGATGCAATCTTTCGCCGCTATACACAGCTTGTATGAGGACTGTACAGAAAGAGTAAGCTATAGGGGAAGACAGTAATGTAAAATCTCTACAAGAACTAAAAAGAAATAACAGTATTTGAAGACAAAGAACGATGTACTAGTACTGCGGTTAAAAAGGGTGAAGGCAGGGATGCAATCTTTCGCCCCTAAACGCGTCATATACGAGGGCTATAAGAAGGAGTAAGATGTAGGAAAGACGAGTAATGTTTTGTATCACCCCTGAAAGGCAAGTGGGTCTGCTCCTGAGATCTGCAATACAGGCCGAATGAAGGAAGCGAGTAGGAGCAGGTGAGGTAAAGCACTTCGGTACTGTAAGTAACGTTAAAGCACCTTTAATGGTGTATGAGCATATGCAAACACATTACTTAACTTTTGGTACAGATGAGCACGTAGGTGCGAACCGGTCATGTATCAAAGCCAACTGTTACTAGACATTACAAAGGCAAAGTCTGTAATGGCTAGCCCCCCTAAAAGTAGAAGCTAAGTTGCTTGGTCGTCTGCTCTTGATCAACTGGGCTGAAAGTAGAGCGGCGCTCGTTGAGTTCCACAGCGTCGGCTAGAGGGCGCTGTGGTCGGCGTAGTTCGTCCGCTCTCGCAGTGGCAACCTAAGAGCGTGTACCTACGCTGTGGCATCGGAACTATCGATACCACATATTGCATAATATCTGCATGAACCAAGAGGGAATAATAGGATTGTAAAACTAAGAACAATGTACTATTACTCGGATTAAGAAGATAGAAGGCAGGGATGCGTTCTTTCGTCCCAACGTTGCAAATGCGGGTACTGTGCTGTAGGAGTAAGTTATAGGGAAAGACGAGTAATGTACAATCCGTACGAGTACCAAAAGGGAACAACAGGATTCGCAGAAAAATAACGAAGTACCAGTTTTCGGATTAAAAAGGGTGAAGGTTGGGATGCGTTCTTTCGTCCCTGTGTTCAGTTTAAAAATCGAAGAACTGACGGAAATGATAAGGTTCACTGATTGCAGGAACTTGTACTAACACTCCAGAAATAGTTTAACCAGTAAATCCACAGAGGATGGTATAAAATGCGTCAAGTGTTGTCATGCTTTTCCACCCGAGTTTTGCGGAGATTGAGACAATCCGTCCTCGGACAATCTTAGAGAGTCGTCGTGTATGATTCTTTCTACTTGTTTCGCCGAGAAGTCGTCGAAGGTTATGTCCGTCGCACAAGCAGTATCAGCACCGTCTGGTGTTCTGTAAAGCGAACTTCTACTTCCTGTGAGTGAAAAAGTGGGAAGCTGTATTATTGGGAATAACGTTCAAAAGAGATGCCATTGAGATGTATTTATTTATCAAACTCCATGAACTAATAATATCGGAATAGCCAGTAATGATTTACTGAAAACTAAGTATTTCCTGAGATCGTGGTCTTACAACAGAACTACATGGGAAGGCATCCTATCTGCGACTGACTACTATGGCGTGCAGTCCGTACCTCGTACTTAATCTTCCACCGGTTCCTTCAGCCAGCGTGGGAACTTACTCCCGACTGTGTGCGTTCTGCAGTAGCGCTTTACTCACTGAATGCTACTTGATATCTGTAGCAGCGACACAAAATTGTAAAACTGGCGCTTCAGTCTGGAACCGCGCGACCGCTACGGTGGCAGGTTCGAATCCTGCCTCGGGCATAGATGTGTGTGATGTCCGTAGGTTAGTTAGGTTTAAGTAGTTCTAAGTTCTAGGGGACTGATAACCTCAGATGTTAAGTCCCATAGTGCTCAGAGCCATTTGAACCATTTTTGAAAGAAGGAAGTAATAGGAACAAAATGAAAATGACGAGAATTTTAACATCAAAGCTGGTGGTTACAAACTAGACGAAGTGAAGGAATCGTGCTATCCTAGAAACTAAATAACCCATGATAAACGAAACACAGAGGACACAAAAAGCAGGCTCCACGTGCAAATTGATCATTCCTGGACAATAGAAGTATACTAGTATCAAACATAGGCCTTAATTTAAGGAAGAAATTTCTGAAAACGTATATTTGGAGCACACCATCCAGTGGTAGTGATTCAAGGTCTGTGTGAAAATCGGAACAGATGAGAATCGAAGCATGCTACGGAAGAATGTTGAAAATAATGTGGACTGATAAGGTAAGGAATGAGATTCTCAAGGAAGTTGTCAATCTTAGCACCATTTTGAAACGTTATCAGGATCTGACAGAAAGTTTGTGCAGCTTTTTTCAGACAGTATTTCGTTGTAGACAACATCATCATCTGCAAAAACGCCGATGTTACTTTTAATATTTTCTGCCACGTTATTAACATGCAGGATTAATAGTAACTGTCCACGAGTGAAGTTCCTTCAACATTACTGTCTCTAGAATATAATATGTTGCGTTCCCCCTAGCAAGAAATCCTCTGCTCAGTCACAAATTTCTCTTTATACTCTATATGATCGTACTTTAGTTAATAAGAGTGCTTATGGTACAGCTTGAAATGCCTTTCGGAATTAAATAAATATTCCATCTACCTAACTGCCTTGGTCTATGTTTCTCAGGAAGTCATGTGAGAAAAGCACAAGCTGGTTTTGATATGACCAACGTTTTCAAAATTTCTGATGTTTGGCGATGGGGCGGTCATACAGTTCTGGATGTACTTACCTCAGGTACGCTTAAGCTCAAGATGTGTTCTAAGGTTCTGTAACTTTTTTTTTTTTTTGGTCATCAGTCTACTGACTGGTTTGATGCGGCCCGCCACGAATTCCTTTCCTATGGTAACCTCTTCATCTCAGAGTAGCACTTGCAACCTACGTCCTCAATTATTTGCTTGACGTATTCCAATCTCTGTCTTCCTCGACAGTTTTTGCCCTCTACAGCTCCCTCTAGTACCATGGAAGTCATTCCCTCATGTCTTATCAGATGTCCTATCATCCTGTCCCTTCTCCTTATCAGTGTTTTCCACATATTTCTTTCCTCTCCGATTCTGCGTAGAACCTCCTCATTCCTTACATTATCAGTCCACCTAATTTTCAACATTCGTCTAAAGCACCACATCTCAAATGCTTCGATTCTCTTCTGTTCCGGTTTTCCCACAGTCCAGGTTTCACTACCATACAATGCTGTACTCCAGACGTACATCCTCAGAAATTTCTTCCTCAAATTAAGGCCGGTATTTGATATTAGTAGACTTCTCTTGGCCAGAAATGCCTTTCTTGCTATGGCGAGTCTGCTTTTGATGTCCTCCTTGCTCCGTCCGTCATTGGTTATTTTACTGCCTGGGTAGCAGAATTCCTTAAGTTCACTGACTTCGTGACCATCAATCCTGATATTAAGTTTCTCGCTGTTCTCATTTCTACTACTTCTCATTACCTTCGGCTTTCTCCAATTTACTCTCAAACGATTCTGTGTACTCATTAGACTATTCATTCCGTTCAGCAGATCATTTAATTCTTCTTCACATTCACTTAGGATAGCAATGTCATCAGCGAATCGTATCATTGATATCCTTTCACCTTGTATTTTAATTCCACTCCTGAACCTTTCTTTTATTTCCATCATTGCTTCCTCGATGTACAGATTGAAGAGTAGGGGCGAAAGGCTACAGCCTTGTCTTACACCCTTCTTAATACGAGCACTTCGTTCTTGATCGTCCACTCTTATTATTCCCTCTTGGTTGTTGTACATATTGTATATGACCCGTCTCTCCCTATAGCTTACCCCTACTTTTTTTCAGAATCTCGAACAGCTTGCACTATTTTATATTGTCGAACGCTTTTTCCAGGTCGACAAATCCTATGAAAGTGTCTTGATTTTTCTTTAGCCTTGCTTCCATTATTAGCCGTAACGTCAGAACTGCCTCTCTCGTCCCTTTACTTTTCCTAAAGCCAAACTGATCGTCACCTAGCGCTTTCTCAATTTTCTTTTCCATTCTTCTGTATATTATTCTTGTAAGCAGCTTCGATGCATGAGCTGTTAAGGTGATTTTGCGATAATTCTCGCACTTGTCAGCTCTTGCCGTCTTCGGAATTGTGTGGATGATGCTTTTCCGGAAGTCAGATGGTATGTCGCCAGACTCACATATTCTACACACCAACGTGAATAGTCGTTTTGTTGCCACTTCCCCCAATGATTTTAGAAATTCTGATGGAATGTTATCTATCCCTTCTGCCTTATTTGACCGTAAGTCCTCCAAAGCTCTTTTAAATTCCGATTCTAATACTGGATCCCCTATCTCTTCTAAATCGACTCCTGTTTCTTCTTCTATCACCTCAGACAAATCTTCACCCTCATAGAGGCTTTCAATGTATTCTTTCCACCTATTTGCTCTCTCCTCTGCATTTAACAGTGGAATTCCCGTTGCACTCTTAATGTTACCACCGTTGCTTTTAATGTCACCAAAGGTTGTTTTGACTTTCCTGTATGCTGAGTCTGTCCTGCAGACAATCATATCTTTTTCGGTGTCTTCCCATTTTTCCTGCAGCCATTTCGTCTTAGCTTCCCTGCACTTCCTATTCATTTAATTCCTTAGCGACTTGTATTTCTATATTCCTGATTTTCCCGGAACATGTTTGTACTTTCTCCTTTCATCAATCAACTGAAGTATTTCTCCTGTTACCCATGGTTTCTTAGCAGCTACCATCTTTGTACCTATATTTTCCTTCCCAACTTCTGTGATGGCCCTTTTTAGAGATGTCCATTCCTCTTCAACTGTACTGCCTACTGCGCTATTCCTTATTGCTGTATCTATAGCGTTAGAGAACTTCAAATGTATCTCGTCATTCCTTAGTACTTCCGTATCCCACTTCTTTGCGTATTGATTCTTCCTGACTAATGTCTTGAACTTCAGCCTACTCTTCATCACTACTATACTGTGATCTGAGTCTATATCTGCTCCTGGGTACGCCTTACAATCCAGTATCTGATTTCGGAATCTCTGTCTGAGCATGATGTAATCTAATTGAAATCTTCCCGTATCTCCAGGCCTTTTCCAAGTATACCTCCTCCTCTTGTGATTCTTGAACAGGGTATTCGCTATTACTAGCTGAAACTTGTTACAGAACTCAATTAGTCTTTCTCCTCTTTCATTCCTTGTCCCAAGCCCATATTCTCCTGCAACCTTTTCTTCTACTCCTTCCCCTACAACTGCATTCCAGTCGCCCATGACTATTAGATTTTTGTCCCCCTTTACATACTGCAATACCCTTTCAACATCCTTATACACTTTCCCTATCTGTTCATCTTCAGCTTGCGACGTCGGCATGTATGCCTGAACTATCGTTGTCGGTGTTGGTCTGCTGTCGATTCTGATTAGAACAACCCGGTCACTGAACTGTTCACAGTAACACACCCTCTGCCCTACCTTCCTATTCATAACGAATCCTACACCTGTTATACCATTTTCTGCTGCTGTTGATATTACCCGATACTCATCTGACCAGAAATCCTTGTCTTCCTTCCACTTCACTTCACTGACCCCCTACTATATCTAGATTGAGCCTTTGCATTTCCCTTTTCAGATTTTCTAGTTTCCCTACCACGTTCAAGCTTCTGACATTCCACGCCCCGACTCGTAGAACGTTATCCTTTCGTTGATTATTCAATCTTTTTCTCATGGTAACGTCCCCCTTGGCAGTCCCCTCCCGGAGATCCGAGTGGGGGCTATTCCGGAATGTTTTGCCAATGGAGAGATCATCATGACACTTCTTCAATTACAGGCTACATGCCCTGTGGATACACGTTACGTGTCTTTAATGCAGTGGTTTCCACTGCCTTCTGCATCCTCATGTCGTTGATCATTGCTGATTCTTCCGCCTTTAGGGGCAATTTCCCACCCCTAGGACAAGAGAGTGCCCTGAACCTCTATCCGCTCCTCCGCCCTCTTTGACAAGGCCGTTGGCAGAATGAGGTAGACTTCTTATGCCGGAAGTCTTCGGCCGCCAATGCTGATTATTTATCGAAATTTAGGCAGTGGCGGGGATCGAACCCGGGACCGGAGACGTTTTGATTATGAATCAAAGACGCTACCCCCAGACCACGCTACCCCTCTGTAACATATAGATGCAAGATATTATATTACTTTCTGCAACCCTCCTTGTACTCTGATGTGACCTGTACTTCCTTCCATCTACCAGTCATGGATTTTGCGTCAGAGGAATGTGAGGTATATTGAGGGTGCAGGAAAAGCCAACTCCGTTACAAATTATATATTCAGTAGGAGATTCCATCGGTTCCCGGAGCTTGGTTCAGTCCTAGCGATTTCACCCGTTTCTCAACGAGACTGACACTAATAAGTACAATACTCATTTTTGCAGTGCTGCTAGCACTAAACTAGAGCAACATTCCTGGATTTTATTTTTTAAAAGAATATTTGCTTTGCTAACCTCGATTTTAGTTCCTCTGCTATTCATTGATATCTCCCCACTATCTTTTGCGTCACTGGCACTCGTTACATAGTTACATATGAACTGAATTTCTTTGGGGCTTATAAGGTTTCTCGATGAGATTCTGTTACGATAGTCGTTGAAGCGCTCAAAAACTGCCATTTTAATATTCCTCTGTCGATCTACAGCTCTAGGCTTTGTTTTGCACCTCTTATGCAGTAGTCGCTGTTTCTTTGGAATCTTCTTAACAGAGGCTGTATACCACAAAGGGTCTCTCCAATCACGAACTGGTTTACTAAGTACTTACGCTGATCAGCCAGGACATTACGACCACCCACCTGCTTAACGATATAAACCCGTCCAGGCGATAGCAGCGCCACCTGGCAAACTGCTAGTCAGACGCACGCACGGTGCATGTCGTATCAGTCAACGTACTGTTCGTGTGTAGAATGGGGAAGGCACGCGATCTAACTGAGTTTGACCAAGAGCAGGTTGTGATAGTCCGGAGGCTCGGCATGAGCATTTCTAAAACTGCACGACTTGTCGGGTGTTCGCGGAGTGATGTGGTGAGTGTCTTCAACACGTGGCGAAACCAAGGTGAAACCACGTTCAGACGTCGTGGGGTTGGGCGGCCACCCATCATTACGGATGTCGGACGTCGTAGGCTGGGCAGACTGGTAAAACAGGACAGCGAACTATGGCGGAACTAGGATCAGACTTTACTACTGGACAGAGCACAAGTGGGTCTGAACACATAGTCCAACGAATACTCCTAACGATAGGCCTCTGCAGCCGACGGCCCATGCATGTACCACTGTTAATACTGCGACATCGGCAACTACGACTACAATGGGCACGCGACCATCAGCGCTGGAAGGTGGCGCAATAGCAGAGCGTTGCATGGTCTGTGGAATTCCGGTACCTTCTTCCTCACGCAGATGGGAGGGCGCGAATCCGTCCTCTTCCAGGAGGACAGCTCCTTGACGCCTTTACGGCGGGACGTAGACAGGCTGGCGGTGTTCCCATTTTGCTCTGGGGAACATTCACACGGGCATCCATGGGTGCAGTGGAGCTCGAACAAGTGACCATGACAGCCAAGGAGTGTCGTGCATTGGTTGTAGACCACTTACATGACGTCCGTGCTTCCCGAAGTCAGTGGCATTATTCATCAAGATAATGCGCCATTTCACAAGGCCAGACAGTGGCGAGTTCCAACTGATGTGCTGGCCCCCAAACTATGCACATCTGAACCTGATGGAACACATCAGAGATGTGACTGTACTTAGCGTCAGGGCTCATCACCTCCTCCGCAGAATTAGTGACTTGTGAGTGCAAATTTGGTGCCAACTCCCTTCTGCGACCTTTAACACTCCATTGCTTCAATGCCACCATGCGTCGCCGCTGTTCTCCGTGCCAAAGGTAAGTGTTCATAATGTTCTCGCTGATCAGAGTACTTATCAAACACTAGGTCAGCTACTCCTCTAATATTCAGCCATAGTTCCTCTCTTGGCTCCTACCCTCAACTAAATGTATCAGTTCCTCGTCAGGTAACTTTTAGATTACTCGGTAATCATTGTTGCTAAAATCGACTCATCGTCGCTGATACTGATTCAGTGTGGACATCCTCAAAGATATCAGGTCTTCTTGTTGCAACTAGATCAAACATATTTCCATCACGATTGCCCTTTAGAAATGTCTTTTCTATGCCTCACAGAAGGTACTTGGTATTGTTTCGCAGGATATCTGGTCAGGCTTATTACTTAAAAGACAATAATTATCCAACTTATTGGTTCAAATGGCTGTAAGCACTGACTTAACATCTGAGGTTATCAGTCCCCCACAACTTAGAACTACTTAAACCTAACTAACCTAAGGACATCACACACATCCATGCCCGAGACAGGATTCGAACCTGCGACCGTAGCAGCAGCGCGGTGCCGGACTCAAGCGCCTAGTACCGCTGGGCCACAACGGCCGGCTATCCAACAGATTGTGTATTGATTAAAGTCCCCTCCAACGATGACAGCATGAACGGGGAACTTACGTTCTAGCGAGTTAAAGTTTTCTCATAGATGCTGGGCTGCTTCTGCTGATGAGTCTGGTGGCCGATAGAACGATTCGAATTTACGTTTTGCCCGGCCTTGATACAGAGTTTCGTCGAAACAAGCAAAAATGCACCTACAATATCTATCTCGGTAGATTAGAGTTTCACTTCTATTGAGACCAACACATCGCATCCTTTCTCCTTAGGCAGTCTTTTTGATATTCGGTTCGATTTACGCCAAAAGTTTCACCGATATCAATCGTAGGTTTTAGTACTGGACAGCTTACACAAACAAATACAAAGGATGAACGAAGGCTTATCAAATTAGTTTCGGATGATAAACAGCATGCAAGTAGAAAGTTGGAAAGACCTAAGAAGACATGGAAGGAATCTGTGACGACGGAACGGTCTTAAAAGTCTACCCCGTGAAATGAAGAAGAGTATAGAAAGCAAAAGCAATTGTCGAATTGTTCCGTTTGGTTGCACGCTTGGCGCAGGCCCGAGGGAGTTTTATTGAAGATACAGCCTGTTATTTACGTCAGTCAACATTGAATAATTTTTTAAGCAAGTTTCATTTACGGAGAGGTATTTTATCTTTGACAGCAGGGGAATGGAGCGGGAAAGTAAGAAAGAGGCTGGGAGAGGGAAGCCGTTTAAGATAATGTACAGAACTGTGCAATGACCAAAGGATGGACCAGTCGCTAGGATACGGCAACAATATTACACTCTAATAGAGTGTCCCACTTTGATTACAAATTATGAAACAAATTTTTATCTCTAGATACCAACAGTTGCTCGTCGTCATAGTGACCACAGAGTCATGAATGCCAGACTTCTCTACTTTACCTGACATACTCATACTAAATAGAGAGTTCCTGACGTATTAAAAAGTCCGCCTCTGTAACTGCGTCGTTAGGGCCTGGTGATTGCCGTATGAAGTATCCGGGTTCGATTGGCTTTACTGCGAGGTAAGGAATGGCGAGGTTCTGCTCAGAATCGGAGAGGAAAGGAGTATGTGGAAAACACTCATAAGGAGAAGGGACAGGATGATAGAGCATCAGTTAAAACAAGAGGGAATGACTTCCGTGGTACTAGAGGGAGCTGTAGAAGACAAACACTGTCGAGGAAGACAGAGATTGGACCACATCCAGCAAATAATTGAGGACGTATGTTGCAAGTGCTACTCTGTGATGAAGAGGTTAGCACAGAAGAGGAAATCGTGGTGGGCAGCATCAAACCAGTCAGAAGAGTGATGACCAAGAAAAGAAAATTTTTCGTTGGTGGGAGGACTGGAACCGCGGGCACTCAGCTTCGTGGTGCTAACTGAATAGCTGCTTGACGTAGCACTAGCGGCTCCAGGCCACGGAAACTGACAACGGCCGGCAGAGTGATGTGCTAATATCAGGCCCCTGCACACCACATCCAATGACTGCACTGGCGGAGGCTGTCACGGTGATCAGCCGGAACCAATTGAAACGGTAGGAGCGGGAGGGGAGTAGAACGGTGCCAAGCCACTGTACAAACATACCTTAAAAACAGATTTACTGTTAGTCTCTTCAAAACTTTAACGACTTGAACATAAATGGTCAGCTCAGAGAAATTTATACAAACTCTCATAAACACCATTAAAAAACGTTATTAACTTTATAACTCTGTTGACAGCAAAATAATATTGACAGTATTTACAAAGAACTCCAAGAATCTTAAAGTACGAATTTTTATGCTTAAAACAAATTATTACAGCTCACAATTTAACAAATGGCTGTCTGAGAAATCACTCAAGAGACTAAATTAAAAAACAGATACAACCCTTGCGAATCCATTGGCAAAGAAAGGATGAACGATAGTACTTAACTTGTATGTGTATGTGTGTGTGTGTGTGTGTGTGTGTGTGTGTGTGTGTGTGTTTGTGTGTGTGTGGGGGGGAGGGGGTACGTGCCACAATACTGGCATTAATTTTTCAAATGGTGGGTCTTTCAGTGCAGTTGCTGGCCTTCTACAACAATCCACCTCTTGGCCCTGCTGCTTAGAATAACTTATGATAGCTGTAACATAAACTTGTTAGTACCAGGCACAGATGAGAAGCCACAGAGCTTAATTATGATGTTTAATAACAGCAACAAACATACGTAACCCCTCTCCACACACACACACACACACACACACACACACACACACACACAGACAGACACACACACATAGAAAATTTGCAATTGAAGAAATTATATCAGAATTATCCCTTGGCATTCAACACCACTAACACGATTGATTTTAACCTCTAAATTTAGCCGTCTGTGAATTGAGCCAATGGATGTTTCCTCCCTCCCATACCAACTTAACAAACCAACAATATGAATGACTTCCATACACTTCATGTAAGAAGTGCAAACGGTTGAAGGTTACTCGTATTCCACACGTAATTAATAAGTCAACAATTAGTTCACAAAACCCTTCTCGATTTACAGGTAGCAACAGGGTCATCCCAATTAATCGTACTGGAATTATAAACAATTCAGCGATCATCCACTCAGCTAATCTTTACATAATGGCTGAGTAAAAGGAACGCCCTTTAAAGCCCAAAATATCTAAAGTACTGTAAACAACAACAACAGAAAATGATAGTTCTTTGAATATGAACAGCGTAATAAATTACAGCCGACTGAAGTTAAGACATTTCTTAACGGACGAAAGAAACTTGAGCAGTACAACGCGAACAAATGACCAATATTAAATCACCTAATCCAACCGGCTCTTTCATAATTTATACGTGTCAGTAGCGCAATTCGGTCACAGAACATTATATAACAGTGTGAATGTATTCGTACTTCCACTGTACCCAGGCTGTGGGACACACTAATGTTTTAAACAGCTGTTTAGCCACCGATGCAACCAAAGCAACGAACGGTCACCGCTGTTTGAGAACATCGATGCAAATTGGCCCCTCAGACTCAAATACAGTAACCTCGTCGACACGGTACTCAGCGACCACTCCGACTCCGCACAATCGCAGCGGACAACAACCCCCTCACTGCACCGCGCGTTCGCTCTCTCACTCACGATGCCAACAGCCGCATGACCCGCAACCTCGAGGAGTATCCTCGCACCACTGCTGAACCAAACTTGAAGGACTCGTGGGAAACCGACACGCCGCGCGCGCTTAAATAGTCTTCCAGCCAAAGATCCTCAGACTAGCGTCTCTGATCGGAAGACTAAACCACACGGCCGACCATCGATAACCAGAGAGGCACTACTCTGGCAGTGAAGCCAGTGCGATGGGCTCACCGATGAGCACTTCGGTGCCTGCGGACGGAGTTTTTGTGTTACGCTTGTGTTTTAGAACACGTAGTCAGAGGAGGTAGTCTTTTCTAAGTTGGAGATCCAAAATCAAAATCCACACTCACGGACGAGCTGACGATCTAAATCTTCTAAACATTTGTTACATTCAGTATCTGATGTAATATGTTTTGTATTCTGTAGTTCGTATCTGCCCCTATATATTCCGCAGACCCCCCATACAGCTTCTTCCACCGTCAATTAATCGTTTCTGGCTGTCGTGGATACTCCACTAAGCAGTCTCTTCTTCAAGTGGCTCTTCGCATGGTCTTCTTTCCTTATTTATTTTCTTTCGTGTCTCTTCATTTCGGATCTTTACTCGAGTAAATTTTTAACATTCTTCGAGATAAACTTCATTTTGTGCATTTTCTTTTCCGGATTCGGCAATAATATGTTACATTTCAGAACTGCGGCGAGTACAGCCCCTTTAACGAAATCTATGACTGGAGGTCCACGTCACCAAAACACTCTGTGACAGAACTAAGTCTTCGTCATGTAAAAGAAAGAGGTTTCTATGCCGGACGACAGACAGCGAATTGTACAAGGTGACCCAAAAATTTGTTAACATTTTAAAATTCAATACTTCGCAGAATAATGTAAGTGGAGAGGCAAAAATTGACAGACTTTCATGATATGACATGAATTTTTACTGAAACCAAAACAGAATGCACAAAATAACCAACAGATGGCGCCCAGTGTCGGACGGAAGCAATAATTACCATAACAATTGATGTTTAGCAAAGGGGATGTTAACAAACTGCCTATTGGCTTCTGTCTCGGGTTCTTCGGCCGACGTTCATCTAATGATTTTTCTGACGTTTCGCCAGCACGAGTGGCTGGCATTGTCAAAGCTTCACCCTCCATTGCCGGTGGTGAACTGGAGGCGAGCTCGCGGCCGCAGACTATATGTACCTGGCGCGCCAACGTCCGAGGGCTTCTCCGCGGTCATTTCCGGTGCGGTTCTCCTCTTGCTACCTGCGACTGTCGTTCGCTGCAGTACGGGAAGCCAGGATCCGTTTACCTTAAGGCTTTCCTCTTTCTTGTTGAAACTGTTCGCGTGTTCTTCGATTTCTACAGCTTCTCTGAACAAGCGCGTGTGATAGTGTTTCTCTACAGCCAGAACTTCCGTGTCGGCGAATTTTATAACGTGGTCGGTCTCATTCAGTGCGTTCTCTGCTACGGTCGATTTCTCCACCTGCCCCAACCTGCAATGTCGCTTATGCTCTTTGATCCTGATGTTAATTGATCGTCCAGTCATTCCGACATAAACTTTTCCGCATGTGCATGGTATACGGTATATTCCCGACGTTGCAAGTGGGTCTCTTTTCTCCTTCGCCGATCTAAGACACTCTTTGATCTTCCTTGTCGGTTTGAAAATCGTCTTTACGCCGTGTTTGCGTCGGAAAAATCATTAGATGAACGTCGGCCGAAGAACCCGAGACAGAAGCCAATAGGCAGTTTGTCAACAAGTGGCCACGAAAGCCTTAACAATTTTGTAAAGGGGATGTTCCTTATAACAATTGCTCAGCACGTCGCCCATCATTTCTCAACAATTCCTGTAGTCTGCGGAGAATGTTTTGAACAGCACGGTACAGTATATCAGACAGCATGGTGAGAAATTGCTGTCGGAGGTTGTCTTTTAGCATCCCTAATCAAGTCGGACGATCGCGGTAGATTTCCGACTGCAGACAACTCCACAACACGGTTGGAGATATGCGAACCTCGGAGGCCAAACATGACGGAAGTGGCGGCTCAGCACGCGAATCTCACCAAACGACGTGCCCAACATGTCTTACATGTAGCAGTATGGCGAGGAGCGCCAACTTGCTTGGAAGTCCTACCTTCCACCAGATGTTTATCAGCCAAGCTAGGGAGGATGCAATTCTGTAACGTATCGGCGTACCTCACACCTGTCACGCTGACATTTTATATGCGGATCTCACGCGGCGTCACTGACCTGTTGCTGTCCAGCGCTATCTTTTCGCATCATTTTGCACTCGTCCTTGGTGCCATTTCAGGCATTTGAGTCACATTTTACCTCTCTGCTTACGTTTTTCCGTTAGTAGTGAATTTTCGAACATTAACAAACTTTTGGATGAAGCTGTAAATTGGTAAATGGGGTTTCTACGACTTTGTCTAATAAAGAGTAAAAAAAAAAGGATGAAAGACTCTGTGACTTGGAAAACGAAGTGTCCAACATTAGAAACATTCGAGTCCCGTGCATGTCTTAGTGATAGAGGCTGTAGGATCCTTGTGCAAGGGTTTTACAAAGGAGGATGATGTTGTGACAGTGCGTGGAGCGTGAAACAGTACTGATACCGATCAGGGCTACAATACTGAGAGTGACTTGTTGAGTGGCTTGCTAGCAAAATCCATAAGAGAGGGGGGCACTAAGACTCATGGGAGGACCTCTTCTTTAGGTTAAGCTCAGTGTCCAGTGATACAACATTTAAAGGAATCAAGCATAAAGAGAAACTCAGAAAGGCAGTTACTAAATACAGGGTGATTCAAAAAGAATACCACAACTTTAAAAATGTGTATTTAATGAAAGCAACATAATATAACCTTCTGTTACACATCATTACAAAGAGTATTTAAAAAGTTTTTTTTTCACTCAAAAACAAGTTCAGAGATGTTCAATATGGCCCCCTCCAGACTCATTAGCAATATCAACCCGATACTCCAACTCGTTCCACACTCTCTGTAGCATATCAGGCGTAACAGTTTGGATAGCTGCTGTTATTTCTCGTTTCAAATCATCAATGGTGGCTGGGAGAGGTTGCCGAAACACCATATCCTTAACATACCCCCATAAGAAAAAATCGCAGGGGGTAAGATCAGGGCTTCTTGGAGGCCAGTGATGAAGTGCTCTGTCACGGGCTGCCTCGGGTACTTTGGTTTTCAGCCTAGTCAACAGCGCCTCAAGCGAACAAATGTACAACTACATGAAACTTTATAGCTCCCTTAATTCGCCGACAGATAGTGCTTAGCTCTGCCTTTTGTCGTTGCAGAGTTTTAAATTCCTAAAGTTGTGGTATTCTTTTTGAATCACCCTGTATATTAAACTATCACAAGATTCTTATAAAAGTAGAGTGAAAAATAATGTTAGGAAGTTGTATCAGAATATCAAGGGATTAAAAAACATAGTTTATGAACTTCTTGTTTATCTGACAGAACAGCATATGGTCACTGATATGGAAGAGGTAAATGTAAGTGGATATAACCCTTCAGCACATGTAAGTAGAACGGAGGAGTTGTTATACACACTGATGAGCCAAAACATTATGACCAATTGCTTAATAGCATGCTTGTCCGTCTTTGGAACAAAATACATCACTACGTCTGCATATCATGGATCCGACAGTTGCTTGGTAGGTTTGTGGAGGATGGGTCCCCAAGCATTTACATCAGGCGAATTTGGTCGCCGAGAGATCAACGTGAGTACTATAATTCTACTCAAACCGCTGCAATACGGTTCTAGCTCCGGGACAGCTGTCAGCGAGTCTTCAATTGATACCACAGGTCCCATGCAGGCGCAGGAGAATGTCTCCCATAGCATAATACTGCTCCCAACAACCTGAGTCTATGGCACTGGACATTTCGAGCAGCTGTTCATCTCGGTGAAGGCCTTTGTAGAGACGACCGTCGTGAGCCGTGGCGGTTGGCGCTAGGGTGTTCGACTTGCATCGCTGATATCGATATTCGGCTGTCCTGCTATCTTTGACTGCTCCCCCGGCGGGTTTTCCGGGTGAACGTGTGACAAGTGAGCCTCCGGTCGGCGTTCAACGAGCCAACTTGAGTTGAAAACAAGCCCGCGTCCCTAACTGTGGTGCATGGGCCTCGCCGTGTTCGCCACCCTTGTCTTTTGGCGAGCTGCGGATGTACGGTGCCGATCATAGGGCGCCTTGACGTGCAAAATTGTGGTGGGTTCGTCGTCTCACGCTGAACAGCTTCCCAGCTCGTAATCTGCAAGCTCCAAGTTACGTATGACTTTTATTCTGTGTTTAACTAAGAAGATTTTTGAAACTTATTGTGGCATGGGTAGCTGCCTGGGATGATTCTGAACTTGGTTCCACAGTGGCTATTTTAAGGAGGCTGATGTTCCTCATTCTGTTTTTGATCATCCATGGAGTGTGTGCTTTAAGTGGTTTTCACGCAAATTTTAATTTGTTTTAGGATATATTGTCCGCTTTGGGACTGGCTGCGGTTGTGTACGTGCCCGGCAGCCGAAGAGTTAACAGTTTAATCATTTGTCACGGCAGCATTTGGTACGTTTATTTAATGCTGAAAGTGCCTGAAGGCAACTGGAAGTGATCTCTTAGTTTCCTACTAATTTACTGAGACACGGGTAATGTTAGAGTATTGCTCCTTAAGAATTTGGGGGCTTGCTTATTATATATTCCAGTGTGGTTGTGATTTGACCTTGTTTTCATTGCAATCTATTTGTGCTAAAGGCCATTTGTTAAGACTGCTCGTTCCCTGGCGTTGAGGCGGTTATGGATTCTTGTTAGGACCGCTCATTGTGGGGCCGGTCGGATTATATATAAATATATACCGCCTGCTATGTGACCCCGTGCACAAGCCGTGGGGAGTGAACGCTCGTATTGCCTGCCAGCCGTAGCGTTATTGCTTCCAAACACTGCTGTGGGCCTTAACGCTGTTCTTTAAAGTTAAGTGCAATTTGGGAATCATTCTCATTATGTCCGTTAGTTGAGGCCACCTTGTTAATATTGGCGGGTCTGTAAGTCATCTTATTGTTTGAGTTATTACTAGCCCTTCTTATTTAACATTTACGTTAATCATTTGTGGGTCTTTAATGAACGTGCAACTTGTTATTATTCCTGTATGCGAGTTTTGCGATCTTGGTGGCCCTCTTTGTATTTTTAGTATGTGTTTCACTGTGGACCTTTATGTCGGCAGTTCAGTTTTATTAAGCTTTAAGATCTCTTTGTTCTTTATGAAGTTGTGATATTATGTGGCTGTATATCTTCGGTTGTAAGTGTGTAGTGTTATTAGTCTCTTGAGACATGGTTAAACAAGAACGATTGTTTGTGATTGATTATTCACCGTGCCTACTATCAATGATTTTGGTTGCGGACGCAAAAGAATATGATTCTTATTCGTGTTTATGTAATTCAATCAAAGTGAAAATTTCTATATTGCATTAGTAAGAGGGAAAATGACCGAACTGAAGGTTATAATAAAGTCTGTTTTGAGTCAAATTAAAATTGTAAAACAGTCACAAGCTTGTCCATCACCAGTGAGATTGTTAATTTTGATTTGCTAAAGAATTGGGTAGTACCACGGTTCACATCGACTTAGTGTAGCAAAAATGTGATTCACACGAAGAGCCGACACATTTCTCTTCATCGACAGTCGAATCCCGATGGTTCCTTACCCACTCTAGTCGTAACTGACGATGTCATTGGGTCAACATGAGAACACGTAGCGGTGGTCTGCTGCAGAGCTTCATGTTCAACAATAGAAATGAATGGTGTGCTACGAAAAACTTCTGGGTGCATCAGCACTGTGCTCTTTCGACAGAAATGCAACGAATCACTGTATATCCTACTTTACAGAGCAGATAAGCCTCTGAACCCGACGTTCTGTGAAGAGTCGTAGACGTCCAACCATTTAGCACCTGGTGGTAGTTTCTCTTTCCACAGATGCTCACAGCAGTAACAGATGAACGTTCGACCAGCTTCGCCGTTTTCGAGATACTGGTTCACAGTCACCCTTTATCAAAGTCGCTTATCTCAATGGATTTCCCCATCTGCAACCCGTATATTCGCTAGGGTGATCCCCCCACCCGTGTCTGCTCTGCTTACGTAGTTCTGTTACCGCATCACGTGACCGCAACGCCTCCAGGCGGCATCCAACGTCGCTGTGGGCAGTGGTCATAAAGTTTTGACTCATCAGTTATGTTAAAAGTTATCGTAGTGTGGAAAATTTAGAAACTAAAAAATTTGGTGTAGGGCAACATATAGAACTTAAACTACAAAGCGGAAATTTTATAATTGTATCTGTGTAGGTCCCCATTCGGAAATATTCAACTACTCCCGAAAAACTTGGATTCATTATCGTGCTATCTGTCAGACATAGGGAAGCGAAGTATTATTTGTGGGGATATGAGTCCTGAAAGACTCCGATACGAAGTTTGATCTTGAAATATTACTCAGCTCTTTCATTTTATAAGTTACTGATTTTTCTACTCGGATAGTACATGAGAGCAGCACACTGATAAATAATATTTTCATAGACCAATATAAACTTAATCAAAAAAATACTTATCCTGTTAAGAATGGTCTTCCTAAGCATGACGCACAGCTAGTTAAAATGTACGAGTATGACATAGCTCCATAAATTAACGCAAAGTAATCCTCCAAAATTGTGCGTTGAGTGAACGATTTAGCTATTGTAAATTTTAGGGAAATCTTGCAGCAGGTACAATGGGGTGAGGTGTACTGGGAGCATGATGCTAATTTAAAATGTAACTTATTCGTATTTTTGAAAACAGTTTCCCAAAGAAAATAGTGAAATATAATTGTAAGATGCTATGTAAAAAGCCATGGGTTGCTAAAGGGATAAAAATACCTTCAAACTGGAGAAGGTAAAGGTATCTAATAACTAGAAAGCGTAATGACCCAGAAACAATCAAATGTTATGAAAACCACTGTAATACATTAAGGAAAGTTAATAAAAAGTCCAGAAGTATGTGTATTAAGTCTGAGATTAGCAACTCTGATAATAAAATTAAAACAGTTTGGAATATTGTCAAAAGGGAAATAAGGCAACCATGAGTACAGGAAAAGGTATTACCATCAAAATGAACGAAAAGCGTATTAACAAAAAGTCATAGCTTGAAAATATTTTTAATAATAATTTTTTAATTTTGTGGAGAAACTAGTATCCAAATTTTCTTTAGAAAAGGCAATGCCGATGCAATCTGATAAAACTGAAGTTCTACACATCTCTCTTTCTGAAGTTAGGAAAAGAATAAACGCACTGAAAATTAAACGCTCAAAAGGAATTTTCGACATCTCCAACATAGCATTAAAAGCTTGTTCCAAAAGGTAAGTAGGATTATCAGTCACATATGTGATAGCTCATTTAAACAAGGCAGTTGTCCTCACAAATTGAAATATGCTATTCTTAAACGATTGCGTAAAAAGCGGAATAAGTCTGACGCCAGCAAGTGCCACTCAATCTCACTTCTGACAGCTTTATCCAAAATTCTTGAAAAAGTAATGTACTCAAGAGCAGCTTCACTTATTAGCAAAAATAAATTGCTAACAAAATGCCAATTTGGTTTTCAGATAGGCTTTTCACAAGAAAATGCTATATATCCTTTCAATGTCCAAATATTAAATGCTCTGAATAACTGGACATCACCATTTGGGATATTCTGTGGGCTCCCAAAGGGTTTCGACTGTATAAATCTTGGAATTCTTCTAGATAAGCTTAAGTATTCTGGAATGAGTGGGACTGTGCACAAATGGCTTAATTCATATTTAACTGGAAGACTACAGAAAGTTGAAGTAAACGATTAGCATAATGCCCAAAAATCAGCAAATTCCTCAAACTGGGGAGGTGTCAAGAATGCGGTCCCACAAGATTCATTTTTGGGTTTTTTATTGTTATTAATGAATATTAATGACTTGCAGTTCTAAATTCACGAAGATGTGAAGCTAGTTCTTTTTGCTGATAATACAAGTGTCTTTCAGAAAACTGTCATTTGGTTCTCTGCAAATGGACTCCCATTAATTTTTAATGAAACACAGTGTATACATTTCTGTACAGTAAATGACACAGCACCATTTATAAATATAGAGATTTAAGAGAAGTCTGTGGCCAAGGCAGAATATTCCAAATTTTTGGGTGTTTGCATTGATGAAAGATTGAATTGGAAGAAAAATATTGATGATCTGCTGAAATATTTGAGTTCAAATACTTACACTATTAGGATTATTGCATATTTTGGCGATAAACATATAAATAAATTGACTTACTGTGCCTATTTTCATCTACTGTTCCCGTACAAGTATTAATCTAATCTAACTTAATCTATTAAACTACCGACTTGGTACTAAGTATTTCTCCCTTATACTCATTTTTTACCATATAAAAATTGAGAACAAAATCAAATATGTAATGTTATCTGTCTGATGGTAATTCTTACAATACCTCGTAAATAATGAATTCAAATTTGTCCACACACGAACGACAATGTGGAAACTGTTGAAGTTTAATTTAATTTTCGAAATCAGAGAAGTGCCCGTAACTGTCCGTTGCCAAATACCGCTGAAGCATCTCAGTCATGACTGTCAACGTGTGTCATTTGTATGTACATTAATATTAATCGCGCAGGAACGCAGTTCTGCTCTCAGGCATTTCGTGACACACGGAGGTGCACGTACGCACACACACCCAGTATCTTTTGCGTTGTATATATTTTTGGCCAAGCTTCAACATTTTGTCACTAAAAAAAGTATTATGAATAAGTAGGCATCCTTAAAATCAGTGACATGCAGAGTCTAGGGAGAGACGCACAGGCCACCAGATTCGCCACGAACCTCTTAATTAATCCCCATTTTCAAGAACGACTTTCAGTGCTGCATCAAGGTGGCAAAGTCTGCTCACAGACCGAATCGGTTACAGTCCTTTGCAGACCAGGGGGAACCGGACGTGGTAATTGCAAGGCAGTGGAAGAGGGGTAGCGCTGAGCAGCAGTATAAAAGATCTCCATCGCCTAGGAGCAGCATCAGTCATTGCTCGCTCCCAGCAGGACACACAAGCAGCAATGAGGATCCTGGTGAGTAGTTTACCTACAGCACTATAAGCTCGTTGCTATAACTGTAACATCCTAAGAAATGATAGCACATTTGAATGCCATTATAAATCTGCTAGCTTTTGGAACGAAATGCAGCAGAGGTTCCAACTTCGTCGTACTTCTATAAACAGAATGTGATGTTGAGTTCTACAAAATTTTTCTAACCATCGTACAGCTCAATCTGATATTCCTTTGTCATTTGGAAGATTACCGGGAAAGAACAGAAACAAAGTAGGCTGTACTACTCATAACAGTTCCGGAGTAAATGTGTGAATTATAAGAACTTTTTGCTTGATGTCTTCGATTCGTAAGACTGAATGATAAGTGTTGTAAGCCCCTAACTTATAAGGCCATAACAACTGTTTAAAAAATTCCTGCTCACAGGTTCTTCCTTCTTTGTCTTTTTAAGTGTTCGCTCTGCTACTGTTGTAAATTTATAACGAAGTACCGGTACACTCTATTTCATATAAAACTAGGAAAACGTGAAATTTGGCAGCAGACGACAGGCGCATATTTGTTAAATCGAAATATGACGTAAAAATATGGCTTTGAGAGAACATGCAACCTAAAAATCGTAGTCTTCATAAAATTCGTCGAATTACGTTGTCCTCTATGGGCAAATTATCAGTTTGTTTCCATACGGATGCAACAGTTACGTTACCTTTCAGATGGTCCGGATGTTATAGTAAATCTTTGCAGTATACCTAACAGGTTATTTTATTGTATTTCCTGTGAACTACTTTTCTTTTATGGTTTTACTTATCATTCATACGTATACAAATTGATTTGGAAACATATAGTGATCTGGCCCTTCTTCCTAGTTAGAGGCCCTACTTTTCAGACATACTGCACCGAGCATTTTCATGAGTCTAAGAAACTCTCTCCTTGCTCCCAGTTAACACTTTGTCTCGTATCTGATTCCTTCCCTCCCCCACGACGCATACACATCCTCTTCCTCTGTTCTCATAATATGAGGAAAGAGGGGCTGCAGCACTGACAGTTAGTAGGAACAATAATTGTATTCAGTGACCCATTATCACTCTTTGAAATGTTGTTCATATTTATGGGTATTACGTGATGTGCTTTCCAAAAGTCTCAGACGACCACCGCCATAAATAGGACGCACAGAAGCAGAACAAGTCACTTCATTACTACATCCTTTATTATCAGATTCAGTTCCATACTTTCCGTAAGTTAATTCTAACTTAAACATCTGATAGAAGGATTATGTTGCAGCCTTATACATTGAATAATGTGTGTCCCTTTACAATAAGTTACGGTAGCACTGAATGATATAAAAACAATTTTGCTCATTGAAAAACCAAACAGTTTTTTAAAGTGGGAGAGTAGACATTCAAAGTCGTCATAATACATCAGAAAACGTCTTAGATTACTATCTTCATTACTATTGCTCAATATTTCGGTGTGTTTGCAAGGGCAATATTTCTCGGTATCCTTACTCTGAACGTGCTTTCATACTCAACAGCCACTGGAGTGAAAAATACACAAATTTCTTGATGCCACCACAGGAATCTTCATTCGTACGATGAGTGCTGCTAAGCATACGCGACAGAAGAAGGCTGTTGCAATGTCTGCAAAATGTCACGTTGTTTTACTGTACCCTGGTTGAGCGAAGTACACTACAGAGAAAAAGTATATCCAAGAAGTATAATCCTGCAAGGATATCCTAACAAAGGATATTCTTTGCAACCGAATAAACACTCCAAATGCACTTGCATGTTTATTTTACTCCCACTTCCGTTCTGTCTGTGTACTGTAAGGACGGTGTGGGATCCTTACCAGATAGGACTGACGGAGTACATCGAAAAAGTTCAAAGAAAGGCAGCACGTTTTGTATTATCGCGAAATATGGGAGGGAGTGTCACAGAAACGATACAGTATTTGTGCTGGAAATCATTAAAAGAAAAGCGTTTTTCGTTGCGACGTAATCTTCCCACGAAATTGCAATCTCCAACTTGCTACTACGAATACGAAACTATTTTGTTGACACCGACCTACATAGGGAGAAACGATAAGGGGAATCAGAGCTCGTCGGAAAGATATAGGTGTTCGTTCTTTCCGGGCGCTATACGAGATTGGAATAATAGAGACTTGAGCAGGTGGTTCGATGAACCCTCTGCCAGGCACTTAAATGTGATTTGCAGAGTATCCATGTAGATATAGGTGTAGATAGACATACAGCCACTGGAAATGGTACTGTGGGTCGAAACAGGTCGTGGAAATTGAAAAATAAAAGTGCTACTGGTGGGTTAACTCGATTGAAAAACAGTATTACAATTGTGGAATCTTCCCCACAATGATGGACAAGAAAGCGATGATGATGATGATGATGATGATGAAGTCCCATGCTCCTTGACAGAGCATGGGGGAACGATGCGGGAGACCCGCACCGCCATACTAGGCAAGGTCCTAGTGGAGGTGGTTTGCCATTGCCTTCCTCAAACCGTAATCTGGATGAATGATGATGATGACGACAACGACACAAAAACACCCAGTCATCTGCAGGCAGGTGAAAATCCCTGACCTCACCGTGAATCGAACTCGGGACCCCATGCTCGGGAAGCGAGAACGCTACCGTGAAACCACGAATTGGAGAGAAGAGAAATTTGTGGCACAACTTGACTAGAAGAAGGGATCGGTTGGTAGGGCATGTTCTGAGGCATCAAGGGATCACCAATTTAGTACTGGAGGGCAGCGTGGAGGGTAAAAGTCGTAGAGGGAGACCAAGAGATGAAAAAAATATGTTATTCTCTTTACTGCATGCTGTATGTGTAAAGTTCACTGAAGAGTATGTATACAGGACGACGATTCCTGCAGTCGTACGGAAATGTTGGAATCAATAGAACAAAATTAACCTACCTGTCAATTTGTAGTCCGTATTCATGTACCATTTGGAACACCAAGTAGCACAGCCGAATACTTGTTGGAAAATATGTTCCTCTTTGTTACAGAGCAAAAGGTCTTTCCCATAATGTGTAGAAGAAAGTAATACCAGAAGCCGTACGTTTTTTAATAAAATACGTTAATTACGACCAGCTTTGACGCTACGTTAGTGTCATCTCCAGACCCCTACTCTGATATCCAACCTTCAGCGCATTAGGGCATGAGACCAATAAATATACATGGCACCTATCGTAATGTTCCGAGGGTTGCAGTTTACATAGGGGCCTGAATATGAAACTAAGGTGGTGTCAAAACTGGTCGCATAACTAATGTGTTTTATAAAAAGTACTTCTGTTGGTATTCCTTATTTCTAGAAGCTTATGACTGGCCGCAGTACCACGTCCACTTCAATGATGGATCATCTCAAACTTCATGAACGTGTCTGTCAACAGGTGTGCGTGTACCTGTGCGGTCTGGCCCTGGCAGCCCTGGCTGAGGAGAAGCAGGTGAAGGAGAAGCGAGGACTCACTGGCTCTCTGGGAGGCTACGGAGGTGGACTAAGTGGCGGCTATGGTGGTAGCTATGGTGGCATCTACGGAGGCGGTTATGGAGGCGGCTATGGAGGTGGTTACGGAGGCGGATTAGGAGGCGGTCTGGGAGGCGGCATCTCAGGTGGTTTTGGTGGTGCCATCGGAGGTGGAGCCCCTCAGGTGACTGTCAACCGAGTCCCTGTTCCTGTCCCAGTGCCTGTGGAGAATACCATCCCAGTTCCAGTGAGGGTCCCAGTCACAGTGCCCGTGGAGCGGCCTGTTCCTGTCCACGTACCGCAGCCGTACCCTGTCCCTGTAGACAACCCTGTGCCCGTCCCCGTCAAGGTCCCCACCCCAGTGTCCGTCCCAGTACCTCAGCCCTACGTCGTTAAGCGTCCAGTGCCCTACGTCGTCAGCGCCGGCCATGGAGGTCTCGGCGGAGGTCTCGGCGGAGGCCTCGGAGGAGGCCTGGGCGGTGGTCTCGGAGGAGGCCTCGGAGGCAAATTCGACGGAGGCTACGGCGGCGGCTTCGGCGGAGGCTACGGCGGTGGCTTTGGAGGACTCGGGGGCTACGGAAAATATGGCCACTAAAACCTAAGGCTGAACCCAACACCTTGACCTGTACACGCTACCAGGACGTGTCCTGCAAATGGAAATAAACTCATTCAAATAATATTTATGTCTCTGTCTTTCATTGACTATATTAGTCCCAAATTTGTCATGTTGACTGTAAAACGGTTGTTGCTAATGTAACACTTTCTATAAAAGTTTTTCATTGCACACCATACAGTCAAATGGCTCTAAGCACTATGGGACTTAACGTCTGAGGTCATCAGTCCCCTAGACTTAGAACTACTTAAACCTAATTAACCTAAGAACACCACACACATCCATGCCCAGGGCAGGATTCGAACCTGCGACCGTAGCAGCAGCGCGGTTCCGGACTGAAGCACCTAGAACCGCTCGGCCACAGCGGCCTGCACACCATACAGTCATTATCACGTATAATTTATTTTTATTTTCTCCTTTTGGTGTTGTAGGCTAATAATACTGCAAGGGATCGCCCCTGCTATCCTTAAGGTTGCTTGAATATGCTACTGCAAGGTGCTGGAACCTGATGTACACCTGATTGTGACTATGTGGTGTAGAGTTAATGATATACACAAAAGTAGCACTTGCTAACCACTCAAGTTTTCTTAAGTTATTGGCTACCTAATTCAGAATCAGGGGAAGTCAGGAAACTTAGCACATGATTTACTTGTAAATCTCTGTGATGAAACTTTACTGTAGTCTCATGATTTTTGCAATGTTGAACAGGGATCGGTATTTTGTTTATTTCGTCTGATACGCTGGATTTCAGGAATTTTGGGTAAAAATCAGTTCTTGGTTTACAGTAGGCAGCCATGATTCTCCTAGGTAAACTTTTTGATGGTTTCATAGTAGTATAAATGAAATAGTATTTAGGTTGTAAGAAACAAAGGTGACATTTATTTCGCTCACAACATTATATGAACATTACTTTTCCCTCGGGTTGGCTGCATCGAACGGAATCTTTTCCTTGCTGCTCTCCTCTAGAACATCCTAAAAGTAGCAAAGAAAAAGAGCGAAGCCAGTGCACTGTTTTCTACGAATCAAGTACAGACGGCCAAAATAATTACAATGCGAAAGTAAGAATGACATTAAAAATAAGTCAAAACGTAGAACATATGCACAACAAAGATATAAATACGTAATACAGTTTTTGATAATACGCACTCGACCTTAGAACGCTTATTAACGAAGAAGTCATGAAAAATTTTTGAAACAGGAGCAGCTAAAGCAGCGCTCACAGCGGTATGTAATGGTTTTTATGAGTTCCGTTGTAAGTAAATGAGAATCTTCCTGTGACACTGCTCTCAGGATAGTAAGTCTCTTTTGAATAATACACATGCTGACAAAATCTCACTCTCAGCGAGATTAAAGTAGCGAGATCGAGATGTGCTGGAAGCTGTTAAAGATATCTGGCCTCGTTATGAACCCTGTGTGATCTAAGTGTACTGAAAACACTGCCACTCCACAATGTCGAACAACCAGGCCGACAGCCCTTACTCTACAGAAGTATCTTACACTTGCTGGCTGCAGAAAGGTCAAATTTTTTCCAATGTGTCGCCACAGATTGCGATTAGCGAACGTGATGCTATTACAGGGTAGATATCACCAACGACAAAATGTTCTACTCGAAAGTTAGGCGAATGTTTTTGATGGAGCTGATAACCACGAACCATCTATTTAGAAGATGAGCTGAGATCATTTAGTTCAGATTCTACAAACGTAGAAGAACTGTGGTTATAGGTCAAAAATCATAACGAAATGCAGGACATGTTGGACAGAATAACAGCTATATTTAAATGTGAAAAATCTGAAGATCACGAATACAATGAAGAGATTGATACAAGGTTTAAAAACTTACGGAAAAATCTAAGAAACAATGTGAAATAGGACGATCAAGCAAAACGAGTAGTAAGAAAGACGAATTAAAGCCTTAGATTTTTTGGAATGATTCTGGGAAGTACATCGCTAATGGAAAATACTTACAAGATGGTAGTGAGATAGATTTTGGAGTCAGAACATAAAATTTTAATTTCTAGACGTTGACCTTGTAATGTGCAGTTTTATTTTTAAATGTTAACTAAAGGATTCAGCGTGACTGACGCTGGTAGAGCGACAAAGACCAGTATAAGGCTTGCATTTTTTCACTTTAAACATAGAATTCACATATGTGTTGAGGCCGTTACCACGACGTTCATAAGTGACCTTTATTATAAGTACCATTACATGGAGTTCCCTCCTCACAAATAGGTGGAAAACATGGTATGTGATTATAGTTTTTCACCATGACAGAGTTAGCTTGAAAATGCCCAAGGAGACGAAATTAGCTAATAGCATGTAAGAAAGCATGAAACAAAAGCATGAAACAAAGCATTTATTTCAAAACTTAAAACAGCCCATGCAGGAAATTACTTCCCTGAAAAACTTTTTAAAATTTTATTTTTGTGGTGGTCCTCAGCTTCAACACGTTCTGAAATGGGAACATGGTCCAAGTAGGCTGTACGCTGTTTATTAGCCGTGCAATTTGGCAATTTCAATAGTGGGTCATTCTAAAGCACATTTGTGAAATAAAGCGTGAAGTTTAAAACTTGTGTTTGAAAATTATCCGCTGTTGAAATTGGCCCACAGCACGAATGATAAATAGAATACAGCCTACTTGGACCATGTTTTTGTTCTCAACATTCCCTGAATAAATTTTCAGCGGCTGTGGACCCATACACGCAGGTGTGTTTGGAAAACTGTTTCAGCATCTGAAGGTCTCAGAAGAAGCCCCGGCAGCAGACGCTGGACAAATTCAGACGTGCTGCTAGGATATTAAAAGACGCTATGGGTTATACGCAACTGTGACAACAGTGTAATATTCCATCTTCATGTTTTGGTGACGCGCTGATTGCTACCTCAGATTTCAGGGATGTAGCCGCACAAATTACATTTCTCCAACCGATATTTCGACGGTATACCTTTTATGAGCCGTAAGTAGAAACGCAGTGAATCATTAAATGGGTAAGTTAGAGACCAGTTATTCGGGGAAAGACAGTTCTGTATCCCATTTGAGAATAAGGTAAGAAAGGTTGTGGCGAGTACAGAGGCATCGAGAGAGTCATATTTCCTTCGTTCAACATGCAAGTGGACTCTCACCATGCACTGCACGATGGTTTGCGGATTATACATGATTTCTGACTATTACAGGTACAAACGAATGGGGCGAGAAGAAGACAAGACACAAACGAATAACCATGATAAACATAGATTCAGGAACGAAGAGTTTTGTCGGCGTATGCGACTGTACAGTCATGTCAACGTTATAATGCTGTTCATGACGAAGGCTACGTCTTGGATGATATTCCTTATGATGATGCGTATGTGGCGCATGCATGGTGGTGCACTGGCACACTTTCATGTGGCTATCCGGGAATACGTAGAACGGATCTTCGAAGAGTACCAGATGGTTATAATTAAAGGCAGCTACGCGCAGAGGTCCAGTATGGGCTGTAATTATTAGATGGCAGTGAAACTTGGCATATATCATAACGTGTTAAAACGGAACTGATTTAACTGAAAAAAATTGGTTCTAATTTTGGCCACCAGGTGCAAATCTGGGGCTGTGAAAGGAAAGAAAGAAAGACGTATAGAAATTTGGCCATATGTAATGGATTACGAACGGTACGTGAACAGAAAAGGGCGAAAAAATAAGAAAGGAACAATGTCTATGTCATTATTAACCGCAGTTTACACAGTTTGTTCGATATGAGCACCGAAGAGGTGCACGAGATGCTGTACAGCGCCGCATTTGCACCTGTTGGCCAAAATTGGAACTAATTTTTTTCAGCGTAAATAGGTTCCGCCTTAACGCACTAGAATATCTACCAAGTTTACCTGCTATGCGATAATTACAGCCCACAGTGGACCTCTGATAGCAGCTGCACTTTAATTATAATCTCCGGATGTATTGGCCGTGGTTCACCAATACAATGTACTCCCAGGTCCCTGGACTTGAACCCGATGAATTTTTTTGTGTGGGGATATTTGCAAACTTTGGTGTATTCCGACTCTGTTGATAGCGTCGACGAACTCATCGAACGCATTGTGCCTGTTCTTCGAAGCATTCAGAACATCGTTGGGACTTTTGAATGTGCACTGGCATCGATGAGGATTCGTGCAGAAGCCTGCTTGCACATGAAAGTGTAACTTATGGAACACTTGTCAAGTGTATCTGCAGTTCGAATCCTCTGGTACTCTGTTATAAAGTGTGCATAGATTCAGTCGTAATACCTTCCGTGTCCAGACCTACGTTCATTAGGATTGTTTTCTTGTATCATTGTCATCTACTTGTCTATTTCGCTTGTATCTATAATACGGAAACAAAACACTCTGCATATGTGAAAGTAGAATGGCATATTCTCTGTAGATCTACGCTGTTACAGTGGCAAGTTGTGAACACTTGTATGACCGTCTTAAAATACACGAGGGGCCTTTAGTAAATAATACAACATTTTTTTCTCTGCTAATTTCGTTTATAAAATGCGAAATTTATTGCGGAATATCGTGAAATATTCCCGCTTCAGCCCCAACAGTTTCGTGTTCGGCCCTATACGTAGTTTTCAACATGGTGTCTGTAACGGAGTTGCGTTCCAAGCAGAGAACTTTCATTGAGTTTATTTGGCAGAAAACCAAGTTTGCCTTTCCTTAATCTATGTTCAAGGATAAATCGTAGGGTCAATATTGCCTCGCGTTTTCCTGCGTTACTCTGGAAACCGAACCGTTCTTCCCCGAGGTTGGCTTTACCGGTTTTTTCGTTCTTCTGTAAGGAATTTGTCTCAGTGTTTTGCAGCCTCGACGTTTTAAACTGATAGTTCGGTAATTTTCACAGTTGCCAGCAAATACTTTCTTTGGAATTGGAATCTGAGGGTATTATGCCTGTCTCATACATCTTGTACATTAGATGGAAGAGTTTTGTCATGGCTGGCTCTCCCAAAGCTGTCAGTAGTTTTGAAGGAATGCCGTCTACTCCCGGGCTCTTCTTTCGACTTACGTCTATCAGTACGCTGTCAAATTCTTCTCGCAGTATCATTTCGCCCACCTCATCCTCATCTACATCCCCTTTCGTTTATATAACATTGTCTTCACATCCCTTGTACAGCTCTTCTACATATTCCTTCCACGTTTCAGCTTTGCCTTCTTTGCTTAGGAATGATCTTCCGTCTGAGGTCTTGATTTTCATACAACTGCTCCTCTAGTCCCCAAACGCATCTTTAAACTTCCTGTAGCTGGTATCTATCTTTCTCCTAGTGAAATATACTTCTAAATCCGTACATTTATCCTCTAGCCATTCCTGCTTAACCATTTTGCACTTCCAGCCAATCTCATTTTTTAGACGTATGTACCCCCTTTTTACCAGGTACATTTGCTGTATTTTTATATTTCCTCCTTTCGTCGATTAAATTCAATATCCCCTGCGTTATTCAGGGATTTCTACTTCTACTAGGCCTTGGCGTTTTTCCTATTTGATCCTCTGCGGCCGTCACCATTTCATCTCCTAAAGCTACCCATACGTCTTCTACCTTATCTTTTCCCCTGTTCTAGTCAATTGTTGCCTAGTAGTCCCTTTGAAAATCTCAACAACCTCTGATCTTTCGACTTAACCAGATCTCATTTTATAAATTTCCTAATTTTGTACCTCTTCGCAATTTCTTCACTTGTAATGTATAGTTCAACAGAAAAAAAATTGAAATTGAGATAAAAATGTAGTATCGCAACAAATCGACAGAACGATGACCAATAAGAAAAGCGAAAATACGAAAAAAATCTATTTACATTCACAGCTCCTGATGTTGATGTCAAAGTGATCAGAACGAAGACAGGTTTGAAGCTGCTCTCCAAGCTATTCTATCTATTGCAGATCTGATAAAGTATTGAAAAATCACAAAAAGGACAATAACTTGGAGAAATATATAATAATAGAAGTTAAATACGTCGTTATCAGAATAGTTTTAGATTAGCAAACCACTAGTAAACAAATGCTTCAATCCACTTAAGTCATATAGCCGAAACTGTGTGTTTGAGAGCTGGATGTCACTTGGGGTAGAGGGCAGAGCCGAGACAATCGAGACAGCCATCTTAATTGAATGGCATCCAGGTATGTTTGCCAGACGACCGATCCTCAATGGCAGCCCATTAGCGGATTGGCAGCTTGTTGGGCTCGGACAAAGGTACCCTCTGTACATGTTTGTTTTTCTATTGTTCGTGGAGAGTCGCAACAATTTGCAGTCATATGTTCAACATCCAAGCGAGCCAGTCTGTGATTTCAGTTGCAACCTTACAGAATTCAATTTAATTTTATTCGGATCGCCCGCCTCAGCTATAAAATAGCACCCAATGAAACCAGGATCATTTTATACAGTTTAACCCTAGAGAGGTCGCGCCTATGTATAAAGTGCTGCAACCACAGATAACATTGTGTTGTACCGTTTCATTATTGTTTTACTATTCCAAACCGGCACCTATTCCTTCATTATCGTGTGAGCTAACACAGCGAGTAGTTGTGTTGTCATACGTCCAAGTGAACAGCAGTAATATATGATAAACAGCGACCTAGGTGAGAAAAAAATTTGCCATATGTGCAAGAGAGTGCCCCAGATTCTGAACTAGCAGCAAAATTCCATAATGAGGCAATTGTCTATGAGATAATTAGTAGTTATGAAAATCGGCCCTGCGACGGTTAAGATCACAGTCTATTGATACAGTACACATAAAATTTCGCTGATCCGTTCATGAATTACATCGATATGAACAGCAAATCATGAGATCTAGCGATTTGCTCGACGGCAGAAGGAGTAAAAGTAACTACAACAAGTGTTGGCTAATCAGATAATCCAAGATGAAAATTTAATTCTTCACCTGATTTTTTTCCCTTCTCCTATCGAATCACTGTTATTGAAATCTTAAGCGAAACAGAAACTACTTTACAATGTCCCGCGTTCCCAATCTGATAAATAACGTCATGAATTCAGGTCTGTCTGTTATGCAGAAGACTGTTCTTTTTAATGTCCAAACGTGTTTCAGTACATTTGTGCCATTATCAGAGGAGGCTTTTATTCAGTGCTACAAAATGCGAAGACGTTTTAAGTAATGATTAATGGAACGAAAATTTGCCTTAAAGCATGTCATATCTATTGTGATTATTACATTCTCTAGAAAGTTGGGTGCTGTAAGACCTTCCTTGCATTGTTATGCAGGTTGCCATCTACAGAGAAATGATGTTATTGCTATTCTAGTTGCCGAGTTTTCAAATCATTTTATATATAAAACCAATTTTGTTACGTTAAAATATTTTGCGGCTCTGTTTCTCGGTTAATAAAACAATTATTTCAATTGTACCTGGACTCATTTGCATTTCTATTTGTTGTAGAACGCGGTTTCTTTTGGAGGTTCAAAATAAAACAATGATGACTGATATACAAAGCTTGAAAAGCCCTCGTATTGATCTTCTTTATTCTCTACTCCTCTCTGTGAACTTAACCATTCATTTTGCAGCCTATAAGAAAATTAAAACCATAAGATAATTCATATCTTCCTACTTCGTGAATTCCTGATGCATTTTACATGGTTCCAAATCAAATCTTTTTCCAATTTCTTAAAAGAAATTGTTTTACTCAGTTACCTAGGATTGGCGGAATATCCTCCCCTCCATAATCCATATTAGTCTAATAGCGCCGAAACACTTTAGTGGCCAGTTGTTTCCTGATTTCTGTGAGATTTCATGTTTTACCCGCTGTGTCTTACCAATGTTCTCCACTGAGACGTTCCCTCGATCAATTACAGCTACTTGTACGCTTATCCCGACTTCCTTTGACCTTTACGTGGCCGCACAATGCTGGTCTGGATGATTCTGAACACTCGCAGATCATCTTTCTCTGTCACCAGTGGTCTGCCTGGAATGCGTGAGATTTTAATTAAACCAGCTTGCCTACAGCACCCTATAAGTGTGACATCACATGCGTACAGCGGAACAGAGCTGCGTTGCGTATCGGCTGCTATGCGCTCACAATATTGGAAATGCGACTCCATCCCAATTACAGTCTCTCCCCTCAGCAGCAGCAGTGAGGAACAGACATATTGCACACAGAAACATTAAGAAAAATAACAAAGTACATACGAAAGTAATAAAAGCAAATACGAAAGATGACAAGCAACGCCTGTACACATTTATTAAACAAAAATGTTTTAATGTAAAAACCTTTTAAAGCTTGTACTGCAGTTTTCATTTTACAGTTAGAGCATGACGACTAGTTTCGGTTGCTTTCTACAACCATCTTCAGAGAGAGAGGGGTGAATATGCAGTGAAAAATATCATTAGCTCAGTCATGCAATGATATGCATTCGTATTATGTCCCAACATAACTGCGACAGAATGTAGTTAAAAGCTTCATCGAGAGCGAGGCAAATAGTAAACCATAATCTCGCGAGATGAAATGCCCATTATTTGCAATTGTACAGCAGATATTATACTGAGAAAAGTATTTGCAACGGTAACAAAAATTGTCACAGCTGTTTCATAGCCTGTATTACTAAGGAGTGATACATCTAGGCGTATAAAATAGTCTTTATAAAATGTGCAGGCGGCTGAAGATTAAAAGTAAAATGCTATAAGCCGAACGTCAAAACGAACTGTACACATTGCTGCAGGAGGAAATACGAGGGCTATTCGGAAAGTGAGGAACTATCGGTCGCGAAATGGAAACCACTGTGAAAATCCGACGAGGCCTTTCACAGACGTTTTTGGCAGTGTCTCTAGTATGCCCGTCGATCGCATCGAAACGCTCTTTTCAGTTGGGAGCGCACTGTGAGCGAGTAAAGGTGCCTAGAACAACAATGTCTCCCGCCAAGTAAGAGGGCCCGCTGAGAGGCTTCGCCTTAATGAATGCAGCCCACCTAACACAACTGCCACGCACTTCCTTCTTCACGGCAATTCTCAGCCGCACCCTGCAGGGGCAGTGAACAGCTCCTGCAGCTTTTTCGATGGGAAGTTTTCGAGCACCTACAACACAGCCCTAATTGGCTCGTCCTGAGTATCATCTCTGTTCACATGAAACGCTAGATACGAAGGCAACACTTGGGCGCTGGCTACGCGCTGTAGACCTGCATAGAGAATTATCGGAAAGCACAGGTGGCTGCCTTCTATGACGATGGTGTTGGAAATGTGGTATAACGCTCCGACAAATGTCTAAGTCGGAGCGGCGACTATGTAGAGAAGTAGCTGGAAGGTGTAGCAAAATGTACAAAGAAAACAGTTTTGATTTTCACTGTGGTTTCCATTACGCAACCGATTGTCCCTTACTTTCCGAACAACCCTCGTACTTGTGTTTAACAGGCAAACATATACAGAGGATTCCATGTCAGTGACAGACCGTTCTCTTCAGAGATGAAATATGGTTAGGTTGCAAAATGAAGCAGGAAATGTCTTTGGTGAAAGCCATTCTTGAAAAGGATGCCATCGAACAAGAGTGGGCAAGGGAAACTAGACCGAGCGCATCGGCGCCTGGACACTAGTCTACTGCGTCGCCGTTATCGAGTACCTGGCAGCTGAGGTACTCGAATTGACCGGAAAAGCGGCCTGCGACAACAAGAAGACGCGCACTATCCTGCACCACTTGCAGCTCGCAATCCGCAACGATGAGGAGCTCAACAAGGTACTGTCGGGCGCCACGATCGCACAGGGAGGTGTCCTGCCCAACATCAGAGCCGTGCTGCTGCCAAATAAGACCGAGAGGAAGGCCTAAATGGTGAACGCCACTCGCTCAGGGCCAGTCCAGCACCGCGTGCTCCCTGCCCCTCGGTTACAAAACAAGTAATGCAACACATTTTGTTACTGAAAGCAGGGTGGTTTTATTCAGGATTCCCGTACACCATATCATTCCGCACTCTTTTGGCTACAAAACCATATTTTTCAATATAATCTCCGTTCCTATAATTCTCCTTTATGCTCCGTACAAATGGTTCAAATGGCTCTGAGCACTATGGGACTTAACATCCTAGGTCATCAGTCCCCTAGACTTAGAACTACTTAAACCTAACTAACCTAAGGACATCACACACATCCATGCCCGAGGCAGGATTCGAACCTGCGACCGTAGCAGTCCCGTGGTTCCGGACTGCAGCCCCTAGAACCGCACGGCCACAGCGGCCGGCTTTACGCTCCGTCTCAGATGCTCATTTTTAGTTACAATACACGTTTCGTTCACTCTGAATCATCTTCAGATCGAAGTAGTTCTGTCAGCAAGCCGTCTTGTGTGCTCAGGACCACATACGAGGGTACTCTAATCCAGAGTGATACAAACATGTAATGTAACTAAAAAATGTGCGACAGAGACGGAACAATAAATGAGAATTGAAGTAATTACCTAAATAACTGCTGAATGTCTCAGGACGATTATGTCGACTACAATAGTCTCCTTTCAGTGGGACAGCTTTACTCCACCTTACTGAGAGAGTATGTATGCCCACTGGCTACCACTCTACAGGTTGTAATCGTTATCTATTTATGTGACCATGACGGCACTTCAATCCCAATTCTCGATACCAGTAATATCGTACTACTTTTCTGTGAAGTAACAGACATATTTTTGTGACAATATTCACATTTGGTTTTATTAATGTATAGGTACTCCGATGTATCGATATATTACAGTGATATGGTTCTTGAGTGTATTCATTTCTGTAAGACTGTCATAATCTTTGACTCACTTGTAACCGTTTTGGAGCGAATGCGCACAGAGCAGTCTTAGTTTCACTTTGGCAGAAGTTAAGTTGTTATTTCGCTTTGTAAAAGAACAGTCAAGTCTTGTGTTTGGTTAAAGTGGGAATTAAATATATGAAGATTGATACAAAACTTTTCTTGATGATATGACACTTAAGAAGAAGTGTATGTGAATTTACAAGAAGTTTAATTGTGGATCGTGAACACCAAGTCAAAAATTATTTCTACCACACCATTGTTCTGATCTGGGATTGTTTGATCATTAAGAATTTTCTGAAAAACGTATTTGTTAGGTCTTCAAATATTGCTAAAATACAAATCTGGACCTTCTAGCAGTCAAAGTGGAATCACCCTTGAATCAACAAGATGAGCCATAACAACTTAGACGAAATTTACGTGGGAATCCATTCAAGATAAATGCCAAATTAATGACTTTTTTACAGTGACCTCATTGTTTCCATTCTGACGATACCATCCACAGTAAATAACTTTGTTGTTGCCCGATACAGCGAACATATGCTGCGTGAGCAACATTATTAATCTGATTTCTAACTTACTTTTCAAGCGGTGGTATTGTTGGAAGGTTGATGTCTTACTGCATCAATAACCTCCACAGCATCCATCCAGGTACTGAATCCCTCGAAGGTACAATAGGTACAAATATTATCTTTTAAAATTTTAAACGCTAGCAGGTAGGATTAACAGAGAGAACGAGAATCTTTAAAGGATATCAGTGCCCTTCTTTAACAACCACTGGAACTTTTGGAGCGGTTCATAAAATCCTGTGCTACACACTACAAACTTGGCGTTTTGAATCACGGAAAGTTTATCTCTTTAGTTTCCGTGAACGTTCATTCCAAGAAAAATCAGTCTACAAGCCACTTCTTCCGTGACAAGAAAATCGGGGGAAGTCTACGTCATATAGCGGCTTATTGACAGTTGTACAGCGCCGACCGCGGTGGCCGAGCGGCTCTAGGCGCTTCAATCTGGAACCACGCGGCTGCTACGGTCGCAGGTTAGAATCCTGCCTCGGCCATGGATGTGTGTGTGATGTCCTTAGGTTAGCTGGGTTTAAGCAGTTCTAAGTCTAGTGGACTCATGGCCTCAGCTGTTAAGTCCCACAGCGCTCACACCCATTTGAACTATTTTGACAGTCGTACACAGGCATGGCGGCAAACGAGACTAGTGTTTATGCTTTCCTTCTCTAAACGTATTTAGGTGACTTGCGGAGATTAGATGCAGTTGTGTCATTGAGTTATTTACTTGTTGCTCCTAGAATATTTGTAGGTTAACCTATTTTAATTTTTGTCCTCTTATCATCTTCAAGTTAAACGTTACCAACTATGTTATTACAATTCAGCATTTACTAGTATTTCCCCCCTCAGGGGACACCACCTTAACGTAGCACTGTCTGTGAGGCCCAGGAGGTTTGCGTGCTCTGGATTCGGAGGGCTATGTCTGCGATGTCGTAGCTACCAGCAGGGTCACCCATGCCGGACAGGCCAAAGGGGGAGAGCCAGACAAAGTGTGTCCCACAAGGTCCTATCGATAACCTATCCTGTCCTAAGCCCATCCTTTTCCTTGCCATTTTCAATTTTTTACAACATAGGGTAGGGAGGGCTCTAGAAGCGTGGTGAAGCCAGTGTCCCTAAGAGAGTAAATATAAATCCAGGCCCTCCAGGTTGAGGGTTGATCATGGGGCTAACAACCCCATACCGAAAAAAAAAATATTGTTACGAAACACAAAGTTAGGAACAGCCGGGCTGATGATACTGATGAACGACCCACGCAAGGAAAAGGACACCATAAACGGAGAAATGATATATACTTCGCTACTTGGAATGTAAGAACTTTGAACAAACCAGGAGCTATACATGGACTCAAACGAGAGATGGAGAAATACCGTATTGGAGTAGCGGCAGTTCAAGAGGTCAGATAGAAAGCAGATGGTTTCATAAGAAGTGGTAATTACATAATTATGTATAGTGGGTGAGACTGTGGTATAGTAGGTGTTACTGGCTTTCTTGTAGACCATAAGTATAAAGCAGCAATTTTTAACCCTATAAATGAAAGGATGTGTACTTTGAGAATGAAGGCCCGCTTCTTCAACATCACTCTAGTATTTGTGTGTGCACCCTCAGAAGATGATGAGGATGAAGTGAAAGATGAGTTTTATGGTCGAATGGAACAGGAATTAGAAGCCATACCAAGGAATGACGTAAAGATAGTGATGGATGACTTCAATGCAAAAGTGGGAAAAGAAGAAGTCTTTAGAGTAACAGTAGGAGATGAAAGCCTGCATGAGGTGTTGAATAAAAATGGACAAAGACTTATAGAATTTGCCATGGGCAATGCAATGGTAGTGAAGAGTACATGGCTCCAGAGAAAGAAGACAAGGAAAGCCACATGGCGCTCGTCAGATGGAACTACTTTTAATCAAATTCACCATGTCGTAATCGACAGGGAACGTACGTCTGACATCCTTGAAGTTGAAAGCTGCAGGTGGGCTGGTCATTATATGGTAAGAGTTAAATACAGACAACGCATAGCTGTCTATAGATCCAAAGGGAAGAAAAAAGCTCCGTGAAGTTACAATGTTTCCAAACTGAAAGGGAAGGTAGTATCCGAAAAGTTTGAAACAGAATTGCAGAAGAAGTGTGAGGCTAAACAAAGACAAGCTCTGGAAAGCATCGAGGGGAAGTGGAGTATATTTAAAGAGGCTCTACAACAATTTGCAGAAGAAGTCTTAGGTTTAGAAGAAAGGGTGAGAAGGGCAGGATGGTATCATGAAGATTGTAAAAAGACAGTGGAAATAAGAAATGAGGCAAAGAAAAACATGATAAACAGGATAACAAGATCTAATACAGAAGAATTAATGAAGGAAATTAAAGAGGCAGATAGGATTTGCAGAGGAAAGAAACGAGAATTAGAGAGGAGATGGATTACGGAGCTAGAAGAAGCATACAATGATCAAGAAGTAAGAAAATTCCAAAAGAGAGTTCAGGAACCGAAGAAAGGCTTCCAACCACGTACAGATAAAGAAGGAAATTTTATAGGAGAAGAACAGGTTCTAGACCGATGGGCCGAATATTTCAGGAGCTGCTGAATGTCATTACAGAAAGACAAGTTCTGGAAGAAAATGAAACAGGTCACCAACCGTGGCAGAATGTTAGTCATGATGAAAGACCTGTACCTACACCAACAATAGAGGAAATTAGGAAAGCAATTAAAAGGATAAGGAATAATAAGGCTCCAGGTAACGATACCATTTCAGCAGAGATGATCAAGGGTGGAGGTGAACATCTAACAAGATTGGTACATCAACTGATAGTGGAAATATGGGAAAAGGAAGTGATGCTAGATCAGTGGAACATGGCCATTATATGCCCAATTCATAAAACTAAGGGCAAAGCAAACTGTGAAAATTATCGTGGTATTGCTTCAATCAGCGTGGTGTACAAAGTATTAGCTAAAGTCATTTCTATGAGACTTAGGCTACGCCAATTACAGAAGAAATACTCGGAGACAACCAGTGCGGGTTCGACGGGGCAGATCAACAACAGACCAGATCTTCATTATCAGACAAATAAAAGAAAAGTGTTATGAATATAATGTGGATGTGCAACAACTTTTTGTACACTTTAAACGGGCCTATGATAGTGTTAAAAGGAAAAAGCTAATGACACCTTGTTGGAGATGGAAATACCAAGTAAACTTATCAGACTGGTACAAATGACCCTCACCAGCACAAAATGCCAGGTAAAAGTAGAAGGGAAACTTTCTAAAGAATTTGAGGTCGAGCAAGATTTAAGACAGGGTGATGTATTATCCACTCTACTCTTCAACGTAGTGTTGGAGACAGTGATGAGAAGGGTGGAGATTGATAACCGAGGTGGCACTCTGTTTAACCTTATGCACAAAAATCTAGCTTATGCCGATAATGTGTGTATGCTGTCTAGGGTTTGAAAGAAATGGCAGAAGGGTTTGGCAGACTGGAAAAGGAGGTAGAACAGTTGGGCCTTAGAGTAAACAACGCAAAAACGCAGTATCTCTTCGCAGTATCTTCAAGGAAAAATGCTGTTGTTAAAGAGGAATATATTAAGTTAAATAGAGGCAATTATGAGAGATGTGAGAAGTTCCAATACGTGGGAGTGCTGGTAACGGAGGATAGCAGAATAAGATAAGAAATAAAATCTTCTATTGTTGCAGGAAATAGAGTTTACTGGACTCTGATCAGGATCCTTCAGTCACGTAGCCTGAGCAGGAAGGTGACTGTCTATCGAATAGTCATAAGACCGGTGATAGTGTATGGCTCAGAAACATGGACAATGACTGTAGCAGAAGAAGAGCTCTTGATAAGATGGGAGAGAAAAATATTAAGAAAGATTTTTGGAGCCGTGTATGAGGCGGGGCAATGGAGGATAAAGAGAGACAAGGATCTGGAAGAACTGTATGCGCTGCGCAGCGCTAAGGAGTAAGTAAATAAGTACTAGTATTTCACGTTAAATAAAAATTGTTTTCCTTATAGATTCTTTTTCAAACAATAGTTACAGCTTTTCCGTTGAAATCATTTGTTGTATTATTTACATATTCCACTCAGTACGTAACTTCCTTTTCGTAGATTATCATCTTTTCCTGCTAAAGCTGTGTCCGTCTACCCTGTTACTAAACTGGACTTATATTTCTTGTAGCGCTTTATAGGGTTGTATGTTAATACTGTTTTCCCCTTTGACTGTCGATATTGTCAGATATGTTAATTGTCCAATTAAATCTAGAAATACCGCGGAACCTTTGTAGAACTTTCTTAAAACATCTATCAAATGAAATACGTACACCTCGAGGCTTCTCATGGCTTTCTTTCTGATAGCAGAGGCGGCAGCATTAAGAATGAAATACGTACACCTCGAAGCTTCTCCTAGCTTTCTTTCTGATAGCAGATGCGGCAGGATTAAGAGTGCAATAGGTATTCTACAGGTATTCCACGGCTGAACGCAGAGGAGAGAGCGGATATGTGGAAAGAATACATTGATGGCCTCTATGTGAGCGGGGGGGGGGGGGGGGGGGGTAAGTTTCTATGTGACCAGACAGTAGAAGAAATGGGAGTCATTACAGAAGAACACACAGGGGATCCAGTATTAGTGTCAGAGCTTTGGAACACTTGCAGTCAAACGATCAAATAACAGGCAACATACCAACGAAATTTCTCAAATCACTGGGGTAAGTGACAGCTAAATGAATACTGAAGCTAGTGTGTAAAAAGCATCAAACTGGAGATACACCATCAGATTTTGGAAAAATACCCATAAAATTTAGAACATATCTAGATCAGATAAGTGCGGAAAGTATCGCACAATCAGCTTAACAGCTCATGCTTCCAGATTGTGAGAATAATATGTACAGAAGAATGTAAAAGAAAGTCAGGTTACTGCTAGATGTTGATCAGTTTGTCTTTCGGAAAAGTAAAGGCAGCAGGGTGGCAGTATTGACGTTAAGCTTGATAATGGAAGAAAGACTCAAAAAGAAAAGAAGTTCATTGGGTTTGCCGACCTAGAACAGCGCTTGACTATATAAAGTGATGCATGAAGTTCAAATTCTGAGAAAAATAGGATTAAAGTATAGGGAAAAGATGTTGATATACATTATGTACAAGACCCAGGAGAGTCAATACGGACATAAGGCCAAAAACGCAATACACGGATGAGCAATATGTGTGGTGTCACCGCCAGACACCACACTTGCTAGGTGGTAGCCTTCAAATCGGCCGCAGTCCATTAGTATACGTAGGACCCGCGTGTCGCCACTGTCAGTGCTAGCAGACCGAGCGCCACCACACGGCAGGTCTAGAGAGACTTACTAGCACTCGCCCCAGTTGTACAGCCGACTTTGCAAGGAAAGGTTCACTGACAACTACGCTCTCATTTGCCGAGACGATAGTTAGCATAGCCTTCAGCTACATTTGCTACGACCTAGGAAGTCGCCGTATTCAATTGATATTTATTATGTGAAGCATGTATCATCAAGAGCGATGTTCTACAATTGTGGATTAAAGTTAAGTATTATATCAACTACTTACTTTATTTGCTACTATTAATTCCTTTAACTGTTCCAGACCTCGCGCCAGTCAGCGTGTAATTAAACGCGTGCATATCGGCCTCCTCTAGAAACACAATGTTGACTCTTCTGCCAACACTACATATGTAAGAATGAATGAACTCTTTCAACGGTTCAATTTACACATAGGCCCTAAGGTGCACTCTACAACTTGTGTCAATTCATATACGAAATCGTGACATCAAACAACAATGCAAGCCTACAGCCACTTAGTTTCTGTGTTATTTCGCCTCAAGAAGACCTGCAGCTTTATCTGAGTTTCTGTGTTATTTCGCCTTTATGAAGACGTACAGCTTTATCTACCGGTGTGAACACCGTCCTTTTGCGAATTAACCCATTCCAAATGCAGATTTCTTATCGATGTTTGCTAGGTTAGAGGGTCTCGATGAAGCTCAAAAAATGTTTCAGTCTCAAAGCGTGCAGGTCGAACACAGGTCGAGTGTAGATCTAGGAACCATCGGTCTAACAGTTGAAAATAGTCGTATCTGTGTTGGGAGAATAGCAGAGCTGCAAGCGCTAGTAGAAAGCACTGATGATCAAATCGTTATAGCCACTGAAATCTGTCTAAAGCCGGAGGTAAGTTCAGCCGACATTTTTGCGAAGGAGCTAACGGTACTCACAAAGGATAGGCTAAATACAGTTGGCAGTGGCGTGTTTCTTGCTGTTAGAAGTACTTCATCTTGTAACGAAACTGAAGGAGATAGTACCTGCAGGTTAGTATGGGTAGAGATCATTACTGGTATCCGGAATAAAATAATAACTGAACCTTTAGCGACTCGCAGCTCAGATGATACAGTTTCTGAAAAGTTCAAAGAAACCTCGAGTCTAATTACAAACACGTTCCCGGCTCACACAGTTATAGCTGGTAGTGCCTTCAATTTATCCTCGATATGTTGGCGAAGATGCGTGTATAAATCTGGAGGTACGCATGAAACATCATCTGAAATTGTGATAACGCATTCCCTGAAAATTATTTCTAGCCACTAGTTCATGCACCCACTCGAACACGAAACTATTTTGGAATACACTTGACCAATTAAAAACAAATAATCCCGAGCTAATAATGACAATCAAATCGGATACAGGGATTAGTGAACACATGGTTGCAAGACTGATTAGCGTAACTCCAAAGCCCCCCGAAAATAAACGAAAAATATATCTTTTCAAAATGACAGATAAAAATTCACTTTACGCCTTCCTGAGAGACAATGTCCACTCCGTCTAAATTAACAATGTAAGTGTAGACTGGGTGTGGCTCGAATTCAAAGAATTAGTATCGACAGAAAGTGAGAGATTTATAACAAATAAATGAACAAAAGTCGGAGCTAATACCCCAAGGTACACAAAACATGTCAGAACACTGTTGCAGAAACAACGAAAAAAGCATGCCAAATTAAAACGAACGCAAAATCCCCAAGGTTTTTAATCTTTTACAGATTGGTGTACGTTGCTCTTTTCAGTTCTCAGCGCACAGTGAGCAGGTAAAGATACTTACAACAATAGAGCTTCCCGCCAGGTATGAGGGCCTGGTGTGCGATTTCGGCTGTCATGCAGCCCACATAACATAACTGTCATACGTTTCCTTCTGCATGACAATTCTCGGTTGCCCTCTGAAGGAGCAATGAAGTTGCTCCAGCAGCGTTTTCGATGGGAAATGTTTGATCTCCGACAACAGAACCCGTAACTGACTCTCCATGAGTTTCATCTCTGCACACATTAACCGCTAGCTATGAAGGCAACTTTCTTGCACAGACAACGAGCTACAGATCAGCGTAGATAATTTGCTGGAAGCACAGGCGGCTTGATTCTATGACGCGTTTACTGGGAAGGTGGTACAACGCTACGACAGATGTCTAAATCGGAGCCGCAACTTTGAAGAGAAGTAGCTGGAAGGTGTAGCTAATTGTTGCAAATAAAATATTTTTTATTTTCACAGTGGTTTCCATTTTGCGACCGATCGGACCTTACTTTTCGAATAGGCCTCGTTGTTTCCACAACGAGACTCAGTCTCGAAACCTGACAGAAAATCCGAATAGATTCTGGTCGTATATAAAATATGCTAGCGGCAAGACACAGTGAATGCCTTCTCTGCGCGATAACGACGGAAATACTCGTACTACCAATGACAAGTTCCAACAAGGGAACCTCCCCATCGCACCCCCCTCAGATTTAGTTATAAGTTGCCACAGTGGATAGGCCTTGAAAAACTGAACACAGATCAATCGAGAAAACAGGAAGAAGTTGTGTGGAACCATGAAAAAATAAGCAAAATGTACAAACTGAGTAGTCCATGTCCAACATGGGCCACATCAAGAATGTCCTGTGCTGAAGAGCGCCGTGATCCCGTGGTTAGCGTGAGCAGCTGCGGAACGTGAGGTCCTTGGTTCAAGTCTTCCCTCGCGTGAAAAATTTAAATTTTTATTTTCAGACAATTATCAGAGTTCAGGCACTCACACATAATCTACTTCGCTCTCCAAAATTCCAGGACATGTTCAGATTTGCTTGGACATATGCAGGATTTGACGGACTACACACAGAAAAATTTGAACACGTTAAAAACATATGTTTTGAAGAGCACAGAGAAAACTGTGCGACTGTGAAACTGTTGCATTCATTTGTTGCAGTTTATGTGACACACACTTATGTTTTCATCACTTTTTTGGGAATGATTATCACATCCACAAGAAAACCTAAATCGGGCAAGGTAGAAGAATCTTTTTACCCATTCGCCAAGTGTGCAAGTTACGTGGGCCGACGACATATTCCTGTCATGTGACGCACACGCCGTCACCAGTGTCGTATTGAATATATCAGACGTGTTTTTCTGGATCAAATGTTTTCGGTTCCCATTGGAGAGGCACGTCATTTCGTCTACTAATCGCACGGTTTTGCGGTGCGGTAGCAAAACACAGACACTAAATTTATTACAGTGAACAGAGACGTCAATGAACGAACGGAGAGATCATAACTTCGCAAAAATAAAGTAAGTATACTTTTCGCTCGAGGGAAGACTTGAACCAAGGACCTCTCGCTCCGCAGCTGCTCTCGCTAACCACGGGGCCACGGCGCTCCTGTGCTCACATCATCCTTGATGTTGTTTATGTTGCCCACGAACTACTCAGTTTGTATATTTTGCTTATTTTTTCATAGTTCCACACAACTTCTTCCTGTTTTCTCGATTGATCTGTGTTCAGTTTTTCAAGGCCTGTCCACTGTGCCAAATTATAACTAAATCTGAGAGGGGTGCGATGGGGAGGTTCCCTTGTAAGCACAGACTTCCGAAAATGCTTCACTAAAGAAGATACAGTAAATGTTCCAGAATTAACTTAGAAGCAGGTATCCTCGTCGTAGTGAAGCAGCTTAAATCACTTAATAAAAGGAAGTCTTCTGGTCCAGACTGATCCAGGTTTCTTTTTGAGTACGCTGATGCAATAGCTCCATACTTAACAATCATATACAATCGCTCGCTTGACGAAAGATCCGTACAGAAAGCGCAGAACAAAGCTCTCCGTCTTGCTCTGCACTTACCAAGACGCTTCCCCATAAGGGAACTTCTTGAGCAGCCTGGCATCCCTGCGTTTAAAGACCACATCAAGCAGACCGCTCGCCAATTCTGTGAACCAAAACAGTGGTCCCGAAATCCGTTAATAGGCAGTCTGGGCAACAAGATGCATTGGCACCCGACCCCAAGGTGGCTGGACCTATTGCGTTAATAAAATCAGTTAATAATGGCAATAGTTTAACAAGGATGACCGCTAGAGCAGACACACCAAAAAGAGCAGAATTAAAAACAGAACGGAAAGAGCAGTTAAGTAGACAATGCATTACGACTGCCAGAACTACGAAGGAAACGAGATTCAGAGATATTCTAAAGTCATGTGGTGGCGGTGGTCAGGAACTCAGTTAGACTATGTGACATGTCTAATCAACGAAATATTGTGCCCATTGGTCACTATGGACTGGCAGTACAACTGTGAACGGTTAGTTAGGCATTGTGTTCATCATGCTATTCAACAAATATAGTGATGCTGTTAACAGTTGCCTGAAGAAAATGTCTGAATGTTTACTGGGAGGTCAAGACGGCTAATGTCCGTAAAACTGCAATGTTGGAAGCAAAAGGGTGCCACCACATTGAAGAGCTAGTCATAAAGTTTTAATTATAGCCTAGAAAATATAAAGCTGCGTTGTTACTATTTTGTTTGTTTATTGGTACACAGCAACGCTGGTACACAGTGACCGCCCCATCACAGTAGTCGCAAACCATGTCACTGTGGAGAACCAGGCCCTGTGTTGGGAGACCAGCGTATCGCAATGGAGAAAACAGTAGAAAAATTGGAAATCAGTCACTGATCAGTTTTCAACGTATTGCTCGAATTTTTAACGCGACAAAAGTTGCCGCCCGGTGGACTTCGACACTGCTCACACCCGCTCACAAACTCGCCGAACCGAGACCGAGATATAAATGTTGCAACTGAGTCAGGCCAATCCAGAAGACTTCTTTAGCCGCGTAATCAGCTTGGATGACAACGAGGGAAAGCAGCAAAGCAAACAGTGGATTCACCAACGGCGAGAGAGGCGCGAGGTAATGCTGCGTGTTTTTTTAGGACTACCAGAGTGTGGTGTTAGCAGCGGGAAACTGTTACAAGGACATACTACTGAAATCTCCTGATGAGTGAACTGGAGCTGTGAAGAAGAAATGCCGCAACAAGCTAACTGTCCCAGAAGATGTTTTCGCTCCGCGACAGCGCACCACTTCGTTTCTGCACAGGACACAGCCTCAAGTGCTCCTTCATAGGGCTGTGGAATTTCCCTCGGATGATGAAGCCACTGTGCAACAGGCATTTACAGACTGAGGAGGAGGTGATTCTTGATGTTTCCTGAGCAGTCAAAACTTCTGTCACCAAGGTTTCAGCCAAGCCATACATAGCTGGGATAACGTGTTGCATATTGAGAAGAAATAATACCAACTTTTGTGGCCTCAGCTGGGGATTGTTTGGATGTGACAATGCCATAATGTCTTAATGAGTACCACTCGTATTTGAAGAACTCGGCTGTAAATATTACGATTGGGCGGCCGATGAGAAACCGAGTTTTGCATGTAAAACATGGTATGTGGTGTGCTTTATTCATATTAGTCGCTAGCTTCATAATAAACCGAGAAATAGCAGCTGTATCTCTAATGTTAGATTCTCACTAATAGAACCTTTTCAGGATGTGTGTATGTAAACAGTGGTAAGTGCTAGAAACCCGACTGCCAGTAGCGGCAACGTGTACTGTTGTGCAGGGCGAAAGAACAGTCGTCGGCAGAGTGATGTGCTCCTAGATTTACTTCTGGAAGAGGCCGACTGGATACTACAACACGCACACATATTATTAGATCACTTTATTATAACTTGAACAAATTGAAACACTTAGCTTTGAAACAATCCACGTCAGTAGGAATATCATGTATACTGGTTGCTGTTATTCTCGAGGTTCCCACCCAAAATGCAAACCAAGGTCTCAGCCACGTCACTCATTGTTCGGAACTACATGCCGCATTTGGGGAAAGAGTAACATGAAGTCTTAGTGGCCTCACCTTAAGTTTTTGGATTGATAATGTCATAATGTCTTAACGAGTGCCGTCGGTATATGAAGAACTCAACTGTTAACATTTCGAAGGGCAGCCGATGTGGACCAAAGTTTTGCATGTAAAACATGGTATGTGGTCAGAATGAGATTTTCACTCTGCAGCGGATTGTGCGATGATACGAAAATTCCTGGCAGATTAAAACTGTGTGCCGGACCGAGACTCGAACTCGGGACCTTTGCTCTACCAACTGAGCTATCCAAGCACGACTCACGGCCCGTCCTCGCAGCTTTACTTCAGCCAGTATCTCGTCTCCTACCTTCCAAACTTCATAGAAGCTCTCCTGCGAACCTTGCAGAACTAGCACTCCTGTAAGAAAGGATATTGCAGAGACATGACTTAGCCACAGCCTGGGGGATGTTTCCAGAATGAGATTTTCACTCTGCAGCCGAGTGTGCGCTGATATAAAACTTCCTAGCAGATTAAAACTGTGTGCCGGACCGAGACTCGAACTCGGGACCTTTGCCTTTCGCGGGCAAGTGCTCTACCAAAACTGAGCTACCCAAGCACGACTCACGCCCCGTCCTCACAGCTTGGAAGGTAGGAGACGAGATACTGGCAGAAGTAAACCTGTGAGGACGGGGCGTGAGTGACTCTTGGGTAGCTCAGTTGGTAGAGCACTTGCCCGCAAAAGCTAACGGTCCCGAGTTCGAGTCTCGACATGGTATGTGGTGTTCTTTATTCGTATTAGTTGATAGCTTCACAATAGACTGAGAAACGCCAGCTCTATCCCCAATTTCCGATTCTCACTAATGGCGACCTTGTAAGGAAGTGTGCATATATACCGTGGTTAGTGCCAGAAACCTGGCTGACAGTAATCGTAACGTGTACTGTCGTGCCACAAGAAAAAGCACTTGTTGCCACATTTTGGGTTCATAGATTTACTTCTGGAGGAGGCTGATTGGATACTACAACACAGACACAAACTATTAGATCAGTTAATTGTAATTTGAACATGTTGAAATACTTAACTTTGAAATTATCCATGTCTGTAGGAATGTCATGCATATTCGTTGCTGTTATAGAACATTAAAGTTTCGCTTGATACAAGACAGAATAATAGTCTCTTGTCTCAAAGTACAATTGACTGTAAGCTTTGCTGCATGGTTCTGTCTAATAAAACTCTTACACTGTTTGCTGTAGTGAGACGATACTGTCATCTTCGGGGATGATTGCAGACTTGACTGAAGCGCACTCCGCTCTGGCGTAAGCAAGCAGGCTGCAGCGGTCGCGTAAGGAAACTCCACAGGATGTGTCTATGCCGACGCCTCTCATGTACCGTGTTCATGCCAGAAAATGCTTTTCAGACAAGATTTTTTCCAAATTCAAGGGTGATGTGGACAACTACGACGCAGATAAAGATCTTCAGTATGTTCCTAAGAGCAAATGCGACCTAATATTGTTGTTAATGAGGTAAATGTGAATAATTATTTAAACAAATAAAGAATGTTAGCTCCCTTACCTTCGTTTATCTGAAGTTAGTAGACAGTGTGATGACATGAATGTTAAATGCCGTCTTAACATTGTTTATATTCTGCACGAAGGTGACAGTAACATTAATTTTTTACTGTGCGGAATCATAGATTAATTTTTGAGGTTCTTACACTTTATTATTGCAAATATTGCTAATGCAAGTTATAGTATCATAAAGTGGAACACTTCTGACCTTTTAAATTTGTATTCTTGAGAGGTTTTACAGTACCGTTTCGTTACATCGCCCAGCAAGAAGACAAGGTTAAGATAATGCTAACCCATGTTAAGTTCACTCAGTTTGCAAGTATTCAGTGTTTTAATTTATTTGTTTAATCGTACAGCTGAAGGAACAACTATCCCTTTTTCAAATTTAGTTATTTACCGTACAGTTTCTCAGCACATTATTACATATAATACAAATAATAATGTTATTTACAAACAGACATCTGAATTTTTGTTGTTGTTGTTGTTGTTGTTGTGGTCTTCAGTCCTGAGACTGGTTTGATGCAGCTCTCCATGCTTACAGTAAAGCTGCATGTCCTCGGGAAAAATTACGGCTGTAGTTTCCCATTGCTTTCAACCGTTCGCAGTACCAGCACAGCAAGGCCGTTTTGGTTAGTGTTACAAGGCCAGATCAGTCAATCATCCAGACTGTTGCCCCTGCAACTACTGAAAAGGCTGCTGCCCCTCTTCAGGAACCACGCGTTTGTCTGGCCTCTCAACAGATACCCCTCCGTTGTGGTTGCACCTACGGTACGGCTATCTGTAACGCTGAGGCGCGCAAGCCTCCCCACCAACGGCAAGGTCCATGGTTCATGGGGGGCCGAATTTTTATGTTATGGGAAATAAGGACTTCAGCCGCCTACAGGCACTGAAATAAATCAAATCAATGCCGAAGGCTCAAAATCTGGGCCGGACTGGGACTCGAAATTGGATCCTTCGCTTCTGTTGCCTTAACCGCCTCAGCCATCCGGTCATGCTTCCAGGGGAACCCAAATTCTCACCCTATCACGCACAAGTAGCTCCACTCCTCGTTGCATTCGCTAAGTCCCACAGGGGCTTGGAAGATATGTTGAATACGCACTGAAAGTATCTAGAGCCATCCTCATTCATATTTATTTAAATATGTTGTGTCCGTTCTGTCGGACATGTCCGACAGAACAACCACCAAGTGTCTAAATTTTTAATATAATCAATTTTGTCGTTCGCTGCCATCAGAAAATCGCCGAAAGTTCCACGATGGGCCCTGTTGCAAGATTCTGTAATAACGTGACGTACTGTTTGCCTGCCTGCTCCACAATCGCATTCTGGAGATGGAGTCGTATTCTATTAAACGTTTTCCACGTTCTACGTGACTGATCAGAGGCAGGCGATTTCTTTGGTATGCAGGGCAAGTTCTGGTAACGTCGAGGGCATGTCTGTGCCCTGGTTCGTTCTCATGAGTCTTGTAAGTTGAACTGAGACGTGTGCATTTCCATGGCTGTTTTCATCGACGGTTTTCTTGATCGAATCCTACTTCATTCTACGATAACTAATCCTGCTGAGCAGGGTGTTGCGGGTTGCCTTGTAATGCGTTTAAACTTACAGAGTTGAGCTGCTTTCCGTCGAAGTCCAGGGCGCAGAATATGGCTCAATATGCTCAGCCATTCGACAGGGGTTGATCTTAGTATACCACTGATTATTCTGATTGTGCTGTTCAGTTGTGGTTCCAGAGTTCGTTTGTGTGCACTGTTGAGCCGTACAGGACTACGATATTGTGCAGTAGAGTATACTAGTCCAAGTGCTGAAGTGTGCAGCTTATCAACAACGGAGCTCCAGGCTGTCACCCAAGATTACGTAGAATGTTGTTCCTAGTTCACATATTCGCAGCGGTGTTTTCCTGATGCTTCTTGTAGGACACTGTTCGGTCCAGTGTAATCCCTGAGTGCTAACTGTCATGAAGTAGTATGTGGCCAAAATAGACCTAGAACTGTCTATTCGCCGCTCAGTTGTTTAAATGAAAGCAAGGCCTCTCTATCTTGGTGGAAGTTCGGTTTTAGTCTGTTAAGTTGGTGAATGTTGTGCACTCCGGGTAACACTAAAGAGCTGACAACAACACTGGTTGGCAGGTAATCTTCGGATCTCCTGTCTAAACCACATCACAGCATACGACGCCTGATATACTTCAATGTTAAGTATCCATTGACCCTTTTCTAAGAATAAAAATTTGGATAGAATTTTAAAAAATATGTAGTTACACTAGAAATATTTGAAAACAAGTACTTAACTGAATTAAAAAATCACAATGGATATCGGTGAAATATCTTATGTATGAGCTTTTATTGAAACTTTACTGCACCCTTTCTCAAAACAATCTACTTTCCCCTTGTTCAAACAAATTTCGGCCATGCAGCAGTTCGCGAATTAATTAATTACACAATATTTCGACTGGTCACCAGCCAGTCATCTTCAGATGACCCATCGAAGGCTGACGAAGGCTTGCTCCGTAGCGCCCTATACAGTGCACTGCGAGTATTCCGCGCATGCGTCAAAACCCAAGTTGACAGACGGACCACACCTCACGGCGCCCTCGCTGGTGGAACCGGAAATCAGCTGTCCTCTGTGTTAACGCTTGACGCGCACTCTGTCGTCTTTGATTAGAACAACTCGTGATGGGATACCATGTACTGTCAAACTGCTAGCCGCTATAATGGTTCATCAGATTTTCTGCCAGGAGTATTTCCTCGGATTCTTTAATAATGAAGTTCCAGAAATATGTAGCTATGATTAGAATCACAGTTCTATCATACTCCATCCAGTGTGCAGTGGAAAACAGTGTTCGGCAATAGCAGACTTACTTGGTTGCAGAGGGTGACTGCAACGTTGATGTTCAGTGCAGCGTGCTTTTACAGTACGAGTAACGAAATTCTAAACTCAGATTGGAATGTATACCGCAGAGACAGGCTGGACAGTGAAGGGCATGCTTATAGCGATAAAAAATGCAACAGTATCGAAGGAAATTGACGGAGATCCGAAATGTGAAATAATCTGGGTGAAGGTCACGGTTAAAGCAGGCTCAAACATGGTAATTGCATGTCTCTATAGGCCCCATGGCTCAGGAGTTGTTGTGGCAGAACACCCGAAGGAAAATTTGGAAAATATGTCGAGTACATTTCCCAACCATGTTACAGTTTTGGGTGGAGATTTTAATTTACCAGACATAGGCTGAGAGATTCAAACGTTTATAGCGGATGGCAGGGACAAAGAATTCAGTGAAATTTTTTTAAGTGCATTATCTGAAAACTACCTTGAGCAGTTAAACAGAGAACCGACTCGTGGCAATAACATATTAGACCTTTTGGTGATAAACAGTCCCGAACTATATGAAACAGTTAACGCAGAACAGGGAATCAGTGATCATAAAGCAGTTACAGCATCGGTGATTTCAGCCGTAAACAGAAATATTAAAAAAGGTAGGAAGATTTTTATATTTAGCAAAAGTGACAAAAAGCAGATTTCAGAGTACTTGACGGCTCAACACAAAAGTTTTATCTCCATTACAGATAGTGTTGAGGATCAGTGGACAAAGTTCAAAACCATCGTACTATATGCATTAGACGAGTTTGTGCCAAGCAAGATCGTAAGAGATGAAAAAGAGCCACCGTGGTACAACAGAAAACTGCTACGGAAGCAAAGGAAACTTCACAGCAAACATAAACATAGCCGAAACCTTGCAGACGAACAAAAATTACATGAAGCAAAATGTAGTGTTAAGAGGGCTATGTGAGAGGCGTTCAACGATTTCGGAAGTAAAGTTCTACGTACTGACTAGGCAGAAAATCCGAAGAAATTTTGGTCTTACGTCAAAGCGGTAGGTGGATCAAAACAAAGTGACCAAAATGGTATTGAAACAGAGGATGACAGACTAAATGACGAAAAAATAATGTCATTCTCCAAAGCTGTTCCACAGAGGAAGACAGTACTGTAGTTCGTTCTCTAGATTGTCGCACAGATGACAAAATGGTAGATATCGAAATAGATGACAGAGGGATAGAAAATCAATTAAAATCGCTCAAAAGAGGAAAGACCGCTGGACCTGATGGGATACCAGTTCGATTTTACACAGAGTACGAGAAGGAACTTGCCCCCTTCTTGCAGCGGTGTACCGTAGGTCTCTAGAAGAGCGCAGCTTTCCAAAAGATCGTAAAAGGGCACAGGTCATCCCCGTTTTCAAGAAGGGACGTCGAACAGATGTGCAGAACTGTAGACCTATATCTCTAACGTCGATCACTTGTAGAATTTTGGAACACGTATTAGGTTCGAGTATAATGACTTTTCTGGAGATTAGAAATCTACTCTGTACATCGTGTAAAACCTAGCTCGCTCTATTCGTCCACGAGACTCAGAGGGCGATAGACACGGGTTCCCAGGTAGATACCGTGTTTCTTGACATCAGCAAGGCGTTTGATACAGTTCCCCACAGCCGTTTAATGAAATAAATAAGAGTGTATGGACTATCAGACCAATTGTGTGATTGGATTGAAGAGTTCCTAGATAACAGAACGCAGCGTGTCATTCTCAATGGAGAGAAGTCTTACGATTTCAGAAGTGCCGCAGGGGAGTGTCGTAGGACCGTTGCTATTCGCAATATATATAACTGACCTTGTGGATAACATCGGAAGTTCACTGAGGCTTTTTGCGGATGATGCTGTAGTATCTCGAGAGGTTATAACAATGGAAAATTGTACTGAAATGCAGGAGGATCTGCAACGAATTGACGCATGGTGCAGGGAACGGCAATTGAATCTCGATGTACACAAGTAGAATGAGCTGCAAACACGTAGGAAGATAGATCGTTTATTGTTTAGCTACGATATACAAAGTCAGCAACTGGAAGCAGTTAATTCCATAAATTATCTGGGAGTAGGCATTAGGATTGATTTAAAATGGAATGACCATATAAAATTAATTGTCGGTAAAGCAGATGCCAGACTGAGATTCATTGGAACAATCCTAAGGAAATGCAGTCCGAAAACAAAGGAAGTTGGTTACAGAACACTTGTTCGCCCACTGCTTGAATACTGCTCACCGGTGTGGGATCCGTACCAGATAGTGTTGATAGAAGATATAGAGAATATCCAACGGAGAGCAGCGCGCTTCGTTACAGGATCATTTAGTAACCGCGAAAGCGTTACGGATATGATAGATAAACTCGAGTGGGAGACTCGGCAGGAGAGACGCTCAGTAGCTCGGTACGGGCTTTTGTTGAAGTTTCGAGAACATACCTTCACCGAGGAGTCAAGCAGTATATTGCTACTTCCTACGTATATCTCGCGAAGAGACCATGAGGATATAATCAGAGAGATTAGAGCCCACACAGAGGCATACCGACAATCTTTCTTTCCACGGATAATACGAGACTGGAATAGAAGGGAGAACCGATAGAGGTTCTCGAGGTACCCTCCGCCACACACCGTCAGGTGGCTTGCGGAGTATGGATATAGATGTAGACGTAGATGTAAGTCATGCCACACGAACAAGGTATTTTGTAAATTGCAGCATTCCGCAATGACAAGTCGTCCTTCACCGAGACCGAAAGGTCTGCAATCTTAGATGGTGGACGTAAAATCACTTTCACTTGAAATTTACAGAGGATTCTTGCTATTTAAAATGCAATGTTGCCCACAAAAAGCAGAAAAGAGAAAGACTTTGTCGGCGTGTTTTCGTCTTCATCCACTTCCTGATTCTTAATTTTAGCCGACAGTGCCCTGCTAATCTGCTGGGTGAATATCCATTCTTTCTAAACAATGTATTTACGAGGACAAGCCCTATAGGTAAACCATCTAGATCCTAGACAGCGTGAGCTCTGTGTACGAGTGTTTTAAACACGCTCATAGTTTGCGACGGGTGATGACAACTTGATACTTGCAAATACAAATCAGCATAAGTGGGCTTACGATAAACTGAATGCCCTAGAGAATCATCATTCTTTCCTCTAATCAAGACATCCAAGAAAGGCAGACTACCATCTCTCTTTATTTTCATGGTGAACCGAATGTTCTTATGAATGGAGTAGAGGTGAAGAACGTCAGTTTCTCTATGAGGCCAAATTATGAATGTATAGTCCACATACCTCCAAAATATGGTTAAAGGGAAGATGATTGGTGTAGGGTTGGGCTGATTTGGAAGGAGGAGACCAATCTGCTGCGTCACCGGTCTCATCGGTTTAGGGAAGGAAGTCGGCCTTGCCGTTTCAAAGGAACCATCTCTTCATTTGCCTAAAGCGATTTAGGCAAATCACGGAAAACCTAAACCATAGTGGTTGGACGCGGGATTGAGCCGTCGTCCTCCCGATTGAGAGTCCGCGTGCTAACCACTGCACCACTTCGCTCTGTGGCAGACGATTCAAGTACAGCTTTTCCCCCTATCGTTGTTTATAGCTGCAGTCTTCATTTACTTCGTACAACATCCACGAAAAGGAGGGAATTATTTGGACCTCGAATACGTCAGTGTGTTCACTGTACGAAAGCGGGACCGGCTCGTCCAGTTTCTCAGCGCCAGGGGCCACAGACGTCACGGAACGCAGGGTGCTCAGGAGGAGCCGAAGTTTGTGTGGCAGGGGCGCCTGCCGGCCGGCTTCTTTCCACTGTCCGTCCGTCTGTCAGTATTTGCATCGAAATTGTTCGGCGTCAGTCTGACTTCCCCTCCTGCCGCCAGCCAGATCGATAGCGTACAGACGGACTGGACCACAGGTCTCAGCATCGTTTCGGATCTCCTGATATATTACGCCTCCTGCATTGTTATTTACAAAACGTCAGAGAAATTTAAGATCGCTCAGAGAGATACAGAAGTGATGGTTCGCGTTTGGTTCGCGTTTGTGGTTCGCGCTTGTGGTAGTCCTATGTTGCAAGAGAATTAACTAAATTTTGCTAGACCGGTTCACGGAGTAAAAGGAAAAGGTCGGTAATCAAACGGCGATTGCCGAAACTAAGTAAGTCCGTTGGTTACAAATTATTAAAGACAGCAAAACACTATCGGAAGTTGCCAGACCGAGAAAATATTTATCCCAAAGAAACAAATTATTTTATAATCAATTTAGTGCCGCTAGGCTTAACAATAAGTACAAGGAATTAATTACGTGTCATATCGGAACAGAAGGAATTGATAAGAACGTGCTTTAATGCAGGCAGTTTACAATCAAGAGCTGACCTCTGTTAGCAAGTCTGCACACGCAATCCACCTGGCAAAATTTCACGCAGTAACTGGCCGTACGTGGTAAAACATGAAGTAATAAAACATGTGAAAACAGACAACTTCAGATTACATACAGAACATGTAAACCCGAAAAATTTCAGAGCTCTGAGTAAATATTTGTGAAAACACAGATAATATTTGTTGTATTTCTACAATAATATTTTACACAATCTTCTCAAGACGTTATCTAATCGCGTATTTAATCGAAAATTCTTTACCTTCTGAGAAATATTGTGATCGAATATTAAATGAAAATAGTGATGAGAACCATGTCCTTTTCTTAGTAACACTTTCATTACCTTGATTAGATTGTTCACTAACTGGCATGAAATAGCAATTTAAATGTTCTTTAGTTAACTTGGTGCAGCAAAAGTTCTGTCTCCTGTTAATATCGCGGCAAAGGAATATTACCACTTTGTGTGTGTATTGTGTATTGAACCAGGGACCTAGAAACGACAGAGAGGCTTCACCCCGCCGTAGCCCTCAGTGGTACACAGCCCCACAACAGGCCACAACAGTCCACCCACCCCACCGCCGCCCCACGCCGAACCCAGGCATATTGTGCCGTTCGTCACCCAGTGGCTAAAAATAGGCCGGACCTCATTGACAACGTCAGTATAGAAAGGGGACTAGCGATCATGAAGTCATTGTAGCAGCTATGGTTACAAAAATTAATAAATCACTCAAGAAGGTAGGAGAGTATTTCTGCTAGAAAGAGCAGATAAGAAGTTGTTAGCATCCCTCTTAGACAATCAACTGACATCACTTAGTTACGGTAGGATAGACATAGATAAATTATGAGTAAAATTTTAAGGAGACAGTAAACTGTGCTCTGGAGTATTATGTGTCTAGTAAGTGGATTATGGACGGAAAAGACTCATCAAGATTTAATAAACACGTTTGGAAACTGATGAGGCAGCAGAGGCTGTTGCACTGTCGGTTCAAAAGAGAACGCACAAATGACGTCAAGCGAAGGTTAGTAGAGATTCGTGCATCTTTCAAAAGATCTATGCGCGAAGCATCCAACCACTACCACCGACACACCTTAGCAAAAGATCTGACAGAGAACTCGAGAAAATTCTGGTCCTATGTAAAACCGCTAAAAGGCTTCCATCTAATCACTTGTTGACCAGTCTGGTGTGGCAGCGAAGACACCAAAACGAGAACCGAAGTTGTAAATTACGCTTCAAGAAATAGTTCCCACAGAAGAATCGTACAAACATACCGTCGTTTGACTGTCGAGCGGACTCCCGTATGGACGACATAGTAATAAGTATACCTGTCGTAGAAAAACAACTGAAGGAGTTGAAAACAAATAAGTCACCACGTGCGGATTATTACAAAACACCGTAGCAGACGAAAAGTGCGAATGATTTTCAAAAGGTACTCTACGCGATTGGCCCCGTACTTAACTCACACTGCGCGAAGTCCCAAGCGACTGGAAAGAACGGACACACAAGATTACAGACTAGTATGGCTGACTTCGTTTTGCTGCAGAATTCTTGAACATATTCGCAGTTCGAATACAAAAAAATAAAATAAATAAATAAATAAATAAATATTGAGACCGAGAAGCTTATGTCCACGAATTAGCAGGGGGTTTAGAAAACATCGCTCGTACGAAACTCAACTTGCGCTTATCTCGTATAATATACTGCGAACTATAGATGAAAGGCAACAGGGAGATTCCATATTTCTAGGTTTCCGGCAAACGTTTGTCACGGTGCCCCATTGTAGGCTGTTAAAGAAGGTACGAGCATATGGAACTGGCTCACAAATATGTGAGTGGCTGGAAGATTTAGTAAGTTATTGAACCCAGTATATTGCCCTCGACGACGAACGTTCGTCGGATATAAGGGTATCATCAGGAGTGCTCCAGGGAAGTGTGATAGGGCCGCAGTTATTCTCTACATACACAAATGATTTGGCAGAAGGGTGGGCAGCAATCTGCGGTTGTTTGGTGACGATGCCTTGGTTTATGGTAAGGTGTCGGGTTACTGTAGGAGAATGCAAGATAACGTAGACAAAATGTCTAGTTGGTGTGGAGACTGGCAGCTTGCTCTAAATATAGAAAAACAAAAATGTGAGTTAATGCGGTTGAGTAGGAAAAACAAACCCGTAATGTTCGAATACCGCATTATTAGTGTCCTTCTTGGCCCAGTCACGTCGTGTAAATACCTGCGCATAACGCTGCAAAGCGATATAAAATCGATCGAGTATGTGTGGATCCCAGTAGGAAAGGAGAAAGGCCGATTCGGTTTATTGGGAGAACTATAGGAATGTGTGGTTCATCTGCAAAGAAGAACGCATGTACGACGCTAGTGAGACGTGTTCTTGAGCACTGCTCAAGGGATTGGGATCCTTAGCGGGCCGGATTAAAGGAAGACATCGAAACAATTCAGAGACGGGCTGGTAGACAGATTTCGAACAACACGTAAGTGTTACGGAAATTCTTCAGAAACTAAAATGGGAATCCCAGGAGGGAAGGCAACACTCTTTTCGAGGATAACTATTTTATATATACACGAGCTTTGTCAACTAAGCAACACATTCATTGAAATTGGGGTTAATGTGAACACATTGTTTTGAGCACTTACTTTGTTTGAGGCGTGTGTGAGTGTGTGTGAGTATGAGAGAGGGGGAGCGAGAGAGAGAGGGGGGGGGGCGGTGAGGGGAATATCAGTGTTGTTTGGCTTTGTTTGAGTTTGGATTTCCTGACAGTTCTTTGATAACAGAGAACATAATTCTAATTGCGGAGACGTGTGCACTCATCTATTATTCCCTTTTCTTCTGCTACAGCTTTTTGTAATAACAATCTTATTAGTAATAAGAACGTAATAATAACAATAATCATAATCATATGTAATCTATGCCAGCTCCGGTCGTCATGAAGTACTGAAAACTAAAGCTGATGGCATTTTGTGGAAACTGAATTACAACATCAGACATACAGTTTGACAGCACATAACTCTAGAAAACATCAAATTTCAATTACCTCAACTGTAGCGACGTTGAGGGAAAGCAAACACGTTCATCACGAATACATGGTGTAGTCATAATACTAAAAGGAATTTAAGAAGTATTTTAGTTTCTGTACTTAAATTTGGCAGTTCCAACGCCTCTCTAGGAGAGCGAAATATGGATCATAAAGACAGGAGCAGAGAAGGAGTTCACAGTGTCAAAGAATCTGCAGTAAATGAATGTGAATACACTCTGAGGTGCCAAAGAAACTGGTATCGGCATGCGTATTTAAATGCAGAGATATGTAAACAAACAGAATACAGCGCTTTGGTAAGCAACACATATATAAGACAACAAGTGTCCGGCGCAGTTGTTAAATCGGTTACTACTTCTACAGTGGCAGATATCAAGCTTGAACGTGGTGTTACAGTCGGCGCACGACCGATGGGACACAGCATCTCTGAGGTGGCGATGAAGTGGGGTTTTCCCGTACGACCATTTCATGAGCGTACCGTCAATATCAGGAATAAGCTAAAACATCAAGTTTCCGACCTCACTGCGTCCGGATAAAGATCATGCAATAAAGGGACCAACGACGGCTGGAGAGAATCGTTCAACGTGACAGAAATGCATATCTTCCGCATATCGCTGTAGATTTCAATGCTGAGCCATCAACAAGTGTCACTGTACGAACCGTTCAACGAAATATCATCGATATGAGCTATCGGATCCGAAGGCCCGCTCGTGTTCCCTTGATAATAGCGCGAAACAAAGCTTTATGTCTCGCCTGGACCCGTCAGTCCCGACATTTCACTGTAGATGACTGGAAACATGTCCGGTCGGAGGAGTCTCGTTTCAGATTGTGTCTAGCGGATGAACGTCTGCGGGTATGGAGACAACCTCATGAATCCATGGACCCTGCATGTCAGCAGGGGACTGTTCAAGCTAGTGGAGGCTCTGTAATTGTGTGGGGCGTGTGCAGTTTCAGTGATATGGGACGCCTGATACCTCTGGACACAATTCTGACAGGTGATATGTAAGCAAACGTCCTGTCTGATCACCTGCACCCATTCATGTCAATTGTACATTCTGACCGACGTGGGCAATTCCAGCAGGACAATGCGACACCCCGCATGTCCATAAATTACTAACAGAGTGACTCCATGAACATTCTTTCGAGTTTAAACACTTCCTCTGGCCACCAAACTACCCAGACATGAACATTATTGAGCATATCTGGGATGCCTTGCAAGGTGCTGTTCAGAAGAGATCACCATTTCCCCGTACTCTTAAGGATTTATGGACAGCCCTGCAGGATTCATAGTGTCAGTTCCGTTCAGCATTACTTCAGACATGAGTCGAGTCCATGCTACGTCGTGTTGCGGCACTTGTGCGTGCTCGCGGAGACCCTACACGATATTAGGAAGGTGTACCAATTTCTTTGGCTCTTCAGTGTACTTAAGGTTTTCAGTAATTGAAACATAGAAGAAAACAGTTGAAAACGATATAACCATGCCCTTTGATTGAGCTGTACACATCAAACAAAGCAATTTAAACTATATCGACTGAAAGAAATGGACTGACACACGAAAAGAGTAACGGCTAACCAACCGACAAATGGAATAGTGATGAAGATGCTACATAATTACATCAATTGTCCTTTATTTAGAACATCTAAAACGTGTTTCGGAAATCTGGCTTAACGAAATTCGTAGGTTAGGATGAAATATTAGTTCTGAAAAACAAGGACGCACCAAATAGCTGTCGTGTATACCGATAGGATACGCCCTCGATAACTGCTTATATTTCGTCAGGTGATTACCTCGTCGTTTTCAAGGGAAAAATGAAACGAGAGATGGCTGTGGATGGCGATTTAATCCCTCATTGAGCAGTGATACGCCGACAAGGAAACCATTAACCAACAACTGACGAGAAAATAACCTCAACTCTACATCCCTCTACAGACACGTGTACCTTCAGGGAACAGGCAGGCGATGTGGGTCATACTTTGATTGAATGTGTGAGCAATTGCTCCATCTAGTTGGAATACTGCTTACAGCTTTTCTGCATCTGTTAACTGTGCGTAGAAAGAGTAAGATCTCTGTATATCTACCTCTGTTTAACGTGTAACTGAAGTTATTGGACCAATTATGCACATAACGCACACCAGACACCTATCTTGTCTGAGTGGAGAGGTTCTTCATACAGAATTGTGCGACCAGTGTATGCGACCACTCCTACCCACTTGCAGCTATTGTCTACATTAGTCTTTTATGAAGATTTGAGAGGAGCTAAAATTACAATAAACTTTCTAGTTCACTTATCTTTTCACGTAAAATTGGCTCCAGTCATTCTTGTCTAGGGATCTGATTCCTGAAGCTGCAATTCTCACATTTTAGATCTTCATGGTTGAATTGATCTAAATAAATTTGGAGATTTTTGTTGCAGAATTTTTGTTGATAGGGTTAATATATTTTGTCGCATTTTAGTGTACCATACAGTATTTTGATTTTTCACGTTAACAAAGCCTAAATTACATTGTTCTCACAAAATATAAAAATACATCCGATCACATCAGAGGCGTGCTTACTACTACTCACTCAGCGGAAATAACAATATTTAAAAGGGTTTACAATTATTCTTCACAAATGAATTTCTATTAGATTGTGTTACATTTTTACTTTTGATTATTAATTCATAAATAAATCAAGAAATAAACATAGTAACCAGGAGATTATTACACAATTAATAATATAAACTTTAAGTGTGCCAATAGGTCTTAATTTCAAATGTTCCTAAAAAACGCTTAATGAAGAGAAATTTATGCATAAAAGAATATATATATCTGGAAGATAGCCAGTAGGTACTACCAGATATTTTACTTCCCATTTTGACTGTCTAAGTTCACTGTTATTTTTATTAGACAACAAAAGATGGCCTGCCTATTTGTTCCATTGTTCACCGGGCTAAGAGTTGTCTTTGCTTTTCGGTAGTGTACCGTCAAGCAGTTTAATGAAACATTCATTCTGCGGTCATTCTCCCAACTGTGGGACCGTTGCACACTGTATGAGAACACTGACGAACACACAAAACTTGTTTATGTCCCTTTATATGAGACATAGGAGAATAAGCACTTTTCGGTGCACAGGTTCACCACCCTTCTTCATATGAACCACCTTCGAAAGTATTCTCTATCCAAAACTTCCTCATATCGATTCTTTTTAAACACGTCACGTCTCACTCTCTCACTCTCCGCACTGAGGGCGTGTGCGTCTCAACGATACTTTTCTACACGTATCTTAAAAATTACTGAAGGCAAAGAGTTGCTCTGGAAGTAAACCGCTGTGATGCTTCACGTCTCTCTCTCTTTCTCTGTCTCTCTCTCTCTCTCTCTGGCTGCTAATGAAACTCGATGCATTTTCTTTAAAACACCCCCGTAACAATGCGAGACTCGTGACTCAGTGGTGTATTTGCTGCGCCCGACGTTCTTTCTAATTTGATTTCGGCAATTCAAGCGCAGTTTGCAATAGAAAAGAGCCACTCAGCACTCCACCGTCGACGCTGCGTGAAACACGAGAAATAAAAAGTTTCTCTCGACGATTCCAATTAATCAGACAACTACTTCTTTCGTCGTGGATTCCTCTTATACAATTACGATCGTAGTAGAGGCGCACTTCTGGCTTCAATTAAGGGCTAGTTAAAGCAGTGTCAGTACTCAGGAATGTGAAATGCAGACATTCCGGAAGGAGGCAATCTACTGGCCGATCATTAAAGTAGCCAATTTTTTTCTTTTATTGCATCGGTCTAGGTAAAAGCTCGTCTTTCGTGAACTAAATCTATTAATTTTTTATTTGGATTAAATGTATTATCGACATGTCATTCAACAATGAAAGCCTCCATGAGGCTACAGACAATGTACTAGCCTGTAAGCTTCAGTGACGGAAGTCTGAGAAGCGGAAATTTGGATGACATGTGAGCATTTCAAACGAATTCAAGACAAACGAGTAGGCGAGACATAAATTCAAATATAGCTTGTCTTCCAACATTATTTGTGAGAAAAACAGTTCTCAAATCTTGTAGCTACTTTATAAAGCAATACGTCAGTAGTGCTTTGACATTAAGGGAATGGTATTTAGGACCCAATGTTTAGAAGAATTGGAGCCCGTTACATTCAGTAACCATATACAAACTATATAAGTAAGTTTTTAATGCCAAATAAAAGCTGTGTTTAGATCTCTGGGATACATGACGAAGGAAAGAGCACAAAACTCCAACCTGTCCTGCGATGAGCTCGTTCGAGTACCTTGAATACTGCAGCCAATACCAGTAGACAATACTTTCCGCTGGGAGCCACTTCCACTGCTTTCCTGAACTCAGTTGCTTCTCCTGGAAGTAACCCCATGTTGTGCTAAAATACAGGAGCGGCTAAAGACCCATGGGAAGGAAGATAATTAACTGTATTGTCTATGCTTAAGACGCAGAACGAAAGGGAAACCAAATTAAATCCATTGAAACAAAAGCGCTTTAAACTGTACTAGACAATGGCATTGAAAGTTAGTGTTAGCAGACTGGAACTTTGCTGAAAAGGAAGCTTACCGACTAGAAGAAAGGGAGCGAAGTCTTCAAGACTGTAAGTAGGCACCTTACCCCACGTTTAAAGTAGCCAGATGGTTATTTTAGAAGCGGAATTGGAAAGTGATTTCCGAACATATAGGGAGAATTTTTGGCTCTTACAACAAGTTTTTTTACTTCCAGCACTTAACGAACACAGCATACAGAAAAAACGAGTGATATCTGTGGATGTAAGTAGCAACAACGAACAACAAAGCATAAACAAAATTAGTAGTAAGGCAAACACCGAATAACACACAATACACACCTCTAACTTGGAACCCTTAGCGTCATGATAATTTTCACCACTGTGATTTTCACTATGTGCACTTGCCACTATAACATCACAAGGTTTTATTACGTTTGTTTCTTTTTTCTTCCATTGCAGAATCTGCCTACACACTGTGAGAACAGTAAAAATATCCATTTAAAGTTATCTCTGAGGTATTTAATTGAAAAAAACGAAACACTCACTCTTTGTCAACATATAGAAAATACATCGGTATGAGCTTCTATTTGCAACGATGATCTAGTTGACTACTTAGTATGTTAACGGGTATTTTGAAGAGGCTAACAGTTGCAAAGTAATTTTTGAAGGTGGTGCTCCACAGCTCGTTCAAAAGCTCAGACTTCAGAACCGTCAAGAGCTGCTGATAAATAAATCGTTATTAGTTAACAATTTCGACCACTTGATGATCTTCTGGTCTCGTAAAACAATATACGGAAGCCTGTACGACAACCTTCTTACCGTGGTTTCAGATAAAATTGTGTACTCTCAAAACAACGGAATGGAATTCGTTCATGACAATCGACGAAAATTAATTATCTCGATCACTAGATTTTACCGTTGACTGTATAAGAAATTTCTGAACATTTTCAAATTAAAAGACAAGTGAGACCAGGTGATGAAGTCACTATATTATTTTTAAATGTGTCATAGAAAAATTAATCCAGGTATGTCAGAAACTGAAATCAGAGCTCAAAATTGAGCAATCAGACAAATTAGGAAGAAGTAATATTAGGATAAACTGCTTCGCTTTCGCAGACGGCTGGCAATTCTACGTCAGGTCATTCAAACATTAGAGGTAAAGATGGATTAATGGGCCCCCACTTTGTTTTTTTTTTTAATATAACGCCTTTATTTTTAGTATAATCGCCTGAAATTAAGATAAAACATTTCTCTAGTATGTCCTGCAATAGTTACGACATGTTTTGGTTCAACTTTTTAATATTTAAAACCAAATTTTATTTTTTTCCTGTTAGTATGCATTTTGTTGCGTCAAGAATTTGTGCTGGTAATATGGGCCCCAAGGTAGTTTGAAATAAAAAGAAACAAAAATTTGAAAAAAATAATTTTATTTAATTTTTGTTTATAATGAAAGAAAAATTCACTCTGAACATTGTTAATTAGTCTACTGGTGGGACGATTTTCACAGCCTACGCCTAGTCTATTTACAATAGTCACACACATAAGCATCTTGTTCGCATCCAGCGCAGTCGTTGTGAGCCCACATCTCACAGGCTATACACTGGACCCAAAGTTCACCTTTTGCGTCCTTTGAAAAAACTCCTTCGCAAAATAGACATACAGCGTCGTCAACATCAGGGACAGAAACACCAACTTCAAGGTCTGGGAGGGATTCTCCCGAATCAAAACCTATATTTGCCTCTTCACCTTCTTCATCTGATTCATGTTCATACACTAACTTATTTCTCCTACTTGTTCTAGAATTTGGTTGTTTTTCATTGCCGCCGTTCTTCATTGTACTGCTCTTTTCTTTTCCGCTTGTTTCTTCTTAGTTTTCTTATTTTTCTTTTCTTCTGCCTCTTCTAGTGCACGTTTATAAGGAGAAGAAGTTACAACAGCACAAGTAATGGGTTTAGGTCCTTTGTTTGTCAATTTTCTTTTTGGTCTTTGTATCGGCAATACGTCTTGGGGAGAAACATGACCAAAACGTTGTTGGGAAGAGCATCCTGAGGGCCCAGGTTCTGCCAAGTCTCTTGCAGATGTTGTAGTTAATGTCGATGATGTGCCAGGATGAATGCATTGAGCTGACTGACTTGAAGGCTTGTCCTTAGGAGTTCGCCCTTTACTGGCTTTCAGAGCATCAGACTTTGAACGTCAATATCTTCAGAGAGACCAAAATCAATATCATTAAACAATTTGCGATTTATAGGAAAAATTCCTGTGACTCTGAACCCTGAAATGGCTATTTCAGCTGGTTTAAATTTCAGGAATGCATTCCCAAGTAGCTCAGTAATATCGTGTGGTCCTAGAGGCCTATTGTTGCGCAGCATCCATTGCCGTATGTAGTCACTATAATGATCCTTAAGGGATCCCATGAAGCTCCTATCTAGTGGTTGCAGCTTATGTGTAGTGTGCGGAGGCAAGCTAACTATTGTGACGTGGTGTTCACGAGCTATCACAATTACGTCAATATTCTTTGTGTGGGTATGGCGGCCATCTAAAATAAGCAAAATAGGATCATCTTTTGATGGTTTTGTTTTAGATATAAAATTGATTAACCAATCAATGAATAGGTTGCTCTGAATCCAACCAGAGGGATGACACCTTCCTATAGAGCCAGGCGGAGCCCCTTTCATCAGTGTATTCGTCATATTTTTCCTGGGGAAAATTAGCATTTGTGGGATGAAAGTACCAGACGCGCTCATGCAGAACACACACGCTACAAGTGATCCTCTTTGAGCTGTAGATAATGCACCAACTTTCCTTTTTCCCCTCTGGCCGATGACACGAGAAATTTTGCTTTGAACGACACTAAGGCCTGTCTCGTCTACATTAAAAACTCTGTCCGCAGGATATTTGTAGTTACTGAACGCAGCTTCAAGTAAATTGAAGAAATTGTCGACAGCTTCTTTATTAAACCCATTAGCACGTGAAACCGAAGTTACGGATGGCTTCAAAATAGAATATTTTTGTGCCGTGACATAAAATGGTCAAACCAAGCTCGACCAGCAAATTCGCCCTTTACAAATGGACGAGGGATTTCATTTCTTTTGCAAAACTGGTAGGCCATGCGCCTGACGTCATTTCTGGCAAGGTCGTAGAATTTGGATTCCATAATGAAAAGATATTTAACCAGTTCGTCCTGAAGTCCCTGAGGTAAAACTGGTGGACGGCCCAATTTAATATTAACTATTTCTTCGACCGGTTTATCGATTCGCGAAAGCCTTTGGAGCGTAGAACGAGGGACAGAGTACACTTTAACAGCTTCTTTCAACCCCATTTTTTCTCTTTAATGCTTTGTCCCTCGATTGCCGTTTCGATTTTTTGGGGGTGCAAGATGCCTTCGAGGCATCTGAAACATAAAGAGTAGCAATATTTGTATATGGTCACATAGAATTTGATTGATTTTACGGGGCCCATAATACCAGCAGCAAAAGGGGCCCATATATCCACCCTCTCCATCTTGGGAAAAACGATTTTGCCTACTGTTAGTTTGGTTCGCAACCGACGTTAATTAGTGTAAAACGGCATCCCAACAACAAGCCAAATACGAACCTTACCTTAGTTTTGCTAATAACATGTTAGAAATTTGAGTTTTATTCAAGTAAACACTAACCTTTCAAATTTTTGATGACAGCGAAAAAATTCACGGCACAACTACCCACAAACCATGACAGCTAACACGTCTGCGTCCTCTACAGTGGAGTTTGGCAACTAGTTCTAGTAGTTCATGTGCTCTCCACTAGAATTCGTGGCCTGTACTTCCAAATGTGTAGGGGGCCCATAATACCAGCAGGGGCCTATTTTTCCACCAACTATAACCTAGCACCCGCAATTCCAAAATCTAAATGTGTGACAATCGAGGGAGATTTCCAGTTCAAATATTTAGGTGAAACTAGTCAAGAAACTGGCCTGGAAAAATTGGTTACGAAATTCGGAATCACAAGAACAATAAAAAAATGCTTCTCTAAATACACCAGACAGAGACTGCAACACACCCATCAAACCAGACTGTCTGTGTGGTGTTGAGACACTCATTTTAAACAGAAAGAGAACACTGAAGGAAACCAAGAGATAAAACATGAACTAATCAGTAAAATTTTAGGCCCAAATCGTACTGCAGAAAGAACGTAAAGGCTAAGAGGAAATAACGAAATTTAAAAGTGTGCCTACATGTATTCGGATATGAAAAAAAGAGCAAGCTCACCTTCCATGGACCTATTAAAAGAATGGAATCTTTTAACTGGGTAGGTTGTGGCATACAACGAAGCTCGTAGTAAAGCAAAAATTCAAACAAGAAAATGGATCGGTGCAGGATAAGAATACTGGAAAGAAGCATGGATAACACAACTTGATGAACAAGACAGGAAAATATTTAAGCAGAAAATGAACTACTCGACAGTTGGCCTGGCAGAAGAATGCAACAGGAGCGGAAAAGGTCGGTCTGACGAGCGGAAGGAAGTCCAATCTGAGTGAATGGAAGGAATAAGGAAACAGAGGAAATCCAAAGCAAAGTGTTGAAAATTCCATTGTTGAGACTCACGTGGTCAAATGAGAATGATAATAATAATAATAATAATAATAATTTTTACCGTTGGCGGCAGTGGTGTAGGGTGGGTATTATTCTATTTGACGCCACAGCAAGAATTTTTTGTCGTTTAGTGTGTTGTAAGCGATTTTATGATATCTGAAGATGAGGAGGCCGTCGATACCAGCAGTTAACAAAGATCCATTTAAAAACTTGAATACACGGTATTAATGTTCCATAATAACAATTATTTGACAGTTCGCTATGAACCAACTTTCGACTTCCTCAGCCATCGTCAGATAACTTAATACTAGACAAACAGTCCACACAACTTTAGCGTGGGTTCACAGCCGTAAAAAGATTGTTTTTCAAAGAAATGTGACATTTTACGACTATATCGATACAAAAACACACGTATAATGTAGTTCACAAAGAGGATCCGATTAAAAAAATTTATATCACAGTATATTCAAAGATTAGTAGTATATGAATGTAAAAGCCAGATATGTTGTACAAGTGAGCAATGACACAGACTATGTTATATGGACAAACTGGTGACTGTGATGAACGAGGCTGAAGGTCGATAAGGGCAGAAGGGAAAAATGAGTCTATGGAATGTGGGTGCGGAACAGTTATAACAAGCATATTATCTAGTGGTTAGAAAAGTATTACCTGGCTGCTACTTTAGTAAAGGATTCCTTGATTGCTGTCTATTAATGGCCAGAACTTCTAATAACGTTAGTTTTCTACCTTTTATTCCTGTATGGAGAACTTCACATTTAATATCGTATAAATGGCACTCATTCAGAGCATGTTTAACAAAGGTGCAATCTTTCTTTTCCATATTCTCCGTAAAGGAACCAAAGGCGGAAAACAAACATTATTAGAAATTCTGCTCATTAGTAAACACCAATAAAAGATTCTTGACATGGTCCTTAATGACTAAACACAGCTCCATTACTCACTTTCACTAAAGAGGCAGCAGGCAGTTAATATTTCCTTCACCATTAGATAATATGCTTGATATAACTGTTCCATACCCTCATTCCATAGAGATTTTTCTCACTTCTGCTCTGCACCCTTTTTCTGGATATTTATTACATTTATCAGATTTCCTTATAACATAGTACTACATGCCGTTACTCACTTGTACAACATATTTGGCTTATACATTCACATACTAGTAATCTCTGAATATGCATGATTTATTTGTTCACAGCCTCTTTGGGAATTATATTACGATTGTGTCTTTGTCTCGATATAGTCGCAAGATGACGTAACGTTAGCGACAGCCTCGGACGGTGCACAAGTCCCGCCCAATCACCCCCCTCCACACCAATCCATATCCTACACTCTGCCTATGGTGTGCCGCATGTTCCAACGTCAAAGTTGTTCGTATCACAGTTATGCCAGTCATAACAAGGGAGAAAATCAGTATCTTCTGGTAAACCTTGCGCAAGGTTTACCAGAAGATATGTCATCCGGTCGTGAAAGCCTTCATACTATGATCAGAAAATCAGTAGTTAGTACGAAATACAGTTTTTCCGGTACCATTGTGAAAAGAATTAGAAATATGTTCATTGAATATGCGAGTTGAAAAATCATCAATAAGAGAGAAAAATAAAAATGGTATACACACTGTCTTTTTCATGAGCTTTCATCTCCACTATATTAAAAAATCTGATATTTGTTAACTGCAGTGAGCGCAAATTTCCGTCACCTCGCGTAGTGTAAGAAATTCTGTTGGGAAATATTAATTGGTAGTATCGCCAAGGATGCTGTCCATTATCTCGATTGTCTAAAGTCAATGTTGTGCATAAACAAGGCAAAGTCGATGTTTTGGTTTGTTTCTGATTACCTCATTAAGACTAAAGAATATAAGAGTGGCATAATGTAGAAATGCGTAATGCAAGCAGTCAGATATTTATACAGTGACATTCTTCATTAATATATCCCTGTGTAATGGGTGAATTTTTACTTGTGAACTCTCACGACTGCTTGCTTATAGCAGACACGAAATTACTTTGAGTTCTTCTTCAGTGTTTGAGAGCTTTAGAGCTGACTATTGTTCAACACATGTACATAATTTCGTCAGTGTCATTCCAACGCATCTTATTGTACTTTAATGCCTGTTAGATAGCAGTTTTGACAGCAGTTGGCCACAACAGTCAAGATTAGGTACCTTGTGTATGATAATTTTATTGAGAGTGCATATCTATGTTTCATTTTGACAGTATTAGACAAACTGCTAAGAAGTACTAACAGTACAACACTGCTAGTATGAACAACCGCGGTAAAACAAAAAACGACGAACAAAAACACGACAGGGACGAGGACTACCAAAGATCACATTGATGCGCTCTTGGTTGGTGTGGCGGGGGGTAGGTGTGGAGGGGGGTAAATGGGCGGGGCTTGTGCAAATGTCCGGGGCTGTCGCTAACGTTTCCTGCAAGATGTCACACATCTTTTAAAAACAATCTTTGTATAGCTATAGCCTCAACTGACCTAGGACTAATATCATACAAGCTAAATGAACTAATCAAAACTATGCACATCGAACTGGCCTTTCGTACTAATAACATTCTCGTAACAAAACTGCCTTTAGGCAAGATCACAATGTCAGACATACCAATTCGGGAATATAACAACGTCACAGAAGAATGTTGAAGATTAGGTGGGTAGATCACGTAACTAATGAGGAGGTATTGAATAGGTTTGGGGAGAAGAGAAGTTTGTGGGACTAGAAGAAGGGATCGGTTGCTAGGACATGTTCTGAGGCATCAAGGGATCACAAATTTAGCATTGGAGGGCAGCGTGGAGGGTAAAAATCGTAGAGGGAGAGTAAGAGATGGATACACTAAGCAGATTCAGAAGGATGTAGTTTGCAGTAGGTACTGGGAGATGAAGCAGCTTGCACAGGATAGAGAAGCATGGAGAGCTGCATCAAACCAGTCTCAGGACTGAAGACCACAACAACAACAACAACAACAACAACGTCACATGCGACAACAGCAATAATCTGTATATTAACCAAACAGGATGAGTCAGATTCAAAGAAACAGTGACATTAATCAGTGCAGCTTCTGAAACTTCCTGGCAGATTAATACTGTGTGCCCGACCGAGACTCGAACTCGGGACCTCATTCTGGAAACATCCCCCCGGCTGTGGCTAAGCCATGTCTCTGCAATATCCTTTCTTTCAGGAGTGCTAGTTCTGCAAGGTTCGCAGGAGAGCTTCTGTAAAGTTTGGAAGATAGGAGACGAGATACTGGCAGAAGTAAAGCTGTGAGACCGGGCGTGATTCGTGCTTCGGTAGCTCAGATGGTAGGGCACTTGCCCGTGAAAGGCAAAGGTCCCGAGTTCGAGTCTCGGTCGGGCACACAGTTTTAATCTGCCAGGAAGTTTCATATCAGCGCACACTCCGCTGCAGAGTGAAAATCTCATTCTGGAGTGCAGCTTCTTTTTACATCCAGATGTCAACACCACATAGCTGAGAAAATCGAAATTACATTATAGGCATTACACAGAATACCGAAAGAACTCACTATGAAACTATTTGAAGAACTGGAGATATATACACGACTTGAAAAATAAATATTATTTGGAAAATTTTATTGACATACTGGTATACAAAAAGGGATAGTACATATCGATAACAAAACAAACTCAGACCAAAGATATAAGTCACAGCAAAATCCAATCAGTGAAATATAACGTTATCGTTGCTTAGCTATTTATACTTTGTAAACATAGAGCATCATAGGAAACGAACTGTCAAATAAATGTCAAATGTTCGCAGCTCATGGTCGTGCGATAGCGTTCTCGCTTCCCACGCCCGGGTTCCCGGGTTCGATTCCCGGCGGGGTCAGGGATTTTCTCTGCCTCGTGATGACTGGGTGTTGTGTGATGTCCTTAGGTTAGATAGGTTTAAGTAGTTCTAAGTTCAAGGAGACTGATGACCATAGCTGTTAAGTCCCATAGTGCTCAGAACCACCATAAATGTCAAAACGTACTTTACGGTAAACGAATTGTCAAATAAGTGTCGAAAGTATTCCATACGTTTACAATTACTATCAGTCACGTAATCACAGGGACAAACACCAATGTTGAATTCGCAAATTACTTGAGAATGGTAGTAGAGCCGAAATAGCTGTCGTAAACAATATTAAACTTATTGTAGCTAATCTGGACCTCTCCTTTTCAAAATGACATATTGTGATGGGTAGTATGCTGCGGGCACAAACGGACGAAAAGAAAGTGTATGATCCTCCAAGAACCGACAGAATATTCCATAAATAAATATATCTTTATAGACAAGTCTTGGCGATTGTGCAATATGGCGTTTATGGCTAACAACTGTGGCCGAAATATACAGCTCTACAAGTGGGCAGTAAAATATGATGACGCAGGCATCTCCACAAATTATATATGAGGTAAGAGGTAAAAATAAAGAAACGTTGTTTGCAAACGTGTATGGAATTCGATTATATCAGAGATGGGAATAAAAGGACCATCCTTATGAAACTAAAAATATATATCTATACTCTGAATTAAACGATTAGATTAGATTTACTTTCATTCTAATTGATCCGTAGTGAGGAGGTCCTCCAGGATGTAGACCATGCCAGAAAAACAATAATAAATGACAAATATTTACAACTGAAACAAATAAGCTAATGTACCTTCCACAGGTCCCAAGTGGAATGATCGTCAATTTCTTTAATGAACACTATATGAAAGAATCATTTTACAAACACTCATTTACTACGATCGCATTAATGCACTGAAGTTAAAATAAAAAAAATCGTTTTTTTTTAATTTTAAAAGGATTAAACTTAGAACTGCAACAATACTTATTTACAATGAACGCATTACTGCACTGAAATGGTGCAGAAGTTAGATTCAAAAATTCAAATGGTTCTAAGCTCGATGGGACGTAACATCTGAGGTCATCATTCCCCTAGACTTAGAACTACTTAAGCCTAACTAACCTAAGGACATCACACACATCCATGCCCGAGGCAGGATTCAAACCTGCGACCGTAGCAGCCGCGTGGTTCCAGACTGAAGCGCCTAGAACCGCTCAACCACAGCGGTCGACGAAGTTAGATTGTGGTTATACACACACACACACACACACACACACACACACACTTATTTACAATGAACACATTGTTGTTGTTGTTGTTGTTGTGGTCTTCAGTCCTGAGACTGGTTTGATGCAGCTCTCCATGCTACTCTATCCTGTGCAAGCTTCTTCATCTCCCAGTACCTACTGCAACCTATATCCCTCCGCATCTAATACACTGAAATAGTGCAGAAGTTAGATTCTACTTATACAACAAAATAATAACCAAAATAAAAATCATCTGCTGGAGAACGCACATCATTTCACGTATGTGATGTCAAAATCTGCTGCTGAGTAATATTCAGTACAGAATTGCTCCACATCATGCACTGTAACACGCTAGGATCTTCCTTGGCATGTTGACCACAAGGTGGTTGAGACACTGCTGCCTAAGTTTGTCAGCCGCGCGGGATTAGCCGAGCGGTGTAAGGCGCTACAGTCATGGATTGTGCGCTTGGTCCCGGTGGAGGTTCGAGTCCTCCCTCGGGCGTGGGTGTGTGTGTTTGTTCTTAGGATAATTTAGGTTAAGTAGTGTGTAAGCTTAGGGACTGATGATCTTGGCAGTTAAGTCCCATAAGATTTCACACAATCAGGTCGATGTTACAAATACCACAGGTTATTCAATTCTATTGATTCCCGCGTCTTATAGGTAGAAGTTCATGAGATGAATATGATGTACTCGCGCACTGTCTTACTAGACAATATTTTCAAAGTGATACGTTCGTATCGATACATGTTTGGGTAAGCTAGTGACGGTGCTTTACTTGGAGTTTCTTCGGCAAGCCGCGAGAGCAAGCCTCTTTCGGACGGGTGGTCTTAAAATGGCGCGCAAGCACGAAAGTGATTTGTGGGGCATGGCCGGACAGTGGTGGCCAGTTCGCTAGCAGCTGGAATAAGCGATAGTTGCCTCGTACAATGAAGAGTGTGGATTTGGATGGGCAGTGGGTTTTCCACTTTAGACGTCGCTACGTGATGCGTATCACAGCCAAAGTAATTGCTTCCTCCGTGGCATCTCCGTTGCTGGGGTGGAACTTTGAAGTGGACGAATCTAGGTTGTTTCGCCACGAAGGTACTGCTTGGAGAGCGTGTATCCGTTATCACCATCACAAAACGAGTTAATGCTGAGCTCCTGTCTACTGTATTGGGTAATAACTGAGTTGTGCCAAAGGTGGGTGACTTCAGTAGCTGTCAGATCTGTTCCACTATTACATCATTGACGTGTAACTTTATTCAAAATTGTAAGGGACTGTCAGCGGTAACTAGCGTGTGCTTTGGGTGATTTATGTATCTGAAAATACTGCACACCAAGCAGTATTTTGCCATAAATGCCATCCGCTTTTAGGGGAGACTGTATATGCTATGTTGCTAATATTAAATGATCAAACTTCGTGATCCATTATCATGGAAATTTTGTGAGACACCAATTTCCAGTTTTCCTTAATTAATGAATATATTTTGTACATATATTTAACTAGAATTGTCAATGATAAAAGCCTACATTTGCAAAAATTGTTTACTTCTAAAAGGGAAAAAACTGCCTGGTTTCGGGACATATGTCCAATCTTAAGGTGCATATTAAAATGTGAGTCCAAAGGATAGATAACTAAGGTTAAAACAGATTAAAATATGTTAAAATATGCATCCTTGTGGACTCACATTTCAGTACCCATATGAAGATGGGACATCTGTCCTGCAACTGGATACTGCTTCCCTATTTAGAAATAGTGATTATTACATCCGTAGCGTATTTCATCACTGACGTTGAATAACAGTTGTGGGTGTGGTAATGGTTCTTTATTTACGTGACCACTACGGCACTCCAACCCCAGTTCTCGATATCAGTAATATCGTACTACTTTTCTCCGAAGTAACAGACATATTTTTGTGACAATATTCACATTTGGTTTTATTAATGTACAGGTACTCCGATGTATCGATATATTACAGTGATATGATTCTTGTTTGTATTCATTTCTGTGAGACTGTCATAATCTTTGAAATACTTGTAACCGTTGTGGCGCGAATGCGCACAGAGCAGTCTTTGTTTCACTTTGCAGAAGTTAAGTTATTATTTCGCTTTATAAGAGAACAGTCAAGTCTTGTGTTTGATTGTTGCGGAAAGTAAATATATGAAGATTGATACAAAACTGTATTCTTGATGATGTGACAATTAAGAAGAAGTATATGTGAATTTACAAGAAGTTTAATAAAAATGTGGATCGTGAACACCAAGTCAAAAATTATTTCTACCATATCATTGTTCTGATCTGGGATTGTTTGATCATTAAGAATTTCCTGAAAAACGCATTTGTTAGGTCTTCAAATAATGCTAAAATACAGATCTGGACCTTCTAGCAGTCAAAGTGGAATCACCCTAGAATCAACAAGATGAGCCATAACAACTTCGACGAAATCTACGTGGGAATCCATTCAAGATAAGTGCCAAAATTAATGACTTTTTTTGCAGTGACTTCATTATTTCCATTCTGACGACACCATCCACAGTCAATAACTTTGTTGTTGCCCGATAAAGCGAACATATGCTGCGTGAGCAATCTGATTTCTAACTTACTTTGCAAGTGGTGGTATTGTTAGAGTGTCCAGTGAAGAGGAACGAATGTCAATTGGAATTATTGTAAAAATCTCTTTCTCCAATTTTTAAATTTTTATGGCGGAATTCTGTAAATAAATGCATGTAAAAACTGAATATTATTATTCTCTTTCCATAAGTGTTGAATCTTATTCTTGTTATTATTTGAAAATTTCGTGTTACTACCTTCAGTACTTTTGAGGTAATTTTTCATTTATAGAAAGAAAAGTAACTTCCAGATATTGGTATTCAGAACTTTTTAATCGCCAGCTTTAATATAGACTAATGGTTCTGACTCTTTCTTGAACCGGAATCGTCCTGGCCGTTTATCTGTGACCTCTTCAGTGGCACAGTCGCCCGATGCGTGCCTTCGCTTTTTCTTTATTGCTTCCTTTGTCATTTGCTGAGCAGCAAACTCTCCTTGTCCTACAGGAAGCACCTCAAGTACTCGCAGACCTCTAACTTTGTTCTGCCCTAATCTCACTCCTACCTCCTCCATCACCGTCAGTCTTTTATAGTTTCCGTCGTTAAAAGTTAGTACAGCATCAGACACTGCTAACTTTAGAGTTATGTTGCCAACAAAAACGTTTTTAGCCACAAGGCACCATAGAGCATTACTGAAGACTTCATTCGCATTCTGGGTCTTTCCATGAAAACATTCCTTTATTATCTCTGGATTTAATAAATCTTTGAATATGCTTGAGTGTCACCATTACTGACAAAGGTTATCAGAAAATTTAGGTTGCCTATACTAAACAGCAAGCACTAGGGGACGTCAATTCAGACATATCATCTCGTTATTTACACTTCCTCCACTGTTTACGTACGTGTTTTTTACAACTACAGATGCAAATTCGGACCTGACATATCTGTTTCCCTAAATTCATGTTTCTTAAATATACTTTCATGCTGGGTATTTTTATATAAGTGTAAATGAGCAGTCATTGCAAGTACACAACAGAAATCTCATACAACCTACTGCCAGAAACAAAGGATTGAGTTGTTTATTTGCAATGCCAACTTCCGAGATGTAGCAGTGGCATCAAAACAAGATAATTCACAGGTTTCTAGACTACATGGTTCCCAACATACGAATATTCAGCTCTAGCAGTGTATAGGAGATACTGACAACTGTGTGTCGCACGTAAAATTGAAAAACATTGTAGAAGGTCTTAAAACTGCCTGTTTTTAGTACATGATGTATCAAAATGGTCAGCAGAGTTTAAAGCACTTTATCGAACAGAAAACGTCAAATTTAATCTAGTTTGACGTACAATCTCCCATAATACCGCCTGAGTTGGCACTCGCTTCAGTGTGTGCTGTGTGACCAGAGGAGCTATGTAATAGCAGATTATTACTTGCAAAATTAATTCACTCAGTTAAGCGATGGAAAACATGTAAAGGTGATTCTTTATCTCAAAAATTTGTAATGATTTTCAAGGCACTGGTATGTGTTGTTGTAACATTGTAGTTTTTCTGTTTTAGAACTCTGTTAAGCGTTTTCATTACGCCTGCGTAAAAATTATCGGGATGTCCTGTTGGGAGCGATGTTGAATACAAAAACATGCTTCTGGGCAAGGTTTCCAAGGCGAGGTCTTGGCATTCATCGTCAGTTACTGTCTGAGGATGTTGGTATAAACCAAGCACTGTAACTTAGCCTTTGTCAGAGGAATCCTGCGACAATGAAGTTTGCCTTCGAGGCTTATAAATTTGGATAATTATTGGCTCATTTAACATAAATTTTTTGTATTAATGCTCAAGGGCGCCTTTCAACCATTTTGATATTGAACTAGTGACGCATTTTAATTTTGAAGTTCACAGTGGTTTTTTTTTTTTTAATTCAGGTCTTAGCACCTTTTAATTAATTTTAGCTATTGATAGACATCCAGTTATTTCAGGGATTCTTTTAATCAATACTTTGTGAGTTCCTATGACTGTAGTAAGAGTGTTTGACTTAAAACATTAAATACGTCCAAGTTACCAGCGTGTGCCTTGTGTAAATTATTTTGTGAAACAACTAATTTGTCAGTTTTGCTTCTGAGACTGCGCTCACTCGTTTGCCAGTCCCGGATCCCCGCATCCTGTAGGGTTTCAGAAAAATGCTGTCACGATACTGCACAACCGACAAATTATTCTCGACTGCGATGACAGGCGTCCGACATCCGTGCATGATATCTGCCCGAAATATGACTGAACCACCCCGACTGTGACACCGTGGGACAGCGTGACTGAGATGTGCGTTGCTACTTGGCTCCGTCCTCACTGTTCTACAGCGATCTTCAGCCTTCAGACAAAAGCAACTCTCGTCGGTCTCATCGGTGAAGAGAACCAGACAAAGGCTACATCCCGAGTATTCCCTTTCACAAGTATTTCGTGCCCCATTGTGTTTCAGTAGTTTAACTGTTGTCTATAACGGATGCCTATAGAGCAAATCATCAGTGATGTGGCAGATTGTCGTCAGATATAGTCATTGCTCCCAGAAGAGGGCAGATTCGAATACAGCTCCTACTTTTGTTCATACTCTAGGAGTGACATTGTGACTAACGTTGGGTCTTGCCCATTCGTCGCTAATAGGGTGCCTACGGGATGCAGCGTTCTCGGAATGCTATACAACAATTCAAACAAATAACATTAGTAGTTTTATTTCTAGGAAACAATTGACAATTCTTAACTTTACTATGGTAAATGTCGCTAGCGAGAGGCGACAGTACAGTTCTTGCTATGCATAGAGTCCTAGGAAACACTTGATACGAATACCGACACTCTGGTAGCGTAGCACTAATCAAGTTGCAGACTAACACCTTCAGCTGTTAAAGTAAAGAATATCGTTCATCTACACGACCATCTTCGGATATCGTCATCACAGCTCACGCTGCCGCAGACTGAATGAGTCATTCTGGAACGAACGAGGATCATTCCATGCCCGATCATGTGATTTTCGTCCCTTCATCCTCCCACCACTGACATAATTATCCTTATTCGAAGATGAAAGTAGATTAGGGTTCTTAGGTCCTACCGACGTTGATGTTATTAGAGTCGAAATACACGCGCACATTTGGGAAGAGCAGAATCTCACAGAGTGGAGTAGAACTATCTTCAGTGATGACTCCTGCTTCAAACTGAGCCCCAGTGACCGGTGAAGACGTGTCTGGAGACGCCTCAGAAAGCGGTGGGGTTCCAATCAATCACCGCCATACAGCCCAAGGCCAGGAGTGGTGGACTGGGGTACGGTTTGTTTTCAAAGCAGGACCCCTTTGGGTGTTGTCCGCGGTACCCTTACAGCGCAGCAGATATTCTACGCCCCGTTTTGTTGCCCTTCGTGGCAAGCCATCCTCAGTTTATATTTCAGCAAGATAATGCTTGCTCGCACAGGGCGAGAGTTTCTACTGCTCGTCTCCGTGCTTGCCAAACCCTAACTTGGCCAGCACGATCACCAACTGAGAACGTTTGGAGCACTGTGAGAACGGCCCTCCAACCACCTCGGGATTTTGACGTTCGTTCTGTCTCGCCAGTTGGACAGAATTTGGCACGATATCCTTCAGGAGGTAATCCAATAACTCTGTCAATCAAAGTCGGATAACTGCTTGCATAAGGGTCGGAGGTGCACTAATGCTCAGTCTGTGAAGCTCTTTTTCTTCAATAAATCATATAATATTTCTGAAATTGTAACCATTTCTTTACGTGAAAGGTGCATCTATCGATTTTCGTCCCATTCAAATAATTCTTTCCTGTTGCGTCGTTTTTTATTTTTCTCGTGTCTTAGAGTGTATGCAACGCCATTCTCCCGAATGCGAATTCAGTAGCGTACTACTGCACCACCTCTATCCGTATCCCTCAGTAAAACTGCGAATAAGTGTGACTTTTACTAAGTGTAAGTTTTATGCTTTTTGTCTTCTGGCTTCCCTGAATGTGTTCATTGTTGTTGCCACAAATACCTTACTCTGCAAGTTTTCTACTTGCTAAGTACCTATCTGCATAAATGTCTAAGATAATTTTTCAAACGGGCGTGCTTTTACCTTTGCATCTCGTCAGTGAAGCCTTTAGACTGTAACCTGACTGTGTACTTGATGTAACTTTATGCTCACTAGTGGGTGCTGTAGATGAAGATTCTGTGTTTAAGGTACATTAAATGTAACTGTTATGAGCAATATTCAGCTGATCTACCACAAATGAATAATCTCAGTTGCTGTATAGACTTTATACGTAATCTGAATATTTATATTTCCAATACATTACATTTACAGGCACTGATCTAAATAACACCAGAAAATTGAAAGGTATATAAACGGATAATCTTTGTACCCTAAGTGCGTAAACAATGTTCAATACTGGCTCTAATAACCACTTTGGCACATCTTTGCCGCAACGGATATCTAAGCCATGGCTTGTAGTCGCATTCCACTGTTACAAGCTGAGATAAAATTACTTAAATAGCTCTTGGGATTTGAAATGCAAATACACGACAGCATAACACATTTAACGTTGGTATACTATGAACAGTACTGCGAGACCGAAATACTTTTCCTTTAAAATATCTGAATGACAAGTTGGATATGGAACCATAATGTCGAATAATTTGACAAATAATTAAACTTCACTTTCGTTTTCATTAATCGAATTAGCAAACGCGAACAGAGGAACGTACATCATTGGATATTCTTATTACCAAACTGTTAATCTTTGGAAATAAAGAAAAAGTTTACAAAACTTTCACGAAAATTAATTCGTTGAAAAAATTTACATTGAGCATTTAAAAATGAAAAGGGGAAAAGAGTGACTTATTTCTTTCCCGATTTTAGGTATTTACGAGGTATTAAAACAACAATACCAAATAGTCAAACTCTGCGATTTACGAAAATTTACAAAGCAGAAACTGAAAATTTTCCTTAAATGCGAAATCCCACTATCTGCAAAACTAGTACACGCAGCAAATTATCTGTTTTTAACTTGTTCCGAAATACACCAACAACATTCCGAAATCAGTCCACTAACCAGCACATACATTTTCCTCAGCCAACTCTCAACGAAGAAGTCGCTCTCGCAGACGGACTGTATACTTGACAACAGCGTAAACTATGTAATACAATATCTGGATCCAGATATTGTATTTTACGCATATCCTCTGGAAACGTGTTACCTGTGGCCAATATAACTTACATAACCGCCACTTCTCATATTGTAACAACCTTCCTAAACTTAAAGGATGTAAGTATTGAGTTAGCGAAGATTGCTGTTTTCTCAGAGACGGATAAAACAATAGACTTTAATGACGAGTATGGTTGTTGCATGCGTTTACCGTAACTATAATTTATTGGTTGTGGCCATGTCGTTTTTCATTTCCTTCCGTAAAACTAGTTCTGAGTTGATGCATTCTTAATTGAGGCAACTGGAAGTTCAATTTTCCTCATTCCTGAAGCCAAGATAGCTGTAGTGATGTCACTCCAAGCTACACTGCGTACTACATACATTCTGAGCTACAGTTAAAACACACACACGCCCACACACTATGTCACCACCAACATCACCTCCGCCAATACACATTTATGTACAACGCGTAGCGCTATTTACCTGACACTGTTGGTGAAGTGAATTGCATTGACCGAAGTTGGAATTCGCTGTTCTCTCTTAATTGCTTTCGTAATTCGCTCCATTGACGTCAGTTTACAGTGTGATTAACATGGACCAAGTATTCTGCGTCTCTACTGCAGAATCTGAACGACGCGGGCTCTGAAAACAGTCGCTACAGAACATACGTTGTGGATGTATGAAGGGCCCATCTACGGTAACTATCGGGAATTTAAATGCAAATGAGAGACATTTACAATGAAAGACGTTTATTTGATTGTCGGTTTGAGCTGTTAACATGCATCTTTTTAGCATGTAACGAATGTTAAAAACTGAGCAGTAAAAAGTAATTTTCCCGGGTTGCAATTATGTATCTGAGATCATTTCCATTATGAAATATTTAAATTCGCTTGGTATATCAGTGGCACGTCTCAGTAGCTGCGGAGTCAATGCGACAGGTTGCTAAACGAATGGGCCTGGGTTCGATAGCCAGCCGGGTCGGAGAATTTCTCTGCCGGGGGTCTGTGTGTTCTGCTGTCCTCACATTGGTATCGTCATAATTGACATGACAGTCGCCTCCAACGCACTCTCATAGTGTCGTTCCACCATTGAGATTCGGTACGGGCACGAACCGAAAGCCAGTATTACAAAAAACTGCAAGTTATTGCAAGCAAAAATTTGTCCCTCCCATAACAAAACCCGCAAATGTATATGGGAAAATATGACCCCGTAACGAAAGTGGCATTGTGTTGAAACAGAACTGTGCACCAAGAACAGACCATCTGAAAATATAAACAAAAATGAATAACAAAATTTCAAAATACCAGGGAAGCATCGTAGATGCATCTTTTGAAACAGTATATGCTCACACAACACATTCAGCATGATACGCTCTAAGGACACGTAGCATAGAACTAAATACATAAAGTAATTATTTTTTTCTTTTGAGTCATCAGTCTGAGATGTTCGATGCAGCCGTCCACGAATTCTCTTCTTGTGCCAACCTCCTCATGTCGGAATAATACGTACACCCTAGTTCTTGCACCATAAGTCCTCAATTATTTGTTTAAAGTAATCCGATCTCTGCCTTCCCATACCGTTTTACTTTCTACAGTTCCATCCAGTCTCGTGGAAGTTATTGCCTGATGTCTTCCAGATGACCTGTCAGCCTGTCCCATCTTCTTCGTCGATTCTGCCGAGAACCTTATTTCCTATCTAGTTTTCAACATCCTTCTGTAGGACCATGTCTCTTCTTTTCCGGTTTTGTCATAGTCCACGATTCACCTGTGAACAATGCTATGCTTAGAATGCATATTCTCAGAATTATCTTCCTCAAGTTGGTGCTGAATTAAGCAGCATGGATAGCCGTGCACGTTACAACGCCGCTTCCGGGACGGGGAGTACATAGTCCCCTGGTCGAATGCGCCTTACACATTAACGACGAGGGCTGTAAGCCGGCAAACCTGGATGTTTTTTTAAGCGGTTTTCGGCATACCATTAGATGAATACTGAATTGGTCCTCAAGTCCCGCCTCGGTTACACGATTAGCAAACATTTTGAAATCTTTCGCTCACGTGAATAGCACTACGTGGAGACAGTCAGGGTACACGTACTCTGTCCGAGGGAGGTAACGGGGATAGCAACAGGAAGGGCATCCGCCTACCCCTTAAATTAACCATGCTAAATTCATTGATAACGATGCCACCCTGTACAGATGCTGGACAAAGGCATAAAAATAAGAAATTAGAGCTGATCATGGATACTTGCGTGTTTTCTTTGACCAGAAATGCTCTCATCACCTGTGCTAGACTATTCTTTATCTCCTTCTTCCATGTTATTTTGCTTCCAATGTAGCAGGATTCTGTCACTTCATCTGCTTTGTGATACCAAATTTACACGTTTAGCATATCGCTAATCTGAGATCTGCTGCTCCGCACTACGTTAGTATTTCTTCTGTTTACTTTCAGCACTCACAAGACCATATTACAGGTCCTACAGTTACTCCTCAGTTTCAATAAGGATACCAATATCATCGGCGAAACTTATTTTTCCACTTCCTTTGCACGCTTTGTGGCTCTTTAGTGAATACAGCAGCTAGCAACAGATGCCGTTCATGGGCAGAGAATTCAGATATTAATTTATTCTGCATCTAATATCAAATAAGTAGTACATAACTTTGGTTGTTGTGGTCGCAGCATTAGTTGCTAACAGTAGATTTGAACGCTGAAGTACGAGGGTCGTTCAATAAGTAATGCCCCACATTTTGTTCTCAGAATATATTTATTGTTAAGAGTCAGAATTTGGTGACAACATACGTCAACATGTCTGGTCCATGTCCTATTTTTCTGCGTAGTCTCCATCACGCTCTATGGCCGTACGCCATCGTGGTGGAAGAGCATGTGTCCTTGCTGATAAAAGCTCTCGTCCTGCAGACGTTGCCATGTTTTCACTACATGACTGACACTCTCGTCATCTTCAAAATATGTTTCCCGCAGAGAATCTTTAAGTGGTCCAAAGATATGGATGTCAGAGGGTACCAGGTCTGGACTGTGGGGTGGATGAGGCAATGATGCCCAACCTTCGACCACGGATGCTGGTAGACTGGCCTTGCTGTGCAGAAGCTATAGGGCTGGTGTGGCTCCAACATAAACTACGTGACTGTTGGCAAAACGTGGCGGGATTTCAAATCAGCGGTCTGCCATCCTATGTTTGTATCGTATTTTACCCACATTTCTCAATTGACTGCCAAACGCTTCCAACAAAAATCACATTTTTATTTGTGAAAAATTATGCCAGAACTATATTTGACCTGGATTTGTTCACAGTACCATTTATAAAATCTAACAAATACACTCCTGGAAATGGAAAAAAGAACACATTGACACCGGTGTGTCAGACCCACCATACTTGCTCCGGACACTGCGAGAGGGCTGTACAAGCAATGATCACACGCACGGCACAGCGGACACACCAGGAACCGCGGTGTTGGCCGTCGAATGGCGCTAGCTGCGCAGCATTTGTGCACCGCCGCTGTCAGTGTCAGCCAGTTTGCCGTGGCATACGGAGCTCCATCGCAGTCTTTAACACTGGTAGCATGCCGCGACAGCGTGGACGTGAACCGTATGTGCAGTTGACGGACTTTGAGCGAGGGCGTATAGTGGGCATGCGGGAGGCCGGGTGGACGTACCGCCGAATTGCTCAACACGTGGGGCGTGAGGTCTCCACAGTACATCGATGTTGTCGCCAGTGGTCGGCGGAAGGTGCACGTGCCCGTCGACCTGGGACCGGACCGCAGCGACGCACGGATGCACGCCAAGACCGTAGGATCCTACGCAGTGCCGTAGGGGACCGCACCGCCACTTCCCAGCAAATTAGGGACACTGTTGCTCCTGGGGTATCGGCGAGGACCATTCGCAACCGTCTCCATGAAGCTGGGCTACGGTCCCGCACACCGTTAGGCCGTCTTCCGCTCACGCCCCAACATCGTGCAGCCCGCCTCCAGTGGTGTCGCGACAGGCGTGAATGGAGGGACGAATGGAGACGTGTCGTCTTCAGCGATGAGAGTCGCTTCTGGCTTGGTGCCAATGATGGTCGTATGCGTGTTTGGCGCCGTGCAGGTGAGCGCCACAATCAGGACTGCATACGACCGAGGCACACAGGGCCAACACCCGGCATCATGGTGTGGGGAGCGATCTCCTACACTGGCCGTACACCACTGGTGATCGTCGAGGGGACACTGAATAGTGCACGGTACATCCAAACCGTCATCGAACCCATCGTTCTAGCATTCCTAGACCGGCAAGGGAACTTGCTGTTCCAACAGGACAATGCACGTCCGCATGTATCCCGTGCCACCCAACGTGCTCTAGAAGGTGTAAGTCAACTATCCTGGCCAGCAAGATCTCCGGATCTGTCCCCCATTCAGCATGTTTGGGACTGGATGAAGCGTCGTCTCACGCGGTCTGCACGTCCAGCACGAACGCTGGTCCAACTGAGGCGCCAGGTGGAAATGGCATGGCAAGCCGTTCCACAGGACTACATCCAGCATCTCTACGATCGTCTCCATGGGAGAATAGCAGCCTGCATTGCTGCGAAAGGTGGATATACACTGTACTAGTGCCGACATTGTGCATGCTCTGTTGCCTGTGTCTATGTGCCTGTGGTTCTGTCAGTGTGATCATGTGATGTATCTGACCCCAGGAATGTGTCAATAAAGTTTCCCCTTCCTGGGACAATGAATTCACGGTGTTCTTATTTCAATTTCCAGGAGTGTACATTGAACGCCCCTCTGGTGGGCAGCGGGACGAAATTACTATAAACTATCAATTAAAGTAAAATGTCCTTAAAATTCTTTTAAGCAGTAAGAGTGGGCTCGTGCCAAAACTTTAAACATTGGATTCGCCGCGTTTTGAGCTCTAGTCACTTATAAAAGAAAATGGGATGTGGGAATTATGTCAACTATAGGTGCCAAAATTGTCGACTTTGGGAGCAGGTCCACTTTAGAGTATCAATTTTAGGTGCACTTTAAAGGTTCAGTTCCTACTATTTTTACGAAAGTTTATCAGTTTAAAAAAAAATGATATTTTAGATGAAAGGTGAGACTTTGAAGTTTCAGAAAATAATTTTGGAGCCTACATTTATTTAATAGTATTAGAAGGTAGAAAAAAATTCTCTTCATGTGTCGACTATAGGTGCTCTCACCTTATTATAATCTCACTTGTACATACAAAAAGGCCCGTATGTGCAGATGGCTTAAGGTTTTTCCGTTTCAGGGCCTGTATCCAAAGCTGCCTTCGGTTTTCATCCTTAGGGAACCTATGAGTAGGAACGAGAAACAGTTACACTTACTTCTGTAACCGAATTATCACAGATACTTCCCAAAATGTAATATGAGTCTTGTTTTACTGGCATCACTTTCAACACTTTAATTTACGTGATACTCTATTTCAAGTGTAAAAAATGTATAAAATTCATTTCAGCAATTTCAATAAACGCATCTGCACTATCATAGAAAAACTTACACGTGAAATGTAATGTCATTTCCTCCGACAAAAAGCTGAGTACAGCCATAAGCGCAACTCGAAACAATCATGTTTTGCCAACATTCACGTGCCTTTAGCCCAGAGATGTTGGAGCCACGAAAATGACGTCAGGGCCAGTCTATTATATTTATGGTCGAAGTGCCCAACCCAATTTGGCAAGGTGTTCTGTTTCTGCATTTCCTGAGGCTGTAAGTTTCTTTGCGCATCGCCCAACTGTACTGCCATCAACTGCGGAATCGTCATACACTGCACTCAAACGTTTATGGACATTCACCACTGTTTCTTTTTCTGCACACAAGAATTCAATAACAACACGCTGCTTGTAACGTGAGTCGTACGCAGACGCCATATTGACGCTGCACTACGGCTCTGCCATTTGCCAAGACGGTTCGGAGCTCCAATAGCGCGTTCGTGGCAGCGCCCTCACGCCGTGGCTATAGGAAACGCGGTGGCGTAACTGGAGGCACTCGTGTTTTAAGGCACGACCGACTGGATGGCGACCGAAACCGCACTTATCATTGATATTCTTGCACACTGAAGCTTGATGCCACTCCTGAAACTTTCTTTTGTCTCCGACAATCGACCATACAACAATCCTGTCTTAAAACTTCCTGGCAGATTAAAACCGTGTGCCCGACCGAGACTCGAACTCGGGACCTTTACCTTTCGCGGGCAAGTGCTCTACCATCTGAGCTACCGAAGCACGACTCACGCCCGGTACTCACAGCTTTGCTTCTGCCAGTACCTCGTCTCCTACCTTCCAAACTTCACAGAAGCTCTCCTGCGAACCTTGCAGAACTAGAACTCCTGAAAGAAAGGATATTGCGGAGACATGGCTTAGCCACAGCCTGGGGGTTGTTTCCAGAATGAGATTTTCACTCTGCAGCGGAGTGTGCGCTGATATGAAACTTCTGTTCTGGAATCCTGTCTTACTTCTTTGGTAATCCCAGCACCTCGCTCTTGGCCTTACGTTCCTGTTTTTCCCTCGTGATTCTTGTAAATTTCGTATGCTATTCGTCTTTTCCTACAACTTACACCTATTTTTCACCGAATTTCGGACGTCTTGCCCTTTCTATTTTGCCATAGCGGCGTTAAATGTACTCTTTCTAGCTATACGCTCTTTTCCAAGCATATAACAGTGGAGTTCCCATGTTACTACCCTTGATTTTAACTTGACCGAAGGTTGTTTTGACTTTTCAGTATGCTGGGTCAGTCCTTCTGACGATCATTCCTTTTTCGATTTCTCCATATATTTCCTGCGGCCATTTCGCTTAGACTGCCTTCCCCTCCCTGTTTATTTGATTCTTAAGTGATTTATACTGTTGAATTCCTGTCTTTCCTTAAACATTTTTGTACTTCCTACTTTCATCGATCAGTTGGAGTACTTGTTCTGTTACCTAACGTTTCTTCCGAGTTACCTTCCTTGTACATAGGTATGACTGTCCAAATCTGTGATTGTGCTTTTTAGAGAAATTCACTCTTCTTCAGCGGAACTGCCTACTGTGATATTCCTTATCGCAGTATCCATATCCTTAGCATACTTCAAACGCGTCTCATCATTCTTCAGTACTTTAGTATCCCACCTCCTTCCATATTTATTCTTTCGCACCATTCTCTTAAACTTCAGTCTCTTCCTCATCATTGCTGAACTATGTTTTGTGTCTACATCTTTCTTACAATCCAGTATCTGATGTCGGAATCTATGTCTGCCCATCCCGTAGTTCAACTGATACCTCCCGGTGTCTCCCCGTCTTCTTAAAGTATACCTCGTCCTCTTGCGATTGGTAAACAGAGTATTCTCCATTAGTATCTGAAATTTATTACAGAGATGAGCTAGTCTTTCTACCTTCTCATTCCTACTGCCAAACCTATGTTCTCCCGTAACCTTTTCGTCTATTTCTTGCGTTACAACGGCGTTCCAGGCCCTCATGACTATTAGATTATCATATCGCCTTACTTATTGAATTACCCATTCAATATTCTCACCTACTTCGTCTATCTCTTCATCTTCTGCTTGTGATGTTGGAATGTATACCTAAACTACTTTTGTCGACGTTGGATTTCTGTCGAATTTAATGAGAACAACCCTGTCGCTGAACTGTTCACATTAATTCATTTTCTGCCTGCTTTCCTGTTCATAACGAATCCTATTCCCGTTATACCAATTTCTGATGTGTATGAAATCTTATGGGACTTAACTGCTAAGGTCATCAGTCCCTAAGCTTACATACTACTTAAATTATCCTAAGGACAAACACACACACCCATGCCCGAGGGAGGACTCGAACTTCCGCCGTGACCAGCCACACAGTCCATGACTGTAGCGCCTGAGACCGCTCGGCTAAACCCGCACGGCATACCAATTTCTACTACTATTGGTATTACCCTATATTCGTCTGACCCAGAAATCTTTATCCTCGTTCCATATCACGTCACTGACTCCAACTAAATCTAGATGGAACCACTGCATTTCCATTTTCAGATTCCTACTACGTTCAAACTTCTGACATTCCATGTTCCGACCCGTAGCATGTTATCACTCCGTTTGTTACTCCAACTTTTTCTCTTGATCGTCTTCCTCCTGGAAATCCGAATGAGCGACTAATCCCGAAATTTTTGCCAATGGAAAGATCATTTCAACACTTTTTCAATTACAGGCCACATGTCATGCGAGTACACATTATGTGTCTTTAATGCAGTGGCTTCCATTACTTTCTGTATCCTCATGACTTTGATCATTGCAGATTATTCCGCCTTCTGTCCAGTTACCTACCCCAACGGCAAGAGAGTACCCCAAACTTTTCCCCTTTTCACGGTCTTCTCTGCCAAGACCGCTGGCAGAGCGAGAGTAACTTCTTGTACCGAAAATCTTCATCTGGCATTGCTGATGATTTTCATTCCAAACTTAAGAGGTAGTCCAAGCGTTTTGATTACTAGTGAAAGATGTAGCCCCTTCTCCACGGGTATGTGTCATGTACACTGAGGGGAAGAAAGCCATGAGATAGCGAAATGCATTTATACAAATGGCGGTAGCATCTCGTACACAAGGTATAAAACGGCAGTGCATTGGAGAAACCATCATTTGTATTCAGGTGATTCACGTGAAAGGTTTTCGATGTGATTATGGCCACACGATGAGAATTAACAGGCTTTGAACGCGGAATGGTAGTTGCAGGTAGAGCATGGAACACTCCATTTCAGGAAACGTTAGGGAATTCATTATTCTGAGATGCCGAGAATTCTGAGGGTGCCGAGTATACTAAATTTCACACATTACTTCTCACCACGGACAACGCAGTGGCCGGAGACCTTCACTTAACGACTGAGAGCAGCGGCGTTTGCGTAGAATTCTCAGTGCTAACAGACAAGCAGCAGTGCGTGACATAACCGCAGAAATCGGTGTGAGACATACGACGAACGTATCTGTTAGGGTAGAGCGACGAAATTTGGTGTTAATGGGCTATGATGACTGGAAAACCGCGACGTGGTTGGTAGGAGCTCATAATAAGATTCCAGTGTGGAGCAGATCCCACGAAGCCATGGACCCAACTTGTCAACAAGTCACTGTGCTAACTGGCGGTGGCTCCATAATGATGTGGGTTGTGTCTTTGCTAACAGTGTGGCATCGCCTGCAGCGCCTCTCTTGGATTCGTGTCCATATCGGTTTCACCTATTCGTCTTCTACTGTATTTTTCTCCCTGCCGTAGTCAATAATTTCCTAATGCTTCCTCTGAAACTCCTGATCAAATGAATCCCGACTTTGGTTGGTAAGAACTGATGGTTCGAGTATGGCGCAGATCAGCAAGGTACCGTGCTAGCTGGTGGTGACTCTGTAATGGTGTGATCAGTGTTTACTTGGAATAGAGTGGGTCCTCTGGTCCAACTGAACCGATCATTGTCTGGAAGTAGGAATGTTCGGCTACCTGCAGATCATTTGTGGCAATTCATGGACTTCATGTTCTCAAATAACAATGAAATTTTTATGGATGACAATGCGCCATGTTCCGGGCCATAGTTGTTCGCGACTGGTTTGAAGAATATTCTGGATAACTGAAGCGAATGATTTGGGCACCCAAATCGCCTGGCGTGGATCCCATCGAACGCTGATGGGACATAATCGAGAGGTTATTTCGTGAACAAAATCCTGCATCGACAACACTTTGTAGTGTTACGTGTCTCTATGCTTAATTACAGACTTACTATTTAAATCAGTTGATTTGTTTTCACCACGTAACGCCCGCTGTTTACGTTCTTCTTCGTTGCTGAGCGAAGTATCACTTTTCGTTCTGACGCCGCAATTCTTCCTTTCCTATATCTTTACTACATTTTTGCCATTTAACAACTTTTTAATAACTGTGGAAGTATTACAGGTATCGGGACCCACCAAATGTGTCACCCGCCTATACGTTTTACATGAACGTTTCAAGACTCGATCGATCTGTTTGCAAAGAGAAAGTAGAATATCTCTTCCCTTGACGTTGTCCAACAACGACCTAGGAAGCTCGACGCCCTCGCAGCCCAGGCTCTTCCATGGCTCGCGGTAGTTTGCAGTATTCGTTTCATTCCTTGCCCACTTGCCGCTACGTCAAACTTTCTTGGTGATCGTTGGGCAACGTCTTCCACGTTATCTGCAATATAAATAAACTTTCTTCCCACAGTATTTCTGAAAACCCAGAAACAAACTTAATGAACATAATAATAACAACTGTTCTTACAATTATTCGCATAAGTCTTGGTCGATTTAATGAGGGGTGGGACAGGCCTAAGCCTTGTGACACCACAACTTTCGCAATTATGGAAGGGGATAAACGAAGCATAGCTCATTATATCTGAAAAAATGGTTCTGAGCACTATGGGACTTAACTTCTTTGGTCATGAGTCCCCTAGAACTTAGAACTACTTAAGCCTAACTAACCTAAGGACACCACACACATCCATGCCCGAGGCAGGATTCTAACCTGCGACCTTAGCGGTCGCGCGGTTCCAGACTGTAGCGCCTAGAACCGCTTGGCCTCTCCGGCCGGCTCATTATTTCTGCAGGGGATTTCTAACGTCTTGTTGATTCCATGCCACGTCTAGCTGCTGCACTCCACCGGGCAAAAGGATGTGTGTCACGATATTAGGAGGTATCCTACACCTCAGTGTAGTTAGTAAAGGAAAATTATTCTAACTGTGTAGGCTAAATTCACTTGACGCAAGTGCGAGAAGCGCGAGGACGATTTTACGTTTTTCGTGAATTTTTGCGACTGTTTGGCTTTGTTCATCTACCGATGCCACTTGGTCGGGTGTTGGATTTAAGTCTGTTCTTTTTTACCTTTCAATAAACATTCGCGGTCATGGGGAAACAAGGGCAAAAGAACAAGAGAATTAAAAATTTTAACTATTTTCATTATCATATCCAATTTTAGCTTAGGAATTCCGGCCTGCTCCAATTTCAGACAGCCTGTAACTGATCTTCTCATCTCTTCGTAAGAGGTCTCTTTGCTACTTTTTTCCTGTACTCCTCTGTTTCCTGAAGGATGCTTTTGAAGCTTTCTTGATTTCTAATTTCACTATTCTTTTTCGATCTATGAGTTTGTAACCAACTAGTGGTCTTAGGAACCATATCTCTGCTGCTTCAACCATCCTCCGTTGACTACCGATTTGAGTCCAGTTCTCTGACCCCCATATTAGAATTGGTACAGTCATCACATTGTAATATTTTAGTACTGTCTGTTTCGTAGCTATTCTGAGCAGAGTTCAGTTTATAGTGCCTACCAGCTACTGAAATATTTTCAGTTTGAAATCTTGAACTTTGGATGTAATTTATGTGATCTCAAACTCCATGTATTCAAAAATATTTATTTTTTCTAGCAGTTTATTATCATCAGTTATTATATTTGCTCGTAAATGCTCCTTATCATGAGATGGCATTATCTTGTTTTTATCTTTAAATATTGTCATAAATTATTATAATCATTTTCTACCTTTCACAGGGACTCGCTGTAATTTAAATTCTGAGTCCGCTTAGATTACATGGTCATCTGCAAAGACTACCGGTAGTGTATTTATGGCTTTATAATTAAGCTTATTGTGGCGCATAACTTGACTCTGCCACGCTTTTACGATGTCGTCTACGATTGTATTAAATATTGTAGGTGCTAAAGGACACCCTCATGTCACTCCTTGAGACGTGGTTCTCGGAAGCGAGCTAGCTTTTTGTACTCTGATTTTGTGATTTTGTTACGTATGTACAGACTTTGAATTGCATCGTGATACGGTATACTATATTTTCTAAAATTTTCTTAATTTAACTCTGTCAACTTTAACAAAGGGTTTCTCAAAGTCAATAAAGATTATGTATGTGCGATGATGATGTTCTTTGTGTTTCTAAATAGTTTCTCAGACTACAAAAACACTGTCTAAGGAAAATCTCCCCATCCGAAACCCATTCTGCTTTTCTGAAAAAAAAACTTTGTTTAGTCTTTTTGCTACTAGTTTCGCCGTTCAAATACTAGTAACTCCACAACTGACACAGATCCTGTAGTCTCCTTTTTTAAATAATCGGATAGCATCGATAGTTTGCCAATCTTCTAGTATGTTACTATAGTTCCAACAAGTATTTGCAGAATTTAATTGATTTGAGAGTAATGATTCCGGAGCATATTCATTCCACATTGAGATTGTCTTCCCCTGAGGATTCGTTTCTTTTTTGATGTCTTAAACACAGACTTTAGTTCTTTCATTATTATACAGTCATCGTGCTCAGTATTATCTGCAGTTTTCACATTTCCCTCATCACCTGTCCATAAACTTCGGAAATAATACAACCACTCCTTTTGTGAAATGGGCTTAAATTGAACCATATCTCTTTTTATTTGTAAAGGCTCGTCTTGATCACACAAGGTGTAAAATTCATAATTGCCGATTTCGGTCATTGCCATCTTCAGATCTGTTTCAAATAAAAAAACAGTGGTATGACAAACTAAGCTCAGTTGGCTGAGGCTAAACGTACAAGATACCTAGAGTTATATAATAATAATAAATAAAGAGCCATATGTGTATTCAAATAACGAGGCCAGAAGAGCACTAATGATAGCGCACATGAGTAACTTGTCGCTTGCTAAGTCGGGCGGCTAGGAGGGGGAGTATCGTACACGCAATAGTTAAAAAGCAATCTGCATAGTCATTACTTAAAATTATTTCATGTTGGCAGAACGAGCGTCTGACAATGATACATGAAGTAACATACAATATGTGGAAATAAAATCCATACTTCACATTCACAGAAATTGTGTAAAGAGCAATAATTTAAAGGCGGTATCTACCTTTCCCCCCCCTAATGATATATGCTTCTATAGCCTTACATTTGTCCTCTAGATGTTCCTGCTTAGCCATTTTCACTTCCTGTCAATCGTATTTTTAACGTTTGTATTCCCTTTCGCGTGCTTCATTTGGTTATTTCAATAGTTTCCGTTTGCATCAGTTAAATTTAATACCCTCTGTGATATTCAAGAATTTCTGCTAGGCTCTGTCTTTTTACCTATTTGATCCTCTGCTGCCTTCACTATTTCATCCCTCGAATCACCCATTCGTCTTCTACTGTATTCTTCTCCCTGCCATAGTCAATAATTTCCTAATGCTTCCTCCGAAACTCCAAATTAATTGTTCCAGAAAGACAGCACTAGTTACAGTGAACACCATATGTGTAAATCCGTAACCTTGCCGGTAGGACCATTGATATAAAAGTACACGAAATTAGTGAGTGCAAACGACGATTTTTCTTTGATTTCATTTCATCCTTCTTTGTTAGTTATTGATAGTCAACTAGCGTGATCAAGTGAACACTACTTGCAAACAGTGTCCTACTTTCGTGCCAGAACAGTTTGTTGTATATGTGACTTCAATACTGACAGATTGAATTTTCTGAACTACGAACTATGAGTGTATAAGTAACACCACAAAGAAATTTAGATGATTTCTGTTGTTACTGGGAGCAAAGTAGTGTCAGCTGGTTAACTGCCCATACAACAGATTTTAAATAGTTTTTTAAAGTAATTGCTGTTAAAATTTGCTAAGAATCGTATTTTGTCTGAAACTTTTGCATTGCTGATCTTTTCTTAGCTTAGTGTTAGCCTGCTTTTAACTTGGAAGTGGAAAAAGCTGTATTTGTATCTCATTAGTGCTGTTTGAAGAGAGATGTAAAACTGTGATGATCAGCTCTCATTATGGTAATACCGAAGGTAATATAATAAAGCAGGGCTCTTATCGACTGATTTGCCTGGTAGATATGTTGAGAAATTGTGGCACGTAAGTTTACTCAGACATGAATAAAAACAAGGTAAAAATATGTATATTCTGTTTTTGTTGGTAGTCATACAGAGACCTATGCAAGAAGATACCAATGTGTGTAACTAAAAATAAAGTCTAGCGTCGAATTTCGAAATTCAGCGAGAGATTGCTAAAAGGATTTCGTCCTATACGATCTACCTAAAGTCAGAAAAACAAAGGGAAAATTACATTACATCATTTAATTAAAATTCTTAACAATTCAAATCTTATTTATCTTGTTTTGATTATTTATGGGATACCAACACTGTTAATTTTAGCTGTCTTGGTTCGGAAAGAAAGGTGCCTAACATCTAGCAAAATCCTACATAAGATATATTACGAACAGATTGTCAAAGTGGAATTTGTTAATAAACATCAGCTCCTAACAAATCACTCCCGTATAACATTGACGATAACTGTCGACTAGTATTAAACCTCATAGAGTCATCTAAAGAGTTCTCCCACGTTCCATCTGTGAATGGAACGGTAATAGGTATTACGATAAAGTACAGTGCACAGCATCTCCTACAAAGTAGCTTACATGGTTCGCATACATGTGTATGTCATCAGAGTCGTTCTAGAAACATTGTTAGGAAAACATGGTGCACGATTTTGGACAAATGCATTGCTGAAAAGTGATGACGTAATGGCCAGATGGCCAGATGAGTATCTGAGAACTCGTTTTCCACAAGTAAGACGTTAAAGAATTGCGCCGTCTCGCTCGTGAAATGTTCCTACCGTAAGGCTTGCAGGGTCACAAACTCATTTGCGACACTCATTTTCCGCACCAGTTGACTGAATTTATGTAATACGCATTTTAATAAGATTTAGTATGTTTTTAAGCGGATTTAAGTCTTTTTGCAACAACAAAAAATTGTATTCTGTTTTTTCCCATGCAGCTGGTGATCACCGGGAGAATACGTGACGCCTTTAGCTGTGCCGAAGGCGGAGAATAGTGTACCTTGTACAACTGCGGTGTGAAAGATTCATTCTGGGTGCTACAAATATGAGACGTCCAGAAGCTCTTGTGAGAGTCAGTGATCTTTACCAGCTATCTGCGGCTGCCATGGATAGTTTAGGCGTCCACTTTGGAGAAGCGGATGCTGGTTTGCGTAAGCGGTCTCTTGTTTCCTTCCCTTGCAGGATGTTTTGTCGATACCGGCGACGACGTGTGTGTTCGATAATGGCAGGATGTTACAGGGCGTAAAGCTATTTTGGTCGCAGAAATATACCTAGCTTGATGCAACACAGTCTGTGCTGCAGACACCTACATTATTAGGGAAAGCGAAGTATTACATACACACATCAAAAAAAGGTTTTGAATCACCCCAGCTCCCAGAACTCCTGAAGATAAACGTTGACTGTGAATATTGTATCACAGACACAGTCCCTCTGACTGTTCAGAGATGCCACTAAACCCGACCAAAGATGTAAACAGCCATGGATGGCATCGCCTATTAGACGGAGGGGATCCGACAGTCGATCAGTTCCAGTCATTTCAACAGGAAGGAGGTATACGGCTCGTGTTGTCTGTAGTTGAATCATGCCTAGACGGTCAATACCGTGGTTCGATCGCGTCCGCATTGCTACTTTGTGCCAGGAAGGGCTCTCAACAAGGGAAGAGTCCAGGCGTCTCGGAGTGAACCAAAGCGATGTTGTTCGAACATGGAGGAAATACAGAGAGACAGAAACTGTGGATGACGGGCGTTGCTCGAACCGCCCCAGGGCTACTACTACAGTGGATGACCACTACCTGCGGATTATGGCTCGGAGGAACCCTGACAGTAACGCCACTATGTTGAATAATGCTTTTCATGCAGCCACGGGACGTTGTACTACGACTCAAACTGTGAGCAATAGCGTGCATGATACGCAACTTCACTCACGTCCATTTTTGCAACCGCGACACCATGCAGCGCGGTACAGATGGGCCCAACAACATGCCGAATGGACCGCTCAGGAGTGGTATCAGGTTCTCTTCACCGATGAGTGTCGCATATGCCTTCAACCAGACAATCGTCGGAGAAGTGTTTGGAGATAACCCAGTCAGGCTCAACGCCTTAGACACACCGTCCAGCGAGTGCAGCAAGGTGGAGGTTCCCTGCAGTTTTGGGGTGGCATTATGTGGCGCCGACCTACGCCGCTGGTGGTCATGGAAGACGCCATAGCGGCTGTACGATACGTGAATGCCATCCACAGACCGATGGTGCAACCATATCGGCAGCATATCAGCGAGGCATTCGTGTTCATGAATGACAATTCGCGGCCTCATCGTGCACATCTTGTGAATTATTTCCTTCACGATAACGACATCGCTCGAGTAGAGTGGCCAGAATGTTCCCCGGACATGAACCCTTTCGAACATGCCTGGGATAAATTGAAAAGGGCTGTTAATGGACAACATGACCCACCAACAACTCTGAGGGATCTACGCCGAATCGCCAATGAGGTGTGGGGCAATCCGGATCAACAGTGTCTTGATGAACTTGTGGGTAGTATGCCACGACGATTACAGGCATGCATCAATGCAAGAGGATATGCTACTGGGTATTAGAGGTATTGGTGTATACAACAATCTAGACCATCACCTCTGAAAGTCTCGCTGTATGATGGTACAGCAATAAAAGGGGCGGAAATGATGTTTATTTTGATCCCTACTCCAATTTTCTGTTCATTTTCATGAACTCTCGGGTGCGAGGTGATGCAAAACTTTTTTGAGGTGTGTATGATGCACGTAGGAAATGATATTAATTATCTGCCCATAAAGGTTAATAACATTGAACATTTCCTTTCACATCATACACTTACTTTTTACTGGAGTATGGAAATATTGTCCTAGAAAGGCGTCAGCGACGATAAACGATACATTTCCTTTTGGGGTTGTACACACTACTTTCTGGCAGTTATTGCGATAGCACATGATAACCAAGTTGTCGTACCTGTACTAATGCGGTAACTTTTCAGCTGAGAAACCGCTTGGCTGCTTTCCTTTCACGAGATCATGATATCAAAAGAAGAGAAGAGTAATTGGTATGTCTGTAGTGATATTGTTGAACTCTCTACATCACATGATCATTAACATGTCAATGTAGCACTGGGAAAAAGGTTAAGAGCAGATTCAAACGGCATCCTGATACTACGCCGTACTTATTGAGTGTTGTGTCTACCACGAGTTATACATGTTCTCTCATTTTCTTATAGCACATCAGAGATACTGATTAGTTGTTATCATTTAGAATAATGATCACGAAGGACTCCAAAAACACTGGCAGCTTAGCTTGTTAATATTGCAACAAATACGTCGAATTTATTTATTTATGTTTTAGATGGAAGTAAGTTGGTGTTTTGTTGCACAGTAGCAGTTCCCGATGAGACGAATGTACAGATACAACTGTTTAGTGCCTCTGAGACAAAATTAAGGACTGAAAAAACTAGATTTCCTCCGAACGAAAATGTGTGTCACGAAAGTACGACGCAGCGTCATATTTCAGTGTTAGCCTAAATCCTAACCTCGTTCGTGTACGTTACGTATTGTGCTGACTTATGATGCCAGTTATGGGGTAATGGTGATAAATTTGCCATGAAATCTGCTCGGTAAATGAGTTTCTAGTGTGGTCTAAAGCAGGGGTTCCGGAATTATTTTGACCTATGCCTCCTTTTGACCTACTGTGAAGATTTCATGATCCTCTTTTGAACGATTTTTTAATACGTAATATCACATGTTTGTCTTACTGCATTTAGGTTGTATTTAGAAATTTTTCCACTTATTGCTGCACAATTACAACGAAATTTTGGAAGTATATTTCAACTTTATGATATGTGGCACTGCAATATTTCACTTCTAGCTGAGCTCAACTATTGATATTAGATATAAGATTTTGCGTAGGTTCTGTACCTAAATGTTTCCAGAGGCGAGAGTCATGTATTTATGGGCTTCACAAAATATAAGCTTGTTAAAGAAATACATCATTCACTTCATTTTTCGAAATGTTATCCATCGTTTTCTCAACGTATTTTAATTTTAATTGTGTCTATGCTTCATGGAACATGCAAAAACATCATTAACGTAAGAGCATAGGACTGTTAAACAACCATAATTATTAAGATTTTCACTCTGCAGCGGAGTGTGCGCTGATATGAAACTTCCTGGCAGATTAAAACTGTGTGCTGGACCGAGACTCGAACTCGGGACCTTTGCCTTTCGCAAGCAAGTGCTCCACCAACTGAGCTACCTAAGCGCGACTCACGCCCCGTCCTCACAGCTTTACTTCTGCCAGTACCTCGTCTCCTACGTTCCAAACTTTACAGAAGCTCTCCTCGCAGGATCAAAAGTACCCGGACATCTGGCTGAAAATGACTTACCAGATCGTGGCGCCCTCCATCGGAAATGTTGTTGGCCTACCCTTAGCCTTGATGACAGTTTCCACTCTCGTAGGTATACGTTCAGTCAGGTGTTGGAAGGTTTCTTGGGGAATGGCAGCCCTTTCTTCACGGAGTGCTGCACTGAGGAGAGGTATCGATGTCGACCGGTGAGGCCTGGCACGAAGTCGGCGTTCCAAAACATCCCGAAGGTTGTCTGTAAGATTCAGGTCAGGACTCTGTGCAGGTTTGCAGAATATCCTGATGCAGTCTGGAATTCCTGTGTGATGGTCTGGATAGATGTCTGCCTATTACACATTACGACCCTCTTCAACTGTCGGCGGTCTCTGTCAGTCAACAGACGACGTCGGCCTGTACGATTTTGTGCTGTACGTGTCCCTTCACGTTTCCACTTCACTGTCACATCGGAAATAGTGGACCTAGGGATGTTTAGGAGTGTGGAAATCTCGCGTACACACGTATGACACACGTGACACCCAATCATCTGGGCTCTTTAGAAGTCCGTGAGTTGCGCGGAGAACCCCATTCTGCTCTCTCACGATGTCTAATGATTACTGAGGTCACTGAAAAAGAGTACCTTCAGAAAGTGGCAGCGCAATGCACCTAATATGCAACTGCATCTATTATGAAACACCTACAACAGGGTACAGTACAGGTATGTAGAGTAGGGTAGAAAACAGACATATTAACTTAATAATTATAATGTTCGCTAACAGTACTATCAACAAACAAGCAATCTCATAACGTATTTCCCGTCAACGTACATTCTCCATAGACCAGCAGCATTTCTACCATATCTTCATGTGTGTACATTATACTGTACAGTATAAGTTCCACAACACAACGTTTATTCACAATGTGTACTACCTCCGTGCCGTCACTAGATTACTCTGATGCTCGACTACACTGGCAAGCGGTGTACTGTATGTCAAAGCAACAACAAATGGGATGCTCGGAGGGTGGTGGAGTACAGGAGTTTGCATGGATCGCAAATCATAAACAAGGCGAAGTGGTAACTCTGGCAGTAGTGGGAACAACGTTGGACACCTGACCAGGTAGAGCCAGGCCCTGCGCGACAGGCACAATGGGTCATATAACGCATTAGATAAACCTTATTTTGGGTGTACAGGAAAGTTAAGACAACCTGACGGGTGTACACCAATCGGTACTGGTTCACATTGTGTACGTAGATACGTAAAACGTGCAAGAGGGAAACCATTATGTGCTTATGAGAGTTGATGGCAGCAGACCGTATTATTCGTTTCGGACCTCTTGATAAGTATGGAGGTGTGATTACGCATATCAATCACATCGCGATTACGGGCAGCATGGGGTTCACGCCTGAGCCTCAGGACGTGCGCTAGCAGCGCAAGTCGGGTGTTTCAAGCGTCAACTTCGCGTCTTAATATCTCGGGATGTAATGGGAATATTGCGATGCAATCAACGCCATTGTGTATGTACTTTGTCATGCTATGGATTGCTGAAGAAAAAATATAGGAGGTCCATTAAAAAAACATAAGTTTGTGTTAAAATCACATATGCTTTCGTTTTAGAATGTTTCCAAATATGAACATTCATGGGCCTCAGCCCTACATTGATACCGGTGAAAGTCGTTTTCCAATAGCTGTTATTGTTCCAGAGATATTTTGGGTGGACAAGATAGCTGAGACACCCTGTATATCCTTAAACACAGGATGGGGTATGACAAGGTAAGCATGTAAGGGCGAATCCTGAACTGCAGCGTGATTGTCGTTTTAGTGGTTACATTATTTAACCACCACATAATAGCATGTATAAATAAATACAATAATCACAAATAAATATGAGTGACAGGTGGCTTACAGTAATAATCGGCTTTAACTAACGATTTTACCTCATCAAGCCACAAAAGACAGTAGCAGAATAAATATAAAACGGTAACAACTTTTTTAAAAGACACTTCTTTCCCTACAAAACAGAAGCTGCTCAAAGGGCATCAGCAAAGATATCTTTAAGAAAATTTAAGAAAAGGTCATTTAAGGCCTTCAAAGGATTTTCGGAAAACTAATTAACTGTCTTTTAAATGAAACAGGCCCTTAACACACAAGAGGGCAAATATGCTGCTAAAATCAGCATAAAATCTACAGAGAATTTTATCAAGCAGCAAAACAGAAAAATAGGTTACGTTTGTCCTCGGGGGCAAATACAATCCTAGTTTAGCCTGAAACTAATAGTTATGATTAAATGACTTGGAAATATTTGTGTAACATAATAATCAAGACAATAGCTTGTGCTTAAACAAGTTTAGAAAGACCTTAACTACCTGAAATTCATAACGAGGAAAACCAGCACATTCCGAAGAAGAAGTACAACTTTAAGTAAAACTTTAAATAACGTTCCATACATCAGAACATTAAGTAATATAGCCACTACTTAACATAAAATTCATTAGCAGGCAGCGCGGTCCAGCATGCTAAGGCAATCGCTGTCATGCCTCAAAGGCAGCCAATAAACACAAAAGCGATGCGTAACAGCAAGTCCCCGAGGCAACCAGCCGCTGAAAAACCGGCCGCGAAGCTCAGAAGGCTAAATAATGATGTTAACGAAAACCATTTAAATGAAACATAGGTCAAACAAATAAGTTAAGCAAATATTTAGAGCCGCCTTCTCGAGAAATGGTCAGCATAAGGCCTATGAATATGCCACCAAATTTCACAAATTTATCTTTAACCAAATTTACAAAATATCAAGAATCCAAATTAGTGGCGACGATAATGTCTGTTAAGCCATTTAGCAACGCAATTTTAACACATTTGTTAAATACAGGAAATTTATATTAAAGCAAACAAAATATAAAATAAAAGATTAAAGTCAAAATCCTTTAAAACACTTACCATCACGATTTAACCTACAAAACTGTTGCCTCGCCTTATTAACGAAACACTTTCCCAAAATACTATGGCACAAGAAAGCTGAGGGACATATCAATGGGAAAATCCAGCACTAAGCTTAACCACCGAAACTAGTCTTCACACTGAGTGTCGCCAACGCAAATACACTACAATGAAGCTCTCAGTGGTACACAGAAATCACCAACACAGACACAGTTACGTGAACAATCAAATATTCGACTGATCAGAAATATAAATAATCTGAAGCAACAGATCCTTAACTCAGATAATTATGCCCAAACAAATACCGTATTTCAGTAAGCCACGAAGCGTAGGCAATAGAGGTGGGCGTATTGTAGTGTGATAAATACTGACCATAAACGCAGATGTGGCAGACATTTGGTAATCCTGGAAATACCCAGTGCGGCTCCCACACCCAGTCCCGCTCAGTGTGGAATATCGAAGCCGGACAAATCGGCAGGCGTGGATAGAAGGACTCCGTACTCAGTTCAGTGTATCGAATTTATCAGGTACACCAGATTTTTACATAAATAGAGCTAACGACTGACCCACTATGTCCGGAACTGAGCTACAGATGCCTTCTAGTCCGCTGGCGCTCCCCACCAACGCTGCTCAAGGCCCACATTATACACAGGGTGGTTCACTGGTAGTGATCGTGCCAAATATTTCACGAAATAAGCATCAAACGACAAAACTACAAAGAACGAAACTCGTCTAGCTTGAAGGGGAAACCAGATGGCGCTATGGTTGGCCCGCTAGATGGCGCTGCCATACGTCAAACGGATATCAACTGCGTTTTTTAAAATAGGAACCCCCATTTTTATTATATATTCGTGTAGTACGTAAATAAATATGAATGTTTAAGTTGGACCACTTTTTTCACTTTGTGTTAGATGGCGCTGTAATAGTCACAAACGTATCACGTAACATTCCGCCAGTGCGGACGGTATTTGCTTCGTGATATATTACTCTTGTCCAAATGGACCGTTTACCAATTGCGGAAAAGGTCGATATCGTATTGATGTATGGCTATTGTGATCAAAATGCGCAATGGGCGTGTGCTATGTATCCTGGACGGCGTCATCCAAGTGTCCGGACCGTTCGCCGGATAGTAATATTATTTAAGGAAACAGGAATTGTTTAGTCACATGTGAAACGTCAACCACGACCTGCAACAAATGATGATGCCCAAGTAGATGTTTTAGCTGCTGTCGCGGCTAATCCGCACATCAGTAGCAGACATATTGCGCGAGAATCGGGAATCTCAAAAACGTCGGTGTTGAGAATGCTACAGCAACACCGATTGCACCCGTATCATATTTATCATATTTCTATGCACCAGGAATTGCATGGCGACGACTTTGAACGTCATGTATAGTTCTGCCTCTGGGCACAAGAGAAATTACTGGGAGAGGACAGATTTTTTGCACGTGTTCTATTTAGCCACGAAGCGTCATTCACCAACAGCGGTAACGTAATAATACGCACTATTGGGCAACGGAAAATCCTCGATGGCTGCGACAAGTAGAACATCACCGACCTTGGCGGGTTAATGTATGGTGTGGCATTATGGGAGGAAGGGTAATTGGCCCGCATTTTATCGATGGCAATCTAAATGGTGCAATGCATGCTGATTTCCTACGTAATGTTCCACCGATGTTACTACAAGATGTTTCACTGCATGACAGAATGGCTATGTACTTCCAACATGATGGATGTCCAGCACATAGCCGGCCGAAGTGGCCGTGCGGTTAAAGGCGCTGCAGTCTGGAACCGCAAGACCACTACGGTCGCAGGTTCGAATCTAGCCTCGGGCATGGATGTTCGTGATGTCCTTAGGTTAGTTAGGTTTAACTAGTTCTAAGTTCTAGGGGACTAATGACCTCAGAAGTTGAGTCCCATAGTGCTCAGAGCCATTTGAACCATTTTTTTTTCCAGCACATAGCTCGCGTGCGGTTGAAGCGGTATTGAATAGCATATTTCATGACAGGTGGATTGGTCGTCGAAGCACCATACCATGGCCTGCACGTTCATCGGATCTGACGTCCCCGGATTTCTTCCTGTAAGGAAAGTTGAAGGATATTTGCTATCCTGATCCACCGACAACCCCTGACAACATGCGTCAGCGCATTGTCAATGCATGTGCGAACATTACAGAAGGAGGACTACTCGCTGTTGAGAAAAATGTCGTTACACGTATTGCCAAATTCATTGAGGTTGACGGACATTATTTTGAGCATTTACTGCATTAATGTGGTATTTACAGGTAATCACGCTGTAACAGCATGCGTTCTCAGAAATGATAAGTTCACAAGGGTACATGTATCACAATGGAAGAACCGAAATAAAATGTTCAAACGTACCTACGTTCTGGCATTTTAATTTTAAAAAAACCTACCTGTTACCAACTGTTCGTCTAAAGTTGTGAATCATATGTTTGTGACTATTATAGCGCCATCCATCACAAAGCGAAATAAGTGATCCAACTAAACCATTCATATTTCTTTACGTACTACACGAATATGTAATAAAAATGGGGTAACTATTTAAAAAACGCAGTTGACATCCCTTTGACCTATGGCAGCGCCATCTAGCGGGCCAACCATAGCGCCATCTGGTTTCCCCCTTCAAGCTAGACGAGTTTCGTTCTTTGTAGTTTTTTCGTTTGACGCTTATTTCGTGAGCTATTTGGCCCGGTCACGATCAAGGAACCACCCTGCAAATACTGAACTTCTGGTCTATTGGAAATGCAGTCGCGAAACTGCTAGTGAGACTTTATTTCTAATGTCTGCTGGTTTGGTATGTTCCTCTACTTGTACTAACCTATTCTAACCTTTCCATCTCTATATGGCTATCTAGAATACTTTTCAACCTCTATTTAGTTAGTCTGAACTCATCAGCAGTTGTCCCATTGAACTTTCCTTATGAAAAAAAGACATATTGTAAATGGATGAGTGAGTGAATATTTATCTCCTTCGTTTTTCTTGCAACAGCAGTCGCAGATTTCGTTAGGATGATAAGTACCATCAGATTGTCTAAATGGATGTGGTGGAAGCGATGAATAACGTTTACGTTACTTTGTGAAACATATTAAGTACATAAATATACCACCTAAAGCGCAACTCCCCCCCTCCCCCCTCAAAACTCTACTCTATGCTTGCCATCCCAGGAGCAGGGAGGCCTCAAGAAAATGGAATGTGTCTTGGAACGCCACCCCCTTAGAACACTGTTTCACTGCAAAGCACGTATGAGCAACAATGGACAGCTCTCTCACCTTCAGACACACTGCTCCTACGTCAAACGGAAAACCAGCGCTCGAAATGACGACTTGGGAAGTTAAAATGCATAAACTGTCGGACTAAGCCACAAATTCTTAGAACTGCTGTTTCGGTCCTGTGCTATTCTGCAGCCGGTTATTCCTCGCTTGTTTGGTGGAAATCGTCTCAGTCCAGAACTGCGGACATTGCTCTGAACGAAGCTTGCAGTCTCATTTCAGGATGCTTGCAACATACCCTTGCCAATAATATTTACTGTATTGCCAGTATCGCTACTGCGTCGAGAAGCTGTCGGTGACTGAAGGCTGAGGACGTTGAAGCTCACCCATTGTTTGGCCATGAACTACCACAACCTAGCCTAAAATCAAGAGAAAGTTTCCCTCGAACAGCAATACCTTCGGCACCCCCTCCACACAAGGCAAGACTGTTTCGATTAAAATTCGTGCAGCAAGATTACGAAGGTCACTCCAAAAGAAATGCACACAATTTTTTTTAAATCCATCTTTTATTCTACATGTTTGTAACTTTTACAGTGTTTAGATACACCCTTTAGGAACAATATTTTCATTTATCCACATAATTTCCATACCTCTCAACTGCCTTACGCCATCTTGGAACCACGCACGGTAAAATTCTTGACAAACCTGCTGGAGTCACTGTTTGGCAGCGTGCACAAGGGAGTCATCAAACCTTGTTCCACGAAGAGAGTCTTTTAGTTTTTCCCAAAGAGATGATACTCACATGGAGCCAGGTCAGGACTGTAAGGCGAGTGTTTCAGTGTTGTCCAACTGAGTTTTGTGATCGCTTCCATGCTGCCGTGTACTGTCGTGCAACAGCAAAACATCCTGCTTTTGCTGATGTGGTCGAACACGACTCAGTCGAGTCTGAAGTTTCTTTAGTGTCGTCACATATGCATCAGAATTTATGGTGGTTCCACTTGGCATGATGTCCACAAGCAAGAGTCCTTCGGAATCGAAAAACACCGTAGCCATAGCTTTTCCAGCAGAAGGTGTGGTTTTGAATTTTTTTTTTTTTTTTTTTTTTTTTTGGTGAATTTGCATGATGCCACTCCATTGATTGCCTCGTCGTCTTTGGTGAAAAATGATGTAGCCATGTTCCATCACCTGTCACAATTCTTCCAAGAAATTCATCTCCACCATTCTCGTACTGTTCCAAAAGTTCCCTGCATACCGTTTTTCTTGTTTCTTTGTGAGCCACTGTCAGCATTCTGGGAACCCACCTGGCACAAACCTTTTTTAAGGTCAACACTTTCAGTATTCTGCAAACACTTCCTTTCCCTATCCCAACGTAGCGTGACAATTCGTTCAATGCGATGCGTCTGTCAGTAGTCACCAATTCGTTAATTTTCTGCACATTGTCTGGAGTGTGTGCAGTACGAGGCCTGCCGCTGCGAGGACAATCCTCAATATTGCCGCGCCCGCTTTCATCACGTAACCTGCTTGCCCACCGACTAACTGTACTGCGATCGACAGTAGCATCTCCATATACCTTTCTCAACCTCTTGCAGATATTTCCCACTGTCTCGTTCTCACAGCACAGGAATTCTATGACAGCACATTGCTTCTGACGAACGTCAAGTGTAGCAGCCATATTGAAGACATGCTGTGACGGCGCCACTCACGGGAACAGGTTGAACTAAGTTTGAAAACAAGCGGGAAGGATGTATCTACACAATGTAAAACTTTCACACACGCAGAATGAAAACTGTATTTTTACAAAAATAGTGTGCATTTCTTTTGGAGTGACCCTCATAGAAGGAACCGTGACAACATTTTCCGACTGGTCACAGCAAGGAGTAGGGTGTTTGGAGGACCATTAACAAGTCAGGAACTTATGTCGGTAGGACGCAATTCTTCCTTAAATTGTAGGGTTTCACAATGGAGGACAGCCAGTGTGTGTGAGTAAGTGGAGCAGCACAAACTGCCGACCACCTGCGCCAGTGTTCTCTTTGCTCTTGCAAATGAGAGTGCCCAAGGTGTGGGTCAGTTCTGGACAAATTGGAAATTTGGTAGATGATATTTATAAATGTTCTTCATTTTGTAAACATATGTATACTTGGTATAAATGTGTGTACTGTAAAGGGAGGCTTCTGAGAAGAGTAAATAAATTATAGCTGATGAATTCTTCCCGGGTTATCAGCCGAGTGGTGGCGTCGTCTTGTCGCAACGTTTCGATGAGTTTCGACCCATCATCTTCTGGCATCTTCGCCAGAAGATGATGGGTAAGAAACTTACTGAAACGTTGCGACAAGACGAAGCCACCACTGGGCTGATAACCCGAGAAGAATTCATCAGTGGAATACGCCGAGACAAACTGCAATCGCATATAAATTATAGCTATCATCATACAGCCTAAATGCACGTGCTGCGAGCGGTGATGTAAAGTTACAGGTGTGTTGTTAACGTATACCTATGTTGGCAACACAACGGAAACCTTACGTCACCACTTGCAGCATTTCTATTCACACAGTCAGGTAATGGTCGGTGGTTGTTCGAAACCGCTAAATTCTTTTCCAAATGGTTTTGGTTCGCAAGAAAATAAAAGCAGAAACTTTTCTTATTTTTGCTCAGAAGCACAATGTCGCTAGCGGCTCTTGTATATTTCGAGACAAATTTGTCGCCTTACATCTAGATCTACACATATATACTCCGCAAGCCACCGTACGGTGCGTGGCGGAGGATACCACGTACCCTTACTCGTCATTCCCTCCTCTATTCCTCTCTCAAACTGAGGGAGGGAAAAATGACTGTCTGTATGCCTCCGTATGAGCCATAATTGCTCGTATATTATCTTCGTGGTCTCCATGCGCAGTGCATCTTGGTGGCAGCAGAATCGTTCGGCAGTCAGCTTCATATGTCGGTTTGCTAAATTTTCTCAATAGTTTGCTAAATTTTCCCCGAAAAGAACGTCGCTTTCCCTCTAGGGATTCCCATTTGAGTTCCCGAAACATTTCCGTAACACTTACACATTGCTCGAACCTACCGGTAACAAATCTAGCAAGCCGCCTCTGATCTTCTTCAATGTCTTCCTTCAATCCCACCTGGTACAGATCCCCAACAATCGAGCAGAACTCAAAAATAGCTTGCACCAGCTTAGTATTTGCGGTCTCCTTTACAGGTGAACCACACTTTCCTAAAATTCTCCCAATAAACCGAAGTCGACCAGTCGCCTTCCATACCACAGTCCTCTCACGCTGGCTTCGGAACGTTTCGCCTAGACATTTAAATGACTTGACTGTGTCAGGCAGGACACTACTAATACTGTATCCGAACATTTCAGGCTCAGTCTTCCTACTCAGCCGTATTAACTTACATTTTTTCACATTTAGAGCGAGCTGCCATTCATCACATCAATTACAAATTCTGTCTAAGTCGTCTTGTTTCTTCCTACGGTCACTCAACTTCGACACCTTACAGTAAAGCACAGCATCATCAGCAAACAACCACAGACTGCTGCCCACCATGCCCACCAAATGATTTATGTATACAGAGAGTAACAGCGGTCCTATTACACTTCCCTGGGGCACTCCTGATGATACGCTTATCTCCGATGAACACTTTCCATCGTGGACAACATACTGGATTCTATTACTTAGAAAGTCTTCGAGTTTCTCACATATGTTACTCACATATCTGTGAGCTTACTCCATATACTCACACCTTCGTTAGCAGCCTGCACTGGGGACCGTGTCAAATACTTTCCAGAAATCTAGAAACACGGGACCTGCCAGTTGCCCTTCATCCACAGTCCACTGTATATCCTGTGAGATAAGGGCAAGCTGAGTTTCGCACGAGCGATGCTTTCTAAAACATGCTGATTCGTGGACATAACGTTCTCAGTCTCAAGAACGTTTATTACATTTGAACTCAGAATATGTTCAAGGATTCTGCAGCAAACCGAAGTAAGAGATATTGGTCCGTAATTTTGCAAGTCTGTTCCTTTATCCTTCTTATATATTGGAGTCACCTGCGCTTTTTTCCAGTCGCTTGGAGCTTGGTGCTGGGAGAGAGATTAACGATAAATACAAGACAGGTAAAGAGCCATTGCCGTAGAGTACTCTTTATGAAACCGAACTGGGGTTCCATCCGGATCTGGTGATTTATTTGCTTTCAAATCTTTCGGTTGGTTCTCTATGCCACTGATTCTTACTACTATATCGTCCTTAGGGGAGTCTGTCCGATGGCCAAATGACGGTATATTCATAGGATTCTCCTGTGTGAACGATTTCTTGAACGCGACATTTAAAACTTCGGCTTTCGTTTTACTATCTCCAACCGCTACAACAGACTGGTCAACAAGGGATTGAAACGAGGCTTTAGACCCACTTACCGATTTTACAAAGGACCAGAATTTTCTCAGGTTCTCTGCAGGGATCTTTTGCTAACTTATAGCAGTGGTAGTTGTATGCTTCACGCATGTATCTTTTCACAGAGGCACGAAGCTCTACTAGAAATCCTTGTCGTTGTTTGTGCGTTGTCTTTTGAACCCTGAGTGCAACAGCCTCTAGTCCCTCAGTATCTTCCCAATTTTCGTTATTAAACTGTGTGGGTCTTTTCCGTCCTTATTCCACTTATTAGGCACATAACTCTGCGCATAATTCCTATATGTCCATCCTACTGAAACTAAGTGATGTCAGTTCACTGTCTGAGTGGGATGGTAACAACTACTTATCGGCTCTGTCAAGCATAAACACTCTCCTAGCCTTCTTGATTGAATTATTGACTTTTGGAACCACAGTTGCTATAATGACATGATCACTAATCCCCGTTTCTTTACTGACACGACGGCCGCTGTGATCGAGCGGTTCTAGGCGCTTCAGTCCGGAACCGCGCTGCTGCTACGGTCGCAGGTTCGAATCCTCCCTCGGGCACGGATCAGTGTGATGTCCTTAGGTTGGTTAGGTATAAGTAGTTCTAAGTCTAGGGGACTGATGACCTCAGATGTTAAGTCCCATAGTGCTTAGAGCCATTTGAACCATTTTTTCTACTGACACTGTCGATAAGGTGCGGCCTATTTGTAGCTACAAGGTCTGAGATACGTCCAATGCGTGTGGGTTGCCGAGCTAGCAATGGATGACAACTTAACAGGCTATGTAAGAGCTATTAAGCGTCGCGTGAACGAGTGACAGAGCAGTATAATAATATCCAGAAGGATAAAACGTGATTAAATTTTTGAAGATGACGATCAACAGTACGTGATACAATACCATTGCGTATCTTGATAACCTGCACCTAAATGACTACTCTGCAATTAACTGCGATTAACTGCCTGGCAGGGGGTTCTTCGAATCACCTTGAGACTATTTCTCTAGCGTTCCACTCTCGAACAGCTCGTGGAAAAATTAACACTTAAATCTTATCCTACAACCTCTGATTTCTCTAAATTTTATAACGATTATAATTCGTTCCTATGTATGATGGCGTCAGCAATATATTTTCGCATTCGGAGGAGAAATTTGGAGATTGAAATTTCGTGAAATAATCTCTCCGCAATGGTTGCCACCCCAACTCGTTTATCATATACGCGATATTCTCTTCCCTATTTCACGATAGTATAAAACGAGCTGCCCTTCAGTGGACTTCTTCAGTGTTCTCCTGTCTGGTAGCGATCCCATACCACACAGCAATACTCTAGCAGATTAAGGACAAGCTTAGTGTAGGCATTCTATTTGGTAGACCCACTAATCGTCTAAGTGTCCTGCCGGTAGAATGCAGTCTTCGGTTTGCTTTCTCCACAAAAGCATCTATGAGATCGATTCAATTTAAGTTGTTCATAATTGTTATTCCTAGGTTTTCAGTTGAATTGACAGCGTTTACATTTATTTGATTTATTCTGTAATCGAAATTTAACGGATTCCTTCTAGTGCTCAAGTGGATGGCTTTACACTTTTCATTATTTAGAGTCAATTGACACTTTCCACACCACACAGCTGTCATGTCTAAGTCATATTGTCATTGGTTTCGATCTAGTGACTTTACTACACAGTAAATAACAGCATTATCTGCAAACAATCGAAGAGGGCTGCCCAAATTGTCTCCTTAGTCGTTTATACAGATTAGAACCAGCGGAGGAACTGTACCAATTATTCGGTAACGCCAGATATCACTTCTGTTTTACTCGAATGCTTTCGCTAATTACTACGAACCTTTGTGACAGGAAATTACAAATCCAGTCACGCAAGTGAGACGATACTCCATTAACACGCAATTTGTTTGGAAGTCTTCGGCAAATGTAGAAATATGGAATCAATTTCAAATCCCATTACTTCGTGTGAATGAAGAACTACTAGTGTTTCACAAGAACGACATTTTCTGAATCAGTCCTGACCATGTGTCGATAGATCATTTCCTTCTACGTTCAAAATGGCTCTGAGCACTATGGGACTTAACATCTGAGGTCATCAGTCCCCTAGAACTGAGAACTACTTAAACCTAACTAACCTAAGGGCATCACACACATCCATGCCCGAGGCAGTATTCGAACCTGCGACCGTAGCGGTCGCGCGGTTCCAGACTGAAGCTCCTAGAACCGCTCGGCCACGCCGGCCGGCTTCTTCTACGTAATTCATAATGTTCGAACATGGTATACGTTCCAACATAACAGACTATATGTTCCAATATCCCATCGCATATCGCCGACAGTGATATGGGTTGTAATTCATTGGATTTCTCCCGTTTCCTTTCTTCAGAAGTCGTGTGACCTGTGCAACTTTCCAGTCCTAAGGTACGAATCTTTCGCCGAGGGGCAGTTGTATACGGTTGCTAAATTAGTACTGTTATGTTTGAAAGAAACCTAACGGGAATACAATCCGGACCAAGAGCTTACTTCTGTTAAGTGCTATAAACTGCTTCGTTACACTGAGGTTACCTGCTTCTAAGTTATTCATGTTATTGATTCGAATTCTGGAATATTTATTCAGTCTTCTTAGGTGAAGAAATTTAGAAAAACTGTGTTTAGTAATTCTGCTTAAGTGGCGCTGTTACCGGTAATATTACTATTGGTATTCTGAAGTGAAGGTATTGGTTGTAACTAGCCGCTGGTTTACGTGACGTAGAACAAGCACCTCTCTGCATTATCTTCCGTATTTCGAAACAGAGTTCCGTTGTGGAAGCTTTAAAAAATATCAGGAGTACAATATTTAAAAAAATACTATTATCGGCTCTCGATGTATCAAAAATTTATCGATATATCGATAGAAAAATCGACTTAACTGGCTATAAAAATATCAGCTGCACATTATAAATATACTGCCAGTTTTTGAACTGTATATTTAAGTGTAGATTTATTATTAGATATTCTCACCCCATGAAGCATGGACCTTACCGTTGTTGGGGAGACTTGGGTTCCTCAGCGTTACAGATAGTCGTAACGTAGCTGCAACCGCAATGGAGGTGTATCTCTTGAGAGGCCAGACAAACGTGTGGTTCCTGAAGAGGGACAGCAGCCTTTTCAGTAATTACAGGGGTAACAGCCTGGACGATTAATTGATCTTGTCTTGTAACATAAACAAAAACGGCCTTGCTCTGCTGCTATTGCGAACGGCTGAAAGCAAGGGGAAACTACAGCCATAATTTTTCCCGCGGGTCTGCAGCTTTACTGTGTGGTTAAATGATAATGGCATTCCGAAGGTAAACTAGTCCTCCATTGGGATCTCCGGGCGGGAACTACTTAGGAGGACGTAGTTATCAGGAGATACAAAACTGGGGATCTAGGGATCGGAGCGTGGAATATGAGATACCTTAATCGGGCAGGTAGATTAGAAAATTTATAATGGGAAACGGATAGGTTACAATTAGATATACTGGGAATTAGTGAAGTTCGGTGGCAGGAGGAACAAGACTTCTGGTCAGGTGAATACAAGGTTATAAATACAAAGTCAAATATGGGTAATGCAGGAGTAGGTTTAATAATGAACAAAAAAGAACAGGAGCGCGGGTAAGCTACTACGAACAGCATAGTGAACACATTCTTGTAGCCGAGATAGACAAGATGCCCACGCCTACCACAGTAGTACAAGATTATATGCCAAGTATCTCCGCAGATGACGAAGAGATTGGAGAAATGTATGATAATATAAACGAAATCATTCAGGTAATGAGGGGAGAAGAAAATTTAATAGTCATTGGGGACTGGAATTCGATAGTAGGAAAAGGAAGAGAAGGAAAACTAGTAGGTAAAAATGGAATGGGGGTAAGGAATGAAAGAGGAAGCCGTCTGGTAGAATTTTGCTCATACATAACTTAACTATAGTTAACACTTGGTTTAAGAATCATGAAAGAAGGTTGTACACGTGGAAGAGGCCTTCGAGACAGTGTAAGGTTTTGGAATGATTATATAATGGTAGGAAAGAGATTTAGGAACCAGGTTTTAAATTGCAAGACGTTTCCAGGGGCAGATGCGGACTCTCACCACAATTTATTGGTTGTCAACTGTAATCTGAAGAAACTGCGAAAAGGTAGGCATTTAAGGAGATGGGACCTGGATAAATTGAAAGGACCAGAGGTTGTAGAGAGTTTCAGAGAGAGCATTAAGGAACTATTGATAGGAACCGGGAAAAGAAATACAGTAGAAGAAGGATTGGTAGCTTTGAGAGATGAAATAGTGAAGGCAGCACAGGATCTAGTAGTTAAAAAGACGAGGACTAGAATGAGATTTTCACTCTGCAGCAGAGTGTGTGCTGATATGAAACTTCCTGGTAGATTGAAACTGTGTGCTGGACCGAGATTCGAACTCGGGATCTTTGCCTTTCGCGGGCAAAAGTGCTCTACCAACAGCGCTCACTCGGCTGCAGAGTGAAAATCTCATTCTGGAAACATCTCCCAGGCTGTGGCTAAGCCATGTCTCCGCAATATCCATTCTTCCAGGAGTGCTTGTTCTGCAAGGTTCGCAGAAGAGTTTCTGTGAAGTTTGGAAAGTAGTAGACAAGGTACTGGCAGAATTGAAGCTGTGAGGACGGGTCCTGAGTCGTGCTTGGGTAGCTCTGTTGATAGGCACTAGGTAAAGGTCCCCAGTTCGAGTCTCGGTCCGGCACACAGTTTTAATCTGCCAGGAAGTTTAAAGACGACAGAGGTAACAGAAGAGGTATTCAACTTTATGGATGGAAGGAGAAAATATAAAAATCCAGTAAATGAAGCCGTCAAAAAGGAATACAAACGTCTAAAAAATGAAATTCAAAGGAAGTGCAAAATGGCTAAGCAGGGATAGCTAGAGGACAAATGTAGGGATGTAGAGGTGTATATCACTAGGGGTAAAATAGATACTGCCTACATGAAAATTAAAGAGACGTTTGGAAAAAAGAAAACCATTTGTATGAATATCAAGAAATCAGGTGAGAAACCAGTTCTAAGCAAAGAAGGGAAAGCAGAAAGGTGGAAGGAGTGTATAGAGGATCTATACAAGGGCGATGTAATGAAGGTCAATATTACTGAAAAAGGAAGAGGACGTAGATGAATTGGGAGACATGGTACTGCGTGACGAATTTGATAGAGTACTGAAAGACCTGAGTCGAAACAAGGCCCCAGGAGAAGCCAACATTCCATTAGAACTACTGATAGCCTTGGGAGAGCCAGCCCTGACAAAACTCTACTATCTGTTGAGCAAGATGTATGAGACAGGTGAAATTCCCTCAGACTTCAGGAAGAATATAATAATTCCAATCTCAAAGAAAGCAGGTATGAAAATTATCGAACTATCAGTTTAATTAGTCACAGCTGCAAAATATTAACAAGCCGGCCGCTACGGTGGCAGGTTCGAATCCTGCCTCGGGCATGGATGTGTGTGATGTCCTTAGATTAGTTAGGTTTAAGTAGTTCTATGATTTAGGGGACTGACGACCTCAGATGTTGACTCCCATAGTGCTCAAAGCCATTTGAACCAAAATATTAACACGAGTTCCTTATAGACGAATGGAAAAACTGGTAGAAGCCGACCTTGGCGAAGATCAGTTTGGATTCCGTAGAAATGTTGGAAGACGAGAGGCAATACTGACCTTACCATTTATCTTAGAAGATAGATTAAGGAAAGGCAAACTTACGTTTCTAGCATTTGTAGACTTAGAGAAAGATTTTGACAATTTTAACTGGAATACTCTCCTTCAGATTCTGAAGGTGGCAGAGGTGAAATACAGGGAACGAAAGGCTATTTACGATTTTTACAGAAACCAGATGGCAGCTGTAAGAGTCGAGGGACATGAAAAGGAAGCAGTGGTTGGGAAGGGAGTGAGACAGGGTTGTAGCCTATCCCCGATGCTATTCAGCAAGCAGTAAGGGAAAAAGAGAAAAATTTGGAGTAGGAAATAAAATCCATGGAGAAGAAATCAAAACTTTGAGGTTTGCCGATGACACTGTAATTCTGTCACAGACTTCAAAGGACCTGGAAGAGCAGTTGAACAGAATGGTCAGGGTCTTGAAAGAAGGATATAAGATGAATATCAACGAAAGCAAAACGAGGATAATGGAATGTAGTCGAATTAAATCACATGATGCTGAGGGAATTAGATCAGGGAATGAGGCACTTAAAGTAGTATAGGAGTTTTACTATTTGGGGAGTAAAATATCTGATGACGGTCGAAGTAGAGAGGGTATAAAATGTACACTGGCAAATGCAAGGAGAGCGTTTCTGAAGAAGAGAAATTTGTTAACATCGAGTGTGATTTTCGCGTGAGGACGTCTTTTCTGAAAGTATTTGTATGGAGTGTAACCATGTATGGAAGTGAAACATGGACGATAAACACACTCCTGGAAATTGAAATAAGAACACCGTGAATTCATTGTCCCAGGAAGGGGAAACTTTATTGACACATTCCTGGGGTCGGATACATCACATGATCACACTGACAGAACCACAGGCACATAGACACAGGCAACAGAGCATGCACAATGTCGGCACTAGCACAGTGTATATCCACCTTTCGCAGCAATGCAGGCTGCTATTCTCCCATGGAGACGATCGTAGACATGCTGGATGTAGTCCTGTGGAACGGCTTGCCATGCCATTTCCACCTGGCGCCTCAGTTGGACCAGCGTTCGTGCTGGATGTGCAGACCGCGTGAGACGACGCTTCATCCAGTCCCAAACATGCTCAAAGGAGGACAAATCCGGAGATCTTGCTGGCCAGGGTAGTTGACTTACACCTTCTAGAGCACGTTGGGTGGCACGGGATACATGCGGACGTGCATTGTCCTGTTGGAACAGCAAGTTCCCTTGCCGGTCTAGGAATGGTAGAACGATGGGTTCGATGACGGTTTGGATGTACCGTGCACTATTCAGTGTCCCCTCGACGATCACCAGTGGTGTACGGCCAGTGTAGGAGATCGCTCCCCACACCATGATGCCGGGTGTTGGCCCTGTGTGCCTCGGTCGTATGCAGTCCTGATTGTGGCGCTCACCTGCACGGCGCCAAACACGCATACGACCATCATTGGCACCAAGGCAGAAGCGACTCTCATCGCTGAAGACGACACGTCTCCATTCGTCCCTCCATTCACGCCTGTCGCGACACCACTGGAGGCGGGCTGCACGATGTTGGGGCGTGAGCGGAAGACGGCCTAACGGTGTGCGGGACCGTAGCCCAGCTTCATGGAGACGGTTGCGAATGGTCCTCGCCGATACCCCAGGAGCAACAGTGTCCCTAATTTGCTGGGAAGTGGCGGTGCGGTCCCCTACGGCACCGCGTAGGATCCTACGGTCTTGGCGTGCATCCGTGCGTCGCTGCGGTCCAGTCCCAGGTCGACGGGCACGTGCACCTTCCGCCGACCACTGGCGACAACATCGATGTACTGTGGAGACCTCACGCCCCACGTGTTGAGCAATTCGGCGGTACGTCCACCCGGCCTCCCGCATGCCCACTATACGCCCTCGCTCAAAGTCCGTCAACTGCACATACGGTTCACGTCCACGCTGTCGCGGCATGCTACCAGTGTTAAAGACTGCGATGGAGCTCCGTATGCCACGGCAAACTGGCTGACACTGACGGCGGCGGTGCACAAATGCTACGCAGCTAGCGCCATTCGACGGCCAACACCGCGGTTCCTGGTGTGTCCGCTGTGCCGTGCGTGTGATCATTGCTTGTACAGCCCTCTCGCAGTGCCCGGAGCAAGTATGGTGGGTCTGACACACCGGTGTCAATGTGTTCTTTTTTCCATTTCCAGGAGTGTAGGTTAGACATAGGCTTTCTAAATGTGCTGCTACAGAAGAATGCTGAAGATTAGATGGATAGATCACGTAACTAATGAGGAGGTAATGAACAGAATTTGGGAGAAGAGGAATTTGTGGCACAACTTGACTAGAAGAAGGGATCTGTTGATAGGACACGTTCTGAGGCATCAAGGAATCACCAATTTAGTATTGGAGGGCAGACTGGAGTGTAAAAATCGTAGAGGGAGACCAAGATATCAATACACTAAGCAGATTCAGAAGGCTCAAATGGTTCAAATGGCTCTGAGCACTATGGGACTTAACAGCTGAGGTTATCAGTCCCCTAGAACTTAGAACTTCTTAAACCTAACTAACCTAAGGACATCACACACATCCATGCCCGAAACAGGATTCGGACCTGCGACCGTAGCAGTCGCGCGGTTCCAGACGGAAGCGCCTAGAACTGCTCGGCCACCGCGGCCGGCGCCAGATTCAGAAGTTTGTAGATTGCAGCAGGTACTTGGAGATGAAGCTTGCACAGGATAGGGTAGTATGGAGAGCTGCATCAAAGCAGTCTCTGGGCTGAAGACCACAACAACAACATTCTGCACATCAACAAGCTAGCAGCCTGCCTACCTCCTTACAGCAAGAATTGAAAGGAAACCAATGCATGTTGACGCTTGGCGATAACCACTTTGCTAACAATCGTAACTGCATGAAAGTGACACAATAAAATGTGTCCAATGGGTCCACCGTTCGGTTTCGTCACATATCGGATTTGTCCGGAACACTTCATTTCTATTTCCTTGTCTTTTTTAAAAAAAAAATTCTGCCAAAGTCAGCAACCTAGCAGTTGTGGTGGTCAAAATAGTGTGGTGAAGTTAAACGTTGCAGTTTCTGTTGGTAGCACCGAGTGCCGAGCGATTACGTCAGGCTTTTCCCTTCGCACGTGTCTGCCCACCGCAAAGACCATTCTTGTCACTTAGATTTTTGTTCAGCATTTTCAGTAACTGCTTTTGAAGAATTCCGATGTTTTTCAGTGCAACTAGTGTGCTATTTCTTCACACTGGAAATCATGTTTTTTCATTCACACCGCCATCCCCAGTGCAAACGGACATCTTCTTTTGCGCCACATACACTTGCTTAACGTAGTCAAAGAAAAACGTTGGACGTGATAAAAGCTGAAATAGTAGTAAGACTCCTTGACACAGCGAAAATAAAATTATGTTCTACTACAATTTTAAAAGAACAATTTAAAATATTCACCGAAAATTGTGAAAAAATACAATATAAAATACCCGGCCGAAGTGGCCGAGCGGTTCTAGACGCTTCAGTTTGGAACCGCGCGACCGCTACGGTCGCTGGTTTGAATCCTGCCTCGGGCATGGATGTGTGTGTTGTCCTTAGATTAGTTAGGTTTAAGTAGTTCTAAGTTCTAGGGGAGTGATGACCTCAGATGTTAAGTCCCATAGTGCACAGAGCCATTTGAACCATTTAATATAAAATAGAAATCGGCACTCCATATTGCCCTCTCGATATCGATATATTGGTCGGAAAATATAGCTGATATGTAAGTCTACCAGTACATCCTGGACGAAGTATCGATATTTTACCAACTAACCTAGTCGTACTAAGTATCAGTGTTCAGTAAAACATCGCGGATATTGGATAATAAGTTCAGTGTAACAGATAAAGTTACGTTGTGCAAGACGCGACAGTTGGCTGCGACTGCGACGCTGCCCCCTCCTCTTTTCCCACCCTGGCAGACGGCGACACGGCCGCAACACGACTGGAGTCGTCGCCGTTTCCCAAGCTCCGGTCGGCGGCGGCGGATTCAAATACATAAGAAAAATAAGAATTCCGATTTTCTTGCTGTAAAAAATACTGTATGTTAATGCAACAAAGTTACATCGGCTCCCAGAGTTAGTTTTTCGATACAGATTCTCCTTTTACTTTAAAAAATTGAAAAGTATCTCTTCCGGTTTTGAGTGTTTTTTTCGCTGTATATTACTTCTCTATCAATTGTGAGGAAAGTAAAAGGCACAAAAAATTGATGTTTGCGTATCTTACAGTTTCACATCACAGCTTGATAATGAGGTGTCTATTTTTCCGATATTCGTCACAGTTATCCCGATACTTAATTTACAAGTAACCTACTGCATAAAATTTGAATTGTGTACAGTGAAAAATGTGGTCGCTGGCTACTTTACGTATGGTTCACGTTAGGTCATACATCGCTGCCTATGAAAAGAAGCTAACATATCGAAATTATTTTTTAAGTTGAGATCAGATTGATATCGATCTCCGTTTCCGACATTTGAGCTCATATATCTCCGGGAGCGTCGCGACTAGCCGCCAGTTCTGTCGACGCGCAACGAGAACCGTGTGGTCATCACACGATAGAGAATGCATTTGTTTTGTTTCGCTGACACATTTGGACCTAATGAAACCATTTTATGTCATATTCCTCCGGTATGAGTTACTAATATTTCTCCATATGCTCTTGACAATTTCATTTAAAATGCCACGAAACGTAGGTTTCTTAAAGCCAAGTGATCAAGCAGAACCCATTTTCTTGGTTTTGCTGAGGCATCTGAACCTGTTCCACGCTTTCTTTCTCGTTTATTTCTCTGATACGAGTCCCGAATATTCCTCCATGTGTTTTTGCACATTTCACCTAAAATTCCAATGAAAGGTAAGTTTATTAACAATAAGCGCACGCTAGCTTCATTGCATTGTTTCAAGTTCTTGACAACAAGATAGGGTTACACCTTAAACATCTCTAGAATTTTGATTCTGAACGTCTACAGTATACACTGGCAGAAATGTGGAAGAAATAATGTGCGTGCTTGTTCACAAAATTTCCCCAAATTATACTTGTCAGTTTCTCCCATGCAGAAACTTTTGGAACAAGCTAAGGCAACTTTCATAGCCGACTGAATCTTTATTCCCATCGAAATGAACTTCCATATTCTTGTATTCTGACAGCATACATCGTTATGGATGACATCAACATTTAATCCATTCAATCGTGCCAAGCTGCACTCAAAAGATGACTCCAGGATTTACAAAAGACGAATTTCAGTTGTGAACTGTGTCAGACCAGAAGGGCCTTGTAAAACAGTAGTGCACTTTTGGCACAAGTTTTTTGAGCACCATCTTCTACCACTGAATTGAAGTGAATGTGACAAATTACTTATTGCAGCATACTGTTTGCGCAATCTGTTGAGAAACGCCTTCCTCAAAAACGAACATCTATTGATTACAGAAAGCTGTACAACAATCTGGCGGTGGTTTTTCACAACTAGAAGGTATCATCAAGACACCAATCTACCGTTTACTTTCAAAGTGAAGGTATTGTAAAATGTAACTTTCTCGTTGTACGTTAGATTGTTCATTTTATAATGTATTTGCCGTTTTCAATTTTTATCGTCACAAAAAAGAGTAATGCGAAAATTGACCTTCAAGTTCATTTTCATCATTCTAATTCTACATCTGCATGGATTATACTGATTTTCATAACAGGCCTGAAAAATTTGCATTAATGGGAAAATATTATATATTTCACTCACCTGCCAGTTTCAACTGTGCACCAATTTCTTCCCAAATTCTGTCTCTGAACATAGTGTCTCTATATTTAGGGTTCTTCAAATCGTAAAGGCAAGGCTGTTGCGAGACCAGCTCACAGAGCATCACATCCTGTGAGTGGCTCATTTCAGTTTTCCTCGACTGGCTCGACATCTTTCTCGCAGCCGTACGTCTTTGTGTCGTGCGACTTCCGTCGCAACACTGCTCACTGGTGCAGTGCTGCGACAGCTGCCGCAACAGTCGCGCGTCGCATCCCAAACTCGAACTGCGCATGCGCCAGCGGACAACTTCTGACGTCACGTAGCGACCCGTCGCAGTCGCTAGTGTGCGTCGCGTCTTGGACAACGTACCTTAACGCGGGGTTACAGCGTGTGCTCTTCATATTACACCCTCTGTATGAACCAACGGGGAGAACCCGCTGAGCCGACCCTCGGTCCCGTTCGTGTCCCGACGATTCGGATAGGCGGATGATGGAGGGCGCGCTCCGGTACTCTGGCCAAGACCGCGGGCGGGCCGCTTTTGTTTCGGGTTCCGCCTCGCCGTTCGGCAGGCGCGACGAATATTATTTTTTTTTTTACAGTCGGCGACCGGGTGCGGGCCACGGGGGACCGAGCGCCCGTGTTTCTGCAAAACTGTTGGCTCGCTGGAGGAGCGCGGCCACATTAATTTTCATCTCTGGAGCGTCCATCACGGGCGATAAAAAGTGGTCCGGCGCGGCGCGGCGCGGCGGTTGCAGCAGCAGTGAGAGCGCGCGGCCGGCGACCGCGCCTAATGGAATACGACTAACGGTGAAATATGGCCGCCTCTGCGCCGCTCCACTCGCTGAAATACCTGCCCACACTCGTATGGCGCCACCAGCGAGTGTCTCTTGCAGCGCCCGCGCCTGCCCCTAACGATCGCCGTAAAATTCCCACTCATTTCAAGTGAGCTATTAATAAAGCCGTGATAGCCGCACCGTCAAAGACAAATAGCCACAGCCCGATACTGCCCTTCTCGCTCCACTGAGGATGATGTAAAGGCAGCTTCCTTTTGTCGGTACCGCAGTACAGTTCATGACTTCCACTTCACTACACTACACTCGTGTCCGTCTAACTAACTGGGCATTTCGCACACTACCGGTGAACTGTCTCCGACACTATGCAGAACTCAGCAGCTCCGTAAGCAGACTGCCATGACCGCATGACACTCGTTGCTCGGAGAGTGTTCTAATTCTGTCGAACTCGCTGCGCTTCTCATAAAACATACATCAACTGTGACCTCTCGATCTGTTCCATATCAACTGTTACACATGAAAAAGTGCTTTATTAATCAAAAGCTAATTTCTACGTACATCTGCTAGTCTCGAAACCAGAAGCAAGATTCTCCATAAAAGCTGCGGCTCTAGTTGGGTATCGTCAACAGACATTCTCCGGGTATCAGCGCTCGGTTTGGTACACTCAGCAGTAGAGTACTGTGCATCTGTCTGGCTTAACAGCCCACACATAGAAAACGAGGCCATGCGCATTGTTAGTGGGTCAATACGATCTACTCCTACATACTGGCTACCTGCCTTGAGCCACATTTCACCTCCTGATATCAGACGGAAGAGCGTACTACTGTGCGATTGCTAATCAATAACGACCTTCCAATAGTGGACGACGTGTTCCCTGCGGAGCGAAAGAGACTAAGATAAAGTCCGCAGCTTGTGGTCGTGCGGTAGCGTTCTCGCTTCCCACGCCCGGGTTCCCGGGTTCGATTCCCGGCGGGGTCAGGGATTTTCTCTGCCTCGTGGTGACTGGGTGTTGTGTGATGTCCTTAGGTTAGTTAGGTTTAAGTAGTTGTAAGTTCTAGGGGACTGATGACCTTAGATGTTAAGTCCCATAGTGCTCAGAGCCATTTGAAACATTTTTGAACTAAGATCAAAACATCTCACTCTCATCACAGTCATTGAATTCAGTACCATCGATGAATGGAAACGCTGGCGGCAACAAGACTGTTCCCCGCAATGCCTGAAGCTGCCTTGCATCCAGAGGGAATCCGCTGGATTCGAACAGCTTCGGCCAGTTTGGACCATCTCGAGCCGCTTACGAACGGGCCATGGACGATGTGCGGACATTCTCTACAAGTGGGGCAAATCTACATCACCATTCTGTGACTGTGGAACGACAGACAGTTGCTCATTTTGTATCGACATGCCCGATCGTGCATACAAGCGTCCATTCGAAGATTTCCTCACAGCGAAGAGTGATGTTATAAAATACATAAATTACCTTGATATCCAAATATAGCTGTTGTTATTTGTGTCATTCTATGCTGGAGAACTGTGCTTAAATTTTGATCTTTGTATATGCATTGCCATATGATAAATAGAATAAATAAATACGTAATAAGAGTTGTTTCTGGTGTAACATAACGCTTTCGGCCACTACATAACATTGCTCCCTTTCCTAGCGATCTTCTTACGTATACGAGGACGTGCTGAAAAATGCCTCCGAATATTTTATGTGAAAAATCTTAAAGATTTTAAATAAAACGAACGTTATTAATATCCTACACCCTTATTCTACACATCTACATATCTTCAGCGTGTAGCCTAGCGGTGTGTAACGTAACTATGCCGGAGCGTGAGAAATGTGGTGCTGCAATCGAATTTCCAATTGGAAGTGTTCGTCCATACGTGGAACATCCTTCGTTTCAGCATGACAATGCCAGACCACACATGAGTGCTGCTATGACTGCACCAATCCAATGCCTTGGATTCATTGTCATCAGTCATCCCGCTTACCGGACTGACTTTGCCTCATCCGAGTTTCATTTGCTTCCAGTACTTAAAGAACACCTACTGTGGTATCTTCCAAAGATCGTCGTGCCACACCTTACTCGGCAACGTGCATCTGTACCACAGATATTAGTGATATCTAGCAACGACAAATGGGAGACACTAAAGAGAACACACTATCACTCATAGCATGTCAGGGCCCTCGTACAGAGGTCACTGTAGAGTCATGCAAGGAAGCGCTCCGCTTCAATGCGTAACCTCAGCTGAAACAGTCAACATCATCAAGTAAGCCTAAAGAGTTATTCAAGTTTCTGATGCAATGTACTTTTGTAAATGTTGAACATTATACTTGAGGAAAGCAGTTTGTTACTTGGTACACCAAATGATGTCTTTTTTTTTTGGGGGGGGGGGGGGGGGGGGGGGGGAGCGTCATCAGTCTTCTGATTGGTTTGATGTGGCCCGCAACGAATTCCTCTCCTGTACGAATCTCTTCATCTCAGAGGAGCACTTGCAACCTACATCATCAGTTATTTACTGGATGTTTTCCAATCTCTATCGTCCTCTACAATTTTTGCCCTCTGCAGCTCCCTCTAATACCAAAGTCATTCCCTAATGTCTTAACAGGTGTCCTATCATCCTGCCCCTTCTCCTTGTCAGTGCTTTCTAAATATTCTTTTCCTCTCCAACTGAAATGCTTCGATTCTCTTCTGTGCCAGTTTTCTCACAGTCCATGTTCCACTACCATACAATGCTGTGCTCCAAACGTACATTGTCAGTAATTTCTTACTCAAATTAAGACATATGTTTGATACTAGTAGACTTCTCTTTTCCGCAAATGCCCTTTTTATCAGTGCTAGTCTGCTATTCACGTCCTCCTTGCTCCGTCCGTCATTGATTATTTTGCTGCCTATGTAGCAGAATTCCTTAACACCATCATGTACTTCATGACCACCAATCATGGTGTTAGGTTTCTCGCTGCTCTCATCTACTACTTCTCATAACTTTCGTCTTTCTTCGATTTACTCCGTCCATATTCTGTATTCATTAGGCTGTTCATTCCATTCAGCAGATCATGTATTTCTTCCTCAGTTTCACTCAGAATTGCAATGTCATCAGCGAATCGTATCTTTGATATCCTTTCACCTTGAATTTTATTTCCACTCCTGAATCTGTCTTTTATTTCCAGCATTGCATCTTCAACGTACAAACTGAGTAGTAGGGGTGAAAGACTACTTCGTTCTTGTGAGAGGCACCCACATGCCTTGCTCATACTGTGGCATCAAGCAGTCAGGCCTGCAAGATGAGTGGTCTGCCATGGAGTGAGTTCATTCTTATTTATCAAGTAACATGAGCTCTAGTACTCACAATTAAGTTACAAATTATTCTCCTGTTTGAATATTACGCAACGGATAACGCACATCTGACTGTTAGTAATTTACACAACTCTGATTGTTCACTACGCATTGGCAATACCACATTTTCTTTCTCATTTAACGGCTTTGATCAACACGTGGCCATCGCACTGAATATGAATGGCGCACACATTATAAATTCTGGGGATCACGACAACATACTATTCGAAGGAAAAGGCCACCAATCATTTTCTTTTCACTATCTTATTTATTCCGATAAATTCTATAACCTAAACACACAAATTCTATAACCTACAACAATAACACATGAGAAATTCCGCCCAGCGGGCATGGCTTTACATTGGTGATTCTCTATCTTATTGTCTCGTAATTATTTAACGCTACAGTGCACTCTCTGGATAGGATGGTGGATCTTTTGCTATATCTCACACTTCGACTCTCACACCCTTCATCACGAAAATTTCCTCCAGACCGAGCAGTACAAAAAGGAACATGCATAACCCACTGCCTCAGAAACTATCTTGTTACTCACCCACGCCAACCACACATACTTAGATTTCATGAAATACATCACACTGGCAACATACAATACAAAGAATAGTCCCAACGTTATAATCACATCACTTTCAGCTTTCCCACTTCAATTAGTATTTATCCCAGTTTCACACGACACTGCCCCATTTCGTAACTTTTCTTTCCTACTATGAACTCTGGAGGATATATGCACGTCTCCCTGTGCAATGCAAGCCAAGTGGCGTTGCTGGATAGACGGCTGACTCACGTTGCTTCTCTCTCAGTGTATTATAGTTTGAATCAAGCGTTACACGAAAACATAACACGCAAGGTAATATTAAGAACATATTCATCACACGCGCGAGTCCTCAACTGATACCATGGACGAGTACTTCTCTTTATCCTTTGTCTCATACACAGATTGAGACTCACACAGTACTCACCAAGTGGAAGTACTCGTCTCTAATTTCAATTCCTGCACACGCCATTTCTTAAATATTTCCAACTTATAGTACACACGCTAGTAATTCAGCTTAACTTAAGCACTCGGAAGTATTTCAACTTATTGCTACACGTGGTTTCATTGTGACCGTTGGTCACTTCCGAAGATTACTACGATCCCCTTAATATTACGTGCCTGACATTTAATTCTCCCCACAAAAGTTCCTGAAATAGGGAAATTATTATTCCAAACTACACTTAAGTATTTCTCATGCATACCATGTCTCCACTCTTTTTTCTTTACGGAGCACACCTAAGACAGGTCTTACCAACACAAGATCCAGCGGCAGAGTGCTGAAACATGGCCGATCTCGCACCTCCGCCAAGATGGGGGAGCACCATGCTGCCGTATTGGTCAGCCACATTTCAGGCGCTCAGAGCTCAGGTAAATTTCATCTCTTTGGTCCCACCAAAGGTGACCCAAGTACCGTCTCAAAGATGATCATATATTGCACATTCACTGTCTGTGGTTAGCAGACGACCATACATTTATTCATTTAGCAGATCTCACCAAATTGGGTGTAGGGATTTATTTTGTGGGAGTGCACATGTGATCAATTAAATAAATAAATTGTCATTCTTTCCTGCACTGGTATCCGGCTTCGGTGTATTAAGTGAAACTGAGTTATTATTACAAAAAATATGTTGTTCTGACAAGAATAACGAAGAATGTTGTACCTATTTTCAATGTCGGGCGGTTCTGTACCCTTTCACTTGGTCACCCACTCTTCTTATTCCCTCTTGGCTCTTGTAGATATTGTGTATTACCTGTCTGTCCCAATAGCATATCCCTATTTTTCTCATTGTCGAAAGCTTCTTCCTGGTCGACAGATCCTACCTACATGTCTTCATTCTTCTTCAGTTTTGATTCCATTATCAATCACAACGTCAGAACTGCCTCTATGGTGTATTTACCTTTCATAAATCCAAACTGATCGTCATCTAACACATCTTCAATTTTCTCTTCCATTCTTCTGTATATTAATCTTGTCAGCAACTTGGATGCATGAGCTGTTAAGCTGAATGTGCGATAGTTCTCACACTTGCCAGTTCGTGCAGTCTTCCGAATTGTGTGGATGATATTTTTCCGAGAATCAGATGGTATGTCGCCAGGCTCATATAGTCTACTCACCAACGTGAATAGTCGTTTTGTTGCCGCTTTCCCCAGTGATTTTAGAAATTCTGATGGAATGTTAGCTATACCCTCAGGTTTATTTGATCGTAAGTCCTTCAAAGCTCTCTTAAATGCTGATTCTAATACTGTTGATATTACCCTGTACTCATCTCACCAAGAATCCTTGTATTTTTAACATTTCACCTCACTTACCCTTACTATATCAAGACTGAGCCCTTTGCATTCTTCTTCTCTGATTTTCTAACTTCCCTACCAAGCTTCCCTGTCAAGCTTGACATTCCACACAACGACTCGTAGAACGTTATCCTTTTGTGGTTTATTCCATCTTTTTCTCATGGTCACTTCCGCCTTGGCAGTCCCCTCCCGGAGATCCGGAATCTTTTGCCAATGGAGAGATCATCATGAAACTTTTTCAGTTACGGGTCAATTGTCCTGTGGATACACGTTACGTGTCTTTAATGCAGTTTTTTCCATGGCCATCTGCATCCTAATGCCGTTGATCATTACTGCTCCTTCCTCCACCAGGGGCAGTTTCCCACTTCAAGGACAAGAGAGTGCGCTGAACCTCTCTCCGCTCCTCCGCCCTCTTTGACAAGGCCGTTGGCAGAACGAGGATGACTTCTTATGGCGGAAGCCTCCGGGCGCCAATGCTGGTTATTAGTCGAAATTTAAGCAGTGGCGGGTTTCGAACCCGGGACAAAGAACGTTTTGATTACTAATCAGAGACGCTAGCCTTAGACCAGATGATGCTTTGATAGCGAAAGTTCCAAATGATCAAGCACTCTTGCGGCAATCGATTGTATCAAGTTAAGTAAATCTTTTTATTCATTCGTGTAATAAAGTGAACTAATACTCCATATATTGTAGTTCCGATGAGCCACCTCCCGGAGCAATGAAAGAACCCACAGTTACGACAGGAGAGTTGTAATTTCGTCTGGTCATAACACCAACAAGGACTTCCTGTGACAGTGAAGAAGCGGTGCTAGCACGGGAAAGGTTGTGACTCAGTGAAGAATTCAAACATTCTACAGTGACAAGTCCAATAAACTGGTCTGTCATTGGGAGGAATGTGTTCGTCGCCAAGGTTACTATGTTTAGAAATAAATACTCAGATATAAAGAATAAAAGTGCAGAATGATAGTAATGTTTATTTTATTGGAAAATCTGTAGGAGTTTTCACGTACAAAATAGGAGGCATTACTGTTCAGCATGCCCTCATATTCGCATTCACAGCTTTCTTCGTGTGCGTAAGATTTTCGTATTTGGTTGCTCTCTTAGAAATCATTCCCAGCCTTACTTACATGTAGGCCTACTGGAAGTCAGAACTACCTGTTATCCACAGTGACGGTAATGGGCTTTCTATGGTGTAACTTCCATAAACTAATCCTGAAAAGCTTCGTATGAGAGCATAGTTCATGTTTACTTAGACAGTTTTTAGTGAAGCCTTTCTAACCCAGTAACTTACGGAAAGTAGCCGACACCATCCGATACTTCGACAGAAGCATACCCTATCATTTTCAGAGCAAAATTGCACCAAGTAAGCGTTGTGCAAGTGAATTTAAAACCTTGGTTTGTAGAGCACTTCCAGAAAGATAATACATACACACACGCACTGTAAACACTAGCACAGCCACACAGCCAAAGATGGCCGACGTTAGAAGTTGTGAATAGTGAAAATTAATAACCAGTGGATGAGGTAGCATTAACTCTGTCCCTCTGGTTTTTGACAAAAAAGAGAGAGTAGAAGTCCACACAGAATTGAAACAAAAACCTCCATCACTATTTTTAAGCAGCTAATGTACATTTCTCAACTGAAGCATGAATTCAAAACACCTCGATTTTAATAACTCATTTCACTTAAAAGACGACATTTACATTACTGGTAATTAATTAAAAGATCGATATATGCATCTCTATTACTCTTGTAATACTTCAACTAGATAAAACCCAGTACCTGTTTTGTTATTCTCTTGTCAAACGGAATCGTTCCATGTACATGACGACAGCATTCTTATTGATTATTATTTTAGCATTTATCTAGTGATTTTTATTTCTGTGTGTTTTAGCCCTTCCACTCCTTTTCAGTCGGGTTCAAGCAGTGTGCAAGTAGTAGAAGCACAATTTACAACAGGACCGGTAATTTGTGAGGGACTTCCAATAACATTTGGATGCAGTGGCTTGCCTGTATAATTGCCCATTACCATGCCTTAAAATAGCACAGAACTTAGTTGTATTCATAAAACGTGTAATTTTCCGAAGGGCTTCTTTGACGCCATGGTAATGATGTCACAGTCCACTAGAATAAAGGCGTAGCCTTAGATAGCGGTGAACTCTCGAGTAGTAGGACCAGCTGTGGGGAGGTTTTTAACAAATTATCTATCTTTGCAGTTGTAAATGTATTTTCTGAAGATGGCCCTGTACTGGGTTTGCTTAGTGTGAAGGTGATAACGCTGATGCAGTGAGATACTTCCGTGTATCGTACTCGTGTTATTGTTTTTGTATTAAACAGTAAAATAAGTTTTTCTTTCTCATTTACAGAACCAAAATCACTTCAAACATGAAAGTCAAGAGAGCAATGCATGTAACCTTCTGTGACTACCGTAGCAGAATACAGTATTCTTTCGCACAATCCAAAGAAATTCTGGCGGTGTGTAAAGGCTGTTAATGACATCAGTGATAATGTCCAGTCACTCATAGTCAAGACACGAATTGAAACTGGGAGTAGAAAGGTAAAATTAGAGATGCTTAGCTCTGTTTTCAAATCTTCCGTTACAGAGGAGACCACAGGAGTATTGCCCCCCAGTTTAATTCTTGTACCGCTGGGAAGATGAGTGAAATAATTATTAACGTCAGTGGCGTTGAGAAACACCTGAAACTGTTAAAACTGAAGAAAACTCCAGGGCCCGACGGAATCTGTATCAGTTTTGATATTCAGTTTGCGGCTGAGTTACCTCATTTGTTAAGTATATTTCCACGAACTAAAATTCCAATAACTGTGTTAGCGGTTGTGGGTAAGGGGCAGTATTCTGATATGTGCATTCTGATTTCTTGTATTTATTAGCATTACAAATGTTAGAAAGTGCAGAATTAATGCAAAATGAATCTTGAGTACTTAACGCTTCATACATAATAATCGCAACATGCCGCAACTTCATAAGGAACATTTAATAATGGCAACCTGTGGTAACACAGATCTCATAAATCTTACACGAGGATCAGGGGTGGAGACTGAGAATAATCACATAAGTACACAGTGATTTTCTTGAAAGTGATTGCTGTACAATGGAATTACTAAAGGTAATACGTGCCGCCTGTTGTAGATTTGGAATCGAACTGTTCATGACTTCACAGGATAAAACTTCAGAGTTAGGCTCTGAGATGACAATATTATAAATCGGTGTGTATCTCCCTACATCTCACGTGGAAGCAGCTTCGTCTCACCATAATGTAGCTGCCGGTGGATGAAGTACTGTGACGTCAATCAGTGTCAGAGCCAGCATCCCTCACGGGTAAGTTTCGGATGGCCTTGTATTTGGTAAGTCCCCCAAATGCTTCAGATCAGCTGTCGGCTGAAGATGATGAAGATGACAGATCGGCAGTTCAAGATATGAAGTAGGAGTTACAAGATGAAGTTATGAGATGAAGTTACAAGGACGTTTTACAAGACCCAACAAGTAAAGTTCACTTTAATGCTTGTTTGGTATAAGCATAATCTGAATGGCTCGACTGTGAATCTTTCGAGTTCTGAAAAACCACAATTCTCCTTAGACAGCTCGTGCACCTTCACTATGTTATGTTACACCTCGTTAACCAATGATCTCCATTCTATTGCTCTCCTCTGAAGAAGTTGTTCCTCATTATTTCTGTTTCTCTCCTAGACCAATGAGGCAGCTTTCGTACAGCACTTTTGCATACTCGATCCGTCTGAAAACAGTTTAGATGTACCACTGTTCTGAGTTTCAAGTTGTCAGACAATGTTTATTGTAAGAGTTATACATTCGGTAGCATTTCACACTTTCCAAAGGCCTAGCTTGAGGTCCCTTGTCCACCTGCAAGATATAGATGTCCAGTGTCTCTCTCAAAAGTTGGCTTTCTATGTTTGGCAGACAATACCGCCCCTCACTAAAATATCTCCCTCACTTCACCTCATAAAACATTTGCACTTACGGGCAACTCTTCTCTGCCGGCATGGCGGTGCCCTGGGTTGTCCCAGAGGAGCGCGAACTGGCTGCAGCAGAGACTACTTCTTGCTGCAGCCCTTCTCAGAAGAACATAGGAGGGTTCTGGCGCTCTGCTTAGTGCCTGTGTCGGCCATTGTGCCTCTTATCTCCAGCTAGCATGTAAACCTGTTTTAAATTATTATGAATTAATATTCAGGGTTCTCCGATTGCAATCAATTATGCAGGTGGAGTTGTTTAAATGTATGTGAAATCTCATGAGACTTAACTGCTATGGTTATCAGTCTCTAAGCTTACACACTACTTAACCTAAATTGTCCTAAGTACAAACACACACACCCATGCCCGAGGAAGGACTCGAACCTCCGCCGGGACCAGCCGCACAGTCCATGGCTGAAGCGTCAGGTGGAGTGTGGGTCTAACATGACATTATGTGAATTTACCTTTGTTGTGGAACCATTCGAGAGAACTTGCAAGGCGTCGGGATTCTGGACACCTTGCATGTCGGGTGCCTCAGTTTTACGTTTCGTTTATAGTGTTGCAAGACACTGGTTTTGCAACATGGGACGGGTTTTTGTGTCTATATTTCACTTGTTTGAGATTTAATACACGTGACATCGAGAGTGACGAGAATAACTCCTTTACCTAAATGTGCACGCTTAAGTTAGGAAGAAACAGGGTGGAAGTATCACTAGCCACGCTGTGACACAGTGACCTGCAGAGCCGCAGCCTAGTCAAGGTCAAGCACAGGTTGCGGGCACGGCAGACAACAGGGGGAATAACAGCATATCACGCGAGCGGCGCGTGAAGATGTAACTTAACACTTTTGTAGATGATGGAGTGTTAATAAGCGGGAGGGGGGGAGGGGGGGGGGGTAACAGACCTGGCTGTTCACTTGAAAGCCAGCCAACTACAGGGCTATTACAAGTGATTGAAGCGATTTCATAAATTCACTGTAGCTCCATTCATTGACATATGGTCACGACACACTACAGATACGTAGAAAAACTCATAAAGTTTTGTTCGGCTAAAGCCGCACTTCAGGTTCCTGCCGCCAGAGCGCTCGAGAGCGCAGTGAGACAAAATGGCGACAGGAGCCGAGAAAGCGTATGTCGTGCTTGAAATGCACTCACATCAGTCAGTCATAACATTGCAACGACACTTCAGGACGAAGTTCAACAAAGATCCACCAACCGATAACTCCATTCGGCGATGGTATGTGCAGTTTAAAGCTTCTGGATGCCTCTGCAAGGGGAAATCAACGGGTCGGCCTGCAGTGAGCGAAGAAACGGTTGAACGCGTGCGGGCAAGTTTCACGCGTAGCCCGCGGAAGTCGACGAATAAAGCAAGCAGGGAGCTAAACGTACCACAGCCGACGGTTTGGAAACTCTTACGGAAAAGGCTAAAGCAGAAGCCTTACCGTTTACAATTGCTACAAGCCCTGACACCCGATGACAAAGTCAAACGCTTTGAATTTTCGGCGCGGTTGCAACAGCTCATGGAAGAGGATGCGTTCAGTGCGAAACTTGTTTTCAGTGATGAAGCAACATTTTTTTTAATGGTGAAGTGAACAGACACAATGTGCGAATCTGGGCGGTAGAGAATCCTCACGCATTCGTGCAGCAAATTCACAATTCACCAAAAGTTGACGTGTTTTGTGCAATCCCACAGTTTAAAGTTTACGGCCCCTTTTTCTTCTGCGAAAAAAACGTTACAGGACACGTGTATCTGGACATGCTGGAAAATTGGCTCATGCCACAACTGGAGATCGACAGCGCCGACTTCATCTTTCAACAGGATGGTGCTCCACCGCACTTCCATCATGATGTTCGGCATTTCTTAAACAGGAGATTGGAAAACCGATGGATCGGTCGTGGTGGAGATGATGATCAGCAATTCATGTCATGGCCTCCACGCTCTCCCGACTTAACCCCATGCGATTTCTTTCTGTGGGGTTATGTGAAAGATTCAGTGTTTAAACCTCCTCCACCAAGAAACGTGCCAGAACAGCGAGCTCGCATCAACGATGCTTTCGAACTCATTGATGGGGACATGCTGCGCCGAGTGTGGGAGGAACTTGATTATCGGCTTGATGTCTGCCGAATCACTAAAGGGGCACATATCGAACATTTGTGAATGCCTAAAAAAACTGTTTGAGTTATTGCAAGTGTGTGCAAAGCATTGTGAAAATATCTCAAATAATAAAGTTATTGTAGAGCTCTGAAATCGCTTCAATCATTTGCAATAACCCTGTATACGACACTGTACTTATTAAGCCACTTGCTACTTGGGAAGCCATGGCTACTAGAAATGAAAGAGCGACTTCCATTGGCTATTCCACCCAGTGTCCAACACCACTGGAGAGGGGAGGGAAGCTAGTCTGAGGAGACGCGCAACCGCCCAGCGCAACAGGCACTTTCCCCTGAGATGTCGCCGAGTGTGCTCGGAGGACATCCCTCTCTGACGTGACGACAGGGAAAAAGAGATATATTGGTGTAAACACTTTGTTCATCCGGCTCCAAAATTCTATCAAGAGCTGGCTGAATTCTTTTCGTAAATCTCCGGAGCGGAGAACGAAGAGAGCCAATATAATTAAATTCTTGCGAGGCCAGAGTACCACACGGCGTGCCAGCCATGCACGTATGCTTAGCCATTAAAAGCAGGCTAGGGTGAAGTTAACGTTTCTCTCTTCACGAAAACATAAGGCAAGTTTGCTGCTATAGATTCAGCCAGGCTCAGTATAGGATTTTGATAGATTTACAGATTCGACGACACGCGGCAGCAGCCAAGCCGACGACGCTGTCCAACACAAGGGAAAGAATGCAGTGCACCATTCAATGTAAATGTCGTATCACTAGCCAGTTTTTACTCCACTGACGCAAAGCTCATAGTAGGAAGACCTGTACTCCTTGTAGTATTTCCCGAAATTAACGTATTTCTTCGTGCCTCGATGGCCACATTTGGTTAATAATTGTGGGAAAAGAATAAAATTTGTTAGAGCCGGTACCGAGCGAGGTGGCGCAGTGCCTAGCACACGGGACTCGCATTCGGGAGGACGACGGTTCAATCCCGCATCCGGCCATCCTGATTTAGGTTTTCCGTGATTTCCCTAAATCGCTCCAGGCAAATGCCGGGATGGTTCCTTTGTAAGAGCACGGCCGACTTCCTTCCCCGTCCTTCCCTAATCTGATGAGACCGATGACCTCGCAGTTTGGTCTCTTCCTCCAAACAGCTCAACTGTTAGAGCAGGTAACATTGTTCAGCTCGACATTAGGTTACTCTCCCACCAACAGTATTTCTCTTAGTTAAAATAATGAACCATCCTGAATTTTGTGATATACTGATCCTTTATATTTTATGTTATTTGAGAAATTTAATACCAGGTTAACCTTGTCTGAACAGGCAATACTTGGGATGCTCTTGTGCACTGCAATGACCCAACACGTGCAAAGTGATTCCAATAAATAAAATTACAGGGAATAGTTGTTGTCTATTCGAAGATAGTGGTCCCCTTCCTACCTCATTGGAATATTTTAGGAACGTTGATGGCAGCTATTCTTCTGAAGTCTTAACCCTTGGTGAGCAATAACGCGTTTCCTTACAGGTCGGGTACAAACTGCGTTATCCGGGCTAAGTGGAATTGTGTGCACAATGCAAACATAGCATTCACTTATTACCAACCAGAGACGTATGTAGAAGCTGCCCTGTAAAAGCTGGAAGAAACTGCAGGACACACCTGTCTACAAGAAGGGTAGTAGAGGTGGCCTACAAAACTACCATCCAGTAAACTTGACATCCTATTGTTGTCGAACCTTAGAACACATTCTAGCTCAAAAGTAATGAGGTATCTTGAGCAGAACTACCTTCTCCATGCCAACCAACGAGAATTTTGATAACATTAAATACAACTCGCATTTTTTTCACATGACGTCCTGGAAGGCATGGAACAAGGCTATCAGGTAGATGCAATATTGACTAAATTTCTTTTATTTCCACCAGTCATCACAAATCGTTTTGGTCCGTAGACTAACGATTTTGGTTAGCGATAATCATCTTCAAGTCTGTTTTACAATAGGTCTTGATGTAATCAGGCAATAGTGGCATCATCAAGAAATACACACTGGTAGTGTAAGAACCAAAAAGCTTTGTGATCATCAAAAGAGATAAAAGAATCTTATTCTACATTTACTGAATCGCTGTTTTAATCCTCGACTATGTCGCAGCTTTTGAAAGATGTAGTGTTTCTCGACTTCCCAAAAGTGTTTCACTCAAAACAATACCTATGCTTATTATCATCATAAGAACGATCATATGACGTATGAAGTGAAATTTGTGACTGGATTCAGGATTTCTTGGTGGAGGGTGGGGGGGAGGGGGCACAACATGTTGTGAAGTGTGTTGGCTCCCTTGCTGTTCATTTTGGAAACTAATGACCTTGTGGACAATACTAACAGTAACCCAACACTTCTAAGACTTTTCACAGAACATGCAGTTATTTACAGTGAATTACAGTCTGAACGAAGCTGTTCAGTCAGACCATGGCAAGATTTCAAACTGGTGCGAAGACTGGCAACTTGCTTTAAATGTTCAGAAATTTAAAATTATGCACTTCAAGAGACGATGAAACATACTCTCCTATGGGTATAATATCAATGGAGAAGCGCTAACCCCACACAAATTCCTGGGCTTAGAACTTGCAGGGACATGAAATTGAATGATCACATAGGCTCAGTAAAACAAGTAACACACTTCAGTTTATTGACAGAACATGAGGAAAATGCAATCATTCTAATTGAGATTGCTTACAAATCACTCTTTCGGTCCATCCTAGAGTACTGTTAAAGTGAGTAATACCCATACGAAAGAGAAATAGTGTGAGATATCGAACCTATACAGAGAAGGGCAGAATGAATTTTCACAGGTTGTTTGATGTAGGGGACTGTGTTACTAAGACGCTGGAAGAACTGAACTGGCAGACTCTTGAAGATAGATGGAAACTATCCCTAGAAAGCCTACTGACATAGTTTCAAGAACCGGCCTTAAATGATGACTAACAATGCACAAAGGGCTTTCAAAAGTTTTGCACAGGCGTCTCTAATTTTTTTTTTTTTTTTTGCAGGAGGAGAATGAAATTTTTTGTGGACGTACGTGGAACACTTAGCTGTAAGTTGATATTTAAAAGTATTTTCTTTTATTTACAGGTGAGCCATAATGGACCGTGAAGTAGATGTCAGGTTACGACAACGGTCAGTGATGGTGTTTCTCTTCAAGACCGGCGATGACTCTGCCACATCGATTCACAGGAAGTTGGTCCCTGTTTATGGGGAGGACACAGTGGATCGCAGCAGTATCCAGAGATTTGAAGAAGGTGATTTTTCCCTAGTGGACAATCCACGATGCAGTAGACCTTCGACGGCAGTGAATCATGTGAATAAGGAGACCATTGATCAAATCATCCAAAATGACAGATGTGTGACGACACGACAGCATGCTGAAATGACTCGTTTGTCATTGGGTAGTGTGGTATCACTGGTACAGTCACTAGGGTACATAAAAATCTGTGCACGTTGGGTGCCTAGATTATTGACAAGAGAAATGAAAACGATGAGGGAGAATGTGTGCGTGGGTGTCATGAAGACCTTTACTGAAGAGTGGAAACAGTGTTTTGACGGTGTCATTACCCAGGATAAAACATGGCTGTTTTTGTCCGATCCTGAGAGCAAAGCCCAATCCATGGAGCGGCGTCATCCGGGCTACCCTCAGAAGAAGAAACCAAGACTTTCACGAAAAACAGGCAGTAGGTGGCAGCACAATGCATCTAATATGAAAACGTATGTTTTTGGCGGTGTCTGGATACTTTTGATCACATAGTGTATTTCAAGTGTCGTAGTTCACATGAACCACCTCCCAGAACACTCAAAGAACGCGCAGTTATGGCCAGATGATTATAGTTTCGTTTGGTCACAACAAAAAGCCTCTGTATGATGCGAAAACAGGACTGCAATTTACCATTAGTCCATCACGAATCAACGAAGTGCTCTTTCTCCACCAAACCACGGCTTCTGATAGGTATGTGAGCAATATAAAGCAATTTTTCTTCAGAGAACTAGTATATAACTAAGAAAACTACAGCTATTTCTGGCAGGACATTGCAAGGACACACAAACCGTCAATGAGACTATGAAAGCATTAGGACGTGTTTTTGACGGTAGTAGATCTATGCGCAACTGTTACTTTTTAAGGTTTCGGTCTGAGATTTTCGCACAACGCTGTGAGCAGGTCCTGCTGACGCACTAGTCTTTCCAAGGCCGCTCCTAAATCTATACTCCGATTGAAATTAGTTTGTGATTGACGTTTCAGCGCGTCGAGTGGTAGGGGACGCTAGCCAGCCAATCGTATTTATTTCTCGAGAGCAAGGTGCTCACCGTGTTGCGTGTTTCGTAGGTTACGCGCAGTCCCGTTTGAAGACTCCGTAGGAGAACGCTGGAAACACTACCCCAGCACTTCGAGTTGTCAACAATACAGTAATTTTAATCAGATTATAGTTTACTCTCAGTTAAAGGCAATACGCCATCCGCCACACTGGGCAACAGGACGGAGCATAATGCGCAGCCAGACTATGGGGCTACTGTTGCTCATGGATCAACGGACAAGCTTGCAGCGTGCGTGAAACACGCGCAGTTAAGAAATCTTGGAGGCACAGAGGAAGCTAAACTGTGACGGGGCAATGCAGAGAGAGATGACATACGTTGCACGCCTCTACGAGACTGCTTAGTGTGCCTGCAACGTTCTTTGTCGGGAGAGGTGTCCAATCACATTAAAAAATCTGACTAACCATCTTTTGCAGCTTTGAGCGCTGCGAGACGTGCAGGAAGACTGTCAATGAGGTCCTTGGAGGTATGGACAGGGATCTGGAGTAAGACAGACTCCAGTGCCCTTGCCAGGTGCTCTTGGTTTCTAGTTTCACGATCCGTGGCGCGAACATTGCATTCAAGGTGGTCCCGTAGATTCCAGAGTGGGCTTAAATCGGGGAAGTCTGGTGGCCAGTGGAGTACGGTAAACTCATCCTGGTGCTCTTCGAACCATGAATGTACACTGTGGGCTGTGTGACACGTTGGGTTGTCCTGCTGAAAGATGCCATCGAACCGAGAAAAAACAAGATGCATGTAGTGGTGAACATGGTCCACGAGGATAGATACATACTTGTGGTGATCCATCGTGCCTTAAAGAAGAACAAGATCATCATGGGAAAGCCCTCTGGCGTGGGCGTTTCCGATAATTGTTGCAAGGTGCTTTCTGCAAGATGTTTCACCCGGTATACCCAAGTGGCTAACTGTCCGATATAGAATAAAACTTGATTCACCTGAAAAGGCTTCCACGGTTGTGGCACTGACTTGCAAATTCTAGGCTTCGTCGCCGATATACAGCACTCAGCATAGATGTGTGAATTAGGCGTCTGCTGCGGAGGCCGTAATGCAGCAACGCTCGCTAAACGGTCGTTGACGAGACACTCTTGGTAGCCCCTGGGTTCATTTGTGCCGTCAGTTGCTCAACAGTTCCACGTCTACTCGCCAGTACACATCTCCGCAGCTGTCGTTCACTCACTCATCTATGGCCCTTGGTTTACCACAGTTGCCTCGGTACCCACCGGTTTCGGAAAGGACCACTTTTCCATGCACGGTTTACTTTAATCAGGACAGCAAGCAAACAATTTAAAAAAACTTAGACTTTTCGGAAATGCTTCCATCTGTGGCATGAAAGCCAAAGATCATGCCCCTTTGGAGGTCAGATAAATCGCTCTGTTTCTGTATTACGACAACGACTGAAATGTTGCCTGCATCCCACCCAATACGCTTTATGTACCCACCACTGCCATCTGCGTCCCTGAGTGGTTATTCTACATTGAAACTTGACATAGGCGGTGGTCACCTTAATGTGACTGGACGGTCTATGTGAGGTTTTTTCACAATTACTGTTACAGGCTTCTAGGGGTTGCGTAGAAGACGTAGTAGTAGAGCTGGAACTTCAATAGTGACAACTAATTATTTACAATTTATGCAAAACAGACACATGTTTGGAAGTTTTACTGTCCTACAAAATAGTCACCAGCATTGCGTTGCCAGCGGTGTGGAAAACGTGGGTTGTGATTATAGCCTCTGTCGTGTTGATAGTGCGAATGGAGTGGTCTATTGCCCGCCATGAAGCGAATGCTACAAAGTCCTTCCTTCAGTTTAGGAATCAAGCTGAGGGCACATGGGCTGAAGTTCGGGGAGTGTGGCTCGTGATTCAGCAATTCCCAGCCCCATCAATCGAACAAATCAGTCATAACTTGCACCATATGCTCCCGAGCACTGTCATGAGAAACGATGGAGGTGTTCTGCAGAAAGCGTCGCCGTTTCTTTCTCTAAGCTGGTCGCAGGCTGCGCTCCAAAAATTAACAGCTTAGAGAACGAAGCGTCGACCCGCCCGTCATTTTACAGGACAGTACTTGGGTGCATAACAGGCAAGTCGTGGCCGATTTGTTTCATCGATGGGACTGGGAACGCTGTACCACCCACCACACTCCACGGACTGTTCCCTACATTGAAGGAGGCACTTCATTCATTCGGTTCAGAACTGATACAGAGATTCGTCGGGTAATAGACCGCTCCATTCGAAATATCAACACAACTGGCGCTGTTAAAGTTATTCTACAACTTCCACGTCGTTGGTGACTGTGTTAAGGGCAATAAAACTTTGAGATATTTATTTATTTTTTACAAGCTGTAATTAAATAGTTGCCACTGTTAAACTTCCAACTTTCCTAGATGAAGTTTCGACACGGAACCCACTGCTTCGAGGCGGGTAGTGCACTCACTACCCATTAAATAATCTGTCCATCTACCTGGACAGGCTTCAGCTTGTCTGCCCCTTCACTCTGAGATTGTAAATACTGGTTTAGCTGAAAAAGCAGCCTCGACGAAAATTCGACTAAATACCTACCACACAAAGCCCGCATAATTCCAGTCCATGGGTAGCATCTAAAAGTTAGTTACACTACCGAGCGTTCGGGATTCTTGCATGAGTCGTTTGAAAAAATGTCTAAAATTTTCCTTAAGTTGTTTTACTGTCTTTAAAACTAGTAAAATGGCTACCAAGGCCGTATTTCATACCCCGACATTAATTATGCATTGTTACTGACTGTTTCTGTAACGAGGTCACACCTGAAAGCAGCCAGAAGATATTTAGTCCGACCCTATATTTTTAACGTCATAAACAGTCATTGCGAGTTAACATACTCAGTCGTTCAGTAGGCTTCCTGTAAAGAAGTGCTTGGCATAACGTCTCGTAATCTGCACGAAGCACGCCACACGGAGTTTATGTAGGACATGAAAGGTTCACACGCAGATATCTCATAAAATAAACCACTCACAAAACTCAGACTTTCACAAAATACCCAGTACTATAGTCGCTTTTCGTCAACAACACGAGAACCTATCTTACACGCAAATTTCTTCATTTTGATACAAATTTGATCAGCGCAATTTAGCATAAGTGTTTACCAGAAGACGGCTCCCGAGCGATTCTCTCAACTCATAGGTTTGAGGCACAAAGCCCTACTCAAACGCGTGGGAAATGCTGAAATCCTACTGGCTAGTACGTTAAGCAACCAACCACATCATCTCGAGCTCTTCTATACTCGCGGTAATTCTAATGTCAGCCAATCAGATTACCATAAATAATTTAGAATAGAAATCTCATAATTCCGAAACTAAATAAAATTTAATGAAAACTAAATACGATTCCTTTCCACAAAATAAATTACTAATAAATTTAATACTCCATGCCTCTTCTGGCTGCCTTTCACAAACTCTAGCTCACTCGGACGTATGTCACAAATTCCCCTATTGCACAACAACTTTCTCTCACATACCTTTACATAGTGTCAATGCAATATCTCATTCTAACTTTGTGTATGTCCTCCACTAACTCTCTTAGTCCCTCCAAAACCTCACACAACCAAAACACGATGAAACAATAATTTCCCAAAGTATTTTTAATTACTTCAGAAATCTGTGGTAGTGAAACTAAAGAAAATTCCAGAAAATTGTGTAAGGTCGCTATAATTTCGTACCTTACAAGCACTCATCCACATACTTTGCCGTGATCTACAACCACAATGGGTTTATCTGATAGGTAGCACATCGTACATACGAATATTTGAAGGAGACTAAAATTGTCACATACGCCTTGTAAATAAATGTTAACGCTTATTGCATGAAAGGTGATGGAGTGTCTTTATTATCATACTAGTAGAGGTTGGAACGCCAGTGGAAACGGAACGGCATGCGGAACTCAAGCCCTGGGTGGAAGGCCCACACAGGTGTGTTGGTCCCGCTTAAACACAGGAAGTACGACGTCGTAGCACCTAAGCGCTGGAGCACAATTGAGTCGCGACCGTCCGGTCTGTAGCCGAACCGGAGGGATTGTACTTCGGAAACTACGGAAGTCTTGGACGCAGGTGAGAGTAACGAAGAAGTGGCACCTCGGAAACCACGCAGGTTGGGTTATTTACAAGGATTTTACTTAGAAGCGTACCATTGTACGAGTATAGGTTTCTCCTCACAAACTTTCCGCTTTGGACGACAAAAGACTAAAATATGGTTGGTCGACGTCCGGAAGAATCTCTAGAGAGGGGGAATATTCCGTGCTTTTTAGGAATATGATTCGTTTACGGAATTACGATGGTGGGGAGCTGAGCCTTGTTGGGAAGCCAGCGCTGGAGAGACGTGGTCTTCCGTTGTGAGCGCCCGTGTGTGACGGTCGTTTGGCATCAGCTTTTGTTGGTACAGACGGACTTGCTGTTTTCTTCTCAGTATGGTTTATAGTTAGAACAGTTAGGAACTGTACTGTTGCGAACCTATACGATTCTGGACTTCACCTCCGGGTTGGAAGTCGTCGTTGAGTACGCAGCGTTCAGTAATTGACAGCACTTCCTCTGCATATACTTACACTGAGACGTTATCTGAAATTCGTCCTTGAGGTTGGGAGTTCGCGTTTCCCGTCTGTAGAACACAGAGAAGACAGTATTAGAGTATATTAGTCAGAGGACCGCCTTCTGCCGTCCTAGTGTTTGAAAGAGTTTACTTGTGGCTGGAGTTCTTCCATCGTCGCAGACGAGAACCATCACTTTGACGCAACGGACGCAGTACATAAGGTGATATCGCAAATTGCTTCGGCTTGTTAGGGCTATCAAAGCTAAACAGCTGTGATCGCGTTATTTTATTTCCACTGAGGTACCACACCACCATAGATCATCTTTGAAAGTAGTGTCTTCTAGTGTTTGGTACGTAGACGATGTCAGTCATTTCGCATTATTGGTATTAGACCGTGCAGTCATAATAAGGGGCGTAGTTGCGGAATTGATTAGTAATTTTGCTTAGGAAATGTAAACTTTGTAATATAAAGTTTTTTTAATCTACAATAAATATATAAGCAGGAACAACGTTTATCATTTAGTAGTATTAGCTGCCTTCATCATCCATTTATGTTTAGATTATAATTATAGAATTTAGAGATCCTAAGATCTGCTTCAGGGGGTAGTCAGACAGGGCCAAATCATCATTTTAGCGTTTCTTATTATCCGTTGTGCACATTCTTTTAAACCTGCCTGGAGCAGCATCTTGGAACTGGGTTATGTGAACCTATCCTTTTGGTTGTAGTTTCAATTGATACTATATATGAAAACATTACCGTCCCTAACTCAAGCTTCACGGTGACAGCACGGTTGTTATATGTTTTAATAAAAATTTATATCTTCAAAAGTGTTGAAGTCATTGATTTGAAATTTTAACACTATGGTTGTGTTATCCTTAGAATGTGGTATACTAAGTACGAAAAACTCTATTAATTTTTTATATTTCTTTTCCAATTCATGGAGAGTATGTGTAAGATGTTTAACGTGTTGCACGCAGCATTTGGTAAGTACACGGCTCGCGCGGCCCAGCAGCCAGCGTCAGCCGTGGCAGCGTGAGAACCGAAATCTGCTCTCCTCCCTGCTCCACGGCAAGTTACCTGTACGCTTTCAATGCAAGGTGAGAACTCGTATTAATTTGCTACGTTACACAAAGTCCGGAAACGTGCGGTTTGGATGCGAATTAAGTTTGAAGATCAGTTCACTTTTAAATCTCACTCTGCAAGGTAGGCACAAAAACTGTGAAGAGGGCACCGCCGTCAGTCCATGCTGCGCTTATGACGCCACATACAATTTTCGTCCAACTACAACTGCTGGGAGAAGCAACTACACTACTGGCCATTAAAATTGCTATACCACGAAGATGACGTGCTACAGACGCGAAATTTAACCGACAGAAAGAAGATGCTGTGATATGCAAATGATTAGCTTTTAAGAGCATTCACACAAGTTGGCGCCGGTGGAGACACCTACAACGTGCTGACATGAGGAAAGTTTCCAACCTATTGCTCATACATAAACAGCAGTTGACCGGCGTTGCCTGGTGAAACGTTGTTGTGATGCCTCGTGTAAGGAGGAGAAATGCGTGCCATCACGTTTCTGACTTTGATAAAGGTCGGATTGTAGCCTATCGCGATTTATCGTATAGCGACATTGCTGCTCGCGTTGGTCGAGATCCAATGAATGAATATGGAGTCGGTGGGTTCAGGAGGGTAATACGGAACGCCGCTCTGGATCCCAACGGCCTCGTATCACTAGCAGTCGAGATGACAGGCATCTTATCCGCATGGTTGTATCGGATCGTGCAGCCACGTCTTGATCCCTGAGTCAACAGATGGGGACGTTTGCAAGACAACAACCATCTGCACGAACAGTTCGACGACGTTTGCAGCAGCATGGACTATCAGCTCGGAGACCATGGCTGCAGTTACCCTTGACGCTGCATCACAGACAGGAGCGCCTGCGATGGTGTACTCAACGACGAACCTGGGTGCACGAATGGCAAAACGTTATTTTTTTCGGATGAATCCAGGTTCTGTTTACAGTATCCGTGCACACTGGAAGCGTGTATTCGTCATCGCCATACTGGCGTATCACCCGGCTTGATGGAATGGGGTGCCATTGGTTACACGTCTCGGTCACCTCTTGTTTGCATTAACGGCGCTCTGAACACTGGACGTCATATTTCAGATGTGTTACGAGCCGTGGCTCTACCCTTCATTCGATCCCTGCGAAACCCTACATTTCGGCAGGATAATGCACGACCGCATGTTACAGGTCCTGTACGGGCCTTTCTGGATACAGAAAGTGTTCGACTGCCGTCCTGGCCAGCACATTCTCCAGATCTCCCACCAACTGAAAACGTCTGGTCAAGCAACTGGCTCGTCACAATACGCCAGTCACTACTCTTAATGAACTGTGGTATCGTGTTGAAGCTGCATGGGCTGCTGTACCTGTACACGTCACCCAAGCTCTGTTTGACTCAATGCCCAGGCGTATCAAGGCCGTTATTACGGCCAGAGGTGGTTGTTCTGGGTACTGATTTCTCAGGATCTATGCACCCAAATTGCATGAAAATTTAATCACATGTCAGTTTTAGTATAATATATTTGTCCAATGAATACCCGTTTATCATCTGCATTTCTTCTTGGTGTAGCAATTTTAATGGCCAGTAGTGTATGTTCGAAGCTCCACGGACGCTCTCTACCCTCGACTTTGAATTGTACGTCCTTCGTCACGTAGAAGAGAATTCGACGACGAGTATTTGACACATTGCCTATGCCACGGTTTTCTGTGAGGCACGCAGGTCAGAGCCCACGTGCATACCGTGAGCGGGAGATTTGTAAGTGATCTATTCTTCACTCTTAGTTTGCATCCAAACGATACATTTCCGGATCTCAGTTCCTTATGTATCATGTCCCATCTACAACACCTATAAACCTGTAATAAGAATTGTGAAAATTCCTGTTTATAGTGTTTATGACTGTGGATTGTGAAAATGTAGTACACATTATTCATGTTTGTGAAGTTCAAACCAGTCTGTCTAATAATTTTGCCTTTATTTGCGACCGAATTCGATGTAAGAGATCATCATCAGATGTATTTGTGTTCGTAAACTAGTAAACAACAAAACAAACTTGGCGTCGAGGTAGGGACCGCCAGAAGATGTAAGAACATAATAAAACTATGATAAAAATGTTTCGCTTACTAGTTTAGAAATATGGACGCGACTTGTTATGATCTCGTAGACAGAAACTGGTCATAATATAAAGGACAGTTTTTGCGATCAAAAGCTGTTCTGAATACCACAGATTTGCTGTATAGTTCAATGTGATTCTGTCACAGTTCATCACTACTCAAGTAGTAACAAAACATTGTGGCTAGGCAACCGTATACAGTTAGTATTATGTATGACCACATGACAGGGAGTTCCAAAAGCACGCATGACATGAAGAGGTAATAGCCACGGATGACGTAGTGATAGCCACGAGCATGAACTCAAGTCACAACATCGACCAATGTCTATGGTTTGTAGATGGTGTCATCACGAACAATTTAAGGACATGAATCCCAACCTTTAAACATCTAAAGACGTTACAGAACCTTAAGATTATAGCTGACAAGACTTGCTGCCAGTCCACGCCTTCGACAGCTAACGTTTGTAGGCTGGCACAGTGTTGTTATGACAGGTATGGACGTCTTTGATGCCATCTAACGCAATAATTTGCTGTCAGCTCTGTCGCATGGAGTTCCGTTAGTAAAATGTCTGTGTAAAAATTCACATTTGCTGTCAAATGGGTGGCCTAGCGGCAAGGCGTTAATTCCTTTAAAGGTGCGTTCACTGTGACGCGGCTGACGCTGCGGCCGTCGCAGTGCGACTGATGTTCATGGCAGACGCATTTACGACTGTTTCCCAAGAAGCGGCTGTGGCCTGCAGCTGGTGGCAGTACATGAAGAAAATGGGTTTCTGGTTTTCTTGCTGTTAAAAGCGTTGTATATAAATGAATCAAAGGTGCATCAAATCCAGAAACTAGTTTTTCGGTAGGTTCTCCTTTCCCTTAAATGAAGTAAAAATAATTTCTTCCAGATTTGAGCACTTTCTTCATTATATAACATCTCTCATTCAATTCTAAAGTAAATAATAGGACCAAAAAGTTTATATTTTAATTGCTTAGTTTCACATCATAGACTGATGAAGAAGTTGCCATTTTCCTGATATTGATCGTAGTTATTGTGATACTTGGATATTTAAGGTTCGTTTGAGCAGTTACCAGACAGCGCCAGACAACAGGCTGTACTGCGCATGCCCTGCTACGATGACGTAGGCAGCCCGTACTTGGTGCTTGCTCTGCTCATACGCTTTTCGTCGCATTTCTGGTGGAATTTCGTGCGTGGTGGGGCATTACGCGACCATGTGCAGCCCTGCGGCATGTTGTTGAGAGGACATACAGAGTTGTACTTAGAGCAATTGTTTTATCATATTTCACACAGATAAATGATGAAAATAAGGTAGCAGTTTTTGGCAAAATATCATTTCAAAATTAGACTCCACAGCTCGAAGTACCATAAAATTTTGCTAAGGGGTGACTTTGACAGATTTTTTTTAAATTCGTACTCTGTAATATTGTTATGTAGCATTTCCAATAGGTTTACATCTACACAGCACTGCTAAAAGCTAGTAGAATGGAATACAAATTTCTTGCAAGAAAAAAAAATGAGACAGTTTCTTGTGTAGCTTACACCGGAATAAAGGACAATAAATTTCATGACTAATTCAAAATGTGTAAAAAATTAACAAGATTGTCTGTGAGGCAAAGAAACTGTGCTACTGACAGTTTATATACTACTCTAGGAATAAATATGAAGCCATGTGGAGAGTTAAAACGATAAAACACGGCATGCTGCCAGTCTACAATTTAGCATAGAATGGCATTCTATAAATTTAAGAATTAAACACGAACTAAGAAATAACTTCAGGCCTAGAGGAAATGCTAGACAAGTGCCTTGCGATCGAAAAACACTTTCACAGAAGGCAGATTTGTAAAATTCTGCTACAGCTATGTCATTATATTTGAAACAAAATATTTAGTTCAAAACTACTGACCAAATTTGCCTACTTAGTCAGCTTCAAGTCAATGTTTACTTATGTTCGTACGTATATAGCATTAAGAGATCTGACAGTGTCATAAAAGGGACAAGACATCAGAGACTACTCCAGCAACATCCGAATTTCATAAACCATACTAAAATGTTCGTACGTATATAGCATTAAGAGATCTGACAGTGTCATAAAAGGGACAGGACATCAGAGACTACTCCAGCAACATCCGAATTTCATAAACCATACTAAAATGCTTCATTCCGCTCTAATTGCACATTTCTATGTCCAGATGCACTCAAAAGTACCTGATATTCAGCTTTTCATGTGGTTTTCGTGATACCAATTTTCTTGGAGGTCAAGTACTGCATTCTCATGTATCGTTCTTTATTATGGTATAACGTCATTCGTCCCAGAAATGAAAATTTGCACTTGAAATTGAACGAGGTTGAAAGTAGCCAATAGTGCGGAATGAAAAACTTCGTTTCAAATAAACTAAGTGCCTCAGCGGAAAAAATTAATAAAAGCAAATTTCTCTATAAAACAGACAGAAATAACTTCATTAAGACATTAATGGTTGATTGCTAATAACGTGGAAATAATATAAAATCAGAAAATTGAAACTACTAACTTATTTTTGTCTTTCATGGTTATGAGAATGTATATTAATTCACTTGATGGCTCCCGGCCACAGAAATCTGTTTTGATTTCATTTGATGTGGCGTGGGAGGTGTAAACGAAGAGACCAGCAATATTACGAAGACACGAAACATATACACGGGTCACTTGGGGAAGGACCCCCCCACTATAACTCAGCTTGCTCTGCGCATGCGCGAATCTGGCAGCTTGGGGGTGCCAGAAAAATTTTTCCCAGATGTAGCCAGAAGCGGGAGGAAGGCACTGCTCATACGCGAATTCAGCTCTGGGCATGCGCACGAGCCCGCTGGCAACTGCTCATACGAACCTTTAGTAATTCATCACTTAAAATTTTAATAGTTTTCGGTGTTGTAAACTATGTCCGATTATTAGCGAAAAACGTAATCTTCTTTCCTGGGTACAGCTGAATGTTGGCGAAACTGACACTATGTCTTTTTTGCGTAGTTTTAGAGTTACCTTTCATCTCCTGGTCACAGAATCAAAATTCTGCAGCATGAAGGAGAGTGACCGGAATGTTCGATGGTGCTAAAAACCAGGCTCTATATCTTTGCTCTGTGATGCGAAAAGTCTCTGGACAATGACCGATTCTGGTGTTTCTGGAGGCTCAGTTACTCTTTCGCGAGGTAGACGGAATGTAGCCTGCCGTTGGAAATGCTAGAACTGCTTCACGAATTTCTTTCATTCTTTCACATTTAAAAGCATTATTGTGGATGAGCTACGGCTATCTAAAGGTAGAATACGTTTATGTAGTACATTAAATCTTGCTTTATTGTTAACAAATACCTTAAATAAATACTGTGAGGGTTACATCACTTTGTGGTTCAAACTAAGTATTGTACAAGGATTGAATTAATTTATCTCATTCATAAATGGTTGAGTTCCGGGGATATTCTCTTTAGATACACCCACAGTACACAGTACTTCACCCTGTTTTCAGCTGTATATCTGTACGTGTATGTGAGTATGAAATCAAAAGCTACGTGAGTATCTTTAAGGACTCGAAGCCATTCGCAGCGCTCCAGCAATTACGATTCAAGGTGAGTGTGTTTCAGAATAATACGCAGTCAGTTAAGGTTTGCACAAAATAAACGGTAATCAGCTTACATTATAGCCTGAAGATTTATATAAACTAACCTCTGGCTCCATGGGTGGTTTGTAATCTCTTTGTTACATAATGGATTTCTGACTACCAGCCCCAACTTCAGATGCATCTTGTAATATACAGGGTGATTCAAAAAGAATACCACAACTTTAGGAATTTAAAACTCTGCAACGACAAAAGGCAGAGCTAAGCACTATCTGTCGGCGAATTAAGGGAGCTATAAAGTTTCATTTAGTTGTACATTTGTTCGCTTGAGAGGCTGTTGACTAGGCGTCAGCGTCATTTGATGCTAAGATGGCGACCGCTCAACAGAAAGCTTTTGGTGTTATTGAGTACGGCAGAAGTGAATCGACGACAGTTGTTCAGCGTGCATTTCGAACGAAGTATGGTGTTAAACTTCCTGATAGGTGGTGTATTAAACGTTGGTATAAACAGTTTACAGAGAATGGATGTTTGTGCAAAGGGAAAAGTTCTGGACGGCCGAGAACCAGTGATGAAAATGTAGCACGCATCCAGCAAGCATTTGTTCGCAGCCCAGGAAAATCGACTCGCAGAGCTAGCAGAGAGCTGCAAATTCCACAATCAACTGTATGGAGAGTCCTACGAAAAAGGTTAGTTATGAGACCTTACCGTCTGAAATTGGTTCAAGCACTGTCTGAAGCTGATAAGATTAAAAGAATCGATTTCTGTGATTTTATCCTTGCTCAAATGGAAACAGATGAATCTTTCGTTTCAAAGATTGTGTTTAGTGATGAAGCAACTTTCCACACTAACGGGAAAGTCAACCGTCACAAAGTCTGTATATGGGGCACTGAGAATCCGCGGGAAACAACTCAGTATGAACGTGACTCGCCTAAGGTGAACGTTTTCTGTGCCATTTCACCCAATAAAGTTTTTGGTCACTTTTTCTTCGAAGGTGCTACTGCAACTGGACCACAGTATCTGGAGATGTTAGAGAATTGGCTGATCCCTCAGCTCGAACAAGAAGCACAACAATTCATATTTCAGCAGGATGGAGCGCCACCACATTGGCACTTATCTGTCCGTAACTACCTGAACGTCAACTACCCGAGGCGATGGATCGGCCGCCAGGCAGCCCGTGACAGACCACTTCATCACTGGCCTCCAAGAAGCCCTGATCTTACCCCCTGCAATTTTTTCTTATGGGGGTATGTTAAGGATATCGTGTTTCGGCCACCTCTCCCAGCCACCATTGATGATTTGAAACGAGAAATAACAGCAGCTATCCAGACTGTTACGCCTGATATGCTACAGAGAGTGTGGAACGAGTTGGAGTATCGGGTTGATATTGCTCGAGTGTCTGGAGGGGGCCATATTGAACGTCTCTGAACTTGTTTTTGAGTGAAAAAAAAACCTTTTTAAATACTCTTTGTAATGATGTATAACAGAAGGTTATATTATGATTCTTTCATTAAATACACATTTTTAAAGTTGTGGTATTCTTTTTGAATCACCCTGTACATCTGATCGATGTTAGGTATGTCTTTCCAGGTATTATAGCTGGTTGTCATCACTGAGCAGCAGTACGTCCAAAACCTGCGCCCACACCACCACACAGAAAACGAAACCTCAGCGGTCAGCAGCAGAGTTAAGTATTTGCAATTGAAGTCATTTTTTATTGCTGTTCGAACATTACTTCAGTTCACATTCACATTCGTTACTGTCTTTACAGGCTCGTTTCATGCAGGTTGTCGTCATTCTGGAGTACCTCCCTTTCAATTCACTAAATCTTAAATCAAATCATTATCATTTACCACCATGTGCACACGATTGTTAATCTTAAACAATGGAGCCACTAAACGTTCGATGCATTTCGTATGTAACTTCCCGTTATAATACTTCCCCTACATTATTTAATTGATACGTTTCCTTTTCCCACAATTCAAGTTCCTACTTTCCGTCGACAATTTATGACTTTTACTATTCACAATACACAGTCAGGGCCATACTAAGATGATTCTGCAACCTGGGAGAACAGTAAACCCCCTCCCCCCCACCCAATGAAACTTCCTACAATTTTCTCTTCAAGGGTTTAGTGCATATTATAAGAAAGTTTAACAAATATGGAGCAATACTGAAAAATATTACATAAATGAGCTATAGTGTTGAAAAATATTTCAAACAACAAATTAAGTGTATCAGTGTAAGAAACAAATTATATTGTGTAAAAAACTGCTAAAGACACTGAAGTTACTACTGTAGGAGAAATATCAAGCTCTGGATGGGAAGTGCTGTTCTAAACTAGAGCCTACCTCATCTTATTTGTAAATGTTAAATAAAGCCCCTCCACGCCCATACTTGCATGGTGAGCATTCAAAAAGATCCGTAACCTCCGTTTCAGTTAGACTTAAAAATAATACCGCTGAAAATGCAACAAGAACAGCGATTTATTTTCGCTTTGTTTGGTAACTATTTATAGCTTTCAGAGAACCGTCATAAGTGGAGAAGTTTGAGTAAGACCTACACATTTCTCTTGTTGCATGATAAGGTTTGCTTCTTTTGGCAAAACACAGCGGAATTTGCACAGTGTCACTGTAGTAACACGTTGTGCAGACGCATTTGCGAGAGAATTCTGAAACAGCAGTTTATTAAATTTATTAAGTGAAGAAGTGAGGAAAAATAATTTTTTTTTATTCATCAGTCTGCCGACTGGTTTGATGCGACCCGCCACGAGTTCCTCTCCCACGCCAGCCTCTTCATCTCAGAGCAGCACTTACGACCTACGTCCTCAATTATTTGCTGAATGTATTCCAATCTCTGTCTTCCTATACATTTTTTACCATCTACAGGACCCTCTAGTACCATGGAAGGCATTCCCTGATGTCTTATTAGATGTCCTGTCATCCTGTCCCTTCTATTTTCCACACATTCGTTTCCTCTCCAATTCTGCGCAGAACGTCCTCATTCCTTAACTTATCAGTCCATCTGATTTTTTAGCATTCTCCTCTAGCACCACACCTCAAATGCTTCGATTCTCCTCTGTTACGGTTTTCCCAAAGTCCGTGTATCACTACCTTACAATGCTGTGCTCCAAACGTATATTTTCAGGAATTTCTTCCACAAATCAAGGCCTATTGTTGATATTAATAGACTTCTCTTGGCCAAGAGTGCCCTTTTTGCTAAGTGCTAGTCTGCTTTTTACGTCCTCCTTGCTCTGTCCGTTATTGGTTGTTTTGTTGCCTAATTAGCAGAATTCCTTAACTTCGCCTACTTCGCGACCATCAATCGTGATGTGAAGTTTCTCACTGTTCTCATTCCTGCTACTTCTCATTACTTTCGTCTTTCTTCAGTTTACTCTCAATCCATATTCTGCACTCATTAGAGTGATTTCGTTCAGTAGATCATGTAACTCTTCTTCAATTTCACTCAGGATACCAATGTCATCAGCGAATCGCATCATTGATATCCTTTCAACTTGAATTTTAATTCCACTCCTGAACCTTTCGTTTATTTTTATCATTGCTTTTTCCATGTATAGGTGGAACAGTAGGGGCGATAGACTACTTTCCTATCATTCACTCTTTTTAGCCCGAGCACTTCCTTCTTGGTCGTCCACTCTTATTGTTTGGTCTTGGCTCTTGTACATATTGTATATTACCCGTCTCTCCCTATAGCTTACGCCCATTTTTCTCAGAATTTCGAATATCTTGCATCGTTTCACTTTGCCGAGCGTTTTTTTTCCAGGGTGACAAATCCTATGAACGTACCTTGATATTTCTTCAGTCTTGCTTCCATTACCAACTGCAGCCTCAGAATTGCCTTTCGTAAAGCGAAACTGACCATCATCTAACACGTTCTCAGTTTTTATCCTTTCTTCTGTATGTAACTTTTGTCAGCAACTTGGATGCATGAGTTGTCAAGCTAATGGTGCGAAAATTCTCTCACTTGTCAGCTCTTGCGTTCTTCAAAATGTTGATATTTTTCGAAAGTCAGATGGTATGTCGCCAGACTCTTACATTCTACATACCAAAGTGAATAGTCGTTTTGTTGCCACTTCCCCCAACGATTTTAGAAACTCTGGTGGAATTTTATCTATTTCCTCATGTTTATTTGATCTCAAGCCCTCCAAAGTTTTCTTTAATTCTGATTCTAATACTGGATTCCTTATCTTTTCTAAATCGACTCCTGTTTCTTCTTCTATCACACCAGAGAAATCTTCCCCCATATAGAGGCCTTCAATGGACTCCTGCCTCCTCTTCGCTGTCTCCTCTGCATTTAACAGTGATATTCCCGTTACACTCTTAATGTTACCACCCTTGCTTTTAATTTCACCGAAGGTTGATATACACTGTCCTATATATTGAATCAGTCCCTCCGGCAATCATTTCTTTTTCGATTTCTTCACGTTTTTCATGCCGTCATTTCATCTCAGCTTCCCGGAAATTCCTGTTTAGTCCATTCCTCGGTGGCTTGTGAGTTTTTATTCCTGTATTCCCCTCAATATTTTTGTACTTCCTTTTTTCATCAATCAACTGAAGTATTTCTTCTGCTACCTTTGGTTTCTTCGCAGTTACCTTCTTTGCACCTATTTTTTGTTACCATCTTCTGTGATTGCCCTTTTTAGAGATGTCCATTCCTCTTCCTGAATAATCTGTTAAACTTCAGCATACTCTTAATCACTACTATACTGCGATCTGAGTCTGTATTTGCTCCTGGGTACGCACTAGAATCCAGTAACTGATTTCGGAATCTCTGTCTGACCTTGATGTAATCTAACTGAAATCTTCCCCTATCACCCGGCTTTCACCAAGTATGCCTCCATATGATTCTTGAACAGAGTATTTGCTATTGCTTGCTGAAATTTATTACAGAACTCGATTAGTCATTCTCCTCTCTAATTCCTTGTCCTGAGCCCATATTCACCTGTAATCTTTCCTTCCACTCCTTCCCCTACAATTGCATTCCAGACCCCTCCCCCCCCCCCCCCCCATTACTATTAAAGTTTCATCATCCTTTACGTAGCGATTACCCTCCCAATATTCTCATATACAACCGAAAGAGGTTACCACACTGGACTTGCATTCGGAAGGACGACGATTCGAACCCGCGTCTGACGATCCTGATTTAAGTTTTCGTGATTTCCCTAAATCGCTTCAGGCAATTGCGGGAACGTTTCCTTTCAAAAGGCACGGCAGGCTTCCTTTATCGTCGTTCACTGTTCCCATGGGAGCTATGATTTCACTGTTTGGTCCCCTCCCCCAAATCAAACACCAACCAATCTCATATTCTTTCTCTACCTCTTCATTTCCAGCTTTCGACGTCGCCATGTGTACCTGAACAAAATCTTGTGATAAAGCACATCCACGGTACAAAAATAAACATGTATGCCTTCACATATGTTGTTACAGAGCCCATAGCGTTTCCCATTTCACCAGATATCGATGGTTCTTAATAATTATATTATTTCAGTGAAAAAGTCTGTTGTTTGTGGAATAACACGCTAGATAATACAGTTTTACATAATACCCATATGGCAAATTACTCTCCCGTTTGCGTGCTATGATTTTCCAAAATCTCATTTCGATATCTCAAACCGTTTATGAAATTTGGGTAATTGTGTGGATATTTCACTCTGGCTCTATCGCTGGTGCGGCGCGATCGCAAATGAGTGTGGTACAACAGATCCATTTTCTCGAGACCGGTAACACATAGAGACCTCCACTAAAGTCTAAAGAAAAATTCAATACGTCAGCTAAATTTCATGCACAGAAACGTACCACGTAATATGCAAAAAACGCAAGATCATAGCGTCCCCTATCTTTCACTACAAACTTTTTCGAATTTCGCGCAGAGTCGTACTTGCACACAAATATCACAATAATTATGACCATTAACGAAATGAGGGGCACTTCATTATGGATCTTTTTGTATCCCGCCTGGAAGTCGGCCCGTGGGTCTGCTATTGTGATATGAAAAATAGGCCGACTGTAAGAAGCGAGTAGGGGCAGGAGAGGTAAAGCACTTCGGTACTGCCGGTAATTCTTAAAGAGGTTTACTAGAGTCCAAATCAAAGTACACAACTGAATACGTAACTTTTGCCTGAGGAGCACGTAGGTGCGACGTCGTAGACCCGTCGTAAATGATACAAAGTCTCAATAGCTACACACTCTGAAGTTGAAGAGATGTTTCCGGCCCGATCAACTGGGCCGAAAAAAGAGCGACGCTAGTTGAGCTCCACAGCGTCGGCTAGAGGGCGCTGTGGTCGGCGTAGTCCGTCCACTCTCGTAGTGCCTACCTACAAGAGTGCACCTACCCTATGACAACGGAACTATCGATACCACAGACCTGACATATAAACGTATGAATAACGTAGAAATGACCGGCCAAAACGTGGCAAGCAATGTCGGCTTCATCTTCCGAACGAACAAACGAACTCGCCCAGTGTATGGGACGAAAATTGGTCACTGCGTGTGTCCCACCGTATTCTGCACTGACAAGGAGTCGGCACGAGCCTGGGGTCGGAGATTTGTCCGAAATTTTGTCTGGTGAAAGAGGACCCCTAACACCCCATGTGGTTAAAATATTAGGACGCACTACCCGGAAAATCCCGGGAAAAATCGATCCAAAGTTTCTTATCTGCCTTTTGAGTATAAAATGTTAGTCCATTGCCGAGCCGCCGTCTGGCCTACTAACATTTTCTTCAGACCAGAGGAAAGTTACTACCCTCAGTCAAAAAATAACGCAGTGATTTAGTTAATGGTCAAATATACAAGTTATGTTTTTAACAGTATTGGGAGCGATGAACATATTGAATACAACATGTATATGCAAAATTAATTCGAGAAAATGCTTAAATATCAGAATCACAATAAGAAATATGGTAACATGCTCCGAATTGTCTTCAACAGAATGAGTATAGGTTAGGAACTGGATTCCTAGTAGAGAGAGAGAATGGGTTGGGTCACGTTCCCGACCCTAACCTCACCTGCAAGTCACACATGAAAAATAAATCAGTAGTACAGCAGATACAAGAATATGGCGACAATCATCTGGAGTCTGAACTCCCTATGGATGCGTTTAGAAGGCTGGAACTGACAAAAATAGCAAGGCAGTGAAGTATTTTGCGATGTCACTGTTCGGGACTTCACTTCTGTCCACGCAATTTACCCTGGAAGGAACACACATCAAGGATTTACTGAATGATTAATTTGGGTCCGGGAAATGATGATGAGGAACCTCAGGCTGCAGAAGAAGAAAATGTGCATGCTGAACTGACACCAGTTGAAGGTGACAGTGAAGGTGCTAAATTGTGCTACTGCTAAAGACTCACTCTTTGAATGCTGTAATTTATGACTGCAATTATCTATCACCATATTTATGATGCCATTTCATTGTAACCATTTTTGTTACTGTTTTTGTGGAACAAAAAAAAATGATGTTTAGGGCTCGGACTCTTACGCCAGAGGTCTCGGGTTCATTTCCTCCTGTGGCACTTTTTTTCCTTCTGTTTTATTTTCTTTTGTTATTCCACGAATTATTCAGAAAGTTTCCCAAACCTGCATTATCTTTAACAAATAAGTTACATTATTGAATAAAAATTATTTTCTTTTTGTCCAACAATACAATTCATGGCGGTGGGTTTTCCATTTTTCATTGTAAAGTATATGAGGAGAATCATTAGGTTTTTAATCAGAATAACAAATTCGATTGGGAAACATTCACTTTTATACATATAATAATTATAAACAAGAACCGCAGTGGTAATTATCGTAAAAACAAACAAAGCAATAATTTTTGCAATATCTTGCGCAACATATAAAAGCGGATTTTTTACAATCGCAGGGCGTTTGCAATAAATCTGTACAAAAATATGCCCCATTAGCATTTACGAAAATGTTTTGAGTTTCTGGTAATTTTGAGGCAAACCAGGCATATTGAATCATGTCTCGGAATATTGGTGACCATAACTGATGGTGAATTATAGAATGAATTTTTATACAGTTGAAACGTCCCCTTAGAAAAATTATACATGACTGTGCTTAAACTGACACACAATATTTTTTAGCGCAACGCAAACTGACTTTCAATAATCCCTGCAAGAGAATGGCCCTGACTAAATTAACCTATACGTTTCACAAATCACTTACCTCACAACAATCTTCGTTACTCGAACGACGGCAATACAGCGAGCGCCAATGCTGCCAGCTAAATAAAAGATTCAAACTACTGAAGGCACTAACTACTGATAGGCATAGTTAGCAAATGAAAGATTTTGGTAGAGAACAAACAATGTATTTACCTTAATAGTGTTCAAATGTCATAATATCTATATCAGTCCATGATATCCAATATTACAAATTTACAGTCTCTGTCCAGATCATCCGCTCTCAAAACTCCGCCATCTCACTCCCCACATCCACCACTGCTGGCGGCTCACCTTCAACTGCGCAACGCTACGCGCTGTTAACAGCCAACTGCGCAACACTACAATAGCAAATTCCAACAATGCCACCCAGCCAGAGACTGCACACAGCACAGCCAGTGATTTCATACAGAGCGCTAGGTGGCGGTGGCGTTACCAATATAAGAACCTAAACAGCCTACTTACATAGCCCCCATGCTCCCCACAAAAAATTTTCACAGTCTTCCCGGGAATTAATTTCACGATTCTCCTGTAACAATAAGCAGCAATTTTGCAAGAAACAGAAGAAAAAAATTTGCCGGAGGAGGAATCGGATCCGACCGCTAACCATGTAGCCCAGCCGGCGGCTCAGGAATGGACTAACATTTTATACTCATAAGGCACCTAAGAAACTTTGGATCGATTTTTCTCGGGATTTTCCGAGTAGTGCGTCCTAATATTTTAACCTCGTGAGGTGTTAGGTGTCCTCTTTCACCAGACAAAATTTCGGACAAATCCCGGACCCCACGGTCTTGCCGTCTCCTTGTGAGTCTACTAGGTAGACACGTTGCAGGGTAGACAGCCGGAGGAGGGGCACAAGAGCTCCGAACAGCTGCTTCTTGCTGGCCTGGGCTGTCACTCGCCTTGTCATGCCGTCCACAAAACGCGCGAGCATTGCGAGACGCGCGGGCACAAGTGCTGGGGATGGCGGCGCTGTAGGAGCGACAGCTCACGCCGTCACAGAGGGAGGCCGCCTTCGGGAATCCGGCTGCAACCCCGCCGCCTGCCGAGAGACACGTGCGCCTCCAGCAGCCAGCGCTGCGGGGCGGGGGCGGCGCCATTAGCCGGCAGCCGGCATTAAGCATTCACGAGCGGCGGCGGCGGAGGCGGCGCCGGCGTCTGCGTCCCCCGAGACGGCCACTTCCTGCCTGCGCGCCGCGGCGCCTCTTCCTGTCTGTCACGCAACATTGCCAACAACAACAGCACCTGCCACGCCTCCTTCTTGCCACCTCGTCTGCCTGCCGCCGAACGACATCGCATCCGTCTTTCCGAAGACGTCTCAACCATTTCACAGCTCTCAAGTAAATTACGTCTCGCGTGCTCCCAGTGGACGGTGTTATCTACGGCCGCGTTAGTCCTTTATAGCACCACTGGAGGACTCTCATCGACAGGGCCGCAGTTCTGCAGGTATCTGTCTCGTGATTTGGTACACTACTCAGAATTGGAACAATGCCTATTAGGGTCACTGCACATTTTGGCGATATTCATCTGAGTAAATTAGCCTACCACGGCTGCTTTCATTCTCTGCTTTCATGTGGCATCATATTCTGGGGTAACTCATCATTGAGTAAAAGAGTGTTCATTGCACAAAAGCGTGTAATCAGAATAATTGCTGGAGCTTATCCAAGATCATCCTGCAGACACGTATTTAAAGAGCTAGAAATCTTCACTGTAACCTCACAATATATATATTCTCTTATGAGCCGGCCGAAGTGGCCGTGCGGTTAAAGGCGCTGCAGTCTGGAACCGCAAGACCGCTACGGCCGCAGGTTCGAATCCTGCCTCGGGCATGGATGTTTGTGATGTCCTTAGGTTAGTTAGGTTTAACTAGTTCTAAGTTCTAGGGGACTAATGACCTCAGCAGTTGAGTCCCATAGTGCTCAGAGCCAGTTGAACCATTTTTTATTCTCTTATGAAATTCGTTATTAACAATCCGAACGAATTCAAAAGTAATAGCAGTGTACATGGCTACAACGCTAGGAGAAAGGATGATCTTCACCACTCAAGGTTAAATCTAACTTTGGCTCAGAAGGGGGTAAGTTATGCTGCCACAAAAGTCTTTGGTCACTTACCTAATAGCATCAAAAGTCTGACAGAGAGCCATATAGCATTTAAAAGAAAATTTAAAAAATTTCTTAATGGCAACTCCGACTACTCATTAGATGAATTTTTGGATATAGTAAATGGGTAATTTCCCAACCTCAAATATATATATATATATATATATATATATATATATATATATATATATAGAGAGAGAGAGAGAGAGAGAGAGAGAGAGAGAGAGAGAGTTTCATGTAATATTTTGTCTAATGTAATATCTTGTATAGACACATTTTATTAACCTGACACGTCCCACATCATTACGAAGTGTCGTATTCATGATCCATGGAACAAGTACTAATCTAATCTAATCTAATCTCAGGAGCACTTTACATCTACATAGATAATCCGGAAGTCACTATACGGTGCGTGGCGGAGGGTACCCTGTACCACTACTCGTCATTTCATTTCCTGTTCCACTCGCAAACAGAGCGAAGGAGAACCACTATCTACCGGGTGATCAAAAAGTCAGTCTAAATTTGAAAACTTAATAAATCTCGGAATAATGTAGATAGTGAGGTAAAAATTGACACACATGCTTGGAATGACATGGGGTTTTATTAGAACCAAAACAAGAGACAACAAAGTATTGCTAGACGCGTGAAAGATCTCTTGCGCGCGTCGTTTGGTGATAATTGTGTGCTCAGCCGCCACTTTCGTCATGCTTGGCCTCCCAGGTCCCCAGACCTCAGTCAAAAATGGTTCAAATGGCTCTGAGCACTATAGGACTTAACATCTGTGATCATCAGTCCCCTAGAACTTAGAACTACTTAAACCTAACTAACCTAAGGACATCACACACATCCATGCCCGAGGCAGGATTCGAACCTGCGACCGCAGCGGTCGCGCGGCTCCAGACTGTAGCGCCTAGAACCGCTCGGTCATTCCGGCCGGCAGACCTCAGTCCGTACGATTATTGGCTTTGGGGTTACCTGAAGTCGCAAGTGTATCGTGATCGAACAACATCTCTAGGGATGCTGAAAGACAACATCCGACGCCACTGCCTCACCATACCTCCGTACATGCTTTACAGTGCTATTCACAACATTATTCCTCGACTACAGCTATTGTTGAGGAATGATGGTGGACATATTGAGCATTTCCTGTAAAGAACATCATCTTTGCTTTGTCTTACTTTGTTATGCTAATTTTGCTATCCTGTATCAGATGAAGCACCATCTGTCGGTCATTTTTTGAACGTTTGTATTTTTTTGCTTCTAATAAAACCCCATGTCATTTCAAGCATGTGTGTCAATTTGTACCTCTCTATCTACATTATTCGGTGATTTATTCAGTTTTCAAGTTTATACTGACTTTTTTATCACAAGGTATATACCTCCGTACGAGACCTAATTGCTCGTGTCTTATCATCGTGGTCCTTATGCTCAATGGCGGCAGTAGAATCGTTCGGAAATCAGCTTCAAATGCTCGTTTTCCAAATTTTCTTAACAGTGTTTCTCGAAAAGAACGTCGCCTTCGCTCCAGGGATTCCAATTTGAGTTCCCGAATCACCCCCGTAATACTTACGTATTGTTCAAGCTTACCGGTATCAAGTCTAGCAGTGCACCTCTGAATCTTCCTTCAATCCGACCTGGTACGTGAGCCCTGCGTGGCTCGTCTTCCCACCATCATGTATTTTACACCCTGTTTTAACGTACTTACATCTCACTACGTTAATTTAAATTACTACTGTCACTGAGCTGCTGCTTTGCCTGACCGTGAGCGGCGTTAGCAGCGCGTATCGATATCTCCCCTCTCGTAGTATCTTTGCTCTACTGCTAGTACTTCCCGCTCATTGTAAGTTAGTTGGTCGCAGTTCAGGTTGCGAGTTCGGGTCTGCAAACCAGTTGGAACGCGTCTGGAGCGCAGACCGGACCTGCCAGTCGGGGAGTTGCAATGCGGCACTAGTGCAGTCGGGTTGGAGCACCAGTGAGGTCTGCGTCGACATGGCTCGCCCGACCATTGCCGCCAAGCATCACTTGAGCCGGTCCGCGGCCTTGCTGGAGGTCGGCCGTCCTACCGGACGACGCGTTTTGGCTCGCCGATCGTTCATGAGTCGGCTGTGGGTGTTTGCGCCGACTCCAGAATTGTCTTCGTGCATCCTTAGTTACTATTGTGTAGCGTTCAGGTCTTCGTGCAAGTGTTTGTCAGGTTATGTGTGTAGTTGGCGTTAGTCCCACTGACGATTATTTGATATGTTATTGGCGTAGTGGCTCCAAGAGGTCATTCGTCTCATCGGGCGACGTGTAATTGGTTCTCTGAGCACTTCTGGACCCCTTGGAACTTGGGTCGGTCCTTTCCTGGTGCAAGGATGTCGTTTAGCCATTGGGCGCGTTTCCTCTGCATGGTTGGGTCCGAGCCAGTATTTCCGTCGTCGAGTGTCTGGAAGTGAGTGCGAGGCGCACCAGCAGTGCAGTCGCGACGGACCAGCAGGTAGTCGGTCGGTTGCTGAGCACCAGGGAAGATATCTCCACGCGGTGCAGTCGCTGGGTCCGCTGCCGGTCCGTGCGCAGTGTCAGGGCGTGTGTGGAGCCGTCCGATTGCTACGAGCTTCGTGGTTCACCGATCCAGGACGTCAGATTTCAGTGGCGGTTTCACGTATGCAAGCAACGTCCATTCATGTTGTGTGGTTCGTTTCGGTGCTTCGCTGTTGACGAGATTTTTTGTTTTAATTCTCATGTACCGACTCGTGACGAGCCAGTCCTTTGACGGTCGTTCCGTGGTTGTCCCCTGATTGGGTTCCGATAGATCAAGTATAGTTGGGCTCCCCACCTGTCTCGCCTAAGTGAACGAGGACAGACCCACCTCCCTGGAGGCTTCTGAGTGCCATCGGTGTTTAATTATCTGTTGTCAACTACTGTAAATTCAAGGCTTATCACTATTTTTTCTTAAAAATTTTGCAAAAAATAATTGTTTAATTTATCTTTCAAGCTTAAACATTGCGGCCTTTTGCCTTTTAAAGATGTTGTTGTTGTTGTTGTGGTCTTTAGTCCTGAGACTGGTTTGATGCAGCTCTCCATACTACTCTATCCTGTGCACGCTCCTTCATCTCCCAGTACCTACTGCAGCCTACATCCTTTTGAATCTGCTTAGTGTATTCATCTCTCGGTCTCCCTCAACGATTTTTACCCTCCACGCTGCCCTCCAATACTAAATTGGTGATCCCTCGATGTCTCAGAACATGTCCTACCAACCGATCCCTTCTTCTAGTCAAGTGGTGCCACAAGCTCCTCTTCTCCCCAATTCTATTCAATACCTTCTCATTAGTTATGTGATCTACCAATCTAATCTTCAGCATTCTTCTGTAGCACCACATTTCGAAAGCTTCTATTCTCTTCTTGTCTAAGCTATTTATCGTCCACGTTTCACTTCCATACATGGCTACACTCCATACAAATACTTTCAGAAACGACTTCCTGACATTTTAATGTATACTCGATGTTAACAAATTTTTCTTCCTCAGAAACGCTTTCCTTGCCATTGCCAGTCTACATTTTATATCCTCTCTACTTCGACCATCATCAGTTATTTTGCTCCCCAAATAGCAAAACTCCCTTACTACTTTAATTGTCGCATTTCCTAATCTAATTCCCTCAGCGTCACCAGACTTAATTCGACTACATTCCATTATCTTCGTTTTGCTTTTGTTGATGTTCATTTTATATCCTCCTTTCAAGACACTGTCCATTCCGTTTAACTGCTCTTCCAAGTCCTTTGCTGTCTCTGACAGAATTACAATGTCATCAGCGAACCTCAAAGTTTTTATTTCTTCTCCATGGATTTTAATACCTACTCCGAACTTTTCTTTTGTTTCCTTTATTGCTTGCTGAATATACAGATTGAATAACATCGGGGAGAGGCTACAACCCTGTCTCACTCCCTTCTCAACCACCGCTTCCCTTTCATGTCCCTCGACTCTTATAACTGCCATCTGGTTTCTGTACAAATTGTAAATTGTCTTTCGCTCTCTGTATTTTACCCCTGCCACCTTCAGAATTTGAAAGAGAGTATTCCAATCAACATTGTCAAAAGCTTTCTCTAAGTCTACAAATGCTAGAAACGTAGGTTTGCCTTTCCTTAATCTAGCTTCTAAGATAAGTCGTAGGGTCAGTATTGACTCACGTGTTCCAACATTTCTACGGAATCCAAACTGATCTTCCCCGAGGTCAGCTTCTATCAATTTTTCCATTCGTCTGTAAAGAAATCGCGTTAGTATTTTGCAGCTGTGACATATTAAACTGATAGTTCGGTAATTTTCACATCTGTCAACACCTGCTTTCTTTGGGATTGGGATTATTATATTCTTCTTGAAGTCTGAGGGTATTTCGCCTTTCTCATACATCTTGCTCACCAGATGGTAAAGTTTTGTCATGACTGGCTCTCCCAAGGCCATCAGTAGTTCTAATGGAATGTTGTCTACTCCGGGGGCCTTGTTTCGACTCAGGTCTTTCAGTGCTCTGTCAAACTCTTCACGCAATATCATATCTCCCATTTCATCTTCATCTACATCCTCTTCTGTTTCCATAATATTGTCCTCCAGTACATCACCCTTGTATAGACCCTCTATATACTCCTTCCACCTTTCTGCTTTCCCTTCTTTGCTTAGAACTGGGTTTTCATCAAAGCTCTTGATACTCATGCAAGTGGTTCTCCTTTCTCCAAAGGTCTCTTTAATTTTCCTGTAGGCAGTATCTATCTTACCCCTAGTGAGATATACCTCTACATCCTTACATTTGCCATCTAGCCATCCCTGCTTAGCCATTTTGCACTTCCTGTCGATCTCATTTTTGAGACGTTTGTATTCCTTTTTGCCCGCTTCATTTACTGCATTTTTATATTTTCTCCTTTCATCAATTAAATTCAATATTTCTTCTGTTACCCAAGGATTTCTACCAGCCCTCGTCTTTTTACGTATTTGATTCTCTGCTGCCTTCACTATTTCATTCCTCAAAGCTACCCACTCTTCTTCTACTGTATTTCTTTCCCCCATCCTGTCAGTTGTTCCCTTATGCTCTCCCTGAAACTCTGTACAACCTCTGGTTTAGTCAGTTTATCCAGGTCCCATCTCATTAAATTCCCACCTTTTTGCAGTTTCTTCAGTTTTAATCTACAGTTCATAACCAATTGATTGTGGTCAGAGTCCACATCTGCCCCTGCAAATGTCTTACAATTTAAAACCTGGTTCCTAAATTTCTGTCTTACCATTATATAATCTATCTGATACCTACTAGTATCTCCATGGTTCTTCCATGTATACAACCTTCTTTCATGATTCTTAAACCAAGTGTTAGCTTTTTAAAGATTATGGTAATATATTTTAAAATTCTGAAGTTCAATTGTGACTCTCAGCGTTTGCTACAGCGACTTGCGTATGTGCTTCTTTAAATTATTTTATTGCTATCTTAACTGGATTTTTATCTTGTCAAGGTTTCTTGTTGGAGGCCTTCAGCCTGTGAAAGAGTTGCATTCGGTAAAGATTCGGCTATTTGCCGATTTGGTTGTGAATGTTATTAAATTAAAATAAATGACAATTAGAAGCAGAAACTGACCTCAACCCTTGGCCCTTCCCCCAGTCCTACTACCTGTCCTGCCCAGCGCAATTAGCGGGTTTTTCAGTACGGATCCCAAACACTCGAGCAGTACTGAAGCGCCGTCACCTAAAGTCAAGCGGTGGTGACGATAGAGAAGAGATGGCTGTGAGAAGACGTCAGCCAGTCACAAGCCGACCCCTGTCCAGGACGACAACGCAACAGCAGTGGCCCCTGTGTGGTGAGGCCATAGGCTTCGCGACCGACTGGCGACGCCCCAGTTGAATAGCAGCTTCAAGATTAGGCTCTTGTATAGAAGCGTCAACACTAGTTACCTCGCTTGCACTTGCTATGTAGCACTGATTTAGTATTGTTTGTACTGAAGAAGCTTCATTATTTTGTATGTCACCCTTTGCTTGCGACACATCTGTGTAACACAAAGTTAAGTATCGTATCTTTCCATTTTATAAAGTTGTTTAAATGTTGTCTAGCGAATCGAGTAACCAGGCTTCCTGGACCCCACATATTTGACGATAAGGAGACGTAATAAAGAATAGGTCACACCAATGTGCTATATGCGGTTTCCTTTACTGGTGACCACTCTTCCCTAAAATTCTCCCAGTAAACCGAATTCGACCATCCGCCTTCCCCATCACAGTTCTCGCATGCTCGTTCAACCTCACATAGCTTTGAAACGTTACGCCCAGTTATTTAAACGATTTGTCTGTGTCAAGCAGGACACTAGTAATATCGTATCGAAACATTAGGGATTCGTTCTTCCTACTCATCCACATTAACTTACGTTTTTGCACGTTTAGGGCTAGCTGCCGTTCATCACATCAGCTGGAACTTTTGTCTAACTCGTCTTGTATCTTCTTACTGTCACTCAACTTCGAGATCTTAACGTACACCATGGTATAATGAGCAAACGCCTGTAGTTTGCTGCCCATCCTTTCCGCCAAGTCATTTATGTATATAGAGAACAACAGTGGGCATACCAAACTTCTCTGGGGTACTACTGACGATGCCCTTGTTTCCGATAGGACTTAACGAGAGGAACGCGCCTAGTCTAAATCGCCGATTTCCTCCAAGTTTATGGTATATGCAGTGATTTTCCACAAATGAAAGTGACAGAAGTGGAAGCTACGGATGTCTGAGCATTTGGGGAAAAAAAGCGTTTTTGGCGTAGGTCGGGTGAGGCACGAGCCATTTGAGTCAGCCTGGTTACTAGGCAGCGGTTGGCGAGGCAAAAAGAGTACAAAACGGTAATCCAAACGTCCTACGGTCGTGACTCTCTTGAAAGGCAAGGCAGTGAAGATTTGAGATTGTAAATAAATTTCCAGCAACGGATATTAATTCACACAAGAGAACTTTTGTGCATAGAATTAGATACTTTTATTAATTTACAGTTGATTTACACGTGTTATCGTGATGTTGATGGTAAAGATTGGGGAAGTCTTGGTGTCTTCCAGACGTTATAAACGAAAATGCACACGAAAAAGCAGCAAATTCGTACGAGGGAGTAAGCACCACAATCAGTAGCCAATGGAGATGTAACAGTATATTGCTGTTTACAGTAGCATCACCACAGCTCTGGTCGCACTCCTCTTGCACAAAGAAGTCCTGGTCTGATGTTAGGTAGTTTTGCTAATGTGTAGGCTAACATCGCAATTTCGTTCTAACACTATTAAAGGTGATATATGTGGCATCTGCCCACTCTCCTACACAACAATCTAGGGAATGGCTTAAATCTGCCTAGTTATTCTTCTCCTTAATACTTAAGGAATAACACTGCTTGTGAGAACCAATTGTAATTCGGTAATACGAGCGTAACTGCATGTATGAGAACACAGTTATGGACTGGAATACATATGTTTCGCCTGCTTTAATATAGGGCTTCAGTGTAATACTTCTATCGCCTCTGTTGAAGTATGTGTTACGGAAACCCACATAGTTTACAGGGGAAGGGTTAAAACTGAATGCAGCCAGAGTGTCTCGGTACCCCCAACGCACCTCAATTCTCCGCATTTAGTGGTACTTTTTATCTAATTTTATGTAATTTTGGCAGTTTTTCTCGATTTTACATATTTCGTCTCATTTTTATCAATTTTATGTATTTCCCATCACTTTGTTGTAATTATATCAGGTTTTACCGATTTTACTCCTTTTTTCCTATTTTTCGATGGTTTTCCGTATGTACATGGTCATATTGCTGGCATACGAGGATGTTTGCTTTTCTTATACAACTCCTACTAAAAAGTCCTAAGAATTCCCCTCTTCCCGATGATCAACATGCATGCATTCTGGATAGGAAGATCATGAAAAGTATAGTAACATTCGCCTCGTATCTGGGTGAGGCTCAACGAGTGGAACAGATTGGAAACTCGTAATCTGAAAACAAATCCGTCTAGTGCCACCACATATCAGAGAACTCATCTGCACACTTAGGCAGCGATGCGATTGATGGAAATTCAAAGCCTGACGCAGTTCTACACGTTCATTTGACCTCTATTCTACCGTGTAGGGGTCTGAAACAGGGAGTTGTCATGTGTACAGAGTCGATATCTGCTGCTGCTTTGGTATTTTATCCCCGTAATACATGCTCTTTTCGCTTACTACTTTTATTTACTCCTTCCAACTCTGAGACGTCCCCATAACCATGTCAAGACATATACAAACTATAGTTTCGAGTATTTTTTTATCCTAGTAGTAAGATATTCGTTAGTTGACAGTGTGTCGACTGCACTTAGCATCCTGGAACCTGAGAGTTTCCCTTCTCCGTACCTACAGAATGCGCACCTCCGGCAACGTAATTTATAGACGAACAGTTAGCAAGTTATGCATTCGAACCGCAGCCGTCCGCCGCTGACAGCTCTATACACAAACATATAGAGACTATGCGTGCGTATTACCAATCGCCAAGTCTCGATTTCAACCACTTGCACATTACTTTCGAGAGTACTATAGCCCCGCAAATAGTGAATAACTCTTTACAAAACAATTCTGTAGTGTATATAATCAGATATAAATTCATCCTGCTAAAGAGCATAACATGTTCGATGTAAGTTATATTACCGATTCTTCTAACAATATTGTCTACATTCTCCAGTAATAACAACAAACTAAGGTATCCCGCCGTGCCTATCATACCTTCTTTTATACTCTTTAATATCCACGACGACGGCACATTATCATCTCAGTTACACTATTTTGTGTGCTAGATCTTCTTTTGAAGGGTGTAGACAGACCTCCGTGAGTATTATTCTTATGTAAAAGGTATAACAGCACATTAGTTGGACGGTATAGTATAACACTGTACTCGAATGTACCCAATCACACAACCAAATATTCTACAGATGCAATGCATTTGCTCTATTTTCTGTATGTCTGTGTCCATGTACATGTGGCGAATGGATCCTATGACACAGGTAGGCCTGAGTTGGTGTTACAATGTGGATCCTCCCTGTGTTATATCCGGAACGATGTATAGATATGAATCAACAATGCACAACGTCCGCGTCAGTGTTCGAACGTGGATCCAGCATCCACTATATCCAGAACGGTGACTAGAAGATGATCCGCAATGCAGTACGTCTGCGATAGGTTCCAAAGGTGGATCCGCAAGCGAGGGACTGGGTCGGGTTTATTGGAGACACAGTATTGAACCGACCGTATTGCAAATCAATAGGAGCACTGCACAGTAACTGCTGTATTAGTCACTAAGTAAGAAGCCAGCAGCTGGTAAACGAATGACTTTATTTGACGCGCTTGCGTGGAACCCATCTTCAGATCGACTGCAAGCCAGAGATACATAGCAAATAAAAGAAAATGTAACTATGCTAAGAATATAAGGGAGTGTGAAGCTACAGTATCGTCAAGTATCGTCGTTTATTTTATTTTTCACAGTTTGTAAACTTTTGTAAAAGTTTAATTTGTATACTACTCCGCCACGCCGGTCCCAAGCCCGGGGCCTCACCATACAAGAGGTGAAGAAGGAGGAGGGGGAGGAGTAACAACCTCGTTAAAAAACCAAGGTTCACCTGGCCCGGGTGATAGCACCTTGTAAGGGCTCCTTGCTAGGACTACAGTGAAGACCTCAACGGTAGTGAAGGCGGAGGGAATAGTTCTCGGTACGGCGGAACTAGCGGAAGAGGCAACCAAAGAAAAAAATCCACTTGGCGTCTGTCGTGAAACAAGCGGCTGAGTGGTCAGCGTCTGTCCGCCAGTGGTGCGGCTGAAAACCATTCCTCGGAGCTAATATCCTCGAGTAGAATCCCTAGGGGACTTGTTCCACTAACCCAACAAACAATCAACAATGGATACGCACCATGTAAGAGATTTTACCCCAGGGAGTAACCAATCTCCAATTTCTAAGGAAATTAAAAGTAGGCATTCGGATTCTGGGGGCCTACAAAATGTGCGAAGGATGAGTCGGAGCATCCTGAAACCTGCCTTAAGCAAGCAACAAATAAAATTAAACACAAAAATATAAACTACTTGGCAACGTTCAACGTAAGCTCACTTCTAAAAACAGGAAAACTTAAAACGTTAATAAATTTTATAAAACAGAAAAACATAGTGATAACTGCACTCCAAGAAACAAGGTATACTGATGAACATTCATTTGATTCAGAGGGGTTCAGAATCTTCAAAGGGAAGCCAGGAAAAAGAGTTATGAAGAATGTACCCAAATTTGGAACAGGATTCATTGTAAACCAAAATATATTAAACTCGGTAGTAGAATTTAAATCTGTCAATGAAAGGCTTTCAACATTAACCTTCAAATCAGTAAACAAACTGTATACCATTGTAAACTCACATGCACCAACAAATGAGAAAAACAGAACACAAAAAGAACAAACAGAAATTTTTTGGCAGGAACTGTCAAACACCTTAGACCAGATTTCATCCAAAAACACAATAATATTGTTGGGAGACTTTAATGCTCAAATCGGCAAAGAATGTCATCACCAATCCATAGTAGGCAAATTCCCTGCACATAAAAGAACCAATGCAAATGGAGAAAGACTTATTAGTTTATGCAGAGAGCATGACATAGTTCTAAAGTCTACATATTTCAAAAATCTCCCTAGAAAACAAACTATATGGGTATCCCCGAATCCAGTCTGTGGGGGGAAACAACTTGACCATGTTGCTATAAGCAGACTGTCTGCATCAGAGATACTCAATGTAAAAGTTGCTAAGAGTGCAAGTTTAGATTCAGATCACTATCTATCTGTCGTTAAATTCAAAATTAGACCAATATATAAAAAAAGAGCGAATATCAAACTAAAAAGTTTGACACTCAGAAATTAACCAAGGAACACAATTTCAGGACACTTTTGGAAAAGAAAACACCTAAAACATGGGAACAACTTCAAAAAGATATAGTACAGGCAGCAGAAGAAACCATTCTCCTTACCAAAAAATGGAAACATGCCTGGTGGAATGATGAGTGTGACAAACTAATCCTAACAAGACAACGAGCTTGGAACATTTGGAATGCCAAAAAAATGATAAAAATAGGAACTCCCTAAAAGAAGCCCGGAAGCAAGCTTCAAAAGGCCTTAAAAAGATCCAAGTTCAATACATAAAAGATCAACTAGCATCAATAGACTCCAACTTCAAACAGAACAATGCTAGGGACTTTTACAAAACTTTCAAAAGTAACTGAAAGAAATACTCTCCTCCTAGTCTATTTTTCACGGACCCAAAAACGCAGAAAACTGCATACAATAGCATAGAGAACTGTAGAATACTTGCTGAATATTTTGAAGAACTACATAACTGTTATCCACCGAAAGAAAAATTTAATTTCAATATTGTAAACCCAACACCACCAGACTCCAGGCCGCCAACCACAGAAGAAATAAAAGAAATCTTAAAGGAGCTTAAAAATAATAAAGCCCCTGGAGAGGATAATATAGTTGCTGAACTATGGAAGTACTCTAGTGACAACATGATACAGTGTCTATCAAAAATACTAAAAGAAATCTGGACAACACACAGATTACCACCAGACTGGACATCTGCATTAATACATCCACTACATAAAAAAGGGAAGAAAACAGATCCTAGCAATTATAGGGGAATCTCCCTCTTACCAGTGACCTATAAGATCTTGTCTAAGGCGCTTTTAAAAAGAGCAGAAGAGATACTTGACAAACAGCTAGGAGAGTATCAGGCTGGATTTAGGAAGGGAAGGTCATGTGCAGAACAAATACTAAATTTAAAGAACATAATAGAAATGAGGAAAATCAGGAACTTAAAATATGTAATTACTTTTGTGGATTTTAAAAAAGCCTATGATTCAACTGACAGAAATACACTGCTTGATATCTTAAAAGAATTGGGACTCGATGCTAAAACAACTCCAATAATTAAAGGTACTTTGACAAATACAAAATCGAAAGTAAAATTTAGGGGAGAGCTCTCAAAATCGTTTGAAATAAAGTCAGGTGTTCGACAGGGAGATGGTCTGTCACCTCTGCTTTTCAATTGTGTCTTGGAGAAGGTAGTTCGAGAATGGAGGAAGGCCATCAATACTAAAGGGATTCAACCAGGGAGACATCCAAACAAGATCACTGTCAACTGTTTAGCCTTCGCAGATGACATGGCATTGATTACAGATTCACTAGACAATGCCCAAGAACAAATAAGAGAACTACAAAAACAAGCAGCCAAAGTAGGACTACAAATATCCTATGAAAAAACGAAGTTTATGACAAACATCTGTGATGCTTCTCAAAATATTGCAGTTGACAACAACACAATACACAAAACAGATTCCTTTAAGTACCTAGGAGAGTGGATTACATACAATGCCAAAGAAAAGATAGCTATAGAAACTAGAGTGCACAAAATGGAAAGAGTGTTTCATATGACCAAAAACGTTTATAATAAAAAATCCTTGTCCTGAAACACGAAATTAAGACACTACCAAACAGTGGCCAGACCTGAAGCTCTCTATGCGGCAGAAACACTTAAACTAACAAGAAATGGAGATCTTGAGAAACTAGAGAAGGTCGAAAGAAGAATTTTAAGGAAAATACTGGGAGCTAAAAGAAACGATAATGCTGAATACAGGTTAAGACCAAACAGAGAGCTATATCTGAAAACGGAGAAACTAACTGATGTAATGAGGAAGAGGAGACTACAGTTTTTTGGACATATATTCAGAATGGATAACAACAGACTAACCAAGCGGATATTCACATTACTCAATAGCTACAAATCCAATCCAGCATAATTCATAGAGACTGAAAGGGACATTGAAAATGCTGGAGTTACAATAGACACAATAGAAAACAGAACAAATTTCAGAAAGGCAGTTCAAAAGGCAGAATTTCAGGAGAGAAAGAAAATAACTAGACGAAAGTGGACTCAAGAAGAAAGGGAACAACACTCTAAAAGGATGAAGGAAATTTGGAAACTGAAGAAATCTAATACAATGAAGAGTAGCCAAAGCTGATTCATCGTACCCTCCAAATGGGTTATTCGAAAGAAAAAAAAATGCTACATTTCTCATGAAAAAGAAAAAAATCTGATTTCATCATTATGTGGCATTACTTCTGTAGTCATCTGGTGGTTTAAATTGCGTTCGTGATTATCGCGTAATGCCTAGTCAGTTAGTCTGCCACGACACCTTTGTCTATTACATACTGTCTTTATATACCTAATCACTAAAATATTCGTGGTGCTTATTTCAAGTATCTAATTTTGAAGATACCTGTAGTTTCATACTTGTGTACATTCTTTGTATACGTGAGTGGTCTGAAAAATTCTCGGAACGGGATGGAAAAAAAGTACTTTCATCACTGAAACGTTTTTTATTTTTCAATGTAGTCTCCTTGTAGAATAATGCACTTGGTCCAACGATGTTCCAGTGCTTTGATCCCATCTCGAAAATGGGTTTCCTCCAGGTCTGCAAAATAGTTGTCAACTCTGGCTATCAGCTCTTCGGTTGAAGTGAATCTTCGTCCACCAAGAAAAACTTTCAGTTTTGGAAAGAGATGGAAGTCTGACGGAGCCACATCAGGCTAATAAGGTGGATGTGGCAACAATTTATACCTTAGTTCGTGTAATTTTGCCATGGCGACGGCGCATGTGTGTAGGGGCGCGTCAAGAGTCGCAGCACCCATCTTTCAGATAATTTTTTTCATTTCTAATACTACAGTTAAAATTGATATGCCCTTTCAGATGGCATCTGGCAAGCCTGAGCAATTTCACACATTTTCAATCTTCGATCCGCCATGACCACTGTGTAGACTTCCGCAATGATTTCTGGAGTGGTGACACATCTTGGCCGACAACTGCGCGGATCGTCACCCAAGATCTCCCGTCCAAATTTAAATTCATTTGTCCACTTGGCAACAGCTGAACATGAGGGGGCAGAGTCCCCCAGTGTGTTCTGTAAATCGGCATGAATGTCCCTTGCTTTCATACCTTTCTTTACGAAGTACTTAATCACTGCTCGAATCTCGATTTTTTCCATCTTCGCAAATCACTACTCTGGAACAACAATAGCGCCACGCCACCGCCACAGCTCTCATCCAAAAACACTGACGTGGCTCGTGTTTACAGGCAACAGTCCAACGAATGTCACGTAAGCAACTCGTTGCACTAGTGCAGAGCTCTCGGGGTGATTCCGAGAACCTAAGCACCCTCGTGGTTACATTTTCTGTCAATTGGTATTTATTCTCTTTTGCAAACAAATAAAGTCATTGGTTTATCAGTTGGTGGCCTCTTATTTGATGACCAATACAACAGCTGTGCAGGATTCCTAAAGATTTTGAGTCGATGTAACTAACTACATTACTGGCCATTGTATTTGCTACATCGAGAAGAAATGCAGACGATAAACGGGTATTCATTCGACAAATATATTATACTAGAAATGACATGTGATTATATTTTGATTACATTTTCACGCAATTTGGGTGCACAGACCCTGAGAAATCAGTACCCAGAACAACCACCTCTGGCCGTAACAACGGCCTTGATACACCTGGGCATTGATCAAACAGAGCTTGGATGGCGTGTACAGGTACAGCTGCCCATGCAGCTTCAACACGGTACCACAGTGGACGTTACGACCCGTGGCTGTACCCTTCATTCGATCCCCATCAAGAGTAATGACTGACGTATTGTGACGAGCCAGTTGCTCGGCCACCATTGACTAGACGTTCTCAGTTGGTGAGAGATCTGGAGAATGTGCTGGCCAGGGCAGCACTCGAACATTTTCTGTATCCAGAAATGCCCGTACAAGATCTGCAACATGCGGTCGTGCATTACCCTGCTGAAATGTAGGGTTTCGCAGGGATCGAATGAAGGGCAGAGCCACGGGTCGTAACGTCCACTGTTCAGAGTGCCGCCAATGCAAACAAGATGTGACCGTGACGTGTAACCAATGGCACCCCATACATCACACCGGGTAATACGTCAGTATGCCGATGACGAATACACGCTTCCAATGTGCGTTCACCGCAATGTCGCCAAACACGGATGCGACCATCCTGATGCTGTAAAAAGAATCTGGATTCATCCGAAAAAATGACGTTTTGCCATTCGTGCACTCAGGTTCGTCGTTGAATACACCATCGCAGGTGCTCCTGTCTGTGATGCAGCGTCAAGGGTAACCGCAGCCATGGTCTCCGAGATGATAGTCCGTGCTGCTGCAAATGTCGTCGAACTGTTCGTGCTGATGGTTGTTGTCTTGCAAACGTCCCCATCTGTTGACTCAGGGATCGAGACGTGGCTGCACGATCCGTTACAGCCATGCGGATAAGATGCCTGTCATCTATACTGCTAGTGATACGAGGCCGTTGGGTTCCAGCTCGGCGTTCCGTATTACCCTCCTGAACCCACCGATTCCATATTCTGCTAACAGTCATCGGATCTCGAGCAGGTTCCCGGGTTCGATTCCCGGCGGGGTCAGGGATTTTCTCTGCCTCGTGATGGCTGGGCGTTGTGTGTTGTCCTTAGGTTAGTTAGGTTTAAGTAGTTCTAAGTTATAGGGGACTGGTGACCATAGATGTTAAGTCCCATAGTGCTCAGAGCCATTTGAACCATTTTTTTTTTTTTTTTTTTTTTTTTTTTTTTTTTTTTTTTTTTTTTGATCTCGACCAACGCGAGCAGCAATGTCGCGATACGATAAACCGCAAACGTGATAGGCTACAATCCGACCTTTATAAAAGTCGGAAACGTGATGGTACGCATTTCTCCTCCTTACACGAGGCATCACAACAACGTTTCACCAGGCAACGCCGGCCAACTGCTGTTTGTGTATGACAAATCGGTTGGCAACTTTCCTCATGTCAGCACTTTGCAGGTGTCGCCACCGGCGCCAGCCTTGTGTGAATGCTCTGGAAAGCTAATCATTTGGTTATCACAGCATCTTCTTCCTGTCGGTTAAATTTCGCGTCTGTAGCACGTCATCTTCGTGGTGTAGCAATTTTAATTTCCAGTAGTGTACTTCGCTTCCGCGTTCTCTCCGTGTGAGAAAGGTGCGTCTCACGGCTACTCTGGAATTCACCATCGTCGGCTGTGTTGAAGGGCAACTCCGTGCTGTTTAGGAAGAGGTTGCGGTGGCGCTCCGTGTCCACCGGGGACCTCCGCGGCGCGCTGCCGCGACACCGCCTGCGAGAGGAAGCGGGCACGTCCTCCGCATTCCGACAAACGAGCCACTCTCTTCCGGCGTCCTCCAGGGCGTCACTCCCGCAAATGGGTATGCGAGCGAGCGAACCTCCATTCGCGGCGCCGTTCGGTGCTCGCGCGGAGCCCATTCTGCGCGCCTGATTGGTGTCTGGCATAAGGGCCCAGTCCCCACTCCCCCCGCCCCTGACACCCGCAAGTCTGACTCCTAGCAGCAGGTTTTGCATAGCGGGGTGTGTTCGCCTCTTTTCGCGAGGAGTACTGGTAGCTCCTTTTACACTGCCTGACATGAGAAATGGAGCCCCTGGAAAGAGAGGAGGAAACGAAGCGTAAGTTCATGAGTTGAAAAGTTATTTGATGTTACTTCATTGATTACAGTAACGCGTCAAATATAGAAACGGCAGCACGAGCCCACTTATCAGAATAACGTTGTATGCCCTCAAGTCTGAAGTCATGAACTGTCCGGGCTGGGAAGGGTGTCACAAAGCCGTAGTCTCTACTCCTGAGGCAAGATGCCCCACAGCTGTTGTTACTCAGTACTTGCCCTGACGAGCGAGCTGGTCCGACGTATGTTCGTCTATATCTACATCTACATGGAAATTCTGTTGTTGTTGATGATGATGATGATGATGTTTGGTTTGTGGGGCGCTCAACTGCGCGGTCATCACCCACCGTACAAAACCCCAATTTCTGTACAGTCCAATTCTTAGCTCAATCCAATCTAGCATCTGTCACGAGTGATAATGATCATGTTGATGATGAAATGATGGGGACAACACAAATACCCAGTCCCATGGCACAGGAAATCCCCAACCCGGTCGCATCCCCGTGAACCAGAGGCAGCAACGGTAGTCAGCAGACCACGAGCTGTGGACGTGGATATTCTGGAAATCACTCTTAAGTGCCTGGCAGAGGGTTAATCGAACTATCTTCACAACAGTTCTTTGTTATTCCAATCTCGAACAGCGCACGAAAAAACAAACACCTGCAGTTTTCCGTGCGAGCGCTGATTTCCCTTATTTTACTATGATGGTCGTTTCTTCCCATGTAGGTCGTTGCAGCAAAACATCTGTGCATTCCGAAGAGAAAGTTGGCGATTGAAATTTCGTGAGAAGGTTCCGCCGCAATGAAAAACGCCTTTGTTTGAATGATGCCCATCAAATCCTGTATCATGTCAGAAAACACTCTGCCATATTTCGCAGTAATGCATGCTGCTTTTCTTTCAACTTCTTCGATGTAATCCGTTAATCCTGCTGCATATCGACGTTAATGATACAGGCGTGTAATTTAGTGGATTACTACTACTACCTTTCTTGAATATTGGTGTGGCCTGTGCAACTTTACAGTCTGAGGGTACGGATCTTCGTCGGCCGCTGTGGCCGAGGCGCTTCAGTCCGGAACCGCGCTGCTGCTACGGTCAGAGGTTGGCATGGATGTGTGTGATTTCCTTAGGTTAATTAGGTTTAAGTAGTTCTAAGTCTAGGGGACTGATGACCTCAGATATTAAGTCCCATAGTGCTTAGAGCCATTTGAACCGTTTTTGATACGGACTGATGACCTCAGATATTAAGTCCCATAGTGCTTAGAGCCATTTGAATCATTTTTGATACGGACCTTCCGGCAGCGAGCGGTTGCATATGTTTGGAGCTATTGCATCAGCATACTCCGAATGGAACCTTATTGGTATAGAGTCTGGTATGGAAGACTTGCTTTTATTAATTGATATAAGTTGCTTCACTATTCCGAGAATATCTACTTCTAAGTTACTCACGTTGGTAGGTGTCCTTGATTCGAATTATGGTATATTTACTTCGTCTTCATTGGTGAACTTGTTCTGCCGTAAGCACAAGCACCGGAACGAAGATGTGGAACGCAATACCAGAGAAGGCGATGAGGAAACGTCGGCCAGTGGTGTGCGGAATGAACAGCACCGCACCAGGAGCGCCCCCATCAAGAAGTGAATATAAGCGCCGCTCCTGCCAACCTCGGAAGATCAGATCGCCTCTGAGTGCTCACATTAGTGGACCGCATTCGCGGAGCGTGCTACCGGAACAACTAGTTGTGATCCTTATCAGTTACTTGTCTGGACTTTGCCTATAGTAATGATAATTACTGTCTGCATGTTACTTGCGACGATGATGTAACTCCAAAGCTAAGTATTGTCAATTGCTTTATAGAAATACAACTAGTTATGTTATTTGTTTGAATTGTTGTATAGCATTCCGAGAACGCAGCATCCATTAGGCCCTCTATAAGCAAAAAGTGGTCAAGATCCCACAGAACTAATCTCAGAAGACTGTGTTTAGTAGCTCTGTCTTGGTAGCACTGTCCTCGATGGTACACTGAAGAGCCAAAGAAACTGGTAGACCTGCTTAATATCATGTAGGCATCCCGCGAGCACGCAGAAGTACCGCTATGTAGCAGTTCTGGACGTGTCACCTGTCGCATCGTCCTGCCGGAGTTGCCCAAGTCGGAATGCGCTATGGACACGAATGGACGCAGGTTAGCAGATAGGATACTTACGTACGTGTCACCTGTCAGAATCGTATGTAGACGTATCTGGGGTCCCATATCACTCCAACTCCACACGCCTCACACCATTACAGAGCGACCACCAGCTTGAACAGTCCTCTGCTGACATGCAGGGTCCTTAAATACATGAGGCTGTCTCCATACCCGTACACGTCCATCCAATCGATACAATTTGAAACGAGACTCGTCCGACCAAGCAACATGTTTCCAATCATCAACAGTCCAATGTCGGTGTCGACGGGCTCCAGTTTTGTGTCGTGCAGTCATAAAGGGTACACGAATAGGCCTTCAGCTCCTAAAGCCCATACTGATGATGTATCGTTGATTGCTTCTCAAGCTGACACTTATTGAAGGCCCAACATTGAAATCTGCAGCAATTTGCTGATGGGTGCACTTCTGTCAAACTGAACGGTTCTCTTCAGGTGTCGTTGGTGCCGTGCTTGCAGGATCTTTTTCCGGCCGTTACAAAACATTAGAAGAACCTCTGGTTAGGTCGCTGCCGTATTCGCTGACTATAGTCATCTGGGATAGCGGAAAACAGCTATTCGTCGCTGCACGCAATGCGACGCCATTCAAAAATGGCTCTGAGTACTATTGGACTTAACTTCTGAGGTCATCAGTTCCCTAGAACTTAGAACTACTTAAACCTAACTAACCTAAGGACATCACACACATCCATGCTCGAATCAGGATTCGAACCTGCGACCGTAGCGGTCGCGCGGTTCCAGACTGAAGCGCCTAGAACCGCTCAGCCACACCGGCCCGAGGTCATTCACTAGCACATATTTCCCGATAATTGCATCATACCAAATGCAGGTGTTCTGGTGTTAACGGCAACCTACGCATGGGACGGTAGTTCCTTTGTATGAATGTCGCTAGTCTCGTACCAATGGTGCACGATGGCACAGAATATTGCTGAGAATTCATATCATCTACAACTACATCTACATGATCACTTTGCAATTCACAATTGGATGCCTGGCAGAGGGTTCATTGAACCACCTTCAAGAAAATGGTTCAAAATGCTCTGAGCACTATGGGACTTAACTGCTGAGTTCATCAGTCCCCTAGAACTTAGAACTACTTAAACCTAACTAACCTAAGGACATCACACACATCCATGCCCGAGGCAGGATTCGAACCTGCGACCGTAGGAGCAGCGCGGTTCCGGACTGAAGCGCCTAGAACCGCTCGGCCACTGAAGCCGGCGAACCACCTTCAAGCTATTACCTTACCCCTCCACTCTCAAATAGCGAGTGGGAAAAACGGACTCTTAAACACTTTCGTGCTATCTCCGATTTCTCTCATTTTATTTTTATGATCATAGAAGTCGCACTGACTTGCGCGAGAAACACCAAACACCTTTGTAGATTGATGCCAACTAAACGTTTTAACGTACTGAGGAGATAGTTGCTAGTTGAAATTTCATGGGAAAATCAAACCGCTATGCAAAAGGCGTTTGTTTCAATGATCGCCACCCCAGTTCATGGTTCACATCTGTGGCGCCCTCTGTCCCCTGTTTCGCAATAATACAAAACGTGCTACCCGTCTTTGGACTTTTTCGATGTCTTCCATCAGACAGAGGACGAACAAGTGTAGTGTACGCAGTCTCATTTGTAGACCTGTTGCATCTTGTAAGTGTTATGCTAATAAAAGGCAGTACTTGGTTTGCCTTCCCCGACCTCTGTGATCGTTCCAAGTTACGTTGTTCGTAATTGTATTTCCTAGGTATTTAGTTGAATTGATGGCCATTAGATTTGTGTAATTTATAATGCGGATTCCTTTTAGAACTTAAGTGGATATCTTCACACTTTATATTATTTAGACTCAATTACCACTTATCGGACCCATACAGATACCTTATGTAAAGTCGCAGGTTCGAATCCTGCCTCGGCCATGGATGTTTGTGATGTCCTTAGGTTAGTTAGGTTTAATTAGTTCTAAGTTCTAGGGGACTAATGACCTCAGAAGTTGAGTCCCATAGTGCTCAGAGCCATTTGCACCTTACGTAAACCATGTTGCAATTGGTGTTGATCATCTGATGACTTTTGAACACGGTAGGTGACAGTATCATCTGTAAACAGTCTAAGAGGGCTGGTCAGATTATCTCCTATACCGTTTATATAGCCGACCGCGGTGGCCACGGGGTTCTAGGCGCTGCAGTCCGGAACCGCGCGACAGCTACGGTCGCAGGTTCGAATCCTGCCTCGGGCATGGATGTGTGTGATGTCCTTAGGTTAGTTAGGTTTAAGTAGTTCTAAGTTCTAAGGGACTGATGACCTCAGATGTTAAGTCCCATAGTGCTCAGAGCCATTTGAACCATTTGAACCGTTTATATTTTTTATGAACAGCAGAGGGCCTAACACTTCACTGGTGAATGCCAGATATCACCTCTGCTTTTCAGGATGACTTTCCATCAGTTACTATGAACCGTCACCTTTGTGACACAAAATCATTAATCCATTGCCACAACTGAGACGATACCCCATAGTAACGCAATCTGATTAGAAGTCGCCAGTCAGAATCGGCGTCTAAAGCCTTCTCAAAATCTAAAAATACGAAATCAATTTGAGATCCACTGTCAATGTTACTCATTACTTCGAGCTAGCTGTGTTTGACAATTAAGATCATTCCTGGAACCAGGTGGCTATTTCTAAATAAATCGTTATTCTCGAGGTAATTCATAATGTTCGAACACAGTATATGTTCCAAAACACATTACTTGCTCTAAAGGTGAGAGGCAAAGTTTTGAATGGATTACTATGTACTTGGTGCACAATACAGCAATCCTACTTTATGACAGTAAGATGTGGTCCACACGAACCGTGATGACGAGTGTATATGTCCTCACAGTCCCGTACAGTCTAACACCGTGCCACTGTCACGTCAGAACGCACCACAATAGCACGATTCGACGAGCCGGACAGATGAAGACCCACAACCGTCAGGGGCTGATAACGCTGTCTCACTTGAATACGCGGCATCTACCTGTTTCTCCACAGCGATCACTCAACATCTCACGCTGTGCACGACCCTTCAACACCCTACCAGTAAAGATGAACAATACTAATGCACTCTTACCTTCCACAGAGAATTTCCAATGCTACTTCGGGTATGCCTGTGCATACGGACTGTGTATGTGGCTTGGTTGTAACTGTCGCGTTCGCAATGGAATGAATGAAATTAGCATGCCACTCACAACCTGCATCCAGGAAAATAATGTGAATAAGCTGTAAGTCAGGCATGTCATTTAGATTTTTGTAAGTTATCGATGTGCACGTCAGAGATGGAGAGAAAGCTATGTTACGTTAAACAATCTTTGTTCGTATGGTGGCACAGTCTTTGCCTCTGCGCAGTCTGAAACTTGGTTAGTTGAAATTTGGTAGCTGATGTACATATTTAGTAGCTCTGTGTTGACTTGTGATTGCGTCTATCAGATGAAGAAAGATTTATTGTAAAGGACAGCAAGGATGAATGTGATGTATATATCCAAAGCCGAAAACAATATAAATTTTGAATAATGTTATTATTTTTGAAGAGAAGCAGTTTGAGGTAAGGCTGCAGCACTGCGCAGCTAGTTTGTGAGAATAATTACTGTCAGCTCGTTAACTTGCTCAGAGTTGAGAGAAATACCACTCCGCTTGCCTAAGTCACGCATTAACATATCAAGTGGTCAAGCTGTTTGGTTTTTATAGAAATTCTCTGTTAACACAGCATCTTTTTCAAATCATAGTTCACTTTGTTAAGCGTAGTATTGTTCAGACCAATGTTTTATGTGAAGATCGCTCGGAGGTTTACTCTGTCTTTTTGAATACATACTTCATTCTAAAATAGTGGTCTTGGAACACCATTTCATAGGAATAGTTACTCTCCCCATCCCACGGCTTAAAGAAGGTTTATCATTGCGTGTTACGAAATTTCACCATATGGTATGCAACAGTTTGAATATTTATTTAGAAATAGAAATCTAGCTCAGCCACTGCCTGCCTACTGCTTGTTGTTGTGCTTTCGAGAAATCTGCGACGATGTTGTCAAGACGCTGGGTAAGGGGAAACTGACTAGGGCCACATGATTGTTTTACTTCAGTTGCGGATTTAATATAAAGAGAGACCAGTTACAGTTCAATTCAAATTAGGTGCGGTTTGTCAAAGGTTAAAGTACGACTTTAAGTTGGATAATAGTTTAGTTTTGGTAATAAGTAGACTTTTTATAGAATTGGAGGTAATGTCATACAGAAACATATAGTGGTGGTGGCGGGGGGGGGGGTTCAAAATGGCTCTGAGCACTATGGATGGGACTCAACTGCTGAGGTCATTAGTCCCCTAGAACTTAGAACTAGTTAAACCTAACTATCCTAAGGACATCACAAACATCCATGCCCGAGCCAGGATTCGAACCTGCTACCGTAGCGGTCTTGCGGTTCCAGACTGCAGCGCCTTTAACCGCACGGCCACTTCGGCCGGCGGGCGGGGGGGAGGGGGAGGGAGGAGGGGGAGGGGGGAGGGGGGAGGGGGGAGGGGGGGAGGGGGGACTTTCAAAGTCTCCATTTTATGATAATACTCTCACATAATCAGGATCGAAACTTGGGATCTAATTATGGGAAAAGTCAACAACTGAGCAATGCGAAGCTATTTAGTATAGAAAACAACATTTCAAAAAAGCAGATTGAACAAGTATTGACGTAGCACGTTAGTTTCTACTCATTAATCTAAATTTGAGATGGGAAAATCATCTATGAGTTGACTCGAAATCGCGCCACCGCTTATTCGACAGAAACACTAAGTAGGTAATCGTGCCCCCGTTTATTTGACAGAAACCCTAAGTAGGTAATACTGAAGGTAAGAAGGCCTTCACCCACACTGGCACTGACAGCAAAGAGCTCAGATATCAAGCACATTTACTGTCAACAATTCCCCGTCTGCCGAGCCGTAGTGCGTACACCACCGAATTTAGTGTTGCGAAGAGCAGTTCTGCAGCGCAGCGCCGATCTTATGACTTTAGGACGCGGTAAATGACAGTCTCCGCAAACTCTAGGGTCGAAAACCACTCCAGTATAAAGCCGAACACGAATCAAGAATTCTGCTCGCTGATAAGCCTGGAGCAGAGACTTGACCCAAGTGTGCGGTCGTAAATAATCTCTTCATAATGCCTTAGTATCCACAAACACGCCGAACTCCAGTTCAGAGCAAATCTCACATCGTTAACGTGCCCTATCGACGCGCCCAGTCATCGGGCCCCTGTAAGTCATGAAGCTGTCAGCAAACTTCCTTCATCTCAAACTCAGTTCGCAAAAACATTCTAGAACATCCTGTCTCCTCCTATGCGTATAAATTCAGCCAATTTGATTAGTTTCTCTGTCTTGTGGAGGAAGTACAGCTTGGCTTCTTGTATGAGAATTCCCACAGCCGCCAGCTTGCAACTGCTACAGGTGTCCCCCTCACGTTTGTTTGTGCTAAAAAGACTGGGGGCGACGCTTGTGACATGTTATCTGTGTATAACGTATCGAATCCGCCCTACAGGTGTTATAGAAGTGGAATTACTAGTTTCCACTTGCTGGATACCGCACGACAATGGTCGTGCTAGATCTACCGGACCCAACGGCGCACGCCCACAGAGCCACGCCTCCAGCGGCTCTGGACTACGATCAGCCTCTGCCACTACAATGCAGTAGGGCTGGCGGCAGCTGCTCAGCCCACTTGCACTTGGAATCTCTTGGCGAAGTCATCATCATTCGTGCTGCAGTCCAGTGAGACTCATCGTAGTTTTCTAATGTATGAGCTGGACTCTGTTTCTTGCTACATTACTTATAATGAGTCTTCACAGTTTTGAAGAAATACAAATTAAGCAAATCTTATGTTTGCTAATCATTTCTGTTCTGTCCTACGACGACAGTTTGCTGCACCACTCATTAGCCCATTTCCCCTTACCTTTGTGTACGAAGTTGAACACTCATTATTGATTCATGAGTCATCTTTGAAGATGTTAGAGTTAGGGAAGTTTAGAGCTACTCAAACATGCTGTTATTAAGTTAGTACTCTTCCCACCCACTCTAGTGGTGAACAATTTTGCTTACTACACCATCACTAAGGTTAGATAAAATGTTAACATGAACTTTTATAACTTCCTGCAAATTTGTTGAAGTTCCCTGTCTTTTTTTGGAGACGTGGCTGCACCCAATGTTGCTAACATCTGCAAACATATCTCGATGCCCCGATCTGCATAGCAATGTTTATGACAAACTGTCCTTAAATAGCTGATGTTATTAATTAATAACGCCAAAGGCTCATCTATCTTGCTTGCATTGCATTGATTTACTTTCTTGGTGGATACCGCTTCGCTTTTACTTTGCTTCTTATTTCCCATTATGAGTTAATCCTTTTCTCACAGCTTTGTGTATTTCATTAATTGTTAATAAAGTGATACCTGCTGAAGCTCAAATAATAATTAATGGTAGGAAACCCTTTCCTCTTTTATCGCTACACGCCTTCCAACATTCGATTTATGGTTGTAACGTCATGAAAATATTCTTCTGTTCAATTTGACAATCATCCTGTGTTCCTTTATATAAACTCTGCTCATGCCCACTGCGTCAAGTCCTTTCTCAACTGCAATGTAAGGCAGCGCTCTCAAACCTGCGATGAGCCCACGAAACCTCACGATAAATGGCTTTCTAAGTCGGTCTGTTATGGAGAAAGTACCACAACATAGAAGTCGCACTGACTTGCGCGAGAAACACCAAACACCTTTTAGTCAGTCTTGAATGGAAAATTGTTGGTAAACAAAATACTGAGGATCACTGTACGTCCTGATTTCCGATGAAGATCTCATCGCAACACAGGTACTTTACAGTTCTTTGCCTTCGACCCGCGGTACAGCTTGGCACCTTCCTACCTAATATTCACCGTTCAAACACTCGAACATTTCCGATGTTGTCAAAGGAAATGAAATCTTGTGCCAATGTTTGGATTATGTCTTTGTGGTGTTCCACCCTGCTTTTCCAGATCTTCCGGCACTGTTCATCAAGCTCTGTTTAGCGAAAATTTTTCTACTAACCTTTCTCCTGCCTCGAGTTGGTTTCAACGTTTTGGGCTTGTCTTTCCATTTAGTTTTAATCCCGAGAATGTGGATCGTTATCTCGTTCTGCTCAGATATTTTTCTTGGGAATGTTATGAAGCGTTCGAATGTTATCTTTTTAATATAATAAATTGAGAAGGGCTCACCCTCAACTGCCATTATTCGTGGCTCCTGCTGGTGAACGTGAGAAAGCGTCAGCGGTATTATGGAAGGGACCAGGTACATATATTGTGGTTATTATACCACTGGAGTATAGAAACCCAGCGCCCTAATCTCCCATATATGAGTTTCGTTGTCATCAGAAACTCCAACGCTTTGTGAATTGTATATACTTCAGTTTTGCATCCATAGAGAAAATACCGAAATTTTTGAAACCACTAGATGACCATCATTGTTTCTAGTTCTGTAACTGAATAGTTTTGTTCACACTTCCTGAGCACACAGCTCGCAAATGCAACCGTCTTGTGAGTCAACTGACCATTTACTACACACTCTTGGAATATTAATACACCCAGATCTGTCTTCGAGCTGTCTGTGTCCATTCAAAAATCTTCAGCAAGGTTTGGGTGTGACAGAATTTGGGTCGCGAGTAGTGCAGTCTTCAAACTGCGGAACTCCCTATCTGCGATATCAGCCCACACGAACGGTGTTTCCCTCCTGCCATGGCTTAAAGTCTTGGTGTGGAGTAGTTTCTGTAAAACTTTACAGTGCCTAGAAACACACAAGCCAACGGCCTTGCAGCAATGGTAACACCGGTTCCGTCAGATCACCGAAATTAAAGACTGTCGGGCTTGGCTGGCTCTTGGATGAGTGACCATCTGGCCTTCGGAGCACTGTTGTCAATCGTGGTGCCCTCAGCCCACATGGGATAACTGAGAAGCTACTTGAGTGAGGAGTAGTAACCCCAGTCCTGAAAACTGACAACGGCCGGGAGAGCAGTGTGCTGACCCATTGCCTCTTCATATCACATCCAGTGATGCCTAAAGGCTGAGGATGACACAGCGTCTGTAAGTACCGTTGGACCTTTCTAGGCCTGTTCTGACGGAGTTTAGTTTTAGAAACCCACGAAGTTGTTTACATGTCTGTGGCGTTCCGAATTCATCTGTGACCTCTAATTTTTTTGTGTTGGGCACTCTCCCCTCTGCCAAAACAATACGACCCAGTAAGTGGGCTTGCCTTGTCCAACACAGGATTTTCTAGTGTTAATTATAGACCTTAAGCTGTGAATAAATCGCGCATATGACACATTTAGGCCAACGGAAAGCACATACCAAATGCAATGAAGGCAATGTACTTTCGACATTCAGGTCCCAGTTCGATCTGCCAGAAGCTGGATCTGAGATTGATAGATGTAAATACTGTCATTCCATGAAATGTCTGTGAAAACTCCTCCAGTTTTTGTGGTCTGTCTTTCTCTTCCATAACAATCATGTAAATCTGTCTCGGGTATAGGTGTATACTGCCATCCTGAATGTCAAGAACACACACTGGACTATTGCAAGCGGATGACATTTGTCGTATTACTCCATTATTCATCTTTTTCTGCAGCTCCATGAAGACCTTTCTTCTGTAAGGTGGAACATGGAATGGACTGTGCAGTTTTATTTTGAGCTTGTATCAGAAGGCTGTGACCACACCACTTTCGGTAAGAATATTTTTTCATTACACTGCATTACAGCTTCTAGCAGTGTTTTATCCATTTCTGTGATTCTGGTAAGATCTGATAATTTTACATAAGTTGCTCGATCGATCTCTATAATTACCACCTTGTCCTTTGCACTATTATCCCTTTTCCACGGTACCTCAAGCGCAGTTCAACTGTGTTACCAACAAAACTTGCTACCTGAAATTATAGACAGTTAGAGGTAATCTGTCCCTTCATAACTTCCTCATCAAATCTAATGTTGTTTTCTCCTTCTTCTCCTAGCGTGTTGTTTCCTAGTCCCATATTCATAAATGCCTCATGCTCACTCGGGAAAGCCCTCCCCATAATAATTCTGGTGCCCAAATTAGGCACCATAAATAAATTTGCTGCGACCTAGTGTCCTTGGCACACAAGCTGCAATTTGCGTGAAAATTATGTGAGACAAAGCGGCCATTTCCATGCACTTTAATACTTTTTCTTATGTTTTGACCACACTTTTATTATTTCCAGCAATACCTTACACGTTTCAACGTTCCATCCTTTTCAAAGGCAATGTAATATTAATCATAAAAAATTGTTCATTAATGAACTTGTCTCGTGATTCACAATGGTGATATGATACATTGTATCTAATGAAGAATTTTATATCATTGACATAACACTGCCTTTGAAAATTATGGAAGGGGAAACTCGTAAGGTGTTGTTGGAAATAATGAAAGTCTGGACAATACATAAGAAAAGTTGTAACGTATTTGGCACGTAATATACAACCTGATTTGTCTGTTTACTTCTGTATTCTTGCCTGTATACGTCGTTCTAGACGTGATTTGAGACACCTTGACCACCTCCCGCACGAAACTAATATTTTACAATAATATTTAAATAAAGAAATGTTATAAACGTTCTGTCACACTCAGATAATTTACAATAATTATAAATAAAGTTTTTTCCATATGTAAATTTGCCACTAAGTGTACACGTGTTAAATGACAACGAATTATCGTTAAATATTGTTTAAACAGTTACTTACGCTTTCTTGATAGAAGCATTTTTCGGTTCTCTTGGGAATTGTGGTGTTCGTTAACACTTGCGACTTACCACTTAGAAATTAACACAGTTTTCCAATATCGCTTCCAGTTAACAATTAAATAAAGTTGCTGGCAAAACAGTAAACTGTTCATTAAGCAAATACACAAGTATGACAAAATATGAGGTAATTATGCTGTACTGATTAGCTGTATAAAAGTGAAAAATTCGATGTTCTGCAAACATTTGGTCAACAAAAAGTTATAAAAGTCGTCATAAGTCAATATACAAAATAGATTCGAATGACTGACATTTAGGTATGATAACTATATTGCAATGCTATCATCTGAGACATTGTTTGTTGAAATAACACGAAGCGATTAAAAGCTTTTAATTCAGAGGTTCATTGTGGAAATGTTTATTCACTGTGAAATGTTACCTACTGTAGTTTTACAGATACTGACATACTGTTGTCTCATTGTTCTGAGATTACAAGTGTATTCAGATTTGCACTAATATTTGACTCTGAGTTGTTGTCGAATATCAGAGAGCTGTAACTTAGCCGTCTTTGAGATTCTCTGACACTTAGCCATTTCTTGGAGCACCTCCTGCACAAAGTAACGAGTAACAGCTGTCCAAATTTCCAGCTTAGGAATTTTCCCCGTTTCCGGCCACGCATTCCTTGTCTCTGCTCCTGGGCTCGTCTTCGACGGTCTTGTGACGCCCTCGTCCCGCCGTCTCGTACGGAACCAAGCAAGCAACATCAGCTGTCCTCAATGCCAGCCCTAAGTGTACAAATAAATCGCCTACATACTCATAACGTTGCAGCTCGCATACCTCGCACTGCTTTGAAGGAAGTTTTTGAAGTACTCTGGCTTAAGACATATGCAAAGCAACTTACCCATGCGACCGTCCGTTGCCCGTGGGAGTTCCTGTTGGGAAACCTCCCGGGTTTCCGCTATTGTCTACCCACCGCCTAGAACTTGCAGGTGGCACGTCTCACTACATTCCAAGTACATGCACTGTTATATTGATCGTACTGTCAGACGTTTGATTTCTCTTTCTGAAAATCTTATTTACGTGAAACTAGCTGTTGGATTTAAGGAAAACGACAGAAACTGATTTCATGCGACACTTATGCTATTGTTATTGTGACTGAAAAATTCTCAAGACGAAATTCGTATTCAGGGAATATCAGGACTACAGAAATAAAAGTCACTGAGGAATAAACTAAATAGGAAGTGCAGGGTAGCTAAGACTAAATGGCTGCAGGAAAAATGTGAAGAAATCGAAAAAGAATTGATTGTTGGAAGGACTGGCTCAGCATATGGGAAAATCAAAACAAACTTCGGTGAAATTAAAAGCAGGAGTGGTAACATTAAGAGTGGAACAGGAATTGCACTGTTAAATGCAAAGGAGAGAACGAATAGGTGGAAAGAGTGCATTGAAGGCTTCTATGAGGAGGAAAATTCGTCTGCAAGGCACGCAGTGCCTACAGCAAATTGCGTCCAAGATGGAGACGAAGCTACATCTGTTGGGCTGTATTTCAGCTGAAACTGGAATGTAGCTGAGACAGTTCGATATTCCATTGGCCTGCAGGCCCCAGCCGGTAGTGAGCTTCCGACGCCAAAAAATAGGGCCATTGCCAACATACGTGGAGGAGAAGGGGCAAAATCCTAACTGTTGACACATAGGGAACTGAACATATCTTTACCGACAGAAGTTTCACATTCGGCTCAGTCCCAACTGTAAGAAAAGCAGTCTCCGCTATGGTCCTATGCCTACAGCTGGAAGAAGATAGAACCGTTCGTATCTTGAAGTAAAGGTTGCCGCCATTTTGAGCAAATTAATAACGACCGCAGCTGCAATTCGTTTCCAGATTTAGATTATTCACTACTTTCGGAATAGTTACAATAATGACTGTTTTCTCTCGGAATTAATTAACAGGTTAAACTGCAACTGAAAATTTAAGGAACTCGAAATAAAATCGATATAAGTGAATGCGTACACTAATGGACTGTCCATTGTCAATGGGTGTAAATATGTAATGAGACATATGATTTTTGGTTAATAGTATTTCCTTTCATTGTCTGACGGATATGGCGCGCGCACACGCCTGCGTATTGACATATCGTTTTATGGCTTAATGCAGTTTTTCTGCTGGGCATAAATTATTTGGAACTCCATTGGACACATTCTTGGTCTTTAAAGTACAACACATGCTTGGACGACCCAGCTTCTTAAGCCCTTCTTGTTTTTCTTCGTCCGCAGCTCGTGGTCGTGCGGTAGCGTTCTCGCTTCCCGCGCCCGGGTTCCCGGGTTCGATTCCCGGCGGGGTTAGGGATTTCCTCTGCGTCGTGATGACTTGGTGTTGTGTGATGTCCTTAGGTTAGTTAGGTTTAAGTAGTTCTAAGTTCTAGGGGACTGATGACCACAGATGTTAAGTCCCATAGTGCTCAGAGCCATTTGAACCTTTTTTTTTCTTTTTGTTTTTCTTCTTCCGTCAGTAATGATTGGTTTCCTTGTTTACTCGTCACTGAATACAATCAATTTCTTGTTTTTAGTCCTTCTAAAATGAATATCTCATCGTTATTGGTTTGAAAAGCATGTGTACTAAACGTAACTGCAGTCTTTTTCACTGATAGCACTCACAGAGATACATAATAGTGTATTTTCCTGTTGTCATATTTCCTATTGTCAATGCTGTTATTTTCATTGATCCACCTTCTCTCGCAACTTTCACAACACTACCACGGTATTTCAACATTGTTAACTTACTCACTTCATTACACAGTCCTGTACGTACATTATCAACAATCATGACCATTTCTTCCTTTTTGTTATCCTCTTCGAAATCTTTTCTTTGGTGATTTCATGTGCAATAAATTCAGTGTCTTCTGTCTTTTTCCTTCATTGATGTCTTCTTTCTCGTTCTCTTCTTCTCTGCAATGATGTCTACCCTCTTGATTTTTCGAGTGATGTCTTCTTTCTTCGTTTACTTGAGTGATGTTCAAAATGGTTCATATGGCTCTGAGCACTATGGGACTTAACATCTGAGGTCATCAGTCCCCTAGAACTTAGAACTACTTAAGCCTAACCAAGCTAAATACATCACACACATCCATGCCCGAGGCAGGATTCGAACCTGCGACCGTAGCGGTCGCGCGATTCCAGACTGTAGGGCCTAGAACCGCTCGGCCGCTCGGCCAGCTTTGAGGGATCTCTTCTCTCTTGTTTTCTGAAGTGACATCTTCCTTCCAGTTTCGTTTTTCAGTGACTTTGTCTTTTTTGATGTCTTCTAAGGTGAAAAAGCTATTTTTGTGTTGTCTTTGTTGTTAAAATAACAATATTCTTCTGTACGGTTCGACTTTAGCAATGAACAAAAGGTCTGAAATGTCTCGTTTTTCATACTTCTATTTCCCTTTAGTTTTTAAGATAGGGATTATTTTTCTTGCTTATAGAATAGTGGTCTTTGTTCTATGGCTTCTTACATTCTCTTGTTAAATGTCCTCGTCCATCACAATTGTTACATATTAGATCCTTTTTTTATTTTTGTTAAAATTATCAACAAAGGCAGTACTATCTTTCAGATTATTTCTTTTAACCTTTCCTCTTCTATTATGAGTTTTATAATTAGAGTTTAATAGTCTCCTCACCCCTCTGCAGTTTATCACATGCTAGAGATAAACGTCAGACTTCTTGTGTCTTTGGTATGAACACAGTTTGTGACATCTTTTCTGATTAGAAACGATTCAATTCAAAGTATGTATTCTGTAACGCATATTACTAGCCACATCACTAGTTTTATCGTACTGAAACAACAGCTGCACGGAGTGGCCGCGTGGTTAGAGGCGTTATGTCACGAATCGAGCAGCCCCTCCCGCTTGAGGTTCGAGTCCTTCCTCGGTCATGGGTGTGTGTGTGTTGTCCTTAGCGTAATTTAGTTTAAGTTAGTTTAAACAATGTGTAAGTCTAGGGACCGATGACCTCAGGCAATTTGGTCCCTTAGGAATTCACACACATTTGAACATTTGAACTGAAACAGTAGCATTCTTGAACCAGCTGCTGAGTTCTTTGAAAAGCGTCTGTTTTGAATATTGCTTTAACTCTTTCGTACACGGCCTTCGGAGTTTCACAACAGAACACATGTGGCTTTACCTTTTTGTCAGTTATCCTCATTATATAATGTTTCGCCTTGGTGTCACCGCCATTTCTCCTTTCTTTTCTTCTGTGTCGCGTTTTTTTTTTTTTTTTTTTTTTTTCAAGTGATTCAGTTACATCCACAATATCACACGGGTCTGAGGTAGAGAATATTCTAATTTCGACGTCCCACATGGCGAAAATAGTGTTGTCCGTGAGCCCTTGCCTGTCACAAATTTCTCGTATTCCTGGGACATTTTTAAGTGTTTTTCTTCTTCTCATCCTTTGTGATCGTTGTTGCGACGTTTCCAGAACAGAGAGTACTTTCAGAACATTGATCTGCGTGCTTGCAGGGTTATACTTGAAGAAATACACAATTTGCAATTCTTTTGCAGCAACTTGCAGTTCGTTACAATTTTAGGAAATGATGTACCAAAAATTACTATAGGAAGAAGAATCAAATACAATGAAGCGCGGTATGTCATACTGCTCACACATCACCTCATCTCTCTTCACCTCGACTGTGATAGTGCCTGAGCTGTTTGGGAGATATTTATACTATCAGTTTTGTCGCTGCTATTGCCGATTGGCACTTTATGAGGCTGGCAAGTCGGTTCTCATAAACCACAAGTAGAAGGTAAGCAGTCCACTGTAGTTTAACTACGAAATTCTGGTACTTACTGAGTCTTGAGAATTCACTGGTGGAATCTAGGTTGTCTTCATTCAGCCTCAATGACAGAGTGCTTTAAGATTTGCTGCTCTTGAAGAGCGAGAGTTTTTTTCGTGCTTGAAATGTCTAATTTTTGTTTGGACGTAAAGAAGCACGATTCTGGACTGGGGTATATTCCAGTGCCATCAAAGTGGATTCAGAAAATTTTGTTGAGAATGTACCTTGTTAAGATGGATGGCTTGAACCTGCGATGTCGCATCCTGGATACTGAATATGGTTCCGATCGCAGTGAAGACACGTTGCCGGCCGCTGTGGCCGAGCGGTTCTAGGTGCTTCAGTCCTGGACCACGCTGCTACTACCGTCGCAGGTTCGACTCCTACCTCGGGCGTGGATGCGTGTGATGTCCTTAGGTTAGTTTGGTTTAAGTAGTTCTAAGTCTAGGGGACTGATGTTAAGTCCCATAGTGCTTAGAGCCATTTGAACCATTTTTGAAAACACGTAAATTATTCAGGTGACTGGTTTCAACAGTCTTTCAGAAGATCAGATGACTGCAGAATATGACTACTGAAACCGGTCATCTTGGAACAATAAACTTATCTACATTGCGGTCGCGACGTGCGAAGCGTGTTTATTTTCAACAATACCGACCGCCCCACAGCACAGCACGTGTATCCTTAGATTTGTGTAAACGAAGGCTATGTCTGCAACATCAAGAAAATTCCGCACAGCCATTTCTGCTTTTCGAATGATAAGAATACGCCAGAAAGTCAACTTTTTGTCGAATACCGGTATGTTAGATTTTAGTCGAAATACAAAAACATACTTGTGCTGCATTCGGTTGGTCTTGCAATTGATAGGGATAGTCAATGGTGGATGAACGTTTCTTGGGGCCATGGGTATAGCGGAAATCATAAGCCCCCTTCCCCTCCCTCGTAAAAAATGAAAAAAAAGAACATAAAAAGTAGAGTAAATTTTGTCTAAATTTTTACTAACGAAAATTTAAATATGATATCTGTATAATCTTTCTGTCTTTAATCTCGGTCTCCTCTTGGAGTAGGCTGCACGTATTTGCAGATTAGCTTCCATCTCACGGCATCTTTGTCGTTTTGAGCGACAGACAACTCCCAGAATGGACATGAAATTCTGTAGCGAGTTGAGTCAGTGGTGTCTTGGTTGATGACCACAACTTTTAGAAACAACAGTGAAGATAAATCTACTTGGTTCCAAAATTTGTCAAATCCATTTTAATGAAATTTTAATTCTTAACTAACACATAATTTATATGATGTGGCATGATTTGTAACAAAAATCTACTTCTACACGGATATTATCCACAGGCAGACGAAGCACAACGTCTGATGAAATTCTGTGTGAAGTTTCGAAAAAGTACCAAAACTTTGAAAAAGCAGTATTACCAGCATATGGTAATACTGCTTTTTCAAAGTTGCTGATATGTGAAAAAGAGAGCGATTTTGATCTGATGTCATAAGGTAGGATCTCTTATAAATATTTGTTGTTTTAGCATACTGATTATGACATAAATCTACCAAAAGAATAACAAATATGTAGAAAAATATGGTACCATGTTGAAGCTAGCGAGAGGTAGATTTTAAATTGTGGTTCAGAGCAAGAGAGAGAGAGAGAGAGAGAGAGAGAGAGAAGGAAACATTTTACATATGGAGAAATCTTTGAGAATCTTAATATCATGCGTGGACTCACAAAAATATTGTAAATAAATATAACGTGTTTATTGATATGACTTGCAGTGGGGCATTGGTTCTGCCAACTATTTAAATAACCAGCATCATGTGGCGAATGGGGTTTGCCACATCATTTAAGCACACTCTTTTGATATGCCTAATAAAATCGAGGACACACAGAAAAACTCAAATATAATAAACATTTTTTTCAGTGGTGTGACGATATGATTAGTGTGTCGCACCACTTTCACATGAGAGAACACTGTGAATGCATTGCACACTTCTATATACATTATACACTTTTATGGATCCTGCGTTTAGTTGCTTTCGTATTTTCTTTAACTAACATGAGCTTTTGCGAGTGTTGGAAGTTTGCTACGGCGGCCTGACGCTCTACCAGCTCACCTACGCGAGATCTTGAAGGTGATGGATGATTTTCCTTGGTCCGTAGTTCTGGTGTTACTTTTAATTATCGTTAAAGCATATTCTACTGGACAACAGCACATAACACCACCTAAAGGGGTGTTTTGGTTCATACTCTATCGACATACAACGTTTGGTTCCGAACTGAGTGTCTGACGTCTGGAGCTTTGGGTGTTAACTGTGGCATCTGTTGCCTGGAACTCCTGATGCTGCAGTGTCTTCCGATACGCGTGGCGTGGCGATTCACACTCACAGGGGAAGGAAGGCGGACCACTCTGTGCGTTTACCGCTAGATGGCGCCAGAGGGCAGAAAGGATTCCTCTTTCGAGATGTTGAACAGAATCTGCTTGCGACACCTGAGCCCACTGGATCCTGCACGCTGCAAATAGAGGCTCGTGTCTGCACGAATGACGTATGTCGTCTGACTTCAGACGCCATCTTCAGTTCCTACAGGCGACTGGCTGAACTGACGAAGAAAGCTAGTTTTCCACACGGTGTGGAAGCTAAACTAGAGTTTTATATCTTTGTTTATAGAAAGAATGATGGTCCTCCGGTTCTGAGTCCGGTAGAGGTTATAAACCGCAGACATAGACCTGCCTGTGACGATACTGGATGCGGACTGTTTGACCTCTGCTAATGGAGAATTGCAGGACGCCCGTAATATAAATCATGCTTGCTCTACATTCAGGAGTTGGCAAGCAGGGTTCAGAGTGCATATGTGTTTTCTTAGAAAGCAAGAAAACCTCTATAAGGCCGATAAAAATTTCCTCAGAGTGTCATTTAAAATCAGAGTAATAGATGTTAAGTGTCGGAGCGTCAAGGGATTAGGACAGGGATACATGTAATATTGCATCACAAAGTCTTATCCAAAAATTAGATCGGGTGGGGGGAGAGGGAGTTACTGAGAGCACGACTTGTAAGAGTAACGTCTTAGGTCTTGCTGCTGCAAACAGGACACGGAGCGAGATGGAGCAGTGGTTAACACACTAGACACGCATGCGGGAGGACGATGGTTCAATCCCGCGTCCGGCCATCCTGATTTAGGTTTTCCGTGATTTCCCTGAGCCGCTTCAGTCAAAGGCCGGGATGATTCCTTTGAAAGGGCACGGCTGACTTTCCTCCCCATCCTTCCCTAATCCGATGGGACCAATGGGTTCAGTTTGAAACGTCCCCTTTGACAAATTGTACAAGACTGTGCTTAAACTGACACACAATATTTTCGGCGCAACGCAATCTGACTTTCAGTAATCGCTACAAAAGAATGGCCCTGACTAACATTAACCTATACCTTTCACAAATCACTTACCTCACAAAAATCTTCGTTACTCGAACTACTGCAAAACAGCGAGCGCCACTACTGCCAGCTAAATAAAAGATTCAAACTACGGAAGGCACTAACTACTGATAGGCATAGTTAGCAAATGAAAGATTTTAATAGAGAACAAACAATGTATTTACCTCAATAGTGTTCAAAAGTCATAATATATATAGCAGTTCATGACATCCAGTCTTACAAATCTCAATTCCGCCATTTCTCTCCCCACATCCACCACTGCTGGCGGTTCACCTCCAACTGCCCAACGCTACGCGCTGTTAACATCCAACTGCCCAACACTACATTGGCAGACAACAATGCAAACTAGCCACTGACTGCACACAGCACAGCCAGTGATTTTCATCAGAGCGCTACGTGGCGTTACCAATATAAAAAACCTAAACAGCCTACTTACAAGTTACATTCCCATTTACAAATTCCTTTTAGTGCACAACACGAATCTGCGCACACGACCCAAACTCTTTCCCCACCCTGTTGCTGAATGTTGCACGGTGCTGCAGGGAAGTCTGTCCCCGTGTTTAAAGCGCACACGATGTTACATGAATGCTGTCCATTGAAGCAGAGGCATTTACTGACGCTTGTGCCTCCTAGAGGTGTAAACATCTACAGTTGTTCACATTACAGCTTCCGCTGCGCGCAGACAAAGAGGTTTAGAGAATGAAGGATGTAGAATACGTTAACTTGTTGCAAAAGATATGTGAGTGTTTAAATTGAATAACATGACTGAAGCCGTGTTTTTTTGAAATCAGAAGTAAGGAATATCACAACAGGAACAAGCGTGATACAGCTTTAAACGAAATAGCTGTACTTTTAAGTGTAGGCCACAGGAACAGAGGAACGAATTAAAAAGAAAATAAAATCTCCACGTTCAGAGTACTGCAGAGAAAGACACGTCACTGAGACCTCGAAGAGAAAAAGTGCGGCCATTGAGGATGCTTACGGGCTTCGTCAAAATATGTTCAACAGGATCTAACGATCGATAACCATACTCCTCATCCTCCAATAGTTTTAAAATGAGTGTTAGTTTTCTAAAATACGTATTTTTCGAAGACATGTTAGGCTTCCGCTCTTCTCCCACTTGTTCATCCAGTCTTAGTGCATAATGATCATTTTCTTCTTTCCGTGTTCTTCACTGCCACTGCATATCACACAGCGACTGTATAGAAAGGAAGAAATATTGTGAACTTCCTTTTTAGCACTCGCTGTCACTATAGCTTGGTCTTCGTTGTACACCATAAAGACCTTGTAAATTGGCGCTAACGAAGAGCACGGAATCAGTTACACCATCATTAGAGAATTCTGATCAGTAAACAGGACAACAAACAGATTTCACCTTATCTGTGCAATCAAACTGAAACATTTTTCTTTGAGACTTCTAAATTTTAGTACAAATGGACAAACTTCAAAAGTATTGTACAGTACGACTTACATAGGTAAATTCTGACAGAAGCTGTAAGCTACTGGAAACAGCCTGCGTGATTTAAAAGACGTGTCGCTCCAAAAGCAAAGTGAACTTCATTACAGATTTAGGCTTAGCCTAAATCTAGGTAATGAACAAAATCCGAACGAAACGAAAATGAGGCTAAGGAGAGCCACGCATGTAGCGTTCAACGAATTTCAAATCAAAATTCTGTCTACTGATTTCACAAAACATGCATTCAAAGTCATCTGTCAGTAACGAACGTTGACAGGGAGAAAGTGGTCGAAATACTAAATTCCATTTTCCGAAATCTTTTCACCGAGAAAGATTGTACTGCAGTTCTTCCTTTCAAAAATCGTACGTCCACTAAAAGGACAGAATCATTAGACAAATCCTCAGGAAATACAGACCATGTACAAAGAAGGTACCTAGTAAAACCCTCGTCCGAGTGGTAATAGAGTACTGACCCTTTATCTTGAAGCCTTATCTGATATGATTAGGCCCGCCGCTGTGGACGAGCGGTTCTAGGCGCTTCAGTCCGGAACCGCGCTGCTGCTACGGTCGCAGGTTCGAATCCTGCCTCGGGCATGGGTGTGTGTGATGTCGTAAAGTTAGTTAGGTTTAAGTAGTTCTGAGTCTAGGCGACTGATGACCTCAGATGTTAAGTCCCATAGTGCTTAGAGCCATTTGATATGATTAGTAGAGGAGACAGAAATCTCAAAATGAGCAGCACGGTTATCATTGGCTCGTTTAGTGAGAGCCACCACTAGTGGCAGTAGCTAGCAAGTAGTCGTTTGAATGACTATCTGACTGTACCGTAAAAATTCTGAAAGAATATTTTCCTAGAATAGTCAACCAACATGTTACTTCCCCCTATACTTATTTCACGAAAATACCATGAAGGTAAAATTAGGCAGATTTGATTTGATACGTAGTCCCTGAATCATGAGCAAATGAACAGCATAATTATTTACATGAAAATATATTTTTAATGTAACACGACTTTAAGTTGGACTAAAAAGTAGAAAAGAGTTCCTCCTAATCATAAGTGGATTCCTAACTCAATACAGACAATTTTGAAAATTTATGGCTGTGAATTTGTAATTGTATGCTGCATGTGCCCCACGTGTTTCGTTGTAAATCTTACAAGAATTTTCGAAATATCAAAAATTCACAATCCGAAGTTTTCAGAACCATCTGTACGGGGTTAGGAATCTACATGGAGCTAGCAGAAATCATTTTATACTTTCTAGCCCGAATTTTAAAACGTGTTATAAAAGAAATTTATTTTTGTTTAAATAATTATTTTCTCATTTCTAGGCTTGTGTATTTGAAGTTTCTCTATGGATTTTAAACACTTTGATGAAATTATAACAGAGAGAGATGTGTGTTAAATTTCAGGTTTATTTCAATGCCTTTTCATCTGATCATATCTGAAATAGAATACTTTTATACCTATTTACTAATAATACATATGAATCTGATTAACTGATCTTAACTGATACTTGCCTAAAAAGTACAATAAGAGGCGAGCAAAATTAATTTTGTGTGATTTTTGTTGTTGCGAACTATCGTGACCGGAATGCAGAGACTGGTCGATCGGCTACGGGCCGCCAACAGCAGTTAGCCAAGTGAGAAGAAGGCAAATCGAAGAGAAAAACGGATAGTACGGATATCACAGCAGAATAAGTAAATTCAAACAAGTAATCAAAGAGCAAGAAACCTAAGGAACGGCGATATCTGAGACCAACCAACGGTGTGTAACGAGAATGATACGAAAGCGCAACAGGTACACAACTGAAAGCAGAGTTGTAGGTCGGCTACTTTTACGATATGGCCGCGAGCACTAGTTGGGCGTCAAGGTCAACATGCCCCTATCGCGCTGCAAGGCCGGCGCTGCAGAGGCGATGCTTTCGCTTGTAGATGTAGCAGTGCTGTCTACTGGCTGTCATCAATCTCCACGCATACCGTCAAGCCGTCAAGAACGCATTCTAATACTACCCGTAACATTCCAGGCCTGCAGGGCAACTGAGTCGTCAGGCATTAGCAAACCTGTTTCACAGCCACTACAGCTCTGCAGTAGAGGCAGGCAATAAAGCGAGTTGATATTGCTCTGTCAACCAGTGGTAAGCTATGTTTAAAATTTAACGTCTCTCACTCAGGAAGTTAGTATCATATCAATCATAAAATTTGCAGCAAACAGACAGACTAGAAACCGACCTAATAAAAACGTGTTGAATTGGGGAAAGTGACAGTAGTACATGAAGTACCCTCATACATACACCACAAAGAGGATTGCCGCAGACATGTGCTCCAAATAATCTTGCGCCACTCTTTCATGGGCTCGTTGCCATGGGATGTGCCTGTGGAGTTTCTGACACAGTAACATACTGCAAATACACTGAAGGAAAAATTTCGGGAATACATTTCAAAAATAGCTCCAAGCACTATGTGACTTAGCATCTGAGGTCATCAGTCCTATAGACTTAGAACTAATTAAACCTAAGTAACCTAAGGACATCACACACATCCATGCCCGAGACAGGATTCGAACCTGCGACCGTAGCAGCAGCGTGTTTCCGGACGGAAGCACCTAGAACGGCTCGGTCACAGCAGCCGGCGGAATACATTTGTTTGGATAAAATATTCAAGTGATTAACATTGCAAGATCACATATTAATGTAAGCGCGAGATAAGCCTTTGCAAATGTGAAATGCTGATACATTAATCAATGGTGTAAGCGCCGGAATGTCGAGTGCAAGAATGTGAACGTGCATGCATTGCGTTGCACAGGCGTCATATGTCAGTTTGTTAGATGAAGTTTCATGCCTGTTGCACTTGGTCCGTCAGCACAAGGACGGTTAACGTTGTTTGTGGATGTCGCAGGAATATGTCGTCCCATGATGTTCCATCCTGTTGGGAAACACTCCCAGGAATGCTGTTCTTGAATGGTAGCACAACAGGTCGAATCAACAGATTGACGTACACTTTTGATGTAATGGTGCGTGGTATAACCACGAGAGTGCACCCACTGACGTACGAAATCGTACTGCAGACTATAACTCCAGGTGAAGTACACTGTCTAGCACGCAGACAGTTTGCTTGGAGGTCTCAACTGAACTCCTTCTAACCGTCAGACGGTCATCACTGGCATTGAAGCTGATCCAACTTCCATCAGAAAACACAACAGACCTCCACCACACCCTCCAATGATCTCTTTCTTGACACCACTGAAGTCGCAAACGGCTGTGGTGCCTGGTTAGTGGGGAACACGCTACAGGGCGCCTGGCTCGGAGCAGACCTTGAAATAATGAATTTGTAACAGTTCTTTGTGTCACTGTGATGCCAACTACTGCTCAAATCGCTGCTGCAGATGCAGTACGATGCGCCAGAGCCGTACGCCGAACACAATGGTGTTCTTCGTGTTCGCCGAACAAGATGATGTGTCACGTGGCAATTCGGAACCTGGTTTTCTTGTTACCGTACATTCTCGTCACCACTGCAGCCAGCAACATGTACAGTGGCTACATTCCTCTCGAGTCTCTCTGCCATATCGTATAAGGAGCATCCAGCTTCTCGTAGCCCTACTACACGATCTCATTCAACCTCAGAGAGGTGTTGATAATGCCGTCTTTGTCACCTTAAAGGCATCCTTGAGTAACATCAACTCACCACATCCAATCTCAAAGGTAAATTAGGCTCACGACCCTGACAGCTGTATTTAAAGCTAACCCAATTTACATCCACATAGTCGAGTCCGACTGGTGCAAAATTTGAACAGGCGTCTCCTTTCAGATGTAGAAAAATGCCTACCAACCATTGTCTATATCGCATAACTCTCTCCTTGTGCTGCGATTTTTTTCCGTCAGTGTATTATAGTATCTAAATCTATACATGGTGGAAAGCAGTCGCAAGGCGGCAAAAACAATACGAGAGAGCGTTCAAGGTGATGAAACAATGTTTGCGGAAACAGCAGAAAAGCATGCTTAACTACGTTTTGGTGTTACGTAATCTTCAACAACCTTATTTCTTTTTTTTGAAACAACAGTAACGTTTTCGAATATAGGAGTTAAAACAGGAATATGAACAAAAATGGAAGAATTTTTTTGAAATAACCAATGTGAAGATATAAGGGATCTTCTTGTTTACTGTTTTGCAAACGTATTAACAACATTATAACAATAATTTGCGCCAGTTGTTAAGTTATCTGCTGATGATAGGGGTTGAGGGTTTTGTCGTAGGCATCACAGAATCTTCTCTGATGGGCTTAGATTCTTTATTGTATACCCAAGAAAACATACAATAACTGTCTCTTAATTGTTGTCTGTCAATTGCAGTTCGCCTTATGACTATGAAGTTACTATCTATACCACGAATTAACGACAGCTTGCAAGAAGTTAACAGGAAGTTGATGTCCATGTCTCGCGCCTAATATAAATGTAATTTAGAATCACGTCTATTTCGATAGTTACATTGTTGCAGCGAGAGTGCGCGGGTGACGAGTTTGTTTGGAGAAGTTTGTAGTGAAGTTATGATTGCGGGCAGCGGCTTATTAGTGGACCTGCGATTGCAAAACGTATGTGCCGACATACGACACGAAAAAAAAAAAATCTTAATGTGAATTTACAAAGTGCTGAAGAAACGTGAGAGGGGACAGTGCTTCGAATACAATATAGTGTAGTCTATTATAGAAGTGAAGCACTCATTACAAATAGCGAGTTTCGAGTTAAGTGAGCAAGCGAGGAGGTGCAGTGGTTAGCACACTGGACTTGCATTCGGGAGAACGACGGTTCAGGCCCCCATCCGGCCATCCTGATTTAGGTTTTCCGTGATCTCCCTAACTCGCTCCAGGAAAAAGGCCGGGAAATGTCCTTCGAAAGAGCACGGCCACTTTCCTTCTCCATCCGTCCCTAATCCGAGCTTATGTGCCGTCTCTAATGACCTAGTTGTCGACGGGGCGTTAAACATTAATCTCGTCCTCCTGCTCCTCGAGTAAAGTTGGCAGAGATTTAGCACTCGAAGTTTAATTAGAGATATCCTGAAGGAAAAATAAAGAAATACAATAAAATTTTAAGAGGCATTTTGTCTAAATTTGGTTGTTATACAGAGTTTGTATTAAATAAAAATGAAAACTGACGTCGGTGGAAGTACATGATAACAGACGCATAAACGTACCATTAAACACGGATACACAAACGAGCTACTTGTGAGGTAACTGCGAATGTGTAGTTACAAGCCGCCATCGACTTTAGTGTGAACTATTACCCTAGTTTGTACAAACCTCTTTGAAATGTAAACTTTCCCCACCAAATTTCATCAATAATCCATAGACGAGAAATGTAGTAGATCCATGGATGAGTCATCGGTAGACTTTCAAGCTGATGTAAGAAATCTAACGCGCCAATATGAAATGGGAAAAATACTTAATGAGAAATTGCACTGGGCACACTATTTCTTGACCAGTATCCCTCCATTACATTTTCTGGTTTGATTCAAACGGATACGTTTGTATGAAAAGACAGCGCGCGATTTAAATTGCGAAACTAATTTTGTTGTGGGAGGGAAGGAGGAGAGAAAATTTTTGTGAATGGGAAAAAAATCACGAAGGGAATCCCGCAAGGTTCAATTTAGGAACCACTGTTTTCCCTGCAAGAAGAGAATGAACTTCCACTTAAAATTCATCTAGCAGAATTTGTACATTTTTCAGACGATGCTAGTGTATGAGTAATCCCATTAGAGGCAAACCATCAGAAGAAACTGTTAATGATGCTATTCACAGAATACTGAATGATCATTTGAAAATGAACCGTCCCTAAAATTTCAGAATACGTCATTTATTCAGGTCTCCACAACGAATGGAGTCATACCAACAACTGATGTAGCACATAAAGAGGAGTCAGTAAACAGGGTAGAATGCTCCAAATTTTTGGGCGTACATACTGATGAAAAGTTGAAATGGATGAAGAATATTACTGAGCTGTTCAAATAATTCATCAACTTTTGCTCTGCCTATAATTTGTAGTCTGGGAAACGAAAGAGCTAACCTCTTGACATATATTACACCTTTCCATTCAATAATGTCTTACGAATAATTTTCTAGGACAACCTATCGCTTATAAATTACATACTAGCCGCCCAAAAGCGATACGTAACAATAACATGTAGTGTTCACCTGCAGTCATCTTTATAGATACCTTTTCAAGGAGTTAGGCAGTGTAACTGTACCTTTCGTAATATATATATATATATATATATATATATATATATACAGGGTGTTTCAAAAATGACCGGTATATTTGAAACGGCAATAAAAACTAAACGAGCAGCGATAGAAATACACCGTTTGTTGCAATATGCTTGGGACAACAGTACATTTTCAGGCGGACAAACTTTCGAAATTACAGTAGTTACAATTTTCAACAACAGATGGCGCTGCAAGTGATGTGAAAGATATAGAAGACAGCGCAGTCTGTGGGTGCGCCATTCTGTACGTCGTCTTTCTGCTGTAAGCGTGTGCTGTTCACAACATGCAAGTGTGCTGTAGACAACATGGTTTATTCCTTAGAACAGAGGATTTTTCTGGTGTTGGAATTCCACCACCTAGAACACAGTGTTGTTGCAACAAGACGAAGTTTTCAACGGAGGTTTAATGTAACCAAAGGACCGAAAAGCGATACAATAAAGGATCTGTTTGAAAAATTTCAATGGACTGGGAACGTGACGGATGAACGTGCTGGAAAGGTAGGGCGACCCCGTACGGCAACCACAGAGGGCAACGTGCAGCTAGTGCAGCAGGTGATCCAACAGCGGCCTCGGGTTTCCGTTCGCCATGTTGCAGCTGCGGTCCAAATGACGCCAACGTCCACGTATCGTCTCATGCGCCAGAGTTTACACCTCTATCCATACAAAATTCAAACGCGGCAACTCCTCAGCGCCGCCACCATTGCTGCACGAGAGACATTCGCTAACGATATAGTGCACAGGACTGATGACGACGATATGCATGTGGGCAGCATTTGGTTTACTGACGAAGCTTATTTTTACCTGGACGGCTTCGTCAATAAACAGAACTGGCGCATATGGGGAACCGAAAAGCCCCATGTTGCAGTCCCATCGTCCCTGCATCCTCAAAAAGTACTGGTCTGGGCCGCCATTTCTTCCAAAGGAATCATTGGCCCATTTTTCAGATCCGAAACGATTACTGCATCACGCTATCTGGACATTCTTCGTGAATTTGTGGCGGTACAAACTGCCTTAGACGACACTGCGAACACCTCGTGGTTTATGCAAGATGGTGCCCGGCCACATCGCACGGCCGACGTCTTTAATTTCCTGAATGAATATTTCGATGATCGTGTGATTCCTTTGGGCTATCCGAAACATACAGGAGGCGGCGTGGATTGGCCTCCCTATTCGCCAGACATGAACCCCTGTGACTCCTTTCTGTGGGGACACTTGAAAGACCAGGTGTAGCGCCAGAATCCAGAAACAATTGAATAGCTGAAGCAGTACATCTCATCTGCATGTGAAGCCATTCCGCCAGACACGTTGTCAAAGGTTTCGGGTAATTTCATTCAGAGACTACGCCATATTATTGCTACGCATGGTGGATATGTGGAAAATATCGTACTATAGAGTTTCCCAGACCGCAGCGCCATCTGTTGTTGAAAATTGTAACTACTGTAATTTCGAAAGTTTGTCTGCCTGAAAATGTACTGTTGTCCCAAGCATATTGCAACAAACGGTGTATTTCTATCGCTGCTCGTTTAGTTTTTATTGCCATTTCAAATATACCGGTCATTTTTGAAACACCCTGTATATATATATATATATATATATATATATATATATATATATATATATATATATATACTAATGAAATTCAGAAAGAAGAAATCACGACGGAAGTCCCGTAGGATTCAACTTAGAGACCACTGTTATTCCTTCGATAAGTGAATGATCTTCCACTTAACATCTATCGCACAGAATTTCTACATGCATTAACAAAAATTTTTGATAACTTTCCTAGTAACGTAAGATGTCTGACAGGTAGTAAATTAAATTTTAAATTTAACCTGAAAGCACTTCTTCTGGACTAATTCTACTAATACATAGACGAATTTTTATTTAAAAACTTGAAGCATATATATATATATATATACACTCCTGGAAATGGAAAAAAGAACACATTGACACCGGTGTGTCAGACCCACCATACTTGCTCCGGACACTGCGAGAGGGCTGTACAAGCAATGATCACACGCACGGCACAGCGGACACACCAAGAACCGCGGTGTTGGCCGTCGAATGGCGCTAGCTGCGCAGCATTTGTGCACCGCCGCCGTCAGTGTCAGCCAGTTTGCCGTGGCATACGGAGCTCCATCGCAGTCTTTAACACTGGTAGCATGCCACGACAGCGTGGACGTGAACCGTATGTGCAGTTGACGGACTTTGAGCGAGGGCGTATAGTGGGCATGCGGGAGGCCGGGTGGACGTACCGCCGAATTGCTCAACACGTGGGGCGTGAGGTCTTCACAGTACATCGAAGATGTCGCCAGTGGTCGGCGGAAGGTGCACGTGCCCGTCGACCTGGGACCGGACCGCAGCGACGCACGGATGGACGCCAAGACCGTAGGATCCTACGCAGTGCCGTAGGGGACCGCACCGCCAATTCCCAGCAAATTAGGGACACTGTTGCTCCTGGGGTATCGGCGAGGAACATTCGCAACCGTCTCCATGATGCTGGGCTACGGTCCCGCACACTGTTAGGCCGTCTTCCGCTCACGCCCCAACATCGTGCAGCCCGCCTCCAGTGGCGTCGCGACAGGCGTGAATGGAGGGACGAATGGAGACGTGTCGTCTTCAGCGATGAGAGTCGCTTCTGCCTTGGTGCCAATGATGGTCGTATGCGTGTTTGGCGCCGTGCAGGTGAGCGCCCCAATCAGGACTGCATACGACCGAGGCACACAGGGCCAACACCCGGCATCATGGTGTGGGGAGCGATCTCCTACACTGGCCGTACACCACTGGTGATCGTCGAGGGGACACTGAATAATGCACGGTACATCCAAACCGTCATCGAACCCATCGTTTTACCATTCCTAGACCGGCAAGGGAACTTGCTGTTCCAACAGGACAATGCACGTCCGCATGTATCCCGTGTCACCCAACGTGCTCTAGAAGGTGTAAGTCAACTACCCTGGCCAGCAAGATCTCCGGATCTGTCCCCCATTGAGCATGTTTGGGACTGGATGAAGCGTCGTCTCACGCGGTCTGCACGTCCAGGACGAACGCTGGTCCAACTGAGGCGCCAGGTGGAAATGGCATGGCAAGCCGTTCCACAGGACTACATCCAGCATCTCTACGATCGTCTCCATGGGAGAATAGCAGCCTGCATTGCTGCGAAAGGTGGATATACACTGTACTAGTGCCGCCATTGTGCAGGTTCTGTTGCCTGTGTCCATGTGCCTGTGGTTCTGTCAGTGTGATCATGTGATGTATCTGACCCCAGGAATGTGTCAATAAAGTTTCCCCTTCCTGGGACAATGAATTCACGGTGTTCTTATTTCAATTTCCAGGAGTATATATATATATATATATATATATATATATATATATATATATATATATATATATACTGACGTTTATTAATGTTAAAACTAATCACGTATGCATATCCCGTAACTTGGTTGGTTCCAAATCATTTTGATAAAAAAAATTGTTCAAGCACTCTATGTAACACGTAACTAACTAAATAACTACCTTTCTCTTGCCTTCGATGTTTACGTCCTTAGTTGTCTATCCCGCGTAATGACGTGCCTCATACGCTAAAGGCGCTAGTCGTAATAGCAATTGAGGTCACGGAGATAAAGAGTTTGGGAGGTAGCCAGCCGCCAGGCTGTTGCAATATTCGGTTACGGCGTATCAATGACATCAATCCCGGGCGGCTTGCGCTGCGCTCATGCCGCCCCACCCCGCCCCAGCGATGACAAGTGATTAATGCGGCGTTTACACTGATTACAAGGGCGCCGGCCCACTTTGCCGCGGGCGCAGCCATATCAATTAGTAGGGCCGTCCGGAGCCGCTAATTGAAGTGCTGTCGCTCTCTGCCCCCCTTCTCTCCCCCCTCCCCCTCCCCCGCCACCCCTCTCCAGTCACTGGCCGCCTCCTTGTTCGGCCGCGTTGGTCTCTGGTTTTGACGTGGGCCACCGCCAACCGGAGAACCATGGGCCGCGTGTCCGTCGAGGGCTTTACTGCCCTGCCGCCTGCACTCGCAGCTGGCTTTTGTTCAAGTTGGATGGAGGCGGTGCAGCTGGTTCAGCAAACGCTCTGCCAGAGGGCGAACTACGACTGCCCCAGAGACCTGCTGCCCGATGAGTACTCCATAAATTTTTAAAGTGATACTCGTCATATTAGTGTTCTGACAACTTTTAACCGATGGAAAGTCAAAACGCTGGTGTTTTCTGACAGTTGGTTGACGGCGGCTCTATGTACACTGCTGACCATTACAATTGCTACACCAAGAAGAAATGCAGATGATAAACGGGTATTCATTGGACAAATATATTATACTAGAACTGACATGTGATTACATTTTCACGCAATTTAGGTGCATAGATCCTGAGAAATCAGTACCCAGAACAACCACCTATGGCCGTAATAACGGCCTTGATACGCCTGGGCATTGAGTCAAACAGAGCTTGGATGGCGTGTACAGGTACAGCTACTCATGCAGCTTCAACACGATACCACAGTGGACGTTACGACCCGTGGCTCTACCCTTCATTCGATCCCCATCAAGAGTAATGACTGGCGTATTGTGATGAGCCAGTTGCTCGGCCACCATTAACTAGACGTTTTCAGTTGGTGAGAGATCTGGAGAATGTGCTGGCCAGGGCACCACTCGAACACTTTCTGTATCCAGAAAGGCCCGTACAGGACCTGCAACATGCGGTCGTGCATTACCCTCCTGAAATGCAGGGTTTCGCAGGGATCGAATGAAGGGTAGAGCCACGGGTCGTAACGTCCACTTTTCAGAGTGCCGTCAATGCGAACATGATGTGACCGTGACGTGTAACCAATGGCACACCATACCATCACGCCGGGTGATACGTCAGTATGGCGATGACGAATACACGCTTCCAATGTGTGTTCACCGCGATGTCGCCAAACACGGATGCGACCATCCTGATGCTGTAAACAGAACCTGGATTCATCCGAAAAAATGACGTTTTCCCATTCGTGCACCCAGGTTCGTCGTTGAGTACACCATCGCAGGCGCTCCTGTCTGTGATGCAGCGTCAAGGGTAACCGCAGCCATGGTCTCCGAGCTGATTGTCCGTGCTGCTGCAAACGTCGTCGAACTGTTCGTGCAGATGGTTGTTATCTTGCAAACGTCCCCATCTGTTGACTCAGGGATGGAGACGTGGCTGCACGATCCGTTACAACCATGCGGATAAGATGCCTGTCATCTCGACTGCTAGTGATACGAGGCCGTTGAGATCCAGCACGGCGTTCCGTATTACCCTCCTGAACCCACCGATTCCATATTCTGCTAACAGTCATTGGATCACGACCAACGCGAGCAGCAATGTCGCGATACGATAAACAGCAATCGCGATAGGCTACAATCCGACTTTTACCAAAGTCGGAAACGTGATGGTACGCATTTCTCCTCCTTACACGAGGCATGACAACAACGTTTCACTAGGCAACGCCGGTCAACTGCTGTTTGTGTATGAGAAATCGGTTGGAAACTTTCCTCATGTCAGCACGTTGTAGGTGTCGCCACCAACGATAACGTTGTGTGAATGCTCTGAAAAGCTAATTATATCACAGCATCTTCTTCCTGTCGGTTAGATTTTACTTCTGTAGCACGTCATCTTCGTGGTGTAGCAATTTTAATGGCCAGTAGTGTATAAACCATTGTTGACACCTTGCAAACTTCTTATTGGAACAAGCTGCCTATTGGTTTCTGCCTCGGGTTCTTCGGCCGACGTTCGACTGTCGAAGTTTCCCACCATTGCAGATGGTGAACTGGAGGCGACCTCGTTGCCGCAGACTATAGGTACCTGGCGCGCCAACATCCGAGGGCTTCTCCGCGGTTATTTTCGGTGCGATTCTCTTCTTGCTACCTGCGACGGCCATTCACTGCAGCACGGGAAGCCAGGATGCGTTTACCTTAAGGCTTTCTTCTTTCTTGTTGAAGCTATTCCCGTGTTTTTGTATTTCTATCGCCTCTCTAAACAAGCGGGTGTGACAGTGCTTCTCTACAGCCAGAACTTCTGTGTCGGCGAATTTTACTACGAGATAGGTCTCACACATTGCGTGCTCTCTTCTCCACCTTTCCCATCCTGCAATGTCGCTTATGTTCTTTGATCCTGGTGTTGATTGATCGTCCAGTCATTCCGCCATAAACTTTTCCGCGTGTGCATGGTAAGCGGTATATTCCCGACATTGCAAGTGGGTCCCTTTTCTCCTTTGCCGATCAAAGACACTCTTTGATCTTCTTAGTCGGTTTGAAAATCGCCTTTACGCCGTGTTTGCGCAATATACGGCCGATGTGTCCGTCACTCTGGGAATGTGTGGCAGTAAGACCGTACCCGATATTTCATTTTCTGATTCGTCGCTTCGCCGAGTGTTTGGCTCTGTTACACTTATAATGTAACTTGTGGAGTATTCATTGCTCCCCATAACACTTTCCAAGTGTTGCATTTCTCGTCTGAGGTGCTGAGGCTCACGTATCCGTCCTGCCCGCGTTACGAGAGCGTTAATTATGCCTATTTTATTGCTCGGGTGGTGATTTGTTAAATCGTGCAGATATTGGTCCGTGTGTGTCGGTTTTCGATACAAGCTGTGTCCCACGTTTTCGCCATCCATTGTGACCAGTACATCTTGAAATGGTAGTTTCTTGTCCTTTTTTACTTCCATGGTAAATTTTATGTTGGATGTTCAAGTGTTTTAAAGTCACCAAGCTTTTCTTCACCATGGCTGCACACAACGAAAGTATTATCGACTTATCTTTACCACAAGTTAGGTTTACAAGTCGCCAAATCCAGTGCCTATGCTTCGAAATGTTCTATGAAGAAGACGGTCACCACTGGGCTAAGAGGACTACCATTGGCGACGCCTTCCAGCTGTACGTAGAAATTGCCATTCCACGTGAAATAGCTCGCGGTGAGACATGCATGAAAGAGCTCTGTGATCCCTTGCCGGCAAATGGAACCGACATGCTCCAGATAGTCACTGAGTGACTGAGGACATTTCATTGAGAAGTTGAAGAAACTAAAACTTGCCCCAAACGACATCCGGGTCAGCTTTGATACGGTTTCTTTGTTTAGGAAAGTGCCAGGTATATATAGTCTGCGGCCATGAGCTCCGCTCCCGTCCACCATCTGCAATGGAGGGTAAAACTTCGACAATACCAGCCACTCGTGCTGGCGAAACGTCAGTAAAATCATCAGACGAACGTCGGCCGAAGAACCCGAGAGAGAAGCCAATAGGCAATTTGTCGAAAAGTGGCCACGAAAGCTTTAACAATTTTGCATTCTTATTGGAACTTCTGCGGAGAAAGCTGCTCGTCTGAAGTGTAATGGTGTTACTCGTATAAACTTCTTGTTTGAGTGTGCGGGGTGGTTTTAATTAAAGTACAGCTACTCACAGAGGTCTAGTGTGGGCTGTAATTATCCTATGTCGGCGAAACTTGGTAGATATTCTAATACGTTAATAGAGAATAGATTTACGCTGGGAAACATTAGTTCCAATTCTGGTCATCAGTTGCAAATCTGGCGCCGTGAGTGCAAGAAAGGCGTACAGAAATATTTTCTTATGTACGGATTAGAGACGGGACATGGGTAGAAAAGGTGAAGCAAGCGAGAAAGGCATAATGTTGATCTTATTATTAATCGTCGCTTACGAAGTTCGTTCAGAATAAGCACCGGAAACCTTGGCGAGATACTGCATCCGTAAGACGACGTGATCAACATTTCCTCGCAGCAGTTCCAGTGTAATCTGAGCAACGTGTTCCTGTACACACGCCTTCAGTTCAGACAGAGACCGAACGGGTCCCTGGTAAATGCCCTCTTTTGGATATCCCGAGAGGCAAAAGTCAAGTAGGTACAGATCACGTCATGTTGTAGGCTGAACATCTGGAATACCTGTGGAGATAACACGCTCTTCCACAGTTGCGTTAGACAGATCTTTCACTAGGCAAGCGGCTTGAGGTGTTGCCACACCTTTCATGGAAACAATGGATTCAACACAGTTGCACTCTTACAAAGCACGAATCGAATGACGTACAAGCTGGTCTCGATAACGTGCAGACGTCACAGTACACTTGAGAGGCTCTCTCGGTGTATTCACGTGAAAGGAGTACGGACCAGGCTTAAAGGTGCGGGTGAATCCACAACACACAGTCACATATGGAGAGTGCAATGGCTCTTCGTGTATAATACGTGGTTTATAAGTACCCCAGATTTGGCACTTCCACCGAGCGAGGTGCGCAGTGGTTAGCACACTGGACTCGCATTCGGAAGGACGACGGTTCAATCCCGCGTCCGGCCGTCCTGATTTAGGTTTTCCGTGATTTCCCTAAATCGCTTCAGGCAAATGCCGGGATGGTTCCTTAGAAAGGGCACCGCCGATTTCCTTCCCCATCCTTCCCTAATCCGAGCTTGTGCTCCGTCCCTAATGGCCTCTTTGTCGACGGGACGTTAAACAGCAATCTCCTCCTCTTTGGCACTTCTGTGTATTCACTGCTCCCTGTAGAGAAAAATGTGCCTCGCCACTCCACATAACATTGCATGGTCACATGTCATGAACTTCAAATGCTTCAAATGGCTCCAAGTACTATGGGACTTAACATCTGAGGTCATCAGTCCCCTAGACTTAGAACTACTTAAACCTAACTAGCCTAAGAACATCACACACATCCATTCCCGAGGCAGGATTCGAACCTGCGACCGTAGCAGCCTCGTGGTTCCGGACTGAAGCGCCTAGAACCGCTCAACCACAGCGGCCGGCGTCATGAACTTCGCTCTATGCCAGAAACAGAAGAAAAAATTCAGAACCTTGCTGCGATCATGAGGTTTCAGTTTGCCGCACCGTTTGGATCTTGTACACTGTAGGGGTACCGGTGTGAAATATACCCCAAAGCTTGACCATGGGGTGGACAACTCTCGTGTCACTGCACGAGTGCTAGCACAACACGGAGCACATGCTGCACGATCAGTTACAGCAACAGCAATCTCGTCCATAACTTGCGCCAGGATAAAACGTTTTACTCTTTCAGGTGCCACACTAGGCCCACTCGAGTTTTCGAATTCCATAACCATCTCCTTTAAACCATACAGTGACATCTAGCATCTGCTCGAAGCATTCAGTTGGTGATACTCTCTCAACGGAACGCTGCAGTTGCTGCCGTTCGCATAAAACAAATTCACTAACAGTGCACACTCTCTCTTCTCGATAGCCATACTGGTCACTCACATTATGGAAAATCAAATGACAGCCCGTCATACCGTCACACAAACTGTGTATAGTGCCTAGTTTTGCATTCGGTAGCCAAAACTGGAACTACGATGATGTCCAGAATTAATGCAACAAACGGAAATTTTGCTAGGTTATGTTTATTTTGACACGAAACAGTATAAGCAATTGATAGTAAAGTATAAACAATGTAAAGAATACGTAACGTAAACAATTGCAACACGCATAACGGTAAACAAAAATGTTGTTCGTTTTTCCTACTTAACGGATTTGCACACGTATTCCGACAGCTGCTTAATGTGCTCACTATGGCGTAAGACCATCTCTGGCAGCAACACAGGTCAGACGATGTCCGAACATGCTGTAAATAATCTCATCAATCTCTTCTTGAGGCAGTAACGCCCATTCTTCCTGCAGAACTACTCGCAAGTCTTGGAGAGTGAGTGTTGGATCCCAACATGACGCAGCCTGTCTCCCTAGTGCATTCCAGATATGCGTCTAATATCTTCGATTTCCAAGAACATATCAAGAGGTCGAGCATTATCGTCCATCGAGTCGAAATCTGGGCTCACAGCACCTCGCAACAGCCGCATATGAGGTCCCAAGATCTCGCCATGATACCTAACAGCAGTTTATTTTTGCCAATTTACTCGTACAATTTCGCAAAGAGGAGGTCGAATGGTCATCATAATCCCTGCCCACACTATTAGGGATCATCCTCTATATCAGTCTCTTTCACAACGTTTGGGCCCCGAAATCGCGTCCCACGTTCCCTCCAGATGCGAATCCGTCGAGAATCACACTCCAGACCAAATTGGAATTCATCTGTGAAAAGAACATTGGTCCACTGCTCGACAGTCCAGGTGGCGTGTTCACGACTCAACTCTAGACGTTCCCTTCTGTAAAGACGCGTCAGAGTTGCACATACAGCAGATCGTTCTGTACACCGTTTGCCATTTGCCTCGATACAGTGAAAGCTGCGATGTCGGATACCAGTTGCTGCGCAGTACTAAGGCGGCACCGTCGTGCCATTACAGCCAAATAACGGTCCTCTCTTTCTGGCGCCATACATGGGAGGGTCTGCTCTGGTTTTTGGGATACAGTTTCGGTCTCTATAAACTGTCGCCACTTCCAAGAAACAACAGAACGATTCACATTAAACCACATCGAGCCACATCGGTTTGCGACTCTCCTGCTTCCATTCTTCCTATGGCACTCCACAGCAGATAGTCAGGTAGGCGTCTTCTCTGGGCCGTACAGCCCGTCTGTGACTGTGTACACAGCGATTGTGGGTGTGGGACTACTCGGCAACCACTACCCTGTTTGGCAGGTGCCCTGACGTCATTGTTCGGTTGGTTGTTCGTTGATCAGAATGCCATCTTTCGTGCAGAATACGATCGTATGGACATCTGTTGAGAGTTTGTATTATTACATCGTGAATTAGTCACAGATAGGCAAATAGCGATTTGTCGCTTCAATTTTTTTCCCAATGTAAATCGGTTCTACATTAACGCATTAGCATATCTATCAATTTTTGTCGCTGTATGGTAATTACAGCCCACAATGGACCTATGTGAACAACTGCGCTTCAGTTATAACCACCCAGTACTCCCTATGATAGTTGCTGTGTAGCCCGTGTCAGATATTAGACGTGTAAGCTTAATTTTCTACTTGTTTTGATGTTATGTTTCAGTATGCCTCTCTTTACTCCGTATTGACTCCAAAGCATCGGATAAACTGTTCTGACTACAGTTACAACGTCACTTCTGAATTGTGTTCCAATAAAATGATTAATGCTGTTTCGTTTCACAACAGTAGAAACTTTTAGCCTAATAGTCACACTACTCTAATTCTAATTGCTGTAGAGGCAGTGTCGTGGGACCTACGTGTGACATACACGGATCAGCCAGAATATTATGGCCACGTACCTAATAACCATTATGTCCACCTTCGGCACGAATAATAGCGGCGACGCCTCGTGGAAGCAAGGAGACTTTGGTAGTTCACTGGAGAGATTTGACACAATATCTGCACACACACGTCACCTAACTTGCGTAAATTCAAAAATGGTTCAAATGGCTCTGAGCAATATGGCACTTAACATCTGAGGTCATCAGTCCCCTAGAACATAGAACTACTTAAACCTATCTAACCTAAGGACATCACACACATCCGTGCCCGAGGCAGGGTTCGAACCTTCGATCGGAGCGGTCGCGCGGTTCCAGACTGAAGCGCCTAGAACCGCTCGGCTACACCGGCCGGCCCCGTAAATTCCGGGGAGGGGGCGATGAGCTATGACGCCACGTCCTATCACATTCCAGATGTTATCTATCGGGTTCAGATCTGGCTACTAGGAGGGCCAGTACATCAATCTTGGCCTTGTGACATCGCGCGTTATCGTGTTGAAAAATTCCACTGCCGTTGGGAAACTTAATCGTCATTAACGTGTGTACATGGTCTGCAATCAGTGTACGCTACTCTTTGGCCATCATGGTGGCTTGCACGAGCTCCAATGGACCCGTGGATGCCCAAGAGAATGTTCCCCAGAGCAGCTTGTCTCCGTCCCGCAGTACAGGTGTTAAGGAGCTGTTTTTCCTGGAAGACGATAGACTCGTGCCCTCCCTTTGGCGTGATGGAGAAGGTATCGCGATTCATCAGACCATGCAACTCTCTGCCACTATGTCAATTTCCAGTGCTTGTGGTCACGTCCCATTCAGTAGTAGCTGCCTATGGCACATTGGCACGTGAGTCGTCGGCTGCGAAGGCCCATTGTGTTCGGTGCACTTTGATCAGACACACTTGCACTCTGCCCAGCATTAAAGTCCGATGATAGTTCCGGCACAGTTAGACACCTATCCTTTTTTACCAGTGTGCCCATCGTACGACGTCCGACATCTGTAATGAGGGGTGACCGCCCAACACAACGAGTTATGGACGTAGTTTCACCTTGGTTTCGCCACCTGCTGAAGACACTCACCACAGCACTCCTCGAACACCCGACATGTCGTGCAGTTTCCGAAATACTCGTGCCAAGCCTCCGGGCCATCACAATCTGCCCTCAGATAGATCGCACGGCTTCCCCTTTTTACACACGGACAGCGCGCTCACTGATATTACGTGCACCGTGCGTGTGTCTGACTAGCAGTCATTCCTCGCCAGGTGACGTTCCTATCGCCTGGACGGGTTTTATCGATAGTAGGTCGGTGGTCACAATGTTTTGACTGATAGTATAACTGGGCTACTTTGAACGCACAAATTACCTGTGTAAATGGCTGGTCACGAATCGCTACAGAAATTTTCAGACGTGATGCTCCAAATGTAATCTTGCTGTTTGAAAGGAAACTAAGTAACCGTAAACAATTTATAACAGAGCTCATTAATGATCATTACTGTCTTATTCGGGTACTTAAAATTCAGACACTGCAATGAGTACTACACAGTACAGCATCTGTCTGTCTATTACATGAAATTTAATTTCGTTGAAGTGAATTTGGTAATCTGCAGTGATTAATGCTTGACCACAAGAAGTAACTATCTCTGATGCATTCGATAACTTTCCCAGAAACAATCAAAACTTGAAACAATTAAATGTAGCATGATAATCTGTAAGCGTTTTTTAATGCAACTTCTGGATTCAGTAGAAAATTGCAAATGATCACTGTTTTCTGGATACAATACGCAATAGTTCGTCTTGCTCCTGAGCTGATCCTTACCCGAATAACTGAAACGCTGGTTTGTTCTGCTCCGACAAAATATCTGAAATAAATCAGTGAGCGTCCTGTACCTGTAAGAGAACTAAGAGAACAAACAATGAGACAGATATAAACTGGAACAAAAAGAAATTATCACACGATTTTTATGAGATTTGCTCCTTACTTTTTACGAAAGCATTTAAAATGGTCAATGAATAATTTACTAGTTCCATGAACACATGGCGGATAATCTTGAAACGGATAAAAAAGAGATTATCGATGGGAATCTCGTTCGTGGAATGAATAACAATGAATAACAATGCCAAGACAGCTTGCACGAGTGTTACAATTAGTGCCCGCAGCATATACACTGAAGCGCCGAAGAAACTGGTATAGGCATGCGTATTCAGACTGTAAACAGGCAGAATATGGCGCTGAGGTCTGCAATGCCTATATAAGACAACAATTGTCTGGCGCAGTTCTTAGGTAGGTTACTGCTGCTATAATGGCAGGTTATCAAGATTTAAGTGAGTTTGAACGCGGTGTTGTAGTCGGATCATGAACGATAGGACGCAGCATCTCCGAGGTGGCGATGGGGATTTTCTCGTACAACCATTTCACGAATGAACCGTGAATATCATGAATCCGGTAAAACATCAAATCTCCGACATTGCTGCGCCCAAAACGGGACCAACGACGACTGAAGAGAATCGTTCTACGTGACAGAAGTGCAACCCTTCGGCAAATTGCTTCAGATTTCACTACTGAGCCATCAACAAGTGTCAGCGAGCAAATCATTCAACGAAATATCATCGATATGGGCTTTCGTAGCCGAAGGTCCATTTTTATACCTTGATGACTGCACGACACAAAGCTTTTGCCTCACCAGGGCCATCAACACTGACACTAGACTGTTGATGACTGGAAACATGTTATCTGGTCGGTCGAGTCTTTTTTCAAATTGTATCGAGTGAATGGACGTGAGCGTGTGGTGACAACCTTATAAATCCGTGGACCCCGCATGCCAGCAGGGGACTGTTCAATCTGGTGAAAGCTCTGTAATGGTGTGGGGCGTGTGCAGTTGGAATTATATGGGATCCCTGACACATATAGATACGACTCTGCCAGGTGACACGTATGTAAGCATCCTGTTGGATCACCTGCATCCATTAATGTCCATTGTGCATTTCGATGGACTTGGGCAGTTCCAGTAGGACAATGCGACACCCCACACGTTCAGAATTGCTACAGAGTTGCTTCAGACTATTCTGAGTTAAACACTTCCGCTGACCACCAAACTCCCGAAACATGAACATTATTGAGCATATCTGAGATGCTGTTCTGTTCAGAAGAGATAGAGCCACCCCCTCGTACTTATGAATTTATGGACAGCCCTGCATGATTCATGGTGTCAGTTCCCTCCAGCACTGCTTCAGACATTAGTCGAGTCCATACCACGTCATGTTGCGGCACTTCTGTGTGCTCGCAGGGGCCCTACACCATATTAGGCAGGTGATCCAGTTTCTTTGGCTCTTTAGTGTATATCTTACTGTAAAAGTAAGATAATTGGTAAATCCTAGAATTAACCGGTGAAATCTAAGAGTTACCATAGCAGTGTGGTAAAAGTCCGAAATTTCTTATTACATGTGTTACTGTAAAAGTACGACGATTGATGAATCCTAGAATTAACTGGTGAAACCTAAGACTTATCACCACTGTGTGATAAAAGTCAGAAATTTCTTAATATATGTGTCACTATAAAAGTAAGACGGTTGGTAAATCCTGGAATTAACTGGTGAAATCTAAGACGTAATATCACTTTGGGTAAAAGTCCGAAATTTCTTTTTATATGCATAGATTTTGAACTTTTACCAAGAGACGATGGTAAATTTTAAGATGTATCCATACCAACTGGTAAAACTGTATTCATTAAAAAAATCAACTTAGCAATTTATTGAAATAGATTATATTTATTGTAATTTTATGTATTTTAAACATTCTTGCATTCCAATGTGATTATAGCGAGCGATATTCCATATTGGTGAAAAATGGTGTAGAAAATGTTACCTTGTGAACGTTAATTTTCGTTTCAAGGCTGACTATCGTGGCATTACATAATATGGAAGACGATTTACACAAGCATTTTTAGCTGAACACTTTTTTAAGCAATTGCACTTTTTGAGCACTTGTCTTCCAACAAAAGATTCTTTGATAACCACTTCCGGTAAACTAATTTCTTCTCTTGCTACTTCTTCGACGTTGATAAAATTTTCCTTGCACAATGTAAATTGGTTCCTAGTGTACAATGACTGCAGTTTAACAGCTTTGGTACAATGTGATAAAATTCGTCATCCTGTTTATTTATCACAAACTGCTATTATAGATTTTGCATCAATTTTTGCCGTCTACATCTCGTACTTTAATTCTCACAATCTGTACAATAAGGTTTTGGAATTTTGTTATATGAGGCTGCTTTCATTTTCTTTGCCTGCAATTGAAGACTTTCTTTGGCAGCTTCTCGGATACGTTTCACTTTATTAATACTGTTGGAAGATGTCAGCGTCTCGTCACAACCATCAATTGGTGCCGGTGTCTCGTTATTTACTGTTGTTAATTCCTGCCTTCTGGTACTTCCTCACTTGCTGCAGCCGCACTTTCTACGTCCGTTCCTTCTGTTCCAGTACTTGATTCACTGGCATCAGTTCCTTGTCCGTTATTTTCAATTTCCTGTGAGGCTGTGTAAGTGGTGTTTAACATAGTTTCCAAGTCATCTTCAGTGTTATATTTTTTATTAAATCATGTGGAACAACTGAGGGCGCCAGATCCATTTTTGTTTGAGCCCCAAACATGGCTTCATGTGGTGAATATCTGGTATCTTCACAGTAAGCCCTATTTTTCATTGCTTGCACAAATCTCAGTCCTTCAGATCATTTTTAAGTTTCACCTGTTTCCATCCAAGTTGATGACATATTTTCGATATCTTGATTTACTCTTTCAACTGATCCCTGAGACTGACTGTGCCTCGGCTACCCGTGGACTATCTTTACATCACTCCACAACCCACATAAACGTTGAATGACTTGGCTACAAAACGCTCTACCATTATCAGAATGAATGATACTTTGGGCACTAAAGGTGGTAATAATGTCCAAAAGATGATATGCTACTTTATCAGCCCTTTTCGAAGTTAGTGCGTGGAGAGTAACAAATTTTGTCAAATGATCTTGGTATACACGTATGAACTTCGGCTTATTGTCTGAGTCTGCCTTCATGTTGGTTAAGTCAATTTGGCATCATGAATTCATTTCACTGTGTATGATAGGTTTCACTGAAACACCTCTTTTCAATGTTTTTTGCTTTTTCTGAGATGGTTCACATAATCTCAAATAAGTAACGATTGATTCAACAGTCACATTCTTGTACTTACCATTCAGTTCCTTTATCTGTGTACGGCCGCCATGGCCTCTAGAGATGTGGGTCTCATGTAGTACGTTAAACAGTTCATAAAAACGAATGTAATAAAGAGTCTTTTTTCCAGCAGACACCCGTGCTATGACTTTCTCTTCACCTTCGATGTTGAGAACATCATATCACTTCAAACCTCTGTAGTAAACAGATTTTTTACTGCAAACGATTCTTGCATTTTTCATCTCACTTAATAGAATATCATATTGCTCAGCAGTTACATAAAATTTGTTGTCCTTCTTATTCACTGATTCACTTAAGAGTTCGTAAGATCTGTTATGCATAACATCAGTCATTCTCATCCAAAGCTGCAAAAGAAACACCACTAAAACGAGTCGCAAGGATGCTCGACACTGACTGAAATTACGCAGTGGTGAGCGAACTGAGAACACATAATTGCCAACAAAGAAATTTATTTGAACATAAAATTTACAACAATGAAACTTGTCTGAACCTGCACGACGGAGGCGAGAGTCTTCGATCGAGCTTTTATCAGTAGGCATTGGTAAATCCTAAGATTTACCAATGCCTCTCGGTAAAAGTTCGAAACCTATACATATAATGAGAAATTTCGGACTTTTATCACACCGCGATGGTAAATCTAAGATTTCACCGGTTAATTCTATGATTTACCAATTATCTTACTTTTACAGTAACATATATAAATTATGATACACATTACCTCGTTCCAACTGTACAGGCGCATAGGGAAGCAATTCAGTAATCATATTCCACCGGCCATGACCACCAACAGCCCAGAACACACTACGACTGCCGCTCGACAAGGCAACAGTGGCATCATCTGCCCCTAATACAAACTCGTTTACCAAAGAGGTGTATACTATCCACGTGTTCAAATATATATCCACAAAGATCATGAAATTTAGAGGCACATCTCATCATACACGTATCTTTCAGCTGTTTAAATGACAACGGATGTCTAGTTTATTAAAAATTTTAGTAGTCTTCATCGCAGTACAATCCAGTAGTAATTAGATAACCGATTTCGGTTGAAATCAAATGATCATCAGATTATTCTTCCACTGTAATTGGTGTCTGAGGTATCAGACAGCATTAGCCATTACAAAGCCTTTTTGTTATGGTCTTCCAGTCCGAAGACTTGTTTGATGCAGCCCTCCACGCTATTCTACCCTTCGAAGCCTCTTCATCTCAAAGTAACTACTGCCTCCTGCCTCCTACATCCAGCTAAATCTGTTTATCGTGTTCAACCCTGGGCTTCCCTAAACAATATTTACCCTTCACACTTCCCTCCAATGCCAAACTGATGATTCATTCTTGCCTCGCGATCTATCATATCAACCGATTCCTTCATTTACTCAAGTTGTACCATAAGTTTCTTTTTCCCCCAATTCGATTCAGTATCTTCTATTAGTTACTCAATTTACCCATCTATGCTGCAGCATTCTTTTGTAGCAACACATTTCAAAAGCTGCAATTCTCCTCTTGTGTGAATTGCTTATCATTCACGTTTCATATCCACGCAAAGCTACACTTCAGATGCCTTCAGAAACGACTTCTTAACACTTAAATTTATTTTAAATGTCAACAGAGTTCTCTTTTGAAGGAATGTTTTTTCTTTCTTTACCGAGTCTGTCCGTTATATCCTCTCAGTTTCGACCAACAATAGTTATTTCGCTAAGCGAATAGCAGAGCTTATCTACTGCTCTTAGCGTCCCATTTCCCTATCTGATTCCTTCAGCATCTCCCAATTTCATTCAACTACTTTACATCACCCTTGTCTTACTTTCCTTGATGTTCATCTGATAGGGTCTTTTCCAGACAGTATCCATCCCGTGTAACCGCTAAGTTCTCTGCTTTCTAAGACAGAATCAGCAAGACTTAAAGTTTCTACTTCTTATTCCTGAAAGTTAATTCCCTCTTCAAACTTCGTCTTGTATTACTTTGCCATATGCTCAATATACAGATTAAATAACAGTGAGGATAGACTACAACCCTGTGCAATTTTCTTCTCACTAAGCCGTTATTAGTCAAAGTATCCTAAATACGACCAGACAATGTCGTACGACGTTTAGACTCAGTCTCCTTCTGGTTCCATATGCCGACACACATTCTCTGGTCAGTTCACATATTTCGGCAAGTGACCGATGATTTATTGGTCAAGTCAAACCACTTATCTAGATATTATTGGATTATACTATGACGAAGACCATTCAGATTTGTTATCAGTAATAACAATACAGTTCTCCGTGTCGCCTTTGCCTGACGATATCAGGTTTTGCAGAGGAATACAGTCTAATCATTAACCACCAGCAGCAGTGCGCTATTTAACTCGTTTGCTTTAAAACTATAGAAACAAGTGTCTTCAGTTAAGCGAAGTGCGCCGGCCGAAGTGGCCGTGCGGTTAACGGCGCTGCAGTCTGGAACCGCAAGACCGCTACGGTCGCAGGTTCGAATCCTGCCTCGGGCATGGATGTTTGTGATGTCCTTAGGTTAGTTAGGTTTAACTAGTTCTAAGTTCTAGGGGACTAATGACCTCAGCAGTTGAGTCCCATAGTGCTCAGAGCCATTTGAACCATTTTTTTTTAAGCGAAGTGCTTCAGCAACCTCACAACATCCGCAAGTCCCGGATTAGTTCAAATGGCTCTTAGCACTATGGGACTTAACTTCTGAGGTCATCAGTCCCCTAGAACTTATAACTACTTAAATGTAACTAACCTAAGGACATCAAACGCATCCATGCCCGAGGCAGGATTTGAACCTGCGACCGTAGCGGTCACGCGTTTCCAGACTGTAGCGCCGGCCGCGGATTAGTATCCTTTTTTTAATACTGTTTCAAACCGAATTCCAGCTCCAAAATTCCAGAGTTCTTCAGAAATACCTTCAGAACATTTTGATACAAGGAATCCGTGGTCTCATGTAACTCGTCACAGAGTAACAATGTTTTGTTCAGGTTGTTATCCCACTTAGCTTTGTTTCTAGGAAAATATGTTCACAATAGTGAACAAGCCTGTAACATACAGTCACCAGAACTTCACCAGTCACAAAACACATAGCAATCCAACAATATGACGGAACCAGTGGCGGCTGCTGTACAAGCACGTTAACACCTTGGGAATTTACTGGTTATTTTTCATTGAACGTAACATATATGCTGCAATCTGGAAGATACGGTACTTATATCTACTGCGCCACTGCTCCTCTTAGAATCTGTGAAACTTGACATCAGAGTCATAAGCACACCTTCAGTTTTGGATATTCTAAGGTGCTTTTGCGCATCCGTAACTCGCGTGGCGTAATTGCCTTATGGGCAAATACATACGGCTTTGATAAACAATGTGCACGATTCATGATGTGCACAGCTAGCCCTTGCCCTCAACTAGAAGTTTACGTCAGTGCCAACAGGTGGCAGCACACTGCGGCACACTTTCATCCCCATTCTCGCGGCATGAATCCTGCTAATGTTAGCACACTCCTGAGATACGCTAGTTCACTAACTATATACCGTAGTAAAATTAGATTGGGTGTCAGTATATGTTAAAGTTGTAGTGACAGTAAACCTGTTTTGTGAGTTTCTGAATGAGTTTTAGTATGTTCAGTTGCGAATTTTATCATACAGTAATCCATTTGAGGCGCTGAGAATCATAAAGACCTAAAGCACATCACCGTCGATTATGAGATTGTAGCCGGCCGGTGTGGCGGTGCGGTTAAAGGCGCTTCAGTCTGGAACCGCGTGACCGCTACGGTCGCAGGTTCGAATCCTGCCTCGGGCATGGATGTGTGTGATGTCCTTAGGTTAGTTAGGTTTAATTAGTTCTAAGTTCTAGGCGACTGATGACCTCAGAAGTTACGTCGCATAGTGCTCAGAGCCATTTGAACCATGAGATTGTAGCATTTACTCATGCTTCGAAAATCTGTGCTGTAGGCTGACACTGTACATATGAGAACTCACGAAAAGCTGTATCGCTGGTTTCTTTTACATTCACTTAAATTGTGGATTGACGGCGGTTTGTTTTAGGCCCTATGGATCTCAGCGCCTCATTTGTATTCTAGACAAGTGACCATGTTGGTAGACATTACTACTTGAGTTTAATTATTTCCACCAGTAGCACTTTGTGTTTTGAGTTGGTTGTTTACTGTGCGGGAATCGCCTTTCGTGTGCAATATAACTATGAATGATCTTGAATCAGTTTTAAATGCTAACAGAAATGTAAAGCTGTGAAGACCGGTCGTGAGTCGTGCTAGCTAAGTGGGTAGAGTACCTGCCTGCGAAAGGCAAACGTCCCGAGTTTAAGTATCGGTCTTACACACAGCTTTAATCTGCCAGAAAGTTTCTTATCAGAGCACACTCCACTGCAGAGGAAATTCTTATTCTGGGAATAGAAAAGTAAAGTAAATTAACAGGGAAAGTTAGCCGCAATGGAACTAGGGCCTCCGAGAACAGATCCTTTGATTGATAGAGTGACGAAATCATATAAGCGTGACTTCAAGTGAACATTTAACAAGGAAGTGTACAGTTACCACAAGTTGTGGTTATTTTTAGTCCTGAAGTAAATCCGTCAACTAAGACATCTATAAGGGATCTTGTACAATCCTCCACGAAAATGGAAAAGCACGAAAATTCCAAAAAATGTGAAATAGAGAGTTGCCAAAGCTTTCACATTATTTCGTTATTGACCTAAACTATACTTAATTATGCACAAAACAACAAAATTCCACGAAAACAATTCTTCCTTTTGTCAGATGAGTTATGCATCTTATTATTATTATTATTGTTATTACTGTTGATATTATTGTTGGAAGTGGCTGTAGTTGTATAAACTTGTTCATAGGCGTAACTGTTATACAGCAGATGGTATTAATTTCACACTCACAAATTTATCTGAATCCAAAATTTTGTGAAGACCCTGAGCTCACTAGCCGCCACCACTGGATGGAACATACACAGTATGGTGTGGCTGCTATTGCTACTGGAACAGATCTGTATAAAATCACTGTTGCTGTTCTTTGATTGCATTCAACGAATCCACGCGCGAGCTGGATCGTAGCAGCCACTTGTTCATCAGTAAATCTGCCCATACTGTTGTACATCACTTTCAATGTACAACTGACTGACCCAGCCAGAAAGAAAAACCTGAGATGGAACCAGGCACTGCCGAATGCAGCATTAAGGAAGAAGAGCAAAGTGAGCATTTCTGTTGTTAACAACAATGGGTTGTAGCCCAGTAGGCAGCCTGGGTGCGACACCCTAGGTGCAGAAACCAATCAAACAGTGACGATTCATTACAGCCTGCGCGCTAGGCAGCAACGATTTTCTGGCTGCGGCAGCCATTAGAGCATGTCGGACTCCATGACTCCGCCTGGAGAACGTACAGCCAATTATTGAACTATATGAAAAAAAAATGTAAATTAGTTACAAATTACTGCGTGCACACACTTTATTCAACACATAAATGTCACTACAAATATTCTGATTTAGGCTATGACATGTTCGATATGCCCGCCATCATTGGTGATGATGTGGCGCAGATGAAAAACTAAATTTGTAAGGTGGCAGAATAAATGAAGGTCAATTTCGCACCTTAGATAGGAGTTTTATACATTGTGATGGGAAGGTTCATATGACACCTAACTTACTTCGGCCGTAATGAGCAGATTTGCCTATAAGTATGAAATACAAAGGGATGATACTCACACCACTCCTATATAATGTATGTCAATGAACAGAAGGTGAAACAAGCAGCGAGAGGAAACATTTTGTGTGGAATCGGGCGCAGGCAGAAGCAGAGGCCGCACCATGGGAGGCACCACGAAAAACTCTTAGGGGATATCCCGCGGCAGGACTCAGCGATCGGACGCGTGATGCATACTGGAAAGCAAGTAACGGGTTACCAGAAGTAAGACAGAAAGAAGCTTTAGAAAACTGCGTTTCGGAATTCCAAATGGATATGAACAAAATCAGTGATGCAATTGATCATGTGAATAGCGAGTGGTAGACTTGTGATACACACATGTAACTTCTAGGCGTCTGGAGCGGGCACAAAACGTCCGATAGGCGGAAACGAACTAGGAAGGAGTAAAGTGCCGAGATTTAAACGCTGTTTAATGGTAGAGCCCTTGTGACTGGCACAGAGAATTTCCACAAAAATAAGAGCAATGCTCCTATTGGTCGAAAAAAACCATGACGTGGAGAATGAAAGAACCAAGGTGGGGAGATAGTTGAGCTGCGAGAAAGACAAGAGCGAAAATTTCGAGGACTCTTCTCTGAGCTGAAGTCAAGTGCAGAATGGGGTGCATAATGCTCTATGCTGCAGAGGAGAAACTTGTGTAAATATTGTGTTCACTGCGGCTGACATTCAGCTAGATATTATCTGTAGTGTCGTTGAGCTCCAACTGTGGAGAAACGAACGAGCCAGTTAGTTAACTGATCTTGCAAGGACTGAGAGGGCATTTTAATATGCATGCTGATCCAGCCATGCACGTGCATATCGCCATATTCCAAGACTAGGGATGAGTACATCTTTTCTTGCATAACGAGAAACGTAGGGAGAGCTTCTGCTGGAGAAAATCAGCAAAGGCTTAATTAGTTTCTATAGGAATTTCAGAGGACAAGAGCAGCCCTACAGACGACAGCTAATGGCAGCTGCCGGGCGCGGTGGCCGAGAGGTTCTAGGCACTTCAGTCCGGAACCGCGCGACTGCTACGGTCGCAGGTTCGAATCCTGCCTCGGGCATGGATGTGTGTGATGTCCTTAGGTTAGTTAGGTTTAAGTAGTTCTAAGTTCTAGGGGACTGATGACCTCAGATGTTAAGTCCCATAGTGCTCAGAGCCATTTGAACCATAATCGCAGCTAAGGTAAATAACGCGAGCAGAGTCGTAAACTTGTTGGTGCACCAGCTTGCATCCACTGTTAACTCAAGCGAACTTGGGTAATCTTTTGCTCAACTTGTCACAAAACTAACCATCCTCTGTAGACTTGATTGTCATCCTAAATAGTACCGTTGAACCGGAATCTGATGTTTTATTGTACTACTGGCCAACATCATGACGTAGTATAAGAATAATTTTGTAAGGAAACTTCTAGTTAAAATTTACCATTGTTGTGTTTAGGACTATTTCACTTTCTGAGGACGAGATGCGCTTGTTTGTCAACTGTCATGAAATTGTCACATTGTTAACTGTGTAAATGCGCGTGTTTCTGTGATAAGATCGCAACAGTAAAGCACAAATGTTTACAGCTTACACAGTTGTTGTTCTGTCCTCAAAACCTTACAAATTCTGCGTGACACGTTGAAGTGTAGGATCGATGCCGTCGATGACCTCCTGAATGGCTGTTTTTTGCTCAGCAATGGTTTTGGGGTTGTTGCTGAACAACTTGCCTTTACTATAGCCTCACAAAAAGGAGTCGCATGTGTTTAGTTCTGGAGAATATGACGGCCAATCGACGCCAATGCCAGTGGCATTACCACACAGCAAGAATGCGGTCCCAAAAGTGCTCCTCCAGGACATCAAGCAACCTCCTGCTTCGAGGGGGTTGAGCTCTGTCTTGCATGAACCACATCTTTTCAAAATAAGGGTCACTTTAGATTATAGGCCATCAAGGAATATTGTACCGATTATTCGGTGACTGGACATTGCCCGCCGCACAGTCAACCGTTGAGTGAAAAGACTTCCCAATCGCGAAATGCGGATTCTCAGTGCCCCAAATGCGCCAGTTTTGCTTATTGACTTATTCATCCAAATGAAAGGGGGCTTTGTCGCTAAACCAAACCACACAGCGCATACTAATTCCCATCATGCCCCACGGCCAGCCGTGCAATTCGAACGTCCTTATGAATACAGTTCAGAAGTTATGACGATTTTATTTCATATAGTTCAATAATTGTCACCTTGTATGCGGCTGTGTCCAATCTCCACGCACCTGTCGAGGTAGTCAGACCTTGCCTACATCCTGAAACAAAATCGCTATCTGGGGGAATTTACCACACCGGAGGGACGTGAAGTGTGTCTTGAAATTGACTGCCATCTCTGCACAATACAACATGCTTTTACTGTGTCAATTGCAAATTCTTCTCGAAAATTCATTGGGAGGTGAAAAATTGTGTTTATTAGCCAGAATGCTAACTGTACATTCTACAAACCGCCTAGCCCGAAACAGACGGTAGTTAGCATGTGCCTAGTCTCAGAGAGTGACGTAGGCATCGGTACTCCATTGTTTGATATGCAGCTTTTCTCCGGTACTCGTAAATTTTTGTTGGTGAGTTTTTCATGCAAAACTAAATGCATAAAAATACATGAGTCACTCTATTTTCCGTATGCTCCAACATCTCTGTATGTGAACATAATTCCACGTTGGATAATGAAAGCAAAAAATGGAAAATTAATTTTTGTAATTATACAAAAGTCGGCCTGAATAACGTGGTTTGGTGTTCCTTATGAGACAAAAATCTCGTTCGGCTGATCGATCACGACTGACCGTCAACTGCCTACTAGAACTGGCTGACTAAGGTGGCTGCTCAACATTTCGGTTGCTCAGTCAGGTTTTATAGTGCGTTATAGCCCTAAAGCGAGTCGAGCAAGTTTGTTTCCAAACGAGACGCAAAGTGTTAACTGTCAACATTCGCACTGTTGTGCAGGTATCTTCAGTACAATAAAAATACGAAGATAAATAAGGTAAGAAATCAAACAGAATACAAGTACTCTTTAACGAGCCACTGGAGACTACGAGTTTCTTATACCAAAATGGTGCACTCTGTGGATACCGTCAAACATATCGGTTCTGTAAATCTCTGTAATTCCTTCAAACCGCCAGGGGTCTGATAGTATGCTTGCGCCTGACCTGAATTTGGTTGTTTGCTGCAGTTCATAAACCTGAATATTACAATGTGCTGTGAATTAAGTCTTAGCTTACCTACTTCTCAGTCTGTCGAATTTAAACTCATTTCTTCCTGTGCCTTACGCGACACAAAATATTTTAATGTGTGTTCAAGTTTAAGCATTTCGATGATAAAGTTACATCTCGATTTTGTACGTTCTGTGGAGAATCTTCCAATTTACTGTCGGTTACTTACATGACAGTCTGCAGAAATTTATCCAGAGGGGGAGAGGGGTGCAAGATTTTAAAACTGCCGTTTCCGTGTAACTGATTCGGGGATATTACGAACTTGTTATGCCCTACGAAGATAATCTAACGGGAAGTACACGAAACGTATTGTATGTAATACGTTTGACAAAAACTGGCCTCTCAGTATGTGGTTTCATGTAAGATTACTTTCATACAAAGAAGATAAGAACATTTCATTAGTATCTCCGAAATACACTTTTTTATTGTTACTAAGTTCAGCAAGTTACGAAATAAAGCCCTAAAATATTTGCGACGTATATTTTTGTTCATACGTCAATAATGTGCTGTTATTAAAAGAAATCTTACTGGATATTAGCGAAAATATCGAGAAAAAATGGCCTTTTTTGATACTCTCCTAAGTGGACAAACAGGAAATAAACTCATAAAAATGACTCTTATTCAACAATGATACCACCAGTTTTGCTTACAAAATTCGTGTCTGCTCATGTTACTGCTTTTATTTCATTATTTTCGTGGCTTCTGTCATTCAGTGTTGATTATCATAGCAAAAGTTCGACAAAATGTGATTTGAAAGCTGCATTTTTTGCGTTGCTTATGAAAATGTAACCCAGGGCCAGAGTTTGAGGAGGTGAATGTGAGAAACCTATTACCTTACAAATACAGCCGTCGTCTCATCAGTTTTATACTTTGTTGTGCAGTTATGTGAAATGGACTACAGAAATCGTAAAATGATGTCTGCATGTTGCACTGTGTTGGGAAGGTTGGGGACTATATTTCGGCAATGTTCCCACCCTCTTATCACTGGAAAACAGCGCCGAAACTGCGGCCGCGCCAAGAAAACACTATAATGTTAGGCGAATATTCTGACAACCAAAGAAATCCAAGTTACGCAGCATTTGCAAAAGCCAAAGTATTCCCCTTCCCACACGGCACTGCTATACCTGGGGTTTAGAAGCATCACAGACAATTATTTCCAGAAAAGGGTGAGAAACCCATTATGACTGAGTAGTCTATGACACAGGTTCCAGGAGGAGACACGAGCCGCCCACCCACCTTGAGGGGTCTGTGATCCAGAAATTGCAGGAGCGTCAAGAGACCCCCCCCCCCCCCCCACCCTCTTAATCAAGACAAAATTATGATACAGAATATACTGCTGGCAAAGCCGTCACGTTTAATACTAAACTACGACAGTGCATAATGCGAGCACCAGTGAACGTTATTGCTTTATAATATTGATATTTCTTTAAAGTTTTAATCGTATAGTGATATCTACTGCCGGTATAAACAGATATGCACACAGATATCCCTAACGGCGCAACTTTCCCCCGGAGTGATTTTCATTGTAGATGCCCATCGGAAGTGGAACAGTGAAAACTAAGAATGAAGTCATTCTTGATCTGACGAATCTATCCCCGGATATCGTAGTCTTCCTTCCACGATATCCGGCTGTACATATGAATACTTAAGAATGTCAGTGAATCGCCGGGAAATCCTGAAGAATTGTAACAATGAAGTTACGGAACTATCTGACGAAGTCTTGTATTTAGGGCAGCTGAAGACAACGACCGAACGGGCAACTGAATTAATGAACGTAGAGCTATGGGGACTGATTGTGGCTGGAGATGCGTGATGTTATACGTAGTACGTGAGATCGGTTAACACTGTCATACCAGGCAATAACAACACCCTCACAGCTGACAAGCGCTATAAACAGTGGGAGACAATGTTACAGCTTAGTGGTCGATGCCAGAAACAGGGCGCAGAGTTCTTGTAAATGACCGTCAACCAGTGGAACTAAAAGTTAATTTTTATGAATTTTAGCGTTGTTTTCAGTTTCTGCCTAAAGTGATGTAACCGTTTTAATAGCTGTTTGACTGTAATGCGGCTAGGTAGTTCGTTTAGTAATGCGGCTTTATCTTGGATTTTGTAAATTTCGAACATCTTGTCGGGGTGGGGTAATACCGACAGACGGATATGAGGCGATGTCTAAAGGGCGTCGGTATTTCCCCTTCCGATAAACTTTAGGAAAAAAAGTTGTTTATACCTAAGTAAGACATTATATCTGGTTTCAGATGGCGAGTACTATAAAAATAAATTAAGAGAGAGATAAATGGACTGCAAAAACCATAAAAAGCATAACACTTAATGAAGTTAGGGATATCACTGAACAGCATATCAAACGATCTGATTGTACCATCGCTTAAAACAAAATTCATAAAGATTTACCCCCATCATAGGGGGTAAATCTGGTTTTACTGCTGAACAATAACAAGAATTAGTCAACCATGTGAACACATTGATGTAAAAATTCAAAGGCCTTGCTGAAAAACTAGACTTTAAGCATAATTTCTATAAAATTATCAAAATGGCTGGAGACGACTGGGTTTCTCGTTTTAAAAATGTAAATACTAAAATAAGCTCAAGAAAAGCATCAGCAACAAGTATCAAAACAGTCATAGGTTTTAATAAAGATGAAGTTGATTTTTTTTTTTTTTTTTCAACTTGGACACCATTTTCGAAAAATACCTTTTATAACCCACAAGGATTTATATTACGGAAGAAACAGGCATTACCACTGTACAAAAAACTGGAAAAATTTAACGCTTAAGCATGAAAAACAGTTGGCAGCATTGCAAGCGGGGACAGAGGGCGAAATACTACTGTGGTGGAGGCTGTCAGTGCTACAGCAGCTTTCATACAAGCAATATTTACTTTTCACAGAAATGTATGACTCCTTATTTGGAAAAAGGTCGCCCATCTAGTTCCCTCTACAATTTTTCCTACAACGACTCGTCAGATGAAGTTCTGTTTATGGACTGACTACAGCATTTCAGGTAGAACACTAAGCCGACAGCGGACGAACCTGTGATGCTAATATTGGGTAATAATAGCAGCGACATCTCCCTTGAGAGCTACTTACTCTGCAGAGAGAACAATGTGCACGTAATTTCCCTGCACCCACACACGTTTCACCGGCTTCAGAATCTAGATGTCACCTTCTATAAGCCCTCAAAGAGGGCTTTTAACAAATCTTCTGAAAGTTTCGTTGGGGCTAAGAGGTTTCAGAAAATAGCTGTCTAATGTAGCATCTATTTTTAATGAAAGCATACATGAAAGTAGCAATTATGGACTAGGGTGCGTCTGGGTTCAGGTCAACAGTGATTTTTCCAGACAAATGTAGCGAAGATAATTTCATTCCAGAAAAGAGTTCCTAGCATGTGTAATAACAGGTCACCAAAATCGTTAAAAACTACAAATTATTATAGTGATGTTTTTCGTGATGAATCTACGTTATCGTTCTGCAGTCAGCTAAAGTGACAAACTTCAACAGACAGCACAATGGCTAAGAAAGCGGCAAAAATCAGGAGGAAAGCTAAAAGGAATAACAAAGGGAAATCAGCTTAAATAATACATTTTTTCCTGCTGTATGTGTGCAATAAGCACATGAAATTTCCAACGGAATTGCTTCCAGCAGCAATTTAGGAAGGTGAAACTGAAGAAATTGATCGGACGAAAAGAGAAATTTTTCAGAAAACTCTTTCGGCAGTTTCTCCTTTTCTGGGAATTTGTTACAACGAAAAATCTACTCAGAGGTAGCGAAAGACAATATTCTGCAGCTTTGACAGGAACTGCTATGAATGCAATGTAGAGGATCCGAAAATGAAAAAAGATAAAAAAGAATGAATATTAGCTCGAAACAGTCTAACCAACAGAAAAAGAGAGAAGAAATTCGACAAGAGTTAAAAAACATGAAAACGAAAATATATCTAAGATGCTGTAAAGTACGCTCATAGAGCCAAAGAAAACTTTGTAGAAGACTGATAACGTTTGAAGACTCACCAGAAGAACCCAGTGGCGAAGATAACTTCAGGAACAACAGTGAGAATAACAACATACTGATCTGCTTTGTAATGATATAGTAATATGTTTAGTGCGTAGAGCGTTTAGTGGGAATGAACCATGATACAGGAGTGTCACTTGTGGAAAATGGGGAAATGCTAAGTGCAGTAGATTCGAATCAGAAGGAAATAATGTCTGCGATTTTTATCGATAGGTCTATCACAAATTTACAAGTTTACTAATTTTGTTTTCATGAGTTGTTGTACGTTATTGTTTTGATACAAGGTGACACATGATAAGTTCATGTTGGTGAAATGTTTACTTTAATGATGTATCACAATCACGTATTAATACTAAGGTCTTCTTTTTTTATTTACAGTAATGTTTATGTTGATATATACTGTTTAATTAATATCATCCTGTTCAAAATGTCGTCCACTATTCTGATATATTTTTAAAGTAATAAAATGTGTTATTTTCTTAGAACAGGAATTTTATTCTGTCTGTAGTTCATACTGCTGATATTACCCCGTAAGGGTGTCCATGATACCTAATTACTTGAGGTAATACCGATAGATTACTGACTTCAGAAAATGTTTACATAGCTCCGAGGTGATTCAACATTTTATGATTTTCCTGGTACAGCTATATGTCTAACATTGCTGTGTCACACATGGAGGCATGACTTTTTCCATGGATGTGACACACTGTAACATAAAACAAGAAATCGCATAAGATCTCAAAACCGTTGGAGATGGTACAGTAGATTTGCAACATTTTTTAATGATTTATGCTGTAAATTGTTTGGGTCATGTAGGTAAACTATTTTGACATCCGCGTTCTCATGTATAAATCTTGAAAATTGCCTGCTCATTTCCAGTTTCATTTTCTTGTTCACGATATTTATACTTTTCTTAAATCTCAACTTGTCTTGGCAGTGCTTTGCATGTTTATAATACAGTCAACTTCGATTAGTTAAAATAATCTCTTTGAGGTAACTCTTTGTGTCAGTAATGATGCATTTCATATCTTTAGAGGTCGTGTTAGACCATCAGCCAACGGGAAGTGTTCGCGGATTTTGGAACTAAGATACCATAGCTCGAAAGTGTGCTCGCCATTCTGGTGCTGATTTTCGTCACTTTATGTTGTTTTCTGTTTGGGAAGTAGTCTGGCGTTGTCTCATACGTGCAAGCTGATTCGGAGTTCTTGCAATGATAAAGAAAATGGGTGAGATTGCTTTAGTTACTTTGTGTGTTGACTATTAGGGAAACGTACAGGTTCCTTCAGAAATGCGCTCTGAATATCTGCTTTGTAAATCACTTGCACTCTTCTGATGATCACCCATTTTTCTCTAAATTTTTGCATCCAAATCAAGTCACTCCATTTATTATCTTCAGTTACTGAAGCTGCTTACTGCAACGCCACCGTTAGTATGCATTTGTTGCCACCGGCTCGGTCACGTAAATGCTCTGAAATGGTATAAACGGTCAACTATATTAATTATAGTCTACAATTCAAATCATTAGCAATAAATACTCTGTTTCTTTGCAGTGTTTCGCAAAGTAATGCACACTGAGCTCATACATTAGTGAAATATATTGTGTAATACGTGATAGCGAGAGGCCTACTCATTAGAATATTAGGAGAAGATTATGTTTTGAAGTTGTGTTCTGACCTTAGCGGTTGAAGAAAATATTGGTCATACTATTCTTTCAGGTCTAGATTCAGTGAGCACAGATAAGATGGAATGTCCTGATTTGTAATGCTCGGGGCTATAGACCAAAAGGAAGCATACTTTGTCATTCTTGGACAGTTTCTTAGCAGAAATTACTTACTATTTAATGTTTTGAACAGTTAGCTATTCAAAATTCGTTTCTGTTGCACGTATTTTAATAAGCGTGTTTCTGTGTATGAATGTGTTCGTGGTCAGAAAGCATTCCCAATTTGTTTTGTTGGGCATACAGATTCATGTATTACAGTGATGCTTAATAGTTCAGAGCTTTAATCAACTGCTCATGGTACCAGTTTTCAGTTTTTACCACATTGTTTTTAACGGCAACTCTTATTTTAGGCGAAGCGTCACATAGCCCAATCTGGTAAAAAGATGTGTATTAATGTACGAGTACTATCCTCCGCAAGGACAAGCGGCTAGGAAAGAAGTCAGTCTGAGGCTATGAACACGTTTGGAGGAATTCTTGGTGTAACTTTGCATATTAAGAATTTGCGTAACTGATTAGCACACGCAGACACACACACACACACACACACACACATGCGCGAACGCGCACGCACGCACGCACACATTGAAAGCGGGCTACACGCGTTCCGTTATTCGTCATTTCATGTTATTCTATTATAAGGCTATGAGCTTTAGGAACCTCTACTATGTACTTGTCTAAGTTGTCCTTGTCGTAACTCGTGTCAACAAGACGGGACACATTCAAATGATGTTGGTATTCACTTTATAAATTGAAACTTATTTTTCTTGTTGCAAGTTATATTTAATTATGTTACAGTTGCATTTCACCTTTTGCGTTAAAACATCTACAGTGGATTCGATGTAGGATTATGCAGCTTTTTATATTCAGTATTCGATGCTTATAGAATAGAAAACAGTTCACGTTATAATTTTAACATTAATAAATTACTCCTTACAGTTATTCGTTTTTCCGTACGAAATCTATTATAACGTGACCTGTTTTCTATTCTATGCGTATCGAATATTAAATATAAAAAACTGCATAATCCTACATTAAATCCAATGGAGATGTCTTAATGTAAAAGGTGAAATGCGACCGCAACATAAATAAATATAGACTGCAGCACGAAAAATAAGTTTCAATTTATAAAATGAATATCCACATTGGTTGAAGGTGTCCTATCTTGTCGACACGAGTGGTAACAAGGAAAACATGGTCAAGTACAGGGTGTTGTTATTGTCGTGGTCTTCAGTCCTGAGACTGATTTGATGCAGCTCTCCATGCTACTCTATCGTGTGCAAGCTTCTTCATCTCCCAGTAACTACTGCAACCTACATCCTTCTGAATCTGCTTAGTGTATTCATCTCTTGGTCTCCCTCTACGATTTTTACCCTCCACGCTGCCCTCCAGTACTAAGTTTGTGATCCCTTGATGCCTCAGAACATGTCCTACCAACCGATCCCTTCCCCTAGTCAAGTTGTGCCACAAACTCCTCTTCTCCCCAATCCTATTCAGTACCTCCCCATTAGTTATGTGATCTACCCATCTAATCTTCAGCATTCTTCTGTAGCACCACATTTCTAAAGCTTCTATTCTCTTCTTGTCCAAACTATTTATCGTCCATGTTTCACTTCCATACATGGCTACACTACATACAAACACTTTCAGAAACGACTTCCTGACACTTAAATCAATACTCGATGTTAACAAATGTCTCTTGTTCAGAAACGCTTTCCTTGCCATTGCCAGTCTACATTTTATATCCTCTCTACTTCGACCATCATCAGTTATTTTGCTCCCCAAATAGCAAAACTCCTTTACTACTTTATGTGTCTCATTTCCAAATGTAATTCCCTGACATCATCCATTATCCTCGTTTTGCTTTTGTTGATGTTCATCTTATATCCTCCTTTCAAGACACTATCCATTCCGTTCAACTGCTCTTCCAAGTCCGTTGCTGTCTGTCACAGAATTATAATGTCATCGGCGAACCTCAAAGTTTTTATTTCTCCTCCATGGATTTTAATACCTACTCCAAATTTTTCTTTTGTTTCCTTCACTGCTTGCTCAATATACAGATTGAATAACATCGGGGAGAGGCTACAACCCTGTCTCACTCCCTTCCCAACCACTGCTTCCCTTTCATGTCCCTCGACGCATAACTGCCATCTGGTTTCTGTACAAATTGTAAATAGCCTTTCGCTCCCTGTGTTTTAACTCAGCCACCTTCAGAATTTGATAGAGAGTATTCCAGTCAACATTGTCAAAAGCTTTCTCTAAGTCTACAAATGCTACAAACGTAGGTTTGCCTTTCCTTAATCTAGCTTCTAAGATAAGTCGTAGGATCAGTATTGCCTCACGTGTTCCAATATTTCTACGGAATCCAAACTGATCTTCCCCGAGGACGGTTTCTACTAGATTTTTCATTCGTGTGTAAAGAATTCGCGTTAGTATTTTGCAGCCGTGACTTATTAAACTGATAGTTCGATAATTTTCGTATCTGTCAACACCTGCATTCTTTGGGATTGGAATTATTATATTCTTCTTGAAGTCTGAGGGAATTTCGCCTGTTTCATATATCTTGCTCACCAGATGGTAGAATTTTGTCAGGACTGGCACTCCCAAGGCTGTCAGTAGTTCTAATGGAATGTTGTCTACGCCCGGGGCCTTGTTTCGACTCAGGTCTTTCAGTGCTCTGTCAAACTCTTCACGCAGTATCGTATCTCCCAATTCATCTTCATCTACATCCTCTTCCACTTCCATAATATTGTCCTCATGTATATCGCCCTTGTATAGACCCTCTATATACTCCTTCCACCTTTCTGCTTTCCCTTCTTTGCTTAGAACTGGGTTTCCATCTGAGCTCTTGATATTCATACAAGTTGTTCTCTTTTCTCCAAAGGTCTCTTTAATTTTGCTTGTAGACAATATCTATCTCACCCCTAGTGAGATAAGCCTATACATCCTTATATTTGTCCTCTAGCCATCCCTGCTTAGCCACTTTGCACTTCCTGTCGATCTCATTTTTGAGACGTTTGTATTCCTTTTTGCCTGCTTCACTTACTGCATTTTTGTATTTTCTCCTTTCATCAATTAAATTCAGTATCTCTTCTGTTACCGAAGGATTTCTACTAGCCCTCGTCTTTTTGCCTACTTGATCCTCTGCTGCCTTCACTATTTCATTCCTCAAAGCTACCCATTCTTCTTCTACTGTATTTTCCCCCCATTCCTGTCAATTGTTCCTTTATGCTCTCCCTGAAACTCTGTAAAACCTCTGGTTTAGTCAGTTTACCCAGGTCCCATCTTCTTAAATTTCCGCCTTTTTGCAGTTTCTTCAGTTTTAATCTACAGATCATAACCAATAGATTCTGGTAAGAGTCCACATCTGCCCCTGGAAATGTCTTCCAATTTAAAACCTGGTTCCTAAATCTCTGTCTTACCATTATATAATCTATCTGAAACCTGTCAGTATCTCCAGGCTTCTTCCATGTATACAACCTTCTTTTATGATTCTTGAACCAAGTGTTAGCTATGATTAAGTTGTGCTGTGTGCAAAATTCTACCAGCTGGCTTCCTCTTTCATTTCTTCCCCCCAGCCCATATTCACCTACTAAGTTTCCTTCTCTCCCTGTTCCTACTACCGAATTCCAGTCACCCACGGCTATTAAATTTTCGTCTCCCTTCACTATCTGAATAATTTCTTTTATCTCATCATTCATTTCTTCAATTTCTTCGTCAGAGCTACTTGGCATATAAACTTGCACTACTGTAGTAGGCGTGGGCTTCGTGTCTATCTTGGCCACAATAATGCGTTCACTGTGCTGTTTGTAGTAGCTTACCCGCATTTTTACTTTTTTATTCATTATTAAACCTACTCCTGCGTTACCCCTATTTGATTTTGTATTTATAATCCTGTATTCGCCTGACCAAAAGTCTTGTTCCTCCTGCCACCGAACTTCACTAATTCCCACTATATCTAACTTTAACCTATCCATTTCCCTTTTTAAATTTTCTAACCCACCTGCCCGATTAAGGGCTCTGACATTCCACGCTCCGATCCGTAGAACGCCAGTTTTCTTTCTCCTGATAACGACGTCCTCTCGAGTAGTCCCCGCCCGGAGATCCGAATGGGGGACTATTTTACCTCCGGAATATTTTACCCAAGAGGATGCCATCATCATTTAACCATACAGTAAAGCTGCATGCCCTCGGGAAAAGGTACGGTGCTTAAATCCGTACCAATAATTTTTTTAAAAAAAAGCAAATTTATTAAAACAAAATACAAATGAAAACGAAAATCCTTTTACATGTAAGTAGTGGTATCTTTCAGAAGTAACATTACTCTATGTAGCCGCCTTCTGCCGCAATGATCACCTCCAGTCTTGTCCTGAAACAACCGCATGTACTCTTCAAAACAGTGCTGTCCGTATTCCCGAATGCTGCCTCGATAGTGGTGCCTAGAAATGCGACGTTAGGATGTCTCGTCTTACTGGTAACTCTTTCGACTACGTTCCAAATGTAGTAGTCGAGGGGGTTCAAATCCGGGCTATTCGGGGACCAGAATCCTTTGACCACAACATGTCAACGTTATTCGAGAGGCAGGTTTCGACCAAATGCCTCGTATGAGGTCCTCCTCTGCCATCCGACGCATTGTTCGCTCACTGACATTCAATACTGACGCCAATTTCCTCAGCTCTTGCCCCGGGTCCTCCGAAATCAGCACCTCAGCCTTTTCGATGACTGCAGCAGTTTGTCACACGCGCTTCCTCGAATGAGGTTTCCTCGCCGGGTTAGCGGAACCTTCCTCATGCTTCTCCGAAGCATTATACTAGGCCAAAATATCGTAAACAGTGTGTCTCGGGTACCCGAAGAATCGAACTACTTCAGTGGGCGAACGCCTAGCACGAAGACTCGACAGTCACAGCTCTTTGGTTGTACTCCTTACTTGTCCGTAACCTCTCCGACATTTTGAGTTCCTGACTGATTACTAGATGCCTATTGCTTTCAAGATCGCCAATTGCGATCTCCGGCGGATCTACGATATGGCGAGAAATTCAAATTGAAATTTGTCCGGATTTAAGCGACGCACCCTGCACATAGCTGAGGTCCCTAAAGCCCGTAGACTTATAATAAAACTAAAGTCCGCCCGAACAGGCCATGAAGGCCTAACGGTACCTACCGGTCGCCGAGTCATCCTCAGCCCACAGGCGTCACCAGATGCGGATATGGAGCGGCATGTGGTCCCGACACCGCTCTCCAGGTCGTGTGTCAGTTTACGAGACCAGAGACGCTACTTCTCAGTTAAGCAGCTCCTCAGTTTGCCTCACAAGGGCTGAGTACACCCCGCTTGCAAACAGTGCTCGGCAGACCGGATGGTCACCCGTCCAAGTGCTAGCCTAGCCCGACAGCGCTTAACTTCGGTAATCTGACGGGAACTGGTGTTACCACAGCAGCAAGGCCGTTGGTATAGACTTATAATAGCATAACATGAAATAACTAATAATTGAAAGTGTATAGTCCGTTTCCAATGTGTGTGTTTGTGTGTGTGTGTGTGTGTGTGTGTGTGTGTGTGTGTGTGTGCGTGTACGTCATTTACGAAGACATCGATGCATTTCACGTCACAGTTCTTTTATTTTGTAGTACTCATATTTCGCAAGCTAACTGCTACGGAACAGTGCTACTGGTCTGGCACTAATTCCAGATTTTTCGTATGAGAAACTTGAGTTATTCCTGTCGTAACTGTAAATTCAATTGGTGCCTTTCTTACTTGCTTATGTGTATTTTGCCAATCTAACGAAGTAAAAGTTGTCAAATAGCACTGTATCTGTATTTTTTCTTAAAAACGTATTAGATTCGATTAGATGTGAAACGTCCCCTTTTGAAGAATTTATACACGACTGTGCTTAAACTGACACACAATATTTTGTTAGCGCAACGCAATCTGACTTTCAAAATTCCCTACAAAAAAATGGCCCTGACTAACATTAAACTATACCTTTCACAAATCACTTACCTCACAAAAATCTTCGCTGCAATACAGCGAACGCCACTACTGCCAGCTAAATAAAAGATTCAAACTATGGAAGGCACTAACTACTGATAGGGATAGTTAGCAAATGAAAGATATTAATAGAGAACAAACAATGTATTTACCTTGATATCATCATATATAAATATAGCAGTTCATGACAAATTTCAAAACTCCGCCATCTCTCTCCCCACATCCACCACTGCTGGCGTCTCACCTCCAACTGCGCAACGCTACGCGCTGTTCACAGCCAGCTGCCTAACACTACAATGGCGAGTATTACAACAATGCAAAGCAGCCACAGACTGCACACAGCACAGCCAGTGATTTTCATACAGAGGTGGCGTTACCAATAAAAAAACCTAAACATGTTGTAAATTTATAAAATTGTAATTGACACCAGTTCATCTTATTATTAACTTGTAAGTTACATTTCACTGCACACGTTTCTGTTGGTCATAGTATATGGACAATATGTGAGAAGTAGGGACTGATAGTGTTTGCATGTGTGTCAATAATTCAGCAAGGGACTGGATAACAGCATTGCTGGTTCTAAGGACAATTTCAAAAACTTTGTGAGTGCACAAGTGGTGGTTTATGGACTTGCTACATTATCCGCAAGACTCTTCAGTGGTGATTGTGCACCTGCACAGTCACAACAGATGGCTGCTGGCCATCTCTACAAGGACTACAGTGGGTCTGCACCTCTGGTGGCCCACCAATACCATTATCTCTACAAGGACTACAGTGGGTCTGCATCTATGATAACCCACCAACGCCATTATTTCTACAAGGACTACAGTGGGTCTGCATCTATGATGACCCACCAACGCCATTATTTCTACAAGGACTGCAGTGGGTCTGCACCTCTGGTGGCCCACCAATACCACAATCTCTACCAGGACTCCAGTGGGTCTGCTCTGTGATGACCTACCTACCAATATTCTTCAAAACGTCGAATGACTCTGCTGTGGGTTTGCTCTGTTGTGACCCAATACTTGTCTGCATGTCGAGAGTCAGCACTGTCTTTCCGTTGGAAGGACAACACTACTTCTTCAAGACTGCATGGAAATCCACTACTTCCGTGTGCATTGTCTTTTACTGCTCAGACTTTGAGAAAAGAAACGGCAGTTTCACTGTGTTGAATGATCAGGACTGTCTTTATAGACTGTAAGAAAATTTTAGCTTTTGACCAACATTGTATCAATAAGTGTGTGCATTTGATTTCTTTGTTATTGTAATTATGAAAAATTTTATCAAATCATTATTGGCCACTGCCCAAAAAAAATTTGTAAATTTTTTTGTGGGGAGCATGGGGGCTATGTAAGTAGGCTGTTTATGTTTTCTCTATGTAAGTAGGCTGTTTATGTTTTCTTATTGGTAACGTTACGTAGCGCTCAATATGAAAATCACTGGCTGTGCTGTGTGCAGTCTGTGGCTGCTTTGCATTGTTGTAATACTCGCCATTGTAGTGTTAGGCAGCTGGCTGTGAACAGCGCATAGCGTTGCGCAGTTGGAGGTGAGCCGCCAGCAGTGGTGGATGTGGGGAGAGAGATGGCGAAGATTTGAAATTTGTCATGAACTGCTATATTTATATATGATGATATCAAGGTAAATACATTGTTCGTTCTCTATTAATATCTTTCATTTGCTAACTATCCCTATCAGTAGTTAGTGCCTTCCATAGTTTGAATCTTTTATTTAGCTGGCAGTAGTGGCGCTCGCTGTATTGCAGTAGCTTGAGCAGCGAAGATTTTTGTGAGGTAAGTGATTTGTGAAAGGTATAGTTTAATGTTAGTCAGGGCCATTCTTTTGTAGGGAATTTTGAAAGTCAGATTGCGTTGCGCTAACAAAATATTGTGTGTCAGTTTAAGCACAGTCCAGTACAATTGTTAAAAGGGGAAGTTTCATATGGCGACATTGTTTGTTCTCTGTTAATATCTTTCATTTGCTAACTATCCCTATCAGTAGTTAGTGCCTTCCATAGTTTGAATCTTTTATTTAGCTGGCAGTAGTGGCGCTCGCTGTATTGCAGTAGCTTGAGCAGCGAAGATTTTTGTGAGGTAAGTGATTTGTGAAAGGTATAGTTTAATGTTAGTCAGGGCTATTTTTTTGTAGGGAATTTTGAAAGTCAGATTGCGTTGCGCTAACAAAATATTGTGTGTCAGTTTAAGCACAGTCGTGTATAAATTCTTCAAAAGGGGACGTTTCAGATGTACCTTCCGTTCCAATAAATTCAGGCTGCAGAACATATCAGTAAAAAAAATAATACACAATAAACATTTACAGATGAAAACAAACATGCTAATGTGCCTTGCACAGATCTTTGATGAAATGGTGCTCATTAACGTCGAATAATTAAAAAACATCTTAAACATATTTTCATTTAATAGGTATTAAATAACTTGTCACAAAGCCAGTAAATGTTCAATACTGTGAGGTGCATATGACTGCTCTTATGCTATATGTAGGTATTCATCATGAAACAGAAATATCGTTTAACAGCACTTATTTACAATGATCACATTACTGCACTGAATTTTTACAGAAATCTGATTGTACCAATAGTCATATTATTTCACTTTATTAATAACACACACAAATCTGTTGTTTCTACTCAGAAATTCGCTAATAGAGTAGAAAAATTGGCGACCAACAAATCCTTTCGGCTCGTATCACAAAGAAGTTTATTAGCAATAAAACTATTTATGGCTGCTAGGAGCTTACTGAAAAATGTGTGACCTGAATAACAGACATCCTTGTGGACCAAAGAATTTCTGAAGATTTTTCTTATTTCTAGCATTGATTCGATGAACTGAGATGTTGGGTTGAAAAAAGATATATTTTTAATAATAAATATATTGCCGAGCGGTATTTAGTATCCCTAGTTCCCTAAACAGGCCCCTGGAGGATGCTCTTGAGTACTCGCTACAAATAATTCTTATCTAGTCTTTTTGGGACGTTGAAGACTTTAGCTGGACTTGATGAGTTACCCCAAAAAAGAATTCCATATTACATTTGTCAAAGAAAGAAAAGCATACTAACTTTATTATTTTTATATCACCTACGTCTGATAACATTTGCATTGCAAATAGGGATTTGTTTAGGCATTTCAGCAGTCCTGTGTTATGCTCCTCCTACGTGAACTTATTTTCAAACTGTAACCTGAAGAGATTAACATTGTTAACTTTTTCTTTCTGTTTACTGTCATATTCTAGGTATATACTGGCACGAATCCTCTTACAAGTTCTAAATTGCATGTAGTGTTTTTTTCAGAGTTTAGTGACAACTAATTGGCTATGAAGCTCTTCTTAATGTACACGTTAATTTCATTAACAGGTCTTTGTAAGATTCAACTTGATTTGCTATTTGTTGAAATGTTTGCGTAATATGCAAACAAAACAAACTTGGCATCTGTTAACATTAAAGAAGAAAAGTCGTTGACATACACTATGAAAAGTAAGGGCCATAAGACGGAACTTTGTGGGACACCATATGTAATTAGTTCATGGTTGGATGATGAATGATACTTTAATACATTACTTTTTTATAATGACACCATTTGTTTCCCATCAGAGTTATAGGACTTGAATAATTTGGCAACATTTGCTGTTACACCGTATGTAGATAGCCTCCTCAACATCACAGCTCTTTAGAAATCCGAATTGAGTCATTGACAATACATTCTTTGTTGTCAGACGCTTAAGAACCCGACTGTATACTACCTCTTCTAAAATTTTCGAGAGTACTCGAAGGAATGAAACTGTACAGAAAATTTGTTATATGCAGGAGGAAAAATCTTAAATATGGTGTTTGCAACAGCAGATAATGAAGACATCCAGGAACTGAATAACATGTTTAGGCAAGTGCAAATGTTGGCAGACTCTGCCAAGCTATGGGGCTGTAGCATACGGTGAAATTGTCGGATTTAGGGCAAGGCGAACAACTTCAGATAGCAATGGGATTATCCCAGCACACACGGGATGCAATGAAAACAGTGGTCAATGATTTTCGAGATATACAGAAACGACTGCGCTTACTGGACAGGAAACTGTCAGTAGCCAGACTCTTTCGAGCATTAGCAGATCGGCTCAGTGATGCAAGAACTGAGGTGGGTTCTTTACAGGAAACAGTCTGCTATACGATAAATAGACAGTTGATTTCGGCATTACTGCTACGGCAGCAATTCTTGACAGGATTGCAACTAGCAGAAAAAGAATTTCCTGGGTAGCTACGGTGTGTATCAGAGGCGTCGAAGAAAAACTTAGTACCACGTATCATATGTAGAAGTACACTGCTGGCCACCGTAAATGCAACACCCTGAAGGAAGCATCCGAATCAAGTGAAATTTACACCATGGGTTTGCAGCGATGAGATATGCAACTGATTAGAATTTCAGCGCAGACGCACATCACGCGTCCCTGTGGCGCCACCTCATAGCGCCATTTAAGGCTTGGCGATTTCGACGAGTGTACGTTCGGCACGTGTGTTTACCTTGTGGTTGTTTCAGAAGACGATCAGTTATGCCTCGTAGACAACAGCGAACATCGTTTGATCAAGTATCCGAGTTCGACAGAGGAAGGATAGTGGCTTACCGAGATTGTGGATTATCATACAGAGAAATCGCTAGTCGTGTTGGACGAAACCAAACAACTGTAATGCGGATATGTGACCGTTGGATGCATGAGGGTACGACGGACCGACGTGGTCGATCGCATTCACCTCGGTGCACCACTGCACGTGCTGATAGGCAAATTGTGCGCATGGCAGTGACGGATCGCTCAGTGACATCAAGAACCATAGCACAGCACATTGCGTCTGTAACGCATCATCCAGTGTCTGCGCGTACCATTCGACGCCGTTTACAGCAGAGTGGTCTGTCCGCAATACGTCCATTGCTTCGTCTACCATTGACGCAGAACCACAGACGTCTCCGTCGCCAATGGTGTGATGACAGACGGATGTGGACGGCAGAATGGAATGACGTTGTCTTTACTGACGAGGCACGCTTCTGTCTGCAGCACCGCGATGGTCGGATTCGAGTGTGGAGACACCGTGGAGAGAGGATGCTGGACAGCTGCATTATGCACCGCCACACTGGTCTTGCACCGGGTATTATGGTGTGGGGCGGTATTGGATATTACTCTCGCACGCCTCTAGTACGCATTGCCGGTACTTTAAATAGCCGGCGCTACATATCCGAGGTGCTGGAGCCAGTTGTCCTTCCTTACCTTCAGGGCTCGGCCATAGCCATATTTCAAGAATAATGCGCGACCACACGTGGCACGCACTGTCCAAAGGTTCTTCGTCAATAACCAGATTGAATTGCTTCCCTGGCCGGCTCGCTCTCCGGATCTTTCGCCGATAGAAAACATGTGGTCCATGGTTGCTCAACGAGTCGTCCAGATTACATCCCCAGCCGCCCCACCAGATGATCTTTGGCAACGTGTGGAAGCTGCTTGGGCTGCTGTACCCCAGGAACACATCCAACGTCTCTTTGACTCAATGCCGAGACGTGTGGCAGCGGTGATCTCCAACAATGGCGGCTACTCTGGCTACTGATTCTGGCAGGAACCACATGTCACAGACGTCTGTAAACGTAATCATTTGATACTTGGTCAACATGTTATCTACAAAATAAATTTTGTTGTGCTACCTCTTGTCTTTCTTGGTGTTGCATTTACGGTGGCCAGCAGGGTATATACGGATAGAGCAATGTCATATGTGTTAGTTCGACTACCAGTACCAGTACCAGTACCGTACCGGACGAATGCGCGCAATCCATGTTCCGCGATTCACTCTTACCCAGTAAGATGGACAGCACTGGAAAATGGGTTCAAGCAAAACTGCGAGAGGTGTTAATTATTTCTGAGCATGGAGAAGCTCGCTCTCTTATGCGACTAAGCGATCTAAAAGAATGTTTCAAGCGGAATATTACCTGTCCAGCCAGAGAAATGTAGGTTAGATCACATGCATGTGAGAAACAAACGGATCGGAACGTCGGAAAGAAATACTGGCATCACAGCCTCATTTTCAAAAGATAAGATCACAGTGGATATACTCAATCTCTGAATCAAAAATTATAATTAAGGGCTGCTGTAGGAAAGGAAAATCTCAAGGTATGGTACAGGTCGAGTTACATGATACTGGTAATTTGGTGATCAGCACGACTTGTGAGATGCCTGGGACGAAACTCTGCCTCCAAACTGCATTCACGGGTACGACTGAACGCCAGTTCACTCCCTTTGCGTAGTAGTGGACAGAGAAACTGTTTAAAGTACTGCACTTCCTTAGACACACTGTGTCAGGCAGCAGCGTCCGCCCAAGACACATGCAGCAGCAGGGAAGTAACTGATATTGTGACTTTTACGAGTTCCTAACCGGGAGCGAATTTTATAATATCCTCTGTGTGCTTTAATAGTTTAGTTTCTTGCGTGTTAATTTAATGTCTATTAGCCACAGTTCTCGCGATTTCGTTTGCGTCGGAAAATAAACCGACTATGTAACATATTACAAGTTCCTAAACAGGGGTGAATTATTTAGTTTGACCTGAGTGCTTTAGTGGTTAGGTTTTAGAATCTCTGCATGTTAATCTAATTTATTAAACACAGTTCCTGCGTTTCCATCACCACATGCCGTAGTCCGTTTATCTTTATAGTTTAGCTTTCTGTGGTCTTCAGTATGGTCCTGTGATTGTTGTAGCCGGATGCGAGCCGAGTTGGTGACATTTCTCCCTCAGCTCCAAGCTGTGATGGCTTCAGTTACACAGCATGAGGCTGGAGTTGATGGGCGCCACTGTTGTGGCCTGGGTGAGGGGATCCAATGGACGTTCACCACGTTCAAGTCAAATGGTTCAAATGGCTCTGAGCACTATGGGCCTGAACATCTATGGTCATCAGTCCCCTAGAACTTAGAACTACTTAAATCTAACTAACCTAAGGACATCACACAACACCCAGTCATCACGAGGCAGAGAAAATCCCTGACCCCGCCGGGAATCGAACCCGGGAACCCAGGCGCGGGAAGCGAGAACGCTACCGCACGGTCACGAACTGCGGACACGTTCAAGTCCCCCAATCGGTCCTCACTGAAGACCAACCCAGTTACTGCTCGCACTGAGGTTGATCCTTTACCCGTGATCGAGTGGGAGGTCACCCTGGGGCGTAGCAAGCAGTAAAAGACTTCCCAGGCGGCCGCACGTAAGGCCTCCCTGGCTAATCTGACAAACCGGTTCCAGGTGCTGTCTGTGGCTGACACTGTCGGTGAGTCAGATGCCATCCCCTGTCCTGTTTCAGAGGAAACCTCTCAGCCTGTAAGATCCAGATAATCATATATGGTGGGGGGGATTGCTGATAGTTGGGAGCTCCAACGCTAGGCGCGTTATGGGACATGGCTGCCAAGAAGGGTAAGAAAACCAATGTGCACTCCGTGTGCATACCGGATTGAGTCAATCCAGAAGTGGAACAGGTCCGGATGCCATGAAGACTACAGGATGCAGCCAGATGAAGGTGGTTGCTCATGTCGGTACCAATGATATGTGTCACTTTGGATCAGAAGAGATTCTCTCTGGTTTCGAGCGGCTAACAGAAACGTTAAAGGCTGCCAGTCTTGCTTGCAAGATGAAAGCAGAGCTGACCATTTGCAGTATAGTCGACATGACCGATTGCGGACCTCAGGTACAGCGCAGAGTGGAGGGTCTGAATCAGAGACTCAGACGATTCTGCAACCACGTAGGCTGCACATTCCTCGACTTGCGCCAAAGGGTGGTTGGGTTTTGGGTTCCGCTGAATAGGTCAGGAGTCCACTATACGCAGGAGGCGGCTACACGAGTAGCAGGGGCTGTATGGCGTGGACGGGGAGGTTTTTTAGGTTAGAGGGTTTTGCGAAAACACAAAAAGGGCCTCAGACACAAAGGGCGCAGGCTGAATACAGGAAAAACGTAGATACAGGAACCATTGGTATAACAGTTGTAAATTGTCGTAGCTGTGTTAGGAAAGTACCAGAGCTCCAAGCGCTAAAAGAAAGCACTGATGCTCAAATCTTTACAAGCACTGAAAGCTGGCTAAAGCCGGAGATAAGTTCAGCCGAAATTTTTGTAAAGAGCCTAACCGTGTTCCGAAAGGATAGGCTAAACACGGTTGGCGGTGGCGTGTTTGTTGTTGTTAGAAGTAGTTTATCTTGTCGCGAAATTGAAGTATGCAGTTCCTGTGAGTTAGTATGAGCAGAAGTCATTGTTGGCAACCGGAATAAAATAATAAATGGATCTTTTCACCGAACTCCGAATCCAGATGATACAATTGCTGAAAAGTTCCAAGAAAACTTGAGTTTGATTTCAAACACGTACCCGACTCATACGATTAAAGTGTTGATGACTTTAATTTACCGTCGATATTTAGGCGCAAACACATGTTTAATTCCGGAGTTACGCATGAAACATCATCCGAAATTGTGCAAAACGCATACTCTGAAAATTATTTCGAGAAGTTAGTTCACGGGCCCACACGAATAGCAAACGGTTGTGAAAGGACACTTGACCTCTTAGCAACAAATAATCCTGAGTTAATAACGAGCATCAAAACGGATACAGTGATTAGAGAAAACAGGATTGTAGTAGTGAAACTGAATATCGTAACCCCCAAATCCTCCAAAACTAAACGAAAAATATACCTGTTCAAAAAAGCATATAAAAATTCGCTAGACACCTTTCTGAGAGACAAACACCACTCCTACCTAATTAACAATATAAGCGTAGACCAGATGTGGCTTGAATTCAGAGAAATAGTATCGGCAGCAATTGAGAGATTTATACCAAATAAATTAATAAACGACGGAGCTGATCTTCCTTGGTACACAAAACGGGTCAGAACACTGTTCCAGAAACAACGAAGCAAACATGCCAAGTTTAAACGGACGCAAAATCTCCAAGATTGGCCATCTTTTACAGAAGCTCGATATTTAGTGCCGACTTCAATGCGAGATGCTTGTAATAGCTCCCACAAAGAAACTTTGTCTCGAAACCTGGCAGAAAATCCGAAGAGTTTCTGGTTATATGTTAAGTATGTTAGTTACAAGACACAATCAATGCCTTATCTGTGTGATAGCAATGGAGGTACTATTGGCGACAGTGCTGCCAAAGCAGAGTTACTAAACACAGGCTTCCGAAATGCCTTCACAAAAGAAGACGAAGTAAATATTCCAGAATTCGAATAAAGAACAGCTGTCAACACGAGTTACGTAGAAGCAAATATCCTCGGAGTAGTGAAGAAAATTAAATCACTTAATAAAAGGAAGTCTTCTGGTACAGACTGTATACCAATTAGGTTCCTTTCAGAGTATGCTGATGCAATAGCTCCGTACTTAACAATCATATACAGCCGGTCGCTCGACAAAAGATCCGTACCCAAAGACTGGAAAGTTGCGTAGTTCACGCCAATATTCAAGAAAGGTAGTAGGAGTAATCCACCAAATTACAGGCCCACATCATTAACGTCGATATGCAGCAGGATTTTGGAACGTATATTGTGTTCGAACACTATGAATTACTTCGAAGAAAACGCTCTGTTGACACACAGTCAACGTGGATTTAGAAAACATGGTTCTTGTGAAACACAACTTTGATACTGTACCACACAAACTGCTTGTAGTGAAATTGCGTGGTTATGTGACTGGATTCGTTATTTCTTGTCAGAGAGGTCACAGTTCGTAGTAAGTGACGGAAAGTCGTCGAGTAAAACAGAAGCGATTTCAGGCGTTCCCCAAGGAATTGTTATAGGCCCTTTGCCGATCCTTATCTGTATAAACCATTTAGGATACAATCTGAACAGCCGTCTTAGGTTGTTTGCAGATAATACTGTCGTTCACCTTCTAGTAACGTCATCAGAAGATAAAAAAATTGCAAAACAATTTAGAAAAGATACTTGTTAAGTGCGAAAATGGGCAGTTGACCCTAAATAACGAAAAGTTTGAAGTCATCCACATGACGGCTAAAAGGAATCCTTTAAACCTGAGTTACACGATAGATCAATCAAATCTAAAGACTAAATTCAACTAAATACCTAAGAATAACAATTACGAAAAACTTAAATTTAAAATAACACAGAAAATGTTGGGAAAGAGAAGCAAAGACTGCGTTGTATTGGCAAAGCACTTAAAAGATGCAACAGATTTACAAAAAAGTCTGCCTACATTGTTCTTCTCCGTCCACTTTTAGAGTACGCCTACGAGATATGGGATCCTTACCAGATAGGATTGATGGAGTAGATCGACAAAGTTCAAAGAAGGGCAGCACGTTTTGTATTATCGCGAAATAGGGGAGAGAGTGTCACTGAAATGATGCAGAATATCAAGTGGACATCATTAAAACAAAGGTATTTTTCGTTGCGACGGAACCTTCTCACGTAATTCCAGTCACCAATTTTCTCCTCAGAATACGAAATTATTTTGTTGACACCGACCTACATAGGGAGAAACGATCACCATGATAAAATAAGGGAAATCAGAGCTTGTACGGAAAGATACCGGTGTTCGTTCTTCCCGCGGGCTATACGAGATTGGAATAATAGAGAATTGTGAAGGTGGTTCGATGAACCCTCTGCCAGGCTCTTAAATGTGATTTGCAGAGTATCCACGTAGATGTAGATATAGATAACGTCTCAGCAGGGCAAAATTTCTATGAGGCAAATGTTGCATCGCGTTCATCAATACCACAAGAACCGACTCCTAAACGTGGTAACCAGAAGCATTGCGAACATTAGTCTTGCCACGTTACTAATAGCAATTTGTGTGCTTCACTTTTGTCTCAGATGTATAAGTATCAAATCTCTGTACTTATGGACACATCAGATACCTCTCATGTGGTAAATTAGCAAAATACCAAGAAATTTAGAATGGGAAAAATGTAAATTATCATACCTTGTAAGAAAGGGAACTGAGGGTAATGGAACTGCCAAACTGTCGCAGCAAGTCAAAATTTTAGAATGATGATATAGAATCGGGAAACAATCTGTGTAAGTCAGCTCTCATGAGTAACAAAGTTTTGTAACATGTAAAATTACGTAATTACATTTATGAGATTAGTCTAGAGAATAAGCAGAGGCAAAATTCTTGACGAAGTTTTTGAAACAGGAGAGGAGTGTTAGGCAGTCAAATTATTTTTCTGAGCAGGCTTAAAATTTTGTTTAGTACCAAGAGAGCTCAGACCAGAGTATGTTAGCGCTGGGATGATGTGCCAACCGGCATGTCAAAAGGCTTACCACCAATATAACACACCACGAAGCGGGGCAGGCGGAAATGGAAGCACTATTGTGCTACTTAAAAGAGCACTGTTAGGTAACGCTGTGTAGCTTAACTGCCCAAGCACCACTACAAAATCAGATGTAAATACAAAATAACCGAGTTTGGGAACTGAGAATTATTGCTGAATTGCCACAGTGAGAAAAGCGCTACTGGTTGGATAAATGAGGAAAAACGCATTCATAAACTAAATATAAAGTGTTATAGGTGCAGACTCACCTCTTAAACAGAGAGACTTTCACAGTTCAAGACCACATTACGTTGTGCTGTGATGATGATGTTCGGTTTGTGTTGCGCTCAACTGCACTGTCATCAGCTTTTACACAGTCCATTTTTTTTTTACAAAGCCCAATCTCAGCCACTGTCACGAATGATGATGACGAAATGATGAGGATAACACAAACACCCAGTCCTTGGGGAGAGAAAATCCCCAACCCAGCCAGGAATCGAGCCTGGGACCCAGTGATCCAGAGGCAGCAACGCTGGTCACTAGACCACGAGCTGCAGACATTACGTTGTGTTGCCATTCTGTTTGTGTCTCTAGAACCAGGGAGAATGACAATCTATTGAGCTTCAGTGAAACCACAACAAGCTGGTCGATGATGGCTACCCCACAACTTGCTTGCTGGCTTCAGCACCAAGCGGCGGCCAACCTGATGCAGACCACGGCTGTGGTCTGCCAGTGCTGCTGCTGAGTCATCATGAGTGCGCAGAGTAAGCAGCCAGCCCTCCTCCACTACTGAGTCATCGTGGATAATCTGCAGGCTGCTATCTCCACACTGACCATGCAAGGCTCATCCACACAGCCTCTTGGCTGACATATGAACATCTGCTGCGGTCTTGGTCAATCCATGGTGGTTGTCCAGAGTCAGTTCCTCATGACAACTGACGATCAGAGTTAGCAGTCTTCACACGAGCGCGCGATGGGCTATCCTTCAGAGCACTGACGTGGAAGCCATAGTACATCACTGCAGGACATCTGGACAAACAGTGCCTTCCTTGGTCTGCCACCACTACCAGCATAGCACACAGACATGGCACTGACCTGCAGGGCGATGTCATGACTCGCTGGCAGGGCGTCAGCACTCCTTCATGGCATAAGTGCTTAACCCCAGCCGCTCATTTCAGCTCTGAAGACACTTTGTACACTCACAACAAGTAAATGTTATTATGGGTACCGCTGTATTTCTGACACCTCCAGACGCACACTGGACCACTCACCTTCACTCTGTGCTCCACCTCCTCATCACAATGGGACCCCAGCATGCAGTTCACAGCACTTCTCTTGTGAATTTAGTGATTTTGTGCACCTTTTTAATGCAAATATGTAGGTTGTCAATTTTTGCTTGTGGTCCATACATTAAGTGACTAGTATCAAAAAATCATGAAATCTTAGAAGATGCGAGTCCTGTGTTGACGTATTTTTATAAATGGACTACAACTTGCATCCTATGAAAGGAGTGACGGAAATGAAAACAGTGCAGCTAAGCGTCGTTAATGTTTTATACGAATCCCAGTTTTATTACAATTCTTTAAGAAAAAGCACTCTTGTCAGAAATATAAAGCAATTTAAAAAGCTAACGGTACTTGTTTGAGACAAGCTGTAGATGACCACAAGTTAATCAGAAATTTCAATAGTTTTATATGGTAGAATAAAAAGTGATTTTTCACATTCTGTCATTCCAGTATGAACTGACTTCTCTTCAATCTTTCCAGCAAGCTGACAAGATAAAATTTGAAGGAGAAAAATGGAACGACGAAGCTTTTGGAAGAAGATACTGAATTCTTTAGCTCAATGACTTTGGAGAGACATTCGGGATATTCAGATTAGACTATAGCTGCCTCAGAAAGATGGTCACCTCAACGTAACACCCGCTGCGTGATGTGTTCAAGCGCGAGGCGCTGTATTTTTCCGCTTGACAGCTTTGTAATGGTTCAAATGGCTCTGAGCACTATGGGATTTAACAACTATGGTCATCAGTCCCCTAGAACTTAGAACTACTTAAACCTAACTAACCTAAGGACAGCACACAACACCCAGCCATCACGAGGCAGAGAAAATCCCTGACCCCGCCGGGAATCGAACCCGGGAACCCGGGCGAGGGAAGCGAGAACGCTACCGCACGACCACGAGATGCGGGCGACAGCTTTGTAGCCACATACGTAATGCAGCAGTGACAGAGGTCAGTGCAAGCTGTATGTTTGGTGTTCCCCTGCGATATCGTGTGTTCACACGTAGAGTCATTCCTCCATGGAAAGATGTTTTGCAGTGAGCGTAATTCAGGAGCGAGGACCTACCTATAGTGCAACACACTTCGGTGTGCTTGAAGGGCGACAGGACATTCGAAAATAAACTAAACTTCTCGTACGGGATGTACTGAAGTTATTTTAATTATCTGGCCAGCACTAAAGAAACCAGGAATAATACAAATTTTGCTCAAATTCAAAATCAGACAACAAAAGGTTTCGTTGGTTCGGAATCGACTGGATGTCCTATTAATAGAACTGTAACATCAGCAGAATTCCTAGACGTGAGCACGTGTTTTGATTCTTCCAGTAATGGTTATAAACTGGAACTGAAATTTACAGAATTTGATAATTTTACAAAATGTTAGTACTTAGAACAACACTTCGTTACTACGAGAGAGAAGTGTATCCAACGGTTAAAAATTACAATATGATCTCTCTGGAAAAAATAATTATTCTGGCTCAGAGACTTCCGTTTATCATCTTCTCCAGTCACTTGTTTTTCCATTCAGAAAGTGTAATGACAGACGAATAATTGTAATGGAATGCAGAGACATTGCAGCAGCAAGTGCAAAGTTCTTATGTACTTACTGGACGTAAATGCCAATAGTCCTGTAGTATATTTCGATAAAATTCGGGTTTTACTAAACTATAAGAAAAAATAAGTTTTGCTCGACTTCAACGGAAATATTGGCCAGTAAGTATCAACAGTTTCTTTTATACAGCATACATCGTTGCGTGATGAATGCAGCGATAACCGCTCTGTAACAGATGCAAATAAATTTTTTTTCTCGAGATAGGAAATATTGTCAGTCCTGTTAGCGCGAGTCGTCGGGACAAAAATTCTGGTAGCGGCGTACAAGTCTCTCGCAAATAAATGGTGTTATTGTCTTAGATGTTATCAAAATTAATTTTGTAGCTACATTAATAACTGTCTCGCTGGAAACTTCTGCGAGGTCCATCAGAATGCACATTCATCAGCGACGACATTTTTCCAAACAGAGGCAAAACATTTTCACTGCTTTATTTTTTATCACTGCTTAATTTTTTATCTCGGAATACTTTTATGTTTGCACAATATAACATGTACCAAACGCATCTACAAACTCTGAGAATGATCATGGATTTTAGTGCTTCTGTTTTTTCCAAAGGTTGAAATAAAAACTCAATTTTCCTGAAAATCTTTTGTTACAACAGTTTCAGTTTTTTCGTACTGGCTGACAAGAATTTTCTCTTGGAAAGTACTCCATAATATTTCAGATTAAAAAGAAAAGAGATATCTAATTTGTTTTTCAGAGTTTTTACTAACGCTTGAAATTGTCACTAAGTGGCAAGGCTACAAGGACGTACAACACCCTCCGTACCGCCCCCATGCTGTCCGCGAAGACAAGATCAGACTAGTTACAGACCACACAGAGGCGTTCAAGCACTATGTCTTCCTGCTCTCCATAAGCGAATGGAATGGGACGTGCTACAATAAGAAGTATGTTCTCCCGTGCACTTCAAAAATGGTTCAAATGGCTCTGAGCACTATGGGACTTAACATCCTTGGTCATCAGTCCCCTAGAATTTAGAACTACTTAAACCTAACTAACCCAAGGACACCACACACATCCATGCCCGAGGCAGGATTCGAAGAGGGGAGGGGGAGATTAGTGTTTAACGTCCCGTCGACAGCGAGGTCATTAGAGACGGAGCGCAAGCTCGGGTGAGGGAAGGATGGGGAAGGAAACCGGCCGTGCCCTTTCAAAGGAACCATCCCGGCATTTGCCTGAAGCGATTTAGGGAAATCACGGAAAACCTAAATCAGGATGGTCGGAGACGGGATTGAACCGTCGTCCTCCCGAATGCGAGTCCAGTGTGCTAACCACTGCGCCACCTCGCTCGGTTCAGGATTCGAACCTGCGACCGTAGCGGTCGTGCGGTTCCACACTGTAGCGCCTAGAACCGCTCGGCCACTCCGGCCGGCCCCGTGCGCTTTATAATGGTTTGCAGAGAATAGATGCAGCTCTAGAATAGATGTAGAGTAGTACAGCGTGCTTCAAAACGAATATTAAGGTTTGGTAGCATTTATTACATTCAACTCACAGTTATAAATAGTTCATCAAATTAAAGAGTAACTCAAACAGATCTGTTTGTACACCCGTGCACAAAGGGAATAACACGGAACGAACAAGAATGAATGAAAAACGTCAGGAACGAGTGAGAGACTTTAACGCGTAGTCCCAAGAAATCAGTTCGTCCTTGTCGTTCGTAACTGTTACAAGCTCTAAAGCCTACGGACTACGGTTTATGTGCCAACTTCGCAAATGAAATTTTGCTGCATGAGATGAAGCTTTTTTGAGTCGTGTCGTCTTCAGTGGTGAATCGACATTTCACCTAAATGGAAATGTGAACACACGTAATGTGTGTATCTGGGGGTCAGCATATCTTCACGAGATGGTACAGTTGCAACGAGACTCCTCTCGACGTTTTCGGTGAAGCAACTGTACTGGTGTTTCTCATCTTGATCCTCTAGAACTATAACTGTTTCCTCAACTGGAAGAAGTTGAACCGCAGAATTTTATTTGGCAGCAAAATGGCGCGCCGCCTCACTGGCATAACTCAGCACGCGACTGGTTACACGACGTTGGACCCTACCGCTGGACTGGCCGCAAGGCATTGGATGACAGAGCTCATTTTTTGTGACCTTCATGTTCACGCACGTTCTGACCCCATGCCTTTGGGGGTTCATAAAGGATGATGTGTATATGTCTCCGCTCGCAGCTGATATATCCGACTTCAGAAACAGCATCGTTGGAACAATTGCTATAGACACAGAGGTCATGGTTTTGGAAGAACTCGCCTATAGACTTGATGTGTGACGATGGTGCTCACGTTATATACTTCTAAGAAAAACTGTTATAGCTGCTCTTTCACTTGATGTATTATTTGTAATTGTAACTTAAATATACTAAATGTTACAAAGCCTTAAAACCCGTATATTCCATTTGAAAAACCCTGTATTATATGTCTCTCGTCACATGTCTCCCTAATGATCCTACTCTGCTCCAAAGGTGTTTACGGAAAATGTAACCCAGTGCGTCTCAAGCCTGTTGTCTGCAAGAGCTAGAAACTCTTTCTCATATCCACCAATCATGTGCGTACTTTTAATTATGTCTGTGTCATTCTAACTGGGTAGCTCAATTACTTCCACCAGCTGCAGTTCTTTGTAATGAATGTAACTGTACTAATTGTACTGGCTGCCGTCCTTACTAGAGTCGCTATTAAATCCCCTACTCACGTCTCTCCAGTACATTCAACTTAACGGCGAATTTTGCTCCTTTCTTAAGAGCTCACTCCACAATACCTGCTATTGTAGGGGAGAAGCTTGCGTACAGGGGTCATAAAAGTTTACAACCGTTGCTGTGCCGGAAACATCCACCCCACCTGCCTGAAGAGAATTCTGCTAATTTGTCACAAACACTTCGTATTGCCTGTCCACTTCCTCTACAAGTCAGTGGCAAATGCCTCCATTCCCTGTAGTGTTTCTGTCACGCAAAACCAGCGGTCTCTCAGAAGGCGTCCGACGCATTCGTGCTGCGAGATAAGTAGCTACCTCTCCATCTAGAACCTCCTCCAACAAAGTCATTACAGCGTGCTAGCAGAGTTGAAACATAAGATCAGCCGGATGTTCTGCGGCCCTGATGTTCACTTGTAAGATCCAGACTGGAATATTAAGTAAGACTTTTTTCAGTTTTCGGTTCCACAGCCGAGTATTTATTTAAGGGCGATTCCGTTTCCCATCCTGGCTGTTATAGAATAACGGTTTATTTACACCACAATTGGCTGATATCGGTTGTTAGCTTACTCCTAAATTCTTAAAAACAGGAGCGAGAACAATATCCTGATATTAAACGTCCTGATATTAAAATTGAGGGGCAACCGAAGCATCCGATTCCACCTGTCTTCTTTGAGCTGTGACGTAATGGTGGTGTGGTGTGTGACGTCACTACGGCGCGGAGTTTATGGGTTGGTTGTGTAGGTATAATGTCCTGTTGTTGTATTTGATCGTGCCATCTGGGGGTAGATGTGGACGTGCTGCGTTCAACGTGTGGTACTGCGTTCATTTGAGTTTTCGTTGTCATTGTGCTAACGTGGTTGTAAGATAGTCGGTGCAGTAAAGTGGGTTGTGGGAGTGTTTTCTGTGAGTAATTAAGGTTTTTTTGTTTATGTGTTTAGCGTTTTGTTAGGTCTGATCAGTCTCGTGTTTGTTGTGCGGAAAGAAGTCTAATTTTGCATTGCGTTTTTGTTAGGTATCGATATTACAGTGCAGTTCACGAGTGTATCATTACGTTCTGAGATGGGTGATGATACAATGTCTGCCGTACAGTTTCTACAGATGTTCAGTCTCATTGTTGAATGTATTAGGTCTCACGTTCGTGTCAACAATATGACCTTGAAGAGAGTTCCGGTGGCACGGAACAGGGACTTGCTTATGCAGCGTTGTCGGCGTGCGCGTGCCTGTGTGTGTGTGTGTGTGTGTGTGTGTGAGAGAGAGAGAGAGAGAGAGAGAGAGAGAGAGAGAGAGAGAGTGCTGGACAACCTAAGTGGTATTGCCGGAGGCTTTTGTTGGTAACTAATTTTTGTTTCGGTTTTATTCTATAGTAATTGTGATGTTTCCTGTGTTGTATATTTGAGGTAGGTCGGCGCTATTTTAATTGACCTAGTGAATATGGGGTACTTGGATTTTTGAGTGGCTGTGGTTTTAGCGTACTAGGTCTGCAACCTCTTTGGCCGTCCAGGCGCCTTGCACGAGCTCCACTCCACCCATGGATGCCCACGTGAATGTCGCTCAGAGCATAATGGAGCCGCCGTCAGCTTGTGTCCGTCCCGCAGTACAGGTGTCAAGGAGCTGTTCCCCTGGACGACGACGAATTCGCGCCCTCCCATGGCCATGATGCAGAAGGTATCGGGATTCATCAAGTCATATAACACTTTGCCGCTGCGCCAGAAACCAGTGCCGATCGTCACGTACTAATTTCAGTCGTAGTTGCCGATGTCGCGCTGTTAACATTGGCACATGCCTGTGTCGTCGGCTGCGAAATAGCTTGGTTAGGAGTTTTCGGTCCACCGTGTGTTTAGACACACTTTGTAAGGTGGTTATGTCATTTTGATTTTTGTATGTCACTGACGTGCCAGTCAGAGAGAGAGCCAGTTACGTTACTTTTAAACAATCTTTGGTCTTCTCGTGCACGGTCTTTGCCTCTACGCATTCTGATACATTCTTAGTTGAAGTATTGTAGATGATGGATGTATTTAGCAGTGCTGTGTGGATTTGTGATTCTATCTGTTAGATGAAGAAAGGACAGCAAGGACGAGTATGATGGGTGCACTGAAAAATGAAAGGAATACAAATTTTGAATAATGTCATTTCTTTTTCGAAGAGAAGAAGTTCGAGGTAATACTGCAGCATTGCGCGGCAAGGAATGATTATTGTCAGGTAGTTAACTTGCTCAGAGCTGAGAGAAAGACTACTCCACTCTGTCACGAATTTCCATAGTAACTGATTAAGCTATATGATTTTTATAGAAATTTTCTGTTAACTTTGTATCCTTGTTAAATCATTTTTCACTTTTTAAGCAGACCCAAGTTACGTGTGAAGATTACGTGAAGTTTCACTCTGTCTTTTTGAATATATATTCCATTCTAAAATTGTTATCTTGCAGTATTATTTCATAGGAACAGTTACTCTTCCCACCTCAATGATTATCATTACGCACTACCACGTGGAACAAAAAAAAAAATGGTTCAAATGGCTCTGAGCACTATGGGACTTAACTTCTAAGGTCATCAGTCCCCTAGAACTTAGAAGTAATTAAACCTAAATAACCTAAGGACATCACACACATCCATGCCCGAGGCAGGATTCGAACCTGCGACCGTAGCGGTCGCGCGGTTCCAGACCGTAGCGCCTAGAACCGCTCGGCCACTCCGACCGGCCCACGTGCAACAGTTAGGATATGTATTTAGAAACAAAAATCTAGCATACCCGCTGCCTGCTGCTTGCTTTTTGCTGTTGTGCTTTCAAAAAATTTGCAACAGTGTTGTCAAGCCGCAAGATAAGCGGAAATTTTGATCAGGGCCAGACAACCGTTTTAGTTCCGCTGCTCATTTAATACAGAGTCAAGCTGCATTCAGACATTCAGATCAGTTACAGTTCAGTTCATATTAGGTTCTGTGAAGCTGGGTGAAATATCAGACGGAAACAAATACAGAGACCAACTTACAACTTGAACTCTGCCCAAAGTTAAAGTTTGATGTTAGTTATGCCACAGTTCGCCTCCTGTCCTGTCTTACCAGTCTGCCCAGTTTACGACATCTGTAATGACGGATGGCTGCCAGCCCCACGATGTCTCGAAGTGGTTTCACCTTGGATTCGCCACGTGTTGAAGACCTTCACCTTAGAACTCCTCAAACTCCCGACAAGTCGTGCAGTTTCCGAAATGCTCGTGCTGAGGCTCCGGGCCATCACAATGTCCTGTCGGTCAAAGATTAGATAGATCGTTCGCCTTCACCATTCTACACACGGTCAGCACGTTCACTGATACTACATGCACCACGCGTTTGTCTGACTTACACCCGCTCCTCGCTGGGTGACGCTGCCATCACCTGGACCGGTCTATACCGATAGCAGGTCTGGCTGATCAGTCTAATTCCGTCCCACATACATCAAGCAAGAGCCTACACCGAATCAGCGACACAAATAAATACACTCCTGGAAATGGAAAAAAGAACACATTGACACCGGTGTGTCAGACCCACCATACTTGCTCCGGACACTGCGAGAGGGCTGTACAAGCAATGATCACACGCACGGCACAGCGGACACACCAGGAACCGCGGTGTTGGCCGTCGAATGGCGCTAGCTGCGCAGCATTTGTGCACCGCCGCCGTCAGTGTCAGCCAGTTTGCCGTGGCATACGGAGCTCCATCGCAGTCTTTAACACTGGTAGCATGCCGCGACAGCGTGGACGTGAACCGTATGTGCAGTTGACGGACTTTGAGCGAGGGCGTATAGTGGGCATGCGGGAGGCCGGGTGGACGTACCGCCGAATTGCTCAACACGTGGGGCGTGAGGTCTCCACAGTACATCGATGTTGTCGCCAGTGGTCGGCGGAAGGTGCACGTGCCCGTCGACCTGGGACCGGACCGCAGCGACGCACGGATGCACGCCAAGACCGTAGGATCCTACGCAGTGCCGTAGGGGGCCGCACCGCCACTTCCCAGCAAATTAGGGACACTGTTGCTCCTGGGGTATCGGCGAGGACCATTCGCAACCGTCTCCATGAAGCTGGGCTACGGTCCCGCACACCGTTAGGCCGTCTTCCGCTCACGCCCCAACATCGTGCAGCCCGCCTCCAGAGGTGTCGCGACAGGCGTGAATGGAGGGACGAATGGAGACGTGTCGTCTTCAGCGATGAGAGTCGCTTCTGCCTTGGTGCCAATGATGGTCGTATGCGTGTTTGGCGCCGTGCAGGTGAGCGCCATAATCAGGACTGCATACGACCGAGGCACACAGGGCCAACACCCGGCATCATGGTGTGGGGAGCGATCTCCTACACTGGCTGTACACCACTGGTGATCGTCGAGGGGACACTGAATAGTGCACGGTACATCCAAACCGTCATCGAACCCATCGTTCTACCATTCCTAGACCGGCAAGGGAACTTGCTGTTCCAACAGGACAATGCACGTCCGCATGTATCCCGTGCCACCCAACGTGCTCTAGAAGGTGTAAGTCAACTACCCTGGCCAGCAAGATCTCCGGATCTGTCCCCCATTGAGCATGTTTGGGACTGGATGAAGCGTCGTCTCACGCGTTCTGCACGTCCAGCACGAACTCTGGTCCAACTGAGTCCCCAGGTGGAAGTGGCATGGCAAGCCGTTCCACAGGACTACATCCAGAATCTCTACGATCGTCTCCATGGGAGAATAGCAGCCTGCATTGCTGCGAAAGGTGGATATACACTGTACTAGTGCCGACATTGTGCATGCTCTGTTGCCTGTGTCTATGTGCCTGTGGTTCTGTCAGTGTGATCATGTGATGTATCTGACCCCAGGAATGTGTCAATAAAGTTTCCCCTTCCTGGGACAATGAATTCACGGTGTTCTTATTTCAATTTCCAGGAGTGTAAAATGGTGGCAGAGTTGCATAGTCTCCATACGGCATTCACAGGTAACGATTACAGTGAAAGAACGATTCGTAATCTACTGGGCGAACGAGGCCTCCGCCGACAAACTTTCAGGGGTATTTCAGGGATACCTACTGAATATTACGGTACAAGGGTACACAGTCTCTGGCAGCTGCCTTTAGAGTTATTGCATTTCGTTTGGTTTCTTGCCGCAGTTAGCTTCGTATATTTATTGCACTGAAAGTCGTGTACAACAGAGCAAGTGTCGACGGCTCGTGCTGTGTGTCTTGTTTCCATTCGCTCACGGTTGACAGTAGTAATACCCAAATTATCTCGTTGTCCTCGAGTTAGCATTCGGTACTGCTCGGACTCGTCTAGGGTCTTGTTGTTCTACGGTGTTAGTTACGCGTTCACAGTGATGCCCAGCAATACTATGGATAGTTTACTGAAGCAGATTTGGTCGATAAGCACCTCGTATGTGGCTTCGCTACAGTGATGTTTGCTGAGATGTTCCCGCACCGACGGCAACCACATCAAAATATTTTTGCATTCTTCCCTATTAGAATGGAAGAATATGGCTCTGTGAGGTATATTATATTCTAGGACATCCATTACGGAAGGGAATGTCTTCCAAGTGATTGGTGACAAACCTGCCTCTAATATTCGCCACGCTGCACGAACTCTGAACACAAGCCCATCAACTGGTTTGAGAGTCTTACAAGAACATCATCTGCACCCGTATCATTCACAGCAGGTGCAACTGTTGTAGCCAGCAGACTTCCCATTTCGAATAGCGTTTGCAAGTTGGTTGCAACAGAAATTTACAGGAAATCACATTTTCATACTTTTGTGTTGTTTACAGACGAGACCATGTTTGCAAGACAGGACATGTTCAACAGTAGGAATGGCGATGTGTATCCTCACACACTGGTGTGTCGATGCTATCAACAGAAGTTGGGCTGGTATTTGTCAACGATTTTGTGACTTGACCTTACTACTTCCTAACACACTGAAAGGACTCCCGTGTAACTATTCCTTCGTCATGTCCTTCCACAGTCCCCAGAAGACGTGACGATACTTGTTTGTCACATGTCGCTAAGCAACAGTATGTACAATCATTTTATCTAGTATTCTGGTAGACTTTCTCAATGGAAAAGCCGTGCCCTGTGCATTCTGGCATTTTAGCACGTATTTCTCCCTGTTGTTGGAATGTAGTAAGATGTGCCACTTGCAATTTCTAGATGGCGGGTAGACAATGGCGGAAATCCGGGAGGTTTCCCACTAGGAACTTCCACGACCAGTGGTTGCATAAGTAAGTTGCTTTGGGTACCTCTTGACATAGAGTACTTCAAAAACTTCTCTTACGAGTATGTAGGCGATTTATTCGTCCACCTAGGGCTGGAATTGAGGATAGCTGATTTTGCTTGCTTAGCTTCCTAGGGGTCGGCGGTACGAAGGCGTAGCCGGAAACACGGAAAATCCCTAAACTGGAAATTCGGACAGCTGTTACTCACATGGCCTTTGTGCAGGAGATGCTCCAAGAAATGGCTAAGTGTCAGGGAAGCTTGAAGATGGCTAAATTACAGCTCTCTGAGATTCAGCAATAACTCACAGTCAAATATTATGTGCAAATCTGAATACATCTTTGAACTAGAAAAAATTAGGCTCATCTAATGATACTACAATACTTCAATATCCTTAAAAATACAGAAGCAAAATTTCACAGTGAAAAAATATTTCCACAATGAAAAAAACTCAGAGACATAAAAAATTATTTTTCATTTCTTTAGATACAATCCCCATCCAAAATATTTCATATCATCTTGAGAATTTTTCAGTCTCAATAACAATAGCACAAGCGCCACATGAAATTAGTTTTAGTCGTTTCCACTATATCTAGTAGTTAGCTAGTTTAAGGTAAATAAGATTATCAGAACGAGAAAACAAACTTCTGACAATACAATCAACAAAACATTGCATGCAGTGATCCACGTCTTAAGATTGATTACTTTAAATAAGAATATTTTATCCTCAGAAAAACCTATTAAAATTATGACTTAAAATATCTCAGTAGCACTTAAAGCATTTCCAAAATTTGATTACATTAACGAAAACATCGTCTCATCACATAACTTATAACAACATACTGCTTAAAACTATATCAAATGTTAAAACAAAACTAGTTAACAAATTCTTTCACAAGAGACAACAGAAAGAAGAATAACACGGTTCACAAATGGTACAAATATAATACACTAAAATGCAACCAGATTTGTCAAATCCACAGTGACTCTTTTTCAAAACTTTCCAAATATATTGTGAAAAACTTGCTGGATGGTGACTCATTCACATTCCACATTCATATGACATGAACGGTGTTGAGTCTCATCCCCGTTATAGGTATGAACACACTGCCTTTTCCTCAAACGCAAATCGTCCCCTAAAACACAAAGATCTGAAACAAAGTCCAACAGAAGTTCTCCCTCTCTCTCTCTCTCACTAACTGTCTCTCTCTCTCTCTCTCTCTCTCTCTCTCTCTCTCTCTCTCTCACACACACACACACACACACACACACACACACACACACACACACACAACACAAACATATGCACACACGCACCACACACCGAGAGAGTGAACCTGGTTATACAGCCAGCTCTTGGACATAGTTCATATCACTTCTCAGAACAAAGTGCAGTCAGTAATTCAACCTTTAAAAAGACAGTGATAATTGCTAACTGTTTTTTAATATGACGATGTGACATCAACCCTAAACCAGTAACTTGCGCTATGCCTCTGAATATGCATTAAAAATCAATAATGATTGGCAAATATCTACACTAGAAATGTAGAATCCAGTCATAGCCTCATCACAAAAACATTTGTCAATATAAGAGTGACCCGACAACCAACATGCAAGAAAGGTCACTCGTCGTTGTCCACCATAGTATTACTTGGCGAAAGCCTTTAGGTTTTCGCTTTTGGGCAAACACAGCCACACTTAGCAGCCCACCGTAACATGTCTCTGTAAAACTGCCCCCACCTGGAGGACACTCGCGCTACTTTCCACCAGTTACTTGCTGAAACACAGGCTAGTATGAACAAGGTACCTGCTGCCATAGTATCAGCTAAGGACCATACTGTCCAACTGTCCTGAAGCAATGTTTCTTTCTCCAAGAACTATCACTCCACTCTCAACACTACTGCCACCATAGGCGGCTAGTAATCCACAACTCCATCACCACATTGAAAACTGTACTGACTAATTTGGCTTTCTGTCTGTAACTCCATACCCACTCTACAGACTCATCATGTGCCCCACCAGTTATGTGAAACCACGATTCTCTGCCTCAGAGGCCCTCCACTGCAGTAGTGCCAATCACCAGCATGCATTTTAAGGGGGCATGCTGAAAAGTTGGTCAAACACAATATTTGCTGTATATTTTCGAAATGTTGGCAACTCAAGTAGATAATAAAATGCGAGTTGCAGTGGTGAAATGAGTATTGTCTGTATCTGCAATATGTGTGTACGAAGAAGATAGTAAAAAGTCATGTTATTTAACCAGTGTACGTTTTATCATTTTCCTATTAAAATGAACACAGCAAACTAAAAATGGCATAATTTCTACAGATTTAGTTGAAACTGACTCAGTGCTTTTTTTTATAAAATTCTAAAAACACTTGATAAAGGGGAAATTTAGACTCATTACTTCCTTCTACAATCTCTTTCTTCACTAGCTAAAATAAATATAAATGTATAAGCAACAAAATAATTATACAGAAAGTAGTCCTTTGTTAAAGGATGTATGAATTTTGCGAGATTTACAGTACTCTCGCTATGTCATCATCTTATTTACTTTGTGCTTCATTTACATTTTGTAAGCTTTAATATGACTTTGTTTAATTTTTCCTGGCTGGAGAGGCTGAATTATTGGTATGTATTATTTGGTAGATCAGTGGTCTAATTTTTTTGGTGTCTTCATGCATCAAATGGACAGAATTCTGTGTACTCCATATATTTTGGCACATTTAGTCTTGAGATAGCATGGCGTTTTGTATACTAGCGCTCACACTCCTTTGAAGTCGGTTTGGATCAGTTTGTAGTACAGTAATGTTCTTAGTTTCATAGGCCAATCCTATGACACATTTGTTGGAACTGTTACATCATCTGTCCTTATAGAAAACAGTAGAAGCTTAAGACAGGAGAGTAGGATTATAAAGGATAAAGCTATGAACCATCCAAACAACTGTCTGAAGAGACTCAGGAATAGCACATACTGGGTTAGCCAGATGAGGATTTGAATTCTGTTCTTCCTGAGCAGAAGTCTAGTGTCTTAAAAAATTCAGCTTCTTTCTCTTTCCTTGGGGAAACAGAAGAGAGGTCTATAGAATGGGACATTTGTTTGATACTGGTGCTCAGTTCAGAAGTACTAAACTTTACTATACGTTTTCAATTTACAACCTCTCAGCAACAAATTTGCATTACATTTTATCGTTGCTAAAGACGTTGACCAGCGATGAAAAACAAGCTTAATACAATATGATCATGTAGGTCTATTGACAGAAATACGGTATACATTATTAGGCTACCAAATCTATTGCAAAATATTTTTACTTTTTGTGTTGGACTCTTCTGGCATTTATTGGCAGCTCCCTAAGTGGGAAGGTGCTGTGTCTAAAAAGTTGGCATCACATCCAGAAACAGCAGAGTTCAAATTGCAAAATATTGGGGACTGGTAACTATAAGCTAACCCAATATTCAAACTATTCATCAGTTTAAATAATTTGGTACTACCAATCCAGACAGCAAACACACAATCATGAATCAATTTAGTGACTTACTTCCAGATTTTGGGGTGTGATCGTGAATTGTTGAATTGTGCCCTAGGAAATCATCTGGGAGGTCTAAGGAAAGAGTCAGTGAATAATATACAGAGTGTTTCATAATTCATGTCACACACTTCTAGAGATTGTAGAGGAGATTTAGTAGATCAAGTGTTGCATGGGAGCCCAAGTCTGGAAACGTCATCCAACGACGCTACAGAGCGTCAAAGTTACGGGCACCTGTGCGTGTAAATGTATTGGTATACTGTGTGATTTTGTGGTGATGTTACAGACATTCAGAATTGATGAAGATGGATAAATGTAACGATCTGAGGTAAGGATCCGTGTACCAGAAACTAATGTGACGAAAGTTATAAGAGAAAACCCTTCTGATACCTCTGACAGTGGAATACATGTACTGGTACTGTTGTTGCTAAGGCTGTAGGGCAGCTAACTTTCAGAGATAGTAGTATGGACCAAAATAAGGAACAATGTCCAGTAGAAATGAGCTCTAAAATGCATACCTGAGGAGCTATGAGCGCTTGTTCATCTTCACTACTGTGAAACACATCTGCTCTATTGAAAAAGTGGCCATAGAACTTAAGATATGCATTTTAGAGCCCATGATTACTAGACCTTCTTGCCTGCCCTACAGTCTTAGCAAGTAAAGTACCAGCATATGTGTTCCATTGCCAGAGGTATCAGAGCGATATTCGCTTATAAATCTCGACACGTTCGTTTTCAGTTCACGGGCCATTACTTGGAATTGATATGTTTATCCTTCTACATCATCCTTGAAAGTTTGTAACAGCATCACCGAATTAAAAAGTATTTACATAGAGGATGACAATTATTGAACTATATGAAATAAAACTGTCATAACTTCTGAACGGTTTGTGTTCCATCATAACTTCTGAACGGTTTGTGTTCCATCATAACTTCTGAACGGTCTGCATTAGGATGTTCAAACTGCACTGTTGTCTGGGGGGCATTATGGGAATTAGTATCTGCTGTATGGTTTGGTTTAGCGACTAAATCCACTTTCATTTGGATGGGTTCGTCAACAAGTAAAACTAGCACATTAGTAAAACTAGCACATTTGGAGGACCGAGAATCCGCATTTGGCGATCGAGAAGTCTCTTCACCCTCGACGCCATGGCTGTGTGATGTGCATGGTCCAGTCACATAATACTCAGTGTGATATTCCTCGATGGCACGGTGACTATCGAACACTATGTGAAGGTTTTGGAGATGATTTCTTCCCCATTATACAAAGTGACCCCGATTTCGACAAGATGTGGTTCATGCAAGACGGAGCTCGACCCCCTCGAAGCAGGAGAGTGTTTGATGACCTGGAGGAGCACTTTAGGGACCGCGTTCTGGCTCTGGGGTACCCAGAGGCCACTAGCATGGGCCTCGATTGGCCGCCATATTCTCCAGATCTGAACCTATGCGACTCCTTTTTGTGGGGCTATATTAAAGACAAGGTATACAGCAATAATCTTAAACCCATTTCTTAGCTGAAAACAGCCATTCAGAAGGTCATCAACAGCATCGATGTTCCGACACTTCGTCTGCGTCACATCAATGCCAATGGGACATTCAAGGGGCGTTCAAAAAGAAACGAGCCAGGGTTTGGAATGCACAAACCAATGACAGGAGGGTAATATGGTGGCGTGTGTAACGAGGTGTGGTTCCGACCAGAGTGTGGAAGTTCACAGCTCGTCGCTAGAGGGCACGTGTGCACTTCACATGACTATACAGAGCTAGCAGCAGCGTGCATCAATCGTCCAACGCTGCCAGTCGCATTGCAAACAGTGACATAGAGGCGTCGAAGGAAAATAAAAGAGGTGTTCGTTTTCTGACAGTGGAAGAAATAGGAGAAATGGACATACATTGATGAATGTCACAATTGTACGGTGAACACTGCATATCCCTTGCAAGGGTCAATGCATGGCACAAGTGTTTCAGGGAAGGCCGGGTGTCGTTAGCCAATGATGCATGGTCTGGAGCACCACACTGGATTACGGATGACATCATCCAGCTGGTGGATGCACTCGTTACCCAGGACCGCCGAGTGACAGTGAAAGCCATAGCTGCCGTGGTCGGATTGAGTGTCAGAAGTATGCCCAGTGGGCGCCCCACAGTCTTCAACCACACCAGGAAGCATGTCAAATGGCCCACTGTCTTGCTCATCGGCAGCACTGTGCTCAGGAAGGGAATGCGTCCTGGCACGAGTGGTGGCTGGAGATGAGTCATGGTGTCGTCACTTCGAACCAGAATCAAAACGACAAAGTCCCCAGTGGAAGCATCCAGAGTCACCACCACGCAAAACAGCCATGGCCATCCACACAAGTGCAGAAAAGTTATGCTGACGTTGTTTTTTGACCAAGATGGCCCCCTTCTGATTCACTTCCTGCAGCATGAGACAACAGTGAATGCCCAGCATCACTCGCAAATCTCGACCACCCTTCGCCAAGCAATAAAATCAGAATGACCAGGCAATCTCATCTGTGGGATCTGGGATCATTATGCTCCACGACAATGAAAAGCCTCATACAGCCAACAGTCGCAGCACTCTTTCAGAAATTCAAATGGGAGGTTCGCGGCCACCGTCCATACCACCCTCCATACCGTCCGGACCTCTCTCCCTGTGATTAAGCCATTTTTGGTCCCCTTAAAACGGCCCTAAGGGGCAAACGATTCACCTTGAACGATGACGTTCAGCTGTACGTGTGGACTGGTTAACATCGCAGCCCCAGGAATTTTATGAAACAGCGATTCACTGCCTTGTGTCACAGTGGGACAAGAGTCTCAACAGCTAGGGTCAATACTTCTAACATACAAGTACTGTTTTCTGTAATTATTCCTCTGGCTCGTTTCTTTATGAACACCCCTTGAAATTGAGAGGTCAGTTTGTGCAAAAAATCCTGCACCAGCAACATTCTCCCAATTATGGATGGCTATAGAGGCAACATGGACCAATATTTCTACAAACACAGCTCAGTATTTCTGCAGGGGACTTCTAGCGTACTGTTGAGCCCATGCCACATCGGGTTGTCGCACTGTACTGGGCGAAAGGACGTTCGATACGATATTTGCAGGAATACCATGATTTTTGTTACCTCAGTTTGAGACTAAACCTGAGTTCTACAGCAATAAATTTCAAATTGCAGCCGTTACTATGGATGCATTGGGAGATTTATTTGTGCAATAAAAAGATGCTTGGATGTGATTTCAGACCAAACTTTCCTATAGGGTCTACAAGGAGATTAGAAAGCCCATGTAGATGCAGCTAATGATGAACCATGTGGTGATGTTAAAATACAGTAGTTGAAGTCCTTAGAACACTTCCAAGAGCCAGCAAAAGTCAGATCATGACCTGTGTGAAGATATGAGGGTGATGTGGAGACAATGAGAACGTGCTGACATTAATAAGGACCAGAAGGTGATATTACTAGTTATTTAGTTGTTTATTCATCCATATATCATTTGCAAAACATCAGACATGTCATTGTATTAATAAAAGGATATTTTTTAAATTCTAATTTATGTCTTCAGTAATATTATCTCAACAAGAAGGACTTTAACACTATTCATTTGTATCACATCACTGGCCACTGCTTACATTACACATACACACACTACACTGCACTGCATTATCACACATACACACACAAATACACATGCAACCCCCCCCCCACACACACACACATAGCTGGCATCAGGATCAGGGCTTCAATGATACTTTTGGCATTCTACTGAATTCTTCATATTGTCCATCTGGTCTGTCTAAAAAACCGAATTAGCACCTCATCACAATGAATGAGACACTGAGCTTAAAAAATGCAAAGATTTTAGAATCGTCCAGCAAAGATTTTAGATATAGGATTTTACTGTAAGAATAATGAAACTATGAAAGGTTAATCTGCAGTGACGGTTTTTTGTTATTAAATAGTGTTATTTTTTACAATTTCCTGTTTTGCGTCATCTAAAGAATCCTTTGTGGTAGGAATTATCTAAGAGATATGTTTCAGTTATCATTTATTTGAAAAACATTGGGTTTTATTTATCTCTTTAATCTCCTTGAGCAGTTTATGTACAATTTCATTACCTTGTAGAAAATGCTGTTTTGTATTTTTAGTTTGTTTACTCTTGGTAAACATAAGGTTAGATTGACTCTTATTTCATCATAATGATGGCTGCTGTTTGTGAGATAACTCATGATTTCTTCTTAAACTGTGTAAATTTACTCATATGCTGCAGTTAAAATCACTGGCTCTTTAAGTTAGCTCAGTTACCATTTTTAGTAATTATTGTAGTAGCCTCTTCTGTAGTCTGAAGACTATGTCCCTGTTTTGTGCATCGAATTTCCCAGAAATGATTCCATCGCTAAAGATGAAATGCATGTTGGAATATTATGTAATTGTCTATTACATTCAACTGGGAGGCCACTGGGGGCATTGCATGCAGATAACATTTTCTTTGTTGGGGTATTTGTATGTTCATTCTCCTTTAGGTGATAGTCAGTATTCCTAAAAATGTGGTGTTTGTTTTACAGTCTATGAAATTTTCAACCACATTTAATTTTATAGAATTATTTTTCCCCTCTAAGCAGAAATTTGTGACAATTGTTTTCTTTATATTAGGTGTAAGTTTATTGAACTAGAACCAATTAAAATCATCCTTTAGTAGTTCATTTGCTTTATATACTGGAATTTATGGTGTTTTATATGTGATTATGATGTTATTGACTTCAGCAAAAGTAATTTACTCCCATGTCTAATATTGTCTGGAAAGTCATTGATGTTTATATAAAAAACAATATTGGTTCTGAGATGCTCCCCTGAGTGGTCTTGCAAATGTTCCACTGAAGCTTATGCCCTATTTGAAGTCTGTTCTGTCTACCCTTTCTAACCCTGTTTCTCAGGTGTGATCAGAACCAGTCACTGGAATTTTCTCTCTCTGCTAATGATTCTAGTTTTAATGAAATAAAAAAAATTATTTATTTATTATGTAAAAATTGAAAAAATGTGAATGAATGGATTTGAAAATGAGGAGAAGAAATGTTGCTTTAAATATTTTTGTTATTTCCTCTTTCAGTACGAACTTTGTTGTAGAACCCCTTATTTACATGTGGTAATAAAAATTCATCTAGACAGAATTAAGCACATTTAAAATTACGTGAACCTTAGCAACCCTCTCATGCTGATAAATTCATATTAACTGGTTAAGAACATTTAGTTGAAAATTGTATAAATTAAACTTTTTACGTATTTCGGCCTTGGCACACGTTTTCTATATGCAGTGGTTTTTTAAATATTTACTGAATTCTTTCCCGGCATTAGCTATGTAACACAAGACTGTCTCTGTTAGCATAAAATGGTTAAATATTGCCAAGCCGACCTGAACGTTTAATTATCATTGACAAATCACACTTCACTATACGTTTAAGTTATTTGCTTTAGAAATTGAAAGAACCAACAGATTAACAACTTCAACGTTAATTATCCACCTATCAATGCACAAATGTAAAACCAGTAATAAATTCCGTCAGCCTCAGGATCGCTGTAAAAGAAAAATATTTCGTAATTCACTGCTAATTTTATCTGCTCCCGATTTACGGGTTTGGTTAATTTTTTTTAGTGTAACAATTTTTTTACTGTGCCGCCGCTGCAAATCGTTCGGTCGGGGCACAGCCCAGCAACACCAACGATAATCGCTAAAAATGCTGAAAGTTCTTTAAAGAAATATTATAGATGACATGGGCAAGCTAATTTACATTAGTAATACATAATATTGATAAATTATAATGTATTTAGACCACAACAATAATTAAACTTACATTACATTGTAATTTCTCCTCTAGTGGCGGCTAAAGATAGTTACAGACAAAGGAAGTCTACTCATTCATAAAATGCTACATCACGGGTGCCTCTCTCTCTCAGCTCTCGAGGAAGACGACAAAGAATGCACATTATGTATTCCTGTTTATACTATTGCTCATTGTTAATGTCTCTTTGTAATCTTACAACATTATTTTCCTCTGTGGCTGTATTTTACATTTTTTTATCGCAGATATTAACATATTTCGTAATTACATTATGAGTATTGAAATATTACGATCATAAATACATCGAGAATATTATTACAGAAAATATTACAATAATAACGCATGTCCTTTATACAAAATTAAATAATATTTTTTTGTTAAACAATTACAGTACATACGAATTGCTTCATATGCATACATAGTACAATTAAATGTCATTTCATTTCATTAATAGTGTGTGTGCTGCCAGGGAACGTTACATTGCCCCCTGGCAGCATTTGGCAAAGAGTTTCTATACTTTGACACAATGGTGCCAGTAACGTTCTTTACAATTCTGTTTTTTTTATGGAATGGCTCTTTTAATTAGTCCCAGGGTTATATATGTTCATGGCTCCCCCATTTGGGTGAAGGCAGACAGGAAACCTGGGCAAAACTGTGCCGGAGCCCAGCCATCCCAGTTGGTTCATGATTAATCTTGTCTCCTTAACAGTCATTCTTTTGAAATGATTTGGCAGTTTGTCATCAACTGTTACATAATATCACAGTTACATACAGTTCAACGAAAGTTTGTTGTGTGTGTTTAATAACTCGTAATTATCATTTTTGCGATATACTGCAAGGTCACTTGTCCTAGGATATATCACTTAGTTTTTTGAAATCATTTAGTACAACGTCACTTTTCATAATGTTCTCACTACCTACTTGTTACAAATCCATCTCCTGCACTTGTTAATGTTCATTTTCTCTCGTCAATTTACGGGAATACAAAATAAGTGTTCAATGTTTGTCAAAAATCGAGTTCATTGACATGTTATGCAGTTTGTGTAAATATTTTGGAATATGTCAATAATGCTGTAGTTGGTGAGCGGTGCGGAATGATTGTTGAGCAGCGCGTCGTCTCCGTATAGGGCACCGCCCCCGGTGTTGACAGCTACAGCGCGGAGAGGCGTGTGGCTGTCTGGTCTGCTACGGGCTGCTGCGGCCGCTGCATGGCTGAAGTAGTTGGATGCGCGTTGTATGTCAGCTCGCCCGTGTGACACCTTCTTGCAGTGCTCCAGCAAACATGCAACAAGTTCACAAACAGTGTACTATCCTTATGGGCATTTTTCCTGCTGCGGGAAAGAACGCACACAGTTGTTGGCAGTTATTATTCAGTAGGCCTTCACTAGTCTGGTTTGCACAATGTTTCGTTGTCACAGTAACACGTTTTATGGGCACACAATATTTTTCCACCATGTCATGACTTGTCATTAATCACACGCAAGTTTTCACCGTAGGACAAAATGTATCTCTGTAGTCAATGCGCTTTCCTGACGTCCTTTGACACACAAAGAGTATTTTTTTTTTTTACACCCGCACAGTACAAGTTATAGTTTGACACTAACTTGGTCCACCGTCTGTTATCGGCTCACTGTTCGTGTCGTGCTAGTTCCTTGTCCACTTGCACACACGGCGATGATACAGTTTCTTATTGCTTGTTCAAAACAACCTCGTGACGTATTGCTGCAGTTTTAACAGTCACTGTCTGTCTCTGCCACACAATACTGCACTTTTGTTTAAGTTTTTTCAGTTACAATGTCCGTTGTGCAATTTTTGTAACAGCACATTCGTAACTTCTTTGTTCGCTCTTTATCAAGGTGTGTGATAATTGCGTACATGGTAACAAATATTAAAATTTCGTATTAGTTTGCCCAAAATTCATCTACATTTATGTTCGAGTAGATTTTATTTATGCATTCCAGCCGGATTCAGGCATAATGTTCAACAACTCCTTTGAAATTATGTCTCACTTTACTTGCAAGGTCCTACATAACTACAGTGCAGTCTCTGTAGGCTAAAATTGACTTGGACTGTATCAGGCTAGCTCATTTTACTGATTCGATCTGCACATGCTTCAATTGAAGCATCTTTGTGCGTAACTTTGCGTTACTTAAATTTGCAATAAGTTTGCCTCCCATGGTGCCCTCGGGTCACTACTGGGTGCATTACTCTCTTTGATAATACTGGTTTGAAAATAAAGTTCTCAGGGTCTCGTAGTATTGATATTATTCTGGGTTCGAAACTGTCAATCTGACAGCTACACACACACACACACACACACACACACACACACACACACACACACACATATATATATATATATATATATATATATATATATATATATATGTAATAGAAAAGACTGTACCAAGAAATATTTCAAGTGTGACACACATATAGAATATCATGCAGTACACAAACTAATCACTACTAAAATGTTCCTCCTGACTGACCTCTGACACAATTTAACACTACAAATAATTGCACTAATCAGGTTATCTGTGCAGACATTTAGAGCATGCTTAAACTAACACTAATTAAAAAGAAGACATAACACAAATAATCATAAACAAAAGAGAAAGTCAATCATATTCTTATAACTAAATACTTCTACACTAGTACTTTATCTCTACAGATCACACATCATTAATGTTCATTCATTTCCAAAAGAATGGTGTACCTTTTTACACATAACACATAGGACTATTAGTCATTGACTGTAGGAATATTTTCACATCCTTCGCGGATACAGTCCCCGCACTCTCCCTGAGTGGGGATCTGCTAAGAGATATCTACTGTTTCCTTCTTGGACCAAGGAATGGAGTATGAGGCTCGACAGTACGTTTTGTGAGGCTTCACTTCGATATTGTATTGACATCCCTTAACAATTCCTGGTCGTTCTGAAAATACATTTGCATTGTCAGATAATAACTGTACCAAATCCTGCTGTTGCATTGAGTTCAAATTTTCGGACTGTGATACTTTGTGCACAAGTGCGTCCACATTTGCTTTTTTAATTGATCACCTTGTACGTCTGGATAATAGAGATTTTGTCCTAGAGAATGATTGTCTAAATGTAGTATCCACTGATTCCTACATTTTATGTTAATAGCATTACAATTAGGCACAGGTACCTCTTCAGATCTGAGCATGGGCAATTCTATCCTCCTACCCGTGTTCATCAAACTTAATTTTCCCCGAGAAAGGTCGATTACTGCGTCCCTTTCTCTCAAAAAAATCTACCCCCAAAATGCAGGCTACCTTAAAACCCTTTACTACCAGGAACGAGCACGCTATGGCTTCTCCCCCTGTATACATCTCTACCCGCACTTGGAGTTTAATTATTTGCTGCTGTGCACTGATGGCTCCAGTGCCTTTGCAATTGTTCACAGGAAAAGTCAGCATACGCTTTTCCTTCCCCAGTACTCTGAATAGGTCCATACTCATGACACTGACAGTAGCACCTGTATCTACGATTGCTTGCACATTAATATTGTTAATTTTGATCTCTATTATCGCTTGTACTTTGTCTTTGTGCTCCTTTATGCACGTGGATGGTTCAGTTATTAATTCATGTCCCATCTGTACCCCGTCATTATGCCTGAGGATACAGATTTCCGATGTTTTGTTCTGCGTCGGGCAGCTCTCACTCCAAACCTCAGCCGACGATGGAGAGCGTATCTCGGCTGAATCTAGTTTGTTGGATTATTACTGGTGGATGGGTGTGGCTGCTCTGTGTCGCTGACTTCCACTATGTGTAAGTTGTGTTGCGTCGGCCGCCACGGTTGCGCAATTGGCGCATTTTGTGGTGGCGGTCGGTTATTGTCATATCTTTCACTGTTTTGCCGGTCCGGACTGGGCCTCTGGTTCTATGGCCAAGTTCGGTTTGCCTCGTCATAGGTATTGGTGTTCCACGGCCCCCTGGCATTTTTCCATCTACTATGGCTTGGTGGGCCTGTTTCATATCGGTCATCGAACCTCCTTTTCCGGTCATTGTTCACCGGCGGACTATTGCCTTTCCGGTCTCTACCTCTACTCCCGTTTTGTACATAAATTTGTCTCCTATTGTTACCTCCGCCGTTTCCATTATTTGGTGGAGGCGTGTTATTTCGACCATTTCTGTAACCGTTTCCGTTACTTCTAGCCTGTTCAGAGGCTGCCTTAACATCCTCCTGAATCAGGTCAATTGAGTCCAGAACAGACAATAAATGTTCCATGTCGTTCTCCGGTACGTGTATAAGTTTTTCCTTTACGTGTATCGGCAAGTGTGATTTCAAAAGTCTGATCAAATCCCGGGATGAAATCTGCTCGTCCCAGTAACGGGTCTTATTAATGTATTTCTCAAAATATTTTCGCAAATTGCCTAATCGTGGAGAATACGGCTCTGGATTATATACCTCTTTCCGTAATCTCTCCTGAATACTTGTTGACCAATATTTGGCCAAGAATGCCTTTTCAAATTGCTCATATGTGTCGCGACTGTCAGCTGCTTCGGTTGCCCATAATGCAGCATCTCCTTGTATGTAAGACATAACGAACTGTATTTTCTGTGTATGACTCCAAACGCTAGGCAAAATGTTTCTAAATCCCTTGATAAATACTACAGGGGGAACAGATTTCTTCTCCGTTGTAAAGATCTGAAACTATCGGTTTCTAATTAGGCCTTCTTCAATCACTGTTTTGGAGTGACATTTGTTTGTTTCGCTTACATTGGTTGCCTGTTCTGTCGCGCAGTCGCAATTTTTCACTGCTGTATTTATATGCCTATCATTGTCGAACCTGGCTGGCGAGACACACGCCTGTGCGTCGCCGTGTAACAAGTTGCGTTCCAGCTCCGCCAGACGGCGGTTGACATTCCGCTGTCATAGCGGAATGCCACTGTGCACCGCCCTTTTTAGATCCTGCACTTCCGCACTCGAGCCCAAATCCTTGGCCTCAATCGCGGCGTGCACCTTCTCGTCTATTTTTTTTATAAATCCGTTTTCAATATTGTTCGCCTGTTCGGACATTTTCTGCTCTATTGCTTGACTTGCGTCAATTTCTAATTATTCCAACCTGTTACCCAGTACACTAATTTCATCTATTATACTGGCGTTAGCCACCTGGATATTATCTACTTCAATTTCTAATTATTCCAACCTGTTAGCCAGTACACTAATTTCATCTATTATACTGGCGTTAGCCACCTGGATATTATCTACTCTTTCGCTCCGTTCTTGCACCGCTTTGGGTATGGTTTCATAGTTTTGTCACAAACTAACAATCTCACTTTGCATAGCTTCCAAAGATTGCATTAACTGCAAATCTCTCTCATGCTGGCATCGATCACGCTCTGCTTGTTTAGTATCACGTTCACTATCGCGTTCTGCTTGCATACAGGCAAATTCAGCTTGGAAATTGAGCATGCGCTCGAACATAACCCTCAATGATTGCGCTTCTGACACCTCACCACTCTCTGGTCCGTGTCTAGTGCTTGTAGGTGGCACAGTATTTCTACTTTCAACTGAATCACTGGCTGGCAGTGGCAACATTTCTTGCCCTTCTGCCCCCAGATTCTCACATTATACTTCCTGAACTACGCCACTAACATTACTTTGTGCCCCATTTTCTAACTCGGTATCACTGCTTGCTAACTGTTGTTCGTTATCCATGTCTATATTTTTCTGACTACGCAATCTAACCATAGTCAAAAAAAGAAACAAAATCTGAACTAAATATCCTAACACTCAGGTTTCACTGACATAGTCACACAAGAAACGGTCATTTGTTGAAACACACTTATTATATACTACGATTACTAACTACTCAAACGTCCTGTTATTTTAAAAAAAAAAAAAAAACACTAACAACAAGCACACCACCAATGATCTGAGAACACCGCACTGAGGCTACTTTATTACCCACAGGACAACTACACTGTAGCTTTACCTTTTGGTGATCTATCTTGGGTGCAGCTGCCCCCTGGTATTGTGGTAGGTAATTAATTTTTTGATACAATGAGCTCTCTTCTTCAGCTTGCCTCTGGGTATTTAGTGTTCTCATGCAAAAAATCATATACAGGTATTACCACACAATATTGGTTAGGCAATACATACAATACATGAAAAAATTATTAATTTTTCTCCAAAAAAGTTCGACTACAATAATTCCCTAGTTATCTCATGGGTATTTTGTGGCCACTGCTTATTTGAGTCCCACGTCAGGCGCCAATTTAATGAAATAAAAAAATATTTATTTATTTATTATGTAAAAATTAAAAAAATGTGAATGAATGGATTTGATAATTGGTAGAAGAAATGTTGCTTTAAATATTTTTGTTATTTTCTCTTTCAGTACGAACTTTGTTGTAGAACCCCTTATTTACATGTGGTAATAAAAATTCATTTAGACAGAATTACGCACATTTAAAATTACGTGAACCTTAGCAACCCTCTCATGCTGATAAATTCATATTAACTGGTTAAGAATATTTAGTTGAAAATTGTATAAATTAAATTTTTTACGTTTTTCGGCCTTGGCACACATTTTCTAAATGCAGTGGTTTTTTAAATGTTTACTGAATTCTTTCCCGGCGTTAGCTATGGAACACAAGACTGTCTCTGTTGGCATAAAATGGTTAAATATTGCCAAGCCGACCTGAACGTTTAATTATCATTGACAAAACACACTTCACTATACTTTTAAGTCATTTGCTTTAGAAATTGAAAGAACCAACAGATTAACAACTTCAACGTTAATTATCCACCTATGAATGCACAAATGTAAAACCAGTAATAAATTCCATCAGCCTCAGGATCGCTGTAAAAGAAAAATATTTCGTAATTCACTGCTAATTTTATCTCCTCCCGATTTACGGGTTTGGTTAATTTTTTTTAGCATAACAATATTTTTAATGTGCCGCCGCTGCAAATCGTTCGGTTGGGGCACAGCCCAGCAACACCAACGGTAATCGCTAAAAATACTGAAAATTCTTTAAAGAAATATTATAGATGACATGGGCAAGCTAATTTACATTAGTAATACGCAATTTTGATATATTATAATGTATTTAGACCACAACAATAATTAAACTTACATTACTTTGTAATTTCTCGTCTAATGGCGGCTAAAGATAGTTACAGACAAAAGAAGTCTACTCATTCATAAAATGCTACGTCACGGGTTCCTCTCTCACTCAGCTCTCGAGGAAGACGACAAAGAATGCACATTATGTATTCCTATTTATACTATTGCTGATTATTAATGTCTCTTTGTAATCTTACAACATTATTTTCCTCTGTGGTTGTATTTTACTTTTTTTATCGCAGACATTTACATATTTCGTTATTACATTATGAGTATTGAAATATTACAATCATAAATACATCGAGAATATTATTACAGAAAAGATTACAATAATAACGAATGTCCTTTATACAAAATTAAACAATATTTTTCTATTAAACAATTACAGTACATACGAATTGCTTCATAGGTGTACATAGTACAATTAAATGTCATTTCATTTTATTAATAGTGTGTGTGCTGCCAGGAAATGTTACATAGTTTTTTAGTAGAATTTCGTCAACAGTATCACAAGTCTCTGGCAGATCTAGAAATACCAATGAAGCTTCGATTCTTTAAAGAATCGAACTCCCATATATAAAATGCCTTCAAATGTATGATTACTTTACAAATGAGTTAATGTGTTGAATATTTGGCTTTAAGCAGGTAAGCAAGAAAAAGTTTAGGAAGTGTTTTAAATTATGTTTAAAGTTTGTTGGAAGCCGCTAAGTGTTGTCATTATGAAACAGTGGATGAGTATAGCCTGAGTAATTTGCGCTCCATTTTAAGCAAGAACTAGTTCTTCACGAACCTCAATGTTTATAGCCTCATATCTCCTGAGCTGTATGTCCTACAATGGTATAATTTTGCACATGCAGTCTGTGATTTGTGTAGGTAGCGTTTGAAAAGTGTATTGCAAATATTGCTAGTAGCAATAGGAGTAACAAATTAAAAGTCATGCACGCTGCTGAAGTTCTACTGTGAACCATATTAAGCAAAATCTAGTTTTTCACACATCTGAGAGTTTATAGCATCATATCTCCTGAAATATGTGTTGTACAACAACATCTTTTTGTGGGTTTATTCAGCAGTAGTGATGTACATGAATACTGTCTGCAAACTGTGTTGGTGGTGAAGAAGTAATAAATTAAAACGTCATGCTCGATGTTGAAGTTTACCTGCAAGAACAGCAGAAATGTTGAAAGTGATAATCTTTTTTCCAGCGCCTATTTGATGGGGGTGGAAATGTGAAAATGTTTGAAATTATGTTTAAGGTTTGCTGAAAGTTGCTAAGTGCTGTAACCCTCATGGCAAAGCGCTCCCATTCTCAAATGCCAGATGAATACAGTCCAGTTATTTATGTGACATCAGTTACTCTGCCTCAAGACAAGCACATAGTTTCTAACTATAATACTTGTCTTTATTGTGTTAAACTTGTAACACAAGATTAAACCTCTTAATGATCAGATTAAGACTGCCTCTTAAATTTTTAAATTTGGTCAACAGTTATGCAAAATTTAGAAACTCAAATTTCTGTTTCTGTGGAAGCCATTATATACACAACCTGTAACTGGTGTAGTGGTTCAGTAATATATACAGCTGTGACATATTTATCCTTGTCTAGTGTGTCAAGAACAACTTTTATGAAGTCTGCTATTTCTGATTCTGTCTGCTATTTCTGATTCTGTACTTCCGCTACTTTGAAAACTGAACTGTGCTTCACTGAAGAGGTTATGTTTATTCAAGTAATTCATTAGTCTGTCTTTTATAGCGGATTCTACTATTTCTGACAAAGATGGGTGTCTTCTGCATCATCTCTGCCTCTACTCTGGAAAGATACCAGAATTGACAGACTCATTTGTTACATCAGCTTGTATACTGTCTATGTATTCTTAAAGAACACAGACAGCACTTCAGCTATATGTGCTGATTTATTTCTATAGTTTTTGTGATGCTTTCCTTATACTCTGTGGAGAGCAATAATGTAACTGTACTTATCACATAGTTTTTTTTACTGGAACATGATAAGATTTTGGGAAATATTTGTTACATTCTATCTTCTGTAATAGAGAAACGTTCACTCTTAAAATATTCTAAAGCCTGTGAATCATTTATCGACTTACCTTTGTATCTGATCCGTAAGTTATTGTTTTCTGTTTTTTCTTTATTTTACGCCCTACCAGACTGCTTCACTTTTATTTTTAGTATTTGGTATTGTTTTGTCATTTACTGAGTTTTTTGTGGCAAGTAACAGTTTCCTGTAAATCTTTTTGTAACTCTGATAATTGTTTAGAAACACTTACTCACTGTGAGTTTGCTTATGGAACTGGGATGGCTTCTTATTCCTGCTGTTATCCATTTTTTCTCCTGGGCACTGCAATTGTGGACACTTTTAAAAATGGTTGTTCAAAAGTTCGTTTAAATGTTGTACAGAAGACAGAGGATTTTGCATCTACATTGTGATTTGTTTACACTTGCTCTAATAATTGCTCTAATAATTACACAGTCTAATACATACAGTCATGAGACTCTCAGGTGCGGAAGTTGTTGCTGTTTGACAGCTGGAGCGACACTACCGCTCCAAGCAGTGAGAAATCAGACAGTTGCATGCATCATAAGGACGACATTTATTTTTTATTGTTTTCTACTTATTTAAGGAAATAGCAGTTGTATTTTTGTTTTCCATGTGTTAGCAAATTGCCAGGAGACGTGAATTATCGTGAAATACAAATTTAAAAAGCCGAATCACACTGATTCAATGACACAAACTACAGCTTATTCATGAAGAAATAGTGCCAAATATGTCTGTTTATATTTGCACCTTACTGCGCTGAAAGAAAGAAAATATAAACATATGTTTCATGCATGAGAAGCAATATATCTGTTGTTTGTTCTTATTGCAATAGGCACTTCCCTTGAACCTTTAAATTTTTTTAAAGTCTTTTGAGTCGTCCGTTCTTACACTTAACTCGACATTCTAATACATGAACATTTGTTTGAAAGTAATTATTTTTTGCTTCAAAAACGAATGTATTGGATGTTCTTGCCTTTTGTGGCTCAGAAGTAGCAACTGTTGTGGAACTGGTTTCTTCTGTGTTGGGACATAGTTTATTGCCTTTAACGATTTATCATCACATCTGTGTGGCTTTCCCTTAAGCTACAGGTGTGGTGGCTCGTTTGGTACATTAAATCGTGTAGGTATTACATTCCATATAAGTTTTCTACACTCCACATTCACTGATTTGGCAGAAAATGTAGCAAACAAAACTATGCTTTGTTGGATAGATATGCTACTTCTGTCTGTAAAAGCACAGGTATTCTGGTGTTCACTAGCATTTTTTTTTTTTTGCTGAAGGAGAACGACATTATTCAGCAAATATCTTTACAATGCAAGAGAATCGTAAGCAAACTGTCCAGTAGTGCACGCCTTCATACTTCCCAGAGCTTCTTAGGAAACCAAAGAATGACAATATGATGTAATGTTTTAGTTATTATCGATTTTTGTGGCACTACAAGCGCTCGTCATCGTAATAAATATGTTACAAATCAAAATAAACTTTAGTCATCGCACTCATCTGATATTGTATTCAGAAGTGTCACTTGCTGGACGCATGGGGGGCTGCTATCACTGTGGGTAACAATAACGATACGTAATGTGACGACTGTTGTGACGGACTGTGATAATACCCTCAGAAAACCTTTAACTTAGGGTTAAAATGAGGTCTTTTGTGGATGTGCAATCTGGTAGACTTATCTAACGCAGTTTTATTTTTTCTTAACTACCAGAAATTATCAGAGTGTTAAAAGTCTTTTGCATCTACAACACATGGTTCTCTTTCGTTATTTGTAACAACATGATAGATTACTAACACCGAGGTTTTTGCTATTGGTACCTTCACTGTAGTCTAACTTTGGCATGCCAAATCTGCAAAGAATGTTCATCAGATTAATACAGATACTGGCTCCCTGCAAGCTGTTTTGTTTATATTTATACCTCCACATAAAGTTATCTTGTTCTTAGGCACTGAAACTTTGTCCAGAACGTCAGTCGATTTATTAAAATAGTTTTCCTTATTTGCACTAGGTGATCAGCATATTCAAAGAATGATTCTTCTTTTTTCGTAAATGAGAGCGCCTGTTAGTTTGATACCTCATACTTCAAAACGTTTCTAATCTGGGGTGCTGTAGAAGCCATTTAACTTCTGGGTTTCAACATCACTGATAAATTTTCTAGGTATAGCATATTAAAAATGTGTATAGCATACGATTTCAAAGCCTTTATCTGTGATTAAATATAAGAACATGATAATGCAAGAGTAACTTGGAAAAATACTAGTTTACAGTGGCTGTAACATCACATCATGTCCCATTCCATCAAAATATTCTGCAATGCATTTCAAATGGTGGCATCCACACTGGCCATCTCATCATGTCACATCACATCACGCCACCGTCAAGGTTTTTCTGGAGGAAAGGTTTGATGGCTGATCACATGACCCATGAGATCATTTCCTCCCAGTGCAGAGCCATGTGCAGATCTCCATAATCCGTTTCATCATGGTTTTCCTGATTGATATCAGTTGCTTGTTGTTCGTTATTTCCTATAAATTGATTCATTTCCTTCTTTCTTTTGTTAAAATTTAATGATGACAGATTAATGGAAGCAGTGAGAGAGCAGTCTGAATTGTATGACATGAGTGCACTAAATTACTTGCCCTCTACTACATTTATAACATGAATTTTTGCAGGAACTGACACTGTATTTAATGTTTTACAAAGAAATTAAATGAAAAAGTACTTTGGGTAGAATCAGACCAGTAGAAATAAGGCACTTGAACTATTAAAAGCCAAATATAACATGTGAAGAAAACACATATATACTGAAGGGAAAGGTATTGAGGGAGATATGACTGTTTCACTAAAGCTTGCAGTGGACTAGCATCTAAAAGTAATATTAAAACAATTTTCATGGGATGCGATGGCAGCTCCTAACACTGTGTTCATTTTAGTAATACTGGCTGAAATTTGATGTAACAAATGAAAAAACTGATGCTTCGACTTTCTGGAATATAAAATGCAGATTCCGTTGCCTTGTGCTCCTTGTCTAGTGTGTAAAATTCCTCTTCTGTACCACATAATGACATTTGTGTGCAATAAATATCATTTTCGTAGAAATGTGGACTCCAGCAACAACGTGTATAAGTTAATGTGTATAAGCTACTGCACGGCGTCTGTGCATTTCGCACGTAAAAACAGGTGAAAACCATCTTGCAAAGCTCTCAATTCCCGTGAAATGAACATTTGAGGACAGCAGTGTAAGTTGAGATCACATGACCTGAATTGACTTGACATGCCATGACGTGACAAATAATGTGAACACACCTTCACATGATAATGCCATGCCATGACGTGACAGATAATGTGAACACACCTTCACATGATAATGCCAGAACTTGAAGGTGCCGTGACAGAAAGTGTGAATCGTCCCACACTACGTTCTGCAGTGGTACCAGTTATTTGCTACTGCTACAGGTTCACTCAGTAGGTGTCAAGAATGAGGTGTTACATGAAAAACATAACAAGAGACAATACACAAAGAAACACTCCAGATTATTTTAAACAAGCTAGTAATAATGAATACCTTAAGTCAATATGACTGTAATTACCTCAATCTTGTGAATGTGAACAAGCAAGAAACATATTTTAGTTGTTTTCTAAGAAATGTCAGGCACTACCAGTTCTGATATTTTTAAACAAAATACTAAGTTCTCTAAGACAACGATCAATGTACTTAACTGTGGTTTCTTTGCAAGTGAAAAAACAGTTAGTTACCCTATTTAATGTAGTGTTCTGTATATTGCATGGATTGTATTCGGCACAATTTGCTATTATGTGAAACGTTTATTAACATATTGTAGTAGATGATTAAAGGTGTAGATACTTTTGATCAAGCCTGTCCAGTTATTCCCGCATAAATTATGTAGGTTTAATAATAAAAGTATTCGGTTGGTGTGTAAGTCCACAGCGTTGATTTAGGTATAGTGGGTGAAGCTGTGGACGCTGGAAAATGGAGCGCCAAATGGAGAAATAGGACCATTTCGGACGTTCTTCTGTTGGAGTTCAATAGAGTGATGACAGCGACGTTGGCAGCCCTGAACAATTGAACTGTGCATGGGGATAAAGCAACTGGACAGATCAGGGCAAGAAAATGTCTTTTTCGTTTTGAGGAGGATCATTTTGATATTAGTAGCTTCCCACATTCAGGAAGACCTTCAGGGTTTGATGAAGATCGTCTAAACACATTAATCCACAATTACCTACATCAGTGTACTTGCGTACTGGCAAATGTGAGGAACTGGATCATTCCACCATCATGCGACATTTGCATGTAGAAGGGAAGCTCATGCAGTAGGGAAGGTTCAAAAATCGGGAGTGTGGGTACCATATGCTCTAAGCCAAAATCAGAAAAGTCAGCAGGTGGCCATATGTACTTGTCACAGTTGGCCTGTGAGCAACACCGACCATTCCTATCGTGTACTATTAGCGGTGACGCGAAATGGTGCCCTTATGTTTACGTAAGGAAAAGAAAGGAATGGTTCAGCCCAAAAAAAGCAGCAACCGCATACCTGTGCAGATCCACAAAGATAATGTTATGCGTCTTGTGGAACAACGACGGCGTGGTGTACTAAGAATTGTTTCCTTAAAGTGCAGTCCTCGCCATTGACATTTATTGTCAACGACCAAGATGTCTCGCAGATGCAGTCAAAGAGCAATGACCAGGAGGCCTGGGTAAAGTGATGGTACTCCACAATAATGTCCACCCACATTCTGTCAGACTGACAAAAAGCACTAACCATCTAGCAAGAGCAGCATCAGTACTTTTTGCAGACGTTACAAGCCTTTTCATCAAGGGAGTTAGTGAAGCTGACCTACAAGAAAAAATAATTTCAACAACGAATGAGGCTGCTTGTAACATGCGCGTGGGGCACACAATACTCCTTAAAGTCTGTACTATGGTAAGTGAACTGGCTTCACCTTATGAGGAAGGATTTTCGTATAGATATCGACCGCGTGTACCTGAATGGTGGTAAATCAGACTTACACCCACTCTGTAATAACAATGATCCGTCAAGTAAGTTCAAAATGCAAGTACACTTCAGGATGGACCAAAACAACACTGAAGATGCTACCAATTTAATAATGATACGGTCGCCAGCCTAATTACGCATTAACTGAGTTTCTTCCCTGTACAAGTTGGTAGATATTCATGCAAAACAACAAGTAGTAACACTGCATAATATAGCAGAATTTTAGAACCAGAAAATCTATTGAACTGATAGTTTCACATTCAGTACCGATATTGAAAAACCATGAATAAATAACACTACACTATAATGTATACTACAAGACTTCGTACTGTCTATTGATCTGATTAACATTGGGCATAGGTTACCCTAGAAATAGCACTTTCGAGCCACACACAAAATGTCAATTTTGATAAAGATAAAACACTGATAAATTTTGACTTATATATTGACTTTAACTTTTGCTGGTCAAACCAATGTGGAACACTTCAGAATTCAAATGAGTAAAAAGGGGGGGGGGGAACCCTGAAACTGTTATGATCACTATATTAAAAAAATTGATTACTGAAATTATCATGCGTTCAATATTTCCAGTATATGAGTTACTACTCTTTTTATCTTATTTACTTCTCATTTAAATACCTTTATAATTGTCTCGAAACAATTAAACTTCATTACTATATCAATCTTAAAGCTATCTTTCAACTTTGTTAGACCTTTGTTATTCATTCACTGGATCATTAACAAAACAGTTCTTTAAACACCATTCTAACATAACTGCAAGTAATTATTATTAACACAAAATTTAATTTTTCATTTCAGGACACTCGGATTGCACAACATTTGGAAAGGACCCTATCTAGGTTAGTTGTGAGTATAATTAAATGAGGGGAAAGTTATGGTAACATTTAGGTTATTATTGAACAGTTCACTCTATGGTCCATACGAATACAGTACTAAAAGTTTCAACCTGCTTGTATCGATGCGGCGGTTGGCGGGCGGCGAGATGGCGAGGCACAGAGCACACACACAACCACAGCTATGGCTCTTGACGTATCGGCACTTTAATTCTTCTTAGCGTCGCAATACTTTTCCATTTAGTGCCTATGGAATTTTGCCATGTTGTGTGGGCATTGGAACAGCATACCCGAGGCTCAGTGAAACTACATCTTCCAGGAGAGCCTCCTCGCTCCAGAAGGTGTTGCTCAAACCAGTGCCAAACTCCAACTGCTACTGCTGAGCCCGTTGTGCCTTTTTCCCGTGCTCGCCTGCCATCCACCTTTTACCGCTCCCTTACAGACAGGGTATTCACCCGAGGTTTTGCATTCTACATATCCTAACACATTGCCTACGTATGGACCAGACTCACAGTTACAATTTTAAACATCTTACAACAGTTCCAAAATTTGTTACATTTCAATTCTATCACAATATTGCTTGAAATTTGACATAAACATTAATATTCACATTGAAACTTGTTTACAGTTTTCTTAACACAATGGCATGAAACAAAAAAGAAATGAAAGCAGAACATTAATTACACAAGTTTATCGAAAAATCAGAAGAAAAAAATATTATATGTACGATAGGACAGAGTCGTTGTTGTTACAAGCTGAATGGTTCAAGTACGATTACTTAATTATAAATGACAAAACACCACTTGGATGAATTTTAGGCACATAAGGAACAAAGTAAAAAAATGTAAGAGTAGAGATTGGTGTATCGCTGGACAATAACTTAAGATGGGAAAAACATGTTGAACTGTGAATAAAAACTTAGCAAATACTGTTATATATTAAGAAAGCGTAAAGAAAACTGCAATTCTGAAACAGTACTATACGTGTACTACTCTTACATGCATAGTGAAACACGTATGTTGTGTGGCGGCGATGGCGAGGCATTGCAGAGTCTCTGACCAGAGAGCCATTTATGGTGGGTAGTCTGCGCTTGACCGCGCGAGAGTTGCGAGCGGTACTCTGTCAGTAGTAGTCGTGCAGTAGAGTTGCGAGCAGTAGTCAGTGGGCAGTCTGTGAGCAGTGCAGTCTGTCAGTAGCAGTAGGGCAGAGCAGTATGTCGGTAGTGGCAGTCGAGTACAGTTGTGTGTGAGGAGTCGGCAGGTGTCGACATGGCACTCTGGTCAAGATTCAGGATGAGGTATATTATTTTTAAATGCGCTCAGCTAATAATGTAAATTAACTGTAACTAATTTGTGCAACAATCGCCCCAACAATAATTTTGTTTTTCAAAGCAATATTTTTAACAAAAGAACTATTTAATTGAATGAACGATTTCCTTCCATTTCCTTTAAAGAACAGTTTCAATTAAATTAAAAAAAATATATATTAAAAAAATAATACTTTCAATGCATTTCCTCCAAGCCGTGGCCAACAATAAGAGCAGAACTTTGACATGCAGTTTCGAATGAGGTAAGAAATTAAGTATGATTTTTTGCACAGGGCCAAAGACCGATATTTTGGTTTAATTGAGTTTACATTGTCAATGAAGTCTCATTAGCATTGAATTGTTTTTCATTATTTTCGTGACAGCTTACACCTTGAGTCAGATTGCGATTCTCATTTTTATTGTCATTAAATTTATTTGCTCAGAGCTCAATGTGCATTAGCATTTAAAATAAATATCTTTCAAATTTCGGTGGGGAGGTTACACTTGGCGACACCCAGTCCAGGATCGTATTTCGTTGAGAGTCTTTTGAAAAACAGTCAGATATCTGCTCTTATTTGCTTAAATATAATTAGGACTTGGCGCAACGCTTTTACTAATCTTGTGACTTTCTTTCTACAGGTCAACGGCAATTCGTTGCTCTGTTGTATTTGTGTGTTGCTTTTGCATTGTGCATATTTATTTTGTGAATAATTTTGACTATTGTAAAAATGCTGCGAAAGACTGTGAATAGTGTATCGCGAGGTATTATGAACGAAATTACTGACTTAAACAACGTGACCGATAGGACATGTGACACGCAGTGCAATGATGTCAATCCTGCGTTCACTAACAATCAGTGCATTCCAACCACTAATGATGACTTTTATCTTAATGATGAACAAACGAACTCAATTGTCTCCTCTGTTAATTTGACGACAATCGATGACGCGGGACGCTCTATTGTAATGAGCGCTGCCCAGCCTAACACAACCGGTTTACTAAATTCACGTGACGAACAGACAGATTTGTCTAATGAAAATGGACAGTGTACTGAAAATACGACGGATTCATTTAATTCTGAAATAGTGACTGACAATGTACACTCGAGTGACAAACGTTTTTGTAAATTACAGAATGGCCAAATGGTCGCACAAAACGTGACAATTGTAGGTACGCAATCAAACAGCACAGATAATAGAGTAGAGAATGTTACATTGGATCAAATTTTGGGAGTATTACAACTAATGAATGAAAAACTGGAAAACGATCTCAAACAAAGTAAACTAATTAATGAAAGGTATAAACAATCGAATGAAGAACAAGACAACATTAATAAAAAAATCAAACAACTTAGTGAACGGAATGAACAGCTTGATGAACAGATTAAAGCCATTGCCGCGCAATATTATGATAATAGAGGACAATTACGTGTGGATACTAAGACTTGTGCTAATAACAGTAATGAAGAAGTTGGCACTGTTGCACAAGAATTAAGTAGCACACGTGTAGGCACAACTGAATCACATAAAGACGAGATTAATGCAGTCACTGAATAATTTTCAGCAAACGAAACACAGAAACACGAAATTAATGCAGTCACTGAACAATGCCCTAAAAACGCAGTACAGATACGCGACGAGTTTAATTTAAAGTCACTGGAAGTTTCACACACCTTGAATACGGAAGTTGTTAATAAAAGTGAACGACACAACAACCAAATTGACGAAAGTATTAAAGTAACAGAATTAACAATTATTTCAGTCATCAATACGTCACAGAACCCGCCACGTTGCGAGCATTTGTCAGAGTCATGCAGCGTGTATAATGTGAACAATTTACAGAGACTACGCGAATTAAAATCCGAAAAGCTACGCGACTTAAAATCTGAAAAGCTACGCAACTTGAAGTACGAAATGACACAGACAAACAGATTCACATACAAACCCGAACGTGTTTACAAATTCAATGACGAGAACGTAGATTACGAGCAATTTTTATCCGCAAGAAAATGTAAAGAATTTAATAATGACAAGAACACAGGTACACGCTTTGAGCTGTATACGTCAATTTATTTTTGTACCTTCACCGCTATTACCTGTAATGCAGAAGCTAGCTTTGAGCCTGATGCGACAATTTGCTATTGTATTTTCATCAGCATTGCCTATAATGCAGAAATTGGAATTAACATGGATACAACTATTTGCTTTTGAATTTATACCGCTATTGCCTGTAACGCAAAAGCTAAAATTTATTTGCAGTGCGTAATTGACCTCAGGGGATTCATTACGCTTTAATGAATATGTACCGTAGCGTGCATAGGGCCCCGAGCTGTAGTAGTGCTGTTTCATCTTTACTTTTCTGCACTGCTGCCTTCTCTTCTACTATCCTTTATATCTATCAAAACAGCTCTTTAACTATTGCTCTATGTAGAATTAAGAAACGTTGTAATGAAAACCCGATAAGACAAATTTTTACGGAATGTGACAATTTTCATTAGGCACTCCAGAACTACCACGAGAATTTTAATTACAGATAAAATCGTAATCATCAGTATATCGTCAAAATTTTCGGCAGTCGCAACCACATTTTGGTAACAATAGACGTTTTTCACTACAACAGCATGAAAGTCAGCCGCTTAGCATACCTAACCAACAATGCAGTCTACAAGGTCAACCAAACTTTAATGTTTCGCCGCGTGCACGTATAGTCCCAGATCCAACAAATAGTAACGCACGGCAGCAAGGAAATAACTACGTACAAAGAAGGCAGTATTTCAATTCCTATCGCAATGCACCGTATAGGAATGACTATTACGACAGACGTAAAAATAATGAGCACAATTATCAGCGTACATTTAAGAACAGTCTATCTTATCAGCAGCAAGAACATTAGCAACAATAAATAATCATGAATGAACCAGGCAATAGGTGTCATCTATAGCGTAACACGTCAGTAAGAAATAACAGAGCAGTTCAAATAGTCGAAATGCCACAGCATCCTCCCGTAAATAATAGCACGTACGACAGAATTTGACCAGACACAGTACAGGTTGGATATTCCAGTAACGTAAGCAATAATTTAGACACGCAGAATCTTGTTCACGAAAATGTTATTAATTTTGACGCCATCCGACACACGTTTGCATTAAAGACAGAATCACGACATTCTTATCGCAGAAGCTAACTGGTCTGAACACAATATGATTCTTGAACAACTGTTGCAAACTTTTCATGCTCAAGGACTCACAGTTAACCTCAATAAATCGCATTTTGGCAAAACTTCTATAAAATTTCTTGGACACGTAATTTCAGCAGAAGGCATTGCGCCTGATCCGGAAAAACTTCAAGCTCTACGTGACATTACTATTCCTACAACGAAAAAGCAACTACGCAGTTTTTTGGGCTTAATTAACTTTTTTCGCAAATTTATTCATCATTCCGCTTTAGACACACCCAGATTATGCCAATTAACAGGTAAAAACAGTATTTGGTCTTGGGATAAGCAAGCATATTCTGAATTCATGAACCTGAAACATGCTTTGTTGAATGCACCACTTTTATCGCACCCAGATCTTACTAGAAATTTTTCCATTGCCACCGACAGTTCCAATACCGCTTTAGGCGTACACATTTTCCAAGAACTTGAAGAAGAAGGCTCAACAGTAATTAAAAACATCGCATTTGCAAGTCGCATTTTGTCACCTGCTGAACGAAATTATTCCGTTACAGAACTGGAAACATTATGTGTTGTATGGGCTTTTACGAGATTTCGGCACTTTCATTATGGCAGACATACCACCGTTTACACAGACCACAGAGCGATACAATTTTTGCTTTCAGCTAAATTTACTCACGACAGGTTAAGTAGATGGAAACTGTATTTACAGGAATTTAATTTTACGATTGTTCACATTCCCGGCACACAAAATGTTATAGCAGACGCACTATCGCGTTCTCTGAGCAACAATCAGCAAGACGTAGCAACCAACTTCTGCAAAGCAAATTTCAGCGTTATGTACATCCAACAAGTAGCATTTGAAAATTTTATTTCGTCGTCATTACAGGACATAGCACAAGAACAAAATAAAGACAACGTGTGGAAAGAAATTAAACACCTTTGGCAAGATAGGAATAATGTTACGATTAGAAACCATTACACAGTACGCAATGACATTCTGTTTCGCCGCTCTCATCCTGACAGCAACAACTGGTTATTATGCATTCCTGACGAACTGGTTAACAAATTAATCTGGTACACTCATTTAAGTTACGCACATTACGGAGCACGAAAATGTTTTCTTATACTGAGACAGAACTGTTATTTTACCAACATGGAGAAACGTATACGACGAGTTTTAGCGTCTTGTAAAATTTGCCAGAAAGCTAAGTCAGACACCACTTCACATATTCCTCCATTATATCCCATTGTACCTGTTAAATTAAGACACATGGCCGCTGTAGACATTTTTGGTCCGATTCCGAGAACTAACAGAGGTTTTTGCTACATATTTGTCGTTGTTGAGCTCACTTCAGAATTTGTTACTTTCACTCCGTTACTCAAAGCTACTGCTAAAACTGTTTCGAAAGCATTTGTAAAATATTTTCTATTTCATGTAGGGCATGTGTTGAAAGTAATTTCCGATAATGGATCACAATTTCGTTCTGCTACATGGACACGTATGTTACGAGCTAGAAAAATTTCTCCGATTTATATATCCAAGTACCATGCTTCTTCGAACCCCTGTGAAAGATTAATGAAAGAAATTGGCAAGCTGTGTCGAATATACTGCCACAAAAGACATATTGATTGGGATACACACATACTCTCATTCCAAGATGTAATTAATTCCATTCCAAATGAATCCACTACGCTATCTCTGTCTGTTATACTGAAAAACGTTGAACCACCAAACAAAATTAAAGAATTAGTAAACTTCCCTACCCGTCGTCGACTAAGACACCACGAAATAATTGACATTGCGCTGAACAACATCAAACGTGCCGCAGAGCGCCGGAGAAGACAGCAAAAACAGGTTTGTACACGCCGCGACTTTCACGTTGGACAGAAGATATTAGTGCGTACACACTATTTATCCAGCAGAATAAAAGGTAAGTGCAGTAAATTTGAACTTCTATACGCAGGTCCATATCGGATTCGCAGCATCCCTCACCCCAATGTTGTACACGTCGCAACTTTGAGAACCAGAAAATCGAAAGGCAACCACCATTGGTCAAATATTAAACCCTTTATTGAATGAAGACACTTTATGATTCAACACACTATGATGCCATTTACTAATTTTTTTATGAGCACTTATGCAATTATATTCACATGGCTAATTACTGATGACTATCGTATTTTTTCTTGGCAAGTGCCAGGCAAGGTAAGGTTAGCAGGTCACTCTTCTTGTCGTTACACATCAGACCGTGCACATTTTCCAATTTTTTTTTTTTTGTGTGTGTATGATTGTATTCCAGTTTTGTTTGTATGCACTGTGAAATAGTTAAGATATAACACACACCAGTTGACTTTGACATTTTTTGCCCTATGATATCTCAACATCGTGACTGTTTTACATTTTTCTTTTTGCTGCTGCATTGTGATATTCTCTGTACATTTTGCCTTTGGACACTGTCTATACTTTTGACATATTACGTTTTCTGTCATGTTATGCTGTATGCTTAATTGTGTCACCATTAACCAGTCATTATTTAATGGGTATATGATTTAAATGCAAGGCATTAATCTCTGTTCATCATTTTCAGAAAAAAATAACGTGTAAAGGAAATAAATTACACAGAAATGGGAATTTCACCTACGGAATAAACGAAAGAAGATGCAATAACTTTATGAGGAAGAGTAAATGGATCAGAATTAACAAGCATTAACAATAATATACTATACACATCGTAGAATAGCAGTCTTAACTAATTTTTTCTTTCAGAATACAAGGTGATTGATGCAGGCTGTCAGACAGAACTACACATCTTAGTTTTAGTGATGAAATATGCTAGAGATAAGGAATAGTTGTGTAATGAGTAATGAAGTGATTTTTTGCAGATGATAATGAATGCTGATGAATAATGATGAAGAATATGCTACTATGAATAATGAAGTTTTTCTTTACAGGTGATGATGATAAAGGAGTTTTTGATGATACGGATAATGAAGTTTTCTTTGCAGATGAGGATAATGTTGAAGTTACATTTAGGCTATGTAGTTATTTAAGTATTTGTTGCAGTTCGTTTTGACAGCAGGTGTTATATTGCACAGTATAATGACTGAAGGTTTTGGAAAGGACAGCTATGGAACACATTTTTTATACACATTTCACTACCTGTTAATTCGAAGTTCACTACTTTTCAGCGTAAAATGCATTTCTCTTTTCAGCTTAATAATCCATTTTTATATATTTTGCAGGAGAAATTATTTATGAGATTAATGTGCTATAAGCAGTTGTTCATTAAATCTATGAATGTGGTTACATATACTCTACTTGTTTCATAATCTTGCCACAGCTGACTTATGACGGATGACGTTACACATTTTCATTTATACCAACAAACCAGAAACAATTTTTTTTTCTTCTTGCTTTGCCTTATAATTACCCAAAGCAATGTATTGCTAGCACAAAAACAAAATGTATTACCAGTCCCAAATAATGTTACTAGTTTAAGAGAATTCTGAATAATACTGATCAGCTCTGAATAGTATGTCACTTCAGTAATGACTTCTTAATGATACAAAAATATATATATATATATAAAATAATGCTTTGTAACGGACAAATAACTGCCACTGTTTATTGTAATGAGACTACTTATAATGCCCATAATTATTAATGCTATGACTGTAATTAACTGATTTTTAATCATGACTTCTTAATGGTGTGTATCACCAGTTTCAAATAATGCTACTCATTTAAGAAAGTTCTGAATAATACTGAATGATGAACAATGTTTTATACTATTCAATACTTACTGGCCACTGAGTGCCAATAATTAATCTAATTAAATGAATTATGACCTTTCATGTTTTGGTAACTGGCCAATGAGTGCCAATAATTAATGTCACTAAATGAATTATGTATTAATTATGCTATTAATTAGCTCCTGTTTTCAATGATGATTTTTCATGTTTTGGTAAATGGCCAATGAGTGCCAATAATTTGTATCACTCAATGTATTATGTTAATGCTAGGCCAATAATTGATTCTCCTTTTCAATGAAGACTTCTGATGAACATTATTCTGTCATACTAAATATGCTTTGTAACTGGCCAAGGACTGCCACTGTTTATTGTAATACGATTACCCATGATGCCAATAATTTAATTTTATGAACATTATTCTGTAATACTACATACTTGGTACAGAAATGTTCAATAACTGGGCTATGAATGCCGCAAACTACTACTGTAATCCTCAAGGACTTAATGTCCTTCACCTTATGAGCTAACTACCCTGAATTACTGCAATATCCATTTGTCCTGTCCATCCTCATGATCATGGAGCACTATATTTGGTTTTTGCACTAATTCTATGTTGGTGTGCCTTGTAAGAGCGTGGTGTTGACACGACATGCTGTCCACCACCGTGAGCGATGAAGATGTTATTATGGTCCCACTGTTTGGTGTACCTGATGTACTGCTAAAATGATAACAGGAAATATTACTACGACAGTTCAGTGTCTTGGCTACGCTGATAAATTCTGATGGGAAAAGAACTTCAAATTGTGTCACTTGGTGTTGTACTTCTGTGGAAAGATATGGACTTTCAGAACAGCTGTGTGCAATCGAAAGTGCTACAACCATGATGCAATCCTTCCCTTTCCTATCCTAATAGTGAAGATCATTTTTTTTGGCTAACATCATTTATGATCATGGGATATACATTTTTTTTCGAATTGCTGAACTCCAGTGCGAGTACACTTATGTCACTTGTCGACATGATTTTTTTGCCATTATGTTTATTTGTTGTGAAAATGCTAAAGACATTTTTTCGATTTGTTCTGAAGTACAGTATATGTGCACTCTTGTCTTTTATATTGTATATACATTTTTATTTTGATGATATGTTCTGAACTACAGTGCATGTGCACTTATGTTATGTGTTAATATATTTTCTACTGAACTTCAGTGCCTGTGCACTTTTCTCATTTTTCAATATGATTTGTACTCATTCTGTATGTTCAATACTTCAGTGCGTATGCACTTATGTCATTTGTTACTCATTGTATATACATTTCGTCATTTGTTGATATGTTCTCAACTGCAGTGCATGTGCACTCATGTCACTTGTCAACATGATTTTTTGCCATTCTGTTTATTTGTTCTGAAAATGCTAAAGAATTTTTTCAGTGCGTGTGCACTTTGTTATCTGTCAAATAATTTGTATATACATTTTTCTGATCTGCGAATATGTTTTGTACTCATATCTTGTCTTTGTCTGAAATGTTTTGTACTCGGTGCATGTGCACAACATTTGATTCATGTACTACATCAAAATATTCTGTAAATTGTAGAAGTTGATTAATTAAAGAAAAAAAAATTTTGCCGCACTTGGCAAGTCCAAATGACTCACCATCGCTGCCAAATTTTTGCACCCCCAGTGGAGGGTTATGAAACACGTATGTTGTGTGGTGGCGATGGCGAAGCATTGCAGAGTCTCTGACCAGAGAGCCATTTATCGTGGCTAGTCTGCACTTGACCGTGCGAGAGTTGCGAGCGGTACTCTGTCAGTAGTAGTCGTGCAGTAGAGTTGCGAACAGTAATCAGTGGGCAGTCTGTGAGCAGTGCAGTCTGTCAGTAGCAGTAGGGCAGAGCAGTATGTCGGTAGTAGCAGTCGAGTACAGTTGTGTGTGAGGAGTCGGCGGGCGTCGACATGGCACTCTGGTCAAGATTCAGGATGAGGTATATTATTTTTAAATGCGCTCAGCTAATAATGTAAATTAACTGTAACTAATTTGTGCAACAATCGCCCCAATAATAATTTTGGTTTTCAAAGCAATATTTTTAACAAAAGAACTACTTAATTGAATGAACGATTTCCTTCCATTTCCTTTAAAGAACAGTTTCAATTAAATTTCAAAAAAAAAAAATTAAAAAAAAATACTTATAATGCATTTCCTCCAAGCCGTGGCCAACAATAAGAGCAGAACTTAGACATGCAGTTTCGAATGAGGTAAGAAATTAAGTATGATTTTTTGCACAGGGCCAAAGACCGATATTTTGGTTTAATTGAGTTTACATTGTCAATGAAGTCTCATTAGCATTGAATTGTTTTTCATTATTTTCGTGACAGCTTACACCTTGAGTCAGATTGCGATTCTCATTTTTATTGTCATTAAATTTATTTGCTGGGAGCTCAATGTGCATTACCATTTTAAATAATATCTTTCAAATTTCGGTGGGGAGGTTACAATAGTAGTCTAAGATATGGTATTGTATTTTAGGGAAATATAGGGTTCACAAAATCTTGTTTTAAGCTCCAAAAGAGATTCGTATTCTGAAGGGTGTTGCCTACAGAGATCCATGTAGAGGACTCTTTAAGGAGTTGAAAATTTTGACCCTCCCTAGTTTATTCATGTATGAATCAGTATGATCCCTGAAGTCAAGTCAAGAATTCTCTTCTTTAAACAGTGACGTACACTACTATCATACCAGAAGCAGGCATGATTTCTATAGAAATATACATTCAAAAGCCCTGTACCAAAATAGTGAGATGTATCTACCCAAAATAATGTTCAATGCCTTACCAAAAGAAAAAAAGCATACAAACGTTACATATTTTTAAGAAAGAATTAAAGGGGTTACCGTTAGATAGATCAAAGTTTCCATACTATTGATGAATTTCTTTGCAATCTAAACAGATAGTGTTCATCTTTTGATTTTTCTATGTAAACCTTCCTTGTTTCAACTTGCTTGTAAAAAGAAGAGCAAATGTGTAAAGTGTAATTAAAATGTTGAAGTGTAATTAAGAACATGTTATTTCCCTTAATTGTTAAAAATATAAATCATGCTCTCTCTCTCTCTTTCTATATGACAATTCCTATATAATGTATATGATAAAATGGATGATAATAAATCGAATTGAATTGGCTTGGGAAGTCATTCCGCACACACGTTGTTCACCTCATCTTGCGTCCTCAGATTTTCATATTTCCGCTTTCTGCCGAACAATCTTCAAGAAACGTCCTTTTCATATGAAAATACGCTCCGAATATGGCTCGAACACTTCTTCTCAAAACTACGTGATTTCTGCAGTCGTGGAATTGAAAAGTTGTCCCAATGTTGACAGACTGTTGTAAATAGTGAAGAAGAGTACATTGTTGAGGACTAAAATATCTGGAATGTGCATCGGTTGTGTTTAATAAACGTACGGAAAAACTCTACGAACTTACGTACCGACCTAATTCTTCGAGCTTCCAAACTATTTTGCCTTTCTCATTGTCTACTCCGTCCATCTACAGGGGTATAAAAACATTTTTCCTTATACTTCTATTAAAATGGAAATATAATTTCGGTTCCGAGTGATCTGAAGGAGTGAATAACGTTCATGTAATAAAATGTGGCTAATGGTGTGAGTAATGTTGACTTTTGTAATATCGATTACTCGCAGAATTGTTGCATCAGTCGAAGTTGGATGGTGGTCGTCATGGAAATGGTTGTAAACATTTGATTTGGAGGTTATATTTTGCGTTATTCAATAACATTGTGTTTCTGAAGACATTAACGTATTTAATTGCATGAACATTTCAAATTATGTTTTTCGCCTACTCCGAGTGGAATTTACATGTCAGCTGTTGATGTGAATCGTGGAGACACAATATTGTAAAGGAAATTAATTCTCAAGATAACACAGTAGAAGTGGAAGGTAGCGAATCTTCAAAACCGTGTTTGAAGTTTTGCCTGCAACGAAATGGTGAAGCTACATGTCAAACGTCGAGACGACAGTCAGTTTCTTTATGAGACCACAGTCACGGCATCAGTGAAAGATGTCACTCAAGACATCGCAGCAATTTTTAATGGAAGGCTGAAGATAAGTAGAATTTGTGATGGTAAGCCATTATCTTTTTACTCCCACTAGTATTTCGAGTGTGATGTATGAAAATAACTAGTGTAGTAAATAACGATACTTTTTCCTAATGTACGGTAGGTTGTTGGGACTCTTGAACAATAGTTATTTTCGCGATTTTGTTACAATTTGAACGATGCAGGTTGTACGTAATTTTAGTCGTAAAATTGAGGACAATTCCATTACAAGATAATTTTCTGAAGAATGAATTGTGAGTTCTGCACAACCGAAGTAAATCTAGTTATGATTATGTCCCTTTATTTAGGGCGCTAGTGATTTAGCTTTTTTTTTTTTTTATTCCAGTAATAAACTGTAACCTTTGGTACAGGCTCGCCAATATACAATTATATAAAAGGAACTGTTGTTTATTTAGCCCCATTTACATGTTTTGAGCATTCGGGACTTTGTTATTTCTTTGTTTTGGAATCAGTGGCTTTTAATCCTGTGTTGTAATAGCCTAGTTTTGTTCCACTTCATTGCCCAGATTTACCCTATGCATATGCTACATTTGCGCCATTCAGATTGGTTGCCACTTTGTCAATATATATTATCCGTAAATTTTTGCTGACCTACATATACACATCAGTCTTTTGCATAAAATAAAAATGGTGTGAACGCTGCAGCTGATTTATGTTGGTGGTGACAATAACAAATATATTGGATTTATAATGTAAGTAGACCCATAACGAATTAGACAAGCATGATTATCTTCTTATTAATTGACTGTTTTTATCAGAATAGTAATTATAGGAATTGCCTTCAACTTCTTTGTACTTTGTTATCTCTGTGGACTGTTTCTTTTTATATGTACAAACATAGATTGATTGATACGTGCACTCCCCCACCAAGTTTCTGGAAAACGAAGTGCCGTTGGGAACATAGGTCAATTAGGTTATTTTATTTCCAGCAGCATCAAAAACGTGTTAGCCTATGTGACTCTCATGTCTACATAATTTTTCAGTTTTCTATCTTGATTTAAGTTTTTAAGGCTGAACTCTTAACTTCATGCTAAGTTCATTACAGTAAATATTGAATGTTTCAGAAATGGAAGAGTTAGCTAAGCATGGAACATTGCTCCCTCCAAACATTTTGGGATTAACTGATGAGCAAGTTGAAGAACTGAAACTTGTTGATGAATGGGGTGAAAAATGTGTTCCAAGTGGAGGCTGGACATTCAATAAAGATCCCATAGGTCGTAGAAATGGGAGACAACCAAACGAAAAGATGCAGGAGATCATTGCTAAAACAGTTCAGGAAGCTAAAGCTATGGTGTCAAAGGTATGAAGTGGTTCTGATACACATGAACTCCTTTTCTGTGATTCCATTAGGCTATACCATGTTTTCTTTCCAGATATTTGCTTCATAGTTTTTCAACAATTCTGAACTTCAATTTTCAAGCTGCTTCATTTATTTTTTTCCCCACTACTGGCTCATAGTTTTGAAATAGTCCACATGAAGGATGAGTTGAAACTGTGATTATACCCATAAATACTTCTGTAGAGTTACTATAATTTTGTCATTTTTCTTCACTTTCTCCTACTTTTTTTCCTGCACATGCTTGTGTGAGATATTTTAAGAAACTGGTCGAGCTGTGACTTTTTATTTTATGATGTTAGCTAAAATATTGTCTGTGTCACTAAAATGTAGGCTAGAAACTGTGACAGCCTGAGGTGTAGGTTGATATGGCATAATGGAGGGGGGTCTTACTGCTCTCAGTGTATGATGTTAGGTGTAAAATGTAGCTTTTATGGCCAATGACTGTGACTAGAGTATGCAAAATTCTGTCTTGGTGATGCCAGTCAGAAAGTAAAGACATTGGCACATGAGCTGCTTTTATGAAATAGTGTCAAGGGAACATCCAAATTTAGTGCTGCTACCCAACTAACAGTTCAGTACCTCATTCCTTATTTCATAAACCACTGTAGAAAGGTTGGAAATTAACAACTTGAGTGTCACATGATATCAGTGTGGGCTGTTAGGGCTCATGCCACATTAATCCACTTTCGACATATTAGGCCTCATAATGTTGTTGTGACATCACGTATATCATTTACCACTGTGTTTGGACCAGTATAGGGTGGAACCGTGGTAGCCCCGGTGCATTATAGGTTAGTGTGGCACCACATTGCCTGTAGCTCATTGCAGTTAATCAAACTCACAACAAATTTCAAGCAGTTTGTTTACTGCTTATGAAGCACATCTTACTAATGCAAAAAACAAGCAAATGAAATCCACAGCAATCAGTACAAACACGCACATAGCTCCAAACACCAATTTATTTCGACCCGTTTGGCTAAAAGGAATTCACACTACCACAAACCAAAACTTGCCCATACAACTAATATCAGAAACCTATTGTCAATGAATGTAAATAAAACAAACTCCACAGTACCTACCAATCACAATCCAATATAATTACCGTCAACACAACCCAAAGATTCATAAAAAAATTGCATTAACACTATTTTGACAGACAAGAAACAGCAATAAAGAAATAAAATCATAAAAACATACTGAACTTTGCCAACCAAAGTGAGATAATACGTAGATTTAGCCATCTAGCATAGCAAAATAATACATCATAAACATATCTCTTGAATGGCCACCCCAGACTTATCAAACTAGGAACCCCTCTGGATAGAACACCATATGTTGTCCCGGTGACAAGGCCACATGTTCCCTGGTCTGACATACAGCAAGTCTGGTCAGTCTCTCACCTTCTCATCAAACTTAACACTCCCCATATTTGGCAAGTAAACCAAATAACAGTAGGAATTTAATCATGGTTAACATGTTGTTCTCCTTTGCGGCATACAGGGACCTACTCATGAATTTCATAGCCGTAACCATAACTAACAAAAAATGTAAGTAACATTAACTCTCCAACCATAAATGACCCACTGCACTGAAAATTCCAGACATGATAATGAATCAGTTGGCCATTACTACCAACACCAAAATAACTAACTAACAAATTTTCACAAACTCTTCCAATATTGCTGTCCAGACACTAGATAAGAAGTACAGTGAATTATCAACAGCACTCATAAACATGTAGAAACCTATACATTCTATACCAGAGAGCACGACTGCGTACTCCAATGTGCCCTCTTCAAACATGATCCATTTCAAATATACCACACCACCATAAACTCATGCTACACAACACAGTTCCACCATGGGTCAAAGCAGATAGGTGGTACCACAAACTTTGGTTGATACTCAACTATATGCAGCCTTTCATGTAAGGAATATGAAAAACTTTAATGGAATAACTTAGAGAATGATGAAAAGACACAGCACCTTCAGGTACTGAAGTGGTAACACTTAATCATATCTGTTGAATTGTCAGGTGATTGGATGAGTGGAAACAGTAATATCACAAGGTGTTGCTTAGAGGACAAGGCTGTTTTTTATATTTGACATAGTGTAGTTAGACTTCATCCATATGGTGAGATAATTCATAACGATGACTTTTGGAACTTTTGAGATTCTTGGGTGAACATACTACGACAAAAATATTCTGCCTGGTATGCAAAATGTATGAGAGAGGTGAAGTACCGTCAGACTTCGAGAACAATGTTATAATCCCAGTTCGACAGAAGAAAGGTGCTGACTGATGTGAGTATTACTGAACAATCAGTTTAATAAGTCATAACTGAAAATGACAGAAATTATTTTCAAAAGGATGGAAATACCAGTAAAAGTCTGCCTCAGTGAAATCAGTTCAGAATCCAGAGAAATATTGCAATGCATGAGGGAATACTGGAGAAAGCACATGCTTAATATAGGGGGTTGAATACACTAGACATCAAGAAACCACTGCTACGTCAATGCTACACCGCCTTCCTTTCTTTGTGCTGTAGTTCTGCGAGTGTGGCGAGTCAGAGAATGTTGGCACTAAGAATGCTTTCTGCTCATTGACTCGTTCTCTCTCACTAAAACATGCAGCAGTGTAAGGCTAATCGTGACATAGTACAAAAGTTGTATGCATCATCTTCCTCTTGTAAAGTAACACTGACAGAGGCAAAATAACCAATTGTTATGATCAGATGATCTCTAACAAAGCTGTGTTTGGAGGGGTGGGGGTTGCAAATTGTGGAGAGAGACCAGGTCTGACTGCAGTAAGCAAGTTCTGCCAGAAGTATGTTGCAATATTTATGCAAAGAAGAAGAGGCTTGCTCAAAATAGACTAGCATGGTGAGCTGCATCCAACTAGACATCGAACTAACACCTCAATGGAGTGGCATTTGTATTTATGCTGTTTGAGCAAGATTACGGAATGTGTGCAGTTGAGTTCATTTCTTTTTGTTTTTAATTACTAGATGGTATGCTTTTGTTAAATTTATGGATCTTTTAAATAACGCACAGCGTAGGAACCTGCAGAAATTTATCCAATAGAGGGAAAATTGCCATTCTTGATATTACTGATCCATTGATTCCAAAAATGTTTCATACTCTACGAACTAAATTTGACAGGAAGTACACGAAACTTACTCTATCTTAAATGATTAAGAGATATCGCCGTAAAAATTTTAATTTAGATTACTTCAATACCTGAACAATAAGAAAATTTCAGAAATGGAGGCAAATTACAGTTTTTATGTTGTTAATATGAATATGGATGCTACTTTTTTTAATTCAATGATTTAAAATCACATCCTCACATAATTAAATTCAGAGTAACCAACAAATAATGATAAACAGGCAGAAACATAGAAAAAAATTTACAATAGAAAGTTATTCACATTCCAGTGACATTAGGATGAAACTGAAAATTAAGAATTTAAAGGGAACAGAGTGCGAGAATATTGTGAAAATCCTTTTAGATATCATCGAAAACAGTGAACAACAAATGCTACACCAATACTCCTTGAAGTGGAGAAACAGGAAATAAATTTAAAAAAAAAAATGCTTGGAACGTCCTGGCAGATTAAAACTGTGTGCCAGACTGAGACTGAGACTCGAACTCGGGACCTTTGCCTTTCGCGAGCGAGTGCTCTACCAATTGAACTACCCAAGCATGACTCACGCCCCGTCCTCACAGCTTTACTTCTGCCAGTACCTTGTCTCCTACCTTCCAAGCTTTACAGAAGCTCTCCTGCGAACCAAAAAAATGCTTATTCGACTTTGAGGGGAGAGTGTTTGCCAGAAATACTTCATATTTGATCATGCTAAAGAATGTATTGTGTTACTTTCAAGATTTCTTTTTTTTAAAATGTTTTCTTGCATAACTAAGGTTCAACAACATGTGTGTTGAAAGCTACATAAATGGTAAGGCAGGGCCAGTTTATGACCAAATGGATGAGGCAAATCTCCCAAAATCACCCTCAATATGCTGGTACATTTGACTTTAAGACTGAGTCAAAGCAGCCCTTCCTTTTAGTGTGTGTCAGTATTGTGCAGCAGTACCAGCTCTGCAGTACAGCTAAGTCATGGCGTGTGCTGTGGTGCACCCCACAGAGTTTGAGAAGCTCCCAATTCCTGGGGAGAACATTTTTTTGATCTTAAAATAGCACACCTTTTTCACTCTTCCAGCACTTGATTTGGACACTTTCTGTTATTTTTAGATTGGCGACAGAATGATACAGGATCTGCTGTAAATAAGGAGATGATTACTAAAGTCATAATATTTCCCATCATGCGTGGCAGTGTCTCCTGCTTCGTAAGCAGATCTCAGGTTCAAATCCCAGTCTGGCACATATTTTTACTCTTTGCAACTGATTCCACATAAAGTTGGTATGCAGCTGACATCAATAGTCCCTTTCCTTCCCCCTCCCCCATCCACCTTCAATTTACATACAATTCATAACTTCAATGCAACATTGCAGTGCCTGTGTTGTTAAGAGCTACAATGCAAATTTCCTTTGGACATAACTTGATGCAAGCTTTATAAAGGTAAAAAGGCTGAATTGGCCCGTTCTCTCTGCGCTCATTAAAGATGCTTTGTAGAGACATGCTTTTATTGCTAAAGATTTCTAATACTTTCTTCCTTGTTTATACTATTGCACTTGTCTGCTTAATAAAGAGGGGATTTAAATATTTTTCTATGTCTTTCTGTTCAACAGTGTGATCAACAAAGATTTACTTACTTAAGTCATTTATGGTAATACATTAAAATTCTCTCTAAATCTCATCTGAAAACTACTGCTTTCATACAAGTTTCATATTTTAGTTCATATATTTCAGACGTCTTGGAGGAAGGAGTAAAAAGCACCCACATTATGTATGGATTGCCGTTGAAGTTTATTGTTGTGTAAAAACCTGTTCTGCTAATTCAGCTTTTAAAGAAGGTGACAATTTTATATGGAAATCTTCCTGTGTGGTGCCATCTACCACATTAAGTGAGGAAATCTGGTGTTTACCCAATACAGGAATGTTTTCTTTCATCATACTGTTATTTTTTCTGTTATTTCTCTTACCAAATTTAATTATGCTTTCTGATGCTTCTCAAAGGCATTGCTGAATAGTTTTTTAGTTGACGTCATTGTATTGTATCATTCCCCAATTAACAATTTCTCGAAACTCTATTCTTCCCTTTGAGATATTCTTTTCTCTTCCATTCCATATATTTGTGAAATCTTTCATTGTTTTGTTTTTTTCTGTTACATAAGTGCTCTTTCCATTGTTGTTTATAATCTTCACTCCCACATTGGTTGAATGTAAAAAATGGGTAGAACAAAGATAACCACTCTGTTTATAGCTGAGGTGGAATGTGGTGTACTTGTACAAAATTAAGAGTGATTTGTTGCTAAGTTTTTGGACAGTGTCCTTCGAAGCTAAGAAACACATACTCACAAAGCTATTTGTTTTTGGAACAGCAGCGTGACTGAGGTGACTGTATGTCATGAGCATTATAAATGCTAGCACTCTGTATGAATGTCATATCAAATTATGTTTTCATTCTGCCAGTTGTGTTATACGTTATATTGGTTGAATATGGTGCACCACAAACAGATCAGTGGAAGGTTGTGGTAAAGAGGGTTCATTAGGATCTTGAATTATTCTGAGTCACCACTATTGTGATTTTGTGAAAACTCTGGAAGAAAAATTAGTTCAATATCATTAAAGACAATGTATGATACTTTATGATAGAGATCGCATATGAAGGCGGGTGTCGATCTTGTATATGTTGGAGCAATAAAAAACATAAGAAGAGAAGTAGTGAGCTATATTCAAGTGCACATAATAAATCGGTGATTATAGATTCACTGTATTTTGCTCTGATATTACATTAATTTATCTCACTGAACGCATGAAAACTGGTCATGAGAGTCATGAAAGTAATAGACTCTCATATTTTTAAGTATTTCTGTTTGCTTAATAGATGTTATTCAGCTTAAGTTATTTTCAGAAAAATTGTTTTACATTTGTTTGATGGTCTTCCATTTCAGAAACTAGTCCAACAGGATATCTGTTTAACACTGAAGATTGTTCAACGTGCAATAGACATCTTGAGAGGTGCAATGATGATTGTGTATCCTATGAACCTTCCTCCACATGACACAATTCGCCTCGAACTGGAGAACAACGAGGACCTTTCAGGAACACAGGCATCACGAGAGGTTAATTTCTTGTCATATTTAATGTCAGGAACTTGGCAATAACTTTATGTAAGCTTGTTCATGTAGAGGTTGTATATAAAGAGCACTTTCAATGCTTAATATGTTTCATGGGACAGCAAACTAGTCATTTTTTAAATGAGGAAGCCTCTGTCTAAAAATGCATTTGTTTAGAACTATTGATGTTTGAACAAGGGTGACTTTAAAAAAAAATAGTGTTTGGGACCCTAATTAATGATGCAACATGTTAGCCATCAGTGTTTAGGGATGTGTTACAAGTGCTTTTGACAAAGAGCAGTTTGTTATGGCTTAGCACCTGGGAATATGCATCTCAGTAATGGCAAAGCTTGTGTCCTGTATGTGTTCTACTGTTCTGAGAATCTGTGGTAATTGGCTGAAGGACAGTGAAACCACAAATAGGTGACAAGGTGTTAGTCATCCATGCCTTGTCAGAGAATGTGATGATCAGATGCTTGCCCCCTCTTGTAAAGCAAGATAGCCTGTAAACTGTGGTAGATGTGATGACAGAGTACAGTGCTAGTGCATGCACAAGGGTTCCAGACCTCACTGTCCAGTGCACATTGTTCTGGGGGCTCCGCAGCAGACAGCCACTGCCTGTTCCCATGTTGACCTTATGACATGGTTGCTTAGGATTTTGGTGCACATACGATAATCAACATTGGTTGTTTCAGTAACATTTCTTGGTACACTAGGTTTATGGTCATGTCTGGATATGCTGTCATCCAAGTGAATGGCACCTCAGAATATGCAACATTCCATGGACTCAGTCAGGTGGGGAAACTATTCACCTGGGCTTCCATTGGACTTACAGTAATAATTGAAGGCACCATGAGGGCTGTGAACAATGTGAACATCATTCCAGACTACCTGCATCGCTTCATGGTTGACATCTTCCACAAAGGCGGTAGCATCTTCCACTGAGATAATTGTCTGTATCACGTGACCAAAATCATATTACAGTGGTATGAGGAGCATGATAGTGAAACCATCTTGGCCACCGAAGCCTCCTGATCTGTGTCCAGTGGACACATCCTGGACTCTATTGACACCCAGCTCCACTCTGACAAAGCACCAGCTGTAAATTATTAGAATTGTGTGAGCTGTAGATAGGCATCTGGTGCTATATATCTCCAGCAGCTTACCAAGAACTTTTTGAGTCCATGTCATGCAGAATTGCTGCTGTAGTGTGTTCCAGAGATGGACCAACACATTATTAAGCAGTTGGTCATGCTGTTTTGGCTCATCTGTGTACATTAGAACAGCGCTTCGAAACTTTGACCTCCAAATTGACTGCAAAGTGATCATCTGCAGTATGTATACTTAGGCAGATATATACATCTGTGTGTTCAGGATCACTGATTTGTATGATAAGGTCCCTCTCTGGTGTTACAGAAGTAGTAGACACAATAGTTTTCATAGCAACCCACAGAAAAGCAGCAAGAGATGTATTATCAGGTAACCATGGAACAGGCCCTCCTGTACCAATCCATTGACTGGGGTATACAATATGCAGGTGGTTTCACACTTTTGCACAAAAATGAGCTGTTGTTTTTTGACCGCATTACTCGGTGAACCACTTCATCCAATAAGGTAGGAAGAACAGGGTAGGAAGACACATGAGAAAAATTAGGTACACTGCCCCTGTTATTTTGGCATTAGATACATACTTTCACACTTCTAACAACTTGCACATTCGGGAGGACGATGGTTCAATCCCATGTCCGGCCATCCTGATTTAGGTTTTCCGTGATTTCCCTAAATCTCTCCAGGCAAATGCCGGGATGGTTCCTTTTAAAGGACACGGCCGACTTCCTTCTCCGTCCTTCCCTGATCCGATGAGACCGATGACCTTGCTGTTTGGTCTCTTCCCCCAAACAACCCCAACAACTTGCACACAAGTATTTTCATGTGCCCACACGTAAGGGCTGTGCAAGTTCACAGTGCCACTTCGTGTGAATATGTGTTCATTGGTGAACACCATCAAAACCTGGAATTGTGACCAGTGCTGTAACTAACTATGCACAAACTCATCATGAGTAGTCCTCCACAACTATTGCCTGGACATTCTGCATATGGTATGGACATACAGTAGCCCTTTTGTTCACAGATAACCCTCCACTCACTAGCAGGATCTGTGCCCAAGGCATGTACCACTTGACGAATACTGGCAAACAGTTCCTGTTTTAAGTGTTCTAAAACATTGTAAAGGAAAAATATTGGAACTAAGCACAACATACTAGGTGTTGGAGATGTTTGTTTTATACTCTCTGTATAGTAGGAATGTTAATTGCCTGCTATGTATTAATGGCAGTTACCTGAAATGTTTTTGTCATGCAGGTTATAGATGCAGCATTGGCTCAGCTTTGGTGCTGTGGTCGTGCAATGCAACTAGAACATAAACTTTCAGAATATGTTGGTAAAAATGAAAAATGCAAAGTGATTGTTAAACTGCAGAAGAAAACAGAAGGTGCACCAGCTAGAGAACCTGTATTTTCTGAGGAAGAAAGGAAGCAGATGATGCTTCATGCGTACCGGAGGCAAGAAGAACTAAAAAAGCTTGAGTATGTGAACCTATGTTACTAACTTACCTACTGTAAGTTGTGCAGTGAAACATTTATTTTGCTTTCCTTTGATTCTGTGCGTGATAACAATGCAGAAAGACTATGTCACCATGTTTGTATGTTCATCTCATAGGCAGACATTGTCTTTGTCTGTAATTTCAGTTGCCTTTTTTGATACATTCAAATCTGAATATCAGAAAGGATACTGCATGTGAATTCATTATTTTGAAATGTAATCACCATGGCTGAGGCAATTACTGTACAGTACTATTACATAAAGAGTTTGTTTATATTAACCATCTGATGGAGTATTAGTGGATATCAGTTATTCCTTGACAACTTTTTTTTCAGTCCCCATCACAAATTTTTTGCGGCTTACGTGTGTTTGATGTTCAAGTCATCATCAGATACCCATTTGGGTGGTACTTCTTAATTGTTGGGGAGTGTCAGCTTCATTAACCTTCCGCGACTAAACATGTAGCTGCTGGTCAACTTCTGAATTTAAGAAACTGACCTGCATTTTCTTGAGATGTGGTGTTTCCTCCATTTTTAATGTTTTCCTATGCTTTACTGAGACTGAAATGTAATATTAGTTTTGGTTATCCAGTATCTGAGGATTATACCATTAATCATACTGGACTTAGTAGGAATAATCCACAAATCAGAATATCTTTTCCTTTCATAGCAATGATATAAAATAGTATGTTTCTATACTTTCTTCATGTATTTTCTCAATTTCTGCAGTTTTGTTTTCATTTCTCAGTGCAAAATACTGAAGATATTTCAAAGATAATTTGTTTGCACTGTGTAAGAAGTTGTAGATGACTAGCAATCATTACTATGGTAAAAGGATTACACTCTCTTGAGTGCTATAATTCCACTCATTCATTTAGATGTATCTCATGTTTAGTACTTCATTTCCATATATCTATCCAGTTAATTTTGCAAAATCAAAAAATTCTTCATAAATAAAAGCAATCACATACAAAGTAATTTTCATTTTGAACAATTCCCCTATGCTGTATGTTTGTTTTTCATCTCTTCAGAGGTAATGCCATTATCAGTATTAATACACCCTAATATTACATCTTCATGAACCATCTACTCAGAAAAGCAGGAGCTAAATTATTGCTTGGCATGAATTACTTAATACAATTCCATTGCTTTCACACTTCACCATTTTGATGGTTATATTACTGTACATCAAGGCTGTTGACACTGCAGCTCCCATCTTTTTGTGGTTACTAGCCACCAGCTAATGTGTTGTGGTCACTGGCACTGCAAAGCTTTGTGCCAATTAAGTAAGATGAAGGATCTGATACACTTCACATGAAACAGAATAAGAAACATATTTTTGTGAATTTATTGGCATAAAAGTAATGTAAATACATTGAAGTATAAAATTATAAAATATTTACCAGCTATCAGTGAGGATGGAAAGACAGTAGTGTTATTTCCAGTATTATTTGCAACACCACAAGCTGCATGTTCAGCTGTAGAAGAGAAGTGAAAATGACACCCCAAGTAGATTACGATGAAACCAGTCATAGCTCTGAAAGTAAATAAAATGATTTTATTTGCTGTAATGGTGTACTTACTTTACTGTCTGGTCTGCAAAAAATCATCATGTAACTTTCATCCCCCTCATTCCACTGTTATTGTTTATATGTTTATACACTTTCATAACTGCACCTTTCATATATTTAAAAATTATGCTAAGTGTACAAATAAACTCCATCAAGTTTATTGCAGGAATTGATTTACAAAATTTCCTGATTGTGAGTGTAATGTCCATAACTACATGACCTGTTCACCAGGTATGGTACAGAGCCAGAGTGAGTCAGTAGTATTGCATATATTGTAGCAAAAATGAATCATATAATTCTTCATTAAATGGTCTGTTGTTTCACAAAATGTAAGAGCTCCCAGACTATGCCTAATAATTAATGCAAAAGTAGTAATATCAACTGCTTAACATGAAGTCCTGAGTTATCTCGTTCTTTATTTTTTTATTTTAATAAAAATTCCAGGTTTACTGGATTAAAATAAGAATAAATATTTGAAAAATTGCCTTGTTTATATCGGTTCAGAACTGATAGTTGTGTGTTCAGCCACCACAGAGCGTCTTATGTAACATTTGTGGCCTGCAAGTTGGATGTTGGTTGCTGTGGTTGCCAGCAGATACCACCTTGACTGTGATGCATGTTCTCAGTCTCTGCCCCGCATTGCATTGAAAAATGGATAGCAGTAGTGATCCTGAATTTAACAGCTGAGGAAGTGATGAGGAATGTGACTACTTTGTCAGAGATTGGAAGTGTTGACAGTTAGATGATTTTGACAACTGGTTGAGTATTCTTATGCATTATGGGCGATATGAGAACAGCTAACACCAACTATATCAGGCGGCCATTTGAATTTGCGTGCACAACGGTCTGATTGGCTAACTTCAATTCTAATTAACACTGAAACAGTGCAATGTATCAAATTAGTTTCTTAACAATTATTTCTCATCACATCCTACCCTGCAAACCCTTACAAGCTTCTCAGACTGTTTCTGACCACCCTGTAAAGACAATAAACTCAAGAAGTATGGAAGGGAGTGAACAATGATGATCTGTAAGAGCAACATAGAAACCCAAAGGCTTTCAATAGTGGTAGTTACCCCATGCCCTACTTAATGACAGGAGCTTAATGTTGGAGTACTTGTTCTCTCTCTAAAAGGAAAGTATAGTTAGAATGTAATACTTCAGAAGTTTTTACCTGTTTTTCCCAGGTTAGCAAAATGTTGCTCATCCAGATTACAAGTCTAGTGCTTTACCCACTGCACCATTTTATTTGTCCATCCCTAAGTTTTGGGAAGCTCTGATGATAGGAAGAGAGATTAAAATGCCCCAGCAATGAAACAAAAATCGGATACTTCCTGTTACGATTCAAGCAATACATGTCGGCTGAACTGCACAGTTGATCAATTTTACAGTTGTGTGACTACTTCTAAGATATTAATAAATTTTGTGGGTACAAACCATTACTTCAAAACTGAAAACTTATTCAGTGTGTTCATATCTACTGCCACTTGCTTCATTGTAATTTATGTTTCAACACCAAACACTTCCACAGTCCTGTTCTTTCCTTCGTTTTTCAAATTTTTTGCTATCTTTTCTGTCTGTATTTATCGTTAAGTCTCATTATCACTATGAATTCACTTTCAAATACATCTTTTGTTTTGCGCTATTAATTACTAATAGGACATTATAATTAATACTGCAGAATTTGAGGCCCCTATTCCGGGGCTTAATGTGGTTTTTCCTCTCTCTTGAACTTGTTCATCTCACCCTTCATTTTATTTTTCAATTCCTTGTGATTTTATGCTCCAGGTTCTCTTGATGAAACAAGTTGGGAAGATTTTTGTAGGTATAGATTTGTGCTTTATGTATTTGAAAACCACACCACAGCTGTTGTTGTTCTAGTAGGTGTTAAAGTAAAAGGCACAAGGCAAATGTTAAGGGGACCAGTATTGTTTTTGCAAAAATTGATAATGAGGTCGCTTTACTCTCACATATTTCTTATCTTCTAATACTTTGATAATGAAAGAAATATGGCATATACAGTTTTAATGAGTTAATAATTTATGTATTTTTAGTCATAACAGTTTAATTATTGGATGAGATACATATCTCGTGGCTGAAGCTCCCTTTTTGTCTGCATTTGCTTCCTAATATATAATAAGGAAATGTGATTGTGCCTGGAGTAAACAGTTCTTCTTGTTTTAAGGGTACTTATACAAGAAGCATTGTGTTGCAGCAGAACCACATTTCCATATTATATAGATGATATACATGTTTTACTTATGATAGGAATTGTAATTTATTGGTCTAAAATACAGAAATATTTAAATACATATCTTTCCCCAGGGCTGTTGAGACAGAATATACAAGAGACAAAAGCATTATATTTCCTGGCATGAAGCAGCGTGGGATTCAGTTGTAGCTATGACATGTACAGGTGGTCAGTTCACTGTTTTGCGTAAAAACTACACTATACAACAATTTAATTCAGAAACGGTTTGTATTTATATTGTCATAATGTGATATAAGATAGCATATAAAATCATATAAGTTACTGAATTTATCATTACACAGTATGCAGTCACCATATTTTATGTCAGAGGTGATACTTGTTTCTTGCAACTTGTATAGAAACCAGACTGCAGCTATAAAGAGTTGAAGAATGTGAAAGGGAAGCCATAGTGAGGAGGGAGTGAGGTGGGGTTGTAGCCTGTCACTAATGTTATTTGATCTGTTCATTGAGCATGCTGTAGAGGAAGCAAGAAGAAATTCAGGAAGGCAATTACATTCAGGGAGAAGAAATAAAAACACTGTGTTTTTCGAGTGAGATTGTTATATAGCAAAGGACTTAGAGGAGCAGTTGAACAAAATGGACGGTGGCTTGAAATGAGATTGTAAGATGAAATCAGTTGGAGTAAAATAATAGTTATCGAATGTAGTTGAAACAAATTAAGCAATGCTGAGGGAATTAGTTTAGGAAATGAGACACTGAAAGTAGATGGTGAGTTATTTTGGCAGCAAAGTAACTGATTATGGCCAAATAGGCAGGGTATAAAATCCAGACTGGCAGCAACAGGAAAATCATTTCTGAGAGAGAGAAATTTAACATATAAATTTAAGTGTTAGAAAATCTTTTCTGGAGGTATTTGTCTGGAGTGAGAGAGAGAGAGAGAGAGAGAGAGAGAGAGAGAGAGAGAGAGAGAGAGAGAGATGCATGCTGTAGGCTGTAGGGCAATATGAGTATCATGTGATAGGTACAAGGTTGAAAATATACCTTAAATTTCAGAAGTATTTCCTGGTGCCAGTTACAGCACATTACTATGCAGTTTCCCTGATGAAAGACAACATAGTTTTCTGTTGCAGGTTTATTTAGAGTAGGCAATCCTTTCATAATTTGTGTTGATCTTTTATTACACTGTTTAGACTTTTTGTACAGTATGTATTAGTAAATGCGAAGGTATGTAGCTTTTAGAAAAGTTATTTGCAGTTATGTAGTTCCAGTTTGAAGCAAAAGCTTTAATTTTCATATCCTGCTCTCGATAATTTGCTATTAATTTTGTCCCACTGAATGTCTTCAATAATTTTTACAGTAAAGTGTGGTTAAAACACAAAAACACACTGTTTCAGAGAAAACATACTAGTTTCACTAAACAGTTGTGAAAATAATGTTTATTTTGGATTAAAATTTGTGTTTGAAGCTGTGGATTCTAACCTGTCTTTAATTAATGTAAATGTGTACTTTACATCATTAATGTTATGTTGTTGTTTTTTTTAGAAACCGAAGTTTGTGACAAGCCAACTACTCAGCACCCACGGTTCTCATGTTCTGGGATAACCAAAGCGTCTGTATCCAACAGTTCAGTAGTTACAGCAACAGCTAATTTTTGTATGTGTGTGTATGAAATATTTTACAGAAGTGCATGTAAAGGATTGTATTTACTGCAACTCTGTAGGAAAACATTGTTTACATCCAGTGAATATAATATCTGTGTAAATATCTTATGAAGTCATAAAACAAAAATACCTAACCAACTTGTAACCAACTCCTTGCCTTCTAGTCCATTGTTATTAAATTATTGTGACATGGGGCTAGCTGGTCCAAGGGTAAGTGTGAAATAGTTTTCATGACCAAAATTTGGGTGGCAAGGGAAGTGTCTGGTTCTTGGTAACAAAACTGTGCATCAGTATTGTGCACTGTCTCTTTATGCAAATAGTGGAAAGAGTGAAAGTAACTACTCTTCAAGCACATAACAGAAACAAGATTGAAATCATTGCTCATTGCTAAGTGTGGAGCTAACAGCGAGTGTAGGCATGTGTGTGTGTGTGTGTGGGGGGGGGGGGGGGGGGGGCATGTGCTGCCTTTCAGCTATACAGTTTGGGATCAGGTATGTTGTTGCCATTATGTTTCTACCACCCAGGATTTTACCGTGTTCTAATAAAGTTAATTTGATGGGTTGCAAGAATTGTGTGCTAGCACAGGTATATTATCATCTGGATGTAGTGAAGATGAATTTTTTTAGTACGCAGCTTAGGGAGTTAATCTACATCAACTTTAGATAATGTAGTTATGTCTGGGAAATTGCAGTCAAACAGAATAATTAAAGTAATGTACTTAAGTGTGTTATTTGCAACCAGTGGGGGAAGAATCATGAATGCCAATGGAAATGTTATTAACATACACTGATCAGCCAGAACATTAGGACCAGCAACCTAATATCGATATAAATCTGTCCAGGCAACAGCAGCATCACCTGGCGAGGAATGACTGCTAGTCAGACAAACACATGGTGCCTGTAGTATCAGTGACGGTGCTGTCCGTGTGTTGAATGGGAAAGGTACACAGTCTAGCCGACTTTGACCAAGAGCGAGTTGTGATGGCATTTTGGAAGCTGCATTGCTTGTGAGTGTTTGAGGAGTGCTGTGGTGAGTGTCTTCAGTACATGGCGAAACCAAGGTGAATCCACATCCAGACATTGTGGGGTTGGGTGGCCACCCCTCGTTACAGATGCCTGGCATTGTAGCTTATAAAACTGGTAAAACAGGACTGGCGGTGAACTGTGGTGGATTAACATCAGTCTTTAATGCTGGGTAAAGTACAAGTGTGTCTGAACACACAGTACATCGGACATTCCTAACAATGGGTCTCTGCAGATGACGACCCATGCATTTGCCAGTGTTAACACCACAACATCAGCAACTACAACTGAAATGAGCACATGACCATCGACATTATACATTGAAGCAGTGGCAGAGTGTTGCATGGTCTGATGAATCCAGATACCTTCTTCATCATGTGGATGGCAGGGTGTGAATTTGTAGTCTTTCAAGGGAACAGCTCCTTGAGACCTATACTGCGTTACGGAGACAGTCTGGCGACAGCTCCTTTATGTTCTGGGGACACGGAGCTCGTGCTAGGCACCATGATGGCCAAGAAGTATCATACACTGGTTACAGACAACATACATCCCTTCACAAGGTTCATGTTTTGTGATGCAGTGGCATCTTTTATTGAGATAAACAAGATAATGTGCCATGTCACAAGGCTGGGTGTGTGATGAGTGGATTGAGGAACACAGTGGCGAATTCCAATTGATTTACTGCCCTCCCAGCTCGCCAGGTCTGAACCCAATCTGACACATCTGGTATGTGATCAAATGTGGCATCAGAGCTCATTGGTCCCCCTCCCCCCAACCCCTCAGAATTTATGGGAGTTACGTGGCATGTGTGTGCAGATGTAGTGCCAGCTCCCTCCTGTGACCTACCAAGGCCTCATTGCTTCTACACCCTGAGACGTCACAGCTGTTATCCGTGCCGAAGGTAGACATATCAGATTTTAGTTAATTTTTTTCTTTTCCCAAGAAATTTGATTCTGCATGACCTGTTCCATCTCTCATCCTTCCCATCTCTTTGTAGGTTTTCCACACTTGTGTGTGGTCTTGAACATTTTTTATTAGTTTGATATTTCACAGCCCCCTAAATGCATTTATTCTGACCCTTCATGCCATTAGTTTACAAACTTACACCTGGTCTGCTGGTAGGCAGCTGCACAGGCAGCTGGTACAGGAGTGAAGCATTTTATTTCAATTGCTGTAGTACAGGAGATATTTATCAAAAAAATTAATTATTGGGAATTGTTCAGAATAGACCTTTAGTATGAAGAAAACATATATGATCACTTAAAATTAATTTCAGGATGGTATAATTTGAAGCAATCTCAGGCTCTTTCTGTTAGTTTTTAGCAGTTTTGTTATTTGTCACTGCCTGCAATTTATATATGCTTCTTCATTTGCCTTTTCAGTGTTTTCCTGATAAATTATTTGTGCATTGAAACATTTAGTAGGTTTCTGAATATATACATACACTAGTCTACACATTTTTTCTTTCCAAAAGCACTGTTTGTGATTTACACACTTCTTGACAAAGATTTTTAAGGTTGGTTCTTCATCACACATTTCCTTACACTTTGATGATGAAAGAATGTAATGTCACAAACTGGCAGCAAAGCAACACAGTCTCTCTCTCTCTCTCTCTCTCTCTCTCTCTCTCTCTCTCTCTCTGTGTGTGTGTGTGTGTGTGTGTGTGTGTGTGTGTGTGTTTTAGTTTTTCCTGCAAGATTTCAACAAGTAGGTATGTGGTCCCATTGCTGCTAGTGCATACGCTCACAGCTCATGAGTAACAAATCAGGTTCTTGGCTCTTGAGTGGGCATTAAAGTAGTTTTATCACAGATGAAGTCCATATTTTCATACTGTGTTTCAGCTGCTGAGATGTCTTTTTTCTTAATGTTTGAATGATAGTTTCTTATCTTTCTTATTGCGTCCTTCATATCTAAAAACACAGGTGATGTGACTTACCGAACGAAAGTGCTGGCAGGTCGATAGACACACAAACAAACACACAAAATGCAAGCTTTCGCAACAAACTGTTGCCTCATCAGGAAAGAGGGAAGGAGAGGGAAAGACGAAAGGATGTGGGTTTTAAGGGAGAGGGTAAGGAGTCATTCCAATCCCGGGAGCAGAAAGACTTACCTTAGGGGGAAAAAAGGACAGGTATATACTCGCGCGCACACACACACACACATATCCAGCCACACATACACAGACACAAGCAGACATTTGTAAAGGCAAAGAGTTTGGGCAGAGATGTCAGTCGGGCGGAAGTAAAGAGGCAAAGATGTTGTTGAAAGACAGGTGAGGTATGAGCGGCGGCAAATTGAAATTAGCGGAGGTTGAGGCCTGGCGGATAACGAGAAGAGAGCATATACTGAAGGGCAAGTTCCCATCTCTGGAGTTCTGGCAGGTTGGTGTTAGTGGGAAGTATCCAGATAACCCGGACGGTGTAACACTGTGCCAGGATGTGCTGGCCATGCACCAAGGCATGTTTAGCCACAGGGTGATCCTCATTACCAACAAACACTGTCTGCCTGTGTCCATTCATGCGAATGGACAGTTTGTTGCTGGTCATTCCCACATAGAAAGCTTCACAGTGTAGGCAGGTCAGTTGGTAAATCACGTGGGTGCTTTCACACGTGGCTCTGCCTTTGATTGTGTACACCTTCCGAGTTACAGGACTGGAGTAGGTGGTGTTGGGAGGGTGCATGGGACAAGTTTTACATCAGGGGCGGTTACAAGGGTAGGAGCCAGAGGGTAGGGAAGGTGGTTTGGGGATTTCATAGGGATGAACTAAGAGGTTGCGCAGGTTAGGTGGACGGCGGAAAGACGCTCTTGGTGGAGTGGGGAGGATTTCATGAAGGATGGATCTCATTTCAGGGCAGGATTTGGGGAAGTCGTATCCCTGCTGGAGAGCCACATTCAGAGTCTGGTTCAGTCCCGGAAAGTATCCTGTCACAAGTGGGGCACTTTTGGGGTTCTTCAGTGCGAGGTTCTGGGTTTGAGGAGATGAGGAAGTGGCTCTGGTTATTTGCTTCTGTACCAGGTCGGGAGGGTAGTTGCGGGATGCGAAAGCTGTTTTCAGGTTGTTGGTGTAATGGTTCAGGGATTCCAGACTGGAGCAGATTCGTTTGCCACGAAGACCTAGGCTGTAGGGAAGAGACCATTTTATGTTGAATGGGTGGCAGCTGTCATAATGGAGGTACTGTTGCTTGTTGGTGGGTTTGATGTGGACGGACGTGTGAAGCTGGCCATTGGACAGGTGGAGGTCAACGTCAAGGAAAGTGGCATGGGATTTTGAGTAGGACCAGGTGAATCTGATGGAACCAAATGAGCTGGCTAAGGTAATGAGGAAAGAGGTTTTTGGTAGGGTGGCAGGTGATTGGCGTGAAAGGAAGTGCTCCATCGCAGCGAGGCCCTGGACGTGCGGAATATTTGTGTATATGGAAGTGACATCAATGGTTACAAGGATGGTTTCCGGGGGTAACAGACTGGGTAGGGATTCCAGGCGTTCGAGAAAGTGGTTGGTGTCTTTGATGAAGGATGGGAGACTGCGTGTGATGGGTTGAAGGTGTTGATATACGTAGGCAGATACATTCTGTGGGGGCTTGGTAGCCAGCTACAATGGGACGGCCGGGATGATTGGGTTTGTGAATTTTAGGAAGAAGGTAGGGGTGCGGGACGTAGGTGGGGTCAGGAGGTTGATGGAGTCAGGTGAAAGGTTTTGTAGGGAGCCTAAGGTTCTGAGGATTCCTTGAAGCTCCGCCTGGACATCAGGAATGGGATTACCTTGGCAAACTCTGTATGTAGTGTTATCTGAAAGCTGACGCAGTCCCTCAGCCACATACTCCCGACGATGAAGTACAACGGTTGTGGAACCCTTGTCCGCCAGAAGAATGACGATGGATCGGTCAGCCTTCAGATCACGGATAGCCTGGGCCTCAGCAATGGTGATGTTGGGAGTAGGATTAAGGTTTTTTAAGAAGGATTGAGAGGCAAGGCTGGAAGAAATTCCTGGAAAGTTTGGAAAGGGTGATTTTGAGGAAGAGGAGGTGGGTCCCGCTGTGACGGAGGACGGAACTGTTCCAGGCAGGGTTCAATTTGGATAGTGTCTTGGGGAGTTGGACAATTAGGAGTAGGATTTGGATCATTTTTCTTTGTGGCAAAGTGATATTTCCAGCAGAGAGTACGGGTGTAGGACAGTAAATCTTTGACAAGGGCTGTTTGGTTGAATCTGGGAGTGGGGCTGAAGGTGAGGCCTTTGGATAGGACAGAGGTTTCGGATTGGGAGAGAGGTTTGGAGGAAAGGTTAACTACTGAATTAGGGTGTTGTGGTTCCAGATTGTGTTGATTGGAATTTTGAGGTTTTGGGGGGAGTGGAGCTGGAAGTGGGAGATTGAGTAGATGGGAGAGACTGGGTCTGTGTGCAATGCGAGGAGGTTGAGGTTTGCTGGAAAGGTTGTGAAGGGTGAGTGAGTTGCCTTTCCGGAGGTGGGAAACCAGGAGATTGGATAGTTTTTTGAGGTGGAGGGTGGCATGCTGTTCTAATTTGTGATTGGCCTTTAGGAGGATGCTCTGAACAGTCGTTGTGGATGTGGGAGAGGAAAGATTGAGGACTTTTAATAAGGATAGGAGTTGACGGGTGTGTTCATTGGCTGAGTTGATGTGTAGGTGAAGGATTAGGTGGGTGAGGGCAATAGATTGTTCAGTTTGGAACTGGTATAGGGACTGATGGAAAGAAGGATTACAGCCAGAGATGGGAACTTTAAGTGTGAGGCCTTTGGGGGTAATGCAACAAACTGTCCATTCACATGAATGGACACAGGCAGACAGTGTTTGTTGGTAATGAGGATCACCCTGTGGCTAAACATGCCTTGGTGCATGGCCAGCACATCTTGGCACAGTGTTACACAGTCTGGGTTATCTGGATACTTCCCACTAACACCAACCTGTCAGAACTCCGGAGATGGGAACTTGCCCTTCAGTATATGCTCTCTTCTCGTTATCCACCAGGCCTCAACCTCCGCTAATTTCAATTTGCCGCCGCTCATACCTCACCTGTCTTTCAACAACATCTTTGCCTCTTTACTTCCGCCCGACTGACATCTCTGCCCAAACTCTTTGCCTTTACAAATGTCTGCTTGTGTCTATGTATGTGCGGTTGGATATGTGTGTGTGTGCGAGTGTATACCTGTCCTTTTTTCCCCCTAAGGTAAGTCTTTCTGCTCCCGGGATTGGAATGACTCCTTACCCTCTCCCTTAAAACGCACATCCTTTCGTCTTTCCCTCTCCTTCCCTCTTTCCTGATGAGGCAACAGTTTGTTGCGAAAGCTTGCATTTTGTGTGTATGTTTGTGTTTGTTTGTGTGTCTATCGACCTGCCAGCACTTTCGTTCGGTGAGTCACATCACCTGTGTTTTTAGATATATTTTTCCCACGTGGAATGTTTCCCTCTATTATATTCAATCATTAATTATTGCGTCCGTTCATTGTTTCCGATTCTGAACGGGCAAGAAAACCTCAAAAAGAGAATAATTGTCTCCTTCTATGATGTAGAGATGTTTAAGGAGTATTTATGGAAATCTACAAATGTGATGACTGGCTCGTCCATTACCTATCAGGTGACAGGGAAGTATAATTTTGGTCACATTTGATTCAGTGGGTAACTGCCATATTAAAAATACAAAGATCCAGGTTTCAGTCCACAGTCTGTCCTAGGATTTTCGCTGTTCGTTATGCTTGTTTCACCTTCTGCATTACATTATGCTTGTTTCACCTTTAGTAATGATTTGTTAGTTGGAAAATGCCAATCAAAATGTACTGTGGTTCAGAGCCCAAGTTAAACAGTTAGCTCTCACCAGAAGTGGCTGGTTTAAAGGTTGGAGGAAGCAATGGCATACCACCCTCACTTGCTCTAATACTTCCCTATTTATGTAAAATTTGTTACTGATGTTTTCCTTGCTTTGGCCATCCTGTGTAAACTTGCTTCATAGTTAGGAGAATTCTTCCTCTACTTATCACTCCCAGCTTTGAACAAGATGTTATTTTCCTTCCCACTGCTCTTCATCACATTTGTCTTTGCTTCACTCATCTTTGTACCAAATATGCTGTCTATCTCCTTCAAAACATCTCCTAAGTCTTCCTTTTATCCTGCCAGTAGCATTCTGTTGTTTACAAAGTGTGGCAGTTGGCATTCGTTTCTGTTTCTGTTGCACATTGAATCCTCTTCCAAAATTCTATTTCACTTTCTTCATTGCATCTTTAACATAAAAGTTAAACATAAGTGGTGGTAAGTTGCAACTGTTCTGTACATCCTACATAACAAGAACCTGTCTTGATCTTCCAACTTGGCTTTATACACATAGTAAATTATTTTTCTACCTTTGTACTTCAACTTCAATCAAATATTGTCAGTATCTTATCCCACATTCACTTACTTAGCTACTATTCACATAAATGTAGCAGCTTGCGTACGGAATAATAATTAAACAATTTACGTAATATACGTTGCAGTGAAATATCAGTTAGCATTTCATCATGATATATTTCAGAAGATAGTGGTAGATGAAAGGAGAAGATGTAACATGAAGAAGTGAAAGAATACCAATGTCTAAAAATTCAGAGTGGCAGAAAGTGCAAAATGGATAAGGAGGAATGGCTAGAGGACAAATGTAAGCCTATACAAGCTTGTGTAATTAGGCAAAAGGTAGATACCAGCTGCATGAAAATTAAAGAGGCTTTTGGAGAAAAAAGAAACAGCTGTATGAATATCGAGAGCTCAGATGGAAAACTAGTACTAAGCAAATAAGGGAAAGCTGAAAAGTGGAAGGAATATACAGAAGTGCTGTACAGGTTGAAGCACAACACAGGCTTAAGAAAGGTATTAGAGGAAGTAGATGAAGATGAGATTGGAGATATGATTCTGTGAGGAGAATTTGACGGAGCACTAAAAGAGTACAGCCAAAACAAGGTCCTGGAGTAGACAACATTCCCTCAGAAGTGCAGATATCCCTGGGAGAGGCAGCCATGATGAAACTATTCCACCAGATTGTAACAATGTTATGAGAAGGAAAGTTGCTACTCACCGTGTAGCGGAGATGCTGAGACACGGATAGGGACAACAAAAAGACTCTCACAATTAAAGCTTTTGGCCATTGAGGCCTTCATCAACATTAGACACACACACACACACACGCACACACACACACACACACACACACACACACACACACACACACACACACACACACACAAACTTCCGAAGGAAGCAGGCGTTGACAGGTATGAATATTACTAAACTACGGGTTTAATAAGTCGTGATTGCAAATACTGATGAAAAACGCTACAACTTATCTTACAAGATAGGTTAAAGAAGTGCAAAACTATGTTTATAGTATTTGTAGACTTCGAGAAACTTGTTGCCAGTGTTGACTGGAATACACACTTTGAATTTCTGAAAGTAGCAGGAATAAAATAGTCAGTGAAAGGTTATATACTATTTCCACAGAAAGCAAATGACAGTTACAAGAACTGAAGGAAATGAAACAGAAGCAGTGGTTGAAAACAGACTGAGACATGGTTGCTGTACATTGAGCTAGCAGTAAAGCAACCCAAAGAAAACTTTGGAGAAAGATTAAAGTTCAGGGAGGACCAATAAAAACCTTGAGGTCTTCCAATGACATGTAATTTTTTATAGCCAGAAAAGACTTGGAAATGCAGCTGAAATGAGTGGTAAAACAAGGATAATAGAATGTAGTTAAATTAAATCAGGCAATGCTGAGGGAGGTAGATTAAGAAATGAGACACTAAAAGTCGAAGATGAGTTTTTCCATCAGGGCAGCAAAATAACTGATGATGGCCAAAGGAGAGAGGGTGTAAAATATTTTTGAGGAAGAGAAATTTGCTAACATCTAATATGAATTTAAGTGTTGAGAAGGCTTTTCTTTATATGTGTAGCCTTTTCAGAAAGTTAAATGTGGACGATAGTAGTTCAGACAAGAAGAGAATAGAAGCTTTTGAATTTGGTGCCACAGAAGAATGCTGAAAATTAGATGGGTAGATCGCATAACTAACAAGGAGGTACTGAATAGAATTGGTGATAAAAGAACTTGACTGCAGTAAGATATTGGCTGATAGAAGTTGTCAGTTTAGCTTTGGTGGGGGAGGGGGAATTGTAGATGGAGACCAACAGGTGAATACAATAACCAGTTTCAAATGAATACGGGTTGCATTAGTTAGGATGGAGTAGCATGGAGAACTGCTTCAAACCAGGCTTTGGACAAAAGACCCCAACAACATGTATCTGTTCACTCATTGCCTACACATGAAGTTTGTGGATGTCCATTCTATGAATTTCCATCTTTTGGCAGCCCAGAGTATGCTTCTTAAGGTTTTGCAGGAAATTTTTCCATGTTATTCAGCATCTACATCTACAGTGCAAACCTCTGAGATGTGCATGATGGAGGATACATCCCATTGCACCAGTTAAAAGGACTTTTTCCTGATGAATTCACATATGGAGTTTGGGAATGTTGACTGCTTAAGCGTGTCTCAGCTTGCTGTAGTTGTGTGTAATCTTTTCTTCACAATCCCTGTGGAAATGATATGTAGGATGTTTTAGTATATTCCTGGATTCATCTCTTAATGTTGATTCTGGAAACTTTCTAAGATGGCTTTCTTGAGATAGTTTGTATCTATCTTCAAATGTCTACTAGTTCTGTTTCTGCAGCATCTCTGCCAAACTCTTTCACAGGTCAAACAAACCTGAGAACTTTAGTGCTGCTCTTCTCTACATGCATTCAGTATCCTCTGTTGGTCATATTTGGTATGGGTATCACACATATATACAATATTCTAGAATTTGTTGCACAAGTGATTTGTAAGCAATCTCCTTTGTCAACAGATTGCATTTTCCAAGTATTCTACCAGTGAATCACATGCTTTCCTACACATGATATGTGATCATTCCATTTCATATCCCTACAAGTTGTAACATCCAGATGTTTATGTGAGTTGACCGATTGCAAGTGATCTTGTTGGTTTTGTAGTCTTAGGATGTTATGCTTTTTTGTTTTGTGAAATGCAGAGCTTTACCTTTCTCTACATTTAAAATTAGTTTCCAATCTTTGCACCATTTCAAAATCCAACCAATCTGTGACTGAATGTTTATGCAGCATTTTTCAGACAGCAGTTCATTGTCAGTAACTGCATCACCTTGGAGACATCTGAGGTTACTTTTAATATTGTCTGCAAGGTCATTAATATACAATATGAGCATCAAGGATACCAACACATTTCCCTGTGGCAAACTAGAGGTTACTTCTGCATCTGTCAGTGATTCTCCATCAAAGATAACATGCTGTGCCCTCCTCACCAAGAAATCCTTGTTCCAGTCATAAATCTCATTTATACCCAGTGTTATCATACTTTCAATAATAGATAGTACTGAGTCAAACGAGGGAATGAGGTGGCGCAGCGGCTAGCACACTGGACTCGCATCCAGGAGGACTGTGGTTCAAATCCAATCCAGCCATCTAGATTTAGATTTTCTGTGATTTCTCTAAATCATTTGCAGACAAATGTTGGGGTGGTTCCTTCAGAAGGGCATAGCCAATTTCCTTCCCCGTCCTTAAAAAACCAAGACTGTGCTCCATCTCTAATGATTTCATTGTCAATGGGACATTAAACTCTCATCTTGCTTCCTTCCTTTTGAGTCAAATGCCTTTCGGAAGTAAAGGAAGACTGCATCTATCTGACTTCCTTGATCCTTGGCTTTCAGGACGTCATGAGAAAAATGCAACTATTAACAAGATTGGTGTTTTCAGAGTCCATGCTGTTTGCCATGGAGGAGATAATTCTGTACTAGGTGTTTAATTACATTTGAGCACAAAATATTTCTAATATCTAAAACAAATGGATATTGAATGGTAGTTTCGTGGATCTGCTGCTCTTCTTGTAGATGGGTGTCACCTGTGCTTTCTTCCACCCACTGGCCATATTTTTTTGTTTGAAGTATTTTTAGTATATTATAGTTGAAAGAATGACTAACTCATCTGCAGATTTGGTATAGAATCTGATAGGGATTCCAACAGAATTTTCTTCAGTATTAAAGTTTTCAGCTGTTTCTGAATGCACTGACACTAATGTTTAGTTCACTCATCTTTGCAACTTTACAGTGGTATGAGAATTAAAAGGGGTGTATTACCGCTGGGTTTTTCTTTCTAAAGGACCATTTGAAAACAGAATTAAGCGTTTCTCCTTCTGGTTTGCTACCCTCAGTATCAGTTAGCTTCATCCTTGAGAGTGTGGATGCTAACTTCGGTGCGACTAACAACCCTTATGTAGAACATATATTATTTATTTATTTACTTTATTGTTTCCTTTCGACCTACTCTCCCCATTTATATAATAGGGTGTGTGTTTTTAACATTTTTTGAAGTTGTTCCATGTTTTGGTTGGCAATGGAGTTATCTATTGGAGATAATAATAATAATAATAAAGTAGTAGCTTAAGAAAAGAAATACACATTTGTAAACAAATTATGTATCAGTACTAATATTGAAATGAAAGTTCTATAAAAATAATGAACATTGCACATATGATTTGGCAGCAAGAGCTGTAACAGTCTAGGTTCTAAAGAAAAGGACTATGGGCAGAGAGAGACAGAATGAATGCTATACTCTTATAAAAAATATTAATTCATTTATGTGAATATGATCTGGAATGGCATGAGAGCACTTTATCATTCTCTCCCCGCCATACTAATAACTTTTTAAAAAAGTCTCAGAAAAACATTGTAATTATTTAATTATTTATGATACTGTATTGCAATTCACATTGAACGGTATTTTTTCAGGTTTTGTGAAAGTAGATAATGCTCCATTATTGTAGCGACTGAAAGCTTCAGGCTGATTTCCATCCATAGCCCTGTGCCTTGTTTTATACCTATTATGAAACTGCCTCTCTTTCCTTAGAAGTTCCTTTTCCGTAACTGGATACCATGGAGGATCCCTCCCATTGTGAACTATTCTACTAGCTGTCTACCCAATGCATGGTCTGCTACTCTTTTAAACTTGAGTCATAGTTCCTGTACATTCTCCTGTATTAAGCTAAAAATTACTTCCTTATTGAGATATGACAATACTTCTGTATCTGGTTTACCAAGCATATAAATCTTTTAACTTAATTCAGTTTCCTTTTCTACTTTGGTAATCATTGTTCTTATAACTGTCCCATGGTCATTGCTACCAGTTTCAGTGTGGACATCCTTGAAGTCTGTTTGTTGCCCAGCTTTGGATGAGGCACTAACAATATTTTACAAGATGTCTCGCCATGTCCTTGTCTTACATTACTTTAATTATTCCAGTTGTTTGTATGGTGAGTAAAGTCTCCTATGACGATTACAGTATGACTGATAACTTTGGACCTAGTGAACTGAAGTTTTCTCTAAAGTTTTCCTTTACATCAGGAAGTGAGTTTGGTGGTCGATAAAAGCTTGTAGTTATAATTTTATGGCAATCCAATATACTGCATGTTGTCCAAAAAATCTCGCATGCAGCTTTTATTTTTGTTTTAATCAACTTTAGTTTCTTGTCCACTATGATACATACACTGCTTCCATGTCCCATTAGCATATCCATATGGTATAGGCTCAGCATTTCTCCAAAAAATTTTCACTGCTGTCAAATTCAAGTTTTAATCAGCTTTCTGTACCGTATATTATGTGAGCTTCGCTGATGTTAAGGAGCATTTCAGACTGTGGCACTTTGTTGTGAGTGTTAAAATTACACTTATACTTCTGGGTCTCCCAAGGCTGTCATTGTCAGGACTGGATGGAAAATCACTTAACCTGAGAAAACCCTTGTGTGCACCCAACACACATTCAGCTACCTGGTAGCAGCCTCAGATGGCTAATGCACACTTGGCCCTTTCAGGGGGACACTAGAAGTCTCAGACTTATGGCACAAGTCTAGAAAGTCACAGCCTAGCTTGTCCCAGAACCTTTGCAGTCTCTGGTTCAAGCCTTCCACTTGATTCAGAACCAAGGGGCCATGATGTGTTTTGGGGACAATATTGCAGGTTACGAACCTCCTTGAAAATCCAACAGTCACTGGAATGATCCAACTGTGATTTTGGAGCCCAGACAACATGCACTGTTTGTCCCAGTGTGTGCTACAGTCTGCAACTGGTTGCACCTTGTTCCATCTTCAACATGTTGAATGAGGCCACCAGGCATAAAACTTGAGTGCACACAGTGTTCCATACCATCCCATGATGCCATTTCCATAAGGGATGCTAATATTTACCAAACGTTTGAACTGCTCACCTCCTCTTAACACAGAACATAGCTTCCTTTCCAACAGATGAAGTGAGTCCTTCTCTTATGCGATAGTGGCCACTGACAGCTTTACAGTTGTTCTTTTGGTGATTAGGCATATACTAACTGAAACATATGTACATATTTAACTCTTTAAGCTTGAGGCCCACCATATAATGGATTAATGAAGTGTGTTTTTGTTACAAGGTTCATCATATGACAGTTACTGAAAGCATTTGTTTCTAAATAAATGGTGTATGTGTTCTCCATCACTTCTTATTGCACATTCATGCTGGCTTATCATTCTGTGGTGGTATGTAGATTTGTGAGTGAGCTTTTTGTGATTTGTGCAAAGCACAATGTCTTGCTTGGAATGGTTTAATTAGAAACATGTGTCTGCCATTGTAATACTGAAACAATCTCATATGTCTGAGCAGGATTTGTTGGAGGGTGGACTTAATATAAAAGTGATAGAATTTGATTGTCATTACATGAATATTGGCCAGATCTCTTCTGAGAAGGCCCGTTTTCAGAGAAGTGATATCAGAAGAATGCCCTGTGGATATAGCCATCATAAATGTGCACGTAATGCACAAACTTAAAATTGCAATAAATGATTCAGTAGCTTTAATCCACCTTAGACCTGTAAGGCAAGTTTTGGAGGCATACTGCAAAGAAAAAAGAAAAACTGTTGAAAATAGCTGTCAGTTGGTATCCACCCCTTTGTTTAATGTTTTTAGTGGTACATTTCATAGCAGAGTCAATGCACAACCCCACATCACAATTTTCCATACGAATCTAGTATCTTTCCTCACTTTCTTCTGGTTTGAACACAGCACACCTTGTTGTTTTTGCCACCTTCGTGGGTTGGAGTTAAACTGGAAAGTGTTCCAGTTTAACTCCAACCCACGAAGACGGCAAAAACAACAAGGTGTGCTGTGTTCAAACCAGAAGAGAGTGAGGAAAGATATTAGATTCGTATGAAATTGTGATGTGGGGTTGTGCATTGACTCTGCTATGAAATGTACCACTAAAAACAAAATTTCTAAGCTGTTCCACAAGACTTGACTTAGACAAATTTTTTGGAGTCAAGGAATGCATAAAGTCACCTTTACGAAATCACAGTATCGATATCAGTCATATTTCTGTTAATTTTTCTTCTATTTGTAGACGCCATTGTTAATGTAATGAAATAATGATATTATAGCTAGAATAGATTTTTATTGTAGTGTAATGCCATATATAAAATAAAACTGAATACAATAATAATGTAGGCAAAATAGTGACTTTGCTACATCATCACATGATACGGGAAAGCACTTTCTATAGTTGAGTGTAGGTGGATATTGTTTTTTGGAATTTTCTCATATTTGTTACATAAAGTTAATTGTATATTTCATTAAAACTTAATAATAATAATAATAATAAAGTGCAGTAAAGTAATTGAGGAACTAGTATGCTAATGAGGTTGCCACACATTACGTATCAAAATTTAATCAAATAAATTTGTTTGAGGGATTGAAATTGAAATTGAAATATGGTACCCCAAATTGGGTGCCAAGAATGTTATGTCTCAGGAATGGTCAATACATGGAAACAATTATCATTATTATTGTTATTATTGTCATCCACAAATCAACAATACAAATGTAAACTGAAGGCCGATTTGACTTGGCATAGATTTGACTCAGGAATTGGGCAAGTGAGGGGTGGGGGTAATAAACTGCTTCATGTCACCACTTGATGGAGGTGTGTTATCTGTAAGTGAGGATGGCTGATTTCTCATCATTATCTCAGTGTTGAGGTGACAAACTCTGCAGCTAATCTCCATCCTTCTTTACCAGTCCCAGTCGAAATGTATTTAAGTTGAAACTCCCTGGCAGATTAAAACTGTGTGCCGGACCGAGACTCGAACTTGCGACCTTTGCCTAGGAGACGAGGTACTGGCAGAAGTAAAGCTGTGAGGACGTGGCATGAGTCGTGCTTTGGTAGCTCAGTTATAGAGCACTTGCCCGCGAAAGGCAAAGGTCCCGAGTTCAAGTCTCAGACCGGTTCACAGTTTTAATCTGCCGGGAAGTTTCACATCAGTGCACACTCTGCTGCAGAGTGAAATTATCATTCTGGAAACATCCCCCAGGCTGTGATTAAGCCATATCTCCGCAATATCCTTTCTTTCAGGAGTGCTAGTTCTGCAAGGTCTGCAGGAGAGCTTCTGTTAAGTTTGGAACGTAGGAGACGAGGTACTGGCAGAAGTAAAGCTGTGAGGATGGAGCGTGAGTCGTGCTTGGGTAGTTCAGTTAAAGAGCACTTGCCCGCGAAAGGCAAAGGTCCCGAGTTCAAGTCTTGGTCCAGCACACAGTTTTAATCTGCCAGGAAGTTTCATATCAGTGCACACTCTGCTGCAGAGTGAAATTCTCATTCTGTATTTAAGTTGTAGCCACCTGGTGACCGACATAGTGTTGTTGTCCACGCACGCGCGCACACACACACACACACACACACACACACACACACACACACACACACACACAGCATCTATTGTATGCAGAGATTAGCTCCCGTTGGTGGTATCAGGGTAATATTTGGGAGCTGAGATCAGACGAAGAAGACACAGTTGGTTACCTAAAGGCTCAAGGATTGGACCACAAGAAAGACCATCTGAGATGCAAAAGAAATAAGGATATCACAAAGTTGTAATACACTTTGAAATGAAAGCAAGTTTCTGGACTTGAGGGAGACTGCCTCATGGTTCAGAGTGCGTTTTTGAAACCATGTGTATAGTGACATAGGTTAGGGTTCCAAGTATCTCATCCTATAGCCATTCACACAGATGGGCTCATGTTCACGAGTAATTGACAAACAGAAAATTTGTAATTTTGTGTGACTGCTCTAGATCCTTAAAACTGATGATGTTAGATACATTGGCATTGTGGTGTAGTGGTTAACATTGAAGCATGGTATGTGGATGATTGTGTGTTTGAATTTGATCAGATGCTATAGAATTTTTTATAATGACTTACATCATTATTTTTATTCAGTTAGTTGGTTCTTGTTTTTATTATTTATTTATTTCTGCCTGTTTGTCAAGTCTTGTTACTCATCATATTAACGTCTTCATTTGCTCTTACTTTATCTTTCTTTCACTTTCCTCTATTTGGAATCACTACACATTTGATTTTAATTACTTTTATTTACATATCATAATATTTAAACATTTGAAAATACTGGTCCGTTGGTCATAAAACAAAAGACAAAATAATCTATTAATATTGGCTGCGCAGTGGTGTCAAAAATGTATTTTTTGTTACATACCAGATGCACATTTTTTGGGCGGTAATCGTCATAGAAACATTTAAAATATAAATTCTTGTTGCACTATGGACAAAATAATGCAGATGAAGATTTAAGTGAAAGAAGGGATTACAGAAAAAAACAGTATCTAAGAAAACTAAGGAATAGAAATAATGAATGCAATAACAGGGATGAAAATATAAGATGATTAAATGAAAGGAATTAAATCGAAGTTAACAAAAAAAAAAATTAAGATCACATGTATAAATATTAGAAGTGATTGGAAGAAAAAGTAAGATCACATTGAAAAGTTAATATAATAATTAAAATGATGTGACAAAATGTTAAAGTCTTTTAAAAAATAACATTTAAACCAGTTAACTGAATAAAAATAATGATCATAGTAATTTTAATAAACATTTAAAAATGAGAAACACTATAGCACCTATGAAGTTCGAACCCACAGCCTTTTGCAGTTCAGGTTTGAATTTTCACCACTGCACAACATCAACATATGTTCTATCATCAGTTATGTGGCTGGAGAACATTCACATAAAATTACAATTTTTTTTCATTGATTATTTACAAATGAGGGCTCACCAGGGTGAATGGCTGCAGTGCAAGAAACCTGGAACCCTAACCTACATCACCATATATGTGGTTTTAAAACCCTGATCTGACTCGTAGGAGCACCCTGTCATTTGTCTGGAAACTTAAGTTGACAACAGTCTGACATACATTCAGAAGGCAAAGCAGACTGCTTTATTCAAAATCATGTGCAAATCACTTTTCATGAAGCGTGATTGATCCATCTGACTTAAAAAAGATTCAACTGAATTATTACTGCCCTTTTAACTGACTGCTCTCCTTGATCATCTCTCAGTAACTTAGTGATTTGAACTGTCTGTGTGTAGCAGTTTCGTTCTTTTTCACCTGCTCTGTCCTCCAGGTTCCTGACTTTCCCATCACATTTTTTCCATTAGTGGTCTCAGTTTGCAACCTCACCCAGTGAAAATTTGAAATTGTGTAATCACTCTTACCAGGTCCCAAAATTTCTGATCTTGCAGTGGTTATTCTATAAACTGGGAATTCCCACATTGTTCTCAAGCATTTCTAAGTTTCCCACAATGATGCCAGAGTCTAGATTCAAAAGAAGAATGGAAGATACGCTCTTATTTTCATTGTGTCTAGTCAGACTTCTTGTATTTGCTTGCTAAGACATTATTTCCATGTGCGATTGAGCTTGCTTGCATGGCCAGTCCCACAGAGTGAGGCCTCATTGTAGGCTACCACCATCATTAAAGGCCCAATACCTGTTGTGCAGCAGTTATTTCTTTAGAAACTTCCTACTTTTAACAGTGCAAGGTTCCTGTAACTATCTATTCTACTGCTATATAATTTTCTGTAAATTGAAATTACGAGAACAAACAACTTCTTGCTTATTCAGTTTACCATGCCTCTAATTCTTTCCATATCCATTTGTTCTGTATTGCCTTTTGTTGCTACTTCGGATCATTATCACCAACGTCAATGTGTCTGTAATATTTTGCTAAATAGTTTCGGGGAAAGCCTGTAGAGAAGTTCTATGGCAACTGTTCTCAATCCCTCCAAACATGAAACTGTATTTGTTCCATTTGTTTGCAGGATAAATTGTGTCTAACCAACACAGTGTAACATGTAACAGAAGTCAAGTTTTCAATGAAGTTATTGGCTATTTCCATTGATGAAGTGTTGTAATAAATTACTTCCAAAAAGTAAAGCTTTTGTTGTTCTCATTCTTTTGTAATAAACTTGTATCCAGAAAATGGTGGAGCATATAGTTTTAATCTGCTTATTGATTTGGCAAAGGACCAGATTTTGTGGATAAATAATTTATCATCTAGTGCTTAGTTCTGGAATTTGTTACAAATTTATTATATGTCTTGTATTTAATTCTGCACATTCACTGTGCCCGATTTCTGTTAACAGTGCTCACAGAATGAATGCGAAATGGATCAGATTTACTAATACTGTTCCTCCTTTAGTGGAAAATTACCGTGCCTCACCCTCCCATCCTCCAAAAAAGGGTACAAGTATTAGAGGAAAAATACATACATTACCCAAGATAAAATATATCTTATAAGACAAAGGGGAAACATAAACAACTCTGATTTTGATACTATAGCACATTGCAGTAAATACTGCAGCATATTGAAGAAATTAATCCACAAATCAAAGCAAATTAGAAAAGGATAAATGCACCAAGCCACAGAATAGAGGTGATTTAGAATATAGTGAAGAAGAAGAGATGGAGAGGAGTTGGAAGCAGATCTTTGTAAACAGAGGTGTGTGATGTTACAAAGCTCAGCAACAAGCAGTTCATATCAGTAACTGGTAAGATGATGATATCTGGTTCAGTGAATGTTTTGCTGAAATACCAGAGGCCATCTTTTTTTTTAATAATAATAAAAAAAAAAAAACCATGAATGTTACCCTCACTACCCAAAATTAGCTACTTTGTGTTCTGAGTTTAGTAACCTTATAAGTTACTTTTGTAAGCAATTATCAGTGGAGCATTTGTCGTTGGCTGAAATATGCTGAAGTTAATTTACATTGTGAGAAAAGGGATAGGGGGGATAGGGAATTTATTAATTAATTTTTGGACCCCCTGACTGCCACTGACATATTGTCAAAGTCACAGGATTTGTAAGGGTTCAGGCATTGAAAAGCTTTTTACCCATTCGGTGAGAATGTACTAGAGTCAATTGATAGCAAGTTACAGGCTCCAGTGCATTCTGTGATCTTTCAAAGGCATGTAACTCAGCAAATCACAGGATCTGTGTTAGTAAATTAGAATATTGTAGTGTCACGAGGAATTCTTCAAGTCAGGAAACAAAGGATGCCATGGGAAAGAATCCTATACTAAGCATTCTTTAGAATGGGAATAAATTACAGGGCCCTTAACTTTCTTTTGTATGTTGATGGTACTTTAATAGTAATATTACTGCATGATAAGTTTATATTGTTTGCAGATTATGTAAGTATTGTGGTAAATAGCATATCAAACTGTAATTTCAGATAGAGTTTGCATTTATATTTTCAAAGACATTAATAGATGGTTTCTAGCCAATTCACTAACATAAAGTTTTAGAAAAAGCATTAACAAGAGGTTGGGAGTGATAAATTTTTGGGATTATTTGGTGATAAATTCAGTTTGGTGAAGCTTACAACAAAAATAGTAAAATGCCTAAGTAAACGTGTTTTTTGTTTTTTTTTTTTTTTGTTTTTGAGGGGGGGGGGGGGGGGGGGGAGGAGAAGTTGTCATCAGTCTTCTGAATGGTTTGATGCAGGCCGCAATGTGTTCCTCACTTGCGCCAACCTCTTTATCTCAGAGTAGCGCTTGCAACCTAAGTCCTCAATTATTTGCTGGATGTATTCCAATCTCTGTCTTCCCCTACAGTTTTTTACCCTTTACAGCTTTCTCTAGTGCCATGGAAGTAAATCCCTGATGTCTTAAAAGATGGGCTATCATCCTTTCCCTTCCTCCAGTTAGTGTTTATCATATATTCCTTTTCGAGCCTATTCTGCTGAGAACCTCCTCATTCCTTACTTTATCAGTCCACTTAAATTTCAAAATTCTTCTATAGCAACACATCTCAAATGCTTCGATTCTCTTCTGTTCTGGTTCTCCCATAGTCCATGTATTGTTACCATAAAATTCTGTGCTCCATCCATACATTCTAAGAAATTTCTTCCTCAAATTGAGGCCTGTGTTTGATTGTACTAGACTTCTAGTGGCCAGGAATTCCATTTTTGCCACTGCTAGTCTGCTTCTTGCATCTTCAGTGCTCTGTCTGTCATGGGTTATTTTTCTGCCTAGGGAGCTTCATCTACTTATGATCACCAATTCTGATGAAAGCTTTCTTGCTGTTCTCATTTTTGCTACTTATGATTACTTTCATATTTCTTCTACTGACTCTCAGTCCTATTGTGTAACTCATTAGACTGTTCGCTTGATTCAACAGATCCTGTAATTCTTCGCTTTCACTGAGAAAGCAATGTCTTCAGCAAATCTTATTACTGATATGCTTGCATATTTGCATCATTGCATCGTCAATGTATAGATTGAACATCAGGCATGAAAGACTACATCCTGTGTCTTCCACCCATTTTAACCCTCCCGTTACCAAGCTTTTTTACACCTCTATTTTACCAAGCGGGGTATTTGGACTACCCCAAAAGAGTTTTGTGTTTTATTGTAATATTTGCTCGTTATTTCCATTGAATGGGTTTATTTAGTATTGAAAAACAGCTTTTCAGGTTATTACAAGTATTTAATCAGATCACAGATACAAAGTACAAAAAAATTTTTATGTCTTTCACTAAATTCAGTACTGAATGAACAGAAAATTAATAATCTATGTACCTCAACAGTCTCTGCAGTAAAATAACACAAGACTTTTTTCAACTTTTCAGTCAAGTACATTTTTGCACTGCATGTACTTCACAGTAACAGTTTCTTCTCTGTGTATATTACAAACAGGTTTCTTGCACGTTACACAACAGAATCTTGTTTTCCAATCTTCGTTTCTCTTGTCTGGATCACTGCTGTAGGAATTGCAATACCACAAGCTTTCAGTGCATCTTGTTCATCTTTATGAAGACCGTTGATATTTTTGGCTCTTTCTTCCATGTTGCCTTTGCTGAGTCCAAATGCCAGTTCAGTCATGAAGAGTTTACTTTGGCTTCGGTTATTCTTCTGCCATTCTGGAAATCTTTTAGTGTAAGAATATATGCATTCTGTGCATCAATATCTATCATTTCCATGAAGATTCTTAGTGGCCACCGCCTCGTTCCTCTAACACAACTGTATTCTCTTGTCATTTTGTCCTGATTATCTACAGTACCTTTGGTTTTGTTGTGGTGCAGTATGATTTCGGGTTTGTGTTCACTTTCTTCACCACTCACTTGTCTCTCATTATGCTGAGTAGAGAGTAATATTACTGCCTTTCCCTTCTTTGGAATATAGGAAACTAGGATCAAGTCATTTGTGAAACCAAACATTGAAGAGTGAACTTCTCTCTTTCTGTTTGGCAAGAATTCCTTCGGAATCTCTTTCTTATTGGAATGCCAGGTACCAACCAATGTCGTGTTTTGTTTTAGTAGTTCAGCAGCCATTGGAAAACTGGTGAAAAAATTATCAGTTGTTACACCATGACCGTTATTCAGAAATGGTTCCATCAGATCCAAAACAACTCTCTGCCCTTGATTCACTTCCCGAGTATTGTCCACCATTCCTATGTAAATTTGAATCTGTAATAAGTAAAATGTCTTCACATCAGCACAAACCCAAATTTTAATGCCATACTTGCCAGGCTTGCTCTTCATATAAACCCTAAAAGGGCAGTTTCCTCGGTACGTTGCTAATCGTTCACCAATAGACACGTATTAATAAGGATAGAAGTTCTTGCACAAGTTAGATTGAAATTTGTTGAACACTACCCTGATGGTCTGTAGCTTGTCCTTGGTTTCTTCAATTCTCTGTGCTCTTGTGTCTCTGTTGTCAAATTGGAAGAATTTCAGTATAGACAAAAATCGGTTTCTTGACATGGCAGCAGAAAAGAATAGTTGCCGAAAGGCAACATTACCTCCCCACACGTAGGAAGCACTTGTGCGATGTCCATGAGTTCGACCATCTCCTATTAGAACTGCTAATACAGCGTACACTTCAGTTGCATTTATGTCTCTCCATGTCGTTTTGTTCGAAGAATGAGCTGCATTCCACAAAGAAATTACCCTAGTTGGCTTCCCTGTTTGTTTCTTCTACAATGATGCTCACGATTTGCGGTGAGATAAATAATAAAAATGACTCTATTATTGTTTTGATTGTTTTTCCATCCTTCACTGAGCCAGGTGTTACGTTCAAAATGTTGCCACGTCGACGCCGCCCACCTTTTGGTGGTTCACTCTAAAATTGTTGTCTACTTCTAGAAACCAACAAATCTCCAATGTCTTCATCTTCTTCTTCATCATCCCCTTCTTCTTCTTCTTCTTCTTCTTCTACTTGTTCATGTGAATGTGTAGTGTATTCTGATATTTCATCATCAGCTTCATCTGATGCTATGATATGGTCTTTGTCAAGAGGTTCCATATATTCAGTCAGTTCATTATCAATGTCCCATTCATTTTCATCGTCACTGACATCAGAATTGTATAGAATTTCCATGATCTTCGCTAGAAAGTCCTTTGGACATCCTTACATGCAGATGAAATACTGACTCTTGTAATGTCAGCTCAACAGTGAATGTCAAATTCAACTCAACAATAGTAACCAGCAAGGATAACAAACATGATCTATGGCAAAACTCAACAAAGAAGATGAATGACAGATATATTTCCCAAAATCTTCTTCTTCAGCAAATAAGAAAATAAGACGTTTCATACCAAACGGGGTAGTCTCACAATCCCACCAATAAATGACTTGAATAACAATGATAAAGCCAAAAAAATTAGACAGTCGTGAGTGTAAATTCTATGTCAATCATTTTAGTACAAAGTCATGAAATCACAGGCATGTGGCCCTTCAGATAACATTATTATAGGGAAAAAATAAACCCAGGGTAGTCAGAATACCCCGCTTGGTAATGCGAGGGTTAATCCTAGCACTTCATTCTTGGTCTTCCAGTCTTATTGTTCCCTCTTGTTTTTTGTGCATATTGTATATTACCCATCTTTCCCCATTTACAGATCATGTAAAGATTTAAAAAAAGGTGATATACTTCACTTACTTTCGCTCCATAATCTTGTGTGCTGCATTTTGGAACAATTTTTAAAGCAAAGATAAAGTTTTGTAAGTTGATAAGCATGTAACATAAATTATTTTTGACGTAAAGCGAAGACCATCTCACAAAATCAAGTTCAAAGAACTGGGTATATCAAGTACTGTTTCTCAGTATATTTATTCCTTAAAGAAATTTGTCAGAAGTAATAGATCTCTCTTTCAATCTACCATCTTAGGTAACAGAATCAGTTCCAAGAATAAGAACAATCTTCGTAAAGACTTAGTCTTTCATTTTGGTCTAGAAATGTGTCCATTATAAGGAATGCAGAGCATTTATTGGTGGGTATGTCTTTTAATCGTTATGAATTTCTTAGCAGAACCAACTTATGTAGTCATTACTAATTATATCTAATAATATGAATGCTACATAATACTTATTTTAGCTGTGTGTAGCAGTGCAGTCTGTGTTAGTAGATCTTGAGAACTGTTTTAATCCTTCACTAGAAATATCTCTCAAATGTGCATAACTAGAAACTTGCAGTATCTTAAACCTCATAATATTTTTTATCATGTAACTCCACATTCATTAATTATCAGGCTTCAGATGATTGTTAATACTGTTGCACCGGTCATGATATTGATGAATATAAATGAAAAATTGAAGGAAATGTAAATGAAGTTAATAATCAAATGAACTGAATTTTTTTATAAGAAGGCAGAAAACCACTCTGGTTGTGGAAAGTTTTTTTATTAAAACCATGATCAGTTTAACACCAATTTAGGTGCATACTAAGGTGATCTAAACAGGGATTAGGAAGGAAGTACTTTCTTTTTACACTGGCTTAGTAAATACTGTTATATAAAGTACAATAGTCCTGTACATTAGGTACTCACATAAATTGTGTCAACAACATTATTTTATGCTGTACTGAAGCCTGTTCCCGCTCTTCATGTCATTGATATATTAAGACCCACTAGAAACGTTTGTCAAATTTATAAAAAGGGGATGTCCCTAAAACAAAATAAAGTGAGTATTTGTGCAGAGAGAATAATGTGCACTTCATTCTTTCTGTGCGAGTCCTGATTTCTTATATTTTATTGCGATGATCATTTCTTCCTATGTCGGTAGCTCCAACGGAATATTTTTGCAATCGGTGGAGAAAGTTGGTCATTGAATTTTCACAAGAAGATCTTGACACTTTGAAAAAGCCTTTGTTTAAATGATTGCCACCCCAGTTCACATATTATATCTGTGGCAACTCTCCCCCATTTCATGATAATACAAAATGAACTGCCCTTCTCTGAGCTTTTTCGATAGCTACCATCAGTCCCATTTGATGCAGATCCCACACTGCACAGCAATACTCCAGAAGAGGGCAGGCAAGTGTGGGGTAAGTAGTGTCCTTTGTAGACTGGTAGCTTATTCTAAGTGTTCTGCCAATAAATCAGAGTCTTTGGTTTGTTTTACTCACAGCATTACCTGTACGATCACTCCAGTTTAAGTTATTCGTAATTGTAATCCGCAAGTATTTAGTTGAATTTACAGTCTCTAGATTTGTATGATGAAATTTAGCAGATTTCTTTGAGAACACACATGGATGACTTCACACTCTTCATGATTTAGGGTTAGTTGCCACTTTTTGCACCATACAGCTATCTTGCCTAAATCATTTTTCAATTGGTTTTGATGATCTGATGACCTTACAAGATGGTAAATGACTATCATCTCCAAACAATCTGAGAAGAGTGCTCACATTGTCTCTTACGTTGTTTCTGCAGATCAGGAACAGGAGATGGCTTATAAGAGTTCCTTGGGGAACGTCAATTATTATTCTGTTATACTCCATGACTTTGGGTGTGCAATTCAGCAGATTACTCCTGTTTCCTACCTTGGCTATTGGTGTCACTTGTGCAACTTTCAAGTCTTTAGATATGGATCTTTCAAAGAGCGAGACCATGTATATGATTGCTAAGTGTGGAGCAATTGTATGTACTCTGATAGGAGCCTGACTGGTACACAGTCTGGACCAGAGATCTTGCCTTTATTAAGTGATTTAAGCCACTTTGCTACACTGAGGATATGTACTTCTAAGTTAATCATATTGGCAATTGTTCTAGATTTGAATTCTGAAATGTTTATTTTTTCATTTTTTGATGGAGGAATTTTGGAAAACTGTGTTTAGTAACAGCTTTAGTTGCATTGTCATCAGTGACATCACCATAGTTATTGTTCAGTGAAGGTATTGACGGAGTCTTGCCACTGGCGCACATTATATATCACCAGAATCTGTGGATTTTCAGCTTGATTTCGAGGCAGATTGTTACTGAAACTTCCTGGCAGATTAAAACTGTGTGCCGGACCGAGACTTGAACTCGAAACCTTTGCCTTGCGCGGGCAAGTGCTCTACCAACTGAGCTCTCCAAGCACGACTCATGCCCCGTCCTCGCAGCTTTACTTCTGCCAGTACCTCGTCTCCTACCTTCCAGACTTAACAGAAGCTCTCCTGCGAACCAGGAAGACGGGGTGTGAGTCGTGCTTGGGTAGCTCATTTGGTAGATCACTTGCCTGCGAAAGGCAAAGGGCCCAAGTTCGAGTCTCGGTCCGGCACACAGTTTTAATATGCCAGGAAGTTTCATATCAGCGCATACTCTGCTGCAAAGTGAAAATCTCATTCTGCAGATTGTTACTGTGGAAAGTATCAAAAGCATCTCACTTGGAGCTTCTGTAAGGCTTCCCCAATCTATGGGATTTTGTGTTTTTTGAAATTCGGCATGTTTTTTTTTTTCAATGCTTCTGCAACAGCGTTCTGAACTGTTTTGTGTGCCATGGGGGATCATAACCATCTCTTATTAATTTATGTGGTACATATTCCTCAATTTCCGTCAATACTGTTTTTTTAATTCAAACCACAGCTGGTCAATGCTTACATAACAGATTGAAAGAAGTGGAAACTCTCTATTGAAAAGGCACCTGCTCTTTAAACACACGTATATTGTGTTTATTTTAGATGGATTTGGATGGTACAGTATTCAGTCTCACCACAACTGCCTTGTAGTCACTAATGCCTGTATGTCACAATGCTCTCATTTGCTAAGGATTCTTTATTGCTATGAGGTCAAGTATGTTTTCACATCCATTTATAAGTTGAGTGGGCTCCTGAAATAATTGTTGGAAATCGTTTTCTTAGAAAGCATTCAGTACAATTTTGGACGACATTTTATGCCTGCCACCAGCTTTAAATATGTATTGTTGTTAACATATCGAGGGTAGCTTGAAATCACGACCAATGATGTTTGTGTGAGGGGGGTACCTATTTCAAATATGACTCAAGTGTTCTTTGAACTGTTGAGCAGCTGTATCATCTGAATTGAGGAATCTGTGAATGTCCAGACTTTGCAGGCTAAAAGTCTTCCTCCGATACAGGGCAATCGTCTGCATCTGGCTCAAGGACTTCATCAGCCACAGACAGCAGCCAAAACCTATTCATCACACGAACCAGGAAGACCCCCTGACTGGCTCATCGGAAAGTTGTTAGCTGCCTGCCACACCTTTGAATGATCTCCCACTCCACCACAAGTGAGGGGTCAACCTCAATGCAGGCAGTACCTGGGGTGTTGACATTAGTGGACTGATTGGAGGACACATGCGATGTGCTGGATGTTTCTCTGATTCCCACGTCCGCCTCCCCACAGTGAAGCTTATTGGCAGCAGCTTCAGGTTGTGTGACTGAAGCCAATGCCGCCTAGAGCAGTGAGTGAAGGGATACAAACTCAGCTTGCATCTGAACATAGCAGTCACAGTTCCTATCCATACTAAAGATGGCAAAAATATATTCCAAACAGCTAAAAAATGCAGAACTGTGCCTGATAAATAACAAACGTTCGCAAAACTAATGAGTTTAAACTAAAGAGCACAGAGGAAATTGAAAATAGTTCGCTTATCATGAGAAGCTGTGTCAAACTGCTGGGGCATAACACTGCCCTCTAATGTGCTGCAGTCACAAAAGCTAGAACTAGACTGGGGCTGGTGACTACTCCACCTTTATAAAGTAAATGCTCTTGCACCCATGTTTCAAAATTATGATCCACTGCAGACATCTTACTGTTCCCAGATAGTCTATCCATACAATAGCTGAAAAATAGTCATGCTTATACAGTAGTAAAATGCTATAAAATAAGAAAAACTAAAAGAGCAGTTGAAAGCAAAATATGCACAAATTAGAAATATGTGGTCTGTTGGACTTACCTAATTATTACATTAATGCAAAACATGCTGTATCCCAGGGACCCAGTTTTGCGCACAGCTCTAAATAATGTACTTGATCGCTAGCCTGACAAAATCAAACTGATTCTTGTATGTTTCTGTACAAGCAACAGGTATTAAAACAGAGATACAGAGAAAGGAAGACAATAATTTTTTGCAGTGTTACCACACTCAATCGTTAAAATGAATGGTGAATCTGGAAGACTTATGCTTAGGGTTAAGGGTGAATTTTGGACAGTGCTTGACTAAAATAACTTCGGAATCTGGTGCACTTAACTATGTCAAGTATCTTCGGAAAGTTAATATGCATAATATTGTAACCATTATGTCATTATAATAATGATATTATCATACAGGTTTTTCAGCAGTCTTCTTGGAAGCTTTTTGAAGGATTGTCAAATGGTGGGGCATGTTTGTGTCTTGTTCTTCTTCCTTGTGTTGTAGATCTGTACACTAGCATTTGTAATCCACTCTGAACTATCTTTTCTGAATTATATTATTGTGTTATTTATGTACAAAGCTGTGTAAATTAGGTTTGCCTAGACATTTGAAGCAGTTTCTGCATTTTTCTGAAGCACTATGTCTTAAAATGATCCCAGTTGCTTTTCTTTTGTGATGTGAATTCATTTTTTATTTCCTGAATGTTTGAGTGACCCCACATTGTCAGTTCATACTGTAATTACAATTGAAAGAGTCCATAGTATACTGTGCACAGAAACTGTTTGTCTGCATATCGTGTAGCTGCTTCATTATGAATAAGATAGTGACGAGTATCCTATAAACAGAATTAATATGCTGTATCCATTTCAGCTCATTATACACAGTAGTTATGTAAGGATCCAGAGGATTCTATTTCCAGCTATATATAAACTACCTCTGAATCCAGTTGCACAGGATTTTCTTCTTTTCTGAACACTGCAGACAAAGTGTTTTTCAGGTCTGTAAGCAGTTCATTGTACATGAGGCACTGAGCTGTGATATTTGCAGAAATATGTACCCTTGTCTTTAGCTGTTCCACGTTTTGTCACTGTTAAATATCGTCATGTCATCTGCTTACAATATTTTCTCCTCTTTCTCATCAACATCTATAGGAGTTACAAACAGCATAAACCGCAGTGGCCTTATTACTGAACCATGCAGATCTCCATTTTTGATGACTTTGGTTTCTAACGAAGGGTTCCCTATTGATGCATACGGCTTTGTGCTGCGAATGTATGTTTGTATCCACTCCCAGGTTTTTCCAGTATTTGTATCAGCATTCCATGGCAATGGTGATGATGGGAGAGGTCCAGAAACATTGCAGATACAACTCTTTTTGTCTAATGACTGTATGACATATTCTATCAGACAGTTGCTGATTCTGTAGGCCCCCTTTTCTGAAAGTATGCTGTGATAATATAAGAATGGTTTGTTTGTCCAGAGCAGGTGTGGCTCATAATTAAAGGCTCTGAGGCGGAGCCGCCCCAAAATATATATTTAAAAAAATTCTCAATAACATTTTACAGAATTTAAATTATCAGAATGCATTTCGCATATTTTCCGCATGGATTTTGTTAATGGTGATCAACGTTTTGGGAATGTTTGATATGTGATATGAAGCAACATTTTTCGAATAGGTAGTAGCTAGTCTTAAGGCTGCACCTTGAAATGCTGCTGAACTCTGTGTGACAGAGGTTTTCTGGGCATGGCTTCCTTGGAGTACAGATCTTATGGGTGTCCTGAAGGCTCTGGTGTTTCAGCCTAAGGATGTCTTACCAACCTGCACGCAATCTTCACATTCCACTGGTTACATCAAAAGGGAACGAACAAAATTACAGAAACTTTGTGATCAAATCACTGTCCCTGTATATCTGTATTCTAATTAATTGCATCATTAATCAACATTTAGTATTATTTTTTTATTGTGTTTCAGCCATTGACTCTATCTACCATTTTAATAAGTTTGCAAATATCTTGCCAGAGTGCACTAGAATATGGTAACATAAACATCACCACCTAGCAAGAGTTTCACAAATGATTAGTAGGAAAAGTGAGCAAAATTATTCTGTGAGCGATGTATGTCCTGTTACTTTAGTTTCCTTGCTTGTTGACTGAGGGTAATGTGCGTTATTAGCAAGTTTCTTTTTGTGAGTATATTATGCATGGGTTTAGTGAGTTTTATGTTCTTGCAAATAATAGTAGCATACTACGAACTCAAAAACAACACAAAATTATCAGGTAAAATTTTGGAACGTACAGCTAGGATGAAAGTAAAGGAACTTTGTACACCCAGACCTGATGTAAACATGAATCAAGAACAAAACCTGTGTAAATCCAGACAAGGGTACACGTAATTTTAACAGAGCAATGTACAATGCAACTGAGTAGTTTTCAGTGCTTTATCAATTAAAATGCAGATTTCTATAATACACAAATAAAAATATGACAAATATGGTGTGTAAGTTGCCATGGCAGCTGTCAGCCAATCACAGCACAAGATCCATGACACCATGGAAACACCACTACCTCATCATGCAAACTCATAAACGCTATGATCTGAGCACATCAAATACTGAACACTACAAGTTCAGAAATGGAAATACCAAAAACATTAAGCACACACTGTAACTAATATACACCACATTAAAGATCTCTCCATAACGCATATTTTAGTACAATTTTTATGGTAAAGTGTCAGGAAATGCGACATTTTGCAATAAATGAGCTACCTATGTATTTTATCTTGCAGTTAGCTTTCATTGTTATTTAGTAGCTGAATACGAAACAGAAATGAGATACTGTAAGTAAATGTTTGGCTAGTGTGTAACATTGCCCCCCCCCCCCCCCCCCCACCCCCCTCCCTCCCCACTGAAATCTTATTTGTGGTGACGGACTGATCTGTAGCATAGCCCAAGATCTCGTGTATGATTGATAAATGTCGCAGCCTTCCCCAGTACAGAAATAACGAGCTGTGCTGGTCCAGATGATTAATTATACACAAGCATCGCACAGAAACTGATGTGTAGTTGTTGTGGTTATCCTTATCCCATTTCCTAAACAACATCACAACGCTTGTTATCTTCAGTTTACTGGAAAAATTCCATCCCTTAAATATTGTTTGTTACCTTCAGCAACCACCTATAACCATTGTGTTGTCAATTTTCTTTGGTGTGATTTTGTTTGATCAAGGTTTGTTTTGGTTCAGTATTAATTAAAATCTAAGCTGCCTTTATCTTGCTTTCTGAATTCATAGTGGAGTTACTTGCTCTTGCTTTTGCCTCTCATTTTTTTCTATTCTTGTATGGTTTTCAGTTTTGCCCATCCATCTCAGTTCCTGCAGCTACCTACACTGTTCTAATACTACACTGGTAGCCCCCTGTGCTTGATCCAGCAGCTTTTCTTTCTTACGCTAAAATGGCATTTGAGTGTTGTAGTAAATCATAATACTTTTCATGTACATTCTGTGCCTGTAGCTTTTCAATCTAGATTACCTTACATAATATTGTTATAAAGATGTTAATATTTTGCTCACTGATGAACCTGATTTATTTGGTTGTTTGTTATGAGTATGAACTATGTTTTTATTTCTACAAAAGCAGATCAGCTGCCCATGATGATGAGATATTTATGTTTGATCTACATTGTAAAAGTATTATGAAAAGTATAGTTGCTACTCACCCCATAGCAGAGATGCTGAGTCGCAGATAGGCACACCACAAAGACTGTCAGAAAACAAGTTTTTGCGCAAAAGGCCTTCTTTGTAAATAGAACACACACACACACACACACACACACACACACACACACACACACACAAACAGCTGCAGTCTCTGGCTGCTGAAACCACATTGCGAGCAGCAGTGCATGGTGGGAGAGACAACCAGGTGGTGGGATTAATGTGGAGGCTGTGGCAGGGAGGGGGAGGAATGGCAGGATAGGGGTGGGGGATGGTAAAGTGCTGCTTGCAGCAGCGTACAGGGATGAGGTGTAGAAAAGATCAGGCAGCTAGATGCAGTCAGGAGGTTTGATGGAGGGAGGAGGGGAGGGTTAGCAGGAAAGGAGGGAGGTAAAAAGACTGTGTGTGGATTGGTGGAATAGAGGACTTTGTAGTGCTGGAATTGGAACAAGTAAAGAGCTAGAAGGTAAGGACAATGACTAATGGAGGTTGAGGCCAGGAGGGTTATGGGAACATTGGATATATTGTAGGGAGAGTACCGAAAAGAGCAATTCCGAAAAGCTGGTGTTGGTGGGAGAATCCAAATGGCAAAGGCTGTGAACCAGTCATTGAAATGAAGAATATTCTGTTGGGTGGTGGGCTCAGCATGGGATGGTCCAGCTGTTTCTTGGGCACAGTTTGTCGGTGGCCATTCATGCAAATACACAGCTTATTGGTTATCATACCCACATAGAATGCAGCACAGTGTTTGCAGCTTAGCTTGTGATCACATGACTGGTTTCACAGGTAGCCATCCTTTTGATGGGATAGGTGATGCTTGTGAGCGGACTGGAGTAGGTGGTGGTGGGAGGATGTAGGGGACAGGTCTTGCATGTAGATCTATTATAGGGATATGAGCCATGAGGCAAGGGGTTGTGAGCAGGAGTTGTGTAGGGATGGATGAGGATATTGTGTAGGTTTGGTGGGTGGCAGAATACCACAGTGGAAGGGGTGGGAGGATAGTGGGTAGGACATTCCTCATTTCAAGGCACGATGATAGGTAGGCTAAACCCTGGCAGAGAATGTGATTCAGTTGCTCTTGTCCTAGGTGGTACTGAATCACATGGGGAATGCTCTTCTATGGCTGGACGGTGGGCTTTGGAAGGTGGTGGGTGACCGGTGAGCAAAGGCACAGGGGATCTGTTTTTGTACAAGTTTGGGATGGTAATTATGGGCTGTGGAGGTCTCAGTGAGACCCTGGGTGTATTTTGAGAGGGACGACGCATCACTACAGATGCAACCACCGTGGGTGGCTAGGCTGTATGTAATGGGTGGCAGTTGTCAAAATGGAGGTATTGCTGGTGGTTGGTAGGTTTGATATGGGCAAAGGTGCTGATGTAGCCATCTTTGAGGTGGAGGTCGACATCAAGGAAGGTGGCTTGTTGGATTGAGTAGGACCAGGTGAAGCAAATGGGGGAGATGATGTTGAGGTTCTGGAGGAATGTGGATAGGGTGTCCTCACCCTCATTCCAGACTATGAAGATGTCGTCAGTGAATCTGAATCAGGTGAGGAGTTTGGGATTCTGAGTGTTGCGGAAGGATTCCTCTAGATGGTGCATGAATAGGTTGGCATAGGATGGCGCCAAGTGAGTGTCCATAGCCGTACCCTACGTTTGTATGTAGGTAAAGCTTTCAAAGAAGTAATTGTGAGTGAGGATATAGTTGGTCATGTCGACTAGGAAGAAGGTTGCGGGTTTCGAATCCATCAGATGTTGGGAAAGGTAGTGTTCAATAGTGGTAAGGCCATGGGCATTAGCAATATTAGTGTAAAGGAAGGTGGCATTAATAGTGATGAGAAGGGCACCGTGTGGTAAAGGAAGAGGAAGTGTGGAGAATCAGTGGAGAAAATGGTTTGCGTCTTTTATATAGGAGGGTATGTTGTGGTCTATGAGAGCAGAGATTCTCTCTGTGGGGGCACAGTAACTGGCCACAGTGGAGTGTCCCAGATGCTTGGGTTTTTGAACTTAAGAAAGCGTGTAAGAAGGTAGGAGTGTGGGGAGTGGTATGGGTGAGGAAGGAGATAGACTCCAGGGAGAAGTCCTGGGATGGGCCTAAGGATTTGAGGAGAGACTGGAGATCCTGCTGGATTTCTAGGTGGATGAATCTAACAGCTGATGGAGTCCTCCTGCCAGGTAATACTTGCAGTTCAAAATAACAGTGGTGGAGCCTTTGTCAGCATATCAGCTGGGATCAGTTTTTAGGTGGTGGATTGCAGTTATTTCCGTGGATGTGAGGTTAGTTTGCAAAATGGCTCTAAGAACTATGGGACTTAACATCAGAGGCCATCAGTCCCCTAGAATTTAGAACTACTTAAACCTAACTAACCCAAGGACATCACATACATCCATGCCCGAGGCAGGATTCAAATTTGCGACCGTAGCGATTAGTTTGCATATGGAGGGATTTGGGGAATGATGGTGAGGCAAGGTTCAAGGTTAAGAAATTCTGAAAAATTAGCAGGGGATGATCTGGGGGCAGTGAGGGTGGACTACATTTGGGTGGAGGAGTGAACTGAGTCAGGCAAGGTTCAACATTGGTCTTTAGTCGAGTCTGATTGGTAGGGTTGGCGGGAGAAAAGCGTTTCTACTGTAGGGACCAGAAGAAGGAGAGAAGGTCTTTAACAAGTCCTGCATCCCTACATTATTGAATTAGGGAGTGAGCAAAAGGCAAGGCCTTTGGAAAGGACTGATCCTTCTGTGGTGCTAAACTTTTGGAGGATAGATTCATGACTGTGTTTCAGGTATATTTAGGTTCTGTATGATGGTGGGAGGGAGTTTTCGAGGGTGAGGTTAATGTAGTAGGTGTCTGAGGCGGGGTTTGTCTGCTATGAAGGGATGTGAAGGAGGTTTGGAGGTTTGGAGGTTTGGAGGTTGTTGTAGAGCTTGTGGATAGTGGTAATCCAGGATGCGAGTAGGAAGTGAAGAGGGTGGAGAGTTTTTTGAGGTGGTGTTGTGCATTTGCTCTAGTTCCTGGAGGGCGAAAGTTTCAATGTGTATTATGGGATCCAGGAATTAGGAATTGGATCGCAGGGAATTTTACGGCTGGAGAGAAGGTAGTGCAAGGAGGTTGGGGCCTGATTGAATGTTTTGCAGGACTACATTGGTGAGTTATACAAAATCTGATCTCCTGTGCCTTATCTCACCAGTCACCCACCAGCTCCCAAAGTCCAACAGTTAGGCCACAGAGGAGCATTTCTCTCATGATTCAATACCACCCAGGACTGGAGCAACTGAATCGCCTTCTCTGCCAGGGTTTCATTTAACTCTCGTCATGCCTTGAAATGAGTAATGTCCTACCCACTGTCCTTCTAACCCCTCCCACAGTGGTATTCTGCTGCCCACCGAACTTACACAATATCCTCATCCATCCCTACACAACTCCTGCTCGCAACCCCTTGCAACATTGGTCATATCCCTGTAATAGACCTATCCCATACACCCTCCAGTCAGGTCGCAATCAACTACACAGCCATGTATGATGCCAGGCATATGATCTACAAGCTAAGCTGCAAACACTGTGCCACATTCTATGAGGGCATGACAACCTACAAGCAGTCCATCCGCATAATGGCCACCAATAGACTGTGTCCAAGAGACAGCTGGACCACCTCATTGCTGAGCACAGCACCCAACACAATGTTCTTCATTTCAATGTCTGCTTCATAGCCTGTGCCATCTCAGTCCTCCCTACCAACAGCAGCTTTTCTTACTAGCACAGGTAGGAACTCTCCCTGCAATATATCCTACGTTCCCATAACCCTCCTGGTCTCAGCCTCCATTAGCCTTTGTTCTCACCATCTAGCCTGTTTCCTGTTCCCATTCCAGCACTATTCCATTAACGCACCCACAGTCTTTATACTTCATTCCTTTTCTATTAACCCTCCCCTGTCCTCTGTCAAACCTCCGGACTGCACCTAGCTGCCTGACTCTCCCTCCACACTATCCCTGTATGCTCCTAAAAACAGCACTGCACTGTCCCCCACTCATGCCCTGCTATTCTTACCCCTCCCTGACCCAGCCTTCCTTACCCCCACCACCCTGTTGTGTCTCCCATCAGGTGCCGCTGCTCTGACTCAGCTTCTCTGCTATATGGCGATCAGCAGCTATCCTTTTCATAATATTGCTATATTCCATCCTGTATTTTCCTTCAAATTATTGTCTTGTTTTTATGCTTTTGCTCTGTCAATATTGAAGTCTCCATGTATAACAACGTTCCTCTTCGTATTCGTGTGTAGTAATTTATCGGTTTCTTCTGAAAGATGCAATGGCAGTGTTAAACTGTTCATGTCACATTTTTCTCTTCTTACAAATGGACTCCACATCTGAGATAGTTGTCCCCAGGACTACCATGTTCGTAAGGAAATGTTATTAAGTGTGTCTTCACATTTTGCTTCTTCAACACAGATGTGTGAAATATATGATGCTGTATGTTTACAATTTTTTTTCTGTGATGCTAGTTCAGTAACAGGGCTATCTTGAAAATGCCCAAGGGAATGATATAATGTAGTTGCTAAATCATGAAGTAATGTTGTTATTTCAAGATAAAACAGCCTACACAGGAAAATGGCTTCCCTCTAGAAATGAAAATGAATATCACTATGTAGCCACATGCACTACATAGTGAAGAAGCAGAGTTCCCTGCAATTGCTTCCTTTGTTGTCTCCAAACTATAAACAGCCAAGAACTGACATTGCAGCAAAAGAGAAGGGAATTAAGTTGTCGTTATGTTACTGTCAATGAAAATTGACCCTCCTTTTATTCTGGATATAAAATTGCTATCAAATGAACTGCTAGTGAATACTAATACTGTTTTGTCACTGGATAAAGAGATGGTGATTTTGTTACTTTCTAAGTGACTACAAGGGAAAGAACCAAACAGGGATAGAGACTTATTGTGAATGTTATTGGATCGTTTGCATCATGAACTAAAGCAAAAGTGACCCAAATTTTTGCAGAATGGTGTTTCAGCATTGGTGCAATGCACCTGCAAATGGCTCCTATCTGTATTATTTCTTTCTGCTTACAGAGCAAAGAATTGTTTGGAGACTAACATTCCCTTTTGTCTGTCATCTTTGAGCTTCTGTAACATTGGACGAAATCCTACTCGTGGACACAGTATGTGCACTCTTGACACCTTGCGGTACATGATACGAATTGCAACATATTGCTCTCTAGGCATTCTCCAATACGGCTGTTAGTGGTCCTGAAATATTGCTATGCACTGCTACACATGTACCACAGTGTAACATAACAGTCGTGACACTCGCTGCTGTAAAAGTTGTTACCGTTTGACAGCTGGAGCGACGCTATAGTGTGCGTCATTTATGACGGCGGCCGAGTTTATGTTCGTTCTGCGCATCTGACTTCACAAAACACAGTCAGCTAATGAACAGAGAACGACATTGCCAGAGCTAGACTGCAGTATGGAGCATGGACGAGTGCCTTCAGTTTTAGAAACGTTCAGTCATAAATAAAGTAATTGAACAAAAGCAATGTCTTGGTAGCAGACTTTCAGGCCAACCATAGCGCCATCTGGTTTCCCCCTTCAAGCTAGACAAGTTTCGTTCTTTGTAGTTTCTTCGTTTGCTCTTATTTCGTGAGATATTTGGCCCGTCACAATCAATGGACCACCTCATGTATATATTGTGAACCAGAGGAACTACAATAGTAGTGAGTGGATAAGTCGAAAATTTTCGTGTGATGGGAGACCTGCTTGGGATAGTCTGTGCAGTTACATTGACCACAGTGTCTGGATGGTCTCAGTGGCCAGCCGGCACGGCAGCTCTGCGTGTTCGGTTAGATAGCTGGCTGGTCTCGGTAATAAAACATTGAGTGAAGGGATCAACAACGAACTTCAACTGATGTCGTGTGATGGCAGCTACGACAAAATAAAACGAACAAAACGCAAAAAAAGTGATCAAAGCATCTGCCTAGTAAATAGGTGACCCGCATTCGAATCCCAGTCTGGCACAAATTTTCAACTTTCCCATTGATTTCAATCAGTGTCCACTTCCACATGTAGCCAATGTCTATAATCCCTTTGGGTGTTAAGAAACACTCAACATCGAGCAGAAATCACCAGTGGCAGCTGTTCTGAGGAGACAAGCGAGGCCAGGCCACAACATGTCTCTGTGGTGGAAGCACATTACAACCTTGCAGGAGCTGTCGTTTTCAAGGAGGCGTGAAACTGAACGACATGATATTTTGCAGAAAGGACGTCCAACATCGGCACTACACCTTTTCATAAAGATAAGTTCAAAACATGTGGATTTCAAAGTTCATGATATGAGCAGCATGAGAGGTTATGTACTAGCCCTACAAAAGGAAAATTATTCTGCTGAACAGGTTTGTTCTTAAGCACAAGAAAAACTATATGGTCCGATGGTTGATTTGATGGATCTGGCAAAAGTTTTAGTAAGGCATGCTTCTTCTAAAGATCGTATTTCATATAAAGAGCTGTCCAAATAAGAGGTTAGTATTTCAGAAGTTCTTAATGAACATCACAAACTGATGAAAAGCAAGCTTACAGATACATCATGAAAATTCTAATTCACGCCAGAAGTCTTTCGTGTTGTGTTACCAGGATCTAGCTTTCAGAGGTCATGATGAAACAGAAGATTCCCTGAATTCCGGAAATTTCAGAGCCATTTTTAAACATGTGCTAAACAGAAACGAAGATTTTCAAATCTGGAAGAAAATTTTCAAATCTGGAAGAAAATTGGCTATCTCCGAGGATTTTCAAACACTGTACAGAACGAACTCATCGAATGTGTAAATGAGGATTTGTGAATACATACATTCAAGTTCGGATAGAGCGTCATTTTATGCCTACATTGTGTACGAAGCAACAGACGTTTTAGAGAAGTCGCAATGTTTATTTTTGTGTGACCAGTAGGTTCGAACGACGGATAGTTTGGATTCATTATGCTGCGTTCTTCGGTCGCTCGTAGTCACGTATAGGACTGGATACTGTATTTTCTTCCTAGATAAAGTAGTAGTAGTAGTAGTAGAACATTGTCTTCGTTTTCATGATGTTAGCCAAGTTAGAACTGCTGCTTCTTTATTCAGTATGCTAAGTGGCGTGTTTCGGAATTCTGAGGAACAAATTGGTGGGCCAAACCTGTGATGTTGCTTCTGTTCAGGCAGGAGAATTAAATGGCCTGCAAACTAAGGTCGGTGAAACTAAATGTAATAATTGACAGTCCTGACTCTAGTGCAGCTACTACAAGAGAAGTCTGTGGTTCCAAAAATATACTTTGACTTTGGTTTTCGTCTCTGTTTTTCAAAGCGTATTTTTAAAGAACTGAACTGCTTTCCAACATTCTTCAGAAAGAAACCAATGAGTCACAGTTTTGCAATAGTACTGTCGACTTCTTAAATTCCATGAAACGGTAGACAGATTCGCAACCTGAAGCTTTTTGAATAGAAGTGAAGTGATGGGTGAAGGCATTGACAATCCATTGATGTCAAAACGTAAAAAGGTGTACTTTGAGGTACTAAATAATACTGTAATACAACTGCAACCAAGATATCACATTGTGGTAAACTGCTCTTCGTTAAATTAGGTGATGCTAGTCAGTTCGCCAATTTTGCTCAACATTTTCCTATGGATAGTTAGGATTCATTATGGTGCGTTCTTCAGTCGCTCGTAGTCACGTATGGGACTGATAAAGTAGTAGCAGTAGTCGTAGTCGTTAGGTATGCTGGGTAAGTGTGCATGAAAAGGGAAGTAAGGGGTTTCTCCAATATATTTCTTGGCCTTCCCAGAATTTAGGTCTAGGATCCGCCACTGGAAATCACTCGCCTTGAAACCACAGGCTCTCTAGGCTGGAGAACCGGTGCTGTTGTTCACAATAGCGACCCCCACTATCCGACAGGCGCGGCCAGGCAACTTATACACTATGTTGCAAGAAGAAATACATTTCCATTAGCCGGTGTTTCGAATGTTACATAGGGTGGAAAACAAAGTTTAGTTTTTTAGACCAATAAAAAATTGAAATCTCTCTGATCTGAATATATTGAACTGAGTGGTGATTATCTCGTGATATAAGTTGTTGCTTTTGCGTAAAATGATATTATTTATAACGATTTGTATATCAAACTTGCCAAACCACGAACGTACAGTAAGTAGTCTCTGACAGAAACCCTAATTCCGGAACACCTGAGGCATTCACAATCTCGGAGCCCATCGGAGAAGCGGCGGCGTTGTGGTCAGCAGACACGGAAGGGCACTCAGCTGACCAGCGGATTAAAAACCCGCGATCCGCAGTTAAATTTGCGAATTGTCCCGACCACCAGCCGTACCTGTTCGCCCCTTAATCGCACGATCCCATCCAAGCGCACTCTGCTGCTGTCATTCGATTAGTCGGATTTAGCCATCGACAAGCTTAGTTGATGACTTTTTTTTGCCTCCACTCGCCCCTGACTACACTTGCTGTAAAATCAGTCCGTTGCTCATTTGAATCCCTAGATTGTAAACTGAAAGAACGAAACCGGCTTACACCACACTTGTTCCATGTATTCAGTACTGGCACTATCAACTGGAAGAGTTCTTGTCTCTCGAGTATCCCGAGTCTTTTAATATTTCTAGCTTTTGCAGCCATGGTTACTGTATTGTCATCCGAAGTACGGCGTAGTGCCGTATAACGATCCTGCCTTGGAGGCGGTTAAGTGGGAGATGTGTCTCAGAGCTGGATAGTGACAGATGGTGACGCGAGACTGGACGCGCACATTGTTTATGTATCAGCCGCTAGAGGACAATATTGGATAGGGGGACTGTGATTTTAGTTTCGATTGTGCCCACTAGAGTGCACTAAAGTAATAGAATGTTTTTCATAAACTGTTCTAGTATTTTCATAAAGTGTTATTATTTCTTTTTGTGTATGAAAAATGTTATAAATGTGTTTAAGCAGTATGAATGATGCGTGAGTGTGGTTTAAGGTTAATATGAAGATAATTGTTTAACGAGTTATGTAGTAGGATTTAGTGTGGGAACATTTCGAAGAAGTATGGATATGGACAAAGGGGATTTTTGTAGAATAGTTTTGTAAAGTAAGTTTATGGTAAAGGGAAAGTTAATTCAGGTGTAAATAACAATAGTAAATAACTTAATGCATAAGCTAAACTTCAGCATATTAGATAATTACGTCGGTAAAATGTGCAGTCGTTAGGATTACTATTTTGCGATTGGTTATTGATGAAAAGAGCGGATTAACGCGGGAGAATGTTGTTTCGCTATTGGCTGTTGAGTAAACTGACCAATGGCAAAGCAATATTCTTCGCGCGCCAGTCTCTGCTGGTAAAGAAGAGTATTCGAGAGGAGAGTCGAAGCCTAGCCATGAAACAGATCGGACGTGTGTAGTAGTAGTTCCGATGGAAATGATAAGTTGCCGGATCTAGCAGTGTTTCATACATCAAAAGTGTTGGAAAGTGACGGCATAATTATTCCGATGTGTGTGTAGAAATTTCGGAATTTTTAAGTGAATTTTGTGGCGAGAAAAGACATACATTCCGCGTGGCCTATTGAGCAGGTCGGTGGCTAAAAACTGTGACTGCATTAGGTACCGACAGACTTAATATTTGGCGAGCATTCTCAATCAAAAACAATCAATATTTTTGTAGTTATTACGTTTACGGGAAATGCAACACCATAAACTTGCTAACGTGAGTGAAAGGGATTGTGAGTGACTGTGTTAAGACTAGTATGGGCTTGGCAGTGATACTTGTTCACCTTCAGAATATATTAATTGAGGACAAAATTTCCAACCTTTCATTTCTTGTGAAAACTTTCTCCAGAAACGTAGACTAGTGACTTTAATTGCAGCCCGTTTCACGTCGAAGTACAGTAGGTTTCGCTCGGCTTTTCTACTGATGACATGCTGAGACAATGTTCACAGGTAGGTGCAGGTCCGTCGTAAAGGGACGGAAAGAACCGCGCCGCCGCACCAGTAATGGAGACCATTACTTCCTTATTTCATGAAATTTTTTACCAGAAAATCGGATTATCAAATTGGAAGAGAGGAAGGAATTACTTAAGGCTACAGAGTGTGTCGCGTCGAAAGGCAGTCCAGTTTTGAACCATTTCGAACACCAAATTCTATTAACCTCAAGCAGTCCATAAATTTGTTTTTCTTCCTCCAGACATTGTGTAGTGACTTTTATGGCGTTGATACCACTGTATGTTGGCGATAACTGCTCTGCTCCAGGCTACAACCTAGTCATACACCCGTCGTCATGAGTTTTATTTATTGTTGTCTGCAACAATACTTTGTTGGCTTGACGACATGGTAGATGTTTTTCGTTCACTCCGGCCAGGTGCAAGCGAACCTCATCCCTATACACTTCACTATAGCTCTCTCTCTCTCTCTCTCTCTCTCTCTCTTCTTTTCTCTCTCTTCTCTGTCTTGCTACATGCCTTCCGAGGAGACGAGCATAACGCAAATGGAAAATAAGGCGCGTGAAACCAATTCGTATCAAAAATGGTTCAAATGGCTCTGAGCACTATGGGACTTAACATCTGTGGTCATCAGTCCCCTAGAACTTAGAACTACTTAAACCTAACTAACCTAAGGACAACACACACATCCATGCCCGAGGCAGGATTCGAACCTGTAACCGTAGCGGTCTCGCGGTTCCAAACTGTAGCGCCTAGAACCGCACGGCCACAGCGGCCGGCCCAATTCGTATCCTAGCCGCCATTAGTGAAATAAATAAATGTCTTGTAGCTACCAGATGAAGCATTTTTGTGGTTAAATCTGTTGGCTGGACTGACTGATAAAACGCGACTTGATCGGTTGTTTTTCAGGCACCTCCTATTTCAAAAGATCGAATACAGACGGACAGTATGGGCCAGTTGTGGCTGGTCCTTTGAGTAATCTGTCTGGATCGCACTAAAAATCTGTGCAATTGAAGACGCTTGCGATTTAGTATTAAAAAGCCGAAGAGATGCGCATTAGTAGGAACAACTGTTAATGAATAAAATTACTTACCGCACTGAAACAGTGATGTTACTTATTGGAGTAGTTTGTGCACTGGGATGACAAAAGTCATGGGATAACGATATGCACATATACAGATGGCGGTTGTATCGCATACACAAGTTATAAAAGGGCAATGCAATGGCGGAGCTATCATTTGTACTCACGTGATTCATGTGAAAAGGTTTCCAACGTGATTATGGCCGCACGACGAGAATTAACTGACTTTGAACCTAGGATGGTAGTTGGAGCTAGACGCATGAGACATTACATTTTGGAAATCGTTAGAGAATTCAATATTCCGAGATCCACAGCGTCAAACGTGTGCCAAGAACACCAAATTTCAGGCATTATCCCTATCACGGGCAACGCAGTGGCCGACGGCCTTCACTTAACGACCGCGAGTACCGGTGTTTTGCATAGAGTTGTCAGTGCTAAAAGACAAGCAACACTGCGTGAAATAACAGCAGAAATCGATGTGAGACGTACGAAGAACGTATCCGTCAGGACAGAGCGGCGAAATCTGGCGTTATCGGGCTATGGCAGCGGACGACCGACGAGAATCGCTTTGTTAACAGCACGACATCGCCTGCGGTGCCTTTCCTGGACTTGCGACCGTATCAGTTGGACCCTAGACGACTGGAAAAGCGTTGCCTGGTCAGATGAGTCCCGATTTCATTTGGTAAGAGCTGATGGTAGCGTTCGAGTGTGGCGCAGACCCCACGAAGCCATGGACCCAAGTTGTCAACAAGGCACTGTGCAAGCTGCTGGTGGCTCCATAATGGTGTGGCCTGTGTTTACATGTAATGGACTGGGTCCCCTGGTCAAACTGAACCGATCATTGACTGGAAGTGGCTATGTTCGGCTACTTGGAGACCATTTGCATGCAGTCGTGGACTTCACGTTCCCAAACAATGTTGGAATTTTTTATGGGTGACACTTTGTCTAGTGAATGGGCTACAATTTTTCGCAACTGCTTTGTAGAACATTCTAGACAATTCGAACGAATGATTTTGCCACTCATCGGACATTTATGGAACATAATCGAGTGGTCAATTCGTGCACAAAATCCTTCATCGCTAACACTCTTGCAATTATGGACGGCTATAGAAGCAACACAGGGGACTTCCAAAGACTTAGAGTAGCTGCACTACGTCGGGAAAAAGGAGGGCGGAAAAGGTATTACGAGGTAGCCCGTGACTTTTATTACCTCAGTGTGTAAGGTCTTAGAAACTATACAGAGCTTCGTTAGCAACATTTATAAAGACGCTTGACTTACTAGCTGATTCATATCCAGGTGTGCCTGCAGTAGTTTGTCTAAGAAGGAGCAAAATTGTAAAATTGGAATTCTTTTATATAACTGGTTTTGTGAGTCTGAGAACTTGTCGTGACCTAAGAACTTATTTGGGAGCGAGTAATCAAAAATTATCCACTCAATATTTTTGGTTGAAAACTTTTTCTGTGTCTCAGGGGGAAATGTTGTTTCGCCTTTGCAGCCGATGCATTTCGGTCCGTGGATGAAGATGAACAGAATTACAGTATGTTCTGAGTCTACATCAGTCGCTTTGCCGTGAAAAAAAGAAGAAAGCCATGACAGATCGTGGCGTCTGCAGAATATGATAAACTACCGTTGTGATTTAAGTTAGCAGCACGGAAAGGGGAAGTCCTTTTGGGAATTGGGAACGGATATCGGGCAGGTATAGTGGATCCATGTTTACTGTGTGCTCCGTGCTAGAACGATACTTTTCTGGAGCTCGATTTGGCCAGAACGAGAGAGCTAGAGGGAAACTGTCGGGGACACTATTACAATGATCTGTTGAGATTCGCATCCGTTATGTCAGAATAAAGCCGAAATCGCCGCCGCGACAAAGAAACAATATAACTTACTGTGAATACCCAGAAAATCAAACGTATCGAAGTTATGTAGTGCTTACTAAAGCAACAGTGTCTCCTTTCGCAGTCGGCAGTGCTAAATCTGCGGTTTAGTGGCATCACAGTGTAACTGGCCAATTACAAATTCTAGGTCGCATCATTCTGACACAGTCAATCTATGGACCCTTTTTCATTTGTAACTTAATTTTTCGATGGGATTTTTATTCACGCCACTTGCTGCGGTAGTTCGCCCGAACAAAATTATAAAGCTAACGTACGCTTAACCGGAACAGTAGCGCTTGGGATTGTAGACAATCTCGAATATCATTTAAATAAATGCCATCTTCAGTTTAGAAAGGGGAGCCGCCACAACAGACGGCCATTTTTAGAAATTCGCGAGAATTCTGAAACGGAGAAGACATCTGTGCTCTAGTTCCTTGGAGGAGGGAAGAGCGTCCTCTTGCGCCCCCCCCCCCCCCCCGCCCCCCTCCTGTGCCACTACCTTGCGGACACCTAAGCTCATTAGAAGGATAGCCGCGAGTGTATGCTCATCGTTAAAATTTCAGCAGTAACAATTTCCAAAGACGTAAAGTTTGTAGGAGTTCCTTCGGCCAGTGAATTGTCACGAAGATCCTTCGGCTAACTACGGGCAACGTTCTGGTCAAGTGCATTCGCCTCGAGTGTTTACCTAGTGTTTCGCTTAAAAGCTCCACCGCTGAAGCGCATGCTCCATCTGAAGTGCTATTACTGGGACGAGATACGCGCTCTCCGTAATCACGCTAACATTGCACTCAGACAAATTGAGCGTCTAGCTACTTAAATTTTTGCTGTAGATCGACCCACGGGTTGAATGCTATTCGTTGATATTGTGGCGTATGGAAAGACGCTGTACCACGAAGCATGAAAGTGATAATGCCCGTTCGCACAAACTTTAAGAAATAATGGAAGATCCCAATAGGGCAAGTTAGAATGTATGCCCGAATCGATGGCAACAGAACTAAAATAACAAATAATGAACACCATGAAAATAAAATGGTACAAATGAAAACTGAAGCTACAGAACCAATTGAAACGTAGTAATGCTTCAGGTAGTTAAAAGCAACAGCTGGAAGTTTTTACCAGAAATGAGCAAGGAGGAAAACGAGACAGAACGCCTTTCACTAGGGCAAACTACAGGAGCTGATGACATGCTGCTGACTCTTACGATAAGAAAAGCCGTCTGAAGATGGGCATAATAGCGTGAAACTGGGCATGACAGTAAAATAAAAAATAATACATGGTATTTGTGGTTGGATGCGTTCTCGATCAACAATCCGTTTAACAGCCGAAGAGTTCATCATCTAGCGTGGGTAAAAACTGCATTACTATTAATTATTTTTTAAGCGAAAACAGGAATTCTCTCACAACTACCGACTGCGTGTACTGGTCATGAAAGGCCTTTCCCCAGGTCTTCGCATTGTTTGTTAGATTATTTGCCACCAATAAAGACATTTCAGACAGAAAATGTACAGCTACATCTACCTCTATATTCTGTAAATTGAAAAGGGTATTTCCAATTGGGCCAGTTATTAGCGCTTCTTCCTTTTCTGTTCACGGAAATCGATTGCTTAATCGCGTATGTGAACGTTGTAAAAAGTCTTCCCTTCACTTCACGATCTTTATGGGAGCAATACTTTCTTCTTGATTCATCAGTTAAAGTTAGACCTTTGAATTAACTAAGTAGTCTTTCATTGGATAGTTTGCGTCGATCTTCAAGCATCTGCCAGTTCATTTCTTTCAGCGTCTTTGTGATACTCTCCCATCGATCCAACAAATCTCTGGCTATTCATACTGCCCTTCTCTGTACAGCTTCAGTATCCCCTTTTAGTTCTGTTTGGGACGGGCTCCTCATACTTGGGGAACATTCTAAGATGGATTTGTAAGCTATCTCCTTTGTAGACCGATAGCGTTTAACTAGTATTCCACCTGTTTTAACTGTGCCTGAACATATCTGATCTTTCCATTTCATATCCCTACAAACTACTAAACAGGCATCTGCATTAGTTGATAGTTTCCACATGTGATTCACTGACGAATCAAGGCACTGTTAGTGGTCCCTGGTCGAAGACGTCGCTTTTGTGAGATACACTGACGCTTCAGTGTTCATCTTTGGCACGTTAATGTAAAAGCTGACACGAATTCAGCTAAGTGCAAAATCTGTGGAATTACCATCTTTATTTACTTATTTTACGTATATGAACCGACTTCCGGTATTTCTTTTGTGTCGAGTAAAATCCTTTGTCACGTAAAAGCGCCTCTAAAACCTAGGCCCAAAAACGTGACGTAAAATCGAAACGTGTTTTTAGTGTGTATTGTCTGCATTTATCGTAAATTAATGCTATTTTCGAGTTACGTTATGTTAACCGGGACCTAGAAACGCAGTGGTCCACAACCCCACGACGACTACCGCAGTCCACTTCACCCCTCCACCGCGCCACATCGAACCCAGGGTTATTGTGCGTTTCGGCCCCCGGCGGACCCCTCAGGGAACGTCTCACACCAGACGAGTGTAACCCCTATGTTTGCGTGGTAGAGTAATGGTGGTGTACGCGTACGTGGAGAACTTGTTTGCGGAGCAATCATCGACATAGTGTAGGTGAGGCGGAATAAGGGGAACCAGCCCGCATTCGCCGAGGCAGATGGAAAACCGCGTAAAAACCATCCACAGACTGGCCCGCACACCGAACCTCGACACTAATTCGCCGGGCGGATTCGTGCCGGGGACCGGCGCTCCTTCCCGCCCGGAAAAGTCGTGCGTTAGACCGCACGGCCAACCGGGTGGGCTATCTTCGAGTTTGTTAGCATCTGTAATCTCAAAAAAAATTTTGTGAAATTAATAACTTTTATCCCACGTTTTTCTTTTGCTTAATAGAAATCTCGTTTTGCATACTAATAGCTTCAGTTCTTAAAGGGAATTAGTAATACTTTTAATTAAAAGGAAATCAGTGTAGCTTATTTTAAAGTTCTTTATGATTTAAACAATGAAAACTGCACCAGTTACATATTTTTCATACTTAGACTGATGCGTTTCGTACATTTATTCTCATTGTCGAGTGCCTTTGTTTACATAAGTCCTTTAAGTGATGTTCTGCCCATCTTGTACTCTAGTCGTGTTTTTGCAGTCCGAAAATTCGACCAAAATAAAGCTTTAGATCTTTTTATGTACTAATGTTAGAAAGAGTAATTTTGTCTGTCTACTTGCAGGTTCTGTGCCTCCTCTATTATGCGGAATACCACAGACACGTAAACCATCACTCACATTGTTGTTTTTAAAACCAAAATATTATGTTACAGCGATATTACGACAGCATGGTTTCACCACGGTTTCACGAAGAGTTTCGATACAGTTATGTACATAAAGCTGTAAACTTTAAACTTATTTTATCATTACTGACTTATTGACTATCTTTTATATTCTATCTTGTTGCAAATGTTGAGTATAGTCTATGAAGAAATGAACATATTTATGGAATTTACTACAGTATTTATATACAGAAGAAACATTTAAAAAAGAAAGCTGATTCACTATGTAGTTTTGTCATTGAGAATTTTTCCCCTTGCTTTTTGTGATGTACAAAAATTTCCAGCCCCTCCTTTAAATCCATTGTATGCGATTTCTGGAAGTGGTGGGGTACCTTAAGATCTTCTGTTTCTGAATGGATGTCCAGTGTTTTTTATGAGTGTCGCTATTGCTGATTTTGTGAATTGCTTCTGTGTAATACAGTTGATGTGTTCAAAGTACCTAGTATGAAAATTTCTGCCAGTTTGTCCTACGTAGTAAGGTGAGCAAGTTTTACATGTGCTTTTTTTATTTTCCTTAGTATGAGAATTTATCTTTTTTATTGTTTAAGGCTGTAATAATTTTTTTTTTTCCAGTTTACTGTCTGTGGAGAAAGCTACTTTCACTTTTTGTGACGTAAGTAGGTTCACTATTTTTTGCGAAATGATACCTACATAAGGTATACTGGCCATACATTTGATTATATTACTCGTTCCTGCTAAAGAGCCAGAAATTTCTTTTTTTCTATTTTGTCTAACACTGAGCTGAGAATGTCACTAGCCACTGTAATTTTCTCGGGGAGCTCAGTTGGTAGAGCACTTGCTCGCCAAAGACAGAGGTACCTGATTCATGTTGCGGTACGGCGCAGTTTCAGTCTTCCAGGTTTTTTTTTTCTTATCAGCCCACGCTCCCATGCAGAGTGAAAATTCATTTTCGAAACTATCCCCCAGGCTGTGGCTAAATCCTGACTGCCGTCCTAAGGGGGCCGGGTTCGATTCCGTGCTGGGTCGGGATTTTTCTCCGCTCAGGGACTGAGTGTTGTGTTGTCTTCATCATCATTTCATACCCATCAGGCACGCAGGTCGCCCAATGTGGCGTCGAATATAATAAGACCTGCACCAATGCGGCCGGACCTGCCCAGTAATGCGCCTCCCGGCCAATGACGCCAAACGCTCAGTTCCATTTCCATGTCTCCGCAACATCATTTCTCTCAGGTGTACTTGTCCCACACGATTGTCAGGATAACTCCTGCGAAATCTGGAAGGTAGGAGATGTGATGCTAGCGGAAGTAAAGCTGTGAGAACGGGCCCTGAGTCGTGCTCGGGTAGCTCAGGTGGTAGGGCACTTAGCTACAAGAGGCAAAGGTCCTCAATTTTAGTTCCGGTACGGCACTTCGTTTTAATCTGCCACGAAGTTTCATTCCAGCGTGCACTACGCTACAGAGTGAAAACGCATTCTCGATCACAAACAGTACTTACGTAAACTAATGCACTTGATGATGATAACAAATTCTTGAAACGCGTCGTGATAAGCATAAACAAATACGCAACTGGTGCAGTTTACATTATTTACATCACGAATGATACTATTACAGTCTTCCCAAAGACATCGATTGTGGTGAATGTACTTAAGTTAACGATATTTGTTTACTCTTTTGTAAAACATTACCGGCCGGTGTGGCCGGGCGGTTCCAGGCGCTTCAGTCTGGAACCGCGCGACCGCTACGGTCGCAGGTTCGAATCCTGCCTCGGGCATGGATGTGTGTGATGTCCTTAGGTTAGTTGGGTTTAAGTAGTGTAAGTTCTAGGGGACTGATGACCTCGGATGTTAAGTCCCATAGTGCTCAGAGCCATTTGAGCCATTTTTTGTAAAACATTGCACCATACGGCCACAACGCAGTCCCACTGTAAATACTGGTCTCAAACACGGGCTGTGTTAGTTGACGTTCGTTAATAATTAGAAATCGATTGAAACCTCTAGTAGTACAATTCTGTCTTGCGAATCTTGTCTCCTCTACAGGGAGTGTGAGAACTGTGACTGCTCGTCCACTTGACCGTGAGTAGTGTGTCTATGGTGTGACTATGTGCACTTTACAAGGGAGACAGGGACCGGGGATAACCCAGATAGTTATATCCACACCCCTAACAAATTCGAGTACTTACACTGAAACCGAAACTGAGCCAATGAGACTCATTTCGCCTGTCTCCTATGTTAAGAGGAGCAAGCGCGAAAGGGTAGGGGCCTATCAATCGTCGGCAGCTCAAACATACGGTGAATAATGGTACCTTTGAGGGAAATGGCGGCAAGGGATGAGAAGGAACACCAGTTCCATTCAATGTGTATGCCTGGGGGGCCTCATTCAACAAGTTCAAGGGGTTTCTCCGGCTGCCATTGAAGGGACAAGGCACAACGAACGGCAGATTGTGGTGCAATTTGGAACAAACGATGTCTCTCGTCTGGACTCTGGGGTCATACCTGGATTATTCATTCGACTGGCAAAGAAGGTTGAGAAGACTAGTATTACCAAGTTTCAGTGTAACTGAATCGAATGGAAGGACTGAACTAGAGCCTGCGCAAATTCTGTGGCATGCTAGCCTTTGACTACCTGCTTTGGCGCCGTGGAGTTGAGAACTGTAGGAGCCCCCTCAATAGGTCAAGTGGGCATTACGCATCAGAGGCTACTGTCCAGGTAGCTGGCTATGTGTATAGTGCACACTAGTTTTTAAAAATTTTTTTTTGATAAGGCGATTCTACATCCCGTCCAGATAACGGTAGATGTAAGAGAGCCAGAATTATCAGTATAATATCCTAAGAAATACCCCTACATTCGAGAGTATTAAACTTTGGTGATTATCTGCCGAAACATTAGCAGCAAAGTGCCAGAGTTTAAAACACTCCTAAAAATCAGTGAAACTGACTTATTACTAGGTACAGAAAGCTGATTAAAAATCGAAATTGATAGCATTGGCATTTTTAAGGAAAATCTAAGTGTATATCGAAAGGATAGACTACTGGTAAGTGGAGGTGGTGCATTTGTTATAGTAGACAAGAAACTTAGTTCCACCGAGATATAAACTGAAACTGCATGCGAGATTGTCTGAAGAAGAGTCAATATCAAGGGTAGGCATAGAATTATAATCGTATCCTTCTATCGACCACAGACTCACCTCCAGACTTAACAGAAAATTTCAGAGGAAACCTATGTTCAGTAGTACGTAAGTCATACTATCATCGCTGGAGGAGACTTTAATCACTCAACACCCAACTGGAAAATTACAGTTTTGTAAGCGGTGGATGTGACAAGACGCCCTGCGAAACATTATTAAATTCGTTCTCTGAGAACTACGTAGAACAGATTGTTCTGAAGCCCACTTACGACGGATATACAGAGTGTTACAAAAAGGTACGGCCAAACTTTCAGGAAACATTCCTCACAAAGAAAGAAAATTTGTTATGTGGACATGTGTCCGGAAACGCTTACTTTCCATGTTAGAGCTCATTTTATAACTTCTCTTCAAATCACATTAATCATGGAATGGAAACACACAGCAACAGAACGTACCAGCGTGACTTCAAACACTTTGTTACAGGAAATGTTCAAAATGTCCTCCGTTAGCGAGGATACATGCATCCACCCTCCGTCGCATGGAATCCCTGATGCTCTGATTCAGCCCTGGAGAATGGCGTATTGTATCACAGCCGTCCACAATACGAGCAGGAAGAGTCTCTAGATTTGGTACCGCGGTTGCGTAGACAAGAGCTTTCAAATGCCCCCATAAATGAAAGTCAAGAGGGTTGAGGTCAGGAGAGCGTGGAGGCCATGGAATTGGTCCGCCTCTACCAATACATCGGTCACCGAATCTGTTGTTGAGAAGCGTACGAACACTTCGACTGAAATGTGCAGGAGCTCCATCGTGCATGAACCACAAGTTGTGTCGTACTTGTAAAGGCACATGTTCTAGCAACACTGGTAGAGTATCCCGTATGAAATCATGGCGGTGAATCGAGGAAGTGCTCAAATGAGCTCTAACATGGAAATTAAGCGTTTCCGGACACATGTCCACATAACATCTTTTCTTTATTTGTGTGTGAGGAATGTTTCCTGAACGTTTGGCCGTACCTTTTTGTAACACCCTGTATATTGGATCTATTGTAATTCTGTCAGAGGCAGCAAAGGACTTGTAAGAGCAGTTGAACGGAATGGACAGTGTCTTGAAAGGAGGATATAAGATGAACATCAACAAAAGCAAAAAGAGGATAATGGAATGTAGTCGAATTAAGTCGGGTGATGCTGAGGGAATTAGATTAGGAAACGAGACACTTAAAGTAGTGAAGTAGTTTTGCTATTTGGGGAGCAAAATAACTGATGATGGTCGAAGTAGAGAGGATATAAAATGTAGACAGGCAATGGCAAGGAAAGCGTTTCTGAAGAAGAGAAATTTGTTAACATCGAGTATTGATTTAAGTGTCAGGAAGTCGTTTCTGAAAGTATTTGTATGGAGTGTAGCCATGTATGGAAGTGAAACATGGACGATAAATAGTTTAGACAAGAAGAGAATAGAAGCTTTCGAAATGTGGTGCTACAGAAGAATGCTGAAGATTAGATGGGTAGATCACATAACTAATGAGGAGGTACTGAATAGGATTGGGGAGAAGAGGAGTTTGTGGCACAACTTGACTAGAAGAAGGGATCGGTTGGTAGGACATGTTCTGAGGCATCAAGGGATCACCAATTTAGTACTGGAGGGCAGCGTGGAGGGCAAAAATCGTAGAGGGAGACCAAGAGATGAATAAACTAAGCAGATTCAGAAGGATGTAGGTTCCCAAAGTACAAAGGGCAACCAAAACAAAGTAGAAGAATTTATTTGTTTGGCGAACTAGGTAAAGATGCAGTACTGTCAATCTCAATAAGAAACTCGAACTTTTAGCTCTGGAGAGGTTCATGTAATCGAACTGTGGCTCGGGTTTACAAGAATAGTTCACCAGGCACTTGACAGATATGTACGTAGTAGAACAGTTCATGATGGGAGGGACCCTCCATGGTACACAGTCACTTTAAAGAAACTAAGGAAACAGAGCTTACTGCTTGACAGGTGTAAAACAAAACATTGGGTATAGATAAGATGCTGAATGAAACGCATTTGGCTGTCAGGAGGGTAGTGTGTGAAGCGTTTACTGCCTGTCGTAACAGAATACTATCGAATGTTTCTCACAAAGCAGAGAGAATTTCTGATCATATATATAGGGGCTATTAGTGGTACCAAATTTAGTGTCGAAACACTATTAAAACAAGATAGGGACCGAAGTTGAGGGCAGCAAAGGAAAAGCAGAAAAGCTGAATTCCGTTTTAAAATATTCCCTTACAAATGAAAATCAAGGGCCATTGCCCCAGTTTAATTCACGGATCTGGAAAGCTGAATGATACAAATATTAGTGTCAGTGGTTTCGAGAATCGCTGTAATAGAACAAAGCTCTAGATACCAAGGGAAACCCAACAAGATTCCACACCGAATTCACTTTTAACCATAATCAGAAGACCGTGACCAAAAGCTGGAAGGAAGCACAGATCGCGCCCGTCTACGAGACAGGTAAGAGAACCTTAAAGCTGCAGTTCAAAATCCTTGTTGTAGTATCTTAGGACATACTCTGAGCTCAAACTTAATATTGTATCCCAGACAGAATGACCTTCTCCATGCCAACCAGCAAGGATACCGAAAACAACGATCATATGAAAGCCATCTCGCATTTTTCTTGCGTGATATTGTGAAAGCGATGGATTAAGGCAGTCAAATATATGTAGTATTTATTTCTGAAAGGCATATATAAATCCATTATCGACAGCAAGATCATACGGTGTATCAAAAAATTTAGGACTGGAGTGACGTTTTCTTTGCAGGGAGAATACAGTATTTTATGTTGGATGGAAAGTCATCGAGAGATGTAGAAGTAACTTCGGTTATACCCCAGGGAAGTGTGATAGGATCTGCGCTGCTCGTGTTGTATGTTAATGACCCTGCAGACAGTGTTAATGGTAACCAAACATTTCTCTCAGCTGATGCAGTTATCTGTCATGACGTACAGTGTGAAAGAAACCGCAGAAATATCCAGTCAGATTTTGATACAATTTCAAACTTGATTTAAGTAGGAATCTAAAATTGATAACTTTAAAAAACACATACCTTATGGCTGCCGTATCAATGAGTCACAAGTGGTATCGGTCAACTCATTAAAGTAAATACCTGTGTGTTACACTTTGTAGGGATGTGCAAACAAATCATTCGTCCTACCCTTCCTAGAATATTGTTCAAACGTGCGGGACTCGCACAAAAATGGACTAACAGGGGATATTGAAATATACAGAGAAGGGCAACACGAATGGTCACAGGTTTGACTCGTGGGAGAATGTCGCAGAGACGCTGAAGAAACTGAAGTGGGAGATGCTTGAATGATGTCTAGGAAGCCTGGTTACTAAGTTCGTTAGACAAACATTTAAACAAATCGTATTAATGAGTTTTATTACAAAATGAAAATTACAATACTTAACTCTTGTAATTACACAGACGTGTCACAAGCAAAGGGCGACATACGAAATAATCAATCTTCATTATAGACAATTTCTAGTCTGTGCTACATAGAAAGTACAAGCGAAGTGACAAGCGTTGACGCTGCTATTGAAGTCACTAGTCTTGAAGCTGCTATTAAACTGGGCTGAGACGGATCAGTCGCGGCGCTTATATCCTCTTCACATAGGTGCCGCTGCTGTCGCGTTGTGGTCCTGGAGAGGGGTCGGTGAGCGTGCGACTGGCTCACGTCTTCTCACAGTCATCTCTTCTCTATCGTTACCGACTGACGTGCCGGCGCTTGACTTACACTTGAAAATACATGCAAATTATCCAGTGGAAAACGACTTACGAAGTTTCAAAACAATCTTTAAATAATGAATCTAGAAATATACTACAACTACCTGTGCTGATGCAGTTTCTCCATACTTAACAATCACATGCAACCGTTCGCTCGACGAAGGATCCGTACCCAAAGACTGGAAAGTTGCACAGGTCACACCAATGTTCAAGAAAGGTAGTAGGAGTAATCCACTAAATTACAGGCCCATATCGTTAACGTCGATATGCAGCAAGATTTTGGAACATATATTGTTTTCGAATATTATGAATTACCTCGAGGAAAACGGTCTATTGACACACAGTCAACATGGCTTTAGAAAACATCGTTCCTGTGAAACACAACTATCTCTTTGTTCACATGAAGTGTTGAGTGCTATTGACAAGGGATTTCAGATCGATTCTGTATTTCTGGATTTCCGGAAGGCTTTTGACACTGTACTACACAAGCGGCTCGTAGTGAAATTGCGTGCTTATGGAATATCGTCACAGTTATGTGACTGGATTTGTGATTTCCTGTCAGAGAGGTCACACTTCGTAGTAATTGACGGAAAGTCATCGAGTAAAACAGAAGTAATTTCTGGCGTTCACCAAGGTAGTGTTGCAGGCCCTTTGCTGTGCCTTATCTATATAAACGATTTTGGTGACAATCTGAGCAGCCGTCTCCGGTTGTTAGCAGATGACGCTGTCGTTTATCGACTAATAAAGTCATCAGAAGACCAAAACAAACTTCAAAACGATTTAGAAAAGATATTTGAATGGTGCGAAAAGTGGCAGTTGACTCTAAATAACGAAAAGTGTGAGGTCATCCACATGAGAGCTAAAAGGAATTCGTTAAACTTCGGTTACACGATAGATCAGTCTAATCTAAAAGCCGTAAATTCAACTAATTACCTAGGTATTACAGTTAGGAACAAATTAAATTGGAAGGAATACGTAGAAAATGTTGTGGGGAAGGCTAACCAAAGACTGCGTTTTATTGTCAGGACACTTAGAAAATGTAACTGGTCTACTAAGGAGACTGCCTACACTACGCTTGTTCGTCCTCTTTTAGAATACTGCTGCGCGGTATGGGATCCTTACCAGATTGGACTGACGGAGTACATCGAAAAAGTTCAAAGAAAGGCAGCACGTTTTGTATTACCGCGAAATATAGGAGAGAGTGTCACAGAAATGATACAGGATTTGGGTTGGACATCATTAAAAGCCCTCCCCCCCACCCCCCATGAACCATGGACCTTGCCGTTGGTGGAGAGGCTTGCGTGCCTCAACGACACACATAGCCGTACCGTAGGTGCAACCACAACGGACGGGTATCTGTTGAGAGGCCAGACAAACAAGTGGTTCCTGAAGAGGGGCAGCAGCCTTTTCAGTAGTTGCAGGGGCAACAGTCTGGATGATTGACTGATCTGGCCTTGTAACACTAACCAAAACGGCCTTGCTGTGCTGGTACTGCGAACGGCTGAAAGCAAGGGGAAACTACAGCTGTAATTTTTCCCGAGGGCATGCAGCTTTACTGTATGGTTAAATGATGATGGCGTCCTCTTGGGTAAAATATTCCGGAGGTAAAATAGTCCCCCATTCGGATCTCCGGGTGGGGACTACACAGGAGGACGTCGTTATCAGGAGAAAGAAAAGTGGCGTTCTACGGATCGGAGCGTGGAATGTCAGATCCCTTAATCGGGCAGGTAGGTTAGAAAATTTAAAAAGGGAAATGGATAGGTTAAAGTTAGATATAGTTGGAATTAGTGAAGTTCGGTGGCAGGAGGAACAAGACTTTTGGTCAGGTGAATACAAGGTTATAAATACAAAATCAAATAGGGGTAGTGCAGGAGTACGTTTAATAATGAATAAAAAAATAGGAGTGTGGGTAAGCTACTACAAACAGCATTGTGAACGCATTATTGTGGCCAAGATAGACACGAAGCCCACGCCTACTACAGTAGTACAAGTTTATATGCCAACTAGCTCTGCAGATGATGAAGAAATTGATGAAATGTATGATGAGACAAAAGAAATTATTCAGGTAGTGAAGGGAGACAAAAATTTAATAGTCATGGGTGACTGAATTCGACAGTAGGAAAAGGAAGAGAAGGAAACGTAGTAGGTGAACATGGATTGGGACTAAGACATGAAAGAGGAAACAACCTGGTAGAATTTTGCACAGAGCATAACTCAATCATAGCTAACACTTGGTTCAAGAATCATGAAAGAAGGTTGTTTACATGGAAGAACCCTGGAGATACTAAAAGGTTTCAGATAGATTGTATAATGGTAAGACAGAGATTTAGGAACCAGGTTTTAAATTGTAAGACATTTCGGGGGGCAGATGTGGACTCTGACCACAATCTATTGATTATGAACTGTAGATTAAAACTGAAGAAACTGCAAAAAGGTGGGAATTTAAGGAGATGGGATCTGGATAAACTGATTAAACCAGAGGTTGTACAAAGTTTCAGGGAGAGCGTAAGGGAACAATTGACATGAATGGGGGAAAGAAATACAGTAGAAGAAGAATGGGTAGCTTTGAGGAATGAAATAGTGAAGGCAGCAGAGGATCAAGTAGGTAAAAAGACGAGGGCTAGTAGACATCCTTGGGTAACAGAAGAGATACTGAATTTAATTGATGAAAGGAGAAAATACAAAAATGCACTAACTGAAGCAGGCAAAAAGGAATACAAACGTCTCAAAAATGAGATCGACAGGAAGTGCAAAATGGCTAAGCAGGGATGGCTAGAGGACAAATGTAAGGATGTAGAGGCTTATCTCACGAGGGGGAAGATAGATACTGCCTACCAGAAAATTAAAGAGACCTTTGGAGAAAAGAGAACCACTTGCTTGAATATCAAGAGCTCAGATGGAAACCCAGTTCTAAGCAAAGAAGGGAAAGCAGAAAGGTGGAAGGGGTATATAGAGGGTCTATACAGGGGCGATGTTCTTGAGGACAGTATTATGGAAATGGAAGAGGATGTAGATGAAGATAAAATGGGAGGTATGATACTGCGTGAAGAGTTTGACAGAGCACTGAAAGACCTGAGTCGAAACAAGGCCCCGGGAGTAGACAACATTCCATTAGAACTACTGACAGCCTTGGGAGAGTCAGCTCTGACAAAACTCTACCATCTGGTGAGCAAGATGTATGAGACAGGCGAAATACCCTCAGACTTCAAGAAAAATACAATAATTCCAATCCCAAAGAAAGCAGGTGTTGACAGATGTGAAAATTACCGAACTATCAGTTTAATAAGTCACAGCTGCAAAATACTAACGCGAATTCTTTACAGACGAATGGAAAAACTGGTAGAAGCCGACGTCGGTGAAGATCAGTTTGGATTCCGTAGAAATGTTGGAACACGTGAGGCAATACTGACCCTACGACTTATCTTAGAAGAAATATTAAGGAAAGGCAAACCTACGTTTCTAGCATTTGTAGACTTAGAGAAAGCTTTTGACAATGTTGACTGGAATACTCTCTTTCAAATTCTGAATGTGGCAGGGGTAAAATACAGGGAGCGAAAGGCTATTTAGAATTTGTACAGAAACCGGATGGCAGTTATAAGGGAAAAGGGGAGCAGTGGTTGGGAAGGGAGTGAGACAGGGTTGTAGCCTGCCCCGATGCTATTCAATCTGTATATTGAACAATCAGTAAAGGAAACAAAAGAAAAATTCGGAGTAGGTATTAAAATCCATGGAGAAGAAATAAAAACTTTGAGGTTCGCCGATGACATTGAAAATCTGTCAGACACATCAAAGGACTTGGAAGATCAGTTGAACGGAATGGACAGTGTCTTGAAAGGAGGATATAAGATGAACATCAACAAAAGCAAAATGAGGATAATGGAATGTAGTCGAATTAAGTCGGTTGATGCTAAGGGACTTAGATTAGGAAATGAGACACTTAAAGTAGTAAAGGAGTTTAGCTATTTGGGGAGCAAAATAACTGATGATGGTCGAAGTAGAGAGGATATAAAATGTAGACTGGCAATGGCAAGGACAGCGTTTCTGAAGAAGAGAAATTTGTTAACATCGAGTGTTGATTTAAGTGTCAGGAAGTCGTTTCTGAAAGTATTTGTATGGACTGTAGCCATGTATGGAAGTGAAACATGGACGATAAATAATTTAGACAAGAAGAGAATAGAAGCTTTCGAAATGTGGTGCTACAGAAGAATGCTGAAGATTAGATGGGTAGATCACATAACCAATGAGGAGGTATTGAATATAATTGGGGAGAGGAGGAGTTTGTGGCACAACTTGACTAGAAGAAGGGATCCGTTGGTAGGACATGCTCTGAGGCATCAAGGGATTACCAATTTAGTACTGAAGGGCAGCATGGAGGGTAAAAATCGTAGAGGGAGACCAAGAGATGAATACACTAAGCAGATTCAGAAGGATGTAGGCTGCAGAAGGTACTGGGAGATGAAGAAGCTTGCACAGGATAGAGTAGCATGGAGAGCTACATCAAACCAGTTTCAGGACTGAAGACCACAACAACAACAACATCATTAAAAGAAAGGCTTTTTTCGTTGCGACGGCATCTTCTCACGAAATTCCTATCACCAACTCTCTCCTCCGAATGCGAAAATATTTTGTTGACACCGACGTACATAGGAAGGAACGATCACCAAGATAAAATAAGGGAAATCAGAGCTCTCACGGAAAGATATAGGTGTTCATTACTTCCGCGCGCTATGCGAGATTGGAATAACAGAGAATTGCGAAGGTGGTACGAAAGACCCTCTGCCAGGCACTTAAATGTGATTTGCAGAGTATCCACGTAGATGTAGATGTATCGCTCAATTAGGGATTGTGAGGACAAGATAACTAATAACTGGTACAATGGGAAGTACCTTCCGTGATGCAGTTGACAGTGGTATGCAGAGTATGGATGTACATTTAGATGTAGGCTGATACTGTAGCCAATGAATACTACTTTTTCTCGTTCTGTGAAGTGCAAAATTTTACGTATATGAATATTTAAATCAAATTGCCAATGTCTGCGTCACTTTGAAATCTTATTAAGATCTGATAGGACATTTTTGCAGCTTTTTCACACTGCACTTTATTACAGATAACTCACACATCTGTGAAAAGTCTGAGATTACTACGGGTATTGCCTGAAAGGTCATATGTATGCAACATGAACAGTGAAGGTCCAAACACACTTTCCTGGAGTATACCCAAAGTAACTACTACCTTTGTTCACGACTCTCAATCCAAAATAACGTGGTGCTTTTTCCTAAAACGTAATTCTCAACTTCGTTGGATAGCCAATTAGATTGTACTTTCGGTGAAAAGCGTATGTGAGGCAGCGAGTCAAATGCTTTTCGGAAGTCAGTAAATACTTCATATACCTGCCAGTCTTGAATCATGGCTTTCAGGAAGTCATTTGGGAATATTGGAAGTTGGGTTTCACATAATATCTTTCCGGAATCCATGCTGGTTGACGAGAAGGAGATCATTCTGTTCGACATACCTTATAGTGTCTGAACTCCAAATATGTTGTAACTTACACAGCGAACAGACATTAACCATATAGCTTGGTGGTCTTGTGGATCGCTTCCGCTGCCCTTCTTGAATACGGGTGTGACCTCTGCTCTCCTCAAATCACTGGGCACACTTTTTTGTTTGAGCGCTATACGATATGCTATAATTAAATGAGGGGCTTTGCTACCCTCAATTACAGTTCCTGCCTCGTTCATGTGTGCCTGGACACTAACTCTGGGGCGTCCAACAGCCTATAAATAAAACCTGAATTTCTTCGGTTTTTGTGAGGGATGTTCCGATAATATTTTGCTATGGTAGTCGATGAATGCTTCTCACGTTGCCCTCTTGAGAGTCAAACGCATTTCATTATCATATTTCTATCTAGAGAGTGTCCCAGAAATGTTGCAACGAACTTCGAGGGGTTCTAGAGGGTGTCTTGAGGAACAGATTCGAGATAGGAACCCGTGTCCAGGAAAGTCATCCAACGCTACAGAGCGTCGATGTTATAGGCACTGGCGCCTGCCATTAGGCCATCCCTTCGGCAGCAAAGGTGACTTTGTACACTGACGGATCGTGGGCGGAACGTGATTGCAACTGATTGGTACGATCACCAGTTTAGAAGGTGGAACTAGCTACTATGTAGGAAGGTCTTGTCTCCTAGATACGTCATGCTCTGTTACCTTGGTGGATGACAGTTTTGGACACGGATTTCCGTTCACAGTTTATTTTTCTCGTGCAACTCTCTAAAATCTCCAATGCTTTTCGGTATACAGGACAAGAATAAACTGCAGATGAAAACCTGTGTCTGAAATCATCATCCACTAAGGCAACAGAGCACCACATTCATATAACATAAGGCCTTTCTAGCTCCGTCTTCTGCACTGGCGATTGTGGCAATCAACTGCGATCAGTGAACAAGAAACAACATAGCGAGACGTTCCGCCTACAGTGTGTTAGCGTGCAAAATCACGTTTGCTGCCGAATGGGTGGCGTAGTGGCAGCCGCCAGAGCCTATAATATTGACGCTCTGTAGCATCGTTGGATGACATGACACGGATTCCTAACCTCGAATTGTTCCTCAAGACATCCTCTACAAATCCTTACATTAGTTGCGACATTTCTGAGACATAAAACCATCAATAAACGTGCAATAGAAGTGTCAATAATCTTAGTTTATTACGAATCGCTTTAAAAATTTGTTTGTCTGGTTTTTATTTACAGAGACAAATGAAGTAATCAGAGGGGACAAATATAATAGGATATCTCTTGAAACTTCCTGGCAGATTAAAACTGTGTGCCGGACCGAGACTCCAACTCGGGACCTTTGCCTTTCGCGGGCAAGTGCTTTACCATCTGAGCTACCCAAGCACGACTCAAGTCCCGTCCCCACAGCTTCAATTCTGCCAGTATCTCGTCTCCTACCTTCCAGCCCCAGACTATGGCTAAGCCATGTCTCCGCAATATCTTTTCTTCCAGGAGTGCTAGTTCTGCCAGGTTCGCAGAAGAGCCTCTGTGAAGTTTGGAAGGTACTGGCAGAATTGAAGCTGTGGGGACGGGTCGTGAGTCGTGCTGGGTAGCTCAGATGGTAGAGCACTCGCCCGCGAAAGGCAAAGGTACCGAGTTCGAGTCTCGGTCCGGCATACAGTTTTAATCTGCAAGGAAGTTTAATATCAGCACACACTCCGCTGCAGAGTGAAAATCTGATTCAGGATATCTCTTAATATCGTGTTGGACCCCGTTTCGCCTGGAGTAGTGAAGAATGTCGATGTGGCTTGGACACAGCATGTCATTGAAAGCCCCCCGCAAAAATAATGAGCCATGCTGCCTTTATAGCCGTCAATAACTGTGAAAGTGTTGCCAATGCAGGATTCGCACTAACTGAACTCTCAATTATGTCCCATAGATGTTCAGTGGGATTCATGTCAGGCGATTTAGGCGGCCAGATCATTCGCTAGAATTGTCCAGAATGCTCTTTAAACCAGTTACGAACTTTTGGGCCTGGTGACATGGCGCATTGTATCCAAACAAAATTCAGTCGTTGTTTGGGAACATAAAGTCCATGAATCATTGCAAATGGTGTCCAGGTAGCAGTTGGACACGACGATCCAGTCCATTCCACCTAAACACAACCTACTCCATTATGAAGCCTCCACCAGCTTGCACAATGTCTTATTCGTAACTTGAGTTCATGGCTTCATGGAGCCCGCGTTACACTCGAACCCTACCATAAGCTCTTATCAACTGAAATCAGGACTCACCTGAGCAGGCCACAGTTTTCCAGCCGTCTAGGGTCTAACCGTTACGTTCACGAGCTCAGTAGACGTGCTGCTGGCGATGTCATGGTGTTAGCATTGGCACTCGATTTGGTCATCTGCTGCCATATCCCATTAATGCCAAATTTCGCCGCAGGTCCTAACGAATACGTTCGTCGTTCGTCCTACACTAATATCTGCGGTTGCTTATCTGCTAGCAGTGACGAATCGACGCAAACGTCACTGCTCTCAGTCGTTAAGTGAAGGTTGTAGGCAGAGCGTTATACGTGTCCAGAGGTAATTCCTGAAATTTCGTGTTCTCGGCACACTCTTGACAATGTGGATTTCGGAATATTGAATCCCCTAACGATTTCCGATACTGACTGTCCAATGCGGCTAGCTCCAGCTGCCGTACCGCGTTCAGAGTGTTAATTCTTGTCGTGCGGTCATAATGAAGTAGGAAACTTTTCACATGAATCACTTGAATACAAATGACAGCTCTGCCAATGTGCTGCCGTTTTTTGCCTTGCGTACGTGATAATACCGCTGCCTGACAATGTGCATATTGCTATCCGATGGCTTTCGGCACCTCAGTGAATTTTAATAAACATTTAAAAAGTGTATGTAATATCATAGCACTCTTCAGCTGATCATTCTATTATTGCATATATAATCAATGGCAAATAAAGTTAATATAAGACAGACAGACCGAATCTAGCATAGGTGTATACTTACAGCCGAGTTACAACTCACATATCGATATGATGCCGCAATGCCATATACCTTCACAACATCGTTGACTTTGAAACCATTGTGGTAGTACCACCTTAGCCCATAGAGGGCACAGTGTGTATACATCGTCTGTACAGTTATTTTAAAGCTTTTAATTGAAATTTTATGCAATATTTACGTAGTTCCATGGTTGTAAAGAGATATTTTATACATAAATATTTTTATGTTATTATTGTACTTTTTTTACGTTTTGACGATTATGTGAACCCGTTTTACACTGATATGTGAACCAGTTTTACATTTATTGGTTGACGTAAGGTAGAGGGAGAAGAGACAGGCGGAGATTCTTCATATTTAAGCGTATTCCCGTCACTTGCTGGCACCATTTGACAGCACAGCAGCTAAGAAGAATGCTCCACCTACCATCTTCGATGGATGCCATGGGTATAACAAGTCTCATTGTATTTTATCCTTATAAGCATTTTCTCCCCCCATGAACCATGGACCTTGCCGTTGGTGGGGAGGCTTGCGTGCCTCAGCGATACAGATGGCCGTACCGTAGGTGCAACCACAACGGAGGGGTATCTGTTGAGAGGCCAGACAAACATGTGGTTCCTGAAGAGGGGCAGCAACCTTTTCAGTAGTTGCAGGGGCAACAGTCTGGATGATTGACTGATCTGGACTTGTAACATTAACCAAAACGGCCTTGCTGTGCTGGTACTGCGATCGGCTGAAAGCAAGGCGAAACAACAAGCTGTAATTTTTCCCGAGGGCATGCAGCTTTACTATATGGTTAAATGATGATGGCGTCCTCTTGGGTAAAATATTCCGGAGGTAAAATAGTCCCCCATTCGGATCTCCGGGCGGGGACTACACAGAAGGACGTCGTTATCAGGAGAAAGAAAAGTGGCGTTCTACGGATGGGAGCGTGGAATGTCAGATCCCTTAATCGGGTAGGTGGGTTAGAAAATTTAAAAAGGGAAATGGATAGGTTAAAGTTAGATATAGTTGGAATTAGTGAAGTTCGGTGGCAGGAGGAACAAGACTTTTGGCCAGGTGAATACAAGGTTATAAATACAAAATCAAATAAGGGTAATCCAGGAGTAGGTTTAATAATGAATAAAAAAATAGGAGTGCGGGTAAGCTACTACAAACAGCATAGTGAACGCATTATTGTGGCCAAGATAGACTCGAAGCCCACGCCTACTACAGTAGTACAAGTTTATATGCCAACTAGCTCTGCAGATGATGAAGAAATTGATGAAATGTATGATGAAATAAAAGAAATTATTCAGGTAGTGAAGAGAGACGAAAATTTAATAGTCATGGGTGACTGAATTCGACAGTAGGATAAGGAAGAGAAGGAAACGTAGTAGGTGAACATGGATTGGGGCTAAGAAATGAAAGAGGAAACCACCTGGTAGAATTTTGCACAGAGCATAACTTCATCATAGCTAACACTTGGTTCAAGAATCATGAAAGAAGGTTGTATACCTGGAAGAATCCTGGAGATACTAAAAGGTATCAGATAGATTACATAATGGTAAGACAGAGATTTAGGAACCAGGTTTTAAATTGTAAGACATTTCCAGGGGCAGATGTGGGTTCTGACCACAATCTATTGGTTATGAACTGCAGATTGAAACTGAAGAAACTGCAAAAAGGCGGGAATTTAAGGAGATGGGACTTGGATAAACTTATTAAACCAGGGGTTGTAGAGAGTTTCAGGGAGAGCATAAGGGAACAATTGACAGGAATGGGGGAAAGAAATACAGTAGAAGAAGAATGGGTAGCTCTGAGGGATGAAGTAGTGAAGGCACCAGAGGATCAAGTAGGTAAAAAGACGAGGGCTAATAGAAATCCTTGGGTAACAGAAGAAATATTGAATTTAATTGATGAAAGGAGAAAATATAAAAATGCAGTAAATGAAGCAGGCAAAAAGGAATACAAACGTCTCAAAAATGAGATTGACAGGAAGTGCAAAATGGCTAAGCAGGGATGGCTAGGGTAAAAATGTAAGAATGTAGAGGCTTGTCTCACTAGGGGTAAGATAGATACTGCCTACAGGAAAATTAAAGAGGCCTTTGGAGAGAAGAGAACTACTTGTATGAATATCAAGAGCTCAGATGGCAACCCAGTTCTAAGCAAAGAAAGGAAGGCAGAAAGGTGGAAGGAGTATATAGAGGGTTTATACTGCCTACAGGAAAATTAAAAAGACCTTTGGAGAAAAGAGAACCACTTGCATGAATATCAAGAGGTCAGATGGAAACCCAGTTCTAAGCAAAGAAGGGAAAGCAGAAAGGTGGAAGGAGTATATAGAGGGTCTATACAGGGGCGATGTTCTTGAGGACAGTATTATGGAAATGGAAGAGGATGTAGATGAAGATGAAATGGGAGATATGATACTGCGTGAAGAGTTTGACAGAGCACTGAAAGACCTGAGTCGAAACAAGGCCCCGGGAGTAGACAACATTCCATTAGAACTACTGATGGCCTTGGGAGAGCCAGTCATGACAAAACTCTACCATCTGGTGAGCAAGATGTATGAGACAGGCGAAATACCCACAGACTTCAAGAAGAATATAATAATTCCAATCCCAAAGAAAGCAGGTGTTGACAGATGTGAAAATTACAGAACTATCAGTTTAATAAGTCACAGCTGCAAAATACTAACGCGAATTCTTTACAGACGAATGGAAAAACTGGTAGAAGCGGACCTTGGGGAGGATCAGTTTGTATTCCGTAGAAAGGTTGGAACACGTGAGGCAATACTGACCCTACGACTTATCTTAGAAGAAAGATTAAGAAAAGGCAAACGTACGTTTCTAGCATTTGTAGACTTAGAGAAAGCTTTTGACAACGTTAACTGGAATGCCATGTTTTGAGGCATCAAGGGATCACAAATTTAGCATTGGAGGGCAGCGTGGAGGGTAAAAATCGTAGAGGGAGACCAAGAGATCAATACACTAAGCAGATTCAGAAGGATGTAGGTTGCAGTAGGTACTGGGAGATGAAGAAGCTTGCACAGGATAGAGTAGCATGGAGAGCTGCATCAAACCAGTCTTAGGACTGAAGACCACAACAACAACAACAAGCATTTTGTCATATTTTATTGTCAATCCAGTAAGGTTTCTATTACTTTCTAAATTAAATTACAGGTCTGATGATGGTCATGTGATATGACCGAAACCGTTCACCTGTGTTCTTGTAGCATATGTGGTACGATCAAGACTGAATTTTTAAAAAGAAAAATATCTCAGTGAACGTCAGAGAAATCTCAGACCGACGACTTTGTGACCGTCAGTCCTGGCACTCGTGCTGTTGCACCAGCCAGCCAGGCGCACGTGGTAACGTAGTCACATATGATTGCGGGGCTGGCTTCTGAACGCACGGCGAGAGTAAAGCGACAGGGCGGTGATTCCCACGAGTGCGTCATCCATCAGGCGGCTGACGGCCGCGTGAGTAGCCATGTTTGCAGTGTGGGGTGTGGGCGGCGCGCCCGCATGGCGGCGACCGTGGCGGCAGCAAACACGCGCCACTGCCGGCAGAACTCAGCTCGCAGCCGACACCAGCTGGGTGAAAGCCGAGTTTGCTCTGCATTTTGCGCCAACCACCAGGACAGCACAGCCCACACCCAACTCACTTCCATTCTCTTCTTCTCAGCTCGAACATAATGAGCTACCTCGAACAGAACGAGTTCCAGTGCCAATCAGCCTGCTCTGAGGCAAGTACCTAAATTATGACCCCCTCTCCCATACCCAAATCACCAAAACATCACCCACACAATTCCTCTGTCATCGCCAGAGGATTCCCCGTTTATCCCTTTTGCCCCTTTCCCCCTCCTGATTCACTCAAAGTAGCCATCACCCGTGTGCTGTCGTTCAACTTGGGAAAAATTGGAAATTTGTGGTAGATTCCTATGGGACCAAACTGCTCAGGTCCCGAAGCTTACGCGCTACTTACTCGAACCTCTGACGGGTGGGGGTAGGGGTGGGGGGTGAGGTCATAGGTCCATAGGCTTACGCGCTACTTACTCGAACCTCTGACGGGCGGGGGTTGGTGGTGGGGGGTAGGCGAGAACCGTGGCAAGGCGCCTGAGACCGCGCAACTACCCAGCGAGGCTTCAACTTTGGTCGAGAAGTATAATACGCCTGAACAACTTTTACCACTGACTGCTTATTTTGTGTGTTAATCAATCTAATCTGGGCACATAAATTGGCTTTGGAGTTATAAAATTGATTCTTAATCTCCCTGCAGAAAAATATAATGGCTGAGAGATAGTACAAGTGTTTTCAAATATAGATTAAAGATTTTTCTCCTTATAACTCCTTCTACACCATATAGAAATCCTTCAACAAAAATAATTAGACATCTTTATAGAAAAAGCGTTAAATGACCAGCATGTAGCCTTAAAAATATTTTTTTTGTTCTTTAAATATACAGAGGGCCGAGAAAATATTTCATGCACCTTAAAATATTTTTATTTATCTGTTCTTCATAATTGCAGCACATTATCTCAAAAGCTAAAATAGACCATACAATTCACATTTTCTTGGATAGTAATAAATTATGTATTAATTATTTATTTCTGATAATTAAAATATATATAAAAAACTACAACTACTTCTACTATTACAAAACTCTATTAAACCCTTAACCAATTACTCAGCGTCTAATCTACTTTAAACACTACAGAATTTGTTCTCTGTTTGTTGATTTATTTTGGTGCATTTAACTTGTAGATGGTTGTCTCCGCTTCTGGATCCGCCCTCATATTAACCCGGTCAACAGCCATAGTCTGCTGAATTCCTTGGGCGTCGGGCATCACGCCAGCAGCTTTTTCGCTATAGCAAGTAATTCCACCCAGCCTGTTACTTCTTAAAGTCCACACTTCCGTGATCACTTGCACAGATGCAATGTAGATTCTTGGGACAGTATTTCACTCGATGGTCGCCGACCTCAGTTGTCTTCTCTCCGTCTGCAGATTATGTTGTCTAGCCTGGATGGCAGCATGCTGACTGATGGTTGAATGCCTCGTGAAGTCTTCCTTGGTCTTCCTAGATACTGCAGCTGCTGGATCGTCGAAGATGCGCCAGGTCCACTTGCTCCTTAGTGCTGCTTTGGGACCCAATATCCTTGATACATGACCTCCATTCCCCGCTGCATCTTAACCGACTGTGCAGTCCAGCTATGTGTGTTCTGCCACAAGCGCAGCTATCATTCAACTGTCTTTTGATATTGTATAGTTACGTGGCATAAGGGCCATGGCCAGTCGGATGATGTATCAATACACTCGATGGGTTAATAAATCTCATTTTTAATTTCTCCCTGATGTTAAGGAGAAATTCGTATTCTCCTGGCTGTGCCTGAAGTGTCCGATTCTTTTTGCCGTAGTTGTAATATGTATACCTCTTATTGCCTTTTTTCCAATTGGCCTCAGTTTCAAGCACTCTTCGTACTTCCATTTGACTGCCTTTCTGTAACCAGTAGAAAGCTCCCCTTTTTCCTAATTCAAAGTTTAGTGGGCACATTGCTAGAATTATTATCAAAGCATCAGGGTTGATGACGTAAGTTGGGTTGGCTATCTTAAGCTGCATGAAACATTGTCTGGGCCCGTCTTAGTTTTCCCGCCCTCTGTGTATGTGTTCTATCTTCATTCTATTGACACCTACCACATCGTAATGTTTATCGTGACTAAGTAAGTGACTAAATTTGTTCTTAAGTTACTGTATGCTACTCGAGTCCAATTCTGACTAACTGTAGGTTGGAAAAGGAACGCTCAAGTCTCTCAACAGCCACAGGTATTGTTAGATACACGAGGACATCTGGGTAGCTCTCTGTCAGTGGACTATGTTTTACTAATAAACTGCTAAGCTTGTCTTGCACAGTCTTTTACATTATCCAGGTGCGATAAGTATGCTTAAAATTAAGCTCTTATCAACAGAGTTATGGAAGAAGGGAGCCCGCATCTCGTGGTCGTGCGGTAGCGTTCTCGCTTCCCACGCCCGGGTTCCCGGGTTCGATTCCCGGCGGGGTCAGGGATTTTCTCTGCCTCGTGATGGCTGGGTGTTGTGTGTTGTCCTTAGGTTAGTTAGGTTTAAGTAGTTCTAAGTTCTAGGGGACTTATGACCACAGCAGTTGAGTCCCATAGTGCTCAGAGCCATTTGAACCATTTTTTTGGAAGAAGGGAGGTGGACCCCAAAATAATTACTTGTGAAGTCGATTGATTGAGAGTACAATGCAAGGTCAAATTTATTGATCATCAAACAGCTACTAAAATTTGGATTCCCACTATGGAAATTTACGGACCTAGACTTGCTGCAGTAAAATATCTAAAAAAAATGGTTCAAATGGCTCTGAGCACTATGGGACTCAACTGCTGAGGTCATTAGTCCCCTAGAACTTAGAACTAGTTAAACCTAACTAACCTAAGGACATCACAAACATCCATGCCCGAGGCAGGATTGGAACCTGCGACCGTAGCGGTCTTGCGGTTCCAGACTGCAGCGCCTTTAACCGCACGGCCACTTCGGCCGGCAAAATATCTAAAAAACCCGCTCAGTAATTCAGCAGGCTAGAACATGCATATGGTGTGTTTTCCTTTTATAGAAGCAACATTACACGGAGTTCATCGGCACAGGTCGTGTTTTCATGTACACATCACTTAGACCCTTGGATCATTAATCTGCAACAGGCAAAGGTTACCCTCCGGAAACAATAACATTTCATCAGTGAGCCGTGTGCTGCTCGCGGTCATGCCGTTTATTGCTCGTCATCTTGTTTTTTGTGGTTCTCTCGACTCGTTTTTCTTTTAATTCGATTACTGGCGTCACTAGGTTGCTGGTTTGCTTGCCCGTGAGTGGCAGCAGCAGCGCTTATCGATAAGGGCACTGTCGTACCATATCTGGAACGACCGCTAGTATTTCCGGGTCGTCGTGCGTCTGGAGTTCAGTCGGGGACGGAGCGCCAGTGAGGCGCGGACGGCCAGTACTCGCTGACCGGCTGCGGTTCACATGCACTGTCAGACGGAAGGAGACTGGAGCGGGAACGACTGTTGGTTGGTCGTTCGGTCGGTCGCCTCATTGGGCGACGTGTATTTGGTCGCCGACCGCTGATGGAAACTCTGTGTGTGTGTGACTTGTCAATTCTCCTTGTTGTTCCATGGTGATTGGTTTTAGGATTGTCGGAGTTCTTGGTGCAACTGTTTACGTGGAACTGTGCGCAGCTTCTGCGATTTACACTGAGCAGATGAATGCTGTCTGCGTACTGGAGTAGTCTGTCGGTCCGTTGTGCAGAGGGCGGAAGGGAATTTATTATCTTGTTGGATGGTTGTTCAGCCGTCCCTAGGTCGTGCTGCAACCAGATTGTTTAGTGTTACGCTTGGCTGCCTGTCTCACCTAAACTATGATTAGAATTCCTCCCCAGGCCGATCCTTGGAACACTTCTGAGCACCACTGTTTGTTGTTTGTGATTGCCATTTTATTTGGTCGCAGGTACTGTGCCAGGCCTCCAGCCGTGTATCAGTATTGTCTGTTTTATGTTTAGTATATGGCCTTCAGCCCAACTTCATAACAACTTTAAGATTAGGCCTTCAGCCGTGTATCAATTGAAATTCTTGTTGCTCTGTATTTAGGCCTTCAGCCGCGTTTGTTTCAGAATATGTGGCTTTGATATGTAAATCCTTGTCTGTAACGTTTCTCTTTAAATACCTTGAATTCTTGGAACGGCCTTCAGCCGTGTTCTGTAAATATCTACCTTAAGGTTCTCTTCAATTATTATTGAGTAATTGTTTGGGCCTTCAGCAGACAAGATACTTCAAGTTTTCTTAAGATGTATTTCTGTTGTACTGTGTAAAAGCTTATCGTAAAGCCTCTCTTTTATTATATAAAGAAAATTTCTTCATTGGGCCTTCAGCCAAAGAATTAACTTGAATTTGCCTTGAATGAAATTTTAACTCTACAGCGGAGTGTGCGCTGGTATGAAACTTCCTAGCTGATTAAAACTGTGTGCCGGACCGAGACTCGAACTCGGGACCTTTGCCTTTTGCGGGCAAGTGCTCATTCTAGAAATATCCCCCAGGCTGTGGCTAAGTCATGTCTCCGCAATTCTTTTAGGAGTGCTAGTTCTGCAAGGTTCACAGGAGAGCTTCTGTTAAGTTTGGAAGGTAGGAGACGAGGTACTGGCAGAAGTAAAGTTGTGAGGACGGGGCGTGAGTCGTGGTTGGGTAGCTCAGTTGCCGGCAACGGCCTTGCCGCAGTGGATACATGGATACACCGGTTCCCGTGAGATCACCGAAGTTAAGCGCTGCCGGGCGTGTGCGGCACTTGGATGGGTGACCATCCGGGTCGCCATGCGCTGTTGGCATTTAAAAAAGTCGGACGCTCGGCTACGGCAGTTGTAGGATCCTTCTTTGTAATGAAACAAAAATAAATCTATAAATATAATACAAAATGAAAATGTAAAAAAGAATTAAAAATGTTCTAAAAATTAAAGAAATAAATAAATAAAACAACATCGACAAACCCACTACATCCTCTTCCTGATCCTTCGATCCTCGAACTCAAAAAAAGTTGGTAGAGCACTTGCCCGCGAAAGGCAAAGGTTCCCAGTTCGAGTCTCGGTCCGGCACACAGTTTTAATCTGCTAGGAAGTTTTGAATTTTCCTTAATATGGCCTTTAGCCGTAATTTGTAAATGCTTGGCTCTTAAAGAATTTCCTTAGCTGCTCTGAAATATTATTTCGGCCTTTAGCCGAGAAGATATTGTAATTATGCTCAAGTAAGGCCTTCAGCCGTTATTTTAAATTATGGTGTTTTAAAAGCAATCATCTGAATCTATTCTGGAGAAGTTACTTGGGTCCTCAGCCGTGAACTGATCTTTGTTGTTTTAAAGGGAAAACAGTGCATTGTTTTGAGGAATAAAGTTGTGTATGTTCTTGTATAACTAACAGTAATTGATCTTGGCCCCTTTCCACAACCTGATCCGCTCTGTCCCGCGAAACCAGATTTCCAGTCAGTTTACAAATAATATGCAAGCACCCGTAAGGGGTTAGTAGCGTCAGGCTGCCATGAAAACTATTAGAAAACCCCTGTCTATTACTCTGGCACCTTGTAAGGATGGCTTTTAGTGTTCCTTTTAAAATAGCATTGACACATTGCAAAAGACTGTCCACTGTTAACATTAGCACCTAGTCTCTGAATCACAAAAAGTACCTGGTATTTCACACTAGATGGACCATGGCAAACAGCGGTGAACAGTTCCAACACGCTTCCTTAGTAAACTCTCAGCAGGGGCACAGTACAATCATACCATAATGCAAACGTCCGCTTCGTACGTGCTTACATCGCCATAAAATTCACTTATCACATTTTCCGGCCAAGTCCGGATAGTTGAACATTAACACTGCTTCAGCAAGGCATCGAGCACACCACTTGTTCCTGGCTAGTATTCCCGGATCAAATGGTTCAAATGGCTCAAATGGCTCTGAGCACTATGGGACTTAACATCTGAGGTCATCAGTCCCCTAGAACTTAGAACTACTTAAACCGAACTAACGTAAGGACATCACACACATCCATGCCCGAGACAGGATTCGAATCTGCGACCGTAGCGGTCACGCGGTTCCAGACTGTAGCGCCTAGAACTGCTCGGCCACCACGGCCGGCATTCACGGATGACCAGCCATTCCTCGCCCGCTACACTTCCGGCTTGCCTCCCCGCTAGTTCCCAACCTCCCACCGGCCCACACGCCATGTAAGCTCCGGAGCTTCGCAGATCGAAGAGTTCGAAGAGTTCATGGCTCCTTGATGCCACTATCGATAAGTGCCACCTTGGCACATCACTTCTACTGGAAACAGACCACGAACTTCAGTAGCAAACATCATAATAAACTTCAGTACCTCATCTGTATCATCATCGTTTCAAGTAGCAGATATGAACAGAAGTTGGGTCCCTTTGTACGTGCCTGTAACTTCCTTCATTCCTTGAAACTGCGTAGGTCCTTGTGAATAACAAAAGTTGTGACACAAAATCTAGGTACTGGCTCTGTCAGCCTCTAGACCTCCCAAAGAACTTCTTTGCTATTTTGATTTGTATCTTTACAGAATTTGCACTCGATGACCCGTCTGCTACTCATGTTGACAGGTTTGGCACTGATATTGTCGAATGATTATCTGTTGCTTGGTATTTCAGATAGCGACGTTCCTAATAGGTCATATGCAGCTACAATGTCTACATGCTTATTCTCTTAAGCTGCAAGATCTTAGATGCTGCACAAGTATGTTTCTAAGACTTTTCACGGAATGATTAAAATCTTAAAAAAAACTGTAGGATTGAACTTTCTAGTTACGTCTAGTAATTTCTACAGTTCTTCCATTGCATATCCTTATGACGACAATTATGATTGTCAGGGCATCAAAAAAGTTAACTAATTTCTCTGGAAATGCATAGAGGACTTCATAACTTCCAGCTCAACGCATAGTTAGCGTTAACTTTGAAGCGGCCTAGGAACATGTTTTTAAACCATACCAACGTCACATTCCGTATCCAAAAAAATTTTAGGTGTTCGTAGCGTTGGCGCACTTTCTCTCTATAGCCAAGAGCCGCTTGTTATCACAATTAACAATTTTCTCTTTTGAATAAAATTACTGGCGTCTTTAATACACTGTGTTGCGTCTGTGTGAAATTGTCATAGTATCCGCTGATGGCTTCCAGGATTTGGGTCTCACCAAACAGAATCCTGTTAAGTTCTCCTTGCAAATAGAGTTCCGCTACAACTGATTTATTCGTTCCCTCCCTCAGACAGTTGCGTCTATGCCTCTCGATTCCTTCTACCAACGTTCTCTTTGTACATTAAATATTCAGTGTTTTCATGCAAGATATAGGTCAAGGATAGAGTAAGCTTGTAAATACATGTAATACCGTTTACCTGTTGGCAGGTGTATAACGTACTTCTTCCTAAGGGGCCCCAGGGGTACTGCTACGGTTGTCCCACGCTAGTTACACCCCTGCAATCACAATGGATTCCGAAAAAAGTCGCTCATGCCGTAACCTACTGTAATTGAAAATGTGATCATTTGGGGTATTAAATGAAATTTGTAAATGGACTGAGGATTTTTTAATTGGGGCATACTACCTTGGATGGAGAGTGATCGATACATATGGAAGTAATTTGAGGAGTGGCCCAGAGCAGTGGGTTGAGAGCCGTATTGTTCACGTTGTAGATTAATGATCTGGCATAGTATGCCAATACTAATGACAGACTTTTTCAAGTGATGCAGTTATTTGTAATGAAGGAGTGTCTGCAAGAAGATTCACAAATAGTCAGTTCGTGACTAGGTTTCAAAGTCTTCCAAAGACTGGAAACAAGCTTTAAATCAAAACTGTAAATTTTGCACATAATAACACATAGCATTTTATGCATACAGTGTCAGTGACAGTTGGAATCAGTGGACTTGTACAAATACATGAGTGCAAAAATTTGTAGAAATATGAAGTGGATCGATCTCGAAGGCTCAGTCGTAAGTAGCAGATTTCGGTTCATGATTAAAATCTTAAAAAAGACTGTAGGATTCAACTTTCTAGTTAAGTCTAGTAATTTCTACAGTTCTTCCATTGCATATCCTTATGATGACAATTATAATTGTCAGGGCATCAAAAAAGTTAACTAATTTTTCTGGAAATGCATAGAGGACTTCATAACTTCCACTTGGGAAATGCAGTTAGCGTTAACTTTGAAGCGGCCTAGGAACATGTTTTTAAACCATACCAACTTGGTTTTTGCACACATGCTGACTGTTGTTCATCGGCGATAAAGCACACTTGGGAAATGCAGTGAGTGTACATAGGAGATTGCTCAGAAAACTCTAATGAGACCTATCCTAGAATGTCTCTCAAGTGTGAATGGGACTAATAGCGTATATACACTGTTCACTCACATTAATATGACCACCTACCAAAAGCGTGAATAACGACGCTTTGCAGGGCGGACAACTGAGAGACGCGCAGGAAGGGTCACTGAAGTTCTGGTAGGTACCGACAGATATGTGGATCCATGCCTTGGCCACTGCGTTAGGTTTCTCGGCTGAAGATCCGTGGTGCGAAAAGCCCGATCGAGGTGGTCCCACAGGTTCCTGAATGGGTTTAAATTCGGGGAGTTTGGTAAACTCATCCCGGTGCTGTTCGAACAACGCCCGTACAATGCGAGCTGTGTGACACGTTGAATTGTCCTGGTGGTAGGTGCCATGGCGACAAGGACAAAAAAAAAGCTGCATACAGAGGTAGACATGGTCCCCGAGGATAGATGCGTACTTGTGTTGACCAATTGTGCCTTCCAGAGTGACGAGACCATTCAAGGAATTTCACGAAAACATTCCCCAGACCATAACGCTCCCTCCTCCGCCCTGGATCCTTCCGACGGTTCTACCACGGTGCTTGCTTTCGTACGTTTCATGCCGTACATGCCAACTACCATCTGTCCGATGGAGCACGAAGCGTGACGTCGCAACTCAGTGGACCTTCAGTTGCGGTGCTGCCCTGCAAATTCCAGCTTTATCGCCGATGAACAACAGTCAGCATGTGTGCAAAAACCAAATGCTAGCTGCGAAAGCCCATAAGCAGAAATGTTCGCAGAACGGTCGTTGAGGAGACACTGTTAGTAGCCCTTTGATTCATCTGGGCCGTCAGTTGCTCTACAGTTGCACGTCTATTCGCCTGTACACATCTCTGCAGCCGTCATTCTCTCCTGTCAACTATGGCCCGTGGTGCACCGTAGTGGTCTGGGTGCCTGATGTCCGATTTGGACAACGCCAGTTTGCCATGAAAGGTGTACTTTAATCACGGCAGCACGCGAATAGTTTAGAAACTTAGCCGTTTCGGCAATGTTTCCACCCTTGGCTTGAATCCAATGATCGTACCCTTTTTGGACGTTAGATAAACATCTACATCTACATTTATACTCCGCAAGCCACCCAACGGTGTGTGGCGGAGGGCACCTTACGTGCCACTGTCATTACCTCCCTTTTCTGTTCCAGTCACGTATGGTTCGCGGGAAGAATGACTGCCGGAAAGCCTCCGTGCGCGCTCGAATCTCTCTAATTTTACATTCGTGATCTCCTCGGGAGGTAGAAGTAGGGGGAAGCAATATATATTCGGTACCTCATCTAGAAACGCACCCTCTCGGAACCTGGACAGCAAGCTACACCGCGATGCAGAGCGCCTCTCTTGCAGAGTCTGCCACTTGAGTTTATTAAACATCTCCGTAACGCTATCACGGTTACCAAATAACCCTGTGACGAAACGCGCCGCTCTTCTTTGGATCTTCTCTATCTCCTCCGCCAACCCGATCTGGTACGGATCCCACACTGATGAGCAATACAAGAGTATAGGTCGAACGAGTGTTTTGTAAGCCACCTCTTTTGTTGATGGACTACATTTTCTAAGGACTCTCACAATGAAGCTCAACCTGGCACCCGCCTTACCAACAATTAATTTTATATGATCATTCCACTTCAAATCGTTCCGCACGCATACTCCCAGATATTTTACAGAAGTAACTGCTACCAGTGTTTGTTCCGCTATCATATAATCATACAATAAAGGATCCTTCTTTCTATGTATTCGCAATACATTACATTTGTCTATGTTAAGGGTCTGTTGCCAGTCCCTGCACCAAGTGCCTATCTGCTGCAGATCTTCCTGCATTTCGCTATAATTTTCTAATGCTGCAACTTCTCTGTATACTACAGCATCATCCGCGAAAAGCCGCATGGAACTTCCGACACTATCTACTAGGTCATTTATATATATTGTGAAAAGCAATGGTCCCATAACACTCCCCTGTGGCACGCCAGAGGTTACTTTAACGTCTGTAGACGTCTCTCCATTGATAACAACATGCTGCGCTCTGTTTGCTAAAAACTCTTCAATCCAGCCACGCCGCTGGTCTGATATTCCGTAGGCTCTTACTTTGTTTATCAGGCGACAGTGCGGAACTGTATCGAACGCCTTCCGGAAGTCAAGGAAAATAGCATCTACCTGGGAGCCTGTATCTAATATTTTCTGGGTCTCATGAACAAATAAAGCGAGTTGGGTCTCACACGATCGCTGTTTCCGGAATCCATGTTGATTCCTACAGAGTAGATTCTGGGCTGGGCGGTGAATCAGATTAATGACTACGTGTCCGCGTTATCTTCACCCCCCCCCCCCCCCCCCCCCCCCCCCGCCCCGACACACTTTACATACCTCGACTGTTAGTGCTGGCACCTGCCGTCTGTGAGTGGTTGTTGCAAATTGATGTCGAACATAGGCAGTGGTGGCATCAATGTGACTGGACCATGTAGAACGTATACAAAGAAGGGCATCACGAATTATCACAAATGTTTGAAAAATTTCATATTATAGTCTTGATCTGCTCGTAAAAATGTTTGTTTACAGAACCAGTTTCAGTCGTCTGACCATCATCGTAAAAGTATTCACACCAACATGACTGGCGAAATATGAACCTGATGATCGTCGGATGACTGAAACTGCTTATTATTTCACCAAATATGATGCCATGAATACTTTTATGAAGCTGCTGGTGGTCAGAAGACTGAAAATGGTTCTGTTAATCAAGAATTTTACCAGCAGTTCAAAGGCGGTAATACAGGGTGTTGCAAAATGAACACATCAGTTCTAAGGCGTTGTAGCATTTATTACGTTCAACTTAACAATTGTAAATAATACACCAAATGAAAGAGTAACGCAAACAGTTTTTTTGTGTACCTGTGCGCAGTGTGAAGAGTATAGAATGACAAAGATCGACTGAAAAACGTGTTGAACGAGTGCGAGTCTTTCACACTTAGCCCCAAGAAATATCCCCGCGGGAAGTTTATGGGCCTTTGTTTTTCGGTGAATCAACTGTAACTGATGTTTCTTATCTTGATGTGCTACAGCTGTGGCCCGTGCCTCAATGGGAAGAAGGTGAACAACACATCTTTATTTGGGAGCAAGATGGTGCGCCGCCTCACTGGCATAACTCAGTACGCGACTGGTTAAACGACGTTGTATCCGACCGGTGGACTGGGCGCAAGGGGCCGGTTGACACAGCATTTTATGCATGACCTCCATGTTCACACACGATCTGACGCGATCATATGTTTGTGCCTCCGATGCCAGCTGATCTATCCGACATTAGAAACAGTGTTGTCGCAACAGTTAGTCCTGACACATTGATCAAAGTTTCGGAACAATTCGCCTGTCGACTCGATGTGTGATCGGTGTTCACACTGAATAAATGTAAGAAAAACTGTTTGTACTTCCTTTTCATTTGATGTTTTTTTTATAACTGTAAGGTGGATGTGGTATGTGCTACAAAGCCTTAAAACCCATACATTCATTTTGAAACACACTGTATGATATTTTTCAAAAGTATGAAAGCTACCGACACCACTTCCTGAAAATATTTTGTCACAGATATGATCCGCTAACGGAAGGCCGTTCGGAAATGTTAAAAGAAATTGCCAGACGGCTGAAGAAAGGCGCCATTTACTTGGCAGTTCCATCTCAATCGTTTTCGAGAAAACACTGCGAAGAGAAAAGAATACAGTGGACATTTAGAGTCGGGCGCATCGAGAAGTGTCTTCGCTCATAGCAGCACTTGAAATATGCACGTCTTTAATGGGCCAAATAACGCAAAAACAGGACGGTAGGTGGCGGGAGGCGTATAGTGTGGTCCACTGGGCTGCTATTTTGCATCTTTTCGAGTGGTGTAAGGTGCCGAGTGTACCGCAGAGCCAGTTAGGAGTTTAACCCATATTATGTGGGCAGTGTAGCTTAGCCAGAAGGTGGTTCCCTGAAGTTGTAGGGATGTTTTTCGTACGACGGCTCGGTAACTATGTATTGTTTTTTTTTTTTCTTCACATCTTCATCGTGAGTATTCTGTGGGCACTACTGCCTTCCCAGATGAAAACAGCAGAGTTCACATGGGTATAAGCATATGTTTTTGGTATGACGGCCACTCAGCCATCCTTACACCTCGATTGTCCTCTGAATCGCCCGATCTTAATCTCACTGAAAATGTCTGCGACTTTTTGGAACAACAGGTGAAACATAACCAGTCAACATCGTCGCAGTCTAGTCGCCATGTCGGATTTAATCATCAATGAGTGGCTTCAGCTGGATATCATTCATCTGTAGAAACTTGTGTATTCACTTTCTCACCGAACTAGCGCCATTATCAAATCCAGAGACAGTGTATTAGGGTAAGGAGAGCCATGCATAAAGAATTCAACTATCGAAACCATCTATCCAGACACTCTTGTGTCCATAATGGCAGTAAACAGAGGACGACACAGAAAAGGCCAAAATACTAAACGTCTTTTTCCAAAACTGTTTCACAGAGGAGTGCGCACTGTAGTGCCTCCTTTAAATCTTCGCACAAACGACACAGTGGCTGATACTGAAATAAGTGACCATGGGGCAAAAAAGCAACTGACATCAGTTAACAGAGGAAAGGCCACTGGACCTTATATCGTCCCTCTCTTTTCTTTGCTTTTAAAATGTTTTGATTTTAATGTAAAATGTGGTCGGGATTGTTGGGAAAAGGTAAAGGATATTTAATACATGGTTGGCGTTGCGTATATGGGGCACACTCGTAAAAACGGCTTATATATACGCCGACGATAATCAAGGTTCATACGCAGCTTAAATATTAGTAAAAATGGGTACAGTTTCCAGAAAGAGATTTTCGCTCTGCCGCGAAGTGTGCGCTGATATGAAACTTCCTGGCAGATTAAAACTGTATGACGGACCAAGACTCGAACTCGGGACCTTTGCCTTTTGCGGGCAAGTGCTGGGTACTGCTTGCTTGTAATGGTTTAATTACGTTATCTAAACTCGCTGCTAGCTCAAAGATAATCAGAAGTAGTTTGAAACTATTACTGTTTCGTCCGTTAAATTAATTGTTGCGAAGAGAGAGGCGATATAACTTCCAACGTAGCATAAGGATTTGTACTCACGATAAATAATTTCATTGATACCACACTGGCTTGATTTTAGGTTACGCATTACCTCGGCGGGAATAAATTTAAGAGCAAACTCAAAGATATCGTGAAGGAAACGTAGCCTTGTCGTCCACTGCAGTTAAATCTATCCATGCAATTCCGTAAAAATTCTGATAAAACAAATTTCACAAATATTAACGTTTGAAAGTTATGATCAGTGTTCAAAGTATTTATTATGTCAACTCGAGGGTGAAGCCCAATACTAAATATTTTAATTAAATTCTACGTAATGGCAGCCTGTGCGCCATTACAACAAAAGAAAGCCAGATGGGATCACTCTAAATAATTACATTTCACTCAAATATTTCCACAGGGAGGCAGACGTTTTGAATAAGAACAGGAGAAATTCACTTCTTACCGTATATTGTAACAGAAAATACGTACATAAAATACTTATTGCGTCTGAATAACTAAGCTACTTAATTCAGCAGCAGAGACGAAAGTAGTATTCCATCTTTGAACCAACTCTTTTTTAACCTCAATCAGATAAGATGTCATGGTTACAAAGAATAACTTTACATTGTATAGTTACTATGTAATACTAACATACATATTTTATTAACTTCTTTCACACAATAACGAGTTATGGGTTATATAGTTATCTCTCGTCTTAGTTACGGTTTTTATCGACAGAAATGCACTGAGTTTTGTACGTTCTGTACGCTCCACATTTACGCATATGGTATACGTTTAGTTTAACATAAACAATGCGGTACAATCATTGGGAGCAGTTACTTCCACAAAATACCAAGGAGTACGCGTACAGAGCGTTTTGAAATGAAACGACAGCAAAAAATAATCACGAATAAGGCAGATGCCGGATTGAGATTAGTCGGACGAATCCTCAGAAATGTAGACCACCGACAGAGGAAGTGGCTTGCAAAACACTCGTTGAACTAGTATCTGAATACTGCTTGTCAGTATGGGATCCGTGCCATATAGGACTGATAGGAGAAATAGGGAAGCTCCAAAGAAGAGCGACGCGTTTCGTTACGGGTTCCTTTATTAAGCACGAAAGCGTCACGGTGAAGATCAGCGAACTCCAGTTGCAGACGCTGCAAAAGAGGCGTTCTGCATCACGGTGCGGCTTATTGTTAAAAGTTACGAGAGGGGACGTTCCTAGAAGAGTCAACAAGTATGTTTCTTCCTCCTACGTACATCTCGCGAGACGCCGATGAAAATAAAATGAGGGAGATAGAACCCACACAGAGGCTTTCCGGCAATCGCTCTTCCCGCGAACTGTTCGCGACTGGAACAGGAAAAAGGAGCAGTCACAGTTTTACACAAAGTACCCTCAGCCAAATTCCACAAGGTGGCTTGCAGAGTATAGTTGTAGATGTATATGTAGATGTAGATGCAGATGTCTCCACTGTGTGTGTGTGTGTGTGTGTGTGTGTATGTGTGGCTGTGTGCTTGTTTCCCTTATTGAAGGAGTGTGATCACGGGATGACTATGGTACACTTTCTTTCGTCAGTAATTACAAATCAAAAACAGAAAAATAACGTCAAATGAGGATGTCATTCCTTTCTGACTATTGATTCTTCGATGAGTGCCGACGATTTCAGCCGGCCGAAGTGGCCGTGCGGTTAAAGGCGCTGCAGTCTGGAACCGCGAGACAGCTACGGTCGCAGGTTCGAATCCTGCCTCAGGCATGGATGTTTGTGATGTCCTTAGGTTAGTTAGGTTTAACTAGTTCTAAGTTCTAGGGGACTAATGACCTCAGCAGTTGAGTCCCATAGTGCTCAGAGCCATTTGAACCGACGATTTCAACTACATGGACTTCCAGCTTGAGATACTTGCGGACAGCAGGATGTCGCTGCCAGGAGAACGCGCTGTAACATTAATGACCGTTCACATTTCGGGAATGCATAACATTATGTAAGTAGGCTGTTTATGTTTTCTCTATGTAAGTAGGCTGTTTATGTTTTCTTATTGGCAACGTTACGTAGCGCTCAATATGAAAATCACTGGCTGTGCTGTGTGCAGTCTGTCGCTAGTTTGCATTGTTGTCTGCCATTGTAGTGTTGGGCAGAGGCAGCTGGATGTGAACAGCGCGTAGCGTTGCGCAGTTGGAGGTGAGCCGCCAGCAGTGGTGGATGTGGGGAGAGAGATGGCGGAGTTTTGAAATTTGTCATGAAGTGCTATATTTATATATGATGATATTAAGGTAAATACATTGTTTGTTCTATATTAATATCTTTCATTTTGCTAACTATCCCTATCAGTAGTTAGTGCCTTCAGTAGTTTGAATCTTTTATTTAGCTGGCAGTAGTGGCGCTCGCTGTATTGCAGTAGCTTGAGTAGCGAAGATTTTTGTGAGGTAAGTGATTTGTGAAACTTATAGTTTACTGTTAGTCAGGGCCCATTCTTTTGTAGGGATTATTGAAAGTCAGATTGCGTTGCGCTAACAAAATATTGTGTGTCAGTTTAAGCAGTCATTTGTAATTGTTCAAAGGGGACGTTTCATATGGCGACCCTTAGCCGAGGATACCTCACTGGAATCTTCTGATTTTTTTCTTGTAGTTTGTGTAATTGGTGTAGCTATTGTTTATTGATAGCGCGTAATCATAGAGAGAATTTCCTTTGTAGTTGTAGTTTTTCATTGTTGTACAGTAAAACAGTTGTGGCATGCATGTAGATTTGCACCAAGTATTTCGCAGCTGCGCTGGCAATTAAGTAGACATTATTTTCATTGCTATGTTATTTTATTTTGCTCTTCAAATTGTGCTTTTCTGTGTTATCGTGTGAAATATTGTGACAATTATGGCGTGTGAAAAACGTAATACTAGGCTCCAAAGTAAACTGAGAAATGACAGTGAAGACGAAGGCAGTGTGTTAGCGCCGCCGAGTAATGAATTAACTAATGTTCAAAGTAGTAATTTGGTAATTGCGCATAGGGAAATGGAGCGGGCGGCAAACAATGGTGTAGACAGTGAAACAGGTAGTGAACAGGGAAGCGTTATCGATCGATTGGTCGGCAACAGCTCGCCTCAGGAATCGGGAATGACAGAACACAATATTGCAAATACTGCAGACTCAGGTTTTGGGTTCTCACCATTTTCTCAAATGAGTCAAGACACATTTTCCGCTTGTCAAAATGTGAATGTTGCCGGTGCAACTTCACTGCCGAAAAGCACTGAGGAACATGTTTCAGACACCAGTGCATTGTTATTACAATTAATGCAACAAATGGGACAAAAGCTTGAAAAGTTAGACACAATGGAACAACACCAGAGACAAACACAGCAACAGTTAGACACAGTGGAACAAAATCTCAAAAAGTTAGACACAATGGAACAACACCAGAGACAAACACAGCAACAGTTAGACACAGTGGAACAAAATCTCAAAAAGTTAGACACAATGGAACAAAATCAGAGACAAACACAGCAACAGTTAGACACACTGGAACAAAATCAGAGACAAACACAGCAACAGCTTCAAAAGTTAGACTCATTGGAACAAACTCTTGAACAAACGCGTGAAGATTTAACTACTGAGTTACATAACATTGAGTCGAAATGTCAAAAAGTCTGTAATGACGTAAAAACTCAAATTTGTGAGCATTTTCAACCTATTTTTTCGCGGCATGAAAATGCATTACAGAATCACGAAGCAGCCATAAAAGAACTGCAAATTATTGTTCATGAAAATCATGACACCTTGCAAGCTAAATTTGACTCAGTTGCATCTACCGATTCGGTTACGCAACTTGCAAAAACTCAGGAAAACTTTAAGGACACAGTAGATACTCTGAAACTTGGTTCAGAAAAACACACTGAGGAAATAAGTACACTATCGGAGAAAGTAGCCGAACTTTTGGATCAGTTCACTAATTTATCTACGAAGGTAGATGATAATCTGATTGACGCAAGACCGGTAGTCTTTAATGACACAGAAGAGTACGAACAAATTAGGAAATTCAAACAAAATCAGAATCAAATTAATACACAACACCAAAGAGAAATCCGGGAAGTACAAGATCAGCTGACACAGGTAATACAAGAATTACGTATTTCAGAGGACACTTGCGCTCCAACACGGGAAGAGGGACTTAGAAATACGGAAAAGCCGCAAAATAATAACACAGGGCATTTCGGAAGTTATGAAAGAAATTGGCAATGTGCACCGAATTTTGAGATGGAACGGCCGACACGACCTAACAATGACCGATATGCGACTCGCCGACATGATGATTTTGACTATAAGCTGTTCATTACTACACGTAAATTCAAAACATTTAAGAATTCTGGCAACGACATTCATCCACAAGCATGGCTCCATCAATTCTCCCATTGTTTTCCTCCCAACTGGTCGTTGGAACACAGATTAGAATTTATGTGTGGCTACTTAGAGAATGAACCAGCTGTAAGAATGCGATCGATCATTCACGATTGCCACAGTGAAGGAGAATTTTACCATGCCTTCCTCTCAGCATATTGGTCTCAAGCCACACAAGACCGAGTAAAACATGGTATCATAATGATGAAACATTTCGAACAATCTGAATTCTCCAGTCTTGTGAAATATTTTGAAGACATGTTGCACCAGAATCAGTACCTGTCAAACCCATACAGCCCCTCAGAACTCATCCGCATTTGCTTAATCAAATTACCTGAACATTTACGACATATTATTTTGGCAGGACGTTGCAAAGACGACATTGAAGCATTTCAGGGACTCTTACAAGAATTAGAAATTGACACTGACAATCGCGGAACGCGAAACCAGGAACACAACAATTACAGGTCACATCCGGCGCAATTCCGCGATGAAAGAAGTAATAACTTGACACGACAAGGCTATTCTCACAACACAAATCGTGACCAAAACAGACACCACCCGTATGACAACCGTTGGCAGAGTAGTAATAACAACAGGGAAAGATCACCTCTCCGTGGTAATGACTATCACAGAGACAATAAGAGAAACAGACAATATGGGAACCAAAATAAATACTATCAAGGGAGACAGAATAACTTTAGACGCAACGGACCAGCGCGCAGTTACGATTCAGGGAGAAATTCTCCACCACGTAACCGACAAGAAAGAAACTACAGGAACTACCGACATGACGACAGACGATGTGATCGTAACGACAGACCTGAATTGCATCAGAACTGGCGGGATTTAAACAGGGCAGGGCCTTCTCGTCAGAGTGAATTTGTAGAAGTTAGGTCTCCTAATCCCAATAACGGCGCGCGCCAACAAAGAGACAGACAATGACTCGCACAGCAGGCAGCCGTGTGCGCCCGCTGGCTCCGAGAAAAATAACATAAGACGCCAACCTTGAGAAAAATTTTAGCACTCCTCACCGACGTATACCACATGATAATTGCGTTGAAGTTGAAACTCTGCGTACTAGGAATAGTAAAGGTTTACACCACATTTCACATGTAAAACCGTTTATTGAAAGATAATCTGCTTTTTAACTTAGTCTTTGTCATAAAATTTTTCGCTTCACATTACTAATATGCTTTGTCAGACTTAGAATCTGTTAACATACAACAATGTTTGAAGTTAAATATCCAATCAAGAACCAAGAGAACTTATTTAAAAGAAATGACGAATGTATTGTTATAGTGAACAGATGTCACAGTGTTATTGTGTGTGTACATTCTTGCTTGTTTGTTGCACGATTACGTAACGACTATAAGGCTCACATACTTAGAACATTTACCAGTACTGCTAATGAGATTTTAAAGCAACATTTTGGTTTATTTGAAAATACATTCCGAATTTAAAGTGCTTTCTGAGAGATACCAGATGACACAGAGGTTAGTTTATGTGACAGCTACATGAACTATGATGAGGAATACTGTTATCCTCAAATATAATTTGCATTAATAATATGTTATTTACTTTGTAAAGATGTCAGACATTATTAATTCTGTTCTGTTTTAATGCTTATGTGTGAAGTTGATGTTTCAATAATTATTCTGATCTTTTATGTATTTACTTATGTCATAATTCCTGTAACGCTGATGTATATGTTATTTCGATTCTTTTGTAAAGCCCATATTACTACAAATGTTATCTGTATTGCTATGTTTTTAATGATGTTTTCTGTATCTTTGTAATTGTATTCTCATGTTATAAAATTGTAATTGTCACCAGTTCATCATATTATTAACTTGTAAGTTACATTTCACCGCACACGTTTCTGTTGGTCATAGTATATGGACAATATGTGAGAAGTAGGGACTGTTAGTGTTTGCACGTGTGTTACTAATTCAGCAAGGGACTGGATAACAGCATTGCTGGTTCTAAGGACAATTCCAAAAACTTTGTGAGTGCACAAGTGGTGGTTTATGGACTTGCTATATTCTCCGCAAGACTCTTCGATGGTGAATGTGCACCTGCACAATCGCAACAGATGGCTGCTGGCCTTCTCTACAAGGACTACAGTGGGTCTGCATCTATGATGACCCACCAACGCCATTATTTCTACAAGGACTGCAGTGGGTCTACACCTCTGGTGGCCCACCAATACCACAATCTCTACCAGGACTACAGTGGGTCTGCTCTGTGATGACCTACCTACCAATACTCTTCAAAATTTCGACTGACTCTGCTGTGGGTTTGCTCTGTTGTGGCCCATTATCTGTCTGCATGTCAAGAGTCAGCATTGTCTTTTCGTTGGAAGGACAGCACTACTTCTTCAAAACTGCATGGAAATCCACTACTTTTGTGTGCATTCTCTTTTACTGTTCAGACTTTGAAGAAAAAAAAGGAAAAACACTGTAATTTTACTGTGATGAATCAGGACTGCCTTTATAGACTGTGAGAAAATTTTAGCTTTTGACCAACATTGTATCAATAAGTGTGTGCATTTGATATCTTTGTTATTGTAATTATGAAAAATTTTATCAAATCATTATTGGGCACTGCCCAAAACAATTTGTAAAATTTTTTGTGTTGAGCATGGGGGCTATGTAAGTAGGCTGTTTATGTTTTCTCTATGTAAGTAGGCTGTTTATGTTTTCTTATTGGCAACGTTACGTAGCGCTCAATATGAAAATCACTGGCTGTGCTGTGTGCAGTCTGTCGCTAGTTTGCATTGTTGTCTGCCATTGTAGTGTTGGGCAGAGGCAGCTGGATGTGAACAGCGCATAGCGTTGCGCAGTTGGAGGTGAGCCGCCAGCAGTGGTGGATGTGGGGAGAGAGATGGCGGAGTTTTGAAATTTGTCATGAAGTGCTATATTTATATATGATGATATTAAGGTAAATACATTGTTTGTTCTATATTAATATCTTTCATTTTGCTAACTATCCCTATCAGTAGTTAGTGCCTTCAGTAGTTTGAATCTTTTATTTAGCTGGCAGTAGTGGCGCTCGCTGTATTGCAGTAGCTTGAGTAGCGAAGATTTTTGTGAGGTAAGTGATTTGTGAAATTTATAGTTTACTGTTAGTCAGGGCCCATTCTTTTGTAGGGATTATTGAAAGTCAGATTGCGTTGCGCTAACAAAATATTGTGTGTCAGTTTAAGCAGTCATTTGTAATTGTTCAAAGGGGACGTTTCAATTAATCTTAAAAAAACAAATGTGGGTGTAATCTGTATATTTAACACACACACAAACAGGTTAATTTTTAAAAAATGAATATTTTGTTTACACAGAAAGTTCACCTATAGTCTTGGAAACTAAGTCTTACAAATTTGCAGAAACGTGTGGGTGTCATGGGTCAGTCGATATACACATCTCTAGAAGGCACATTCTAGTCACACGACGAGCACACTGAAACACTTCGCCGACCGCCTGCCAGGAAGCAGTACGTGCAGGGAACGTAACAAGTTGGACCCCAAACATCTTCGGATAGTAAAATTATTTTAAGGCATCTAAGATACATAACTTTCATGAGATCTGTATTACTACTATTTTAATCTGATCACTCCTTAGTTCACTATTGCTGTATATTATACCGATTACTTTCAGCGCATATGTACTGAATGGTCTAGTGATACGTTCTGTGTTCATGTGTCATCGACATAGAGACGGAAAGGAATAGATGTAAAGAAAATACAACGAATTGTGAAATCTGTGTCGTGTAGCTGATAGTATTGAGCCCTAGGCCAGTCTAATGTTGCGATTCTGTTGTAGTGGATGGACGCGGATCAGGAGAAAAAAAAGAGAGAGAATCGAAAATCGATGCCATATAAGGCATACTCTCCACTCGTAGCACCAGGAGGCCGCTCAGCTTAAAGTTTGCGTCTGCCAGTCATATCGCACATCATCCAGGCACTGCCGATATACTTGAACATTAACGCAGTACGTGTGTCCCATGCTAAGTGACCAAGAACATCATAAGCTGCTTCATACTCTCGAATAAAGAAAGTGATTCAAGAAGCACAGGATTTGTTTCTTTAATTCCAGCCGATTATCGCAAAAATATTATCGTCAGGTTATCAGTTTTGGTTTAGGTATAATAATTTAGCGTTCGACAACGCTAAGCTAATGTTGTTTATATCTTTTGACGATACGGCTGTGAATTAATCACATTGGGATAACGTAAGGCTTCGACTGCTCCCTCAGATATAATGATAGCGTTTATGGACTAACGTCCATATTCTTAAGACAGTTTTTTGTGGTAGCCGATTGGAATTAAAGAAATTCTCCAAGAACCTTATCTCCATTCCTCCCTTTAAGAGGAGCCGGAGGTGGTCAAATCCAAAAAATTACGATTTTATTTTTGCTACCGAAACTTAGTTGGAACATTCCTCTTTAATGTAAACTTTGAATTATTGTTCTACTCGCCCTAGAAGTGGAGTTATTGCCATTTTCCCCCACGCCTGCAGAGGAAATGGGCGGCCGCTGAATGCATCTAACACCCTCTCGTGACTTCCTGGCGAACTGCTTGGGATTTTCTCGGCCTGTTACGCGTACAGCGCCTTATGTTACGCATACAGCGAGTGTGCAAGGGTTGGGCTACATTGTTTTCTGTGACAAATGAAGCGCTAAGAGCGCGGAACATCGTATCTTTGCTGTTTACCGTTTCGAATTAGTTCAGTGTTGCGCCTGTTGTTGGTAGTATTATACCTCTTGTGAAAAGCGTTGTTCTGGTTACGATGCCACGTTTTAGTAACCGTGTATATAAGAAGAGGAAGAACGTAGGGAAAAGAAAATTAACGCTAATACCAAGTTGCGATACTACAATTACTGAAACAGTGCGTTCTTCTGCTAAGCAACACATGGCCGGCCATAGCCCTGTGACATCTTCTAGCAAGAAGCTGACTGGTGGAAGTGACAGATTTCGTCAATGTGTTAGTGACAGTGATGATATTAACGAAGTACTGAATATTGGATTATTATCTTCTGTGCTGAAAGAAAGTGTTCTGTGCAAAATGTGTTCAAGTGTAGGAGTGGGACTAGAGATAACAAAGCACTTTGGTTTAGTTTGTGAGATGAAGATAATCTCTGCATGTTGCACATATCAACTGACTTTCTACAGTTCACATGCCAGTCTCTTTGGTGAAAATGGACGATCTAGAGTGTTTGATGTTAATGTTCGACTTGTGTATGGTCTTCGATCCATTGGAAAAGGGTCTGCTGCTGGTAAATTGTTTTGTGGTATTATGAACTTGTCATCGCCTCCAAGCAAATTTGGGTACTGCTGTGAACTGGTAGGATCCTCTGTTGAAGATGTGGCTCTGAAAATCATGAAGGAAGCAGTGGAGGAATCTGTAGAAATGAATGGTGGTTCTAGGGATTTGGTAGTGGCATTAGATGGTTCCTGGCAAAAGAGGGGTCATAAATCCCTGAATGGGGTTGTAACTGCTACTTGTGGTGATAGTGCAAAAGTGATAGATGTTGAAATATTATCAAAACATTGTAGGTGCAAAAATAAAATCAAAGGAGAGCACGGTGGAACCTGTGAGGCAAATTTTAGTGGATCAAGTGGAGCAATGGAAGTGGATGGAGTGAAACAAATTTTTGAACGTTCAGTTCCCAGATACGACGTTAGGTACAAATACTACCTTGTGGATGGTGACTCCAAAGGTTTCAAGACTATAGAGGAACTGAAACCATATGGAAATGAATTTGTAGTTGAAAAGTTGGAGTGCATTGGGCATGTGCAAAAGCGTATGGGTGCACGGCTTCGAAGGCTCAAACAAACTTTGGGTTCAAGTAAGCTCAGTGATGGAAAGACAATAGGTGGGAGAGGCAGGCTTACTGATGAGGTGATTGAACGTCTACAGAGATACTATGGGTATGCTATAAGGCAAAATACTAGTAATGTTAGTGACATGAGAAAAGCAGTGTGGGCATTGTTCCTTCATAATGCCTCTTCCAATGAATTCCCTCAACACAGCCTGTGCCCAAAAGATTCCTGGTGCAAATATAATGCAAAAAAGAACTATGATCACAAACATGGTTTGCCAGCACCTGTGATAAATGCAATAAAACCAATTTTTCATGACTTAGCACAGCCAGAATTGTTACACAAAAGTCTACACAGAAAGACGCAGAATCCTAATGAGAGCATAAACAATTTGATTTGGAAAGTGATTCCTAAAAGGGTGTTTGTAAGCATAAAAACACTGCACTTTGGCATTTATGATGCAATAGCAACCTACAACCAAGGGAACAGTGTGAAGTGCGAAGTTCTGAAGGCATTAGGATTTACAGCTGGGGTGAACACTGTACGAGCACTAAGAAATATTGACAGAGAAAGGATAAGAGGAGCAGAAAGAAGAGAAAGGCATATGAAGTATGATGGAACAACAGGCCAGAAAAGAAGACAGAAGAGGAAGCTTTTGGAGGATGAAGAAGAAGATCCTGATAATCCATCCTATAGTGCAGGAATGTATTGAGAAACTTTGATAGCCATTTCCCGTAAATTAGAATTTTTCGAATATAAGGAACATTTTCTCAAAATCCACTCAAGCTAGAGAGATGAAATTTTTATACAGCACTCCTAGTGGTCAAACTTACATTGTAACACAGCCATTTGGCAATATGTTCAATAGTTTCATTTCAGTTTAATTATAAAGCAATTGTTTGTAAAAAAATTTGGGTCATTAATAAAAAAAAATAATTGGAAGGAAACTAGAAAAGATACTCCAAAATCCCTCTGTCATAACTGCAATACTAAACCACTCTATATGTAAAAAAAATTCAAATTTTTCTATTTGGTAGTTTATTCATAAATGTTCCTCAAACTTAGTGATTTTAACATGGGCAGCATAGGCACCTCCGGCTCCCCTTAATGGCAAACTAGTTACGACAATTTGTGCCACCAACAGCATTCGAAATGCATTGTCGTTCAAGAACCACATCGACAACAGTGTCAGCTTGACAGGTAGTGATGGCATACTTTGGCACCAAAAATTTATTCCAGCACAAAGATACCAAATCACTACCGGTGGGTCGAACGTCAGAGGATAACACTGGGTGGTTATAAGTAAAGTGCAGCTACCCACAGATATCCAGTGTGGGTTGTAAATATTCTATGACAGCTAAACTTGCTAGGTATGCAAATATGTTAGTGTAGAACCGATCCATGCTGGATAAAATGACTTCCATTTTTGGCCACCAGGTGCAAATCTGGCCCTGCGAATGCATAAAAGACGTATAGAAATGTTTCCATATGGCCGGCCGCTGTGGCAGATCGGTTCTAGGCCCTTCAGTCCTTAACCGTGCAGCTGCTTCTGTCGCAGGTTCGAATCCTGCCTCGGGCATGGATGTGTGTGATGCCCTTAGGTTAGTTAGGTTTAAGTAGTTCTAAGTCTAGGGGACTGATGACGTCAGATGTTAAGTCCCATTTTCATATGTTTCCATATGTAATGGATTAAGAATGGGGCGTGAGCAGGAAAGGCCAAAAAAGTGAAAAAGGGATAGTGCTGATTTTATTATTAACCGGCACTTACACAGTTTGTTCAAAATGAGCACCAGACACGAAAAAATGGCTCTGAGCACTATGGGTCTTAACTTCAAAAGTCATGAGTACCCTTGAACTTAGAACTATTTAAACCTAACTAACGTAAGGAGATCACACACATCCATGCCCGAGGCAGGATTCGAACCTGCGACCGTAGCGGTCGCGCAGTTCTAGACTGAAGCGCTTAGAACCGCTCGGCCACCCCGGCCGGCTAGCACCAGACACGTCGACGAGATGCTGTGCAGAGTCAGATTTGTCATTTGGTGATCAGAACTGGAACCAGTTCTTGTACAGCCCACAGCCGGTTCCGCATTAACGCTTGTGCGTATGTATCAACTTTCCCTGGCATACAATAATTACAGGGTCCTGGCGGAGGTTCGAGTCCTCCCTCGGGCATGGGTGTGTGTGTTAGGTTAAGTAGTGTGTAAGCTTAGGGACTGATGAAAAATGGTTCAAATGGCTCTGAGCACTATGGGACTTAACATCTATGGTCATCAGTCCCCTAGAACTTCGAACTACTTAAACCTAACTAACCTAAGGACATCACACAACACCCAGTCATCACGAGGCAGAGAAAATCCCTGGCCCCGCCGGGAATCGAACCCGGGAACCCGGGCGCAGGGTCTGATGACCTTAGCAGTTAAGTCCCATAAGATTTCACACACATTTGAACATTTTTGATAATTACAGCTTAAACTGGACCTCCACGAGAAGCTGCACTTTAATTATAACCGATTTTAATGAACTCGACATCGGAGGTATAGTAAGAAACTATGTCTCAAACGTGTTTAAGGGGATTTCCTCTCGCATCTACGCCACATATTTTCTAATTTTCCATTGTGGCTACTGGCTCACGCCAGGCACGTAAATACTGTCACGCAGTTTGTATGCGTCGCTTGTGGGTGTCTGAGAAAAATTGGTTAGCGTCTGAAGTGATGGGGCGACGAAGAGTGGCGGAGCTAAGTGCGGCGAGGGTGGAGCGGAGGAAAGTAAATGAAGTCTAACGGGGCTTTATTTGTGGGCAGACGACGGGGGCTATCGGAGAGGGACTGCAGAAAGAATGGGGCGAGACAGGTGGCGTGGAGTGGAGCGGAAAACGACGGCGGAATTACGGGAGACAATAGTGTGTGACGCTGCGGACAAGGGCTGTGGTGATCACGGTGGGGACGCGCGCCTGCAGGGAACACGCCATCCAGAGGCGGACGGCAGCCTAGCGGTCGGGCTTCGTTCTCGTTGTCTGCCGACTGGTTTCACCGCGACTCTGTCCCAACACCGCTCGCGAAACTATCGCAGTACATTATCTGATCAAAATCATCCGGACACCCCTATGTAATGCTGATGCGCCTAGCAATTAGGCTTAAGTCGGCGCCAGCAAATGCTGTTGAGTGGAAGGTCAGAACTTCGGGTAGTTTAAATCATCATTAACCATTAAAAGGAACGACACATTTATTTCACACTCAGAATTTAAAAAAAAGATTGACAATAAACATTTCGGACTTTAAGAAGTTAAAAACTTTTCTTCTTACATTACTGTCCAAATAAACATTGAGTCGGCTCAAATTTTAGCATCCACAAATTATATGAGCAACTTTTTGACTGTCGAAGTGAACAAAGGATGGCCTCAGATTTGTAAGAACGCGAAATTACATAAAGCAATAACTGTACTCAAGGACGTAATATAAGGTAAAAGCAGCCGCGCGCATATATGATTTGTTACAACAAAATTTGTACTATTGTTATATCAAGTCCCATGTAAATGTTTCAAAAAATCTTTTAATAATAATCCTTTTATAAAATTCATCTGAATGTAAAGAATTTACTAATTTCTGCAATACATGGTCATCACGATTATCGTAAAGAAAAATCAGTCGATTCCTTTTATACATGACAAATCTAGCGGCCAGCATTGCACTGGGCTGCGCCAGAAAATTTCTTATAGGAGCAGATATATACGCGTTATCCAGCGACTTCATTGAGGTAAGAATTTTCAGTTTATTCAGAATGATATTTCAGGGCCACTACGCAGCACTGCTAACGTCCAAAATTTACCAATTTAAATTCATAGTCAATTATTGAAAGCTTATATATGAGTCACAATTTTTTTTTTTTTTGCGAGGTTAGTCATATTTTATCGGCAGGTTACGTGAGTAAACTGTTGGGAGGTTACACTTAATGTGAATGATATATACATATTTTAACTGTTGGGAGGTTACAACATTAAAGTATCAAAATACTAATCCATGGAGAAAAGCAGATTTTAAGATTCAAACAAATGAAAGAACCACAGAAACAGTCGAAAAATTACAAGAGGTTTAAGATTACAAAAACATTTAACTCGTTCTCTGGCCATGACAGTAGCGCAGCCAAAAAATACTAATTTGCAGAACACACGCAGTTAAAGCCGCCTGAAATGATGGCTGTTTCTTCTAATGAATTTGCTGCATCCACTCAAACATGAAGGTACTAGCCTAACTGGCTGGTAACAATGACGCTGGCCGTGATTGAAAAACAAGATCCAGTGCTGTGACAAGTCAAAATACAGCAACAGTATAACCTTTACCAAGCCTCTAAATAACAAACGAATGACAGGCGCACTTGCAGTACAGACAAAAGACTATTACTTTACACATTATGGTAATTCAGGGCCAGATACGGTACGAAATTGCTTTAGCGACACAATAAACCAATGAAAGCGATTTCGCATAACAGATAATCATGCACCCTGTGAGGGCTGCCTAATGAAAAGGTAGATACTCAAAAGAAACACCTCTAATTATATTAGCGCTACGAACTAGCATTAGCCTTCAGAGGAGCTCAACTGAAATAGCCAAAGGAACATAGAGGCGTGCTACTTTTAATACCAATATTAGTTTTCAACCTGCTTTCTTTCACCCAGTAAACAGTCGGGTACAAACACATGCCCTAAACGTCAGATGCCGCAATCGGACCGTACACTACTACGCAACAACTCATAGCGGCACTCGAAGCAACACAACTAAAACACACTAATGGTTTAATATCAGAAAATAGGAAAATGGGTGCAAATATTTTAGAAAGAGCTCCTTTATTAACAAGATAAAGTTTACGGCAGTTCAGCAGTCAGCTGAAATACCACTCACAGGGGAAATTATATGAGCAATCTTTTAACTGTTCAAGTAACCAATAGATGGCCTCAAACTCATAACAACTCGAAAGTAATAAAGCAATAACCGCGTCCAATGTAAAGCCGCAGTAAAGTGAGTTAACAGTATCAAACAGTCAAAATACTTATCTATGGAACAAAGGAGACTTCAAGGTCAAACAAATGAAAGGACCGCAGAAACAGTCGTAAAATTACGAAAGCTTTAAAATTGGAAAAACACTTAACGCATTTTCGGTCATGACAATAGGTCAACTAATTTTTAAGTAAACGGAGGTAGCGTGCAATATATCGAGGCTCGGATCTCATATAACAGCTTAAAAGATGAAACCTTCCCGTCTCCTCTATATCTCTTTTGTTACGCAACCTTTCCTTCTACAATAACCTATGTAACTTTCCCTTAGGATTTCTATCTCTTGCTTAATAATAACAAATGAAATCTTCCCTTTGAAATTAATTCTCTTTCTCAGTCTTCGCATAAAAAAATTTAAATGCTGCTCATTAAAAGTGATTTTCTAATTATTTCGACGAAACATAGAATGTGTCGTCGTCGTGGCCCTCAGTCGTTACCTGCAATAACCCAAAACTGTTCCTTACCTTTTTTACTGTTACTGGATCGCCATCTGACTGCTACATCAAACTGCGACATGAGTGTACTTACTCTGTTTTACTATACTCTATTAGCTGCTGGTGGGCTGTCATAATAAGTGACTGTATTTATTATCAAAGCTGACGTTATACTTTATTAGCAAAGCTGACGTTATTCATTAATTAATTTGACTGAAGTTACGTGATACATAGTTAAACTTTTTCTTGACAACAATAAAATTTTGCAAAGTTATACGTTGATGGTTTTTGGGATGGATTATAATCAGTAATGCAATACTGCTGGCAAAAATTAATTATATTCTGAATGAAATGATTTTACAGACGTTCAAATGGGACTTACTTTTTACAATAATCTTACAACTAGCATTGCGCAAACATGCCTTCAGTAGTCTTGAGTTTCTCAAAGAAATAATTCAATAATATTAGTTCCTCTTACGATAATAGTTAGCTGATGTCTCTGTACATCCGTTTATAACCTCTTGTAAATCATAGCTGGTGGCTGGCAGGCACACCGCTCCTCTCAACCTCTCGCTTCAGACCTGCTACCGACTCGCTTCACATCTCCCTTCCTACGAACGCTTAAGTGCGGTCTCTCCCGCCAACAATGCTTTCTGGAGCAGACAATCCCTGCTACCATTACAAAATGTATCAATGCGCGGTTTTTCCCGCTCTTTTCTTAAAATGTATCCATACGCGGTCTCTCCCGCCCTTTTTAAAATTGTGTCAATGTGCGGTCTCTCCTGCCAGCAATACTTTGGTGCAGACATTCCCTGCTGCCACAATTATTTCCAACATGAAAAATATTAGTTATTCCTACTTAATCCTATTAATAAAATATAAAGATCTTTCATAAATTGTGGTTTGACAATAGACAATAGAAATATACACGTCGTACAAAGGTACTTTCTAAATCACAAAATTAACAACACCACACGTAAAAGCAGAAGAGATTGCAAAGTGTGAAGTGAGAAATTACCCACATATAATCAGCCAACTTACCAATACGAAACACGTGACTTTCTGACTAGGCAAAATGTAGATCATTGGCCAAAGGGAAGGCGGTACCAAACCAAACTCCACTGGATGTGAAGGCTCAAGAAGGCGCTATGACAAAACTACGAAGAGCCTGGGCACATAACACTACAGCCAAATAAATGCCAAATCCAACAGCCCGGCCGTACGGAGAAACCGTCTGTTTCACTACCCCGCATCCACTTTATCACTCGTCGCCCGTACTCGCCACGACACTCCTGCTAGAGAGGCTGAAACCAAAGAGCGCGAGTCTTGTCGAAAACGAAAACGATACGACCCCCCCATTGCTCAGCGGTTTGACCATAATCGATACGAGCCCCCACGGCTTCGCGGTTTCACTATAAATGATACGAGCCCCCACGGCTCAGTGTAGCTGACCACTAAATGTCACGAGTGGACCCGCATGTGTAAAAGGAGTCGCGGAGTATTGTGTCATCAGTAGAAAAGCGGTATCAGCTCGGTGAGTTCGAATACGGACTACTCATTGGATATCACCAGAGAAACATACCCATCAAAGACATTTCAACCCTTCGAAATCCACTAGTTGACTGTTACTGATGTGATTGTGCAGTGCAAACAAGGAGGTGCTACCATAGCTAAGCAGAGACCATCAAGACTTCACTTCCTGACGGATAGGGACCGTCGAGCGGATGATGACTGTAAAGAATGCATAAAATTAGCTGAAGGAATCTACTCTTGATTTCCGAGGTACTGCCAAAAATCAAGGCTTGCACAACGACTGTGTATGGGGAGTTAAAAACAACGGGGCACAATGGTCGAACAGCTGCTCACAAGGCACGCATTTCTGTAGACAGAGCTAAGGGATACTTGAGGCAGTGTAAAGAGCGACGCCACTGCACAGTGCATGACGGGAAACGAGGGATTTAAAGTGGCAATTAAAACTGTACCCTACGACAATCCAGTGAAACAGTTTGGAGTTGATAAATGCCTGGAAAATCATGCCTGCCATCAAGTGTCCTGCCAACATTGAAGTGCAGAGTAGATGGTGATATAGTATGAGAATGTTCTTCATGATTAAAATGTCGGCTCGCAATTGCGCCCAAGGAAACGCTAAATGTGGAAGGATATGAATACATTTTACAGCACTGCGTACTGTGTACAGTACAAGAACGACTCGGATACGGATATTGCTTGTATCGGGATGACAATGCAGCCTGCCATAAAACAGCATCTTTAAGCTCATGTTTTGTATATAATATTCCTGAAATAGAATGCCCTGTCCAAAATCCCAACATTAACGTAATGGAACACCTTTGGGATGAGTCAGAACGTCGACTCCGCTCCATACCCTGGCATCAACATCACTACCTCCTCTGGTTTGTGTTCTTGAGGAAAAATGGATTGTGATTCCACCACAGACGTTCAGAAACCTTGTTGGAAGTGTTCCCAGCAGAGTTAAAGACTTCATAAAAGAGAAGAGTGTATACATCCCATATTAATCTCGACTAATAGATGTTTGGATAGTTTTGAGCAGATAGTGTACGTTAATTATGACTGCTGAAGTAGAAGACGAGTGATTGGCAGAACGACTGGAGCAACAGTGAAACGGGCAGAAGAATTCACAGATTTTCCCCATACATTCACAAATACCTAGCCCTTGGTCATATATGCCCCAGCCGCACCAAGTTACATTAGTTAATAAGAGACGGCCAATAGCCACTGTATCAAGCCTTTCGACTATTTAAATTCTTCCACAAAAGCTGTTCCCTTAAACATGAGTAGATATAGAATTTGTTTTCTTACGCTAAAATTTAGAAGATGGTTCCACTTACAACACTCCCAGGTAATCCTAATCTATGACGTGCAAAGCAGGGCCCACTACGTATATTTTTAGCACTGTAGACCAATATACACGGTCCAGTAACATAACGTGAGCACCTCTTATGTTCGATGTCAACGTGCAATAACCCACCACAGTCCGCAGGTGGCAGCACTAGCAGTGGGGGGTATATACTAGCATGCTGCGGGACACGGATAACAGTGCAGTCGTTGTAATGCGGAGATTGAGCCATTTCTCTGTCGTCCAAAAGGACAAGACCTTGGCTTTCGGGGGTAGCGTTGAACCATATCTGAAACGTCAAAGTTTGTAAACTGTTCGCGTGCTGCCATGGTTAAAGCATACCATGCATGGCAAAATGACACTATCCAAAACCGACCAGAGGCAACTGGTGGTGCACCATGGGCCATAGATGACAGGGACGAATGACAGCTGCGGAGATGTGTACTAGTGAACAGACGTTCAGCTGTTGAGCAACTAACCTCCCAGATGAATCAAGGGGCTACCAGCAGTGTTTCCTCATCGACCGCTCACCTACATTGCTGCATAATGGCGGCAGCAGCAGGCTGCTGGTTTGTGCACCCATGCTGACCGCTGGTCATCGGTGACGAAGGATGGAATTAGCACACTAGTACCGCAACTGGAAATCCATTGAGTGGGCTTTTCCGATGAATCACTTTTATGCTCCACCAGACAGATCGTCTATGGCAAATACAACCCTTCAACAATCGTCAGAAGTGTCCAGGCTGGAGGGGGGAGCGTTGTGATCTGAGGATTGCTTTCGTGGCGTTCCCTGGATGATTTCGTCATTCTAGAAGGCAGAATGAATCAAAAGAAGTGAGCATCTATCATTGGGGATCATGTCCACATCTGTATGCGGTTTGGTTTTCCTTGGAACGATGGCTTCTACCAGCAGGACAATGCAACATGTTACACAGCTCGCAGTGTATGTGTGTCGTACGAAGAACACAAGGATGAGTTTACCGTGCTCCACTAGCCATCGAACTCGAATTTAGACTCAGTCGAAAATCTGTGTAACCATCTCTATTGGGCTGTACGCTCCATAGATCGTCAACCGAGAAACTTAGTGCAGCTGACCACGGCGCTGGAATCCGAATGCCTCTATATCCCTGTCTGTACCTTCCAGAAACTCACTGACTCTCTTTCTGCACGCCCGCGCTGTAAAAGGTGGTCTTTCAGATTTTTGACAGGTGCTCTCATTAATGTGACTGAGCCGCGTACTTCGTGAACATAGCGACGGAGTTTGGCATGGAAGTCAGTCTTGACGATGTTGTCGCCACATAAGCCGATTAAGGTCGCGTTATTTTTCATCACGTTACTGGGATACTTTTCAGTGCCAACTTCACTAGCTTAATATCACTATATTCGCCTTTTCAATAGCTTTCGAATGCCATTAGGTAACATTGTAACTTAACCAAAAAAATGGCTCTGATCACTATGGAACTTAACTTCTGAGGTCATCAGTCCCCTAGAACTTAGAACTACTGTAACCTAACTAACCTAAGGACATCACACAAATCCATGCCCGAGGCAGGATTCGAACCTGCGACTGTAGCGGTCGCGCGGTTCCAGACTGTAGCGCCTAGAACCGCTCGGCCACCCCGGCCGGCCTGTAACTTAACAGCACGACTTTACAATCACAGTATCCACAATTACTACATATTGTACAAATGTCTTTTTGTTTGCATAACACAGCCAGTGTGCGTGTGTCCGCAGCTCGTGCCTAGAGGGTTGTAACCTCTGGCTCACGAGGTCCGGGGTTCGGTTTCCGGCTGGGATGGGGATTTTCCTCTACTCGGGGGCTGGGTGTTTGTGTTGTGTTATCCTCCTCATTTCATCATCATCTTCTTCCTTGGTCCTTTAATGTGTAGTTTTCCTAACCATGCCGACACTGCGCCGATGCGGGAAAAAGGCCTACGAAAAAGAAGAACACACTCAGTGTGCGTAACTAGTATTTATCAAATCTGTATAATTATTCTGACTTCATTTCGTTATTGTTTTTCGTATTAATTAAGTAGACTGTTTAGTGAACGTATAAAGGAGAATGTATACGGCAGAGTGTGTGTATTCTCTCCCTAGTTAGCCTTGTGCTGTAGGAATTGTAATCGGAAAAGACAAGCTACGGAACCACCTGTGTAGCTGAATCATGCTGCAGCTGTGCACAGCAATCGAACTGTTTGCATAAATGAGAGCCCATGGTAAGACGCGACTGGTCGGCGAAGCTAGCGATGGTGGACGTAAGCACTGGGCAGATAAAAATGGAGCTGGGTCCTGCTTATTCCAGTGCATATTAGCCTCAGACGGACGCAGTTTGATGTATACGGCTTTCTGGAATAATGTCGTTGCACGTAATGAGACATGGATCCAAGAAGAAAGTGTGGACGATATTTATACTGTACAAGGATACGTATTGGTCCTGAGCACTGGCAGAGTGAACGTGAATAATCCATCCGCCGACATCATAAGAACCGTCATTTATTTAGATTATATATTGTAATAAGTGAAGGCTAAAGTTTTTAAATAGTTGATCTCAATACATCTCGTTAAATGTATCCCCATGATGGACTGTCTTAGAACGACCATGAATTCAGTTATTTACTGTATATCACGTTATGCGTGGATGATCTTCCTTGAGAAACATCCTAAATTCACAGTAATGCTAAAGACACAATTATCAGTACTGCTTCACGCCTTTGATGTTTTGAGAGTAACGGTGAAATAGCAACTTTCACCAAATTTGTTATCAACATGTAATTTTTAAGGTCTACAGCTATGAATTGCTGTTACTGCATATTTAGAGTTACGTACAACTAATGACACAGTTTCGATTAAGGGGAGAGACTGTACCCAGAGGATAGTATAACTAGAAAAGCTTGATGTTTTCGGTCGGTACTTCAGTCGAGTGGCTGTTTTTAGAATCACATGAAGGAATTCGCACCAGAGATCGGCATTAGCAGTTGCTGCCATTTTCTACAGTTTCAATTGTTATTAGATATAAGGGTGTGTTCTGTGTAGCATTTTTAAATGTTTCGAGTTCTACGCATTTAAGTGCTTTATGATATACGACTATTAAAGCTATCTGGCATATATTGTCAATTCTTCAGCTGCAGAATTTTGTGAAGAGTAAAATGCCATACGTTTTTGGAATTATTTATATATCTTTTGGGCAGCTAAACCATACTTCGTCGGTTGCGCACCACTGTGTTTCTTGGAAGAGAAAAGAGTCTTTTACCGTGGAAGATGTCGTACTTGCAAATAATTTGACTTTATTTAATATTTGAACAGTTTTACGGATCTCGAAAATGGAAGTTTTATGTTAGCTTCAAATAGCCTCAAAAGATATTTAACTGGCAACTGGTCTGTAATAATACTGAAGCTTAATTTGATTCCATTACTGATAAGTGCTGTACACTAAAGTACTGAAGCTTAATTTGATTCCATTACTGATAACTGCTGTACACTAAAGTAGTAATGCAACAGATAGATGTGTAAATACAGCACTGACAAGATTATCTCGACGACAAAGCTTTTAAATTTCAGTGGAATATTTATCGCTGGGTAGATTTACCACGCTGTACCTTGGAACCACATTTAGAAGAACCTTAATTTTCCAGCTATATTTTCGTAATTTGAGAAACAGACTGCAGCATATATAAAGTAAATGCCATTAATTAAAATGTAATAAGACAGTATATTAAACGTCTATTACAGGGCAGGGTAGAGCCTGAAATCATAGAAGTGCACCAAGGTACTCCACTCTTCCCTATATCGTTACCTTAGTGCAACAATTACGTAGCTTAAAATAACTGTTATTGAAAGAAATGCGTTTAAAATTTTTTCGTAATTTTAAAGCTTCGCTATATGCAAAACGTTTGAAATAATTGTGATGTAATGTGCTTATTTAGTTTGAAAAAGTCAGTACTTTTAAGTATGTTTTGCATTCTTTTGGCTAATAAAGTGGTTTATACTTGTTGCACTGGTTCAGATGGCGAGTTACCTATTTGTAATTTCCTGAATAAACCAACTATTAACTGTTATAAGCATATTTATTTGCAAAGAAATACGCAGTTTGTTGGAATACGCAAGAAATATTTTCATCATAGGCTAAAATGGCGAATTTTCAGAAATGGATTGTTGTTAATCCACTTTTTCACCTTCAAAAATACTACAAAATTTCAGAAACAATAGTCACTGTCAGAAGTTATTCACTGCATCCTCAGATGATAATTTACATCTTTCTGGATGTCCTTGATGTGGTAGGTTTTCGCAAATTGGCCGATATACCGATCCTAATGGGGAAGGCACTTACTTGACCAAGGACATCAAATCATTGTACTTTTCTTTGTTATAAGCAGCACGGATGTGTACAAAGAATTGATGTCTGGTAATGAGACCTGGTTGATTTAGCTTGCTTTCTTGTTAGAGCCTAAAGACTCCAAACTTCTCATCAAAGTGTTTTTTAAAATGCATAACAACTGGACGCTGTTTTGTGAAGTTCAGCCAGCACATCCTCTGCTATGCGATTGCCTTTCCATTCACATCTTCTTTCCTAACTGTCATGTGGCGATTCAAAAGATAATTCCAGTCGATAATATCATGGGTTATCTCGTGAACAACATAAGCTGTGTCAGTCTTTTTTCGTGCGCTTCTGGCAGTAATCTTCCAGTCAGCAGGCAGGTTCATTTCTCCAGTGATTGCGAATGCATTGAGTCACATTCCATTTCACTATCACCAACGACCATGAATTTTAAATCAACTGTTCCTAGGTTCCTGAACAGCGGTCAAGCACATTGCTGCAACAAATTTGTTTAGATTCTGACCTCCACAACGGTAGCTAAAACAGAAAATGTGGTTTACCGTTATAGAGAGAGAGATTTGAAGTATTCGCGCAAACAGGTTACTATCTCACAATTTCCTCATTTTCCCTGTATTTCCGACCACATGAAATAATCTCCTTGTTTTGACTTCGCGTCGTACACTGTGAAATTAAAAGATGTCAATCATTGCTCATAAAATAAAGGATTGTTGATGGGATCAGTTTTGCCAACAAAACTAGCAGGAGATCGAAGTTTTAGTTTACAAAAGTACCATCTGATTTTTGTGCTCTCTCCTTGCCTTGTTTCTCCTCCCCCTCGAGCGCTGTCTTTGGTAATAGGTGAGAGTTATAATTAGGTGTAAGTTGATAATTTTTGACCCAGAAGTATTGTAGGTCTGTGTTAGACGACACTGGTCTTTTATCTTCGTTCGATTCCCGGCGGGCTCAGGGATTTTTTCTGCCTCGTGATGACTGGATGTTGTGTGATGTCCTTAGGTTAGTTAGGTTTAAGTAGTTCTAAGTTCTACGGGACTGATGACCATCGATGTTAAGTCCCATAGTGCTCAGAGCCATTTGAGCCATTTTATCTTCATGTAAATATGGGCTTTCGCTGATTCAGGACCATTTCTATACGCAAAGATCTGTGCAGGGTGTACTTGAGTGTCATATTAAGTGACGGACTTAGGAATTTTATTTTGATCCCCGAGCGACAATAGTGGATTCAACAACTTCTAGATTTTCAGTGTGATTCCTCGCATTATCCAAAATACCGGCGAAGTGATTTTCTATACGTGACGCCCCTTTTGTCTTCTTCACTTGTTTTATGGGTGGTCCTTTTCTTCGTCTCTATGTCCACAACACCTTTACCGATTCCAAATGTACTTAAAAACGTGTTCATACAAACTTAGATTCGTTCTGTTCTTGGTGGCAAGTAGAAGACAACAGTGAAGTTTCTTTTTAATTCTCTCGATTGCCAGTCTTTTTAAAGTTCTTGTCTTTGTTACTGTGAATGAAGTCTCTCCTTCTCTAATACTTCTCAAATTTATATAATCTTTCTACTATGTTCAGCGTTTCGACATGCGTAAAGTTTTTATAGCACTTTCTTATTCAGTTCTCGGATCACGCACTTTTCTGGATAAAACGTAAGATTCTCCGCCCTACCGTGTGATGCTGCAAACCTTTTTTACCCACTGTTCTTGATGTTATAACTTTTTTCTAGCGTTGCTTGTTCTTTGAACGTGTTTCTTCCATGCCTTATAATTTTGTTCCTTAAAAGGCTGCATATCAGTAATGCCATCTTGGCAACGGCCTTGCCACAGTGGATATACCGGTTCCCGTGAGATCACCGAAGTTAAGCGCTGTCGGGCGTGGTCGGCACTTGGATGAGTGACCATCCAGGCCGCCATGCGCCGTTGCCACAAAAAAAAAAAAAAACCTGTCCGGTTGCCCGTGCGGTCTAACGCACGGCTTTCCGGGCAGGAAGGAGCGCCTGGTCCCCGGCACGAATCCGCCCGGCGGATTTGTGCCGAGGTCCGGTGAAACGGCCAGTCTGTGGATGGTTTTTAGGTGGTTTTCCATCTGCCTCGGCGAATGCGGGCTCGTTCCCCTTATTCCATCTCAGTTACACTATGCCGGCGATTGCTGCGCAAACAATTTCTCCACGTACGTGTACACCACCATTACTCTACACCGCAAACATAGGGGTTACACACGTCTGGTGTGAGACGTTCTGTGGGGAGTCCACCGGGGGCCGAACCGCACAATAACCCTGCGTTCGGTGTGGGACGGCGGAAGGGTGAAGTGGACTGCGGTAGTCGTCGTGGGGTTGTGGACCACTGCGGCTGCGGCGGGGACGGAGCCTCTCCGTCGTTTCTAGGCCCCGGTTAACATACAATACATACAACACAATGCCATCTTCAGCTGCTCTTTCCAATTGCTTTTGTTTTATGTAGTTAGTATCCGCTGGCTTTAATTGCTTCAAATTAATTATATGAGTGTGTGGTGTCCGTTCTTTGATGGTGGAGGCGAGAGAAGGGAAATGAGAGGAAAGAAACTATTGATGTTAGCTGCATCGGGAGTTTATGCAGAATCAGCGGCTTCGAGTAAAAGTGTGTTCCAGACCGGGATTCGAACACCGTATCTCCTGATTACTAGGAAACAGCGTTAACCACTGCGCCATCCAGACACAGTGTTTATAGCGCAAGTGCTATTTACGTAGAATTCTTCAAATTAACACTCGCTCTTCTTTGTGGCTCTTCATCTGATTCATCATTAGATGAGGGTTGATATTTCGAAATAGGAGAAGGGATATCAGATGACGAATATGAATTAAGTATGTCGTCACTGGCAAGCAAAGTAGAAGGCAAAGTGGCTGATTGTGGTAGTTTTTTCCCTCCGGACTTGCAAAGAATTAATGGCACCTACAGAAGAACAGAAACTTGTTTCGGTACATTGTCTGTTTTGCGCTTAAAAGGTCCCTTACTATTCAGCTTAACAAACATTATAAGAAATTAAAAAGATCACTTGTAATGTTTCCTCTTAGTATCGGTAGAAAATAAATAAAACAGTAAAGAGAAATAAAGCGTCGCATTACGATTTCAGAACCACGGTACTTCAGAAGAATATTGTAATATATATCAGGATGGGACTCTAAATTCCGTATAACAACTTCTACCATTTTTTCCTTCTGGAACTTATGGCAAAAAATTGATGCTATAAGAGAGCTCTGAAATCAAACAAACATGCATAATTTTTTCTGTCATTAAAGCATGAACTGGGGAAAACACGTAAAGCATGGGAGGAAACAGTGCTTGCCAAACATTGTTGACAATATAGACGATATATTTACCCACAACCAACCACGTTATTATTGCACTTGGCCTACTGTAACCTTTACTGGAAACACGCGGTTATGTTACAGTAAATGAAAACCATATCCATTTCCTTCGGCTCTTGTAAACACAGTGGGATTCTGAATAGCTTCACGAGCCTATTGTCTGGTCGTTAGAATAATAGAGCACATTCTGTTGGGCTTGAAGCGCACAGGTAAAAACACAAGCCGACAGAAATGCCTTCACTTCCAGGCGCAATACTGTGGTATTGTGGTTGAATGGTACGTAAATATCCAAATATTGTTGGCTAGTTACGTATTACAACTAGGTAACTCAAAAAATCTGCTTCTAGCATAATAGATATCTCATCTTTGGAACGGCGCAACTGGGCAAATCAAACACTTTACATCACAGAAATACTCTCGTGTTAAATACACACCTATTTTTTGAAATGCATATTGTGCCCCAACAGTAAATACTGAGAGACACCCAGTTGTAGCATTGAATAGAGCACATCTACGAAACATTATCTGTAGTGTTTCTATTTATTAAAAGCTCAAGTTAAAACAGGTATAAATCACATTCAAAAACAGACTTTACCTATGCGAAGTTTCAATCACGTTTCTAGAAAAAGTCAAACTTCCAAATGGATTTTCTACCGATAGGTACTGGCTTGTTTATCAGCCTATAGGTGCTCTACTGTCATAAAAATTATGTTTTCAGTAAAGGATTGCGTACCTAGTAAGAAGTAAAGTGTTAGATTAACGGCCATGGTATCAGTGTGTCATGTGTCTGTACAACTACAATAGCGTTCGCAATAAAAGGTGATATAAATATGCCACGGTAAGGTCACGCTGCAAGTTTGTTTGGAAGGACGTTAGTAACTGTAAATATATGTGAATAGTTTAGTTGTAGATCAATTTACAGTAATGGGTGGTTGTTAAATTGAATTCCAAAGTAATAATAGATGACAGAAAAAATAAAACAATAAGTAACTAAACTTATGAAACTCATAACTCGGTACAAACGCTGTGGAATGTTCATATGAGTAATAATAAATCTGTAAATAAATCATTACCATACCTGTAGTCCAGATATATTGAGAGAGACGTTACACAATACACAATTCCATTTAAAACATCATTCTTGCTTCAGTATCTTTGTTGACACAAGAATAAAGAATATTAATTATGCAATAACCACTTAATTATGCAACAACATTATGTGCCATTCGTTCTATGATTTGACGAAAACGTTATTGCGATATCTTGAACCGCTCACAAAATAAAAGGTCTGCACGTTTTACGTGATTCATCCTGCGTAAGTTCACTTACTAGTTTCTAGGGTGAAGGTATTTCCCTCTGGTTTTCCTCTCCGCGCTTATTTAGACCCTTGTTTAAAATGTCTCATATTGTTGAATTTGATCTGATAGTATTCGTTCTTACTTTAAATTTTCATTTTCTTATTTTGGCCAGTACATAATAAATATATTCTCTGAATTCATGTATTTACTAAAACTGAATAATTTTACCATTACATAATCATTATTATTGTTATTGTTATATCATTACAATTATCTCTGTGCATAACATATCTTTATCAGTTACTATATATAACAAGTTCTTAAAAAGTCTAAATGCTACCTACATCATAAGTATAGACATCTGGTCCGTAGGAAGCAATAAATAAATAAACGAGTATTACTGCACATTGCGACTACGAACTATCTGCAGCGCTGTTAGTTAACACTATTCAAAGTGAACTGCTAGCTGACGACCTTGAACGTTTTACACCACGAAGCCATTACACACCCAGATAACGTAAGTAAACCTGGCAAAGGGTGTGGAAGCCTATGCTCATTTTCTTTATTTCTGTATCTGTTATTTAGTCTTACCTGATCTTCAAGGACTTATTTACGTTGTGTGAGCAAGTACGCAAATCACGAATTTCACGAACACAGCTATAGAAATTTATCACTTTCATGCTTTTTACTGCTTCAGTTACTACCTTCTGGGCATGTATTTCAGTTGACACTACGATCGGGCACAATGCAATGGAACATTTATCTGTGTTTGTGACACGCTAACATATCCACTTGCCGCGGTGTTGATTTCTGGAGCCTTGTACGAGAGGCGTTTGAAAAGTCCATGCAAAGTCCTAGAGATGGCACCACCGGCCCGTATAGAGGTCATGTTTAGTTATTAGCATCTTTGGAAAGAGCGCACAGCAAATTTCAGCCGTATTGGTCTATTTCTTTATGTTTGGCATTCGTGTGAATCAAGGAAGCCTAGTAATTGTCAAGAAATGGACGAAAAAGAATTTCATGTGGGGATTAAACATTACTTTATGAATGGCAAAACACCTCAGGAGAGTAACGAGAAGCTTGGTAAACATTACGGTGACGCTGCACCTTCGATTAGAACAGTTTATAAGTGGTTTCAAAATTTTTGGAGTGGCCATATGGGCACAGGTGATGCTGAACGTTCTGGACGCCCTGTGGAGGTTACAACTCCAGAAATCATTGATAAAATCCGTGATATGGTAATGGATGACAGAAGAGTTAAGGTGCGTGAGATTGCTAGTGCTGTGAGCATCTCAAATGATCGGGTATATAATATTTTGCATAAACATTTGGACATGAGAAAACTATCCGCAAGATGTGTTCCGCGATTGCTCACTCCTGATCAAAAACGGAATCGTGTGAAGATGATGGGGTTAGGACAGCAACCAGCCACAAATTTACTTTGAGTTCCTTTATTCAAAGGAAACCGTAACCGGTTTCGAATCGTTGTGATTCATCATCAGACGGTCTACAAGCTTACTTTATGACATTTGGTGTGTTTTTATAGATTAATTGTCCTAAAATATAAATAAAACATAATTATAAACACGCCACACACAGATGGTTGCGTTAAAGATTTTCGTTGCATGTGACTTACGTGAAACGTCGGTTTCGAGTGTTTGTTTCCATAACGTTCGTCCAACCGATGTAAATGCATTCCCACTGCATCCTCGTTGTTGCACACGTAAGTAGTTCTCACTGTGCACTTTAGATACGTCGCTGAGATCATTTCAACCACGCATCACATGTTTTGATACATACAAAGAGCTTACAAACATATGAGTATCACAGATGCTATGATATATCGTAACATTTGATGATGATGTCCTATGTTTGGAAAGGATCATATATTCATTTACAAAACTGTAATGCCTTTTACATTAGTACAGAGACATTGAAATTTTTTTTTTTTGAGCTGATATTGCTAAATTAATTATAAAGTTTTTTATATATATTTAGAACTGTATAGGTAAAATAGTATATTATTTTATTACATTTGGTATCCTGAGAATTATAGTAACATATAAATTTGCTATTTCATCTGCAGAGAGGTGTATTAATATTATTTGCTTCGGAGGCTGGAAAGTAATTTTTGGAAATTTTTCAGGAAAGTGGCGTGCTGTTTTTGTGTGTGTGTATTTCTAATTCTTCTAATATATTCATAGTGGCTCCTTTTTCTGTCAGATGCAAAATTTTTAAGTTGTCCTCAATGTTTCCCACTGAATGGTTTTCTTCAGCAATATGGGCTGGTTGCTGTCCTAACACCATCAACATTTGTCTTCAACCAACAGCCACGGTCTCCAACATGTCATCATATGACAAAATTGCATCGTGTGAAGTATTGCAAGGATGGTTTGCAGCTGTTCAGGAAGAATCCGCAGGGCTTTAAGCGTCGTTTCGTCACTGTTGATGAAAGATGGATACATTACTATACTCCTGAGACCAAAGAACAATCTAAAAAATGGGTTACCAAGGGAGAATCTGCACCAAAAAAGGCGAAGACCATTCCTTCGGCCAAAAAGGTTACGGCGACTGTCTTATGGGATTCGCAACGGACAATCTTCATCGACCATCTGGAAAAGAGTAAACTATCACAGTTGCATATTATACATCGTTATTGGACCGTCTGAAAATCGAGCTGCAAGGAAAACGCCTGTGATTGAACCGCAAAAAAGTCCTTTTCCACCACGACAATGCACCAGCACACACCTCAGCAGTTGTGGTCGCAAAATTAATGGAAATAGGATTCCAACTCGTTTCACATCCCCCCTATTCTCCAGACGTGGCTCCCTCGGACTACTATTTGTTCCCCATTTTGAAGAAATTGCTGGCGGGACAAAGAATTTATTCAAACGAGGAGGTGATTGCAGCAACTAATAGCTATTTTGCACGCTTGTACAATTCGTATTATTCGGAAGGTATCAACAAATTAGAACAGCGTTGGACGAAGTGTATAAGTCTAAAAATAAGTCGAAAAATAAAAAAAAGTTTACCCCAAACACGCAAGTAGTTTTTATTTTTACATGTACTTTTCAAAAGCCCCTCGTAGCTGACACCAGCGACGGTTTTCACGGCTACTACAAAGAGACTTTTTGTAGCGTTCTGATTATGCTGAAATTCTTAGTGTATGCCAGGTATCTGCAGTAAGTAATCTGATGATGCTATGGGCTACAGAGATCAGAATAATTTACGGTTGGAAAGGAAATTGCCAATAAAATGAAAACTGCAACTCACCACATTTATTTGTACTTTTTTTTTATTGTTGAACTGTTGTGACCCACTTGGGAAATACGAGCATATTTACTTATTTGTGGTGCTTCTTGCCGTAAACCCTCTTCAGAGGCGTTTGGTCAACCAGAAATTGTTTGCAGCAGTGTTCCAGAAATGTTTATGTCTGTGTCAATACGATCTGTCATTGTTCTTGTTCATAAACTTAAGTTCAGAGCAATTACTTAGCCGACGCACAAAACTGTAACACTTTCCCCTACGAAGCTAAAGTCTCTTGCTCTCTCTGTCTCTCTATCAAGTAGTGCGCCAAATGGTTCTAACACTCCTGCGCTGTTTTCCATCCTCTGCTGACTATTCTTTTTCTACGCAGTCACTTCATGTTTCACGTACAAACTTTTTGGATTTATAAATCACTGGATTCTTGTAACAAATTAGGATATCAGCTACAAGTAAACGCGAGGAAAAGCTGTTACGTGGAGTATAAGCTGAAGCAAAGCACGTGTTACTCATGGTATGTTAGCATTCCAGAGCAGCAATATGAATCAATAAAGAAGTGGACTGAAGCAAGACAAGTGGGGAAATTAACTATGAAATACTTGTAAAGCAATTTTTGATCTAATGTTACGCAACAATGCCTCTACTTGACAAAGAGAAACACATAATTTTTTAAAAGAATTGTTTTGTAAGAAGTCGATTATTTCTTAAAGCGCTCTACAGAATCCTGGCAGTAATGATGCAGGGATAAAGTAAGACTTACCTCCGGTTTATTGGTTGTGTAAGACGACATAGACAGATGAATGTTATTTAGCCTCAGGTGCGTCTTCATTTTAAATTTAAGAACATGCAGCTCACTGGACTTTTTTCTCCTTTAGGGGGGTAAAGTTTCTTCTCACAATATACTGTCAGTCCCTAGTGAAATAAGCTTTGAAACGGATTTTCGTGAAAGTTTAATAATGTGTACTGATGCAGATGATTAAGACATTTATAACGGCACGCATAGAGCCGCGTAAATAATCTTTCGTCTGACGCTGCACACGTGACTGGAACGGAAAACATCCTAATGTATGTGGGACGATAAAAAGTATTGCACATTACTGTGACTCCCAGGCTTCTGAAATATATGTAGAGACACTACACATAGATAGAGTTCAAGTTGATGTGTGGCACACACTTTCCATTATCTCAAGGGCTTTGAATTTTCTCCGAGAAAAGGTTACAATTTGTTATTTGTATGAGATTATCAGTTTACTACACTGATAAACAACTTCTTAAGAACCAGAAAGGTTTACGCCAGTATGATCACGCCGGCATGATAGGTCCAAAGGCTTTTTGTGCTTAGATTAAGGATAAAAGACGTCAGATATAAAACATTTCATTTATGCAAACGGCACGACTTTGACAAAGAGTGATTGGGGTTTGAGGTCGATGGAGTGCATATTAAAGGTAGGGATATTTGCAGCTGGGGACATTCAGCCACCAAATAATTGTTAAAATTCATGGCGAAATCTTCAGCTGTCATTTGCGAGTGTAGCTCAGAAAGTAATGCACTGCATTTTTTTCCTCGACGACTCTTTACTGAACACAATGAAAATAACACACGCAAAATAATGGTGTTTTAACTACACACCCTATTTTTTCAAGTAATCTCCATCCCTTTCTATGGACTTCCTCCAGCGCGAAACAAGGGCGAGTATGCCCTGTCGGTACCAATCCTCGTCTTGCTGGCTGTGTGAATCACCTCCACATCGTCCTCAAAATGTCTCGCGAATGATATCAGCTCTCTACAACATGTCAGGTGTGTCAGCCGTGTCATGGACTATGCGGCTGATCCCGGCGGAGGTTCGAGTCCTCCCTCGGTCATGGCCGGCCTAGGTGGCCGAGCGGTTCTAGGCGCTACAGTCTGGAACCGCGCGACCGCTGCGGTTGCAGATTCGAATCCTGCCTCGGGCATGGATGTGTGTGATGTCCTTAGGTTAGTTAGGTTTAAGTAGTTCTAAGTTCTAGGGGACTGATGGCCTTAGAAGTTAAGTCCCATAGTGCTCAGAGCCATTTGTACCATTTGAACCCTCGGGCATGGTTGTGTGTGTTTGTCCTTAGGATAATTTAGGTTAATTAGTGTGTAAGCTTAGGGACTGATGATCTTAGCAGTTAATTCCCATAAGATTTCACACACATATGAACATTTTTTGTGACAGCCGTGGATGGTGTCTCCTACCGCTGCAAATCGTGGAGCTCCGCCGAACCGGCTTCTGATGACCTCACCCTCCGTGCCCAGTTACTAACTGTACTTATATCCACAGCAGATGCTCCACAGACTTTGCCCAAGTGTTTGTGAATATTTCCCACAGTTTCTTTCTCTGCAGTGAGAAATTCAATGACGGCACGTTGCTTGTAACGTACATCACCTACAGACGCCATTTTTAAACTGTCTTGCAGTTGCGCTATCTGTCGGAAGAGACGTAAACTTGGCGCGCTCACTCAGGAGACTTGACTTCAAATAGTACGTACTATACGTAGCGTTTCGCATTCGTAGCATTGTTTTCGGCTGAGAAAAAAATGCTGTGCCGTACTTTCTGGAAAACCCCCGTATGTTGCACAATTCACTACTAGTTTCGGTCAGTGACCATTATCAAGTTTAGCTGGCATAAACAACAGGAAAGTTAAACCATGATTGAACAAAAGTAATTTGCTCTTTTAAGCCCACCACAGTACGTAAAAATTTCTCACAATAATAACTGTGTACGATAAGTTCCGTCAAGAAGCAAGTCCACAATGACAGCTAGTAACACACTGGTTCAGTGTGTTACTATGATAGTTGGAACTTTCAACATGAAATTTAACAATATTAAAAGTGTTGTCGTCTTGTTCGTCTCAGTCAGTGTTTTTGCAATAACTGACAGGAATCGGGGTCTCCATTCTCATCTAGCTTTGTATTTCGGAATTAAATACCTTAAGGTTCTTGGTTGCAGCTGATCGTAGCTAGTGAAAAAGTTTAGTCGTCATTACAGTTTTGGTTTCTTGTCAGTGATATGTTCTTTTTCTAGGCATGAGGGAAAGTAGTGTGTGCTCTTACTTGTTTTGTCTTAAGGCACTATAATACTCCATTCCAATTAGTATGCGACAAAGTTTAACATCAAGTAAAGTAAGTGGTTGTTATGTATAAATATTCACCATTCCTGCACTGCTTATGATTGGGAGGAAATAATTACAAACAAAATACGTCCCGCTGATCTTTCTGTCTTATTTCCTGCAAGCTGCTTAAGATCATGTTTGTTATAATATGATGGAAACATATTTCTTCGCTTTTTTCATCATTTACTAACATCAGATCAGCTGTCCACGACACAACAGACAAGTGAGGCAAATGATAAACATTTTCAGTTGAGAGGCATAACAACTTTCAAGTAGTAAGTTATTCACAGACGACTGGTATACTAATTTTATAATTCAAAAACTAAACACAGACTCTCAGAATTGGCGTGCAACAGCCATATTTGTAATCATGCGTCTCCTGTGAGAGTTTCTCCAAACAAAAACTTCGTAATTTTAATCATTTTATAAATAATACATAAACTTTGACAAAGTATAGATTTTTAGAAATCTGAATATTACAGTTACAAGAACATAGTACCGGTTATTCGAATCTTATTCAGTTGTACGAAAAAGTATTCTGGGATGCGAGAGTTTTTATCATCAATAACTTTTCAATGAAGTGTTTCTAGAAAAAAGGTTGTTCTTCCAAAAGTGGTTAAAAGGAACTTTCACCTGGACATGTTAAGGCTGACGCAAATAATTTTTAGCTGTACTGAAATTTTAGGTATTACATATTTTGTATATTTCGTAATTTTATCATTCTTTTCTTTAAAAAAAGCTTTTAATAAAGCTAACTGCACTGCTAACTAAGCACTAAATAATGAAGGTTAATGTGAAAAATCTTTAGTAAAATTTCGACAGTTTCTGGAATGCATTGATTATACAATGTGCGTTTAACCTCTTTGTATTTTATTACTTTCCTTATTTTAAAATAAGTGGTATGGCGACGAACATTAATTGCTATATCTTTATGATATCTGTTGTACTTGACTGTACATTAGAAGAAATGCTTTCGTTGATTGCAATACATGGTGAAAGAAATAATTACTTATATAGGATCACACGTATCGCTTCATTCAGATATAACTTAGTATCCAGGGTTTATAACATTGCTATCGACTACTACAGCAAAGAAAATTTACCTACCTGCCTGTTGCATTTCAGCACTCAAGCACTGAAGATGAACGTGGCGTACCTCCAAAGGAAAATAATTAGGGGACATTCCAAGAATTCTCTGTGGTTACCGGAACAAACCTGTGTTCTAGAACTGATCGCCGTGTTGTAGTATGGTGTTGATAGGGGTGGTGGCGAGCACCGCCCTAATATTCTCACGTCGGCGGTGGATCCAGGTCTGCCTGACATTTGAATGCGAGTGAGCAGCAGCCTTCACCATCACTGCCTGATGCAATGCTTACCCTTATGTATCTTCGTTTCTCCACACCGGCTAGAACTCGGCAATAGGCACCATACTTGCTAAATGTTGAAACTGCTGGAAATAGAGTCCATCACGTACTTGCAGGCATTACGATTTTGCTCCAGAAATGACTGTAGCTGGGCTAAGTGCAAAGCAGAAGGGAAGGGAGCATAAGGAAAGATGTTTCTACAAAATTGCGTTTTAATTAAAGGAAGAAGGAAGGAAGATTAGGATTCAACGCCCCCTCTAGATCGAGGTCATTGAGGATGGAAAGTAACTATACATATGGAAAGAAATGCTTTTGTGTTCTTCAGTGAACAATGGGCTTGAAACAGAAACGGAAACACTGGCAAAACTGTACGAAATAGGTAATAATACATTCTAAGACTGCATGGGAATCTTTTAACAGAAAAATAAAACCAGATGGAAACTAGGATCTGTCACCAACGCAAGCAAGATAGCGTGACCAACAATTTTAGCTCGTAACTATAGCCTATCTCTGGCTTGAAGAAAACTCGAACACACTGAAATTATTTATAAGTTGCTGGAAAGAGCAGGCGTGGGGCTAGTAAGGAGAAAAATTCGCAAGGAGACGAAACTCCCGACGTAGGTTCTTCACCTGACTTTGCCTCAAATACACCGGGAAAGATTTTCGCGTTGCGGCAGGTTCGACGGCGGTGCACGACTACTAAAATCGCAGTGTGGTTGTTAAAATTAATGTTCCGAAAATCGTGGCTTAACGTGCAATGGAATGCTTGAATTACTGTGACAGCTACATTTAACAGACATGCACATCTGTCTGTACGGCATCAGAAAAGAGATAGAGATGGGCGCCCGGGAGACCAACTGCTATTCTAGTTTTGATTCACGTACTTTGTCCTAGTCAGGACGTCTAGTCTCCAACAACATCTCATTTGAACACAGGGGAGCCACAGAGTGAGGCAGAGGCGTGGTGCGCTCGCAGTTTTGTAGACCTTCATTCCAGCAAACAGGAGACTGTCCTGGTCTTCACGCACTCAACCCGCTAATGCGGATGCCGCTAGCAACTTCTGTCCCCCCCCCCCCCCCCCCCCCACACACACACACACACCCGGGCAAAGGCAGGACCACAGGAACTGTGGCAACTACTGTGAGTGGGGCAGGGAAGCCGCGGTGAAGTAGCCACGTTCAAACGAGATGCAGCTGATATATTGTAGATTTTAATTAATCCAGAAGAAACATCGGTACAGTAACTCCTGTACCTGACAATGTTACTGACAGTCGCCGTTGTTCAGTCCGAAGCGAGCAAATATATAAAATTCTTGTACCTGAAGTGCACTGAAGCGCCAAAGGAACTGGTATTGGCGTGCGTATTCAAATACAGAGAAATGTTAACAGTAGAATACGGGACTGTGGTCGGCAACGCCTATATAAGACAACAAGTGTCTAGGTCGGTTACTGACGCTACAATGGCGGGTTATCAAGATTTAAGTTAGTTTGAACGTGGTGTTGTAGTCGGCGCATGAGCGATGGGACACAGCGTCTCGGAGGTAGCGATGAAGTAGGGATTTTCCCGTGCGAGCATTTCACGAGTGTACCGTGAATATCAGGAATCCGGTAAAACATCAAATCTTCGACATCACTGCAGCCGGAAAAAGATCCTACAAGAACGGGACCAACGACGACTGAAGAGAATCGTTCAACGTGACAGAAGTGCAACCCTTCCTCAAATTGGTGCAGATTTCAATACTGGGCCATCAATAACTGTCAGCGTGCAAACTATTCAACGAAATATCATCGATATGGGCATTCAGAGCCGAAGGCCCACTCGTGTACCCTTGATGACGGCACGACAGAAAGCTTTACGCCTCGCCTGGGCCCGTCGACACCGAAATTGGAATGTTGATGATGGAAACATGTTGCCTGGGCGGACGAGTATCGTTTCAAATTTTATCGAGCGGATGGACGTGCACGGATATTCAGGCACCTTCATGAATCCATGAACTCTGCATGTCAACAGGGGACTGTTAAAGTTGGTGGAGGCTCTATAATGGTGTGAGGCGTGTAGAGTTGGAGTGATATGGGACACCTGATACGTCTAGATACGACTCTGATAGGTGTTACGTAGGTAAACATCCTGTTTGATCACCTGCATCCATTCATGTCCATTGTGCATTCCGACAGTCTTGGGCAATTCCAGCAGGACAATGCGATACCCCATACGACCAGAATTGTTACAGAGTGCCTCCAGGAACACTTTTCTGAGTTAAACACTTCCGCTGGCCATTAAACTCCCCATGCATGAACATTATTGAGCATATCTGGAATGCCTTGCAACGTCCTGTCCTGAAGAGATCTCCACCTCTTCGTACTCTAACGGATTTGTGGGCAGCCCTGCAGGTGTCAGTTCCCTGCAGCACTACGTCAGACATTAGTCGAGTCCATGCCACTTTGTTTTGAGCCACTTCTGCGTGCTCGCGGAGGCTCTACACGATTTTAGGCAGGTGTACCAGTTTCTTTGTCTCTTCAGTGTAATTAACATATCAAAATTTCAATTAGTTGACTATATCACTTTAATTTTTATTAGTTAAATGATACCATTATTTATATGGAAAGTTGTTGTTATTTGAGATACCACAGTAGCTTTTAATTTCTAAAATTTTATTTCTGTTTCTTTCCTCACTTCGTTGCCTAGTATTTTGCATACTGTACCACGCATCACGTGTCATCTATTTTATTTATTGTGTATGTCATTTTCATGCAGGGAATTAAGAATTTGAAATGTGGAACTTGTTCTAAAGCATGAAATGATTGTTTTGAAACGTGCGTGGTCTTCCTCTTTAAAAGCCATAATCTTAATCAATATTTGAGAAATACGAAAATCATAGCCGTTGCATATTTGGTCTAGAAGATGTACTGACATTTGCTGATTGTCCTCACTCCCTTGTGAAACAGTCTGGTCGTCAGCTCTTATCAAGATATTTATCCATTTATCTGGTACTATTTTAATGTCTCATTTAACCTTTAATGTCGTGAAAATAGCTAATGAAAAGAATGTCCGATGTGCTACTCCCTTGTCACCGACTTCTTGTCTCCGACTTCTTGGTCTTCTCTCTGTCCGTATTACTATGAATTCTCTTTCTTGATGTTGGCTTTAAATGACTTGTACTGAGTGTCTTTCTGTAACACTCCATAAAATGTCTCTTCTGAGTAGGCCGAAAGCTTTCTCGTACTCTATAAAACCAATGTGTTTTTCACATTAAACTCTCTCTTTCTTCTGTGATATGTCTGACTGCTGTAATACTGTCACTGCAAGATCTCCCCAGTCTGCTCTTCCAATAGTAGTGAATCGGCAGTGTTATTAAGACGCTATATTATCTGTGCTTATAGCTTGTAACTGTGTTTTAAGAAGATTTAGTAAACGATATTTTTCTCAATTACTGCCTTCTTTTTTTTTTTATAAAGCTGTATTACTGCAACTGTTGCCTGGGAATGTGGTGTTTACTTTTGTTTTTTAATAAATGTTCACTGTTTCCAGTAAGTGTAGTTCTGGCAGTGGTGCTCCCTATTCTATTGATTTGTTAACTTGAGTTTAACGATTTGTAATCAGTTTGGAGACACCCTACATTAGTCATCACCTGAAATGGCGAGCTACTATCATTTCCGCATGCCGTTAATTCTAGCGAGGGTAAAAATCTCCAAAAATAGTTACTTTACACTACCGATTTAACGAAAATAAGTTAGTCAGTTTCGGAGTGTACACGGCCCAATTAGCTAGGGATCTAACAATGCGATGTCATTATTATGTTATTCGATAATAATTCAAAATCAAATGCATAACACTTATTGTTGCTTAAATTATTTTTAATTAGTTTTATTAAACCTCACCTCCACATATTACATGGGATTAACATAATACATTTAAAGATATGTGAGTAGACAGGACTGTAGCTTTGAGAGATAAAATAGTGAAGGCAGCAGAATATCAAATAAGCTGACAGACAAAGCACACAACACACGAAGTACTAATTTCGTTGATGGAAGGAGAAAACATAAAACTGAAGCAAGTTAAGCGGGGAAAGGGGAATACAGATGCCTAAAAAATGAGAAGGACAGAAAGTTCAATATGCTTAAGCAGGAGTGACTACGAGACAAATGAAAGGGTTTAGAAGCATTTATGACAAGTGTGAAGATAGATACCACCTATAGGAAAATTAAACAGACTTATGGAGCAAATAGAATCATCTGTATTCATATCGACTGCTCAGTGTATAGAAGGGATATATAAAGGAAATGAACTGAAAATTATAAAAAATGAAGAGGAAATGGGACGTATGAGATTGTGAGAAGAATTTTGTGGAGCACTGAAGACGTAAGTCGAAATAAGGCATTTGGAGTAGATGATATTCTATCAGAATTATTCAGATCCTTGGGGAAACTATTCCATGTGGCGTGCAAGACATATGAGACGGGTGAAATACCATCAGCCTTCAAGAAGAATGTAATAATTTCATTTCCAGCAATGGCAGGTGCTGACAGGTGTGAGTATTATCAAACTGTCAATTTAATAAATTATGCTCAAGATCCAGAATGAGATTTTCACTCTGCAGCGGAGTGTGCGCTGATATGAAACTTCCTGGCAGATTAAAACTGTGTGCCCGACCGAGACTCGAACTCGGGACCTTGCCTTTCGCGGGCAAGTGCTCTACCAACTGAGCTACCGAAGCACGACTCACGCCCGGTACTCACAGCTTTACTTCTGCCAGTACCTCGTCTCCTACCTTCCAAACTTTACAGAAGCTCTCCTGCGAACCTTGCAGAACTAGCACTCCTGAAAGAAAGGATATTGCGGAGACATGGCTTAGCCACAGCCTGGGGGATGTTTCCAGAATGAGATTTTCACTCTGCAGCGGAGTGTGCGCTGATATGAAACTTCCTGGCAGATTAAAACTGTGTGCCCGACCGAGACTCGAACTCGGGACCTTGCCTTTCGCGGGCAAGTGCTCTACCAACTGAGCTACCGAAGCACGACTCACGCCCGGTACTCACAGCTTTACTTCTGCCAGTACCTCGTCTCCTACCTTCCAAACTTTACAGAAGCTCTCCTGCGAACCTTGCAGAACTAGCACTCCTGAAAGAAAGGATATTGCGGAGACATGGCTTAGCCACAGCCTGGGGGATGTTTCCAGAATGAGATTTTCACTCTGCAGCGGAGTGTGCGCTGATATGAAACTTCCTGGCAGATTAAAACTGTGTGCCCGACCGAGACTCGAACTCGGGACCTTGCCTTTCGCGGGCAAGTGCTCTACCAACTGAGCTACCGAAGCACGACTCACGCCCGGTACTCACAGCTTTACTTCTGCCAGTACCTCGTCTCCTACCTTCCAAACTTTACAGAAGCTCTCCTGCGAACCTTGCAGAACTAGCACTCCTGAAAGAAAGGATATTGCGGAGACATGGCTTAGCCACAGCCTGGGGGATGTTTCCAGAATGAGATTTTCACTCTGCAGCGGAGTGTGCGCTGATATGAAACTTCCTGGCAGATTAAAACTGTGTGCCCGACCGAGACTCGAACTCGGGACCTTGCCTTTCGCGGGCAAGTGCTCTACCAACTGAGCTACCGAAGCACGACTCACGCCCGGTACTCACAGCTTTACTTCTGCCAGTACCTCGTCTCCTACCTTCCAAACTTTACAGAAGCTCTCCTGCGAACCTTGCAGAACTAGCACTCCTGAAAGAAAGGATATTGCGGAGACATGGCTTAGCCACAGCCTGGGGGATGTTTCCAGAACGAGATTTTCACTCTGCAGCGGAGTGTGCGCTGATATGAAACTTCCTGGCAGATTAAAACTGTGTGCCCGACCGAGACTCGAACTCGGGACCTTGCCTTTCGCGGGCAAGTGCTCTACCAACTGAGCTACCGAAGCACGACTCACGCCCGGTACTCACAGCTTTACTTCTGCCAGTACCTCGTCTCCTACCTTCCAAACTTTACAGAAGCTCTCCTGCGAACCTTGCAGAACTAGCACTCCTGAAAGAAAGGATATTGCGGAGACATGGCTTAGCCACAGCCTGGGGGATGTTTCCAGAATGAGATTTTCACTCTGCAGCGGAGTGTGCGCTGATATGAAACTTCCTGGCAGATTAAAACTGTGTGCCCGACCGAGACTCGAACTCGGGACCTTGCCTTTCGCGGGCAAGTGCTCTACCAACTGAGCTACCGAAGCACGACTCACGCCCGGTACTCACAGCTTTACTTCTGCCAGTACCTCGTCTCCTACCTTCCAAACTTTACAGAAGCTCTCCTGCGAACCTTGCAGAACTAGCACTCCTGAAAGAAAGGATATTGCGGAGACATGGCTTAGCCACAGCCTGGGGGATGTTTCCAGAATGAGATTTTCACTCTGCAGCGGAGTGTGCGCTGATATGAAACTTCCTGGCAGATTAAAACTGTGTGCCCGACCGAGACTCGAACTCGGGACCTTGCCTTTCGCGGGCAAGTGCTCTACCAACTGAGCTACCGAAGCACGACTCACGCCCGGTACTCACAGCTTTACTTCTGCCAGTACCTCGTCTCCTACCTTCCAAACTTTACAGAAGCTCTCCTGCGAACCTTGCAGAACTAGCACTCCTGAAAGAAAGGATATTGCGGAGACATGGCTTAGCCACAGCCTGGGGGATGTTTCCAGAATGAGATTTTCACTCTGCAGCGGAGTGTGCGCTGATATGAAACTTCCTGGCAGATTAAAACTGTGTGCCCGACCGAGACTCGAACTCGGGACCTTGCCTTTCGCGGGCAAGTGCTCTACCAACTGAGCTACCGAAGCACGACTCACGCCCGGTACTCACAGCTTTACTTCTGCCAGTACCTCGTCTCCTACCTTCCAAACTTTACAGAAGCTCTCCTGCGAACCTTGCAGAACTAGCACTCCTGAAAGAAAGGATATTGCGGAGACATGGCTTAGCCACAGCCTGGGGGATGTTTCCAGAATGAGATTTTCACTCTGCAGCGGAGTGTGCGCTGATATGAAACTTCCTGGCAGATTAAAACTGTGTGCCCGACCGAGACTCGAACTCGGGACCTTGCCTTTCGCGGGCAAGTGCTCTACCAACTGAGCTACCGAAGCACGACTCACGCCCGGTACTCACAGCTTTACTTCTGCCAGTACCTCGTCTCCTACCTTCCAAACTTTACAGAAGCTCTCCTGCGAACCTTGCAGAACTAGCACTCCTGAAAGAAAGGATATTGCGGAGACATGGCTTAGCCACAGCCTGGGGGATGTTTCCAGAACGAGATTTTCACTCTGCAGCGGAGTGTGCGCTGATATGAAACTTCCTGGCAGATTAAAACTGTGTGCCCGACCGAGACTCGAACTCGGGACCTTGCCTTTCGCGGGCAAGTGCTCTACCAACTGAGCTACCGAAGCACGACTCACGCCCGGTACTCACAGCTTTACTTCTGCCAGTACCTCGTCTCCTACCTTCCAAACTTTACAGAAGCTCTCCTGCGAACCTTGCAGAACTAGCACTCCTGAAAGAAAGGATATTGCGGAGACATGGCTTAGCCACAGCCTGGGGGATGTTTCCAGAATGAGATTTTCACTCTGCAGCGGAGTGTGCGCTGATATGAAACTTCCTGGCAGATTAAAACTGTGTGCCCGACCGAGACTCGAACTCGGGACCTTGCCTTTCGCGGGCAAGTGCTCTACCAACTGAGCTACCGAAGCACGACTCACGCCCGGTACTCACAGCTTTACTTCTGCCAGTACCTCGTCTCCTACCTTCCAAACTTTACAGAAGCTCTCCTGCGAACCTTGCAGAACTAGCACTCCTGAAAGAAAGGATATTGCGGAGACATGGCTTAGCCACAGCCTGGGGGATGTTTCCAGAATGAGATTTTCACTCTGCAGCGGAGTGTGCGCTGATATGAAACTTCCTGGCAGATTAAAACTGTGTGCCCGACCGAGACTCGAACTCGGGACCTTGCCTTTCGCGGGCAAGTGCTCTACCAACTGAGCTACCGAAGCACGACTCACGCCCGGTACTCACAGCTTTACTTCTGCCAGTACCTCGTCTCCTACCTTCCAAACTTTACAGAAGCTCTCCTGCGAACCTTGCAGAACTAGCACTCCTGAAAGAAAGGATATTGCGGAGACATGGCTTAGCCACAGCCTGGGGGATGTTTCCAGAATGAGATTTTCACTCTGCAGCGGAGTGTGCGCTGATATGAAACTTCCTGGCAGATTAAAACTGTGTGCCCGACCGAGACTCGAACTCGGGACCTTGCCTTTCGCGGGCAAGTGCTCTACCAACTGAGCTACCGAAGCACGACTCACGCCCGGTACTCACAGCTTTACTTCTGCCAGTACCTCGTCTCCTACCTTCCAAACTTTACAGAAGCTCTCCTGCGAACCTTGCAGAACTAGCACTCCTGAAAGAAAGGATATTGCGGAGACATGGCTTAGCCACAGCCTGGGGGATGTTTCCAGAATGAGATTTTCACTCTGCAGCGGAGTGTGCGCTGATATGAAACTTCCTGGCAGATTAAAACTGTGTGCCCGACCGAGACTCGAACTCGGGACCTTGCCTTTCGCGGGCAAGTGCTCTACCAACTGAGCTACCGAAGCACGACTCACGCCCGGTACTCACAGCTTTACTTCTGCCAGTACCTCGTCTCCTACCTTCCAAACTTTACAGAAGCTCTCCTGCGAACCTTGCAGAACTAGCACTCCTGAAAGAAAGGATATTGCGGAGACATGGCTTAGCCACAGCCTGGGGGATGTTTCCAGAATGAGATTTTCACTCTGCAGCGGAGTGTGCGCTGATATGAAACTTCCTGGCAGATTAAAACTGTGTGCCCGACCGAGACTCGAACTCGGGACCTTGCCTTTCGCGGGCAAGTGCTCTACCAACTGAGCTACCGAAGCACGACTCACGCCCGGTACTCACAGCTTTACTTCTGCCAGTACCTCGTCTCCTACCTTCCAAACTTTACAGAAGCTCTCCTGCGAACCTTGCAGAACTAGCACTCCTGAAAGAAAGGATATTGCGGAGACATGGCTTAGCCACAGCCTGGGGGATGTTTCCAGAATGAGATTTTCACTCTGCAGCGGAGTGTGCGCTGATATGAAACTTCCTGGCAGATTAAAACTGTGTGCCCGACCGAGACTCGAACTCGGGACCTTGCCTTTCGCGGGCAAGTGCTCTACCAACTGAGCTACCGAAGCACGACTCACGCCCGGTACTCACAGCTTTACTTCTGCCAGTACCTCGTCTCCTACCTTCCAAACTTTACAGAAGCTCTCCTGCGAACCTTGCAGAACTAGCACTCCTGAAAGAAAGGATATTGCGGAGACATGGCTTAGCCACAGCCTGGGGGATGTTTCCAGAATGAGATTTTCACTCTGCAGCGGAGTGTGCGCTGATATGAAACTTCCTGGCAGATTAAAACTGTGTGCCCGACCGAGACTCGAACTCGGGACCTTGCCTTTCGCGGGCAAGTGCTCTACCAACTGAGCTACCGAAGCACGACTCACGCCCGGTACTCACAGCTTTACTTCTGCCAGTACCTCGTCTCCTATCTTCCAAACTTTACAGAAGCTCTCCTGCGAACCTTGCAGAACTAGCACTCCTGAAAGAAAGGATATTGCGGAGACATGGCTTAGCCACAGCCTGGGGGATGTTTCCAGAATGAGATTTTCACTCTGCAGCGGAGTGTGCGCTGATATGAAACTTCCTGGCAGATTAAAACTGTGTGCCCGACCGAGACTCGAACTCGGGACCTTGCCTTTCACGGGCAAGTGCTCTACCAACTGAGCTACCGAAGCACGACTCACGCCCGGTACTCACAGCTTTACTTCTGCCAGTACCTCGTCTCCTACCTTCCAAACTTTACAGAAGCTCTCCTGCGAACCTTGCAGAACTAGCACTCCTGAAAGAAAGGATATTGCGGAGACATGGCTTAGCCACAGCCTGGGGGATGTTTCCAGAATGAGATTTTCACTCTGCAGCGGAGTGTGCGCTGATATGAAACTTCCTGGCAGATTAAAACTGTGTGCCCGACCGAGACTCGAACTCGGGACCTTGCCTTTCGCGGGCAAGTGCTCTACCAACTGAGCTACCGAAGCACGACTCACGCCCGGTACTCACAGCTTTACTTCTGCCAGTACCTCGTCTCCTACCTTCCAAACTTTACAGAAGCTCTCCTGCGAACCTTGCAGAACTAGCACTCCTGAAAGAAAGGATATTGCGGAGACATGGCTTAGCCACAGCCTGGGGGATGTTTCCAGAATGAGATTTTCACTCTGCAGCGGAGTGTGCGCTGATATGAAACTTCCTGGCAGATTAAAACTGTGTGCCCGACCGAGACTCGAACTCGGGACCTTGCCTTTCGCGGGCAAGTGCTCTACCAACTGAGCTACCGAAGCACGACTCACGCCCGGTACTCACAGCTTTACTTCTGCCAGTACCTCGTCTCCTACCTTCCAAACTTTACAGAAGCTCTCCTGCGAACCTTGCAGAACTAGCACTCCTGAAAGAAAGGATATTGCGGAGACATGGCTTAGCCACAGCCTGGGGGATGTTTCCAGAATGAGATTTTCACTCTGCAGCGGAGTGTGCGCTGATATGAAACTTCCTGGCAGATTAAAACTGTGTGCCCGACCGAGACTCGAACTCGGGACCTTGCCTTTCGCGGGCAAGTGCTCTACCAACTGAGCTACCGAAGCACGACTCACGCCCGGTACTCACAGCTTTACTTCTGCCAGTACCTCGTCTCCTACCTTCCAAACTTTACAGAAGCTCTCCTGCGAACCTTGCAGAACTAGCACTCCTGAAAGAAAGGATATTGCGGAGACATGGCTTAGCCACAGCCTGGGGGATGTTTCCAGAATGAGATTTTCACTCTGCAGCGGAGTGTGCGCTGATATGAAACTTCCTGGCAGATTAAAACTGTGTGCCCGACCGAGACTCGAACTCGGGACCTTGCCTTTCGCGGGCAAGTGCTCTACCAACTGAGCTACCGAAGCACGACTCACGCCCGGTACTCACAGCTTTACTTCTGCCAGTACCTCGTCTCCTACCTTCCAAACTTTACAGAAGCTCTCCTGCGAACCTTGCAGAACTAGCACTCCTGAAAGAAAGGATATTGCGGAGACATGGCTTAGCCACAGCCTGGGGGATGTTTCCAGAATGAGATTTTCACTCTGCAGCGGAGTGTGCGCTGATATGAAACTTCCTGGCAGATTAAAACTGTGTGCCCGACCGAGACTCGAACTCGGGACCTTGCCTTTCGCGGGCAGGTGCTCTACCAACTGAGCTACCGAAGCACGACTCACGCCCGGTACTCACAGCTTTACTTCTGCCAGTACCTCGTCTCCTACCTTCCAAACTTTACAGAAGCTCTCCTGCGAACCTTGCAGAACTAGCACTCCTGAAAGAAAGGATATTGCGGAGACATGGCTTAGCCACAGCCTGGGGGATGTTTCCAGAATGAGATTTTCACTCTGCAGCGGAGTGTGCGCTGATATGAAACTTCCTGGCAGATTAAAACTGTGTGCCCGACCGAGACTCGAACTCGGGACCTTGCCTTTCGCGGGCAAGTGCTCTACCAACTGAGCTACCGAAGCACGACTCACGCCCGGTACTCACAGCTTTACTTCTGCCAGTACCTCGTCTCCTACCTTCCAAACTTTACAGAAGCTCTCCTGCGAACCTTGCAGAACTAGCACTCCTGAAAGAAAGGATATTGCGGAGACATGGCTTAGCCACAGCCTGGGGGATGTTTCCAGAATGAGATTTTCACTCTGCAGCGGAGTGTGCGCTGATATGAAACTTCCTGGCAGATTAAAACTGTGTGCCCGACCGAGACTCGAACTCGGGACCTTGCCTTTCGCGGGCAAGTGCTCTACCAACTGAGCTACCGAAGCACGACTCACGCCCGGTACTCACAGCTTTACTTCTGCCAGTACCTCGTCTCCTACCTTCCAAACTTTACAGAAGCTCTCCTGCGAACCTTGCAGAACTAGCACTCCTGAAAGAAAGGATATTGCGGAGACATGGCTTAGCCACAGCCTGGGGGATGTTTCCAGAATGAGATTTTCACTCTGCAGCGGAGTGTGCGCTGATATGAAACTTCCTGGCAGATTAAAACTGTGTGCCCGACCGAGACTCGAACTCGGGACCTTGCCTTTCGCGGGCAGGTGCTCTACCAACTGAGCTACCGAAGCACGACTCACGCCCGGTACTCACAGCTTTACTTCTGCCAGTACCTCGTCTCCTACCTTCCAAACTTTACAGAAGCTCTCCTGCGAACCTTGCAGAACTAGCACTCCTGAAAGAAAGGATATTGCGGAGACATGGCTTAGCCACAGCCTGGGGGATGTTTCCAGAATGAGATTTTCACTCTGCAGCGGAGTGTGCGCTGATATGAAACTTCCTGGCAGATTAAAACTGTGTGCCCGACCGATACTCGAACTCGGGACCTTGCCTTTCGCGGGCAAGTGCTCTACCAACTGAGCTACCGAAGCACGACTCACGCCCGGTACTCACAGCTTTACTTCTGCCAGTACCTCGTCTCCTACCTTCCAAACTTTACAGAAGCTCTCCTGCGAACCTTGCAGAACTAGCACTCCTGAAAGAAAGGATATTGCGGAGACATGGCTTAGCCACAGCCTGGGGGATGTTTCCAGAATGAGATTTTCACTCTGCAGCGGAGTGTGCGCTGATATGAAACTTCCTGGCAGATTAAAACTGTGTGCCCGACCGAGACTCGAACTCGGGACCTTGCCTTTCGCGGGCAAGTGCTCTACCAACTGAGCTACCGAAGCACGACTCACGCCCGGTACTCACAGCTTTACTTCTGCCAGTACCTCGTCTCCTACCTTCCAAACTTTACAGAAGCTCTCCTGCGAACCTTGCAGAACTAGCACTCCTGAAAGAAAGGATATTGCGGAGACATGGCTTAGCCACAGCCTGGGGGATGTTTCCAGAATGAGATTTTCACTCTGCAGCGGAGTGTGCGCTGATATGAAACTTCCTGGCAGATTAAAACTGTGTGCCCGACCGAGACTCGAACTCGGGACCTTGCCTTTCGCGGGCAAGTGCTCTACCAACTGAGCTACCGAAGCACGACTCACGCCCGGTACTCACAGCTTTACTTCTGCCAGTACCTCGTCTCCTACCTTCCAAACTTTACAGAAGCTCTCCTGCGAACCTTGCAGAACTAGCACTCCTGAAAGAAAGGATATTGCGGAGACATGGCTTAGCCACAGCCTGGGGGATGTTTCCAGAATGAGATTTTCACTCTGCAGCGGAGTGTGCGCTGATATGAAACTTCCTGGCAGATTAAAACTGTGTGCCCGACCGAGACTCGAACTCGGGACCTTGCCTTTCGCGGGCAAGTGCTCTACCAACTGAGCTACCGAAGCACGACTCACGCCCGGTACTCACAGCTTTACTTCTGCCAGTACCTCGTCTCCTACCTTCCAAACTTTACAGAAGCTCTCCTGCGAACCTTGCAGAACTAGCACTCCTGAAAGAAAGGATATTGCGGAGACATGGCTTAGCCACAGCCTGGGGGATGTTTCCAGAATGAGATTTTCACTCTGCAGCGGAGTGTGCGCTGATATGAAACTTCCTGGCAGATTAAAACTGTGTGCCCGACCGAGACTCGATCTCGGGACCTTGCCTTTCGCGGGCAAGTGCTCTACCAACTGAGCTACCGAAGCACGACTCACGCCCGGTACTCACAGCTTTACTTCTGCCAGTACCTCGTCTCCTACCTTCCAAACTTTACAGAAGCTCTCCTGCGAACCTTGCAGAACTAGCACTCCTGAAAGAAAGGATATTGCGGAGACATGGCTTAGCCACAGCCTGGGGGATGTTTCCAGAATGAGATTTTCACTCTGCAGCGGAGTGTGCGCTGATATGAAACTTCCTGGCAGATTAAAACTGTGTGCCCGACCGAGACTCGAACTCGGGACCTTGCCTTTCGCGGGCAAGTGCTCTACCAACTGAGCTACCGAAGCACGACTCACGCCCGGTACTCACAGCTTTACTTCTGCCAGTACCTCGTCTCCTACCTTCCAAACTTTACAGAAGCTCTCCTGCGAACCTTGCAGAACTAGCACTCCTGAAAGAAAGGATATTGCGGAGACATGGCTTAGCCACAGCCTGGGGGATGTTTCCAGAATGAGATTTTCACTCTGCAGCGGAGTGTGCGCTGATATGAAACTTCCTGGCAGATTAAAACTGTGTGCCCGACCGAGACTCGAACTCGGGACCTTGCCTTTCGCGGGCAAGTGCTCTACCAACTGAGCTACCGAAGCACGACTCACGCCCGGTACTCACAGCTTTACTTCTGCCAGTACCTCGTCTCCTACCTTCCAAACTTTACAGAAGCTCTCCTGCGAACCTTGCAGAACTAGCACTCCTGAAAGAAAGGATATTGCGGAGACATGGCTTAGCCACAGCCTGGGGGATGTTTCCAGAATGAGATTTTCACTCTGCAGCGGAGTGTGCGCTGATATGAAACTTCCTGGCAGATTAAAACTGTGTGCCCGACCGAGACTCGAACTCGGGACCTTGCCTTTCGCGGGCAAGTGCTCTACCAACTGAGCTACCGAAGCACGACTCACGCCCGGTACTCACAGCTTTACTTCTGCCAGTACCTCGTCTCCTACCTTCCAAACTTTACAGAAGCTCTCCTGCGAACCTTGCAGAACTAGCACTCCTGAAAGAAAGGATATTGCGGAGACATGGCTTAGCCACAGCCTGGGGGATGTTTCCAGAATGAGATTTTCACTCTGCAGCGGAGTGTGCGCTGATATGAAACTTCCTGGCAGATTAAAACTGTGTGCCCGACCGAGACTCGAACTCGGGACCTTGCCTTTCGCGGGCAAGTGCTCTACCAACTGAGCTACCGAAGCACGACTCACGCCCGGTACTCACAGCTTTACTTCTGCCAGTACCTCGTCTCCTACCTTCCAAACTTTACAGAAGCTCTCCTGCGAACCTTGCAGAACTAGCACTCCTGAAAGAAAGGATATTGCGGAGACATGGCTTAGCCACAGCCTGGGGGATGTTTCCAGAATGAGATTTTCACTCTGCAGCGGAGTGTGCGCTGATATGAAACTTCCTGGCAGATTAAAACTGTGTGCCCGACCGAGACTCGAACTCGGGACCTTGCCTTTCGCGGGCAAGTGCTCTACCAACTGAGCTACCGAAGCACGACTCACGCCCGGTACTCACAGCTTTACTTCTGCCAGTACCTCGTCTCCTACCTTCCAAACTTTACAGAAGCTCTCCTGCGAACCTTGCAGAACTAGCACTCCTGAAAGAAAGGATATTGCGGAGACATGGCTTAGCCACAGCCTGGGGGATGTTTCCAGAATGAGATTTTCACTCTGCAGCGGAGTGTGCGCTGATATGAAACTTCCTGGCAGATTAAAACTGTGTGCCCGACCGAGACTCGAACTCGGGACCTTGCCTTTCGCGGGCAAGTGCTCTACCAACTGAGCTACCGAAGCACGACTCACGCCCGGTACTCACAGCTTTACTTCTGCCAGTACCTCGTCTCCTACCTTCCAAACTTTACAGAAGCTCTCCTGCGAACCTTGCAGAACTAGCACTCCTGAAAGAAAGGATATTGCGGAGACATGGCTTAGCCACAGCCTGGGGGATGTTTCCAGAATGAGATTTTCACTCTGCAGCGGAGTGTGCGCTGATATGAAACTTATGCTCAAGATATTACAAGAATTATTTTCAGAACAATGGAAAAACTGGTGGAAGCCGACCTTAGGTACGATTGGTTTGGATTCCGGAGAAATGTAGGACCACTCAAAGCAATGCTGACACTGCGACTTACAGTAGAAAATAGGCCCAAAAAAGGCAAACCTACTTACCTTTGTAAATTTAAGGAAAGCTTTGACAGTGTTAACTCAAAAACAATTTTTGAAATTGTGAAGATTGCAAGTATAAAATGAAGGTAGAGAAGGAATATTTACAGTTTGTACAGAAACCAAACTGCACTTGTAGCACTCAAAGAACAAAAATGGGATGGGGTAGTTGAGAAGGGGGAGAGACTAAATTGCAGCCTGTTAGTTGATATCTGCATTCAACAAACTCTGAAGGAAACTATGGAGAAATTTGATAATGAATTAAAATTCAGGGAGAAGAAATAAAAACTGGGAGTTTCGCAGATGGCATTGAAATTCTGTCAGAGATGGCAAAACACTTGGAAGAGCAGTTGAACAGAATGGATTGTGTTTTGAAAAGAGATTTTACGTCAACAAAAGCAAAACAAGGGTAACTGAATATAGTTCAATTAAAACAGGCGATGCTGAGGGACGTAGATAAGGAAATAAGACACTAAAATAGTAAATTAGTTTTGCTAGTTGGGCAACAAAACAATTGATGAAGGCTAAGATATATAAAATGCAAACTGCTATTAGCAAGGAAAACGTTTTTAAAAATGAAAAATTTGTTAACATCCAATATCAATAAAAGTGGCAGAAACTATTTTTTGAAGTTATTTGTATGGAAAGTAGCCATGGTCAGAAATAGATATAGATGATAAATAATTCCGACAAGAAAAGAGTAGAAGCTTTTGAATTTTTGTGCTACAGAAGAATACTGACGATTACATGGCTAGGTCAGCTCATGAATGGAGAGGTACTGAATCGTACTGAGAAGAAATGAAATTTATGGCACAAGCTAACTAAAAGGAGCGTTCAGTTGATAGGACAACACAACGCGACACACTACTGAATGGCATGCCAACTCGGAAAAACGACGATTGTGGTTTAAAGGTCTGTCGATGAAAAGTTTATTGCAGTTAACACCTCCACATTTTAAACCGGAGACATGGCTATATGGAAATGTGATTGCAATGATGTCTCAAGTACAAGCAGTTCCATGCGTAAACTTGGCGCAATTACAAAGTTGTATAATGTGCCACACAGTGTAGCTCTGCACAGCTTTGTACGACTGTGTAGAAGCGAACGAAAAGTGTTACATCATAATCTCTGTGTTTATATGCGTGGTGATAGTATTCTACAACTTTGCTATAACTAAAATATGTTACCTTCGTAAAGTAACAATTTCTGAAATTTGTTGTGGAGAACAGCCTTGAAAATTGTTTGAGTGTGAGCGCCAAGTTATTTATGCAATAAAGGCGTTCGAAATAGTAACAGGGAGATGAGTCAGTACTGAGCAATCAAACGAATAAGAAATTCGAGACAGACTCTTGATACAGCTGTTGAGGACTCTACACTTTTTCCAGCTACCAAACAAATCAATCTGGTTGTTTTACGTAACGTCGAATCAATACGCAAAGAAGTGGGATGCGGAAGTACTAAGGAATGTCGAGAAACGCTTGAATTTCTCTAAGACCGTAGATACAGCTATAAGTAATAGCTCAGTAGGTAGTACAGTTGAAGAGGAATGGACATATCTAAAAAGGGCCGTCACAGAAGCTGGAAAGAAAAACTTAGGTACGAAGAGGGTAACTGCGAAAAACTGTTGATAACGGAAGAAATACTTCGCTTGATTGATGAAAGGAGGAAGTACAAAAATGTTTTGGGAAACTCTGGAATACAGAAATACAAGGCGCTGAGGAATGAAATAAATAGGAAGTGCAGGGAAGCGAAGATGAAATGACTCCATGAAAAATGTGAAGAAACTGAAAAAGAAATGTTGGTCGGAAGGACTGACTCAGCATACAGGAAAGTCTAAACAACCTTCGGTGACATTAAAAGCGAGGGTGGTAACGTTAAGAGTACACGGGAATTCCACTATTAAATGCAGAGGAGAGAACGGGTAGGTGGAAAGAATACATTGAAAGAAAAAATGGCTCTGAGCACTACGGGACTTAACATCTAAGGTCATCAGTCCCCTAGAACTAAGAACTACTTAAACCTAACTAACCTAAGGACATCACACACATCCATGCCCGAGGCAGGATTCGAACCTGCGACCGTAGCGGTCGCCCGGTTCCAGGCTGTAGCGCCTAGAACCGCTCGGCCACACTGGCCGGCAATACATTGAAAGCCTCTGTGTGGGGGAAGATTGGTCTGATGCGATAGAAGAAGTAACAGGAGTCGATTTAGAAGAGATAGGAGATCCAGTAATAGAATCAGAATTTAAAAGAGCTTTGGAGGATTTAGTCAAATATGGCAGAAGAGATAGATAACATTCCATCAGAATTTTTAAAATCACTGGGAGAATGGCACCAAAACGACTATTCACGTTGATGTGCAGAATGTATGATTCTGTTGCCATAGTATCTCGCTTTCGGAAAGATATCATCCACACAATTTCGAAGACTGCAATAGCTGACAAGTGCTGAATTACTGAGGATGTGCTAGATGACGATCAGTTTGGCTTTAGGAAAGGTAAAGGCACGAGAGAGGCAATTCTAACGTTGAGGTTGATAATGGAAGCAAGACTAATGAAAAATCAAGAAACGTTCATAGGATTTGTCGACCTTGAAAAAGCGTTCGATAATGTAAAATGGCACAAGATGTTCGAAATTCTGAGACAAGTAGGAGTAAGCTATAGGGAGAGAAGGTTAATATACAATATGTTCAAGAACCAAGAGAGAATAATTAGAGTGGACGACCAAGAACATCGAAGAAGCAATGATGGAAATAAAAGAAAGGTTCAGGAGTGTAATTAAAATTCAAGGAGAAACGATATCAATGGATCGATTCGCACGTTGATGGGCACGGTCATGAAAGATCTACCCGTCATTTAAAAGACTATATCAGGATGACTTGGCTTCTGTGGTTTCGTCCAGTGCACAAATTCATAATTCTTGAGCTACTTACAAACTAATGAAGCTACATTATTTTATGCTGCTACAGTGCAAATAAGTGAAATAATATTAACAGTGTACTGTAAGCCGAATAAATTAGTTGCTATCCTGAGTCAAAGTGAAGAAGAATTACATGAACTGCTGAACGGAATGGACAGTGTAATGAGTGCAGAATATGGATTGAGAGTAAATCGAAGAAAGACGAAAGTAATGAAAAGCAGCACAAATGAGAGCAGTGAGAAACTTAATATCACGACTGATGGTCATGAGGTAGATGAAATTAAGGAATTACGCTACGTAGGCAATAAAATAGTTAATGGCGGATGGAGTAAGGAGGACATCAAAAGCAATCTAGCAATGGCAATAAGGGCATTCCTGGCAAAGAAGTCTACTAGTACCAAACGTAGGGCTTAAATTGAGGAAGAAAGTTCTGAGAATGTACGTCTGGAGTACAGAATTTTATGATAGTGAAACATGGATTGTGGGTAAACCGGAACAGAAGAGAATCGAGGAATTTGAGGTATGGTGCTACAGAGGAATGATGAAAATTAGATGGACTGATAAGGCAAGGACTGAGGGGGTTCTGAGCAGAATCGGAGAGGGAAGGAATATGTGGAAAACACTGATAAGGAGAAGGGACGGGATGATAGGACGTCTATTAAGACGTGAGGGAGTGACTTTCATGCTACTAGAGGGAGCTGTAGTGGCCAAAAGCTGTAGAGGAAGACAGAGATTGGAATACATCCAGCAAATAAAGGAGGACGCAAGTTGCAAGTGCTACTCTGAGATGAAGAGGTTAGCGCGGGAGAGAAATTAGTGACGGACCACATCAGACCAGTCAGAAGACTGATGACCCCCCCCCCCCAAAAAAAAAAAAAAAAAGATGAGGGAGGAGCTAATAGAGTATATATTCGTTCTTCATGGAAGCTGGGCTTGGCCACTATTAATGATTTGCTGTGAGGCCTTAAACTGCGATTTCCGCACTGACTTGTCTTAGGATTGTAACAGCCTGCACTAATTTAATTGAGTTTGAATGGCTTGCGAATATGAACTTTTTGGTTATCATTCCTCAACCAAGCAATTTTTCCGGTTCATTTTGACCTACGAGTTTTGCGTCACGTGAAAGCTGTTTAACAGCACATTATCAAATTTTCTCGCAGTAATTTTGAGCATCGTAACATTTTATGCTTATCGTTACGCGCCATACTGTATGTTTCATGGAATGAAGACTTTAATGAGTGTAGAATATGGAATGGGAGTAAACCGGAATAAGACGAGAGGAAGGAGAAATAGCAGAAATGGGAATACTGAGAAACTTAGCATCAAAATGATCACAGAGTAAAGGAATTCTGTTATCTTGGAAACAAAATAACCCATGACGGAAGAAGCATGGCAGACATAAAAAGCAGACTTGCACAGAGAAAGAGGATTTTCCTGGGCAAGAGAAGTCTCTTGGCATTAAAAGTAGACCTTTGTTTGAGGAAGAAATTTCTGGAAATGTACTTTTGGAGCACAGCATTGTGTGATAGTGAATCATGGACAGTGAAAAAACTGTAACAGAAGACAATTGAAGCGTGTGAGATGTGGTGCTACAGAAAAGTGTTCAAAATGGGGTACACTGTCAAGAAATGAGGAGGTTCTCCGTAGAATCGACGAAGAAAGGAACAATTAGAAAGCACTAAGACGAGGAAGGGACAGAACAACAGGACATGTGCATCAGGAAATGACCTCCCTGGTACTACAGGGAACAGTAGAGACTAAACGCTATTGGCGAAGACAGAGATTGTACACTACAGTGTACCGCCGTAGGGAAATTTCATCCAGTAAAGCTTATCTGCAGCCAGACTGACAAGGGGAGGCCGCCAATTGTGAAATTCAGATTCGATTCATACTGCGCATAATAACAGCTCATGGCCAGAGGTGTAATGTGGGAAAGCACCAAGATGCACTTCTCAGCCGTTGTCGAGAAAATAGACAGTTAAAAGAAACCGTTGCGGTGAAATACTCTCTACGATTATTGATTTCCTACAACGTCGTGGCGCAGCGGTAAGCGCTCGGGTTCGTAATCCGAAGGTCGCCGGATCGAATCTCGCGCTTTCCAACTTTTTTTTTATTATTTATTTTTTGTAATACAAAAGTATACACACACACACACACACACTTACACACACACACACACACACTCACACACACACACACACACACACACACACACACACACACACACAAAAAGGCTGTCCTGGTAACCCGACACGACATGAACAAGGTGACGCATTCGTATACGGCACAATATTCAATCACGATGTCTGGACGAGTCTTGCCACTTGTTTTCGTATGCCTCCAAGAGTCCACAGGTACGTTTGGACCCAGAGTACAGAAGACAGTCGACGAGTACGCCAAGAAGTATACCAACGTTGTTATTACATCCTCCAAATCCGGTAAACTAACAACGGGTTTGTTCATGGACTTCTTGCGTAATGCTTTGCAACCATACGTACAAAAGAAAGAATTTCTCCTTCTGATCGACTCTTGGGGTGGGCAAGCGAACCCGGCATTATACAATGAGATGTTCCAGGACGATAAGAAGTTGCCAACGTGCACTATAAAAGTCATTCCTCCAACGTGCACTCCTCTCGTCCAACCGCGTGACGTGTATTTTTACCGGCAGGTAAAAAATTTGATCAAGCGCCTTCAAAATTGTGCTTTTTTAATGGAGCGAAACCGTGACATCAACTCCAGAGACGATTGTATAAAAATCCAATCCATCGTCCACCACCAATTCTCTTCTCCGATTTTTGTCGATATGATACGATACGCGTGGTATGCATCAAACCTGACGAACGATGGAACAATTTTTCAGAATGTCAGTCAGGTGTGTTTCCCAACAGATAATTTAAAAAACAATTGTTCTTGTAAAAACGCATCGTTTATCAGATGTGCTCGATGTCGTGCTGTTTTCTGGTTTCCATGTTTCTGTGATAACTATCACTCTGGTTCGTGCGATACTCCAGCTACTTCTGGTCACTAATTGTTAATTATGTGCGAGGGTATACCGGACTTTTCAATAAATTGTATTCACTTGAATATTATTTGTGATATTGCGTTTTATTTCAAGTATTATTTTTCCACGACAAACGACTTTCAACAACTTATTATATGCATAATTGTTGCAACTGATTGCCGGGAATTATATATATATATATATATATATATATATATATATATATATATGTGTGTGAGTGTGTGTGTTTCTTCTTCGGAATACGAACCCGAGCGCTTACCGCTGCGCCACGATGCTGTACGAAATTATTACTCGTAGAGTATTTCATGGCAAGAGTTTCTTTTATCTTTTAACTGTCTATTTTCTCGACAACGGCTGAGAAGTGCATCTTGGTGCTTTCCCACATAACGCCTCTGGCCATGAGCTGTTATTATGCGCAGTATGAATCGAATCTGAATTTCACAATTGGCGGCCTCCCCTCGTGAGACTTTTTTAAAGTTGGAAGCTTAGGTGGAGGATCTACGTTGATGGGCACAGTCATGAAAGACTATACCAGAATGATTTGGCTTCTGTGGTTTCGTCCAGTGCACAAATTCATAAATCTTGAACTACTTACAAACCAGTGAAGATACATTATTTTATGTTGCTACAGTGCAAATTAGTGAAATAATATTAACAGTGTACTGTAAGCCGAATAACTTATTTCTTCTTCAGTTGACAAAAATTAATATCTCAACCGTTACAGTACTTTCTCTTTTAGCTGATATCAGCATTCTCGTACACTCTTACTTTGCAACATTCCATACGATCTACATTCATGATGATTTCCTGTATGGCTAGAGGTACTGTGCTTCAGCTAACATACGTGAACTCACTATTACAGAAACAAAAGTAACTAATTGCCAGAGTGCGCCCATATGAAATTATAGTAGCTCGGTTTGATCAACGCAGCTGTTGAATACATCAACTGAAGACGGTTAGTAACAGCACAAAACTCGTTTTGTGCATTTTTAGCGCCTCTTAATAACCAGTTCATTTGGCTGTCAACTATCAAAAGCATTTTTATGTGTATTCAGAGCCACCAAAATGCTACTAATTTCGACGATATGTTGTGTTTGGACTACGCGACGTCATGCCATTCTCTATGTCCGCCAGAAGGTGGGATACTCTCGGTACTAGTTATAGAACAATACAGAGGTTAGCAGGTTTGTGGTGGTTACATACAAAAATGTCTCTTATGATAGCTGTAGAATATAAGCTTATACGCATATACCAACCGTTCTGAAGTGTTAACAAAGGCGTTTCTAGAATCTTGCTGTCCAGTATGGACAATGTTTTGCTTTTTGACAGAGTGTTATAGCTCGTGTCATTTTGAGAGGCGGCCCTATTTTCAGTCCTCCTGCGCATCCCCCACCATCAGCTGCTAGTAACTAATAAGATTCATTCTCTTTCCGAGCGGCTAGCAGCGAGTTACAAACTGGATTGCGAGAATCCCTCTCCCACGTTGTTCGCCGTTGCCGTATTTTGCGACAATGCACTTTCATTCACGGAGCGACCGAATTATTCATTCAGATGTCGATGTTACTTTCTTGTAACAATATAGCTGTGAATGTGTATCTGTAAACGGTGTAGTGTGAGTTCCAAATGAAAATGACATGTGACGCAATGAACGTGAATTTCCTCACATGCAACTTTAATTATGCTGCTCTTCATAGCGAAAACGTGCTCTTGTAGGTGAAAGGAAAACGTTGTCGGAGACATTTAGCTACAGTGAGTAATATCTCAGCTAAGAATCCCTTTAGAGTTATAAGCTATTCTCTTTTATCTGCATATTATCGCAAAATGGATGGAGGGGGTTCTGTTTCAGGAACGCGGGCGAAAGACATTTTTTTCCTTATGTCACTCTTTTATGAGGGAAGCAAAAAAGAAAACTTTCTAATCTCTCGACATCAAACGAAGGAGGTCACACCCTTTCGTCGAGTCGATAGAACGAGCTGTTCTCCACTGTTCATCCGCGGACCACGGCTCCACCTAGACGCTCACCCTTTCTCGCGGCTTCCCAGCTCACAGATTTCTTTTTTCCTCCCAGTTTTCGTTTCTGCTTTTCTCTCCTCTCAGCCTTCCTCACGAGCCCGGCCGGCTCCGAACTACGTCATTTCCGCGATCTTTTTTTTCCCGCTTTCTCCCTCGCGCCTCCGATTCGGCCGCAGCGCCCATCTGTTCGTCGCTCCGGCTGCCTCCTTCACTCCCGCCCCCCCCCCTCCCCCACCATCACCATAGCTCGCGTAAAGGGCCCCTAATGAAACAACGTGCGGCGACATCGCCTTGTCGCTGGCCCACCGGCGGAATTAGATTGGGTGTCGTAATGAGCCGTCGGGCGGATCAACAGCCCAGGGTGTCTGTCGATTGCGTTCCGGGCTCGGAATCGCCGATTGCAAGGGGGGGGGGGGGCTCTTCTGTTTTCAGCAAGCACGTTCCAACAGTGACAAAACAAATGCAACAATTCGCTGCTCAGTGGGAAGGACAATGGGGTTAGAATGTAAAATCGCACGGAGATACGATTTAACAGAGATACTGTTGAGTATTTGGATACGTAAAGTGATGCAGCTCCACAGGTTTCCGCCTCAAGGTTCCACACCCGTTGACAAGCAGTTGCACAGACTGCCGTCGTAGCACTTTGCTTCGACACGGATGGCTGAAAGCGGGCTCATTTCACTTAACATCCGTATGTGGACTGTGCGCTTTCATCATTTAGCTATTTTGACACATCATGGAGCTGAAATTAAGTTCGTAGTACATCTACATCTACATCGATACTCTGCAAAACACATTTAAGTGCCTGGCAGAGGCTTCATCGTACCACCTTCACAATTCTCTATTATTCCAATCTCGTATAGCGCGCGGAAAGAATAAACACCTATATCTTTCCTTACGAGATTTGAGTTCCCCTATTTTATCTTGGTGGTCGTTCCTCCCTATGTAAGTCAGTGTCAACAAAATGTTTTTGCATTTTGAGGAGAAAGTTGGTGATTCGAATTTCGTGAGAAGATTCCGTCGAAACGAAAAACGCCTTTCTTTTAATGATGTCCGTCCCAAATCCTGTATCATTTATGTGACACTCTCCCCCATATTTCGCGATAACGCAAAACGTGCTGCCTTTCTCTGAACTTTTTCGATGTACGCAGTCAGTCCTATCTGGTAAGGATCCCACACCGCCCAACAGTATCCTAAAAGTGGACGGACAAGCGTAGTGTAGGCAGTCTCCTTAGTAGGTCTGTTACATTTTCTAAGTGTCCTGCCAAAAAATACGCAGTCTTTGGTTAGCCTTCGCCACAACATTTTCTGTGTGTTCCTTCCAACTTAAATTGTTCGTAATTGTAATACCTAGGTATTTAGTTGAATTTACGTCTTTTAGATTAGACTGATTTATCGTGTAACCTAAGTTTAACGAGTTCCTTTTAGCACTCTTATGGATTACCTCACAATTTAAGGTCAACTACCATTTTTCGCACCGTTCCGATATTTCTTCTACATCGTTTTGCAGTTTGTTTTGATCTTCTGATGACTTTATTAGTCAATAAACGACAGCGTCACCTGCAAACAACCGAAGACGGCTGCTCAGATTGTCTCCCAAATACGAGTAGTTTATATACTGAGTGATCAAAAAGTCAGTATAAATTTGAAAACTTAATAAACCAATGAATAATGTAGATAGAGAGGTAAAAATTGACACACATGCTTGGAATGACATGGGGTTTTATTAGAACAAAAAAAAAAAAGGATTGCTAGAAGCGTGAAAGAACTCTTGCGCTCGTCGTTTGGTGATGATCGTGTGCTCAGCCGCCACTTTCGTCATGCTTGGCCTCCCAGGTCCCCAGACCTCAGTCCGTGCGATTATTGGCTTTGGGGTTACCTGAAGTCGCAAGTGTATCGTGATCGACCGACATCTCTAGGAATGCTGAAAGACAACATCCGACGCCAATGCCTCACCATAACTCCGGACATGCTTTACAGTGCTGTTCACAACATTATTCCTCGACTACAGCTATTGTTGAGGAATGATGGTGGAAGTATTGAGCATTTCCTGTAAAGAACATGATCTGTGCTTTGTCTTACTGTGTTATGCTAATTCTTGCTATTCTGATCTGATGAAGCGTCATCTGTCGGACATTTTTTGAACTTTTGTATTTTTTTGGTTCTAATAAAACCCCATGACATTCCAACCATGTGTGTCAATTTGTACCTCTCTATCTACATTATTCCGTGATTTATTCAGTTTTCAAATTTATAACGACTTTCTGATCACCCGGTAGATAAGGAACAGCAAGGGGTCTAAACACTACCTTGGGGAACGCCAGAAATGACTTCTGTTTTACTCGATGACTTTCCGTCAATTACAACGAACTGTGACCTCTCTGACAGGAAATCACAGATCCAGTCACATAACTGAGACGATATTCCATAAGCACGCAATTTCACTACGAGCCGCTTGTGTGGTACAGTGTCAAAAGCCTTCTGGAAATCCATAAATACGGAATCGATCTGAAATCCCTTGTCAGTAGCACTCAGCATTTCATGTGAATAAAGAACTAGTTGTGTTTCACATGAACGATGTTTTCTAAACCCATGTTGACTGTGTGACAATAGACCGTTTTCTTAGAGGTAGTTCATTATGTTCGAACACAATATATGTTCTAAAATCCTGCTGCATATCGACGTTAACGAAATGGGCCTGTAATTTAGTGGATTATTCCTACTACCTTCCTTGAATATTGGTGTGACCGGTGCAACTTTCTAGTCTTTGGGTACGGATCTTCCGTCGAGCGAACGGTTGTGTATGATTCATATGACGTAGCAATAACGGTTCTTCTTGTTCTGCCTCGTAATTCAAAATGATTGTGTCTAGGGTCAGAACTTTATAAAGACGTACTTAATAGCATTTTGATTCACCTTCAAAACGCAAAGCAGCTGCGGTTATGTGCGACGTAGTCACTATAAGTCCTTGATAGCTTTCCAGACTTATGTGACGGCAGATGTCTACGGACAGGTCACCCATCTGCAAGTTACCTGATGGTGTCTGACGGAAGGTACTTTTGGAACCACTAACTGAGCCCCCCTTCCCTGTTCCACTTGTGAATGGCGCGTGGGGAAAATGATTGCCTGTAAACCTCTCTCTCACACTCACTCTGTTTTTCTTTTATTTTTTTATTTTCGAGCCATCAGTCATCTGACAGGTTTGATGCGGCCAGCCACGAATTCCGCTCCTGTGCCTTCCACTTCATCTCAGAGCAGCGCTTTCAACCTACGTCCTCAATTATTTTCTGGGTGTATTCCAATCTCTGTCTTCCTTTACAGTTTTTGCCCTCTACAGTTTCCTCTAGTACCATGGAAGTCATTACCTAATGTCTTAACAGATGTCCTGTCATCCTGTCCCTTCTCTTCGTCAGGGTTTTCCACATTTTCCTTTCCTCTCCGATCCTTTTCAGAACCACCTCATTCCTTACTTTGTCAGTAGACCCAATTTCCAACATTCACCTATAGCACCACATCTCAAATGCTTCCGATTTTCTCTTTACCGGTTTTCCCACAGTCCATGTTTCACTATCATACAATGCTCTGCTTCAGAAGTATATTCTCAGAATTTTCTTCCTCAAATTAAGGTCTATGTTTGATACTAGTAGACTTCTATTGCCCGCATCTCGTGGTCGTGCGGTAGCGTTCCCGCTTCCCACGCCCGGGTTCCCGGGTTCGTTTCCCGGCGGGGTCAGGGATTTTCTCTGCCTCGTGATGGCTGGGTGTTGTGTGCTGTCCTTAGGTTAGTTAGGTTTAATTAGTTCTAAGTTCTAGGCGACTGATGACCTCAGCAGTTGAGTCGCATAGTGCTCAGAGCCATTTTAGACTTCTATTGGGCAGAAATGCCCTTTTTGCCAGGGCTAGACTGCTTTCGAGGTCCTCCATGCTCCGTCTGTCACTGGTTATCTTGCTGCCCAGGTGGCAGAATTCCTTAACTCCGGGGGAGAAAGGTGGTGATTGCTGACTGAAATTTCGTGAGAGGACGCGTCCGCAGCGAGCAACACCGTAGTTTTAATGACGTCCACCCCGAATCTTGTATCATGTCCGTAGCACTCTCTCCCCTATTGCTCGATAATACAAAACGTGCTGCTCTTCTTTGAACGTTCTCGATGTACGCCATTAATCCTATTTGGCAAGGATCGAACACCTCGTAGCACTACTCTAAAAGAGGACGGACAAGAACAGTGTAGGCTGCCTCTTTAGTAGATGTGTTGCATATTTCAAAAGTTCTGTCAATAAAACGCAGTCTTTGCTTCGCCTTCCTCAGAACATTGTCTATGTGTTATTTGCAATTTAGCTCTTTCGTATTTGTTATTCCTAGGTATTTAGTTGCATTTACAGTGCTTGGATTTGATTGATTTTATCGTGTAACTGACGTTTAAGGGATTCCTTTAGCTGTAATGTTGATGAGCGCACACTTTTCATTATTTAGAGTCAATAGCCAATTTTCGCACGATACAGATATCTTTTCTAAATCGTTTTGTAATTTGTTTTCATCTTCTGATGACTTTACTAGAAAATGAACGACAGCATCACCTGCAAACAACCTAAGACGGCTGTTCAGCTTGTCTCCTCAATCATGTATATGGATAAGGATCAGCAGAGGGCCTATAACAGTACCTTGTGGAACGCCAGAAATCAGGTCTCTTTTACTCGATGACTTTCCGACAGTCGCTACGAACTGCCACCTCGCTGACAGGAAATCAAGAATACAGACACGTAACTGAGACGATATTCCATAAGCACTCTATTTGATAACAAGCACCTTGTGAGGTGTATGAAGTATGACAGGATGCATGTGGTACGCAATAATGTCTACCACAACTGTCGAGGTGCCTCCCATTACTACCACACGCCCCAAGGAAGCCCATGTGAATGTCTCCCATAAGATAATATTGCTCCGCTGGCCTACGTCGTTGGCTCGGAGCATGGTTCGAGCAGCCGCTCACCTGCACGATGGCGTATTGGAACACGACCATCGACCTGCTGCATCAAGAAACTAGGTTCCTCCGACCAGGTGACACGTTTTCACTGAACCTGGGTCCAGTCTCGATTGTCCTGTTCCCATTGCAGTCGTAACTGGCTATGTCGCTGAATCGTCTCCTGTGATGTCCCTTGAGCGCTAATCGGTGTGCTCCGAAACACTTGTGCTCTGTCGTCAGGCCTGTCATATATTGCGAGCTATCCTGCTGTACAGAGCCAGAATTCCACGTTTTGTGAGGAAGCATGGACGTCTACCATGTAGACAGAGATATCCAGCTAGAAATGATTTTAGAGTGTATGGGTACCACATACTCCCAGCGAAAATCACAAAAATACGCGAGCGGCCATATGTGCAACCAGCTTGCTCGTCATCAATTGGCTCGTGAACAACACCGGTCATTCCTGTTCTGTATCATTGTTAGTGACTTGAGCTGGTGTCCTCATGCTAACATAAGAAAAAGATAGTAATAGTTGAGCCCAAACAAAGCACCATCTCCCCGTGCAAATACCTGCGCGCATCCGAAAAAATTAATGTTACTTCGTGGAACAGCGACGGTGTGGTATACAACCAGTTGCTTCCCCGACGTGTAACCACCATTGCTGAAATACAACTGAGAAGTCTTGCGGCACGGTCCAAGAACAAACGTCCAGGAACACTGCATGAAGTCATGCTACTCCACGATAACGCCTGCCCGCATTCTGCTACACTAACAAAAAACGCTATACTGGAGTTGGGTTGGGAAGTCATTCCACACCCACGTTATTCATCTCATCTTGTGCCCTGAGACTTTCATATTCTACGCTCTTTTTCGAACAATCTTCAAGAAACTTCCTTACCGGATTCAAATGCTCTCCGAAGACGTCTCGACGAGTTCTTCACCTCCACTTGATTTCTACAGTCGCTTAGTTGAAAAGTTACCCAATCGCTAGCAGACTATTGTAAACAGTGAAGGAGAATGTACTCGTATTACTGATGACTAAAGTCTCTGTTATGTGTATCTCTTGTGTTTATTAAACTTACGGAGAAACGTTACGAAATTATGCAGCAAATCAGTACTTTTTTTAACATAATTTTATTTAATAAACTATATTCACACAATTACATCACATTAATAGGAAACAAAACTCAATTTATAATTAACTGTGAAGGGTTATAAGACAATCACACTTTATAGTGGAAACTGTTGAAGTACTCTAGCAATTATTATGCAACTTGTTTTAGTTTGAACGACGGACTTTACGCGTTTCTAGGAGACGATCTACAGCTTTATTTCTCGGCGCCTTGTTTTAAACCCTCATTACAAATAACGTCCAGGTATATTTTGAATTTGATTTTGTAGTTTCACTATTGTCAACGTAGTATTTTAAGTTTTTCTTTGATATACGTCCGGAAGCATGTGACGATTATTCTTTTTATTTTGGCCTTTTCTGGTAATAAAATGTTCCAAATTTGGTTTCAGCAAGTATACTACATTATTCTTGGGCAAGGTTGACATCTGCTTCGAGTCTGAACAGCTCCTTATTTACAAATGTTGGATGGGTTTGTTCATTGCAGTATCCATGACTTATTTTGAGTGCATAAAGACTAATTTGTGAGCTAGGCTATCTGCCAAGTTACAATTTTAGATTTGTTTACTGACTGTCAGAAATATTTTATTTAGCCGTTGCTTTGTTGCTATTATCTTATTGATAACTTTCTACCAGGAGGTCTTCATACCACTAGTGAGGAATTTAAGGTGATCATTATTTCAGATGATATCCTACTGAGGAGTCGGATTCGGTTTGGTCTTACTCCCTTTATTAGGCGACTGTAAATCGTATTTTTTTTTTTACTTCTTATCTGGAAAATTTGTTTTACTGTAAACGTAACTTACCCCTTGAGTGAAAACTTAAATGTGGTTTAGTGAATGTGGTATAACATAACTGGCTCCTAGATACTTGATAGTAACCAGAATCCTCTTTTAATTTTCGTATCTTATTTCTTTGCACTGCGTTCGCTTTATGTCTTAGTTAAATTTTGCCTTCCTCTTTCTATGGGTAAATACTGTGGCTTGCTTCTTACTCTGATTACGTACCTTTTTCTGGAAAAACCATCCCAAAACTGAAATGATAATTTTAGCTGTGGATTATATTACTGGAAATATCTGAGTAATGTATCAAACTGTTGACAGTGTGAAAGACTTCGTAAGTTTCGTTTTTTATATGGTGCATCGTTCTCTATGACTATGAGTTTTTGTGTTGCTTCAGAGTTGATCATTAATAGTGCGCCAACCGGTTAATTTTGTTCGGGGGGAAGAGCGTTAACATTCAGTACTCAATATTGTTATCATTTCTGCTTCCTGGATGGCAGATCCGCATACTATGCTAGCAACTGTTGTCTATAAATGTCCAAACACGTTTCAGCACCTTTGTGCCATCCTAAGAGGGTACTTTTATTCACATAAGTAAAACGTAAACATGTTTTAAGTTATAATTAAAAGCACCTTTGAGCTATTATCATAGGGTACTCTTATTCAGAATTGTGAAATAAAAACGTGTTTTAAGTAATAATTATACTTACGAAATTAGGCGTAATGCAGTTTGTGTCTGTTACTGTTATTGCCTTAATTTTTCTACACTGTTAGGTTCTGTTGGAGTCTCTTTACGTCGCTATACGCTGGTATTTCGTCATCTGTAACAGCATGATGTTACTGCAAGTTCGTTTGCGACTGTATATTGCGATTATGTTGAATTAGTTTCGAAATGTTCGTTGACACCTGCATTCTCATTTGTCGTGAACATGCAGACACAAACACGAACCTGTTTTTAAGGAAGTCCACTTGCAAGCTACACTTCTTCACGTCACGGAACGCTGTTAATGTTACTGCTGTGTTTTCAGCCCTGTTGATGTTCACTTCTTTTCATATCAATTTGCCGCCAAATCTGAACTTTGTTTACTTTCTCTGCCCCTCTGCACCGCGCGGTTGTCTCACTCTCTCTGTCTCTCTTTTGAGTGTGCTCGCGTTATTTTATTAGTTTGTGTTATCTTTTCTCTGTAGTTCCTTTGCTATGTTAAATAGTACACCATTGCACAGTGCAATGTAATAGTTTATAGTCCTTTTCTTTCCGCTAATGCCTTATGTATTTCGATTTTTTCTTCTATTATAAATATATGATATAGGCTGTCGCTGGATTTCAGTATTTTTAAATCTGTTTTTATTTCTGCTGGTTGACTGTTGTGGGCTATAAAATGGTCAGTAAATGTGCTATGGCAACTCTTTCTTTTTAGGACTTGTTTTAAAGTTCCTGCATGTTTGCCCTTTGTATATTGACCGACAAAGTTGCATTATGTCTGTAAATGCCTGATCTGTTGAAAATGTCTGTGGGTGTTTCCTGTATTATGTGTTTGTTTGTGTTTTTATGTTTGCTCTATATCCAATTTCAAGTCCTTGTTTCTTTAAAATATTGCTTCTCCTTTCAAATATTTTGATATTGTAGCTGGTTATGAGCCGTTTTGTTTTGTGCACAGTATCCAGCTCTGTTGTGTCCTGTGTGAGGTCATTGTGTTGAGTGTTCTGTGTTGTTGTGAAAGGTCTTGTGTGCGGATAGCTTGTTCACTCCCTTTCTTCTTGAATGTTTTTTGGGTTAATTCCTCTGTCATATGGGTATCATAACCATTGTCCACTTCAGTGGAGATTTACAGTAAACGTTTGGGCTGATATACATTACTGGCCATTAAAATTGCTACACCACGTAGATGACGTGCTACGGACGCGAAATTTAACGGACAGGAAGAAGATGCTGTGATATGGAAATGATTAGCTTTTCAGAGCATTCACACAAGGTTGGCGTCGGTGGCGACACCTACAACATGCTGACATGGGGAAAGTTTCCAACCGATTTCTCATACACAAACACCAGTTGACCGGCGTTGCCTGGTGAAACGTTGTTGTGATGCCTCGTGCAAGGAGGAGAAATGCGTACCATCAAGTTTCCGACCTTGATAAAGGTCGGATTGTAGCCTATCGCGATTGCGGTTTATCGTATCGCGACATTGCTGCTCGCGTTGGTCGAGATCCAGTCACTGTTAGCAGAATATGGAATCATTGGGTTCAGGAGGGTAATAAGGAACGCCGTGCTGGATCCCAACGGTCTCGTATCACTAGCAGTCGAGATGACAGGCATCTTATCCGCATGGCTGTATCGGATCGTGCAGCCACGTCTCGATCCCTGAGTCAACAGATGGGGACGTTTGCAAGACAACAACCATCTGCACGAACCGTTAGACGACGTTTGCAGCAGCATAGACTATCAGCTCGGAGACCATGGCTGCGGTTACCCTTGACGCTGCATCACAGACAGGAGCGCCAGCGATGGTGTACTCAACGACGAACCTGGGTGCACGAATGGCAAAACGTCATTTTTTCGGATGAATCCAGGTTCTATTTACAACATCATGATGGTCGCATCTGTGTTTGGCGACATCGCGGTGAACGCACATTGGAAGCGTGTATTCGTCATCGCCATACTGGAGTATCACGCGGTGTGATGGTGTGGGGTGTCATTGGTTACACGTCTCGGTCACCTCTTGTGCGCATTGACTGCACTTTGAACAGTGGACGTTACGTTTCAGATTTGTTACGACCCGTGGCTCTACCCTTCATTCGATCCCTGCGAAACCCTACATTTTAGCAGGATAATGCGCGGCCCCATGTTGCAGGTCCTGTACGGACCTTTCTAGATACAGAAAATGTTCGACTGCTGCTATGGCCAGCACATTCTCCAGATATCTCACCAATTGAAAACGTCTGGTCAATGGTGGCCGAGCAACTGGCTCGTCACAATACGCCAGTCACTACTCTTGATGAACTGTGGTATCGTGTTGAAGCTGCATGGGCAGCTGTACCTGTACACACCATCCAAGCTCTGTTTAACTCAATGCCCAGGCGTATCAAGGTGGTTATTACGGCCAGAGGTGGTTGTTCTGGGTACTGATTTCTCAGGATCTATGCACCCAAATTGCGTGAAAATGTAATCATATGTCAGTTCTAGTGTAATATATTTGTCCAATGAATACCCGTTTATCACCTGCATTTCTTCTTGGTGTAGCAGTTTTGATGGCCAGTAGTGTAGTTAATGACCGGTTAATAGACGTGTTACCTGCTTCTTACCCACTGCTGTATACTTCCTGCGAGAGATACTCTCCATGTTATTAAAGGTATTCCAGTTGAGCTATTCGCGTGTTTTTGGTTCCAAAACTATGTAGCTGCGATTCACTTTACACATATTGGATTCTCTGCCTTGTGATGACCGAGTGTTGTGTGATGTCCTTAGGTTAGTTAGGTTTAAGTAGTTCTAAGTCCTAGGGGACTGATGACCATAGATGTTAAGTCCCATAGTGCTCAGAGCCATTTGAACCATTTTGAACACATATTGGACGTCAGAATTTCTGTAGGATGACCTCTGCGACACGGAAAGAAAGAAAAACTGCCTCTTCACTCTTACAGAAGTGTGTCTACTTGGGTTCTTATTGTCATTACTTATTAAAAACTCTCACACTCACCCCCTTAATTTTCAACTCAGCCATTTTCTAGAGTAAGGTTCTCCGACCTCAAATTGACACGTTAACTCTTCTTCGTTATCCATAGAAGTCTGTATCATCATAGTCTAAACCTCTTATATGGTTGCTTACTGCAGGCGGATTTCAGTTGAACATACTGTTAGAAGTAGTTCGCTGGAGTTGCTCCGAAAAACGGCATCTTCAGTGGGTAGGTCATAAATGATAACCGTGAGAACTGTGATGCATCAGTTTTTATTTAGCATTTTTTTGTGTACATAATACGAATCTGATGGCATGTACAGGTCAAGATATTATAACTGAGGTGGATTTCTAGTGGCCATATTTCCCGTAGCCTCCGAGTCCTCCAAAGCCACCGCCGTATCCACCACCGAAGCCGCCGCTGTAGCCTCCGCCGAACTTTCCTCCGAAGCCTCCTCCGAGTCCTCCTCCGAGACCTCCTCCGAGACCTCCGCCGAGACCTCCGCCGAGTCCGCCGTGGCCGGCGCTGACGACGTAGGGCACTGGCCGCTTAACGACGTAGGGCTGAGGAACTGGGACGGACACTGGGGTGGGGACCTTGACAGGGACGGGCACAGGGTTGTCTACAGGGACAGGGTACGGCTGCGGTACGTGGACGGGAACAGGCCGCTCCACGGGGACTGTGACTGGGACTCTCACCGGCACTGGGATGGTCCTCTCCACGGGCACTGGGACAGGGACGGGGACTCTGTTGACAGTCACCTGAGGGGCCCCACCACCGATGCCAGCTCCAATGCCGCCTCCAAGTCCGCCGCCGAGTCCACCAGCGTAGGCGCCTCCGTAGCCGCCTCCATAGCCGCCCCCATACCCGCCTCCATAGCCACCACCATAGCCGCCTCCGTAGCCTCCACCGAAGCCGCCACCAAATCCACCAAGAGAGCCAGTCAGTCCTCGCTTCTCCTTCACCTGCTGCTTCTCAGCCAGGACTGACAGGGCCAGACCGCACAGGTACATGCACACCTTATGGCCAGATGCAAATCAGATTACAACAGTGCAGAAATAGCTCTACAGACTTTCCTTTAAACAGTAAATAAATTTAATGTAGCATAATCTATATTACGTCACTAAAACATTATGTACAAAATTCTCATGGGAGCTAGATGACTCACGAAAATAGTGGAACACCTATAAAAAATTTGATGATCACAAATAAAAAGTAATTCAAATCAAGATGACAAAAAGTTTGACTTAAACGAGTCACTAATCGTATTGCTGGCTACTGTTCACTTTTCATCATCTATGTCTTGATTTTAGCAATGATACATTATGTTCTCTTTTTGTTAGAACTTTACGTACTGTCAGCTTTCACATTCGTAAGACCCACTGAAAAACCTATTTGAGAAATGATACAAAGACTAAATATTGATCGCAAGCCTATTAGAACAAAACACGGTTTTTTGAGTGAGTTGTTTGTACTCTGAAGATTACTGCCAGGTCAGAGTGGTCAAAGATGAACTGACAAAGAAATACTGTGAATAAGGATGTAGTCTGTTTGGGGCGTCTCAATTCAGTTCTTCAGGATGTGTGACTACATCACGATGCGATGAAAATACTATCATTCTGGCTGCTATTGGATGCTTCCTTCATTAGGGTGACTGTGGAATTTGTGATTCGCATGATAGACACTTCGAGAATATCGAGACGAAGTAATATTCTGTGTGAGATGACACTAAAAATATGCTTTTCTCACAGAAATTCTTTCGATAATGCGTAAACCTTCGACGAACCAAGAATGGGTGCATACATCTCATGCAAGGGTCTTACAGAAGAGAAAAGCTAGATCACGTTTCCACTCTAACTGACAGCTGCACTTAGTCTTTTTTTCACCGGTATAGTAAGCGAAGGAATATCACTAATTCTCGAGTATTTGCTAGTCAGTGAAATTTAGAGTGTAAATCTGCAAGTAATTAATATATTGGATGACAGTGTTGCTCCAACAATGTGCTGAAATTGATTTACAGAGTGTAACATTTTTAAATAGGACTGTCGAAAGTATTTACAGAGTAAACGCCGTGGTGTGTTGCGCCTTTGGAGCAAACCTCTTTGGTGACACGCAGAACAAGTCCACAAGACAAGGAGGGGCAATAATGTGCCTGTAGATCTGTATAGAATCTATCCGCGGCAAAAGCATTAGTTTGCACGCTGTTCTTTGAGCCTACCGTCACGAGAGAGACGTAGTCAATCAAAAGCACGCATATTAACATAAGAAACCGAAAAGTAAATCAGTAGGTAATACTTAATTTGACCTCTGGGAATGACTATAATGAAACAAATAATGTAAGACTGCATACACTAAGTTACTTCTGGTATTAAACTTAGTTCGAATGAAAAACTAGAAAACTCACTCTCTACATCTGATAATAATGTTAGTCTATTGACTGAGAAACAAGAGCATCAATTTTCTTTTTTTAGAAGGGTTTCGACCGCTGAAGGCATTACAGTTGTATTCACCGACACGTATTTCTTTGCTTCAGAATAATTGAAACGATCGTATTCCTTCGGCAAACCGAGTACATGAAAGTTAAATAGAGTAAAATCAGTGTTACAGTTAGATGTTGAGGTCGTAAATCCAGACGGTCAGCGTTTGCAGTATTCTGAGATTCTGAGTCTCTGGCATTGCTGCTGGTCACATTTTGGGATTGATAGGGGGTAAGTGCTACAAAACAATCACAGAAACGCTTACAAAGAGCTACAGGTATAACCGTCGAGTGTGTGTAACTGTCTTAAGTAATCTCACGACAATCTATATTAATATTACTAAACGGTTATTCCGAGTCATGGTTAATGGTTCAGAAATGTCAGTTACAGGTTGTCTACATAACGGCTTCCAGGGGCAATAAAAATTAGATTTTCAGTATTTCGCGTAATTGTTGACCGAATGTAAAAATTTAAAGGGCTAACGTGATCTACTCATTAAGAGCTATAATCTTATGTTAAGGGTGTAACACAATAAGGCAAGTGTTACAGTTAGAAACTATGGATTTGTCTTGTTGCAGCGTAACCCAGAGCCCAAAAACAACCAGACTATATTTTTCCAGTATTTGAGAATGAGAGCACTTAGTGACTTGCAAAAAACTTTACTCATAATTTCAAATCTTTAGGAGAATTTTTGTCGCTAACGTTCCCACAAAATAATGAAAAGAAAAAGTCGCTGACAACATTTTCACTGTTCATGCTATAAAACTGGCACATCATGACGATTTAATTTATAACTTCTTTACTACTAACTCTATTCACAACTCATCCACATATACCACTGAATAAGAGTTTGTAATTGTACGACACATAGTTTACGAAATATGACATAATTAACATTAATATGCGTGAAAAATTACTTTTTGCTTAAAACGGAGCGCAAATTACCCAGAATATAGTCATCCAGTGTTTCATAATTTGAGCATTTAGCGACTTCCAACTAACTTTAATCATAATTTCAAACCTTTTCTAACCTATATTTCGTTTACAAGCTTAACGTTAAGTATTTCATCCATGAACTCATTTGTGAAGTAAGCAGCGATTTGAAGGTGTTTTGCACATGGGAATTCCATTCTTTAAGGGGGTCTCCACAATGAAACTTAATTTTTTTTTTCAAAACGATTTTAAAACTATTTCAAACCTTTGGAGTGTTTACTACTATATCTCAAAACGATTTAGCTGTTTTTGAATTACTGTATGCCTAAGAAATATTTGAAATATGGACTACGTGAGGGACTGTGGTACACTAATAGCTACCAAAGTGGTTAAGATAGTACCAGTCTACCAGGGATTTTTGTCTGAGGCATAGCTGGCAAAATGCATAATCGGCAAAACACATACTCCAGGTTTGTTGCCTGTGCGTTGGAATGACCTCGCCTTCCTTGGACACGAAAGCTTGCTCTCTTAGAGTTTGAAGACGGTGCAGTTTAACTTCGAATACGAATCACTCTGCTGCTGTGCATATTCTGCATTAGCAGACGAAAGCATGTCTTGAATGTCAAGAAAATCCTTAGATCTGTACACGATGGAATCACAACGGTACGGACTTACAGCACGATACTTATTACCGAAATCACCAAAGTGTATTCTGTAAAAAATAATTACTAAAGTGACTGAAACCTTCTCTGCTGAATAAGTAGCTATGTAGATACATGGGAAATCCTTTCTTTTGCAAATGTGCGAGAAAGCTTAAGGCAGTATGCTGACGTTTCTACCGAGCACGAAAGAAAATTTGAGTACATTATGCCTAGGGCACAAAAGATTTTTAGGTATCATATCACGTCATAATGTAATAAAACTATACTGGAGAAACAAACGTTTCGGCCACGGTTACAGTGACCTTCTTCTGAGTCTGTGTTCAGGCTTAGACCCAGAAGAATGCCATTGCTACACCGCGGCCAAAACATTGGCTACTCCAGTGCAGATTTTTAATTTTATTTATTTATTTTTTTACTTTATGACGCAGTACGATACTTGGAAAACATTTATGTCAACTGATTCTGACCACGAAACCCTACGCAGTTGTAATACATATGTGAATTGATTACACACGAACAACGTCTAGATACGGTACATAAAGTAGCAAATGATTTGTGGCTGTCCTTACCAGGATCCTCATTGCTGCTGCTGCGGTGTTCTGCTGTTAGCAAGCAATGACTGATGCCTTCCCTGCCGCTTCGGGCGGCTTATATACCATTCTACGTTGGCCCCCACCTTGCACTGCGTCCATTAGCCGCTGCTTCTGGTGCGTCCACTCCTCGGAGCGTAACCGTTTGGCTTCCTGAACACGGGCAGCAGTTGCAGCACGCGGCAGACAATTGTCTCACGTAATACACCTTCACTTCACACCGCTTTTAATCCAAATGCTTACTTGTGCTGTATTTACACGGTAAGAAATGGCTTGCTGCGTACTATCAGTTTCTGCTCAAAAAATTCTGTAGAACTGACATTTTAGCAGGAAGGTGTGGCATTGCTACGTAACAGATGGAAAGCGCACTCAACCTTATTATTCGTTCGACTAATTCAAATTCTTTCGGAAGTGGTATGTGTTATTGAAGGGGTGTATTATATTTTGATTTTAGTGTTAGTCCCCGAAACGAGTTTACAAGACGACATACTAACACCTTACATAAATGCATTTTTGAATGGCTTACCAGATTTCCAATATGCTGGAAATTTTTCAGTTTTAGAACTTAAGAAAATAAATAATGTGACGAGATATTTTCTACTTCATAGTGGAATTTCTCAGATAATTTTAGTACGAAAGTTTTGAATTACATATGACACACAATGCTGCAATTCCGCGTGCATTAATTGGGTGGATGCGTTTCCTATTTCATTTCATCACTAAGTATATAACTAACCATTTATCATGTTTCCTAATCTACCTTCTTATTTTTAACACAACGGAAATTAAATTAAAATTAATGTTGTCTGGGTACGGAAACGGACGAATTATATATTATTTATATTATAAACTGTACATATCTTATAGGAACTGCGAATCCAGTCTTTTAACGGGTGCACAAAGTGACAGTTTCAAAACGCTGTATAAAGAGAACCACTGCTCAGAGTGTCAGATTTGAACGTATTACTGACGCAGGGGGAAACGTCATAAAAAGTAGATTGCGCTGTAAGCGTCAGAATACGCACTCCAACAGACATGCGGCAAACTGCTGTTCCGCAGTTTACATCCGAGATGCCCAACATGACCGTCTCCATGAAAGGTCGCGCGCTGCTGGTGAAACTCTTTTACAAGAAAACTGACGGTGCACTGTCAGTCCTGCAGAAGTTCTGGACACTGAAGGGTATGATAAAAAGGCACTGGTCCGATGCCTGCTAAGGGTCAGAAGAAAATGATTACAAAATTATGAAAGACATGTTCTTTTGAAGTGCAGTGTGGAAGAGAGAGAGGAAAGCAGCTGATCCGACATCTGTCAGAGATGCGGACACAACATTTAAGGAGGGGTCGGCGGTGGCGTGCAAACACACAGTGCGCGGGCAACTGCCCGAACGTTGGACATGCCTGCGAGATCAGTGCATAAGACCCCACGAAACATCCTGCATTCCTATCCATACAGAATCACGCATCTTCAGCAGCTGCTTCTTGCTGTTAGGTCAGCAAGACAAACGATCACTCTGGAATTTCTTGCTCGCATGGAACTGGAGAATGAATGGCCATGCAACATTCAGTGGGTAGAGGAAGCCCGTTTCTAAGGACATGTCAATGCGCAGAACTGCAAAATGTTGTTGTTGTTGTCTTCAGTCCTGAGACTGGTTTGATGCAGCTCTCCATCCTACTCTATACTGTGCAAGCTTCTTCATCTCCCAGTACCTACTGCAACCTACATCCTTCTGAATCTGCTTAGTGTATTCATCTCTTGGTCTCCCTCTACGATTTTTACCCTCCACGCTGCCCTCCAATACTAAATTGGTGATCCCTTGATGCCTCAGAACATGTCCTACCAACAGATCCCTTCTTCTGGTCAAGTTGTGACATAAACTTCTCCCCAACCCTGTTCAATGCTTCATCATTAGTTATGTGATCTACCCATCTAATCTTCAGCATTCTTCTGTAGCACCACATTTTGAAAGCTTCTATTCTCTTCTTGTCCAAACTATTTATCGTCCATGTTTCACTACCATACATGGCTACACTCCATACAAATACTTTCAGAAATGACTTCCTGACACTTAAATCTATACTCGATGTTAACAAATTTCTCTTCTTCAGAAACGCTTTCCTTGCCATTGCCAGTCTACATTTTATATCCTCTCTACTTCGACCATCATCAGTTATTTTGCTCCCCAAATAGCAAAACTCCTTTACTACTTTAAGTGTCTCATTTCCTAATCTAATTCCCTCAGCATCACCCGACTTAATTCGACTACATTCCATTATCCTCGTTTTGCTTTTGTTGATGCTCATCATCTGTCTGTAACTGCAAAATATGACAACGGAAAATCCATAAGCACGTCAACCAGCACGATTTCATTCTGTAAAGATGACTGTGAAGTGTGGTTTGGCGGCATAGCTTATCGTAGGGCCGTATTTTTTCGAGGAGGTGAGTCGTGCGACTCCCGTTACCTGTACCATCAGTGTTAAACAATATGAGAGGCTTTTGCACTGTTCAAATTTGACGTCATTCTGAGCAGCCGAACTCTTTCTACAGCGCCTTGGAACTAGAACTTTAATTATGGACGTCCTCTATATACATGGTGTTTATAAATGAATGGTGCGGTTTTAAAAATTAATAATCAATAGATTTATTACTTCATGCGTGCAAACCTTACAGCGTGGGAAACGGCAACTGTCCCAGTTGTTGTTGCATTAATGGCAATCCTTCTATAAGTGCACCCTTGGTCACGTGACACACATCTACATGGTAATCAAATTCTTCCCATACTTGGTGTAGCATGTTCCCCGCAGTGGTCTGCGGTGCATGCTTTTCCGATCATACGCTTCCCCAAAAGACATGGACATTGGCGGTACATAAACTCGGTATTTCATAAACCACTGCAGAAAGAAATCGCGGGATGTGAAATCTGGAGAACGGGGTACCTATGGGAGAAGGTTGTTGTCTACTTCTGCACCACGTTGGTGAAGAACACGATTAAGAAGCTCTCGTGCATCCCTGTGAAAATTGGGCGGAGCACCGTCCAGTTGCAAAATATAATAACGATAACTGAGGTAACGACCAGGTTTGCAACATGTCTCGAGGTGAGTTACTCCATCACCATTGGTTTTTCGAAGAAAAATGGGCCGTGCACTTTCTCACACGAAACTGCACAGAAAACTTTCACTTTTTGAGGGTCAGGCTGATGCTTTATCGATGTATTTCGTTTCTCGCTCCCACTGATACAGACATTATGTGTGTTCACCTTGCCCCTTTCATGGAATGTGGCTTCACCGCCGATGATGAGTCTTTCTACAAACCCATCTTTGTCCATTTTTAACTACAACTCTTCACAAAACTGACTCTTTTTCACTTTGTGTGCTGGCACCAGAGCCTGCTCTAACCCACTTTGTACTCTTTAAAACATAGCCGCTTAAGCATTACCATCCACATCGTAATATTTAGCATGATTCCCTTCTTGCCTTCTTAGCTTATTATGTGACTTGAGAGGATTTGGGTGAAATGCATATCGAACTCTTTCGACGTCTGCATCAGGCGCACGGTGTTGACTATGATTCTTCCACTTAAAAAGGCATCCGGTTTCGACAGACTGCCAATACCACCTACCTATGTTTTTCTTGTGTGGTGGGTCTTACCGTTCGCGAAACTCAGGCTGCACTGCAACCACCGAACTGGAGACTTCAAAGTGGAGTACGCACAAAAGCTTTTCCTGTTGTGACGCCGTCTTGGAAAGGGACCCTAATCCTGCACACGAAGTATGACAAACGAACAGCGGGTAGCGAATCAAAAAATTGGACAGTTGCTGCTGCTTATGCTCTAACGTTTGCCCATAGAAAGAGATAAATCTATTTATTTTTAAATTTTAAAGCCGCACTATTCATTTGTTAACACTTTGCACTTTTATTTATTTATTTTTTTTCTATCTTCCGACTGGCTTAACGAGGCCCATCACGACTTCTTTGCCAACCCCTTCCTCTCAGAATAGCACGTACACCAAATATCATCAATTTCTTGCTGGATACATACCAGTTTCAAACCGCAGCCGGTCCTTCGCCTCACTCATTCCAGCCTTCCACATCTTGCTTCTTCATCACCCAGACCTAGTATCTGCATATCTCCCATGGTATTATCCTTCCATCTCCTTCTCGGCCGTCCTATTGGTCTCGTTCCTTTGGCCACCTCATCCATCACTGCCTTTATTAGCATGAATGCCCCCCTCCTGCTCACATGTCCATATCAACTGAGTCTTTTAGTTTTCACTCTTGCTATGATGTCAGTTAGTGTGTATAATTGTCTGAGTTCGTTGTTTTTCCTTATTTTCCACTGTTAATTTTCTGTCACTTGTCGATATATTTTTTCTCAGTACTTTATTATCAAAAGTGATGAGTTCTTTTTGTAACCCGTCAGGTTAGCCGAGGGCGCTAACGCGCTGCTTCCTCGACGCGGGTAGGCGTGCCGGCCCCGGATCGAGTTCGCCCGGCGTACTAACGACGAGGGCCGGTATGCTGGCCAGCCTGGATGTTTTTAGGCGATTTTCCACATTATAACAATACGTTTACTTTTGTGCGTTAGCATACAGCTATAATCGGCGGTCGAAATATATTTGCAGAGAAAAGCACATAATGATATATATTTAATTTTAGACCAATAGACGTAACTAGTTATCGTAGTGGTTTTGAGTACCTTTACTGGTCAGGGCTAAATGACTATTGAAAAGTAATTGTTTTTGGATAGCTCAACATGAATCTCCTAAGGGACCGAAGTTTATCATGCATTTACCAGTAGAATAAGGTGCAGAGAAAATATTTCGCCGTATGTGACTTCCGTCCGATTTCGACGAAACAATTTGTGACTGTGAACCATCAAAATTTGCAGAAACATAAAAGAAAATTAAATACGTATGGTCATGAAGTAGTGAGACAAAGGCTCTATACTAAATAATTAGTCCATACACAAGTTCCATTTAACTTTGAATTTATGGCGGTCGATATATAATGAGCTCACGTCTTTTAACGTTTCCCAGTACACGTCGCACAATATAGCTTCTCACATGAATGTACTGCTATGCAGTATGGCACCTTCACATTACACTAAAATAATATTTTTTAAACAATAATAATACGGTGGCAAAACATGCGTCTCGGACACAAATCAGCAGAGACAGAAGAGTGAGTAAATGTTCATCTAGAATATCTCGTACATCAAAAGAATGTGTAAAAAATGATCTTCTTTTGCCCGCCTTTCGCTCAGCGGCTTTCAAAGTCAATAGCCCGCAGCACCTTCGTAAGAAGATTCCGTCGCAACGAAAAACACCTTTCTTTTAATGATTTCCATCCCAAATCCTGTATCATTTCTGTGACACTCTCTCCCAGGTTTAGCGATAGTACTAAGGAGACTGCCTACTCTACGCTTGGCCGTCATTTTCTAAGTGTCCTGCCAATAAAACGCAGTCTTTGGTTAACCTTCCCCTCAACATTTTCTATGTGTTCCTTCCAATTTAAGTTGTTCGTGACTGTAATACCTAGGTATTTAGATTAGACTGATTTATCGTGTTACCGAAGTTTAACGAGTTCCTTTTACCCTCATGTGGATGACCTCAAACTTTTCGTCATTTAAGGTCAACTGCCACTTTTCGCACCATTCCGATATTTCTTGTAAATCTTTTGCAGTTTGTTTTGATCTTCTGATGACTTTATTAGTCGATAAACGACGGCGTCATCTGAAAACAACCGAAGACGGCTGCTCAGATTGTCTCACAAATCGTTTACATAGATGAGGAACAGCAAAGGGCCTATAACACTACCTTGGGGAACGCCGTCAATTAATACGAAGTGTGACCTCTCTGACAGGAAATCGCAAACCCAGTCACATACCTGAAACGATATTCCATAAGCATGCAATTTCACTACGAGCCGCTTGTGTGGTACAGTGTCCAAAGCCTTAGCCGGCCGGTGTGGCCGTGCGGTTCTAAGCGCTTCAGTTTGGAACCGCGTGACCGCTACGGTCGCAGGTTCGAATTATGCCTCGGGCATGGATGTGTGTGATGTCCTTAGGTTAGTTAGGTTTAAGTAGTTCTAAGTTGTAGGGGACTGATGACCTCAGTAGTTAAGTCCCATAGTGCTCAGAGCCATTTGAACCATTTGAATCCAAAGCCTTCCGAAAATCCAGAAATACGGAATCGATCTTAAATCCCTTGTCAATAGCACTCAGCACTTCATGTGAATAATGAGCTAGTTGTGTTTCACAAGAACGATGTTTTCTAAATCCATGTTAACTGTGTGACAATAGACCGTTTTCGTCGAGGTAATTCATTATGTTCGAACACAAATGGTTCAAATGGCTCTGAGCACTATGGTACTTAATTTCTGAGGTAATCAGTCCCCTAGAACTTAGAACTACTTAAACCTTACTAACCTAAGGACATCACACACATCAATGCCCGAGGCAGGATTCGAACCTGCAACCGTAGTGGTCGCACGGTTCCAGACTGTAGCGCCTAGAACAAAATATATGTTCTAAAATCCTGCTGCATATCGACGTTAACGATATGGGCCTGTAATTTAGTGGATTACTCCTACTACATTGCTTGAATATTGGTGTGACCTGTGCCACTTTCCAGTCTTTGGATACGGATCTTTCGTCGAGTGAACGGTTGTATACGATTGTTAAGTATGGAGCTAATGCATCAGCATATTCCGAAAGGAACCTAAGTGGTATAGAGTTGGACCAGAAGATTTGCTTTTATTAAGTGATTTAAGTTGCTTCACTACTCCGAGGATATTTACTTCTACGTTACTGAAGTTGGCAGCTGTTCTCGATTCGGATTTTGGAATATTTACTTCGTCTTCTTTCCAGATATTCCATACTCTTCCCTATCACCACAATATCATCCCCGAAAACCAGAGAATCTATTTTTTTTCCTATGGTAAATCTTGCACATTTTTGTGTTACTATCCTCAGGGCGTTGTTGACTGTCAAATTGAACAAGGTTGGTGACGTGATATCTCCCAGTCTCACTCTCCATCTTAACGTTTTCCACATTTCCCTCTCTTCGCCCATTCTGCGGAGAATCTCCTCATTTGCTATCTTATCACTCCACTTAATTTTCAGCATCCTTCATCTCAAACACTTCGAATCTCCCCTTCTGGTTTACTCACAATCCGTATAGCGCATTGCTCGAAACGTACATTCTCAAAAATTTCTTCCTAAAATTAAGGCCTATGTTTGATACAAATACACTCTGGTCAAAAGTATAGGGATACCCTATCTAATTCTGAACTGACCGCGACAGATCACGAGGGACGAACCCGCTAATTAAAATGAGGCGGGGAGTATCGCGTTGTCAGTAGAAAAGCGGAAACAAAAGAATGGGTCCGTAAGGAGTAGTCATTAACGTCAAACGTGGACTAGTCAGTTGATGCCACCTGAGCAACAAATCTATCAGGGACAATTCAGTCCTTCTAAAGCTGCTGAAGTCGACTGTTGGTGATCGATTGTGAAGTGAAAACGCGAAGGAGGAACCACAGTTAAGCAAAGATCAGGCAGGCCCTGTGAACTGAAAGGGGCCGGCCGCGGTGGTCTAGCGGTTCTAGGCGCTCAGTCCGGAACCGCGCGACTGTTACGGTCGTAGGTTCGAATCCTGCCTCGGGCATGGATGTGTATGATGTCCTATGGTTAGTTAGGTTTAGGTAGTTCTAAGTCTAGGGGACTGATGACCACAGATGTTAAGTCCCACAGTTCTCAGAGCCATTTGAACCATTTTTGAACTGAAAGGGGACGTCGAGTATTGTAGAGGATGATTGTAAAAAATCGGACGAAATCAGCGGAAAGAATCACTTGGGAGGTGCAAAGTGCTGCCACCTGTCCATCTAGCACCACGGCGGTACTTGAAGTTTGAAAGAGTGGGTTAGAATGGTCTAGCAGCTCCTCATAAGCCACACATTTATGGATGGTGCAAATAGCGACGCAATTGGACAGTGGATGAATGGAAACAAATAATTTGGAGTGATGAATCCCTCAATACCCTTTGGCAATCCGATGGAAGGGTGTGAGTTTGACGAATGATCTCATGTGTGGGATCAACAGTGGAGTGTAGAGGAGGCAGTACTACGGCAGAAGGGCGCTTTCTGTGGTTAGGGTGTGATCACTTTATTGTACTTACGAAAACGATAAATGCTGAACGAACGTGTTTTGCAGTATTGAGTATTGCATACGGTACTGTAACAGTTCGGAGGCAGTGACTGTATGAGCATGAAATAGCACCCTGTTGTAAAGCACCATCTGTGAGGATATGCTTTGTGCACAATACCATTCCTGAAAGTGATTGGTCATCCGAAAATGGCGACCCGAACTCGACAGAACCCTTTGGGATGACTTAGAGCGTTGACTTCGCACCAGGGCCCGAGGTCCGACATCACTACCTTCCCTGGTTTCAGTTGTTGAGGGAGAACGGTCTGATATTACTCCGCATTCAGACACGTCATGGGAAGTGTCCCCTTCAGATTTCAAGCCGTTGTAATGGTGAAGGGTAAATAATCTCATACTGGCGTCCACTAAAAGGTGTCTCGGTACTTTTGATCAGATAGTGTAGAATAATTTCAGGTCCACCGTAAGTAGTGTCTTTTCAGCTTTGATTTGCTTAAAAAGCGATGTCAGGAGATTGCAGTCAATGGTTGCAGTTACGGCTGTTACTAAATTTGGATAAGTATCTTTGAAAAAAAAAAACCTTCAAAATACCAAAATGTGAAGCATTTGTGGCGCTACGTGGACGAAATGACTTAGGAGAAATGACATTTTGAGAACGGCGTGTTATACAGTAGCAGGCCAACCCAAAGGCTTCTTCTCGTAGGCAGGGGTATCTCCCTCAATTAATTCATACTATCTTTCTTGTTTTTTTCTGATCAGTTTTTGCGCCCCCTCTGAGCTGCGACTCTGGAGGGGTCTTATCTCGTTATGTCCTCCGTAAGGCCCCAATTCTAACTTAAATTTAAAAAGAATGTTATTCAGCCCATCCCGTGCTGCGCAGTGTCAATGCATTTTTTTCTCGAACGCACAATGAATTCCAGATCAACATTAAACTGTAGTTTCTCCTTAAACTGGCTGGGTAGCCATAGTGGTTTGCCTACTGGACGGTAAAAAATATCCCTCTATTACGTTCCCATTGCTGTACAGTGCCCGTTGTGAAGTAATTTTCAAATGTATGCTTCAGTACGACCCATGAGAAGGGTCATTCTTAGGTCAGAATTCATCTGTTCACGCGCGTGATAGTATAATAGTAAAAAGCTGGCCTCATTATCAGACTTGACAGTCAAGGACGTGGTAACGACATAGTGTCTAGTACAGCAGTTGTTCGGCGTACCATGTAGAAACCTCTCAGGGAGAGGTGGAGAAGTTTTCTCCTTGTTAAAAGATGTCTTGCATCAGCTAAGAATGCAGCTTTTGGGCGCCTCCCGCCAACGGCAACGCTCTGTTTCCAGTGGACGATGGCGTTTCCAGATCTTGACTTCAACATGTGGACGTTCTGCCTTTCCTGTAAACCTAAAGGTTACGTGTGCGTAAATTCGTGCTGAGTGAAGGTTGCTTCGCAGACAGAGTGGATGACGCCCTGTAAAATACAAGCAGAATTCGAACTCCACTGATAAAAATTCGGTTGCTGTTGGCGTTTTTCCCCACTATTTTGCTCTTCGGTGGCTCGTTCTAGAGTAATTTCATTTCGTTTGGCTTCTTATACCATTTATCTTTGTATGAAATTGCAGTTATTCCGAATCACGATGCGAAGTACCTTCAGAAGTACGTGTAAGTTCAAAGGAACAGGCACTGCGGCGACTACACCCGTTATGAAATAAATGAAATGTATTCGCAGTTGCGAATATGGAAAACCGTCGGCTGTATAATGGAACGACGACAGTGAAAATTTGTGTCGGACCGACACTCGAATCCGGATTTCCCGCTTATCGCGAGCGGTCGCCTTACCCTGTAGCTATCCTAGCACAACCCACAGCCGGACTCAAACTTCCGCTTGTCGTCAACCATCTGTCTACAACCTGGAATCGGACATCCATTATGTATATTCCGATACAGGGGAGACATTTCACTTGAAAGTCGCTTGCCCGGCGTCGGCAAATAAATACGATATTCCAGCGCTGTGATATCCGAATTACGATACAACGGCACTGGGCAACCGACTTTCAAGTAAAATGTCTCCCCCGTGTGGGCATATACATAATGGACGTACGAGTACGGGTTGTAGATACATGATTGACGACAGATGGAAGTTGGGGCTGGTAGCGAGTCGTACTTCAATAGCCAAATGGTAGGTCGCCTTTCGGCACGCTAGCAGCACGGACGTCTTGTTTACGTCCTCGTCGCGCAGCTCGCTCGCGGAGTTGTTTACGAGATTCTGCCGCCTTAGCGCGCATTATTTCCTTTGAAAGAGAATGGTTTATGCCCACAGAAAATCGACACTCAAGATTAGCTTTTCCGCAGATCGACCGGCGCCTTCTAGCGAATTGCGGCCAGCACGGATCTTAGCGCACCATTCCACAGCAGTGTTTTCGGCAGACATACTGCACGGTACGTTATTCAGTTTCCAGTGCAGAGCCACCGATGTTTGTCTTTTGGCAGCCAAGAAAATAATAACAGCACTTTGGTCTTGTATGGACGCATTTGGTAATAAGGTCGCCACCGTTCATGTTTCCACATTTACCACACGCGCGATGAAACAACACGATTGCCACACTAATCCCTCCCCTACATTTCGGTGCTTATATAACTTCATCATAGTTGCGGTACATTGCATGTACGCTGCAGCAACGCCCTCAAGCGGAAACTTTTTGATCGCCTCTTACAGTAAGTATTTTGTCGACCCTTACCTTATGGGTTCTAGAAGAAGGTATTAGCGACCATAATGTCGCTGTGGCTTCTATGTCAGTGGAAGGTGCAAAGAAACCAAAGAAACAGCTTAGAGTTTTCATGTTTGGGAAAGCAAACAAAAGCGACATTAATGAATATCTTCATAGTCAGATCCAATCATTCACCGCGGGACGCGAAGATATCGAGCATCTTTGGTCGGCATTTAAAAGTGTTGTCCACCACGCGCAAGAGAAATATGTGCCTAGCAAAAATACAGGGGAGGAAAAGGATCCACCTTGGTTCAACAAACATATCAGGAAGTTGCTGAGAAAGCAGAGAATTTTGCTCAGTCGTTTTAAACGTAGTCACTGCCAAGCTCACAAACATAAATTAAGCGAAATGAAAGTAGCTGTCGAAAAGTCAATGAGAGATTATTTTAATGAATTTGAAAGCAATATTTTATCTGTAGATTCTAAAAAGAACGCAAAAAAATTTGGTTGTACGTAACGTCTATGAACGCTACAAATACTTCGATACCTTCTCTTGCCGACACTACGGGCAATGCAACGAATGATGATAAACAGAAGGCCCAAATTCTAAACCTAGCTTTCAAATACTCGTGTACGGTAGAAGACTGCAGCACCATTCCCCCTTTCAACTATCGAACAAACGCAACGATGGCTGACAGAGTGTTTAGTGTATCAGGTTTTGTAAAACAGTTAAGATCCTTAGACGCCAGGAAGGAATCTGGCCCAGACGGTACCTCTGTAAGATTTTATGTTGACTATGCTACAAATATAGCACCATTCTTATCCATCATCTATCAAAGATCATTGGAACAGCGGAAAGATCCACGGGAATGGAAGAAGGCCCAAGACATAGCAATCTATAAAAAGGGTAGAAAATCGGATGCACGTAACTACCGGCCAATTTCACTGACATCGATTTGTTGTAAAATCGTGGAATGAGAAGCTCATCTGCAGAAAGCAGCACGGTTTTAGGAAACAGCGATCATGCGAGACACAGCTGGCCCTCTTTGTGCATGATATAAAACAGGCTCCCAGATTGATGTCATATTCTTCGACTTTAGAAAGGCGTTCGACTCAGTTCCACTCTGTCGCTCGCTCCAAAAAGTGCGCGCTTACGGTCTATCCGATGACATATGCGATTGGATAGAAAGTTTTCTAACAGAGAGAGAGAGAGAGCAGTAAGTCGTTCTGAATGGGGATACTTCAACAGAAACAAGCATAACATCAGGTGTGCCTCAGGGCAGCGTAATAGGTCCGCTGCTTTACATGATTTACATAAACGATGTGGTTGATGGTATTGACAGCGGCATTAGACTGTTTGCCGTTGATGCTGTAGTCTACAGGAAAGTAGTATCATACGAAAGTTGTGAACAAATCGATGATCATTTGCAGAAAATAAATGAGTGGTGTAATGACTGACAGTTATCTCTCAATATTATTAATTGTAACCTACTGCGTATAACAAAGCGAAAATGAACGAGTACAAAATAAATGCCCAGTTTTTGGAAGCGGTAACATCCGTCAAGTATCTGGGTGTGACTATTCAAAATGATCTCAAATGAAACGATCAGATTACACACGTAGCGGGTAAGGCGAACTCTAGATTGCGGTTTATTGGTAGACCCCTGAAGCAATGCAGTCCTTCAACAAAGGATATTGCTTACAATACTTTAGTTCGTCCAGTCTTAGAGTATTGTTCGTTTGTATGGGACCCTTACCAATTGGGTCTCATTCAAGAGATTGAGAAGGTCCGAAGAAGAGAGGCAAGATTCGTGACTGATACATTTACCCATCGCGAGAGTCTTACAAATCTCAGTAGAAAGTTTGAAGTGGGACACACTTGCAGATAGATGAAGCGCTAAACGGAAGGGGCTGCTCACTAAATTCCAAAATCCGATCTTCACCGAGGATGTTAGAGATATATTATTACCACCAATTTTCAAATCGCGCAATAATCACCATTCAAAGATAAGGGAATTTAGAGCTCGTACTGAGGCGTTCAGACAGTCGTTTTTATCTTGCGCGATCCGCTAGTGGAACAGAGGGGAGGAAGAAATATGACTTTGGCGCGAATAGTGCCCTCCGCCACTCACAGCTTGGTGGCTAGCGGACTACCGTGTGATATAATTACAAATTAGTAAGTTTCTGAATTTTCCTTTTATTTGTACTGTGGAACCTTGCTTCTTGCCACATTTCATGATTCTATGTCAACCGGCAGTACCTTATAGGTTTTTATGAGTGAGTTCCCAAGTATCACAATATGTGACGTAAATGGAAATACATTTTGATTACATTGACTTACTAGGTTACATTTGTTACACCGCCAGGGGACCGTAGACCTTAGTATAGCACATAAATTTTAATATGATGCGTCTACCTGTTCCTGAGAAAAAGACGTCTTAACGGATGGACGGACAGACACAAGGTCAGATAACAAATTACAAAACTTTTTTTTTGTGCGAAAGAAATTCACGGTTTTCAGATTTTCTCATTTACTTGTACTGTGAAATCTTCCTTCTTGCCAAATTTCAGAGTTCTAGGGCAGCGGAAGTTCCCTATAGTTTTTGATGAGTGAGTTTGCCAAGTATTAAAATATGTGGCATAAATCGCCGAATCTTTTGACTGCATTGACTTAGAACCTTACATTTATTACACCACCAAGAAAATGGCTCTGAGCACTATGGGACTTAACTTCTAAGGTCATCAGTCCCCTAGAACTTAGAACTACTTAAACCTAACTAACCTAAGGACATCACACACATCCATACCCGAGGCAGGATTCGAACCTGCGACCGTAGCGGTCACGCGGTGCCAGACTGTAGCGCCTTTAACCGCTTGGCCACACCGGCCGGCACACCACCAAGAGACAGTACATATTATCAGGGATCATAAATTTAAACTTGGTACATATACACGTCCCTGAGAACACGGGTTTTTAAAAATCCTGCTGACAGCCGGATAACAAAGTGATCCTATAAGGGTTACGTTTTTGCCAATTGAAGTACATAACCCTAAAAATCGAGACAGTTTCCTTATTTTGCAAACAAATGGCTCTGAGCTGTATGGGACTTGACATCTGAGGTCATCAGTCCCCTAGAACTTATAACTACTTAAACCTAACTAACCTAAGGACAACACACACGTCCATGCCCGAGGCAGGATTCAAACCTGCGACCATAGCAGTCGCGCGGTTCCGGACTGAAACGCCTGGAACCGCTCGACCACCGAGGCCGGCTCCTTGTTTTGCAGTCATTATCTAAAACACATTAAAAACATTAGTAGTTGTAGCACTAAAGCGATAAACGTTAAGTTATAAGGCGAATACAGAGCTGGTCACTTTAAATCTCCCACTTCATGGTACGCACACTTTGGAAACACTGATCTATTACCTGCGTGCGCTACAGGATCCTGCTGTTCGTTTCACAAGGTCTGTTAGCGATGCATGCTCTCATATACACGGTCCACAAATCCTGGTGCGTAATAGTGGAATACAAGTCAACCCACCTAATTGTAAACGTACCAATTTCTCGCAGCCATTGTTGTAGCAGGATTTTAGAACATATATTGTGCTCTAACGTAATGAATTACCTCGAAGAAAACGGTCTATTGACACACAGTCAACATGGGTTTAGAAAACATCGTTCCTGTGAAACACAACTAGTTCTTTATTCACGTGAAATGCTGAGTGCTATTGACAAGGCATTTCAGATCGATTCCGTATTTCTGGATTTCCGGAAGGCTTTTGACACTGTACCACATAAGCGGCTCGTAGTGAAATTGCGTGCTCACGGAATATCGTCTCAGTTATGTGACTGGATTTGTGATTTCCTGTCAGGGAGGTCACAGTTCCCTGTAATTGACGGAAAGTAATCGAGTAAAACAGAAGTGATTTCTGGCGTTCCCCAAGGTAGAATTACAGGCCCTTGCCGTTCCTTATCCATATAAACGATTTGGGAGACAATCTCATTAACCGTCTTCGGTTGTTTGCAGATGACGCTGTCGTTTATCGACTAATAAAGTCATCAGAAGATCAAAACAAACTGCAAAACGATTTAGAAGAAATATCGGAATGGTGCGAAAAGCGGCAGTTGACCTTAAATAACGAAAAGTGTGAGGTCATCCACATGAGTGCTAAAAAGAACGCGTTAAACTTCGGTTACACGATAAATAAGGCTAATCTAAAAGCCGTAAATTCAACTAAATACCCTAGGAATTACAATTTCGAACAATTTCAATTCGAAGAAACACATAGAAAATGTTGTGGGGAAGGCCAACCAAAGACTGCGTTTCACTGGCAGGACACTTAGAAAATGTAACAGACCTACTAAGGAGACTGCCTACACTACGCTTGTCCGTCCGCTTTTAGAATACTGTTGCGCGGTGTGGGATCCTTACCAGATAGGACTGACCGAGTACATCGAAAAAGTTCAAAGAAAGTCAGTACGTTTTGTATTATCGCGAAATATGGGAGACAGTGTAACAGAAATGATACAGGATTTGGGATGGACATCATTAAAAGAAAGGTGTTTTTCGTTGGGACGGAATCTTCTCACGAAATTCCAATGAATGCAAAAATATTTTGTTGACACCGACCTACATAGGGGGGAACGATCTCAAAGAATAAGCGAAATCAGCGCTCATACGGAAAGATATAGGTGTTCATTCTTCCCGCGCGCTGTACGAGATTGGAATAATAGAGAACTGTGAAGGTAGTTCGATGAACCCTCTGCCAGGCACTTAAATGTGATTTGCAGAGTATCCATGTAGATGTACATGTAGTGGATCGATAATGGTAAGTGGTGGACTGAGGCGATCCGGAAATGTTCCAGATACACGTATTTTGTTGCTCTACCATGTTGTACAGTAACTTGAAGTGAGAGATTTGAATATGGTGCGAGCTTCAAACTTATTTTACACTCAAACGGTGCATTTCCGCAACAGTTACTTGTCCAAACGTCTTCTACTGGGTCTTCTCTACAACTCCCAGAAGCCTGTAATAACAAATATGAAACACCCTGTGTACACTGATCAGCCATAACATTATGACCACCGATCTATTATCGATAGCCGACCGGAGTGGCCGTGCGATTCTAGGCGCTGCAGTCGGGAACCGAGCGACCGCTACGGTCGCAGGTTCGAATCGTGCCCCGGGCATGGATGTGTGTGATGTCCTTAGGTTAGTTAGGTTTAATTAGTTCTAAGTTCTAGGCGACTGATGACCTCAGAAGTTAAGTCGCATAGTGCTCAGAGCCATTTGAACCATTTTTATTATCGATATAAATCCATCCAGGGGGTAACAGCGTCACCTGGTGAGGAATGACTGCTAGTATGACACATGCAGGGAGCTTGCTGTCCGTGTATAGAAGGGAAGGCGCGCGATCTATCTGACTTAAACCGAGGGCTCGGCACGACCATTTATGAAGCTGCATGACTTGTCGGGTGTTCGAGGAATGCTATGGTGAGTGTCTTCAACATGTGGCGAAACCACATCCAGACGTCGTGGGGTTGGGCGACTTTTCCTTATTACAGATGTTGGACGTCGTAGGCTGGGCAGACTGATAAAACATGGCAGGTGGCGAACTGTGCCACATTAACATCAGACTTTAGTGCTGGGCAGAGTAAACGCACAGTGAACCGAACACTCCAAATGATGGGCCTATGCAGCTGAAGATCCATATACCTGCCAATGTTAACACCACGACACCGGAAACTATGACTGAAATTGGCACGTGACTGGATGTTGGCGAAATGTCGGAGCGTTACATGGTTTGATGAATCCCGATACCTTCTTCATCATGCCGATGGGAGGGCGCGAATCAGTCTCCTTCCACTGGAACAGCTCCTTGACACCTGTACTACAGGATGGAGAAAAGGACACGTGGGCTCCATTATGAACTGGGGAACACTCACGTGGGCATCCATGGGTCCTGTGGAGCTTGTGCAAGGCACCGTGAGGGCCAAGATATATCGTACACTGGTTGCAGACCACGTACACACTTTCATGACGATCATGTTTCCCGACAGTACTGGCAATTTTCAACAAGGTAATGTGCCATGTCAAAAGGCCAAAAGGTTGATGAATTGGTTCGAGAAACACAGTGGCGAATTCCAATTGGTGTGCTGGCTCCGCAGCTCGCCAGATGTGAAACCGATCGAACATACCTGGGGTGTGATTAAAGAAAGCGTCAGAGGTCATCGCCCCCCTGCCCGGAATTTACGGGGATTAGGCGACTTGTGCGTGCAGATGTGGTGCCAACTCCCTCCAGTGACCTATCAAGGCCTCGCTGTTACGATGCCAGGATGCATCGACACTGCTATCCATGTCAAAGGTGGACATTCCGGCTATGAGGCAGATGTTCACAATGTAACGAGCGATCAGTGTACGTGATACTAACCAATTTGGAAATTCTGTTATAAGTGGTAAGTAACGGAGAAGGGCAAATGATAACAATGAATATTTAAAATTCATCTTTATAGGGTATGGAAATACTGATAGCGATTAGACTTTGGCATAAACACAACAACCACCATGTTTCCAGTTTAATCTTAACCGAGTATCTTGTTTTGTTTCACCACTACCGAAACAGGCGAAGGCCCAACCATCAACGGGCAAGGTATAGCGCACACAAGACTTTGCACAGAAGGAACGCGCTCTCGTTTTTAACACTGGGCGAGTCCACCCCTCTTCTCCGATGGGGCGGCAGCCTTAGTGTGATGTCACCTACTGAGCTGTGAGCTTCATCTGTTACAAACAAGCCCGCATCTCGTGGTCGTGCGGTAGCGTTCTCGCTTCCCACGCCCGGGTTCCCGGGTTCGATTGCCAGCGGGGTCAGGGATTTTCTCTGCCTCGTGATGGCTGGGTGTTGTGTGATGTCCTTAGGTTAGTTAGGTTTAAGTAGTTCTAAGTTCTAGGGGACTGATGACCATAGATGTTAAGTCCCATAGTGCTCAGAGCCATTTGAACCATTTTTGTTACAAACAAAACACTCTCATCCAGCCTCGGCTACACTGTGGAACTGGAAGTGAGTGCACTTCAGCTGCACTGCAATCTTTTCCAAATGATTTTGAATAAACTGTTCAGTAAACAAATTTATTCTCTCATATCTCATATCCTCATTCGTCAGCTACGTGATGAACTGCCTATCATTTCGTTTATAGTAATTGGTATTGTGAGATTTCTATGTTAAGTAAGACACTGCGCGAAATTCGAGTAGTTTGAAATGGAAAAATATCGGTCGGCATGATTTTGCATTTGGTAGGAATTAGGTCACATACATTGCTGCATACAAAAGCTAGATATCATATTGAATTTTTCTTTAAGCTTGAGACGAGATCTCAAGAAAATGGGTTATATGAAGTGCACACACTTCCGATCCATGCGCAAACATTAGAGTAAAAATCAAATATAGATGATATTCTTCGTATCTCGTAAAGTCTAAAGATATTGAGTTTTTGGCATATACGAGCACGCAAAACGAAGAGTATTTTTCCATATAGTTAAGTAGTGAAACTTTCCCATCTACTGTGATATACGAGTAAATACAGATTTTCTTCAATGAAAAAATGTTGTTATCTTAAGTACCATCGATACCTGGTGAATTGACTGTTAGTTTGGGTTTGTGATAACAATAGTGAAGGAGTCACACATTTATTTTTTATGCTGAGCATGAGTTTTACTTAAGATGTTGACCTGATTTTTCCTCAACTGCTCGTTTAATAAGGTAATGTTTCAGGATTCTCTAGCAGCTGCAACTACATTAGCATATTACAGAGGCGAAAGATGCTAATTTTAACAAGGCAACAATAGAAAGAAGAAAAAGTTTACAGCTCGGGCGAAAATAAATCGTTCCTTCTGTTGAGATTTCAGCGTAATCTTGTAATCCATTGTGTTTTTAATAATAACTGTTTGACTTGTTGAATTACTGTTCGGCCTGGCATAAACTGTTAATACAATTATTCAAAGACTCGCTAGCTGTAACTTGGAAATCCCCTAAGGTAAGCATTTGTTTGGAAGCTTAAGATACAGAACTACACCTCCCCCAACCCCCCACCACGCTCTCCAACCACTATCGTGTCACCTGCCCTACCGCACCCTCCATGTATCTACGGGCCATGCAGTACGCACTCTATCACATGTGTCATTTACCTTAGGATATTTTCTTAATAGCTCGTATATGCAGGCTTCTTGTCATTCCAAAAGAGAATTGTTAGAAATAGAGAGTGGTATATTTTGCATTATTAGATTATTAATTAGTTTTTGTTGAATTCCTAGTGGTTAGCAACCAGAAGGAAGCTACTTAACGTCGTTCCACTCACTGTAGGATGTTTCTCGAAATTCGAGACAGTGCAGATAACTTCGGAAGTCACTACAGAATACCTTCGTTCTTATTTAGTTTGAGGTACATGGGGCAACCAAAAAATTTCCGTTTGAGGGCGTCGCTGCAGCGTGTATGCAACGTAGCCTGACTCCGATGCGGGTATAGAAGCACTGACATGTTGGCAATCGATTAGTGTGGCATTCGTGTCTTTCCCATGGGAGTGCGGTAAATGCGGAAGTATGGACTATGACCACGTTATTTCCAAATGCGTCCAAACAGGTTCACTACGCTCTTATTCTCTTTCTAGCTGCCGGAGAACGAACACGGTAGATATACAACGCAGAATGAATAATGTGTATGGGGCAGCAAGTCTGTAGAAAACCACCTTTGTGGAATGGTGCATCAAAGGCTGCTGCTGCTTCGTGATAACGCACGTGGCCACATCGAAAATGTCGCGACACAGAAGTTACGCCACCTTAATGGGACTCACTCGAGCGCCAGCCCTGGACACGGATATCTTCAACCTGGAACGGGGTTGCGATGTTTGCCTCGGTGCCTAGGTGATTTACCCAGATTTCCATACCGGTTCTGGGCAGTACGGCCTTCAGACGAATACTTTTTGATGGCCCCCAACACCTTTTCTATTGGTTTTGTTGAACGTAGTTTTAAAAGAAAAACATTCCATTTCCTTGGAGTCATCTCGTGGAATCGGGTGTACTGGCAGTGGTCTACGTCTTCCGTCACAATATTTCGACGTCGTAACTCAACGTTCCCTCGAACAGTTGCTTATTATCTGCGTTATAAGTGTCTTGGAATGTTCCAAGCTTCTTCCCGAAGCCAATTAATATGAAGAAATTATCTTCAAGTAATCTTATTCCTCAAATTAATACTGTGTCCTTCCCAAGAACATCCGTATCTTCATTGCCCTTGAATACACAGAATACTTTAACGAAAATCATTCAGTGTAACAGATGGAAAACACTTAGAAATGAGTTCCGTTCTTTTACTAGCATATTTTGCTGCCATTTTCAGTATACAGACAGAAAGATTATCAACATTTTAATTTGAGACTTATAATAATTTTTTACTAATTATTTTATATATCTGAAAAAACTTTGAAGGCTGTTAGTCATTCGTGATGTATTTACTTTTTCTTCGAATGCAGGAGCTTATTACATCCAGCGACTGGTACAGAGGTGAAAGTTGCGCAATACTGAGTCTTATTGATCGACTGGTGGTTGTAATAACTGTCAAATAATTAATAGCCACGAATGAATGAAAATCGTCACCTAAGTTTCAGGAGGCTCTACTACTTTTCCCTACACCACATAAACATTTGCATAACCTGATGCAAGATCAATGGTAACTACTAATCGAGATGAACACCAAAGATAAATTTTGTATTATCTCACCATAAAGGATGACGACCATTTATCAATCTCTTGCAGTAATTAATCGTACAGTTATGGATTGCATATTAACAAAATTGCGTACTTTCTCTCTCCACTGCAAGTTCACATCTTCACAGAACGACCTACAACATTTGGGTTCTAGATCAATGCGTTCCAAGGATAGTAAATAAGTTTGTTCATACTTCACATCTTTCTCTTCCTCAGTTATAATCCGGACAACAGAGTGGAGTCAGAGGTTACAATGCACGGCTGGCACTTAATACCTCGACCTCAACACAATAACTAACTACTCTGGAATACAAGTACGTAATCTGTGTATGATATACTGTAGGCTACGATATTAGCGCACATCAGTGATTCTGAAATAATTCCGTATCTAGCTATTAGAAACGGAAATCCTCTTTTCTCTGCCGGCCTAGGTGGCAGAGCGATTGTAGGCGCTACAGTCTGGAACCGCGCGACCGCTACTGTCACAGGTTCGAATCCTTCCTCGGGCATGGATGTGTGTGATGTCCTTAGGTTATTTAGGTTTAAGTAGCTCTAGGTTCTAGGGAACTGATGACCTCAGACGTTAAGTCCCATAGTGCTCAGAGACATTTTGAGCCTGTTTTCTCCGTTGACTGTAAGCAACGAATGACATATCTCACCCAGCCGTTGAGAATCGTGTGGAGCCGTCAGTGCAGACGAAATAAGAGAATGTTCATGTTGTTGTTGTCTTCAGTCCTGAGACTGGTTTGATGCAGCTCTCCATGCTACTCTATCCTGTGCAAGCTTCTTCATCTCCCAGTACCTACTGCAACCTACATCCTTCTGAATCTGTTTAGTGTATTCATCTCTTGGTATCCCTCTACGATTTTTACCTCCTCGCTGCCCTCCAATACTAAATAGGTGATCCCTTGATGATCAGAGTATACCCCACCAACCGATCCCTTCTTCTAGTCAACTTGTGCCACAAATTTCTCTTCTCTCCAATTGTATTCAATACCCCCTCATTAGATATGTGATCTACCCATCTAATCTTAATATTGAGAAGTAAATCTAATTATATGAATGTGTATACTAATTTATGGGTATAATTCCTTGTGTAGTGTTGTTATATAAACGTTTAAGCTTGTTACATAAATTGGTTAATGTTTCTTGTGTACTGTATTTGGCTAATTGAAAGATCGGTGATTTAAGAATTAGATCTCACGAAGCTACGTGTTTCGTTTGAAATGATAGACAATAACTGACAGCAACGTGAAGTCAATGTACAAGCCTGGAACGTCCACATACGAAAACAAAACGAAACAACCATTTGTGGGAATATCGCGCAAAATAAAAACGTATAATAATCTTTTTTTGTGGTTTGCCCCTTCTTACTTAACGTGTTTGGCAGGAAAGATTGAAGAGAAATAACTCCTTATGCAAGGCACTATACAACACGATTTCATGAACCGATGCATGGCCAACATTTTTGTGATTTAAATGATATACGTTCGTTCTCGTCACAGTCTACCAAAATATGCTTGCATGAATTAGAAATGTCAGCGGTAATTAAACTGCTGGAATGGGTGGGAGAGAAACGAAAACGCTTATACATAATTACCGGTAATTGAGTTTTACATTTGTGGTACTGCTTTTAAATTGCGCGAGACCTCAGCTAATTGTTTCTGTACACAACAAATAATGTGGTCGATGCTGCTGGTCGCCCGGCGTTCTCTTTCCTGACCGCAACCATTTCATCTGCAGCTGTGCATTGCTTAAGTGTTGAGCGGTCAGGTATCAGCTGTTGTCATGTGCAGAAATGATTGATTTGTACAGTTCGTACAACAGTGCATGTTTTCGGTGGTGGAATCAGCAACAACATTCTTCAGCTTGGATTACCGTATCGTGATGCACCAAGTGATACAAAATTAAAAGAAAAAGTTAAAAAAATAATAATTAGAATAGTGTTCGCAGCAGTGTGAACGGATTTTAAAGAACTACATACAACGACAATCGTTTCCGCTACATTAGTTATATTTTTCACCAACAGGTCGCGCTTATGTGATCAAGGAACTGGCATACGTATTTACATATATTTGAATGTGTTCTGGCTTTATAACTGAAAGATAATGAAGACTTGCTCTGAACTGCCCTGTAGATGTCGAATTCGTCTTTCCACTAAATGGAACTCAAATGCAGGCAACTGTTCTGCTGCATTACACCAATTGTGGCTCATCATACTGTAAATACCAACTATGAGCGAAATCTGGTTGTTGTTGTTGTTGTTGTGGTCTTCGGTCCTGAGGCTGGTCTGATGCAGCTCTCCATGCTACTCTATCCTGTGCAAGCTTCTTCATCTCCCAGTACCTACTGCAGCCTACATCCTTCTGAATCCCGCTTAGTGTATTCATCTCTTGGTCTCCCTCTACGATTTTTACCCTCCACGCTGCCCTCCAGTACCAAATTGGTGATCCCTTGATGCCTCAGAATATCTCTTACCAACCGATCCCTTCTTCTAGTCAAGTTGTGCCACAAACTCCTGTTCTCCCCAATTCTATTCAATACCTCCTCATCGGTTATGTGATCTACCCATCTAATCTTCAACATTCTTCTGTAGCACCACATTTCGAAAGCTTCTATTCTCATCTTGTCTAAACTATTTATCGTCCATGTTTCACTTCCGTATATGGCTACACTCCATACAAATACTTTCAGAAACGACTTCCTGACACTTAAATCAATACTCGATGTTAACAAATTTCTCTTCTTCAGAAACGCTTTCTTTGGCATTGCCAGTCTACATTTTATATCCTCTCTACTTCGATCATCAGCAGTTATTTTGCTCCCCAAATAGCAAAACACCTTTACTACTTTAAGTGTATCATTTCGTAATCTAATTCTCTCAGCATCACCCGATGTAATTTTACTACATTCCATTCACCCCGTTTTGCTTTTGTTGATGTTCATCTTATACCCTCCTTTCAAGACACTGTACATTCCGTTCAACTGCTCTTCCACGTCCTTTGCTGTCTCTGACAGAATTACAATGTCATCGGCAAACCGCAGCCTTTAACAATTTTTTTTGTTGCCTTATTAAAGAAAATTCCCATAGCATTCTGAGCATTCCTTTAAATATCACATCGCGCTAACAGGCATATTTCACGAATTTGTGTTTCCATTTCATACTATTGTTTGCAGTAGACAGTATAATAAAAGGGCTGAAGGTTAGGGCTTTGTGTCCACTTCGAGATCGTTAGAAACGAGTAACAAGAGCCAAAGCTTGGGTCACATACAACGTTACCCGAAATGTAGACACTATCATAGCTTAATTATGAATTACTGCGATAATAAGTACCACATCTTTACCGCACAGCATTCACTTTCCACAACGGTAACTAACTGGATCATCTGTTTCTACCAGAACATACGAGGTCATTAGTGATTTTCGTTTTATGAGCATTAGACTGTCGTCCAAGAACAAGTTTCTGTGCCTAAAGTGGAGGTTTTAGTTTCAAACTTAAACAAGTTGAGCAAGCCAATCTGTTTATACGAGGGTGAGTCAAATGAAAAACTTAAATTTGTAATAACAAATCGAAATTTCGAGACGTTATCCTGTAAGTTGGCAAGCGTGCTAAAAACAGCGTGCAGAATGGCCTGTAGGTGGCAGCATAGTGCAGATGCACACATACCGTCGCAGTATCAGTATAAAGAAGGCCGCCCCACTTGCGACTTGCACCAGGGAAGAACAGCATTCTGTTATTCGGTTTTTGCGTAGTGAAGGTGTGAAACCTATTGAAATTCATCGACGAATGAAGATTCAGTACGGTGATGCATGTTTGTCACAGCAGCAAGTTTACGAATGGAGTAGGAAGTTCGCAAATGGTGAGACTTCAGTGGAAGATGCTTCTTGTCCAGGTCAGGCACAACGAGCTGTGACTCCACAGAACATTGTAGCAGTTAAAGCCATAGTGAAGGGAACCGCCGAGTGACACTGAATGACATTGCAGCATGTTTACAGATTAGTCGTGGGTCAGCACACCACATTGTGCATGAAGTGCTCTAGTTTCACAAAGTGTCTGCAAGATGGATGCCACGGCAGCTCACTCCTGAAATGAGAGAACGATGTGTTGATGCTTGTAAAGAACTTCTTCGGCGCTTTGAACGAGAAGGTGACGGCTTCCTTGCAAGAATCTCTACTGGGGACGAAACGTGGGTTCACCTCCACCAACCGGAAACGAAGACAGCGAGCAAGGAATGGCGCCAATCCTCATCACCAAAACCGAAGAAGTTTCGAATAGAACCATCAGCAGGGAAGGTTATGCCGACTCTCTTTTGGGACGAAAAAGGTGTCGTTTTGGAGCATTACATGCCTAGAGGGACCACTGTTACCAGTGCATCATACACAGATCTGCTAAAAAATCATCTGCGGCCTGCAATGAAATCAAAGCGACGTGGATTGCTGTCAGCAGGTGTCCTTTAGCAACATGACAGTGCAAGGCCCCACACTGCCCGTACAACAGTTGCAACAATCACAGACCAGCGTTTTGAGTGTCTTCCTCATACACCATACTCACCAGACCTTGCCCCAAGTGATTTCCATATGTTTGGACCACTCAAAGACGCACTAGGAGGAAAGAAATTCCGTTCTGATGAAGAGATACGCCACGCGGTGCGTGAGTGGATGCGCGGACTACCAAAAGAATTTTTTTCTAAGGGAATTTATGCACTTTGTAAGCGCTGGCGGACTTGGATTGAGCGCGGGGGAGATTATGTTGAAAAGTGATACAGCTTTGTACCACTTTTGCACAATAAATAATATTTAAATAAATATTTATGGTTTTCATTTGATTCACCCTCGTACGTATGTGCATAACGGTCACTTCGTGACGTCCAGCAGAAAACGTTGGTGGACCACGCTAAAAGAATCTACCTGGAAGAAGAGCTCAACTGTTTAAGGATTACTTTTGGGAAGAGATAACTACTCTGACAAAGGGACAAATATTGCACTACCTCCTAAAATATCAGGAACTCCTATCGAAAAAGAACTGACTGAAGGGGAAGTTTTCCTTCCGTTCACAAAAACAGTCACATGTCGCATCAACAGAATGCCAAGAAGACAGGGTACTGACACAGTCTTTAAACCAACGAGAAATGTACGAGAGTATTTGAACACTGAGAAGGACCTACGGCCGCGATTTTCCACAGCAGAATTATATTAAATTCTTTACAGGTACTCTCAAGTGCACCGAAGAAATACAAAGAAGCGGTAACACTCGTCTTGAAAAACACAAAAGCAATTGTCGTCCTGGAAACTCGGATAAATCTGCAGTAGAAAATCGTGTCCTACGACCAATGAACCACCAAATTTATTTCTCCGATACTACAGTTTTATCGAAGTCCAGTCTTTGTTATGTAGGGCTACAGAGAGGCCATAGGCGTTCAAAAGTTCAAAAGGAAAAAACACGCTATATAATTCAGATAAACAATCTTTGGACGATGGCCTAAGGCCCAAAAAACAAAAATTTTGAGGGATGCAAAAACGAGCCTTGGAAGCCTCTATTGTATTATTATACGAGGTCCTTTTCAAGAGAACGGAGTCTGCATTCACTGTATCGTACTGGTATGTGACTGTTTCTCAACCTTGAAATTACTCCTTGCATCAAAATTTAATAAACTGGATCAATTCATTGGCAACGGTCGATCAGTTTCCTACAGACTTGCTCTTTCGCTCCGCTACATGACTAAAACGGGGAATCTTCCACTTCCTCCTGAAAAATGCCATGCAGAGGCTTCGTGAACAGTGAAAGGTTCAAATGCAAACGTATGGGTACTTAACTATGCCCTACTTTAAAATCGACCACTACTAGTTTAGCATATTTGGTAACTTGAGTCCAAAAATTTGTGGGATCAGGCATATTTCTTTTATATCAGACCTCTCACACGTTTTGGTGAGGAAAATTATTGCGACAATTTCCCACTGCAATTTCAATTGCCTTCCCCTCCCACACTCATTTCAAAAACCTACGCGTCTTCCCAACCACAGCATACTCTACACATTCCAAATGAATGTTTTTTTCAATTCACCCTATTCTTACCCAGCCGGTATGCCACTCATTTCCTAGCATCCACATCCAACCCATCAGCCCCATCCCACATAAACATTTCACATCATATTCATAGTCATGTCTTAATGTCTTAACTCATATCTTCCTGCACCTTCTTCTTGTCAGTGTTTCCAACATGTTCCTCTTCCCACGTAAACATCCGATATCCTAATAACAGTTATTTTCTTCATATCTTCACGTGTGCTGTATCACCATGTTTCGTCTTCTTGCCAATGTTTCCCATTTTTTCCTCTTTCCACCGAGTCTGCAGAAAAGATCCTCAATAATTTGCAAAATCCTTCTATAGCATTGCGTCTGAAACATTTCGACCTCTTCCTTCCCAGTGTTTCCTACAGTCCATAATTCACTTCCATACAATGCTGCGCTCCAAACGCACCTTCTCAGAAGTTTTGACATTAGCATTTTTTTTTTTTTTGACCAGGGATTCCGTCTTTGTCCATGCTAGTTTTTCATGTCCTCCTTGCCGACCGGGGTGGCCGAGCGGTTCTAGGCGCTACAGTCTGGAACCGAGCGACCGCTACGGTCGCAGGTTCGAATCCAGCCTCGGGCATGGGTGTGTGTGATGTCCTTAGGTTAGTTAGGTTTAAGTAGTTCTAAGTTCTAGGGGACTGATGACCTCAGAAGTTAAGTCCCATAGTGCTCAGAGCCATCTGAACCATCTGAACCATGTCCTCCTTGCTTCGTGCTACATTTACAATTTTTCTTCGAACGAAGGGAGTTCCTTCGCTTCGTCTGCTTCGATATCCCCAACTTTGATATTAAGTTGATCGATGATCTCACTTACGCTACTCGTCTTCATTTTCTCTGCCGTGCATGAGCTCATATCAAGGGAATTCAAAAAAAGTGTCTAATACTTTGAGAGGTGGTAGTACTCATCGAAACAAGGAAAATCAGTCGAATGAACACGGGTCTGGAAACGCATGTTTTTCGGGATAAACGCATGTTTATGGGGAGCAAAAAAATGGTTCAAATGGCTCTGAGCACTAGGGGATTCAACTGCTGAGGTCATTAGTCCCCTAGAACTTAGAACTAGTTAAAACTAACTAACCTAAGGACATCACAAACATCCATGCCCGAGGCAGGATTCGAACCTGCGACCGTAGCGGTTTTGCGGTTCCAGACTGCAGCGCCTTTAACCGCACGGCTATGGGGCGCACTGTGCGACCCTTGGTTGCGGATATTAGCACAGTCGTTGCATTGGCACGTATCGGCAAGGTACTGTGATGTCGTGCTCACAGTACTCTACCTACCATTCTCCAGTCAATTGTGTGGTTCGAGTCGTGTTGTAGGTTCGTTAGTTTTCGTCGTGTTTGTGTGCCTTATTGTACAGTACTATCAACCCTGGATACGTATCATGGTGTTTTACCTCCCTCCAAACGCTGATTCACTTATATGTTTGCTGTTATTGCCCTGTTTGTACATACAAATTGTGTAGCACATTTATGCTTTGTGTCTTCCACCACTAGTTACCAATGGAAGACTGCTACTCGACAAGTGAAATGGCGGATACGATACTCTGCTATCGTTTAGAAAATGGACGTAGCCTGCGAGCCCGTGCCTTCTACGCTGAAAGGTATCCACAGGGCAGACTGCCCTGTGATAAGCTGTTTGTCAGACTTTGCCAGCGTCTGAGGGCACAGGTACCCTTGCATCTCGGAAGACTGACGGTGGAAGGCCATTTACAGTCCGCAAGCCTGACCTGGAGAAGCGTGGGTGGAAGGAATCTCTGGGACCAGTGTGCGGCTATTAGCAACAGCAGAAGGCGTGCCTCACACTCTTATCTGGGAGGGGGGGGGGGGGTACTTCATGAAAAGTTGCTGTGCCCATTTACCCATTTCATCTGCAGCATGCCAGACTTTTTCTGTCAATGTCTTCTGCAGAAGTATGCCGCAGATCCACTGTTCACATCAAAGATTTTATTTGCCGATGAGACAGGGTTCACAAGAGATGGTGTTGTGAACGTCCATTACCAGCATGTATGGACAGATGTAAAGCTCCAAGCAATTCAGGAAAGAGGACACCAACACCGATTCTCAACAAAGTATGGGCAGGCGTACTTGGGGATAGGTTAATAGGGTCATACGTGCTACAACACGCGTCAACTACAGCGTGTTATCTGTACAATGTCATTAATGTATTGTCTACCTTGCTGGAGGCTGTGCCCTTGCAGCAAAGAATACAAACGTGGTTCACGCCTGATGGCGCGCCAGCACTCTTTCGTCACAATGTGTTCGAACATGTGACGCAGGCATTTCAGGACCGCTGGGTTGGTCGGAGGAGCCCCACACATTGGCCTGCTCGTTCCCCAGACCACAATACGCTAGAGTTTCGGTTATGGGGACACTTGAAGGAATTGATCGGCGTCACGCCAATCAACGATGTGCGGACACTACAGCGTCGCGTCTTCAATGCATGCCAGCAGGTACAATAACAACAACGAGTATACTTCAAAGGGTGCTCAAATGGCTCTGAGCACTATGTGACTTGACTTCTGAGGTCATCAATCGCCGAGAACTAATTAAACCTAACCAACCTAAGGACATGACACACATCCATGCCCGAGGCAGGATTCGAACCTGCGACCGTAGCGGTCGCTCGGCTCCAGACTGTAGCGCCTAGAACCGCACGGCCACTCCGGCCGGCTTCGAAGGGTGCGTTATTCTTTACGCCGGAGGGCAGAAGCGGGCACTGTCATGAAAGGAAGTCACATTGAACATCTCCTATAAACATGTGTTTATCGCAGAAAGTATGCATTTCCTGGCCGACGTTTATTGGACTTATTTTTTCTTGTTTCGTTGAGTACTACCGCCTCTCAAAGTATTCGACACTTTTTTAACACATTGTATATACTTGTAGAACCTCTTTGGGGTTCGTTACCTAACTACAGTTTGCCTGGCGTGTCATGAGGTGGCGCCTTTGCAGCGTCTCGAACGGCATACACGTGCACGCGCAGCTCACGCTAGTGTAGGCAACAGACGGAAGGGCCAAAAGGCAGTCCAAATCAGAAGACCACATTCATCACGTGCATGGGAGGCAAAACACTTTGTGTTGCGAATTTCACCAAGATCCTCTGTGAAGTTGCAATAGCGACAATAACGTAAGTCTGATGGGGGTCTGAGTGACTCGGAAGGAGTCTTGCGGCATAGCGGTCTGGGCTTGCTAGCCGTGGACGTCTGCTCGCCGAACTTTCTTAGGGTGTGTACTTTGGACAGAGTAGGCGGTTCCATCAGTCTGTGCAGCGCCGAACCATACGCTGTAGTTTGACTGTTTCCTGCTGCCTTGGCTGTTGGCCATGGCCACGTACACTGTAGATTGTTCTTCTGGGCCCGACACAGGAACAACGGTGAGCACGATACAGTTAAATGTTCCCTGTGTGCTTTGCTACTGAATTTCGTTTGATATTCTTGCTGTATGGTGATTTGTCTTGCACTGTCTGCGCCTGTTTAGTCGAAGTTCTTAAGGAGGATCAGCACCTCGGTAGTAAGAACGTTCCCTAGTTAAGCATTTACTTGAGAGTAAGCGAGCTTACATATTAAACTGTTGCGTTTATAATTTTTGACCTTTAACTTCACTGCGGACGCACGTGTTTTGCTAGCTTTAAATTTTTAAAATTTTTATATTGCTTCTTAATTTGTATCTTACCTGGACTACTGGAGCCTGAAGTTCTCCGAATTTAAGCTCTTCTTGATGTTTTATCGTTGTCAGATAACTTTAAAAAGGTCGATGTCGGCGCTGTAATTTATGTGGCTATGTAAATTCTGCTCTTTTAAGAACAAGTACATGTAGGTGAAACAGACTCAGGTTCCTATCCTCATTTCCTCTGTCATGGTTGGCCTCCTGTCCTATTTTCCACTTAAGTAATGTAAATTTAGATGTATTTTTCTGTGTGTATTTTAGAATCAACACTAAATCGGGCAGCTGTCTGGGGCGACAGCTGAAACTGATCTGGTTTCCGTGTCTTGCCTAATTTGTGTGCTTCAGCACCTTTGCTTGCCTTGAATTTCGTTGCTCGTGTAAAGTAATTGATAATGCCTGATGATTTGTCAACGCTCCTTTCCATAATTATAGAAGTTATATAATCATTTGTCTTGAGCTCTTTGACGTTTTATATTTATTGTAAAACCGCTGTTTAATTCAGTAAGTACCTCTGTGGTGGTTTTCTAATGCTTGTGAGGTCTGAAGAGTTGGTTCAGGTTTGATTAAAGAAAAGGAATCTTGTTCTAGTATAGAAACTGATTTTTTAAATTTTTGCGAACTTACGTGGGGCATTCGCCTAACGTTAGTGATTAGTAATTATTGTATTTAACTTTTCTTCTGCAGCGAATAAATATTGCTTGCCTTTGTAAACTAAAGTCTGACCTCTGTGACAGATAAATAACTATGTTTAAGGGTTATTTTCTTTATGTTCAGAGCTTTTCCACTCCTGTATGCTATCTCCATACCATTTCACTTTCGTTTGTTTTTGGTTTACCCTCAATTCGTATTCTTTAATCATCAGACTGTTCATTCCATTCAACAAACCTTGCAGATGGTTCCCAATTTTACTGAGGATAACAGTGTCATCAGCTAATCTAATAACTGGTATTTTTTCGCCCCAGGTGTTAATCCCACTCCTGAAATTTTATTTCCGCCATTACTTCTTACTGAGGATAATAGTGTCATCAGCTAATCTAATAACTGGTATTTTTTCGCCCCAGGTGTTAATCCCACTCCTGAAATTTTATTTCCGCCATTACTTCTTACTGAGGATAACAGTGTCATCAGCTAATCTAATAACTGGTATTTTTTCGCCCCAGGTGCTTCGGATAGTAACTAGCATTCTCAATACACTATTTTTTTTATTCTCAGTGCATGTAAGTTCCTGTCGTTCGGGCGTCAGTCATAGTTCTTTTGAAAGAACGGTAACTGATGCCGGAACAACAGAGACTAACATGCACTGAGAATAAAAAATAGTGCATTGAGAATGGCTAGCTACTAGCCGAAATCTGGATTTGCGTAATGAAATCTAAAAAGGACGACTGATTGGTGCACTTTACAATTTATAAGTATATAATAAATATCTGAAGAGAGGAAATATGGTCACTGCCAGTCTAAACCTGATAGGGGAGGAGGGGGATGAAAAGCACTATTAACTAAAAAAAAATATTTTGATCAAACCTCTCACAACGTAAGCACGGTACAGGCCCGAAAACCAGCCGCCCATAAAGACGCACTGATATTGGTTCCTTAGTAACAGGAGCAGTCTCGTTTCTTTTGTGGAACCTCGTATAGTGGAAATGTGCTCACGTTATAGTTTACCTGCAATATCGTATTATCCGCGTTACTATCCATTGTGCAATATTCCTAAGTTTACAAGCACAAAACGAAAAAAAATACTGTGCTATCAAAATATTACTTTTTTACGGTGTTTTGCAAATTCTGAAATATGTCAGGACAGCGGTTATATCCGGCAGGTGTGGCCGAACGGTTCTAGGCGTTACAGTCTGGAACCACGCGACCGCTACGGTCGCAGGTTCGAATCCTGCCTCGGGCATGGATGTGTGTGATGTCCTTAGGTTAGTTAGGTTTAAGTAGTTCTAAGCTCTAGGGGACTGATGACCTCAGAAGTTAAGTCCCATAGTGCTCAGAGCCATTTGAACCTTTTTTGCACAGCGGTTACATTTGGTAGTACTGTGGAAGCAGGACCATGACCAAAGACTATCTCCCCATTTACAAATTAGGGAGCAGGTACCATAACTAGCAAGACCATAAAGAAATGTAAACATAAGCTTTCGCAGCCGTTGTCACAGTCAATAAAATTCTTCTGGGTGTGATGCCGCATTGTCAACTATAAAATTCCGACGTTTCGGCGACTGTTGCAAGGCGCCTTCCTCAGGGTGTATTACTAACTGCTGAATGATCACTAGTTTGGTTAATTTGGTTACTTATATACTGTGGAGGAGTGCTGTCATTGGATATGAGGGTGAGGAGGAAGGGTATTAATTCATTTTATTGGTCTTTGCATGGCGTGTTGTCATTGGCGGAAATAGGCGTTTTCCATTCGAGTTTCCTTTATTGCTTGCCGTTGGTGGAAATCGGCGAATAGGAAACTGAACGGTGACTACAGCGCAGCTTTGTTTACGAACTGCCTAGTATCGACTAGGGTGCGTCAGCACTCTGTTTACCCTCCGCCGCTGTGTCCTACCGCGCGCCTGTGGCTTTGCGAGAGCTGTCCTTCCGCAAAGCTGTCACTGCTGGCATCCAAGACGCTGGAAGTCGGTACCCGTCATCTGTATTCATATTGTCGGCTCGCTTGGCTGTATCTATAGCCTCTCTAAACTTCCTCCTCAAACTAAACGGCTGTTTCGCCAGCACGTGAGCCTCTCGAAATTCGATCTTCATTCTGCACTGTTCCTGATGTTCTGTCACCGCTGATTTGTTGTTTAAGGCGGATATACCTCTCGTGTTCAATTTACCTTGCGCTTATTGGACGCCCAGTTTCACCTACATACACCAGTCCTCATTCAACTCCCGATTTCATAAACTCCGGCGGCATGAAACTTGTCAATTGTATCTTTAATCCAGCCCAGAACGTCTTTTGGTGGACGCTCTGTAATGGTGTGGGGAGTGTGTAGTTGGATTGATATGGGACACCTGATACGTCTAGATACGACTCTGAGAGGTGACACGTACGTAAGCATCCTGTCTGACCACTTGCATCCATTCATGTCCACTGTGCATTCCCAAGGACTTGGGAAATTCGGGTAGGACAATGTGACACCCCACACGTCCAGGATCGCTACAGAGTGGCTCCAGGAACACTGTTCTGAGCTGAAACGTCTCCGCTGGCCACCAAACTCCCCAGACGTGAACAATATTGACCATATGTGGGCTGTATTGCAACATGCTGTTCAGAAAAGATCTCCACCCCCTCGTACTCTTTCGGATTTATGGACGGCCCTGTAGGATTCATGGTGTAAATTCCCTCCAGCAGTACTTCAGACATTAGCCGAGTCCGTTCCATGTCGTGTTGTGGCACTTCTGCGTGCTCGCGGTAGCCCTACACGATATTAGACACACGTACCAGTTTGTTTGGCTCTTGAGTGTATAAGGTTCTTCATACATCGTATTTGCGTATTGTAATATCGGAAAAGGAGGGGCAACGCTAAGAGCCGAAAGATAACACTGTAAATATTTATTTTGACGGTTTCAGATGCAAATTGTGACACATGATTACCGGTTTCGATTATTTAACGATCAATTTCAGACATATACAGAAAAATAAAACGTAAGTAATGATCTGTTCGGTTAGATAACGTGGACTTAAGTATTTAAAGTTTTTAATTTATACCTGAGTAATCACTAGTTCTGAAAAGTAAAAAAGAAATTCTAGAAGAGCTCATTCATAAACTGTTAAATAAGAGGAATAACTCTATTCCAGACTGGTAACAGCATTTACTGGTATCCAGCATATTACTAATCCCATTCTGCATCGTTCAGATCCATCTGTCAAGAATGGCTAGCAGTGAGAGGGTGGTGGGACTGCCCGGGGGGGGGGGGGGAGGGGGGGGGGAGAGGGAGGGGGGAACTTCGGAGGGAGAGTGATTAAACAGCCAATAATGTATGTAAATGTAAAAGAAGATATTATGTAAATCATATATTAAAATTAGTTTAAAAGTAATAAGCTACTTGGATAGTTGCATCTAACATTCAAAGTAGCACTATCAACGTCGGCACAGAAACAACTGCCGACACACAAATACCTCACATGCGTTACTTGCTCTTGGTCTCATACTGGATCACGTATTTGTTTCCAAGAATGGGCTCCCTATCTAAAAGCAGCTCAAGATCCTCTATCGTCTGTATTAGTTTGATCCTACAGATTGGGACACCCTCTGTAGAGCTTCGTTTATACAAGCTGAAGAGTGACATAATTCCCGGAGTCGTGAATGAAAATGAAGGTACCAGTCATCGTAATTTAAGTGCAGCTACTCACGGAGTTCCAGTGTGGGGTATAACTTGGCAGAATTCTAATGCGTTAATGCTGAACCGATTTACGCTGGGAAAAAATTAGTTCCAGTTTTGGCCACCAAGTGTGAATCTGGCATTGTACAGCATCTCGTCGACGTCTCCAGTGCTCTTATTAGACAAACTGTATAAGCGGCTTTCTCGTTTGTTTGTCCCTTTTTCTTCAGAATCTGTTCCTAATCCATTACGTGAGGAAACATTTCTATACATCACAAGCTGCGACATTGTCACGAATAAAACAGTGACTCGTATATACAATAAGTTTCCTTTAATTTACGTCTATGGTCACAAACTTTTTGTTAGCAAATTACCGGTTTCGGTCTATAATGACCATCGTCAGATCTGCAGCAAAAAATGGGAAAAAAACGTAAATACACTCGAAGATTGTCTACAGCTTAAAAACAATAAATATACCATAATGAAAAGTACTATTGACATGTATGCGTTTGTGCGCTTTAAGTATGAAGAGGCATACCTGTTTTATAAAAAACAAAGTCCTAATGTACTGCAGTCATAGTGGCATCTTCAAATGTTAAATACAAAATCAGCACCAGCATTGTCAAATATGTGTAAATAACATCATATGCACGAGCCATGTTGTCAGTAGCACTACTGTTCAAAACAAGCTGCCGTACAGTAGCCACAAGATGTTTGTGTTGTAAGTTCACCAGATGTCGCTAATGTAGGCCTACACTAGTTTTCAATCATTAATTGAACAGCGTAAAATAAAGTGGGATACAATAGTTGAAGTCTGTAATGATCTTATAACGTATAAAAGGCAATGCAGTAATAAAAAGCGATGAAATAGAACACGACAAAAGTCAGATTGTTAAAAATCTGTTAACAAGTTTGTGACCAGAGACGTAAATTAAAGGAAACTTATTTCTATACATTTTTCTTGCATTTACGGCGCCAGATTTGCACCTCGTAGCCAAAACTGGAACTTAATTTTTCCAGCGTAAATCGATTCTACGTTATCGCATTAAATTATCTGTTAAGATTCGCTGACATACGATAATTACAACCCACACTGAACTTCGGTGATTACCTGCACTTTAATTATAACGACCTGGTACCTACTCTAAAATGAATAATTAGAGGGCCATTCATTAGATGGTGACGCTATCGCACATTCTTTTTGGCATCATCATTCTCTAGTCATAAAGACTAGTTGTACATGTTCACTGCATGCGGCAAGCTAGACTGCGTAACCTTTCATTTATGAGAATGAAGCAAATCATTGATCGCGTAAAGAAATTCTCCATTAAATACACACAGCATTTTCTTTTAAAAATGTTCAAGGCGAATGTGTAACAATAACTGATCAGCAGACATGGGAGTTTCATAGAATTTGTAAAGAAGTTGATTTTAAAATTATAATGTTGTTTATACACAACTTGTAATTTCCCATATTTACACTGATTAGCACAGATATTTCTAGAAGCAGGAGAAATATGATCACTACCTGCAGGGAGACTACATACCGCCTGACAACGTTGCGGCTACGTGATCGAGTAAGAAATATAAGCGGAGCTGAGACGACTGGGGAATTCTTCTACAACTGATATGGGACACAAATGGGGAAAGCCGTTGACACGAGTGTAAGTGTCTTTCAAAACGGCAGATTGTTAAGGCCCGCATGTTAGCGGGCCACCTGTTAGCGTGTTTGCTGTCTTGAGGATCTGTGGAAAATGGTTGGAGGAAGGTGAAATCATGAGTAGACGACAGGGTGTTATATGCCCACGCCTCGTCTCAAAACATGGAGGTAGGAAGCTTGGCCACTCTCTGGAGCAGAACAGCGGGATATCTGTGTCAGATCCGACGACAAAGTACAGTGATGGTGCAAACAAAAGTGTTATATTGCATACTGTTCAGCCCACCGCACACCGTTGAACAACTCCGCAAGCAATCGACCGTTACGTTCTCCCATGTTGACTCAACGACTTCGTAAATTAAAACTGTAGGGAGCACGGGATCATCGAGATCGGACTGTGGATCAATGTAAACGTGCCAACTGCTCAGCTGAGTCACGTGTTTTCTTATACCAGATGGATGATCATGTTCAGATAGACCGTTATTCAGGCGAACGGCTGTCATCGTAGCCGGCCATTGCGGGCAATTTTACGCTACGGGGAGCATTCACTTCGGCTCCTATGGGACTTGTAATAACCGAAGGCACCATGACTGTTATGAATTGCGTAAAATTTGTTATGGACCACCTGGATTCCTTCATGCTTGTCTTCCCCGATGGCCATGGAATGTTCCAGCAGGGTAAAGCTACGAATCACAAGGTCCAAATTGTGCTAAAGTGTTTTGCGGAGCATGATAGCGAAGAGACTTTGCTGTTTTTACACCGGGATATCTGATACGCTATCAGGCGTCAGATCCGCGTCTAGAAACCACCGGCCCGTAATTTACAGGAATCACATGACCTGTGCGAGGACATATGGCATCACATACCTGTGGACACCTATCAAGAATGTGTCGAATGCATGCCATGAAGGATCGCTGCTGTGTTGTCTTCCAAAATAAGACAAGACTCTGTTGAGCAAGTGATCATAATGTTTTGTCTTGTAAGGGAGTGTGGCTGCAATTTTGTTGTGGTGACGCTTTTGACTCGTCAGCAGTTTAGATCGCCGTGACATGTAGCTGTGATAGAGTGAGATGTTGTAATGATCATACGATTCAGTAGCGCTCAGGATAGCAAGAATAAGCTACCTAAAAATCGCAGCACCAAAAAACAGTTAAGGAAGAGTAATGAAATTTCTGGAATACATTTGTCCAGGTGACAAATTTAAGTGATTAAGATCGCAAGATTAATGTAAGCGTGAGATAAGCTATTGCAAATGTGAAATGCTGGTACACTAATAACCGGTGTAATTGCCAGAATGTTGACTACAAGCATGCATCGTGTTGTGTAGGTGCGTTATCCTGCTGGAAAAGGCAGCATAGCTGGTCGAATCTCCAGACTGACGTACAAATTTGCAATCAGTATGTGTGGGATAACCACGAGAGAGCTCCTGCTGTCATATGAAATCGCATCCCACATCATAACTCCATGTGTAGGTCCAGTGTGTCTAGCACGCAAGATAGGTTTGTTGCAGGCTCTCAGCTGCCATCCTCCTAACCAAAACACGGTCATTACTGGCACTAAGGCAGAAACGGCTTTCCAGAACAAAAACCGTCTGGGTGGGGAAATTATTTATTGTCAATGACAAGTTTCACCCTTTTGGGGCATCGTCACTGTCTACAAAGAGAAGAAATGGAAGAAAAGTTTATTCATTCAAAATGCATACGCTATGAATGTACTCCAAAATTCAGCTGTCTTACTCCCTTGCAATAACATATTTTGATTAGCTTTTCGTGTAATAATTTTACCTATTATTTATATGGGGGTACTTTTTTTTTATTCTTCGGTTTTATCTTTCTGCATTGGTTTCCTTATACGTATTTTAATTTACTAATTTACGCACGTTTATTTTTCGAAAATGTGCCTTACCCCGGTCTTGCGTGCCACCTGTGTACTTCTAGCTGCACTATACGCGACACCTGTATGTCGACTTGCATACTGTTTGTGTGCGCGACAATGCAGACATTGTGCCATGTGCTGCTTCTACCGCGGTTTTGTAAGCGTCGCTCTATCTTATACTACCACTGCGGGGCCAGCTGGTGTGCTCAAGGTAATATGCCACAAACGTGGTAAATTTTTCCGTTACATATTTCTACTTCCTCGGTATTATTCTGTTTCTCTCTTTTCACTAGGTCCACTACATGGTTTAGATGTTTCATGACGGATGGATTATGTATCCGCTTACCTTGGTGTTTATCTCACATTATATGTGGTCTTATGACTGATGGGTCACGTATCCAGTTAAGTTCGGGTAAGTTTTTAGTACTTGAGACGCCCCACTAAACCCGCAGGACAGGACAAGTAGTTTAAATTGTGGAAAGGGGCCAAAATAAGGGGCTGTCAGTTACATTCCAACATACAACTTTATTATTTGATTAGACGTTACAAGTGCCCAAAATAATTTTTTTTAAAAACACACAGCTTTAATCTTTGGGACTTAATTACCGGCTGAGAGCCATTTTAATTTAAAAACGGCTGAAGGCCAATAACTTAAAACGCATTCATAATTAGAAATTTAAAAGGCAAGCCTTATCTTACAATAGTTCTTTATTTAAGCTGATGGCCCAAAGAATCTGAGATTTTCAGAGCAAACAATTTGAATTCAAAATCGGCTGAAACCCTAACACTTAAAACTCCATAACATTAATTTTTTTTAAATACCAAAGGCCTTGCGTGAAACAGTTCTATAAATTAGGCTGAAGGCCTTATGAGCAAAACTACTCAAACTCAAAATCTGCTGAAAGCCCAACACTTAAAATTCAACAATATTAAATTTTTTTAAAATGCCAACGGCCTTACGTGAAACAGTTCTTTAAATTAGGCAGAAGGCCTAAAGAATCTTACGCCTTAAGTGCAAAAAAATATTAATTTAACAATCGGCTAGAAGCCGTACAAGTAACGACAACAAAAACAAAAAAAGAAAAAGGCAGTACACCGAAGGGCGCTCAGATGTTCGAGGGTAGGCCTGGCATTCAAACACTAACGCTCGCTTAGGTGAGACAGGCAGTCGGACTAATCATTCACGATCCGACGACAACAGAAACGGCCGACAGTCAGCGTACTAAGCGACAGGATAACTAATTCAAACGACACAATGTGACCAGTTCGGGCTGGCTTTTGGATTAAGTAAAAACTCAACCTTCGTGACTGGGATCGGTGAGCCACGGACCTCGTAGCAATGGGAACAGCCCCTCACACTCCGACAGCGCGTGGACGCCTCCAGGCCACGGCCAGACACCCGCCACGGAGACTTCCCCGCTGCTCCACGCCAACCGACCAACTGCCCAGGCCCGGAAACGGTGACAGGACCAAATATACGTTGGCCGATGAGACGACAAACCGAATGACCAACCAACGGTCGTCCCGCTCCAATCTCCCGCCGTCGGACAGTTCACGTGTATCGTCAGCGGTCGGCGAGCACTGGCTGTCGGCGCCTCACCGGCGCTCCGTCCCCGACTTCACTGCTGCTGCGTCCCGACTGCACTGTTGGTCCAACTCACTCGCAGACACGCGACGACCCGGAAATACTATCGGTCGCTCCTGAGATGGTACGACAGTGCACTTATCGATACGCGCTGCTGCTGCTGCTCACCGGCAAGTAAGGGAGGAAGTTAGTGGCGCCAGTAAATGGAATAAGAAAACGAGCCGGCAGTATCGTGATAGAATATGACAAACAATAGTTGGGATAAAGGCTAGCCGTGCCCGGCTCATTACTTCTAGTTCACGTTGTCTGCGTAACCGCGCAAGATAGCACCACGCCCCTTTTCTCCATTTGTATCTAATTCATTGGTTTCTTCTTGTTGTAAACAATCTGATGATGCCCGAAACGGGGGGGGGGGGGGGGGGGACGTCATTGACAACAAATAATTTCACAACCGAGACTGCCGGCAGCGGTGGTCTAGCGGTTCTGGCGCTGCAGTCCGGAACCGCGGGACTGCTACGGTCGCAGATTCGAATCCTGCCTCGGGCATGGGTGTGTGTGATGTCCTTAGGTTAGTTAGGTTTAAGTAGTTCTAAGTTCTAGAGGACTTATGATCTAAGATGTTGAGTCCCATAGTGCTCAGAACCATTTGAGCCACAACCGAGACTGTTTTTGTTCTGAAACACTTCTAAACCGGTTGCTGTAACAGCCTGCTACAATGGTATGGCACAATGTTCACAGAAACAGCTTTCATCAGAAAACGCAAGAGACCTCCACTCTGACCTCCAGTGACATCTCGGTGGACACCAGTGAAGTCGCAAATGGAGGTGGTTTGCGGTCAGCGGAATCCGCGTTACGAGGTTACATGGCGGTTGGTTCGCAGCTACTCTTGAAGTAACCGATTTGTAACAGTCCGTTGTGTCCCTGTGGTGCCAACTGGTGCTCAAATTGCTGTTGCAATAAGATTCGCCAGAACCATACGCCGAACACGATGGACTTCCCCCTCGGTAGTGCCGCGTGGCCGTTCGGAGCCTGATCTTCATGCTATCGTATATTCTCATACCCACCGCTGCCAGCAGTCATCTGCAGTCGTCTGCAGTTTCTACCAAGTTTTTCTGCAATATCGCCGAAGGAACATTCAACTTCTCGTAGCCTTATTACACGACCTCTTTAAAACTCAGTGAGGTGCTGACAATGGCGTCTTTTATGTCTCCTTAAAGGCATTCTTAATTAACATCAACTCATCATGTCCAGACTCGAAGTAACTAACTCTTGACCTTTACATTACGTATTTAAATCAAACCTCATTTCCGTTCTCATACCGGCGCTAGTAGTGCCATTGTTATACCACTGGGGCGAAATTTGCATCTTTCAGATGTACAAAAATGCCTACAAACTTTCCTTTATGTGGCACATCTCCTTCTTAGTGTTACAATTCTTTTGGGTCAGTGTATGTTTCCGAACTCCTTGTCCAGGCCTTGAAGGCCCAAGAGATGTCTTCCGGCTGCCGTCTGACGCTCTGCCTTCAGGCGTCTTGCGGTTGTGATATGGAGGATCATGTGGTCAGCACACAGTTCTCCCGCTCGCTATACAGATTTTCCATACTGTGGATCCGCTACTGCTGAGTCAAGTAGCTCCTAAATTGGCATCACGAGGCTGAGTGTACCCCGTACAAGAATCCCTATGAGGGAAAAATCTTTGATGGTACCAGAAATCCAACTGAAGTCCTCCGCATGGCAGACATCTACGTTGAACACTCAGCTATGGAGGCGGACACCTACGTATGTACATGACTTAAAACGAGTTTTGAGCTATGTTGTAACAATATCTTTGGCAGCGAAGAGAGCAAAAACTGATAACCTAAATGTGTAAAATAGCTGTACATGCCACAGGTCCAAATGTTTTCCTTATGTAACTTAGTGTTGAATGTATAAGCTAAGTGTACAATGTACAGAGGATCTCAAAAACTTTATTAGTTGTATCCACAGGACATGTGGCCTGTAACTGAAGAAGTGTCATGATGATCTCTCCATTGGCAAAAGATTCCAGAATAGTCCCCCATTCGGATCTCCGGGAGGGGACTGCAAAGGGGGAGGTTACCATGAGAAAAAGATTGAATAATCTACGAAAGGATAACGTTCTACGAGTCGGGGCATGGAATGTCAGAAGCTTGAACGTGGTAGGGAAACTAGAAAATCTGAAAAGGGAAATGCAAAGGCTCACTCTAGATATAGTAGGGGTCAGTGAAGTGAAGTGGAAGGAAGACAAGGGTTTCTGGTCAGATGAGTATCGAGTAATATCAACAGCAGCAGAAAATGGTATAACAGGTGTAGGATTCGTTATGAACAGGAAGGTATGGCAGAGAGTGTGTTACTGTGAACAGTTCAGTGACTGGGTTGTTCTAATCAGAATCGACAGCAGACCAACACCGACAGCAATAGTTCAGGTATACATGCCGACGTCGCAAGCTGAAGATGAACAGATAGAGAAAGTGTATGAGGATATTGAAAGGGTAATGCAGTATGTAAAGGGGGACGAAAATCTAATAGTCATGGGCGACTGGAATGCAGTTGTAGAGGAAGGAGTAGAAGATAAGGTTACAGGAGAATATGGGCTTGGGACAAGGAATGAAAGAGGAGATAGACTAATTGAGTTCTGTAACAAGTTTCAGCTAGTAATAGCGAATACCCTGTTCAAAAATCACTAGAGGAGGAGGTATACTTGGAAAAGGCCGGGAGATACGGGAAGATTTCAATTAGATTACATCATGGTCAGACAGAGATTCCGAAATCAGATACTGGATTGTAAGGCGTACCCAGGAGCAGATATAGACTCAGATCACCATATAGTAGTGATGAAGAGTAGGCTGAAGTTCAAGACATTACTCAGGAAGAACCAATACGCAAAGAAGTGGGATACGGAAGTACTAAGGAATGACGAGATGCGTTTGAAGCTCTCTAACGCTATAGATACAGCAATAAGGAATAGCGCAGTAGGCAGTACAGTTGAAGAGGAATGGACATCTCTAAAAAGGGCCATCACAGAAGTTGGGAAGGAAAACATAGGTACAAAGAAGGTAGCTGCGAAGAAACCATGGGTAACAGAAGAAATACTTCAGTTGATTGATGAAAGGAGGAAGTACAAACGTGTTCCGGGAAAATCAGGAATACAGAAATACAAGTCGCTGAAGAATGAAATAAATAAGAAGTGCAGGGAAGCTAAGACGAAATGGCTGCAGGAAAAATGTGAAGACATCGAAAAAGATATGATTGTCGGAAGGACAGACTCAGCATACAGGAAAGTCAAAACAACCTTTGGTGACATTAAAAGCAACGGTGGTAACATTAAGAGTGCAACGGGAATTCCACTGTTAAATGCAGAGGAGAGAGCAGATAGGTGGAAATAATACACTGAAAGCCTCTATGAGGGTGAAGATTTGTCTGATGTGATAGAAGAAGAAACAGGAGTCGATTTAGAAGAGATAGGGGATCCAGTATTAGAATGGGAATTTAAAAGAGCTTTAGAGGACTTACGGTCAAATAAGGCAGAAGGGATAGATAACATTCCATCAGAATTTCTAAAATCATTGGGGGAAGTGGCAGCAAAACGACTATTCACGTTGGTGTGTAGAATACATGAATCTGGCGATATACCATCTGACTTTCGGAAACGCATCATCCACACAATTCCGAAGACGACAAGAGCTGACAAGTGCGAGAATTATCGCACAATCAGCTTAACAGCTCATGCATCGAAGCTGCTTACAAGAATAATATACGGAAGAATAGAAAAGAAAATTGAGAATGCGCTAGGTGACGATCAGTTTGGCTTTAGGAAAGGTAAAGGGACGAGAGAGGCAATTCTGACGTTACTGCTAATAATGGAAGCAAGGCTAAAGAAAAATCAAGACACTTTCATAGGATTTGTCGACCTGGAAAAAGCGTTCGACAATATAAAATGGTGCAAGCTGTTCGAGGTTCTGAAAAACGTAGGGGTAAGCTATAGGGAGAGACGGGTCATATACAATATGTACAACAACCAAGAGGGAATAATAAGAGTGGACGATCAAGAACGAAGTGCTCGTATTAAGAAGGGTGTAAGACAAGGCTGTAGCCTTTCGCCCCTACTCTTCAATCTGTACATCGAGGAAGCAATGATGGAAATAAAAGAAAGGTTCAGGAGTGGAATTAAAATTCAAGGTGAAAGGATATCAATGATACGATTCGCTGATGACATTGCTATCCTGAGTGAAAGTAAAGAAGAATTAAATGATCTGCTGAACGGAATGAACAGTCTAATGAGTACACAGTATGGTTTGAGAGTAAATCGGAGAAAGACGAAGGTAATGAGAAGTAGTAGAAATGAGAACAGCGAGAAACTTAGCATCAGGATTGATGGTCACGAAGTCAATGAAGTTAAGGAATTCTGCTGCCTAGGCAGTAAAATAAACAATGACGGACGGAGCAAGGAGGACATCAAAAGCAGACTAGCTATGGCAAAAAAGGCATTTCTGGCCAAGAGAAGTCTACTAATATCAAATACCGGCCTTAATTTGAGGAAGAAATTTCTGAGGATGTACGTCTGGAGTACAGCATTGTATGGTAGTGAAATATGGGCTGTGGGAAAACCGGAACAGAAGAGAATCGAAGCATTTGAGATGTGGTGCTATAGACAAATATTGAAAATTAGGTGGACTGATAAGGTAAGGAATGAGGAGGTTCTACGCAGAATCGGAGAGGAAAGGAATATGTGGAAAACACTGATAAGGAGAAGGGACAGGATGATAGGACATCTGCTAAGACATGAGGGAATGACTTCCATGGTACTAGAGGGAGCTGTAGAGGGCAAAAACTGTAGAGGAAGACAGAGATTGGAATACGTCAAGCAAATAATTGAGGATGTAGGTTGCAAGTGCTACTCTGAGATGAAGAGGTTAGCACAGGAAAGGAATTCGTGGCGGGCCACATCAAACCAGTCTGTAGACTGATGACCAAAAAAAAAGTTGTAGACAGTCTTTTGGCTACAAAACTGTACACACGTTTAACCCTAATATTCCTTCCTTTGAAAAACATTTGTGTTACTGCTTGTTTCTGTCAACAAGACAGTTCCAGTTGCACTTCTATGTTATGGCAACTTTCGTCGAACCTGTACTTGTATCTCAGAAACAGGCTCCAGCTTTGACAGGTATGAAGAATTAGTAGAAAGTCTAGCTGCAATTGCTATACCAGTTCCATACTCCTATGTCAGTTATGAAAGTCAGTCTTGTGCAGTTGAAATAAGAAAATGAACTGGTAAAAACGAGTGATTTAAACTATATTTCATGAGGAGTTTGAAGCACTATTATATGACATAAAATATTCTTGCTGTAGTACATACGCACTTACTCACTTGTGGCTCTTCTGGTAGATTTATCGTCTGCTTCATTCTCTGTGTATCTGTGACTCAGATAGTTAAGTGTCAAGTCGATCCCTGGATGGCTTGGAATTAGAGTTACAGAGTTTTCCATGCCATTCTGTGCAACTTCGACTGTTAATATTTCGTGTACGCAATATGTAGCAAATTATGCTTGAGACACTACATTTTAGATCGTAAAAAACTGGCCGGATGAGTAGGTTTCTAGATCTAAGGAAGCAAAGACGTGGATCGTAGATGGTGCTGCACTATTATTTATAGTCTTTCATCCTGCAATTGATTTACTTGTTACATGCTTGGTTAGGTATTCATACGATATTCACTCATTTTTGAAGTTGGAAAGAAAAAAAGCTATATTTATACAAATCAGTTTATTTCTGTTTTACATTTCATGTATGCAGGACACGTCCTGGTAGCGTGTACAGGTCAAGGTGTTGGGCTCAGCCATAGGTTTCAGTGGCCGTATTTTCCGTAGCCCCCAAGTCCTCCAAAGCTACCGCCGTAGCTTCCACCGAAGCCGCCGCCGTAGCCTCCGCCGAATCTGCCTCCGAGGCCTCCTCCGAGACCACCGCCCAGGCCTCCTCCGAGACCACCGCCGAGACCTCCGCCGAAGCCGCCGTGGCCAGCGCTGACGACGTAGGGCACTGGACGCTTAACGACGTAGGGCTGAGGTACTGGGACAGACACTGGGGTGGGGACCTTGACGGGGACGGGCACAGGGTTGTCTACGGGGACAGGGTATGGCTGCGGTACGTGGACGGGAACAGGCCGCTCCACAGGGACAGTGACTGGGACGCGCACTGGAACCGGGATGGTATTCTCCACAGGCACTGGGACAGGGACGGGGACTCTGTTGACAGTCACCTGCGGTGCTCCACCACCGATGCCAGCTCCAATGCCGCCTCCAAGTCCGCCGCCGAGTCCACCAGCGTAGCCGCCTCCGTAGCCGCCTCCGTAACCACCTCCATAGCCGCCTCCAAAGCCACCACCATAGCCGCCTCCGTAGCCTCCACTGAAGCCACCTCCATAGCCTCCCAGAGAGCCGGTGAGTCCTCGCTTCTCCTTCACCTGCTTCTCCTCAGCCAGGACTGACAGGGCCAGACCGCACAGGTACACGCACACCTGTTGAGAAAAACACCATGTTCTGTACAACTGTGTGTACTGGCTATGCAAGCGTGTTGCGTTAATTCTGAAACAGCGCAAGATGTCATTACAGATCAGATAATGGCTGTTTTGAAAAACAATAGGAACAGCACCTCCTTCAAACAGTAATTCTTTGCGCTGCAATAAAACAGCAGATTTGAAGGTTACTGACAGTCAGATTATGCAAGGTCGACGGGTGTGTGCTACACAGGAAAGAAATAATTACTAATTTTTTTGTATTACTGCTTTTTGGATGTCTGAACTCCACTTTTCAATGAAACGGTTGCGTAATTTCCTTGTGATATAGAAATGAAATGCATTACTGCTTTCTGGATGTCAGAACTCCACTTCTCAATAAAAAGGTTGAGTGATCTCATTGTGATATAGAAATGAAATGTAGTTGATATGCGGAGCATGTAAACCTCATTGTGAGTACACAAGTGTACAATGGAAACAGATTATAATTACAAAGTTTCTCAGTGTCAAACAATAAATTAACTAACTCACTATGAATAGTGAAAACATTCATTTTTTTTACTTACTACACGAATATGTAATAAAAAGTGGGGGTTCCTATCTACAAAAACGCAGTTGATATCCGTTTGACATATGGAAGCGCCATCTAGCGGGCCAACCATAGCGCCATCTGGTTTCCCCCTTCAAGCTAGACGAGTTTCGTGCTTTGTAGTTTTTTCGTTTGATGCTTATTTCATGAGATATTTGGCTCGGTCGCTATCAATGGACCACGCTGTATATTCATGTGGCTAGTGACGTCACTTCTGTGTCGTCAAACAAGCACTACATCAGGATTACGGCGTGTTTTATGAATCAAATTATTTTTCGTATAGTTCTCTGTTACTCCAGAAACTAATCTTCCATATGATTTATTAAATCAGTGTAGTATCCAGAGATGCTCACAGACAGTCGGTTCTGTTTGCAAGCAAATCATGTTTGGAAGATGTTGATTGAACCTGACTGAAAGGGGCTGGAAAAGCTAAAAACATACAAAAAGAAGAATCACAAGGAAAATACCAACACCAAAATGAAACACAACCTTATTGTGGTGTGTACCAAACTTTTGTTTTATCGGATGATTTATGAAACTATTTCTTTCTTGGCAAAAAGTTACAAGGCTTAGTGGAGTATATTGGACGATGTAATTAATTACAGGTTAGACCACAGTTAGGTAAAGGTGCCAAAGAGGTAGTTCTGACGTTGAGCTTGATAATGGAAGCAAGACAAGAAAAATCAAGGCACGCTCATAGGATCTGCGACGCACAAAAAGAATGTAAAATAGTACAAACTGCTCGGAATTCTGAGGAAAAATATGAGTAAGTATAGTGGAAGTCAGTAGTACAAATTCCAAGAGAGAACAGTAAGACTGGAGGACAAAGAACCTAGTGCTCGGATTAAATAGGGTATAAGGCAGGGATGCAGTCTTCCGCCCCTACCGTCAAATCAAGCAGGAAAGAAGGTTCAAGAGTGGAATTAAAATTCAGTATGAAAGGCTATCGATGATAAGATTCGCTGATGACATTTCTGTCCTCAGGGAAAGAGAAGAAGATTTACTATGGCTGTTGAATGGAATGAACAATCTAATGAGTACAAGATATGGATTTAGAAGAAATCGGAAAAAGACAAAAGTAATGAGAAACGGCAGAAAAGAGAACAGTGACAAACTTAACATCAAAATTCTTGATCATGAAGTAGACGAAGTTAAGAAATTCTGCTACGTTGGAAGCAAAATAACTCGTGACGGACGAAGCAAGGAAGACCTAAAAAGCAGACTAGCTCAGCCAAAGATGGCATTCGTGGTCAAGAGAAGCTACTGACATCAAACATAGGCATTAATTTGAGGAAGAAATTTCTAGGAACTTGTGTTTGGAACACAGCATTGTATGGCGTGCCATAGGAGAACGTTGAAAATGAGGTGGACTGATAAGGTGTTACGAGCATTTCGGAAGGATCCGAGAAGAAAGGAACATATGGGAAACACTGACAAGAAGAAGGAACTGGATGATGGCACATGTTTTAAGAAGTCAGGGAATAAGCTCCGTGGTACTAGAGGGAGCTGCAGAGCATAAAAACTGCAGAGAAAGTCAGAGAGTGAAATACGTCCGACAAATAACTGAGGACCTTAGGGAGCAAGTGGTGCTGTGAGATGAAGAGCTTAGCGCAGAAGAGGAAATCGTGGTGGGAGGCATCAAACCAGTCAGAAGACTGACAGCTCAAAAGAAGAAAATAACTAGTTATCAGAATGGAGTTATTTTGATCTCTCACGTCGAATGAAATACTTCAAAAGGGTTTTTAAAAATTTGCCAGTAAATTGATGAACTGTGCTATTGTATCAGGCTTTGCACAATACGCACGTGGAAGCCATCCACAACAAAATCTGTTATGTCACTGCGAATAAGAGATGGTTCTGACTTCCAGTACATGTTAGTAAACGTGGGGACAGTTTCTAAAAGAGAAACCAAATAAGAAAACTTGAACCACGCGAACGACGCTGGCAAACTAAATACAGGTGAACGATAGATACGAAAAAGGATGGGTAATCTCAGGCGATATAGTGGCCGAAAGTGTCTGTCGCTTTACATCAGAACCAAATTTTACTATGTGGAATTTTATTTCATAGTTTCCAAAGGAGTCTGAAATGAACTGAGTTGTCGCACTTTATCTCTGATTTATAAAAAGAATGCATAGTTGGATAGAATTACAGTATTTTAGAACAATATACGTGAACGGTTACAGGAATATGTGGTTGTCACAACACCCTCAGACAGAAACGCGGGAGGTTGAGCAACTGAGATAAAGTAAATGCACATAAATATTGTATGAGACGCAAGAAGAAAGAGTGTCACCTCTGAAATGAGTACCCATTTACTGTAGAGTGTAATACCATTGGATAGAAATCCCACTAAATATCCAATTTGTGACTGAAATACTCATCAGTGCGATATAACAGCTGGTCGGCGGGCACTATAATGTTTTGAATGTCAAATCAAACACCTTTCAGCCGTCTAAATTTCCAATTTATTTTATTTTATTGGGCTACCAGTGTCAGCGATATATTACACCATTTTCATGTCCATTGATCGATGCGCAGGAAGATTCCAACCCGGTTCCGGTCAAAATAGGGGCCACTATTCAAAGGCTGGTGTCTGTAGATTTCTGAGACAGCTATCACTTCAAACATCACCTGCTGACTGTTCAGTGTTGTACACTGTTCGAACTGCCGGCAGGTGACGCCTGAAGTGATCACTGTCTCAAAATACTACAGGCACCAGTCTTTGAATGATGCTCCCTATTTTGAGCGTAACCGAGGTTGGAGGGGACCTGAAGATGGCGCACAATATCGCCGAAACTGGTAGCTCACTAAAATAACAATCTGGAAATTTAGACTGCGAAAGGTGTTTGATTTGCCTTTCTGTACTTAACAGCCGAGGTTCCAAACCATCTCTGAATCGATGGACATGCAGAATAAAAATGTCCTGTTGGGCAAGTGTGCTACCCACTACTGTGTCTACTTTGGGGAACTGATATGAGGAGTAATCTCTTTCCGTCCCGATAATTTTATAGTGTGTTCAGAACTGTGATTACTGAGTTACTCAATGTACTCACCAGGATCCTCATTGCTGCTTGTGTGTCCTGCTGGGAGCGAGCAATGACTGATGCTGCTGCCAGGCGCTGGTGAGCTCTTTATACAGGGCTCTCCCACCTTCACTCTGAGCAATTACCATCTCCTGACTCGTTGGAGCTCCAGCGCAGCGCAACGATTTCGCTACGCGAGTAAGCTGTACCGGCTTAATGGGACACCGAAAGTATTTCTGAGAATGACAACTGGAATAACTGGTGTGTTACAAACCCCGTGGTTGCTGAGTCATCTGTGGCACCACGTACGTCGATGAAACCCTCTCCTGTCGATCCCCTTTCTTCTTTATCAAAAATTGAGTTACATTATTCGTAGAAAATTATCACCTGTTAGGTATAGTTCCCACTCTACAATCCGTTCCTTTAGTTTGTGAAAAAACGACGTTCTGTCAATGGGGGAGAGTGACTGACGTATTATACACGTCTTTTCATTTTAGACACAATCATATTTATAATATGAAAACAATTATTACTGGCGTGTTTTACTGTAAAAAAAATCTCCTACTTAGTATTTAACACTTTTGTTATGTCTAAAACAACATAATTTTTTTAAAGAAGTACTGAAACGTAATTTTTTATATCACTTTGAAGTTCTATTACGATTTTTACATTTATATGTGAGGAACGGCTAGTTTTAAGTCACTTGAACATGTCTGAAGACAGATAGAAACGCTACAATACTTGAATGAAATGTATTTTTTTTCTACTAATCTAATTAACTGTAACTATTTGTATTTCTTAAGTTTACTTCTTTGTTCTCCGGTGTTATTTTCAGATTTATATGACAACGCATCGTTCAGGAACAACACCTACGACCTATAGAAATTCACTTGATGTATTTCCTTTATGTTAATTATGAAAAGAACTGGCAAAAAATGTTTTCAGATTTAAGTTTGTAACATAGATTTTTTCTTGTTCTATTGTAGGAGCTTATGACGGATAATGTATGACAGGCACTTGTAATAATTGTTGTCATATCATAAATGTGCTTGTGTCTAAAATAAAAAGTTAAGTATGGTGTAATTTGTTTTTAACACTTTGATTATAAAGTGCACTGACAATGTCATTTAATGTATACGAACAACCTCTTGGGTGTTCAGGTATTTAGTGATTTTTGTCCAAATCGCATCCGGAATTCAGACGCTCTGTGTAAACAATTCATCCGTAAGTATCTTGCAAACTCCGATGCAACGTTACCTTTGTGTTGAAGATCTGTTGTAATGAAGTATGTTGTACAGTAAATATTCAGTAAATCTTCGAGCTGAAGTGAGACAAGAGCGTAACATCTAACTGATATTAGACGCATATTCCTTCTCGTAAGACAACAGAATTGATCATTGTTCTTATTGAGGGCCAAACAAAAAATTGTGACACCTTTAGTATTATTTTGTCTCGTCGTGGAGCGTCAATAATTATGAAAGGCACAAGAAAGTAGCTGACAGTTCCAAAATAAACGATTTGCATGGACCATTATTTTAACAAATTATTGTACGGGGGTCGTTCCGAAAGTACTGCTTCCTGTTTTTATTCATGGAAACTACAGGAGATACAGAAATCACAACAGCCCAGCTAAATAGAGCAATATTTCAGTTACAGACTGCCATTTTTCCAAATGGTTCAAATGGCTCTGAGCACTATGGGACTTAACATCTGAGGTCATCAGTCCCCTAGAGCTTCGAACTACTTAAACCTAACTAACCTAAGGAAATGACACAAATCCCTGCCCGAGGCAGGATTCGAACCTGCGACCGTAGCGGTCGCGCGGTTCCAGACTGTAGCGCCTAGAACCGCTTGGCCACTCCGGCCGGTGCCATTTTTCCACTTAGTCACCATCATTCGTTATGCGCTTTTGCCAACGATGAACCAGAGCCTACGTGCCACGCATGTAAAAATCGGAACCAGCTGAGGTTGACCATTTCGTTACAGCTTTGACAACAGCATCCGAGCCTTGAAAATGTTCGCCATGTAGTCCATCTTTCAGAGGCCCAAAGAGATGGAAGTCTGAAGGCGCTATATCGGGACTGTACGGTAGATTTGGTAAGTAAGTCCAGCTGAATTTTACCATTTACAGTTGTGTGATCGCAAAACTGGTGTGGGGCCTGGCGTTATCATGTTGCAGGTGATAGTTCGTCTTCTGCTCCGGCCTTATCCTGGAAATTCGGGTTTTCAGCTTAGTCAGTGGCGTCTTGTAGCGTGCTGAACTGAAAGTTTCTCCAGCCTCCAAGACATGCAGAAGAACCATACCCCGGCTATCACAGAAGACTGTGCACATCATTTTGCCTGCAGACGGCTGTGTCTTGAATTTATTCTTTGACGGAGAATTCACATGTCGCCATTCCATAGACTGTCTTTTGGCGGTGGTAAGGGCTTACGGGACCAAACTTCTGAGGTCATCGGTCCCTAAGCTTACACACTACTTAACCTAACTTTAAGTAACTTACTCTAAGGACGACACACACACACCCTGTAAGAGGCCCATGACTAAGGAATTTGTTGCTAGCGCACTCGAGTAGATGTAATTTCGATGGATTGCTCACGCGCTGCCTGCGATATGTAAGCTATAAGAGAATCTCAGACAAAAGAGCAGTGTTGGCTGCAGCAGGAACTGTGTGGCAGTGGGAGTAAGTAGTAGCTAGCAGTCGTGTGTACGGAGTTGGCTGGGCCGGTCCTGGGGAGCGATGGCGGTGCCTGAGCGATGTAGTATAAGGTAAAAGCAGCCTCGTACATATGTACTATTGTAATATCAAGTCCCATGTAAATGCTTTTAAAAATCTCTTAATAATAATCTTTCTTATAAAAATTAACTTTTTGACAATCATTCATCTCAATTTAAAGAATTTACTAATTTCTCCAATCCATGGTCATCCCGATTATTGTAAAGAAAAATCAGTTGTTTCCTTTTATACATGAGAAATCTATCGGCCAGCATTTCACTGGGCTGTGCCAGAAATATTTCTTATAGGAGCAGATGCATACGCGTTATCCGGCGACTTTATTGAGGTAAGAATTTTAAATTTATTCAGAATGAATTTTCAGGGCCATAATGCAGCACAGCTGACGTCCAAAATTTCACAGTCAATTACTAAAAGAGTATAAGTGAGCCACAATTTTATTGAGAGGTTAGTCACGATATTATTGTGAGGTTACGGAATAATAATCTGTTGGTAGGTTACGAAATTTATGTGTTGGTAGGATACGTATTTAAACTGTTGGGGAGAATGTGATTTGGGAGGTTACACTGAATGTGAATGTTATACATAAATTATTTTTGACTGTGCTAAATTACACTAAATGTGAATGTTATATAAATATTTTTACTGTTGAGAGGCTACAACCCATGCCCGAGGGAGGCTCGAACCTCCGACGGGGGGAGCCACGTGGACCACAAGACGCCTCAGACCGCGCGGCTACCCAGCGCCGTAACTGTCTTTAAGTTTCCGGCTCGTAGTGTGACACTGCGTCTGATCTCCGGTGATGGTGCTACTCAGAAAATTGTCACCGACAGCTTCATATTGGTTCAGCAGGTCCCGAGAAATTTCCATTCGGTGAGTTTTTTTGCTCTTCTGTAAGCATGCGTGGGACCCACCTCGCACCGAATTTACGATAACCGAGATGATCCAACATTGTTTCCAAAGCGTTAGAACTGACATTCAGCGTTGCACACAATTCTCTGGTCGTTATCCGCCGGTCAGCACGGATGAGTTGATCAAGACGCTCTTCATTGCGAGGGATGACGGCCGTGCAGGGTCGATCCAGCCGTGGCTTTTCATGCACACCCTTTTCACCACCTTGAAAATGTCAACCCCAATGGCCTCACATTACTCACGTCTATTGCGTCGTCTCCATATACCTTTAGCAAGCGTCGATAGATTTCAATTGTGGCAATATCTTCAGTGGTGAGGAATTCAATCACACATTGCTGTTTTATACGCGCGTCCATATCAGACTCCATTGCGAAACACTCTTCTGCTGGCACCAACTACCGCACAACTACGGATCCATCTACAAGTGAAAGAGGACGGGTCAAACACTAGCACTTCACCAACGACATCTGATGCGGACATCCAAAATCATCATAAAAAAAGGAGGCATTACTTTCGGAACGACCCTCGTAGTATCGAAACAGATAAAATAAATCGTGCAGTCACCATTTAGCAGCGAGGATTCCACTATACACGCTGAGTCACAAATGCCCATTGCGTTCTTTACACATTCATTTTCGCAGAGCAAGTGAATGATCTTACAGCATATTTAATCTATGTCCCGCATATTACACTTTTTAAAATCTAGAGGTATGCTAATTTTTTGTTTAAGGGAAACATTTTCTCTCTATCACTTTCAGGCGAATAGATGTTTTGGAAACAGCTTTGTTTTTATCACGCAGTTTTACAATACCGGCAACCGCTGCACACTTGCACTTGGCGCACGACTCTGAGGTAGTGAGTTCGGTTCCTAGTTGTGGAAGACTTTAGCACCGCCACTTGTTGGCGATAGCGTGAAATTCATAATTACCTTTCTTTACCACAGTACCCTTGATAAAACTCCAAAATCCCTGTGTCTCATCAAGTGAGGGCATGTGGCACCGTCAGCAGCGGTGTGTTCAGTGGATAACGTTAAGATTTTCTCCTCTCGGAGACTAGGTGTGTTGTCGCTACGTTCGTATCGTTATAATTGACATTCCATTATTAAGATATCTGAATGGGTGCGTCCCGAAAGCCACTACAATGTACAAGCACACGTCACAGGCAACCACTTGACAGAAATACACATTCAAACTTCGTAACTGCAAGAGCAGTTCCTATAATTAGCCTAACAGCTCTTGTATCAACGTTACTGACTAGAATAATATGCAGACGAATGGAAAATTGAGGCTCTCTTGGGTGGCGATCAGTCTGGTTTTAGGAAAGGTGAAGGCTCCTGTGAGGCAGCTCTGACATTACCTTGTTAATAGAAGCAAGAGTTAAGAAATATCGAGACAGGTTCCTAGGATCCGCGTATCTTGACGACGTAAAATGGTGCAGTATATTCGAAGTTCTAAGAAGGAGGGTTATAAGCTGTAGGGAAATACAGAAAATAAACATTATGAACGAGAATGAGCAGAGAATGGAAGGAATGCCCGACCAAGAGCGAAACGCTCGGAATCAAAAACGTGCGGGGCTGAAGTCTTTCGCTATTGCTGCCCTGTCTACACGACGAAGAAACAATGGCGGAAACATAAGAAACGTTCACGAATGAGGTTAAAATTCACGGTGACAGTTTATCAATGACAAGATTCACTGATGATGTTGCTGTTCTCTGTGAAAACGAAGAGAAGAAAACGATGGATGAAATGAACAGTCTAATGAGTACGGAATATGGATTATCGATAAGTCCAAGACACCTGAGAGTAACGGGGAGTACCAGAAATGATATTAGCGAGAAACTTTTCGAGTGACCACGAAGTGGATGAAGAAAAGGAATTTTGCTAACAAGGAGGACCTAAAAGGCTGATTAGCACATGCAAACAGGGCGTTGCTGGCCAAAAGAAGTCTACTAGTATCAAATATCGGCCTTAATTCGAGGGAGAAATTTTCGAGAGTGTACATTTGAAGCACAGCATCGTATGGAAATGAATTGTGGACTGTGAAAGCCGGGAAAGAAGAGAATCGAAGCGGTTGAGATCTGGGGCTGTAGAAGGATGTTGAAAATTAGGCAGACGGAGGAGGAACTCTAGAAAATCGGCAAGGGAAGGAACACATGTTGAACACTAAGAAGAAGAAAAGGACCGGGGTTATAGGACATCTGTTAATACATCACGGAATAACTTCCATGTCTCTAGAGGGAATTGTAGAGGGTTACATCTGTAGGGAAGACAGAGATTGAAATATATGCACAAGTAATTGAGGATGTTGGGTGAAAGTGACACTTTGAAATAACGTGGTTTGGCATATGATACGAAATGGTGGGGGGCAGCATCAAACCAGTCAGGAGACTTACGGGAAAAAAAATGCTCAAGGAAGAGATCGCAAATCACCTTGGCATTGTACAGAAGGCCACTGCGAGATTTTCACATTTGCTGTCAAAACTCTTTTCCTAAGACTGTGACTTTTCCACTGAAAGCGCTCTGCGACCTTCGGCCCTTTACTTTTCTGCACTGTAAGGGAAATCTCGCACGTTCATCCTTGATTTAAAACGCTATCAATCACTCGGTACTCAGTACAGTGCCACCGCCACCTACAGTGGCAACTACAGTTTCGAGTGGCGTCGTGAATAGGGGTCTTACTTCATCTTTCGGAGTTGGAGCTCTTGCACTTCTTCTGTGCTTGCACTTAAAAATGATGGATATAGCTTCCGCCCTTTATGCAAAACACTGTTTTTCTTGATAAGCAAAGATGTTTCAGCACCTCAGTGCCATCATTAGTGGGTTTTGTTTATTGGACAACAGTAAAAGTGAACATATGTTAGGTTTCAAATGATCTAACAAAATGAGGTCTAAGGACAGTTTTTGTTCGTTTTTGTTCCTACCTTGAGAATAACATTATATCGTTTTTCAGGACCATCTGTATGGTGCCTGCACTGGTAGCTTGTCATTTGGAAACCAAACATTGAGAATGTTAATTTATCAGCGAGTTAACCTATCCCTTGATTTTTTAAAAACGTGATTTTGGTGTGGCAACCGTACAGATGGGCCTGCAAACCCAAAAAATGTAAAATAAAGGTAAGAACAAAGGCCTCATTTTATTAGCTCAGTTGCAACCTAAAATATGTTCTCTTTTACTGTTGTCCAATAAACAAAACCCACTAATGATGATATAGATGTGCTGAACCTTTTTCGAGTAACAATAAAAAGCAGCGTTTTGCATAAAACGCTGAACCTATGTCCAATAATGAGTCTTATTGTTTTTGAGATAGTTGAAAAAATAACGTAACTTACAGTAATCACACAGGGTAAAATGTTAGTCAGTCCCTTAAAAGACAGCCGGCCGAAGTGGCCGTGCGGTTAAAGGCGCTGCAGTCTGGAACCGCAAGACCACTACGGTCGCAGGTTCGAATCCTGCCTCGGGCATCGATGTTTGTGATGTCCTTAGGTTAGTTAGGTTTAACTAGTTCTAAGTTATAGGGGACTAATGACCTCAGCAGTTGAGTCCCATAGTGCTCAGAGCCATTTGAACCATTTGAACCTTAAAAGACAACATTGGTCGCCGTAAAGGGTGGACAACTGTTAGCAAATGGCCTTGTGACTCTCCAGTGCTGACACAAGCTATGGCAGTGAAGTGACGTGTATGTAGGGATGTAGGTGTGTATGTGTATGTACGTATGTATGTATATGCTTGTGTGTGATTCTGTTGTTTGGAATCAGTCCAGAAATATGAGTTGACATGGAGAAGTGACAGAATGGTAGTAAGTTATCGTATTCGGATGTGTCTAGTACCATATCGTGAATGAAGTTGTTCGATTCCTCTTTGTATCAACGCGGGCTGTTAAGTGTTTTTCTGCAAGAAATACTGCATCGCTCGCAACCATGTGAAAAACTCCACATGCGTGAGAGAATGAAGGTAACTGAATCAGAGGTAATCGTGATACAGACACACCCTTGAGACCCAATATTGGAATAAATGTACGCAACGGAATGATCAACGCTATGAAAGATCGTGGCCCTAGCAGTGAATCTTAAGATGGAAAATGTACATTTTATCATATGAAAATATTAAAATGTGATCCGGAAGGAAACATCTACTCCATTCAAAGACACGATTCAAGTGTACTCTTTAGTTTATTGCAAGAAGTCATGAGACTTCACATCCCTCGAAATAAGTCGTAAAATCACGAGATCTACAAGCATAGAATATGAGCTGTGAGTAGTACATAAGTGAACTATTGGTTGGCAATGTTACACAGTGGGTGTTGGAATTAGCTTATAATCGTATACCTGAGTTCGTGAAATTTAACTCGTCCTGACTCATGTAATTAACAGTGACTGTCTGTTTTTTTTAAATTCTTTATTCAAACGACATCTGATACATGATTAACCCACTACCTAACTACATTTGTGGGTCATAAGTTTACATTCACAATACAGCTACTGCAGTAACATACGTTATTTACTACAGGTTGTGTTTATATTTTTATTACTATTCCACTATGGGCATCCCTAGATTTTTCTACTACTTTAATTCTACATGTTGCTTCGATTTACTAAGTTACCTATGAGGTTAGTTCATTGACATCTATTTCTGTTAGTACGCTACATTGTACAAGAAACTTAAAATTCCCTGCAACGGAGAATGCACTGATGAACGTGGCAAAGAGAGTCTTAACACAACTGTGGACTTTCAGTTCGTGATGGTCCTAACACGAGTGAATTGCAAGTTAAGCTCATCATTTTCGGCGGTGCGATATGAACAGATCGGTGACACTGTGTCTGCCTGCTTTCAAGCTCGTTGCTGGAACTGTTCTGCCGAGATCTTAAACGTTGGACCAACTCTACTACTGGAGGAGCCTGCTGTTCCAGTTGAGAGCAAAGTCTGTGGAGTACAGATGCGTTCAGTGCTAAGTTCAGAGACGAATTCCTGATTTTGAGTCAGTAAAGAATCGACTGCACCTTATTCCTGCCAAGATTCTCGGCAACCAGTTCTCTTAAAGTTATGTCTGTCAGCCAGTGGCATAACTGTTTCCTACAACAAAATCTTTCTCCATCAGAGGCGAATCATTAAAAACCAGTGCTTTCTACTTCCTTCTCACTTTTCTATGAAAACTTCGCATTATGTGTTACGTTCTCCTAACGTCATATCAGTTTCAACAATCGGGATCCTCTTTTATTTCTTCTGAACCTGTTATTTTTTACGAGACCTTTATCAACTGAATGTACTTTTCCTAGCAGATACCTGCTTGGATGCTTTCAGTTCGACCGTCCTAAGTGTATATGTGCAGTTCACTGCACAGTAAGCCGGGCGCCAGTATGATACTAGCCGAGCCAGACTTTCCCCAAGACAACACGAGAGCAGCTTCTACCTGTCCATTTTCTGCTAGCAGTTCCGCCCCGGCCCCTCGTCCCACAGGGGGTCGGTTTCGGTGCACCGCAGTTGCGACTCCCCTCTCCTGTATCCTCAGTACTTCTCAGTCCTAAAGCTCATCCAGAGAGACAGCATCAGTTCAGAATGTTAAAAAGGAGGAGATGAAATGAACCCATAGAACTACTGCAATCTCATTGACCCATCTGAACTTTTATATTGTTACACCCTATCTAGCTCAAATGGCATGCGATCGAATTATTTTATCAAATATAAATGAAAAGAGACGAGCTGAATGATTTACCGCTTTTCAAATGTAACGTGGTAAAAGAACAATGGTCATAAAAAGACTCAACTGTGGACGAGCACCAGGCCTTGCCAGTGACAATCGGTTTGAAACACGCAAGAGTTGCCGCTGTCAGTAAATTTAAGGCTTTCTCAGACAGTTACCGAGCGAATATTGCGAAATAAAATGAATGCAGCGCTTGCTTGGAGTCTTGTACGTCGCAAAAGCTTTTTCTCACAGTAGCACATAAAGCCGCACGTCATCAGTTAGCCAAACAACACGAGAACTGGACTGCAGCTCCTTGGTGGCACGTAGCAGGACGCTAAGGGTGATAGTTTTGCGCCCTTTGGAATGCACTGACGGCTCAAAGAGACGTCTAACCCACAATGATTGGAGGGTTTACTTGATGCCGGAATCAGGTGATTCTGTGATGCTCTGGTGGTGTGTTTCGTAACGTAAGTTAGCTCCATTCATTCACGTTACCATGAACATGAACTAGGCTGATTATGTCAACATTCTCTGTACCCAGCTGTTACAACTGCTTCCTCGTCTTCATGATGCACACTTCTATCTTTGACGATGAGAAGAGCCGTGTTCTCAGGCCGACACGCATACTTTCCTGGTTACACAGACATCCATATGCCCTTTAGCACTTCGACACGCCCTCTAAATGCTGGCTGGTACTATGTTGAACAGTGGGTGCAACATAGCAATCAAACGTTCTCGGTTTTCCAGCCGCGTCAATTCAGATAAAATGCTCGAGCTTTCGATGGCCATCTCCGCCATCGTCGTCAGGAGTTCACTGACTTGAACTCCTGACGACGTGAGCTCCTGACGACGGTGGCGGAGATGGCCATCGAAAGCTCGAGCATTTTATCTGAATTGACGCGGCTGGAAAACCGAGAACGTTTTATTCATGTATGCCGTCGCGAAAGACTTCGAGGACACATAGCAATCAACATTCCCGAAATTTGGTAGCTCTGCGAGACGTCATCAGTGGGTGGTTTCAGCAGCATAAGGCGTACCTCTAGAAACCGGGGGATTCTCTTCTTCGTCTGCTTGAGGACATAAGCAGGGGTAGGTGCTCGGTTAGACAGTTTTAACGCGATGTCTCCAGACAACGACTAATTTTTGTCCAGTTCGCTTAAATGTGCGTATGATACGAGGGAAGTTTGAAAAGTTTCCGCCCTCAACGTGGGGATGGCATCACTTTTAAGGAATTTGTTTGCGCATTTGCAGTGAGACATTTACCTAGTTTTCAGCCATTTTGGATTCGAAGTATTGTTTGACAGTCCCTTCGAGTGTTTTTCTGAAAATGGACAAAACTGACTATCAAGTTGTCATTAGATTCTTGTTTTTGAAAGGCGTTATGCCTACACAAATTAAACGCGAGTTGGACCCTGTGTACGGAGACTCTGCGCCATTATTTGCCAGCGTGAAATTCCGGGCAGCTGATTATGGTTCAAATGGCTCTGACAAGGGAACCTCCCCATCGCACCCCCCTCAGATTTAGTTATAAGTTGGCACAGTGGATAGGCCTTGAAAAACTGAACACAGATCAATCGAGAAAACAGGAAGAAGTTGTGTGGAACTATGAAAAAAATAAGCAAAATATACAAACTGAGTAGTCCATGCGAAGATAGTCAACATCAAGGATAATCTGAGGTCACCAGCGCCGTGGTTAGCGTGAGCAGCTGCGGAACGAGAAGTCCTTGGTTCAAGTCTTCCTTCGAGCATAAACTTTTATTTTTTATTTTCAGACAATTATCAAAGTTCAGGCACTCACACATAATCAACTTCGCTCTCCAAAATTCCAGGACATGTTCAGATTTGCTTGGATATATGCAGGATTTGACGGTCTACACACGGAAAAATTTGAAAACGTTAAAAACATTTGTTTTGACAGAGCACAGAGAAAACTGTGCGACTGTGAAACTGTTGCATTCATTTGTTGCAGTTTATGTGACAAACTCTTATGTTTTCATCACTTTTTTGGGAGTAATTCTCACATCCACAAGAAAACCTAAATCAGGCAATGTAGAAGAATCTTTTTACCCATTCGCCAAGTGTACAAGTTAGGTGGATCGACAACATATTCCTGTCATGTGACGCACATGCCGTCACCAGTGTCGTATAGAACGTATCAGACGTGTTTTCCTGTGGAGGAATCGGTTGACCTATGACCTTGCAATCAAATGTTTTCGGTTCCCATTCGAGAGGCACGTCCTTTCGTCTACTAATCGCACGGTTTTGCGGTGCGGTCGCAAAACACAGACACTAAACTTATTACAGTGAACAGAGACGTCAATGAACGAACGGACAGATCATAACTTTGCGAAAATAAAGAAACATTTTTCGCTTGAGGAGAGACTTGAACCAAGGACCTCTCGTTCCGCAGCTGCTCACGCTAACCACGGGACCACAGCGCTCCTGGGTTCGGATTATCCTTGATGTTGCCTATCTTCGCATGGACTACTCAGTTTGTATATTTTGCTTATTTTTTCATAGTTCCACACAACTTCTTCCTGTTTTCTCGATTGATCTGTGTTCAGTTTTTCAAGGCCTATCCACTGTGCCAACGTAATAACTAAATCTGAGGGGGTGCGATGGGGAGGTTCCCTTGTGAGCACTATGGGACTTAGCATCTATGGTCATCAGTACCAAAGAACCTAACTAACCTAAGGACGTCACACAACACGCAGTCATCACGAGACAGAGAAAATCCCTGACCCCGCCGGGAATCGAACCCGGGAACCCGTGCGTGGGAAGCTAGAACGCTACCGCACGACCACGAGCTTCGGACCGGGCAGCTGAATTTAAACATGGCTGTACTAGCTTGGTTGACGATGAACGTTCAGGGATGGGTAAAAAGTACAACTACTGACGATAATATTGTTACTAGATAAACATGAAAAACTATGAGAATATCATACTAAGTGACGTTACCTCATAAGCTGAAAGCGTAAACTGAGGAAATCGGTCACATTTGCAGGAGAAAAGAACTTTTCTTTACCAAAGCAATGTGCCATCTCGTACCACAGAGTTTGCTACGGAGAAAGCCTACGAATTTCCGTTTCAACTATTTGAGCACCGTCCTCACTCAACAGTTCTAGGCCCAAGCGGCTTGTTTTCGTTCCCTCGGCTAAAAGTTGAAGTCGAAGAAGAGTCAATCATCTTCGTAAAAAACTATTTTGCATATAATGACACTTACTATTATTTGGACGGGTTAAAGATGTGGGAGTCTTCCTGGGAGAAGTATGTTTATGTACAAGAAGACTGTGTAGAAAAATAAAAAAATAAAAAAGTCTTATTTCCTTGTTAGGCCGGAAAATTTTCAGAATACTCTCTTATAGTTCAATACAAAAATAACTCAACTAGCTAAATGAATTACTTACTGGCATTCGCTTCTTGAAACATACTGAAATCGTGTTCTTCAGTCCGTTACGAAAATCCAAAAATTGCTTAAGTTTGTATTTTTAAAAGCCGAAGTTGTTCCTATCTCTTTGTACCGAAAATTTGTACAATCACGAAATATGTTATACTTTTACTGCCATGTTCTCTAACATCCTACACTAAGAAATGACTTTTGTACCTTTTAAAACTAGGAGTGTGATACTGTGTGTGACCTATGCTAAATTAGAAATTTCTCTAAACTCTTCTACTTAAACTAATAACGATTGTGCTACATTAAGTGCTCACATATCCAGTTAATTCTCTTAATTATTATCACGACCTTAAAAGTTATTTAAGATTTTCCCCTTAGGAGAAATCAGTACTCTTTCTATCGAAAATAAGACTAAATTAATTTCTCACTGTGCCATCAGATCGTCTCTCTCCAGCGTTGTCACTGGGGAAAAACGTCGTCCGGAGATGTTCTTTTATTTTCCCAGACAAACAGGAGACCGAAGGGCCCAGACCCGGATTACCCTCGAAATCCCCTTGACGTACGAGACACGGGAGACGCGCGACACTGGAAGCTGCGATCCAGTCGAGGCTTTGTTCTTCGTCCCAGAAAATAAACACAGCAATAGAACAATCAGTTTTCCAGTGCAGTAAGAGAGAAGATAGTGTTTCAATTAGCAGGACATATCACTGGGGACATCAAACGAGAAAATACATTTCGCTCCTTTACATTTGACAATAGACAACTTTGATAATTAAGTCCTGAAACAAAAATGGATATTGTAGAAGTAAAGTAGAGGTTCTGTTTCTCCACCAGTGTTGCCAATACACCACGTTACACTTCGTAAACTTACCTATCTACCTGCATTCGTATCTTCTAAAATAACACAGTAAACGTCTTACAAAACCTTAACGAATTTTTACGAACAAATATTCCCAACTTAAACTGAATAGATGAATAACGGTACCAGATTTACAGAACAGAGATCGATACACAGGGGAACTCTAGCTTTACGAAATTCTGGAACCGGAGCTGTGACGTCATGAAATTAAAAAAGAAATGTTGTTTGTTCTTGTTGGATCGCTTCAGTTGATGCGTAATCGATGTGTGAAATACATTACAGTTGTGAAATTTTTGTTTGCGTTTGCGTTTGAATTAATCTTATTATTTCAGTACTAAAAAGGATTTGTGAAAATAGCGAATTTGGAAAAGCTCGTCACTACGGTTTGCAAACAAAAGCATACTAAGCAGTGTACAGCCTAGAATGCGCAGACCTATCTGAAACATTGCATTACTTCAGAAAACTGAAAAATAATTTTCTATGTACTGTATTATTGCGAGCGCGCAGACACGCACGCACACACACACACACACACACACACACACACACACACACAGAGTGTAACTTAGTCGTAGTTTTAATCTGTAACTCGACCAGCAGTGGTACAGAATGAGATTTTCACTCTGCAGCGGAGTGTTCGCTGATGTGAAACTTCCTGGCAGATTAAAACTGTGTGCCGGACCGAGACTCGAACTCGGGACCTTTGCCTCTCGCGGGCAAGTGCTCTACCAACATTTTTTTCTTTTTTTTCATTTTGTTCGTTGTTGATCGTTGTGTTTGGTCGTTGCGGATGCCACTAGACATCCGTTCAAGTTCGTTGTTAACCCTTTCACTCAGTTTATTACAGAGGCCAACGAGCGCCAACTGAGATACCCAAGCACGACCCACGGCACGTCCTCACAGCTTTACTTCTGCCGGTACCTCGTCTCCTACTTTCCAAACTTTACAGAAGCACTCCTGCGAACCTTGCAGATTAGCACTCCTGAAAGAAAGGATATTGTGGAGACATGGCTTAGCTACAGCCTGGGGGATGTTTCCAGAACCAGATTTTCACTCTGCAGTCGAGTGTGTGCGCTGATGTGAATCTTTCTTTCAGGAGTGCTTTTTCTGCAAGGTTCGCAGGAGAGCTTCTGTAAAGTTTGGAAGGTATGAGACGAGGTACTGGCAGAAGTAAAGCTGTGAGGACGGGCCGTGGGTCGTGCTTGGGTAGCTCAGCTGGTAAAGCACTTGCCCGCGAAAGGCAAAGGTCCCGAGTTCGAGTCTCGATCCGACACACAGTTTAAATCTGCCAGAAGTTTCACCAGTTGTACAGTTTCATACGTATTTACAACCAGGCCGAACAAACTTCTTCGCAATTAGAAAATTATTTGTGCAACAGGTAACGTCTGGAGAAATGGCTGTATATTACTCTCGAATAAGGAAGTTTATTGGTGCACAGGATTGCATTTTAACAATGCAAGCTTTTCTGCAGATAGCTATTGGACATAAATTATAACACGAGCACACACAGACAGGAATCAAGGGATATTCACGAGGATCGTGCTGACGTTTGAATGCCGTTATGTTTGCGGTAAGCGTCGGCAATTAATTTGACGAGCACTTCGTTATGTCTGTTAGGTTCAAGATAGTGCGACACGAGTGATACACACATCAAAAAATTTTTTTCATCACCAGGTACCCAGAACTCCTGAAGATAGACGTTGACTGTGGGTATTGTATCACAGACACAGTCGCTTTTACTGTTCAGAGATACCACTAAACCCGCCCATTGATGTAAACAACTATGCATGAGCAGTGCCTATTACAGGGAGGGGGTCCGACAGCCGATCAGTTCCAGTCATTCCACCAGGAAGGTGGTACACGGCTCGTGTTGTTCAACCTTGCCTAGATGGTCAATACCTCGGTTCGATCGTGTCCGCATTGTTACTCTGTGCCAGGAAGCGCTCTCAACAAGGGAAGTGTCCAAGCGCCTCGGAGTGAACCAAAGCGATGTTCTTCGGACATGGAGGAGGTACATAGAGACAGGAACTGTCGATGACATGCCTCGTTCAGGCCGCCTAAGGGCTACTACTGCAGTGGATGAGCGCCACCTACGGATTATGGCTCGAAGGAACGCTGACAGCAACGCCGCCATGTTGAATAGTGCTTTTCGTGCAGCCACAGGAAGTCGTGTTACGGCTCAAACTGTGCGCAGTAGGCAGTATGATGCGCAACTTCACTCCCGACGTCCATGGCGAGATCCATCTCTGCAACCATGACACCATGCAGCTCAGTGTAGATGGCCCCAACAACATGCCGAATGGACCGCTCAGGATTCCTATCACGTTCTCTTCGCCGATGAGTGTCGCATATGCCTTCGACCAGACAATCGTCGGAGACGTGTTTGGAGGCAACCAAGTCTGGCTTAGTGCCTTAGACACACTGTCCAGCGAGTGCAGCAAGGTGGAGGTTCCCTGCTGTTTTGGGGTGGCATATTGTGGGACCGACGTAGGCCGCTGGTGGTCGTGGAAAGCGCGGTAACGGCTGTACGACACGTGAATGCCATCCTCCGACCGATAGTGCAACCATATCGGCAGCATATTGGCGAGGCATTCGTCTTCATGGACGACAAATCGCGCCCCCATCGTGCACATCTTGTGAATGACTTCTTTCAGGATAACGACATCGCTCGATTAGAGTGACCAGCATGTTCTCCAGACATGAACCCTATCGATCATCCGTGGGATAGATTGAAAAGTTCTGTTTATGACGACGTGACCCACCAAATACTCTGAGGAATCTACGGTGAATCGCCATTAAGGTGTGGGACAATCTGGACCAACAGTGCCTTGATGAAATTGTGGATATTATGCCACGACGAATACAGGCATGCATGAATGCAAGAGGACGTGCTACTTTGTATTAGGGGTACCGGTGTGTACAGCAATCTGGACCACCACCTTGAAGGTCTCGCTGAATGGTGATACAACATGCATTGTGTGCTTTTCATGAGCAGCAAAAAGGGCGGAAATGATGTTTACGTTGATCTCTATTCCAATTTTCTGTACAGGTTCCAGACCTTTCGGAACTAAAGTGATGCAAACCTTTTATTGGTGTGTGTTTATAAAAAGGAAGAATAATGTGCTGAAGCTGTACTCGGTTGTAAAATTACGAAGTGTTAACTCTGGACCGAACTGGAAACAGAAGATCAACATGCTGAACACGTACTGATATTGAGGCACAGATGGAGCAATGCCTGCAATGGTAAGAAGAAAATTGATGAAGAACGTTACGACATGTGCAGTCTGTATTTTTAAAATGAATGATGCTTGTACCGACATTCTAGGAGACTCGACAAGCCACTTTATCACTCATTTGAATTAAGAAGAGAGGCATGTCTGCTACTCTGCCTGACAGAAAAGGTGAAGCACCCGGAAGTGGAGAAGGAAACGAAATGAAACTTCACTGGTTTTGAGATTATGTGATGTAATTTCACTGATTGCAGTAGCGATTCAAATTCGCAGAGAACTTGAAAGTATGAGCCCAATTAGCGATATGACGTTGTACCCCTTCTGGTATGAATGCATGCATTCATTCGCTTTGGAAGGGTATCATAAAGGCGTCCGTATCCTCTCCTGAGGCAAACTGGCCTAAAACTTATGTAACTGGTGCTTCATATTCTGTATACTGGCAGGGGGAGGCAGATGACATTTGAAGCGGTCCCTACATGTTCTATCAGGGACATAACTGGAGCCCTGGGGCCCTGTGAGCAGGGCACGTATGTTCAAATGGTTCAAATGGCTCTGAGCACTATGGGACTTAACTTCTGAGGTCATCAGTCCCCTAGAACTTAGAACTACTTAAACCTAACTAACCTAAGGACACCACACACATCCATGCTCGAGGCAGGATTCGAACCTGCGACCGTAGCAGTCGTGCGGTTCGGGACTGAATTGCCTAGAACTGCTCGGCCACAGCGACCGGCGCCACGTAAGTACGTCAACATCACACTTAGAGTTCACATAGATAAATGCCATGTGCGGACAAGCATTTGAGCCGTGCGTGGCTCGTGTTCGTGCCATCTCTTATTTAACACCTCTTTTTACCGTTATGTTTTAATTACTGGTGTCACTGAGTTGCTGCCTTGCCTGCCCGCGAGCGGCAGCAGCAGCGCTTATCGCTATAGACCCTGCCATATTATCTTTGCTGGACCGCTATTACTTCTTGGTCGTCGTGTGTCGTCGAAGGTGTTGGAACGCGCCAGCAGTGCAGTTCGGACAGGGGCAATGAAGTCAGTTGGAACGCGTCAGCAGCGGACTTCGAACATGGCAGTCGGACAGTTGGGACGTGGCAGAAGTTCGGTCGGGTTGGAGCGGCAGTGAGGTTCGGATAGCCATGATTCGCCCGACTGTTGCCGGCACACATGGCTGGAGACGGTCTTGGTTGATCGTCGGTTGGTCGTGTTACCGGACGACGTGTATTTGCTCGCCGATCGCTTATGGGTTGGGGATGTGTGTCTCAACTCATGATTCGTCCTGGTGACTGCATTGTCTCTGCTTTTAGCATTGGTCTCGTTCTTTGTCCAAGTGTTTGTGAAATTCTGTGTAGCCTGTGATGTTCACTGCCCAATTATTTTAGTGCTCTCTCCGCGCTGATGTGTAGCAGTTGGTCGGTTGGCACAGTCGCGTTGTAACACCAGTGGGGGATGCAGCGCCAGGGAGGCGCGGATAGCCATCACTCGCCAATGATTGCCGACAGCCATGTTTTGAGTGGGGACGACTTTGGTTGATCGTCGGTCGGTCGTCTTGTAGGACGACGTGTGTTTGCCCGGCGATCGCTAATGGGGTGGCTGTGTGTGCCGACTCGTGATTCGTCCTTGTTTTGCTCAGTCACTGCTGTTAGCATTGTCTAGATCTTCGTGCAAGTGTTCGTGAATCTGTGTGTAGTTTATGTGGTTTGACTGACAAGTTATTTAAGGGTTGTCGGCGTACTGGCTCTGAATTGGTCGCTTGGCGTGGAGTAGCGAGGAAGGACAGGATAGCCATCACTCACCCGACGATTGCCGGCACACACGTTTGAGTGGCAAAGACCTTACTTGCCCGTTTGGTCGGTCGTCTGATTAGACGACGTGTATTTAAGTCGTCCACCGCTTACTGGTTGTCTGTGATCCGTTCTGGTTCTTGTTCCAGTCTTCGCTGTTAGCATCGCTTGAGTTTTGGTGCAAGTGTGGAGTGGAACTGATCTTGATCATTGGTCTGTTGACTGTCTGTCGGTTGGGTTCCCAGTGGATTGAAAATGGTTAGGCCGACTGCCTGTCTCACCTAAGCGAGAGTTAGTGTTTGAATTCCAGGCCGACTCTCGAACATCTGAGCACCCTTTCACGTACTGCCCTATTTAAAAAAAAATGTTCTTGTTGTTTATACTTGTATGGCTTCTAGCCAATTTTTAAAAGATTAGAGATGTTTTGCTCTTAAGGCCTTCAGCCTAGTTTAAAGTACTGTTTCACGTAAGCCCTTGGGCATTTTAAAAATTTTAATGTTGTTGAAATTTAAGTCTTGGGCCTTCAGCCGATTTTGAGTTTGAGTCCTGTTGCTCTAAAGGCCTTCAGCCTTAATCAAAGAACTGTTTCACGTAAGGCCTTTGGTGTTTAAAGAAAATAATGTTATGGTGTTTTAAGTGTTAGGCCTTCAGCCGATTTGAATTTAACTTCAGCGTAACTAAAGAACTGTTTTAAGATAAGGCTTGCCTGTTAAATTTCTGAATATGCTTGCGTTTTAAGTTATTGGCCTTCACCCGTTTTTAACTTTAAGTGGCTTTCAGCCGGTAATTAAGTCCCAAGGATTAAAGCTGTGTGTGTGTGTTTAATTTTCTTGGGGTCTATAATGTTTGATCAAATAATAAAGTTGGATGTTAGAGTGTAATTGAGAGCCCTCATTTTGGCCCCGTTTCCACAATTTATACTATCTGTCCTCTCCTGCGGTATTAGCAAGGCGTTTCAGCATTGTCATGTGCAAAAATACCACAACAATACTATCGCACGAGAGGTAGCAAATTAGGCGAAGGATGCCTGTGACGTACTGTTCTGCTGTAAGGGTTCCCTCAGCACTAGCAGCCGTGATCGGAAGTCGTACCCAATGGTTCCCCACACCATGACGTCAGGGATTAGACCACTTTGCCTCTCCAAGACATTGGAAGAATGGGTTTTCTCCGCAGGTCGCCGCCAAACTCGCCGACGATGGTCGTCGTGGACAGAGCAGAACTGCGATTCGTTGCTGAACACTACCCGTCGCCATTCATCAACATTCAGTCCATGTTGCCCAGTCACGGCGTCACTCCTAAGGCAGCGTTTATATTCTGGTGTTAATAGCGGCCTGTGCATGGTACGGTAATTTCATAGTCTGGCTTCTGCTAGTCTTCGATGAGTAGTGTAGGATGACAATGAATGTTGCAGGTGAAAATTTAAAAAGTTTATAATGTAGTTGGTAAACAACACGGTGATCCGACTAGCGTACCAAATGGAGACTCAAATGAGGCCCATTTCAAGCTTTGTCAGATGCTGATTACACTATCTCACATAGTACGCAGCATCTCCGTGTCCTTCCCAGTGATCACTGAACTTTTGGCACTCTACATACCCTTCATATGCCTTATCAGGCTATTAACTACTCTAAACACGAACAGTACTAAACCACTCAGGTTCCCACTGTATCTGTCACAGAGAATTGCAACTCTGTTCATTTGCAGTTTATGGTTTATAGTTTGCTAATCTGTTGCCTCTGTTACTCTACGTCTCTGGGGGGATGCTACGGTAACGGTGATTTTAACGTTTGTTCAGATTAGTGGAAACGTCCCCTTAGAAAAATTATGAATGACAGTGCTGGTAAGACCTGTTGTGGATTGGCAAGAGAGCCAACCCTATTTTGAGAGGAAGCCGAAAGGCACGCGTTTTAGCTCACGCAGGCTGGCGTGAGGTCTGGAACAGGACAAGGAAATTAGACTAGCAAAAAAGGACGTAGCTGTGGAATACTTAACTTTAATCCATAAATGGTGAACATCGCTCTTGACGGTACATGTATTACAGCATCAATAGTAACTGGTAATGGCGCCTTGCTAGGTCGTAGCAAATGACGTAGCTGAAGGCTATGCTAACTACCGTCTCGGCAAATGAGAGCGTAATTTGTCAGTGAACCATCGCTAGCAAAGTCGGCTGTACAACTGGGGCGAGTGCTAGGAAGTCTCTCTAGACCTGCCGTGTGACGGCGCTCGGTCTGCAATCACTGATAGTGGCGACACGCGGGTCCGACGTATACTAACGGACCGCGGCCGATTTAAAGGCTACCACCTAGCAAGTGTGGTGTCTGGCGGTGATACCACAAGACCCTTTCGTTATTTGATTTTCAAACAGCTGAGCAGAACTGAACCTACTCAGACATTTCTCTCTTTGCTTATTCTGATCAACACTAAACTGACCCACAATATTTTTAACGCAACGCAATCTGACTTTCAATAATCCCTACAAAAGAATGGCCTTGACTAACACTAACCTATAGCTTTCATGAATCACTCACCTCACAAAAATCTTCGTTACTCGAACTACTGCAATACAGCGAGTGCCAATACCGCCAGCTAAATAAAATATTGTAACTACTGAAGGCACTAATTACTGATAAGCATAGTTAGCAAATGAAAGATTTTGACAGAGAACAATTTATTTACCTTAATAATATTCAAAAGTCATCATATATATATCAGTTCATGATATCCAGTCTTACAAATTTCCTTTTTCTGATGGAAACACGTCCAGATCGTCCGCTCTCAAAATTCTGCCATCTCTCTTCCCACATCCACCACTGCTGGCGGCTCACCTCCAACCGCACAACGCTACACGCTGTTCACATCCAACTGCCCAACACTACAATAGCAAATATTCCAACAATGCCAACCAGCCACAGACTGCACACAGCACAGCCAGTGATTTTCACGCAGAGCGCTACGTGATGTTACCAACATAAAAACTTAAACAGCCTACTTACGTAGTGTTTAGCGTCCCGGCGACAACGAGGTCATTAGAGGCAGAGCACAAGCTCAGATTATGGTAGGATGGGGAAGGGCACTAACTGTGCCATTTCTAAGGAAATGTCCCGGAATCTGTCTGGAGCGATTTAGGGAAATTACAAAAAACCTAAATCAGGATGGCCAGACTCGGATTTGAACCATCGTCCTCTCGGATGCGAGTCCATTGTGCTAACTCCGACGGACTGTGACAGTTTTCGTCCAAAGCGCCGCTTAGAATGTTTCGACTGCTGCTAAGCAAACTTAGCAAATAATTACCCTCGGAAAAGACGAAAGCCTCCAACTTCGGAAGACTATGGACCAAAGAAACCTGAGTCCGAGTGCGTGCTGCTGCTAGTCGTTACATATTTTACATGTCATCACACACCACTGAATCCATGTTAAATATTGAAAGAATATCCGCCCCCCCCACCCCAGAAAACTAAGGCTATATACACATATTTGCATAATATTAAGATAACCCCACAATTGTTGTGATCAGTTTGCAACCTCAATAAATTACGTAAGTTATTAGCAAAATTCGTAAACATGCGTGCATCCGATTTGACAGTATCAAAAAATTATGTTAAAATTACAAAAAACATAGGTTCACGTTAAAGAAAGAACGTCCTTCTGCCCTCTATATATATGTCTTTAGATGCATCTGCTTTGTTTTTTATTATTCGCACTTCCATAGCAATTCAATATAACTCAATGGCCATGCACTTAAAAAGACCATTCGTTTGCAGTCTTTCACAAAACTAGGACATGTGACTCTGTTGATAGTGACTGGACAGGAACGTTATAATGGGAGGTGCCCTATCTGTTGTTTGAGAGGAGTAGGAGTAGGTTTTGTGCCAGCATCAGGTTTCACTCCTTCAGTTTCACCCTCTTCCTTCTCTCATCACCATAAAATGTGAAAAATGACATCAGATACACGGGGTGGACGTGACATCTACCAACATCATCTTGAAAGTTTTTCAGGGATATTTTTTAAGTGTTTTGGTATAATGCGCCCGTGGTCTCCAATCCTTCATTATAGAGTAGTTACATGTAGCTTGATTTCTCACCACATTTATCTGTCTATGTTTAATGCACTAACAGTGCAGATGTTGGAGAATACTTATTTCCTCGAGTCATGGTATTTGCTGTCGACGATAGCGAAATACTAATGACAACTATATTCTTCGCCCTCATTAACCAGGTGAGCACCATCGTGGTAGCCGGTCGAAGTGGCCGTGCGGCTAAAGGCGCTGCAGTCTGGAACCGCAAGACCGCTACGGTCACAGGTTCGAATCCTGCCTCGGGCATGGATGTTTGTGATGTCCTTAGGTTAGTTAGGTTTAACTAGTTCTAAGTTCTAGGGGATTCATGACCTCAGCAGTTGAGTCCCATAGTGCTCAGAGCCATTTGAACCATTTGAACCATCGTGGTTTAGCTGGAGGCATAAGCGGACAGAGGCATGGTCAGTGGCTGGTGTGACACAAAGACGTTCTAGGCGGAGCCAAGCCCACGGTCGAGACGGTGGTGCCGTGTGGAGAACAACCCGGAAGAACAGTTTCTGTCTTTCCAAGACTGACACTCAACAATTCCAGTGGAGATGAATGAACAACTTCGACATTCCATAAGGATCGCTAACTGAGTGCTATCACAACAAATGGTGGGATCCTGGCGGCATGTGACTAAGGCGCCACACCGTATTATGTGCAAACCGTGCAGCGAGTGTAGCCTGATGTAAACAACTTCTTGCACGGAAGTTTGTGTAAGTTGAGTAGGTAGCTTTGGTTATTTATGGCAAGTGGAGCGTGTGTCCTATGGGGCACAGTAGGCGTAACACTGTTATTTTACGCTGAAGGTTCCATGAAGTCTGTTAAGCAAAAACAGATTGTTTATTGCCAAGAGCATAAATAAGATAGTTACTCCTGTGTTTTTTAAGAATTTCTTTTATTATTGATCTTATCTGATTGAGTCTCGGGCTTATTCTTATTGCATTAAGGTTTTGTTTTTATTGTGGTTATGTGAAAGAGCTGTTACGTATGTTATTGTTTAAGAAGTTATTTAGACATAAGTGTGGGTAGTTGGTGTTGTAGATAGCTGGTGTTTTAGTTGTCTGGTGACAGTGGTAATAGTAGACAGAGGTGGAGTTTGTGGTTATGTTTACTGATCCTAGATGTGATTAAGTATTGTTTGGCAAAATAACTGTTACAGTAATTATTTTTGGTTATGGCCGAGTGCTGGATATTGTAAATTGTTATGCTGTTGCCCAGTTGTGTGCGTTATTTGAGGTTGGGATACTTCATAAAATAATCATTGAATTGAACCCCACGTCCGCACAGCCCCCAACCCAAACCAGACTGCACCTATATCCCACACTAGTTTTTGGTGGCAGTGTATGGCTGTGCATTGTGCCATCGTGGGTCGTCGTCTAATAGCTTTTCTGTAGTTCGCAGCCGGCCGCTGTGGCCGTGCGGTTCTAGGCGCTTCAGTCTGGAACCGCGTGACCGCTACGGTTGCAGGTTCGAATCCTGCCTCGGGCATGGATGTGTGTGATGTCCTTAGGTCAGTTAGGTTTAATTAGTTCTAAGTTCTAGGCGACTGATCACCTCAGAAGCTAAGTCGCATAATGCTCAGAGCCATTTTTTTGTGTTTCGCAACGAAGAGACAAAGTCAGGGGATACCTTAATATCGCGTCGGAGCTCCTTTTGCCTGGCGTAATGCAGCAACTTGAAATGACATGGAATCAACAAATCACTGGACGTCTCCTGCAGAAATATTGAGCCTCGCTGTCCATAGTTGCGAAAGGGTGGCCGGTTATAATTTTGTGCATGAACTGACCTATCGATTAATGATTGGCCATATCATACGCTCAAATTCTCCAGAATTTTCTTCAAATCAGTAGCGATAAATCGTCGCACAGTGACACGGCGCAATGTCATCCATAAAAATTCCATCGTTGTTTGGGACAATGAAGTCCATGAAGGGCTGTGAAAGGTCTCCAAGTAGGCGAACATAAGCATTTCTATTCAATGATCCGTTCAGCCGTAACAAAGGACACAGTCCATTCCTTGTAAACACAGCCCCCAGCATTATAGAGCCACAACCGGCCTGCACAGAGCCGGTCTATAGCTCCGTGGAATCTGGGCCACACTCGAACCCTACCATCAACTCTTATCAACTGAAATCGGTACACATCTGACGAAACTTCGGTTTTTCAGAAGTGTAGGGTACATCCGACATGGACAGGAGCACAAGAGAGGCGCTGCAGGAGATGACATGTTGTTAGCAAAGGCACTGGTGCCGGTCGTGTGTTGCCATGGCCCATTAATGCCAAATTTCGCCGCAGTGTCTTAAAGTATACGTTTATCGTTCGTCTCACATTAATTTTTGCTATTATTTCACGCAGCGTTGTTCGTCTGTAAGCACTGACACGTTAAAGTCAGCTAATTCCTGTTGTGCGGCCATAATCACGTCAGAATACCGGGTGATCAAAAAGTCAGAATAAATTTGAAAACTTAATGAACCACGGAATAATGTAGATAGAGAGGTAAAAATTGGCACACATGCTTGGAATGACATGGGGCTTTATTAGAACCAAAAAATCCCATATTGCTAGATGCGTGAAAGATCTCTTACGCGCGTCGTTTGGTGATGATCGTGTGCTCAGCAGCCACTTTCGTCATCCTTGGCCTCCCAGGTCCCCAGACCTCAGTCCGTGCGATTATTGGCTTTGGGGTTACCTGAAGTCGCAAGTGTATCGTGATCGACCGACATCTCTAGGGATGCTGAAAGACAGCATCCGACTCCAATGCCTCACCATAACTCCGGACATGCTTTACAGTGCTGTTCACAACATTATTCCTCGACTACAGCTATTGTTGAGGAATGATGGTGGAGATATTGAGCATTTCCTGTAAAGAACATCATCTTTGCTTCGTCTTACTTTGTTATGCTAATTATTGCTATTATGATCAGATGAAATGCCATCTGTCGGCCATTTTTTGAACGTTTGTATTTTTTTTTGGTTCTAATAAAACCCCATGTTATCCCAAGCATATGTGTCAATTTGTACCTCTCTTTCTACATTATTCTGTGATTTATTCAGTTTTCAAATTTATACTGAATTTTTGATCACCCGATACTTTTCATATGCATCATCTGAGTACAACTCACAATTCCGTCAATGCGCTGTCCTTTTATACAACGAAGCGCCAAATAAACTGGTATAGGAATGCGTATTCAAATACAGTGATCTGTGAAGAGGCAGAATACGGCGCTTCAGTCTGCAACGCCTCTGTAAAACAACAAGTGTCCGGGCCAGTTGTTAGAACGGTTACTGCTGCTACAATGACAGGTTATCAAGATTGAGGTGAGTTTGAACGTGTTGTTATAGCTCACGCACGAGCGACCGGACACAGCATCTCCGAGGTAGCGATGAAGTGGGGATTTTCCCGTACGACCATTTCACGAGTGTACCGTGAACATCAGAAATCCGATAAAACGTCAAATGTCTGACATCGCTGCGGCCAGAAAAAAATCCTGCAAGAACGAGACCAACGACTACTGAATAGAATCGTTCAACGTGACACAAGTGCAATTCTTCCGCAAACTGCTGCAGATTTCAATACTGAGGTGTCAACTAGTGTCAGCGTGCGAACCGTTCAACTAAACGTCATCGATATGGGCTTTCGGAGGCGAAGGCCCACTCGTGCACCCTTGATGACTGCATGGCACAAAGCCCTACGCCTCACCTGGGGCCCGTCAAAAGGAATGTTGAAGACTGGAAACATGTTGCCTGGTAGGACGAGTCTCGTTTCAAATTGTATCTATTGGATGGACGTGCACGGGTATAGAATCCATGGACCCTGAATGTCAGAAGGGGACTGTTTAAACTAGTAGAGGCTCAGTAATGGTGAGGGGAGTGTGCAATTGGAGTGATATGAGATTCCTGACATGCGTAGGTACGACTCTGACAGGTGAAACGTACGTAAGCATCCTGCCTGATCATCTGCATCCATTCATGTCCATTGTGCATTCCGAAGGTTCGTTCAAATGGCTCTGAGCACTATGGGATTTAACCACTGAGGTCATCAGTCCCCTACAACTTAGAACTACTTAAACCTACCTAACCGAAGGACATCACACACATCCATGCCCGAGGCAGGATTCGAACCTGCGACCGTAGCCGTCGTGCGGTTCCAAACTGTAGCGCCTAGAACCGCTCGGCTACTCCGGCCGTCCATTCCGAAGGACTTGGACAATTCCAGCAGAACGCTGCGACACCCCACACGTCCAGAATTGCTACAGAGTGGGCTTCAGGAGCACTCTTCTATAAGTTTAAACACTTCCACTGGCCACCAATCTCCCTAGACATGAACATTATTGAACAGCTCTCGGATGCCTTCCAACGTGCTGTTCAGAAGAGATCTGCACCCCCTCGTACTCTTATGGATTTATGAACAACCCCGCAGGTTTCACGGTGTCAATTCTCTCCAGCACTACTTCAGACATTTGTCGAGTCCATGCCACGTCGTGTTACGGCGCTTCTGCGTGCTCGCCGGGCCCCTACACGATATTAGGCAGGTGTACCAGTTTCTTTGGGTCTTCAATGTGCCGTGTGTACGCGATATTACTGCCATCTGCATATGTGCATATCGCTATCCCACGATTTTGTCCCCTTAGTGTATACAGGACTAATACCCTGAATATTCGGCCACCACACTCGCACTTATGCTCCGTGAGCAAATCAAGGACCTTGCAAGTTGTTTGTCAAAAGAGCCTTTGAACTGTTCAGCCCCAAGCCTCCTGTAGCCAGCACAGCGTCTCGGAAATGTATGTCCCACTGTTACGTGGCGTTCGGGTCGCGATTAACTGTGCTACAGTTGCTGGCACATATTCGCATCTGCCCTATCACGTGTCTATCCGACAGCACGCCTGTGTTCCTCCGTGGACGGGATCTTAATCGCCACTCAACCCCTCGAAAGTCAGTTCAGCTGCGGCTTCCACACGACCACCAGCTGTCTCAAGTCTACGATTCGTGCCATAAGGCCTGCCGCTGCCGCTACCCATCGAAGAGCGCAATCTCACGCCTTCGTCAGGATCACAGCTGCTGCCGACTGTCTGGAATACTCTGTTCATCGTCGTTATCGAATTTCAAGGACTTCTTCACAGTGGACTTAGTTACGCATCGTCACAGGACATTTCAGATTTACTCTTTGTGCTGATCTCGTCTACCTAGGCACACTTCTCTCCTTGTTGTGTGCGTTATCCACAGAAGGATACTAACCTTAGAATATTATGAGAGGTAGTGTCTTGCTGTCCTGTGTACTGTTTGAGTCATTGCGGTGAGGGACGCGCCAGGCACAGCTTGGCTTATGAAGGACGAGTTCACTTGTGAGGTGACGGTGTGTGGGTGAGTACCGGCCAGCACGGTGGCAAAGCTATCCCACAAGCTTCAGAAGGTCATGGATGAGCTGCTGTAGTTAACTGAAGAGCAGCGCAACGAAGTGAGTAGCGCTGTCAGTGTTACTAGTTCGGCCAGGTGTATGGTTTACAAGTAAGGGCTATGTATTATAAGAATATGATTAGTGAACTATTAGTAAGTGTTAGAGAAGAAAATAGATCTGCTTTAAATTAGTTGTATGAGAGGTTGACCAGGTTAGTATTCAAAATCACAAAAATTATTATCAGTGAGTTCAGTGCAAGGAAGCCAAACCAGCTGGCACATAGAAGTGGAAGATTGGATTACACAAAAGTAGGAAGTGAGAGTTAGCGGAAGAGGAAGTTATAGGTTGTAAGATGCAGTTCGCTAGTATTACCAACTGATAGCAGCAGTGTTTAACAATAAGGTGCTCGCTATTGATTCCACTCCTGATACTGTGAAATGCCTTTATAAACTGACATGCTTGAGGACAGGAACATTTTCAAATTGTGGGACATATATATTTTACAGCTAATATATCCACATGCTACCGACAGTCTGGCAAATTGGATAGCAAAGAGATGTGTTGGCGATAAACGGTAAATGAGCACTCCGGAGGAAAAGTTAGCAGAGTTCGCACCGCTACTCGTGTATTTTGTATTCCTGTCATTGAGACCATAAAAGTAATGAGGAAAAACGTTATGACCACTGCCCGTCGCGACGTTGGGTGCCTCCTGCTGGTGCTGCGGGCACGTGACGTAGTAACAAAAGTATGTAAGCGGAGCAGACACGGGCGGGGATCGCCCTAGCGAAGATATGGGCTGCAGATAGCGAAATCCATTGAGATAAGCGACTTTGACAAAGGACAGATTATTATTACGCAGGGCCTGTGAACGAGTATCTCGAAAGCGGGGAAGCTGGTCGAATGATCACGTGCTACTGTCGTGGGCATCTACGGAAAGAGAAACTACCACTAGGCGCTAAATGGTTGGACGAGGTGGCTGTGTAAAATAGGATAGATGGTGATCTGTGTGACATTTCTGGCGAAAGAGCACAATGCTGGTGCACGTGCAAGTGTTTTGGAGCACACCGTTCGTCGTACATTGTTGAACATGGAGCGCCGCAGCAGACCACCCCCACACGTTCTCATGTTGACCCAACGACATCGTCAGTTACGATTGCAGAGGGCACGGGACCATCGGGATTCGACCGTTGGGCAGTGTAAACGTGTCGGCTCTTCAGGTGAATAACACATTTGCTGCACTAGGTCGATGGTGGTCTCCACATACGTCGACATCAAAGTGAACGGCTGCTCGAAACGTGCAGCACGCCACGTACGCAGGTTTGTGTTGTGGCAACAGTATTGTGCTATAGGAGACATTCTCCTGCCCTTGCAAGGGACCTGTGGTAAGACACACTGAAAGCTGCGAACCACCTGTTTCCCCTCAAGCTTGATGTCTTCTCGGACAGCAATGTCATCTTTCAGCAGTGTAACTGTCTTGGAACCAGAACCGTGATGTAGTGGTTCGAGGAGTATTGTCGCGAACTGACGCTGATGTCTTGGCGACTAAATTAGCCTGAGGTAAATCCTATGGAACTCATCTGGGGTGACCTGTGCGTAAACATATAACTGCCACATATCTCCACAAAACTACCAACCAACTTTCGGATCCCTGATACTCAGAATCAGTTACGTATTTCGTTCCAGAGACGGACAAGCAAGATATTAAGCAGGTGGTCACGATGTTTTGGCTCATCAGCGCATTCAAGACATTAAAGATGTTGACGGGATGCGGGTGTTGTTGGCGCCTGCTTCTTGTAACTTCAGTGCTTTCACAGATTTAGCGTATCAGATTTAGGAGTTTCGGATTTAGGAATTTCAGTTTAGGAATTTCGCTAATCCCAAGTGAATGCGGCAGATGATAAGGGTTTGCGAGAGATGTGTAGTAAACACTATGGTTGTTTCTTATGTGAAGTGATGTGGTGCTTCTGGAGAGACTGCCCGCAGCAAAAAGCTTTGAACAATAATAACAGTTGACTGTGTCCTTAGGGTGCAGCGAGCCGGATCAGTTCCATCGCTGCCCCGGTTGGAGTAAAAGTCACATATTGGGATCACCGGCAGAGAACACCTTTTGTCTGCTGCGATATAAATAACGAACCGATATGTAGGTTAATATAATGCCATTGACTTCCAGAGATTCATGTGACACAGAAGCTTTCTGAGTATCGTACTGAATTAAACCAGAAGAAGGCCACTGTAGCCGTGGCCGAAACGTTGATTCGCCATTACAGTTTTTTACCTTATGGCGCAGTACGATTCTCAGAAATCTCCTGTGTGAACGATATGTGGGTTGTTAGGCACAGGTAGTAAGGAGTAGTTTAAAAACTCACCAAAAGTACGTGTCTGGCCAAGTTTTGATCCGGTGAACACTTTATATTTAACCGCAAATTCAATTTCATTGCTGATATTGGGATGGATTATAGTTACGTTGAGGATATGCTAGTTTATGCGGAAGTTAAAGGTAGTTGAGGGCCTATCGACTGAGCCAATTCTGGGGTCGGGTGTGTTTGGACAAACCAGACTGACTCCGAACTGCGCTCAACACCACATCGTCATCTTGCTTGAACGATCAGGCAAATCGAGAGCTGTAGTTGCTTACAGAGAACGTAAGAAGAAGGTCGACCTCCATTCCATTGCATTGTCTGATTTCCATAATTTCTTTGGCTACTTTACAGGCGCCTATACTTTTAGCACCTTTGACTTGCATCAGTTCGTGCCAGATGAGGAGTGGAAGCATATTATGGCGTTAGCTACGGATTGGAATTTGAGTTTAACAAGTTGCCTTTTGGTAAGGCAACTGGTGTGGCGGTATTTCTTGACCTTTGGATATATTATTTTTTGATATTAAGGTTAAATTCGTATATCATTATCTGGACCATGTCTTAACTTTCAGCAAGCATTCGCGGGAATGCGTGTAATCCTTGAGAGGAAAGATTAAGTCTCTTAGGAAGGTGGGATTGATAGTTAAACTAGATGAGGTGACAGTTGGATTCCCAGAAATGTCATTTCTTGAACGTATCATATCACATTGGGAAATTAGAACCGATCCTGAACGTACTGAGGTTACTAGAGGTGATTGACCCTTCTCCCAGAAATGTTAAAGACATGGCAAGATTTACCAGAATGGTTAATTTCTTTAGAAAATTCGTTCAGAAATTTGTTGCCCAGGCCACTGAATGAGTTACGCATAAAGAGTTGTGAATTGCAGTGGGGCGAATCCCAGCAATCGGCATTTAAGGGTTTGAAGGAGGCTACGGTGCGGGCCCCTCTGTTGACGTTACCAGATTTGCATAAGCAATACGTTGCTCAAATTGATCCCTCAGCAAGTGGGAAGGGATTACCAGTTTCAGCATTCACCTTACTACCAAGGTAAATAACCTTCGTCGGCACTAGGGAATCTTAACTATTTTTAATTCCTTTCTGGGATTTCCATTGTCGCAGGTTAATATAAAAAGTGTGTATGTATTTATGTATTCGTGTGTGTGTGTGTGTGTGTGTGTGTGTGTGTGTGTGTGTGTGTGTGTGTGTGTGAGAGAGAGAGAGAGAGAGAGAGAGAGAGAGAGAGAGAGAGAGTGTCTAAATTTAAGATTAACGACTTATCTAAGAACTCGACTACTAATTAAGTGTGTGGTTGCAATAATTAAGGTTATGTGTGTGATTAAAAGCAATCTCACGAAAATACAAACTGTGTTGTTCCGCTCTACAATTTAAAAAGTTGCGTGGTCTTATCTGTTAGCGCTTTTGACATGAAATAATTCTCGAACTGGTCACCCCGTATATTTCATTTCCAGGCAGTATTTTAAAACAGAAGAAAATGTGAACAATGTAAAGCAAGAAGAGATAATTGTTTCATTACGTTCCGAAGCAATTTTAGACTTAATGGTGTCAGAACTTTTCAGGTAAATTTTCATTTTCGAGCTTCACTTCATTCACATTTAGCGGTTTTATATTTCCTCACAAAGACGCTTTAAAAACTTTTTATCGACGAAAGTTAACTCCGTTATTTCTACACTCCTTTTCGACACTACGTGTAACCTATTTAGTCCTCGTTGTAGACTGAACTTCCCTTACGTGTTCAGTGCTAAAGAGACACATTAGTAGATCGGGCAGCAATATGTCATACTACAATTGAGCTAACGATGTTGCACAGTTATTTTTCGCTAACATAATGTTCAGGAAAAGTTCCTCTCACAATGATCATTGTATATATTCTGACGAACAATCGTATCTGATGCTATTATGTAATAGGTAGACGCATTAGCTGGTTCAGGAAGGAGTGATATAGCTGTCGAAAGAAGAAAACTTCCATATTCCACTACAGAACAATACAATTGCAGACATACATCGCGCTGATTTTTGCCAGTTTTTGTCCTGCACTCTTTTCTGTTTCATCATTAGGGCTAGCCTCTGATTTAGACGTACAAATCTGTTTAATGATAACGAATGTTACATTCAGATCAAATTTGGGACCAATAATTAGGTACTTTACGGCATGTTTGTGTGGTTAATTTTTTTTTTAATTGGCTTTCCATTCGTGCCAATGCAGCCATCTCAGTAGTGGGAAAACGATCTGAAAGTGTTTTTTTGGCGATTATCGTGCTAGTAATGACGATAGGAATGTACGAACAACACAATACCCAGTCTCCGAGCGGAGAAAATCTTCTACTCGCCTCGGAATCGAACTTGGGCCCCTTGGGTTACCAATATGCCACGCTGACCCCCCAGCTACCTAGGCGGACGAGCTGCTTTATTCTTCGTATTGACGGCAACGCCCATTATATGATTAACTGGCAAGGTATTTAGTACTTTATATTCATCTGATCATAAGGATTCCTCTTTACATCTCACTTAACTGACTACTATTGTATTTACATAATTCACCTAAAACTATTAGATTTTTAATCATAATAAAGAAATTCGTCTGTGCCTATGCACGTGTGAATTCTAGTGGTAATGGTAAGTGTTAACAGACAGTAAAAGATGAGTTATTAGTGAGTTTTGTGTTGATTTTTATTGTTATCTTTTAACGTTAATTATTGGTTTACTTTGTTTTGTGCAGTGTTTTTAATAGTAAACGTCAGTACCTTCAAATATTACACATGTCTAGACATAAATGTTTCAATGTGTTTGTGTTTCGATGTATCGATATGAACTACAGAAAGACGATCATTAATATTGAATGAACTGCGAACAGTGCACAGCGTTTATAGTCTTGGATGAACTAAGACAGTTTTAAATGTGCTTTTGGATAGGTTTTGCCTGGAGCAAAGACAATTTTACGTTCTCATACCCTCGAAAGTTTTGTTGAAGTTACAGCATTATCGGTGTTTTTCTTTATTTTTGCTTTAGTACGAGGGCTATTAGGAAAGTAAAGGAAGGTAGGTCGCAAAAAGGACAACCACAGTGAAAATGAAAACTGTTTTATTTACAACAATTAGCTACTCCTTCCTAGCTTACAACTACTTCTCTGCATAGTCGCCGCTTCGTCTTAACACTTGCCGTAGCATTGTTCAATAAGGCGAAATCTCGCAGAGGGCACCTGTGTTTGAAGGGACACACTGTTTGGTTGGCAGCTTTACGCGCTCTCTGTGGGCTCAGAACTGATACGAACGACGTGACGCTACCCAGGTGAATACTAGAGACACTGTCCAACATAGCTGTCCAAGGCTTCATCTTTTTTTTTTTTTTTTGACTGTGGTTTCCATTTCGCGACAGATCGTTCCTTACTTCCACACAGCCCTCGTATATGTGCATACATAAATTAGAATTTTTAAGAAAGTCTTCACAAATTTGAAAACAAGGTTTTAAGTATATATATAGCGTGAACCAGGAGAATCAGGAGGAAATGTATATGCTTTTTGAGGGATGATAGTTTTAGCGATTATGAACAAAAAACTTCATGTTGACATATACCCTATTCTGAATGGTTTCAAATATTGTCATTGTTATCAACATGCAATAATAATGTTGATGAAGTTTAGATGAACAATTTGATGAAAGACACTTGTGGTGTATCAAGTCGGGAACCCATCTTAAATTGGCCTACAAAAACTACCTAGGTTGCTATATATACACGTCGCTTGTGCTATCTTCGCGCAAACGGTTAATTCCAGGGAAAAAAATGAGTAGGATATTTTTCTACGAAATTTAATTTGGTTCAGCTTTGTACAGCGTCACGTTTTTGCTGGAGGGTGTGGTTTTTCCAGTTATTCCTGAAAAACGCACATAAGTGATATTAAATGTTTACGTCTCGGAAACCATTCACAACAGGGCATATATCCACATGAAATTTTTCTTCAGAATCAGTAATACTACCACCATTCGCAGCGTGACTCACAATGTATATACGTTGTTACTATGCATTGAAAGTTTACGACTGGGGAATGTTTCACTTCCTTTTTCTGGTCTCCCCTTTACCTAAGACAGTTTTCGTGGGTCCAAAGCCGCTGATCGTTGGGTCATTGGTGAAACACTGCGTTGAACGATATCAGGCTCGAACATTTCGAGGATTGCGTTTTGATGTGAATAAATATGGAACTGTGTTGTTATAAGTCAATGAACTGACCAGAATCTCTTCGGATTTTATGCCAGGTTTCGAGACAAAGTTTCGTTGTGGAAACTGTTATAGGCATCTTGCATTGAACTCCGCGCCAAATTTCGAGCTTCTGTAGAAGATCGCCAATCTTGGGGATTTTGCGTCTGCTTAAATTTGGCATGTTTGCTTCGATGTTTCTGCAACAATGTCCTAACCCGTTTTGTGTACCAAGGAGGATCATCTCCGTCGTTTGTTAATTTGTTTGGTATAAATCTCTCAACTGCTGCCGATACTATTTCTTTGAATCCAAGCCACATCTGGTCTATACTTATATTATTAATTTAAAATGAGTGGAGATTGTCTCTTAGGAATGCGTCATGTGAATTTTTGTCTGCTTTTTTTGAATAGGTATATTTTTTGCTTATTTGTCGAGGATTTAGGGATCACAATATTCAATCTCGCTACGAGAACTCTGTTTTCACTAATCCCTGAACCGGTTTTTATGCTCGTTATTAACTCAGGATTATTTGTTGCTAAGAGGTCAAGTGTGTTTTCACAACCGTTTACTACTCACGTGGGCTCATGAACGAACTCCGGAATTAAACTTGTATTTTCGCCAACATATCGAGGGTGAATTAAAGTCACCACCAACTATTATCATATGAGCCCGGTACGTGATTGAAATCAAACTCATGTTTTCTTTGAACCTCTCAGCAGCTACAACATCTGAATTGGGAGGTCGGTAAAAGGATCCAATTATTATTTTATTCCGGTTGCCACAATGACCTCTGCCCATACTAACTCAGGGAAGTATCTACTTCAGTTTCGCGACAAGATAAACTATTTCTGACGGCAACAAACACTCCACCGCCAACCGTGTTTAGCCTATCCTTTCGGAACACCGTTAGGTTCTTCGCAAAAATTTCGGCTGAGCTTACATCTAGCTTTAGCCAACTTTCAGTGCCTATAACGATTTGAGCATCAGTGCTTTCTATTGGCGCTTGGAGCTCTGGTAGTTTCCCAACACGGTTTACAACTGTTATACCGGTGGTTCCTGTATCTACGTTTTTCCTGTGTTCAGCCTGCACCCTTTGTGACTGAAGCCCGTCTTGTGTTGTCCCGAGACCCTCTAACCTAAAAAACCGCCCAGTCCATGCCACACAGCCCCTGTTACCCGTGTAGCCTCCTACTGCGTATAGTGGACACGTGACCTATTCAACGAATATCTAATGTTAAGAGAATGAGTGCACAGTGAACCCAAATTACCACATACAAAGTAGCTTCGGGGGGTGGCGTACGCATACGACCGGTAACAAAGTGGCTAAAGCACAGGGTAGTGATTTGCTTGATGTCAGTTCCCTGATGAAATCGTGACAGAGGAAAACCTACATTCAAGCAGCTCACTAAGGAGTATCGAAGTTCTTTCTTCAGCAATAAACTCCTGGAGAAAACCAGCAAAGCGCAGCAGCAGTTAAGTGCAGTGAACCACTGACCACAAACGACGGAGTTGATCCTCCTTGGTACACAAAACGGTTTAGAACACTGTTGCAGAAACAAGGAAACAAACATGCCAAATTTAAACTATGGATGACAATCACGACGGCAATTCCGTGCATAACTACCGCTCACATTGCTACGACGGAACCCAGTTCCGGCACTTGTCCACGCTTCCACCATGCCACAACCATTGGCCTTCCGTATATGTCCGCTGGTCATACCTCCTGCTCACTCCCAGTGGTGCCAGAGAACCTACCTCCCTTGTAGCACCACGCACCCTCTCGCCAGTAAGTATCTTTTCCGTCCCCTCACTCTTCAGACGCGTATACACCTTACCTTCTAAAGGCCCACCACCCTAAGGACCATCCCGCCATCAGCACTTACCTGGTGGCGTAAGTATCTTTGGGCGCTAAGGGTGCGACTGAATCTACGAGTGCATCGATACGCACGTGTCAGTAACATATTGTATAACGTATTATGTAAGACTTGTGTGCTCACAAACATTGAAAATCCACTTGGATCAGTTGTGTATTTGTTTATACTCCCCGAAACAGACGACGTGAAAATGACAAAATGTTGGCTGAGAGAGTGAACACGCGCATAGTGCATCATCAGAGGATGCAAGGAGCATAACGCAACAGTGAACACGTTGTTAGCTATGTTCATTACATTGTCTTACAGCTGGACGTGATGACCAGAATGTAGAGACGACTAACTGAAAAAATTGGGCAGAAATTGGTTATCGGACAGAGCTAGGTCATAAGCCTACAGAAAATGTACACTTGGTTCTAAATCTATCACCTCATTAGCAGGCGTAAACACAGCTCTAAAACTCTGATTTCGGATCACACGCTGCATCTTCCTGAAGAAAAGGTATCTCATTACGTACCAAAATAACCTGAGGTGTCCGCACTGATTTATACAAAATCACCAACCTCTGTATGAAAACTTCTAAGCCTTGCACAGAGCCGGACGGAGCGGCCGAGTGGTTATAGGCGCTACAGTCTGGAGCCGCGCGACTGCTACGGTCGCAGGTTCGAACCCTGCCTCGGGCATGGATGTGTGTGATGTCTTTAGGTTAGTTAGGTTTAAGTAGTTCTGAGTTCTAGGGGACTGGTGACCACAGATGTTAAGTCCCATAGTGCTCAGAGCCATTTGAACCATTTGAACCTGCCTCGGGCATTCGTGTGTGTGATGTCCTTAGGTTAGTTAGGTTTAAGTAGTTTTAAGTTATACAGGACTGATGACCTCAGAAGTTAAGTCCCATAGTGCTCAGAGCCATTTGAACCATTTAAACCTTGCACAGATAGTTGCTTATGGCTTTATCCGTCACACTGGGTGTTCCCGACCATGGATCAGATATGTACGCTACCCTTTGTTTTTCGGTAAAACAGGTTTTAATAAGAGGCGTTTGAATAAAGATTACATTGCAACATGCTTGCAGGGAAATAGCGAAATGGAAATTAGTAAGGTTGTTTTATGGGCGATACTTTCAACTTCCTTATGCTGTGTAGCTTAGTGTTGTGGGCGATGTCCCACTAACAAGCACTGAACAATGCAAGACGCAAATTGCTCCTGTTTTTCCACTCAGCAGTGGCCAGAAACACACCACCAAAGAATGCTTACATACAACGCGACACTCACGCAGAGGAAGTTATTGTGTCCGATCAAGTTATGGTGTACTTAATACATAGATTATCGTACGGAAAACCCATAGAGCGTCAATACATGTGTGGAGATCCAGGAAGCTATGGTCTCTATTGGCGCAGGATGCCGAGCTCGGAGTGGGGGAGTTTGGTCCGGTGAAACGCCCTACGGCCTCGTTGACGCAGTGTTAGCTGTAAATGGGTTTATTTTCACCATCAATACAACGCAAGTAGCTTCTCTGCGGCGTTGACCGAAGGCAGTAGAGAGGCGCTCGTGGCTGAGAATTAGTAACTACACTACTGGCCATTAAAATTCCACACCAAGAAGAAATGCAGACGATAAACGGGAATTCATTGAACAAATATATTATGCTAGAACTGACATGTGATTACATTTTCAAGCAATTTGGGTGCATGGATCCTGAGAAATCAGTACCCATAACAACCACCTCTGGCCGTAATAACAGCCTTGATACGTCTGGGCATTGAGTCAAACAGAGCTTGGATGGCGTGTACAGGTGCAGCTGCCCATGCAGCTTCAACACGATACCACAGTTCATCAAGAGTAGTGACTGGCGTATTGTAAAGAACCAGTTGTTCGGCCACCATTGACCAGACGTTTTTAGTTGGTGAGAGATATGGAGAATGTGCTGGCCAGGGCAGCAGTCGAATATTTTCTGTATCCAGAAAGGCCCGTACAGGACCTGCAACATGCGATCGTGCATTATCCTGCTGAAATGTAGGGTTTCGCAGGGATCGAATGAAGGGTAGAGCCACGGGTCGTAACACATCTGAAATGTAACGTCTACTGTTCAAAGTGCCGTCAGTGCGAACAAAAGGTGACCGACACGGCAACCAAAGGCACCCCATACCATCACGCCGGGTGATACGCCAGTATGGCGATGACGAATACACGCTTCCAATGTGCGTTCACCGCGATGTCGCCAAACACGGATGCGACCATCATGATGCTGTAAACAGAGCCTGGATTCATCCGAAAAAATGACGTTTTGCCATTCGTGCACCCATGTTCGTCGTTGAGTACACCATCGCAGGCGCTCCTGTCAGTGATGCAGCGTCAAGGGTAACCGCAGCCATGGTCTCCGAGCTGATAGACCTGCTGCTGCAAACGTCGTCGAACTGTTCGTGCAGATTGTTGTTGTCTTGGAAACGTCCCCATCTGTTGACTCAGGGATCGAGACGTGGCTGCACGATCCATTACAGCCATGCGGATAAGATGCCTGTCATCTCGACTGCTAGTGATACGAGGCCGTTGGGATACAGCACGGCGTTCTGTTTTCCCTGCTGAACCCACCGATTCCATATTCTGCTAACAGTCATTGGATCCCGACCAACGCGAGAAGCAATGTCGCTATACGATAAACCGCAATCGCGATAGGCTACAATCCGACCTCTATCAAAGTCGGAAACGTGATGGTACGCATTTCTCCTCCTTACACGAGGCATTACAACAACGTCTCACCAGACAGCGCCGGTCAACTGCTGTTTGTGTATGAGAAATCGGTTGGAAACTTTCCTCATGTCAGCACGTTTTCGGTGTCGCCAGCGGCGCCAACCTTATGTGAATGCTCTGAAAAGCTAATCATTTGCATATCACAGCATCTGATTCCAGTCTGTCAAATTTCGCATCTGTAGCACGTCATTGTCGTGATGCAGCAATTTTAATGGGCAGTAGTGTAGTTCTAGCACAGTGGAGTTTACGTTGCATGTCGCACCAGCACCTTCACCAGGGGCGACGTCATGCAAAATGCAGACCTGGAGGTCTGCAGGCGTTGTCCGCCCAGCCGGGACGCCAACGTCATGGCGTACTTCTCTCGAAGATGAGATCGCACACAGGTCTGCAGCCAACAGTTCCACACCGGATGATGCAGGCAATGCGGAAGCATACCCTGGCCTCCCAACATGAGGAGGCTAAGACTCCAGTAGCTGCTTCCAGGTGTGTTAATGCGCCTCTCCTGGAAGGAGTGTGTGGCCGGAAGCTAGCACGTCATCATCGTTGGACCCTTAGGGGGATACGGATCGAAGACGCTCAGGTGTTCACGTTAGTGGCAAAATAGGCAGCAGCGGTATTCCACAGCAGTGGAGCGCATCAGCCTGGCTACTGTCTTGTATCTGAAGTCAACAGGTAAATATTGGGCTGCACATCATGGAACAGCCTCGAAGTGGATTCGCTGTGTCTCACAAGACTGTTACACTGGCTGACGACTTACCACTGGCAACTGAATAGAATGGAATGTCTGCTTCAGAAGTCCCAGTGCTTATGCTGGTTGGGTCATGCTGATGACGTTATCGAGCTATGGCTATGGGCGAATTTGGCCCCACTTTATAAGTTTGTAGGCGCCTTACACCATATTGCGGAGTACCAACAATGGCTATCAGTTCTTCAGCTTGCCACTTTCAGTTGTGCCAGTTGGCTAAAAGTCTTTCTTGTACATGATTTACTTTTTGTTACGGCAGTTGCAGTACTGTCAGAATGACGTTATGATGCAATGAATCCACTGCAGTAACACTATGTGCTTTTTGTTCGAGTTGGTGTGCCAATGCGCCAGTTGTGTGCTCGCTATTTGCTCCATTGGCAACGACCTTGCCGCAGTGATAAACACCGGTCCCTGTCGGATCACCGACGTTAAACACTGTCGGCTTGACTAGCACTTGGATGGGTGACCGTTCGCGTCTGACAAGAGCGGTTGGCAAGCTGAGCCGCACGACCCTTGTGAGGTCAATTGAGGAGATACTTCACTGATAAATGGCGGCTCTGGTCACAAAAATTGACAACAGGTGGGAGAGCTGTATGATAACCAAATGTTCCTCCATATCTGGATCCATTGACGCCGTTTGTTGAGGATGAACCGGCGGTTGGTCGGTTCCATTTGGTCTTTTGAGGCCCGTTCGGAGGGAGGTATGATTTCCAGACTGACTTTCCTTCCTCTTTACGTCCTGACTGGGACACTGCACCAGTGCCTATCTCGGCGCTACCAAGTGCATAATTTTTTGATCTGTCTCTCGTGTGTTACAGAAGGGGGGACTTGTAATTCCGTCTGTTCATTTTGTTTATACCATGGACCCTAGAACCAGGATCAGAATATTATAAGTAACGCCTCTACTGAAACAGATAGTTGACTTGGATTTGTTTTATCCATAATCTGCGCTAATGAAGCTGAGAAATTAATTAGGCTGGCTAGCCGTTTATGCTAGTGTCGCTAAGACAAAAATTTCTGCTCTGTTTCTGCTTCTGTTGCCGTCCGACAGTCTCATTTTACAGGCAGAATTTTGTACGGCTTCAGGTATTCGGTTTTGGTCACGCTAAATTTGAGTGCCTCGTCTGTATTAAGTTGTCTGGTTAAAAGTGTGTATTGTTCGTTTTGATCTTTGTAATTTAAAGGCTTATTGCTGGTCCGGTACGAGTAGAAACATTTGGTCCCGTATTTCGGTCGGCTACGCACCCCGAATTAAATTTAACTTTCAATTAAACTGTAAATGTTAAACTAATTTCTTTTTAGTTACGCCAATGAGTTTATTGAAAAATAGTTCTTTTGTTGGCAGGTGCCGTATAGCGTTGAAGTCATTTGATAATTCCATTCCATTCTGTCATCAGTTCCTTTCATGATGTTGTAGAAGTAAATCTTGTTGGCAGTTGCTGTTTAACTTTGTGCTTGTCCTTCTAAATTCTGCCAACAGTTGCTTTTCTTACGCTGTAATAATAAATTTTGTTGGCAGTGTTGCTTAATATCGACGTCAGTTAATTGCTGTGTTGGGCCATTTAGTACGTTTTGCCACCAACAGCCTTTCGTAAAATCGTATTAATAAATTCTGGTGTTGTGTACTGCTTGAGCCGATATGTTTTAAGCTATTTCAGAGCTTGTTTTCGTGTGAAAGTTTTTGCTTGTTTAAATAAAGCGATTTGTTTAAATTTTGATAAACTTATTCTGGTCCAGTACCTTATCACTTAACACCAGCTCGCAACCGCTTTCGTTTTTCATCCCTGAAAGATAGATTGATTACGGGTCTTCCCTATGCGAGTTTAATTCCAGTTCAAAAAAACTCATTCGTGCACATGATGCATGGTGTGAGTATATGATGACTGAGAGGTGTGTCTAATGTTATTAGTAATTTTCACGTGGAATTTACAACAGAGAATGTCCAGACAGCGTACATGTGCAACTTATTTTCATCTTTCGGAATTTATTATACGTCGAATTATTGGCATGATGGACATTGGGGCGCCATACCGACAAATCTAACGGACAGCTGTCAGTTGGACTGCAGAACGGGTAGTGGCGAGGTGGACTCACACAACAGTGTTCCAAGTAAAGTGGGCATGGGCTTTCCAGAAGTGATACAGCATTAGAAGATTATAGGATTATTTCTTCCAGTTTTGCCGAAAGGACGGATGACAACAGTTGAAACTGGGAAGAGGTTACCGGCACGGTTTTACCACGAAAAGTCGGGAACCGATTGCTGGAAGCTGGTTTACCTCTTGTTGCCAAGCGCCATTTACCGCTGACAACAGAGACATGCCTGGTGTACAGCCAGAGTCCACTGGGACTCTGAGTGGCACTTGCTGGTTTTCACTTCTGTTTATGGTGACCGCCAGACGCCAAGAAGTTCGTAGAGGACCTGGTGAAAAGTCAATGAAGCACTAATTCTGTAGACCCTTATCTCTCTAACTTCTGGAACCATGGTGTGGAGTACTAGAGGATATGATAACAGAATTTGTTAGGTAAATATTGAAGAACGAGAGTGGTACAACATGTTGTCGCGCCCTTCATGAACATAGTACCAAGTAACATATTTCAGCAGGATAATGCGTGACATCACGCGGGAGTTCACACAATAAATACATTAAGGACTCAAGGAACCTCGATTGACTTGATCGGTCGTCCAGTTTGCATGCCTAGGATATGATGGGAAGTGGTATATACTTTCAAGTCAGCCTCAAGGCAGCAGTCTTCACGAACTAATACGCAGAGGGTTTCAGGAGTGGCAAGAAACACCTCAGATTGACGTTCTGAGGCTGTCTGCTTACATGCCACAATGAATGCAACAATGTATTCGTGCCTCTGTAACACCGTGTATAATGGTCATCAGTCCTGAATGGAATGACAGTTTAATCATTTCATACACATTACGTGAGGAACATCTCCACAAAGTCTGATAAATATTGGACTCGTGTATCATTGTATAACCCTTTGCATTTGTATTGATAAGTCACTTTTTGTGGTTAGCTGACGTGCCGTACTGAATTAACACAATAATAAATAAATGTCCGGCATCGCGCAGGGTTTAAACCCAGAACGGCCAGCAGTTCACAACACGACCATTGACGCTCAATTGAGTGTACGCCGCTACTGCGTTTCGAGGCTATGGAACACTTAGGGCGCTGAGCCCGTATAGAGCCCACGCCGCATCATAATCGAGCCATTTGCCTAACAGCGCCGTTCCCGGCGTTATTATGCCGGTCACACGGTCACTACACCAATAATGAAGCTAACTTCCTGCTTTCCTGTCGTCGGTAACGTCTCGAGAGAAAGAAACACAAGAATATATGCAGGACGGACCAAATCAAGGCCTCTAAATCGTGTAAACGAAGGTGAAGAAAGGCTCGCTTTAACTTGAAACAAGAGAGAGGCACATAGAACCTATAGGTCTTTCGATCCGACATTATAAAAGGAAGAAAATATGAATCTATGAAACATTTCTTTTAATGAAAGAAGATTATAATAATTTGTAAACAGTAATAGCTCAATTGAAAAGCTGTAAAGCAAATGTGGTGGACACCTGAAAAACAAAGCTTATGGAATATTCACTAATTCTTACTCTTTATCAGTAGACCTCCCAGCAAACTATTATCCGTCAGCTGCTTCGGCTTTTAAAAACGGATGTAACTGTGATAATGGTAGAGGAAAACGCTCGATAAATGTCACATATAAAGTATATGTGGTAATGCTTAGCAGCAGACTTAGGTGTATACTTGCAGTAACTGTGACACAGGAGAAAAATATGTTTAGAAGAGATTAATAATGTCTGTAGCAATCAATACGTGACTGAAAAGCATTGTGAATATAATGAACAACTGATTTTCTATAATTAGGGATCTCCTAAGGCTAAATACGCAGAAGGAGAAGATTTACGACGTCCAAAACCTGTAGAGGTTTGCATGGATGTACTTGTAGTATATCGTCTCTCTTACTTAATTCAGATACTTATTATAATGATCTTATGGAAATTAAAACACTCCATTGGAATTTATTTAAACAGTCTTGAGACACTATGAACTCTGTCGTTCACTGATGGCCAGATCACAGCATAATCATTTACAATACATTTTAAAATACCGAGTGAAAAGAAAACGACGATAGTAAATATCGAGCTATAGCCAGAGCGTGTTGCCTGATATCTGCGTAATTTAGCAATTAATTTTTTTTACAGTGTGATTATTAGTGTAATTTGAATAATGAGTTAGATAACATAATGCAGTACAGTAAATATGAACGTAAATAAATGTGCAAGACGACATAATTCAAGCTGGAAACATGCGAGGAAATGCTGCAATGCCACCTCAGTAGTTTGAGAAAGCAGCAGCTTTTGCACTACTCAGCCCCACGAGAAGCAAGTCATATACCTAAGTGTAATTCTTAGATCACTGGCGGTGTTTTAACCAAGTAACATGAAATTTGTGTGGTGATGAAAGACACGATTTTAGCAGTTTCGTGATCAGTACAGCAGCAACGAATATAATGGTCCTTCAAACTAAAAACGTAGTGGTTACGTACTTCATGAGGTATTAACCGTCGAGAGGTATCTCACGAAGATATTTGATTAGGTGTCTCATGAAGATATTTAGTTAAATTGGGATGAGATGTACTTTACAAATGTTAGAAACTGAAACATATGCAGGTCTTGGGAAGCATAACTTGACGCGGTCTAGTGCAGTATATGAACAGAATGTAAATACTCGCTAGAGTTAAATACAAACTGAGCAATTCTATATTTGCTGTAGGTACGTGAATGAAGTCTATTGATTTTTTACATTTTCTTTTAGTCTACTGATGTCATTGGGAGCGGGAATGTCACATAAAGCGTCTTTTCTTTTAAATGGCAGGGTTCTTATGGTAATATCGTTTTGTTAGTACGTTTATATCACTTCTTTGATTAATTTTTTCACTGTAGGTTCCGGTATCGATTCATAAAATTGTACTAGAAAGTACTAGTTCATTGCTACATTCATGAAATATATTTTCTTTTCTTTCGTATTTGCACCTTAATGAAATTGTTTGTGTTCACCACAGTATTTTACTGGCTGTAGTACACATTAAGCGTTTCGATGTTAAGCAATTTTCAAAGGATATACAATTAAATGGGTATCAATGAGAAACATAACATCCAAAATAATAAGAGCATCATGAAAAGCGAATGAAACTTAACTGTTACCGAAAAACATGACGTCATGTTTTATGAATAAATAGCAGCAGAATGGGTCTAATATAGATACAGAGTATTTTATCGGCCTAAATATCATGGCATTCAGGTACAAAATGATTTGGACGCACTCACGAGCGCCGTGATAAACGGAGACCATTAGGTGGAACTTACACGTGGTGCTTGAGATACATCATATTTTGGCATTACAAAGATATTTTGCATTGTGAACATCATGCAATATCGACGAGACAGTGTTCTTGTATCTTTTTTTGACGTTTTAAATTAATTGTCTTACACGTAATTCTAAGGAGTGCGGTGCGTATGTTCCAAACTAGCTGGCGCTAAGTGTAATGGCCTCTTCGAATTCAGTGAATACCGCATTTAAGGAATGTAACAATAACAAATAATACATAATATTCGCACATAAATTTACATCGTAGAGAATATATGTATGATCAAACATAATCAGTGTTGTGGCAGAGGCAAACATGTGTTGTTATTACTGGTTTGATGCAGCTCTCTATGATACTCTATCCGGTGCAAGCTTCTGCATCTCTAAGTAACTACTGCAACATACATCCTTCTGAATCTGCTTAGTGTATTCATCTCTTGGTCTTCCTCCACGATTTTTACCCTCCGCACTGTCCTCCAGTACCAAATTGATGCTCACTTGATGCCTCAGAATATGTCCCACCAGCCGATCGCTTCTTCTAGACGAGTTGTGCCACAGATTCCTCTTCTCCCCAATTCTATTCAGTGCCTCCTCATTAGTTATGTGATCTACCCATCTAATCTTCAGCATTCTTCTGTAACACCACATTTCTAAGGCTTCTGTTCTCTTCTTATCTAAACTATTTATCGTCCATGTTTCACTTCCATACACGGCTACACTCCATACAAATACTTTCAGAAACGACTTCCTGACGCTTAAATCTATACTCGATGTTAATAGATTTCTCTTCTTCAGAAACGCTTTCCTTGCCATTGCCAGTCTACATTTTATATCCTCTCTACTTCGACCATCATCAGTTATTTTGCTCCCCAAGTAGCAAAACTCATCTACTACTTTAAGTGTCTCATTTCCTAATCTAATTCCCTCAGCATCACCTAATTTAATTCGACTACATTCTGTTATCTTCGTTTCGATTTTCTTGATGTTCATCTTATATCCTCCTTTCAAGACACTGTCCATTCCTTTCAGCTGCCCTTCCAGGTCCTTTGCTGTCTCTGTCGTCGGCAAACCTCAAATATTTCTTCTCTATGGATTTTAATTCCTACTCCCAATTTTTCTATTGTTTCCTTTACTGATTGCTCAATATACAGATTGAATAAGGCTGAGGATAGGCTACAATCCTGTCTCACTCCCTTTTCTATCACTGCACCCTTTCAAGCCCCTCGAAGACAAATGTACGAAATTAACATTGTTAAGTCTTTCGGTAGCATGCGAGGAAGAGCTTACTCTGTGAAGTCCATCAGCTATTGGCTGAGACAAAGAATATTCGTATAAAAACAATGCACTGGGAAATACACACACTTCTGAAATCTGACTACATGTCATAATGTCCAACAAACCGTAACATAACAGACAAAGTTATAGAGATGACTTGTATAGTATTAGAATGTACAAAGAGCTCACATAATCGTTGCACTTCACATAACAATAACAGCGAAAAAATTAAAACAGGAAATAAGAGGGTAAACTGATATGACCTTACGATTCAGTCAAACTGTTCGTAGTGAAGATAAGCTTTAAAAATGGCCAACACGAGGACTATGATTAAAAGCGACTAGTACCATCAGCATCTGCGCTATATACTTGGAATCGATGTACCGAATACATTTGACCTCCTATGGAAATCATATTAAGAAAATATCGCTAGCAGAATTCAAGTTATCATAAAGACGAAGAGATATGTTCAATAATAGGTGTCTAGATCCTTTTGAACAGAGAGTGCATGGACCAAGGCGTCATTACGAACGCTGTGCAGGGTAAGCCCAGCAGTAGACCTTCAATTTCGCAGTCTCTGAGCCGACGGCTCTAAACCCTGCCTCTCCTTTCCCTCCTCTCTCCGACCCATAAAGCTGACGGACATACTTTAAAGATAGTCTGCCCAAGTGACATTAATCTGCAACTTTGGTTACGTATTCTTGACTAAGTTCACGTTAAGTTTGTGTTAACGGATGCAAAATACTGCCGCATAATAATAGGAATCGTATAGATGTTGTCCGCTGTGGTATCAGAAGCAAATGATGCCGTCGTGAAGCTGTATGCAGAAGCAGGGTTCGATGACGATGAGTCTAACATCCAGTGCACTCTTACAGCACCATGAACTTGTGGTAAATATTTGGCGCAACCTCAGTAATAACAGCCCGTTTTCTTCACCTAGACACCTCTGCACCTGTACCCCGTGATCATGTGATCCAATATCCACTATTAGGCTTATTTTATTACAGACCAATCTCCCAGTTTCATCATAGTTTTATCCACAGTGCAGTTTCCCTGCTCACATCGCAGAAAAACTAAATTTGAAAGAAGCTTAAGTGGATTCCTCTGAGCAATTCATTCTATACCGAAGAATTTTTACTTAGAAACTAGCTTCTTTTCCTTTCGTCTTTAGTATTCCGTATGATGTGATGCAGCACGCCACAACCCCCTTTCCTGTGCCAGCATCATGTCAGAGCAGCACTTACACCAAATATCTGCAGTTATTTGCGGAATATATTCCACTTTCCATGTTACCCTCTATGATTCCTGCTAGTAAAATGGAATGTATTTTCTGACGTCATAGTTCATTTATTAGCCAGTGTTACAAACTGTTTTTTTAATTAAATATGTTTTCTGTTATTTGAACTCATCTGTAAATGGTCAGAAAACACCCGTGTTTCAGTACTAATTGCTTTAATACTCTGTGAACTAACTTGTTCCATGACATTTACTGTTTAACGTGAAAGTGGCCCATGGAACATGGAACTCTCAAATTGGGAAGCAATTTTGAACAAACTGTTTATATTATTATTATTATTATTTGGATTCTAAATGTAGATTTTATGGTATGAAACATGAACATTTGTTCCAAAGATTTCCTAATTACACAGGAAGTGTATGATTTTGTTGGTGCTTGTAAACACGGAAAAAAAAACATACGGTATACATATAATTATTGATATCAGGTATCTCATACTGGAACCTCTTGAAGATTTTATTCTCATGAATGAATGTTGTATGGGAACTATGAAGCGCTACAGATAGAATGACACTGACTTAGAAAACTTTGGCTAACAGGTACTCCAGTTAACTATGCTGGTGTGCTTTCAGAGGTCACAGAGTATTAGCTTCGAGTCTTACAATGGCGTGGATGTGTATGTGTGTGATGGTGCTGCTTCTTAGCTGCTGTGATGTCTGCTGCTCGTGACCATAAACAACAGTTCTATAACTTTCATAAACGACAAGTAATGAGTCTCCACTCGGTTATAAAGTAAATATACTATCAGCAAAGCGAGATGTTCCAACCCTAAAACTGAAAAGAAGCACGTAACATCAGTCCAAGTCTTGCTTCCACAACACCGAGAGGTTTACTTTACATGAGTCGTCCTGGTTACCTGAAAGGATTTCAGTTCATTCGATTGATTTTTGTGTCATCCACACCAAATAAAGATAAGCTACATTTGTATACTTTGAAGCAACAAAAACATGAAAAGTACATTACTTTTTCCGACGACAAGTATTTTGGTACATCAAGTGATGAAACTGATGTTGTCTAAAGCAGTGAATATTAGGTAGAGTGATTACATAACTTACTTTGCTTCACTTTTTTGAGAGGATATGAAGGTGTACTTTCGGGACAATAAAGCAAATGTGGAAAATTTTTATTGTGAAAGATTTATTTTTTAAAGTTTTTACATTCCATTACTATGGATACTGGTGGCATGTATGGGTCAAGTTGTTGGGTTTGGCTCCAGAATTCAGTGGCCGTATTTTCCATAGCCCCCAAGTCCTCCAAAGCCACTGGCAGCTCCGCTGTACCCTCCAGCCAAGCTGCCACTGTAGCCTCCGCCGAATTTTCCACCGAGGCCTCCTCCGAGACCACCGCCGAGGCCTCCTGCGATACCGCCATGGCCAGCACTGACGACGTAGGGCACTGGACGCTTAACGACGTAGGGCTGCGGCACTGGGACGGACACTGGGGTGGGGACCTTGACAGGGACGGGCACAGGGTTGTCTACAGGGACAGGGTATGGCTGAGGCACCTGCACAGGTACTGGCCGGTCCACGGTTACTGTGAATGGGACCTTCACAGGCACTCGAACGATTCTCTCCACAGGGACTGGGACCCGGACGGGGATTCTGTTGACAGTAATCTGTGGTTCTCCCCCTCCGATGCCAGCCCCAATGCCACCTGCAAGGCCGCCTCCGACTCCGCCAGCGTAGCTTCCTCCATAGCCACCTCCATAGCCTCCACCATAGCCGCCTCCGTAGCCACCACTGTAGCCACCTCCAAGACCATAGCCGCCACTATAGCCACCCAGCGAACCGGAGAGTCCTCGCTTCTCTTTCACCATCTGCTCCTCCTCAGCTAGGACGGACAGGGCCAGACCGCACAAATACATGCACACCTGTTGAGAATCAGACGTTTGTAATCAAACTATCAGATAGGTAATAGAGCTGTGAACACAAATTTGTAACATTGTATGATTATGCACTCAAGAAGTGTTCTCATTTTTCTATACAAAGTACTCTGACTGTTACGCGTTTACTGTTTCCCTCGCAGCAGGTGTTTCTGTTGCAAAAAGACAACTGTTACTCGATGAGACACAATGTATGCAGTTAAATTTCCAATGAAACTATAAAAATCAGACACAAAACGTAGAAACCGTGGCACATATCCTAACAGATGTGTATTCCAGTGGAGCCTAGAGGGATGTACATACGAGACGTATTCGGAAAGTAAGGTCCGATTAGGCACGAAATGAAAACTACTGTGAAAATCTGATGGAACTTTGCACAGATGTGTTGGGCAGTGTCTTTAGTGTACCTGTCGGTCGCTTTCCGTTCAAAATGGTTCAAATGGCTCTGAGCACCATGCGACTTAACTTCTGAGGTCATCAGTCGCCTAGAAATTAGAACTAATTAAACCTAACTAACCTAAGGACATCACACACATCCATGCCCGAGGCAGGATTCGAACCTGTGACCGTAGCGGCAGCTCGGCTCCAGACTGTAGCGCCCAGAACCGCACGGCCACTCCGGCCGGCTCGCTTTCCGTCACTCTTTTCGGTTCAGAGCGCGAAGTGATCACTAACCGCTGGCTACTGAGACAACATTTTGGCACAAACAACGAAAGGCAGACCAGTGTAGAGAATTGGCTAGATCACAGACGGCTGCTTTCTGTGACGAGGGTTTTGGAAAGTTTGTACAACACCGCGAAAAATGCCTAAGTCGGAGCGGTGATTATTTATGAAGATAGATGGAATATATGGCTAACTGTCGCGAATAAAACATTTTTGATTTTCGCTTTGGTTTTTATTTTGGCGACCGATCGCACCTTGTCCATCTGAAGTTTCGGATGACAGCTCGAAAACTATACATCGGGTAAAAATAGGGGCTAAGATAAGTTCGTAATCTCAAAGGGGGACATCAAATGATACTACACGTGACCTCAAGCCCCCGCCCCCTTGGGTGGGGCGGGGGCAACTTCTAAATCTTAAATGGAAACACCCATTTTTTATTGCAGAGTTGGATTCTCCATAAAAAAAGTAATCAAGTTTTGTCTGAAACATGTTTTTAAACCATTGACAGATGGCGCTGAAATCAGGAAAAATTGAAATTGAGGAAGAACTCTGATGTATTTACAATTATTCGAGAAAGACACATCAAATCGATGAAAAATGTGCACGAATTCTTTCGTTACGCCAAATTAAGCTATTTTTGTACAAACTGTACTGTATCGTACTTTTAGAGTTACCCAGGAACAATGACATGGACGTAGTAGAATGATGTTTCCATGGAGTGCTTCAATAGTGTGAGTCCCTTTGCCTCTCACAATTTGGGGTGCTTAATTAATGAAATTAGCCACGTAGAAATTGTTCAAAACTATCCCCATTTGCTTCAATGCATAAAGTCAATCGTCTGCGAAAGTTGTCCACAGTTTTGAACAGCACATCGCGTGGTATGGCTGCACACGCTCTCCGAATGCGTTGCTCCATATCGTTTCTGATTGTAGGCTGTCTTTCATGAACAATATTTTTAAATAACCCCACAAGAAAAAATGAAGAGAACTTGGAGGCTACTGAATTGGTACGCTGCGTCCTATCCACCGACCAGGGTATCGTAAATTTAAGACGTTTCGCACATTTTTAGCATCATGGGGAGCTGCTCTGTCCTGTTGGAACCACATTCGTTGCCTAGTTTCTAAATCAGCATCTTCCATTAGCTCCAACAAATCATCGTAGAGAAGTCGTAAATAAGATTGTCCAATAACATTTCGGTCAAAAAAAAAAAAAAAAAAAAAAAGTACGTCCCTATCAGGCAGCCGTTTAAAATTCCACGCCAGACCATTAACGACCATTTGTGTTGATTGTCAACGGGTCTGCGCCAGTGTGGATTGACAAGGGATCAGTAATGACAATCATGACGATTTAATTCGCCATTGTTTTTGAATGTGGCTTCATCGGTGAACATAACGATCTAAAAAAATCATTGTCACCTCTCATCATTTCCAAGGCCCATTGGCAGAAATGCACCGGTATCTGCATATCTGCATATCAACGCCTGTGTCAGTGTGATATGATACACATGATATTTATGTGCTTCAAAATCATCAAAACAGTTGATATAGACATTCCAGTTTGTCTATGAATCGTACGACTACTCATTTAGGGATCCAGTTGAACATAGGCGAGAACGGTAAGGGTACGAGCGTCATTTTCGTTGTATTCGCGATGACGAGGTGGACGGTGCATGTCTCCATTTCAAGCTCGTTGAGTTCGATGTCGAATAATGTTTCTGCTCGGATATCGTCTGTTTGGGAAACGATCCGCATACAATTGCGCAGCTGCAGCGTAATTGTTATGGCATTCACCCAAAATTAACATCATATCGACAATCTCTGTAGGAGGTTAGTGAGCCTTGTTTTGCTAAAGAATAATTCACTTTCCTCAGTTGATGTTTACGGTTCACAATCTGAAAGTGAAGTGACGTCTGATCATATTGCACTGGCTTTTATACTAAGCCATAGTTCCCATTTCGGCCACGGTAACGCCACAGCCAGGTGAGCTATGCAACTGTGAAGAGTTTCCTAACGATATTTTGATACCATTCCGCCTCCCTCTATCGAAAAACTGTTGTGGGTAGCATACATTTTGTAAAAAATAGCTTAATTCGTCGTAATGATAGAATTGGTGCGCATTTTGTATTGATTTGATGCGTCCTTCTCGGATCATTCTAAATAAATCGGAGTTCTTCCCCAATTTTAATTTTCTCGATTACAGCGCCATCTGTCGGATATCGTCTGTTTGGGAAACGATCCGCATACAATTGCGCAGCTGCAGCGTAATTGTTATGGCATTCACCCAAAATTAACATCATATCGACAATCTCTGTAGGAGGTTAGTGAGCCTTGTTTTGCTAAAGAATAATTCACTTTCCTCAGTTGATGTTTACGGTTCACAATCTGAAAGTGAAGTGACGTCTGATCATATTGCACTGGCTTTTATACTAAGCCATAGTTCCCATTTCGGCCACGGTAACGCCACAGTCAGGTGAGCTATGCAACTGTGAAGAGTTCCCTAACGGTATTTTGATACCATTCCGCCTCCCTCTATCGAAAAACTGTTGTGGGTAGCATACATTTTGTAAAAAAATAGCTTAATTCGTCGTAATGATAGAATTGGTGCGCATTTTGTATTGATTTGATGCGTCCTTCTCGGATCATTCTAAATAAATCGGAGTTCGTCCCCAATTTTAATTTTCCCGATTACAGCGCCATCTGTCAAAGATTTAAAATAACGTTTCAGATAAAACCTGATTACTTCTTTATGGAGAATCCGAATCCGCAATAAAAAATGGTGGTTCCCATTTAAGATTTAAAAGTTGCCCCCACACCCCACTCAACAGGGTGGGGGCTGGGGGTCACGTGTATCATTTGATGCTCCCCTTTGAGCTTACGAACTTTCTTACACACTATTTTTACCCAATGTATAGTTCTTCAGGTGGTTCACCCTCCATCGGTTAAAACTGCCGATTTGGTCGACATATAAAACTCTTCTCTAACGTCTCATCTCTAATTGCTGGAGACGTCTTTAGAAGGAAAAGGTAGTTGCCTTTTTTCCACTGAAGGCGTCCCTCAAAGTCTCAGACGAAACGACACTCAAAAATGTTATGTATTGGCCTCTACCTAACAGCTCAGAAGTTTTAACTGAAGTAAATACTACTCGTGGAAGCCTATGTAGTACGATTATAACAGATTTTGTCTGAAAGTAAGACATCTGAATTAATAAAACTTTCATATATGTGGATTGTAATTTTCGATTAGTTCGCTATAGAGTTTACAGAAGTTACTTTTTGTGTACCGACTTACAGCTGCATTTTCCTAGATTGGACGTAACAAACGAGAGTGTTTGAAACGATGGCGTTCTCTTATCGCCGTCTTATGATGATTAATAATATTTCTACAGTATCTTTTCGCATAATTTGTGTGGAAACCTGACTACCTGACTACCTGAGAATTCCAATAACGTGTAAATATCGTACATTTGGGCGTGGACTAGGTGAAACTAAATTACCGTTAATATCACATTCTGCACATTTCGCAACTGCTTTTGTAGTAAAATATCACTTTTATATCATTCTCCTGTTGTTCGTAATATTTTTTAAATGTTATCAAGAAAAGTATAGATTTATATTTAAAATGCTCGTATCTGCTGTAGAGTCAAATTACATAGAGATTACAGGAATGTTAGTTACACAGCAAGATTACTCGTCCTTTCGCGTAGTTTCTGTCGAATTTTGGTCACATACCTAGAGACACAAATGCATTAGTTCGCACAATCAGTTCATTCGGTATCCATTCCTATCTGCAATAGACCATAAACTGTGCGCTCTATTGTGGCACGTATTTACTGTCAGTACTCACCAGGATCCTCATTGCTGCTTGTGTGTTCTGCTGAGAACGAGCAATGACTGATGCTACTGCGAGGTGCTGGTGAGCTTTTATACCTCTAGCAGGCCAACATTCGCATCCCCGACGCTCACCACAGCGCAATTACGGCGTCCGGTTTCACAGAAACTGCACAGCGACGTAACTACCTCCGCTGATACGTAAGCTAACAGTAAGTGGAGCGATGGAAGGAAGTAGGTTGTCAATACGAGAGTGAAGAAGAAGTCGAACTTTTCGACTCAGCGTGAAACAGGCAATCACTGATCATAATACCGTTACAGTATCAGTGAATATAGCTGTAAATATTAATATAAAGATAGGCAGGAAGAACTTTCTGCTTAGCAAGAACGACAAGAAACAGGTTACCTGAGTGCCAGCACGAAACTTCCATCTCGACCCGTAACAACGCTGAATATCAATAGACGAAGTTGAATATGGCGTGCTGAAATGTAATTGCTCAGAATAGTTTATGTTAAAACTGTTAAAGCGATTTAGATAAAACAAATGTTATTAACATTCTACGTCTTTATTCTTAATGCCCACATATTTGCAGCGCTCTACTGTTAGAGGGCTCAGATTTGCACGTTGTAACATTGCACTGTGTAACATAACCATGTCGGTACATGAGAAAAAGCGTACTGTAACCGAGTTTAGAATTCAGAGAGTTGGTCAACACATGGAGCAGCCTTTTCTACATAGGGGGGCCGACTTATAAAAAGTATTTGGGGGGGGGGGGAGGTCATATTGAGGGTCTTGCCTCAGGAAATTTTCTAAATTTTAGATGAGAAACAATGACTTTTAAAGTTTTTTAAGCATTTAGAGGCATATGATCAACATTGGAACCCAGAAAACTTAACTCTTGATAACTCGACGCTCCGGGAAACTCGACAAGCCTGTCACGTATTTTGACTTTAGAAAAAGAAAAAAACACAAACACGCATGGTATTTTCGTAAAAAGCTAATCTAATTTACAGTAGTAACCATGCTAATAGACTATTAAAGAGCAGTGAATGTGTAGCTCTGAAAAGACTGAAATTATATTTAAATAAATCCTAAACTACCATTAAAAGAATAAAACATAAAACATTTTTGTAGCACAGTAATAGCACTTTGATTAATAAGTGAAAGAGCTGATTTAAGCTTACTTTAAATAAGGCTCAGAGTTCATTAAATGAAAACAGTATCTCAAAGTTAATGATTTAATAAAATTAATAAAGTTAATACAGTATGCCTAATACTTTCAGTCAAAAAGTATGTAAATAAAGGGTTTTAGTTGGGTATTACACCCTAAAAATATTTAAGTATTTCAGAATAACTAATACGGTACTATAGTAATATAGTATTACAGTATTAAACTAGTACTAATATTTCGAAACTGAAATTTAACATTACTACGTATTTAATTCTCTATTTTATAAAGTTTTTTAATATTGCCATTATTAGGGCCAGAGTGTCTTTAGAAAGGTGCAAATGTCGACCGTCTGACTGGATTACTGAATATGAGGTCTACAATGTAGAACAAAAGGAAACTGATGCTTTTCATTTATTATAATGTTGTTCTACCAAGAACCGATGGAAGATTCTGTTAATATGAATATGAGATCGTTGATGACTGGCCGGATATCCAGTTCATCCAAAACATCTCGGTTGGAATGAAGAACAGCCAAGTTGCTCAATCGCTTCTGTCCCATTGTTGATCGGAGATACGACTTCAGGCATTTAAGGGCGATAAATGACCTTTCGGCTGTTGCTGTCGGGATTGGAACTAGTTGGAGAAGTTGCCTATTGGCTTCTATCTCGTGTTCATCAGCCGACGTTCATATGATGATTTTACTGCCGTTTCGCCAGCACGAGTGGCAGGCATTGTCAAAGCTTCACCCTCCATAGCCGGCAATGGCGGGTGAAGCTTTGACAGTGCCAGCCACTCGTGCTGGTGAAACGTCAGTAAAATCATCAGATGAACGTCGGCCGAAGAACCGGAAACAGAAGCCAATAGGCAGTTTGTCAACAAATGGCCACGAAAGCCTTAACAATTTTGTACTTGGAAAAGCTTAATGCACTTCACTACTTCACATAACATTTCTCCAACTGCAGGCTCTTGTGTTACGTACATTCTTACATCACGCATGCTTTTTAAGACCAGTTGTTTTTTATTAGCGATATCGGTTAATATATTCAAGTTAAGCGCAGTATCTCATTGTCTAGGTCATTTTTAAAAAAACTCACTCGATTTTTCCAAATTTGTTTCACCTCTGTTTGATGAAAGCAAACACTCTTGTTCAACTGCAATGACCTGTGTGAGTCCAGTTGAAGCAAAGCGCTCAGTAATGCAAGATTGCACCGTTTCACAAACTTCAATGGAAATAGCCTTGTAGTATTCCTTTGAAAGTATGCGGTGAACTGTCTTCCAAAATAATTTTGCGATTTTACAAAGCATCATATTAATAATAATTTTTTAAACTATTGAGGGGACTCTGCCCCCCCCCCTCCACCACCCCAAACAAATTTTAGAGGGGGCTCGGGCCCCCTCAGGCGCCATGGAGTCGGCGCCTGTGCTTCTGCAGCATGACGATGTCAGACCACACACGAGCGCTGCGACATCTTGAACAATCCGACACCTTGGGTCCACTGTCATAGATCATCCTCCGTACAGTCCTGAATTGGCCCAATCAGATTTCCAAAACTTTTTTTAGGGCGCTTTCGAGGAATTGGATTTGGTGGTGATGGAACAGTGCAAGCAGAGGTGAGGTTGTGACTCCGTCAACAACGAAAAAAAATTCTACAGTGACGGTCTTAACAAACTGATCTCTCGTTGAGAGAAATGTGTTCGTCGATAGGACAAATATGTCGAGAAATAAATATGTAGACATTAAGAGTGAAGATGTAGTATGTTAATAACGTTTGTTTCATTTAAAAAGCCGGACTGATTGGCCGAGCGGTTCTAGACGCTACAGTCTGGAACCGCGCGACCCCTACGGTCGCAGGTTCGAATCGTGCCTCGGGCATGGATGTGTGTGATGTCCATAGGTTAGTTAGGCTTAAGAAGTTCTATGTTCTAGGGGACTGATGACCTCAGAAGTTAAGTCCCATAGTGGTCAGAGCAATTTGAACCATTTCAAAAGCTTTAAGTGTTTTCACGGAGACATTACTTTTCAGCACGCCCTTGTACAATGCGCTTTAGATGGATATGTTTCACAGAGGAAGATCGCACTGTAGCACCTCCTTCAACTCGTCTAATGAACGACGAAGTGGGTGATATCGAAATAAGTGGACATGGGATAGAAAAGCAACTGAAATCGCCCAACACTGAACCTGATGGGATACCAAAGTGATTCTACATAGAATACGCGAAAGAACTTGCCCTCCTTCTAACAGCAATGCAGGAGCGAAGTGTACCTGATTATTTGAAAAGAGCATGTCATTCCCGTTGTCGAGAAAGTTCATCGCGCAGTCACGTCAACTACAGTCATATATCTCTGACGGCGATCAGTTGTAGAAGCTTGGAACATGTTTTATGCTCGCGTGTTATGACATTTGTAGAGACCGAAAATCTCCGCTGCCGAAATCAACAAGGGTTCCGAAAACATCGACCGTGTAAAATGCAGGTGGCTGTGTTCGTCTGCGAGATCCAGATACCGGTACCCAGATAAATGCCGTGTTCCTTGGCTTACGCAAGGCACTCGATACGGTTCCTCAATGCCGTTTAAAGAGCAAAATGCTAGAGTACGGAATATCAGATCAACTGTGTGATTCGGCTGAAGAGCTTCAAGCAAACAGAACATAACATGTCATTCTCGGTGGATGTCAATATAATACTATTTATATAAGCACAAAATACAAGTAATTTTGTAAGAGGTCCAAGGAATAGAAAAGCAACTGGAATCACTCAATAGAGGAAAGTCCACTGGACCTGACGGGATACCAATTCGATTCTACACAGAGTACGCGAAAGAACTTGCCCCCCTTCTAACAGCCGTGTACCGCAAGTCTCTAGAGGAACGGAGGGTTCCAAATGATTGGAAAAGAGCACAGATAGTCCCAGTCTTCAAGAAGGGTCGTCGATCAGATGCGCAAAACTATAGACCTATATCTCTTACGTCGATCTGTTGTAGAATTTTAGAACATGTTTTTTGCTCGCGTATCATGTCATTTCTGGAAACCCAGAATCTACTATGTAGGAATCAACATGGATTCCGGAAACAGCGATCGTGTGAGACCCAACTCGCCTTATTTGTTCATGAGACCCAGAAAATATTAGATACAGGCTCCCAGGTAGATGCTATTTTTCTTGACTTCCGGAAGGCGTTCGATACAGTTCCGCACAGTCGCCTGATAAACAAAGTAAGAGCCTACGGAATATCAGACCAGCTGTGTGGCTGGATTGAAGAGTTTTTAGCAAACAGAACACAGCATGTTGTTATCAATGGAGAGACGTCTACAGACGTTAAAGTAACCTCTGGCGTGCCACAGGGGAGTGTTATGGGACCATTGCTTTTCACAATATATATAAATGACTTAGTAGATAGTGTCGGAAGTTCCATGCGGCTTTTCGCGGATGATGCTGTAGTATACAGAGAAATTGCTGCATTAGAAAATTGTAGCGAAATACAGGAAGATCTGCAGCGGATAGGCACTTGGTGCAGGGAGTGGCAATTGACCCTTAACATAGACAAATGTAATGTATTGCGAATACATAGAAAGAAGGATCCTTTGTTGTATGATTATATGATAGCGGAACAAACACTGGTAGCAGTTACTTCTGTAAAATATCTGGGAGTATGCGTACGGAACGATTTGAAGTGGAATGATCATATAAAACTAATTGTTGGTAAGGCGGGTACCAGGTTGAGATTCATTGGGAGAGTGCTTAGAAAATGTAGTCCATCAACAAAGGAGGTGGCTTACAAAACACTCGTTCGACCTATACTTGAGTATTGCTCATCAGTGTGGGATCCGTACCAGGTCGGGTTGACGGAGGAGATAGAGAAGATCCAAAGAAGAGCTGCGCGTTTCGTCACTGGGTTATTTGGTAACCGTGATAGCGTTACGGAGATGTTTAATAAACTCAAGTGGCAGACTCTGCAAGAGAGGCGCTCTGCATCGCGGTGTAGCTTGCTCGGCAGGTTTCGAGAGGGTGCGTTTCTGGATGAGGTATCGAATATATTGCTTCCCCCTACTTATACTTCCCGAGGAGATCACGAATGTAAAATTAGAGAGATTAGAGCGCGCACGGAGGCTTTCAGACAGTCGTTCTTCCCGCGAACCATACGCGACTGGAACAGGAAAGGGAGGTAATGACAGTGGCACATAAAGTGCCCTCCGCCACACACCGTTGGGTGGCTTGCGGAGTATCAATGTAGATGTAGATGTAGATGTAGACTAAGGAATTTATTGCTAGCGCACTTGAGCAGTAAGGAATTTATTGCTAGCGCACTGGAGCAGATGTGATTTCGATGGATTGCTCACGCGCTGCCTGCGATATGTAGGCTATAAGAGAATCTCAGACCAGAGAGCAGTGTTGGCTGCAGTAGGAACTGGGTGTTAGTAGGAGTAAGTAGTAGCCAGCAGTCGTGTCTGGTGTATGTGAAACATCCCCTTAGAAAAATTAATGAATTACTGTGCTGATAAACCTCTTACGGTATTTGATTTTCAAACATCCGAGCAAAAGTGAACATACTCAGACATTTCTCTCTTTACTTATTCAGATCAACACTAAACTGTCAAACAATATTTTTAGCCCAACGAAATCTGACTTTCAATAATCCCTACAAAAGAATGGCCATGACTAACAGTAACCTATACCTTTCATGAATCACTTACCTCACAAAAATCTTCGGCACTCGAATTACTGCAATACAGCGAGCGCCAATACTGCCAGCTAAATAAAAGACTCTAACTACTGAAGGCACTAACTACTGATAGGCATACTTAGCAAATGAAAGAGTTTGATGTAGAACAATGTATTTACCTTAATAATGTTAAAAAGTCATCATATATGTATATCAGTTCATGATATCCAGTATTACAAATTTACTGTCTCTGATGGACACATGTCCAGATCATCCGCTCTCAAAACTCCGCCATCTCACTCCCCACATCCACCACTGCTGGCAGCTCACCTCCAACTGCGCAACGCTATGCGCTGTTCACATCCAACACTACAATATTGAATTCCAACAATGCCAACCAGCCACAGACTGCACACAGCACAGCCAGTGATTTTCATACAGAGCGCTATGTGGCGTTACCAACATAAAAACCTAAACAGCCTATTTACATATGGAGTTGGCTGGGCCGGTCGTGGGGAGCGATGGCTGTGCCTGAGCGCTGTAGAATAAGGTAAAACCAACCTCGCGCAGTTGTACTTTTGTCATATCAAGTTCCATGTAAATGTTTTTAAAAAATCTCTTAATTATGATCTTTCTTATAAAAATTAACTTTTGACAATCATTCATCTCAATTTAAAGAATTTACTAATTTCTCCAATCCATGGTCATCCCGATTATTGTAAGGAAAAATCAGTTGTTTCTTTTTATACATCACAAATCTATCGGCCAGCATTGCACTGGGCTGTGCCAGAAACATTTCTTTTAGGAGCACATATATATGCGTTATCTGGCGACTTTATTGAGTTAAGAACTTTCAATTTATTCAGAATGAATTTTCAGGGCCATGACGCAGCACTGTTGATGTCCAAAATTTATCAGTTTAAATTCACAGTTAAGGTTATATATGAGTCACATTTTTTTTATTGGGAGGTTACGCTAAATGTGAATGCATTATACATACATTTTTTTACTGTTGGGAGGTTCTTATATATTTTTAACACTTGGAAGGTTACACTTGGCGACCCTGCCAGGATCGTATTTTTGTGGATTTCTGAGAAGTAGTCAGTTATATATCTGCTCTTATTTACTTAATGTTAAATGTAGTATGCATCTGGCGCAATGCATTTACTAATTTGTTACTTTTTCTTTCACAAATGATTGGCAATTTATTGCTCTTTGTTGTTATTGTATTTGGTCCATTTTTGCTTTGTTTGATCTTGTGCTTATCTTTGACTTGTGAAAATGGCGTGAAAGCTGCTAACAGTACATCGCGATGTGTAATGAGTGAAAAAGCCGATTTGAATAATTTGACCAAAAATACTAGTGGCACTCAGTGTCATAATGATAATACTCCAACTACAGATAATCAGTGTGTGCCGACCACCAGTAATGATTTTATTTCAGATGATGAACAAACAAATTCAATCATGTCCACACTTAATTTAACGACAATTGATGACACGCCATGTTCCGTTACAATGAACGCAGGCCGTTTGACACACCTGTTTTGCAAAATTTACACAGTGAACAGACAAATGTTTCTAACGAAGGTGAACAATGTACTCGAAATATGTCAGATTTATTTGATTCCGATGTAGTGACCAACAGTGCACATCTGATTGGCAAACCTTTTTGTGAATCAGGCAATGACCAAATGGTTACACAAAACGTGACATATGCAGATACACCATCACACAGCACAGAAAATAGAGTCGCTAATTTTGGCATGGATCAAGTTATGGCAGTATTGCTATAATTTAATGAAAATTTCAAACAACTTAATGAATCGAACAAACAACTTAATGAATAACAAGACAACCTTAATGAATCGAACAAACAACTTAATGAAAATCTCAAACAGTCGAATGAAAAACAAGAGAACGATTTCAAACAACTTAATGAATCGATAAACAACTTAATGAAAATCTCAAACAGTTGAATGGAAAACACGTCAACCTTAATGAACAGAACAAACAACTTAGAGAACAGATTACAGCCGTGGCCGTGCCATATCATGATACTAAAGAACAATTACGTGAGGAAATTAAGGCTTGCGCTAGGAACAGTAGGGAAGAAATTAGATCTGTTGCACAAGAATTAAGTAATACACATGCAGCCACAACGAAGTTACTTAAAGATGAAATTAGTGCAGTCGCTAAACAATGTTCTGAAAACGCAACACAGTTACGCGACGGGTTTAAATTAATGTCAGCAAAATTTTCACGCACATTGGATGTGAAAGTCGACAAGAAATCTGAACAAGAAAACAGTCAAACTGACGAACGTTTTAATCACCACCTACAAAACAGTGAAACGCGTTACCGGAAATTCATACAGTAACAGAACAAAGTGAAGAAACAAGTCATTGAAACTGACAATCAATGAGATAGGTTCGTCCAATAATACATTACGTAGAAAATTGTCATCTTTACAGCACGAAGTGACAGAGATGAAAAATGTTTCAGCCTCTAACACGACGCAGCATACGCCACATTCCGAACATTTCTCACACTCACACAGCCAGTATAATTTAAGTAATTTACAGAGAGTACGTGACTTAGATTCCGAATAATCACAGACAAACAGATTATCATACAATCCTGAACCTGTTCAGACATACAAAGATGATAATTTTGATTATAAGCACTTTCTATCCGTGAGAAAATTTAAGGCATTTTATAATGACAGAATACAGATTCACCCCTTGGATTGGATACAACAATTTAGCTTTGCTTTTCCACCAACTTGGCCCGTAACACACAAACTTGAATTTATTTGCGGTTTTTTGGAAGGCGAACCGGCAACTCGTATGAGACCGATCGCGAGACAATGCTACTCGGTAGAAGAATTTCAGAATGCTTTTTTGTCAGCGTATTGGTCGAAGACGACACAGCGCGGAATCAAAGATCAATTAATTAGCTTAGCGAATTATGAGAACTCAAATTTTCCCACTGTCAAACAATTTTTTGAACACATGGTACAACAAAACAAATACTTATGTGAGCCATACAGTGAATCAGCACTTATCCAATTATGTATTTCTAAATTACCACGATCGTTATGAGTATCACTTTTAACAGGTCAGCAGAAAGAAAATATTTCGGCATTTAGAGATCTGTTACAGCTTTTGGAAGTTCAGCAATCAGACTATTGTTTCATAAACAAAATTTTTTCACATCACAACCAAGGCCAACAAACATACAGTAATTATGATCAAACACGCTATTTCAATAGTAAAGATGATAGACGCTCCAGGAATGACAACCACCAGAATTTTAATAACAGACAAAATTTTAATTATCAGTATCATCAAAATTGTCAGCAACAGCAAACACATTTTGGCAACAATAGAGGCTTTTCCCCACAAGAGCAACAAAACCAGCCGGTTAACATACCTAACCAACAATGTAATGTGTGAGGTCAACCGAGCTTTAATGTTTCGCCACCTACACGTATAGCGTCGGCTTCACCAAATAGTAATACACAGCAACAAGGAAATCACTACGTACAGAAGACACATTATTTCAACTCTTATCGCAATGCGCCGTATAGCAATGATTATTATGACAGACGTAAAAGTAATGTGCACAGTTTTCAGCGTAACAGTCGGTCTTACCAGCAGCAGAATCACCCCCAACAACAGATTATCATGATTCAACCAGACAGTCGGTATCATCCCGAACCTAATAAGTCAGGAAGAAATAACAGAACAGCGCAAATTGTCGAAATTCCACAGCATCCTCCCGTAAATAATAGCACGTCAGATAGAATTTGACTAGATACAGTACAGGTTACATCTTCCAGCAACGTAAGCAATACTTTTGACACACAGAATCTTGATCACGAAAATGTTATTACTTTTGACGACACCCGAGACACGAAAAACTAGTTATACAAAAAATCATTTCCCACCCTGTCATTGAAGTAAGGATTGGATCAACCACATTTTCAGCAGTAATCAATTCTGGATCACCTATGTCAGTTGTAAATGAAGAAACTTTCAATGAATGTAACAAAGAGAACACCTATCTTGCGTTACCATTAGTCAAAACTAAAGTAAAAGTAGAAGTATCTGGTAAAGGAGTAGATGTAAAATTACAGACACACTTATCAAATGATAAGGTCATACGTTCCACTCAAATTTTTGGATTGTTCCCTTATTGACAAAAGACGTTATTTTAGGTAGGAGATTTTTGGCACAACACGACGCAATTATTGACTTTCAAAATTCCTATTTAATGTTAAAGGTTGAAAAAGTACAACTGGCATTAGAATTTCAGCACCTTTATCTGCAGAGGAACAGGCAATTAATCGAACAGAGGTCATTTCTACATCGCGTAACATAGACTGTCATTCCACATTGTTCACAGATGCGTATCTACACAATACATCAGACGAAGTCGACTATGACGTTATGCAAATGATTTCTAAGAAGGCAAAACAGAGCAACGCAAATACAGATGACGAACGTACTCAACTACGCAATATTCTTTTACAGCAAGCTCCAGTTTTTGACAACGTCCCTGGTACTATGTCCGGTTTCATGTATGAATTTAAAGTTAAACAGCACGACACATTTAAAGCCAAACATTATCCCATTCCATATATTCACAGAGAAAAAGTTAAGAAAGAATTGCAAGCTATGCTTGACCAAGGAATTATTGAACCGGCAATTAGTCCGTACATAAACCCGCTCCATATTGTTAAGAAAAAGGGTGGATCACTTCGCCTCGTACTTAATTCGCGTCATGTCAACGACATTATTATTAATGAAACAGATCGCGCACAGACACTAGAAGAACTTTTACAGAAATTTCATGGCACTGCTATTTATTCCACATTACATTTGAAATCGGGATTTTGGTAAATTCAGCTCCATCCGAACTGCAGAAAGTACCCAGCATTTCTCTGTTTTGGTGACTGACACCAGTTTTGCAAATAACCGTTCGGTTTAACAATTTCTTCAGCAGCATTTATTTGCTGTTTGAATAGTATACTTCCGACAGAACTTAAAGACAGAATCACAACATATGTAGACGACATCCTTATTGCAGAAGCTAACTAGTTTGAACACAATTTGATTCTTGAACAACTGTCGCAAACTTTTCGTGCACAAGGACTCATAGTTAGTCTTAGCAAATCGCACTCTGGTAAAACTTCTATAAAATTTCTTGGACATCTAATTTCAGCAGAAGGCATTGCGCCAGACCCGGAAAAACTTCAAGCTTTACGTGACATTACTGTTCCAACGGAGAAGAAACAACTACGCAGCCTTCTGGGATTAATTAACTTTTTTCGTAAATTTATTCTTTACTCTGCTTTAGACACCCCTAGGTTATGTCAATTTACAGGTAAAAACACTATTTGGTCCTGGGATAGCCAAGCACATTCTGAATTAGTTAATTTGAAACATGCCTTGTTGAATGCACCTCTTTTATCACACCCAGATCTTACTAGAAATTTTTCCATTGCCACCGACAATTCTAACACCGCTTTAGGCATACACATTTTTCAGGAATCTGAAGAAGACGGTTCTACAGTAATTAAAAACATCCCTTTTGCAACTCGCATTCTGTCACCTGCTGAACGCAATTACTCTGTTGCAGAACCTGAAACATTATGTGTTGTATGGGCATTTACCAGATTTAGGCATTTTCTTTATGGAAGACATACTACCGTTTACACAGGACATTTACCAGATTTAGGCATTTTCTTTATGGAAGACATACTACCGTTTGCACAGATCACAGAGCTATACAGTTTTTACTTTCCGCTAAGTTTACACATGACAGATTAAGCAGCTGGAAACTTTATTTAAGGAATTTAATTTTACAGTTGATCCCATTCCCGGTACACAAAATATTGTAGCAGACGCACTATCCTGTTCTCTCAGCAACAATCAGCAAGACATCGCAACCAACTTCTGCCAAGCAAATTTTAGCGTCATGTATATTCCACAAGTTGCATTCGAAAATTTCATTCCGTCCTCATTACGAGACATAGCACAGGAGCAGAGTAAAGACAACGTATGGAAAGAAATTAAACACCTTTGGCAAGATAGAAGTAACGTTACCATTAGAAACCATTATACTGTACGCAAGAACATTCTGTTTCGCCGCTCTCACCCTGACAGCAACAACTGGTTATTATGTATTCCTGACGAACTTGTGAACAAATTAATTTGATATACTCATTTAAGTTACGCATATTATGGAGGCAGAAAATGTTTTCTTATACTGAGACAGAACTGTTTTTTGCCAACATGGAGAAACGTATTCGACGAGTTTTTGCGTCATGTTAAATCTGCCAGAAAGCTAAGTCAGACACGACATGACATATTCTCCGTTACATCCGATTGTACCGATTAAATTGAGACATTTTTGGTCCGATTCCCAGAACTAATAGAGGTTTTTGTTACATCCTTGACTTCGAAATTTGTTACCTTCACTCCGTTACGCAAAGCTACTGCTAAATCTATTTCGAATGCATTTGTAAAACATTTTTTATTCCATGTAGGGCATGTATTGAAAGTAATTTCCGACAATGGACTACAATTTCGATCTGCGATATGGACACGTATGTTACGAGATAGAAACATTTCTGCGATCTCTATATCCAAGTATCACGCTTCTTCGAACTCTTATGAGCGACTGATGAAAGACATTGGTAAACTATGTAGAATATTCTGCCATAAAAGACATATTGATTGGGATACACACATACTTTCATTCTAGGATGTAGTTAACTCCATACCAAATGAATCTACTATGATATCTCCGACTGTTATATTGAAAAATGTTGAACCACCTAACAAAATTACAGAATTATTATCTTTTACTACATCTCGTCGACTACGCCACCATGAAATATTTAACATTGCGCTCAACAACATCAAACGTGCCGCAGAGCGTGGAGAAGACAGCGAAAACAGGTTTGTACACGCCGTGACTTTCACATTGGACAGAAGATATTAGTACACACACATTATTAATCCAACAGAGGAAAAAGTAGATGCAGTAAATTTAAGCTTCTATACGCAGGTCCACATAGAATTCGCAGCATTCCTCACCCCCTGTAGTACACGTCGAAACTTTGAGAACCAGAAAAAGCAAGGGCAATCACCATATTTCCAATATTAAACCCTTTATTGAATGAACATACTTTATGATTCATCACACTGTAATGCCATGATGATTATATATATTACTTGGCAAGTGCCCGGCAAGGTAAGGTTAGCAGGTCGCTTTTCTTGTCGTTATATATCAGACTGTGCACATTTTCCATTTTTATGTATATATGATGGATTTCGTATTGAAAGTAGAATTTTCTCGGTATGAACTATGAAATGTTTAAGATGTAACAAACACCAGTTGACTCTGACATTTTGCCTTATGATATCTCAATATCTTGACTATTCTACATTTTTTGCTACTACATTATGATACTGTGTGTGCAATTTTTGCACTCGAAAATTGTCTATGTTTTTTGACCTAATACGTTTTCTGTCTTGCTATGCTGTATGCTTAGTTATATCACTAGAAACAAGTTTTCATTTAATGGGTATACGATTTAAATGCAAGATATTAACCCTTATTCATCATTTTCAGAAAGCAATACCGTGTAAAACAAATAAATTCAACAACCACAGTGGTTTACTATGAAATGGAAATTTCACAGTTGGAATGAACGAAAGAAAATGAAATACCTTGTCATGAAGAGTAAATGGATCAGAATTAACAAGCATTAACAAGAATATGCCATACACACTGTATAATAGCAGTCCTAACTAATTATTTTTCTTTCAGAATACAAGGCGATTGATGCAGGCTGTCAGACAGAACTACACATATTAATTTTATGGATGAAATATGCTAGAAGTAAGAAACTCTATACTATGTGGACTAATGAATGATAAGGAATAGTTGTATGAAGTAAATGGTAATATGAATAATGAAGTGTCTATTTTTTGCAGATGATAATAAATGAAGATGAATAGTTGTATGAAGAATACGGTAATATGAATATGATTAATGAACAATGAAGTGTCTATTTTTTGTAGATGAAAATAAATAATGATGAATAGTTATATGAAGTTGTGGTAATATGAATAATGAAGTTTTTCTTTGCATATGATGATAATGATGAAGTTTATATATTTTCTGTTAGTTAAGAAATGCTATGTAGTTATGTAAGTATTTGTTGCAGTTCCTTTTGACAGTGTGTCTTATGTCGCATAGTATAATGACTGAATGTCTTGGGAAAGACAGCTAGAGTACATACACATTGAGTACACGTTTCATTACCTGATAATTCGAAGTTTACTACTTTTCAGCATGATATACATATCTTCTTTCAGCTCAATAATCCATTTTGTATTTTTTCCAGGAGAAGCTTTTCATGATGTTAGTATGCTATAAGCACTTAATTATGAAACCTGTTCTAATACTTGCATTTTTTTTACCCAGTTGTGTTTGTCATTTATGAATGTGATCGCATATGCTCTACTTGTTTAATAACCTTGCTACAGCTGACTCATGACGAATGACGTTATTAATCCTTATTTCCAGCAATAAGTCAAAAGCAAATATTTTCATGCCCCAGCAATTATCGAGTATAATGCAATGCATTGCTAGCACAAAAAAAATTATTACCAATCCCAACTATTTCCAGTATACATCTAAATAATGCTACCAGTTTAAGATATATTTCTAGTCCTAAATATATTGCAAATTTCTCTTATGTATGGATTCCATTATGTCTATGTATTATAGGACTAAACACCTTGAATACTAGTTCCAATGCCTTACATTTTAAATATGTCTTATGTCACTTGCATGATATATATAAACACTAGCAGCTTGATGCTACACAGAATAACTCTTTGAATGATGACTTCTGAGAAATATTGAATGATATTTTGTAATATTGCATAAATTCTATGCCAATAATTACTGTAATAAGATGTTTTATGAATGATGTTATGTAATACTCCATACATACTACATAAATGCTTTGTAAATAGCCAACGAATGCCAATGATTACTGTAATGAGATGACTTGTGAATACTGTTCTGTAATACTCCATACATACTACATACACGTTTAGTAACTGACCAACGAATGCCAATGATTACTGTAATGAGGTGACTTATATATAAATGCTATGCCAATAATTACTGTAATGAGATGACTTATGAATAATGTTCTGTAATACTCCAAACATACTACACAAATGTTCAGTAAATAACGAATGAGAGCCAATAATTATTCAAATCGGTTGATACACTAGTGTAATTCTGAATGATCACTAGCATAAGCATTAATGTATCCTTCACCTTCTGACCTAATTACCACCAATTACTGCTATATCCGTATGTCGTGTCCATCCTCATGATCATGGAGCACAATATTTGGTTTTTGCACGAATTCTACGTTGATGTAAGAGCATGGATCGTACAAGAATGTGGTGTTGGCATATCAAGCTGTCCACCACCTTGAACGATGGAGATATTATTATGGTCTTACTGTTTGGTGTACCTAATGTACTACCAAAATGGTAACATACAGTATTAATACAACAGTTCAGTGTCTTGACTACACTGATAAATACTTCAGGGAAGAGAACTGCAGATTGTCTCACTTGGTGTTGTGCATCTGTAGAAAAATATGGACTTTTAGTGCAGCTATGTGCAACTCACTGTGCTAAAACCATGATGCTATCCTTCCATGTTTTCCTATATCTTGTAAAATGCTAGAGACTTATACAGTGCGTATGCACTTTATTTCATCACTTAATGTGATCAGCCATGTAAAATACGCTAAAGACTTCTACAGTGTATGTACACTTTATTTCACTCCTTGATATGATTAATTCATGTAAAAATGTTAAAGACTATTACAGTGCGTGTGTACTTTATTTCCATCTTTATTCAGGTCTTGTAAAAAATGCTAAAGACTTTTACAGTGTGTGTGTCTTCATTTCATTTGTTAATATGATCAGTTCTCCTAAATATGCTAAAGAATTATACAGTGCGTGTGCACTTTATTTCATTTCTTAATGTATTCAGTTCTTGCACAAAATGTTAAAGGATTTATACAGTGCATGTGCACTTAATTTCATCTCTTAATGTGATCAGTTAATGTAAAAATGTTAAAGACTTATACAGTTCGTGTGCACTTTATGTCATTCGTTAATATATTTTGTACTCGTATACACTATGCCATTTCTTAATATGTTCTGTACTCAGTGCGTATGCACTCTCATTTCTTAATATGTTCTGTACTTACATTATTTATCAATAATGTTATGTATATGTATATACTCTGTGACTGTTGAATTAGTAAACTAAATAGATTACAGAAAAAATTTATTGCTCATAGCATGTCCAAATGACTCACCATCGCTGCCAATTTTTTTTTTATGTAAGAGGTACATGACTAAGGAATTTATTGCTAGCGCACTTGAGCAAATGTAATTTCGATGGATTACTCACGCGCTGCCTGCGATATGTAAGCTGTAAGAGAATCTCAGACCAGAGAGCAGTGTTGGCTACAGTAGGAACTGGGTGTTAGTAGGAGTAAGTAGTAGCTAGCAGTCGTGTCTGGTGTATGGAGTTGGCTGGGCCGGTCGTGGGGAGCGATGGCGGTGCTTGAGCGATGCAGTATAAGGTAAAAGCAGCCTCGCACATATGTACTTTTGTTGTATGAAATTCCATGTAAATGTTTTTAAACAAATCTCTTAATTATAATCTTTCTTATAAAAATTAACTTTTGACAATCATTCATCTCAATTTAAAGAATTTACTAATTTCTCCAATCCATGGTCATCCCGATTATTGTAAATAAAAATCAGTTGTTTTTTTTATACATGACAAAGCTATCAGCCAGCATTGCACTGGGCTGTGCCAGAAAAATTTCTTATGAAAAATCAGTTGTTTCTTTTTATACATGACAAATCCATCGGCCAGCATTGCACTGGGCTGTGCCAGAAAAATTTCTTATGAAAAATCAGTAGTTCCTTTTTATACATGACAAATCCATCGGCCAGCATTGCACTGGGCAGTGCCAGAAAAATTTCTTATAGGAGCTGATATATATGCGTTATCCGGCGACTTTATTGAGGTAAGAACTTGCAATTTATTCAGAATGAATTTTCAGGGCCATGACGCAGAACTGCTGAAGTCCAAAATTTACCAGTTTAAATTCACAGTTAATTATTGAAAGGTTACTTATGAGTCACATTTTTTTATGGGGAGGTTACGCTAAATGTGAATGCAATATAAATATATTTTATTTTACTGTTGGGAAGTTATTATATATTTTTAACACTTAGGAGGTTACAATTTCTTTGTAGAATGAGAAAGAAGATATATTTAAATTTACGGAAAAGTGGACAATCAGAAAACCGATATAATTGCAACTGAAAAATTGTAAGTAGCGTCGCAGCAGAGTATTATAAATAAAGAATACTGATACAGTGCAGGTTTTGCGCTCGAAATTACTTCACGCAATACCTGATGCTCATTTAATGACAGTGAAATGAACGAATCGTTAATAAATGAAAGTATCAAACCATCAATATTGTCGCAAGATAATTAGCGTGTATGTGTACGACAGTGTAATATGTTTTACATTCAGAGAAAAACCACTGTGATCTATAGGATATGTAATTATATACATATGAACAATATGTACATAAGTGACAATATCAGGAAGAATTGCAGAACCTATTGAAAAGAATGGAGAATATGTGAGCACATATTCTAAATTGAGAGTAAATCGAAAAAAGACGAACGTAATAAAGAGGACAGAGTACTTTGACGTGATGCAAACGCATTCTCTCCACTTCATAGTGGTTTTGAGCAGGACAACAGCAATTCTTGTGCACTAGGACCGTTCATGTGATAGCTACGTGTATTTAATAAACCGTTCCCAACAGTTAAGCGACTTCGTATGGAGCTGCGTTGACTTCAGATAACATGTTGATCTGTTGTTCTAATAGCGTTCCACGATTAACACATTATGTGACAGCTCACTGCTTGGAACGTACCTCCGTTGCGGACACCATTTTGAAAGCTACACATAGCGCCGCCACAAATTGGAACTTCATGAAAGTTTAGGGACTAAAGCGAGTATATTCCTCGATGTCCCACAACAAATGCCGCATTTTTTCAACCGAAACTGGCCGAGAAAAACAATTGCCCAGTAGAAACTTAATTATACACGTAGACAGTTAATCCACTCCGGGAAGCGAGGATATTGACCATGTTTACCTGTTGCCGACATTGAAGACACATCGGCACCAGGAATTCCAAAACTTTCGAGAATGTTTCAATTTCAAATATCAAGTCGTATAACAAAAGAAAAGAGATATTTTTCTTTCGTGTAGTATGATTACAAACGAACAGTTTCGGATTTTCCCTTTACGTGTCCTGTGATACGTTGCTTCTTGCCAAATTTCATGATTCTAGGTCGACGGGAAGAACCCGATAAGTTGCCATGAGTGAGTTTTCGTAAAAGGCCGTATATTTTGATTGAATTCAGTTAGACGCTTAAAACTTTTACATTGTCAAGGGACCGTAGACCTTAATATATGACAGAAACTTGAACTTGATACGTTCTGAGTGATAGAGTTCTCAACTGTCTGCCAGACAGACAACAAAGATATCCTATAAGATTCCGTTTTTATAGATGGAATCGCGGAAACTTAAAAATGTGTTGCATTACTTATTGAACGGCACTCGTATTTGTATGTACGAGTCCATGAAACATCCACCTGTTTGCGTTTGAGGAAACCGCTATAGAAGCACAGAGTACCTGTCACTGCGCATGGTGAGTAGAACGGCAGTTAAGCCATCTGATTTGTATCCGAATCTATTGACACGAATCGACTTACGAGATTAGAAACGCGCTAATTTTTAGATGGTTTGTGTATGTCAGCTGTGTTGACAGTGTTATACGGCACAAATTGTAATTTAGCTAATTTTGAGATGGGTTGGGTGTATTACCTGTGTTCGCAGTGTTTTATGATACAGACTAATTCTATGAAACCGACGCTGTGCGCACTTGAGAAATAACGCATTTGGGGAAGCCAAAGAAAATGACTGCGAGAATGCTACTTCTTGCTGTTACAGTGTCCTTGACACTGGCCTAATAACACTTTGTGCTATGGCTTGAAATACTGGACTAGAAATACGTGCTGTATGAGCGGATCTAATTGTATGATTGCACAGCGGGCTTTACGCATTTGCTTAAAGAATGAAGTTTCATTAAACACGGAGACGTAATATCTTCTGAATAGAAATACGAAAGTAGTTGTTTTGTTAAAGAGAACTACTGTCTAAATAAATATTTTTCAAAGGCGAGCAAGTTCACCATTTTAACACCTTCGGAAGTTTGTGCTTCAAGTTTACATAAACGCACGACTAGACATTCCTCTCAGTGGCTTTATGAGCGTTTTAGATTGCAAGCGTCGCTATAGGCCGTCTTTGCATTGGAACTGTAATTTACTATTATTTTCTCCCCCATAATTGAGAGGACTACATTCATATACCCCAGAGTGTGCCATGAGTATAGTTGGCCATGCATGTCTAACGTGAGAATAAATAAATTTTACAGGAGAGGGAAGTGCAACAGTAGCGTTGCGTAGTGTTGAGGCTACAGCTTCCTATCGCTACCATTTGATCATTACGGCGACTGTTCGAACCTACATCATGCAAGTAAACTTACTGAACATAGGCATAGCTGTGCGGTCCTGCAACTTTAGATCCATTGAAAAGGCTGTATTAATGAAGACAAAACTTCTCTGTGAAGCACATTAACATTTAACTTAACAGTTAAATGACATTCATTCCAACTTTAATGCTTCAAGTTTAATATTCATTCAAGCAAATTGTAATTTAAATATCTCTTCCTTTCTTTTTCTGTCTCCAGTATGAAACGAAGGAGTGAGGTTCAAAATCTCATCCATCCAACCACATCACAGCTTTCTGCGGTGTTCCTAGAACCCTTAATACGAATGCAAGGCTAGTTCTTTTCGGAAGAACGCAACCGATCTACTTCCTCGTCTTCATTCAGCCAGAGCGTGTACTGTAGTGACCTAGTCGTAGACAAGGTGTTTAGCCCGAATCTTCCTTCCTTCTCCCTTTTTATAAGTCAATGATCTTTGGAAACACTAAAAATATATTCAAAACTTGAAGAAACACTAGGGTGAATTAGGTGACTGGAAATTCACATCAACATTTTAACAATGCGCATGAGATAGTCGTACGCAAGCAAAATAATGTGCTTCACTGTGTCATTAATAAGCACATGTATAAGATTTGGATTTTCAGCGTATTAAAACAACTTTTTTCCCCGTTCCTACCTAAACACAATACTAAGAATTACTCTTCTGCGTGTGAAAACTAGTCATATGTTTTCGAGCCTGTGGAAGAAACGGGAGAGGAAGTGTGCACAATTGCAGTGGGGCTTAAACTGCAGTTGGGTGATGCAGCGCAATGCTTGTCTAACATGTAGTGCAAGGACGATGTAACACCAAAAGTCATCAAGAGGAAAGAGTCTCACAGGTATTTCGCCTCATACGGTTACGACGTCTCCTACGAGTTCACATCAGAGCTATGGCTAAAATTCAATCATGATAAACTTCTATGTACCCTCACATGGTACCCACTTTGTGGCTTAAAATTCTTTTTGAGACGGGAATAGCTGTAGGGTATCGACGGTTATCTTTCCTAGCCAAATTTATGAACGAACGCTCTTTGGGATCTGCTTTGCGTGGATATTTGGAGAGTTTTGGAGCTGGGGTTTCCCTTCCTTGTCCATATAGCTCTGTCACAGTGAGCGAAAAGGCACCGATCAGAGCACTGTCGAGTTGTAGAAATGTATTATCTAGTGCAGGAGAAATTATTTTCTCCTGCCGTCAGCTTCCCTTTCTGGTATTATGCGGCCATCTCGACTTACTCTCCTGTGCCGTTCTCTTCACCTCCCAGCGTTCCCAATACCTGCCTTCACGTTTTCCAAAGCCTGACTTGGCCAGTAAGTACGTCGGATCTCTCCCGAATTGAGAATGTTTGGAGCACTGTGAGCGGGGCCCTGTTTGGAGCATTATGGGTAGTGCCCTACAACCAGCACGGACTTTTGACAATATAACGAGTCAGTTGGACAGAGTCTGGCACGCTGTGCCTCAGAAGGACATCCAATAACTCACTCAATGCCGAGTAACTGCTTGCATGACGGCCAGAGGTGGGCCAACGCGTTACTGACTTGCACAACTTGTGAAGCTCTTTCTCTTGAACAAATCGTACATTTTTTCTGAAATTATAATCATTCGTTTGTTTGTACATGTAGTTCACATATACCAGCTTCTGTACCATTCGATTAATTCCTTCGTGGTGCGTCTTTTTTTTTTGTCTTAGAGTGTATGTACGGTAGTGTAACAGAGCTCGATTTAATTCGACGATACTTCCATGTTTTGCTCTGAATGTGTACTGCTAGAAAATAAAAAAATAAAAATTCTTGGCCGTTGGAAATACGAAAACGTTTAATCTCAATTTCTGAGACGCTTTTTATTTGGTCCTGTTGTAGTGCCGAAATCTGTTACCACCTAGCGCTTTGAGATATCACAGACTATAATGACTTTTCTTTCTCAACTAAAATATTCTTGCAGCTTATCGTAAAAGTACTGTGTTCATTTCTGTGTCCGCACTGCAAGTGGCTTACCTGTTTGTTCACAGCAACTGATGTTTGTTAGTACAGACATACCTGTAACAGAACGCTGCTCTCGTGAAACCTCTTTGTGTAAAACAATCAGACACTTTCTAAAACAGTTGCTGCCTCCATTTGGCTTTCGATACTATTGCCGAATCACTTATCGATCCTTTGAGTTTGTCTGTGATTTGTATGAGAGTCTATGTTTTCAAAATACAGCAGTGTAAGCTTGTGGTGTCTGGAGTAAAAGATGCTACTTGAGGTATACCATATATGAGCTGAAATGTGCCCACTCGAAGGAGAAAGTTCTACAGTAGAACAGTTTTCCAGCTGAACAACGTTAAGAACTGCTAATGATTCAAAATTGCGCGTTCCTATTTTTGTCGTGGCAAGAACGCGCATTAGAACAACGGTGGGATTTTCATTGTGTTGTATACTCGGCATTTACCCTTTTTATGAGTAACCTGTCGTAATATAAAAAAAGAAATATCATCAGTGTTTCTCATCGGTGAAAAATAAAAAGTATTACGTCTCATAACAACATGTTTTGGTCGTTTGCCATCATTCCTTAGGAACGCTCGAAGTGAAAATTTAATAAAATTCTTGCACTAAAATAACGAAGGAATTAAGATAATCGGATTCCTACATTGACGAAGATAGGTTCTTTCTCTGATAAGAGAAAGTTTAACGAAAGAGGACAAATAAAGCTCGGATCATTTTATCAGTGAACAACCTTTTGAAGAAAACAGCCTCTATCAATATAAGTAAAATACTTCATAAAGGAAATATGAATTCAAATAAGGTATGTCACCGGACATAAAGAAATAAAACGCCGCGAAGCAATTTTCAAGTTATTATTTCGTAAGTGACAGTAGAATAACTTACATATTGCCACTGGCAAAAATCAAGCAATGGAAGATCCGGGATGGAATGTAACAATACCAGAGAAGGAAAGTTGCTACTCACCATATAGAGGAGATGTTGAGTCGCGATAGGCACAATAAAAAGATTCACACAATTAAAGCTTTCGGCCAGTGCAGTGTGGTCTCAGCTCTCTGAGACTGCAGATGTGTGTGCAAGTTGCGTTTATGTGAGTATGTGTGTGTGTGTGCGTGTGTGAGTGTATGTGTGTCTACTGCTGACAAAGGCCTTAATGACCGAAAGCTTTAATTGTGTGAATCTTTTTTTTTGTGCTTATCGCGACTCAGCATCTCCGCTATATAGTGAGTAGCAACTTTCCTTCTCTGGTATTGTTACATACTGCCTCTGTAACAATTAGACAGAGAAAGATGAGTGAGCAAGGAAGCGACACACGAAAAAAAGTGGACAAAAAATAGCTTGCGTACATCTAGCCCTCCAGGTTTCTAAGTTAAAAATATGCACCGTATTCAAAGTCTTGACATTTACACATCGCGCACTCATAAAAAGAAACTAATTCTGTGCCAAATTTTAGCTTCTGATTTAAAAAGAAACGCTATAGTGAGGAGGCGATGTATTGTGATAACGAAGGGAGACGTCTATCACAACGTGTTATCAGTCATAAACCCGCCACAGAGACGCTGAAAGAGAAAGTGAAAAATACCAGTCAACCACTAAAGTCATTATATCCGCTACAACAATGTGCATACAGCAATAAGTATGCCACCAAACTTTGTAAAGCGTAGCTCTCAATGATTACTTTGAATTCTTACTTTCGTCAGGGTTAAGAGTGGTTTCGACAAAGTTGCCGTTTAAATAATTTTTAACCCATGATAATAAACAATATACGAGGGGCGTTCAGAAAGTAAGCTCCGATCGGTCGCGAAATGGAAACGACTATGAAAATCCGATAAAGCTTTGCACAGATGTGTTGGGTAGTGTCTCTAGTATAACCCCAGTCAGCATCACGTCGCTCTTCTCATTTCTGAGCTCGCAGTGAGTGCGTAAAGATGTCTAGAAAATAGTGTCTGCCGCCAAGTATGAGGGCCTGGTGTGAAATTTCTCCTGAAGCTATGCAGCTAACATTACATAACTGTCGTGCTAACGACAATTCTCAGCCGCATTCTGCAGGGGCAATGAAGATGCTCCTGCATCGTTTTCAAATGGAAATGTTAGATTACCCACAATACAGTCCGCAATTGTCTCCCCCTGAGTTTCATCTCTGGTCACATGAACCGCTGTCTTTGAAGAAAACATTTTGACACAGACAACGAGGTGTAGGCCAGCGTGGAGAATTGGCGGAAAGCACTGGCGGCTGCCTTCTATGATGAGGCTATTGAAAAGTTGGTACAACGCTATGACAAAAGTCTAAGTCAGAACGGCGACTACGTAGAGAAGTAGCTGAAAGGTGTAGCTAATTGTTACAAGTAAAACATTTCTGATGTTCACTGTGGTTTCAATTTGGCAATCAATCGGAGCTTACTTTCTGAACAGGCCTCGTAATTTATTATTTTGAAATGGGAATACAAACTGGCTTCAGCAATGTTATTAGGCACTGCTCCGAGGTGTGACCCTATTTTGACTTAATCTTCTAGGTTGGCCATGAACTGCGTGGACAGACGCGATTTCTCGGCCGTAGTTTCCGAGTTGAGAGCGGGCTTGCGGATATGTGGCCGTCCCCATGCACGGAGTTCTTGTGTCCTTGCGGAGCTGAGCAGTCTTGATGCGCTGCAGCCTGTGGGTTATGGATTTGCTGATAGTGTGTCTATGTTCCTTGTATGTCAGACACATGGAGTCATGTTATGGGCACAATATGCGCAGAATTGATCGTGGCAAGTAACATTCAATTTTGGACAGGCAGGCTACTGTAATCTGTGGGATACTCTAATCGGCATATCTAATAACTACCTATGTGCATTGTTTCGACTGACTGTGTTAACAATTGACTGTATTAATCTGATGGTCCACAGTGTTTTATGTCTGATGTGTTATTACAGACCTTGAACAAGTGTATGTGACAGCAGTATATGCCAAACTTCTAGCTTCCTACAAAGGGGAAGCTTGGTTCTTAACTGTATTTATCTTGTTATTGTTACGCTTTAATTCATAATTCTAGGAAGCTGCTTACTTATGTTATCGATAAATGAATAAGTGTTTCACGATTAACCCGAACTCAGTCAATGGATTCCACCTTTCTATCTAAGTGCGCTACTTCACGCAACATATGGCAGCAGAGCACGGTTGATTGAGAGGGCAATAGTTTTTTCTACGGAATTACTGTAGCTTAGGCTATTGATATTTTGCAGATTGCCTGGCGATGTAAAGCATCCGGCTTCCTGAGACATGGCGAGGTAATTTGTGAATTATAGTGACGAAAGCAAGAACCTAAAGGTACTGCCTGTGAGCTGGTTGAACAAGCATGCCAAAATAGAAATTCATCAGTGGTTCAACAATTTACAGCGCCCAGTGAGGTAAGTTTGGCTGCCGCTGCAGTTTTTGCCTGACTTGAAGAAATGTTTCAGCTCCTGCAAGACGAGGACGGTTGTACGTATGGAGGTGGCCGGACCCTTTTAAACATTATGGGGGCAGAATGATTGAGCTAAACGATATGGAACAGTGTTTGGAGATCTATAACGTTGTTAATGTAGGGGTTCCAAGCCAGTAATAAAAAACTGAGTGAGTTTGGTAAAGTTGATCAGAGAGTTTTCGACAGTGCGTCGCGGTGAATGATCCTTGACACTATGTTTCCTATGTTGGAGAATCCGTTCCAGGATGTGAATGTTCTCATTTATCTTTTAATTCAGTTGACCTCTTAATCGAGCCTATGGGGTTTCAGTATAGAGTATGTCTTTGAAATGAGTGATGTAGATGCTTTAACATTATCGCCGTTAAGGTGAAGGATCATCTGTGTGAAAAAGTATTGCGGGGCATACTGGAAAATAGTACATGGCAACAAATCTGGGTTAGAATTTGTTGGTTTATTTCGCTCAGAGCTTTACAAGAGTTAATCTGTCGTCATAAAGGTAGAATCCGAGCACTGACGAATAGTTAATAGTGAAGAGCGAGTTGAAAGGAGTGTAACGACCTTGGAATTGATGTAAACTGAAGAGCAGGATGTAAGTTATATTTTAGTGGGCTGAATCCCGAGAGTAGACAGAAAGCAGTATTCTGTTGTAGCTCTAAGACATTGGCTCAGTTATATGAGGTGATACGGCAAATACAGGCAACTGAAGTTGTGGATTAACGGAGAGATAACTGCGTAGTAAGAGGAAGAATGTGGGAGCATAGAGACTTAGATGGGTAAAACTTTTATAAAAAAGCATACCAAGCTAGTAGAAACTTGGAGGATTCATCTTGCAAGAAATCCCACTCGTACTAAACGTCCAGAAATGTCTCAGTTTAGCCGGTGAGTCCGTAAATGGTGGTAAAAGGGGCGTACCACTGACCATGCTTTCCCACTCGAGTTTTGAGAAAATTAAGCTGCTCCTCCTGCTGTCTATGTTTTACGCAATGAAGCGGGAAGAAGTTTTTTGCCCAAATAATTTTTACATGGGATACCATTATGGTGTTTTTTTTTAAGACACACCGTAAAATTAACTTGTTCGCACTAATTGTAAGCTAAATTTTAACGGTACGAGACCTTGGTCTAATGTATGACTTAATGGGAAGGCATTCTGTCGACGACTGCCGACTTTGGCGCAAAATCTGTAACCTGAGCATGCAGTCGGTATGGTTCGTATAAGATCGTGCGTCTTGGGTTACGCCAAAGTCATTCATTTATTTATTAATATCAACGTTTCCTGCCGTTGTAAAATTACTGAAAGATAACATTTATTACCTGTAAACTTCTCCTAATATCCGAGTAGCAAAAGGCAACATTTGTTAGCAAATATTTATTAAATGATAATTAATTGAAACCCTCAGCTCCCAAGAGGTGTTGTTGATATACCGCGATGGGGACAGCTGCATATGTGTGCCCCGACCGGGACTCGAACCCGGGATCTCCTGCTTACATGGCAGACTTTTTCTTTTTTCTTTATTCTTTTTTTCATTTTGGTCGTTATTGATTGTTGTGTTTGGTCGTTGCGGACGACACATGACATCCGTTCAAGTTCGTCTGTTGATCCTTACACTCAGTTTTTTTAAATTTTTTTATTATTATTACAGAGGCCAACCGGCTCTCTGACCGAACACGCTGAGCTACCGTACCGGCTACGCTTCCCGTGAGACCCACATTCCCAACTGTCCACAATCTACGTACGTAATGTTCCTAATAGATATTTGCCCATCTACTCATTACTCGCGCCACTAAGGTGACGATTCCCGCAAGAGTTTGGGTAACCTGTGCTCATTAGCAAAGTCGAAGGTCAATGGCCGGGTAGCCTTCAACCATATATGAACATAGTAACTGTTCTCGAATGAATAGATACCGTTGATGACCGTGCAGCTTCTCTATCATTTGTTCTAGAGAAGCTGCACGGTCATCAATTTGGAGATCAACGCATTATATTCTTCAGTCTCTCTAAGACAATTTTGGTCTAAAATTTTAACACTGTGTTGTAACTATTTAATAAATTTACTGTGATTTACTACGGCTACTTCCCCAGCAGTGACACTTTTTTTCATAATTTTGAGCCACTGCCCGCTGTTCTTTGATTATATTCTCAGTTTTTTCGTCTACCACTCTGAAATTTTGCTTAATTCCTATAATAAATTTATCTAACTTATCATGTGTGTTCTTATTAATTTCTTTCGTAATTTTTTTTCTTCTTTAGTATCTTTAGCACTTTCCTCTATTGTCTTATTAGTTACTTTGTGTTATCGGTTATTTTCTTGTACTTTCTTGTTAGTTTCACTGTCAGTTTCTTTTGTTTTTTTGTTAGTAGTTTCCAGTTTTTGGTTTAGTTTCTCTGCACTTTCTCTAGTTTACTCATCATAACTGAAAACACGGCTTGCATATTAAAGCCTGAACCATTAATTCTGTTACGTTCATTTTCTGTCGTCATATTTTTCTTAACCATTGTCTGAGTCTCTGACTCAGCAGCATTTTCTGTGGTATCTAAAGCATTTAATAGGACTTCCTGCCGCTCGTTGCCTAGAATGTCATTTATCCTGACTACAGCGGAAATAAATCATGCGTTTCTGATAAGTCAGAGGTCTTTTAAGCCACATTCTCGCTAATATTTGGTACGCTCATTTTACTTTTAGTACTTCTAACACTGACTACATACAACACTATTCTGTCACTTTAACCTACTTTTAAAATTATATATTTTACAGGGTGCAGTAATGCTCCTTTGACTCACAGTGCATCGAACTCCGTACCCGAGTTAGAGCGCCTCCAGCACACTCCTGCTCAGCTGCTGTTTTGAGCTGAGTTGCTATCAACGCAGTGCCATTGCGTCGCGTTGTTTACTCCGGTTACGCGGCTTGCTTACTATGTTGGACGTCGCTGTCTTCTTTCTTCTTCTACGATCTCTTCTCCACGATCGTTCACTACTCTTCACTCGCGAAATGTTCGTACTCCAGTGACGCGAATTGTATTTTTCGCTATGTGAGACTTATCACTTTACGTGACACACTTCCTACATTACCTGACTCACACGGTTTTAATGTTACACATTTCAATCACTTATAACATTTATTGTTTACTTCCCGCTTCTTTTTCATCGAAATTGCACTTCCTATTTGGCCATAAATTTGCAATAATCAGTTTTTTCCGTCACAAGTTATTTCTGTTCAGACGTATTTCAGTCACAAGATGCCAAGTGCAAGAGGCATCCACCACAAATTGTCCAAATTGCGAAGACGTGGTAAAAGGATCCACTGTAATCTATCCAGATTTGCGAGATACATTTCCCGCCAGGGATGAGAGATGCAAGAACCCCCATTCGTACTAAACCTCCAGAAATGTCTCAGTTTAATCGGTGAGTCCATAGGTAGCGGTATAAGGGCCGTACAGTACAAGTGGCCACGCTTTCCCACCCGAGTTTTTCGATAATTAGGCCAGTCCGTCCTCTGACTTATTTAGTAAGCCGCGCCTAGAAATTCTTCCTACCTGTCATGTGGAGGTGCTCCCCTTGCAGAGCTGAAGCAGGGCCGCCGCATTCTGAAAGTGCTGTGTATGTTTCACGTAATGAAGCGGGAAGAAGTATTTTTGTGCAAATAAATTTTCACTGGCTGCCATTATGGTGCGTTTATTTAAGAAACAGCCTAAAATGAACTTGTTCACACTGATTATAAGCTAACTATTAACGGTACGAGAGCATGGTCTACTCCATGACTATATCGAAAGCCATTCCATCGACGACTCCCGACTATGGCGCACAGTCTGCAACTTCAGCTTAAAATAGATATAATTCGTATAAGATCGTAAATCTTCGATTATGCCAAAGCTATTCATTTATTTATAACTATCAACGTTTCCTGGCATTGTAAAATTAATAAAAGATAATATTTATTACCAGTAGACGCCTCGTAATGTCTATTGACAAAAGGCAACTTTCGTTAGCAATTATTTATTAATGACAATGACTTGATATGCGCCAGAATAAATTTACTTTTCATACGTGCCTCTTTGCTGACGTCATGAGCAAAAAATGACGTAAATTTCTTTTGGATCATCCCAAGAAGTCTCAGTTTTGGCATTAAACCAAGCATTTTTAGGGGTAGTTGGTCCCGCTGCAACAGCAAGAAGGGAATATTAACACAAAGCCTATGAATCGAGGCAATTAAATGGAGTGGAAAAAGGTACTCTGATTTGGAACCTCTGGCAGTTATTTTGGCATGAAGTCGTAGGTTTGAATGTAGTGAGAATAACCCAGGAGACGATAGGCTAGTGCAGGACTGTTGTTCAGGTCCAATGGTGACTTCGATTTTGACTCAGATTCAGCACCTATTTCATTATATTAGGGAGTTCCATGATCAAGACGAAAGCATTAATGAAACTGAGGATGAAAGTTAACTAACTAAATAAAAAAGAGAACACAGATTATGTGAATGTGCACCTGTTCGCTTTGGTTTTGAATTGCCTCTTCCTGAATTTACAGTCTCTTTCTGAATGTAAGCTATTACATACCGAAAAATTCCATTAATAGGAAAGAAATAGTTTACTCTCAAGAACTAAATCTGTCAGCGAGAATGAGAACCAAAGCTGACTGCGTGAATCTAAATGAAATATGATCTGTCTGAATCAACATGTAAGTAGGCTGTTTATGTTTTTTTTTATTGGCAACGTTACGTAGCGCTCTGAATGAAAATCACTGTATGTGCTGTGTGCAGTCTGTGGCTGGTTTGCATTGTTGTTGGAATATATGCCATTGTAGTGTTGGGCAGCTGGATGTTAACAGCGCGTAGCGTTGTGCAGTTGGAGGTGAGCCGCCAGTAGTGGTGGATGTGGAGAGAGAAATGGCGGAGTTTTGATATTTGTAAGAATGGATGTTATGAACTCCTATATATATTATGACTTTTTATGATATTAAGGTAAGTACATTGTTTGTTCTCTATTAATATCTTTCATTTGCTAACTATCCCTATCAGTAGTTAGTGCCTTCCGTAGTTTGAATCTTTTATTTAGCTGGCAGTAGTGGTGCTCGCTGTATTGCAGTAGTTCGAGTAACCAAGATTTTTGTGAGGTAAGTGATTTGTGAAACGTATAGGTTAATGTTAGTCAGGGCCATTCTTTTGTAGGGATTTTTGAAAGTAGGATTGCGTTGCGCTAAAAATATTGTATGTCAGTTTAAGCACAGTCATGTATAAATTATTCAAAGGGGACGTTTCAAACACTGTCTGTTACAAAAAAAATAACTTTGAACTTTAATGAGAGTAATTATATGCAACATTGTTAATTCATCTACATTGGGCCGTTGTCACAATTCAACGCGGGGTCGGCCATGTTACTATGGATTTAGCGATGTTAATGTCAGAGGGTGGTCGGATGTCATTCCTGTCGCCACCCCCCCCAAGAATCTCTTGACACAATTCCATTTACAAAATTTCACCATTGAAGAGCTGGCAACCAATAAGAACATAATATTTCGTTACAAATTACAGTTACGTGAAACCAAGACGAGAAATACGAAATCGTAGCTCAACATGAAAATTTACTCTAACACAAAAGTCATCGTGCTAATGATTAAATTCTTTTCTTCTTTTCAGATCCTTTAGCAATAATTGTGATAGAATTTACAAAAACAGCAAGAAATTCCTGCTTTGTGTGTCTGTATTGAACCAACAATGCGTAACTAAATGCTGCCGTAATCAAGTAACATATGTTTGTTAACTTAAATCCCATTCTTCTCAGAACAGCGTGAATCTTAGTATACCCATCTCAATGAATAATGATAATGCTCCTTTTGTAATAATAATAATAATAATAATAATACCTTCCATCAGATCAATAAAATAGTTCTCAAGAGCATATTCTGCGTTCTTCCTGTACAAGCTAACTGCCATAACACCGCACTACAACTCCTACTTCCCCTGCCCGTGATCAACACTGGCGCATCTTTGCCTAAAAGTATGACCTAAATAGCCTCCGTGGAGGGCAGCATTTCTGATGCGTCTGTGCGCGCGTAACTAAACGATCAGATATTACATGCGTGTCGTAAGACATCCACAAACAAGAAAATTACCTATAAAATTATGTACATGCATCTTTCGAGTAGAGGGTTCAGAAAGGTGAAAATACGAAATTCTATTTTGAGAGTAGAAAGTAGTATGCTGTACATCATGCAGGAATAATCACTTTAAGAAAGTTGTGCCCAAGGATCTGGTTCTGTAGCTGTATGAATCTCTTGTGGGAGCACATTTAGCAGTGTATAAGACACGTGAGAAAATCAGACTTCGTCTGATTACTGCCTACACTTTTGGTGACGACTTAAGTAGTGATCCAAAGTTTACAGGGCATTTTCGGTACCTCTGGACCTCTTCAATCTATAGTAACTGATAATGCGACTCCATTTACTGCACATACGTTCAATAAATTTTGGCTGGGCATGGGAGTGCGTCGTGTAATAACATCAACCTTGATACCTTAATCCATCTCATGCAGAGCACATTCATATAACACTTAGACAGCCCCAATAGCCTGTCAGAGTAGTAGCCAAAGTGGATGGTTAACGATGGAACCAAAGTGGATGATTAACGATGGTATTTAACACCATTCCTCATGAAAGTAATCACCTTGCTTTTGGGCTACTGTACAGCGACTGTGCTGTGCGATTTCGGTCTATTGATGACCTCTTCCTTCAAAAGAGAGATGTTCAACAGATGGTTGCACAATGGGGGTCGGCTAAAAGGAATATTCAGCATACACACAAGAGGGTAGCCAAACACTGTAATGTGGTGACCAAACACAAAGTGAGTTGGTACAAGGTTTTTGTTAGGAATTCTGTGAGGGCGAGGAAGAAATTATTGCCCAGATTTAAGGTTCCGTTGGAGGTTAAAAGGTTATACCTCCTTCATTTGTTTGTTCAGTGATCTAGTTACGTGGAAGGAAATTAGGTTTCACCTCTCTGAGATTAACCCAGGTTCTAAGTGCTAGTCTGATTCTCCATAGCAGGTTGCCGGTTTAGGAGGGAGGAGGGGGGGGGGGAGGGAGGAAGTACGTGCTGAGTGTGGCACTATTTCGAAGAGCTACAAGGGCAGAGGCAGTTGCCTGGCAGCTAGGCCAGGAGGTGTTGATATGTGGCGATCTGCATACATGGAGTTAGTGTGAGGTTACTGAGCTGAGAGGCCTTGAGGCGTTGCAACCTGTAGGTTATGGATTTACTGATAAAGTGTCTATGTTCTGTTTAGGTCAGAAACACAGTTACATAGTAGCCATAATGAGTGCATAAGTAACTGTGGCAAGCAACATTCTGATGTGAATGGGTACTGTAATCCGATGGATACTATGTCTGGCATTATTTGCGACAACCTACATGCAGTGTGTTCATAGTGTGTTAAAAATGAATGTATTGTACTGGTGGCCTACAGTAATGTTTGCTGTAGAATTTTACAGCTCTTCAACGAGTGTATGTGGTCAGTGGACATTTTGGATGCTACATTTTGTGCAGTACAATTAACGGTATTGTTGCACAGATGCAGACCTGTAGTAGTCCCTGTAGCTAATAGAAGACATGGTTTTCTCTGTTTGTAATACTGATTTGTTTCATATTAGTTTCTGAGATATTTCTTGTTCATGTTTGGGTTGATCGACTGTGGTTCGAGTATCATGTTGTATCTAATAACAGTATTCAGATGGCAAGCATCTTGGTTCGCGAAAAGGAAAGCTTCATTTTAATTTTATTTATCTTCTTACTGCTCTTAAGAGGTTTTAATCGGTTGCATGGTAATTTTTTGATGCTCTTGGACTAAATATAGTTATTAATTTGCTTGCACCAGCTTGTTGTCCTTTGTATTACCATATTGAATATGGTGCTAAATTAAAAGCATTATTCTCTTACCCTTCCTTTTCATGCTATTAAAATTTGTACAGGAAGAATGCTATCCGATTTAAATCAATTTAATGAATGAATTTTTTTAGAACAAATCAATATTATACTTGTAGGATGCTACTTAGTTTTGTGATCAATGAATGGATGAATAGTGTACTGTTAACCCAATTCAATTAACTGATCCCTACTTCACATAACAGTACTAAAGTTTACTTTGTTTCGCTACAAGAATTATTCCTGACGATATTTAATATTTAAAAATCATTCTGTGACTTCACACAATGTTACTAGCTGCAAAACCCATTTAAGACTGTTTACAGTATTATTACGCGTGATTAATAATGTAGTAAACGTGAATGTGTGTAAGAATTTTTTGCTATTGACATGTTAAACTCTTATTATATAAATGCATTGCTGGAGGATACTGAATCATTGACAATATCTACATCCGTCTTCCAGTTATCACAGGAACAAAATTTTTTTGTCTAATTTCAGTTCCAAAATTGTGCACACGAAAATAAAGTACTCCCATCATGTGTTTATGCAAGTTTTCCTTACAACACGACGTCAGGTTTTAGGCGTGCCCGTGATCATTATTTGTAGTATTGAAGTATTGAAGTGTTGAAGTACTGAAGCAATAAATTCCGGCGGTTATACTACGGGCTGCCCAATTTGGGTGGCCGTTGTGTCCTCACTGAAACTTAGCTAGGCATCATTGGCATTAAACTGCAACTTTAATCCCATAGTATTGAGTGGTTTCTTGCTAAGTTTGTGTTAATAAATTGAAATTATTGTCACATAATTATAGACAGATGTGCTTTGCATAGGTATCAGAAGCAAATATTGCCATTGTGTGACTATATGCAGGAATAGGTTTCGACGACGACATGAGATTCGTCCTACCAAGTTCGACATCCATTGCACTCTTGGTGCTCCAGAAACCTGTGATAAACATTTGGGGCAGCCTCAGTAATAGGAGCTGACGTAGTTGCACCGCAGTGCAGGCGGTGTCGAACTGTATTTGCTGATTCAGAAACATAAGTCGCCACAGCCCTAAACTCCTGAGTGTGGGTAACTGATGTGGCAGTTCTGTTTGTACCCATCATGAGCATCAGGTGTCTGTTCAAGAGGTCGTTAGTGGGAATGGGACAGTTCCCTTCACCTAGACCCTTATCCACCTGTCCCACATTGATCACGTGATACAAAACACACGTTATTGAGGCTTCTTTTTTTTTACAATCTCGTCTTGGTTTTGTCCAGAACACAGCTTGGCCATTCATATAATAGAAAAACGAAATTTGAAGTAGGTTATGTAGTTCATTCTGCACAATATATTCCATCCCATAGAATTGTTATTTGCAAACAAGCTTTTTTTATTTGAGTCATTAACATTACATTTGGTTTGATGTGATCCAACACGACTTCCTCTTCGCCGCCAATCTCATCAAGGCAGAGTTGCACTTACGCTAAACGTCCACAATTATTTGTCTGATATAGTGCAAAGTCTGTGTTTTCCTACAGTTTTTGCCCTCTATGGTCCTCACTCGTACAATGGAAACTATTCTCTGACGTCTTAGCTAATCTACACAATGACATTTCCTTAAACTAAATATTCTATTCTATAATGTGAACTCATTTGTAAACAACGAGTAACCAGACATACCAAACTAATTATGTTAATACGTTGTGAACTAACATGTTCCATGACATTACTGTTCATCGAGAAAGGTGCTCTATGAAACCTGTAACTAACTGTCAAACTGGGAATCAGGTTTGGGGAGTGTGTTAATTTATTATTATTTTTTGTTTGTAAGTATAGATTTCACTGAATGAAATGTGAACAGCTATTGCAAAACAAATTAAGAAACCAAGTACACAAACAATCATTGTGATTAGATATTTCATACTAGTGTATCTTAAAGGTTTTATTCTCAGAATTAACGTTGAAACACTAAAGGTACGCTGACATTGAATTTTAGTACTTTGGCTAACAGCCAGACTAATTGGCTATGCTGGTCAGCTCTCAGAGGTCATAGTGTATTGGCTTCGAGTCTTACACTGACGTGGATGTGTTTGTGATGGTACTTCTTGATACTGCGATATTAGTGTCAGTGATGCTCATATGTAATACTGACATAACTGTCACAATTGACAGGTAATGAGGCATTCTCCAGTGGGATATAAATCAAACAGACTCATCAACAAAGCGAGAAATTACAACTCAAAAACCTAAAGAAGAAGAAGATCTGTAAGAAGCACATGTATAAGTATACGCACATAGTTTCATTTCAAGTCTTTATTCCACAACACCAGAAAGATCACATCATATGAGGTTCTCCCAAAATGATTTCAGTTTATGCAAGTCATTTTTGTGACATCTTCATCCAATAAGTAGAAGCTAAATCTGCATATTTTGCAGTAACAAAAAGTGTAAAATACATTTTTTTTCTCCGACGACAAACATCACATCATAGAGAATGAAATTAGTATTGTTTTGCCCTGAATATGAGGTAGAATAGTAACATAACTTGCTTTCCGTCATTTTCTGTGAGGTGAGGAGATCAAAGTATACTTTCTCAGTGTTAGGAAAATGAAGAAGAAGTGAAAAGATTATATTCTAAATAATTAATTTTTTTAAAAGATTTTACATTCCATTTTTTCGGATACTGGTGGCGTGTATGGGTCAAGTTGTTGTGTTTGGCTGCAGATTTCAGTGGCCGTACTTTCCATAGCCTCCAAGTCCACCGAAGCCGCTGGAAGCTCCACCGTATCCTCCAGCAAGGCCGCCACTATAGCCTCCTCCAAGACCACCACCAATGCCTCCTCCGATACCGCCGTGGCCAGCGCTGACGACGTAGGGCACTGGACGCTTAACGACGTAGGGCTGAGGAACTGGGACGGACACTGGGGTGGGGACCTTGACGGGGACGGGCACAGGGTTGTCTACAGGGACGGGGTACGGCTGTGGTACCTGCACAGGGACAGGCCGGTCCACAGTTACTGTGAATGGGACCTTCACTGGCACTCGAACGATTCTCTCCACAGGGACTGGGACCCGGACAGGGATTCTGTTGACAGTGATCTGTGGTTGTCCCCCTCCAATTCCAGCCCCGATGCCGCCTGCAATGCCGCCTCCGAGTCCACCTCCATAGCCACCTCCATAGCCGCCTCCATAGCCGCCTCCATAGCCGCCACCATAGCCGCCTCCATAGCCGCCACTGAAGCCACCTCCCAGACCATAGCCGCCACTATATCCACCCAGCGAACCGGAGAGTCCTCGCTTCTCCTTCACCGGCTGCTCCTCCTCGGCTAGGACGGACAGGGCCAGACCACACAGAAACATGCACACCTGTTGAGAATCAGACGTTTGTAATCAAACTATCAGATAGGTAATAGAGCTGTGAATACTGATTTGTTATGTTGCATGTTGACACACTACAGAAATTTCGCATTCACTCTTATGTGTTAACAGTTTTGTGTGCAGCAGTTGTTTCTATAGCAGAAAATCAGCTGTTACTCAAAGAATTATGGTGGAAGCAATTACGTTTCCAGTGAAACTATGAAAATTAAACTTAGAATGTTGAAATTACGACGTATATCTAAGTAAATGTGTATTGCAATACAGACCAGAGGATTATGCAGTATACCTGATTTCTTTTGGTTAAAACTTCAGGTCATAACGGTTGTGGCCGATGTATGAGGTTGGTGCATAATTTCATGGACTTCTGTTTTAGATCTACATCTACATCTACATGACTACTCCGCAATTCACATACGCTGTTGAATATGCCTACATCTACATCTACATCTACATGGTTACTATTCAGTTCACATTTCAGTGCTTGGCAAAGGGTTCGTCGAACCACAATCATACTATCTCTCTACCATTCCACTCCCGAATAGCGCGCGGGAATAACGAACACCTAAACCTTTCTGTTCGAGCTGTGATTTCTCTTATTTCATTTTGATGATCATTCCCACCTATGTAGGTTGGGCTCAACAAAATATTTTCGCATTCGGAGGAGAAAGTTAGTGACTGAAATTTCGTAAGTATATCTCGCCGCAACGAAAAACGTCTTTGCTTTAGTGACTTCCATCCCAATTCGCGTATCATATCTGCCACACTCTCTCCCTTACTACGTGATAATACAAAACGAGCTGTCCTTCTTTGCACCCTTTCGATGTCCTCCGTCAATCCCACCTGGTAAGGATCCCCCACCGCGCAGCAATATTCTAACAGAGGACGAACGAGTGTAGTGTAAGCTGTGTCTTTAGTGGACTTGTTGCATCTTCTAAGTGTCCTGCCTATGAAACGCAACCTTTGGCTCGCCTTCCCCACAATATTATCTATGTGGTCTTTCCAACTGAAGTTGTTCGTAATTTTAACACCCAGGTACTTAGTTGAATTGACAGCCTTGAGAATTGTACTATTTATCGAATAATCGAATTCCAACGGATTTCTTTTGGAACTCATGTGGATCACCTCACACTTTTCGTTATTTAGCGTCAACTGCCACCTGCCACACCATACAGCAATCTTTTCTAAATCGCTTTGCAACTGATACTGGTCTTCGGATGACCTTACTAGACGGTAAATTACAGCATCATCTGCGAACAACCTAAGAGAACTGCTCAGATTGTCACCCAGGTCATTTATAGATCAGGGACAGCAGAGGTCCCAGGACGCTTCCCTGGGGAACACCTGATATCACTTCAGTTTTACTCGATGATTTGCCGTCTATTACTACGAACTGCGACCTTCCTGACAGGAAATCACGAATCCAGTCGCACAACTGAGACGATACCCCATAGGCCCGCTGCTTGTTTAGAAGTCGCTTGTGAGGAACGGTGTCAAAAGCTTTCCGGAAATCTAGAATTACGGAATCAACTTGAGATCCCCTGTCGATGACGGCCATTACTTCGTGCGAATAAAGAGCCAGCTGCGTTGCACAAGAACGATATTTTCTGAAACCATGCTGATTACGTATCAATAGATCGTTCCCTTCGAGGTGATTCATAATGTTTGAATACAGTATATGCTCCAAAACCCTACTGCAAACCGACGTCAATGATATAGGTCTGTAGTTCGATGGATTAATCCTACCACCCTTCTTAAACACTGGTGCGACCTGCGCAATTTTCCAATCTGTGGGTACAGATCTATCGGTCGGATGTTGGTATTCTGGTTACTATGGGTTTATTTATCGATTGTCACTTTTTATTTGTAGTTCGCTGCTGCTAATTTACATATTATCGTTCTGTCATTTGGAGGTCCAAACAAAGCAGCAACTCCCCATACAAAATCCTGTGCGCATACATAAAAGATAATGATATTTATCTGGTGTAATGTACTACGAATTGCTTCCCCGAGGTGTAACCATCACTGCTAACGTTTGTTGTCAACAACTGAGACGTCTTGCAGAAGCAATCCAATAATAATGACTAGGAAGACTTCGTGAAATGTTGCCACTCTACGATAACGCCAGCCCGCATTCTGCCAGACTAACAGCAGTTGGATTTGAAAGTCGTTCCGCATCCATCGCATTCACCTGATCTTGCGTCCTCAGATTTTCAGCTGTTCCGCTCTCTATTGAACAGCCTTCAATAAACGTCCTTTCCTGATGAAAATACGCTGCGAACATTCGTCGACGAGTTTTTCGCTTTAAAACCACGTGATTACTACAGTCGCGAAATAGAAATGTTACCCAGTGCTAGCAGACTGTTGTAAGCAATGAAGGAGAATATACTGTATTATTGAAGACTCTGTTATTTGTATCCGCTGTGTTTATTAAACTAACGAAAAAACGCTACGAACTATTGCAACAATCTGATATAGAACTATTCTCTGGCGTTTCGTCTGTGACTGCGGGAGACATCTTTGAAAGTAAAATAGCAGTTGCGTTTTTACTTCAGAAGACGTCTGAAGCTTCTGATCCTGTAAGTTTCAACAGAAATATACTCTAGTCGTAAAAGTCTACGTAGCATTATGATATCAGATTTTATCTGAAATGAAGAAATTTTAACAGATAAAATTTTCATGCATGTGAATTGTATTTAGGAATAGTTTGTTGTACTTTTTCAACTCACGACTTGTTTTGCGTACTGATACACAGATTGGACGTAGCAACTGGGATCGTTTGGTGCGACGGCGTACTCTGACCCTGTGATATGATGCTTAGTAATATTTCAACGGTATATTTTCGTATGAATTATGTTGAAACCTGACGGCATGGAACTGTGAGTTCCAGTGCGGAGTAAACATTGTGCAACTGCGTTTGGACTAGGTGAAATAACTGGACCGTTAGCCTTTAATTTCACATTATGACATTTCGCAACTGTTGCTGCAGTAAAATGTCACTATTATATCATTCACTGTTGTTCGCAAGACTTCTGAAATGTCAGAAAGAAAAGTACATACTTCTATTTACAATAGTCGCAACTGCTCTGATGTAGACTACACAGAAAATGCTCGAATTTTACTTATAGAGCAAGATTACTCGCCCATTCATATAGCTGCATCATTAGAAACCTTAGGTCGATGTTACATAACACAGATATCCAGAATGTTACCAACTTTTCGAAGAGAGTATATGATATTTCGACATTTTGCATTTTGCTGGATACTACTTATACTTATGACAAAGATTTAAAGAAACAGTGCACGTTTCTTGTGCTAAAAGATATGGAAGGGTAAAGAGAAAATGATGCTTCATTATGTGATGATATAGAAAATTGACTCTTTTTTTAGGAAACAGAAAACTACTGTTACACTGGTTTTCACAGTTTAAATGACTTAGTTAAGCTCTTTTACAGGGCAACGGTTTTGGAGAGTAATTGGAACCAGATTTCCTGCTACAATGGAGCAGCCCTGCTGTATCTAAGTGGTTTCTTCCATGTTCAAATAATTAATGTCCAGCATGCGGTGGGAGGAATAATACTTAACTCACTGAAAAGAAACTTTTGCTAAAGACGATGAATGTATGTGTAACCAGTTTACAAGTTTCAAAAGCTACGACAAAAAATACAGGATTGTGACGTTTGCAAAACTCAAAATTATTTCGCAATAAATCAGCGCACCTTAGGTGATATATGTAAAGCCAATAAAGTAAATATTTTTATACCGTCTGTAAGCAGGGAAATTAAAGCATAAATTTTATGTATTAATGAAAGTGAGCCATGAATAACCTATCGAAATAATTCCTTACTACGTAACTGACGAACGAAATTAGAATATATGATATTCACATTCAGTACTTAATCTACAGGTAGCATTGACATGGTAAGTATAGGAACATTACATTCTCATTTCTAGACACAATATGTATCTCTGACTCCGTAACTGTAAATATGTTCCAGGTCAGCTGCGTCACATTTTAATCATTTCTTTCCGCTCCGTGAAGGCTTCGGGGAAGACTAGCAGTTTATTATTCTCGTCTACATTTTTTTTATTAGTCCAAGTCGATCTCCAGCGATAATCGGGGCCGTATCTGAAGCATTCGGATTGTACCTAAATTAATCAAGCGAGGTGGTGCAATGGTTTCGAGAATTTGTATTCGTGAAAAGAATAAGCTGTACCACCCCATCTGAAGTTTTCCGTGGTTTCCGTAAATTAGATCAGACAATTACTGGGATGGTTGCCGGAAAAACCCATGGTCAGTCTTTTCCTCCATCGTTACAGTCATAGCAAGTATGCCGTTCTTGTAACCTTGACGTCAAATTTGTGTTAAATTCTAATTTGTAAATGGGTGTCTGAAGAGGTGTTCTTGGAATTGTGTTTCCGTTGGCCATTAGGCCTATTGCTTCGCGTGACTGACAGTTCAGTATTTTTCGAATTGTGTTTCCGTTGCCCATTAGGCTTCTTGCTTCGAATGTTTTATAGTTCAGCTTTCTCGGTATTTTTTGCCGTGATCTCTCCTTCTCAAAGAAACCTTGACCTGTTTCTTCGCTTCGTGGAGGAGTGCTGCATATGGTTCAAAATATTGGCATTGTAATCCTTAATTAGTTTTACGGAAGACGTTGTCTAATGCCAAAAATGTCTTTCTTGAGGTTCAACCCAACAAACCTTGATAAGACTTATGTGTCTTCCTTTGCGTTCGCTCGATGTTTCTATTGAATGTGTATCACATACTTAGGTGCATAAACGCATCTACACTAGACTCGAATGAAGAGGCTCTATTGTAGCAAGTATTTACTGTCGGTACTCACCAGGATCCTCATTGCTGCTTGTGTGTTGTGCTGAGAGCGAGCAATGACTGATACTCTTCCGAGGCAGCAGTGAGCTTTTATACCCGTAGCAGGCCAAATACCCGCCTACTCCCCCACATTCACCAGAGCGCAATTACGGCGTCCGGTTTCACAGAAACTGCACAGCTACGTAACTACCTCCGCTGATACAGGAGCTATGTGGAGCTGTGGAAAGTAGTAAGATGTCAATACAAAAGTGAAGAAGATCTCAGATCTGCTGGTACTCAGAGTGCAACAGAAAATCAGTGATCACAACGCCGTTACGGCATCACTGAATATGGCTGTAAATATTAATATAAAGAAAGGCAGGAAGAACCTCCAGCTTAGGAGGAGTGACAAGAAACAGATTTCAGGTTAACTGAAAGGCCAGCACGAAGCAATCATCTCGAGCACTAACAGCGTTGAGTTTCTCTGAGAATTACATTGAACAATTACTTCATGAGCCCACACGAATTGTAAATGGTTGTGAAAACACGCTTGACCTCTTAGCCACAAATAATCCTGATCTAATAGAGAGCGTCATGACGGAAACAGGGATTAGGGAACACAAGGAGGCTCAAAACCATATCAACCAAAACCACTAAAAATAAACACAAAATATATCTATTTAAAACAGCAGATAAAAATTCGCTTGATGCCTTCCTAAGAGAGAGTCTCCATTCTTTCCAAGCTAATTATGTAAGTGCAGACCAGATACGGCTCAAATTCAAAGATACAGTATCGACAGCAATAGGTGGATCCATACCACACAAGTTAATAAGAGATGGGACTGATCCATCGTGGTACACAAAACACGTCAGAACACTGTTGCGGAAGCATGCCAAATTCAGAAGAACGCAAAATGCCCAAGACTGGCTAAGTTTCACGGAAGCTCGAAATTTAGTGCGGACGTCAATGTGAGATGCTTTTAATAGTTTCCACAATGAAACATTGTCTCAAAATATGGTAGGAAACCCAAAGAGATTCTGGTCGTATGTAAAGTACACCAGTGGCAAAAAACAGTCAATACCGTCACCGCGCGATAGCGACGGAAATGTTACCGATGATGGTGCACTAAAGCGGATTTACTAAATACAGTTTTCAGTAATTCCTTCACGAAAGAAGAAGTAAATATTCCAGAATTCGAAACCAGAACAGCTCATAGCATGAGTGACATAAAAGTGGATATCTTAGGTGTTGCGAAACAACTCAAATCACTTAAGAGAGGCAAGTCTTCCGGTTGAGATAGTATACCAACCAGGTTCCTATCAGAGTATGCAGACACACTATCGCCTTTATTGGTAATCATATACACCTGTTCATTAAAACTGGAAAGTAGGACAGGTCAAGAAAGGAAATAGGAGTAACCCATTGAATTACAGACCCATATCACTGACCTAAATTTGCAGTAGGATTTTGGAGCATATACTGTACTCGAACATTATGATTCACCTTGAAGAAAAAAACTTATTGATGCAAAACCAACACGGATTCAGCAAATACCGTTTACTGTGCAGCACAGATAGCTCTTTCAAAAAATGTTCAAATGTGCGAAAAATATTATGGAACTTAACTGCTAAGGTCATCAGTCCCTAAGCTTACACACGACGTAACCTAAATTATCCTAAGGACAAACACACACACGCATGTCCGAGGGAGGACTCGAACCTCCGCCGGGATCAGCTGCGCAGTCCATGACTGCAGTTCCTCAGACCGCTCGTCCAATCCCGCGCGGCAGAAAGCTCTTTATTCCCACGAAGTAATGAGTGCTGTCGACTAGGGATCTCAGATCGATTCCATATTCCTATATTACCGGAAGGCTTTTCATACCGTTCCTCACAATCGACTATTACTCAGATTGCGAGCATACGGGGTATCGTCTCAGTTGTGTGATTGGATTCGTGATTTCCTCTCAGAGAGATCACAGTTCGTAGTGATAAATGCTAAATCATGGAGTAGAACAGAAATGATATCTGGCGTTCCGCGAGGTAGTGTCATAGGCCCTCTGCTGTTCCTGATTTACATAAATGATCTAGGTGATAATCTGAGCAGCTCCCTTCGATTGTTTGCAGATGACGCTGTAATTTACCGTCTAGTAAAATCATGAGACGATCAATTCCAATTACAAAATGATCTAGAGAGAATTTCTGTATGGTACGAAAAGTGGCAACTGGCACTAAACAAAGAAAAACACGAGGTCATCCAAATGGTTACTAAATGAAATCCGATAAATTTTGGATATACGATAAATCGCACAAATCTAAGGGCTGTCAATTTGACTAAATGCCTAGGAATTACAATTACGAACAACTTAAATTGGAAAGACCACATAGATAATATTGTTGGGAAGGCGAAACATAGACTGCGCTTTGTTGGCAGAACACTTAGAAGATGGGACAAATCTACTAAAGAGACAGCCTACATTACACTTGTCCGTCCTCTACTGGAATATTGCTGCGCGGTGTGGGATCCTTACCAGATAGGATTGACGGAGGACATCGAAAAAGTGCAAAGAAGGGTACCTCGTTTCGTGTTATCGCCCAATAGGGGTGAGAGTGTCATTGATATGATACGCAAATTGGGGTGGCAGTCACTGAAACAGAGGTGGTGTTCTTTGCAGCGATATCTATTTACGAAATTTCGATCAACAACTTTCTCTTCCGAATGAAAAAAAAATATTTTGTTTACACCCACCTACGTAGGGGGAAATGATCATCATAATAAAATAAGAGAAATCAGAGCTCGAACGGAAAGATTTAGGTGTTCCTTTGTCCCACGCGCCATTCGACGGTGGAATGGTAGAGAAGTAGTATGAAAATGGTTCGATGAACCCTCTCCAGGCGCTTAAATGTGAACTGAATAGTAACCATGTAGATGTAGATGTAGATGTAGGCATATTCAACAGCGTTGTACGAAGACATGCTGACAATTAATGCTTCTGAATTTCTTTTGTGAAAACTCTTAAAGCTTTTTAAATAAAACAAACGTTATTAAAGTTCTACATCTTTATTCGTCATGTCTAGATATCTGCAACCCTCTATTGCGAGACGGCTCCGAATTGTAGTGTGTAACATGGCGGTGTATGAGAAACATGTCCTGTAATTGAAGTTCTAATTCGAAGGCTCCGTCCACGCTTGGAGCGCCCTCTCGTTGAGTATGACAATGGAAAACAGCACACGAGGGTCGCGACATCTGTAACAATAGGACGCCTTTGGTTCACTGTCATCGATCATCCTCCATACAGTCTCGACTTAGCCCCATCAGAGTTTCATCTGTTTCCCAAGCAAGCGAACACCATCGAGGGCTTCAGTTTGACAATGTTGATGCGGTGCAAGTAATGGTGAGGTTGGGGTTCCGTCAACAAAGTAAAAATTTCTTTAGTGGTGGTATCAACAAACTGGTCTCTCCTTTCAAATAGTTCAAATGGCTCTGAGCACTGTGGGACTTAACTTCTGAGGTCATCAGTCCCCTAGAACTTAGAACTACTTAAACCAAACTAACATAAGGACATCACACACATCCATGCCCGAGGCAGGATTCGAACGTGCGACTGTAGCGGTCGCACGGTTCCACACTGTAGCGCCTAGAACCGCTCGGCCACCCAGGGCGGCTCTCTCCTTTCGAGGAATATATTCGTCACCAGGGTAACTAAGTTAGGAAATAAATCTGTAAACATGAAGAGTAAAGATGTAGAATGCTAATAATGTGTGTTTTATTTAAAAAGCTTTAAGAGTTTTCGCAAAAACAATTCGGATGCTTTACATTTAAGCACGCCCTCATACAATACGCTTCACAGCTATGAGCCGAGCAGAGTTGTGTGGGAAGAAAAAAAAAACCTGTTGTTCTTCACCAGCCGTATTAGGAAGCTGCTACGAAGTCAAAGAAAGCTTCACTGCAAATTTAAACGTAGCCTCACGGAGAAACAAATACCAAAGGAAACAGAAAACAGCGCATTGGGAGCTATGCGTGTAGCTTTCAGCGTATTCGAAAGCGAAATTCTGTCTACCGACTTGACAGAAAACCCTGAGAAGTTTTAGCGTTGTGACAAATCAGTAAGCTAACCTAAACCATTTTTGCAGACACTCGGCAATCATAATGGCTTTGATACAGAGGACGACACATGAAAGGCCGAAATACTAAAAGCCTTTTTTCAAAACTGTTGCACAGAGGAATATCGCACTGTAGTACTTCCTTCAACTCGTCGCGTGAACGGCAGAATGAATGATAATGAAATAAGAAGCCATGAGATAGAAAATAAATTGAAATGACCCAACATTGCACCTGATAGGATACCGAAACGATTCTACAGAGAATGTGTGAAAGAACATTCCCTGTTTCTAACAGCAGTGTACTGTAGGTTTTTGCCGACCGTTGTGGCCGAGCGGTTCTAGGCGCTTCAACCTGGAACTGCGTGACCGCTGCGGTTGCAGGTTCGAATCCTGCCTCGGGCATGGATGTGTGTGATATCCTTACGTTAGTTAGGTTTAAGTAGTTCTAACTCTAGGGGACTGATGACCTCAGATGTTAAGTCCCATAGCGCTCAGAGCCATTTGAACCATATTTTTGTAGTTGTTTGCAGGAGAGAAGTGTTCCTGATGTCTGGAAAAAAGTACAGATCATTTCTGTTTTGAGGAAGGATTATCAAACACATGCACAATCTTTAGTCATATGCCTCTGACATCGGTCAGTTGTAGCTCGGGTATTAAGATATTTATTGGGACCTAAAATCTCCGCCGTCTCAAAATGCGTCCCTAAGACACTGGGCGTCTGAAATCCACCTCGCTCTGTTCCTCCAAGATAAGCAAAAGGCGGTAGATATCAGGTCTCAGATGGATGCCGTGTTCCTTGACTTTCGGAAGACATTCGATACAGTTCCGCACTGCCGTCTAATGAACAAAACGCGTGTGTATGGAATATCAGGTCAGTTGTGTTATTGCACTGAATAGTTTCTAGCAAACAGAAGACAAGTTATTCTCAGTTAAGTCTTCAGATGTAAAACTGACTTCAGGGGTACCCCAAGGAAGCGTTATAGGTCCATTACCTTAAAAAATAGTAGACAACATCGGAAGTTCCATGAAGCTTTTCGCGGGTGGTACTATTGTACAAGGAGAAGACGCAACACTAAAAAATTATAGCGAAGACCTGCAGAGAATCGACGCTTTGTGCAAGGACTGACAGTTGACCCTCAACATAAACATATATTGAAATGCCAATACATTGTGACCACTGCCCACCGCGACATTATATGCTGCCTGGTGGCTCTGCGGGTACGTGACAACAAAAGTATGTAAGCGGACCAGACCCGGACGGGGGAACACCCAGCGAAGATATGGGCTGCAAATGGGGTAATCGATTGAGATAGGCGACTTAGAAAACGGGCAGAGTATTATTACCCAGAGCCTCTGAACGATTTTCTCGAAAACGGCGATGCTGCTTGATTGTTATCGTGCTACTGTCTTGAGCATCTACGGAAAGAGGTAGAAGGACAGTGAAACTACCACTAGCCGCTAAATAGTTGGACAATGTTACTTAAAATCCGTCTTGATTGCAAATTTTTTATTCATATGACCGATTTCGGTCCATTCAGAACCATCTTCAGATCTGATATTTCAGTTACAGGAGTAGCCCGTCCAAATCCAGCATCTTCCACATGCTACGTCACATGACGTAGCATGTGAAAGTTGCTGGATTTGGACGGGCTACTCCTGTAACTGAAATATCAGATCTGAAGATGGTTCTGAATGGACAGGAGTAGCCCGTCCAAATCCAGCATCTTCCACATGCTACGTCACATGACGTAGCATGTGAAAGTTGCTGGATTTGGACGGGCTACTCCTGTAACTGAAATATCAGATCTGAAGATGGTTCTGAATGGACCGAAATCGGTCATATGAATAAAAAATTTGCAATCAAGACGGATTTTAAGTAACATTATAAAATCACTGATTGATGTTATCCCGTAAGACATTATGTCTGTTTTTGCAAATAGTTGGACGTCCACGACTCTTCACAGAAAGTGGAGTTCGGAGGCTTGACTGCTTTGTAAAGAAGGATAGCTGGAGATCTTTGGCATCTGTGTCGATGGAGTACAATGTCACTGCACTCACAAGTGTTTCGGAGCATGGAGCTCCGCACAAGACGACCACTATGTGTTTACATGTTGACCAAACGACAGCGTCAATTACGATTGCGGTGGGCACGAGACCATTGGGATTCGACCGTCGATCAATGGAAACGTGTCGGCTCTTCGGGTGAATCACATTGTTGCTACATTAGGTCGATGGTCGTCTCCACAAACGCCGTCGGTGAGCTGAACGGCGGTTGGAAACGTGCAGCGCGCCACGGACACAGGGTGATGGCAGCAGTATTATGCTATGGGAGACATTTTCCTGCGCTTGGTTGGAACCAGTGGTGGTGACCGGAGACAGGCTAACAGTTGCGAACCACGTTCATCCCTTCATGCTTGATGTCTTCCCCGATGGTGATGTCATCTTTCAGCAGTATAACTTGTCCGTATCTTGGTGCCAGAATGACACTACAATGGTCTGATGAGCATTGTAATGAACTCGCGTTGATGTCTCGACGACAAAATTGGCCTACTGCAAATCCTATGTAACCCATCTGGGTCGCTATCGGTCGTCATCACGGCGTACGCAGATCAGTGGCCTTATATTTACGCGAGTTAAATGGTACCTGTTCGTAGACATCTAATGCAACATACCTCCACAAACCTGCCAATAAACTGTCGGACCCCTGATATACAGAATCAGTGATGTATCTCATTCCAAAGACGCACAAACAAGCTATTAAGCACGTGCTCAAAATGCTTTCGATCATCATTGTATGTACCGTATTGTGCATACACAGACAGAAGGACCCATTATTGTGTGATTACACGGGTACAGAACGAACGATGGAAAAAGCTACATCCATGAAATGTCTCGGAGTATGCAGTACGGAGTAATTTAAGGTGGATTCATAGGAAGAATCCTCAGGATATGTGGTAATCGACACGTTCGATCAGTCTTGAATGTTATTCGTCAGTATTGCGATCCGTACCAGATAGGACTAACAGAGAAAATAGAGAAGATCCAATCAAGAGCAGCGCGTTTCGTTACAGGTTAACGTTGAAAGCACGAAACCATCACAGATATGATCACCCAACTCCAATGGCAGACGCTGCAAGAGAGGCGATCTGCAGCACAGATATGTATAGAAGAGCCATCAAATATATTGCTTGGCCCTACGTAATCTCGCCAGAAAATCATGAAGACAAAATTAAACAGATTCGAGCCCACACAGAGGCTTCTCGCAATCGTTCTTAGTTCGAACTGTTCTCGACTGTAACGGGAAAGGGGGGAAGAGGCAGTGAATCACAAAGTACCCTCCGTCGTGCACCGCAAGTTGGCTTGAGAAGAACAGATGTAGATATAGATGTAGAACTTCTTGGTAAAAATAAGTCCCTTACTTTACCTCAGAATGTTTGGCGAAAATTGAAGCAATGACAAGGAACCCCTTGAGTGAGAAGCTGCAGAAGGCCAGTGATGTTTACGACATTCGACGCCCAACATATTTTCTACTATGCAATCGAAATATTGGCTGCTAATGGCAATAAGGGCGGGACTCGAGATATCCAATGGTGAGCACAGCAAGAGGTTACGCAGCATGGTTGAACTTCTAAGTCGACGAGTAACACAAAACAGTGCTACACTGCTGGTGGTGTTGATAGAAAGCAGAGCAATGGCAACGATAAACAAAGCAAACATTACATCTACAACGACAGTTTCCGAAGTTCACATTTTGTTAAAAGGAATTTTACAAAAAAATGGCTCTGAGCACTATGGGACTTAACATCTGTGGTCATGTCCCCTAGAACTTAGAACTACTTAAACCTAACTAACCTAAGGACATCACACACATCCCTGCCCGAGGCAGGATTCGAACCTGCGACCGTAGCGGTCACAGGGTTCCAGCCTGAAGCGCCTAGAGCCGCACAGCCACACCGGCCGGCAAGGAATTTTACAGAGTGAGAAAGAAGAAGCAGATGCATTATTAACGTTTCTGCAAGATGAGCCAGTGGAATATGTGCTGTCTTATCCACTCGACTGTGCGGACAATGTACGTGAGGAGTACAATGATGACGATACGTGCCCAATAGGGTGAAAGTGATATTGAAACAGATATCGAGCCATGTAGTTCATCACTCTTGTCGGGCAGGGAGCCACAAATCCCGTATCCAGTATTGTTGTTGTTGTGGTCTTCAGTCCAGAGACTGGTTTGATGCATCTCTCCACGCTACTCTATCCTGTGCAAGCTTCTTCATCTACAAGTAACTACTGCGACCTACATCCTTCTGAATATGCTTAGTGTATTCATCTCTTGGTCTCCCTCTACGATTTTTACCCTCCACGCTGTCCTACAGTACTAAATTGGTGATCCCTTGATGCCTCAGAACATGTCCTACCAACCGTTCCCTTTTTCTGGTCAAGTTGTGCCACAAATTACTCTTCTCCCCAATTCTATTCAGTAGCTCCTCATTAGATAAGCGATCTACCCAACAAATCTTCAGCATTCTTCAGTTCCACCACTTATCGAAAGCTTCTATTACCTTCTTGTCCAAACTATTTATCGACCATGTTTCACTTCCATACATGGCTACACTCCATACAAATACTTTCAGAAACGACTTTCTGACACTTAAATCAATACTCGATGTTAACAAATTTGTCTTCTTGAGAAACGCTTTCCTTGCCATTGCCAGTCTACATTTTATATCCTCTCTACTTCGACCATCATCAGTTATTTTGCTCCCCAAATAGCAAAACTCATCTACTAATTTAAGTGTCTCATTTCCTAGTCTAATTCCCTCAGCATCACCCGACTTAATTCGACTACATTCTATTATCCTCATTTTCCTTTTGTTGATGTTCATCTTATATCCTCCTTTCAAGACACCGTCCATTTCGTTCAACTGCTCTTCCAGGTCCTTTGCTGTCTCTGACAGAATTACAATGTCATCGAAGAACCCCCAGTGATAAGCAGTAAAGATCTTTCTCCAAGGAGTGGGTACTAAACATAATTACATACACAGAAGATCATCCGCAGCATATTAAAAAAACCAACTATGAACACATCTCGAATAAGTCCCTAGAAATATCATCGTGTAGTGCACAAGGAAAACTACGGATATTCAAGGAAGTACAAGGCGGATTGGTTACAAAAACTGGTTTTTGTGCATTTCAAGGCTGCTCTATAGAGTTCACAGGATGTCCATAATATTGACCTAGTACGTTACGCACATCAAACTGCGCGCGACATAGATTACAGTGATTCTAAGGCAAGCAGTGGATGGCTGCGTAACCTCAAACAGTGCTACAGAATTTGAAGACGTAAGAAACAAAGTGTCAGCTTGATGCGTGGCAAACTGAGGAACCGACTGAAAATTTATAAATGAGGTAAACAAACTTATCCTATCGTCAGTAAGAAATTTGTTTTCAAGTCTGACCAACGGGGATTTGAAGAATAAATGCATATGAAAGGAACCCTGTAAATTAGGTCTACTACCATCAATGCCTTAACGCAATCGTCTACAGCTATGCCAGCTGTTACTCTGGATCGTAAATTGGGTGGAAAGTTATTTACTGTGCAGCGAGATGTTGGCGGCGCTCTGCCCCCTATGATTCTTTCTCGTGTTCGATATGTTTCAATGGCAGTAGGGAATATTTACGTCGCAGCAACAAGAGGGGGAAAATGGCCGCTAGATAACTATAACCACGGTATGAACACTGCTGTTGACCAATAGCTGCTCGAAATAACTTGCTTTTTCTTGATTCCTGGACTGCATATAAGAATCATACTCCTTTAGAGCAAACCATCCGTCTTGAAAAGTGTGCGACATTGCATTTCATACCACCTGGAAGCACTGGACAAATTCAGCCTCTGGATGTTTGTTTTTTCCGTGCCTATAAAACATATTATTGAACTGTCTGCAGCTACGCCTTGAAAGATAGCCAGTTTCACGATAAGCTCCAACACAGGTTATTTCACATTCAGTTTCATGCCATCATATTCTATCAGTTCTCATCCACCCCTTACACCGATATGATTATTATATGCATTCTTTATTATTTGATACTTAACTGAACGTCGTGCACGGTTTGTAGCTCCCAAGGATTTCGCCTTTGATTTTGATGGTGCGAAACTTTGCGATGGTTATGGTGCGTCGTTTCTTACGTGCATCCCATAGTATGTTGATCTCTGTGCCTCCTGGACATTCATTTTCTGTCACCCTCCTGATGCACGTGGTGAATTATTAGCAACTAATATTTTTACTGTCGTAAGTGTTAACACAACACTTTCAAATGAGCCTTACTAAAGACTGGATTCGCGGCCTCGCACTCAAATTCAAGTGGGGGATTTTTTCACTATTTTACGGTATCTGAGTTAAGAATTGTGCGGTGGACTAGTGCATTAGACATTGCTTAACGTAAGAACGAGACTTATTGCCAACTGGGTTCTTAGGAAAATTCCTGAGTTAAATTGGAAAAAAGAGGACTTGTCATTTGACAGCTCCTCTTCTTGCACGAATCTCTCTGCCGCTTGATGGGAAAAGTGCTGCTCACTCCCTTTCATGTATTTGTAGCAGTGGCAAAATAGCCAACCATGGCACTGATAGTAACGATAAAAGCTCTGAATTCGTTAAAAAAAACTGAAGACCTGAAATTGAAGAAAGTAAATATCGAGTAACATGAGCATTCGAAAGAAGAACTTGTTCCAAACAGGTGCAGATTACAGATAATTATGTTTAATAATATATTATTCATTTATTCGGGTTGTATACTTAAGTTTAATTATTGATATTTACGAAACTTTCGCTCCTTTTCACATTAATGTAATCTTAAAACATACTTATGTTCCATTTATGAGAAAAATAAATATTGAATTCATGCCGCCTTATTCGTTCACGAACCCACCGAATACATTGCTGAGTGATGGCTGCAATGTCCTCTTAAAAGATCAATATCAAATAGTAATTGTCCCGTTTTTCCTACCTACAAATGCAAAAGAAAATGTTTCATTAAAATATCTAATGATTCAAAGGTCTTATTATTGAGCGAGTTTAATTGAGTAAGTAAAAATGGACAGGACACTTATCTGAGTTCCCTCATAGGGCCTTACATGTCAAAGATCATAAAACAACAGAATAATAGTTTCCAACACCGACCAATATATCAATAGTTTTATTCCGACTTAGGTTAAAGTTGGTTTCCGAGACCCTGTCGTCTGCAAAAAGGCATTTCCCGCAATTCCAGGCATTATTAAGCGGTGACTGGAAAGACTTTGTCCAGGAGGGTGTGTGTTCCCTATCAGATGGTCTAGGAAAACACAACCAACAGCGCAAGATTCCACAGGATACCAATGTTTTAATAGGGCAATTTATTCGTTCATTTTCGTTCAGAGTTGCTCATTATGGGAAAACTGGTAGAAGAAAGAAGTATCTGTCTTGCGACTTATCAGTTACGAGGTTATGGTAGCTATTCATGCAGAAATATGTTACAGATATGTACTTAATTTATCAATATATGAAATCTAGAGGAGCTGATAAGTATACACTCAATCCGAAAGAGAAATACGATTATTTTTACTGTTATTTCAAAGATCTCTTCAGCTACGGATTTAGCCGACCTAAAGTGGATATACGTGGTAATTGTGAACAATTTAAACTCAACATTGAAACAAACATAGCTTCAAAGGTACAACCGGAAAAGGAGCTATAACTTCGCAAGTCAAGAGTGAAAGCGTTTTATATCAGTGTGGAAAGTTGTGAAGAACTAGTTAAAGGCAGAAGAAAGCAAAAGCAGAACATTCGAGTGCCACATATAAGCTTTGGGGAGATGTTGTCTTACAAGCAACATTGAATTTTTGTTTCTGGTATACACAGGTTTTTACATGATAAAGCCTTCTTCTATATGCATGATGAGACACCTGCTAGGAAAAGCCCAAACTAAGTTGCTTCTCTGCTAATGAGTTTTACTGAAAATCGTATAGCTACTACTGTAAGAAAACTGTTTTCTTAGAGGCTTCTACACGCCAAAATAGGAATCAAACAGTTGTTTATTTTGGTACAGTTTGGTCTACAACAGTAATGTTTCTGTAGTACGCCATATGTTTCCTGCACATGGTCGTTCATGCATGGCACGCGATCGAGACTTTTTGTAATTAAAAAAAAAATCAAGATACGGCGTATACCCCTTGACAATGGTCGATGGTATGACATGTCACGTACTAGTCCGACAATGTAAGTGTCCCAAATATGTACTAATGGTATAATTTTCGATTTTGCTAATAATTGTAATTCCTTTTTCAAAAAATTTGTTGTAGTAAATGGGAATAAATGAGCTGTGGCTTTACATAAAATGTTTGCGTTCTCTGCAACAGTAAAATGTCTAATAATAGCTCCCCATTGCAGTGGCATAGTTACGTACGTTTTCTCACTTCTAAAAACTGGTAGGCATCCTACTACGTCAGGTGCGCCCCCAGACTACTTTGACTTATTACCAATAAAAACTACCAAGGCCAATGATGTTGCTAAAATGCTTGAATTCATGCCTTTAGAACACCATGATTATTTCAAGATCATTGTTGGGCGATTTTCTGACAGAGGACAACCAAACCGCAAGATTCAGAAAGTGAAGCATGGGATACGGACTGATTCCAGTTTTGCTTGTAATATCGTTTTTGAAACCACTATAATGAATCTGATTTTGTTCAGTCATACAATGTAGGCTTTCACGGCCGGTGCTGTCTTCAATTAAAACTTCCGGGCTGAGAGGCCGTGGTCGACGTATGAAATTTCCACCTGACGTTTCGTCTCCATCTGCGGGAGACATATTCTGAGGTCGTCCGGCTACTGCCACTGAGGCTCCACCTGACGTTTCGTCTCCATCTGCAGGAGACATATTCTGAGGTCGTCCGGCTACTGCCACTGAGGTTCCATTTACAGAGCGCATAGAGGGCACCACCATTCGTCACGTGATGCCGACGGTATGCCTATCTTTGGAAGGCGTCATCATTCTCGATTAAGAGTAATCGATTGTCATTTTGCTGGTGCAACGTCGACAGCCATATTTTGTCTAACTTTAAAACTTCCTCTATTCTATTAAAATTGTTATGGTGTTTGTGAATCTCTATTGCTTCTCTATACATGCACGCATGATAATGGGATGTTCGTGCTAGAACGCTTGTCTCATTAAATTTAATTTCGTGATTCCCATCTCGAAAAACATGCTCAGCTACGGCCGATTTTGCGGTGTGTCCTAAGCGACAGTTTCTTTTATGTTCGGCTAAGCGGGTGTTTATATTTCTTTTCGTTGTTCCAATATATACTTGTCCACAACTGCATGGAATTTTGTATACCGCACGTGTTGCTAGGGGGTGTCGGGCGTCTTTTGCAGTTCTTAAATATTCCTTAATTTTCTTGGTGGGTCTGAAGATTGTTTCGATCCCATACTTTGCCAGGACTTTCTCGATACGGTCGGTGATTTTATTAATGAACGGCAATAAAACTTTTCCAGTAGGTGACCGTTCTTGCTCTGGACTTCGGCTTCTTTTCTTCTTCGATGGAGGGCTCGATCAATTTCCTTGCTGGTATATCCATTTTTCATGAAGGCTGACCTTAAGTGATTTAGTTCATCTTGTAAGTAATCCGGCTCGCTGATTTTGTTTGCTCTGTCCACCAAGATTTTTTCGTAGGATGATGTTTAGATTCTTTGTGGAGGTATCGATTCGTGTGGATGTTCCTTCTATATACCTTGTGGCCCAGCGTCCCATCCACCCGTCTAATTACCGACACATCCAGGAAATTGAGTTAACCGTTGCTCTCTTTCTCCATCGTAAACTGTATCTTCGGGTTAATGCTGTTCAGATGCACCAAGAAGACATCCAACTCTTCTTCACCATGCGTCCACACCACAAGCGTTCTAGTACGAACATCCCATTATCATGCGCGCATCTGTAGAGAAGCAATAGAGTTTTACAAACACTATAACAATTTTAATAGAAAAGGGGAAGTTTTAAAGTTAGACAAAATATGGATGTCGACGTTGCGCCAGCAGAATGACAATCGATTACTCTTAATCGAGAATGATGACGCCTTCCAAAGATAGGCATACCGTCGGCATCACGTGACGAATGGTGGTGCCCTCTATGCGCTCTATAAATGCTAGAGTACCTGGAGCCTCAGTGGCAGTAGCCGAACGACTTCAGAAGATGTCTCCCGTAGATGGAGACGAAACGTCAGGTGGAAACTTTATACATCGACCACGGCCTCTCAGCCCGGAAATTTTAACTGAAGACTGATTCTGTTCAGTTATGTTTACTTGAGTGTGTCGTTGTATAAAGCGATTAAATATTAAGTACTGGTAATTTTCATGCCGTGTACTTATTCAAAATGGGCCTTCCTGTTCAGTGCAAAAGGGGAACTTGTTGACAGTTTTTGAACTCATTTTACAGACTGTAAAACTTCCTCGAATTCAAAGATTTCTTCTAATGATGTAACGATTTACAGCACCCTAAGTGTACAGAAAATTTAAGCATACTGCAAAATTATGTATTTTATAAAGTTCTTGTTGTTTTTCTCAAAATTGCTGATAAACTAGTTCCCTTCCTGATCACAAACCTTTATTTATGAGAGATGACTATTAGCGATACTTCCAGATCCGTTAATCTGGTCTACTATTTAGGCGACAGATGTCGGAGCTAATGCTATGCAGGAAGTTGCGGCTTTCTTGCGCTAAGAAAATGTAATATCCACTCCTACTGACGTGAAACATTACAATTTATAGTTCGTATGCCTCATGAAAGACATTTAAATAAGGAACAGACACTGCAAAAATAATTTGGACCACGAAGTGGAGATAGGACCAGGGAAAACAACTTTAAATTGGATTAGTGTCACATATAAAATAATAATAGCAATGTTTTACGTACCTTTATTCTTTTTAATCATCTCCAAAATTCGCACGTTTCAGTATGCAATATTTAATTGTTGAATAATATCTTCAATCTTTTACATCTTCAGATCTACTCATAATTAATTCCATTGGTCTGAATTAATTTCAGTCAAATCAAATTAATTGTGCTGTTTGACACAGTGACGACTATAACCATTATTTTTCCCGTTTCTCACTAATGGCGGAATGGAGCTCCCTAAAAACTGATACACTAAGGAAAGGAAAACTTAAGAAGGCAGTCACACATGTGTTTCTGATCCTCATCTGTTAGTTTGGGTAATCACAGATCGAGATTATTTAAGGCGGTTCCTGATTGAAGCGCCTAGAACCGCTCGGCCACATCGGCCGGCCGAATGATCGCTCCTGTCACATCCCCGAATATTAATCATTCCTCCTGGGATATCCTGTGTATTAATGCAGGTAATTGTGTGTACTGTAGTGTAATAATATTCGATTTAATTCGACTGTACTTTCATGATTTCCTATGAATGTGTACTAGTAAAAAAAAATTCTTTTCTCTTTCGAAGTACAAAAATTTAATAATGAAGTTAAGTATTAATTTAAAAGACGTGCTCCTTATTGTCGTAAACTTATCTTGATCATTTCTATCTCCTTAAGTGCACATGGATAATATCGTTAGACACCTCTTTCCATTTTACTTCTATTTAACTAAAAGTTTACAGCAAATTATGTTATGTCAGCAGCGCTTGTCTGTTAGTGCAGATATACTTGCTACGGCACGCTACTTTTGTGAAACCTCGTTGTGTAACATAATCAGACATGTCCTAATACATCTGCTGTTTCTATTTGGTTTCTGATACTACTGCTAAATCCCTCCTACAACTTTTTCTCGTCCTTCAAAATTTTTAACCTCTTTGTGATATTTTGTTGTTATAACAAACCCCGCTATTTGAAGCTATCTAGCGTACCTTCCATAGTGGAATTATGAACGCTGTTAGAGTAAACCAAGTAGCGGAGTTCCATTTTTGCAATCTCCACGTTAACATTGCTTCTTTAGATAGTTTGACTTTACTATGGCTCCAAATAGTCCGTCTGCCCCTTCTCTCCGCTTCTCAAGAATGTGAAACATGCTGTAAGGGATTTCTTGCAATAAGACAGTAAATTCAAGACAACAGTGCAAATTCAACACATGTGTAAATTCGAGGTATCAACACACATTATTTTATTTCCATTATTTGTTAATTTCTTAATTAATTTTGAAGTATCTCAATATACATACAAATATTCCGTGAACATAAAATGTAGCGCTATATGTCAGTGTCGTGATCAACTGCTTATGTAAATGTTTTTATTTTTCTGTGCAAAGTTGTAATTTTTCTCTTTATCACTTTTTATACTTTTCTTTAAGGATTAAAGAAAAACGTTTTTGCTAACATTTAGAACTTAAGTACAGCAAACAGGTCAAAAAACGTTTAGTATTTTTGAAAGAGATGAGCCGTCTGTTTCTGGCAGTGAGGGAATTAGTGTGCTTTTCCATGCAGCTGTGTGTGTTTGTGGAAGACATATAGTTTTATAAATACGTGTGGAGGTGATGTATTGAGGTGATATATTGAGATGATGGAGGAAGATGTTTATCACAATGATTATTAACCATCAACTCGACACAGAGACACTGAGGAAGAGAGAGTAAAATGCTAGTCAGACACTATAGTCATGATATCCACTTCAAAACACACCTGCAAAGATAAATAGGCCAATAAACCTCGTAAAGTGTAGTTCTGAAACATTACTTTGAACTTCGATTTTCATCAATTAAAAATGATTTCAGCAAATTTACCTGTTGTACCATTTCCTCCTTTCTGCGTAATGTTTGTGGTTATTTCGTAAAAATCAGAGCAGATTGATACGTGCGGTTTTAAATACGCTTGCAGGCGTCAGTCGCAACCTATTGCAATGTTTCCAGAATGAGATTTTCACTCTGCAGCGGAGTGTGCGCTGATATGAAACTTCCTGGCAGATTAAAACTGTGTGCCCGACCGAGACTCGAACTCGGGACCTTTGCCTTTCGCGGGCAAGTGCTCTACCAACTGAGCTACCGAAGCACGACTCACGCCCGGTACTCACAGCTTTACTTCTGCCAGTTCCTCGTCTCCTACCTTCCAAACTTTACAGAAGCTCTCCTGCGAACCTGCAGAACTAGCACTCCTGAAAGAAAGGATATTGCGGAGACATGGCTTAGCCACAGCCTGGGGGATGTTTCCAGAATGAGATTTTCACTCTGCAGAGAAGTGTGCGCTGATATGAAACTTCCTGGCAGATTAAAACTGTGTGCCCGACCGAGACTCGAACTCGGGACCTTTGCCTTTCGCGGGCAAGTGCTCTACCAACTGAGCTACCGAAGCACGACTCACGCCCGGTACTCACAGCTTTACTTCTGCCAGTACCTCGTCTCCTACCTTCCAAACTTTACAGAAGCTCTCCTGCGCTTGCCCGCGAAAGGCAAAGGTCCCGAGTTCGAGTCTCGGTCGGGCACACAGTTTTAATCTGCCAGGAAGTTTCTTATTGCAATGTTAATGTAACGTAGCTGTTTATATTCTGAATATTGGTTTGGAACACGACGCATATTTTGAATGCGAGTAAATGCGTCTAAAATATATGTAGCGTGACTTAATCTCAATACGCAGGCAAAAAGTTATTTATTATTGATGGAAATGTTACTCTCTCTTTCAATGAATGACAATGAAACGTAAACTGCAACTAACTCAGCGATAATATAGAGTATGAAATGATTTCTTTTCCCAGCAAATTAATCTAATGTTACGCAGAAAGAAATTATGGTACATACACCGGTGTATTTTTGAAATAATTGCAAAGAATTTCTTTAACTTTATCTCTTTAAGAATTGGGTTAACATTTTAAACCTTTCAGTTAACTGAAAATATTTTAAACCAGAGGTGAAGCTTTACCTATGCCCTGCGGTGTTAAATCTCTGAATAAGTTTCGTAATAAAAAATATTAACTAACTTTAATATTGAAAACTGACTGTAAAAATTCATAAAATTACTTAGAATTATTTTCCTTTGTGAATGAATCTCGCAAATACTGAAATACTTTTTAGTCCACTTAACGGTGGACTAGGCGTCATCGAAACAGTTGAAGCCAGATGGGCAAACGACAGCAATGTTATTATTACCTTAACATAATTTCAAGTGGAGGGAGAGGTATTTTTGAAAGGAAACGTAAGATACTTCAATTGACAATAAACTGTAACCTTGAAGCTCATACAGATAGCTTGTTATACATACGTCAATCCACAGGAGAGAGATAAAAAGCGACAAACAGAGAACAAACAGATGTGACCAACATTATATTACACTTTAAGTTCCATTCTTTCATGGAACCTACTGAAATATACACTCCTGGAAATTGAAATAAGAACACCGTGAATTCATTGTCCCAGGAAGGGGAAACTTTATTGACACATTCCTGGGGTCAGATACATCACATGATCACACTGACAGAACCACAGGCACATAGACACAGGCAACAGAGCATGCACAATGTCGGCACTAGTATAGTGTATATCCACCTTTCGCAGCAATGCAGGCTGCTATTCTCCCATGGAGACGATCGGAGAGATGCTGGATGCAGTCCTGTGGAACGGCTTGCCATGCCATTTCCACCTGGCGCCTCAGTTGGACCAGCGTTCGTGCTGGACGTGCAGACCGCGTGAGACGACGCTTCATCCAGTCCCAAACATGCTCAATGGGGGACAGATCCGGAGATCTTGCTGGCCAGGGTAGTTGACTTACACCTTCTAGAGCACGTTGGGTGGCACGGGATACATGCGGACGTGCATTGTCCTGTTGGAACAGCAAGTTCCCTTGCCGTTCTAGGAATGGTAGAACGATGGGTTCGATGACGGTTTGGATGTACCGTGCACTATTCAGTGTCCCCTCGACGATCACCAGTGGTGTACGGCCAGTGTAGGAGATCGCTCCCCACACCACGATGCCGGGTGTTGGCCCTGTGTGCCTCGGTCGTATGCAGTCCCGATTGTGGCGCTCACCTGCACGGCGCCAAACACGCATACGACCATCATTGGCACCAAGGCAGAAGCGACTCTCATCGCTGAAGACGACACGTCTCCATTCGTCCCTCCATTGACGCCTGTCGCGACACCACTGGAGGCGGGCTGCACGATGTTGTGGCGTGAGCGGAAGACGGCCTAACGGTGTGCGGGACCGTAGCCCAGCTTCATGGAGACGGTTGCGAATGGTCCTCGCCGATACCCCAGGAGCAACAGTGTCCCTAATTTGCTGGGAAGTGGCGGTGCGGTCCCCTACGGCACTGCGTAGGATCCTACGGTCTTGGCGTGCATCCGTGCGTCGCTGCGGTCCGGTCCCAGGTCGACGGGCACGTGCACCTTCCGCCGACCACTGGCGACAACATCGATGTACTGTGGAGACCTCACGCCCCACGTGTTGAGCAATTCGGCGGTACGTCCACCCGGCCTCCCGCATGCCCACTATACGCCCTCGCTCAAAGTCCGTCAACTGCACATACGGTTCACGTCCACGCTGTCGCGGCATGCTACCAGTGTTAAAGACTGCGATGGAGCTCCGTATGCCACGGCAAACTGGCTGACACTGACGGCGGCGGTGCACAAATGCTGCGCAGCTAGCGCCATTCGACGGCCAACACCGCGGTTCCTGGTGTGTCCACTGTGCCGTGCGTGTGATCATTGCTTGTACAGCCCTCTCGCAGTGTCCGGAGCAAGTATGGTGGGTCTGACACACCGGTGTCAATGTGTTCTTTTTTCCATTTCCATGAGTGTAGTATTCTTTATCTTTTAGAGTAGTGAAAAATATTTACAATATTTGTCATATAATATTATTAGACTCGAGGAAATGGCATATAATGTTACCGGCATTATTGTCTCTGTTTAAATTACATTCATATCGGGTGAATAAATTGCGCCATTAAAAGAAATGTTCAAATGTGTGTGACTGCCTAAGAAACCAAACTGCTGAGGTCTTTGGTCCCTAGACTTTTCACTACCTAAACTAACTTATGCTAAGAACAACACCCACCCATGCCCGAAGGAGGACTCGAATTCCGGCGGAAGGGGTCGCGTAATCCGTGACATGACGCCTCTAACCGTGCGGCCACTCCGCGCTGCCAATCGCGCCATACATTAGATAGACTTCCAGGTGACGCCACACGATGTAAATAGTTTTTAACCCACGGTACTAAAACAATATTAATTATTGTTTTCAAATGGAAATGCAAATTTGCTTCGACAATGTTTCTTGACCCTGTGCCGAGTGTGGCACTGTTTGGATATAGCCTTCTAAGTTGGCAGCACTTCCTGTACTTTGCTGCTAGTGAATGAAGCTTGTCTCGCTGGTTCGGAATTGATTTTCTGTCTGTGTCCTGTGGGCAGTGAGTGGAGCCATGGGGACAAAGGTGGTTGTCGGGAGTTGAAAGCGGCTCTGTTGATATGTGACCGTCCGCACACACGGAGTTAGTGTGGACTTGCAATACTAAGCACTTATGAGACGCTGTAACCTGTGGCTTATGGATTTGTTAATAGTATCTATGTTCCATCTGCGTCAGCCACATGGAGCTATATCCTGGACAAGATGTGTTGATCGTGATAAGCAACGTTCAGTTGTGAACAGGTGCTATGATGTGATGGATACAATAACTCTAATTATATAATAACTTAGCCATGTGCAATGTGTCGATAGACTTTGTTGATAACTGCCGGTACTGAGCTAATGGCCCACAGTGTTTTATGTTTCCTGTATAATTTTACGGACTTTGATCCATTGTATGTGATGGTAGTATTCACATGACTGACATCCAGGCTCCTGGAAAGGGAAAGCTTCGGTCTTAATTTTATGTACCTTGTTACTTTTCCTGCTGATATTTTGTAGAGTGCCTGGAAATGTAAGAGATCAGGGTTTCCTGAGACAAGGCGAGTTAATGTACAAATTACAGTGCTCGAACCTAGTGCCCATATGTATTATCCGTTATCTGGTCGTACAAATGTGTCAAAATAGTCATGCAACATAGTGGTGCAACCAATTACCGAGTCCAGTGTAATTTTGTCTGCTGCCGCAACTTGTGCTCCGTTCGAAGAAATGTTTGAGCACATGCAAGAAGACGACAGCTGAATGCTCAGTTGCAGGCCCGTTTTAATCATTTTGGGGACAGAATGACTGAGCTAATAGGCGTGAGCAAGAATCACAAACAGTGTTTGTTAGACCTACAACAATACTATTATCGAATTGTTTCAGGCCTGTAAACGTAAACGCAGGAGTTTGGCAGTGAAGTTAATCAGAGAGTTCACTGTAATGAGTCAGGGTAAATGATCCTTGATACCTCGTTTGCTATATTGCAGAATGCATTACAGGATTTTTTGAATTAATGTTCTCATTTAAGTCTGAATTGAGTTGACCATGCAGCAGACTTTTTGTAATTTACGGTGGCGTTTCAAACTATAGTCCTTGTCTTGGAAAAGAGTGACGTTGTTGCTGCCTACTCACCAAGTATGTGTTGCCTAGGAAATCTGCTTCTCGGATCGCTAGACAACAATTCAAGAAAATGGTATTAATGAATTTTTGTTACAGTAAGATAACTGGCAATACTTTACTTTGAGAATTCACAATGATGTTGTGGTGTGCGTACTGTAAGACCTTCGATACACACACACCATCAGATTATTTGACTTGTCGCTCTAACGAAGAAGGCAATATGTCTCGTGGTCTTATCGTGGCGTGTTTATCTTCTGCCGTTAGGTCAGACGATAGAAATGCCTCTTGCACGCTTAGAGTAGCAGATTGACGGTGATCAACTTTAAACAGAACTTGATTAATTTTCACACACATTTATTAAAATAATAAAAAGCATAGACATTACGTAACTTGATTCTGGATACTGTTTACAATTGACAATCTGAAGTTCCTTTGGTCTTAGTACGTTAATCTTATTCCCACATATCTCTGATACTTGACAAAGTGTCCATTCATTTATCTTCATGGCTATGTACAGGAATATGGTAATCTTATTAGGTGCACACTGAAACTCGACTATAGACTGGTACAGACTAATGTAGACTGGTACAGACAGGTGCAGATAAATGCAGAATTGTACAGACTAATGCAGACTGACTGATCAGAGGTCTGTACACTCGTTATAATACCTCGCGCGTTCAGGTATCACTGTGCGTGTGTGATCCGTGAGGAGAAAAGCAGCAATCTCATTGGCTGCGTTACATATTAATATGTGGATCGGCGGAAGCAGAATTTGGTCCGTCTCTAAGGCAGCGCCATCTCGTAGTGCGGAGATGGACGAGTGCTGTGCCTGCACTGTTGTGCTTAGCAGGGCGCGCTTTAGTGGAAAAGTTGTGTACGTGCTGACTACGCGGAACTATGTACACAACAGATGTGTTGCAAGCAATGTGTGACAGAGAAAATAAGAAATCTCATCAGTATAGACAATTTCTAATACAAGTGAAATTATATAGTTCGTAAGTCGCTGCTGTAGAGCTCGTAGAATGGCTAGTCTTCAACTGGGCCGCGCTTATGTTCTCTTTGCCTAGATGCCGCTGCTGCCTCATTGTCGTCCTAGAGAGGGGTCGGTCAGCATACTACTGGCTGACGTCTTCTTTACAGTCCTCTCTGCTTTAGCGTGCCTGACCGTCGTGCCGGCGCTTGACTTTACTCCGGAACATTAAGATCATTTACTGTTAAGGTAAAGGATAAATTGCATGAAGAAGTATAGGAGGTCATAAGGGGAAATAATACTCGTATATGGACAAAATTCCGTTCTAGAATTTGTAGGTTAAATCCGCCAACAGCTCTAAAAGAGTTTATCTGTCGTCAGCCAGGTAGTGAATAGGGTATTGTCAAAGTTTAAATAAATTATATGGAGTGAGTTGAAAGGAGTATGATGGCACTGGAAATAAAACACACCGAAAAGATAGAGAGTCATATTTTAGAGGTGTTGAATCTCGAGTGTAGACAGAGAGCGGTATTTTGTCGAATCCCTGAGATATTGGTGCAATTATAAGAAGTAGTACATCAAATACATGCAACTGAATTTGTGGATCATCGGAGGGATACTAGCACCATAAGAGGTGACGCTTGGGAAAAAACTTTTACAGAAAAGCACTCAAAGAAAACGGTAACTCATAGGACGTATGTAAAGAGACTCATTCAAGGTGATGTGTTGGAACTGTGGCAAGCTCAATACTGTGAAAAGGAAATATGTTGGGAAGGAGGGCCGGAAACAAGAATTATGACGATTACAGCAATGACACTGTAGGTTGCTTAGTGTCTTCAAGGATAAAGGAAGTCCACATTTACCGTTTATATGCACGGCCATGGTATTAAATAATGAACCAATCTACACGTTGCTGGAATTTTGACAGCATGATCTCTGCAGTTTATTGTAAGTTGCTATAGGAACATCAGTAGGAAAGGTTAGTAGTAGATAAGGGACAATGTTTGACTGCAGATAAATTGAGTTTGATTGTGAAAGGGTGTTTAAGAATCAAGGTCACGTATGGCCACTTTTCATGGAAGACTGGCGTGGAGGTCATCGGCAAAGTGTATTTTGGAGGCGGATTTTACTGCTGAGGTACATCTGTTTCTCTACTGGTCGGGGTGCCACTGCGGTTTAGCCGGCATGGGCAGGGGGTGGGGGTGGTGATGATAGTGGCATACGGTAAATCAAATACGGACGCAGTTACTCTTGCTAACACATACTCATTAGAGAAGCATTTAGCTCATTTAGATAAATTTTTGAAAAATATGATGGAAATCTTATGTGCTGAACTGCGAGATGCCTTGACTGAGAAATTGGAAGTACGTGTGTCTATGACCCACGTACGTCAGATACACGGAGTTACATTGTGGCCACGACGTGTGCATAACCGATCGTGGAAAGCAACATTCAATTCTGAACAGGTACTGTAGTCTGATGGATAATATAACAGTAATTATCTAACAGCTATCTAAGTGCATTACATTGATAGAGGAGGATAATGATTGACTGAACTGAGGAGTATAACTTTAATGGAACTTGAAAGAGTGTTTGCTGTCAGTGGACAGATGGGATTCAAAATTTTGCATGTTACAGTTAGTAGTACTGTTTTACTGGTCACCTGCAACTGCCGTAGTTCCTGTTACTAGTAGAAGGCACAGTTATTTCTGTTTCTAATTCTGAGCTGTTTCAGGTTAGTTTTTGAGGTATTTCTAGTGCCTTTATATGTCGGTGGACTGATCTTCCAATAGCAAGGTGAATGTGACAGCAGAACTCGGTTGACAAATATCGAGACTCCTACAAACGGGAAACTTCGTTCTTAATCGCAGCCGGCTGGTGCGGCCGAGCGGTTCTAGGTGCTACAGTCTGGAACCGCGCGACCGCTACGGTTGCAGGTTCGAATCCTGCCTCGGGCATGGATGTGTGTGATGTCCTTAGGCTAGTTAGGTTTAAGTAGTTCTAAGTTCTAGAGGACTGATGACCAAAGAAGTTAAGTCCCATAGTGCTTAGAGCCATTTGAACCATTTCCTTTCTTAATCGCATTTAATTGTATTTATCTTCTTACTGTTCTTAACTGGTGTTACTGTATGCATAGTAAATTATTTGACTTGTCTGGAGTGTTGGTGGACTGAGGTTCGAGTACCAAGGTATATGTGACAGCAATATTCAGACGGGAAACATCCTGGCTCCTGCAAATGGAAGGTTCGTTCTTAATCGCATTTAACTGCACTTATCTTCTTACTGTTCTCTGTTGTTTTTGATTGTATGCATAGTAAATCATTTGACTCGTTTCAATTTAGTATAGCTGTAAATTTGCTATCACTGGCTTGTTGTCCTATGCTATACAATATTATACACGATGCGAAATTGAAATAAATATTTTACTATCACTCCCTTTTTATCGCTTTGAAGTAAAATTTAGGCCAGGAAGCATGATATTCAATTTGAATAAATTTAGTTAACACAATTATTGCTGAGAATAAATCAAATTTATATTTGTATGATGCTACTTAGTTATGCCATCAATAAATAGATAAATAATGTACTGGTCACCCAAGTTCAGTTAACCAGACAAACTGCCTATTGACTTCTGTCTCGGGTTCTTCGGCCGACGTTCATGTGATGATTTTACTGACGTTTCGCCAGCATGAGTGGCTGGCATTGTCAAAGCTTGTCCCTTCATTGCCGGTGGTGAACTGGAGCCGAGCTTGCGGCCGCAGGCTATACTTACCTGTCGCGCCGATGTCCGAGGGCTTCTCCGCGGTCGTTTTCGGTGCGGTTCTCCTCTTGCTACCTGCGACGGTCGTTCGCTGCAGTACTGGAAGCCAGGATCCGTTTACCTTAGGGATTTCCTCTTTCTTGTTGAAGCTGTTTGCGTGTTTTTGTATTTCTACAGCTTCTCTGAACAAGCGGTTGTGATAGTGCTTCTCTACAGCCAGAACTTCAAAAAAATGGTTCAAATGGGTCTGAGCACTATGGGACTCAACATCTTAGGTCATAAGTCCCCTAGAACGTAGAACTACTTAAACCTAACTAACCTAAGGACATCACACACACTTATGCCCGTGGCAGGATTCGAACCTGCGACCGTAGCAGCCTCGCGGTTCCGGACTGCAGCGCCAGAACCGCATGGCCACCGCGGCCGGCCAGCCAGAACTTTCTTATCGGCGAATTTTATTACGTGGTCGGTCTCAATCAGCGCGTGTTTTGCCACGGCCGATTTCTCCACCTGCCCCAACTTGCAGTGACAGAAGCCAATAGGCAGTTTGTGAACAAGTGGCCACGAAAGCCTTAACAATTCAATTAATCTGTTCCACACTTTAATCCTAAGGGCTCTACTTCACGTAACTGCACTAAAATTTTCTTTGTTTCACTACACGATTTCTACCTGACAATATTTAATGTTTAAAAATCGTTACAGTCACGCCAGAGAATATTACTGGTTGCATAATGTATTTAAAATTGTTTGCTGTATAATTTTTATGTATGATTAATAATGTCGTTCATATCAATGTGTGTACGCATTTTTATTGATATATTGAATTCTTATCACATAAATGCATTGCTGGAGGACAGTAACTCATCGACACTATCGGTATCAACCTTCCAGTTAATGTATGAACGAAATTATTCTTTCTCCTCATTTAAAATTCAAAATTGTGCACATGAAAGTAAAGTTCTCCCACTATGTGTTTATTCAAATTTTTGTCATAGTAAGGCGTTAGAGTGTACGACATGCCTGCAGTCATTATTCTGAAACAGCATACTTAAGAAATAAGAGGGTCGTTCAGCGACTAACGTCCAAAATTTTTTTTCTCAGAGCATATTTATTGTTAAGAGTCAGAATTTGGTGACAATATACATTAACATGTGTTGCCCATATCATATTTTTAATACGTAGTCTCCATCGCGTTCGCTGGCCATTCGCCAACGTTGTGGAAGAGCATGTATTCTCTGATGGTAAAAGCTCTTGTCCTGTAGATGTAGCCATGTTTTCACTGCACGACTCACACCCTCGTCATCTTCAAAGTATGTTCCCCATAGATAATCTTTAAGCGGCAATCGGCACGAATAATGTCATCCGCACGATTCAGCATGTCTGGAGCAGTGGCTGTGACACAACGTCTCGAGCGTGGCTGATCATGGAGCTCTGTTTATGTATTTCCTGAGGCTGTAACTATCTTTACCCATCGCTCACCTGTACTCCTATCAACTGCAGCATCGCCATACACTGCACACAAACGTTTATGGATGTTCACCACGGTTTCTTATTGTGCACACAAGAATTAAATAACAGCACGCTGCTTGTAACGTGTCACATTTAGACGCCATTTTGAAGCTGTACTTCGGCTCTGCCATATGCCAGAACGGTTCGAAACTTCTTCGGCGCACAGAACAAACATCAAATGTGAAGCACCAACCAGGCTGTTTGTCTACGTACATTAACGACTTTTTTTTATGTGGGGTATTACTTACTGAAAGGCCCTCGTAAATTCTAACGTATGGTCACCTGAAACAATTCTGACTTAAAGAAATAAATTTACTTTCCATGAGAATACTCAGTTGTAGCTTTTTCAGAACTTCTGACTTCCCCAGTTGGTGTGGCCGTTTTGTTCTCCCTGCAGCTAAGTTAGGCGTCAGTGGCATTAATCTGCAACTTCGACTCCATTTTCTCGAACTGTACTGTTATGTTCGCTTTAAGAAATACAAATTATTTTCCACAGAATTATGAAATTCGACAGATGTGCTACGCGTTAGTATGAGATCCAAACGTTCCCAAGGTGGCGTGAAATGCAGGAACAGCGGTCGATGACGACGTGGCATTCGTCCCACCACGTTAGACATCCATTGTACTCTTGCAGAGGTAAACATTCGGTGCAGCAGTAATGGGAGCGTGATAATGCTAACTGCGTCTTCAGGCGGCGATGAATGGTGCTTGCAGAAGCAGCCATGCGCCGCGCCACAACCGTGCTGAAACTCTGGTCTGACAGTTCTGTCTGTAATCGTCATGCACACCAGGTGCCTGCCCATGCGGTCGTCAGTGGGAATGGGTCCGTTGGTTTCACCTAGGCACCATTCCACCTGTACCTCGTAGATCATGCAATACAATATCTGTTATAACAAGGGTTATTGTTTTTACGAAGCAAGCTCCAGTTTCATCACAATTTTGTTCAGAACACAGGTTAGCAACTCTTCTTGCAGCAGGACTTGATCCGAAACTAGCTGAAGTAGTTCTTTACAGGCAGTTCAGTTTATTCCACTGAAGGAGTAATGTTTAGAAACTAGCTTACTTTGATCGTTAGTAATACAGCCAGTTTGATGGGGCGCACCACGACGTCGTCTTCTGTGCCACCCTCTCCGTCGCACTTCACCCAAGGTCCTCCGCATTTATTTTGTTAGATTTATTCATCTCTCTTTATTTCCCTCTAGTTTTGTTCCTCTACAGTCCCCTCTATCACGACAGCCATTCCCTGACATACTAGTTTATTTAGTACGAAAGCGTCGCATACTTATTCGTGTTATTAAATTAAATATTGTATTATGTTATGCGAAATGACCTGTAAATGGCCAGTAATTGTCTTATTCAACCCTTGGATGCCAAACAGGGGTCTTTTGGACACAGGAGTCTTCGATTTTATGGATAAACTGTATTGCAGTTGTTTACGTTCTGTATAATCCTTGGGAAAGCAGATAACATCCTTTAGGAATAATATTATTTGGCGCAATTCATATTATTACTTTTCTTGATTAATTTTTTATTCCTACACGTGTAATGAATGACAGAGGTATTTTAAACTGTCTATGAAAAAAACCACCTGTCGGACAGTTTATTTACATTTGTCTGAATGGCACATTATGTTGACAAGATTGCTGACAACGGTTACGAGCACGGTGCACCTACACTGAAAATGGAAATGTGCGTTTGGCGTCATTGGCCGGGAGGTCCTTTGTAGGGCAGGTCCGGCCGCCTTGGCGCAGGTCTCATTATATTCGACGCCAAATCGGGCGACCTTCGTGCCGCATGGGGTTGAAATGATGATGAAGACAGTACAACACCCAGTCCCTGAGCGGAGAAAATCCCCGACCCAGCCGGGAATCGAACCCGGGCTCATAGGACGGCAGTTCATCACGCTGACCACCCATCTATCGGGGCGGACACACCTACACTTATACGTGAGAAGTCAGAAGTTCTGAAAAAGCTACAACTGAGTATTCTCATGGAAAGTAAATTTATTTCTTTATGTCAGAATTGTTTCAGGTGACCATACGTTTCGTTTGACGATTAGAATCACTATGCAAACCGTGTCTTCTAGCATTCCAAGTGAACGCAGATTGTAGAGATGTCGATTTATTTATTGGTAACGATGGATTGAGTGAGGCAAAAAACACCGCCACCAAGCAGCAGAATTCGAGTACAAAATACCGTGAAAATTTCCCCTGAAGCAGAAACACGTTGCGCAGCTGCCACTCTGAGAACCCATGGCACTACTTCATCTCGCAAAGAATGTAACAGCGAGCCGTGCATTGCGTTGTTTTAGAAGGTACGTGCATTGCTAGTATCAAGAAAAAATAGGCAGAATATTACATTTGATGAAATGAGCTCATTTTTTGGACTGTGATCAGAGAAAAAAAAATACGAATATTGACACTTCCTGGCAGATTAAAACTATGTGCCAGACCGAGACTCGAACTCGGGACCTTTGCCTTTCGCGGGCAAGTGCTCTACCAACTGAGGTACCCAAGCACGACTCACGCCCCGTCCTCAAAGCTTTACTTCTGCCTGTACCTCGTCTCCTACCTTCCAAACTTTACAGAAGCTCTTCTGAGAACCCTGCAGAACTAGAGTTCGAGTCTCGGTCTGGCACACAGTTTTAATCTGCCAGGAAGTTTCATATCAGCGCACACTCCGCTGCAGAGTGAAAATCTCATTCCGGAAACATCCCCCAGTCTGTGGCTAAGCCATGTCTCCGCAGTATCCTTACTTTCAGGAGTGCTAGTTTTGCAAGGTTCGCAGGAGAGCTTCTGTAAAGTTTGGAAGGTAGGAGACGAGGCACTGGCAGAAGTAAAGCTGTGAGTACGGGGCGTGAGTCGTGCTTGGGTACCTCAGTTGGTAGAGCACTTGCCCGCAAAAGGCAAAGGTCCCGAGTTCGAGTCTCGGTACGGCACACAGTTTTAATCTGCCAGGAAGTTTCATATTAGCGCACACTCCGCTGCAGAGTGCAAATCTCATTCTGAATACGAATATTGCTTCTACTACATTAAAGACACTAATAAAGCCATTGGGAGACACATCAACAAACATTATAAAAGTTCCTCACAAGTGATCTTTTATTTGAAGATGTGATGCAGGTAAATATTACAGCATTTGGAAACGAAACAATGTGGGAGCTAAGGAATTTCACTATAAATGAAGGCTTCCAAGTTCGGACCAGTTTTTTCTGCAGTATAAGACTTAGAAGATAATTTTAGAATTGTAGGTTATGTGCTCAAAACGAACAAATGTGTCATATTGCTCAGATCACTGGACTGTATTGCCACTAACCAGAGATTGCAGAAACATGAAGATCAACAAAAATAAGATGTTCTGCGAGCTCGCATGGATTAGACAGAAAAGTAATCAAACATGCAACAAATTGAGGCATATATTTTTCATGAGAAGAATTTCTGGTATATGTTCAATAAAATTGTAAGTTTGTTGTTTAATCTCAGAAAAACTTTAACACAATATTTGACATTGTATTTTGTTACTAAAATGAAAGTTACAATATCGTAATTACTTTATTATTGATTCTGTTACCAAACCCATTAAATCTGGTAACATTTCTCTAGTAATTACTTTTTTATTTTGTCTTATGGACCCCTCTCATGCATTTTTTGTGTTTTGAGGCACTCATGCATCCAAGGGTGAAATGCTATAAACGTTAATGTTCTGTAAACTAATATGTATCACCACGTCACTGTTTATAGTGAAAAGTGATCCTCGGAGCCTCTAATTAACTATCAAACTGGAAAATATATTTGGCCAATCCGTTCATTTATTATTACGTTTTTGCTGTTGTACATATGGATTTGAATAACTGAAATGCGAATAGTTTTTCGAAAAAATCTCAAATAACATAAAAAATGTATGAATTTGTTGGTGTTCATATTCACTGATAGAAATTAAGAAACCAAATACACATATAATTATTGTTATTAGGAATTCCATATTCTTATAACGTAAATGATTAATCCTTAAAAAAGTACCAAATATTGACTTCAGTGATCAGAATACATGTTGTAAGGCACTACAGATAGTCTGACACTGACTTTTAATACTTCGACCTATAGCCTGCCCAGTTAGCTATGCTAGTACGTAGTGAGCTCTCAGTAGTCATAATTAGTTTGGAGACTTACATGGGAATGGATGTGCATGTCATGGTGCTTGTTCTTAGTTGCTGTGATGTCAGTGGCGGTGATGTCCAAGCTAAATGCTGACACAACGACCATGGATGGCAGGTAATAAGGCAGTATCCACTGCGATATAAAGTATATATACTTTTCAAATGCAATTAAAGCGATAAATTACAAACATAAAATAGAAAAAAGAGGAAGAGGTTAGGAAGAAAATGTATTAGCACAGAGCTTTTCTTTAAGTCTTCCTTTCAGGTTACATGAGATTGTCTTGAAAGGATTTCAGTTTTCTTGAGTGGACTTTGGTGTCATTTACATCACATAAATTTAAACTAAACTTGTACACTTTTCTGCAACAAAAAACTTAAAAATACATTATTTACTCTGATGACAAACGTTTTCGTACACAGAGAGATGAAATGGGTGTTGCCTGAAGAAGTGAACATGAGACAGAATGATTACATAGCTTACTTGCCTTCATTTTCCTGAGAGGATATCAAAGTATCCTCATCCAGTGGTGGGACAATATAGCAAAAGTGAAAAGTTTTTATTCAGAAAAATTTATTTTTTCAACCATTTTTACATTCCATTATTATGGATACTGGTGGCATGTATCGGTCAAGTTGTTGGGTTTGGCTCCAGGATTCAGTGGCCGTATTTTCCATAGCCCCCAAGTCCTCCAAAGCCACTGGCAGCTCCACTATATCCTCCAGCAACGCCGCCGCTGTAGCCTCCGCCGAATTTTCCACCGAGGCCTCCTCCGAGACCACCACCGAGGCCTCCTCCGATACCGCCGTGGCCAGCACTGACGACGTAGGGCACTGGACGCTTAACGACGTAGGGCTGAGGAACTGGGACGGACACTGGGGTGGGGACCTTGACGGGGACGGGCACAGGGTTGTCTACAGGGACAGGGTACGGCTGCGGTACCTGGACAGGAACAGGCCGGTCCACAGTTACAGTGAATGGGACCTTCACAGGCACTCGAACGATCCTCTCCACAGGGACTGGGACCCGGACAGGTATTCTGTTGACAGTGATCTGTGGTTCTCCCCCTCCAATGCCGGACCCAATGCCGCCTGCAAGGCCGCCTCCGAGTCCACCAGCGTATCCACCTCCGTAGCCACCTCCGTAGCCGCCACCGTAGCCGCCTCCATAGCCGCCACTGTAGCCACCTCCCAGACTGTAGCCGCCACCATAACCACCCAGTGAACCGGAGAGTCCTCGCTTCTCTTTCACCGGCTGCTCCTCCTCAGCTAGGACGGACAGGGCCAGACCGCACAGATACATGCACACCTGTTGACAGTCAGACATTTGTAGCGAAAATACTATGATAGATAATAGAGCTGTGAACACCAATTTGTTATGTTGAATGCTTACACACTAGAGAAGTGTTCCCATTTATCTGTAGAAAATACTTTCCCTGTTATCCGTTAACTGTTTTGCGTGCAGCATTTGTTTCTGTTCCAGAAAATCAACTTTACTCAAGGAACTATAGTGGATGCAGTTAAATTTTCTCTAAACTATGAAAATTAGACATAGAATGGTCCCCTGCAAATGTGTATTTCAATGCAGACCATAGAGCTATACAACATATCAATTATCAAGTACATATCGAATTTTCTTCTTAACAATTATTTTTCAGCAAACCTACCCTGCAGACTGTTTCTAACCACACTAAGATATCAAAAAATGTGTTCGCCATGTGGAGGAATAATGATAGACATTTTTGAAAGATTAACTGGAAATAAAATGTTGTTAAACATGATGGATATACACTTGATTAGTTTCACAATCTTCCGACATGTAAAAAATTCTTTCGAGAACTACAGGTCACACAAGCCGTTCATTCGGTATCCGTTCCCATCTGCGGTTGACCTGAAAGAGTGTGGTACATTGCAGCAAGTATTTACTGTGGTACTCACCAGGATCCTCATTGCTGCTTGTGTGTTCTGCTGAGAGCAAGCAATGACTGATGCTGTTGCCAGGCCGCGGCGGGCTTTTATACATTTAGCAGGACAACATCCGGCTCCCCCACATTCACTAAGGCGCAGTCACGGCACCCGCTTTCACAGAAACTGCACAGCGGCGTAACCGCCTCCGCTGATACAGGAGCTGTGCAGTGTGACGGAACGTAGTTAACAGACGAGTGGAGAAATACTTGGTTAACGTCAGTGCTGTATTTTACTACAGATTGTTTGGAAATAGTAATGAGACATGACTATTAGTGATACTCCCTGATTCGTTGAACTGGTCCACCTTTTTTTTTTTTTTTATCATCAGTCTACTGACTGGTTTGATGCGGCCCGCCACGAATTCCTTTCCTGTGCACTTACAACCTACGTCCTCAATTATTTGCTTGACGTATTCCAATCTCTGTCTTCCTCTACAGTTTTTGCCCCCTACAGCACCCTCTAGTACCATGGCAGTCATTCCCTCATGTCTTAGCAGATGTCCTATCATCCTGTCCCTTCTCCTAATCAGTGTTTTCCACATATTCCTTTCCTCTCCGATTCTGCGTAGAACCTCCTCATTCCTTACCTTATCAATCCACCTAATTCTCAACATTCGTCTATAGCACCACATCTCAAAAGCTTCGATTCTCTTCTGTTCCGGTTTTCCCACAGTCCATGTTTCACTACCATACAATGCTGTACTCCAGACGTACATCCTCAGAAATTTCTTCCTCAAATTAAGGCCGGTATTTGATATTAGTAGGCTTCTCTTGGCCAGAAATGCCTTTTTTGCCATAGCTAGTCTGCTTTTGATGTCCTCCTTGCTCCGTCCGTCATTGGTTATTTTACTGCCTAGGTAGCAGAATTTCTTAACTTCATTGACTTCGTGACCATCAATCCTGACGTTAAGTTTATCGCTGTTCTCATTTCTACTACTTCTCATTACCTTCGTCTTTCTCCGATTTACTCTCAAACCATACTGTGTACTCATTAGACTGTTCATTCCGTTCAGCAGATCATTTAATTCTTCTTCACTTTCACTCAGGATAGCAATGTCATCAGCGAATCGTATCATTGATATCCTTTCACCTTGTATTTTAATTCCACTCCTGAGCCTTTCTTTTATTTCCATCATTGCTTCCTCGATGTACAGATTGAAGAGTAGGGGCGAAAGGCTACAGCCTTGTCTTACACCCTTCTTAATACGAACACTTCGTTCTTGATCGTCCACTCTTATTATTCCCTCTTGGTTGTTATACATATTGTATATGATCCGTCTCTCCCTATAGCTTACCCCTACTTTTTTAAGAATCTCGAACAGCTTGCACCATTTTATACTGTCGAACGCTTTTTCCAGGTCGACAAATCCTATGAAAGTGTCTTGATGTTTCTTTAGCCTTGCTTCCATTATTAGCCGTAACGTCAGAATTGCCTCTCTCGCTCCTTTACTTTTCCTAAAGCCAAACTGATCGTCACCTAGCGCATTCTCAATTTTCTTTTCCATCCTTCTCTATATTATCCTTGTAAGCAACTTCGATGCATGAGCTGTTAAGCTGATTGTGCGATAATTCTCGCACTTGTCAGCTCTTGCCGTCTTCGGAATTGTGTGGATGATGCTTTTCCGAAAGTCAGATGGTATGTCGCCAGACTCATATATTCTACACACCAACGTGAATAGTCGTTTTGTTGCCACTTCCCCCAATGATTTTAGAAAGTCTGATGGAATGTTATCTATCCCTTCTGCCTTATTTGACCGTAAGTCCTCCAAAGCTCTTTCAAATTCCGATTCTAATACTGAATCCCTTCTAAATCGACTCCTGTTTCTTCTTCTATCACATGAGACAAATCTTCACCCTCATAGAGGCTTTCAATGTATTCTTTCCACCTATCTGCTCTCTCCTCTGCATTTAACAGTGGAATTCCCGTTGCACTCTTAATGTTACCACCGTTGATTTTAATGTCACCAAAGGTTGTTTTGACTTTCCTGTATGCTGAGTCTGTCCTTCCGACGATCATATCTTTTTCGATGTCTTCACATTTTTCCTGCAGCCATTTCGTCTTAGCTTCCCTGCACTTCCTATTTATTTCATTCCTCAGCGACTTGTATTTCTGTATTCCTGATTTTCCTGGAACATGTTTGTACTTCCTCCTTTCATCAATCAACTGAAGTATTTCTTCTGTTACCCATGGTTTCTTCGCAGCTACCTTCTTTGTACCTATGGTTTCCTTCCCAACTTCTGTGATGGCCCTTTTTAGAGATGTCCATTCCTCTTCAACTGTACTGCCTACTGCGCTATTCCTTATTGCTGTATCTATAGCGATAGAGAACTTCAAATGTATCTCGTCATTCCTTAGTACTTCCGTATCCCACTTCTTTGCGTATTGATTCTTCCTGACTAATGTCTTGAACTTCAGCCTACTCTTCATCACTACTATATTGTGATCTGAGTCCATATCTGCTCCTGGGTACGCCTTACAATCCAGTATCTGATTTCGGAATCTCTGTCTGACCATGATGTAATCTAATTGAAATCTTCCCGTATCTCCCGGCATTTTCCAAGTATACCTCCTCCTCTTGTGATTCTTGAACAGGGTATTCGCTATTACTAGCTGAAACTTGTTACAGATCTCAATTAGTGTTTCTCCTCTTTCATTTCTTGTCCCAAGCCTTTTCTGCTACTCCTTCCCCTAGAACTGCATTCCAGTTGCCCATGACTATTAGATTTTCGTCCCCCTTTACATACTGCATTACCCTTTCAATATCCCCATACACTTTCTCTATCTGTTCATCTTCAGCTTGCGACGTCGGCGTGTATACCTGAACTATCGTTGTCGGTGTTGGTCTGCTGTCGATTCTGATTAGAACAACCCAGTCACTGAACTGTTCACAGTAACACACCCTCTGCCCTATTTTCCTATTCATAACGAATCCTACAACTGTTATACCATTTTCTGCTGCTGTTGATATTACCCGATACTCATCTGACCAGAAATCCTTGTCTTCCTTCCACTTCACTTCACTGACCCCAAATATATCGAGATTGAGCCTTTGCATTTCCCTTTTCAGATTTTCTAGTTTAACTACCACGTTCAAACTTCTGACATTCCACACCCCGACTCGTAGAACGTTATCCTTTCGTTGATTATTCAATCTTTTTCTCATGGTAACCTCCCTCTTGGCAGTCCCCTCCCGGAAATCCGAATGGGGGACTATTCCGGAATCTTTTGCCGATGGAGAGATCATCATGACACTTCTTCAAATACAGGCCACATGTCCTGTGGATACACGTTACGTGTCTTTAATGCAGAGTTTTCCATTGCCTTCTGCATCCCCATGTCGTTGATCATTGCTGATTCTTCCCCCTTTAGGGGCAATTTCCCACCCCTAGGACAAGAGAGAGCCCTGAACCTCTATGCGCTCCTCCGCCCTCTTTGACAAGGCCGTTGGCAGAATGAGGCTGATTTCTTATGCCGGAGGTCTTCGGCTGCCAATGCTGATTATTTATCAAAATTTAGGCAGTGGTGGGGATCGAACCCGGTACCGAAGACGTTTTGGTTGTGAATAAAAGACGCTACCTTTTTTTTTTTTTTTTTTTTTTTTGTTTTAAGTCTCAATTTGTTCGCTTTTGTTCGTTGCATCTGCTCGAGGCGGACGTCGTAAGACATCTTTTTAAGTTCGTTGTTGATCGATTAGCTCAGTTTTTTTATTACAGAGGGCTGCTAACCCTCTGACCGAGCACGCTGAGCTACCGTCCCGGCATCCCTAGACCACGGATACTGTCTCTAATTCACCTATTAGACGACAAATGTGGGAGACTGATGAACAGGGGGTCTGCAGAAGATCAGGACTTCTTGCGCTAAGAAACTATAGATCTGCTGCTGTTTCCCCGAAATTTTATAATTTACAATCCTACGACCCACAAGAGGCATTTAACTGCGGGGCAGATCTTGTAAAAGTATTCGGACCACGAAATAGAGAAAGGATTCGGGAATAAAACTTTAAAGGGGATTAATGTCATATATAATAATAATATATAACTTTTTCATTTTTATTCTTCTGCAAGACTCCTGTACCTACATTTGTTTATGTGAAATTTAATTATTAAATAATTTCTTCAATCTTTTACACCTCAGAAGCATCTCATAATTAATTTAACTAGTCTTAACGAATTTCAGCGAAATCAAATTAATTGTGCAGTTTGATACAACGCCCGCTACAAACCAATTTTTTCGTGTTTCTCTTTGACGGCGGAAAATATAGATACACACCATCTTCCTCCATTGAAGTGAAAACATAAGAAGGTAGGAAGAGAGGTATATTTGATCTTTATCTGTCAGTTTACGTAATATTTGATGAAGTTTACTCGTTGAATGATTACTTAATATTTTATTGAAAACTTACAACAGAATTTCTACCTAAGATGGAAGGCTACGGAAGAAATTAATGTCTCTTCACAGAGGAACAACCTGTTTCAGCTCATAGTTATACCAATAGAAGAAAACAATTATCATCGTAATCAAAGTCAAATTTCAAATGAACTACAACTTTTATAAACATGGCATACGAGCAATGCAGTTTATGTAGGATTCAGAGTGAGAAAAGAGTTTCAGTAAGATTCACGGAAATGTGGACATTCAGAAAATTGAAATGAATGCAATTAAAACAAATTATAAGCAGCATCATAGCAGGATGATAAAAATTAAACACAGTCATGCAGCACAGGTTATGCTTTCGAATTTGCTTCACACAAAGGGCTATGTTCATTTAATAATCATAAAATGATGAATAAATGAATTTATCATGCCATCAAAACTGTCACAAGATCATTAGTGTGTGTATCCAACAACGTACAATGGTGCAAAATGATAGAAATTCTGACGAAAAGCGGAGTAAACTATTGCAAAAATGTGTAAGATACAGTAGTGAACAATGTATGCATGTACAGTACACATACATGTAACAGTATGAGGAAGTGTTGTCGGACTGTTGAATGGAACGAACAGTTTATGAGCACACGCTATGAGGAGTGAGAGTAGACCGGAGTAACACGGAAGTCAGGAAGAGTAGCAGAAATTGGATTATCAATAAACTTAACACCAAAAATTGAGGTCCATGAAGTAGACGAAGTGAAGGAATTTTGCTATCTTGAAAACAAGCTACCAGTTGCCGGATGAACCAAGGTGGAGGTAATCACCTAGTTCGGTGTTAAAAAGAGTACTCTACAGCATTGGCCCCTTACTTAGCTTGCATTTATAGTGAATAACTCACCCAGTGCGAAATCCCAAGCGACTGAAAGAAGGAGCAGGTGACTCCAGTACGTAAAAAGGATAAATGAAGGAACAGCAGAATTACAGAGCAATATGCCTGTTTGCTGCAGAATCCTTGAACATATTCTCAGTTCGAATATAATATATTTTCTTGAGACTGAGAAGCTTCGTATGTCCACGAGCCAGCATGGTTTTAGAAAGCATCGCTCGTGCGAAACTCACCTTGTCTTTTCCACACATAATATCTGCGAACTACAGATGAAGGGCAACAGGCAGATTCCATATTTCTAGATTTCCGGGAAGCACTTAACACGGTGCTCCATTGCAGACTGTTTACGAAGGTAGGAGCATATGGAATAAGGTTACAGATACGTAAGTCGCTCGAACACTTCTTAAATAACAGAACTCGTTATGTTGTCCTCGACGGCGAGTGTTCACCAGAGATAAGGGTATCGTCAGGAGTGCCCCAGGGTAGAGTGATAGGATCACTGTTTTTTATATAAATAAATGATTTGGCGGACAGAGTAGACAGCAATCTGCTGTTGTTTGCTGATGATACACTGGTGTGCGGTAAGGTGTCGATGTTGAGTGACTGTAGGAGGATACAAGACGACTTATACAAAATTTCCAGTTTGTTTGATGAATGTCAGCTAGCCGGAAATGTGCAAAAATGAAAGCTAATGCGGATGTAGGAAGATCGAACGAGTAATGTTCAGATACCGTATTACTAGTGTCCTGCTTGACACAGTCAAGGCATTTAAATACACTATTTGCCATTAAAATTGCTACACCACGAAGATGACGTGCTACAGACGCGAAATTTAACCGACAGGAAGAAGATGCTGTGATATGCAAATGATTAGCTTTTGAGACCATTCACACAAGGTTGGCGCCAGTGGCGACACCTACAACGTGCTGACTTGAGGAAAGTTTCCAACCGATTTCTCATACACAAACAGCAGTTGACCGGCATTGCCTGGTGAAACGTTGTTGTGATGCCTCGTGTAAGGAGGAGAAATGCGTACCTGGCATTGTAGCCTATCGCGATTGCGGTTTATCGTATCGCGACATTGCTGCTCGCGTTGGTCGAGATCCAATGACTGTTAGCAGAATATGGAATCGGAGGTTTAAGGAGGGTAATACGGAACGCCGTGCTGGATCAGAACGGCCTCGTATCACTAGCAGTCGATATGACAGGCATCTTATCCTCATGGCTGTAACGGATTGTGCAGCCACGTCTCGATCTCTAAGTCAACAGATGGGGACGTTTGCAAGACAACAACCATCTGCACGAACAGTTCGACGACGTTTGCAGTAGCATGCACTATCAGCTCGGAGACCATGGCTGCCATTACTCTTGACTTTGCATCACAGACAGGAGCGCCTGTGATGGTGTACTCAACGACGAACCTGGGTGCACGAAAGGCAAAACGTCATTTTTTCGGATGAATCCAGGTTCTGTTTACAGCATCATGATAGTCACATCCGTGTTTAGCGACATCGGGGTGAACGCACATTAGAAGTGTGTATTCGTCATCGACCGTCATCATGGTATGGGGTGCCATTGGTTACACGTGACGGCACTTTGAACAGTGGACGTTACGTTTCAGATGTGTTACGACCCGTGGTTCTACCCTTCATTCGATCTCTGCGAAACGCTACATTTCAGCAGGATAATGCGCAACCCCATGTTGCAGGTCCTGTAAGGGCCTTTCTGGATACAGAAAATGTTCGACTGCTGCCCTGGCCAGCACATTCTCCAGATCTCTCACCAATTGAAAACGTCTGGTCGATGGTGGTCGAGCAACTGGCTCGTCACAATATGCCAGTTACTACTCTTGATGAACTGTGGGATCGTGTTGAAGCTGCATGGGCAGTTGTACCTGTACACGCCACCCAAGCTCTGTTTGACGCAATGTGCAGGCGTATCAAGGCCTTTATTATGGCCAGAGGTGGTTGTTCTGGGTACTGATTTCTCAGGATCTATGCACCCAAATTGCATGAAAATGTAATCACATGTCAGTTCTAGTATAATATATTTGTCCAATGAATGCCCATTTATCATCCGCTTTTCTTCTTGGTGTAGCAATTTTAATGGCCAGTAGTGTATCTGGGCGTACCATTCCAAACCGATATGAGGATGGAACAATCTTGTGAGGAATGCGAATGGTCGACCTCGGTTTATTGTCAGAATTCTAGGAAAGAGTGGTTCACCTGTAAAGGAGATAGCACATAGGACGCTGGTATGACCTATTCTTGAGTACTGTTCGAGTGTTTGGGATCCGTGCCAGGTCAGATTGAAGGAAGACATTGAAGCAACTGAGAGACGCTCTGCTAGATTTGTTACAGGTAGGTTCGAGCAACACTTAAATGTGAGGAAGGTGCTTTAGGAACTCAAATGGGAATCCCTGGAGGGAGGGCGACGTTCTCCTCGAGAAACTCTATTGAGAATATTTAGAGAATCGGCATTTGAAGCTGACTGGCGAACTATTCTGCTGCCGCCAACATACATTGCGCGTAAGAACCCCAAAGATAAGATACAAGAAATAAGGGGACATCCAGGGGCATGTTGACAATCACTTTTCCTTCACTCTATTTACGAGTGGAACAGGAAAGAAAAGACTGCCCTCTGCCACGCACCGTTCTGTTGCTTGTAGTGTAGCTATGTACATGTAAATGTAGGTTTGTAAATGTGACATAGGTTATTACGCGGAATTCGAGCGACACAGGTACTGATGGCTAGCCTTCCCGACTGCTTTCTCTAAATCGATGTTCAGTAGCGCTAATGTTTTTGACATACTGGCATGAGAAGAATGCAGTATGTTTTAATGAACAATTTCGCCTATGATGCTTTTGGTTGGCATGCTATACATTTCTTATGGCCTGAGGGAGTCTTCAGAGGTCAGTTTAAATTTTGTCACTATGACAGGAAATGTGACTCACGAGTCTGCACATAACAAGGTTGTCGGTATGAAACCTGTTATCCATTGTGGTTTCTTTCTCTTGGGGAATCGAGTGTGATTACTCCAGGTCCTTTTTCGGAGTATAAGTGCCGCAGTATTGTTTCTCCCTCACTAACTCCATGAACTCTTTCCTGATGATCGGTCTGAAAGTTTTATAAAATTCGTAGGGGGTACCTTCAGCTGTTGGACTCCTGTAATTTGGCATGATTTATTATTATGTCTCCTAATTCTTCTTCGGATACTGGTTCTGATAAAGTAGTAGTACCTTCGAGTGATACACATACGTAAAATCTTGTATCATCAGATGGCTTTGTGCCATAGAGCCCATAGAAATGTTCTTTGATTCCCACACAGATAACATATTTGTACTCGTCTGCAGACAGGAAATTACGTACAAATCTCTATTTACATTATTTTTGTTCTCTTGTAAGGTGTTGGATGCTGCTCTTCTCATTTAGTAGGTGTTCATACGGGGTGCATTCATGTTCTATGGCCTCCGATTTTTTTTTTCTCTGGACTGGAAAGAGATAGAAACATGCGCATTATTTTAAAATGAGGCCGCATTCATTGTCAATACGTCCCAGAGATGGCAGCACCGGACGGCAGATGGAATTTTACCACCAGCGGCGAGAATGAGAACTGTTTTAAATACTTAAAATGGCGACGTTTTCCTTACTTGAACAGCGTGCAATCATTCGTTTTCTGAATTTGCGTGGTGTGAAACCAATTGAAATTCATCGACAGTTGAAGGAGACATGTGGTGATGGAGTTATGGATGTGTCGAAAGTGCGTTCGTGGCTGCAACAGTTTAATGAAGGCAGAACATCGTGTGACAACAAACCGAAACAACCTTGGGCTCGCACAAGCCGGTCTGACGACATGATTGAGAAAGTGGAGAGAATTGTTTTGGGGGATCGCCGAATGACTGTTGAACAGATCGCCTCCAGAGTTGGCATTTCTGTGGGTTCTGTGCACACAATCCTGCATGAGGACCTGAAAATGCGAAAAGTGTCATCCAGGTGGGTGCCACGAATGCTGACGGACGACCACATGGCTGCCCGTGTGGCATGTTGCCAAGCAATGTTGACGCGCAATGACAGCATGAATGGGACTTTTCTTTCGTCGGTTGTGACAATGGATGAGACGTGGATGCCATTTTTCAATTCAGAAACAAAGCGCCAGACAGCTCAATGAAAGCACACAGATTCACCGCCACCAAAAAAATTTCGGGTAACCGCCAGTGCTGAAAAAATGATGGTGGCCATGTTCTGGGACAGCGAGAGCGTAATCCTTACCCATTGCGTTCCAAAGGGCACTACGGTAACAGGTGCATCCTACGAAAATGTTTTGAAGAACAAATTCCTTCCTGCACTGCAACAAAAACGTCCGGAAAGGACTGCGCGTGTGCTGTTTCACCAAGACAACGCACCCGCTCATCGAGCTAACGTTACGCAACAGTTTCTTCGTGATAACAACTTTGAAGTGATTCCTCATGCTCCCTACTCACCTGACGTGGCTCCTAGTGACTTTTGGCTTTTTCCAACAATGAAAGACACTCTCCGTGGCCGCACATTCACCAGCCATGCTGCTATTGCCTCAGCGATTTTCCAGTGGTCAAAACAGACTACTAAAGCCAGTTTCATCGATTTCGGGTGAGTAGTTAATTAGAAAAAAAAATCGGAGGCCTTAGAACTTGAATGCACCTCGTAAAATGATGATTGATGTATTTGATAACGTTCGGGGAGTGGAATTACAGACGATTGTCTAAGGGTTGGAACATAAATAGTGGAAACTACTTATTCACAACCGATACAAAAGAGTTACATGTTTACTGTTACTGCCCTTCAAAGTAGTCACCATCGTTGTGTAGCATCCGTCGCCAGCGACGTGGAAGGCGTAGTATACCGTTAGCAGGGCATGTTCTGTTGATGGTGTGCAATGCAGCGGTCTACTACCTGTCGAATGTCTGGAGCAGTTCTGAAACGAATGCAACGAAGTTGTTCCTTCATCTTCGGAATCAAATCAATGTCACAAGGACTTAAGTCTAGGGAGTATGGTGGATGGTACAGGACTTCGCAGTCCCCTCGACCGAACAGAGTAGCCACAGCTTGCGCTGTATGCGCCCGAGCATTGTCGTGCAAAATGATGAGTGGGTTGCACAAAGCTGGTCGCAGGTGATGCTCCAAAACCGAACAGTAATACTGTGCACTGACAGTCTGCATGGAGGAAAATAATGCGTTAGGATAACACCATCACAGTCATACACGAGAATCACCATAACTTTAGACTGCTCCATTCGCACCATCAACAGAACAGGCTCTGCTAACGGTATACTATGCTTTCCACATCGCTGGCAACGGGTTCTACACAGCGCTGGTGACTGCTTTGAAGGACAGTAACAGGTGCAAACATGTAGCTCTTTTCTATCGGTTGTGAATAAATAGTTGCCACTATTTAAGTTCCAACCCTCGTATAATTTTCAGAACTGGATGTCACATGATTAAGGTAAAATCTGCTAAATACATTGTTTGCCCTTCAACAAAATCTTTCTTTTGCTAACCACATGCCTACTAGTAGTTAGAGATTATAGTAGTTAGAATTTTTTTTATTCAGCTGGCTGTAGTTGCTGCTTGCTGTAATTGCTGTAGTTCGTGTTATGAAGATTTTCTGTGAGGTAAGTGACTTATGAAAAAGTATGGATTATTCTTAGGATTTCTTCCAATTTAGAGCCATTCTTTTGTGTTAATTATTTGAAGTCAGGTTGTCATTTTAGAGCAGTCAGACTGCGTTGCGCGTGTATGTTGTGGGTAATAAATGAAACGGTTAAGTTTGAGTCGTCCTTGTCAGGGAAAATTCTGTAGGTAAGTGTTGTAATGATAAAAATAAGTAACGAGACAGTAGGTTCAGTTGCATTCAGCAGTTTCAGTACAAACTGAGAAGTTTCACCCACTCACTTCTTTCAGTAGACAAAAAGAAAGAAGTTTCAATATCTACTAAAAGCTCACGTATTTCGCATAAACAACAGACCGCTGATTTGTGTACGCGCTGATGGCTCTCGATAGCGACCCATATCGGTCCATAGGCTTTACATCAGGTGAATTTGGTCGCCGAGACTTCAACGTTAGTTCACTATAATGCTCCTCAAACCCTGATAACATGGTTCTGGTTCTGACACGCGGACAATTGTACTGCTGAAAGATCATATCGTTGTCGGGGAAAACATCAAGAATGAAGGCACGCAGGTGATTCGCAGCTGTCAGCGTGTCTTCGATAACTACAAATGCCCCATACAAGTGCATGAAAATGTCTCCCATATCATAATACTGCTCCCAACAGCCTGTGTCCGGAAGCACGCTGCACCTTTCGAGCCGCCGCTCACCTCGATGACGGCGTTTGTGGAAACGACCATCGACTTAATTTATCAAAAATGTGATTCATCCAACGAGCCAAAAGGTTTCCATTGATCGACGATCGAATCCCGATGGTTCCGTGCCCACTGCAGTCAACATGTGAACACATAGAGACAGAAGCTTGGCTTGAGGTGGTACTGACATTTCTTTCAAACTGTTAATAAGTTCATAGCTGATCTTTATCGAATTTGATTTTTCAAATGTGTATTTCTCTACAAGTATGTCATTTAGTTTTCTCATTAATTTGTAGGCTGGGCTATTAATTGAGTTCACAATAGGCCAGATAGGTGAGTCGGGTTTATGGACTTTTCGCTGTGCTCTGAGTTTGAGGGCTATTCACAATATAAAACCACCAGATGCAAGGCTTGATGCCTCTGGCATTTGCAAAATTACCTGCAGCCAATGTAATAAATATTATATCGGCCAAACAGGCAGAAATTTCAGAACCCGATTCAAACAACATTTAGACTGCTACAGGCTTGATAAATGTAATAAATCAGTAGTAGCAACTCACATTAAAGACACAGGCCACTCTCTGAAAACCGAAGACAACCTCGAAATTTTATAAAAAACAGGAAAAAGTAAAAGAATGGATATCATGGAAGAAATGGAAATTTTCATACATAATACAAAGCATGGAGAGAGCATTCTTAATGAAATAACCGAATTCAAAAACTCAAAATTCTTCAAATATCTTAAGCCAGTCCTAACCCAAGAGATTCAATATATGTAAATGTAAATAATAGACTACAAATCTGTCAGTACCAAGAATATCGATACAAAACCTCGATAATCGATACACACTCTCATGCTACAGTCCGCCATCTTGTGGTGTGTGCATAACGTCGAAGCAGTTTGTGCAGTGAATTACGTTGGCAATCAGAGACAAAATACAATGTATAATAGTGCAATGTCAATCAATAGCTCCGCCATTACACCAGTGATGCAAGTGAAGCAGCAAGATGGTGAAATCGTAAGTGATTAACTGTCATAAAAGGCTTTCACACTATTTTCGTAACACATAAGTGACGAAAATCTATCTGCATGCTACACAGGCTGTGATATCATACAGAGTCAACCACAAGGAAGAAAACCAGCAGAAGACATCACTGATTTCAATTTATAGCCATACACTGCCCCCCTCCTCCCCCCTCCCCAAAGTACCACACCAGCCACTACAGTAACAAACAATGGACAAAGAGTTCTAGATTAATCTAGTTTAAGACTGTTTAACTTTAAGTAACATTTCTCTTTATGTATGTATGTATGTTTAAACGCCTGAAGATGAACAGAACATGTTCGAAACGCGTTGTATTGTGTTAGATTAAACATAAAATAAAAAAGTGACTGGTAGCAGAAACTAGAAATAAATAATTATCCCACACAGTCACGGTTCACAAACATAGCCACTATGGCTGAAAATAATAACCATGTAACAATGTTATATGTCATAACAGTCAGCGAGTGCCTGGTAGCATCCTATGGTTTTAATGTTTAACAAGTAGCGCAGTGCAACAAATACACTGTTGCTGCAAAACGAAATTGGCTGAGGACTAGCTGCTTGTGAGTGCAAAACATATATATAAAGCACTACTGTCATTCTGCAGTAATAAGAACACACAAAACTTTGTTAACGTAGAAGTGCACCTTCTAAACTATGAGTATCACGAAAATGATGTAAACTATGCTCATTCTGCCAACAGTTCTAATTGTTTGCCTGTAAACTATGTGAAAATCTGTTATGCACCCAGTTCCAATGATCTGCTGCTCTGCTCGGTATTTATTGTAAGCAAATTGCATTTCAAAATCAGAATGGGTTGTATATAATGTAGTTTTTATGGAACATTTTGTTAGCTGTAGTAAGTAGCACTACACAGGAAATTCTAGTAAGAAAAGGGTCTCACACCCATAATGTAGACTAACTCTTGGTTGAAAAGTATGTTACGAATCAGTTTCCATTGCACTAGTCGAGTACAGGCTATTATAAGTGGAATTAGTTACAAAATCAGGAGTGGGTGTACACGCGGGAAAAAAAATGTAGTTCTGTAATGGAACATTTGCTTGACGGGATCCAGTATGGCCTTAGTCTGCTAAAAATGGGGGTCTGAGAGTTGCTCATAACGTAACTTGTAGGATACTCCACTGAAAAGGGCGCGCGCTGACACCCCTAGTGTAGACTCCAACACAGACGACATAGATATTCTACATATGCGCCGTGTTAATGTTGGAGAAACATACTTCTTTCAGTCCAGGATCTTGTTAAAGTAACGCAGCCTGTATCTAAATTCTGTATTGTGACGGACAGTGCATCAAGAAAACAATGTGTATCTAACAGGCTTTCATTTCCTATTAGGGATTCAGATCTGCAGTTTGTCTACTGGAGTGGTAATAACGACATCTGAAATTTGACTTATGTAGAAGTACCTCTACTCTCGCAGACAATGGAGAGCAAGAAAAAGTTATCAGCTATCCTTTTTATTGCGTACCTATAAACTAGGAGGTGATATTAAAAACAGACGGTGTATGTATTATACACATAATGGCTGTATTTCAGCTGGGGGAACATATATTTTTCTAATCCTGGACCTTATTAAATTGGTATAACTTTCATCCAAAGTATGTATTTAGATACAAAATTCAAAATTGCTTTTTAAGGGCAATAGACTCAAAAAGTCGTATGAAGCACAGCCGAGGACACCTTGTACCGCTACTAGATGTTTCCTTTTCTGTTCCACTCATGAATACAGCGAGGGAAAATTCGGCCGTCCAAAAGCACTGTAAAAGCCCTAATTTCTCTTGTCTTTGCGATACGTACCCAAAATGTTCATTGGTGGCCGTAGAACCGCTCTGCTGTCAGCTACAAATGGAGTTTCTGTAAATACTTTCAATAGTATTTCGTGAAAAGAAGCTCATCTTCCCTCCAGGGATTTCTATCCGAGTTTATGAAGCATCTCTATAATGCTCGCTCGTTTTTTGAAAATTCGGTTAATAAATCTAACTGAAACTACTAATAAAATGACATTAGGCGATCGATTGTTTGTTAGGTGCTGCTTTCATCCATATGTCAGACTCCTTTCTAATATTACACTAATTTTGTGGATGCATTTCGAAAGAAAAAGTAGTCACTCTAGAGTACCGTTGGAGTGTTTGGTTGCAAATTAATTTATCTGGTGACGCAGAAATGCAAAAGGTTACGAGACATTATGAGAAAGTAAGCTCTTTCAAAATAATTGGTAAATAAGGCCACGTAATTGGAGATGTGAACTTACAAGGGGCGGGGCGGGGGGCGGGACGACGCTCGCCGTTTTGGTTCATACTATGTGAGTAAAAGTGGGCAGAAGCCCCTTTCAGGTTCCTAGAATATTTCGTTTGAGTAAGCCGTAGGAAAAGAGAAAAGAGATTTCTGAATAGGGTAGAGGTATTTTTGAGCAACAAAAAGGAGTAAAATATAAAATTTTAATTTACTTAAACAGTTAAATTTATATACGTAAAAATATTACATTCAATTTAGTTACGATTACTTAAACTTGATTAAATAATATATGTAAACAAGAATTGTTTTAAATGATACATTTCTGACAGTTTGTGATTTAAACTGTTCTTCAGTAGTAACGTCCTGTTGTAGTCACATCCCCACTCTGTTTTTTCCTTTGTTCTCTTTCGTGCTTTCAGAGCACATGACTCTGGCAGCTGTTTCAAATCTCTTAAGTCGGTCCCTACAATATTTCTTTTCTTACATTTTGTGATGGTCTCTACTGTTATGAAGAGCGTCTCCTCACGCATCTATGATTAATTTCAGTGAAAACTTCTTATTTTATTGGAAAGTGGAAACCAAAAAGAAATTTCTAGCAGTGAAGTGATTGGTGACAACATAAATACCATAACTGTTGATAAAGATTTAAGAAAAATAATTCACTATTGCTTTTTATTACACATTTTCAATTTATTTCAATTTAGAAAGGAAAAGGTATTGTTTTCAACAGTTCCTCTGGTCTGTGGGTCCATGAGTAATAGGTATGCGTCAAGCAGCTGCAGAGGAGGTTACTGAAATTATGAATCATTAGTTCATAATAAATGATGAAGAGTTTATACTATACAGCATATCGAACCTGATGAACAAAATCATTGTGAATAAGTATGCGGATTTTGTCATTCTCTGTTTCTCTCTGTCTCTCTCTCTCTCTCTCTCTCTCTCTCTCTCTCTCTCTCTCCCTCCCTCTCTCTCTCTCTATGTCTTTCTCTCTCTCTCTCCCTCTCTCTCTTTGCTCAACCACACTTTTACTATACGCAGCCTTATTTTATTTGTGATAGGTTCCTTCTTCAAGTACAGACGTGAACGACAGTGCTTATCTTCCTAATGAAAATTTCTCTCGCACTTTGGTGTCCTTGGATGACAAGACGAACGGCGTCGATTTTGCTGATGCTCATCCAAAGTGGAAGTTCCCAATCTCGGAAAAAAGCCTTCAGATTTGGAGGAAAGAAATAATACAACGTGGCACTACAAATGACAAAACTACATTCATCAATTCCGAAAAATGGGAAGCCTTCATGACACACGAGGGTGTTGTGAACAATGACGACCAGGGCATTACAACAATGAGCAATGACATTATGAAGAAATAAAATAACGGTAGCAGCGTGTGCGTAACTGTTGCGCTGTGGCCCTTTAAAAGAAAGGACTGAAAAATCTGTTACACTCTATTCGAAAATCTTTGAGAGCGTTCCGGCCTGCTTAGGTGAGATATTCTATTAAATTTAAAGAGGCATCTGCCTGCTTCTGTTCACACAATTTGAGCCGAATCGGTGAGCCCCACCTCGCGGCTTCAACTTGTATGCGTGTGCGTCAGGTTTTCTTGCGCCTCCCAGATAAGAATCATCTTCAAACTCACCGATAAGTGTCTGTAAAGAGTTTCAATACAGGCCATCCACTCCAGGTGTGTGTGAAATACGAGACAGAAATAAGTTACATAAGGAAGCCCGCGCGGTTACCCGTGCAGTCTAACGCACTTCTTTCTGGGCGGGAAGGCGTGCCAATCCCAGACACAAATCCGCCCGGCGAATTAGTGTCGAGGTCCGGGGTGCCGGCCAGTTTGTGGATGGTTTTTACGGCGGTTTTCCACCTGCCTTGGCGAATGCGAGCTGTTTCACCATATTCCGTCTCAGTTACCCCATGTCAGCGATTGCTGTGCAATCGCTGTCTCCGCGCACGAGTACACCATAATTACTCTCCCACACAAACATTTGGCGTTACACTCGTCTGGTGTGAAACGTTCCCGGGGGGTCCACTGGGGGCCGAACCGCACAATAACCTTTGTTTCGGTGTGGGGCGGCGGTGTGGCGAGTGGAGTGCTGTAGCCTGTTGTGGGGTTGTGAACCACTGAGGGCATGGCGGGGACGAAGTTTCTCCGTCGTTTCTAGGCCCCAAGTTCAATACAATACAATACAATACATGAGGAATCACGGTATTATTGAAAGACCATACAAATATTATTATTTATCTCGCCTTTCGTGGTTTCTTTTTCTGGTAAGCAAAAAGAACTGGCTATACATTGTAGGAGTCAACGTGAGAACACGCCTGGCACAATGACATGTGATACAGCAACTACTGATTACCTCTGTAATTGTAAACAAAAAGCCAATTTAGTGACTCCATCACGATTTTTAGTATAGTAAGACTGTCATCAACAGAAAACACTTTATACAGAATTGACACCGCCAAAGTACCAGAACGTTTTTTTAAGTACAGTTGACTTAGAAAAGCTTGTTGCCGTACAGGATACTTTGGTGATAATAGCAGTACATCTAGGTTGTTGTTAATTTCAAGTCATTACTGGCACTATTGTCTGCCCCCATAGCTGAGTGGTTAAGGGAGCTGACTGTCATGCGGAGAACCCGGTCTTCAACCCCAGTGCCGCCAGGAATTTTTCCTTGTTGGGAAAAATCGAACCGGGAGCACTCAGCCTCATGATGCTGACGAACTACGTGACCGAGTAGCAGAGACTACACAACAGCTAATAAAGACCGCAAGAGCGGTGTGCTGACGCCACACCATTCCATACCGCATCCAATGACGCCATTGGCGAAGGATGGCACGGTGGTCGGTCGGTGCAAATGGGCCCACCAGGGGCTGTGGACAATGCTTACGTTTGCAAGTAATAGTCTCAGGTATTAAAGATAAATGCAACAAAAGAAATTGTATTTTTCTTCAAGACTGGCTGTATTCTCCTCTGGACCCTGCTTCGCGTATGTATAGGTAAGGTTCGTGTGTTTTATCATGGTCCACTGATGACACCATCGTGTGTTTCATAAGTAAATGCATATGTGTGCTCCTGGAATTCAAGGTGCGTTGTCTTCTGTGAGCTGAGGTACGTTGACCATGGGTGACTGTCTCTCTCTTCTCTCCCTGTCAGTATGTCTCTCCAATAACATAATCAGTACATTGAATTCTGTGACCGTCGGTAATATGTGCGAGATGCTTGTTGCGGCCTGCCACCTACTTTGTGGCTGGAGATACTATTGTGGGCAGAAGGTGGTGACAGCCCTCAGCTAGCGATCTGGAAAGTCGTGAGTGAGCATGGTGAGGAATATATGCTCAGGTTTTTTCTGTTTTTAAAATATTGTGCGTTTCTTCATAGATTCAGTATCAGTTGTGGGGAAATTGTTTACAGCGTACGCATAGCGATGTGTTGTGGGGGTTTATACTCCTATTTCCCACCATTATTTAGTAATGTGGTGTGTGCATTCTTATAGCGAAGTCATTGTTTTAACATACTGTGACATCACATTTTTATTTTTGGTGGTACTTGTTTAGAGTATAAATTTAACGATGTCGTGTCTGTGTACGTACTCTGGGTTTTCGACGTTACTTACAATTCTACTAGGGGCTACTAGGGCCAGCGTTATAGTGACATCAGACACCAATAATGCGGGTATAACGTAGACAGCATATGACTTATTGCACGGTGCTAGTCGTTTAAATTGAGATATTTGTGTATATGTTAAAATATCATGCTGTGTAAATTGTTCAACGTATGATGTGTATTTGTTTAAATATAGCACTGTGCTATTTGTGTAAAGAGATGTCAGTATTGGCCGAGCGGTTCTAGGCGCTACAGTCTGGAACCGCGCGACCGCTACGGTCGCAGGTTCGAATCCTGCCTCGGGCATGGATGTGTATGATGTCCTTAGGTTAGTTAGGTTTATGTAGTTCTCAGTTCTAGGGGACTGGACCTCAGAAGTTAAGGCCCATAGTGCTCAGAGCCATTTGAACCATTTTGATGTCAGAATATTTATTTGGCTATAGCACTGTGCTAATTGTTCAGCCTCATATTTATGTCTGTCTTTCGAAGACGATCTTGAAAAGTTTGTATCTGGGTAAAATCAGTGAAAAAATACGCGGTGATGGCACCCGATAGCGATCCTAATGGATTCCATATGCTTTACATCCGGTGAATTTGGTAGCCGAGACGTCAACGTGAGTTCACTATAATGCTCCTCAGACCATTGTAACACTGACAGTTTTAAAGAAATGAGATTTTTTAGCGGGTTTTTAGAATTATTTTAGGGTAGGTATGCGACTTTAAACTTGTAGCAAGTCACTGACGGAGTGGCGAGAGGCTAACAATAGCAGACCAATGCAATAAGGAAATCAGGCGCCCAATAGCATAGCGTTACCGTCAAGCACACGGCTGTAACCACGCCACAACACCTAGACACGTCAGTCCACAACAGCTCCCGAGCCGGCACAGTGCGACAGCATATTTGGTAGCTGTGGGGACGGCCATCGACTGGTGTCAACAACTTCAATGTAAGACGAGGACCCACAGTCCAATATACTTTTAATTCTGTTTTATTCTATGGACTTTCCAACTATTTGTCATGGTATTTTGTCTTTTTAGTCCGTTTAATTTCATGACATAGATTTTACAACCTGATGATGGGAGCATTGTCTCTTGAAACGCGTTGTTAAAATATGTGTATAAGAATCGCGGTTGAATGGTAACAGTGATAACCAGTATAACGACAACTGCTACCTCGACTCCATAATGGATTATATTAAAACTGACAGTTATACTGCTAAAAGATGACATCGCCGTCGGGGAAGATATCAAGCATTAAGGGACACAGATGGTTCGCAGCTGTCAGTGTATCTTCGATTACTTCCATAGGTCCAGCGCAAGCGCAGTAGAATATCTCCCATAGCATTATACTGCTCCCACCACCATGCGTCCATGGCACGCTGCGCTTTTCGAGCCGGCATGCACCTCAATGACGCCGTTTGTGGAGACGACCATAGACGTAGTGTAGCAGAAATGTGATTCACCTTAAGAACTGCCACGTTACCGTTGATCGACGTCGAATCCCGATGGTCCCGTGCCCACTGGAATCGTAATTGATGATGTCGTTGGGTCAACATGTAAACACTTATGGATGCTTTGCTGCGGAGCTCCATGTTCAACAACGTATTATGATCTGTGTGCTCCGAAATACTTGCGTGTGCACCAGCATCGTGCCACAGATCACCATCTATCCTACTTTACGGAGCAGATATCATACGAACACCACGTTCTGTGAAGAGTCGTGGATGTCCAACCATTTAGCGACAGGTGGTAGTTTCATTGCAGTTCTGCCACTTTTCGTAGATTCTCTCGAGGGTGTAACGTGAACTTTCGACAGCTTCGACGTTTATCGAGATACACTTTTGCAGGCTCTGCGTCATAATAACCTTCCCTTTGTCACAGTCGCTTATTTCAATAGATTTTCCTATTTGGAGCCCCTATCTTTGCTAGTGTGATCCCCCGTCCGTGTCCACTCCGATTACACACCTTTGTTAGAACGTCAGGAACCAGCAATGGCGCCAGGCGGCTTCTAACGTCGCAGTGGTCAGTGATCATAATGTTTTAACTTATCAGTTTATATCTTAATGCACTACAATAAATGAACGTGAAACATAAAACTCAAAAACGAAAAAAATTATAAAAAAGTGATACTGTCATAAAGATAAGGGTTATAGGTGACTGGAAGGTAAACAAAGTAAAATTGCAAGCAGTTTAAATGCCATCCTCAAATTCCGTTGAAGATTACAGAAGGCAGGACCTTCTAAAAATTGGTGTTAATAGTGACTAACTTGTACATTATCTCATTGTGGGCAACATAGGGAAAACACTTATTAAGGTACATAAAAGCGCACAGCTAACATAATGTAAGCAAGAAACATGCGAAGAAATGCTGCAATGCCACTTCAGTAGTTTGATAAACGAGCATATGTTGTACCCCCACAACAAGAGAAGCAAGTAAGGTACGTGTGTGCAGTTTTCAGATCACTGACGATGTTTTAATCAAAAAACATGAAATACACTCCTGGAAATTGAAATAAGAACACTGGGAATTCATTGTCCCAGGAAGGGGAAACTTTATTGACACATTCCTGGGGTCAGATACATCACATGATCACACTGACAGAACCACAGGCACATAGACACAGGCAACACAGCATGCACAATGTCGGCACTAGTACAGTGTATATCCACCTTTCGCAGCAATGCAGGCTGCTATTCTCCCATGGAGACGATCGTAGAGATGCTGGATGTAGTCCTGTGGAACGGCTTGCCATGCCATTTCCACCTGGCGCCTCAGTTGGACCAGCGTTCGTGCTGGACGTGCAGAACGCGTGAGACGACGCTTCATCCAGTCCCAAACATGCTCAATGGGGGACAGATCCGGAGATCTTGCTGCCCAGGGTAGTTGACTTACACCTTCTAGAGCACGTTGGGTGGCACGGGATACATGCGGACGTGCATTGTCCTGTTGGAACAGCAAGTTCCCTTGCCGGTCTAGGAATGGTAGAACGATGGGTTCGATGACGGTTTGGATGTACCGTGCACTATTCAGTGTCCCCTCGACGGTCACCAGTGGTGTACGGCCAGTGTAGGAGGTCGCTCCCCACACCATGATGCCGGGTGTTGGGCCTGTGTGGCTCGGTCGTATGCAGTCCTGATTGTGGCGCTCACCTGCACGGCGCCAAACACGCATGCGACCATCATTGGCACCAAGGCAGAAGCGACTCTCATCGCTGAAGACGACACGTCTCCATTCGTCCCTCCATTCACGCCTGTCGCGACACCACTGGAGGCGGGCTGCACGATGTTGGGGCGTGAGCGGAAGACGGCCTAACGGTGTGCGGGACCGTAGCCCAGCTTCATGGAGACGGTTGCGAATGGTCCTCGCCGATACCCCAGGAGCAACAGTGTCCCTAATTTGCTGGGAAGTGGCGGTGCGGTCCCCTACGGCACTGCGTAGGATCCTACGGTCTTGGCGTGCATCCGTGCGTCGCTGCGGTCCGGTCCCAGGTCGACGGGCACGTGCACCTTCCGCCGACCACTGGCGACAACATCGATGTACTGTGGAGACCTCACGCCCCACGTGTTGAGCAATTCGGCGGTACGTCCACCCGGCCTCCCGCATGCCCACTATACGCCCTCGCTCAAAGTCTGTCAACTGCACATACGGTTCACGTCCACGCTGTCGCGGCATGCTACCAGTGTTAAAGACTGCGATGGAGCTCCGTATGCCACGGCAAACTAGCTGACACTGACGGCGGCGGTGCACAAATGCTACGCAGCTAGCGCCGTTCGACGGCCAACACCGCGGTTCCTGGTGTGTCCGCTGTGCCGTGCGTGTGATCATTGCTTGTACAGCCCTCTCGCAGTGTCCGGAGCAAGTATGGTGGGTCTGACACACTGGTGTCAATGTGTTCTTTTTTCCATTTCCAGGAGTGTATGTATGGCGACGAAAGACACGATTTTAGTAGTTTGATGGCCAGAAGAGTGGAAAATCATGGTCTTTATTACTAAAGGATATTTCCTTATGCCTTATAACTGTCACAAACTGAAGCACATATAAAACATCCTGATAGATTAAATCTGTATGCTGGACCGGGACTCGAACTCAGGACCTCTACCTTCTGCGGGCAAGTACCAAGACAGCTTCCCAAGGAGAGCTTTACTCTCGCCAGTTCCTCCTTTCCTACCTTCGAAACCAGTGCTGAATCCGGTAGAAAGTTTCACATCAGCGCACACTCCGCTGCAGAGAGAAAATTCATTGCGAAGCATATACGTGTTGTGGATTTCCACAGCTTGATGCGATGTGCTGCACTACATGAATGTAATGTAAACAGTCGCTAGAGGTAAATACTGTTGTATAAAGCGAGAAATCCTGTACTGGTGACGGATGGAGTACTACATTGTGGAGCTGTCAGTTCATGAACTATTGATTTTTATATCATTTCCTATTTTCTACTGATGACAACTTCAGAGTGGAAAATACGAAGCGAAGCACATTTCTTTTAAACGTCATGGTATCTATAGTAAGCTAGCTTTGTTAAAACGTTAATACTACCTCTTTCAGCGCTTTTGTCAGAGTGGGTTTGGCTATCACTATCTAAAACAGATATTGGAAAGTACTCGCTCATTGCTAAATACAACAAATATGTATAGTGACACGATTGTATCGAAATTTCTTTTATTTTCTTTCGTACTTTTTGCATTCGAAAATTAAATCACTGATCGTGTAGACTTGTTGTTCTTGTTGTTGTTGTGGTCTTGAGTCCTGAAACTGGTTTGATGGAGTTGTCCACGCTACTCTATTCTTCATCTCCCAGTACTCACTGCAACCTACGTCCTTCTGAATCTGTTTAGTGTATTCATCTCTTGGTTTCCATCTACGATTTCTACCCTCCACGCTACCGTCCAATACTAAATTTATGATCCCTTGATGCCTCAGAACGTGTCGTACCTACCGATCCTTTCTTCTAGTCAAATTGTGCCACTAACTCCTCTTCTCCCCAATCCTATAGAATACCTCCTCATTAGTTATGTGATCTACCCATCTAATCTTCAGCATTCTTCTGTAGCACCACATTTCGAAAGCTTCTATTCTTTTCTCGTCCAAACTATTTATCGTCCATGTTTCGCTTCCATACATGGCTAAACTCCATACAAATACTTTCAGAAACGACTTCCTGACACTTAAATCTATACTCGATGTTAACAAATTTCTCTTCTGCAGAAACGCTTTCCTTGCCATTGCCAGTCTACGTTTTATATCCTCTCTACTTCGACCATCATCAGTTATTTTGCTCCCCAAATAGCAAATCTCCTTTACTACATTAAGTGTCTCATTTCCTAATCTAATTCCCTCAGCATCACCCGACTTAATTCGACTACATTCCATTATTCTCGTTTTGCTTTTGCTGATGTTCATCTTATATCCTCCTTTCAAGACACTGTCCATTCCGTTCAAATGCTCTTCCAAGTCCTTTGCTGTCTCTAACAGAATTACAATATCATCGGCGAAACTCAAAGTTTGTTTCCTTTACTGCTTGCTCAATATACAGATTGAACAACATGGGGGAGAGGCTACAACCCTGTCTCACTTTCTTCACAACCACTGCTACCCTTTCATGCCCTTCGACTCTTATAACTGCCATCTGGGTTCTGTACAAAGGAGAAAAGAAATTTGTGGTACATCTTGACTAAAAGGAGGAATCTTTTGATAGACACGTTCTGGGACATTAAAGGATCACCAGTTCAGTCCTGGTGGGTGAAAATCATAGGAGACCAAGAGATGAATACAGTAAGTAGGTTCAGAAGGATGTAGGTTGAAGTAGTTGTGCGAACATGAAAAGGCTCGCACAGGATAGTGTAGCAAGGAGAGCTGCATCAATCCAATCTTCGGACTGAGGATCACAATAACAACGGTGATGCGTTGATATCACGATGTTTACCATAATGGCTTGTTTGTTAACCATAAACTCGCTACAGGGACACTGAGACATAGAGAAAAAATGCCAGTATGCTACAGAAGTCATTGCTCTCTCTTCAAACAATGCCTCTACGCAGAGCAGTAGGACAATAAATTTTGTGAAATGCAACACTCAATGATTTTTCTGAACTTTAGCTTTTGTCACCTAAAGTCAATTAAGCAAATTTATTTTAATAATTTGTCAACACATCATATTAGGGCAATATTATTTGTTACGTTGAAAGGGACGTACAAGTATGATTCAGTAATGGTATTTGGCACTAAAATTTAATTTACTTCACTGCATGAATTCTTCCTGACAATATTTGGTATTTAAAAGTCACTACAGCAGCTCACAGATTGTTACTAGCGGCACAGTATATTTACGATTGTTTGCAATAGTGTCTTTATGCATGATTGTTAATGTAGTTCGTATTAATGGGTCTATGAATGCTTTTCTCTTGCTATGTTAATTTGTTACTACGTAAATGCAGAGCTGGAAAATACTAAATTATTGGCGATATCTGCATTAACGTTCCAGTTAGGATATAGATAATATTATTTTTTCTTCTAATATAAATTTCAAAATTGTGCTCACGGAAGTGAAGTACGCCTTCCATGTGTGCTTATAAAAATGTTCGTTGTAAAACGGGGTTACAGTATCTGATGTGCCTGCTGTGATTATTCGTAGTTAGACAGTATATTTAAATAGAAAATCCCGACTGCCGAATTACAACGTGATTATTTTGTGTGGCCGCTGTGTCCTCACTGCAGCTGCATTAACCTGCAAAAGGTCCTCCTGCTTGGCTGAGTGCTAACGTGCTCGCCGCCCCTGCACGCAGGTCGGGGTTCGATTCCCAGCTGGGATAGAGATTTTCTTCGCTCGGGGACTGCGTGCTGTGTTGTCCTCATCATCATTTCATCCTTATCACTGGCGCGCAAGTCGCCCAATGTGGCGTCGACTGAAATAAGACTTGCACTTGTCGGCCGAACTTCCCCGCATGGGACCTCCCGGCCAACGATGCCGTACGCTCATTTCCATTTTACCTGCAACTTTTATTCCAAGATCTTGTACAAGTTTAAGTTTGTGTCAAGCACACAATTACAGATTTAGAGAGATGTACTCGCCACTGGTATCAGATGTAAATGGTGCCATCGTGGAGTATATGCAGAAACAGGGTTCAATTACGGCATTCGTACTACCGAGTTAGTGTAATCTTGGAGCACCAGGAAGCTGTTGTAAACGTTTGGGGCAGCCTGTGTGGTGGGAATGGAATTGAGCGTACGGCATTGTGGGCCGGGAGTCCCCCATTCGGGGAAGATCGGCGGCCGAGGGCAAGTACTTATTGCATTCGACGCCACATTGGGCGACTTGCGCGTCGGAGATGGGGATGAAATGATGATGAGGACAACACAAACCCAGTTCCTGAGCGAAGAAAGTCTCCAGCCTCAGCCGGGACTCTAACCCGGGCCCCTTGGCGTGGCCATTTGGCTAGAAATGATAGTCTCTAACACTACTACTAGTGCTTGTATTATACAAGTTTAAGTATTTTAAAACTTTCTTTTCTTTTATTCTCAGTTACCTTCCGCCCATAGACATTTGTCTTTATTTTGTGGACACTATACAGTGGTGGTTTTGAGTGGGGAGATGTTTTGAATTACGGTTGCGTAAGATGCCGGTAGATGTCGGGCAGGAACTACCAACGCCAACCGAAGGAAACAATTGCACTGTAGCCACTACCAAATGCTTTGTCTAGTCCAGTTTTCTTTGTGTTGTGGACTGCTTTTTTTTATTAGTCTGAAATGAGTGAAGAGGCTAATCTTCGTGCGTAAAGAGGATCGAATGCGACTCTCACAACAACAAAAGGAATCGGCGGTTTCTACGACCATTATGTGAGATCTGCTTTCGTGGAAGCACAGAAAGTGAGCGTAGGGTGGCAACCCTTCGAGAAGGAGGCGGTGCTTATTCTCCCACAACGCTCCTCTCCGCTCCGGCAGTCAAACTTCTCTTTTGCTAACGGTCGCGGCTGACTGCCACGATATACTGTCCGCATAATATCTGCACTAGTGTTTCTTGTGTTTTCTAGATTTAGATATTTTGAAAATTTTTCGTTCTCGGTGAACTTTTATCTCTAAAAATTTGACTTTAGCTGCATTACTGGTACGTATGTTCACTATATTTAGGTATCCTTAAATTTTTTGTTAAATAAATCTGTTTAATGTTTCGTTTTATTTGCGCTCGGCACCTTACCACTACCCGATCGTAGTTCGTTGACCGGTGGAACCCACAGCTATGAATATTATATTTCGAGAGTATGCTTATTTTTTTAATTTTTAATTTTTTTAATGTGATTTTTACTGAATGAAATGTGAAAGGTTTATCCAAGTACTCACTAATTACGCAGAAAGTGTATGATATTGTTGGTACTGAAAAGCCAAATACATATATCATTATTATGATTCAGTATTTGGTAGTGGTATTTCTTAAAGGCTTTCATCAAATGTGGATTGTAAATGTGTTCTGATCAGAGTAAATGTTGTACTGACCTCTGAAGCACTAGAGATAATCTGATACTGACTTTCAATACTTTGACTAAAAGCCAACCCAGTTAGCAATGCCAGTCAGTTGTGAGCTGTGGGTAGTCATAGCGTTTTGGCTTGGTGTCTTACATGGGCATGTCTGTGAATGTGATTGTGCTTGCGTTTAGTCACTATGATGTCAGTATCAGTGACATACATGCTTAATGATGACACATACGTCTCGACAAGTAATAAAGTTGTGGTGTCACCGCCAGACACCACACTTGCTAGGTGGTAGCCTTTAAATCGGCCGCGGTCCGTTAGTATACGTCGGACCCGCGTGTCGCCACTATCAGTGATTGCAGACCGAGCGCCGCCACACGGCAGGTCTAGATAGACTTCCTAGCACTCGCCCAGTTGTACAACCGACTTTGCTACCGATAGTTCACTGACAAAATACGCTCTAATTTGCCGAGACGATAGTTAGCATAGCCTTCAGCAACGTCATTTGCTACGACCTAGCAAGGCGGCATGTTCGGTTACTATTGATATTGTGAATAATGTACAGTCAAGAGCGACGTTCACCAGTTATGGATTAAAGTTAAGTATTCCACCAGCTACGTCCGTTTTTTCTAAAGTCTAATTTCCTTGTCCTGTTCCAGACCTCACGCCAGCCCGCGTGAGCTAAAACCCGGTGTTGGCTCTCCTGCCAACCCACAACAAAAGTAGTCTCTGCTGTCAAATATAGTAAATATACTCGTCAACAAAGCGGGAAATTAAAGACATGAAAGCGAAAATAAGAAGAAAAGGTGTAAAAAAATGTATAAAACACAAAATTACTTTAGGTCTTCCCTCCACAAGACGAGGAAGTTTACATTATATATCAGTATACTTGACTGATTTTATGTGTCAGTCACACAGAATAAATATATGCTAAACATGTATAATGTGCAGCAACAAAAACCTTAAAAATACATAACTTTCTTGGACGACAAACGTCAGTGTCATACATTGGAAGATAAAACTTGTTTGACAGAGTGAATATAGAATGATTACATAACTTACTGTCCTTCATTTCCGTGAAAGATGAGTGTGTCAAAGTGCACTTACTCCATGGTGGGACAAAATAAAGCAAAAGTGAAAAGATTTTACTCTGAAAAATTTATTTTTAAAGCTTTTACATTCCATTACTATGGATACTGGTGGCGTGTATGGGTCAAGTTGTTGGGTTTGGCTCCAGATTTCAGTGGCCATACTTTCCGTAGCCCCCAAGTCCTCCAAAGCCACCGGCAGCTCCGCCATATCCTGCAGCAAGGCCACCACCGTAGCCTCCTCCAAGACCACCGCCAAGGCCTCCTCCGATACCACCGTGGCCAGCGCTGACGACGTAGGGCACTGGACGCTTAACGACGTAGGGCTGAGGAACTGGGACAGACACTGGGGTGGGGACCTTGACGGGGACGGGCACAGGGTTGTCTACAGGGACAGGGTACGGCTGTGGCACCTGCACAGGGACTGGCCGGTCCACAGTTACTGTGAATGGGACCTTCACAGGCACTCGAACGATCCTCTCCACAGGGACTGGGACCCGGACAGGTATTCTGTTGACAGTGATCTGTGGTTGTCCCCCTCCAATGTCGGACCCGATGCCGCCTGCAAGGCCGCCTCCGAGTCCACCAGCGTATCCACCTCCGTAGCCACCTCCGTAGCCGCCACCGTAGCCGCCTCCATAGCCGCCACTGTAGCCACCTCCCAGACCGTAGCCGCCACCATAACCACCCAGTGAACCGGAGAGTCCGCGCTTCTCTTTCACTGGCTGCTCCTCCTCGGCTAGGACGGACAGGGCCACACCGCACAGATACACGCACACCTGTTGAGATTCAGATATTTGTAACTGAACCATTATGATGCTAGGATTGTGGATACAAATTTGTAATATTACATGCTTAAACACTACCGATACGTTCTCATTTAGCTGTAGAAGCTACTTTTATTGATATTTGTTGACTGATTTACATGTCGAACTTGTTTCTATTGCAGAAAATCAGTTCTAACTCAAAGAGTTATTGTGTATGCAGTTAAATTTTCAATAAAATTGTGAAAATTTGTAAATATTACGACATTTTGCAACCTGGCAAGAACAATTTCTTGAGATTATGTCACTGAAAAATACGTGTAAAGTGCCCCTAAGTATACAAAGTATCTAATGGAACCTACTTCCAGCTATATGTACGCGAATTTTGAAGAAAGGTTACGCTATTTCAATGTAAGTTTTACAGAATTAATTCTTTACTGCGAGATTTCCTAAGTATTACATTTTTGATTCTTTACTATCCTTGCTGGTGTGTGATATATCCAAATAAACGTGTACTGCCGTGGAATACACCAATATATCAGATTTCCTTCGGTTAAAACCTCCGAAGACGTCTCTCACAGACGCAGATGAAACTTTGAGGAATAGTTTTATATTTCGACCACAGTCTCCAGCCCAGAAGTTTTAATTTAAATGACAATGAAAACCTACATAGTAACATTATACAAGATTCTGTCCGAAGGGAAAAAAATTAACTGACATTATTTTCACTCGTGCGATTTATAATTTACAAATAATTTGATGTAAAGATCACTCTCGTTACTCTTTGCTATAAATTACGTATTATATATTATATATATATTATATATTATAAATACATTTTCGTACAACAACCGTAAGACCGGGGCTGCTTGACACGAGCGTGTACTCTGACCACAGTTTTATAGTGCTCAGTCTCATATAACCTGTAGTTTTTGGTATAAATAGCCTGGAATCCTGTCGTCACGGAATTATGAGTTCCGACGCCAAGCAAATATCGCACAGCTGAGCGAAACTAAACTGCAACATTAGCTACCGTTAATTTCAACTTTTGCACATTTCTCAACAATTTTGATAGAGAAATGTCTGTGTTACATCATTCTTTTGTTGTTCATAAGACATCTGAACTGATACTATGAAAAGTACAAATTTCAGTTTAAAATGGTCGTAACTGCTCTACTATTAAACTACACAAAAATGCACGAGTATCATACAGCAAGATACCTCTCCAGTCGCCTTTTCTTATATAAATACCGGTAAGACTGCCAACTTTACATAGGACTTTTTGATCTATTTGCAGTTTGTGTATTGTGTATTGAGCTGGGGAGCTAGAAACGACGAAGAGGCTTCGTCTCACCGTAGCCCTCAGTGGTTCGGTCCACAGTGGATATATTCAAGCATTAATATATATATATTCAAGCATAATATCCATCATGTGATGTTAGGATCAATGATGGACGTTCCTGAAAGACACGTTGGAAACAAAATCTTGTTAAAATAATGAATATGTGCTTAATAAATTTCACGGTTTTCTGATAGAAAATTTGTAAGAGGAACTACGACAGAAAGTGAGGGGTTGTGACGCTAGTGAAACTTGGAAGTTATTTACCAATAAATCAGCGCGCCGTAGGTGTTATGGGTAGAGATATCATTACAAAACCTTTTATCCGACCTTCAAGCAGGAAAATTAGAGCATGTATTTCACAAAATGTTGAAAGTGAAGCCATGAATGATATACTGAAATACTACTTCACTGTCTGGCTGACGAACGAAATGTAACTGAAAATGTGTGCAATTCATGTTCAATATTTTAGCACCATATATCAATGATGTTAAAGAATAGTATTTGATTTTCACCTCTCGAGCACATGACTACCTCTGGCTCCTTACATCGTAATTATGTTTAAGATCTGTAGAAAATGGTAGTTTTGTTGCGACACGTCTCCATCATTTCTTTGCGTTTCATGAATGCCTCTCGGATGACTGGCAGTCAATTTTCTCGTCTGTAGTTTTTATCAATCTAAGCTGAACTGCAGCGATATGATAGGGGACCGGTACCTGAAGCATTCACATTCATCACGCAAGATGATTCATTAAATTCGAGAACCTGTATTATTGAGGAAACAAGTCAGATTAGTCCAAAAGGAAGTGGTTAACATAAATTAGATCAACTACTGGGATGGCTGACAGAACAACCTGTGGTCGAAATCTTCCTCTACTGATCTAATTTTAACAAGAAAAACGTTCTAATAATCTCGACGTTAAATTTATGTTGAATTTTAATCTATATTTTTATTTCTAGGTGTCTGACGGAGGAAGTTTTCATGTAATTGTGTTTTCGTTGGCCATCAGGCCCTTTTGCTTCGAATGCCTGATAGCTCAGATTTTTCAGCATTTTTGTCACGATCTGTCTTGGCTTTGTATTTATTCTATAGTTTTACAGGAGACGCTGTCTAACGCCAAAAGTGACTTTATCCAGATTCCATCCTATAAACCTTCATATGGCCCTTCATTGTATTTTCTCGATGTCCTCTGGTAGTCCTATTATCTTGGAGCTCATATCTAGTGGCAGAAGTGCATTACGGTTCGTACAAGCAGTTTGTACGGTATCTGTTATCATCTTACCTGAAAGAGGTTGGTATATTATCGCAAGAATGTACCGTCAGTACTCACCAGGATCCTCATTGCTGCTTGTGTGTTCTTCTGAGAGCGAGCAATGACTGATGCTGTTGCGAGGCGGTGGTGAGCTTTTATACCTCTAGCAAGCTAACGTCCTCCTGCCCCACGTTCACCACAGCACAATTACGGCGTCCTGTTTCACAGAAACTGCACAACAGCGTAACAACCTTCGCTGATACGGAAGCTGTGCGGTGTGATGGGACGTTGTAAGCTGTCGGTAACGGGTTGAGAATTACTCGGTGAAAATTAGTGCGATTGTCTACAGGTTTTGCGCTAATTATGAGAGATAACTATCAGCGATAGTTCCAACTTCGTTAATCTGATTTGTTTGTTAGACGAAGATGTCGGAGAATGATGAATAAGGGGAAAGGCTACTGCTCTGCAGGAAGTTCTGGATTTCTTGCGCTAAGAAAGCCAAAGATCCGTTCCTACTAGCATGAAGTATACACAGATAAGCCAAGACATTATGGTCTCTGTCCACTGCGACGTTGGATGCCTTCTGGTGGCGTTAGGGTCGCCTGACGCGGTAACAAAAATATGTAAGCGGAGTGATACGTATTTCCTTAGTCGTACAACACTTGCACAGTATGTCTTAAATACCGTAAAAGAGGAAGTGGGATGGAATCATAGTTGGTAGTCACACTTTATAATTAGGTCATTTTATTGGCATTACGCCTTTAAAAAAATTATTTGAGAATTACAAATTGTGAATGAGCCACTAGATAAAACTTCGCAAATACAATTAGAAACCCAACGTACTCAGTACTATAACAATTTCAAATTAAGGAAAGGGGGTTACTGACAAACTTGAGAACTTCAAACTCCCATGTAGGACTTCCCTCAAAATCGATATAATGAGACAATTACAGGTAAAGGGTGACTTAATAACGCTTCAGCACTAATGCCAAACTAAGATGCCATTACAAACATGATGGAATCATTTAATTAAAAAGTAACTGCAACAGAGACACTGAGCTTAAAAAAATAAATGTTTACGTACTCAGACGTGTTAATAAAAAATTACTAGAAAAAGCTGCACAAGGAACTCAGCGGATGCTATGCAGTTTAAAGATTAGCCAGTTGCCATTGAGTAATATTGAAGACAACAAGTTCATATACAAACAGGTTACATACAAAAAATATATCTACCAGCTTAACCCGCCTTGAAGGAAGGAAGAAAAATACTAAACTTTGTAAGGGCATATGTGATCAACTCTGGTAGTGGCCAGGTTCCTAAACACTGCCAGGCCTAGATATCGGATGACATTTCACTGCCCGCCAAGGCACTGGCACAATTTAAAGTTTCAGCCCGAATCACAAAGACATTCCAATAACTCTGAAACATAGAAACTCTGGGCAGAGCCTTTGGCTCACTTACAAATAGACGACAGTATTAATAGAGTGCAGACTTTAAAAACAGCAACATAAAATCATTTGATTGCAAGAGACACAAAAAAATTTCTGAGTAAATTTTCAAATAACGGCCACTATTTAACTAGGCCAAGAAAGTCTCCGATACTAATAAAGTTCAAAATCTCTGAGTGCATCGGTGAACAAACAATTACGACGAATTACTCCATATCAGGTACACAATACGAGGGAGCGGTTTCCACAGCTTCACCGCTTCCCTTCAAATTTTGTTCCCAGCGAAGTCACGGAACTTGTATCTCCAAGCTGCCCATGCCGGCAAAACGTCCAACCAATTTCACGCCACTACGTGTAACGGTCATCACACTCGTTCGGCAGCCGTTGACACTCGTATCAACGGCGAATGACACGAGATCTCGAGGGTTCCCGTCGAAGGCTAACAACCAACTCGCTTTGCCTGCGAAGCCGCAAGATAAGACACGCGAAAAGCAAAGATAGCTTACCTCAACCACAATCGATCTCAACGATACATGAACAAAATAAAACTGGCGCCAGCTCGCCACGGCTCACGGAGCAGACGCTGACGGGAGATCACTCTAGCGAAAATATGGGCTGAAAATGAGGATATCCATTGAGATACGGATTCTGACAAATTGTAGATTATTACTACGCAGAGTCTGTGAAGGAGTATCTCGTAACGGCAAAGCTGGTCGAATGTTCATGTGCTACTGCCGTACGGAACGGTGAAACTACCATTAGGCGCTAAATGATTAGACGTCCGCGACTCTTGACAGAACGTGGGGTTCGGAAGCTTGTCTGCTCTGCAAAATAGGATAGATGGTGATCTGTGACATCTCTGCCAAAAGAGCACAATGCTGGTACACGTACAAAGTTTCGGACCACACCTTTCGTTGTGGTACACTGTTGAACATGGAGCTGCTCAGCAGACCACACCTACGTGTTAACATGTTGACCCAACGACATCGTCACTTACGACTGCAGTGGGAACGAGACCATCGAGATTCACCCATCGATCAACGGAAACGTGTCGGCTCTTCGGTTGAATGACATTTTTGCTGCACTGGGCCGACGGTAGTCTCCACAAACGCTGTCATCGAGGCGAACGGCGGTTCGAAACGTGCAGCGCGCCATGGACGCGGGGTAGTGAGAGCAGCATTATGGTATGGGTGACATTCTCCTGTGTTTGGATGAGGCCGGTAATAGTAATCGAAGAACACTGACAACTGAGAATCACCTGCATCCCTTCATGCTTGATGTCTTCCCTTACTGCGATGGCAACTTTCAGCAGTATAACTGTCCGTATTTCGAGGCCAGAACCGCGTTACTGCGGTTTGAGGAGCATTATAGTGAACTCGCGTTCATGTCTTGGGACCGAATTCGCCTAATGTATGTAACCCACCTGGGTCGCTATCAGGAGTCGTCACTGCGTGCGCAAAACAACGGACCATTTTTTGCACGAATTACGTGAGCTGTAGATGAACATCTAAGACCACGTACCTCGGCAACCTACCAACAAACTATCAGATTCTTGATAAGCAGATTCAGTGATGTATTTTGTTCCAGAGACGGAAGGCAGTTAAATGTGGCGCAGATCTAACAAAAATAATTTGGATCACAGAATAAAGAAAGGTGCTGGGTACACAAATTTAAGTGGGAATAGCGCCACATGCAAAATTGTAATAATAGTATTGTATATACCATTCTTTATTTTTATTGTTCACGAAGACTCGGCACAACAACGTTTGAGTATGCGATGTTTAGTTATTATTAAATAACATTTTCGTCCTTTTACAAGTCCAGTCCTTTCCATATCTAATTTCTTCAGTCTTAATGAATACCAACTAGATAAAAATTAAACAGCTCGAAACAGTGCCGACTTTGGATCATTTTAATTGTGCATGCGCTTCTCTCTAATGGTGGAATCGAACTAAAACATTGGTAGACTACGTCTTCCACAACAGAAGGGAAAGCAAAAAAGAAACTAAGGACAAACTTATCTGTGAGTTTACGTAGTCTTAGATCGAGACTATTCAGTGGATTATTACTTAATATATTACTGAAAAATTAGGATTTATAGTCAAAATAGGAGGAGGAAAAGAAAATCATGCGAGATCATACATAACATAAGAAAGCTGCTGTTGGTTCATGGATCATAATTATAATGATAGCACAATAAAATTAGAATCGTGGCAAAAGTCTGTTTTCAAATGAACTACGTGTGGGTTCAAATGTTCAAATAAGCCGGCCAGAGTGGCCGAGCGGTTCTAGGCGCTACAGTCTGGAACCGCGTGACCGCTACGGTCGCAGGTTCGAATCCTGCCTCGGGCATGGATTTGTGTGATGTCCTTAGGTTAGTTAGGTTTAATCAGTTCTAAGTTCTAGGGGACTGATGACCTCAGAAGTTAAGTCCCATAATGCTGAGAGCCATTTGAACCATTGTTTTGTTCAAATGTGTGTGAATCCCTAAGGGACCAAACTGCTGAGGTCTTCGGTCCGTAGACTTACACACTACTTAAACTAACTTACGCTAAGGACATCACACACATCCATGCAAGAGGGAGGGGCCACGCAGTCTGTGACATGGTGCCTCTAGCCGCGCGGCCACTCAGAGCGGCAAAACTACGAGTTAAATGACTACAACATACGAGTTATTCCAGTGGAGGTAATGCTGTTGTATCTACGGGACGACGTAAGAAGGAAGATGAATTAAAGTTTACAGAACTGTGTAAAATCAGATAATAGCAGGCCGTTAAAAATTAAGAACACTGATATAGCACAGCGTTTGCTTTAGAATTTGTTTATCATAATATATTGTTTTCATTAAACAATCATAAAACGAACAAATGGTTAATAAATGAATATGCCTTCGCATGAATATTATCACGAGATTATTAGTGAGTGCATCTGTGAATACAAAATGGTGTAAAATATTCAAAATTCTGAGGAAAGCAGCCTAAGATAGGGAGAAAGACTGGTAACATACAATATGTACATATGCTCATTTGTGAAATATGTACATTTGTAAAAATATGAGGAAGAACTACAGAACTAGTTGAATGGAATGGACAATGTAGAGCGCAGACTGAGAGTCAGTCGAAGAAAGACAAAAGTAATGAAGATCAGCAGCAACGGGAATAGCGATAAATTTAATTGAGAACCATGATGTAGCCGAGGCGAAGGAATTCTTTTGTATGGAAGCACAATAACACATGATGGATGAAGCAAGGAATAAAAATGTATGGGTATGGGCACAGTCAAACAGGAATTCTGGCCAGGAGAAGTCTGCTGGTATAAAACATTGACCTATATCTGAGGAAGAAATTTCTGATAGTGTACGTTTGGGGTATATGGTTTTTGTGGTGGTGACAGTGAGAAAACCGTAAAAGAAAATCGAAGCGATTGAGATGTGATGTTACAGAAAATTAGGTGGACTGCTAGTATTAGAAACCAGAAGGTATTTCACAGAATCTATGACGAGAGGAACATGTATTTTCAAGAAATAACTTCCAGAATACTGGAGGCTAGCTAAAAAATATACAAGACAGAGATTCGGATATTTCGAACAAACAATTGAGGACTTTGGGTGCAAGTGCAGCTCTTACATGAAGAGGTCAGCATGGGAGGAAATCGTAGAGAACCGCATCAAACCAGACAGAAGCCTGTCAGAAGCACTGTATATCACCATTTCATTGTATATTCGGCCAAGGGAACACAAACAGAACACTACAATGACCACGCACTCTTCAGAGTCATCTAGACAATGTAAATACATTCTGTTCTCTTCATAAGGATCTGAAGGGATGGAATAGCAACCTGTCTCCGGTAAGACCTTCCCTCTGACTGCTATACGTATTTCGTAAGTTGTCCTCAGCAGTCAAGCGACTTTGCAGGGGGATGGGAAACTCACTTTTGGTAATATCAAAATCTGTTACCGTAGTATCCCAACAGACTTAAAACGTGATACGGAGACACAATGCCAGTGGCACCAATAGCAGTGCGTTTCTATTAGCGTCCAAGAGTCCAAGATACACCAACTGTTCAGTTTGATGAATACACACTAAGTAGAAAGCCCCTGTTACAGTACAGAATGAGGTAACGTAGTTGCTAAGTCACAGCATTTGTAACGAAGGAAGCGAGGCTCAAGTATTCGTTCAGTTCACCATATCTAAACTTTCTGTAGTTTACGTGGAGAGCTTAAAGCGATTTCTAGTTATTTTGAAAAGATCACATCCAGTATCCATCCTTATCCTTATCCTTACCCGGTCAGGGTGTGTACTTTGTCTCCACTAATGTCGTCGTCGACAGGACGTTCAGCCGTTCTGCACAGACCATCCCCCATGTGATCACATGTTGACCCAACGACATCGTCAATTACGATTGCAGTGGGCACGAGACAATCGGGATTCCAGCATCGATCAATGTAAACTTGTCGGCTCCTCCGATGAATCACATTTTTGTTACACTAGGTCGATGGTGGTCTCCTCAAACGCAGGCATCGAGATGAACGGCGGCTCTAACGTGCAGCGCGCCCAGAAGCAGGATGGTGGAAGCTGAAAAATGTTGTGGGAGACATTCTTCTGCGATTGCATAGGGCCTGTGGTGGTAACCGAAGACACACTGATAGCTGTGAAACACCTGCGTCTTTTCGTTCTTGATATCTTTCCTGGTGGTGATGTCATCTTCAGCAGTATAACTGTCCTTCTCTAGGAACCAGAATGGTGCTACAGTGGGTTTGAGGAGCATTAGAGTGAACTCACGTTGATATCTCGGCGACCAAATTCGCCTGATGTAAATCCTATGGAACCCATCTGGGTGTCTGTCGGGCACCATCACCGCGTACGCAAATCAGTGGACCGTTATTTACTCGAATTATATGACCTGTGAATGCCCACAAACATACTAATGATTTGTCTGATACCTGATTCTCAAAATCAGTGATGTATTTCGTCCCAAAGAACGACAAACAAGCTATTAAGGAGTTGGTCATAATAAGAGCCAAAGAAACTGGAAAACCTGCCTATCGTGTAGGGCCCCTGAAAGCACGCAGAAGTGCTACAACACGACGTGGCGTGGACTTGACAAATGTCTGAAGTAGTCCAGAGGGGACTAACACCATGAATCCTGCATGGCTGTCCATAAATCCGTAAGAGAACGAGGGGGTGGAGATCTCTTCTGAACAGCACATTCCAAGGCATCCCAGACATGCCCAATGATGCCTGGGGAATTTGGTGGCCAACGGAAGTGTTTAAACTCAGAAGAGTGTTCCTGGAGGCACCCTGTTGCAATTCTGTCCTTGTGGAGTGTAGCATTGTCCTGGTGGAATTGCCCAAGTACGTCGATATGCACAATGGAAATGAATGGATCCAGGTGATCAGCAGGATGCTTACGTGTCACCTGTCAGAGTCGTATCTAGACTTATCAGGCTCCCGTATCATTTCACGTTGAACGTCTCTTCAGTCGTCGTTGGTCCCGTCCTTGGAGGATATTTTTCCGGCCGCTGCGATGTCGGATTCCTGATATTCATGGTACACTCGTGAAATGGTCACACGAGAGAGTCTCCACTTCATCTCTACCTCTGGGATGCTGTGTCCCATCGCTCTTGCACTGTACTATAGCACCACGTCCAAACTAACTTAAATCTTGATAACCTGTCATTATAGCAGCAGTGACCGATCTATCAAGTGCGCCAGACACTTGTTGTCTTATATAGGCGTTGCCGACAGCAGCGCCGTTTTCTGTCTGTTTACACATCTCAGTTTTTTAATACGCATGCCTATACCAGTTTATTTGGCGTTTCAGTGTATAGTGTCCCTGGCACGACACAGACAATGTTTGGGAGGACACCATGGCACAGTGTCGTGCGGACGTCACACCCTTGTGTAAAGACGGTATCCCGTAGGTAACGAGAACGTAGTCCTGCCTACCACAGCCTCAGAGGGATGACGAGAGACACACACAGACAGCTTTTCTTTCCCCGCAAAATTCTTCTCTGTAGAGGGACACAGCAGAACTGACAAGAAATTCGTTGAGTGTGGGGTCCTGTGTTCAATATTTTGTGAGTCTCATTTGGAAGTGTGTTAATGATAATGACAGGAAGTGCAGAAATCATCTTTCTATGCGATTTACGTATTACATTTCATAAAATGGACATAGTCGACATTCAAGAAATGCTCAAAACAAATCACCACGCACTTGCACCAAGAACACCGACTGAAAAATGTCGCCACAGTGATCAAAAAGGTTCGCACCATCAAGATAGAAAGCGAACTCATTTGGAGTTACGAACCCTGCAGAACGTTCAGTTAGATGTGGAGTCTTAAAGAATGCGTACAGAATCATACTTGTGCAACAAGGTGATGCAAACTGATGAAGTGTGATAGCATATGACCGAATGCGAAACAGTCCGTCGTGGAGAATTCGTGAAACTGGCTGTCCTTTAATACGTAGCTGCAGATAATACGATAATATGTTCCATAGGCATAGAAAGAAACGAACACCCAGAAGCTGAATTTGTCCATTGCCTCCAGGTGGTATGACCTGCAATGTCACACACTTTTCAGGGAGTATAATTTGCTCTAAAGGAATCTGATTTTTATACGCAGTCCAGGACTCAAGCAAAAGCAAATAATTTTAACCAGCTATTGGCCAAAAACAGTGCTCATACTATAGTTGTAGCTCTCTTATGCCAATTTTCCCTCTCTTGCTTGCTGCGACGCAAACATTCCCTACTGCCCTGGACAAACCACGTGCACTCGAAAGAATCGTAGGGGACAGAGCACCTCCAGCTTCTCGCAGCACAATAAATAACTTCCCAGCCAATTTACCATCCTAATTAACAGTCGGCATAATTGGATTCGAATGCGTTAAGGCATTAATGTCAGTCAATATTTATACAACTTTCTTGGTAACTCTAATTCCCAAGGTTCCTCTCATATGCATTTCCCTTTCAAATCCTGATTGGTCGGAGTTGAAAACAAATTCCTTACTGAACGATGGGATAAGTTTGCATATATAATGCGATCTTTGCTTTGTTTATCGTTGCCATTGCTCTGCTTTGTATCAACCCACTAACACAGTAGTACTGTTGTAAGTTACTCGTCAAGTAAACAGTTCAACTACGCCCCGTACTCTCATTATATGCTCATCAAAGGATATCTCCAACCGCTCCCTGTTCCCATTAGGAGCCATTATTTTGGCTGCATGGTAGACAACATGTGGTGAATCGAATGCCGTAAACGTCACTAGCCTATTGTGAGCTCGCAATCAAGGGGTTTCTTGTGAGTCCTAAGTGGTTGGGATGTTACGCTTTTTTCGGTTTTAAACACAATAATGTGGTCTTAACCACTGAAGTAGGCCTCTCAAGAGCCCAGTGGCGGTGTTCCACCAGCGTCCCCATGTAATAATGTCTGTGTCCTGTAAACTTGCTGTAACAGCGGCTCAAGCACAGAATTGTAATGAGACAGTGAGTTAATGCTTTTGGGATCCTTCTTCCATCTTCTTATTTTATTTCTAAGTCGGTGGAACTACACAATTGGGTTATGAAAAAATGCGCATTACCCACGAATTATACTGATAAATGGTACACATCACTTTCTACTAAAATTGTGTGTGATATTATTAACCTATACTCGTAATAAAGTATAATTACTATTGTTTGTTTTTCGTGTTACTTACGTTAACTGCAAAAGGAAGATAACATCCCGATTTCCTATGTAACTGGCGATGCAGCACGCCACTCACTGAAAGTCTGTGGCAGCAATGATGTTTGCAGTGGTGCCTACGTGGAGGAACGAGGGTCGGCTGGGATCAACGTCAAAAGGTAGCAAATTGTTAAGCAGGAGACTAGCGCTACAGCCAAAGACTTAATGTTAGGTGCAAGTACTTCCTAAGGGAAATCTCTGTAATACACTAATGAAGACAGGTGAGCTGTTTACGGGTAAAGAAAGAGAGAGAGAGAGAGAGAGAGAAAGAGAGAGAGAAAGAGAGAGAGAGAAAGTCGCACAGTTGCAGTGAGTGACTTTTGACTAGAGGCCAGCCTCGGTTTGTATTTGCATCTGTCTTGGCTCATGTCTGCTGTTGGTCGCCCGTCCTCCAGCCTGTTTGTCAGTGTGATTATAGCAACAGATATATTGGTCGCTGTGTACTAGACCACATACGGTGTTAATTCGATATTAGGAATGCTAATTTCTGACGTACGCTGTGCTAGTCACAGCCGAAGGTAACAGCAGGTATTCTGGTCATGGTACCATTTATATAAAACCGTGTGCTCTCAGGTTACTGTATAATAAGACGAACAGTTGTTTTTCTCGGTAAATTATTCTCAACTTACATCCGAATTCGGACGTAGATAACTTTCCCCATGACATTCTATAAATATCGCTTTGGGTTGACGTGATAAATGATAATAACGAACGGCAGATTTGGCAGAGGCAAGACTCGTTGGAAGAACTGTGGTGTCACCGCAAGACACCACACTTGCTAGGTGGTAGCCTTTAAATCGCCCGCGGTCTGTTAGTATACGTCGGATCCGCGTGTCGCCACTATCAGTGACTGCAGACCGAGCACCGCCACACAGCAGGTCTAGAGAGACTTCCTAGCACTCTCCCCAGCTGTACAACCGACTTTGCTGCCGATGGTTCACTGACAAAATACGCTCTCATTTGCCGAGACGATAGATAGCATAGCCTTCAGCTACGTCATTTGCTACGACCTAGCAGGGCGCCATGTACAGTTACTATTGATATTGTGAATAATGTACAGTCAAGAGCGATGCTCATCATGAATGGATTAAAATTAAGTATTCCACCAGCTACGTCCATTGTTCTAAGTTCTAATTTCCTTGACCTGTTCTAGACCTCACGCCAGCCTGCGTGAACTAAAACGGGTGCCTTTCGGCTTCCTCTCATAACCCGGTGTTGGCTCTCCTGCCAACCCACAACATTTGGCGACGAGGCAACACCGCGTTCGTAACTATACCGCCCTGATTTACTTGTGTAATGGCTTCGCCACCATCTCCAGATGTACTGTCCGAATTTTATCGCTTACAGAATCAGCAGACGCAGGCCTTACTGGATGCCCTTGGACAGCTCGTCCAGGGTCAACGTGCGATGCAAAACGATGCGGCAGCCGCCGCTCCACCGTTAACGCAGCCACAACACGCAGTTGCACCAACTTTTCGTCCTTTTGACGCTGCACTGGAAAGCTGGATGGAGTGGTCATGCCAATTTGGATTCCATCTCACCGCCTACAGAATTCAAGGTAACGAGCAGCAGCCTTTTTTGTTATCCTCCGTAGGGGTGCACACATACCGTGTGATAGTCAAATTATTTCCCCGACGCGATGTAGCAACTCTGTTGTACGACGAAATTTTGTCTGCATTAGATGCATATTTCAAAGAATCAGTCAATGTAGTTGCGGAAAGGTATACCTTCTTTCGTACAAAACGTATGGCAGGTCAGACTAATAGGGAGTGGGTTGCAGCCTTGCAAGGCCTTACTAGGGATTGTGCTTTTGAGTGTCAATGTGGACTCCCATATTCAGATAGTATGGTGCATGATGCAATTGCACAGAACGTTTCTGATGTTCGTATACGGGAACAGATTTTGAAACTAGTCAATCCCTCCCTTCAACAAGTGATGGGCATATTGGATCAGCAGGACACACTTGACTTTGCTCAGGAATCTTTTGAAACTTCGCACCCGTGTGTCAGGTTAACCGGCCCGCCGGGCGAGCTGTACGGAACAGTAAACAGTCCTTGCACCCGGCCGCGCTGCTGCTGCCAGGCTCTCAGCCACGTGCGCCGCGCCGGCAAGCAAATGCGGTGCTAAAATCATGCCCGCAGTGTGCTATTAAACATTCGCATGAGAATTGCCTGTCACGCCAAGCTATTTGCTTTTACTGTAATAAAAAAGGACATGTTCAAAGTGTTTACCAGAAAAAGCTCAAATCGGAAACTCGAAATATTTCCAGGCCCTTTGCTTTGGGCCAGAATCGGACTCGAACTAAGGATACTCAGGCTCGCGAAACTTCGCCCATGGAAATTCATGTAGTTCATGCCACTCCGCCCAGTGCCACTCTCTCTAATGATGACTGTGTTCTTCCTGCAAATAGTGTGCGTCGACATTGCCAGAAATCCTGTCAAGTCGCAAGTGATTTTGTACATGTCAGTTCATGTTGCACGAGACAGTCGCTCTTGTCGTCAGCAGGACAATAAACTTATTATGGACTGGACAGTAACGGCAAAGTGATACCATTCTAGCTCGATACCGGGGCTGCAGTTTCACTGATCAATCGATACACTTACAAACTGCTGGGCACACCTCCCTGCGTGCCGCAAATGTTAAGTACCTATTCAGGTCACGAGATCCCTGTGTTAGGACAGTGCAGCCTTCTTGCAACATACAAGGGACAAACAAAACTTGTGTCATTTTACGTCCTTTGTTCTTCTTCTGCAGTGAACTGGTTTGGTTTCGATTTATTTCAGTTGTTTAACTTGTCTATAGTAAATTACTTCCTATCAGTGAACCAGACTGTGCCTTCCGACAGTGTTTCTCGTCTATGTGAAGAATTTGCAGACATTTTTGCACCGGGCCTCGGTTGCGCTAAGAACTATAAAGCATATTTGGAAGTGAAAGTAAACGCGCAACCGAAATTTTTCAGAGCGCGCAATGTTCCCCACACTGTGCGTGATGAGGTCGCAAAAACATTACACGATTTGGAATCACAAGGTGTAATTGAACGTGTGCAGGCTTCTCTCTGGGCATCACCCTTAGTAATTTTGCCAAAACCTTCAGAAAATTGAGACTTTGTGTGGACTTCAAGGCAACAGTGAATCCACAACTAGTGACAGCAACTTTTCCTTTACCCCGCCCAGAAGATCTTTTTGAGAAACTGTGCCCGGGTAAATATTTTTCGAAGTTGGACCTAGCAGATGCGTACTTGCAAATACCAGTGGACGAAGAATCCCAGCGCGTTTTGGTGGTTAACACGCATCTTGGTTTGTATAGATTCAAACGACTGCCATTCGGGTGTGCCTCCGCCCCTGCATTGTTTCAGCAACATCTACAAACTGTTTGTGCGTCGGTCCCTACTGCAGCAAACTATCTGGACGATATTGTGGTCCCCGGAAAGACGGAACAAGAACATTTAGCCAATCTCAGAACATTATTTCAGGTCTTGCGACAAAATGGTCTTCGCTTACGGAAGGACAAATGTGTGTTTTTTGCTCGTGACTTACCCTACCTGGGGCATGGACTCAATGCCCAAGGCATACATCCCAGTCCCGAGCACATCCGTGCCATACAAGACTTGCCTTCGCCGCAGAATTTGAAGCAGTTACGGAGTGTGCTGGGAAAAACTAACTATTATCATCGCTATGTTGCACAGGACTCTTCCATTTCAGCTCCGCTTCATCGCTTACGCCGTAAAGGTGTTCCGTTCGTCTGGACGACGGAATACGAACGCGCCTTTCGCCAGTTGAAATCGGCGTTGCTTTCCAATACTTGCCTTACGCCATTCGATCCCCAGAAGCCGCTTTTGTTGATGGTGGATGCATCGGATTTCGGGATCGGTGCTGCCCAGGCGACGTTGTCTACTACCGCCACTATCGAGGTTCAGGGCGTTGGCTCGAAGGGCGCTTTCTTCGCTGCCTCGGCCGCGCTATGCATCAGGCTCCTGTGCAGCGGCAGACACCTGCTTTTGCCCCAGGCGACATTGTCTACTACCGCCACTATCGAGGTTCACGGCGTTGGCTCGCAGGGCGCATTCTTCGCTGCCTCGGCCGCGCTATGTATCTGGTTTTGGGGACCTCTGGTGAGGTGCGACGGCATCTCAATCAGCTGCGCCTCTGTCGTCGCACGGGTTCTGCCGCTCCCCGTCTGCTTTCAGTGACGGTGCCGTCCGGTCAGCGCCATGGGGACCCATCTACTGGCTCGCCTCATCCCCAGGTGTTACCGACGCTGCCTTCGATTTTGCCCCAAGGCGACGCGCCGCCGCCGCCGCCTGTTCTCCCACCGGCGACGACCGCAGTGGAAGCGTCGCTGCAACCGCCGGGCGCCTCCCTGGGTCACGCGCCGCCGATCGCTTCCCGTGACCAGTTGTCCTCCGACATGGAACTATTGCCCGCTCCGGATCATATGTCGTCTTCGCCCGTCGGGTGCCCCGGCCCGATGGAGGTCGACTCTTCGGCCCCTCCTGTCTCTCTGCGGTCGCATACACCGCATGTTGGCGTGCACAGTGGAGCAGGTTTTCATGTGTTTCCTAGCTCCCCGCGGTCCGAATGGCAGGGTGCGGGTGGCACAGCCTCGTCTGTTGTTAGGCTCTCCACCTCGTCGCATACGTCAACATGGGGTCCTCCCCACGGCGGGCGGAAGCCTTATAACACAACCGTACGCCGATTTGCGGGGGAGGAATGTGGTGTCACCGCCAGACAGCACACTTGCTAGGTGGTAGCCTTTAAATCGCCCGCGGTTCGTTAGTATACGTCGGATCCGCGTGTCGCCACTATCAGTGATTGCAGACCGAGCGCCGCCACACGGCAGGTCTAGAGAGACTTCCTAGCACTCGCCCCAGTTGTACAACCGACTTTGCTAGCGATGGTTGACTGACAAAATACGCTCTCATTTTCCGGGACGATAATTAGCATAGCCTTCAGCTACGTAATTTGCTACGACCTAGCATGGCGCCATGTTCAGTTACTATTGATATTGTGAATAATATACAGTCAAGAGCGACGCTCATCATTAATGGATTAAAGTTAAGTATTCCACCAGCTACGTCCGTTTTTCTAAATCTAATTTCCTTGACCTGCCAGACCTCATGCCAGCCTGCGTGAGCTAAAACGCGTGCCTTTCGGCTTCCTCTCATAACCCGGTGTTGGCTCTCCTGCCAACCCACAACAAGAACCATCAGGAAGCGTATTTCACCCACAAAGGAGGTCGTTTACAAAAACCTCGTTCGACCAATACATTAATACTGCTAGTCATCCAGGGATTCGTACAATATAGGACTGATAGAGCAAACAGAGAAGATACAAAGAAGAGCAGCGAGTTTATTTACGGGTTTGTTTAACAAAAGCGAAAGCGTCATGGAGGTGGTCAGCCAACTCCCGTGGCAGACGATGCAAGAGAGGCGTTCTGTATCGTAATATGGTTTACTGCTGAAGTTCCAGGATTATGCATTACGTGGAGAGTCATCCAATACACTGCTTCCTCCCACGTATTATCGCGAAACGATCACGAAGGTAAAATTATAGAGATTCGAGCCCACACGGAGGCTCACCAGTATTCGTTCTGCCCGCAAACCATTCACGACTGGAACAGAAATGGAAGGGGTTGGATGGGGGGACGGTTAACAGTGCTACCTGAGGTACCTTCCACCATACGCCGTAGGCTGGCTCGCGGAATATAGATGTAGATGAAGAAATTATGCCAAGGTGTTTATTTTATATATATAAATGCAGAAGACTGTGGTGACAGCTATTTGAAACTATACATACTGGGAAAAATAATTGTTCCCTTCTTTTGTTGTTATCAAATGCTAACAGACAGTGGTATAAACAACTTGCGGAAATAATGCGGACTGAATGGCACTGAAGCGCCGAAGAAACTGGTATAGGCATGGGTATTCAAATACAGAGATATGTAAACAAGCAGAATACGACACTGCGGTCGGCAACGCCTCTACAAGACAACAAGTGTCTAGTGCAGCTGTTAGATCGGTTACTGCTGCTACAATGGCAGGTTATCAAGATTTAAGTGAGTTTGAACACGCTGTTATAGTCGGCGCACGAGCGATTAAACACAACATCTCCGTGGTAGCGATGAAATGGGGATTTCCCCTTATGATCATTTCACAAATGTACCGTGAATATGAGGAATCCTGTAAAACATCAAATCTCCGACATCGCTGCGACGGAAAAAGACTGTGCAAGAACGAGACCAACGACGACTGAAGAGAATCGTTCAACGTGACAGAAGTGTAGCCCTTCCGCAAATTGCTGCAGATTTCAATGCTCGGCCATCAAGAAGTGTCAGCGTGCGAACCATTCAACGAAACATCATCGGTACAGGCTTTCAGAACCGAAGGCCCACTCGTATACCCTTGATGACTGTACGACACAAAGCCTGACACCTCGTCTGGGCCCATCAACACCGACATTGGACTGTTGAAGACTGGAAACATGTTACCTGGTCGGATGAGTCTCGTTTCAAATTGTATCGAGCGGATGGACGTTTACGGGTCTGGAGACAACGTCACAAATCCATGGACCCTGCATGTCAGCAGGCTACTGTTCAAGCTGGTCGAGGCTCTTTAATGGTGTGAGGCGTGTGCAGTTAGAGTGATATGGGACCCCTGATATGTCTAGATACGACTCTGACAGGTGACACGTATGTAAGCATCCTGTCTGATCACCTGCATCCGTTCATGTCCATTGTGCATTCCGATGGACTTGAGCCATTCCAGCAGGACAATACTACACGTCCAGAATTGCTACAGAGCGGCTACAGGAACACTCTTCTGAGTTTAAATACTTCAGTTGCCCACCAAACTCCCTAGACACGAACATCATTGGGCCTATCTGGGGTGCTTTGCAACGTGCTATTCAGAAGTGCTCTCCACCCCGTCAGTTCCCTCCAGCAACACTTTAGACATAAGTCGAGTCCATGTCAGGTAGTGTTACGGCACTTCTGGGTGCTCGCGGGGGTCCTACACGACATTAGGCAGACGTACGAGTTTCTTTGGTTCTTCAGTGTAGTTCTGCGAACATTGCCACTTCTTCAATATTTTTCTAATACTTTGTGAGAAACTAACTTATATTTTTACACGAAGAGCTAACAGTTTTATGTAGTAAAGGAATTCTACAAGAAAATGAAACATTGAAGGTCGTACTTATTCGTAATTTTTGCTCTTTGGGCAGCAAAATAATTGACAATGGCTGGAGTAAAGAGAATGCGAAATGTAGAGTGGCATAGCAAAATAAGCGTTTATGGAAAATGAGAAATTTTTAATTTCGAAGATAAATTTAAAGTTTAGTAACTACTTTGAAAAACTATTTGGAGCATGGCTTTGTACAGAGGCGAAACACGGACGACAAGCGGTTCACACAAGAAAAGAATAGAAATTTTTGAAATGTAGTTCCACAGAAAAATGTCGAAGTACTTAATCGAACTGGGGTGGAAACAAATGTATACTAAATAAATGTGGTTTCGTTTATAAGATGCATTCTGAGGCATCAAGAAGTACTTTATTTGGTAACGGAGGAAACTGGAAAGGGAGGTTTGACTGGATTGTGGAGGAGGACGAAAACTTGTTTTCTGCAACCACGTTCAATTGGATGTAGATTGCAATAGTTATGTAGAGATGAACGCAGCTGCGCTAGATAGGTGAGAGCTGTATCAAACCAGTCGTCGGACTGAAGGTCACAACAACGTGCCGACTTATTCCTGTATGGAAACATTACGCTGAAAACGATGTTAATCTGGATTGATTGAAAGCAGCACAAAGTAGACCAACGCTTGTTATTACTATACTACTAACACCGAGTGCTTACGATTAAACTGACCTCGTTCTGTTTGATGCAGTGCCAGCTGTATACATTGAAGGGATATTCATTAATTGGTGCGCTTGTGGAATATGCTGAATTAATAAAAAAGTAGCAGCGTTGCACTCCCGGAATATCGCCGACAGAAACAGTTGTGAAGATGCCCCATGTCAATAAATTGGCTAGACAATATGATGAAGAATTCTGAAAAACAGGTTAGTTAGGCGGTGCAGCAAGGACAGGGAGGCGGCTCATTTGTATGACAGTCGTTGCTGTTACCCTCTGTACAACACATGCCTCGAATTTTGGAGCCAGTCCTCGAGCTGTGTCAAGGGTACCGTCTCTCTCTTGGTCAACAGTGCAAAAGATTTTGCAGCGCATTTTACACTGGTACCCATGGAAGATTCTGAATGTGCACCAAATGAAGCCATAAGACAGCCTACAACACCGTGACTAGGTCCTTCTGTTTTTGTGCACACACAGAAATGGATGAAATGTGGCCGGGGTAGATTCTTTGGACGTACAAGGTACATTACACTATGCACGGTGCCATGAATGTATAGAAATATCGCATTGGTGGCTCTATTCCACTATATGTTGTGCATGGACATCTACTGCACTCAGCTTATATGATTGTGTGGTGTGGTTTCACAAGCTCCTTCATTATCAGTCCTTTTTTTCCTTCTTCTGTTTCTAAGATATGAAGCCTCACGGACCTGTTAGGTATACAGAGACATCTACATGTTATAAGATCCTCCTCGTGCAACACCTGATTCCAGCTTTTCAAGAAAGAAACTGTGTCCACACCATTGTTTTCTTGCAAGAGGGGCGACATATGTCACCTGCCAGCACCCAAACAGCTTACAGAGCGAAATTTTCGGCTGATGGTGGACAGCAGAGCTATAATGTTTTTCAGCATACTCTGCGAATGCACCTCCGATATTTCAGCGTCCTGCGATGTATAGGGCCCGCACTGCACCACTCTCAACGTCGCCAATTTAATTACAATCGCGCAGTACATGGTAGCGGTTCAGTGGCATATTAGGTAGTCTTGGTTTAGCAGTTGTCGATCTTTGTTTCTTTCACTACTATTTTTTATTCACTGTGCCTTACAAATTATTTCTTGACAGCTTCAAGAGTCAACAGGAGATGCTCATAGTTTAAATCTTCCACTGGGTAAAATGTATTCACGTGTAGCTGTCTACGATGGCAATTACTTGTAGAAGTAAAAATGGGTACGATCGTCTCAATATGTTCCTCAGCGTTATATACGTCACTCTGTTTCCTAACTTCTGTCTAACTGCGAAAGAGTTATGATTCGTCATATTTCCAATCGTTGCGTAGCTTGTGTCTAGCGACAGAGCACTTACGGTGCTTGTAGCACTGGATCCATTGCAATGTGTTCAGCACTCTTCAGTGAGGAAATAGTTATGGATGGTACAATTATTCATGTGTTGTTTAGTGTTAATAAGGAAAGTATTGTCACTCCCTCTGATGGGGACAATGATAACTATATGAACATCTACAAATCTCTCAGAGCTTGTAGGGATCTTAAGGCTATCAGTGCTCAGTCTGTCATTGACAGTAGGCGAATGTTATTCTACTAAACCATATCAACAGCTCCCTTTCATGCCAAATGTTTCACACCTTTTGGCCCCATTAAATGCACTGTTGTCGTTGTGCTTGATGATGGGTATAAGACTTACGAGAAATCAAGATTCGTTCATAGGTTTGTGCACACAGAAAAAGCGGGTTGTCAGCCTTAAAGTGTGCAAAATATTCGAAATTCACAGAAACATAAACTATAGGAAAAGAATAGTAAAATGCAATATTCGTAAGAATCCAGAAGAATCAATAAGAAGTGTTCAGATTAAAATGTAAAAGATGGATTCAGTTTTTCTCACCTACTGTTCAGTTTTATTCGCAGATGATTTTAACAGAAAAACAGTACATAGTTTCTTAAACAAATATTTAGCTTATATCCAAGTGAATTATTATTACAGTATCATGCAAAAATTTGTAGTCTTTCGAAGAAGAACTTTCGCTAACGACGTTTCCCCTTCATGTACATACATATATGTACGGTATGTTCGCCTGATTGTTATAGTATCGTGCATTTTTGTCATAGTATAGTACAAAAATTTGAAAGAAACTAGTCAAAACTTTTTTAAGACATAAGGTCTTTTCAAGTATTTCCTGACAACAAATCTCCCTCTCTCTCTCTCTCTCTCTCTCTCTCTCTCTCTCTCTCTCTATATATATATATATATATATATATATATATATATATATATGGTGTAAACGATATAAGGCGCCAAAATTATACAGATGGTACATCTCGGTGTGCTTGATAAAAAAATCTAATGACATTTTCTTGTATCATGTACTATATTTTTGTATTATTAAAGCCTCATTCTGCCAACGGCCTTGTCAAAGAGGGCGGAGGAGCGGACAGAGGTTCAGGGCACTCTCTTGTCCTAGGGGTGGGAAACTGCCCCTAAAGGCGGAAGAATCAGCAATGATCAACGACATGAGGATGCAGAAGGCAATGGAAACCTCTGCATTAAAGACACGTAACGTGTATCCACAGGACATGTGGCCTGTAATTGAAGAAGTGCCATGATGATCTCTCCATTAGCAAAAGATTCCGGAATAGTCTCCCATTCGGATTTCCGGGAGGGGACTGCCAAGGGGGAGGTTACAATGAGAAAAAGATTGAATAATCAACGAAAGGATAACGTTCTACGAGTCGGGGCGTGGAATATCAGAAGCTTGAACGTGGTAGGGAAACTAGAAAATCTGAAAAGGGAAATGCAAAGGCTCAATCTACATATAGTAGGGGTCAGTGAAGTGAAGTGGAAGGAAGACCAGGATTTCTGGTCAGATGAGTATCGGGTAATATCAACAGCAGCAGAAAATGGTATAACAGGTGTAGGATTCGTTATGAATAGGAAGGTAGGGCAGAGGGTGTGTTACTGTGAACAGTTCAGTGACTGGGTTGTTCTAATCAGAATCGACAGCAGACCAACACCGACAACGATAGTTCAGGTATACAAGCCGACGTCGCAAGCTGAAGATGAACAGATAGAGAAAGTGTATGCGGATATTGAAAGGGTAATGCAGTATGTAAAGGGGGACGAATATCCAATAGTCATGGGCGACTGGAATGCAGATGTAGCGGAAGGAGTAGAAGAAAAGGTTACAGGAGAATATGAGCTTGGCACTAGGAATGAAAGAGGAGAAAGACTAATTGAGTTTTGTAACAAATTTCAGTTAGTAATAGCGAATACCCTGTTCAAGAATCACAAGAGGAGGAGGTATACTTGGAAAAGACCGGGAGATACGGGAAGATTTCAATTAGATTACATCATGGTCAGACAGAGATTCGAAAATCAGATACTGAATTGTAAGGCGTACCCAGGATCAGATATATACTCAGATCACAATATAATAGTGATGAAGAGTAGGCTGAAGTTGAAGACATTAGTCAGGAAGAATCAATACGCAAAGAAGTGGGATACGGAAGTACTAAGGAATGACGAGATACGTTTGAAGTTCTCTAACGTTATAGATATAGCAATAAGGAATAGCGCAGTAGGAGTACAGTTGAAGAGGAATGGACATCTCTTAAAAGGGCCATCACAGAAGTTGGGAAGGAAAACATAGGTACAAAGAAGGTAGCTGCGAAGAAACTGTGGCGTCACCACCAGACACCACATTTGCTAGGTGGTAGCCTTTAAATCGGCCGCTGTCCGTTAGTATACGTCGGAACCGTGTGTCGCCACTGTCAGTGATTGCAGACCGAGCGCCGCCACACGGCAGGTCTAGAGAGACGTTCTGGCACTCGCCCCAGTTGTACAGCCGACTTTACTAGCGATGGTTCACTGACAAATTACGCTCTCATTTGCCGAGACGATAGTTAGCATAGCCTTCAGCTACGTCATTTTCTACGACCTAGCAAGGCGCCATTATCATTTGCTATTTATCTTGTGATGCATGTACCGCCAGACCGATGTTCACCAATTATGGATTAAAGTATTCCAGAAGCTACGTACTTTTTTTACTAGACTCAAGTCCTTTAACTGTTCCAGACCTCTCGCCAGCCTGCGTGAGCTTAAACGCGTGCCTTTCGGCTATCTCTTAGTGGCTTGGCTGTCTTGCCAAGCCACAAAAGTTTGACGACGAGGATTTTGCGTTCGTATTGATACAGACTGATTTACTTGTGTAATGACTTCGCCACCATCTCCAGATGTACTGTTCGAATTTTATCGCTTACAGAATCAGCAGACGCAGGCCTTATTGGATGCCCTTGGACAGCTCGTCCAGGGTCAACGTGCAATGCAAAACGATGCGGCGGCCGCCGCTCCAACGCTCACGCAGCCACAACACGCAGTTGCACCAACTTTTCGTCCTTTTGATGCGGCACTGGATAGCTGGACGGAGTGGTCACGCCAATTTGGATTCCATCTCGCCGCCTACAGAATTCAAGGTAACGTGCGGCAGCCTTTCTTATTATCATGTGTCGGAGTGTCCACGTACCGTGTGATAGTCAAATTGTTGCCCCGACGCGACGTAGCGGCTCTGTCATACGAAGAAATTTTGTCGGCATTAGATGCATATTTCAAAGAATCAGTCAATGTAGTTGCAGATAGGTATACCTTCTTTTGTACAAAACGTACGGCCGGTCAGACTAATCGGGAGTGGGTTGCAACTTTGCAAGGCCTTACTAGGGATTATGCTTTTGAGTGTGGATGTGGACTCCTGTATTCAGATACTATGGTACGTGATGCAATTGCACAGAACGTTTCTGGTGTTCGTATAAGAGAACAGATTTTGAAACTAGTCAATCCTTCCCTTCAACAAGTGCTGGACATATTGGATCGACAGGACACACTTGACTTTGCTCAGGTATCGTTTGAAACTTCACCGGCCGTGTGTCACATTAACAAGCCCGCCGGGTGCGCTGCACGGAACAGTAAACAGCCCTCGCGCCTGTCCGCGCAGCTGCCGCCAAGCTCTCAGCTGCTGCCAAGCTCACAGCCACGTGTGCCATGCAAGCAAGCAAATGCAGTGATAAAATCATGCCCGCGGTGTGCTACTAGACATTCGCGTGAGAATTGCCCATCACGCCAAGCTATTTGCTTTTTCTGTAATAAAAGAGGACATGTTCAAAGTGTTTGCCAGAAAAAGCTCAGATCGGACACTCACAACCATTCCAGGCCCTTTGCTTCGCGCCGGAATCGGAATCGAACCAAGGATACTCCGGCTCGTGAACCTTTGCCCATGGAAATCCATGTAGTTCATTCCACTCCGCCCAGTGCCACTCTCTCTAACACTGACCGTGTTCATCCCACAAATAGTGTGCGTCGACTTCGACGGAAATCCCGTCAAGTCGCAAGTGATTCTGTACCAGTGTCAGTTCACGTTGCGCGAGACAGTCGCTCTTGTCGTCAGCAGGATAATAACCTTTTTGTAGACTTGGACATTAATGGCAACGTGATCCCATTCCAGCTCGATACCGGAGCTGCAGTCTCCTTGATCAATCAAGACATGTACAAACAGCTGGGCACCCCTCCGTTGCATGCCGCAAATGTTAAGTAGTTATTCAGGTCAAGCAATCCCTGTGTTAGGACAGTGCAGCCTTCTTGCAACATACAAGGGACAAACAAAACTTATGTCGTTTTACGTCCTTCGTTCTTCTTCTGCACAGAACTTATTTGGTTTAGATTTATTTCAGATGTTTAACAGGCCCAATCAGTGAACCAGACTGTGCCTTCTGACAGTGTTTCACGTCTATGTGAAGAGTTTGCAGAAATTTTTGCACCGGGCCTTGGTTGCGCTAAGAACTATAAAGCACATTTGGAAGTGAAAGTAAATACGCAACCCAAATTTTTCCGAGCGCGCAATGTTCCCCACGCATTGCGTGATGAGGTCGCAAAAACATTACACGATTTGGAATCACAAGGTGTGATTGAACGTGTGCAGGCTTCTCTCTGGGCATCACCCTTAGTAATTTTGCAAAAACCTTCCGGAAAATTGAGACTTTGTGTGGACTTCAAGGCAACAGTGAATCCACAACTAGTGACTGCAACTTTTCCTTTACCCCCCCCGGAAGATCTTTTTGACAAACTGTGCCCGGGTAAATATTTTTCGAAGTTGGACCCAGCAGATGCGTACTTGCAAATACCGATGGACGAGGAATCCCAGCGCGTTTTGGTGGTGAACACGCATCTTGGTTTGTATCGATTCAAACGACTGCCATTCGGGTGCGCATCTGCCTCTCCATTGTTTCAGCAATATCTACAAACTGTTTGTGCGTCGGTCCCTACTGCAGCAAACTATCTGGACGGAAGAAGAACATTTAGCCAATCTCAGAACATTATTTCAGGTCTTGCGACAAAATGGTCTTCGCTTGCGGAAGGACAAATGTGTGTTTATTGCTCGTGACTTACCCTATCTGGGACATGTCCTCAATGCCCAAGGCATACGTCCCAGTCCAGAGCACCTCCATGCCATACAAGACTTGCCTTCTCCGCAGAATTTGAAGCAGCTACAGAGTGTGCTGGAAAAAATAAATTATTATCATCGCTATGTGCGCCACGCCTCTTCAATTTCAGCTCCGCTTCATCGCTTACGCCGTAAAGGTGTTCCGTTCGTCTGGAAGACGGAATGCGAACGCTCCTTTCGGCAGTTGAAATCGGCATTGCTTTCCAATACTTGCCTTACGCCATTCGATCCCCAGAAACCCCTTTTGTTGATGGTGGATGCATCGGATTTCGGGATCGGTGCTGTGCTTGCGCACAAAGATGGTTGGCACGATCGCCCTATTGCCTTTACATCCAAATTGCTCTCGTCTGCGCAAAGAAATTATTCACAGATCGAGACAGAAGCATTGGCTGTCGTATTTGGTGTTACAAAGTTTCACGATTTCTTGCATGGTCGTCACTTTACCATCATCACAGACCACAAACCGTGTACATTTCTTTTTCATCCGCACAAGCCTGTACCTCAACGTACAGCGCAGCAATTCATTCGCTGGTCTATTTTCCTCTCGCAGTACCGCTACAATATCTTGTATCGGTCCACTGCTAAGCACGGAAACGCCGATGTGTTGTCCCGTTTGCCTGTTGCTGAGGATAGAGCATTCGATTCCTCCGAACTCGCTTGCATGTTCATTGATTCGGAAACCGATGACGTGGTTGAATCGTTTCCGATTGATTTTCATCGTGTACTACAAGCCACAGCTGCAGACCCTGTACTTGCTACCGTTCTGCGTCTTGTTGCTACGCAAGGCTCTTGTCAAAGTCACGGATTGGGGATCCGTTGGTTCGCCGATTTTTTGCTCACCAGGAGAGACTTTTTGTACGACGTAGTGTTTTGCTGTTGCGTTCTGATAATGATCAGTCCAGGGTCGTGGTCCCACGTTCGTTACAGGTCTCTGTCTTACGGCTTCTCCTCCAAGGACATTGGGGTATAGTGAGAACGAAACAACTCGCTCGTCAGCACTGTACTTGGTTCGGATTACGATTACGCATATGTGCTCTTCTTGCATGGCGTGTGCCGAACAACAATCCGCAACACCGCGGAAATTCTTTGCATGGCCAAAAGCCACTTCCCCTTGGCAACGCTTACACATCGATTTTGCTGGTCCCTTCAGGAATGCTCGATGGTTGGTTGTTGTCGATTCATTCAGTAATTTTCCTTTTGTTGTCCGGATGACTTCCACGACGTCATCTGCCACCATCCAGGCGTTATCTGCTATCTTTTGCATTGAAGGTCTTCCACAGACTATTGTTTCCGACAGTGGCCCACAATTCATGTCCGCAGAATTTCAGCCATTCTGCAAGGCCAATGGTATTGAACATCTGCCATCCGCGCCGTTTTCGCCACAGTCAAACGGTGCCGCTGAACGATTGGTCCGTGCTTTCAAGTCCCAGATGTTGAAGTTGAAAAAGTCGCATTCTCGGGAGGACGCGTTGTTGCTCTTTTTGTCCTCGTATCGCTCTCAGCCCCGAGATGGTTGCTCGCCGGCTGAGTTGTTGAACGGTCGCCCTCATCGCACCTTGATGTCTTTGCTACATCCGCCGCATCAGGCTCCTGTGCAGCGGCAGACACCTACTTTTGCCCCAGGCACGTTGTATACTATCGCAACTATCGAGGTTCACGGCGTTGGCTCGCAGGGCGCATTCTTCGCTGCCTCGGCCGCGCTATGTATCTGGTTTTGGGGACCTCTGGTGAGGTGCGTCGGCATCTCAATCAGCTGCGCCTCTGTCGTCGCACGGATTCTGCCGCTCCCCGTCTGCTTTCAGCGACGGTGCCGTCCGGTCAGCGCCCTGGGGACCCATCTACTGGCTCGCCTCAGCCCCAGGTGTTACCGACGCTGCCTTCCATTTTGCCCCATGGCGACGCGCCGCCGCCGCCGCCGCCTGTTCTCCCGCCGGCGACGCCCGCAGTTGACGCGTCGCTGCAAGCGCCGGGCGCCTCCCTGGGTCACGCGCCGCCGATCGCTTCCCGTGACCAGCTGTCCTCCGACATGGAACTCTTGCCGGCTCCGGACCACATGGCGTCTTCGCCCGTCGGGTGCCCCGGCCCGATGGAGGTCGACCCTTCGGCCCCTCCTGTCTCTCTACGGGCGCATACACCGCATGTTGGCGTGCACCCTGGACTAGGTTTTCAGGCGCTTCCTAGCTCCCCTCGGACCGAATGGCAGGGTGAGGGTGGCACAGCCTCGCCTGTTGTTAGGCACCCTACCTCGTCGCATACGTCAATATGGGGTCCTCCCCACGGTGGGCGGAAGCCTTACAACACAACCGTACGCCGATTTGCGGGGGAGGAATGTGGTGTCACCGCCAGACACCACACTTGCTAGGTGGTAGGCTTTAAATCGGCCGCGGTCCGTTAGTATACGTCGGACCCGCGTGTCGCCACTGTCAGTGACTGCAGACCGAGCGCCGCCACACGGCAGGTCTAGAGAGTCGTCCTAGCACTCGCCCCAGTTGTACAGCCGACTTTGCTAGCGATGGTTCACTGACAAATTACCCTCTCATTTGCCGAGACGATAGTTAGCATAGCCTTCAGCTACGTCATTTGCTACGACCTAGCAAGGCGCCATTATCATTTGCTATTTATCTTGTGATGCATGTACTGCCAGACCGATGTTCACTAATTATGGATTAAAGTTAAGTATTCCAGAAACTACGTACTTTTTTTACTAGACTCAACTCCTTTAACTGTTCCAGACCTCACGCCAGCCTGCGTGAGCTTAAACGCGAGCCTTTCGGCTATCTCATAGTGGCTTGGCTGTCTTGCCAAGTCACAACAGAAACCATGGGTAACAGAAAAAATACTTCAGTTGATTGATGAAAGGAGGAAGTACAAACATGTTCCGGGAAAATCAGGAATACAGAAATACAAGTCGCTGAGGAATGAAATAAATAGGAAGTACAGGGAAGCTATGACGAAATGGCTGCAGGAAAAATGTGAAGACATCGAAAAAGATATGATTGTCGGAAGGACAGACTCAGCATACAGGAAAGTCAAAACAACCTTTAGTGACATTAAAAGCAACGGTGGTAACATTAAGAGTGCAACGGGAATTCCACTGTTAAATGCAAAGGAGAGAGTAGATAGGTGGAAATAATACATTGAAAGCCTCTATGAGGGTGAAGTTTTGTCTGATGTGATAGAAGAAGAAACAGGAGTCGATTTAGAAGAGATAGGGGATCCAGTATTAGAATCAGAATTTAAAAGAGCTTTGGAGGACTTACGGTCAAATAAGGCAGAAGGGATAGATAACATTCCATCAGAATTTCTAAAATCATTGGGGGAAGTGGCAACAAAACGACTATTCACGTTGGTGTGTAGAATATATGAGTCTGCCGATATACCATCTGACTTTCGGAAAAGCGTCATCCATACAATTCCGAAGACAGCAAGAGCTGACAAGTGCGAGAATTATCGCACAATCAGCTTAACAGCTCATGTAACGAAGCTGCTTACAAGAATAATATACAGAAGAGTTGAAAAGAAAATTGAGAATGCGCTAGATGACGATCAGTTTGGCTTTAGGAAAAGTAAAGGGACGAGAGAGGCAATTCTGACGTTACGGCTAATAATGGAAGCAAGACAAGAAAAATCAAGACACTTTCATAGGATTTGTCGACCTGGAAAAAGCGTTCGACAATATAAAATGGTGAAAGCTGTTCGAGATTCTGAAAAAAGTAGGGGTAAGCTATAGGGTGAGACGGGTCATATACAATATGAATAACAACCAAGAGGGAATAATAAGAGTGGACGATCAAGAACGAAGTGCTCGTATTAAGAAGGGTGTAAGACAAGGCTGTAGCCTTTCGCCCCTACTCTTCAATCTGTACATTGAGGAAGCAATGATGGAAATAAAAGAAAGGTTCAGGAGTGGAATTAAAATACAAGGTGAAAGGATATCAATGATACGATTCGCTGATGACATTGCTATCCTGAGTGAAAGTGAAGAAGAATTAAATGATCTGCTGAACGGAATGAACAGTCTAATGAGTACACAGTATGGTTTGAGAGTAAATCTGAGAAAGACGAAGGTAATGAGAAGTAGTAGAAATGAGAACAGTGAGAAACTTAACATCAGGATTGATGGTCACGAAGTCAATGAAGTTAAGGAATTCTGCTACCTACGCAGTAAAATAACCAATGACGGACGGAGCAAGGAGGACATCAAAAGCAGACTCGCTATGGCAAAAAAGGCATTTCTGGCCAAGAGAAGTCTACTAATATCAAATACCGGCCATAATTTGAGGAAGAAATTTCTGAGGATGTACGTCTGGAGTACAGCATCGTATGGTAGTGAAACATGGACTGTGGGAAAACCGGAACAGAAGAGAATCGAAGCGTTTGAGATGTGGTGCTATAGACGAATGTTGAAAATTAGGTGGACTGATAAGGTAAGGAATGAGGATGTTCTACGCAGAATCGGAGAGGAAAGGAATATGTGGAAAACACTGATAAGGAGAAGGGACAGGATGATAGGACATCTGCTAAGACATGAGGGAATGACTTCCATGGTACTAGAGGGAGCTGTAGAGGGCAAAAACTGTAGAGGAAGACAGAGATTGGAATACGTCAAGCAAATAATTGAAGACGTAGGTTGCAAGTGCTACTCCGAGATGAAGAGGTTAGCACAGGAAAGGAAATCGTGGCGGGCCGCATCAAACCAGTCAGTAGACTGATGGGCAAAAAAAAAAAAAAAAAAAAAAAAAAAAAAAAAAAAAAAAAAAAAAAAAAAAAAAAAAATAATATATATATATATAAATGTTCGTAGGAAAGATAGTATACGCATTTCTCAGCACACGGCGTACCGAGCTTATTGCCTACAATGACGGGGCGGCCAGAGAAAGGCAACGAGCTGACCAGAGGATTGAAATCATTAGACGTGTACAACGACGTGGTGTGATAATCAGGTGGTACCGAAAAAATCATGCTGCGCACTGTGTAACAAAAACCACTCTGAGAATTCACGTCGTGGAGGGAAATCTTGTTCTTCCAATGCTTGTACGCGTCGAATGTGGTAAGGCCGCAGACGCTCCTCTTGCAAAGTGCGATGAACGACAGTGTGCGATATACCCACGTGGCGGGCGATGCTTCTAGTACTCTGAGAAGAATCCTCGTGGATGCGGTCCAGAATTCTTTCCTCAGCTTCCAATGTACGATTGGCGCGTTGTGGGCCTCTGCCTTTTGCGCGGGGCAGTAAAGAGCCAGTATCTCTCAATCTAAGGAAATTAAATAGCACTCGTCAGTTGTATTCTGTCATGATGTAACAAAAACGGAAAGCATATCAGAACAGAAGATACGTTTCGCATACGGACGAAAATTTACAAAGGTGCAGATAACTACTGTACTTTATTAAGATGTAAATGCATAATAATCGCATACAAGTAGAGAATTACAATGACACAAACCTTTGGTGCACAGCAGCAAATGTCTTTCGTGCAGGAAGTCGTCGTTGTTGGAAGCGTTCTCGATAAATTTGTACAGCTGCCCTCGCAACACCTTATGCCTCGCCATAAATTAAATTCTTATCCCATTGTTCAGCTATAGTAAATCTCCTTTCCATCGTAACAGTTAACAGAGTTGCAATAACATCTGCACAGGTTACTCGCCTACTGTCGTCGCTCGGTGTATTACAATGACGCAGCCACTCAAGCCGCAGTTGCCTATGTATTTACGGTTTACGCTCGCGATGTCAATACGCGCAGCCGGCAATAACAGGAACCGATTGCTTACGTACGTGCACGGCCAAGCATCTACTTTTCCAAAAACATTATCCTGAGACGAACTGTTTTGTATCATAAGTTCGAGCTGCTGCTTCAAAGTGCAGAACGTGAATGAGAGAATATTTGATCGAGATGTAAGTTAATGGGTGGCCGTTAGGCCCTGTGGCGAGTAAACATTTTCTTGCAACTGAGTGTGCAGTGGTCGGGCTGCAAGAGAGATATGATTCAGCGCTGCAGGGTAAGAGGTACTACACTAGCATGGCATGCAGTTACTCACGGAGGTCCAGGGCGGGCTGTAACTATCGTACGGCAACGAAACATGTTAGATATGCTAATGTGTTAATCAGGAACCAATTTCCACTGGAAAAAATTAGTTCAAATTTTGGCAAACAGGGGAAAATTGGCGCTCTAAGGATGTCGTCAGCGTCTCCGGTGCTCATACGGAACGAAATGTGCAAGACGCACTTAATAATAAAATCAGAATTATGCCTTTCTCACTTGTCTGACATTTCCTGCCTACGTCCCATTTCTAATCTGTTACATAAGTAAACATTTATACATTGCTTTCCTGCATTCACAGTGCTAGATTTGCACGTGCTGGTTAAAAATAGACCAATTTTTTCCAGCGTAAATCGGTTCCGAATTAACGCATTATAATATCTACTAAGTTAGGCTGTCACACAATAAGTACAGCCCACACTGGTCCTCTCTGAGTAGCAGCACTTTAATTATAACCATCCTGTAGAGTTACTTGTTTGTGAAATGGTGAGTGAACGAAAGGTAGGACAACATTTTCATCGTGAACAGTTATTAAATGTGTTTATTCAACACGATCACGATTCAGTCTAGCGTCATTTTCAAGTGAGACTCACTATGAAGTGCGTTAATGCATTAATATTTTAGGGAAGACACCGTCTTCGTGTCAACCGTGTTTACATATGCCATTTGTATAATAAGATAGGTCTCATCGTCATTTCTACATATATGGCATGTTTAAATTTGCTATTTGTATCCAAATATACGTGACACATTTAAACATGCTTGAAATGAGAACAGTGACCTCTTAAAAGAAGCTGCACGTTGACGCACTTCATAACAAGCTATCAAAAAATGGTTCAAATGGCTCTGAGCACTATGGGACTTAACTTCTGTGGTCATCAGTCCCCTAGAACTTAGAAATACTTAAACCTAACTAACCTAAGGACATCACACACATCCATGCCCGAGGCAGGATTCGAACCTGCGACCGTAGCAGTCCCGCGGTTCCGGACTGCGCGCCTAGAACCACTAGACCACCGCGGCCGGCAACAAGCTTTCATTTGAAAGTGCCACAATAGGCCAAAATCGAGATCGTGCTGAATAAAAACACTTAACGGCAGTCCAGGATGAAAATGTTGCCCTTTGTGAAGTATTACAAGACTGTGTACACAAGTAAATGGTACATAAAACTTGAATAGTGGGTTTACGTGAAACGTTCGTTCGAACAAGGTTTTTCTCACTCGACTAGCTATTAGGTACAATACCAAATCCGTCCCAGTTTCAGTAGCGAATGTAACTAGAAGTACTGAGAAGCGTAATAAATATTGTCTTATAACTAGAGACGGATTGGTTGTTCCTGGTCACAGACGAGGTCAGAACGAGATGCTTGACAAGGCGACATTAAAGTCTTCATTTGTGTGGTCATAGTGTCCGTAGTTGCTTTATAATTCAGGAGGGTATTTTTGATATGTCGTTGCAACTAAAAAAGTGTGTGATTTTTTCACCAGACGCGTTTCGCTTTATTGGGTAATGCATCATCAGTGGTCTGTAATTAAGTTTATTTATATTTTGATATGCTTTTTAGATCGAAAAACAGTTGTTTAAGAATAGGTTGGTTTGTACTTACGGTGATTTTTCTGCTGATTTCTCGCTTACATCATGGAATGCCGTCTGAAAGCACGATGTAAGCGAGAAATCAGCGGAAAAATCACAGTAAGTACAAACCAACACATTTTCTTGATGGATATACGAGGGCTATTGACAACGTACATTACGTTTTGGAATTAAAAATAAATAAAGTATTGGAATTTTTTTTTATTAGATACAGATGAAAGCCACACTTAAATACTATTTTTCTACATAGTTGCCATTTAAATTAAGGCACTTATCGTAGCGATGGACGAGCTTGGAAATTCCTTCGTCGTAAAATTCGGCCGCCTGCGCCTTCAACCACGTGGTTACCTCTTCTTGAAGCTGTGCGTCGTCATCAAAACGCTGCATAGCCAACCACTTCTTCATTGCTGGGAATAAGTGGAAGTCGCTCGGTGCCAGGTCGGGACTTTACGGCGGATGAGGAAACAACTCCCACTTAAAAGATTCGAGAACTTCATGAGTGGCATTTACCGTGTGGGCCCGGGCGTTGTCGTGAATCAGCAAGATCTTTGAGCCCAACTTTCCCCTGAGCTTGTTTTGTATTGCACTTCTGAGGTTGTGCAGAGTTTGGCAATACCTTTGAGAGTTTATTGTAGTGCCTCTTTCCAGGAAATCCACAAAAATTACACTTTTTCTGTCCCAAAAGACAGTCGCCATCACCTTCCTTGCCGACATTGTCTGCATGCATTTCTTGGGTTTTTGGGGTGAATTTGTGTGTCCCACTGCATTGACTGCAATTTTGTCTCGCAATTCACGTGCTTAACCCATGTTTCGTCACCAGTAACGATGCGATCGAGTAATGAGTCGCCATCTTTCTCGTAAGCGTCCAAAAATGTTAACGCTGCAGCCATTCGCTGGTTTTTGTGAATCTCTGTCAAGATTTTTGGTATCCATCTTGCACAAAACTTGTGGTAACCAAGCTTTTCGGTAATTATTTCGTGCAACAAACTTCGTGAAATTTGTGGAAAACTCATAGAGAGTTCCGTTATTGTGAAATTACGGTTTTCATGGATCGCGGCATCGACTTTTTCGACAAGTTCGGCAGTCACTATGCTGGGTCTTCCACTTCTCTCTTCGTCGTGAACGTTAGTTCGGCCATTTTTAAATTTTATAACCCATTGACGCACTCTACCTTCAGTGGTTATGTCGTCCCCATGCACTTCACAAAGCTGCCGATAGATTTCTATCGGTGTACAGTTTTTTGCAGTCAGAAACCTTATTATAGCACGCACTTCACACTTCGCAGCATTTTCAATTAACGCTGATATTTCAAACTGTCACAGTAACTCAACAGAGTACAGCACGAACCTCTCACTAGCACGGCAGAATGCCGACTGAGCGGCGGAATGCCATGACACCAAGAGGGCCGCGCTAGCCCCGCCCCTAACGGACACAAACGAAAACGTAATGTACTTTGTGAATAGCCCTCGTAGGACCAGATCTCCTGCCTCCGATGCAACGATCATACACTACTGCCCATTAAAATTGCTACACCTAGAAACTAAGAAGATGCTGTAACATGCAAATGATTAGCTTTTCAGAGCATTCACACAAGCGGGCTCCGGTGGCGACACTTACAACGTGCTGACACGAGGAAAGTTGCCAACCGATTTCTCATACACAAATAGTAGTTGATAGGCGTTGCTCGGTGAAACGTTGTTGTGATGCCTCGTGTAAGGAGGAGAAATGCGTACCATCGCGTATCAGACCTCGATAAAGGTCGGATTGTAGCCTATCGCGATTGCGGTTTATCGTATCGCGACATTGCTGCTCGAGTTGATCGAAATCCAATGAGTGTTAGCAGAATATGTAATCGGTGGGTTCAGGAGGGTAATACGGAACGCCATGCTGGATCCCAAGGGCCTCGTATCACTAGCAGTCGAGATGACAGGCATCATATCCGCATGGCTGTAACGGTCGTGCAGCCACGTCTCGATCCCTGAGTCAACAGATTGGGACGTTTGCAAGACAACAACCATCTGCACGAACAGTTCGACGACGTTTGCAGCAGCATGGTCTATCAGCTCGGGGACCATGGTTGCGGCTACCCTTGACGCTGCATCACAGACAGGAGCGCTTGCGATGATGTACTCAACGACGAACCTGGGTGCACGAATGGCAAAACGTCACTTTTTTCGGATGTTTCCAGGTTCTGTTTACAGCATCATGATGGTCGCATCCGTGTTTGGCGACATTGCGGTGAATGCGCATTGGAAGCGTGTATTCGTCATCGCCATACTGGCGTATCACCCGGCGTGGTGGTATGGGGTGCCATTGGTTGCACGTATCGGTCACCTCTTGTTCGCATTGACGGCACTTTGAACAGTGGACGTTACATTTCAGATGTGTTACGACCCGTGACTCTACCCTTCATTCGATCCCTGCGAAACCATACATTTCAGCAGAATAATGCACGACCGCACGTTGCAGGTCCTGTCCGGGCCTTTTCGGATACAGAAAATGTTCGACTGCTGCCCTGGCCAGCACAGTCTCCAAATCTCTCACCAACTGAAAACGTCTGGTCAATGGTGTCCGAGCAACTGGCTCGTCACAATACCACAGCCACTACTCTTGATGAACTGTGGTATTGTGTTGAAGCTGCATGGGCAGCTGTACCTGTTCACGCCATCCAAGCTCTGTTCGACTCAATGCCCATGCGTATCAAGGCCATTATTACGGCCAGAGGTGGGTGATCTGGGTACTGATTTCTCAGGATCTATGCACCGAAATTGCGTGAAAAATGTAATCACATATCAGTTCTAGTATAATATATATGTCTAATGAATACTCGTTTATCATCTGCATTTCTTCTTGGTGTAGCAATTTCAATGGCCAGTAGTGTAGTTTTTCCCCAAGTGTTCATTCTCGAAGACCTTCGCAAATGTTTTGTGAAAGACAATGCCCACATTTCTGTAACCATTTGCAAACAGGAAGGGATTAAACACCTTCTCGAGGCACAAATAGTTCAAATGGCTCTGAGCACTATGGGACTTAACTACTGAGGTCATCAGTCCACTAGAACTTAGAACTACCTAAACCTAACTAACCTAAGGACATCCCACACATCCATGCCCAAGGAAGGATTCGAACCTGCGACCGTAGCGGTCGCGCGGTTCCAGACTGTAGCGCCTAGAACCGCTCGGCCACTTCGGCCATCTCTCGAGGCACATGTTCGTCGCGGGTCCAATGGTGAACCTGCGCGTTATGACACAACTTCCGCCAACGGAGTGTTCAGCACGTTCCTCATTTCTTGCAGAGGTGCACATTGGTGGAACTATATAGACTACAATGGAAATGTTGCATGGACGCTACTTCCGCACACTACTGCCCCTTCTGGTATCTGCCTCATCCCCACCCTACCAGCACCGTCGTCCTACACACGCTGGTCACGATGGTCTGGATTTGCCACTCACACATACTGGATGATTGCCAGTAAAGATGCTGGCAACTCAGTGACGCCGCCAGGATAGTCTTTTGAATCATTTAACGTGTATGCACCACTGCAAGCAATTTTGACTACTGTCGCAGCTTCAGTCGACACCTGCGCCAACACCAGAATACAGCTCAACCCCGAGGCTGAAGGTGCGGCCGCCTGTCAGATTGACTTATGAAGTAGGTACATGTATCTGCAAAGTGCTACCATCCGGGTACTACATCACCTTTTAGACAGCTTCAATCTATCGACCTCAGTCGATGGAAAATTTGTCCTTTGTCCCTCAACAATCGATAGGGTGTTTCCGAGCACCTCAAAACAATGTAGCCACTTCTCCCCATAGCACCTGAGCTCCAAAGGTGTAGTGACTGACTGCGGCGTAGTTACTGTGCGTCACAATGTGGCGAGCCGGCCGCGGTGGCCGAGCGGTTCTAGGGGCTTCAGTCTGGAACCGCGTGACTGCTACGGTCGCAGGTTCGAATCCTGCCTCGGTCATGCATGTGTGTGATGTCCTTAGGTTAGTTAGGTTTAAGTAGTTCTAAGTTCTAGGGCACTGATGACCTCAGATGTTAGGTCCCATAGTGCTCAGAGCCATTTGAACCAACGTGGCGGCTTGAAGACCGTCGGCAGCGACCCTACTTTACGCATCAATTGCAGTTGCCTATTAAGATGCTTGTAACAGACCGTAAATGCGTAGATTATAGCTCATTTGTCCCCACAACTCTTTCAAACATTGTCCAGCTGCCACCTCCACCTACTCTGGCCTGATATCCCTTGCAAAGACAATTTTAATGTGATCTCTCTCTTCCTGACCCCAACGTTCGCCCTGTCTTCTACCCTACCAGCTACAGTTCTTCTCTGGATCTAGGATTCAATAGCTTCTCCCAGCCTCACAACCCGTCTCGCTCGTTGAGGTTACGAATGGGTCAAATGGCTCTGAGCACTATTGGACTTAACTTCTGAGGTCATCAGTCCCCTAGAAGTACTTAAACCTAACTAACCTAAGGACATCACACACGCCCATGACCGAGGCAGGATTCGAACTGTAGCGCCTAGAACCGTTCGGCCACCCCGGCCGGCGTTGAGGTTACAGGTTCCATACAAACATCGCACTGCCCAATTGTGACGCCTTTCCCTCCTTTTAGCATTTAGCAATTAGAAAATTAATGTTTGTAGTTCACGTTGACAGTGCATAAAACGTTCACAGTTTAGTAGGCAATGTATATTCACGTGCAAGGAAGGTAACATCACCAACTGCTGAAATTTCAATTAGTTTTCTAAGATGGCGTCAGTATCCAAAGACGTTGGAACTGTGGGTAATGTCATATTTGAGTTCCATGGTGCTAAATGACTCAGCGTGGAGTTCACAGATATTTTCTCATGAAGTATGGTTTATTTATCATTCCACAAAAAATTTCACACGTAGTTTCACATTTTCACATGAAAATCCCAACACGTAAAACATAGGACTCTTTTCAATGTCCCTCTGCTGCAAACACTGCAACGCTTTTCATGAGTTAACTTAATCCACTTAAAAAAACAATCTGATGCAGTTAGCGGCTGTGGACAACAATACGTGATAAGAACTCGTAGTTTCCTGAACTTTCGACAAGTCAACACTACGTTAGTCTGATTTCCGTTTTTAGATTATTCATAAGACTCAGTTTATTGAACGTTTCTTGAGGACATATATTCATGTTAAATATTTTGATAATAACAGTTGATAACAGAGGTTGAATCATTTTCTGCTATTAAAACTGGGAACTTCCTGTTGTGTTACAACATCCGTCACATATCGATATATGAAATATAAATGGCGATATAAGTTTTATCTGAAGTTGAACTGACGTGCTAAGAAGTCCCTACTTTGGTAACGTATTGCCATAAATGTTGCTCATTGAAACACTGGTATAAATCCGTTTTCTTTCCATACGGTTAGTTTCTCAAACCCCCTGCCCAGAATCATTGTATTCCATTACGCGTTCTCGGTGCAGCAGTTTTGTGACAACATCCGCATCCTATCAACTATCTCCACACAATTGCCTTTCCAAAAGTCGCTACTCAGTGGCTGGATATCCACTACCACTTGAAGAGTCGTGCTCTAAGTCTTAATGTTAAACCGTTCTGGCGCTAAATGCAGCTGATAAGCATACCAATGGGTTCCGCCTAGGAGCAGAATTTACTGTCCCTCGTATTCTCCTATCCCAGGTATTCTCCCTGTATGCTAAGACAGCAGCTTTTTCGCTGCATTTCAACTACTTGGGCCTCTACTCTGTCAGCTGGTGAAATCTGGGTTTTGTCTGCTTCAAGAAGCCGTTTGATCGCGTTATGTTTCTACCCTTCTGTGTTAGCAGCTGCATTTTTGCAGCTCTCCCCCCCCCCCCTTTTAATTCCTCGCCCAAAGCTTCCCTGGCGGTTTCCTGACCTCCTCCAGTTATACTTAGCAAGCTGTACTCTCCCATTTCGTGCTTCAGGAAGCATATGCACCAGAAAGTAACCCGATTGTACATTAAAGTATTTGCTGAATGAGATTTCCACTCTGCAGCGGAGTGTGCGCTGATATGAAACTTCTGGCAGCTTAAAACTGTGTGCCCGACCGAAACTCGAACTCGGGACCTTTGCCTTTCGCGGGCAAGTGCTCTACCCACTGAGCAGGAGAGCTTCTGCATAGTTTGGAAGGTAGGAGACGAGGTACTGGCAGAAGTAAAGCTGTGAATACCGGGCGTGAGTCGTGCTTCGGTAGCTCAGTAGGTAGAGCACTTGCCCGCGAACGGCAAAGGTCCTGAGTTCGAGTCTCGGTCGGGCACACAGTTTTAGTCTGCCAGGAAGTTTCATATCAGCGCACACTCCGCTGCAGAGTGAAAATCTCATTCTGGAAACATCCCCCAGGCTGTGGCTAAGCCATGTCTCCGCTATATCCTTTCTTTCAGGAGTGCTAGTTCTGCGAGGTTCGCGGGAGGGCTTCTGTTAAGTTTGGAAGGTAGGAGACGTACTGGCAGAAGTGAAGCTGTGAGTACCGGGCGTGAGTCGTGCTTCGGTAGCTCAGTTGGTAGAGCACTTGCCCGCGAAAGGCAAAGGTTCCGAGTTCGAGTCTCGGTCGGGCACACAGTTTTAATCTGCCAGGAAGTTTCGAAGTATTTGCTGTTTACACAATTATCTAGGATGGTTTCGCCACTTGTGTAACAGCTTAGGTGCTGTATATCCACTCGGACTGTCGTTGGTTTACCTCGACAATGTATTAACCAAAATCCACATTTTAGATCCAATAAAACTTTCACTGGACATTAGCTCGACAATGGAGGTGCAGATCGACATCTACACCAGTATTTAAGGGCGAGTCTCGGATCAATAGTTCTCAGAGAACAAGCCTGATGAGGGCTGGCAGTAACTCCCAGGAATACCCATTAGCATACATTTACAAACATTTACGAAGCATCGGATAACACATTTACTATGGTACACCGTATCGAAAGAACTACACATAAAGCGCAGTTTTATTTTCCATTAGCTGACAAATCCGGCGTTGCCTGGGTGTTCATTTTACCAATTTACTATTAGAAACGAAAAATGAAAAGAACTGTGTTTGTTAGTGGAATAGCGAAAAAAGTTCGTTTCCCTGTACTCGAGATAAGACCTTTGAAATTATGAAACAGTCATAAATGAAATATACATAACGCAGAAATGTTGAAATAGAGAAACATAGTATGCAAAATACAAATTCTATGTAATGTTTATTTAACTCAGAAATTTATTAGAAGCAGTATTTCTAGTTCCATGTTCAGCAGCTGGTAGCAACTGCTTCACGTGTCTATAATGGGAGTTTGTGAGCGTCCTTACGGAAACGCCTTTTCATAGCTTTGTAGAAGGTTATTGTTTTCGCCTATAGCCGTTTGCATTCCGCAGTTGAAAACTGTCAAAAGCGCTGCCAGGAGTCAGAGATTTCCCAAAGTTGACTCGACTGTAGGAGAGTCTTAGTAGTGAAAATAAATGTATTAAAATCAAGGGTGTAAAAAAAAACGGAGATGGCACTATAGACTTATGCTGTACCTTGTTTTGAAGACGCAGTGGGCGGAGCCTGTCGCCATTCTAAGTGGCCCAAAACATTACCACACTACGGTTGCTTTTTGCTCATTGTTTCTGTGCTTACATGAATAACACAGCGTCAGGGAGAATATTTCGATAGTTTTTCTGATCTTGAAAGCGTGTTTGCTCTAGTAATACGACGCACGTGGCCTCGTTAACTTGTATTTTGTTCATATATTTCGAAAAACACGCATTCGTAATCCATTTAATTCCACTTTTACTCTGTTTGTGTCAACAGCAAATGAAGCTGGAAGTCTGAAACCAATGCTTGTGTGCTTACTGAGACTGCTCCTTGTTCGTTACATTTTCAGCTTTTCAACTCGTATGCACAATATGCACAACATTTTTATGTTCGCGTTTGCAAGAAATTTGCCAACTTGTGCTTTGTTAGCCTATTAATGTGTACAATAAGGAAAGAAGCAAGGGATGCCACCGTATCTTGCGCATGACGGGAAAGTGTCGATTATTGAAATGTCAAAGAAACAGAACTGTATAGAGTTATATCTCCATGCTGAATATTCTTATTTTATTAGATTATCAGTGCATTAGTCTCACTATAGCTTGCATATCTTCTCAACTTGGAACGTTACCGTAACGAGTAGTTCAGCGTGTGGCCAATAACAGCAATTTACAAGGAAAAAAAGATATAATTTTTAAATATCTTCGAGCATTGTGGAATGCTACGGACATGACGAAGGGAATGCCCCCCAGGGGCTCAGCATTCATTTGCTGAGTACGGGCCTGGCGACCCCGGGGTCCTGAGCTGGGGACTGGTCAGCGCCGCCAGTCTCCTGTCACCGTAACCCCCGGACATGCTTCAGCGACCACCGCATGGCGCGGCGGTGGAATGTTGTGTGCTGCGGGGAATGGTAATCTTGGCTTGACCGCCTGGATTGCGAGGAAGGTAAACCTCTATAAAAATCCCTCGATCTTACGGTGTGCTGCGCGCCTATAAGATGCATGGCTGTTGGGGTGGAACAGTCGCAAGCGGGCAACCTCTGGGGCACCTGCCGCGCCCCAGTTGTATAAGGCTTACCTAGGCACGCGGGGCTCTGTCTAGGTGGACTTCTAGTTCCCTAGCTGCTCGTGGGACCGAGATGGAACCCTCGAACTTTTATTCTTCTCCTGCCAGCGGAAAGGGTGGACCGCTGGTGGGTTCTAACACCCAATCCAACAAGAGGGCTCGTGTAGCCAGTCCTACTGATTCAGTTACTCGTAACAGAATGCAAACTGCTTCGCAGAATGTGTTTCTCATAATTAAAAGAAAAGATGGGAGTTTTGAAAACGTTTCGCCATTTTATATACAGAAGGGCTTAGAAGGTATTGCTGGCACATTAAAATCTGTAAAGCGCTTGCGAAATGGCACCTTGTTGGTTGAAACATCTAGCTTCCAGCAAGTCCAGAACCTTCAGAAGGCACAATTTCTTGGGGAGTTTGCGATAGAGACTGAATTTCACAACACCTTGAACTACAGCAAGGGTGTTGTGACTTGCAGAGATCTCGTTGACATTCCCCAAGACGAACTGAAGGCTGAATGGTCCCGGGAAGGAATTGTCGACGTGCAACACATTATGAAACGGGTGGATGGTGCTCTCATAAAGACTGACTCATTTATCCTTACATTTAACAGCACCAAATTGCCAGAGCATGTGAAGGCAGGTTTCCTACGTCTCAGTGTACGGCCTTATTACCCCAACCCCATGCGATGTTTTAAATGCCAACACTTTGGCCACACTACTCTCGGCTGTAGAGGGGAAGCCACTTGTGGGAATTGTGGTAAAGCCGCCCATGAGGGAGTTGGTTGCTCCTCTCCTCCCAAGTGTGTCAACTGCTCTGGGGATCACCCTGTGTGGAGTAGGGAATGCAGAGTTTTTCTTGAGGAACGGAAGATCCAGGAACTAAAAACTACAAAACGCATCCCGTATGGTGAGGCGAAGAAAATCTACAAGTCCATGCAGCCGCCCACGTTCGCTGCTTCCTTTTCTTCCGTTCTCAAACAACCAGTCTTGAGAACCGATGCCGCTACACAAACGGAGGTTGCTACTGTCAGCACTAGCACCTGCGCTTGTCAATGTACGTGTGCTGCTGCCATTCCTGAGAAGCCTGCTGCTCCCCCCCGGCCTTCTGACTAGGCCGTGGTAGCTGACATCATGGAACTTCCTGCCCCTTCCCGGGTCCAGTCTTGTGCACTGCCCAGCGCTGCTACACCCCCAACTGCTTCTGAGGTTTTGGCTCCAATGCCACCTCAGGCCAGAACATCAAAGCCAAAGACAAAGGTGAAGACTCGCCCACTAAAGGAGACTGCAGTTATACAGTCTCCTGATGTGGATGTCATTCTCTCTGACGTCTCTCTCGACTCCTCTTCTGAGGCGATGGAGGTTGATGTCAGACTGGGGCAATCATCTCGCCCCAAAACTGAGCCTCCATCTGTTGTGGGCTCTCCTCCCCAACAGAAAGTGAGAATGAAGGTACTCCCACCCTGATAGATGGCTCCCATTATACAGTCGAACATGAATGGATTCCGGGCACATGTGGAGGAACTGAACCTCCTAGCACGGCAACGCCCCCTGTGCTTGTGTTTACAGGAAACGCATTTAAAACCATCTGATGCTCCTGTACTAAGGGACTATACGTTGTATCGCAAAGATGACCTGACTGGAGACAGAGCCAAAGGCGGAGTCGCTGTGTTTGTCAATAATGACCACCACTCCTCTGCTCTCCCCCTGGATACTGACCTGCAAGCAGTTGCAGTTGAAATTCATTCACCTCGGAGGCTTACCGTTTGCTCCCTTTATTTACCCCCTCTGGATGCAATGACCTTAGACGCTCTCACAGATCTTATCGACCAACTCCCCCGCCCATTTCTCCTCCTGGGAGACTTCAATGCCCATCATGTCCTGTGGGGCTCCACTTCTCTTTGCGCTCGAGGTCGAATTTTGGAGAGCCTCCTAACATCTCAAGTGTTGTGCATCCTCAACACAGGTACTCCGACTCATTTCTTTACTGCTACAGGGTCATTCTCAGCCATTGACCTATCTTTCTGCTCTCCAACCCTCACCGACTCTGTTCACTGGGAGGTCATTGACGACCTTCATTCCAGCGATCACTTCCCTATCCGCATTCATCTCCTGGATGGTGTATTGCTGGAGCCGCGGCCACCATCGTGGATGATTGGCAGGGCTAACTGGCCACTGTTCACTCGGTTGGCTGTCTTTGACCGCCACAATAACGTACAGGAATGGGTGGATCACATCACGCTTGTGGCCCATCATGCTGCTGACATGTCCATACCACAGTCTTCTGGCCCTCCTAAGCAGCGCCTTGTGCCTTGGTGGACGGAAGAGTGCCGTTCAGCCATCCGGGACAGGCGTGCGGCTCTTCGCCGATTTAAATGCCGCCCAACAGCGGTCAATCTTACCCCCTTTCGTATCGCGAGAGCCAGGGCACGCCGTGTCATTAAAGAGAGCAAGAAAAGGTCATGGCAGGAGTTCCTGGACTCCATCAACCGTTCCACTTGTTCCACAAGTGTATGGGAAGCCATTCGGAGGATTTCCGGTAAACATAGCTGTTTACCAATAGCTGCTGTCCTGAACCAGGGATGCCTCCAAACGACACCCAGAGCCATAGCTCAGTCGCTGGCAGAGCATTTTGCACAAAGTACTGCCACTGCAAATCAGGATCCAGCGTTTCGTCGCTACCGTGCGACTGTCGAAAGAACGACCTTGGACTTTCGGTCGAACAGTTCTGAGGCCTACAATTCCCCTTTCTCCATGTGGGAACTTGAATCGGCACTTACTGAGACTTCTGACACTGCACCAGGTTATGACCGCATCCGGTACTCCATGCTTCGACATCTGCCCGCGGCGTCAAAGGAAATCCTCCTCGAATGTTTTAATCACATATGGCAGACAGGAGTGTTCCCCACCTCATGGAGGGAGGCAATTCTCATCCCTCTCCTCAAACCAGGAAAGGATCGCACATGTCCCGGTAGTTATCGTAGTATCGCCTTGACAAGCTGTGTCGGAAAGACCCTGGAACGGATGGTTAACCGGCGTCTGGTCTGGCTGTTAGAGACCAGACAGCTCCTTAGCCGCTTTCAGTGTGGATTCCGAAAATTTCGGTCCACAGTCGACAACCTGACCCTCCTAGAGGCGGCTATTCAGCAGGCTTTTCTCCGTCAGCATCACTGTATCGGTATCTTCTTTGATATCAGTAAGGCATATGATACTACTTGGAGACACTGTATTCTTGCACAAATGCATCAATGGGGCTTTCGTGGCCGCCTCCCCATTTTCATTCGGTCTTTCCTGTCTCAGCGGTTTTTTCGGACCCGCGTTGGTAACACACTGTCTGATCGCTTTGAGCAGGAGAACGGTGTCCCCCCAGGGCAGTGTTTTAAGCGTTACCCTCTTTGCCATAGCCATCAACAGTATAACGTCTACAGTGAGGAGTCCAGTACAGTGCTCCTTATTTGTGGACGACTTTGCTGTTTTCTGTTCCTCCTCCAGTGTTGCAACCGTGAGCCGTCAGTTGCAGCTAACAGTGCGGCGGTTAGAGGAGTGGGCTGCGAAGACGGGTTTTCGGTTTTCTGCCGATAAGTGTGTTTGTGTTCATTTTAATCGTTCTCGTCATCTTTTTACTTTGCCTGCCTTGCATATGGGGGATACTGTACTACATTTTAGAGACACAGTGCGGTTTCTGGGCCTAATTTTTGACTCCAGGTTGTCATGGCTGCCACACCTACGTGACTTGAAAGCCAGAACGCTGAAGGCACTGAACATCCTCAAGTGCCTCAGCCACAGGTCTTGGGGCGCGGACAGGGCGCGTCTCCTACAGTTTTATGGAGCTTTTGTGCGTTCACGGCTGGACTATGGGTGCACAGTATATGGGTCAGCGAGGTCATCTTATTTGCGGATCCTTGACGCTGTTCACCATGCTGGGATCCGACTGGCCACAGGTGCTTATCGGACCAGTCCCGTACCCAGCCTCTGGGCTGAATCTGGCGAACCGCCACTTACCATCCGGCGGCAGCTCCTGCTGGTGCGCCAGGCTTCTAAGTTTCTTGCAGCTCCCAGCTCGCCTGCTCACCATCTTGTTGCCCATCCACCTCTGGACCGCCTTTTTTCCCGCCGTCCCCGGGCTACGTTTCCGTTTGGGATCCGTGTGCAACGTGTACTAGAGTCCCTCGGTGTGGAGTCTGTACAACCCCAAATCCAGGGTTTTAACCGCCTACCACCCTGGTTGCTGAAGAGGCCCGGAGTGATTTTAGATTTATTGCAGTACAAGAAAGATTGCACTCCTGCCACCGTTTTTAATGCAGCATTTTCTGCCATTTTATCTGAGCACCACGACTATGTAGCTGTTTTTAAGGATGGGTCTAAACAAGGGGATTCTGTTGGTTGCTCAGTTGTTTTTCCATATCGTGTCCTCAAGGTCCGACTGCCTCAGACGTTTACTGTCTTTGATGCAGAATTGTTTGCGATCTTGCGGGCACTGGAGCACATGAGACATTCTTCCTCTCCTAAATTTCTTGTCTGTTCCGATTCACTCAGTGCCCTTCACTCATTGCAATGTTTGTATGCGGCAGACAAAATTGTCCAGACCATCCAGGATACCCTCCTCCGACTACAGCGACTGGGGAAGGTTGTAGCTTTCTGCTGGGTTCCGGGGCATGTTGGCATTGCTGGGAATGAAAGGGCAGATCTCGCAGCCAAGGAGGCGTGTCTCGCCCCACAAGTATCTCAGTGTGCTATCCCCTTGCACGCACTCACCTCGCTGTTGAGCTCACGGGTCATGCGTCGGTGGGAGGATGAGTGGCTGAAGGTAACTGACAACAAGCTCCGTATAGTGAAGCCCGCAACGCGTGTGTGGTGTACTTCCTTTCAGCCCCATCGACGGGACGAGGTTCTCCTCACTCGGCTTCGAATAGGCCACAGCCCTATGACGCATGGCTTCCTGCTCCGACGAGAGGACCCTCCAATGTGTAGTGCTTGCGGCGTCCAGGTCACTGTGCGCCACGTTTTATTGGATTGCGTTTTATTTTATGACCAGCGGGTCGCGGCTGACTTGCCAGCGGACCTGCCATCTCTTTTAGGCAACACTCGGACGAATGTGGTTAAAGTTTTAAAGTTCTGTGCCCTGTCAAATGTTTTTACAAAGATTTTAGGGAGAGGATCTTAATTTGCTCACTGTGTGACAAACTCGCCCATATTTTATGTAAGTGGCCTTTCCTTAGGTTTTACTTTCTTATGTAGCATTTTCCTTCTTTTCCTGCTTTCTTTGAGTGCGTGCTTTAGTTTCCTTAGGTCTGTCCACATTCGTTCCTTTTAATGTGTGTCAGGGCGCTGATGACCTCGATGTTGAGCGCCCATAAGCCCCAACACACCACGAAGGGAATGGTCTCTAAAGCTTAAGACCCCGTAAAATGGATATTTTGCTTTAATGTCTATGTAAGTCATTTTTCTAGTAATGATAGCCTAACCTGTGTAAGATGTAGTGTTACCTTTCCAACAGTAGGCTATTTGCTTTTTTCCCCATAATATTTATCGTTAGTAACTCTGTCAGGTTTTCAGAAAAATTTGTTGTGTATCTATTTCGATCATCTGATTGATTTTACTTCTGAATTTCATTTTGTGGTTTCGAAGTATATAAGCGCGTACCATGCTTTATGATACACGAGTAGTTAGTTTCATGTTCCATGTATCATTTACACAAAAATGGAAATGATCGTATGGTATTGTTGGCCGGGAGGCCCAATTCGGGGGAGATCGACCGCCGTATTGGAAGTCCTTTTCAGTTGACGCCACTTCGCCGACTTGCTAGTCAATGATGATGAAAATGATGATGGACACACAACACCCAGTTCCCTGTCGGTAATCGAAACCGGGGCTCCTGCATGATAGGTAGTAACGCTACCGCTACGCTACGGAGGCGAACATCATTTACAAGATAAATCGTAATGAGTTGGAATGCTCATTGTATACTGACATCAATTTCTTTTTTTTTTCTAAGCATGCCTCCATGCTGATCATTTATTAGCTTTCTCGTTTTCTAATTAAAGACAGATGGACTTTAATAATTCCTACCCATCACTATTTACAAATTACGGTAACAAATAACCTTCAGCGGAATAAAAGGAGTTGACAAACAGAAACGTTTTCAGTTTAGCTTCAAATTTAACTTTCCTGTCTATTTCGCATTGTATATCAATGGGTAAGTGATTAAAACTTTTGATATCACCGTCGTGAAATCTTGTTTGCGCTACAGAAAATCTTAATGTGGCCTAATGAATGTCATTTTTTCTTCTGACATTGTAATTATGTACACCAATGTTCCTGTTGAAATGTAGTCGATTGTTTGCAACAAACTTCATGAGCAAATAACTATACTGTGAAAAAGATAGACTGTTACTCACACGCCGAGCAGCAGGCAGGCACGACGAAAAGAGTGTTCACATAAGTTTTCAGCCAAAGCCTTCTTCAGAAGGAAGTAAAGCGCATATGCACTTTCACAGAATCGTGCACATAAAACTTACACACACACTATCGCTGTCTCCGGCTGTTCTAGCCAGAATATTTTTTAGAGCGGGAGGCATGTGAACAATGAATAATGATCGTCGGGAGGAATTTAGGGCATGAGATGCCGTCCCAGCAACCAGAGCGGTTACGCAGCCGTGTGCGTACGGGTACGAAACCGTTGATACAGCGTGGCTCGGATCTCAGAGCGTTTGCGATGTGGTAGGCAATGAGAAACCCAGGGAAGAAGAGAGAGAAAGGACACTGAGTACAGTAAAGGAAATCTGAAGTCCAATTACACGAATAAAGGTAAAGAGTGCAGCCATGTGTACGAAAGAAGATATTGCTTGAACGGCTCCAGTTACGAATGAAATGTGATTCCTATAACTTTAATTTACGACCGGATCGTTTAGTATACTCGTAAATAATACAGCCTGGCATTTTCGATGAAACAACTGCGTCTCCATGCATTCAAAGCACGCAGCACGGTCGAAACTGGGCACGGGCGCGTCTGAATGACATCACGGAGAAAGATCACGGTGGTGAACCTAATGTTTTGGGCTACGTAATATTTTTTAGCGGAGTTTGTGGATTCCGTGTGCGAAATTTTTTATGGGTAGAATTAGTAGCACGGAAGTAATAAATTTAAACATCATGCACGATGCAGCAGTTTTTCGGGCATCTCATTGCTTATGACGTCATATCCCCTGAACTGTGATAGGTAGGTGGTTCTTACCCAGTGATTATTGCCTGACACTAAGGGATATGTATACCAAGTATGGTGCAAAAAATGATCCAGTGAATTAGGAGGAGATGTGGAACATACGTACGTGCTGCGCGCGCGCGCACACACACACACACACACACACACACACACACACGGGCGCGCGCGCGCACGCACGCACGCATACATACGTACATCTGTCTTTATACGTTTGAATTTCTCTTTCAGAATATTTCAATGATCTATTTTTAATTATTTTATAATCATATCAGCCATCGAATGCTTTCTTTGAAACCAGTGTTCAAGTTGTGACAGTACTGCGCATTCAGAAAAAATGTTTATGTCGCCAAGCTACAAAATACATTTCTGTAGGACTGCTATGCTGTATAGAGGCAACAGAGCAGCAGAAATCTAAGCTACGTTCTAAAATAACATTCGTACAGAGCGCACCGTGAGAAGTGCTTAGTATAGGGAAAAACCTTTAATCTAGGGAATCCCTTGGTCCTTTGCGCGTTTTCCGTACCTTCATACAACTGAAAAAATGTAAAAAGAATAGTATTCATGAAACAATGCATCATAGGACAGTCTGATGCATACACAAACATGGCAATAATTATTCAAATCGGGAACTGAATAATGCATCAAACCACGTTTTTCCGAGAAACAACTTTTGATTCACATTTAAAAGACTGTTCTTAGAAGCAATCAAACACAGAACATCCAGTTTGTTACATGCAATTCAGTTCGCGATGACAATCTTTCTGAAGATTGGTGAAGAGATAGACTCCAAATGTTTGGGTGCAGTGATACGAGGTAGACTCTAGGCTAAGGTACATGTTAACGACTTTCTGCACTAGCTTATAGTTACAAAAGTGTTTAAAATTAGATAGATACTGTGTTTTTCTGCACTGTTATTTAATATTTTAAATTTTAGTTTGAAAAGGATTTAATTCTAGGTGGTTTTCTATGTATGCAAAGCGTCGCTGCCGACTGGAGTTTGTCCGCTGCGTATCGTAGGCTAATCGCTGTTGCGCCTGCCATGCAGGCAAAAGATGTTGAAAGCGCGAACCCCACTACGCTGCGTAGGTTCTGTTCTTAGTTTTTCTTTTAACAGTAATTACTGTTAATTGTATTTTATTGTTGTGTAATGATCTCACAAAATTTCAACAAAAACACGTAGATTTATGGACATGGACGCCGCCATATCGCATTGACCATGTAGCTATCCAAAAAAGATTCCGAAACAGTTTAAAATGTTAGAACCTTTAGGGCTGCAGACTGTGATACAGACTATACGATAATCATACCAGAAATGAAAATAAAACCCAAAAGGGAACTAAACAATGCAAAATACTAGATACAAAATAAGAAATATGACTGAAGAAAATGCAAAAGAAAACTTGGCAAAAGTAAGGAAAGTAACCTTACATAAGGTGAACTTTGCCAAAAGGGAACAACAAGATGTCGAAAGCAGATGGAGACATCTGAAGAACAGTATTAAAGAAGTAATTTCCACAGTTATAGGAAGAAGAATAGAATCTAACAAAATCTGGTTTAATATAAAGTGCCAAGTACACGAGCTGCAGAAAAGAAATGCGAGGAAACCTTGATTCAAGAAAGAAACGTTATGGCACTGAAGGAAAGATACTATGAAATCCACTAGGAAATACAATGGACTCAAATACAAGAGAAAAGGGAGTACCACAACAGAATTATAAGCGAAGTAGAGGATGATTTCAAGCTTCACTAGGCAAGGCAGATGTTTCAAAATATAAAAAGAAATCTTTTGATAGATTTACTAAAAAAGGCTATTTTATAAACGATCAGCAGGGGAAAATAATGACCAACAAGAATGACATACAATGAAAGGTGGAAGACTTACTTTTAACGACTAGTCAACTGCACTGATGCACAGTCTTCCCTTAAATTTGAATAACTTGGTGCAGTTAATTAACAAGTCATCGCCCCATCAGTAAATGAAGTACTGCAAGCAATAAAGAAATTAAACAATAACGGGGCTTGTAGTGAAGACTAGATATACACTAATGAATTGAAGAATGGAAACAAATCGTAAGAGAAGAGCCATACCGGCGAACTAGCAAATCGCAGTTACACACACATATTTAAAAAGAATTGTTCCCCTTACCTGTGATAACTTCAGAGGAATTGCTTTACTAGATGTCTGTTACAAAATCCTATCTATGTGCCTGTTAAACAGACTATCCCCATAAGTGAAGAACTAATTAGTGACTGCCGCAGAAATAGATCCGCAGTAGGTCATTTATTCACTCTAAGACAGGTAACTGAGAAGGTGTGTGGATTCAGTGCATGTGTCCACATATTATTTATACATTTACAAAGGTCTATGCTAGCATACACCGACAGACACTCCTAAATATTACGAGGTAATCTGAAATACCATCAAAGCTAATCAGATTAGTTAAAATGTCTATAACCGAAACTTTATGTCGTATAAAGACACAAGTCCGGGAAACTGAAAATTTCAAGGTGTTCACTAGATTGCAACAAGAGGACGTAATGTCAACAATTTCATTTAGGCTCGTCTTAGTGAAGATCGACAGAGAATTTAGGAAAACTGTTCCACAAGGGACTCAAACGTGGATGGTGAGCGTTAATAAGTATTTGCAAAACAGAATTAATCAGAATAATGCCAAATTATTACAAAGTCACCGAGAAAACAAAATTACTTGGTAATGAAGAAAAGACAGAATATCTGGCCACAAGGAAGAAAATCCGCAGTGATGTGTCTTTGGCTGTAAAGGTATTCACTTTCCAGACAGTCGACTACTTCAAGTATATAGGGAATATTTTTAGTGATAATAATAGAGTGACATAGAAACAGATGCCCTTCTAACAACATCGAACAAAACACTTTTTCGTTTTATCAAAATCTTAAAGTAAAGATTACTTTGCACTATCTTCAAAACCAACTTTTATCAGTCCACTACTATACTGATAAAATTACACAGATGTGAAGTATTTAGAAAGAAAGTGTTTAGGAAGAAAGACGAAGGAAACAGTTAATATTCGAAACAAAAATAAGAAAAAAGTTTTCTGAATCGGTATACAACGGGAACAACGTGGAATCGAGGATAAGAAATAAGAAAGCTGCACAAACACCGTAACATTGCCGAAGTTCTAAAGAAGAGAAGGTTAAACTGGGCAGGCCATATAGCAAGAATGACAGAAAATCGACTGCCTAAAATAGCATTCGGCAGGATAATAGATAGAACGAGAGGAAGGGGAAACCCAGGATTATGTAATGAGAAAACATCCGAAGGACACAACTAGGGTGACATAAACACCGAAGAGACAAAAAGTACGTTCGATGAACAGAAATGAAAGAGGCTCGTACAACAGGCATATGGGCGATAAGGCCCTTGCCACCTGTAAAATAAGTATTTTTTTGTTTCATTGGAAGAACGTGAGCTTCGCTTCGTAAACTTTGTAGAATAAATTGTGATTCTGTTCTCAAGTCTTTCAGCCTTATGTTCAAGTCTATTTGACAATATTTCGATGATATTCCCAAATGTTATATTTAGGTGAAACGCTGCTGTTGCTGAATCTCATTGAACAGCAACCTTTAACCTAAAGATGATGACCAAGAAAGCCAGCGAAATCTTGTGTCAAGTAGACTTGAAGATTTTTCAGCAACCACAAGAAGATTATCACAAAACAAATTCGTTTAAAATTAGAGCAACGGTGTTTATACTGTAGCAGATCTTTAGTAACTGTGCATACCACTGTGAAGCACGGTACAAAAGACAGTTTCAATAGGCTTCAACAATTGGGGAAGGATGTTAGTAACAAGATACATGTTATTAAACTCAAATTGTAGAATTTCTCCTTTGCAGTCGCTTTCTATTTCATACAGGAGGAGATTGGGTCCACTTATTTGCGTTATGTGGTACACAGAAATGAATGAAACAGCAGGAAAGTCTATCGATGTGTTAGTACTGTATGCCTGCTTTGCATTGTTGCTGTAATTGTATATCGCCAGAACGTACTTGGATGTACGAAAAATGATCATGCATCAAAGACGCTGACTTCTAAATCCTCAGATTACAAGCTTTTTGTGTGGTTCACATATACTGATTCCGATTAAATATGCTACGATATGCTACGATAGGTCATGGAGAAGATCTTCTATTTGTCGTCACAGTGGAAATGAGAACATAATAGATTAATGTATCACAGTACCACAGGCATAAAGTATATTAGGATGTTGAACGTTATTTTCGCTAAAGAGTCTACCATATAAAAGAAAAGACTGATGTTTAGGAATTAAAAAGATTAGCAGTGAGTTCATTAATAAATGTTTGAAGAATAAGTAGTGACAGATTAATAATAACCATGTAATTACATGTGACATTTAAACAAAATAGAAAATATTACAGAGATTAAAGTTGTTAACTAGATGCTTGAATCAGCCACGCAAAAGATGCAAAGAGTCGTAAAGAGTAAAAATAAAGTTTCTTTGAAGAAGAATACAGCCCAGCTTGTAGTATCAAACATTTAACATGTAGTAATTTCTCCAGATATTCCAGTTGCCTTGTGGTGCCTGGCTTATGTAGAAAATTTAATATTCATCTCCGCTTATTGAAGAATTATCAACACTTTGGAATAACTTCAATATTCTTAGAGGAGACGTCTTTATAATACAGTCAGAGACAAAATAAATAATACTTACAGGAAAATTCTATTTTACTCACCTAGAAGGGTTGGCAATAATTATCAAATGGTTGAAATGGCTCTGAGCACTATGGGACTTAAATTCTGAGGTCATCAGTCCCCTATAACTTAGAACTACTTAAACCTAACTAACCTAAGAATGTCACACACATCCATCCCTGAGGCAGGATTCGAACCTGCGACCATAGCGGTCTCGCAGTTGCAGACATAATAATTATCAGGCTGTAGAATAACCTCCATATTTATGAAAAATGTGTGATTTTGTAGGTGTGGGCCACCAAGTATGATAAGACAGAAAAGTTTTATTCCGAGTATTTTATTTTTCAAAGATTTTACATCCAGATGGTACGGATTCTGGTGGTGCATACTGGTCAAGTTCTTGGGTTCAGCATCAGATTTCAGTGGCCGTATTTTCCGTAGCCCCCAAGTCCTCCAAAGCCACCGACAGCTCCGCCGTATCCTCCGCCGAAGCCGCCGCCGTAGCCTCCACCGAATTTTCCTCCGAGGCCTCCTCCGAGACCACCGCCGAGTCCTCCGCCGAGACCACCGTGGCCAGCGCTGACGACGTAGGGCACTGGACGCTTAACGACGTAGGGCTGAGGTACTGGGACGGACACAGGGGTGGGGACCTTGACGGGAACGGGCACAGGGTTGTCTACAGGGACAGGGTACGGCTGCGGTACCTGGACGGGAACAGGCCGCTCCACAGGGACTGTGACTGGGACCCTCACGGGCACTGGGATGGTCCTCTCCACAGGTACTGGGACAGGGACGGGCACGCTGTTGACAGTGACCTGAGGGGCCCCACCACCAATGCCAGCTCCAATGCCGCCGCCAAGACCGCCTCCTAATCCACCAGCGAAGCCGCCTCCATATCCGCCTCCGTAGCCACCTCCATAGCCACCACCGTAGCCGCCTCCGTAGCCTCCACCGTAGCCGCCTCCGTAGCCTCCACCGAAGCCGCCACCGTATCCACCAAGGGAGCCAGAGAGTCCTCTCTTCTCTGTCTTCACCTTCTGCTCCTCCTCAGCGAGGACAGCGAGGGCCAGACCGCACAGGTACACACACACCTGTTGAGGAGGTAATGAGAGCAAATATGAATATATAATATGCTGCCGTCATGGGTAATAAATATGTCAGAGTACGAAGTTTAAATTCCGGTATAGCGTCGTCATACATTGCATGCAGGATACTAGGAATTTTCATCATCTAATACGTCAAATTACTTTTAAATTTATGCGACTGCAGTCTTTCTTGGCGTATTCCACAGATGAATTCTTCTCGGGTTATCAGCCGAGTGGTGGTGTCGGCTTGTCGCAACGTTTCACAGAAGATAATGGGTACAAAACTCAAGGAAAAGTTGCGACGAGACGGCGCCACCACTCGGCTAATAACCCGAGAAGAATTCTTCATTTTAAATTTCTAGGCAGCCTACTACCTACTGCCACCTGCAAGTGAATATGTATGGTTCTTGTTGTCTGCGAGTCACAGTTTTGATGGTATAGAGACTGAGATACATTCCTTATGATATTAGTTATGGTCAAATGAAGGTCGTCACTGGTATTTAGATTATAAGCTGGTTTGCACCTTGTCTACAGAGTGATTGCCGTTCAGCAGATACTAAAAACAACAATCCTCGCTCAAATACACCAGTGATTCTCTCCAATCTTAATCACTGATCAGCCTCTGAAGAAAGGCCAGTGTCATTAACTTACCCGTGGGAAATATAGACAGCAGAGACTCTATTTAAATTATAAGAGCAACAGTAATTTATGTTGACGAATTGAATCATTTTTCATGGGACATAGGTACAGTAAAGACACGTTAAATGTGGTACAACATTCACTGTAGCAGAGCTATCCTTAATTACAGACGATAGACCATTCTCATTACGGTAGCTGTAATACAGGTTAGCTCTTTTGGTGTCATATTTCTCTCTTGTATATTAGCAACTGAAGGAAGAGAATCAAGGGAAATAACAAGGAACCACAGTACGAATTTCTTAATGCGGATCCAGTGTCTTAAGATCTACACCACGTCTCTTCGTACTGTAGTTGTGGAAGATTTAATGTTTCGTGTGATAGACCTATAACACCGAAAGACAGCAAAATTGTTCGTAGGCGATGCCCTCTTGTGAGGAGACAGGCTTTTGTGTTGTCATGTAACCGTAGCAAAATGTTAGAGTATCGCTAGAGCATCGTACAGTTCGCGTCCTGTATAACTGTGGAATTAGTACACATAACATGTACATGCAAAAAAAAATTGCTGTCTTCAGTAATTGTTTAACCTTAGCATTAGACCAGTAGCTCATTGCGAACGGAATTTACTCGTTACATCGCTGTCTGGTGAATCAACACCACTGAGGAACTTCACGAATGAAATTTGAAAAACAACAGTCAACCTTGTAATGATAAAACGCTTAGTGAGTGTATGTGAGGTAAGAAGCGAAGATAACATTCTTTTGCTGGTCAGCTTTAGCTCAAGAAATGCTATGTGCTACGAAAGATTTAATAACCAGTAAATTTAGTAAAGTGCTGGATACTGTTCGAGGAGCAATATAGCGAAAAAGAATTTCGAATTTGCGCCAATTAACATACGCTGTGAGTCTGTGAAGTACGACATGTGTGAATATCAACTTTCCCGGTGTGCACTGCTGATGGAAGGCTCTTGCATTTTCAGCCAGATAGCGGAAATGAGATTCTGCGACGTTTCAAACAGTACCGTGCTACATTGCCTTCTGGCGAACTGATTATAATCAGTATGATACTCGCCGAAACAGCGCGTTATCTCAGCACTGCCACCTGTCTGTAAACCCCAGAGCATTCCAGCAAAATACAACAATGCTCCACATTGCATAGCTTGCCCCTTAGCAACTTAGAAGTGGTGCTGCTCGACTTACCAGGATCCTCATTGCTGCTGCTGCGATGGTCTGCTGTGAGCGAGCAATGACTGATGCTCTAGTGTGCGGCGGGGAGTCTTTTTATACGCTGTGAGGTGGTTCGCCTTTCCCCTCCCTCTCCCCCCCCCCCCTTCTAAATTCTCCTTCCTTCCCTACCTCAACGTTTCCACAGTGCAATTAGCGGGTGCATCTTCGCTACTGGATTCAGTTCCGTGACAGGCAAGCCGTGTGAGAGCAGCATCCTTTGCATTAATTACGTGGTCAACGAACTTCCGCAAAGCGAAGAACGCCTAGACTCGCGCTATTACAAAAGCCTTTCACTCTCATGTGAAAGTAATAATGATACAGTGAAATACATTTATACGTAGAACCAGTCCAAGTTGTAAATTTCGAATGTTTATTCATTCTATGACTAGTTTCGGGCCGACAACCATTTTCAAGTCGTCATAACAATGTCGAAAATGGCATTTCCGAAGGTGTCAAAAATGTTCAGCGAACATTTACAGTACATACAGATAACTGAGTTATCCATTCTCGGCCCGAAACTAGTCATCGAATGAATAAAAAGTAAAAATTTGCGACTTGGTCGGTTCTTTCGGTCTTCTGATTAACAGAAGTTGCTGCCCAAGCTACTCCAGCACGCTGGAAGTTCGTACACATTTATACGAGATGAATCTGAGCGCCATCGTCAAAATTTAGGAGGCGACTCACGAATACTTTCTGAGCATATTGGTATAAGATACCAGTGGACTCCGATGGCTCGTTACAGAGTAACAATGTAATTTCGATTTTTTTTCACTGTTACTCCAATAGGCCGTGCGGTTCCAGGCGCTTCAGTCTGCAACCGCGCTGCTGCTACGGTCGCAGGTTCGAATCCTGCCTCGGGCATGGATGTGTGTGATGTCCTTAGGTTAGTTAGGTTTAAGTGGTTCTAAGTCTAGGGGACTGATGACCTCAGATGTTAAGTCACATAGTGCTCAGAGCCATTTGAACCATTTGAAGACCCTTACACGAGGTGCATATCGGGCAACTCTTCCTCAGTAAACTTCTACACACCAGCGTATATCACAGAGTACAACTAACAGATCTTTTTTTTAAAAAAGATGTTGTTGCTGTGGTCTTCAGTCCTGAGACTGGTTTGATGCAGCTCTCCATGCTACTCTATCGTGTGCAAGCCTCTTCATCTCCCAGTACCTACTGCAACCTACATCCTTCTGAATCTGCTTAGTGTATTCATCTCTTGGTATCCCTCTACGATTTTTACCCTCCACGCTGCCCTCTAATACTAAATTGGTGATCCCTTGGTGCCTCAGAACATGTCCTACCAACCGATCCCTTCTTCTGGTCAAGTTGTGCCACAACCTCCTCTTCTCCCCAATTCTATTCAATACCTCCTCATTAGTTACGTGATCTACCCATCTAATCTTCAGCATTCTTCTGTAGCACCACATTTCGAAAGCTTCTATTCTCTTCTTGTCTAAACTATTTATCGTCCATGTTTCACTTCCATACATGGCTACACTCCATACAAATACTTTCAGAAAGGACTTCCTGACACTTAAATCAATACTCGATGTTAACAAATTTATCTTCTGCAGAAACGCTTTCCTTGCCATTGCCAGTCTACATTTTATATCCTCTCTACTTCGAACATCATCAGTTATTTTGCTCCCCAAATAGCAAAAATTCCTTTACTACTTTAAGTGTCTCATTTCCTAATCTAATTCCCTCAGCATCACCCGACTTAATTCGACTACATTCCATTATCCTCGTTTTGCTTTTGTTGATGTTTATCTTATGTCCTCCTTTCAGGACACTGTCCATTCCGTTCAACTGCTGTTCCAAGTCCTTTGCTGTCTCTGACAGAATTACAATGTCATCGGCGAACCTCAAAGTTTTTATTTTTTCTCCATGGATTTTAATACCTACTCCGAACTTTTCTTTCGTTTCCTTTACTGCTTGCTCTACATACAGATGGAATAGCATCGGGGTGAGGCTACAACCCTGTCTCACTCCCTTCCCCACCACTGCTTCTCTTTCATGTCCCTCGACTCTTATAACTGCCATCTGGTTTCTGTATAAATTGTAAATAGTCTTTCGGTCCCTGTATATTACCCCTGCGACCTTCAGAATTTGAAAGTCAACATTGTCAAAACCTTTCTCTAAATACACAAATGCTAGAAACGTAGGTTTGCCTTTCCTTAATCTTTCTTCTAAGATAAGTCGTAGGGTCAGTATTGCCTCACGTGTTCCATCATTTCTACGGAATCCAAACTGATCTTCCCCGAGGTCGGCTTCTACCAGTTTTTCCATTCGTCTGTAAAGAATTCGCGTTAGCATCTTGCAGCTCTGACTTATTAAACTGATAGTTCGGTAATTTTCACATCTGTCAACACCAGCTTTCTTTAGAATTGGAATTATTACATTCTCCTTGAAGTCTGAGGGTATTTCGTCCGTCTCATACATCTTGCTCACCAGATGGTAGAGTTTTGTCAGAACTGGCTCTCCCAAGGCTGTCAGTAGTTCTAATGGAATGTTGTCCTCCCGGGGCCTTGTATCGACTTGGGTCTTTCAGTGCTCTGTCAAACACTTCATGCAGTATCATATCTCCCATTTCACCTTCATCTACCTCCTATTCCATTTCCATAATATAGTCCTCAAGAATATGGCCCCTGTATAGACACTCTATATACTCCTTCCATCTTTCTGCTTTCCCTTCTTTGCTTAGAACTGGGTTTCCATCTGAGCTCTTGATACTCATACAAGTGCTTCTCTTTTCTCCAAAGGTCTCTTTCATTTTCCTGTAGGCAGTATCTATCTTGCCCCTCATGAGATAAGCCTCTATATCCTTACATTTGTCCTCCAGCTATCCCTGCTTAGCCATTTTGCACTTCCTGTCGATCTCATTTTTGAGACGTTTGTATTCCTTTTTGCCTGCTTCACTTGCTGCATTTTTGTATTTTCTCCTTTCATCCATTAAATTCAGTATCTCTTCTGTTACCCAGGAATTTCTACTAGCCCTAGTCTTTTTTAACTACTTGATCTTCTGCTGCCTTCATTACTTCATTCCTCAGAGCTACCTATTCTTCTTGTACTGTATTTCTTTCCCCCATTCCTGTCAATTGTTCCCTTATGCTCTCCCTGAAACTCTGTACAACCTCTGGTTCTTTCGGTTTATCCGGGTCCCATCTCCTTAAATTACCACCTTTTTGCAGTTTCTTTAGTTTTAATCTACAGTTCATAACCAATAGATTGTGGTCAGAGTCCACAACTGCCCCTGGAAATGTCTTACAATTTAAAATCTGGTTCCTAAATCTCTGTCTTACCATTATATAATCTATCTGAAACCTTTTAGTATCTCCAGGGTTCTTCCATGTATACAACCTTCTTTTATGATTCTTGAACCAAGAGTTAGCTATGATTAAGTTATGCTCTGAGCAAAATTCTACCAGGCGGCTTCCTCTTTCATTTCTCAGCCCCAATCCATATTCACCTCCTAAGTTTCCTTCTCTTCCTTTTCCTACTGTCGAATTCCAGTCACCCATGATTATTAAATTTTCATTTCCCTTCCCTACCTGTATAATTTCTTTTATCTAATCATACAATTCAACCATTTCTTCATCGTCTGCAGAGCTAGTTGGCATATAAACTTGTACTACTGTAGTAGGCATGGGCTTCGTGTCTATCTTGGCCACAATAATGCGTTCACTATGTGTTTGTAGTAACTTACCCGCACTCCTATTTTTTTTATTCATCATTATTCCAACTCCAGCATTACCTCTATTTGATTTTGTATTTATAACCCTGTAATCACCTGACCAAAAGTCTTGTTCCTCCTGCCACCGATCTTCACTAATTCCCACTATATCTGACTTTATCCTATCCATTTCCCATTTTAAATTGTCTAACCTACCTGCCCGATTAAGGGATCTGACATTCCACGCTCCGATCCGTAGAATGCCTGTTTTCTTTCTCCTGATAACGATGTCGTCTTGATTTGTACCCGCCCGGAGATCCGAATGGGGGACTAATTTACCTCCAGAATATTTTACCCAAGAGGACGTCATCATCATTTAATCATACAGTAAAGCTGCATGCACTCTGGAGAAATTACGGCTGAAGTTTCCAGTTGGTTTCAGCCTTTCGCAGTACCAAAACAGCAAGGCCGTTATGGTTAGTGTTACAGGGCCAGATCAGTCAATCATCCAGACTGTTGCCCCTGCAACTACTGAAAAGGCTGCTGCCCCTCTTCAGGAACCACACGTTTGTCTGGCCTCTCAACAGATACCCCTCCGTTGTGGTTGCACCTACAGTACGGCTATCTGTATCGTTGAGGCACGCAAGCCTCGCCACCAACGGCAAGGTCCATGGTTCATGGAGGGCGGAGGGGGGGGGGGGTTAAAAAAGATAAAGAAATTATATAGGCAGAACCGAGAAGTAGTGGATGGTTGTAACTAACCTTTCACTACTTGAGTCACTGTAGATGGAAAACTATTTACCATATGAGACCGAACTTTATAGGTTAAAAATCATTTAAAAGCCAAGATCGCACAAAATATCTTTTATTCGAGACAACCGGCTTCAACAGTCTTTGCTGTCATGGTCAGGTCTTAAAAATATTTTAGCAGTAAAACATGCTTATTTTAATCTGAACCTCATGCACAAGATGTGAAGTGGATAAAACCGAAGACATTATATGGCATTTAAAGTGGATTCGCACTGCTTAGTATGTGTCCAGCAAGTGTAAACATATGTGCTGTTGTGTACCGTATTTGTATTATGTAACAAGCATCTGTGAGCAATATGTATATGGACATGGCCTTTTGGACAAAATGCTGTGTGCTTTTAAATATTTTAGCGATGACAAAAGTTTATAATGTGCTGAGTTTTATCCACTTGACATCTCGTACATGAGGTTGAGCGTAAAATGAAGATATTTTACTGCAAAAAGATGTTTAAGATCTGAAGACGACACCGAAGATTGTTGGAACCGCTTGCCTTGAATAAAAAATATTTTTTGCGATCTTGGCTTTTGAATGGTTTTTAAAAATTAAAACAGATTGCCCTTCAGCACTCTCATAATGAGAAAATTCAAGCAACTTTGTAGGAATGATGTTCAGATTGTGCGCTGCAATATTCATGTAGTTAGTAGTGTTGATGTCATGACTGCCGTTAGGTGCCAGTATTGGTGCGTCGCCGTAGGTTTGAATCAAAAGCAGTGTGCATCAGAGTTGCAGGCAGTCAACATGGGTCTCGCCAAGGCGAGCACGGTTTTACTCGTGAAGCTGTTCTATCATATCAACAGAAATATTGCTGCTGCTCTTCCCGAGTATCGACGCGTTGAAGCAGTACGAAGCGGTCCTCTTACCGCACCAGGTATCCGTCCCGATAAGTGAATGGTCAGCGTGACGGATTGCCGTCCTACGGGCCCGGGTTAGATTCCCGGCTGTGTTGGGGATTTTCTCCGCTCATGGACTGGGTGTTGTGCTGTCTTCATCATCATTTCATCCCCATCCGGCGCGCAGGTCGCCCAATGTGGCATCGAATGTAATAAGACCTGCACCAAGGCAGCCGGACGTGCCCTGCAAGGGGTCTCCCAGCCACTGACGCCAAACGCTCGTTTCATTTCATACCGCACCAGGTTTGAAGAACATTATTTGGTTTATTAACTGGTGATTTGGGAATTGCTCCTCAGAGAGGCCGCAGCCGATTGTGCCACGAATTGTTGATGGAGCTACTGTTGTCATGGTTGGGAATGCTGGATGCAATGTGCGACCGTCAAGCAGTGCATCAACTGTGCCACGACAACTGAACATTCCATAGTCCACCGTTGTGTCGGGCAGCAGCACAGAGTCACTAGTGAGGGGCCAGGCTGTTGTGAATGTTGATGGTCGCCACACTGACCAACGTTTTTAACCTGGAAGGTAAACATGGGGCGCAGTTAGCAACTGTTACTCCTTCATGTGGAAATTAAAATGTGTTTTTTTTCAGTGGTTGATTCGTCATCACTCTTCCGTATGCCTTTACATATACACTGCTGGCCACCGTTAATGCAACACCCTGAAGGAAGCATCCGAATCAAGTGAAATTTACACCATGAGTTTGCAGCGATGAGATATGCAACTGATTAGAATTTCAGCGCAGACGCACATCACGCGCGCCTGTGGCGCCACCTCATAGCGCCATTTAAGGCTTGGCGATTTCGACGAGTGTACGTTCGGCACGTGTGTTTACCTTGTGGTTGTTTCACAAGACGATCAGTTATGCCTCGTAGACAACAGCGAACATCTTTTGATCAAGTATCCGAGTTCGACAGAGGAAGGATTGTGGCTTACCGAGATTGTGGATTATCATACAGAGAAATCGCTAGTCGTGTTGGACGAAACCAAACAACTGTAATGCGGATATGTGACCGTTGGATGCATGAGGGTACGACGGACCGACGTGGTTGATCGCATTCACCTCGGTGCACCACTGCACGTGATGATAGGCAAATTGTGCGCATGGCAGTGACTGATCGCTCAGTGACATCCCGAAACATACCACAGCACATTGCGTCTGTAACGCATCATCCAGTGTCTGCGCGTACCATTCGACGCCGTTTACAGCAGAGTGGTCTGTCCGCAAGGCGTCCATTGCTTCGTCTACCATTGACGCAGAACCACAGACGTCTCTGTCGCCAATGGTGTGATGACAGACGGATGTGGACGGCAGAATGGAATGACGTTGTCTTTGCTGACGAGGCACGCTTCTGTCTGCAGCACCACGATGGTCGGACTCGAGTGTGGAGACACCGTGGAGAGAGGATGCTGGACAGCTGCATTATGCACCGCCACACTTGTCTTGCACCGGGTATTATGGTATGGGGCGGTATTGGATATTACTCTCGCACGCCTCTAGTACGCATTGCCGGTACTTTAAATAGCCGGCGCTACATATCCGAGGTGCTGGAGCCAGTTGTCCTTCCTTACCTTCAGGGCTCGGCCACAGCCATAGTTCAACAGGATAATGCGCGACCACACGTGGCACGCATTGTCCAATGGTTCTTCGTCAATAACCAGATTGAATTGCTTCCCTGGCCGGCTCGCTCTCCGGATCTTTCGCCGATAGAAAACATGTGGTCTATGATTGCTCAACGAGTGACCCAGATTACATCCCCAGCTGCCACACCAGATGATCTTTGGCAACGTGTGGAAGCTGCTTGGGCTGCTGTACCCCAGGAACACATCCAACGTCTCTTTGACTCAATGCCGAGACGTGTGGCAGCGGTGATCTCCAACAATGGCGGCTACTCTGGCTACTGGTTCTAGCAGGAACCGCATGTCACAGACGTCTGTAAACATAATCATTTGATACTTGGTCAACATGTTATCTACAAAATAAATTTTGTTGTGCTACCTCTTGTCTTTCTTGGTGTTGCATTTACTGTGGCCAGCAGTGTATTTAAAAAATGTTTCATTGTCCTACGATCATACGTTTTTCACGAAGACCCTCTCAAGTAGCGATAGATTAATCATAACCGCCCTACACTAAATCCAAGCTGGAGGACAATGAGTAAAGTGAACGTTAATTGTTATCAACAGCAGCTACTGTGAGGGAATAGAACAATATACAGCGCATACCACCGACAATTTTTCGATTGTGCAGATTTTTTCAGTGAAAATACAGATGGAGAGATAAATGAGGATAGGAAGAAAAAGGAGGTGCAATAGCTCAGTAAGGAGACGAATATCTCGTTCCAAAATACTCTGAAAATATTCCTGATCGTCCTCAGAAATTCTGTCGCTGAAATTATGGTACACCCTGAATAACACAATTCCTAAAAGACTGATTCAATTTTACAAGCCTATATTACCGATAAGGTAGCCACATACGCCGTCAATTTTCTCACTCCGACATTCGTTCGCTTGTTCATTTCACAATTGCGAATATTTGATTTTTCAAAAGAATGGAGCACCACCTAGCTGGCACCTTTATATAAGTGAATTTCTTAACAATGCTGCTTCATCGACAGATTAGGAGCAAGAGGTATCTCGTTGCACGAGCCGACCGGAGTGGCCGAGCGGTTCTAGGCGCTTCAGTCTGGAATCGCGCAACCGCTACTGTCGCAGGTACGAATCCTGCCTCGGGCATGGATGTGTGTGATGTCCTTAGGTTAGTTAGGTTTAAGTAGTTCTAAGTTCTAGGGGACTGACGACCTCAGATGTTAAGTCCCATAGTGCTCAGACCCATTTGAACCATTTCGTTGCACTATCGATCCCAAGGTCGCCGGATTTCACGGTGTGTGAAATCTTTGCGGGAGTTTGTGGAAGACTCCGTCTCTGTCTCTTCCCTGCCAAGAGTTCTTGATGAGTTGCGACGCCTTAAAGCGACGTTGCGAGGGCAGTAACTCGAGACACGCTAGATAAAGTCTGGGACGAGTCTGACTATCGTTTGGATTGTTGTCGTACATCCGGCAAGGACCCCATTGAATATTTCTGAAAGGTAAAGTAAAATTTCCTTATTGTAAAACGTAATCCATTCGTCTATGTGCGTTCATTGGAAATACACCATCAGATGGTTCTCTTAAAAATAAAAAAAATGGGCTTCTATGTGTAAGTTACAATTCACCCCAAGTTTCTTTCTTCATTGTCGTAGAAGATAGTCTTGTGAAACAGGATGAATCCTCCTGAAACACACTGTACTTTCAAGTGTTCATGTTTTATTTGATCTTCTGCTGCTTGATGGAGGCCGTTCACCTGAGAAGCCGAATCCAAGAACTGTGGACGGGCCTGGCACAGAAATACCCTGCTGAGGCCACACATGGTATGTGGGACAAAGGGACGCAATTAATTTTCGGATGTTGCCGTGAACATGGTCTGCTTCCCGTTTATTGCACGTGCCGAAGTATTTAGTGTAGACCTTTGTGAAACTGAAATATGCATATTGAAGCGATATCGTCCAGTACTATGGTGAGATGGGCGTTTTCTAATGTTAGCTAACGTTTCGTAACTAGCCGTTACGTCTTGTTTCCAGAATTATTCCGGCGAGATATTTCTGAATTGAACTTTTGAATTCACTTCGAGTGAGCTATGCTAGCTTTCTTGTTCGGTTTCACGACTTTGTTGGTATACGATATCAGTTTTCGATTCATTCTTCCGGGTGTGCTAGTAGTTTATACCATTGCATTTCCATTTATTATATAATACTATGTATTTTGATATGAATAAATGGTTGTTTTTATGGTTTTTGTAAATATATAGTAACGTAAAATAAAGTTGCATGTTGAAAGGCACTTACTTGTAAGACATGAGGGTTTGTATTCTCTTTCTCCGTATTATATAAATGCTTACGCAGTTTTCACATAATTTGCGACGAAGTTATTTTCCAATGCTCTGATTTTTGTTTAAATCATCACATGTGCTCCCTTAAGATCCTCATTAACGAGAGAACTAGATTCAGTTACACTGTATATAACGAAGAAAGTGAATGATCTGCCTCTAGCAGAACTATTATTTAATTTTACAAGGTAATTTTCAGCTCATAAGATAAATGTTTGCCTTAGTGGAAATTCAAGGCACTTGTCTGTGGTGACGAAGACGTCGATGCTAGTTTCCAGTTACTGGATATTGTAGGTTACCGTGTGCAGCTCCATTTGCTTTGCACAAATTTCCTCTGCAAGGATGGATTCAACGACACAAATAGAGAGTTGCTACATGAAAATTACTGGAAAGGCTATAGTTTTGTAGTTATCTTTGCTTTCTTTTTCATTATTACATTGCGCATTTCATGATATGTAATAGTCGGTACTAGCAGCGGCCCCATGTAATGGCTCCACACGTCTTCTGAAGCCGTGGTCTGAGGAAGGTCTGAATGACCGATACGGATAACTAGAAGTACAGTTTAAAATTTATTGCTATCTGCACCGTTAGTTTAAAAAAAAATATTATCCATCGCTACTTGTATTGCGTAATCATATTAAAATTTATTAGTAGCTCTGATGTTGAAAGTATTGTTAAATTGGTATAGACATATGAGGGCTACATATATTACATAAACATAATAAATTAACAGAGAAGCTAGTACAGAAAGACTTACCGATGAGTTAGATACATCCTATAAATTAGCAAGCCTTTTTGCAGTTACCGTTAATCGCCTTTGCGTTGCTAATAGAATTTTCAATCATTCTATCTTGATTATCATATAATTTGCAAAATAATGATTAAAAAGATATTTCACTTTTCTATTATATTTACTTATATTAGCAAATTATTTGTTTTTATCTCTGCAAGCACCAGAACACAAAATCTCACACCAAGTCCTCGGCTACTATTAGTGTACGTAATAATTAGAATCGTAATTAGTATGAAAGTAATTTTTAGTGTATTTGTCAAGTACAGTTAAGGCGTAAATGTACTTAGAAGTCAGTATAAGAATTTCAGAACCCTTGTAGCTCCCACTGTAAGAAGTACGGCTATCGAACCTTGCACGGTATTGTTATGTTCCCTTTTGCTGAATAAGTACATTATTTACTTCAGCTGTAATCTCTCAGACCACTTTCTACAAGAGAGCTGAGAGTGAAAGTTTACAAAATAAGATCTGAACGACAGTCTAACATCTGCAGCCGCGACGCTCATTGCTGTGAAAGTTGTTACCGTCTGACAGTTGGAAGCACACTAGCGCCACTAGTGGCAGGAAGGCCACTCATCAGTTAGCGTCATCCATGCCATAGGATTAACGTTATTGTTTCTCTACTGTCCGGCCCTGGTAGCCGAGTGATCAGCGCGACGGACTGTCATACCTAACGGCCTGTTTAAGATTCCTGGCAGGGTCGGAGATTTTCTCCGCTCAGGGATTGGGTGTTGTGTTGTTCTTATCATCATCATATCATCCCCATCGACACGCAAGTCGCCGAAGTGGCGCCAAGTCGAAAGACTTGCACCAGGCGCCCGGTCTACCCGTCGGGAGGCCCTAGCCACACGGCATTTCCGTTTCCATTTCTCTACTTACTTTACGAAGCAGTTATACTTTTTCGCTTCAAATATTAACAAAATATCAAGAGACCTGAAGGATAGTGAAATAAATGTAAAAAGAACTAATACTATTAAATGAAGTTATGTAAGATGGAATGTCTTGATGAAGAAGTGCTCCCGAAATTGAATATAACTGCAAGTTATTTGACGTAAGAGAAGAGAGTATATATTTAGTTTTTGAATCATAAAAATCATATATTTCTTTTGCTAACTATTAATATCATTCTCGCTTTCTTTGACGTGCAACAATTTTACACGAATTCTAAAGATTTGGCATTGTTAAACTTTACTCAGCTTTATATTTCACGAATATTTCTTTAATGTACTTGTTGTTTATACTTGTTGTTTAATATACTTGTTGTATTATTATCGCATCTGTCTGGAAATTTGCTCTTCGGTTATAGTTATGTTGGCTTATCTGGTACGCTAAGTAATGTGGGTATTTCATTCCATACGTTTCCTATTTTACGCATTAATTTACTTGTTTCCTAGCGCAGTAAAAAACACTTCATGTTAAAATGTAGATAAACGCAGTTCAGAATGTCTTCTGCTGTTTACTATCTCTTTCTTGTTCTTCAGTGGAAACATTATTCTTTAGTAAACGTCTGTAAATTATAAGAAAGTCATAAGTGATCAGTCCTGTAATGTATTGTTTTATATCTACTGTGGTCCTTAAGAGACCTGTAGAATGAAAAATTTGTGTCTCCTTTTTAAACGATACCTTTCGCTTGTTTCGTCTGTCGTTTCGCGAGTGTGCGATGGCGTACTGAAAAGTAATGCCTCCGATTTTTTAATGTCAAAACTATTAAGATACTTTTAATAAAACAAACGTTATTAACTTTCTGCATCTTCATTCTACATGTCTACATTTTTGCACCCCTCTACCGCTAGAGGGCTCTTAATTGTAGCGTATAACATGGGGGTGTGTAACATAACTACAACGGTGCGTGACAAACAGCTTGCTGTAATCGAGTTTCCAATTCGAATACTTCATCCACACAAGGAGTACCCTTTCTTTCAGCGTGGCAACGCCCTACCACACATGAGCGCTGCGACGTGTGCAACAATCCGATGGTTTGGATTCACTGTCAACGATCGTTCTCCACACAGTCCCGACTTGGCCCTATCCGATTTTCATCTGTTTCCAGAACTAAAAAAGACCTTCGAGGACCTCACTTTGACAGTGCTGAAGCGGTGCAAGTAGAGGTGAGATTGTAGCCCTCTCGACAAACAATCTACAGTGATGGTATGAACAGAGTCTCACTCGTTGGGAGAAATGTCTCCAGGGTGGCTGTGTTGAGAAATAAATATGTGGACGTGAAGACTAAAGATGCAAAATGTTAGTAACGTTCGGTTTATTTGAAAAGCTTTAAGAGTTTTCAGACAAAAATATTCGGAGGCATTAGTTTTAGCACACCCTCGTCGTTTAGTGTTAGCTTGGTGATCTGTTGTCGCACTGTATTACGGAAATTAGCAGGTGTTTTCCGACTGTAAGTTAGGGTGTGTTTAAATCCTCGGTAACACGGCTGCGTCAACCAGGACACCAAAAGAAGGCGTACGCACAAAGACAACACACAGTAAACAAATGGCTCAAATGGCTCTGAGCACTATGGGACTTAACATCTGAGGTCATCAGTCCCCTAGAACGTAGAACTACTTAAACCTAACTAACCTAAGGACATCACACACATCCATGCCCGAGGCAGGATTGAAACCTGCGACTGTAGCAGCAGCGCGATTCCGAACTGAAGCACCTAGAACCGCTCGGTCACAGCGGCCGGCTTGGGATCTCAACAAAATGGTCAATCGATGGTTTCCGCGCTAGCACTAACATTTGAAATTGATATTTTTCAATATCATTATACCATAGGATTATTTCCCAAGTAATATGAACGTACATCGACAGATTTGTTTGTGCCTCTTTCTCTTCCTTGAAACACAAATTATTTTGTCGAAGTGTTATAAATCAAAATGTGCACTTCTGAGTTCGTCACTTCACAAAGGTAAACAACTTTTTCACTTGCAGCTAATCAGTTGGTTAAAGTTTCACAAAACGCACAGCTGGAAAGATTGCCTTCGTGGATATGCAATGTAAGCCTATAAACACGCCGGGAAAAAATATCAGTTTCGCTTCACAAAACGCTTTAACACAATTTATTTCCACCAGTGATATACAACGTTTAGTCGCCTAATGGCCTTAACTTACTCCGCAAAGTGAACTGGATTCGAGAGTGGTCGCGAAGAGACTGAACACATTTTAAAAATCACACGTAACATGAGGCTATCACTCTCTTTATCCCTAATCAGACAATAGTCGCCGCTCGAAACTGGTGTAGCAAGAGGGTTCCTGTTCCAGTGAACGGGCCACGACCATCTTGACAACGTAATTAAGTCGTTCCGCGCGGTTCTAGACTGAAGCGCCTAGAACCGCTCGGCCACACACGCCGGCACACCGTAAACAACTAACGATTACCAATGTCTGACATGTTAGTTTCGGGTACGCCATCTTTGCTCAGTTCAGTTAATAAAAACTGAATGTAAAGATAAATTCAGCTTGAGAAGCAGCTTTTGACTACGGGAAGGTACCTATCCTCTTGTTTCATATACGCAGTGAGAGCTCCTATGCTTTCATCTTTGGCTAAAATAGCTTTTGTCTTCTGCTACCAGATACTATTTGAGATTGCCCACAAAATATCGTATATTCAAATTGTGTTTGCTTTGTTAACTGAAATGGATCTACCTCGTGATGGGGATATAATGCTTCGAAACGCTTAGCGGAAAGAACGGTAAATGTGACTGACCACAATAACGTGTGTATTTTCAATTGGCAACAGGAGACGCATTTCATCGCCCCGGGCGTGCTGCCGCTAACTGCGGCCTGTGGGGAAGGGCTGCCAACCGCCCTGAGGGCTGTCGCCGCCGGTGCGGGGGGTTTGCACACCAAATTGAGCGTGGCACCCCCGCACTGTTGCGTTGACTCGGCCGCACGCGTCGCGCGCTACCTGTATGTATTTAGTCGGATGCGTTAATTGCCGGGATTAATCTGTCATCTCGCACAATAGCGTATGCCACGCACCTATTGTTTGGCTTATTGACGTTTCCGCCCACTGCCGAGCTGTGCTGTGGTGTGTGCGTGCGTGTGTGTGTGTGTGTGTGTTGTGTGTGACCCGGGGGAGAGTCAGGGAGGCAGTGTTGAGCAGGCAAGTCATCTGTGACCGACGATCGGCGTTAATTCCGCTGTCCAGTGGCGTTATCTCACCATGCTACTGACATATGCTGTCATTACTCTCACACCTTTCACTATGGTTAGTTAGGCCTTCCATAACAACCTACGGATAACAAAATACCTATCAGCGGCGATCGCCTTTTATTATGCAACTCGTAACACCGGAACGTACTTTCGTAGCGCAATAACTGACCATACAGTATGTCCTCCCTTGGATTAGAATACCGTTTTATTTTATCTGCCGCACAACTGCATACTTCCACCTGTGTAGCCGTTACACAGCTATACAGGGTCCTGGTGAAAACAAAGATTGGTCACATACTGTTAAAATGCAGCTTCGTGGTTGGCCTGACATTTAATAAAACATTGTTTCGACTGTAGCCCAAATATGTCCGCTTGGCGAAAATGTCTACACAACGAAAACTGTGCAGCAGCAAAACCAAGAAATAAAAAGATATTCTAATCTAAGTTACGACGCCGCTGCAGCAATAGCCGTGATTTTAAAAGAGTGTTTCGAGTGAGGACTCCGTTGCAAGTAGAGGCAAGTTTTATAGCTACACATCTCTATTTTAAGTGAATACTGAAACTTTCATTAATTTTCTTGTGCTTCCTTTGTTTCTTGCTGGTAGGAAAGTGAAAGTGCTATACTTTCACTTGCTTGTTGAGAGACGACACTACCGCCACAAATGGATGAGGCCCACAGCTCGCGTAGTCCTGAAATGAATCAACATTCAATAATAATTTGCGCAACGGGATCTCTCCATATGCCTGTCCCCACATCTTGTGATGCGTACAGTGACAAATGTACTTCTTACGCTGAAGGAAAAAACATTTAAATGCCTGGTATGTTAAAGTATGGCACTATCCAATACAAAAAGGCATAGTACTGAGCAAGGGAACAAGTAACTCGAGGATTACGCAAGATTATGCAGTTGGCGTGTGGACCAATGACGACAAATTCAGATTAATCTATATTGAGGCGAACACAGACCCAGTCATGGATACAATCACAATGTAAACATAGACGTGGCCGAATTCTAAGGACACAAAATACGTGACCACGTGTTACAGAAAGTGTAAGCCTCACAGCTCTTAAAATGATTGTAACTATAAAAAGGCATTGAAAATTGAATTCCAGATGGGTGTAAGAGAATAACAGAAGCAAGAATGTCCATGTGGGCCGGAACACGTATCGACATGACTCTAGTTAAGCAAGCTATGCCTCATAAAAGCCAACTAATCTTCCAGTACGTGGTTTCAGTTTTAATCATATAGCAAGTAATCAGTAAACCCCGATTTTTAAGGAATCGAACTCCCATGTGTAACACAGCTTTAAACACCTGATTATTTTATAAATGAGGTAATGTGTTACACATTTGACGTTAGCATGCAAGAGAGAAAAACTTTAGAAAAGATTTGTCGGAAATCGGTAAGTGCTCTCTTTCTCATATAACGGACGAATTAAGTCTAGATATTTCGCGCCGTCTTTCTTATTGCGTTAATCTTTTAACATATTGTTAAGCCTCTTAATGAGTAGATTATGCCAGTACATCAAAATTTTGAATTCGGTAAATAATTACGCGAATACTGAAAATCAAATTTTTGTTTCCCAGGGAACCGTTAGATAGGCAACCTACAACTGGTGTCGGGTTCCGTGTTCCAGGACAGTAGATGAGTAACATGCGGTAGGAATGATCAATAGCCCTTCACGATACATATATAAGAATGATGCAGAGCGTATTACTCACAGCAGCACACCTCATCAGAAGTAGGTTGTCCCTCATTAACGGTCATCTGGGGAAATGATGCCTATTCTCACAAAGGTCATACTTGCGTCTCCTCGCCACCTCAACAATCTTATAAAGACTCATGTGTTTTGGTGCCCAAATAGTTTTCTGCTTCAAGAATGTAGATAATGAGACGGTATCCTTGTCTCAGCTGGTATTTCGTCTGGAGCGTGATGGAAGTTAGCGTCTTGAATTTTTGTTATTGTACATATGAGATACACAGACAACTTTCAACTCTAATAAGAACTGGGCACTGTTTCTTCTGACAAAGTGAACACAACTTGCTGCATCAGACATTATTTTCTAATTGTATCATTAATATACATTTCAGAAGTATGCAGCCACTTTATTATTACAGTTTCAAATTAATATTTCACATCAGCATAGCCGAATCCAATCCATTACGCGTCGTTACGCTATGAATGACGCTGTTTAACATTTTACATCTACACGAAACGGAGTGTAAAGGTCTTGTTGCGGAAGAAAAAGGTTTTCCACCTGTAGAGCCGCTCATGTTGTGACATAATAGTCACTAAATGGACAGAAAACTTATGAATTAACAGATTCCATCCGGGGAACCTTCGCACCTAGGATAGCGTGGAGTTTGGAAGGGAATATTAGTTTCACTCTGCTTCACGATCGCTATTAGAACGAAGAGATCCTGCAAATTCGGCACAATAGCACACATAACACTGAAAAACAAATTTTGGTAATTGACTGATATCTTGGTATTCAACATTTTTGTAATACAACTGAAACATGCTGATTCCAAATATCTACATCACTTGGCTCCAACATTAATCGTTGCTTAGGTATACTCTTGCAAGCATTTATATTTCACTAGAACAATTATGTTATGGACATGGCATTAGGTAAGAAAATAGTGGGACTGACTCACGTGACACATATATTTTATAGTAATATTAGTTCAAAACATAATACACACATAAAATCCGTACAAACTGAAAAGCAAGGAAGTCTTTTCAGTTTGTTTTGAATTTCTTGGCTGTAGACTTGCATTTGTGCTGAGCATTTGGCGTATCACGCTGTGGCGTCCAGCAGTAGTCAGTAAACATTGCTGCATTCCATAGATCCTGATACAGTAACTTGATGACCAGAGGTCCCGGTGAAAACGTTCAACATGTTCGTCGCTGACTGAACCCAGATTTTCGGGGAAGACGAGACGAATTTTTAGGGACTTGTTAACACCGAGCTTTTTGTACGTTCTGATGCTCTCCTTCATAATATTTACTTAATCGTCAGATTTAAAATTTCCAGGGAAACTGGATACAACTGATATGAATACCACTCACGGATTTCTTTCAGTATCATTCAGTAAGTCTTAGATGCTGTTATCAGCAATTACCTTCTTTATTTGTGCACCTACGAACGCCCCGACGTTCACCTTGAAGATGCTACAAACAGTCGTGTAAGAAACATGCAAACATAATGCAAAAGTTGAACTGTAGGGCACAAATGCTGGATAGGCCACTGAATGAAATGTCATCAGTTGGTGAACAAATGACTTTTTATAAAGCGTTTCGGGTTTCCCATCATCAGAAGAACGATCCAAGCACAAACGCACCACAGAAGAAAAAGACAAGAGCAAATGTATATCTCGCATCCCATACATAGGCAATATATCGAATAAGATGGCAAATATTTTCAAAAATCAGAAAGCAAAAGTTCGGTGTCCTACATGAAATAAACTACGACAAAAACTAATACATAGTATAGAGTGTAATCACGATTCATAACCTGACTCTGGAATATAAAAAGTAACACGCAAGGAATAATCCATGTCCCACATAGAACAAACAGGGCGAAATTTCAGCACCAGGTACACTTACCACATTAAACCCTACACACTCGATAGACACACAGTATCAGCAATAACTACACACACACACACACACACACACACACACACACACACACACACACACGCGCGCGCACAGTAAAGGACATTCATTTGGAAAAATAGAGCAAAATGTTAAAGTGCTCCAACGACTAAATGAAGATAATAAAATGGATTTGTTATGGATTTGTTAGAAGAAATGGAGATACATTCCATTACAGGAAATATGAAGACAAAATGTTAAACGAAGAACTCGAAAGTGAATCAGTCAATTTCATCAGATACTTGGGCAATGTACTTAACTAAAACAGTAGCACATAGAAATAAGCACCACTGTAAAACAGATAAAAGTAAACTATAATCCATATTGTTAAGATAAATATCTTCTGTACAAAAGCATTATCGTACTCTGTGGAAGATCTATAACATTATCTCTGTCAACTACATCGAAAAATATCTTTGTAAGCGGCTGTTTGCGTAAGTTATTCTCGATGTAAACTGTATATTGAAAGTTGCGTGTGTTGTTTAACATGTGTGAGACCCTGTACAAACTGTCTATAAGAAAACTGTAAACACAAGTGCTTCCAAATTTAGCTGCTAACTGCATATAAGAAATCGGTTACCAACTAAAAATTGAGCTCTTTTTATGCATTGCAGTAAAGTCAACAAAACGAAACAAAACCGCACACATCGAAAACATTACTTAAAAATGGCATAGTACAAAGAGAACCATAATGAAAATTGGAATCATTCCCCTAAATGCATCGTGAAAAATATGAATATAAGAAAATCGTGATTGTTAGCAGAAAAGTTGTTTGTAAACAAATCCACTCTTTTCACAGTCACAGGCTTTCAAGAAAACAATTTACAACGGATGAGATACTCAAAATGTAGAATACATAGTCCCGAAACAAAAAAAAATCTAACAGCAGTGACATGCTGTATAAAGAAGCAGAAACACTTGTTACTACATAGTAACTACATAGCAAAGACATCACGTTGTTCAGACTATCTGAAAGCACATGTTGAGTACATAACTGTCAGAGGCAGATTGGTAGTGCTAGTAACGTGACATCAACATCAACCTAAAACTACCGGCAGGAGCCACTAGTTTGCCTATAGTGGCGTCCTCAACGTCAAATAGCAATCGAGAAGTACTCCTCTCCCTGTCTGTCTAGCAGTCAGCCCCGCTAGATACATGATATGGCGAGCAAGTTAACTTCGTATTCTTAATGGTACATACGGCAAAGTACTGTACTGTGTTCTTTTAATCATAAAGTAACTGAAAAACGATTACATCGACAGTTATGCCCTAAGCATCTGAACTTACAACTGTAGTATGATTTAAATTGTTTTAAATTTGCGTAACTGTTTTTTTTTTACATCTGATGACTCAATATTACTCATTTAATTAACATTACCGCGGCAGCGACTCTACTCCATCCAAATCACAGTACAATTTTCTCACGTACTCTGTCATACCCTCATCCTTTAACTATCGGAAATCATTAGGATCCCAAGCGGACAAGAAAGACATGACAGGCTGTTGGAAGAAAAATGGCTGCCATCTATTAATTAACTGTGACCACCATCCTGAGTCACTGATTAAAATTTATTCTTGGAGTTCCCGGTCCCAAAAAATTAAACAAAATAGCTCTTACGATGTACAGCTTCACTCAGCGACCACGATACTTTTAACATTACAAAATTCCTATGGTCCCATAAAAGCGTATACTACTGTGCACTACTGTGGATAAGATGAGAATGTCCACTACTAAATTCACACACAAAATTCACTACCAAATTCACACACTAAATTCATTCACCTAAAAGCGTCAACCACGATATCACCGGAATACGGATCAAATGCTTTACATGAAATGGTTTTCGTTCAATATCTGGTTTGTAAAACCACTGAGGACCCACGTACAAGATGGTAGAACATAAATCTGAAGAATATGTACATCTCTTTCACACAAACAAAATACACCAAAATGATTTATTTAGTTATCAGCCCTGTTTTGTCACTATTAAAACTTTAACCCAGTGTCATACGGTACATTCCTGTTATTGTAAAGACCATGGCAACATCTTTTGTACAGCATTTTTCCCTGGTGGTAATATTGCTCATCATCATGTGCCATGACCAAGTTAAAGCAAGAGGCTGCTCAAGGGTAGCTAGTGCCTCTACATGTACCATCTATAGTTTCTTCCACGCAGACGACACACTTCCACATTATCCATTGCGACTTGGAACATTATGAATAGGAGATTATGGACATAGGGATTTAGTGTACTAGGAACAACACTCAGCTGAACGCAGTTAACACTCATATGTCAGGATAATATGTATAGATAATTACAAAATCAAAGAGTTCTTTTTCTTTTTAGATATGCAAATAGCCACAATATCATGATACTATTGGTAATTCTAGCAGATGAGAGCTTTATGATAGCTAGACAGGCACTGGAAAAGAACGTAACCAGTGATCCTGATAATTGTAGGGTAAAGGTAAGCATAAAATACTTATTGTCCAGCAACTGTGGTCGTAGGCTTATAACATTGTGTGTGTTTCTTATACAACCAAGTTTCCATTTTTAACAAAAGTAAGTCAAATAATATGTTTTTATGTGACCAAAGCAACTAAAATACAGGATTGACAATTACATCGTGTTTGTTTCGTATTACTTTCACACAGTAGCCGGGAAATATAACAGTAGGAAACACTAAAATACAGCCGTTCACATAGGAATCAGCAAATCATAAAAGTGAACAAATCCAAATCTTCATGGTAAAAACAAGATTAAACATAAATGCTGTAACAGATAAAAACTGCGTATCCTAAATTGAAAAAAACAATAAAACAAACTGACTATTGTGGTTAACTGTTGGTGGAGTGCGTAACATTAAAATCTCAGACGTGGCTTTACATTAGATTTAGAATCTTAAGACATATTCTGCATCGAACTAGGACACTTAACTATAAAACACCTAAAAATGGAACTACGTTACGAAATACACAACAAACCGTAAAATACAATAATTGCGAGTAAGGGTATTTGTATCTAAATAGAACATTAATGTAACAGAAAGGAAGAAGATAGGAAGATAGGGGCTGTGAAGCATATAATCTACTTACCTAACACATCATTGAAAGTATTAAAGAGTTCTTTACGAATGGAATGCAGTTGTTCATTCAGTGCTGCGAAAGAAATTACGTGACTGGTGCACGGTGATCTCTAACTTTCGCATAACTCAACTCTGGAAAACGTGTGAATCGTTGTGAAGTGCTTTCACGAAATTTTTCATGAGCCCCAGATTGATGTGAAGCGGTGGCATGATACCTTTGACAAGGCACAAGGACATTCTGATTTCCTGGTTCCGACTGGCCAGTTCTCTTTATAACTTTTAAATCACCACAACTAGGCCATTCATACTCATCACAGGGTATTATTTCAGAAGTAGCGACATAGTTTGATATGTCTCATTCCAACCGGTACTGAGCATGTTGTGTTCCATTGTATAATAAAACCGCATTCAAATTTGCTTTATGTGAGTCGGTGAACAACCGCCACTCTTCAATGTTGTGTTCCACCCTGAAACTTGACATGATACTCTGAACGTCTGTACAGTTGCAAACAGTTTCACTCTTTGCAAAGAATTTCTCAAGTTCTTTGTGTCGGTGCCGAAAATGTGAAGTTGTTGCACCCAGCGTTACCAAATTAAATTCTTTAAGGCATGAACTGAGCTGTTCAGCTTGACTTTTTGTTAGTGCCAGGTCCCGTACAAGGTCACAATGGTCAGAATTGTTCATTAAATAAATAAGTTCTCCAGACTGGTAGTAATGGTCTGATACAGTTCTGGAAGATGAAAGAGAACTTTCTTCTTGCGGTTTTTCATCGATTGTATATTATGTTGATGCTGTTGTCATCGGGCAAGCGACGGATCATAGGCAATTGGCAATTGCCAAGGAACTGAGAGAACGTCTGGATACCTTACACAAGCACGAGTTTTGTAGGAAAATTCTGTGACATTTGCCAAACAGAAATAACGGTCTGTGGTGTGATCGCTCCACTCACACTATGCCGTAGGAACTCCGAATGCCAGATGGTTGTTCTTCTTAGGCTTCCTTATCCAACCGCATAAGTTGCATTTCGTGTTAAACAGCTGAACTGCGGTGCCGCGGATTTACCAGAATCCACCACTGAATCGTAGTACCGTTACTACGCTTTCTTCAGGAAGGGTATAGATGTTTACCAAAGGGATTTATCTGTTACATAGCGAAACGGATCTAATGAATTTATGCAGCCTCTGTACGCCATAATATCGCATTGAACTGAAAAGAAATAAGAAAAATAAATGAAAGATTAGTAATGCCATACTTCCTTAAATATTACTATTTTCACAGACGACGAAAGTTTTATGTGACACTGCATAAAAAGTTACTAAAAACTTGGGAGTAAAAGAAATTGGTGAATGGTTTTCCAGTAAAATTAATTTTTTTGCGGTATATTCAGTGACAGACGTGTTAGAGGAAAACGGTTTACACTTTTATAATCAGTATAGACAACTACGTCAGAAAAGTAGCTACGACTATCTATAGCTTGTTTGTCAGTGTAATGAATTCCAGAAACCTTCGTTCCTGTGACCCTACGCATCTCGTCAAAGAGCTGTATCCTTCCTAACTATTGCATCCAATTTCGCTGAAAGCCCAGTGTAAACTGCTGTATAGTACCTGTTACTGGCTGTTCGATTGAGGCTGGGTGAAGTTGTCAATGGCAGTCATTAGTTTCTGGTAAATACTACGCGTACGTTCTGAAAGTAAAACACGCCGTTCTAAATGAACTGCTCAGAGTCCTACCAGTCTCACAGGCTACAGCGCGTGGTGAAACTGGTCGACTTTGAAGACGAAACGACGATAAAAAATACAGTGCGAAACAAAAGAAAATGGCGCACGACGAAAACGCTATGTAAACTGTTCACAAGCTGATATTTATACGCCGACCGCTGTGGCCGAAAAGTTCCAGGCGCTTCAATCCGGAACCGCGCTGCTGCTACGGTCGCAGGTTCCAATTCTGCCTCGGGCATGGGTGTGTGTGATGTCCTTAGGTTAGATAGGTTTAAGTGGTTCTAAGTCTTAGGGGACTGATGACCTACAATGTTAAGTCCCATAGTGCTCAGAGCCATTTGCACCAATTGCATTCCGTGTACTATACCTCGCAGACAGGCGCGTGAACAATGCACGCAGATGTCAGCATTTGAGAGAGGACGTCTAGTTCGGCTCAAAGAAGCCGGTTGGAGTGATCGGAAAACCGTTCGACATTTGAATAGGAGCTGTGCCACTATTCGACGAAGTTGACAGAAATGGGTGAACAATGGCCGAAGACAGTGAAGATGGAAGCGGTCGACCTAGAGAGGTGACAAACGAGAGGACGGTGCCATCGTCAGGGACGCCCTCAGAGTTCCGGAGTCGTCATTACGATCCGACGGGACACTGGTGCTTCAGTGACCTCAAGAGCGATTAATAGGCTGCTCGCAGAAAGGGAACTGAACTCACAGCGCCCTGAGCGCCGGCCACCATTGATCTCTGCCACCAAAAAGCCCTTCTGCAATGATGTTGGGCACATACACGACCTGGAGTGGAATTGTCATCAGTGATGAGCCCCGATTGAAACCGTGAGCTCACGACGAGCGAAGACGTGTTTGGAGAAGTCCCAGGTGGTGGTGGAAGACCAACGTGACCGTTGCTGGTCACGACTGGTGGTCTGGGATGCCATTTCATTTTATACCAAGACACATTTGGTTGTCATCCACGACACCCTTACAGCACAGCGGTACTTCGACAATACGCTACGTTTTGCGGCTCTCGATGGTAAGCCATCTTGGACTTAAATTTCAGCAAGATAATACCCACCAGCACACGGTGAGAGTTTCTACTGCTTGCCTTCTTTCTTGATAAACCCCACCTTGGCCAGCAACTTCACCGGAACTCATCTCAATTGAAAAGGTCCTGCAGCCAGCCCGAGCTTTTGAGGATCTAACACGACAACTCGACAGAATTGGGCATGATATCCCTTAGGAGAACATCCCACAACTCTATCAATCAATATCGAGCCGAATAACTGCTTGCATGCAGCGCAAAGCTGGTGAAGTCATTCTCTTGAATAAAGCATCCACTTTTTTTCTAAAATGGTAATCATTTGTTTGCCTGTACGTCTACATAACATTTACCAATCCCTGTAACAGTCGGATAATTCTTTCGTGGTACGCGTTTTCATTTTTTTTCTTAGCACGTATTTTTTTATAATTTTATGACCATGAAATGTCCTATCAGCACCACAACTTTGACAGATACTTGATACAGGTTTGCTGTATATCGTTGATTTTGTGAATGTCTACAGTTTCGCCTCATTTGAGGAAGAATATGGTACAGTAAGGAAAATTTTTCTCTATGGTACCGTCAGATACTGTCGAAAAGTTCAGTAACTGACTTCCTCCACCGCCCAGTGATGCTTTCAAACAGGTACTTACGTGTAGGAAGTAAGAGAGTTTTCATTACGTCACGATATTGAAGCCAACGTCCATCAAGTCAGAATCTCAATCATTAGCTTTGGTGGAAGGTTTTTGATCAAAGAGACAGCTTGAGTCATTTAGTCGTGTACTAGAAATACTGGTGTAATACTCTTAAGTGTAAAGGGCACATTTCATCAGTAAGTGGACTCATTCATGCCATATTTTCTTTTAAGTACATTGATTTTGGTTGCTGTCTTTACTTTTACTGTACTGGTTTTCTTTCTCTCATTTGACTGTAGATTCTCTGCGCTCCAACTCTAAAAGCTTTCTGGCTGAACGTTGTGACGTTGTAAGATTAGATACCGTGCAGACATAGCAAAATATGTTTTCTGCTTAGGAGGGAAGGGGACGTAGACGGAACATCAATCTCCTCACACCGTATTTAGGAGAATGATGAGTTACAACAGCAATCTTTCACATCACATATTTGAGCCATGTTGTGGCTCGCGTTGGTGCCGTTGCTAGGTTGGCATCGTGTAATAGGGATAGTGGCGTCTCGTTTTCTTCTTGTGTTTACTGGCGCCAGTACGTTTGCTAGCGTTGTCTGTTCGCGAGGGGCAGCAGCAGCTGTTATCGATTTCAAGTACGGTGGTACTGTCTTTGGAGGGACGTCAAGTGCTTTTCCGGGTCGGAGTGTTACAGGGAGTTCGGTTGGGACGGAGCAGCAGTGTCCGGTAAGGCGTGTAGTTCGACAGACTATTGTGGTTGGATATTTTGTTTCTTTTGGACTACTATGGTCATAGTGGTTCCTTCTGCTTCTGGAGGTGCTAAACACCGGATTCTGAAGACGCAGTGCTGTCCGCCGGTTCCGCCTTGCCTGGGTTATTCCATCGTTGTATTGGTTATCAAATGGCTCTGAGCACTATGGGACTTAACTTCTGCGGTCATCAGTCTCGTAGAACTTAGAACTACTTAAACCTAACTAACCTAAGGACATCACACCCATCCATGCCCGAGGCAGGATTCAAACCTGCGACCGTAGCGGTCGCACGGTTCCAGACTATAGCGCCTAGAACCGCTCGGCCATTCCGGCCGGCATTTGGTTATCAGACGTTAGGTAGATATTGCAAGAGTGTTGGTCTGCGTTTAAACTGTCACTAGTTTGAGTTGCCACCCGGTTAAGTGAATACAACTCTTGGCTGCCTGTCTCATCGTTTACGAAGTTGAGCGACTTTCCCAGGTCGATCCTTGGAGCACTGTCTGAAGCCCACTTCTCTCTTGATTTGGTCAGATGGTGATGACTTTCTTTTTTTTAAAAAAATATGTATTTTTATTTATTACTGTTTGGGCCTTCAGCCAACAAAGAGTTTGAATTTCTTGTTAATAAGGCCTTTAGCCACGAGTGCATCTTGCCTTAAGAAAATTTAATTAGACAAAATATCTTAAAACTGAGATGTTGATGATTGTTCTTTTGCCGGCCGAAGTGGCCGTGCGGTTAAAGGCGCTGCAGTCTGGAACCGCTACGGTCGCAGGTTCGAAATGCTGCCTCGGGCATGGCTGTGTGAGATGTTCTTAGGTTAGTTAGGTTAAAGTAGTTCTAAGTTCTAGGGGACTGATGACCTCAGATGTTAAGTCACATAGTGCTCAGAGACATTTGAACCATTTGAACTTTGTATGCCTCGTTGGGCTCTCAACAAAATGGTAAATCGATAATTTCTGCGATAGCAGTAACACTTGAAATTTACATTTTTCAGCATCATTACACCATATGATTATTTACCAAGTAATATGAGCGGAAACTTTTCATCGCCAAATTTCCCGTCCGTGAAACACAAATTCTTTTGTAAACTGTCGTCATCGAAGTGTTATAAATCAAAATGTACACTTCTGACTTCGCCACTTCACAAAGCTAAGCAATTTTTTTCACTTGCAGCTAATCAGTAGTTTAAAGTTTCACAAACGCACAGCCGGAAAGATCGCCTCTTTGGATATGCAATCTAAGCCTATTACACCTCAGGAAAAATAATATCAGTTACGTTACACAAAACACTTTGACGCAATTTATTTCCACCAGTGATACACATCGTTTAGTCGCGTAATGGTCTTAACTTACTCAGCAATGTGAACTGGATTCGAGAGTGACCGCGAAGAGACTGAACACATTTTAAAAATCACACATAACATTATTTTCCTATTAGACCATAGTCGCCGCTGTAGGGCGGTGTAGCAACAGGCTTCTTGTTGCAGTGAACGGGCCTTGATCGTCTGGACATCGTAATAAACTCGTTCCGCGCACAGTACACTGAGGTGACAAAAGTCGCGGGGTACCTTGTAATGTCGTGTCGGACCTCCATTTGTTCGGCTTAGTGCGGCATCTCGACGTGGCATGGACTCAACTATTCGTCGGAAGTCCCATGCAGAAATAATAAGCTATGCTGCCTCTATGGCCGTCCGTCATTGCGCAAGCGTTGCCGGCACAAGATTTTGTGCACGAACTAACCTCTCGATTATCTACCACATAAGTTCGTTAGGATTTTATGTCGGGAGATCTGGGTGGCTGAAACATTCGTCGGAACTGTCCAGAGTGTTCTTCAAACCAATCGCGAAAAATTGTGGCCCGGTGACACGGCCAGTGTTCAAAATGGTTCAAATGGCTCTGAGCACTACGGGATTCAACTTCTGAGGTCATTAGTCCCCTAGAACTTAGAACTAGTTAAACCTAACTAACCTAAGGTCATCACACACATCCATGCTCGAGGCAGGATTCGAACCTGCGACCGTAGCGGTCTCGCGGTTCCAGACTGCAGCGCCTAGAACCACACGGCCATTTCGGCCGGCCACGGCCAGAGTCATCCATAAAAATTTCTTCGTTGTTTCGGAACGTAAAATCAATGACTGGCTGAAAATGGTCTCCAAGTAGCCGAACGTAACCATTTATAGTCAATGATCGGTTCAGTTGGGACTTAGGACGCAATGCATTCCCATACCATTACGTAGCTACCACCAGCTTGCACAGTGCCATATTGACAACGTAGGTCAAAGGCTCCGTGGAATCTGCTCCACATTCTAACCCTACCATCAGATTTTACCAACGGAATTCGGATTTCTTGTTATCAGGCCAGAGTTTCCCAGTCGTCTAGGTCGAACCGACATGGTCACAAACCAGGAGAGGCGCTACAGACGATGTCGTACTGTTAGCAAAAGGCACTTCTGGTGGCCGTCTGATGTCGTAGCCCTTTAACTAAAAATTTCGTTGTACTGTCCTATCGCATACTTCATCTCGTTTCACGTTGATTTCTGCGGTTATTTCACCTGGTGTTTCTTGTCTGTTAGCACTGTCAACTCTACGCAAACGCCGGTGCTCTCGGTCGTTAAGTGAAGGCCTTCGGCAGCTGCATTGCCGGCGGTGAAAGATAATGCCTGACATTTGATATTCTCGGCACACTTTTCACACGGTGGATCTCGAAATATTGAATTCCCTAAAGATTTTCGAAATAGAAAGTTCCGAACACCATCCCACTTTCAAAATGTGATAATTACCGACTTGCGGCCATCATCCGGATGACAGCTCAGCCAATGCACCGTCCTTTTACACCTTTTTGTACTACAACCATCTGTATATGTGCATATCGCTATCCTTTTGTTACTTCAGTGTATAGCCGTCAGCGCTCGTCAAATCTCGATGAAACAGATTTTAGTCTATTTTATATAAAAAATTATTATAAGAAACTGATTAGATTGTATTAGGTACTATAAGTCGCTTCCCTGGCCCGCCGTCGGCAGTGCTGAGGCGCGCATGCCTTGTTTGAGTTTCGCCTGTTGTGCAGCTTGCGAGCGAGCGCACGTTTGTTTACTTCCTCGTAACGGCTTGTCTCAGAGTCCGACTTCATTGACCATCGTGGCGTTTTCTTACCACCAAGCCAAAATTAAATTAACTTTTCCTTTGGATGACGAGTTGCTGGAGGCGTATGATGTAGAAAGTTTTATATGGGATGAATTGCGTCTCCTGCCACAAAATGTTCTCGGAATACATTTTTAGATCCTCAGTACCATGTGTACATAAAGCTCTCGAATGACGAATTTTGCGCAGTGGTTGTGCGGCGCCAGCCTTGGTCTCAAGTTCCGCTACGCTGACGGACATATATAGGGACTGTTGTGGTTGATCACGCTGGTTTTGGCCTCCGATCGTTGTAGATTTTCGAGCTCCCGTTTCAAGTACCGTCGAAGGTTGTGGTGGCCTCCTTTAAACCTTACGGCACCATCGTCAGTCACGTTGCTGAAACGTGGAAGACGTTCGGTACATACTGCGTCCTGGTGTCGGTCAGATAAAAATTGAACTACGGAAACACGTGCATTCGTACTTGATTATTGCCGGCTGCAGGGCTGACGTCATGTACGATGGCCAGCCGCGCACCTCTTCAGGTTATACCAGGAAGGCCATGTCCGTTCTGAATGTCTCCGACGTAGAGTGGTTCAGACGCCGATTGCTCTTCCTGCTTTCTCCTGGAACGCTGCAGCATCCGCACCCTTTTAGAAGAAATCATATGCATACGTAGGCAAACATAGTCTATATCGCAGGCGAATAAAATAAAGTAATAAAAAAATAAAAAAGAAGAGGACAGAGCGGGTGGCTGCTATGTGGCACCGGCCGGGGTGCCTGAGTGGTTCTAGGAGCTACAGTCTGAACCGCGCGACTGCTACGGTCGCAGGTTCGAATCCTGCCTCGGGCATGGATGTGTGTGATGTCCTTCGGTTGGTTAGGTTTAAGTAGTTCTAAGCTCTAGGGGACTGATGACCTCAGAAGTTAAGTCCCATAGTGCTCAGAGCCATTTGAACCATTTGGTATGTGGCGGACGCGGTTTCGATTCCCGGTACTGACACGGATTTTACCTTGGAGGAGGGACTGACACGGCATGCACTCAGCCTCCTGAAGCTAATAGACGAGTTACTTGACCTAGTACTGGCGGCTAGAGGTCAAGAAAACTGACAAGACCAAGAGACCGAAAAACTGATCGCTTGCCCCTCCAATGAGACCATTGGCTGATGCTGGCTCGGCGGTCCGGTGGGCGGAGTTTAAGTTACGTTTACGGAAATTGTGTTACTCAAGTCGTACTCGTCCAGCCACTTCAAAACTGGTTGCTTTTGTAAGTATTCGTTTAGCATGCGAAGACCTTCAATAATTTCAGTTTCAGTGATCAAATTAATGTTTTAAGTAACTATTTTGTAACGCAGCTGAAACTCGCGTGTCGTACTTGCTATATGGTTACTTTTCACGTCACGATGCCAGTCTTTATACAACAGGGTGTGGCGTGTACCAGCACAATAACTTACCGATGCCAGTAGCGATCGATCATGGTGGTGACCCCATGAGATAGCGAGGACGTTGGGGGACCACTGCGCTCCATGACCACTCAGCCACCTTCACGAGGACTATAGGGAGCTGCGTCCTAGGCGCGCATGTTTAGCCCGATAGGGCGCCAATGAGATAGGAATTATTCTCAGAGAGGCCAGTAGCAGAAGAACGTTTTGCTTGTCAGTCCATAGTGGGAGAATTTAACAACATAAACATTACGTGAATGGCTAGACCCAAGCGAGCTGTGGGTAATGTTACCTCGAACTTCCGTGTCGGCTGTCCAGATGGGTGACTCGGTTGTTGGTTATACGCTCCCATGCGTTTGTTTGGCTTAGGTATGACCCCTTCGGACTGATAGGCCCTGCTGCCACCCATTTATGTTTCCACAATTATTTGGTGGCAACTTTTATTCTATTAAACCTATATCAACATATGGCTGTAAAACTTCGCATAGACACGAGCTTTTCAAAAGAAAACTTCGAACAATTCAGTGAGCTGCAGAAAGGTCAAAGGTCACTTATAGATGTCACTGAGGAGGAACAGAAACGAAGCGAAGACATAAGGGCAACAACAAGAGTTTATGAAGTTTTGGAAAGGGTAAAGGTTCTGAAATCGAAAAGCGCAAAACATATCGCCCGAAAATTAGAAGGAAGTTGGACGAAGGCGGTACTAGATTGAAGTACTCAGGAAAGACGAAGAACACAATGCAGACCACCCGACAGCTGGGATAAAGAAATGAAGAAAGTCGCAGTCTTTGACTGGCAGAGAACAGGAGGACGAGAATGGATGCACGTGATCAGACAGGATGCTTGCCTACGTGTCACGTGTTAGAGTCGTATCTCGACGTACCAGGGGTCCCATATTACTCGAACTGCACACGCTGCACACCACTGCAGAGCCTCCACCAGCTTAAACAGTCCCCTGCTAACATACAGAGTCCATGGACTCATGTGGTTGACACGTCCATCCACTCGATACAATTAGAAACGAGACTCGTTCGACGAGGCAATATCTTCCCATTTATCAACAGTACAATGTCGGCGTTGGCGGGCCCAGGCTAGGCTTAAAGCTTTGTGTTGTGCAGTCATCAGGGGTACACGAGTGGGCCTTCGGCTCCGAAAACCCATACCGATGATGTTCTGTTGAATGGTTCGCAGGGTGACACTTGTTGATGGCCCAGCATTGAAATCTGCAGCAGTCTGCGAAAGGGTTGTACTTCTGTCACGTAGAACGATTCTCTTCCGTTGTCATTGGTCCCGTTCTTGCAGGATCTTTTCCCAGTCGCAGCGATGTCGGAAATTTCGTGTTTTACCGGAGTCCTGATATTCACGGTACACTCGTGAAACGTTCGTACGAGAAAATCCCCACTTCATCGCTACCTCGGAGATGCTGTGTCGCATCGCTTGTGCACCAACTTTAACACCATGTTCAAACTCACTTAAATCTTGATAACCTGTCATTGTAGCAGCAGTAGCCTATCTAACATCTACGCCAAACATTTGTTGTATTATATAGGCGTTATCCGTGGTCTCGCTGTAGTGTTCTTGCCCCCGAGCACATGGTCCCGGGTTCGATTCCCGCTGGGGTCAGGGATTTTCACCTGCCACGAGATGACTGAGTGTTGTTGTGTCGTCTTCATCATCGTCATTTAGTCCCATTACGGTCGGAGGAAAGCAATGGCAAACTTCTTTCATTAGGACCTTGCCTAGTACGGCGGTGCGGGTCTCCCGCATCGTCCCCCTACACTCTGTCAAGAAGCGTGGTACTTCACTTTCATTTCCATATAGGCTTTGCCGACCGCAGCGCCGTATTCTGCCTGTTTACATATCTCTGTATTTGAATACGCATATCTGTACCAGTTTGTTTGGCACTCCAGTGTAGTTCCCTCTCGTATGTATTCAAATTTTCTCACAACCGGTTTAAAACTTCTGTAAGTAGTGCGCTTCAGTGTAGTTATGTGTCCGCAGCTCGTGGTCGTGCGGTAGCGTTCTCGCTTCCCGCGCCCGGGTTCCCAGGTTCGATTCCCGGCGGTGTCAGGGATTTCTTCTGGCTCGTGATGACTGGGTGTTGTGTGCTGTCCATAGGTTAGTTAGGTTTAAGTAGTTCTAAGTTCTAGGGGACTGATGAGCATAGATGTTAAGTCCCATAGTGCTAAGAGCCATTTGAACCATTTTTGTAGTTATGTAATACTAAATCAATATACAGCTCTAAAAGCGGCAATATACTTACTATGTGTAGCCGATATATGTTACGGAGATATATCGATAATTTTATCGGTGTATCGAGCGCCGTTAATGATACTTCTTTAAATATCGATATATCGGATTCAAGCAATTCTTAAAAATATCATCAGTCCTAGTAATTACCTAGTCTGCTGCTGCTATTATCCGGACAATAGGATGGTAAAGAATGTTGCAGGATATGTCGTTCAGCGGGAACCCACCCTAATGTGACTTACGGAGTATTTATGTAGAAAGCAAAGACGACTCATCGTCTACCGGAACACAGGAAAGGCCCAATGTAAGAAATAGGTGGCGAGAATTCACCCTGACCTCCTGAAGAGACCATCAGTGCCTTTAGCCGGAAATTATTTAGGAAAATTAGATTAATCATAAATCAGGAATACTTAAAGAGGGTTTTGAACTCAGTTAAATCAAAACGCAAATGTCGCGTCTCCGAGTACGACCGTTTCGAGTTCCGCTACCTGGAACCAATGTCGTCGGAACCGTGACTGGCGGTGAAGATTCTGCTCCTCGGTGATGAAATTAATGAACCGTAAAATGCGATTACAGATGAAAGAACGAGCATTCCACGTAACACGAAAGCAATATTGAGATGCGAAGTCTCATTAGAAAGATATCTTTAATTAAAGGGACGGGCTCTGAAAGGGAGTCGGTGGACCACGCCTAAACAGTGGGAAAATCGTCTCTTTAGGTGCGACGGCTGCCCGGATGCGCGCCGCGAGCAAGCAAATTCAGTTAAAGGGGAACCATCTCTTGTGCTCACTGAGCACAACTGTGCGGATTTATTGGTTTCCGCGTCGGTAATGCGGGGGATCTCTTAGAAGACACATACCTACACGGGACGCGTGGAACATAATAGCATTATCAAATGAAAATTCACTGTTATTTTTGTTGGCTCTTTCGAACGGTAACGTTCCATTAGCGATATGTGTTAATACACTGAAAAATACTTCTGCTTCAAAGCTACGTTCAGCCTCTTTCAAGACGCACGCTAAAAATGTATCAGGAGGAAACCCAATTTCATTATTATTTTGAGCTTTTCCTCATTACAGAGGCTTATCTCCAACATAATAATTTACTTGGAAATTACAATACAAACAATAAAAGTTCTTAAACTACATTCTCAAAATATTCCTCCATGTGTTTCAATCTTGTGTGTCTTCTTCCTCTGCGCCCATTCTCCTCATTGTGAGCAGTACATTTTGGAACCAGGTGGTCATAGGTCGTCGTCTTCTTCTTCTAGCCTCCGGTTCCCACTCCAGTATCAATTTTGGTATTCTGGTTTTCTCCATTCGTCGTGCATGCCCGTACCACTGTAATTTCTTCCTATCCATTACGTCATATATTCTTTCTTTTATTTCCATTCTCCTTATTATTTCGGTGTTCCTTATCTTTTCTTTCCTGGAGATTCTTGCCGATCTTCTCCAAAAGTCCATCTCTAGAGCTTGTAATTTTTTAATCTGCTTCATGTTAATTGTCCAGGTCTCCGTTCCATACAGAACCACACTCTCTAATATGGATTTGTATATTAATTTTTTAGTTCTGCTCATTACATTCCTGCTCCATAAGACTGAGTTAAGCAATGACCCTCCGTCCGCTACTAATTCTTTTATTGATTTCTGGTTCTGATTTTCCCTCGATTCCTAAAATGGATCCTAAATAACAGAAAGTGTTTATCTTTTAGATTTTCTTTCCTTCAATGTATAGCTCATCTGAATCATTAGTCAAGTATTCTGTTTTTTGGTAATTAATCTTCAAACCCCAAGTTTTGTATGCTACTGCTAGTTGATTGCACGTATAGTTAGCATCCTCCCCATCTTGTGCTACGACTACTTGATCATCAGCAAATAATAAATGATGTAGGTAAACTCCATCTCTCATTTCTAATCCCATACTATTACATTTACAAGACCATGTTCTAAGGCTAATATCTATTTAGATTTTAAATAATGATGGTGACATGGGACAGCCCTGTAAAAGGCCTTTGCTTGTTCTAAATTTCTGTGAAAGTTTATTACCAACTTTCACTTGGCAAATGTTATCTTTATACATCTGTTGTATTATTTTAGTCAAGGAAGGGTTCATGTTTGCCATATGTAGTGCTCTCCAAAGTAATTTTCTTGAAACAGTATCATACGCTTTTTCTAGATCTATGAAAATTAATCCTATATTTTTTGATTTTTCCCTATGTTTCTCCAAAATCTGTCGTAATGTGAAAATATGGTCCACACATGATCTCCCAGCCGTGAATCCACATTGTTCTTCTTGGGTTCTAAAATTTTTTTCCAGTTTGTTTTTAATTACTTTTGAAAAAATTCTCATTAATGTGTTTGTAACACAAATTTCTCGATAGTTTGAACAAATTTTGCGATCTCCTTTCTTAAATATTGTATTAATGTAACCTATCTTCATCTCGTTGGGTATTGAATCTCCATGTATCATTTTGTCGAAGAGCTGTGTTATCAGTTTCACAATTTTGTCACCACCATATTTCAGGCACTCCAGATTGATATTGCCTGGTCCCATTGATTTACCATTCTTTCCTGTCCTCAACGACTGAAGTACTTCACTTTCTAAAATCTGGATCTCATCACCTTCATGTCCTTTTTCTTCCCCTGTTCCTTCTTCTAGATATTCTTCTCTGTCCTCGTTTAATAATTTTTGGAAATACTCTTCCCATTCCTTTTGTGTTATCAGTTGGAGATTAGTTTTGCTTTTTGTATCCTGTTGAAGCCCTTTCAATACTGACCATGCTTCTTTTGCTCTCCCAAATCCTAATTTGCTATTCACCTTGGCACATGTTCTTTTCCATGCTTCATTTTTTGCCATCCTTATTTTTTTCATCACTTAATTCTTCTTTTCCTTGTATATTGATCTTGTTTCTTCTGATTTATCATTCAACCACTGAAGGAACGCATTTCGTTTTTCTCTAACGAGGACGTCTAGTTCCTCTGACCACCACTCTGGTGCACGGTTGTGGTTGCTACCTTTTTCACCCAACACCGCTGTTGCTATGATTTTCACATTAGCTTTTATATAGTCATATATTTCCTCTGTACTTCCTTCAAATGATTCAGCCAGTTTCCTTTTCAACCTGGCCGCAAAGAGTGTTCTGATACTTTCGTCTTGTAGGCTGTCAATATTAAAAGGTTAATTTTCATCTTTTCAGTCTGGTTCGTTTTATTATGTTACTTGTATCACTCCTTGCATTCTTCCATGGCCAGAAAGTATTCATTTTAACTAGATAGTGGTCTGATCCACACTGGGCTCCTCTGACGTCTACTGCTTTGAAACTACTTGTTTGCCTAATGATAATATAATCTATTATAGAACTAAGTTCTTTAGTGTTCTGTTGCCAAGTATATTTATGAATGTTCTTATGTTTGAAAAATGTGTTGCTAATATTTAGATCAAATTGTTCACAAATTGCAATCAATCGTTACCCATTGTCATTATATTCGTCCTCTCCATGTTTTCCTACTATTCTACAAGATTCTCTAATTCCTACCCTTCCATTCAGATCTCCCATGATAATCAGTACCTTTCTTCTTGGGATTTTTTCAATAGTCTCCATGAGGGTGGCCCAAAATGTATCTTTCTCCTTATCTTTTGTGTCGTTCGTGGCTGCATATACGCCAATAATCACAACTTCACTAGCAAATAATGTCATTTCAACAGTTATAATACGTTGATTGATGAATGTCCAATTTATGATTAGATAGATTGGATTAGATTAATACTAGTTCCATGGATCATGAATACGACATTTCGTAATGGTGTGGAACGAGTCAAATTTTCTAATACATGACATAGTTAAGTTAATTTAACAACATAATTAAGTTAATATAACAACTTTTTTATTTTCTTGTGTTTTTTTTCTTAATTTACATCTAAAAATTCCTCTATGGAGTAGAAGGAGTTGTCATTCAGAAATTCTTTTCATTTCTTCTTAAATACTTGTTGGTTATCTGTCAGACTTTTGATACTATTTGGTAAGTGACCAAAGACTTTAGTCCTAGTATAATTCACCCCTTTCTGTGCCAAAGTTAGATGTAATCTTGAATAGTGAAGATCATCCTTTCTCCTAGTATTGTAGTTATGCACACTGCTATTACTTTTGAATTGGGTTTGGTTGTTAATAACAAATTTCATAAAAGAGTATATATACTGAGAAGCTACTGTGAATATCCCTAGATCCTTAAATAAATGTCTGCAGGATGATCTTGGGTGGACTGCAGCTATTATTCTGATTACACGCTTTTGTGCAATAAATACTTTATTCCTCAGTGATGAATTACCCCAAAATATGATGCCATATGAAAGCAATGAGTAAAAATAGGCGTAGTAAGCTAATTTACTAAGATGTTTATCACCAAAATTTGCAATGACCCTTATTGCATAAGTAGCTGAACTCAAACGTTTCAGCAAATCATCAATGTGTTTCTTCCAATTTAATTGCTCATCAATGGACACACTTAAAAATTTGGAATATTCTACCTTAGCTATATGCTTCTGATTAAGGTCTATATTTATTAATGGCATCATACCATTCACTGTATGGAACTGTATGTACTGTGTCTTATCAAAATTCAGTGAGAGTCCATTTACAAGGAACCACTTAGTAATTTTCTGAATGACAGTATTGACAATTTCATCAGTTAATTCTTGTTTGTCAGGTGTGATTACTATACTTGGATCATCAGCAAAGAGAACTAAGTTTGCCTCTTCATGAATATAGAATGGCAAGTCATTAATATATATTAAGAACAACAAAGGACCCAAGACTGACCCTTGTGGAACCCCATTCTTGATAGTTCCCCAGTTTGAGGAATGTGCTGATCTTTGCATATTATGAGAACTACTTATTTCAACTTTCTGCACTCTTCCAGTTAGGTACAAATTAAACCATTTGTGCACTGTCCCACTCATGCCACAATACTTGAGCTTGTCTAGCAGAATTTCATAATTTACACAGTCAAAAGCCTTTGAGAGATCACAAAAAATCCCAGTGGGTGGTGTTCAGTTATTCAGATCATTCAAAATTTGATTGGGGAAAGCATATATGGCATTTTCTGTTGAAAAACCTTTCTGGAAACCAAACTGACATTTTGTTAGTACTTCTTTTTTACAGATATGCGAAGCTATTTTGGAATACATTACTTTCTCAAAAATTTTGGATAAAGCTGTTAGAAGGGAGATTGGACGGTAATTGTTGACATCAAATCTATCCCCCTTTTTATGCAAAGGTATAACAATAGCATATTTCAGTCTATCAGGGAAAATGCCTTGTTCCAGAGAGCTATTACACAGGTGGCTGAGAATCTTACTTATCTGTTGAGAACAAGCTTTTAGTATTTTGCTGGAAATGCCATCAATTCCATGTGAGTTTTTGCTTTTAAGCAAGTTTATTATTTTCCTAATTTCAGAGGGAGAAGTGGGTGAGATTTCTATTGTATCAAATTGCATATGTATGGCCTCTTCCATTAACAGCCTAGCATCTTTTAATGAACACATGGATCCTACTATATCCAAAACATTTAGAAAATGATTATTAAAAATATTTTCAACTTCTGACTTTTTGTTCGTAAAGTTTTCATTCAATTTGATGGCAATACTGTCTTACTGTGCTCTTGGTTGACCTGTTTCTCTTTTAATAATATTCCAGATTGTTTTAATTTTATTATCAGAGTTGCTGATTTAAGACATGATACACATACTTCTGGATTTTTTAATAACTTTTCTTAATATAACACAGTAGTTTTTATAATATTTGACAGTTTCTGGGTCACTACTCTTTCTTGCTGTCAGATACATTTCCCTTTTCCGGTTACAAAATATTTTTATACCCTTAGTAAGTCATGGTTTGTTACAAGGTTTCTTACGAGTATATTTAACTATTTTCTTGGGGAAGCAGTTTTCAAATGCATTTACAAAAATGTCATGAAATAAATTATATTTTAAATTATCATCAGGTTCACGGTACACCTCTTCCCAGTCTAACTGCTGTAGGCTTTCCCTGAAATTTGCAATTGTTAAATCGTTGACTGAACATACTACTTTGGAGGACTGTTTAGTATTGCTGAATGGAGCTATGTCATATTTTGTAACTAGCTGTGCACCATGATCAGAAAGACCATTCTCAACAGGCTGAGCATTTATCTGGTTAAACTTACCTTGGTCTATAAAGAAGTTATCTATCAGTGAGCTGTTATCCTTTACCACCCGAGTAGAAAAATCAATAACAGGTGTCGAATTGAAAGGACCGAGTAACACTTCAAAGTCATTTTTCCTATTACCCTCTTTCAGAGAATCTACATTGAAGTCCCCACAAATAATAATTTGCTTCCCCCTGTCTGACAGATAGCACAACAAGGAGTCCAAATTTTTCAGAAATAGATGAAAATTTCCTAATGGGGACCTATATACAGTTACAATTATAAATGTGCCTTTATTTAATTTAAGCTCATGGGCACATGCTTCTATATGTTTCTCTACACAAAACTTTTTTGTTTCTATACTTTTTGCACAATGATAACTTTGACATATATGGCAACTCCTCTTTTCTCCATATTTTCTCTCATTACATGTGCAGAGAGCTTATATCCACTTACATTTACCTTATCCATATCAGTAATAATGTGATGCTCAGACAGGCATAGTATATCTATTTCATCCTCAGCTACTAAATCTTCTAAACAAACCAGAAGCTCATCTATTTTATTCTTTAAAATCCCAATATTTTGATGAAATATACTTACATTATTTTTAAGTATACTTTTATGAGAACCTTTCCTTAGTCTAACATTTGCAGTACTCTCCTGTCTGAGTTTCTCATTGTGCTTAGGCCTAGTTCCTATACCAGTGGTCACATGGTGTTCAGAGAGGCAGATTATGTAAACTGGGTCAATGCAATAACCTAGAACTGAGATACAACTTGGTGGAGATAAAATTTCTGGTGACTGGTGAAAATTTATAATTGACAGCTGTGATTGGTGATCCAATGTGCTAGAATTGTGCTGTTTAATTTCTTTCCTAAATTGAAGATTTGTTTCAATCCTGACCTCTCGTAGAACTTGACATCTTTCTGTCTTACCCATCCTAAAAAAGGTGCTGCTCCAACACCTGTAACCACTGGTATTTTACCATTCATGGCAGTGCCTCCCCCCCTTAAATTTCCTGCTATTACCCCAGCCAGTTTCCCCTTCCCTTTCCTGTTGAGATGTAGGCCGTGCCTGGTATAGTCCCACCTACTGAGAGGATCAACAGGAACCACACCAATATGAGCCCCCGCACCCGACCCAAGCAGCCGTTCCAACTCCAAATTAACTCTCCCAACAGAAGAGTTCAAATGAGGCCGGTCATGGCGTCTCAGGACAGATACAAACTCAATATTGGTGTGTCTCGATGCCGACGCAATCTTTACCAGGTCACACTCTATACTGTACCCAGGATCTCTGTCGATGCTGTTCCCTGGCCCTCCCACAATAACCACGGTGTCTTCCCTGGTAAATCCTTTACAGAGTGAACCTAAATCCTCTGTCACCTGATCCAGACTAGCACTTGGTTTGAAAAAATTTGTGACCTGGTATTCTGGTCCTAATTCCTCCTGCAGAAGTTGGCCTACACCTCTGGCATGAGAACTGCCTAACAACAAAACTTTCTTCCTTTTCGATGACTTTCCTACATTCTTTTTCAATTTATTATTGAAAGTTTGTTGTGTCCTGTCTACATCTACCTCTGCTTGAGGCTCATCAGTTTCTAAGTGAAGCAACAGGTCAAACTTATTTTTGACATTCACCACAAAACTGTCAGACTTAGTTCTAGGCCTGTTCCTTTTGCTACCTGTTGCCACTTCCCACCTCTCTTTGCCCTTCTCCCTCCTTAACCTGTCCAGATCTTCCCTAGCCTGATCTAGCTCAGCCTGAAGGGCTCACCAGATAACTAAATCTTCTAAATAATTATGTACATATAATTGGGGTATCAAATTGCACATTCCAGCATCCAAACATAATTTTCCGTTTCTCATCGCCAGTTCGTCGTCCAAAGTTCCAATTTTTCCGAGGCATATTATTATTTTTTTAGCATTTTTATGTTTTTATGTGAGTGAGGAGCTGGCCCACTGCACAATCCCCAACCCGGAGGACCAGGTTATTTTTACTCAAGGTTTTCTTCCTTTAGCCTGACACTATCTTCCTATCTCTGCTGCAAACCTACATAACCACTGATGGGCCTGATCCACTTTCCCGACACCCACGCCACTGCAGTCCCCCCAGTGAAAAAAACTACTGCATCCATCACACCAAACCCCGGAACTAACAATTCTACGGCAAGTCAGGCACTTCTCACTCATGGCAAAAATAATACCTTAGCTAGAATAAACCAATTAAATTATCGAAAATCAAAAAAGGCGTTACAAGAATTAAGCCTATTCACAAATGAATATAAGCAAGTTTCTGATTTAAAATTCCGTTGTTTTCCTGAGATCTGTATTAAAACAATGAAGGTATACGCTATTTATTATATATTTCACTCGATGGAATGAAAAAAAGGACAATTAAACGAGATACTTTAACTTTAATTCTCCAAAAACGTTACGAGAATTAGGCCTATAAACAAATGTATATAAGCAAGTTTCTAATATAACGTTACGCTGTTTTTCTGAAATATGTATTAAAACAATGAAGTCATACGCTATTTACGGTAGTTTACTTATTTGTTACCGAGGTAAATTACCGTGAAACAAGAAACAAACACGTTTACAAAATTTAAGCCTAAGCGCGACTTCGCGAAGTTACGATCTTTTCGTGTTTTCTGAAAAAATACGCAAAGAAAAGCCAAACCTTTAACGGCAAGACTAAACGATACACTAATGCACGTATTTAATTTGTTGTCGGAGTTAAACGGAATTATATTCCTGTCTAAATCACTTAATTTTCTGGAAATGGTTTCTGGCGTCACTTACTCGGCGGCCATCTTGGAACCATGTGATTCTTTCTTTCCATGATTTCTTTATCATAGTGGAGACTCCTGCTTTGGCTCTTACTGTTTTTGATACCCCACTCCAGATATGTACATAATTATCCAGTTCTTCTCCTTTGTTTCAGAGAGTACGACAACATCCATGTTGAACATGTCAAGTTCTGCAGGTAGTAAATTTATTTTAGTGGAAATACCTTGCACATTCCAGCATCCAAACATAATTTTCCGTTTCCTATCACCAGTTCGTCGTACAAAGTTCCAATTCAGGCTGGATTCCCCATTTACATTCGATGCTGAGGTGCTATTCCAGAACACGTAGAACCTTGGCAATTCTGTTTGTGTATAAGTAGGAATTTAAAGTAGACTGTGGCAGCTGTGAGAATTTAGACTGAGGACGGTGGCGTACCAACGTAATCCGTGTCGTTGTGTGAACCGCTGTGCCAATGAGGCTTAGTGGCTAACACACATGCCTGTTCAGAAGGAGACGCGGGTTCGATTTCCAGCCTTAGTACAAATTTTCAATCGCCGCATACATAGAATCATATCTGCGTGAGGCCAGTAAAGTCTGCGAAACTGTTTCATTTCACAATTACAGGGTACTGTTCCAGCGTTTTGTGTTTTCATCACCTAGGCATGACACCAGACACCGAGCGATTTCAGAGAAAAACTGCAATTATCATTACAGGTGGCCATATATTCCATATGAAAGTATAATAGTAATGTTTGGCGAACTGAAAAGAGTATCGCTGGACGAAAGACAACGTATATGTGCCGGTGGTGGTGAGTGGAAGCAACTTGGGGAGTATACTGGACAAAGTTTCAAGTTATCGTTTACTTTTTTGTGGTGGTAAGTACTATGGAACAAACTGCTGAGGTCATCGGTCCGTTATCGTTTATTAGTGAAAGTATTAACCATCTATATTGGGCACCAACGGCCATTCTATAGCCACGAATTATGATGGCATTTAACCGACATTTGCATTTGGTCATCTTAGCTAATAAGTTAAGCAAATTTCTGACTTTTGAAATCATCAAAAAACATTTACAACTCAGTGCTTCATGCCTTTAACAAAACGTCTTCGGCACACATTAAAATATACGTTAAAAATACTATCAAATCACTTCACAGAAATGCTTCACATAGATCTAGGGCAAGAAAGTCGAAAATTTTAGTACAGTCTGACGGTTACTAAACAATCACTTGGTAGCCATCAAATTAATCTTTTAATCATGATAGCACTCCCACATACATGCTACCGTCTGTGTCTACTCTCACCACTACCAGAGTACAAAAGACTTTAAAACAACCAAATGCGAATTGGTTTCATTGCACAGAAACACAAATTTACTTACATGAGTTCAACCATAGGTAGGACTAATGCATGAAAGGTAAGGCAAACTTAATATTCATTAAAACTGGGGATGGACAAGCAAAAAACACCACAGTTTTCCTAGACAATTACTTTAACATATACACTGATAGAAAAAAGTCGCAACACCGAGAAGGTGCTGGGCAACATAAGCGAATACTTTTTCTGCTTCTGAAAGATCTCTATTGAACTTTTCCCATAACAGTGGTGCTAGTAGTACCACTATGAGCATGCAAGTCAGGTTTGTTTTAAATACACTGTATATCGGTCGTGAGTGTTAGTTACCTTTGAGTCTGGGTATGGTGAGTTGATGTAAGTGAAGAACGGCTTTAAGGCGACACATACGCCATTAAATGAGTATGAACAACGTGTTGTAATAGGGCTACGAGAAGCTGATTGTTCCTTCTGCGATACTGCAGAAAGATTTGGCAGGACAGCAGCCAACCTGTCTGCGTGCTAAGTACACTGGACCAAAGAGTACACCTACCCTCGGTTGGGGTTTAGTATGTCAGCAGGAGTACTCTCGTGGATATTCCAAGCACCCTGACTGCAGAATTCTTCGCCAATCTGGTGATTCGATCCGTCGTGCTTGAGTTCATGAACAGCATTCCAGGGAGTGTTTTCGATCTGGATGACACTCACCCACTTACCGCTGTAGTAACCTAGTGAGCTGCGCCGTGTGTCGACACGTTGTCTTAGCGAGCTCGATCACCAGATCTACCTCCAACCGAGAAAATATGGGGCGTCATCAGATGACAACTCCAGGTCATCCACAAACAGCATTAACCACGCCTGTACTGACTGACCAAGTGCAATAGGCATAGAACTCAGTTACACAAACTGCACCTGTACAACAGAACGCATGCATGTTTTCATGGTTTCATTCAACATTCTGGCAGTTATGTCGGTTATTAATGTACCAGTATTTCATATTTGTTGTGGCTTACTCGAACTTAGATTAGTCTGAGATATTTCAATGATAATCACTTAAATACGCGTATGTTGCGTAGACAACTATATTCCCGAAATTTCATTACTCTATTTTAATTAATTTTTTTTGCTGTTGTGACAAGCATAGCGCGAACCAGCACGCCGTACTTGGTAGAAGGCAGCGAGAAGATGGCAGGCCCAGAGCCTGCACCCGTTGGATGCAATTTTACGGTATCCATCCGACTTCACACTCCTTACACAGCAGCGAAAACTGGCAGGCACGCAGCTTGCATTCGTTGCCGGTATCTGTTCACCATCCATCTGGACGCCGTACTGCATACAAGGTGACGAGCGGATAACCAACAGTCGCGCTGGCCCATTTGCTAGCGGCTCGGCATTCCGGCGTGGCTCAGCGGTCGCGCCTCAGTGGGTCCATACACCAGCTGGCTGCTCCTCAAAGCAGCCCAGTCGAGCATGTGGCGGCTTCTTCGTCCTCAGGCAGACAGTGTCTGAGACTCTGCAGTAGCTAACGCTGCTCCACTTCCGCCACGGTACCGATAGCACTCTGCGTAGCAGACACAGCAGGACCATCTGGTACCTATGACTGAGACGTTCGCGGATTGGCTCAGCAGTTCACTGACCAACCATTATGCTGCCATCCTTGTGTTACTCTTACCCGCGTAGAGACCACGAGAATAGAGCATGCAAAGAGATGTTTAGACAGTCATATTTTCCTCGCTCAGTACAATAATGAAACAGGAACGAAAGTCGATAAGACTGGTGCCATATACCCGCCGCCAAACATTGTATAGTATAGTTGAGACGTAGAATTCAGTGATTTTTGTTATATAGGCCTTGGTCTAAGGCATATATCTCTGCCTGCTATCTTAATGCAGGGGACGTCACGACCCAGTTGTTGCGCGAATATGTATAAACAGGTCGGCTTGTTTGTGTTTGAAGCTATTAAATAAATCTTCATAACTGATGATGATGTTTTCAGTATTAAGAGACGAAACGATAGGTGTATAAACATGTCTTAGATCACGACCTAATGCCAATACAACTAAAATCACCAAAGATATTTTTGGGAATTACATTAAAAATTTGATAACTTTTACTTAGAGCGTCAAACGACTATTATGTACTAGAGATGCAGCGTAGTTACGCCGAAATACATCAGATTTAAAGCACGGAGTATGTCATCACTGGCGAACTGAAATAAATCCTTTTGTTAACTTTGGAACACTTGTCATCAGCAGCTATTCGGAAAGTAAGGTCAGAACGGTCACGAAATGGACAGTGAAAATCAAAAACGTTTTATCTGCAATAGTTTGCTACACTTTCCAGCTACTTCTCTACATAGTCGCCACTCTGACTTAGACATTTGTCGTAGCGTTGTACCAATATCCGCATCATAGTAGCCAGCTGCCTGTGCTCTCCGCCACTTCTCTAAGCTGGTTGACAGTGAAAAAATGTTGTCTTGATAGTGGTTCATGTGGGCAGAGATGAACATCAGAGGGAGCCAAGTGATGTCTGTATGGTCGGTGCTCAAACATTTCCTATCGAGAACACCGCAGGGTCATCCTCCTTTCCATTGCAGTGTGTAGTCGAGAATTATCATGGAAAAGGAAACGCATCACCATTACGTTACGTGAGGTTGCATGAAATCAGGCGAAACCTCTCAGCGTGTACCTATACTTGGGGGGAGACTATTGTGCTACGCATGTTCATGTATTCACGCTACTGAAAACAGCACCGTAATGCGGTCGAGAGGCATAGCGGACATACTGTCCAGCACATCTGTTAAAAGCTTCATCGGATTTTCAATACCATTTAATTTCGCGACCTATCGGACCTTACGTTCCGGATAGCCCTTGTCGATATAATACTATTGACAGAATACCAATAGTTATTTACATTTAACAGAATCTTCCGTCGGTTCTCGGTAGAACAACATTATAATAATAAATGAAAAGCACCAGTTTGCTTTTGTTCTACAATATTATTTTTATTGCTAACCGGTTTTCGGCTTACAAGGCCATCTTCAGACATTTATTGAGTATTATCACCAAAGAAGTTAAATGTTAGCAGACAACATTGGAAGAGAAGTAACACATCTAGAGTGAAGTAGAAACATACAGTGAGTAACATCTTTGCCATGAAATAGTAAAAACTGAACAGTATATAAATAACTATGGAGTTGACAGGAAAACATTTAGCACAGAATAGGAATAGCATGCCTACATAACAGTTTCTATTAATAAACAAAACTAATAAAATAAGATAAAATTAGTACTCGACAAGGCTGCATCAAGAGGTATGAAACATGGAGAGTGATACACAACCAATTAAGAAAGAAGAGACAGTTGTCAATGTAAATACAGAATACACGAGGAACTTAAGCAATATCAATAAGATAAACAGAAATTAGTAAATGCAGGATAACTGAGGTGTTTGAGGGAACCTACAGTTTGAGAGTGTGATGGTACTGCATTTTAACATTAACATTATATTCAAAGCAGTGGCTGTATACCAGTTTACATTAAATAAATGAGCAAAGTAAAATATGAACAGTATTTGATGAGACAACTACAAGGGGAGTTAAACATGGACAGTAATACAAGTACTAGTTAAAAGCAAACCCTTAACTATTGAAACTTCAGCATATGTGGAATACAAAGACAACTGCAACAAATAAAACAACTTAATGACTACAGGAAAATGGGACTATGTAGGAAGAGAGAGTGTGGGAAGTAATGAACAACAAAATTGATTATGTGAAGTTTAGGAGAGGGGAAGTGTTGAGTTGTGTCTGGTCATTTAGGATGAGATCTGGACTGTGAGCAAGATGTTTGTTGATTTCCAGGGCTTCCAGCAGGTTGAGTTTATGGCCTTTGTTTGCTAAGTGAAGTACATGGGACACTGGCTGGTAGTTGTGACTCTCACTCAGTACATGCTCAGCAAATGCAGAGTCTGAATTCTGCAACCTCCAGCTGCGTTCATGTTCAGCCAGCCTAGTTGATATGTCTCTGGCTGACTGACCAATGTAAAATTTGTCACAATCAGAACAGGTGATTTTGTATACCCCACTGTTGGCTAATAACTGGATCTTGTCTTTGCTATTAAAAACACAGTGGGCTGTAGTGTTCCTGACATAGTAGGAAACCTTATACTTGCAGGATTTCAGTGCTTTGGCTACAGTCAGTGATAACTGACCTAGAAATGGTAGAGTACACCATTTCTTGCAGACAGTTGATGGGGAAGCAGGTGGGGCATAGAGGAGGGGTATAATTTTCCGTTTTTGTTTTCTGTGCAAGATGTGGTCAATAAGAACTGGATTGTAGCCATTGGCTGAGGCAATAAATTTTATTGTATCTAACTCTGCTTTAAAATCATCTTTGGACATGGGGATAGACATGAGACAGTGTACCATTGAGTAGAAAGCTGCATGTTTGTGAGCTATGGGGTGTTGTGAGCAAGAAGGTATTACTGTGTCTGTAGTTGTTGTTTTTCTGTAAATTTTGAAACAATGTGTGTGTGTACTGATGTCAATGGTGAGATCTAAGAAGTTTATGGATTTGTTGCCAATTTCCATGGTGAACTGGATATTTTAATGTTGACTGTTTAGGTTTTTCAAGAATGTGTTGAGTTGTCTTGTAGTACCAGTCCACATACACAGGACATCATCTACATATCTAAACCAGTATTTGATGTTTGCACTCAAAGGTTCTGTTTTTAGAAAAATATTGTAGAACAAAAGCAAACTGGTGCTTTTCATTTATTATTGTTATTTAAATTAGTTACGGACTAGTACTGAGAGTTAGCACCTGTTTTTTGGCGGCACGATTAAAAATATTCATTGTGAATAAGAGGCAGTACACACCTGGATATGTGAAATACATTCGGGACTGAAAATAGATATTCATATTACGCACATTTAGTTGAAGGGAGGCAGGAAGGAAGATTAATGTTCAACGTCCCTTCGAGAACGAGGTCATTAGAGAAGGAGCACAAACTCGGATTAAGGATAGCGAAAGAAATCGGATTAGCCCTTTTAATCGGAACCATCCCGGCATTTGCCCGAAGTGATTTGGAGAAATCACAGAAAACTGAAAAATGGATGACCGGACGAGGTCTGAGCAGTTGTCCTCTCGATTAAGAGTCTTGTTTGCAAAGCACTACACCACCTCTCTCAGTAAAGTTTTCGTTAGTTTACGACAGTGTAATGTTAAGTATAAGCAGGGCAGCGTGAATAGAGGTGAACATCTTATTTATATTGATCCGAAAGGGGTTCGTCTTCTAATACAACCACTCTCTGATGTAAAGACTTTGATGAAAATACAGATGCTCTTCATTTTTAGTGGCTATAACAACCTTCATCGCAAATTAATATTAAATGACGGTTACTCACTGAAGTAACGAGTATGTTTGCTAAATAAACATTTTGCTCAGCTGCTACACGTTTCCTAGTATACTTTACGATGTGTAAAGCGCATGTATAAAGCTCAAACAGATATTAAGAACATTGTAAAGCATGGCACAGTGATATATTTACAAAACATATGCTGCCTGCAATGCTACAACTTATACATAGTCCCAGAAAGCCATAGGAACCATGAAAAAACAAATCGCTTTCTACTGGAACATTTGTAGGTGTATACAAATTTTCACCTTATATTTAAATAAATGCAGATATATTTGGTTGTTTTTATTAACATAACAGCATATAAAGTGGCTCTAAATATTCTGATATTATTTTTTAGTGCAGGAACAGACGACATGCTACTGACCAGAACATCAATGTAATTGGAAATACACTCATCATCTTGGACAGTTTCCAGCCACTGGCTGGGTCTGTCGGGAACACAAGCCTCTCCATCGTGTTCTGTCTTTCGACCATTCCCCCTCTTCCACCTTCGTCCAGTTCTCTCCTCTTCTCATCACACATTCCTTTACTCCCTTCACCCATCTATCTCTTGGTCTTCCTCTGGGCCTCTTCCCCTCCAGTTGCAGATCAAACATCCTCTTTGGAATTCTTCCCTCATCCATTCTCTTCATGTGTCCATACCACTGCAGTCTTGATTTTTCTATCCTGTCCTGTACTGGTTCCTCCTTTAGTCTTTCCCTCACATACAAATTTCGCAATCTGTCTCGTCATGTTACACCCAACCTGCTCCTCTGGAACTTCATTTCACTAGCCTGTATTCTACTTTTGTCGCTTTTGTGCATTACCCATGTCTCACTTCCGTATGTCAATATGGGGACAAAGTAGGTTCGGTATATAATTCCCTTGGATTTCTGTGGCACCTCCTTGCTCCAAATAAGCCCCCTAATGCATTTGTAGAACTGCCCTGCTTTTCTGCACCTTTCATTTATTTCCATTGCGTTTCCCCCCTTACTTTCAATCACGCTTCCCAGGTACTTGAAGTTCTCTACCACTTGTAGTTTTTCCCCTCCACAAGTTATATCCACATTTGGCCTATTCTTCTTCCTCGTTGTGACGATTATTTCACTTTTCTTTGCAGAGAAATGCATTCCATATTGTGCTGCCGTTGCCTCCCATGCATCTAACTGCTCTTGCACCTCCTTCACGCAATTTCCCCATAACATCAGGTCATCGGCAAAAAGCACTGCTTTCATTTTATGATCTCCAATTGCATCTGATACTTGCTGTAGGATTTCATCCATAACAACAATAAACAATAAAGGCGAAAGTGCACTTCCCTGTCGCAGCCCATTTTCCAGCTTGAACCATGCAGTACGTTCCCTCCCCACTTTCACACAACTCTCACTTCCCTCATACATTTTTCTGACTTTTCGTGTTATCTCTTCATCTATCCCTTTTGCGTTCAGCACATCCCAGAGCTTGTCCCTACAGATACTGTCATACGCCTTCTCAATATCCAAAAAGGCCATGATTAAGTCCTTCCCGTACTCATAGTGCCTTTCCTGCAGTTGCCTTACCGCAAATATGAGGTCCGTTGTTGATCTTCCCGGTCTGAAACCGTATTGCTCCTCTTGCAGTCTACATTCAATACTGCTTCTTATTCTCTTCTCCAGCATCTTTTCATAGATTTTTCCACAGTGGCATAGCAGGGTGATTCCTCTGTAGTTCTCACATCTCCTTTTATCCCCTTTCTTGAAGATCGGGACTATAATTCCTTTCTTCCAATCCTCAGGAATTCTGTTCTCCTTCCACACCACCCTCAGCACTCTGTATAGCCACTGGGTTCCTACTTCTCCTGCTGCTCGTATCATATCCACTGTTACTTCGTCCCAACCTGGTGCCTTGCCCCCTTTCATCCTCTTTATGGCTTCTTCCACTTCATTCCAAGTTAGATCATCAATTTCCCCACTATTATAATCATCTGCTGCCTTAGGCTCTCCATCGCTGTTAGTTACCCGCTTGGCGGCATTCAACAGATCTTCAAAGTACTCCTTCCAAATCTTTTTGAGCTCATGCATTTCCTTCACAACTCTTCCATTATTATCCATGATCCTCAGGCACTCGCTTCTGTCGTTCCTCTTATTTCTTACCATGGTGTAAAGTACTTTTTTGTTCCCTTCACTGTCCTCTTCTAACATTCTTGTCCATTTTTCCATCCACTTCTTCTTCTCCGCCCTTACTATGGTCTGTGCCACTTTCTTGCTTTCCTTATATTTTACCCTAGCTTCCTCTGTTCGGGTCTGGAACCATTCTCTGAAGGCTTTGTTCTTTCGAAGTACTGCCTCTTTACATATGTTGTTCCACCATGGGGTTTCCCTACTTCTCCTCTTTGTGCTAGTTCTTCCGCACACAGTCTCAGCTGTCTCAACTAGAGCCCTCTTAAAATCGCCCCATTCTTCTTCCACTGTTCTCTGATCTTCCTTTGGCAGCTTCTTCCTGATCAGTGTCTGATACTGGGTCCTCCGTTCATCCTCTTTCAGCATCCATGTCTTCAACCTTTTCTCCTGTATATCTGTTGCCCTCCTATCTTTTTTCTCTCTCAGGGTGGCTACCAACAGCCGATGGTCACTGTCTAAGGCCTCAGATGGTATGACCTTAACATCTGTGAGGCTGCTCATCATCTGCCTATCCACTAGTACATAGTCTACTACTGAAGTTTGGAACCAGTCCCCACTGTACCAAGTTATTTTGTGACTACTCCTCTTCTTGTACCAGGAATTTGCGATCGCCAGCCCATTCCTCTTGCAGAATTCCAGCAACAATTTTCCTTCTCTATTTCGGTTCCCCCAGCCCTCTGATCCCATTATCTCCTCGAATCCTTTCCTGTCTGTGCCAACATGTGCATTGAGGTCCCCTATTATAATCTGATTTCCTCCATTTAGCTGCTTTTGCATGTCATCTTCAAATTCCTCCTTCTCCTTTTTTGTACACCCCACCTGCGGGGAATATGCTTGGATGATTTCAATGCTTTTTCCTTTCACCCGTACTCTGGCTTTTATCATTCGATCATTGATACCTTCCACCTCCTCCTGCAGACCCTCTCTGACCACTATTGCCACTCCATTTCTTCCCCTCTCATTCCCTATCCAGTACAGTTTACATCCTTTACTTAGTGGTTTTTCACCAACTCCTCTCCACCTAGTCTCAGCAAGTCCCAAGATGTCCAATTTCCTCCTTTCCATCATTTCTACAATTTCTTCTAACTTCCCAGTTAGAGTCCTTACGTTTAAGGTGCCCAGCCGTAAACCATCTCGTAATCCTTTTCCATTGCTTGGTCGGTTTCCTTTAAATCCGTTCCGTGATCCGAGGCATGTTCCCTTTTTAAAAGCAGTTAATTTATCCACTACTGGCTTGCTAGGCCTATCGCAGCTTCACCAGAGCCCCGTTAGCCGCCACGTTTCAGGGTTCCCATAGGGCCTTCTCAGCTACCGTAGCGCTCCTGGGGCACACGAAGTCCCCGCTGTACATCGCCCCTAAAGGCAATCCCCTACTTTGTGCCGTTGCCCATCTCCTACGACTTAAAATTGCTGCACCACGAAAATGACGTGCTACAAAAGCGAAATTTAACGGACAGGAAGAAGATGCTGTGATATGCAAATGATTAGCTTTTCAGAGCATTCACACAAGGCTGGCGCCGGTGACGACACCTACAACGTGCAGACATGAGGAAAATTTCCAACCGATTTCTCATACACAAACAGCAGTTGACCGGTGTTGCCTGGTGAAACGTTGTTATCGTATCGGGACATTGCTGCTCGCGTTGGTCGAGATCCGGTCACTATTAGCAGAATATGGAATCAGTGGGTTCAGGAGGGTAATACGGAACGCCGTGCTGAATCCCAACGGCCTCGTATCACTAGCAGTCGAGATGCCAGGCATCTTATCCGCATGGCTGTAACGGATCTTGCAGCCACGTCTCGATCCCTGAGCCAACACATGGGGACGTTTGCAAGGCAACAACCATCTGCACGAACTGTTCGACGACGTTTGCAGCAGCATAGACTATCAGCTCGGAGACCATGGCTGCGGTTACCCTTGACGCTGCATCACAGACAGGAGCGCCTGCGATGGTGTACTCAACGACGAACCTGGGTGCACGAATGGCATAACGTCATTTTTTCGGATGAATCCAGGTTCTGTTTACAGCATCGTGATGGTCGCATCCGTGTTTGGTGACATCGCGGTGAACTCACATTGGAAGCGTGTATTCGTCATCGCTATACTGGCGTATTACCCTGCGTAATGGTACGGGGTGCCATTGGTTACACGTCTCGTTTACCTCTTCTTCGCATTGACGGCACTTTGAACAGTGTACGTTACATTTCAGATGTGTTACGATCCGTTGCTCTACCCTTCATTCGATCCCTGCGAAACCATACATTTCAGCAGGATAGTGCACGACCGCATGCTGCAGGACCTGTACGGGCCTTTCAGGATACAGAAAATGTTCGACTGCTGCCCTGGCCAGCACATTCTCCAGAGCTCTCACCAATTGAAAACGTATGGTCAATGGTGGCCGAACAACTGGCTCGTCACAATACGCCCATGACTACTCTTGATGAACTGTGGTATCGTGTTGAAGCTCCATGGGCAGCTGTACCTGCTCACGCCATCCAAGCTGTGTTTGACTCAATGCCCAGGCGTATCAAGGCCGTTATTACGCCGTAGGTGGTTGCTCTGGGTACTGATTTCTCAGGATCTATCCACCCAAATTGCGTGAAAATGTAATCACATGTCAGTTCTAGTATAATATATTTTTCCAATGAATACCCGGTTATCATCTGCATTTCTTCTTGGTGTAGCAGTTTTAGTGGCCAGTAGTGTATTAGCCACCTGAAGATGGGCATTGTAGCCCGAAACCGGCTACGGGACTGAAATAAAACATTATACAAATATCTGTGGCCCCGGTTTCGTTATTCATCATCTCCCCATATCACGTACATTGCCGGCTCTATAGTATGAAAGCTCTCTCAGCACTCTTTGTGCCTTCTTTGCCTTGGGCAGGTTGCGCTAGCAGCAGCACAAGGGTCTGACATGGCATCCCATATGACATGCTTGTTAAATTGACCTAGCATTCTCCTAGTAAAAGGTATAGTCTGGTCTACCTAGTTTTAATACTTTTAACTATGTTTAGTAGACTCACATAGATTTTATTGCTACCACGGAAACCTGAACGTGAATGGTCCGACGGTGAACCACGGACGGTGCTTTCGAACGCCGACTTAAATGTAGTTTCGGTGTACCACTTAACTCAATCGTTTTATAACTACTAGTGGCATTGAAGTTAAAAATAAATTTGAAATCCAGAATGAGTAAACTCGAATTACGAGCCGATCTTGCAAAGGTTTATATTTGGCATTAAAAACCACATATTTGAAAAAAATATGTTTTGTAGCAAGATAAGATTATTCTAGATAGAAAGTACGTAGCGAAACTATGCCTAGAAGACGGAAAGCAAGAACTTCTACTTAGTAATGAAGAGCAGTGAACCTGTCTCACAATGAGAAGTAATGACGTTAGTTAACAGCAAGTTTTCTCCAGAGCGCGGAACCCGTTTGTCTAGACGTGCTATCTACATTCTATTCTACACTTCTCAGATATTAGTTCCGCATTGCGGCAGCAGAGCATGTAAGACACCTGGAGGAAAGGAGTGAAGGTGTGATGCGAAATAATGACAAAGCGTGCAATACGGGGTGTAATTATTCTAAGGATCCATTTTCTCCATCCCTCCAATTATTTTGATACTTTGTTGAGCTGCTTCCTGTACTATACCGATCACCGAATTCTTTTTATAAGCGCGATCTAAATACTAAGATTTCAAACATAAAGTTGACTACTCTTGAGCCTTACGTCTTCTTGATGAAGTTGACATCGTTACGATGAGGGCTCAGCGTCTGGGACTTGGGAAAGTGTCTCTGATTGAATCTGTATTGTATATTGTACTTTATAAACAATTTCTATAAGGAACGATCATTTTCAGATTAATCTGCGTTAACACAATGTTTTTTATGCAATTCTATTAATGAAGGCTGATATGAAGATGATCGTTTAGAGGCGTGCTGCTAGATTTTTAATCAGTATATTTGATCAACACGCTCCATGCTCCATGAACTCAAATGGGAATTCCTAGAGGAAAAAGGCGTCCCTTTCACGAAATGTTATTGAGAAAGCTATTGAGAAGCAGCATTTGAGATAGACTGTAGAACAATCCTTCTGCCACTAACAAAGACTGCCTGGTAAAGAAAAAGTAAAGCACTCACAACTGAAAGGAGGAAACGAAAAGAAATGTCACATGTTGAGACTCTACATGATGTTATTTCAATGCTTAAAGAATCGAATCAGGATCACAAACGAACTGGCAGTATAACCCCAATTAATCAATATCTGTCCCCACCACGAACAGGTGCATGCATCCCCTAGATCTGGTTGGAGGATTGTCACGAAACTTTTGTATCATGTCCTGTGGCAAACTAGCCCTCAACTGTTGCAACTAATCCCTGACATTGTGGACACTAGCGCTGGGATTAATTGACGTTTGCACTGGTCCCATATATATTCTGTCAGGGACAGATGTTGATATCTTGCTGGCCACGGGAGCATCTCATCACCACGTAGACAGTCCATAGAGACAGGTTGTCCTGTTTAGACTGTCTCGTTAACAAAAGAGGACGCAAGCTGTCCGTGACATACCGTTGCACCGTCAGATTTCTTCCAGTCACTAACAGCCGCAACCTGAAGTCATACCTGGTGGCTCCTCGCATTATTTCGTAAGGAGTAACCCGCTTTGACTCTCTAAGACACTGGATGAGTTGGACGTTTCCCACTTCACCATCACACTCGCCGACAAACGTCAACCAGAGTAGCGAAGAACCGCGATTCATCAGAATGTGACGCCATTCGTCAGCAGTCAGTGCTTCTCTGTGGCAGCACCATTCCAAACGCAGCCGTTTGTGCTGTGACGTTAAGGGCAGCGTACGCATGGGACCATAATTACCAAGTCGGCTGCTACTGGTCTCTGACCAATGGTGCGGATTTACGTAAAATATCGGAGGGATTGACCAGCCGGCCAAATGATGGCCTGCAATGAGACCACTTTCAAACTCTGTCAGGTACTGAAAACGCTGTTTCACACTAGTACCTGGAAGCTCCGTGTCCGTCATAGCGGTCACTCAACATCTGACGCTGTTCATGCCCCTTTTATATCCAACCACGTCTGGTAACAAAACTAAACACAAAAAAACCCTAATATACTCTGGATGTCTTTCTCTCGGACAGAATTGCATCTCTAGTCATTTTCATACGCGCTGATGGTGTAAGAAAATGCATTGCCATCCGACTACATCCTCTCGGCGCTTCACTTATTTTTGTCCGGCTGTGTATGTCGCTCAAAGAGCGCGAAGATAAGATTACAGAAATGGATGCCAGTACGGAAGCATATAGACCTCGTTTTTCTGTCTCTCCATTTCGCGAGTTGAACTGGAAAGACAGTGAATAAGCAGTAGCAGAACGTACCCTCAGTCAGGCATGGTATTGTGGCTTGCGGAGTATGTGTGCAGATGTAAACTTAGGTTATTACTGATTGTCATGTTTACTAACGGTATATGTTAACATTTTCTCAGCCTCAAGCACACTAAAAGAATGTGTGACTTAAACCACCATCTGATTCTGGGTCGCACGAAAAACCTGGAGAGCCTTTGAGTCCAACCAATGCATCTGACGTTCCTTGCACCATTATGGCACAATGTAGAAATTTTCTTCAGTCTTACACACATTCGTCTAACTGTTTGAATTTACTTTACAGTTCTGACGTTTTTTTGTTTCAGTTTTATACACTATTACCAACTGTCTGTAAAAGAAGTTATAGGATATTCGTTCCAGAACTCCATACCTGAACATTATCGTTTTGGTCATAACATTTTTCGATTTGCCATAATGTATATAAATATCAAAAACTAAAGGAAGAAATTAGTAGAGTGTAAAGAAACCATCTCGATCAAGAAAGTGACTTCTATCGAGATCTGCAGTACATCTGTGGACCCAAATGTAAAACACTAATGAAAGTAGGCCTAAGGATCGAATACAACAATGAATAGTCAACAAGAAAAGAAAATGTACCGATAGGACAGTTGATTATGACTAAATTTATACGACAAAAAGTAAACATCCGAATAAAATATCCTTATTGTAAACTGAGCAGTAGGCGTCGTACCTTGGAAGGAAAATAACACATGGTAGACGAAGTAAGGAGGACAAAAAAACAGACTACCACAGGCAAAAAGGGCATTACCGGACCCAAAAACTCTTCTGCTATCCATCATCGGGCTTAAATTGGGAAAAATGTTTCTCACATTGTGCATTATGGAATACAGCACTGGTGGACGCGACTCATGGACTGCGGCGAAAGAAGAGAATCGAATCGTTTGAGATGTAGTGCTCTAGAAAGATATTGAAAAATTAGGTGGACTGATAAGAAATGAGACAGTTCTCCGCAGAATTACTGAGGAGAGGAAAATGTGGAAAATTTTGGTAAGAAGAAGGGACAGAATGATAGGGCATGTATACTATCAAAAAATAACTTGTATGGTTCTTGAGGGAGCTGTGAAGGCTAAAAAGTGAGAGGAATACAGAGATTGAAATACAAACAAATAATTGAGGTCGTTGGATCCACCGGTGCTCTCAAATGAAGAAATTCGAACAGGAGAGGAATCCATGGCGGGCCGAAAAAGAACGTTGGAAAAGTGGAAAATGTTTTCAAATATGAGCTTGCTTTGTGTACTACCAATTCTGACGGATTGCATTGAAACTCAGATTTTTAATTCTAATAGCGTTATGACGGTGGTTGCTGGTATCTATTGAAAAAGACAGAGAAACAAACACACGGATCACTGATCGCCCTTGAGTCGAATACGTAATTATGACTGTAATGAAAATTAAATAGTTGACATTGCAAAGTATCCAAACGATTGGTAGATGAACTAAGAGAGTTCTTTGCTGCATTCCAAAAGAAATGAAATAAAGGGTTGTTGTGATTTAAGGTGGGTAACTGATGACAGAAAACCTGCTGCAGCAGATGACTACCAGGTTATATCTTTTGGCAGTTGTGATGTAAACATGTAACTCCTGTTTATAGTGCTCTCAAATGTCCTGTTATTGATAACAGAATCGCTGGATGTTTTCTCTCGCCTTGCTTTTCGTGTCAATAATAATATTTTATTATGAATACAGCTACACTCATAATAACGTTGCATCAAACCTCCTCCCTATTGTTTTGACCTATGGTGCCTTTAACATTTAATTATTTACTTTAGATTAACATATGTGCGTTTTCCTGTAAAGTATCCAAACATTGAACGTTTTTCTGCAGTTGTTGAACATGTTTGCGTAAAATTAAAATGTCACAAAAACGTGATCAGTAGGGTATAATAACAAACAATGAAGTTTACATTTGATAGAACTCGCAGGGTAGAGAAATGTATTCCAATGCGTTATCGTTATTAGCTGTTTATAACGATTTGTTTCCCCTGTCCTTTTGAGACGCACAAAGAACGTCTGGATAGTCAGTCATTTCAGTTAGTGTTACAAGCTAACGTATAAAATTTATTTCGTTACTGGTGTGGAGCGGTAAGTGATATCAGACGTGTGAAAATTAAAAATAACAGCTGCAATTCTGTAATTAAGATGTTATAATTATCAAAATATCATGGATGTTTACCCCTAAATGTAGCTTGAGACTTCGTCTATCAGAGTGTATATGATGCAGTAATTACTACATAGCAATCCCGTTGGGAAGGCGCTAAGGATACATCTTTCGACGCTTTCTGATAACAAGAAACTCTGTCAACAGAATGTTCCCATTCTACATCAAGAGAACTTGCTGTCTATTGTAGATGACAGAGGTACAGAGTTACAACGATTTACATGTAGATTACACATTTCTAAACGTTGTACAGATAGGTATGCTTCTTTTGTAGGTTCCATTTTCCATTCGATGGCACAGATTTTAAAACGCAGCTGAAAAGTTTCGTAATAGCACATTCCTTTTATTCTCTACATGATTTCCTAGAAGCAGCTTAGATCGTTTCACTGCAATGCGTTACTTATTTTCATATGTTACAGCAATAATTATTTGTTTACCACGATGTCAAATTTTCATCAGCATTCCATATGTTATGTAGCGACTCGTCCCAGTAATGGCTTTTCCTCCCGTTCTCCCACTGACCCTAAAGAGAAAAAAATAGAACAAATAAATAATGTTGTAGATGCCTGAGATGGTATCTCAGAGTCAACATTCATTGACCAAAGATTTCTTACGTTTTACCTTAATCGGTGTATGCCTGGTGTACGGTAAGATTGAGCGAAGAAGTTATTGAATAATGCAAAATGGCAGGGATACACTGTTCATTCGTTTCTCATTACCAGTCACTGGGCACACTACACACAGTATTTCGTAATTTAACACATCACATACTGTCAGCTGACATCAGGAGCATAGTGACAACGTTTGGTTTCCATTTCGTGTACACCAGCTTCCATTTGCTACCCTGAAAAACTGAGTCAGTACTCTTCAATAATGTGCGAACTGTTGAGCTCAGAAACGGCGTAAGATGTTAGCATTAGACATTGCATGTCTTTAGGTATAAAATCTTCTAGAAAAGGAAAAAAAATGAGAAAAGGAAGGACAGAGCAATATAGTGTTAAAGTGTCATGTGAAATAGTAGATGCCTTATTATTATTATTATTATTATTATTACGATTATCAACACGCTAGTAGACAAGGCTATTTGTGTAATATTTATCGGTGTTACTTTCTGTGGTGTCACCGCCAGACACCACACTTGCTAGGTGGTAGCCTTTAAATCGGCCGCTGTCCGTTAGTATACGTCGGACCCGCGTGTCGCCACTATCAGTGATTGCAGACTGAGCGTCGCCACACGGCAGGTCTAGACTTCCTAGCACTCGCCCCAGTTGTACAGGCGACTTTGCTAGCGATGGTTCACTGACAAATTACGCTCTCATTTGCCGAGACGATACTTAACATAGCCTTCATCTACGTCATCTGCTACGACCTAGCAAAGCGCCATTATCAGTTACTATTGATGCTGTAAAACATGTACCGTCAAGAGCGATGTTCACCAATTATGGATTAAAGTTAAGTATTCCCGCAGCTACGTACGTTTTTTGTTAGTCTCATTTCCTTGACCTTTTCCAGACCTCACGACAGCCTGCGTGAGCTAAAACGCGTGCCTTTCGGCTTCCTCTCATAGTGGGTTGGCTGTCTTGCCAATCCACAACACTTTTTACGTACATAACTGACTGGTTAATGTAATCTCGTGGTGTAATTTAAATCCCCAGTGGTCTGAACAGATTTTTTTCTATGAGGTGGACTCCTTGTTTTGGTCATTATTCTTAGGGCTCTTTTGTGCAGTTTGAAAACTGTGTTAATTTTTAGTTCTCCAAAAAAGGATTCCATAGCAAAGAACTAAGTTTACATGTGAACTGTTCCTAACTAAAAGTCACAGGCTGGTAAACACTGATGACAGGACTCTAACGCATAACATGCTAATGAAAATTTGTTTGCAAGTATGTAGTGCACAAAGGCATCAACGTACTATGACTACGAGTAAGCAAAATTCAGGTTCCCCTGTGACACGAATGGTGTTCATTAGGCTTCAGTGCCCACCACGAACAGCTGCTTGGAGATGATTTGCACCCTGCCGCTTAGGACATACGTCATCAAACCAAAGTTATTCCTATTTTATGAATAAAAGTTCATCGACTGTCTGTATCTCGTTTTTTTAGGTTTTTCCAGAGCGAAAGATCCATCATCAACATTTCCAAGCTCCACTTTAGACTTCTAGTCATGACATAGTGAAGTAGTCATACCTGAAGAAGTTTATGTTTGTATATAAACCGCAAAACTTACAAGCGCTAAAACACAATGCAACGCTATTAGCATGTCTCGATATTGTGAGAATCAGCTTCACTGGTGGTATGGTAAAATTACTCCAAACTGCTTTTTATTGCAGACACATCGTCAACAAAATGAATGTGGAAACACTGAAAACAGATTTCCAATATGAGTAAAGACAGTTGAAAGTGGTTCTGGCTCTGCTTCAGGGATATGATATATTAGAGAAACAAGACTGCCGTCAAATATGAAAAGTGTGTTACAACTCCGAGAAGTTAAACTTCAAGATGTTCACTGAGTCTTTCTCCTTCAACAACCAAATGAAACAGCAGTAGATCTGCTTGAAACTGAACACACTGTTGACAATATTGAAATCGACCTAAAGATCATTCGTATACAGAACAAAAGCCGAAAATCCGGCGTTCTCAATACTTTCAACAGACTTTGGTGTAAAGTATCACACCTACCGTAAACTCGTATTTCACATTGTTTTCTACTGTTCCTTCAAACATTTACTCGACACAAAAAAGAGAAAAATATGAAAACACTTCGTACCACCTTTCAATGTGATTTGCATAATTTTTGATTGTGTTAAAAACTTATAGCCTTTGACAGTGATCTTGCTTTTCCAATGCATTATATCTGTAGGGTAAAACTACTTTAAACTAATATTTTTGGAATCTTGTTTCATTGAGCAATATGGAACTAAAACCTAGACGCATGTCAGCGTGAACACGTCTAGCCACTAAATGTACACGAGCCTCTAGTGGACCATAGTCACATTTACAAAAATCATGCGGCCGAGTTTTTTTATTTATAATCAATGACGATGCTGTAGGAGCTGAGATAAGCTATTCACGTTTCTTGCAATCACACTACTAACGTAACACGTCTACTTTCCGCACGGTGTCTCAGTGTATGACTCTTCTAAGTAGGAGTGATTGTACATGCTCTGAACATTCGTGTTTAGATGTCTGTGCAGTCTTATTCTATAATTTATTTGCGAAATGATGATTACTAAGCAATGTTGATATCAAAAAGCAGAGTGGATTTACACAAGGGAAACACAGTAACTATTGGAAAAAGTTGGATAATCCAACTGTGCTCCTAGCATTTGCCACATTATGTGTGTAACCTGCTCTCATCCTCCGAAGCTTCCAATATCGATTGAAAGAATGTGCGGCCGGAACTACCAAACTAGAGGAAAGGCAGAAAAATAAAATCGTGCGATAGGACATGCCTTCTTGTGTGTTCAACACATTTTGCTCACAAAGTCTATGGAGCTGTGCGTAACTGCTTAAATCATTCAGCCAGCTTACTTTGCAGCATTCCGACTGTACCGAGAAGCGACGCTTTTCACCGCACAATACTGGGTTACTATCTGACAAGTTTCGTCAGTGTGTGCAATGTTTCTATCCACATTCGCTTCAGATCGAAAGTGACGAACAGTGTTTCACAAAATGATTAAGACTGATATTTACAAAATTTTAGATGTAAGGAGTGACTCAGTATGGGCGATCTTTTTCACAGTCTGTGTTACAAGCAAGATAAATCATATTAACTCATTGTTCCCTAACTCATCTACTTTAATTGTCCAAATTATTGGGCTGTTGATTTGTAGGGCGTGGCAGAATTCCTAAGGCTCCTTTTAAAGCAGCTTCCTTGCTGGGTTGGTAATAAGGTTGAGGACTTCTAGATTTACGCATTTTATGCACAGAGAAGTACACCAAAGAAACGTACCACGCTCTAAAATACCATCTAAATGCGATAGACTGAACTTCACGGAACTAGCATCCATCAACATGGCACATATAACTACAGACTTGGAACACATAGGTTGCAACCTCGTAGAAATGAAGTACGTACTAGGTGTTTTACTCGTTAAAGGCTGAAAATATTTCTAAAATTTTAATAAATTTATGTTCAGGAAATAAAATGGAAAATAAAGTCCAGTATACGAACGATACGACTTCTGGAAACTACATTCACGGTTTGGTCTTACACTCGCCCATACCACCTACGTGGGTCAAAATACTAAATAACATTTCTCCATTGGTGAGTAATTATTCAAGACGAAATTAAGAGCAGGTCCAGCATTCTAACATTGTTAATGATTGATTCAATACAGCACACATTTGTGTCCCACGCCTGAATTCAAAAGTGGGATTGGTTAAGGAACAAATTGGTCCTACTTACCGAATCCAGTGATCGGACTTCGCCTTCGCTCCGATTCGTTTTCTTTACCAGACACCGAGAACAACAGTTTTACGTCACAGAAATATTTCTCCTGACCGCCACAAATAACATTTTGTCCAGAAGCAAAATAAAAAATGCACTAAGTAAAAGTTGTTTAGCTACCAGGGCGACATTAACAGGAATGACTGCCTTTCTTGGAAACTTGTAAGTTACGAATATGTGAACTGTAGAACGTCTTTTTTAAATAGCACCCAGTATTTTTTATTTGGTATTCTACTTCCTCTCTTGAAGATCTGTTACCACATTATATCATTCACGTAAACACGACGTTACTAAAAACGTAACACTAAACTGATGTTGACTCTCCTTGGCCGGCCGGAGTGGCCAAGCGGTTCTAGGCGCTACAGTCCGGAACCGGGTGGCCGCTAAGGTCGCAGGTTCGAATCCTGCCTCGGGCACGGATATGTGTGATGGCCTTAGGTTAGTTAGGTTTAAGTAGTTCTCAGTTCTAGGAGACTGATGACCTCAGACGTTAAGTCCCATAGTGCTCATAGCCATTTGAACCATTTTTTGACTCTCCTTTACTGCAGACAGTGCAAGTACCGGGGGTAAAGCAACTCCTTCACTTCCTGAGGGTGATAGGAAACAAATGGAAACACGATACCCATCGGTCATTGTGGCAACCATTTTCAGTCGACGATTTGTGGGAGTCCATTGTCCACAATGGAAGATAAGCTAGAAATGCTATTTATATATATAGAATGTAAACTAGCACAGTAGCACTTCCGATAAGGTTTCCTTATTTATAATAGGAGTACCTGTAGTACGGTACTGTGGTACTTTTAAATAATATGTTGTGTACAATAAAGGCAGTCCATAATTAAGAAAGAAATCTGCAAAAAAAAAAAAAAAAAAAAAAAAAAAAAAGGGGGGGAACTGCAGTATTCGCCTTTCCCAATAATATTAGTTGTTAGTTGTATTTTTCTTAGAACTTCGAACTTCTTATATGCTACCATTTTACTTTGTCAAATTCTTTTTCCAGGTAAACAAATCCTATGAACGTGTAGTAGTATTTAAAAGTCTTGTTTTCATTATCACACTCTACGTCGGAGCCGCCTTTCTGGTCCCGTTACCTTTCCAAGAGAAAAAGTCATCCTTGTCTAACAGATCGTCAATTATGTTTTCCATTCATCTGTATATTATTCTTAACAGCCACTTGCATGCATGTGCCGTTAAGCTCACTGTGATATTTCTCGCACTTACCTGCCTTTGCTATTTTCAGCATTATATTGACGAAATTTTCTTGAAGGCCTGGTGATACAACTTAAGACTCATAGATTCTATACACGAACAAGCTCTACAAGTTAATTTGATATTGTATGGATCATTTGCATGATAAGTCGCAATGACGTGGAACAAGCTATCCTGCAGACGTGAACCCTAACCACCACATTTTACACATTGCAGTAATAGAAATCCTTCTATGAAGTAGAAGGAGTTGTCAATTTCAGTTTTTTTCAAAATATACTTTGATGTATATCACATCTTACATCACTGAGGTAAAGGTCAAAGATTTTAGTTGCAGCATTGTGCGTCTTTTTGTGTTAAAGGCAACTTTAATGTGTCGAAGTGAATCTCACTTTTCTTCTTGTATTGGAATTTATGAACAGCATTGCTTCTTCTCGACAGAAGTGGGTTATTTACATCAAAATTCACAAGGAAATAAATATAGGGTGAAACAGTAGTCAAAAAGGCTTATTCCTTAAACAGATGTCTATAAGACGATTATGGGTGAACACTACCATTCTTATAACGCGTTTCTGAGAAATGAAAACTTTCTTCCTTTAATTACAGTTATGTGAGAACATTGCTCCATATGAAATTACTGAACGAAAATATTCAAAATATTTATATTTGCCACTTCCCCCAATGATTTCAGCCAAGAACCAAGAGAGAACAATAGAAATCTAACACCAAAACGATATACCCGGATTAAGCAGGGAGTAAGACAGGGATGTTGTCTTTCGCCCCTACTGGTCACTCAATATATTGGAGAATCGATGACGGAAATAAAAGAAAGATTCAAGAGTGGGATTAAAACTCAAGGTGAAAGGATCCCGTTTTTAAGATTCACCGATGACGTTAATATCCTCAATGAAAGTGAAGGAGAATAACAGTAAGTGTTGAATAGATTGAACAAACTAAGGAATGCAGAATATGAATTGACAGAAGGAAGGAATGAGGAGTAGAAGAAATGATATTATCGCTACAGCACAAATTTGTGTGGCTGGGGACCATGAAGTCAACTAGTACAGAATGTCGTCCTTTATTTGTGGAAGACCTATCCGAGAATGTATTTTTGGTGCACAGTATTGTATGGCACTGGCTCATGGATTGTGGGAAAGCCGGAAAGGAGGAGAATCGGAGCCTTTCAGTTGTCGTGTTAAAGAAGGATTTTGACATTTAGATGGTCAGATAATATAAGGAATAAGGAAATTCACCCGTTAATTGGGGAAAAAGGGACTTATGAAAAACACTGACAAGAAGGACGAACAGGATGACAGTACAAATGTTAAGACATCAGGGCTTTACATTGGTACTCTAGGGAGCTGTAGAGGTTAAAACTGTAGACGACGACAGAGACTGAAATATATCCAACTAATAGCGAGGATATAGGGCGCAAATGCTACTCTGTGATGAAGAGGTTGGCACAAAAGGGGAATTCGTTGTCTAACATTCCTCATCATTTATAATTTGCTCTTTTTCTCCGAGTAGTGTTCTTCCTTTAGGTCTCTTTTCACTAATATATCTTTTGTTATTGTGTTCATCATATTGCCAATAAGTTGGCAACCGACTTTCCACAGGCTCTTAGTTCTTAACTATGTCAGACCAATTCATCTTCAGGATACGTCTATAGCACCCTATTCTGAATGAATACAGTTTCTTCAGTTCCTCAGTCCCTAGGCTCCATCTTCCAGCCATAGCATGACACATGCCAAACCTAGTCTTTGAGCAACCTTTGCCTGATTTTGAAGTTAAGAGCTTGTGTCTCCTTAGTTTTGGACTTATTATGTTGTTATATTCTTCCCAAATAATCTTATTCATTGTAATTAACATGAATTCAAGATCTTATTTGCTTCCATGTGGGACAGTTGTAACATCGGCGAGCATATCTGTTCTTTGGTGGTGTATTAGTATATAGTATTAGTATTAGTATATAGTATATAGTATTAGTGAGTCTTCTCTGATATTTTTAAATGCCTCTGTCTTCAGGTGATAGTGTATTATCCAGTCGTAAGACTTTTCGTATCGGCAATTCTTCTTGGTTTTGTCTCGTTTTTCTAAAGGTTCCATATCATCAAAATCACAGTCCATTTGGATGATCATGTTGATAAGGACGTTTTTCTGCATCTTTAAATGTCATAAACATCTCCTCTAGTTTTTCACATTATTTAACACTCATCCTGGGTTCTTTGGAGCTGAAATCAATTGTCCCACAATATTATTCCATATGTTATGGTGACCGTTATGTTCTCTTAGCTTGGAGTAAACCTATTGCAAAGTTTTATGGTATATAGTTTGTAAATTGCTGTAACAGGAGCAACAAAGCCAAATCGTTGCAACTCTTAAAGAGCCAAAGAAACTGGCACACCTGCCTAATATCGTATAGGGCCCCTGCGATCACGCAGAAGTACCGCAACACGACGTGACATAGACTCTACTAATGTCTGAAGTAGTGCTGGAGGGAAGTGACACTACGAATCCTGGAGGGCTGTCCATAAATCCGTAAAAGTACGAGGGGGTTGAGTTCTCTTCTGAACAGCACGTTGCATGGCATCCCAGATATAACGTTCATGTCTGGGGAGTTTGGTGACCAGTGAAAGTGTTTAAACTCGGAAGAGTGTTCCTGAAGCCACGCTTTACCAATTCTGGAGGTGTGGGGTGTCGCATGGTCCTGCTGGTATTGCCGAAGTCCGTCGGAATGGGCAACAGGCGTTAATGGATGCAAGTGATCAGACAGGATGCTTACGTACATGTTACCTGTCAGAGTCGTATCTATACCTATCAGGGATAGCATATCATTCCAACTGCAGAGGTTCCACACCATTACAGAGCCTCCATCATCATCTTGAACAATCCCCTGCTGACATGCAGGGTCCATAGATTCTTGAGTTTGTCTCCACACCTGTACAGCTCCTTATGCCCGATACAATTTTAAATGAGACTCGCCCGATCAGGCAACATGTTTCCAGTTATCCAGTCCATTTTCGGTGTTGACGGGCTCAGGCGAGGCGTAAAGATTTGTGTCGTGCAGTCTTCTAGGGTACAAGAGGGGGCTTTCGGCCCAGTATTGAAATCTGCAGCAGTTTTCAAAAGGGTTGCTCTTCCACTACCGTGAGCGATTCTCTTCAGTTATCACTGGTCCCGTTCTTGCAGGATTTTTTGCCAGCCGCAGCGATGTCGGAGATCTTATGTTATAGCGGATTTCTGATTTTCACGGTGCATTCGTCAAATGATCGTGCGGGAAAACCCCCACCTCATCGCTACCTCGGAGATGCTGTGTCCCATCACTCGTGCGCAGACTATAACACCATGTTCAAACTCACTGAGACCTTGATAACCTGCCATTGCAGCAGCAGTAACCGATCTAACAACTGCGCCAGACACTTGTTGTTTATATAGGCGTTGCTGACCGCAGCGCCGTATTCTGCCAATTTACATATCTCTGTATTTGAATACACATGCCTATACCAGTTTCTTCGGCGCTTCAGTATACAGGGTGTTACAAGAAGGTACGGCAAAACTTTCAGGAAACATTCTTCACGCACAAATAAAGAAAAGTTGTTATGTGGACATGTGTCCGGAAAAGCTTGATTTCCATGTTAGAGCTCATTTTAATTTCGTCAGTATGTACTGTACTTCCTCGATTCACCGCCAGTTGGCCCAATTGAAGGAAGACAATGTTGACTTCGGTGCTTGTGTTGACACGCGACTCATTGCTCTACAGTACTAGCATCAAGCACATCAGTACGTAGCATCAACAGGTTAGTGTTCATCACGAACGTGGTTTTGCAGTCAGTGCAATGTTTACAAATGCGGAGTTGGCAGACGCCCATTTGATGTATGGATTAGCACGGGGCTATAGCCGTGGCGCGGTGCGTTTGTATCGAGACAGATTTCCAGAACGAAGGTGTCCCGACAGGAAGACGTTCGAAGCAACTGATCGGCGTCTTAGGGAGCACGGAACATTCCAGCCTATGACTCGCGACTGGGGAAGACCTAGAACGACGAGGATACCTGCAATGGACGAGGCAATTCTTCGTGCAGTTGACGATAACCCTAATGTCAGCGTCAGAGAAGTTGCTGCTGTACAAGGTAGCGTTGACCACGTCCGCTGTATGGAGAGTGCTGCGGGAGAACCAATTGTTTCCGTACCGTGTACAGCGTGTGCAGGCACTATCAGCAGCTGATTGGCCTCCACGGGTACACTTCTGCGAATGGTTAACCCAACAATGTGTCAATCCTCATTTCAGTGCAAATGTTCTCTTTACGGATGAGGCTTCATTCCAACGTGATCAAATTGTAAATTTTCACAATCAACATGTGTGGGCTGGCGAGAATCCGCACGCAATTGTGCAATCACGTCATCAACACAGATTTTCTGTGAACGTTTGGGCAGGCATTGTTGGTGATGTCTTGATTGGGCCCCATGTTCTTCCACCTACGCTCAATGGAGCACGTTATCATGATTTCATACTGTGCTGCTGGAACATGTGCCTTTACAAGTACGACACAACATGTGGTTCATGCACGATGGAGCTCCTGCACATTTCAGTCGAAGTGTTCGTACGCTTCTCAACAACAGATTCGGTGACCGATGGATTGGTAGAGGCGGACCAATTCCATGGCCTCGACGCTCTCCTGACCTCAACCCTCTTGACTTTCATTTATGGGGGCATTTGAAAGCTCTTGTCTACGCAACCCCGGTACCAAATGTAGAGACTCTTCGTGCTCGTATTGTGGACGCCTGTGATACAATACGCTATTCTCCAGGGCTGCATCAGCGCGTCAGGGATTCCGTGCGACGGAGGGTGGATGCATGTATCCTCGCTAGCGGAGGACATTTTGAACATTTCCTGTAACAAAGTGTTTGAAGTCACGCTGGTACGTTCTGTTGCTGTGTGCTTCCGTTCCATGATTAATGTGAGTTTAAGAGAACTAATAAAATGAGCTCTAACATGGAAAGTAAGCGTTTCCGGACACATGTCCACATGACATATTTTCTTTCTTTGTGTGTGAGGAATGTTTCCTGAAAGTTTGGCCGTACCTTTTTGTAACACCCTGTAAATGGTGCTTAGAGCGAGTCGCTGAGCCGAGTGCAACCTACAGTAGTGAATGGAAAGTGAGAGAAACTTGAAAGGCGGATCACAGACGGCCCACCTGATGTTTTAGACAGGACGTTCTCTCATTTTGCAAGAGGTTCCCCCGTTCACCCGGGAGGTTGACCAGCGCAGCGAGACGGTTCCGCGGCCGGCTGAACTCGCGAGATGCATGCCTTTGATAAGAAGACGTGATGTGCTGTGCTGCGCTGTTGGGCCCTTTGAAGACCGGATCCCGGAACGCGGCTGCCCAGCCGTGCGACCTCACAGCCGGAACGAGACTGGCCGTCTCATCAGCGGAGCACCCGTAACGCGCAGGGAGCGTTTTCCTTCTAGTCCCGAAAGCCAAAGGGATCGTCACAAAATGCTGGCCACGAGGATTGAATGATCTACCTCCCGTCCACCAGGTCGCTCTAAATAATGAATGGGTTCTGCGCCTAGTGTAGATCGATTCCGTATTCATGGATTTCCGGAAGGCTTTTGACACCGTACCGCACAAACGGCTCGTAGTGAAATTGCGTGCTTATGGAATATTGTCTCAGTTATGTGACTGGATTTGCGATTTCCTGTCAGAGAGGTGACAGTGCGTAGTAATTGACGGAAAGTCATCGAGTAAGAAGTTTTTCGGGCGTTCCCCAAGGTAGTGTTATAAGCCCTTTGCTGTCCTTATCTAAATAAACAATTTGGGAGACAATCTGAGCAGCCGCCTTCGGTTGTTTGCAGATGACGCTGTCGTTTATCGACTAATGAAGTCATCAGAAGATCAAAACAAACTGCAAAACGATTTAGAAAAAATATCTTAATGGTGCGAAAAGTGGCAGTTGACCCTAAATAACAAAAAGCGTGAGGTCATCCACATGAGTACTAAAAAGGACTCGTCAAATCAGTCTAATCTAATCTAATCTAATCTACATCCGTAAATTCAACTAAATACCTAGGTATTACAATTACGAACAACTTAAATTGGAAGGGATACATAGAAAATGTTTTGGGGAAGGCTAACCAAAGACTGCGTTTTATTGGCAGGACACTTAGAAACTGCAACAGACCTACTAAGGAGGCTGCCTACACTACGCTTGTGCGTCCTCTTTTAGAATACTGCTGCGCGGTGTGGGATCCTTGCCAGATAGGATTGACGGGGTACGTCGAATAAGTTCCAAGAAAGGCAGCACGTTTTGTATTATCGCGAAATATGGGAGAGAGTGTCACAGAAATGATACAGGATTTGGGCTGGAAATCATTAAAAGAAAGGCGTTTTTCGTTGCAGCGGAATCTTCTCACGAAATTCCAATCACCAACTTTCTCCTCCGAATGCGAAAATATTTTGTTGACACCGACCTACACAGGGCGGAACGATCACCACGATAAAATAAGGGAAATCAGAGCTCGTACGGGAAGATATAGGTATTCATTCTTTCCGCGCTCTCTACGAAATTGGAATAATAGAGGATTGGTTCGATGAACCCTCTGCCAGGCACTTAAATGTGATTTTCAGAATATCAATGTAGATGTAGATGTAGATGTAGATATCCGTATGTAGGGTGCATGCACCCGCTCTCTGTTTGTATCTTCTTGCTAGTAATAATTTTGATTTTGATGGATTGTGCAGGGTAAGTAACCAGTGTTATTCATATAAATCAACACAAGTCACAGTGCGGTGTGTTGCGGGCAGTATATGAGGTACTCTTTATTCACATGAAGCAATCAGTACTACAGACCGGTTTCAAGTTCCTTCCGTATTTCTAGAATATTCCAAAAGCAGCTTATAATCAAACGGCTTGCCTAAGGAATACACTGCCACAGAAGGAATCTCCCAGAGGTCACTCTATGAAACACTCGGAACTTGGCATCGTGGCAGAATGATGAATATAAATGTTGGTTTGTTGGTTTGGGGGAGGGAACCATACAACGAGGTCATCGGTACTATCTGATTAGGGAAGGTTGGGGAAGGAAGCGGCCGTGTCCGTTCACAGGGACACCTACTTTGTCTTAGATGCCAATGCGTAATTCCATCCAATAAAATGATGGTCAAAGTTTCGAGGCGACTTCATATGGCTAATCGCGTAGCGTAAAATAACGTGTTAACAGAACGGTTTTGAAATTTTGAGCCCTCTGTTCAAATACAATCTTCCTTTTTTATTTTTATTTTGCTGCCATGGAAGTATGTGATATCAATATTTAACGTTGTGAAACACAATGGAATTAATGGAAAAAGAAATTCAGATTTCAAATCTCATTAAAAATAGATTTTATGAACACGACTGACGCGGATCTACACCGGCCAGAAATCTTCCTTTGTCGCCAAAAGTTAGTAGCAAATTTGGTCAGAAACGACGTCAGAATATCAACACAACAGCCACAGCATCTTGAGACTCAAAAAATATATCTATCCTCCGTTTCTGGAGAAGTTTCTACAACCTTACGTAAAAATTGCGTCGTTTCTATACATTATTGACTCGTGGGATGGGCAAAACGATCCCATCTTATACACTATGTAATCAAAAGTATTCGGACACCTGGCTCAAAATGACTTACAATTTCATAGCGCCCTCCATTGCCAATGCTGGAATTCAATACGGTGTTGGCCCACGCTTAGTCTTGATGCAAGCTTCCACTCTCGCAGGCATACGTTCAGTCAGGTGCTGGAAGGTTTCTTGGGGAATGGCAGCCCATTCTTCACGGAGTGCTACACTGAGGAGAGGTGTCGATGTCGGTTGGTGAGGTCTGGCACGAATTTGGCGTTCCAAACCATCCCAAAGGTGTTTTATGGGATTCAGATCAGGACAGTGGGAAGCAATAAGGTGCTTAAAACATCATTGCAGGCCTGTGCTGTGATAGTGCCACGCAAAACAACAAGAGGTGCAAGCCCCCTCCATGAGAAACACGACCACACCATAACACCACCACCTCCGAATTTTACTATTGGCACTACACACGCTGGTAGATGACGTTCACCGGGCATTCGCCATTTCCACACCCTGTCATCGGATTGCCACATTGTGTACCGTTATCCGACACTCCACACAACGTTTTTCCACTGTTCAGTTGTCCAATGTTTATGCTCCTTACACCAAGTGAAGCGTCGTTTGGCATTTACCGGTGTGATATGTGGATTATGAGCATGCCTGACGTGATAAATCTTCTCACAGATAGTGTCTGTTAGCGGCCCCTGAAACACATTTGCATGTTTTTGAAAGAATCACAGTCGATTAACAGTAAATATGGCTTTGAAATGCAAGGCGATTCTGTGTTTCTTGCGAGAAACAACACCACTGGGCACTAAACGGGAAAACATTTGCTGAGTTAATCTTCATAATGACAAACTGAAAGCAAAGAATCATTGTTTTCTCTGTCCAAATGGTGACCATAATGTTGATTCTTATCCCAAGAAAGGAGGGGCACCATGTGTGAAATGCACAAAAAAATCATCAAGTATCCGAATGCACGAACATAGGTGGTGCCAGTTTCTCCAGAAGAAAAGTCCCCTGTACAGACATTGCAGCTTCTAATCTTACTAACCTTCAAACTTCACGAATGTGGGTTAACCGGATATGTCTTAGACGGCTAAAGCCAAACAATCTTGGTTGCAGCACCTCTGATAGAATATGTTGTAATCCACCCCCTCCTTCCTACCTGCAGCTATTGTCCACATTAGTCTTTTATGAAGTTTTAAGAGGAGCGAAGATTACAATAAGTTTTCTAGTTTACTTATCTTTTCACGTAGACTTGGCTCCAGTTCTTCTTGTCTGAGTGTCTGATTCTTGAAGCTGAAATTCTCACATTTTAGGTCCTCATAGTTAACTTGATCTAAATAAATTTGAAGATTGTTGTTGCAGAGTTTTTGTTGTTACTTTAATATATTTTGTCACATTTTAATACATAGTACACACAGTCTTTTGATTTTTCACATTAACAAAGACGAAATTACATTGTTGACACAAAATACACATCAGAGGCATGCTTGCTACTGTCTCACTCAGCGGGAATAACAATATTCCAAAGGTTTTCAATTTTTCTTGAAAAATGAATTTCTATTAGTTTATATTAATATTTCATAAATGAAACCATGAATAAACATAATAAACGGTACTAGATTGTTTGATTAATAATAGAAATTTTAAGAGTGCCACATAATTCGTAATTTCAAATGTCTCTAAAAAAACAATTTTAACTGTACGTTCAGAACTAGTAGTTATCGATCATAAAATGCATAATATAGTAATTCGCTTTCATCATAACATCCAAAATAAAGTAACTCGTTTTCATATATTTTAGCTTGAAATATAACGTACCGTGTAAAAAAATACGTGAAAGTTTTCAAAAAAGCAGCTGAGATAATATTCAACTGTCAAAAATTCGAAAAAGAATACTGGTACCGAGAACTACAGCTGAGGAAAAGTAATGCTAGAGGAGGGTGTCACGTTACAATGTGCATCTGAAAATAACTGAGGGTAGACGACTAGCAATTAGCTCCCTTGAAACACGGCCATCTGCTTCATATTCGTGCAGATTAGTTACTAAATTAAGTTGTAAGAATATTTTCAGTAACTTCAGGACATCCATTATAGTGTTAACTGTCATTCGTTATGCTTCATCCATTTGTGCCACACAGCATAATTGTACTAGGTGAGTCAAGGAAACTACGGGACGTCTGTCTTACGGATAATTACGATGACATTTCCATTGAGATTGTGAAATACTTCTACCTCTTAGGTCTTGCCGGATCATTGATCTTAATTTCTTGTGCACTACGCTGGGTGCTGAAAGGAAACTGAGCTGGTACTGCTGTGAAAACAGTTATGGTAAATCATGTTCACCAGGACGACAGTCCCTCCTGTGGATGACACGTTTCGATGTTTCTGGGAACTGTAACGCCATTACAGAGACAATTGTTAAGCTACAAAATTTTAACGTTCTGTAACAGTCTCCAGAATCTCGACGCCTCGAAAATAGCCGAACGGTTATCACTATCCCAAGAAAGGGGGACGTAATTTTCACAAACAACCACCAAAACGTAGAAAAACGGTTCTGGTCACTATAGACACGGTTACTGGAAGAAGACGATTTCAGAAAAATGCGCCATCAGCAAACGCTAGTATGCATCATAATGTATGCGTGGAAGTGGGTGAACCAGAACAAATACTCGTCCAGTGCTATTATCTGTCACATTACATGGCAAGTAATGAGAAAAGAAGGAAGGTTAATTGGAGAATTGTTTTCGAAGAGACTTCACATGAGCGTAATTATATTCTCTCGACGATTCTGTGGAAAAGAGTCTCACCCTTCTTCCTGGAATCTTATCACTGCTGCTCAGATTCTGACTGTGTCAAGTTGCAATAATTGGTGATGATACCAGGGCATTTCTACATCTTGTGATAAACACTCACGACAGAGACTAGACCAGGGTTTTCTGGTACAAACACGCTGAATGAGGTGAAGACGACTGTAAATCGACAGATGAAGTACTGCACTCGACTTCATCTTGGCTCCACTTGGTGTCCTTTCCTGCTTTCCGCTACTCTGCGGGAACTAGATGTTCATAAACAAGAACTTCCGCGCCCTGCATTTCTGCTACTCTGCAATACTAACATGGATGACTCCACCGCGGCTGCCCAAGGCGACGTCGGGATTATCTATTTACGCTATGAACTCTCTGCTTTAATGAAAACCATTCAGTTACCTACGTGGTCTTCAAATTCAGTACAATTAAAAGTACTTGGAAATGTGAACGACGAGAAATACCTGTTGGAGGTCAGGTACTCGGAGTTTATAGGAATGTAGAAACTGGCACATTTTTAATTAACGAGGGATGGAGTAAAAGTACGACTAGAATGCAGGCAGTTAGCTCCGGTAAAGTTTTCTGCTCCTAGCCTAGAGCATCTTGCAGTGTTGGTGAGAGCACCGTTGCTCTGCAACATTCCTCATAATATCGATGTACATGACAACTTACCTCTCTTTGGACGACTCTTCAGTAAAGTTAGGATAGACACGTAAAGCTCTACAGAAGTGGAAAACTTTCATTTGCAGTAGAATTTTAGAGATCCACACATATGTGACTGCATTCCCAATGGAGGCACTAACCAGGGGATGATAACCAAGAGGACCACCCTTCAAGAGAAATCACTTCAACTCGGCTCCTTTCCTCGGATCACAAGTGGCAGTGGATGCCATAGCTTGCGAATTCCACAGAAACCTGTCCAGGCAACGACATCCCCTCAGTTGTACTGACAGAGGCAAGGAAGTTAAACCATCAAGCACTAATGAGAAATGTTTTTGGCTCTCCAGTCAATGTCTGAAACCACATTCCTTACTGGAAATTACCACCAGCAACTGGCAGGACCTTGAATTTCCTTCGAAACATAGGAACCTTAAAAATTTCTTTGGAACTTTTCAACCTCGGAAGTGAACGGTGCACGTCTTCTCTGGAATAAAATAGTACAGAGAGCATCGCTTCAAGACGAACTTCACACCCCATTTCTGAAAAGCGGACGTAGGTGGACGCGTACATTTTGTAGAAGGATTTTTCTAAGGCGCCACGGCATCCAATCTTACTTGGTGGACGACACCATTTAGCTCATTTAATAATACAAAGTGTGTTAATTCTTCTTCATCAGCTTGGTGGTTTTAAGGTCCCTCCTGAACTGCGAGAAGAATTCTGGATCTTACGTGCCTGCCAGTCCACAACAAAATTATTAGGAAAGTGTCTTCCCTGTAAAGTTACTAAGAATTTGTGTGGCCTAATCATCGAGGCTCCTCTTACCGGAGACGGTGTGAAATCAGTGAAACATTTTCAAGAAACAGGAATGGATTTCACTGAGCCATTTCACATTAAAGTAGGGAAGGAAGCCTTACGCTAAGAAAATGAAATGATCGGATGGCACTGCCGGCCTGGAGGCCTCATCTGGGGAAGTTCGGCCGCCAAGTGCGAGTGACGCCACATTGAGCGACTCGCATGCCGGTGATAAGGATAGCGCAACATCCAGTCCACGAGCGGAGAAAATCTCTAACCCGTCCGGGAATCGAACTCGGGACCGCTGACGGTAGGCAAGCACGTAACCACGCAGCCTTTTTTTTTTTCAGCTAAGCAATCAGACAGTCTTACGCTCTCGACCTGTGAATCAACATTGGACTTCGCTGTCGGTGTAACGAAAGCCTTTCATATGCTACCTCCACATGTAGTCGTGTTGTATAGCGATCGTTGCTGTATTGTTTGGGAACTGGGTATGTTGTTGTATTTGTTCCAATTTGAGCCCACAGATGGCAATGTCTGACACATGGGCCATATGAATAAAACTGAAGCATAAGCTTGGCGCGAAAGGTAGAAGTAAGAGCATTCACTTGGAAGCAAAACGCAAAAGCAGAAGCATTAGCTTCTGATTGTAAGAATAACCTTTTGCTTTCCCTCTCTACCATTTGCTTCTAATGCAGTAGCTAAAGCTCCTAGCCGCCTGCTTGGTACGCATTGTCAGCGAACCATTGTTGAGCAAGAGCAGGCTTCATCACTGTTTCCTTTGCCGTGCGACTGCGTTTCGCTTCATTTATTTTCAGTGAGTACTGTCACTTATCGGCTGAAGATGTCCTCGTCCGATTCAGATGAAAGCTCGGTATTTGCAGAAAGTACGATGTTGTTTTTAATCACAGCTTTAGAAAATCATCCTGAGTTATTAGAGAAGTCACAAGTTCCAGAAGCAAAAAGAAACAAAGAAGAAGCAATCCTAAATGTTATACATTAATGTGAAACTAATATCAGCATTAAAATTGACAGGAAAAAAATTGCTGAATAAAGTTAGTAACATGAAAACGAGACGAGACTAAAAAGGAAAATGGACAAGAACAGAATGGGAAATAAACAGATTGTTTTAAATGTTTGCGAGAAAAAGTTTTACAGCTTGCTACAAGCAGATGGGAATCCTACAATGAACCATATACGAGGTAAGATAAATTATAAGCTCGTGTGATGTTAATATTTATTTATTTTCATTCGCTTAAAAAATTACACGCAGTCTGTTAATGTTAAAATGAGTTTCTTTTTTTTTTTTTTTTTTTTTTTTTCAAATCGTTAACTTTCAGGGGCAGTGACACTAGGGGTTGCACCGTCCATATCTCCACTATCACCAGTAGAGCACTCGAAGTCATGTGGTAAGATTCAGTTCTAGTTTTTGTTAGTCAAACAAAATTAATTACTGCTTCTTATAAAGACACTAGCGGAAATTTGTTTTTCGTGTGAGTAACAAAATGTTCTTATTACTGTATCGTAAGTACTACTACTACTATTACCATTAGTAGTCGTGCTAGCAGTAATATGATATGTAAGAGTCATGTTTGCAATTCATTTTCATTAAGTGCCATGGCTAGAGTTAATTTGAGCCGCCAACATTTCGTAACCCTTTGCGAAGGAAAGTTTCCGCTGTTATCTTTGTAAAGTAAATTTTCATAAAAATGCAAACACGCTTTAAGTTCTACCGTTGTATACATCTCTGGCATACATATTTGTTTCTAGGAACAGATGTTACACCTCGTGCTGGCCCACCTTCCTCTTCGTCTAGAGCAAGTCCATATAACAGGCCACCACCGGTGAAGATAGGATCATTGCTAGAAACAGACGAGTCGAGGATGCTCAGTGCCACAGAATTAGATAGGCTGGTGCTGCTGGAGTAACTGAAGCTCACTCGACTGCAAATACAAAAAGAAGCTACGTTAATGAACTTTCTTAATATAAAGATGAATGATGTAAACAATTTGCAACAGGAGGAAAATGAAAATAGTTTTAATGTATATACCGTTCTGTAGATTGTTATTCCTTCTTTTGTAGACGATAAGTAGTTTTGTATCTTTTCATAAATAAAAATTCAAAACCCAGCATTTTTTATTAGAGCTGCAATTCTTGTCTTCTTTGACGTCCTCTCCGAAGAATATCCGCTCCTGTTAAAGGTTCCTCTTCCTCATTATCACAATCTTCAGGTAAATCCTTCAAAATCTTGATCTTGTAGATTTTTCGCAACATTGTGCAGTATAAAGGAGCAAGCTATTATTGTTGGAACATTTGGTAAGGCAATTCTAAACATATACCGCAAAAGAGGAAACCGCCTAAAGTAACGCTCTATCACAACTCTTTCATTTTTTTAAAGGTTGAATTCATCTTCAATTGGATTACGAAAGCGGATCATCAGCCAGGGCTCTAGGCCATACTCTTAATCACCCAAAAGAACAGTGTGCTTACATTCACTCAGCACTTGCCAGACACTTGACTTTCTCCATATTCGATTGTCATGTACTGACCTGGGCCAGCTAGCCTCAAAACTAGTGAACTGTTACTTCACGTTGCATGTATCCCGCACATTTATACTAGCAAAACCCTTTGCCAAATTGCACAGGTTTTGGAATTCGCACGTGTGTACAGTCAATTACACCAATAGCACTTGGAAATATACATTTTTGTAGCCACTCATTTTTAGCCACGGTAATACCATTGTTGATGACGGAAACTTGATCCACAAATCAGCTTTTTCCATTATCTTTTTAGAAACACTACTCACTGTTTTACTCACTGTAGTTTGATGAATTCCCAGTTCTTCTGATATTCCAGACTGGAATTCTGGATCAGCTACATACCGAAGGAAAATCTTCATCTTCTGTTCCGACGATAGTGCTCCACCTTTTCTTTCGCCTGTTTCTGTCAGAAAATTCCTTTCGATCCGCTGAACATTTTCTTCGTTGAAAAGATACAGAGTTTTATAATGCTCTCCAGGTGGACATCGACGTGGTCTGTAGCATTTTTCGCGGCGTAAACGTGCTGCTATTTGAGTCATATCTGCACTCTGCCAACGTAAGCCTGCTACTGATCAGCCTTCAAGTTTTACAAGCAATTGATTCCAGAATGAAGTCAGAGCTTCTCTTTATTCTTACATTTCATCTAATACCGAAGCAAGAGCTCAAGGGGAAAGCAAAAGATTTCATTGTTCTTTTTCTTCCCACAAGCAAAGGCTCTTGCTTCACATTTTATTCATAAACTCCGAAGCTTTAGCTTCGAAATTCGAAGGAAAAGCATTTGCTTCGCTTTATTCTTACGACCCACTGTCTAGGTTACCGACATCACATAATAATGGTTAAATATTTATCATTGTTCGAGATTCTCTGTGCAGTTATTCCAGACGTCTAAAAAAAGTAACTGTTTGCTAGTATCATTCTTATGGATACGGATCGTTACAGAAAAAGTCACATACGACATAAAGTAATATGAAATAATAAATCTAACTCTGTGAACATACCAAAATTACTTTAAAAGATTCCCCTCTTTCTAGGTTAAAGAGCCATTTCTGGTGTTCTGCACACGGAGAAAAGCCATGTGCATTATTGTTTCACTCTAAATAACTCACGTTTTCTCTGCTTCTCGGCTACATCCAGATCAGTTTTCTTCTATTAACTGCATGCTCTCCTGCAGTGTTCGTACTAACATAGTTGTTAAGATGTGTCACTATCCAGTTTCATTAGAATGACCAGTACTGAGAGTAGTGATATTCTCATCGATTTGTATGTGTGTGTCTCAATTTAAGCACCACCTGTCTTCGGACTGGTTGAAGCAGTCCTGCCGTTTGCTGTGGCCGAGAGGTTCTAGGTTCTTCAGTCCGGAACCGCGCGACTACTACGGTCGCAGGTTCGAATCCTGCCTCGGGCCTGTGTGTGTGATGTCCTTAGATTAGTTAGGTTTATGTAGTTCTAAGTTCCAGGGGACTGATGACCTCAGATGTTAAGTCCCATTGTGCTCAGAGACATTTGAACCATTTGAAGCAGTCCTCCAGTCCTATTCGTCGTCAAGTTTTCGGCTTTATACACTATTCAGACACAAGTTAATAGTTTCTCGGTGTCTCTAAAGATTTCATATTAACCTAAACTACTGCTGTTGTGTTCTTCAGTCAGCCGTCGGGTTTGTACACCTACATCTACATCCATACTCCGCAAGCCATCCGACTGTGTGTGGCGGAGGGTACTTTGAGTACCTCTATCGGTTCTCCCTTCTCGTATTGTTCGTGGAAAGAAAGATTGTCGGTATGCCTCCGTGTGGGCTCTAATCTCTCTGATGTAGCTCTCCAGGCTGTGATGCCCTGAGGAAGCCTCTTCAACTCCACATAGCTACGGCAACAACATCCACTAGAAAATGCTTTGTGTAGTCGAATCTTGGTCTTCATCTACGATTTTTACCTTCCATATTTTCTTCCACTGATGACTGCTTGCTGCTTCAGGTTGTGTCCTGACGAACGAACCCATCTTTTAGTTAGTTTGTACCACCAATATTTTTTCCACAGTTGAATTCAATACTCTTCGTTAGGTACTCAGTTTACCCATCCAATCCCAGCATCACGTTTCAAAATCTTCTATTCTCTCCGCGTCTGAACTGCCTATCGTCTAGATTTCACGTCCCTACAAGAATACACACTAGAAAATGGTACAGTATCAACCTCGTGATGTATTCTGCATAGTTCGATTAAATAACATCGTATGGAATAATTTCCTGGGTTAGCTCTTCACTTAGAAAGTACTGATTGCAAAAAAGCGAGCGGTAAAAGTAATACTTGGTGTTTAGCCACTGATGACACGTAGGTACCTCTTCAACGAGCTAGGCATTTTAGCTGTGGCTTCGTATGCATATTTTCGCTAGTGAAACTCGTCATAAATAATCCATCACAATTTGAGAAGAACAGAGATGTACGTACCCACAACACTAGTGAGAAGAATGACCTTTACTACCCACTGCTAAAGCTGTCGGTGTGGATCAGAGAGGATTTGAATATGCAGAAATAATTTTTTTATCGTTTGTCCAAATAACATAAAATGTCTGACAGGTAGCGAAGCAAGCTTTAAATCTGATTTAAAATTATGTCTCGTGGACAACTCCTTCTATTCCGTTGACAAATTTCTACTTAAAACTGATGGTTAGGAAAAAAAATAGATTTCAAGTGTAATTGCATGAGTGGAAATAAAATGATAATGTGTTCATTAATGTTAACAGTCGTCATGTATAACATATCCTGTAAACTGATTTATGCTACATAATATCCATAATAAAATTGCTGAAATAATCTATAGAACATGATGTAACTAACTAATTAACATATACCTCTAGAAAAGGCTTCCTGACGCTTAAATTTATATTAGATGTTAACAAATGCTTTTCTTGGTATAGTCTGTGTGCATTATATATCCTGTCTACGTCGGTCAACAATAGTTGTGTAGCCACCCTAATAGCAAAACTCATCTATTGCTTTTCGTGTTTCATTTTTTAATCTAGTTCCTGCAGCATCACCTGATTCAATTCGACTACATTCGGTCACAATTTTTTAATTTTGTCTCTTTTTCGAGACACTATACATTAGATTTAGCTCCTCTTCCCTTTCCTGTCACTGACAAAATTACAATCTGATCTGAAAACATCATAGCTTTTGTTTCTTATACGTGAACTTCAGTTCCCTCTTCCAATTTACCGTTGGTTTTCTTTACTGCGTCCTCAGTTTTCACATTGAATGACGCCAGGGAAAGACTACAACCCTGTATCTTTCCATTCTCAATCTCTGCTTCTCTTTCATGCCCTTCATAACTGCAGTCTGGTCTCTGTACAGGATGTAGATTACCTTTCGGTTCTTATACTGCATTTTATCCTTGACATCTTCTGATTTTCAGAGTGTATGACAGTCAACATTGCCAAAAGCCTTCTTCAAATCTTCCGATAGTATAAACGTAACGTTGCCTTTCTTCTATTTCTCTTGTAACAGAAGTGGTAAGTGTGGTGTCACCGCCAGACACCACACTTGCTAGGTGGTAGCTTTAAATCGGCCGCGGTCCATTTAGTACATGTCGGACCCGCGTGTCGCCACTGTGTGATCGCAGACCGAGCGCCACCACAAGGCAGGTCTCGAGATACGGAATAGCACTCGCCCCAGTTGTACGGACGACGTAGCTAGCGATGCACACTGACGAAGCCTCGCTCCTTTGTCGAGCAGATAGTTAGAATAGCCTTCAGCTAAGTCAATGGCTACGACCTAGCAAGGCGCCATTCGTAACATTGCATGTATCTAAAGAGTCTCACTTGTATCGCCACAATCTCCAGATGTACCAAAAGGATGGATTAAAGTTAAGTATTCCAGAAGCTACGTACTTTTCTTTATAGCATTCATTACGTATCCTGTTTCAGACTTCACGCCATCCAGCTTTAGCTAAACGCGTGCCTTTCGGCTTCCTCTCATTGTGTCTAGGCTGTCTTGTCTAGACACAACAGTAGGGTCACTATTTCGTCCCGTGTTCCTACATTTCTCTGGGACCACGTGTTGCCAAGGTTGTTTGGAATTCACTGCAGAACTTTATCTGGGAAGCCCTTACATTACACATCCTCCATACAGTCCCGATCTCTCTCCAAGCAATTCCCACATTTTTGAAGCCCTTAAGAAGAACATTCGTGGCTGTCGATTTGCTTCGGACGGAGAGATGCACGTCTGGTTGCAGCCATTATTCCGTTGGCAACCGCTAACATTTTCCCATGAAGGCGTTGACCGTCTTGTGTCACAGTGGAGTAATGTATTAAATAGTTACGACGATTACTATTGAAATAATAAACAGTTTACATGATTTTTTCCATCAGTCTCGTTTTCATATGATGTATTTCATCTGGACTATTCTAACGGGTTTAAGTTGAGAAATAATGCTGGTAACACAATATGAATGTGTCTTCTTTTTTACTTTCTACTGATGTTAATATAACTTGGGACCCAGTGGTTATTTATTGCTAGTCTGTATGTGTACGTCATCCGTAGCCACCTCAGAATTTTTTATTTCTTATCTCAAGTCACTTATCGGAAATATTTACTGTAATTTACTGTACTTTAAGACCATCTAAATAATGTGATATGCTCATGTAGACTGTCCCGTTACTTTGTACGGTGCTCATTCCCAAACCCTGTATTATTTCCAGCTGGCACAATCTCAGGGCAATGATTTTTTTAATGACAATATGAGGCTGTGTGTCCTCCTTGACGCAAAATATTTTTGTTATTTATTTATTCCCAAACATGTTTCAGCGACAATATTGCCATCATCAATGGGTTCTTTGATTCTAAAACGTGCAAAAGTAGCATACCTATAACCTTTTTCGCTGTTTCTCTCTGCTTACATCACGTCATTGCAACTGTGTGAGTGGCTTTTAGTAAACAAATACAAAAGAGTGAATTTTTATAGCGTTATACAATTTGGACTGCAGTAGTATTGTGGATACAGTTTTGGTGTGTACTAGGTTTTTAAGTAGTTTCTCTTGTACTCACGTTCGCTGGACGGCTTGCAGCTACTTTTAGACACAGAAAAACATAACTTTCGCACCTTGTTCGTAAACCAAAACTTTACGCCTTCTTTCTTTTCGCGCGTGTCGCGAGAAATGTATCCAAAATTGCGAGAAGGTTATGAAAATTGTAGCTGGGTTCTGACGACTTCTGTTGCTTACATGTGTGTCTGTGTGTTATAGGAAGAGGTGTGTGTGTCTGTGTTTTGTCAGTTCTCTTAGAGTAGTAAACAGTGAGTTGTTGCGAAGTGTTGTGTTTTCGTTTATTAGGTTTTTCACTTCCACTATAGCCTTTGTATGCAATAATATTCTTCTGTTGTTAATTTTCGGTATAAACTATTGCTTTGTGTCGGGATTTGTAGATCACTTTCGACATTAGTGGAGTTGTGGCTTTTGTTCATTAGATGTTCTGCGAAAGTGGAGTGTGAGCTGTCACAATTTAGAGCTCTCATGTGCTATGTGTGTCTTGTTCGGAAATTTCTGCTTGTATTGGGCGTGACAGGCGTTGGTGTATTCCAGCATTGCTGAATTTCTCTGAGGTTATTTTGTCTGGTCTTAGCCTTTGTTGAATTGTGTTGTTTGTTTTGAATGTTTGTAGTCCTCTTTCACATTCTTGCCGGCCGCGGTGGTCTCGCGGTTCTAGGCGCGCAGTCCGGAACCGTGCGACTGCTACGGTCGCAGGTTCGAATCCTGCCTCGGGCATGGATGTGTGTGATGTCGTTAGGTTTAAGTCGTTCTAAGTTCTAGGGGACTGATGACCACAGCAGTTGAGTCCCATAGTGCTCAGAGCCATTTGAACCATTTTTCACATTCTTGCCACATAGGGAACCAAGAGGCGTAAGTTTTTGTTTAAAATAATGCATTCAAAAATTTTCTAGTTACAATTTTCATTTTAGGCACTGGAAAGGGTAGCGCTTGAGGTCCAAGAGATATTTCCGACCCACAGGTATTTCCGAAATTCACACACTTGCTTGGAAATGCCACGTATTATCACGCAATACCTTCTTCCGCTGCTCGGTGTATAATTTACGTTGTTGCTTGGAATTTGTCTGCCCCATTTGAATCAAGTCAACCAAACAAATATGAAGTTACCAGGCGGAATCCTGGTGTGTTACGTAATGTTCCTGTTACGTTCGTGACGACTGCCTTCCGAAAATCATAACCAAACGTTTCTATATTCACACCATCATATGTACCTGGTAGAATTGTGTTCATGGCTGTATACTGAAATTTCAAAATAAATTCTGCTGTAACGGAAAATGAAAGCGAGTAAGATGTCATATGCGGAAATACCGCAAATCTCCCTTAATAAGATATTCTCGTACAATTCCAACCGTTAGGCAACTATTTCCTCCATACGCCTGAGTGGGTAGGAAGGGTTACTTACATCCCCCAGATACGCAATGCCCTTCCATATTTATTTCAACGGCCTTCAAGTCTCACATACTATAAAGTAGTCTTCACTGCTCATTACCAACGTTTGGGCCCATCTAAAGGAGCTATTTATAAATTTATGATTATTACTCAGTTACGTTACTGCTCAAGCCACAAATAAATCAGGACATATAATGGGCTGGATGTCGTGTTACACGTACGATCTCACTTGGTGCATATCTGACAGTGACAGTGACAGTTTCAGCTTTTGTGGTCACCATTATCGTGTGTCCTGCGCTTTGTCATGTTGGGCTACTGGCTATTCTAATGTTTTAATATTCCTTTTAATACATATCGGTTAAACGAATATCGCACAGGGGTAATTTCGGTACTTAAAATTAGGTGTATAAAATTCCACTTTAAAGTCATTTTTTTCCTAATGGCAATCAAGTCGGCATTAGTGTCTACTTTGTTCGTTACATGAAAGAAGTGATGAGCAGCATTTCTTCGGCTCGAATCCATCTAAAAACTGCAAAAATGAAATTGTAAATCTCTATCCGTCACCAGAGTAAATGCAACTGTGACTCTTTGGAGCTGAATCCTGATTTTTCTGATAGTTATAATGTTAGTAGCATTATGGAACTTTAAAGAGGAAAGCCACCGGCCGTAACTGGATCGTCAATTCCTACATTCATGTGCAATTGTTTGACTAGGACAAATGGGTTGGATATACAACATTGTCTATGCTAGACACAGCGTTAAGGCAAGAACACCATTTCTCGTAGATAAGAAGAACAATGTGACAGCGGCCCGAATACTGGGAAGCACTGGAAACCATTTAGAGGAGATATGAAAATGCTTTCAGAGCCGAAAAAGATCTGTGTATATGAGACAAGTTACAAAGTTACGTTACAGAGGCCCAGAAGTCGCGCATTGCGATGGCCTGCTTGGTGGACTGGAATACAGGCGTGTCCGTTACCAGCGCGCGAGGGTGGGGTTGAGTGTTGCAGTGTATGTTTATGGACATCCTCCGGCCCGTAGCAGAGGGGAGAGAGGCCGCCTCGCACTGTGCTGGCAACAGCAGCGATATTAAAATCGCTGCATACAGGACCTCATACTAGACCACCGGTGGCGACGGACGCACGGCTCTTTCCAGCAAAGACAGACGGTTGCTTTTGATGTCCGGCGACGGTAGCGGCCTGATCCTGTGCGAAGTGATGGCTGCCTGCCGGACGTTCAACGTCACGATGGCCGCGGCGAGTGCTTCGCGAAAGGCAACGTTTAATAAACACAAATGCGTACATTCTTTATTCCTACCCTACTATACACAGCACTCGGAATTATTTGAGACTATGCAATTTTAAACTTATGTCCAGTTCTGTCAAATACATAGTATGCACCTGAGGGCTTCCCCTTTCAGACGTGGCGTCCAATATATTGGACACTGACTTTTATACACATTTTATAACAGTAAACGATTTCATTCACCACTGAAACCCAGTTGCCTGTTTACTGGCTTCCCCTTAGAGTACGTGGATTTCTTTCTTTAATTTTCAGCCGTTTTTTAATCCTTTCGGACCTGGCGTCCAATATATTGGACACTGACTTTTATACACATTTTATAACAGTAAATGATTTCATTCACCACTGAAACCCAGTTGCCTGTTTACTGGACATCTCTCGCGTTACGTTCCATGCATCTTGCTGCCCTCTGTTGCTGGAACTGTGTACTACATCGAAAAACAATCAAGATGGCGTAAGTCATATTTAAGTGTTCGATACTGCAAATTACACATTTTCTGGTGATATATATATATATATATATATATATATATATATATATATATATATATATATATATATATATATATATATATAGGGTAACAGCCATCTGTAGAGAATGCGTTTGATGTAAGAGATGTGAGATTATGAACATAATTGAGCTATTATGACACTAAATTACTTCTGGACATCAGGATTCGGACATCAGGATTCGTCGGTAATATTTTTTTCCTAATAAGCTGCAATGAAGGCATTCATATAATGGTTGTTTTCAACCTACTACTGTCTTATAACACTCTTTCAATTAATGCTGCGTTTCTCTTTGGATTCATTACATAATATATTAGCTAATAAATTATTCTATCTGTGGTATCGAGTAATTAGCTTTGTATTTTATGACGTTTTCATTTGTACCATCCATGGTAGTTTGCTAAAACTCGGTTTTTGTTTGTAGATCACAGGAAGGTATACGACACAACAAATCCAGACCACATCAAGGAGATCCTGGACCTCTCCGCAGCAGGAGATGTTTCTAATATCGATATCGATATTTCAGATGACGAAGACCATCTCGAAAATATTCCAGGCGCTGTTTCCACAACTCCAGGGATAGGAAGTGAGAAAATGAGAGCACAAAATAATTTGTTGGTGACACAATCTGAAGATTCAGTGGAGGCAGCGTCAGTTCATAATGACCTCGAAGTTGATGAGGAGCCACATGAGCTATATGTACCTGTAGGAACTGTATGTAAAAGTAAACCAGAATATGACTATCTCACGAGGAAAGAAGAAATATAGACGTCACCCTTGGTCACCTCCTCCTACTCATTTTGAGAATCAGTGCTATATGGACCAAGAAATGGAAGAAGAACCTGTCTGCTACCTTATGAAATACGTAACTGAACAAGAATGGGAAATGTTTTCGAGAAACACAAATATATGTGCATTACAGTCTTGTTATACAAATTTCAAACCAACTAACCCAGATGAAATAAAAGCACTCATTGGCCTGCATATAGCGTTAGGAAACTTCAAATTTCCTCGAGTGAGACTTTACTGGAACAAGTTTGTTGGAATAGGTTTATTCTTAGATTCTATGACTAAAGATAGGTTTTACCAGTTGCGAAATGCTCTGTATATTGTCAACAATTTGGAACACCCTGCAAACTCAAGTGAAAAATTGTATAAAGTTCGACATTTGTACAATGCCATCAGAAGAAGATGTTTAGAACTCTCCCTTGAAGAATCTTTATGTATTTATGAACAGATGGTTCCATTCAAATGTCAGCTTTCAATCAACCAGTATGTGAAAGGCAAGCCGTGTCCGTGGAGAATTAAAATATTTGTTTTGGATGGAATATCTGGTGTTGCTTATGACTTCCTAATATATCAGGGTAGTGTAACAGAGCTTGATGGACAGAACAACAAACTATTCGGTTTAGGTGTGTCTGTTGTTCTCCATTTGTGTGACAGAATAAGAAGTGAAGGACACAAGCTATATTTCGACAATTACTTCTGTTCTTATCATCTCCTTCAAGTACTAAAACACAGAAAAATATTTGCTGCTGGAACAGTTCGTGTATACAGATTTTTTTCTCCTACGCTGATAAGTGACTAAGATATCAGAAGGAAGGAGAGAGGATTTTCTGACCGGGTTGTCAGTAGAGACAATAATGTAGTCCTGACAAAGTGTCTTGATAACAGAACTGTGGTATTGGGTTCAAATTTTGTTGCAACAGGTAAAGAAGACACTGTTGAACGATGGGACAAAACCTCAAGATCATACGTAAAAATCAAGCGAACTGAAGTTGTTAAATTGTACAATTAATCACTGGGTGGAGTAGACTTGTTTGATCAGCTTATTGGACGGTACAGAATCTTTATTACATCCAGAAAATGGACTCTAAAAATGCTGATGCATGCTGTTGATTTTGCTTTGGTCAACAGCTGGTTAGAATATCGAAAACACTGTTCAGTGAAAATAATTCAAGACAACAAAGTACTCGACTTGCTGCGTTTTCGAATGAGTGTAGCTGAAAGTCTTGTGAGAGCAGGGACAAACACAAAGAGAAGAAGACGTAGGCCAAGCAGTGAAGAAGCTGGAAAAGAGACTCAACAGAAAAGATCCACAGCAGAGAGACGACCTCAATCAAATGTACAATACGATGCTATTAACCATCTCCCACTGGTAGATCAACGCAAAGATGGAGGTAGATGCAAAAACACACCATGTCAAGGGAAATAAAAAAATAATCAGTTCAAAATGTGATGTTCACCTTTGGCTAAAAAAAGATGCAAATCGCTTTGTGGCCTTTCATGCAAAATAAATGTAAAGAAAACTGTCTTCTGTAAGTGTTGAACTTATTAACTGTTCTGTAAATCATAATACCAGCAGTTAAAATCATTAATATGATGAATAGATTCTTGTATTTTGTAAAAAAATTTCACTCTTGAAAAGATTTTGCACAATAAATATTTCTGTATAATTTGTAACTACTGAGTTCTTATTTCACATTACCAACACCTCTGAGCCCCAATGTCCGATTTATTGGACAACATTTCATTTTTTAAACTAAGTATGACATATTGAAATTTTGCTCGAACGTACAATAAATAGGTCCATATAGACACGATAAAGTGCAAAAAATATTTTTTTCTATTTATAAAATAATTCAGGACTGAAGGGGTTAAGTCCGTTGCTCTACGGCGCAATGTCTTTTGTATCTATTCGATACAACGCCTCCTTTCCTTAAGATCTGTGGAATAACGGTATGTGTAGGAACAGTAATACTTTATGCTTTTTTGTCGCCAACACTTGCTCACTTCCCATTGACATTAAAAAAAACTAAACTTCGCCCGAACATTCCATCAAGACTCAACGGTACCGTCCGGCCGCCGTGTTATCCTCAGCCCAAAGACGTCACCGGATGCGGATATGGAGGGGCATGTGGTCATCACACTGCTCTCCCGGCCGTATGTCAGCCTACGATTACGGATCCGCTACTTCACAGTCAAGTAGCTCCTCAGTTTGCCTCACAAGGGCTGAGTGCACCCCGCTTGTCAACAGCGCTCGGAAGACCGGAAGGTCACTCATCCACGTTCTAGCCCAGCCTGACAGCGCCCATAAGTATTAACAGTAAATGCAGATCTCCTGTATTACCCTTCTGTATATGGATTTTCTCCATGTTCCGTGTGTTTTTAAAAGGTTATAATATGGCATTAATTGTGCATTAGCACTGTGCTGGAGTGTTTTCTGGCTGATGCATGCTGTATGTAGAGATGTAAAGTGTGACCAATAAGATAAGGATAAATGTCTGGCAGCAGTTGGGGCCCACGAATTACAGTAATTAAATATGGCTAGTTACACATGATGTTATGATAGTGGGTTATAAATTAAAGTAATTAAGATAACTGGGTCGTAAATTAGGACAATCATGCAGGCTTTCCCAGCAGCCACAACAAATAGGACAACAAGCATTTAAATTTCCCGCCACTTATATATCACCTAGTTTGCCAGCAACAGAGAAGGAAGGGGAATAGTGGATGTTGGAGATGGAGGGAAGGGAAGGGGAGGGGAGAGAGGGAGGGTAAGACGTGGTGTTTGTTTACATAAGGAGATCTGACAATAAGGCAGGCTGTCCCATTGTGGAGTATGTTTCACAACTGTGCCAGTTTTCTATTTTGTACCTAATGGTTGCCCAAACGGTATAGTTGCGCCTCAGCTTATAGCGAAGGTTGGCTATCCAGTAGCAGTCTGGACTCATACCCACTTACCTACGCTACTCATAGGTGGCCGACAGCCCTTATCGTCAAGGGGTTGACGGTAACAGCTGTCGTGGTCTCAGAGGTCCGTCGATGCCACGATGTTCACGATAGGACTCTGTTAATAGGCTGGTGTCCAAAATTAAAGCAACAAAACGGAAATTTTGCAAGGTTGCGTTTGTTTTGCCAAAAACCTGTATACACAGGTGTTAGCATAGTAGAAACAGTGTAAAGAATACAGAACATAAACAACTGCGACATGCATAACAGTAGACGAAAATGTTCTTCCTTTTCTTCCAACTTAACGGATTTGCACGCACATGCCGACCACTGGTTAATGTGCCCACTATGGGGTGCAACCACCTCTGGCAGCAATACAGTCCTGACAATGACGGAGCATTCTGTGAATAACGGCATCAATGTGATGTTGAGGCAATAACACCCATTTTTCCTGCAGAGCTGTTCGCAAGTCTTGGAAAATGGTTGGTGTATGCTGACGTTATGGAAACCTTTCTCCATAATACACCCCAGACATGCTCTGTGGGATTCAAATCGGGAGAGCTAGCAGGCCACACCACAAGTGCAGTATCCTCCTGTTTCCAAGAAAACATCAACAAGTCGTGCTCTATGAGGTCGAGCGTTATCGTCCATCAATACGAAGCCTGGCCACACAGCATCTCGCAACAACTGTACATGACTGAAACCTGGTGATCAAGGGAATGCAGGATTCGGTTACGATTGTAGACGAGACCGTAATCAGTTACTATTGGTTGTCTTTTACAGTTACACACATTTATTTTTAAAATAGTAATTGCAGACTCAAGAAATAAAAATAATACCACACGTTATTAATGAAGGAATAAACAACTGTGTAAATGATAGTGTTTTCAGTGCGTTACAATTTAGCAAATCACCATAAAATTCAGATACAGATAATGTAAAAAATAAGAAAAAAAGACAGTGTGATCACAGCTGAAGGCCAAGAATGGCAATAAATTAAGAATTTTTAAGAACTCGCTGGAATTACAACTTACAGGTACTGAAATCTTAAAAGTAAGTGGCTACAAAAACAGCGGAAGGTATCAAACGCCAGGAATAGCACTAAATAAGGTTTTATGGCTTGCTGCTAAAATGCAAATATCGAATTATTTTTTCAAAGCAGATGACCACAGTCACGGCTGAAGGCCTTACACGCCAGGAACGGCAATTATGTAAAAAAATTATAAACCTGCTGTAGAACAGCAAATAGAAGCAAAGGTTAATTAAAAGAAACAAGCAACTGACCACCAAACGGGTGAAATAAGATGATGGTAACCTTGTAACACAACCCTTACACTGTTAGATTTATTCCAAAACGCGACCGGAACTATTAACTAGAGATGCATAACCTTTAATGTAGGCATTACAAGGTATGGTAATAAATATGCGATATTATAACACAAGGACCAGTCATACACGGTGCTCCAGGAATCTGAGAAGGTCCGTCAACAAACACTTTCGCGAGCGATGAGATAGGTAGCCAAGAGTTACATTCACTGCACAAGATGGTAACTCAGACTAGTGGCAGTCCAACGAATGACTAATGATAATCTTGCTGAAGCTACCTGACGTCCGATAAACTACATGCAACAATGGAACAATACGCCAAAGCCGGAAGCGGCGGTCTGCACTACGTCCCCAGAAAACTGTGTTTAGAGTGCCCAGAACGAGAAAGGAACCACTACCACATTTCCGTCCGATTCCACAAACCTGAAAATCTGAACAAGCAAGTCACAGTTCAGAACACCAGACAAACTAATAGTAACTAGAACTCCACTCGATTTGTGTGCGAGGCAAAACCGAAATGTAACCAACCAGAATCAGCAACCCCACGTCACTGCGGAAACAATCGCAAAGCGAGCCAAAACCAAGTACCAAATGAGTGACGTCAAATTCATTAGGCACACAAACGCTCACGGAACTCACTGTGACAACTCTGACGACGGTTGGCAGAACGAAACAAATCTCTTCACTGCTTATTAATTCACAGTTGAGTAACCACACCGTCTAATCACTGAGCCAAGTGCTTTTAACACAGTAGGATCTTCAAGCACATGACTGCGCGATGATAATCTGTCACAACATCTCATATGTACTATGGAGCCCACATGGGTGACTGACTCTGCTCTACTTGGATTGAAATGCACTCATCTTAAAACTTGCTGGATCCAATTTACAACGAGGTCATGCACCCACGTGACCACAGCCCTTCCATCCGGTCGTCCATGCATGCCGCCAGCGGTCCTGACGTGTTCTCGCACTGCGTGGACCTGGCTCCTCCTGAGTCCCCAATCGAACTGGTCCATTCACACGACCTAGAAAACTAACGACCTCGCCCCAAAGATAGGGCAACAGTTACTACACTACTGGCCATTAAAATTGCTACACCAAGAAGATGACGTGCTACAGGCGCGAAATTTAACCGACAGGTAGAAGATGCTGTGATATGCAAATGATTGGCTTTTCAGAGCATTCACACAAGGTTGGCGCCGGTGGTGACACCTACAACGTGCTGACATGAGGAAAGTTTCCAACCGATTTCTCATACACAAACAGCAGGTGACCGGGGTTTCCTGGTGAAACGTTGTTGTGATGCCTCGCGTAAGGAGGAGAAATGCGTACCATAACGTTTCCGATTTTGATAAAGGTCGGATTGTAGCCTATCACGATTGCGGTTTATCGTATCGCGACATTGCTGCTCGCGTTGGTCGAGATCCAATGACTGCCAGCAGAATATGGAATCGGTGGGTTTAGGAGGGTAATACGGAACGCCGTGCTGGATCCCAACGGCCTCGTATCACTAGCAGTCGAGATGACAGGCATCGTATCCGCATTGCTGTAACGGATCGTGCAGTCACGTATCGATCCCTGAGTCAACAGATGGGGACGTTTGCAAGACAACAACCATCTGCACGAACAGTTCGACGACGTTTGCAGCAGCATGGACTATTAGCTCGGAGACCATGGCTGCGGTTACCCTTGGCGCTGCGTCACAGACAGAGGCGCCTGCGATGGTGTGCTCAACGACGAACGTGGGTGCAAGAATGGCAAAACGTCATTTTTTCGGATGAATCCAGGTTCTGTTTACAGCATCATGATGGTCGCATCCGTGTTTGGCGACATCGCGGTGAACGCACATTGGAAGCGTGTATTCGTCATCACCATACTGGCGTATCACCCGGCGTGATGGTATGGGGTGCCATTGGTTACACGTCTCGGTCATCTCTTGTTCGCAGTAACGGCACTTTGAACGGTGGACGTTACATTTCAGACGTGTTACGACCCGTGGCTCTACCCTTCGTTCGATCACTGCGAAACCCTACATTTCAGCAGGATAATGCACGACCGCATGTTGCAGGACCTGTACGGGCCATTCTGGATACAGAAAATGTTCGACTGCTGCCCTGGCCAGCACATTCTCCAGATCTCTCACCAACTGAAAACGTCTGGTCAATGGTGGCCTAGCAACTGGCTCGTCACAATACGCCAGTCACTAGTCTTGATGAACTGTGGTATCGTGTTGAAGCTGCATGGGCAGCCGTATCTGTTCACGCCATCCAAGCTCTGTTTGACTCAATGCCCAGGCGTATCAGGGCCGTTATTACCGCCAGTAGTTCTGGGTACTGACTTCTCAGGATCTATGCACCCAAACTGCGTGAAAATGTAATCACATGTCAGTTCTAGTATAATATATTTGTCCAATGAATACCCGTTTATCATCTGCAGTTATTCTTGGTGTAGCAATTTTAATGGCCAGTAGTGTACGTATCGATAACCACCGCTGCTGCCACCAGCGGACAGGCAACGCTTGTCAAACCGAGTGGCGCCAGTCAACACGAGAAGAAGACCAACAACCGCAACCATGCCAACCAAACGATACCGTCTGGCCTCCAACAGAGGGCGGAAACCTACAAACAGCACCAATGCAAGCCGCAGCATGGCTCAGTGAGGTACCAAGACCTCGAGACCTGACAGTAGTTAAATCATTCCGATTAACCTACACAGTTTCATGAAGAAGTGTTCGAGTGATCAATACAATCTCTGCTCACACCATTAGGGATCCTCCTCTATATCGGTCTGTTTCTACGATGTTCGGGTCCAGAAACCGCGTTCCACTTTCCCTTCAGATGCGAATCAGTCAAGCGTCACTCTCTAGATCAAATCGGGACTTATCTGTGAAAAAAACATTGGCCCTCTGTTCGATTGTCCACATGGCGTGTTGACGACTCCACTCTATACGTTTCCTTCTGTAGATATGTGTCAGGCACACATGTAGCAGGTCTTCGACAACAAAGACCACGCTGTTGAAGCTTTCTCTACACTGTTTGCCCCGATACAACTTGTCCAGTGCATGCTGCGAGGTCAGATGCTAGTTTCTGCACTGTACCAAGGTGGTACCATCGTGCTCTTACAGACAAACAACGATCCTCTCTTTCTGATATCACACGTGTTCAGCCCTGCCTTGGTCTTCGTGAAACAGTTTTGGTGTCTGTAAACTGTAGCCACATCCGAGAAACAAAAGAACGATTCAGGTTAAGCCATCGGGCCATGTGAGTTTGGACTGTCCTGATTCCATTCTTCCTATGGCCCTCTGTCACAGAGAGTCTGGTAGGGTGAGATCTCCTCTGTGTCATAGTGCACAGACTGCGACTGTGTACACAGCGATTGTGAATGTGGCCCTATCGGGCAAAGACTACTGAGTTTGGCAGCTATCCCGACGGCATCGATGACGTGGTTGTCCGTTGCTGAAATGCCATCTTCTGTGCAGAACACCATCTTACGGACATCTGTTGACAGTTTGTATGATTATATCGTAAATTAGACATAGGTCAGGGAAATAATGGTTAGTCGCTTTAATTTTGGACACCAGTGTAGGTAGGCAGGTCTCTGCAAGTTTGACCAAGGTAATGGAGTGAGAACACGCAGTTGTCTACCATGGCGGCAGATTGCTGTACCGAAAGGGAGGACGAGCAACTGCAAACGAACAAGAAAAGAATGAGAGACAACGCTGTCTCCAGCCGCATATAACCTGACCTTGCTAAAACGTAGTCCACGTACCCTCTCCTTGAGAAGGCTGCACTGCCCTGACCTACCCTTGTTAGGTTTTTATGGCGGGGCAAGGACTTCTTGAGCTTCAGGGTTGTCCCTCTCCACGTGGTGCCTTGTCCAGGAGATATGTGTCTCCCCCCCGGCGTAATGGTTAGCGACGGCACGAATATGAAGAACCCAAGAGCAAAGAAGGTTGCGAAACGACATCACCCAATAGACCGCTGACAAGGATCTCGCCACGACAGGAGCGCCCTCTAGCCGAAGAGAATATAAGCGCCGCTCCTGCCAGCCTCGGCCGCACAGTATTAGCACAGTACTAGACTGGGAATCGCAGACCTGCACAGTTGCAGACCGAAACTGCGATAGCACTTATTAGTGATCCATGTCCATTGTTTACATGGACACTGCCTATAGAGAAAGACTCTGACTGTTTGCATGTCGCCCATCGCTTGCGATGACGCCGTAATTTCAGAGCTAAATACTGTAAATCTTTTTTATTGTAAAAAAAAACTGTTAATGTGATTTGATTGAATTGTTGTATAACTTTCTGAGAACGCAGCATCCCTTAGGCACCCTATATGAGACGAGTGGTCAGGACCCCACATGGGTGACGAGGACTTACGAACCAACCCTGCGCCTGACGGCCATGAAATGTTTTCGGTTCTTTTACTGGTGCCTTACTTTTACTCTTAACTTTGCAGGGGCGTTTATTTGCTTTAACAGTTCCATGTCGTTTTTGCTAATCAGTGTGAGCTGTGCTGCGGCTATCGTTGGTGCTGTTTGTAGGTTGCTGTCCTCCGTTGGAGGCCAGACAGTACCGTTTAGTTGACATTGTTGCGGTCGTTTGTCTTCTTCTCGTGCTGACTGGCTCCACTCGGTTTCGCAAGCCTGCTTGTCCACTATTGGCAGCAGCGGCGGTTATCGATATGTAGTAGCTGTGACCCTATCTTTGGGGCGACGTAGTGGTACTTTCGGGTCGTGTCAGTGGGTCGTTCGGTTGGGCGACTCAGGAGGAGCCAGGTCCGCACCGTGAGAAAACACGCTGGGAACGCTGATGGCACGCATGGACTACCAGATTGAAGACCTGTGGTTACGAGGGTGCACCACCTCGTCGTAAACCGGATCCTGCAAGCTTTGAGTGCACTTGGATTCAAGTAGAGGAACCTCCACCATTGCGAGACCTTGCAATTCTCTGGTAACTTGGGTTCGTGTTGCTGCTCGTAGTGTTGCCAAGGCAAAGAACAGCGACTATAGTGCTTGGGGAAGGCAGATATGATTGGCTTTCCTGGGCTTCTGATTACTATTTATTGCGTTCAGTTTGTTACTATTTGCTAAGTTCAACCAGCTGTATTTTTCCTGCCTGGTGGCCGCTAACGCCCCACTTACCTGCCCTGGGGGTTAGTGTATGAAACGGGAGTGTACGTTTCCTCGCCTTGCCGCTGCTGTCCAGTGAGGCATGTGGTTTTGACAGCTTTATTAATTGTAGGTTGTTTGGCGATTCTTCTATTTTGGTTGTAGTGATTCCATTCTCGTTCCGGGGACTCTTAGCACAGTATTCAGCAGGCGGATTCCAGACCGCCGGTTACGGCTTTGACGTATTTTTAGGTTTTAGCATTTGGTTTATTGGATGTCAGGTGGCCTCAGCAAGGTTATCATTAGTCATTCGTTAGACTGCCACTAGTCTGAGTTACCATCTTGTGAACTGAATGCACATCATGGCTGCTTATCTCATCACGTGCAATAGTTTTATTTATTTATTTATTTATTTATTTTTTTTTTTTGCCGGACCTAGTCAGAGGTCGATTCCTGGTGCATCATCTGTTCTGGGCCGTGTGTTTTATTATTGTATTTGTTGTTTTATTGTATGTTTCGAAATTTTTTTATGTAAATGCCATTCTTGGCGTTACAGCAGGTTTAAATGATTTTGCTACCAACTTTACCATCATTATGTCTCACCTGGTTGGTGATTAGTTGCTTGTCTTCTTAAATTAACCTTTGCTATTGCATTGCTGTTTTACAGTACGTTTGTTACATTTTTTTATAATTGCCGTTCTTGGCGTTAAAGGCCTACAGCCGTGACTGTGGTTACTTGCCTTAAAATTATATTTGGGATACCATTTTCTTGTTTTAAAACATTATTTACTGTGTGTGTATTTTATGCTCGTTTGGTAAATTGTAACGCACTGATAGCACTATTAATTACACAGTTGTTTATTCCTTCTTTAATAACGTGTGATATCTTTATTTATTGCTGAGTCTGGAATTACCGTTTTAAAATAAATGGGTGTAATTGCAATTGGGAACCAACAATAACTGATTACGGCCCTGTCCACAATCGTAACCGAATCCTGCCCTCCTTGACTACCAGGTTTCACGGTGTTTTCAGGTGGGCGTTGCAGAAATTTTCTTTGCTTTTATTTTGCTTGCCTGTCTTGTCTGTTTGCGGCTTTTGTGTCTTGCAACAGCCGGTGTGGTGGCCGAGTGGTTCTAGGCGCTCCAGTCTGGAACCGCGCGACCTCTACGGTCGCAGGTTCGAATCCTGCCTCAGGCATGGATGTGTGTGATGTCCTTAGGTTAGTTAGGTTTAAGTAGTTTTAAGTTCCAGGGGACTGATAACCTCAGAAGTTAAGTCCCATAGTGATCAGAGCCATTTAAACCATTTGTCTTCCAACATATCCACCCCACCTGTCCCATCCCCTGTTCAGGCGCCACAACCGCATGTGTTAGATGCCACACAGCTAATGTAGATGTTTCAGTTCCAGACGCAGCAGATCTCTGCACTACTCAACCCAGTGCAGCAGCTGCTGGCCAACGATGCGCGCCCGACAGAGCAAGCACCACCTACTACAGCTGCTATACCATAGCCGGCCGTGGTGGCCGTGCGGCTCTAGGCGCTGCAGTCCGGAACCGCGGGACTGCTACGGTCGCAGGTTCGAATCCTGCCTCTGGCATGGCTGTGTGTGATGTTCTTAGGTTAGTTAGGTTTAAGTAGTTCTAAGTTCTAGGGGACTGATGACCTAAGTTGTTAAGTCCCATAGTGCTCAGAGCCATTTGAACCATTTTTTTTGTTATACCATATTTTCGACAGTTTAGTGGACATGAAGAGGAATGGCTCGAGTGGTTGTCCCAGTTTCAAGCGCACCTTGTCGCTCAGAACGTACCAGGTACTGTGAAAAGCAATTATTTCTTATCCACCGTAGGAAGTGCAGTGTTCTGCCTCATAAACAAACTTTTTCCTAACGCCACTCCGAGTGAACTTGATTACGACCAAGTGGTAGCGCCAATAACAAACTATTATGACCAACAAGTGAGTGTGGTAACAGTTGGGTATCAATTCTTTAATTGCAAAGAATAGTCACAACAAATTTACCGCGAAAGGGGTAACAGATTTGCAGGGCATGACAAGGAAATGGAAATTCAGATGTGCTTGTGTTGCTTTATATTCAGATGTCATGTTGCGTGATGTAATCGTGTACAATGTTTGACAACTCAGAGAACAGATTTTGAAACAGTCCGATACATCATTTCAGCAGGTAGTGCAAATACTAGATCAGTACGATTCCGGCGCTCTCTCGGCTCAGACATATGAACAGTCAACTATTTCTCGGGTTGAGTCCCTTGTTTTCGATCGGTCCATCTGCCGGCGGCAGCAGCTTGCCGCGCGGAGTAAACACCTGTCCACGCCGCGAAAGCAGTTCGCTAAACAGGTGGCTACATATGCGAACAGACTAAGTCTTGCCCTCGGTGTTATTCACTGCACAGATGCCAGGACTGCCCCTCTGCTTGTGGTAGGAAAGGACATGTACAATCCGTATGTCTGGAATGGAACAAACATAAGAATTCGGCCCTCTCAAAAAAATCTTGTCACAAGGCCGATGTCATTAATGCAGTATATTCCAAGGTAGCAACACACAAGCGTGCAATTTCTTCAGTGATAAGCCAGTCAAACAAACGTCTTGTTCATTTACATCTTCGTGGGAAACGTATGAAATTTCTGTTGGACGCGGGTGCCTCTGTCAAATTGTTATATCGTCACAGATGTGAACCGTTAGAATCCCCAAGCCTGTCTAAAACTAGCACGTGACTGACGGCTTATAATGAACAAGACATTCCCGTTCTCGGAAAATGTACTTTGCCTGACGTGTATCGCTCACATACGTGAACAGTGACTTTTACTGTGCTACAATCACGCGAGTGTGAGAACATATTTTTGTCTCAATTCTTTTGATTGGCTTTAACATGCAGGACAATGCGTTGTCAGTGTCTGCATTCCATACAAAAGACAGTGTAGCTAGCTTGATAAAAGAATTCCCAGAACTCTTTTCTGAAGGTTCAGGCAAAGCTAACAATTCCGAAAGACAATATTCATTTGGGCTTGTTTAAATATTTGCGTTTGCCTTTTGGCAGTGCTTCCTAACCCACCATTTTCCAACGATATCAGGAACCGCCGACTGCACAAGTGCCAAACTGGTCAAACTCTTTGGACGATATTGTCGTAGCAGGTCGTACACCTGAAGACCATATTGCAAATTTACGTGCTTTAATTCGTGTGTTATCTGAGGCAGGACTAAAGTGTAGACTGGACAAGCGTGATTTTTTAAATTCTGATTTGCAATATCTTGGTCATGTCATAAGCAGTCAAGGTGTACATCCTCTTCAGTCGCATTTTTTAGCTGTACGAGGCTTGCCACTCCTCGCAATGTCACAGAATTGCAGTCAGTTTTAAGGAAAATTAACTATTATATTCGGTTCATACTGACTGTTGCACAAATCGCAGCTCCATTGCATCGGTTGCTTCGCAAGAATGTCCTCTTTGTTTGGACAGATGAGCGCCAAGCAGCTTTTCAAAAACTTAAAGAAGCATTGCTCAGTAATCGACGCTTAGTTCACTTTGATCTTGACAAACGAGTTGTATTACAAATTGACGCTTCCTCTTACGGAATCGGTGCAGTGTTTTTTCACGGATTCGATGATAAAGTCAGGCCTATTGCTTTCGTATCAAAAGTGTTGTCCAAAGCTCAGTATAACTATTCACAAATTGAGAAAGAGGCTTTGGCTATTGTGTATGGTGTCACAAAATTTCACCACTATTTGTATTGCAGAAAATTCTGCTTGGTAACGGATCACAAGCCCTTGCAGTCCTTATTTCATCCGGTGAAATCGGTTGCCCAAAAATTGCAAAGATGGGCTTTGTTGTTGTCTTAATACCAGTACGAGATTGTGTATCGTCAGACAGTACAACGTGGTAATGAGAACGCACTTTCACGTCTCCCGACTGGCCTGGATACCGATTTCGACGCTTCTGCTGCATCTTGTTGCCACATCGATGGTAAGGATTCTCAATTGCTGCAGCCTATTCCTCTGAGCACAGGCCGCGGAAGCTGATCCAGATTTGAACGTTTTTCTAACATACATTCGCACATCTTGGCGTCACTCATTGAATAGCATGAAGAACTCTGTAGTGCACAGATACTTTGCTCGTCGGCACAGCCTCGCTATACAGAAAGGTGTGATTCTTGTTCAGAATGACAGCGGACAGTCACGTGTGTTGATCCCTACAGCTTTGCAAAACGAAGTGTTGCAGTTACTTCACCAAGGACACCGGGGGATTATTCGTACGAAACAGTTAGCCAATCGACACTGTACTTGGCAAGGTATGGATACCCTAATAGAACAGACGACGTCACAATGTGATGCATGTCTGGAAAATCAGTCCACTCCGCCACAAAAATTCTCTGTTTGGCCTAAGTCGCAATCTCCATGGCAACGTGTGCACATAGATTAGCGGGACCTTTTTGGAACACTCGTTGGTTGATTGTGGTTGACTCATACAGCAAGTTTCCTTTTGCTGTACCAATGACCTCGACAACGTCACGTAGCACAATTCAGGTGTTGTCCTCTATTTTTTGTCTAGAAGGTTTACCTGAAGTAATACTGCCAGACAACGGACCTCATTTCACGTCAAATGAATTTGAAACATTCTGTGTAAGCAATGGCATACAACGTCTCTCCAGTGCGCTGTTTCATCCACAGTCAAAAGCTGAAGTGGAATGTTTTGTCAGAACTTTTAGGCAGCAGATGTCCAAACTTCGCTCCGCACACGCCAGGCATGAGGCATTGCAACTATTTCTCGCCTCGTATTTCTCGCACCCACGAGATGGCCATCGCAGGTGGAATTGCCTCACGACCGCCGCCATCGGACACTGATCCACTTGCTCCAACCTCCTCTGCATCCGACGCCAAAGGAAGGCCGCAAGTATCACTTCGCGCCACATGATATTGTATTTTACAGGGTTTTTAGCGGCAGCACACTGAGGGCGCGAGGCGAGATCGTCCGTCGGCGTTAGCATGTATCTCATTTCAGGTTCAGATGGTTTGTAGTGCCGCCATCAAAATCAGCTTCTCCTCTGTCATGTACACTATGATCTTCCTGTCTCTCTTCCCCCAGATTCACGGGTCCAGAGGACAGTGCCACCACAGCAGCCGCCAGAGGGTGTCATCACGACTCCACGGGACTACCCCATGGAGATGGAGCCTTCGCCTCCTCGTCTCCTCTCGTCCTACCGATGGAACTGGACTCGCCTACACCGCAGCAGTCGCCACCTTCGTCTAATTCGCGGCAGCAGGAGGTTGACAGGTAACCTTCTGGTCGTTTTCCGAGGGTCGCTTTCGCCAGAGCTCAGACCAGATGGCTTGTCGCACTGTGATTGTGGAGCAATAAATTAGAACAGGACTGACAAGCATAGTGTAGGCAGTCTCTTCTGTAGATTTGTTGCATCTTCTAAATGATGTGCCAATAAAACGCAATCCTTGGTTCACCTTCTCCACCTCATTTCTTATACACCTTGTCGTGTGTAACAGTTGTCAGGCGCACTCTATCTAGCTTTTCGGCTTCCCGTTACGAAAAAATGACTGTTTAGAGCGGAATTTTCATGTGCCACAGAGCGGCCCTAAATTAGTCTAATGCGATATTTCCTTAATCGATGTGAATTAACAGAAACAGTGAAAGACGACGAATAACCAGTACTCCAGACGCGACTGAGCAGTGCGGCTGCATGGCAGAAGCAGTCAGAGCTGGCCATGGCGATGCTGCCGCTGCTAGAAAACTACACTGCTGGCCATTAAAATTGCTACGCCAAGAAGAAATGCAGATGATAAACGGGTATTCATTGGACAAATATATTATACTAGAACTGACATGTGATTACATTTTCACGAAATTTGGGTGCATAGATCCTGAGAAATCAGTACCCAGAACAACCACCTATGGCGTAATAACGGCCTTGATACGCCTGGGCATTGAGTCAAACACAGCTTGGATGGCGTGAGCAGGTACAGCTGCCCATGGAGCTTCAACACGATACCAGAGTTCATCAAGAGTAGTCATGGGCGTATTGTGACGAGCCAGTTGTTCGGCCACCATTGACCAGGCGTTTTCAACTGGTGAGAGATCTGGAGAATGTGCTGTATCCAGAAAGGCCCGTACAGGACCTGCAACACGCGGTCGTGCATTATCCTTCTGAAATGTAGGGTTTCGTAGGGATAGAATGTAGGGTAGAGCCACATCTGAAATGTAACGTCCACTGTTCAAAGTGCCGTCAATGGGAACAAGAGGTGACCGAGACGTGTAACCAATGGCACCCCATACCACCACGCCGGGTGATACGGCGGTATGGCGATGACGAATACACGCTTCCAGTGTGCGTTCACCGCGATGTCACCAAACACGGATGCAACCATCATGATGCTCTTAACAGAACCTGGACTCATCCGAAAAAATGACGTTTTGCCATTCGTGCACCCAGGTTCGTCGTTGAGTACACCATCGCAGGCGCTCCTGTCTGTGATGCAGCGTCAAGGGTAACCACAGTCATGGTCTCCGACCTGATAGCCCATGCTGCTGCAAACGTCGTCCAACTGTTCGTGCAGATGGTTGTTGTCTTGCAGACGTCCCCTTCTGTTGACTCAGGGATCGAGACGTGGCTGCACGATCCGTTACAGCCATGCGTATAAGATGCCTGTCATCTCGACTGCTAGTGATATGAGGCTGTTGGTATCCAGCACGGCATTCCGTATTATCTTCCTGAACCCACCGATTCCTTATTCTGCTAACAGTCATTGGATCTCGACCAACGCGAGCAGCAATGTCGCGATACGATAAACTGCAATCACGATAGGCTACAATCCGACCTTTATCAAAGTCGGAAACGTGACGGTGCTCATTTCTCCTCCTTACATGGGGCATCACAACAACGTTTCACCAGGCAACGCCGGTCAACTGCTGTTTGTGTATGAGAAATTGATTGGAAACTTTCCTCATGTCAGCGCGTTGTAGGTGTCACCACCGGCGCCAACCTTCTGTGAATGCTCTGAAAAGCTAATCAATTGCATATCGCAGCATCTTCTTCCTGTTGGTTAAATTTCGCGCCTGTAGCACGTCATCTTCTTGGTGTAGCAATTTTAATGGCCAGCAGTGTATTTAATTCTTGTGCTTGTGTAAGCTGGCTCTAGCGCACGATGCGACAAACAGGTTGCGAGACGACAGATAGAAGCGAACAACAGACTCGCAGGAAACGCGCCGCCTACACCCTCTCGGCAGCCAGTATTTGGGATCGCCCCCGTCGACTGGAGGGCGAGTGTGTTCGAGTCTGTTGCACCGAGTAAGGTCCAGTGTCATCAGCCGCAGCACAGTGGGAATCGCAGTAGCAGTTAGCTCCACCAAATCAGAGACAGTCAGTATGTACGAGGCCTATTCAGAAAGTAGGGAACGTTTCCATCTGACGCCGCTTAGTTCGCGCCCATCGCGTGTATTTTGGTATGTGCGTGCTCGGCAGCACAGTCGGCATCCGTCCGTGACAGCGGGAATGTCTCTGCGCGTCTGATCTTTTCGATATTCGAATTTGAAATGTGCGCTGCAATCTAAAATGCCGCCAGTTGTGAGATGCGGTCTGTGATACGGTTTTTGTTGGCAAAAAACCTAAAACCTATAGAAATTTATCGCGAACTGTGCGAAGTGTACGGAAACAACGTAATGAGTGAATGTTCCGTTCGGAAATGGTGCATTCGGTTTAAAAATGGGCTAACCAACGTTCGTGATGAAGAGTGGATGCCCGAGCATTGTGACTGACGATCTTGTTTCTAAAGTTGATGAAACTATTCGTGAAAACCGTCGCTTCACAATAACGGAGCTTTCGCGTTCTTTTCCACAAGTTTCACGCGTACTTTGTTGTGTGAAATTGTCACTCAAAAGCTAGGCAACCACAAATTTTGTGCACGATGGGTGTCCAAAATGCTTACAGAGCAACATAAAGAACAGCGAATGGCGGCAACGTAGACATTTCTGGATGCCTACCACAAATATTGTGAGTAATACCTGGATCGAATCGTAACCAGTTACGAGACTTGGGTGAAACACGTCAATTGCGAGACGAAATTACAGTCCACGGACTTTGGGCACATAAGGTCCCCCCAAAAACAAGAAAACGTTGGCAAACCTTGTCGGCAAGGAAGTTGATGGCGACTTTTTTTTTGGGATAGGCAAGGTGTGCATCTTATTGATTTTCTCGAACGTGGAGCAACCATAAATTCTGACCGGTACTGTCAAATTTTGCACAGCCTTAGAAGAGCAATTCAAAACCAACACCGAGGAAAGCTGACGTCCAAAATTTTGTTTTCCCACAACAATGCCCGACCTCACACGGCAAACCGCACTAAAGAACTCCTTAATTTATTCATATGGTAAATTTTCCATCATCCGCCCTACAGCCCTGATCTTGCACCAAGCGACTTCCACTTGTTTCTCAAGAAGAAGCACTGGCTTGAAACGCAACGCTTTGATACGACGCGGAACTCCAGGCGGGCGTGACTCACGGCTGAAGTCTGAGGCGGCAGAATTTTACAACGAAGGTCTTTCAAAGCTTGTCCACTGGTATGATAAGTGCCTCGATGTGTTTGGTGACTATGTGCAAGAGTAGTATGTCAGTTTCTCTTTCAGATGTATCTAATAAAATGTATTTCTTGTACTTAGTGTCTTTTTTTTTTTTTTACACCGAAACGTTCCCACTTTTCTGACTAGCCCTCGTAACGACATTAATAGTTACGTAGCGGACTTTGTATTTCATTAGCAGTGAGGCTGACAAGCAGGTTACAGGGAGCTTATACCACAACTACTATTGTGAGAGAAGTAACTTTCTGTTCTTGTGAATGAGGAACCCAGTTAATATATGCCTTCAGTTTGTGTTATAGAAAGAGGAAACGGGGCACCAAACAACATCCCCTCCTTGCTCCCGTAGTATAGCTGTACGGAGACAACGAGACGACGTAAAATTCCTCGTGTTTTACTGTTCGTGTTAATTCATATCGATTAAACGGATATCGCACTAGACTGATTTAGGGTAGCTCTACCGAACAGGCACATAAAATTCTGTTTAAAAAATCATTTTATTAGCACCAGGAAACAAATCGACACAGCATGTCATACGAATGACGTGACGAGCAATGTCTGTTTGTGATGGCTCCATCTAGACACCGCAACAAAGAAATTTCAAACATCTTCCAAACCACTAGAGAAAATGTGCCTATCCGGTCTTAGGAGATACATGTGGTGTATGAATAAGTTTGAAGATCTTGAGAAAGTATCAGTTTGGAAGTTTTCCGTCGAATGGTAGGGCAACATCGACTGATTAACCCAGCTATTGGTGGAAGGCGCGCATAATTACACACGAAATTATTGATAAAAATCAATATTTACTTAGTGGCATCCGTTGGTGGGCTATATTATTACGTGAACAATTATTAAGGCTGCCATGCACTCTTATAGCCTGATAGCTTAAGTCAGAAAAAAAAATACAGCAATGTTAAACTTCAGTGAGAAGCGGGACAAAATTTTACTTTTATATGATAATGGTTGATGACTGTAAGCCCTACTACGGAGTGTGTTACTAACTCAATAGAGAAAATAAATGGTGTTAATGGTCACCTTTTCAAAGCAAACTTTTCATTTAAGTTGGAGAGCTGATGTCTTTGATGTTCGTAATGGAAAGAGGCACGTTTGCGTGTTAGGAAACTAGGTCAGGTTTCGTACGGAACGTGTTTTCTCTTTTAACCGCCCCTTAACCATGTGCGATCGCCGCAAAGAAAACTATCTCAGTTAAGAATGACCGAAAAATGGCGGCATGGAAGTTACAGCTTATACGCTTGACGTGCCAGTTGGCAGCAAACGACGGAAATCCGTCAAGTGCAGCTGAACGTTCCTGCGCATCGGCGTGGCTGGTGCAGCTCGGAGCCCTTTTGTCGGCTGCCAAAGCAGCGCCCGCCGGGTGCCAGCCAACCTGTGGGTCTGGTTGTTATCTCTCAAAGGGCCCCGTGCTGCGGTGCAGACTCCTCATTAAATTACGCGATGGCGGCCAGACAGTTGTGTGCGGCCCCTGCGCTAAATTTATTATCCGGTCGTCCCCGCAACTTCACTGCGGCCACGTCCTGGTAGGCCAAACGTGTTAAATTGTTTGTCGCTGGTCTCCACAGCTGCCGCGCAGCGGTTCCCACTGTCCGCATACAGCAAAGCCAACGATTGTATCCTCGTGAACCAAATAGTGGAAGCTGGGCAGTGTCTCTGTAAATATTTGCTTTTTTAAATAAAACTGCCTTTTCTCGCTGCACTGTAATTTATTTCTCCCAGACGCGTTTCGACTTCTTCTACTGTAAGACATCTTCAGGGGATGGATTGTTGGGAACAGCGTTTCCTCTCATCTGGTTTGGAAGTCGCACTACCATTTCATTTCCGAAACATAAGCACATTTTTATATTTCGAACTTTTTATTCACACTGTTCACCATGCTTACCTTTATTTTTGTGGTGCACTATTACTCTTTTGCCACTAGTTGAAAATATTAGTTAAAAAACTGTGCTTTCAAAGCTGTAAGTATTATGAGTTCATTATGCGTGTGTGTGTGTTTGTGTGTGTGTGTGTGTGTGTGTGTGTGTGTGTTGCGTGAAACGCATAATGAACAGACAATATTTGTCTTTAAAGAACAGTTTTCGAACAAACATCTATAACTAGTGGCAATAAAGCTATAGAGCTCACAAACTACATGTAAACGTGATGAACAGCGTGAACAAAAAGTTCGCAATATAAAAATGTGCTTATATTTTGGAAATGAAGTAGTAGTTCGACCTCCAGACAAGATGAGAGGAAACGCAGATTCCAACAAATTATACCACTAAAGATGCCTTAGAGTAAGAAAAGACGAAACTCATATGGGAGAAATAAATTACATTGCAGCAAGAAAAGACGGTTTTATTTACAAAACAAATATTTCTGTCCTTGCTGCGGAGGATTTCACCCAAACAAACTTGATATTTGTAAGTACACTCCTGGAAATGGAAAAAAGAACACATTGACACCGGTGTGTCAGACCCACCATACTTGCTCCGGACACTGCGAGAGGGCTGTACAAGCAATGATCAAACGCACGGCACAGCGGACACACCAGGAACCGCGGTGTTGGCCGTCGAATGGCGCTAGCTGCGCAGCATTTGTGCACCGCCGCCGTCAGTGTCAGCCAGTTTGCCGTGGCATACGGAGCTCCATCGCAGTCTTTAACACTGGTAGCATGCCGCGACAGCGTGGACGTGAACCGTATGTGCAGTTGACGGACTTTGAGCGAGGGCGTATAGTGGGCATGCGGGAGGCCGGGTGGACGTACCGCCGAATTGCTCAACACGTGGGGCGTGAGGTCTCCACAGTACATCGATGTTGTCGCCAGTGGTCGGCGGAAGGTGCACGTGCCCGTCGACCTGGGGCCGGACCGCAGCGACGCACGGATGCACGCCAAGACCGTAGGATCCTACGCAGTGCCGTAGGGGACCGCACCGCCACTTCCCAGCAAATTAGGGACACTGTTGCTCCTGGGGTATCGGCGAGGACCATTCGCAACCGTCTCCACGAAGCTGGGCTACGGTCCCGCACACCGTTAGGCCGTCTTCCGCTCACGCCCCAACATCGTGCAGCCCGCCTCCAGTGGTGTCGCGACAGGCGTGAATGGAGGGACGAATGGAGACGTGTCGTCTTCAGCGATGAGAGTCGCTTCTGCCTTGGTGCCAATGATGGTCGTATGCGTGTTTGGCGCCGTGCAGGTGAGTGCCACAATCAGGACTGCATACGACCGAGGCACACAGGGCCAACACCCGGCATCATGGTATGGGGAGCGATCTCCTACACTGGCCGTACACCACTGGTGATCGTCGAGGGGACACTGAATAGTGCACGGTACATCCAAACCGTCATCGAACCCATCGTTCTACCATTCCTAGACCGGCAAGGGAACTTGCTGTTCCAACAGGACAATGCACGTCCGCATGTATCCCGTGCCACCCAACGTGCTCTAGAAGGTGTAAGTCAACTACCCTGGCCAGCAAGATTTCCGGATCTGTCCCCCATTGAGCATGTTTGGGACTGGATGAAGCGTCGTCTCACGCGGTCTGCACGTCCAGCACGAACGCTGGTCCAACTGAGGCGCCAGGTGGAAATGGCATGGCAAGCCGTTCCACAGGACTACATCCAGCATCTTTACGATCGTCTCCATGGGAGAATAGCAGCTTGCATTGCTGCGAAAGGTGGATATACACTGTACTAGTGCCGACATTGTGCATGCTCTGTCGCCTGTGTCTATGTGCCTGTGGTTCTGTCAGTGTGATCATGTGATGTATCTGACCCCAGGAATGTGTCAATAAAGTTTCCCCTTCCTGGGACAATGAATTCACGGTGTTCTTATTTCAATTTCCTGGAGTGTATTTTTACTTTTTCACTGTTGTTATCAGGAGAGATTAGGGTTTATCTCATTCATCCAGGTAATGATGGATATCTGTCATCGGAAACTAAAATATGGCGTCTTGCTATTACCAGTTCTTCTTTAAGTCGTAATTGTTTCGACTTTTTTATAGCATTCCTTCGGTCTTTCTGCCACTTTTGACGCAGCAACATCTAGCTCCAAGACGCACACGAACGAAAAGATTACATCATTAAAACGATCTTCTCTTTTTTTTTTGTTCCATTGGGGGCAGGATCACAACCTTAGTGGTCATCTGAAAGGAAATTATATTTGATGTCATTAAGACACCTAGTCTCTTTTCGGCTGTTCTGACGGTTTGTTACCGGACACAGTCAACTTTTACTTGTTCTGAGTTGCTCGATTTCGACCATCACTGGTCATCTTCAGTTTAATGGATACAAAAAGGTCAAAATCAGAAAACAATCTCATATAACTAAACGGTCATATCCAATAATCAACGTAGTGAAATTGCTTGATATCTACCAGTACGCATTTTCACAACCACTAGAGGTTGGTGACAGTTTTCTTATCTAAATATTCAAAAGTACGCTGTAGTACATCAGGACTTTGTTCTTATGAAACAGATCTGATGATGGTCATTAAATACCGAAACCGGTAATTGGTTAACAAAAAGTTTGTGACCACAGACGTAAATTAAAGGAAACTTATTACATATACGGGTCACTGTTTTTTCGCGACGATGTCGCAGCTTGTGAAACCAGTGTACATGCATCGTTACGCCCAAGCCGACCCTTGTATGAGTTCTACAGGACTGTTACACACGCAGAGCAGCAAGTGAAATCCAGCGACCGGAGCATTTCCTATCGCTTCTACACGGTAGCCACAATTGTTCGTTCACAGCACAAGGTTGAGTATACACAGGGGATTGGAAACTATCAATCTTTACGCCACACTGAAGTCTTATTAAGATGTAACTGGACATTTCTGCAACTCTTTATCCAGGTAGTACTTCAAACAAATACCTGGGCGTAATACTTTGTAAGGATATGAATTGGAATGATCACATAGGCTCAGTCGTGCGTAAAGCAGATGGCAGACTTCAGTTTATTGGTAGAATACTGGAGAAAGGCAATCGGTCTACAAAGACCACTACTTACAAACCACTCGTGCGACCTATCGTGGAATATCACTCAAGTGTATGGGACCCGTACCGAATAGGACTAACGGGTGATATTTAACGTATACGGAGCAGATCACCACGAATAGTCTCAGGCTCTAGAAACGTGTCACAGAAGTGCTGAAGGTACTGTACTGGCAGACGCAAACTATCCTGTGGAAGCCTACTTCAAAAGTTTGAAAAAGCGGTTTTAAAAGGTGACTATGAATTTTATACAACCCTCACGCATCGCATCCGTAGGTAGCGTTAGAACAAGCTTAGATTAATTATAGCACGCACAGAGGCATTTAACCAATAATTCTTCCCGTGCTCCATACGTGAATACAACGGTAAAAACCCTAGTAGCTAGTACAATGGGAATTACCCTCTTCCGTGCCCTGCACAGTGGTTTGCGGAGTATAGATGTGGCTGTAGTTCAACGAAACGTTTGTGGTTACTATTAATATTATCTGCCAAATGAAGCGTATCTTCTTGACTATGTTTTACACTGAACCTACGATTGATCTCAAAAGTTTGGGACTGTAGGAAATAAAAAAAAGGAAATTTATCGTGTCTATACGCAGTCACACCGAGACGGTACACTTCAAAAGCGACAGAACTGAAACTTAAATCCCATAAATAAAAGTTACTTCAAAATGTTCTCGTAAAAAGTTTTTTTTGCAGACTATTATATGAATCAGGGCAACGTGTAATATCGACTTCCGTCAGTGTTTAGTGATCTCTGGCAGCTTAATTTATTGAAATGCAATGAAATGCTAATTGAAATATAATCGAACTTTGTTTCGTATGATAGCAGGATTTTTTTTTTGTGAAAAAGAAGAAAACGTTTGGCGATAACGTGCGAGTGGCGCACAATAGTTTTAACGACTAAACAAACTCGTCCCAACCTTTCTACGGCCGATAATTTGAAATAGACTGAAATTAAATCCTTCATCTGATAAAGGAGATGAATTGCTTTTGTGAATCAATTCCTTTGAACGCATTTGAATTAATAATTGGCAGCCAAAGCTGTAGAATCGCAATAATGTCATGAGACGTTCAATTGACTGTTTTATTAGAACATGTTACGCGTTTCGGGATTACACCCATCTTCAGACATCACAAACTTCAACTAATTCCTAACCAACCAGGAGTTCAGCCTTGACAACTCAAAGAAAGTGTCGATTAACATATGACTGCTTGCGTCACAGTCATAAGTTATTCGACACTTTCTTTGAGTTGTCAAGGCTGTACGCCTGGTTGGTTAGGAAGGAGTTGAAGTTTGTGATGTCTGAAGATGGGTGTAATCCCGAAACGCGTAACATGTTCTAATAAAATAGTCAATTGAACGTCTCATTATTGCGATTTTACAGCATTGACTGCCAATTACTAACATAAAAATGATCGCAGGCCTCAGACGGGATTTTATGTCCTGTATATCAAACAATGCTGTTATTATTGAGCCTGCCGAAGTGGCCGTGCGGTTCTAGGCGCTGCAGTCTGGAACCGAGCGACCGCTACGGTCGCAGGTTCGAATCCTGCCTCGGGCATGGATGTGTGTGATGTCCTTAGGTTAGTTAGGTTTAATTAGTTCTAAGTTCTAGGCGACTGATAAGCTCAGAAGTTAAGTCGCATAGTACTCAGAGCCATTTGAACCATTTTTGTTATTATTGATTGAAATTTCACATGTTGAGGAATTACCAGATACGCCGTCTGAGATGTTCCATCGATGAATGGAGCATCTCAGGCTAACATAATCAGATGTACTATGCACATGTTACTAAATATATTGTGTTAAGTCTGAACAGGCGGTCGCCAGGAGAAAGGAGAAAACAGAAAATAAATTATAGAAACGATGTGCGCTCATGAAAAGCAAATGACTTAAAAATTTGACATATTCGAGTGAATTCTTTGGCTGTCATTACACAGGGTGAACACGAATAAAACTGACGAATTGCAAGGGCGGATTCCTGACTGGAAATGGAGGAAAAAAAGGTCCTGTGAACATGTGTCCGGAAATGCATCGTTCCCACGGTAGATGGCTGTGACGAATGAAAGATATTCTGACCACGTGTCGTGTGTTACTTGCGTGTTGCAGGCTGTGTGACTGATGCAGCGTACTGTAAGCAGCAGGATGGTCCGGTAGTGATGTCGGGAACAAGCCGAGGTGGTGTCTGGGTCCCGCCAAGCAGATGGAAACGGTCGAGAGGCAGCAAAGCTATACCGAAACAAGTACCTTCACATACACTAACCACATCACATAAAATTTCAAGCCCTTTTTGGGCGTTTGTGTAATCACACGTCGTTTCAGACAGACGAACGTGAAGGGAGGGAGCGGACTGTGCATAGACCGGGTTCTGTCTATCGACTGTTTCCATCTGCTTAGGCGAATACCATCTCGGCTTGTTCCCGACATCAATGAGGGACCATTCTTCTGCTTACAGTACTCTGCGCCAATGACATAGCCTGTAACACACAAGGAACACACGGTACGTGGTCAGAGGAATTTTCATTCGTCGGTGCCATCTACCGTGGCAACGCTGCATTTTCGGACACATCTTCATCGGACCTTCCTTCTGCCTTTTCCAGTCAGGAATACGTCCCTGCGGTTTGTCAGTTTCATTAATGTTCAGCCTGTATAATATGAAGAAAATACCACCCAGTGAGCCGGCGGTTGTGGCCGAGCGGTTCTAGGCGCTTCAGTCTGCTACGGTCGCAGGTTCGAATCCTTCCTCAAGCATGGATACGTGTGATGTCCTTTGGCTACTTAGGTTTAAGTAGTTCTAAGTCTAGGGGACTGATGACTTCAGATGTTAAGTCCCATAGTGCTCAGAGCAATTTGAATCATTTTGAACCACCTGGTGGCTTGTCTGTACAATTTTCTCCTTATACGCTTTCTTGTTTATATCATTCACGTTTGATGAAGGCAAGACAAAACAAAATTGAGTACACTTCCCAAGAGTACGCCGTAGATTACTTTTACATCTGTGATCGAGTCTCGATTCCAGATAACACGCTGCGTCCTCACTACCAATGCATCAATGCAAATTACTGGTGCTTGCTCGATACATTAAATGTTAAAGCACAGAACAAGGTGGAATGATAGCATATTCACAAACTGTCACGCTTCAGACGCAGAAGAAAGAACGTGGAATATTTGTATAAATTACGACGCGAATATTTCTGGAGATAGTGCGGACCTTTCAATATACTGCAGCGGAGAGTAGCCCGTTCCATTCAGCTGGTGTTCTCTATCGCGAATAAGACAATAAAGCGCGATGACGATTATCTCGCAGACAGCTTTGTCCCGGCGAGTGATTCCCATTAGCTGTCAAGCGTCGGCGGTGTCTCATTACTCAGCCCCCTCGCCACACGAGCCGCTCCCTAAATTAAACGATTTCGAGACCGGCCCGTCCCGGCCACACGCGGCGGACACGAGGCGCGACGCGGTGAAAGCGTGCCGCAGACGGAAGCCGAAATTCATCAGCCACGCGCGCCGCCATTGTTCTCCGCCGCTGGCTGCGGACCGATGAAAGGGCAACCCGAGACAAAAGACAGCCCCGCCTCGCGCGACGTTTCTGCCGTGAATAACGGCCCTCTCCTCGGGCTGCACCTGCATCCTTCCCGCGCAACGGGACGTCCGCGTGCGTGGCGCCCAGGCCCCGGGCGCGCAGCTGACAACTTTCTCGGGAGGCGCTGGGCGCCAGCGGCGTCACTTGTTCGTCGGAAGCCGTGCGCTCCGCCTCCTTGTTTGAAGTCGGCGCAGTCTTCTCGTTTAGCCCTGGCTCCTGTGGCGTGCAAATGTGCTGCGTTTGGGCAGCGCAAAGCACCGACATCTTCAGGTGTGACGAACACACTGCTCAACTACGACTGATGACTCGTGTTTCTTTTTTTTTTTTTTTTTTTCTGAGTCGTCAGTCATGTGACCCGCCACGAACTCTTCTCCCCTGCCAACCTCTCCATCTCAGAGTAGCGCTTACAGCCTACTTCCTCAGTTATTTTCTGGATGTATTCCCATTCCCATCTCTGTCTTCTCTACAGTGTTTGCCCTCTGCAGCTCCCTCGAGCACCATGGAAGTTATTCCCTGATGCCTTAACAGATGTCCTGTCATCCTGTCCCCTGTCAATGTTTTCCACATATTCCTTTCTTCTCCGATTCTGTGCAGAACCTCCTCATTCCTTACCTTATCAGTCCACCTAATTTTCAACATCTGTCTGTCGATCATATCTCAAATACTCCGATTCTCTTCCGTTCCGATTTCCTGCAGTCCACGTTTCACTACCATACAATGCTGTGCTCCAGACTTACATTCTCAGAAATTTGCTCCTCATATTTAGGCCTATGTTTGATACTACTGGAGTTCTGTAGGCCAGGAACGCCCTTTGTGGCAGTGTTATTTTGCTTTTGATGTCCTCCTTGCTTCCTCCGTCATTGGTTATTTTGCTGCCTAGGTAAAAGAATTCCTTAACTTGAACTACTTCCTGACCGTTAATTCTGATGTTAAGTTTCTCGCTGTTTTCATTTCCGCTACTTCTCATTACTTTCATCTTCCTTCGGTTTACTCTCAGCACATATTCAGTACTCATCAGATTGTTCATTCCAATCAGGAGATCATGTAATTATTCTTAACTCTCACTCAGGATAGCAATGTCATTAGTGAATCGAATCATTGATATACTTTCACCCTGAATTTTAATTCCACTTCTGAATCTTTCTTTTACTTCCATCATTGCTTCTTCAGTGTACAGTTTGAGCAGTAGGGGCGGAAGAGTACATTCTTTGCTGCCTTTTTAATTCGAGCACTTCGTTCTTGGTCTATTATTATTCTCTCTTGGCTCTTGTACATATTGTATATCATCCGTCTCTCCTTACAGCTTACCCCTCTTTGTCTCAAAGTTTCGAACATCTTCCACTAACTTACATGGTCGAACGCTTTTTCCGAGTCGACGAATCCTATGAACCTGTCTCCATTTTACTTCAGTCTTGCTCATGTTTATGCAAGTGTAAATAGGAAACGTGCAAGCGTGAAGGCTCCACACGCGGTGGAGAGCAGCGAAAATTTCTTGAGTGGTAACGGGAAGCAAAGTGCGACTGTTTCGTGATGATGCTGTGGTGTACGGGAAGGTGTCCTCGTTGAGTGACTGTAGGAAGATTCAAGGTGACATAGACAAAAATTATAGTTTGAGATAGAAAGTGCAGAAAATGTAAGTTAATGGTGATGAGTAGGAAAAACAAACCAGTAATATTCGACTGCAGCATAGCTGGTTTGGTGCTTGACAGGGGCAACCGACTAATTACCTGGGTGCGAAGTTGTAAAGAGATATGCAATGGATCGAACTTGTAATGATTGAAGTAATTAAAGGTAATAATCAATTTCTGTTGAATGGGAGCATTTTAGTGTGTTGATGACGATATTTGGTATGTGGGGCGCTCAATTGCTCGGTTATCGGCGTCCGTACAAATTCCCAATCTTTACACAGTCCAGTCTCGCCACCGTCACGAATGATGATGAAATGATGCGAGCATCACAAACACCCAGTCTCCGAGCGGAGAAAATCCCCGACCCGGCCGGGAATCGAATGCGGGATCCCGTGATCGAGAGCCAGCACCGCAAGGCACGAGACCACGAGATGCGGACTGGAGAATTCCAGGAAAGTGTGGTTCACTGTGTAAAGGAGACCACATATAGGACATTAGCGCAATCCATTACTGAGTACTGCTTGAGTATCTAGGATTTGGTCGGACTGAAGGAAGCCACCGACGCAGTTCAAAGGCTCGCCGCTAGATTTGTTGCCGCTAATTTTGAACGGCACGCAAGCACACTGAAGTGACAAAAGTTATGGGATAGCAATATTCACATATACAGATGGCGGTAGTATCGCGTACACAACTTATAAAAGGGCAGTGAATTGGTAGAGGTGCCATTTGTGCTTACATGATACATGTGAAAAAGTGTCCTACGTGATTATGCCCACACGACGGCAATTAACAGATTTTGAGCGCAGAATGTTAGTTGCAGCATGCATACATGGGACATTGAATTTCGGAAACCGTTAGGGAATTCGCAAGGAGAGGACGCCTACTCGCCGTCGCCGAATTCGTCCAAATTCATGTCGCATTCGGGAGGACGACGGTTCAATCCCGGGTCCGGCCATCCTGATTTAGGTTTTCCGTGATTTCCCTAAATCACTCCAGGCAAATGCCGGGATGGTTCCTCTGAAAGGGCACGGCCGACTTCCTTCCCCATTCTTCCCTAATCCGATGAGACCGATGACCACGCTGTCTGGTCTCCTTCTCCAAAAACAACCAACCAAATTCATGGTACATGTAGGGCATGGTAAGACATGAAAGGACCCAAAGTGCGAACTTAAGATGGCGAATCGTTTAAGAAATAAAAGCAATATTGATACGGATCTATCATCATACGCACCTTATAAGTGAACAATGAAACTAACTACCTTTTTAAAATTATGACGCAATGGCATGCGCAGTGAACACTAACAACAAAATATAAAGGACACTGCATAGCTAGATCGCACCATTAGACCCAGAAGAAGGCTGCTGCAATCGTGGCCTAAACGTTGGTTTTTCTCCAGCACCAGTAGTTTTTACACTATGACGCCGTACCATACCCAGAAAACTTTCATGTCGACCTTATCAATTGTTCCTATGACAATGTGTTTAGCAAGCACTGTTTGGCTCAGCGGTATGAGAACGGATTCGACTCCGCCCAGCAACAAATATTTTTGTGCTCCTTCTTCAAAATCCGGTAAACTGACAGCAGACTTGTACAAAAAAAATTTACTGATGTGATGGAGCATTACGTGCAAGAGACGTGCAACAGACAACCAACATTGCTTGAAACATCCGTAGAAGTGAATGCGGGACGTACAACGAGAGTATAAGCGGCGAAGAGTCCTGAATTTCGTTGGTCCACAGAACACGCATTTGACTCTATGTATGTTCAGTAACCAGAAATTCTCTCTGGTTTCGGGCGGCTAGCGGAAACGGGAAGGACTGCCAATCTTGCTTGCGAGATTATGGCGGAGCTCACCATCTGCAGCATCGTCGATAGAACCGACTGTGGTCCATTGCTGCAGAACCGAGTGGAAGGTCTGAATCAGGAGCTCAGGCGGTTCTGTGACCATGTAGGCTGCAGATTCCTTGACTTGCGCCATCGGGTGGTGGGTTTCCGGGTTCCGCTTAATAGGTCAGGAGTCCACTACACACAGCAAGCGGTTACACGGATAGCGGGGGCCATGTGGAAGGGACTAGGCGGTCTTTCACGTTAGAGGGTCTCAGGAAACCACAGAAAGGGCGTCCGTCTAAAAGGGGGCTTGTAAAACGCTGTAAGGTAGTTGTAGAAACGATCGATATTGTAGTTCTAAATTGACGTAGCTGTGTTGGGAAAAACCACAGCTTCAAGACCTTATAGAAGGCACTGAAACTCAAATAGTTATAGGTACAGAGAGCTGACTAAAGCCGGAAATCAGTCGGAATTTTTTCACACGACCTGGCAGTGTTCAGGAAGGATAGATTAAATACAGTTGGTGGAGGATTATGTATTGCTGTCAGAAGTAGTTTACCTTGTAACGAAATTGAAGTAGATAGTTCCTGCGAAATAGTATGGGTAGAGATTATACTTGACAATCGGAATAAACTATTAATTGGATCGGTATGTGTATCTAAACTATTGTTATCGGTGACGGTTTGCTGCCGATTTTGATGAGAACAACTCTGTCACTGAACTGCTGACCATAACTTACTCGCTGCTCTGTCTTCCTATTCATAGCGAATCCTACTCCGGTTCTACCATTTTCTGGTGCTGTTGATATTGCGTTATACTCGTCTGACCAGAAATACTGATCTTCCAATTTCACTTAACTGACCCCCACTAAGTCAAGATTGAGCATTAAAATTTCTCTTTACAGATTTTCTAGCTCCCCCGCCACGTTCAAACTTCTGACAATCCACGACCCGACTTGTAGAACGTTATTTTTTCGTTAATTATTCAGTCTTTTTGTCATGGTCACCTCCCCGTTGGCAGTCCCTCCCGGCGATCTGAATGGGGGCTAGTTCGAAATGTTTGGCCAATGGAAAGATCTTTATGATACTTTTTCAGAACACATGTCCTGTGAATACACATCGTGTATCGTTTATGCTGTGACTTCCATTGGCTTCTCCATCCTCACATGGCGTTGATTATCAATGATCCTTCTGCCATTTTTGGACAGTCCCTCCCCCCCCCCCCCCCCTCGCCACCCAGGCGAGAAAAGTCCATTGGCAAAACGAGGGTGATTTTTTATGCCGGAAGATTTCGGTCACCATTGTTGATGATGATTATTCAAAATTTAAGTAGTTGCAGTGTTCGAATCCGGAGCGCTAACCCCGGATCATAGATACATCTTGTTACACTATTCTTATGGCCGCCAGAAAAGTTTAATTTTTATAATGTCTTGGTTTTGGTTTCCGTGTGTGCTCGCAGTCTCTTTACTGTATCATTGCCGTTTATCTTTTCAGGCACAGTTGCGTGCAGTATGCATCCGTCGGATCCGTCAGGTGCTGACGTGTAGAGATTCGATACCATTTTTGTGTCTCTCCTGATTCAGAGAGTTGTAGACAGCAAATACGTGCCAGTACTGGTAACCAAGAGTATAAAAAGCAAGCAAACTTAGCTCTCTATAGCAGCAGTATAAGTCCAAGTTGTGTTGCCTCTTGGCTGGCAACGTGTCAACACTGACAAGCAAAAAACGCTATGAGCACCTGTTTAATACGGTGTTCGTCCATTCTTGCAATCCAGTAAGCAACGATTCTGGATGGCACGGATTCGACAAGTCCGTATATGCATAACAAGCTGTCTACGTACCTGTCACGCAATTTCCATAAATTACAAGTCCGTGGTTTACGGGCGCGACGGTTTTGCCTCTCTGCAAATAGTCCGTCATGCATACCATATTCGTACTGTTTCTTATACTGCCTACATTCTCTTATGCCCAGTACGGTCCCAAATGCGTTCCACAGGTTTCATATCAGGCCAAAACATCAACATCAGTTCACTTTCGTTCTCCTCAACCATTGTCCGTGATTATGGCCTTGTGACATAGACGGATATCCTTCTGGAAGATGCCGTTGCTGTCGGGAAGGGATACAGGTGGTGCGCAATACTGTTTGCTTAGTCCACGAGTGTCATGATCCTTCGATTATTGGTTTCGTGGAAACCAAAGAGAATGTCCTCCATGACATAGTTCTGCCCCTACCAGCTTTTGTACACGACGCAGTGCAAGCTTCTAGCAGCTGTTCGCACAAATGCAGTATCTCAACATGAATATCGACTTGTAACAAAAAACGTGATTCATCCGACCAAGCGTCACGTTTCCATTGATGCATGGTGCTAACTCGATGATCCCGTACCAACTGCATTGATAATTGAAGACGACGCTGCGTTATTATAGGATCACGGAAGGGTCGTAGGCTGCGATGTTCCGTATTCTACAATTTGCGCTGTACGGTATGCTCCGTAACGTCAGATCTCTCAAACATTGCTACCTTGTCGTCTTCTCGCGCTTTCACCGTCCTTATACCATGCTCACGACAGTAACTTGTCAACGGCCGACCAATATCGCTTTTACCGAAACGCTCGATCAGAGGAGTGAAAGTCGTTCGTTTCATATAATTACCAAATTTGCGGCCTGAGTGGACAAAAATATGATAATACAAACAGAAAAGAGTGGCAAGTTCAAGTAACGATATAGGAACTGTATAACGATCACGCACCCTTAAATCCAAAGCAGACGACAAAGACTGGATAATATTGTGATCTGATACCTGGTGACCCAGAGAAATGTGACTATTCATCCTCCTGGTCATGAAACCAGTACTGGGCGATGTGAGCTGTGTAGAAAGAGATCCTACCGTCTTGGAACACAGCATCACCATTCGAGAAGAAGTAATGTACTACGTGATAGACATGATCAGCCAAAATGGTCACGTAATCCTTAACAGTAATGTGACCTTGTAGAGTAAGATTGGGGTCGATGGAATACCACGGTGTGGTTGCCCAAACCATCACCGAATTCTCATCACGTTCCACTCGTGGGACGTATATTCGGCCAGAAGTTGGAAAGAGTGTGAAACAGGACTCAAGCGACCAAATGACACTCCTCTATTGCTCCATAGCTCAGGTTTTATGGCTTCGGCAATACATTCTCCCGTTACGGATATTTCCACTCCTGATAAGTGGTTTTCGGATTCTAGCTCGCCCTGTAATTCCCTACTCATGGATTTCCGTGTGCGACTTTCTGCTTTGTAGTGACTTTTTCAGCTGTCATTCTCTTATTTTTCGTCACAGTCCTCTTGAATGACCTTCCGTTACGATCACTCAACACACAAATTCGTCTGCTCTGTGACTTAGCGGATGATGATTTGCGCTTACCCCGTATGCGGTATAGATTGTCGACACGGTGGCTTTTGAAATACTTAACACGTCAGCTATGTTGGTTACGGAACCAACCACCATAAAAGCACTTACAATTTGCCAACATTCCAATTCATTTAGCTACATCTACATCTTTGTGGTTACTCTTCAATTCACACTTAAGTGCCTGGCAGAGGGTTCATCGAATGGCGCGTGGAAAAAAGGAACAACAAAATCTTATCTATATGGCCCCTTCCAATTTAACTTGTTCGTAATTGTTATTCCTAGGTATTTAGTCAATCGGCAGCCCTTAGACTTGTGCGATTTATCGTATACCCAAAATTCATAGGATTTCTTTTAGTACCCATATGGATGACCTCTCACTTTTCTTTGTTTAGTGCCGCCCAGAGTGGCCGAGCGGTTCTAGGCCCTACAGTCTGGAACCGCCCGACCGCTAAGGTGGCAGGTTCGAATCCTGCCTCGGGCATGGACGTGTGTGATGTCCTTAGGTTTGCTAGGTTTAAATAGTTCTAAGTTCTAGGGGACTGATGACCTCAGAAGTCCCATAGTGCTCAGAGCCCCTCTTTGTTTAGTGCCAATTGCCACTTTTCGCACCATTCAGAAATTATCTCTAGATCATTTTGTAATTGGAATTCATCGTCTGATGATTTTACTAGACCGTAAATTACAGCGTCATCTGCAAACAATCTAAGGGGGCTGCTCAGATTATCACCTAGATCATTTATGTAAATCAGGAACAGCAGAGGGCCTATGACACTATCTTGCGGAACGCGAGATATCACTTCTGTTCTGCTCCATGATTTACAGTCTATCACTACGAACTGTGACCTCTCTGAGTCGAAATCACGTATCCAGTCACACAAATGATACGGTATTCCATATGCACGCAATTTGATTAATAGTCGAGTGTAAGGAACGGTATCAAAATCCTTCTGGAAATCTAGGAATATGGAATCGATCTGAGATGTCTTGACGACAGCACTCATTACTTCATGGGAATAAAGAGCTAGCTGTGTTCCACAAGAACGATATTTTCCGAATCCGTGTTGGTTTTGTATCATTCGAGTACAGTATATGTTCCAAAATCCTATTGCTCCGACGCAATGCACTCACAACTACACAGAACACTGTTCTAACAAGAACTGGCACTTGCAACGCGTTGAGAACACGGCACAGGTGCCGTTCGTTACCAAATAGAACAGCACAACCTGCAGGCTTGGTTAGTATCTGCATTTATGTTCAGGTATCCAATTCTCGTGGTGTTTCGCTGTTTTTGTCCAACCCCTGTATACTTCCCTAACCACGTAAGGTGCCCGCTACACCACGAAGCGGAAATGAATCTCGTGGTGCGTAGTGTTTACAATATTTTGGCTTGTGATCGCATTTACTTGCAGAAACAGGAATTCATTTTTTTCTGAAATCACAAACAGCCAGAAATCAGCACAGTTACATTGATAATCTTGTGTTGCGTTTAGTGATGGTTCTCCATTCTATTAGTAGCGTACTGTTTTCGGGAAAAGTGTACTTTTACGATGCGTGTAACGTATCCTACATTTTGAGTAGAAAGAAATCTGCACAGTGTGCAGTTGGTGCCCAGACGTTGTGCGCAGAGCGCGTGATATGCGTTTCATCTTAAAATCTTTAGCGTGAAAATCAGTTTAGCTTCAAAATCTGGGTGCCTAGCTATTTAGTTAATTATGATGTTCATTTAGCAATATTCGCGTACCATACAACATTCCGTAAACTTCTGTATTGCTTCATACTGGCCATGAAGTTGGCGAAAGGAATGTGGTGCTCGTTACTGAAAGTCAGTTTTTAATTATAAAATGTATTAAGCTGGACCCGTCTCTTTCCTCAGCGGCTCCTTTCACTTTTTGCCAGATTCAGCCAGATGTTTAATCTGTACCCTATGCCCCAATGCCAGCAATCACGAAAGTTGAGAACACTACTGTTACTTGTATAAGCGAGCACCAAGTCATACATTAATAATTACTAGGCTTCGTGATTACAATTCAGGGAGACAGTTTATTCTCGTTATAACACAGACACTGATAATAACAAGTCTTTCATTTTAGTCTTATTGGTACAGTATATAGCAGCAACCGTTTCGTCTTCTGATAGTATTCATTCCTGTGTCGTTCTGCTTTTAGCAGCTTGTGGAATATTCAGTAAGGCTATATTACAAATACTTGTATGCGAGAGTAACTACATGTAAACTGGAACTTAATTATCCTCTTTACCAATTATGCCTAACAAGGGCCTTGCTTATACGTACTGCTTATTGTTTTAAAGTGATCCATTGCTGATATGGTTGCTGCGATAAAATGATATACAGCCTGCGCCGCATTTTATGCAGGTTCTTTTACCGTTTCGTTATTACTATTTATCCAAGTTACCGTGAACTTTTCCATTGACATTGTCCGCTCTTATATCTGCCACTAAAACGCTGGTTTATTGGTTTTATCGTAGTGTTATTTGGTTAAAACCTTGTAACAGTAATATGAAACTTCTTACTTCTGTAATGGAAGAAATGTTCACTGAAAAAAGCTGTCCAAACCTTTTATCTCTGTTTTAGATAGCGGTTTCTTCACTGAGAGCTGGTAAAACTACCAAAACAAAACGTTAAATGTGACAGTACAGGTATTAAAGCACGTATGATCTTGGCCACCAGTCATCTCTCACATACTTTTATACCGTAAATCAGATACCTGAATTCTTTGTCTTCCCTCTAATTACTCTTTCCATAGGAAGAACATGTGGCTCAATTCACTTACACACATACCATACACAATTTCTCTTTCTAATTAATTAGAAATTCATTAGCTGGATGCGAATTCCTGGTATCAGCTGTATGATGTATAGATGTAGACCACTACCCAGTAGTAAGATATGAAAATTTGTGCCAGACCAGGACTCGATCCTGGATTTCCCGCTTATTTCGTGCAGCTATGGATCGTAAACAGTGACCATTCTCTCAGAGACGCGTGTAATCATCCCCTTTCAAAGTCGTCAAGAAAAAGGTAACAATAATAAGATAACACACGATAAAATAAATAGTATTAAATACTGTTGATACAAGGTTTTGTTATCACTTTATAAGACGGAGCAATTAACCGTAGTTCACGGAAATGAAGTAGCAATACGATTTTTATGAAGATACGCTGTCGTATAAAATTCTATCTCTTACATCCTGTTCGTTAATTATATGGGCCTGCGAGTCATCAGTTAATTTATTTAATTAAGAACCATCTCATAAGAAAATTTCATCTACTGGTTAAAATATGATACTACGTATGTATTGCTGTCACATGTTATAAGGTGGCGAAGTTGAAACAATTTGCTAGGTTTAAAAACAAATCTCTTACAGGACAATTTATTGTAATTTCTACTCGTAGCTAAATACTTAGTTTCCGACGTAGGTCGAAGTCCCTATTATTACAGCAGAAAAACTGACTCGTTTTCAAACTTTGAAACCTTCATACAGTTCATTTCCTTCATTACAGTTGGTTTGTTGTCATTCATCTCTCCAGAGATGTTGTGGAAAAGCAAAGACGAATCTGTACGCTATGTTCGCGTTGGTAATCAGCTCTACTGTGCTGCAATAATCTTTGTATTTTATTCTGCAGCACAGATTACAGTCGATTATATGGCGAAATTCTCCTTGCTGTATTGAGAGTATTAATGTATGAAATCCAAGTTTTAGACTTACGCACTATTGGGACGTTAATTTTCTTCTGCTGGTAACGCCTCAGATTTTTGTAGCAACAAGACGTATCGGGTTGGGAGTTTTAAGTCCGGAATGCAGATGGCACAGTATATATCTGCACACAAGATTTACACGCCCGCTTCCAGTTTATTTTTCCGTGACGTGTATAATTATTCTGTCTTTCCCCACTAACAAAGCTTGCGAATAGCCCTCTATAATTCCGTTTGTAGTGTTAGTCTGTTGCTATCGTGATCATATAATCATGAAACGTTTGTCTCTTCAGTTCTCCTACACCACAGTGCTGAATTTCATAATCTCTAGTCTAAGACAGTTCAGTACAGCTATATGGCAGGTCAAACTTTTTACCCGGTACTTCATTTTTTCTTTCTCTTCCACATTCTAGATCCGCAGTCTAACTTATCACTGATGGTCATCATTAGTAACGGAACAATCCACCAATCGCTTAACAGTGCACCACACTGAATCGCGACTCCGTTCAGCAAACGATTTCTCAGCTATTTTCTTTCATATATTTCAAAGTAATTTCCAACTTGTTTGTATTTAACATCCGACAGCGTCGAATTAAAATTTTTGAAATAAGTGTGCACCGATTCACTCCGGCATCCAAGCACAAGCCGCCTACCTACAGTCTCTTGTTTTAAAAGAGCAATCTCCCGCTCTATCTAAACCCTCCAGATATTAATAATACACGTAACTGGACGATGGAGGTATAATACTCTAAGTGGAGTTATCATGACGTCACAAACGTGAAGCCTACGTCTGCCATGCTGTAGCGCCGAACAGTAGATTCTGATGAAAGTGTTTTAATAAAAAAAATCCAGGTTGCATCATTTACAGGTGTAGTGGTCGTTCTAATTATAGTCTAAAATGTAAAGGAATCAATTAAATTCGTAAGTTGACTCGTTCAAGAGATATTTTCTTTTCTAGACAAGAACTTCAGTTGCACTCGTTTCTTTTACAGTACTCGATTCATATCTGTGATTTGACTTCAGATTTCCAATCAATACAAGTCGTAGAGCGCTCTGATTGTACCCTGTGGGGAGGGAGTACTGCAAACGGTCCAGACATAGCAATATGTGTTATCAGCGTTTTCTTGAAAACGGAATGTGTTAGTTCCGTATTATGGAAAACGATGGATTACGAAAATAGTATTTTTTCATAACATACTACGCTTCTTGTTTATTCGAAATTTGTAACATACTGCGCTCCTTGTTTACCCGAAAGATATAAACTTACGTTAATGAGGCCATATGTGTAGTATTACTGGATAAAGTATGCCTCTGAGACAATAGAAAGTTTGAAAATCTCTTCCTTGCTCTGTGTTATTCACAAAAGCACTGTAATAGTTGCTATTTAAAACAACTATTGCATGGACATTGTAAAAAAATGAGGACAACAATTATAAACACCAGCCGACTAATCAGCTAAAGTTAGTGGCTACAAACATGTCGGCCACGGCTTCAAAGCAACGTACAGCGTAAGTGCACAGCGTGACCTCCCGTTATTAAACCTCCATGAACTGCGCCATTGCACTATATTAAATACAAAGTGGGCCCTTTTTCATCATACTTTATACACACTTCTAACAGCTGGAGACGTAATTCAGATCAATGCATGAAATGCGTAATACAGTAAAATATCAACGAAAGAATTACTTGCTTATGTAGATGAGATATTAATAAAACATACATTAACTGTGAACACCTCCGTTGACGTACTTTGTTCTTATGCTTGACGCAACGATTGCGTTTATCTTCTAGTTACTTGAACTAATTAAGCCCACGCAAGTCTGCTCTTTTAATCTCTGCTGCCATCCGCCTCACGCTTCAAGCTCTACGAGCCCTTCCCCCTTTCACTGATGAGAACAACACCCCTAGCCTTACACTCTAAGTAACTCGTGCCCTAAATCTGATATTACTGACAATGTAATTTACAGTGTCGATGTCTATTGTGAAACGGATGGAGGAGTTAGACCATTAACGTTAAGTTTACTCCAGACATCTGCGGCGTGAGGCTGTACCTTACTGAAATTCACATCGCCTCAAACTCTTCGCCTTTTATTGTGTTTTAGATCTTAGGATCAAGATAAACTCCAACATCTGCATTTATCCTCAGTACAAAGTAACAAAGTTTTGCTGTCAACACCGACAAGTATATACGCAATCTTCTGCTACTGAAATTTTACTTTTACTATTCCGATTGTTAATGCTCCGGTAATAGCTTTTATTCAACAACATTTGTAATGTTGCTTCTCATAGATTTAACACAAGCTTGCACGTCAAATTTTTTTATTGTCGTGTCGCCAAAGATAAAAATTAACTTCCAATGCTATTTGTGTATTTTCTGTGATCTCCTCTCCTTTATGCCACAGATGTTGGAAAGCCACAAATCAATGGCACAACATCTGGTTTCTATCATTCCGATACCGAAGGCCTCAGGGTCAGCATATTCAGACGATAAATGTTTGCTGTATAGCTTTTTGTGGACGCTCCCTTAAAAATTATTCCTTTTCAGGGCAAGTTTCCAAACTACCTTCATACGTTATCAATGGAAAAATCGTTACCAAGCTTACGTGAAAATGAACTGCTAAAATCGTAACGACAGAGTTTCTTAGAACTACATCAGACGCTCAAAATGAATATCTGACTCTGTAATGTTAGGCTGCATCAGACATGTTATAGGCTACGGCATCCTTTCGTTTGAAAGCGTCTCATTACAGTGTTATGACTTACAATCCTTTCGCTGTTTTAAGAGTGTAGAGCGATCGTTACAGATGTAGCAGAAGTCGACGTCTATGTGCCGTTGTGAGACGTGCAAACAGAAACACCATCAAGGCAGTAGCTGACACTGAATAACACTCACACCTACATACTACGTCAACGTCAAAGTAATGTGCAAATTTATATCAACTTAGATTATAAACCGATGCATGAAATATTACGGCACTACAGTCACGTCACGCCAGTAAGTAGTATTCAGTTTAGTTTTTGTAATACTTTTGTGGGGCAGTTTTTGTTAATTTCACAACTGCTGTTCAGACAAATATTAGGAAGGATGAATTAGATAATGAAAGATAATAGAATAGGGTAGAATACAGTAGAATAGTTTATTGTCTCATAGCCTACAATTTCAAGCCATTCACTTAATGTACAGGAGACTTGTCAAAACACAAAAGCTGGTTTACAATTTTCCTTATAATATCAGTGATATAATATATGGTATTGAATAATAAATTAAACAACTAATAATTTTTCTTCAAAAGTAACGAACATTTAAAAATTAACAGTCCTAAATACTTGCTCTCTCCTTCTCAAATTTTCAGGTTGTCATTTATGAATTATTCTACTGAATAGTAATATTTACGCACTGGTTTCTCATATAAAAATTTTTCCTTTCACTTTGTTATAAATTTTCATACCCATATAATGTGGAGTTTCAGCACAAAGTTTTAAACGGTCGGCAGGCGGCGTAAAATTATTTTCATTTCTGGTGTTGTAATCATGTTGAAAATGATTTGCTACAAATAAATGAAGGCTACTGTGTACAAAGATAATCAACTCATATATGTATAGTGGGCAACACTTAATATACTTTTATAGGAGTGGGTGACATGATTTACTCGCTCTACATTGTGCATATTTCTAATGATGGATTTCTGAAGTTTTAGTATTCGACGCATGTCATTTGAGTTACCCCAAAATACAAACCCTTAGCTTATTATTGACTCAAAATAGCTGTGATATACTACTTTTCTTATTTCTATACTGGTAGCATTGTACAATATCTGCATTGCAAATGCTTTGTTATTTAATTTATTTGCAAGGTACTGTACAAGTGATCCCCATGTAGAATTTATCTAGTTCCATTCCTAGGAATTTCACACAGCTAGCCTACTGCCAATCCAGGTTTCTGTGACTGACCTGATTATCACTTTCCTTGAACTCCATTACTTGAGTCTGTTCCATGTATAATTTTAACCCATTTAAATCAAACCAGGTATCTAATTTTCCTGAAGTATTTAATACAGTTTGTAGAATTTGATCAACACTGTTACTTTCAATGGTTACAGATGTGTCATCTGAAAATAAAAGTAAATGACACTCAGTATTAAGTGGCAGATCATGGGACCTAAGACAGAACTTTAGGGTACTCCATGTGAAATGGTTTTGAATTTTGAAGTATAATATCCTCTCTCTGATGGTATAACCACTCTTCAGCTCCATACATTTCCAGTTTACAGAGTAGCAAGGAGTTATTCACACTGTCAAAGGCTTTTGATAGGTCCCAAATAATTCCTGTGGAATGCAGTGAGTTGTCTAGAGATGAGCTAATTTATAAACAAAATGATTTATAGCAGATACTGTGGTTTTGTCTTTTTGAAATCCATACTGATTTTTTGAGGTTATTTTAAATTTTTACTTGAAATTTGGATTTGTATGGTGACTGCCTTTTCAAATATGTTTGATAGTGATGGAAGAAGAGAGATGGGGCAATAGTTTCTCATATGTTCTTTTGTGCCTTTTTTGAATAGTCTTCTTGAAGGGACTGGTTAACTATTGTAGCTAGTGGCTGCCCAATTATTTTAGAGACCGTTGATAACACTTTTGTTGGCTTCCCATCTCATCTTGCTGATGTTTTACTTTTTAGTGATGGTATCACATTTTCTATATTTTTTACCATAGTTTTGGTAAATGTACTGGAAAATTCACCTTCAAATTGCTCACTATTGAGGAAATTTATCTTGTCTGGGTAAGCTTCTACAATGATGTTAGATTTTTTACATTTAGAGGGAATTCATTAAATAATTCATAAATTTGGGCAAGATTTGCAATAGCTTTTTCCTCTGTCTTGATTTCAGAAATATCATGGCCTCTAGCTGTGCCACCTGTTCCACCTTTGACCACTGACCATAATGACTTTGGTTTGTTTTCACTATCCAATATAAATGTATTATTTGCTAGTTCTTTGGCTGCCTTTAAAACTTTTTTAAAAATATTTTTGTGATTTTTTACATACATAACAAAATCGGGAGTTTGTTATGTTTTAGTTCACCATGTAGAAGTCTTTTTCTTGCACTAGAGATTTTTATTCCTTCAGTAATCCACTTTCCTTTATTTGCTATTTTTTATGATGTACAATAAGGGGAAATGTTTCGTTAAAAAGCGTAGGAAGTTCTCCAAGAAAGTAGCAAAATCTCTGGAGTATGAAACACTATGATCTATAGCCCAGTTCACCTTATTTAATCTGTGATAGAATAAGTTCATATTATCTTTGCCGAACTGGCGTTTGGTGTAGGTTTTTTTCGAGCAAGGTCGTGTTGTTTTCCATAACTCCATAAACAGAGCACAATGATCAGAAAGTCCCAAATCAAAGCAAAACTTATTTGTCTCATTATAAGTATCATAAGTTGAAATATTATCCATACATGTTGCAAACAGTTCGTTCACTCGAGTAAAATCAATGAAATATGCCCTCAATCCAGATATCTGAATCGCATCAATGAATTTTTTTGAATTATTGGCTCCACTGGCTAGATCTATCTTGAAATCAGCAGTTATTATTACTCTTTTCTTCGTTTCTTTTTGACGTTTTTGCAATAGACACTAGAATTTCGACAAAAATGTTTCGTTATTTCTGCTCCTGGAATTCTATACACAGATAAAAATAACGATATTTCACCCTAACTCTACGCAGCAGCTTTCAAATATGCATTCTTCTTTCAGGGCATCGGAATCGAATCTTGCTCTATATTCCATTGGTCTTTCCACAAGTATGCACAATCCTCCTCATGTTAAATTAATCCTACAACAACTACTGTCAACATAAAAGTTATCAAAGTTATTTAAGATTTTGATACTATCCTTTGTAAGCCAGTGTTCATTCAAGCAAACATTCTTGATATTTGTTACTTCTGACAAAATCATTTGCAAGTCGTTAAGTTTTGTTTCTCTGCAATTTGTGTACTTTGAACTTAACCAACTTATGTTCGAGTGCATTACGAATATATTGTTACTTTTTTGAATATTGCTAATGGCATCTGTTTTGAAACGCTGTTTGTGTATTTTCATTTGATCTCTGTTATCAATTTTTACAACCCCATCTCTGTACACTAGTTTCCCCTACGAAGTATGATTTTACAAATATCACTGTACATTTTTGAATGTGGCCGATCCTAACTTGTTAGAAGCAGCCCATCTTGTCCTACACATTTATCACTGATAAATTTATTCGAATCCACGAAAACTACACCAAGTCCATTGCACTGCTCTCTGATGTGATTGTTTATCCTATCTACGTATTTAACACTTCCTGACCTTCTGTGTGACATACTACTGCTAATTAATGAATAATAAAGTTTTCTTTGTAAAAAAAGACATATCTCTTTTCCAGATGTTTATTTGCTCAGTAAATGTTTTTGTTTCTCATGCAGCATGTAATAGCTGTTTGAGGTATGGATGACTAATTAATTCTAAGAGAATTTATTACCTCCTAGTACCTTTTTAACTTAAGATATCTAAGGTGAAAACGGAACGAACTACTTTGATGAGCAACTCGTACACATTTTCAAAAGCTGTGGTTATTCTTTGAGCAGGTGTATCATCGAGGTGCCAGAGCACAATTTGTCGCCATAACGTTAGTCAAATGTGTTTTTTACTTACTACAAAGTTTACAGAGTCGTATCTGAATCAAAACCGTTCCTTATTTTAGCCACCCCGAAATAGTTCATGGTTCATCAACAGAAGACATACAGTCTGTAAATGAGTTCCTCATCATATTGTGGCACATTATTTGTAAAGGTTCGTTTTGATCAGACAGATTTTACATTTCACTATGTAAGTAGGCTGTTTATGTTTTCTTATTGGCAATGTTACGTAGCGCTCTGTATGAAAATCACTGGCTGTGTTGTGTGCAGTCTGTGGCTAGTTTGCATTGTTGTCTGCCATTGTAGTGTTGGGCAGCGGCAGCTGGATGTGGACAGTGCGTAGCATTGCACAGTTGGAGGTGAGCCGCCAGTAGTGGTGGATGTGGGGAGAGAGATGGCGGAGTTTTGAAATTTGTAAGACTGGATGTCAATTATGACTATTAAGGTAAATACATTGTTGGTTCTCTATTAAAATCTTTCATTTGCTAACTATGCCTATCAGTAGTTAGTGCCTTCCGTAGTTTGAATCTTTTATTTAGCTGGCAGTAGTGGCGCTCGCTGTATTGCAGTAGTTCGAGTAACCAAGATTTTTGTGAGGTAAGTGATTTGTGAAACGTATAGGTTAATGTTAGTCAGGGCCATTCTTTTGTAGGGATTCTTGAAAGTCAGATTGGGTTGCGCTAAAAAATATTGTGTGTCAGTTTAAGCCCAATCACGTGCATAATTGTTCCAAGGGGACGTTTCATATGGCGACCCTGCCAATATACCTCACTGGAATCTTCTGTTTTTTTCTTGTAGTTTGTGTAATTAGTGTAGCTTTTGTTTATTGCTAGCGCATAATTGTAGAGAAAATCTCCTTTGTTGTTGCAGTCTTTCATTGTTGTACAGTAAAACAGTTGTGGCATGCATGTAGATTTGCACCAAGTATTTAGCAGCTGCAATTAACTAGATATTATTTTCAGTGTTGTGTTAATGTGTTCTCTTATTTTTCTCTTCAAATTGTGCTTTTCTGTGTTATCGTGTGAAATATTGTGACAATAATGGCGTGTGAAAAACGTAATACTAGGTTCCAAAGTAAACTGAGAAATGACAGTGAAAACGAAAGCAGTGTGTTAGCGCCACCGAGTAATGAATTAACTGATCTTCAAAGTAGTGATTTGGTAATTGTGCATAGGGAAATGGAGCGGGCTGCAAACAATGGTGTAGACAGTGAAACAATTAGTGAACAGGGAAGCATTATCGATCGATCGGTCGGCAACAGCTTGCCTCAGGAATCCAAAATGACAGGACACAATCTTGCAAATACTGTAGATTCAGGTTTTGCGTCCTCACCGTTTTCTCAAATAAGTCAAGACACATTTTCTGCTTTTCAAACTGCGAATATTGCCAGTTCAAATGCATTGCCGAATAGCACTGAGGAACATGTTTCAGACACCAGTGCATTGTTATTACAATTAATGCAACAAATGGGACAAAAGCTTCAAAAGATAGACACAATGGAACAAAATCTTCAAAAGTTAGCACAATGGAACAACACCAGAGACAAACACAGCAACAGTTAGACACAATGGAACAAAATCTTCAAAAGTTAGACACAATAGAACAACACCAGAGACAAACACAGCAACAGCTTCAAAAGTTAGACTCATTGGAACAAACTCTTGAACAAACACGTGAAGATTTAACTACTGAGTTACATAACATCGAATCGAAATGTCAAAAACCTGTAATGACGTAAAAACACAAATTTGTGAGCATTTTCAACCTATTTTTTCGCGGCATGAAAATGCATTACAGAATCACGAAGCAGCCATAAAAGAACTGCAAATTATTGTTCATGAAAATCATGAGATCTTGGAAGCTAAAATTGACTTAGTTGCATCTACCGATACAGTTACGCAACTTGCAAAAACTCAGGAAAACTTAAAGGACACAATAGATACGATTTCAACACAAATGGACACTCTGAAACTTGGTTCAGAAAAACATACAGAGGGAATAATTTCACTATCGGATAAAGTAGCCGAACTTTCAGATCAGTTCACTAACTTATCTACAAAGGTAGATGATGATCTGAATGACACAACACCTGTAGCCTTCACTGACACTGAAGAGTATGAAGAAATCAGAAAATTCAAACAAAATTAAAATCAAATCAATACACAGTACAAAAGAGAAATCCGGGAAGTGCAAGATCAGTTGGCACAAGTAATACAAGAATTACTTATTTCAGAGGACACTCGCGCCCCAATACGGGAAGAGGGACATAGAAATACGGAACAGCCACAAAATAATAACACAGCGCATTTAGGAAATTATGAAAGAAATTGGCAAGGTGCACCGAATTTTGAGATGGAACCGCCGAAACGACGTAACAGTGACCGATATGCGACTCGCCGACGTGACGACTTCGACTATAAGCTGTTCATTACTACACGTAAATTCAAAATATTTAAGAATTCTGGCAACGACATTCATCCACAAGCATGGCTCCATCAATTCTCTCATTGTTTTCCTCCCAACTGGTCGTTAGAACATAGATTAGAATTTATGTGTGGCTATTTAGAGAATGAACCAGCTGTAAGAATGCAATCGGTCATTCACGATTGTCACAGTGAAGGAGAATTTTACCATGCCTTCTTCTTAGCATATTGGTCTCAAGCTACACAAGACCGACTAAAACATAGCATCATGATGATGAAACACTTTGAACAATCTGAATTTTCCAGTCTTGTCAAATATTTTGAAGACATGTTGCATAAGAATCAGTATCTTTCAAAGCCCCTCGGAACTCATCCGCATTTGCTTAATCAAATTGCCTGAACATTTACGACATATTATTTTAGCAGGACGTTGCAAAGACGACATTGAAGCTTTTCAGGGACTGTTACAAGAATTGGAAATTGACATTGACAATCGCGGAACGTGGAAACAGGAACACAACAATTCAAGGTCACATCCGTCACAATTCCGGGTTGACAGAAATAATAGCTGGACACGACAAGGTTATTCTTACAACGCAAATCGTGACCAAAACAGACACCACCCATATGACAACCGTTGGCAGAGTAGTAATAGTTATAGGGAAAGATCACCTCTCCACGGTAATGGCTATCACGGAGACAATGAGAGAAACAGACAATATGGGAACCAAAATAATTATTACCGAGGAAGATAGAATAACTTCAGACGCAACGGTCCACCGTGCAGTTACGATTCCGGAAGAAATTCTCAACCACATGACCGACAAAAAAGAAACTATTTACTATGTAATCTACTGACAAAACGACAGATTTGAATTTCATCAGAACTGGCGGGATTCAAACAGGGCAGGGCCCTCTCGACAAGGTGAATTTGTAGAAGTTACATCTCCAAATCCCAATAACGACGCGCGCCAACAAAGAGACAATAGGCAATGACTCACACCGCTGGCAGCCACAAAACGTACTTATGAAACTGACGACGTAGCTGCCGTGACTAGTAATTATGTAAAAATGGATGACATTAGGGACATCTTTCTCCAGGAACACAACGTAAAACATAACAACATTGCATATCCTGTAATTCACATTACAGCAAATGACGTAAAATTTACGGTAGTACTTGACTCTGGCAGTCCCATTTCAGTAATTAGTGAAACAGCCTTTAGCAAATGCAACAAATCGAACGATTGCCCCACACTTCCGTTACGTAAGATTAAATTACAAGGTGCAATAGTTGGAAAAAGTGTAGATGTATGCCAACAAACCAACTTAGAATTCTTTTGTCAAAGCCACAGCTTCTCTATGAACTTTCTTATTGTTCTGTTATTGTCGACGGAAATTATGTTGGGAGTAAACTTTTTGAATGAATACAAAGCAATCTTAAACTTTCACGATGCTGAAATAAGTTTAGAGAAAGAAGGTAAGTCAAAAGCTTTGAAATTTGAAGATTGGCTCTTGAACCTTGACGAGGAAATTAATCGGCTTTGCCTTCTGTTAGATAACAGTTCGGAATTTTCGACGGAACTAGACACTAACAATCACTCTGCAAGTACTGACAGAGATGATATCGACGACATATTTCATACTAATGAGTTAATTCAGAATAAAATTCGAACAAGTGAGAATTGTAATGACACTGATAGGCAAGACCTTTTTGAGATTTTACAAGCACATTCCACAGTTTTTACTCACAAAACAGGAACAATCAAGGGATTTCAATACCAATTTCGTGTTCGTGAGCATACTAAATTTTGTGTTAGACCATACGTAATTCCAGCACGTTATAGGGACCGTGTTAGAACAGAAATACAATCTATGCTTAATGAGGGCATTATTGAGCCTGCAGTAAGCTCATACAACAATCCATTACATGTTGTTGGGAAGAAAAATGCATCGATCAGGGTTGTCTTAGATTCGAGACAAATGAATACTATCATCATTTCTGAAACAGACAGGCCGCAAACGTTGGAAGAACTACTTCAAAATTTTAATGGTGTAAAAGTGTTGTCTTCTATTGATCTCAGATCCAGCTTTTATCAGATCGAACTTCATCCAGAATGTAGAAAATACACAGCTTTTCTTTGTTTCGGCGTTTGTTATTAATTTCGGAAACTTCCTTTTGGTTTGAACATTTCTTCGGCACCATTCATTTGCGGGCTAAATTCCATATTAACTGATTTCTTAAAACGTCACATCACTTTATATGTGGATGATATTGTAATAGCAGAAGTCTCATGGGAACAACATAATCGCATCCTCAACACTTTGTTACGTATCTTTGCAGAATCTGGAATTACAGTTAACTTGGAAAAGTCTGAATTCGTTAGGTCAAAGGCGAGGTTTTTGGGACATATTATTTCTTCTGAAGGCATTCAGCTGGATCCTAAAAAGTTAGAAGCAATCAGAGCCATTCCAGTTCCATCCACGAAAAAAACAAGACCGCAGTTTTGTAGGTCTCGTAAATTTTTACCGTTGTTTTCTGAATATGCAAGTTCTAGTTACACAAAAACTTAGTTCTTTCACTGGAAAAAATACTATTTGGAACTGGGACGAACAAGCACAGTTGGAATTCTATTCTTTGAAAGAAGCGCTACTTAACGCGCCAGTACTAGCACATCCAGATTTGTCACAAGATTTCTGCCTTAGCACGGATTCTTCTAGAGTCTGTCTTGGTGGCCATTTATTTCAAGAAGCAATAGAAAATGACACTACTGTTCAAAAAACCATTGCTTTTGCTAGCCGTGTGCTAATAAAATCTGAAAAAAATTATTCAGTTACTGAATTAGAAGCTTTAGCTATCGTTTGGGCATTTAACAAGTTCCGTTTCTTTCTTTCTGGTAAGCAGGTAAAAGTATACAGTGATCATAGTGCATTACAATTTCTTATGTCTTCAAAATTAAATCAGGACAGGTTAAAACGTTGGACATCGTTCCTGCAAGAATTCCACTTCACAATAGTCTACATTCCTGGCAAGCAGAACATTGTTGCGGACGCACTGTCACGCGCACCGGCTGGGGTTGAGAAAAGTAACACAGAAGCCAACCTCGAGAAAAATTTCAGTATTCTTTACATTCAGAAAGTCGCCTTTGAAAACTTCATCACCACATCTTTAAAGGACATTGCTCATGAACAAGATAAAGATCCGATTTGGAAAGACATCAAAAGTAAATGGCATGAAAAAACACACATACAAATTCGGCATTATTGTCTCGTTAGAAACAACATACTCTTCAAACGCTGCACTGTTGATGACAAGCTATGGGTACTTTGCATTCCTGACGATTTTGTTAATAAGCTCATTTGGTACATTCATTTCAGCTACGCACATCTTGGTCCACGAAAATGTTATTATATTCTTAGGACGACTTGTTATTTTAACAGTATGGAAAAGAGAATTCGAAGAGTCTTGTCTATTTGTAAACTTTGTCAAAAGGCTGAACCATCTACTGTCTCACAACGTGCTCCGTTGTTTCCTATCATTCCTTCTAAATTAAAAGAATTGGCTGCTGTTGATCTCTTGGGACCCCTTGTCAGAACATCGAATGGATTTTCGTACGTTCTAGTCGCTGTTGAACTTACTTCAAAATTTGTTTCTTTCACACCGTTACGTAAAGCCACTGAACGGTCTGTATCCAACGCCTTTGTTAAAAATTTCTTACGTGAAGTTGGATACGTTGCTAAAGTCATTTCAGATAACGGACCGCAATTCGGGTCTGCTGTTTGGTCACGCATGCTTTGGAATCATAAAATCAAACCTGTTTTTATTTCATTGTACTCACCACATTGTAACCCGTCTGAACGGATTATGAAAGAAATCAATAAGCTTTGCAGACGTTATTTTCACAGAAAGCATCAGCATTGGGACAGATATTTACACTTATTTCAAATGTGCTGAATGAAATGCCTCATGACTCCACTGCTTTACCACCTATTCTTGTACAAAGCAAATGCAAAGAAATTATGTATTGGTCAGAAAGTTCTCATTAAAGCTTATTCATTGTCACGTAAGAAGAAACACTTGAGTCACAAATTCTTTCTGATTTACAATGGACCTTACAGAATCCGACGTATACCATATGATAATTGCGTTGAAGTTGAAACTCTGCGTACTAGGAAGAGTAAAGGATTGCACCACATTTCACATGTAAAACCGTTTATTGAGAGATAATCTGTTTTTTTTTTAACTTAGTCTTAAAATTTTTCACTTCACATTACTAGTACTCTTTGTCCTACTTAGAAACTGTTAACATGCAACTATGTTTTAAAATTAACTATCCAGTCTAGAACCTAGGGAAAATATTTAGACAGTAATTACGAATGTATTGTTATAGTGAACAGAGGACACAGTGTTATTGTGTGTGTACAACCTTGCTTGTTAGTTGCACGATTACGTAACGACTATAAGGCTTACATACTTAGAACATATACCAGTACTACTAATGAGATATTACTGCAACATTTTGGTTTACTTGAAAATACATTATGGATGTAAAGTGCTTTCTGAGAGATACCAGATGACACATTGGTTAGTTTATTTGACAGCTACACGACTTTATCAGGACGCTACTAATGTGTGACACAATTTAGATGGTTGCTGTTGTGGTGTATCTGTTTTATATATGCACAGTGTTTCTGAATTCTTCTGGAAAGTAATACATGTTTTAGTAGTAACTTTTGTGGTATACCTACTATGAGACAGCCTTTTCTGTAGCATAACAATACGTTACAGTACAGTACTTATTTCATCACGGCAATAAGCGTAACAACTACAATATCTATACGCATAGCACTTCACTTTCTTTATTACGAGATAAGTACATTGACTTCTACAGAACTTTGCTTACGGACGACGATAATTACGACACTTGGCACATTTTTTACCCTTAAGTAATGACAGAGATTGTCTTACAGCAAGACGCACAGTTTAGCGCTACGGTACACGTATTTGAGTGATTGATTTTGTACTTAAAACATTTATGTTTAAAGGTTTTTGAATTACAGTGATACAAAGGTTTTCCGTGATACATTTCATTCCATTGCAGTAATCTGTAACACCTGAGGGTATAATTACATTAATCCTCAGGGGGTACATGCCTACTTTGTGTACCATGTGTTTGGCAAGCACAAGGAGCCCTAGCTGATATGGTATTTGCTTATACAACTTTACACATCGGTACCATATTTCTCTAACACAATAATTACACAGCTATCTGATCATTTAACTGAAAGATAAACTTTTTTTTTACTACATCAGTGACACATGTTTAAGCAATTACACAGTTGGGTAACTTCACACTTACGAAATTGTATTTTGTCTGTACTTTGTGAACTGTTCATATTTTTTTGGACCCATTGTGATATTATGAGAGCTTTGAATGATATTTTTGGTATGGGATCACGATTTTTAAAGTACGTTTGAAGCAGATGACACTTTTGACATGAGCAGAGAATTTTTTTAGGTTTTGAAATTATTGGAGGAAGCTACGACGATTTTGAGAGTTGACTGAGGTGTTATGATGTTATTATTACGATGACTATGTGTATTATGGTGTTGCTGATGCTGTATGAGTTATTTGATTATGCTATGTATCTGTTATGATGAAATATTGAAGAAGTGTCGACAAATAAGGTAAGGAATAATGAGTAGTGGTTAGGGACTCTGGTTTGTGGAAAAGGACGTTGGAAACCAAGAATCGTACTTTAAGAGTTATGAAATGTGTGTAAATGCGCGAATGTATCACAATGCCGACGAAAACTTTTTGAACACTGTTATATTCATAGGATTTTGTTTCTACACATTTACAACGCAAATTCTCGACCGGTGAATTTTTTATATGAGACTGTCACTGTAGTGCAAACTGGTGTCGTAAATATTCCAGTAAGAAAGGTAAGTGACCTTGACGTAATGCGTTTTGGGCACCTAGCTGAGAGGTAGTCGTCTGACAAAAGAAAGCCATTAGGTGGAGAAAAAAAAGAGGCCGTTATCCTCACTATTGACATTTCTTTGTAGAAAGCATCGCAAATACGACACACTCAACTTGAAAATATATGATAACACTGTGGAGCTCTTAATTTATGATATTTACTGAAATGCCTAATGAAATGACGAGAAATATTTTTGTGTCTATACACCTGATTATGACTACTGTCTCTCTAGTTGAGAGATTTTTCTACTCACTTATGAAATGCCTCATGACTACTGAATGATGTTCTTATACTTTACTTTGTACATAGTTGCTTATTTCATTTGATATCTGGTTTCCAGCTGTCTTGCAGCATTGGTTTCATAAAATAAAATTAAATGCATTTGCTAATGTGAACACTTTCTGTCAACAGATCTATTAAATAATAATTTTGTGATCCACATTCTTCGAAAAAGGAGCACTTGGAATGGAAAGAACAATAAGAAGGGATAAATAACAGTAACTGCATACATAATTATCTTTTCAAGTACTCGGTAATTTTTTATAGAATATGTTTTTGTGGTGCACCACTTAAATTACATAAACATTAAGATGTGAATATACATTTCCCTTGTCTGCATTGTTGTCTTTAGTGTAATATTTTTTCTGCTTGAGCTATGTCATGTTTAGATATAAGTTATTGCATTTGCTGCTGCTGTTTGCCAGGCATAGTGCCACTAAATTTCACTTTACATTACTCTGTTAAGCCAGTTTTACTACTGATTTATTTTTCTTGTTTGCTGCTCATTGCCTTATATTAGTTGTAATATTGCTGTTTCCTTTGCCAATTTGCATTTTTTTGTCATTGCTGTTTGTGTTAATTGCTTGTGCTGCTGCATTGCCTCATCCCTTAGTTTACAATCTGAGCTCAGTAGATTTAAGTTAGCTTAAGATGGGGAAGGCCATATAAGAGAACAAGTTGTGATGAATTGGAAGAAGTGCATTGTGAAGCTATAAGAAAATAGTTTGGCCAAAAAAGTAGTGCACAGTGGAGAAAAACTATTTTTGAAAGAGGATATTAACAGAATACAGAAAGCATGCTTGGATAGGATTTTTTTGGTGGAAACAAATGCTGAAATAAGAAAAAAAGATATATGGAATGAAGTTTTGGGTTGGACTGCAGTACCAAATGTTACACTGAAAACGAACCCTGTCCTTTCCATTGTGTTATCCCCCTATGTGTTTGTGTACTCTTGTATATTTGTGTTTTTCCTGTCTTTATGTGTTTAGCTAATAAGAGTTATGTTGTAGAATTTTTCTGATAATATGTTATTTTCTTTGTAAAGATGTTTAGACATTATTTATTCTGTTTTGTTTTAATGTTCACGTGTGAAGTTGATGTTTCGAAAGTTATTCAGACCTTTTATGTATGTACTTGTGTCATAATTCCTGTAACACTGATGTATATGTTATTTCGATTCTTGTGTAAAGCCCATATTACTACAAATGTTATCTGTACTATTATGTTCGTTAATGACGTATTTTGTACCTTTGTAATTGTATTTTCATGTTGTAAATTTATAATTGTATAGACACCAGTTCTTCAAATAAAGTTACATTTCACTGCACACGTTTCTGTTGGTCATAGTATATGGACAATATGTGAGAAGTAGGGACTGATAGTGTTTGCACGTGTGTTAATAATTCAGCAAGGGACTGGATAACAGCATTGCTGGTTCTAAGGACATTTCAAAAAAAATTTTCTGTGCGTGCACAAGTGGTGGTTTATGGACTTGCTATATTCTCCGCAAGAATCTTCGATGGTGATTGTGCACCTGCACAGTCGCAACGGATGGCTGCTAGCCATCTCTACAAGGACTACAGTGGGTCTGCATCTTTGATGGCCCACCAATACCATTATTTCTACAAGGACTACAGTGGGTCTGCACCTCTGGTGGCCCACCAATACCATAATCTCTACCAGCACTACTGGGGGTCTGCTCTGTGATGACCTACCTACCAATATTCTTCAAAACTTCGACTGACTCTGTGGTGGGTTTGCTCTGTTGTGGACCATTACCTGTCTGCATGTCAAGAGTCAGCACTGTCTTTCCATTGGACGGGCAACACTACTTCTTCAAGACTGCATGGAAATCCACTACTTCCGTGTGCATTTTCTTTTACTGCTCAGACTTTGAGAAAAAAAACTGCAATTTTACTGTGATGAACGATCAGGACTGTCTTTATGGACTGTGAGAAAATTTTAGCTTTTGACCAACATTGTATCCATAAGTGTGTGTATTTGATATATTTGTTATTGTAATTATGAAAAATTTTATCAAATCATTATTGGCCACTGCCCAAAACAATTTGAAAAATTTTTTGTGGGGAGCATGGGGGCTATGTAAGTAGGCTGTTTATGTTTTCTTATTGGCAATGTTACGTAGTGCTCTGTATGAAAATCACTGGCTGTGCTGTGTGCAGTCTGTGGCTAGTTTGCATTGTTGTCTGCCATTGTAGTGTTGGGCAGCGGCAGCTGGAAGTGAACAGCGCGTAGCGTTGCGCAGTTGGAGGTGAGCCGCTAGTAGTGGTGGATGTGGGGAGAGAGATGGTGGAGTTTTGAAATTTGTAAGACTGGATGTCAATTATGACTATTAAGATAAATACATTGTTGGTTCTCTATTAAAATCTTTCATTTGCTAACTATGCCTATCAGTAGTTAGTGCCTTCCGTAGTTTGAATCTTTTATTTAGCTGGCAGTAGTGGCGCTCGCTGTATTGCAGTAGTTCGAGTAACCAAGATTTTTGTGAGGTAAGTGATTTGTGAAACGTATAGGTTAATGTTAGTCAGGGCCATTCTTTTGTAGGGTTTCTTGAAAGTCAGATTGGGTTGCGCTAAAAAATATTGTGTGTCAGTTTAAGCCCAGTCACGTGTATAATTGTTCCAAGGGGACGTTTCAACTATTACCAGTTTCGGCTACTACCATCGTCATGCACCATTATTTTTCCCGAAGGTCAAACCACTTCCAGTTTTTCTTGGTGCGTCTTCTGATTGACTAAAGTATTGTTTTGGTGAAAATTTCATCTTTAGGATGTAATAGCTCATAGATCGTCTACAGCTACATAATGGCGTCAGATTCATCACCTTTTGTAAATGCAATTTCGATTTGTTCGACGTTGAGCGTCTCAGGTTTGAAGACGACACTTGCATAATCATTGCGCTCTCATATTTTTCATCAAGAGCCTATCATTCCACTAATCTAAAGATTCTTGAATCTGACTCTCCCCTGTCTCGTTACCATGCATTTTTTTTCTGGATGAAACGTCAGTCAAGCGTCTGGGATGTATCTAACTGCAGTTCCCGTGTACTGTCATCATTTCAGCTTGTACCTGACTAGCAGTTGAAGGTTTTTTTTTTAAATGAAAATATTTTATAACTGCCATAATTTTGCCTCTGCCCTTCAGTAGGAAACTTGCACAGAAAACAACTACGAAGGAGACCAAGAAACGACTGTGCCTTCTGTCTGTGTGGTAGACTGAAAGAAAGAGGGACAAGAACCATATGTACCAACAGTCATCCTCCTTAATAACACCAACCGATACATTATATTAATTGTGAATACTAAATTTAAGTAAGTCCAGCTTTGCATCAGACATTGCCCATCGTGAACACTCTGTTGGTGAAAGCAATGGTAATTTTTCACTGTGACACGTTGCCGATGATTATAAGAAGATCTCCTTGAATAGTTAGAGATTTAAAAAACTTCCTGACAGATTAAAACTGTGTGCCGGACCGAGACTCGAATTCGGCAGAATTGAAGCTGTGAGGACGGGTCATGTGTTGTGCTTGGGTAGCTCAGTTGGTAGAGCACTTGTTTTGCAAAAAGCAAAGGTCCAGAGTTCGAGTCTCAGTCTGGCACACAGTTTAAATCTATGAGGAAGTTTCATATCAGCGCACACTCCGCTGCAAAGTCAAATTCTCATTCTAGTTAGAGATTTACATTCACAACCTAAAGTAGTTAGCGAACAAACTTAATCAAGACAGAACTTTTTATTCCAGAAATTTCACGATATTTAGGCACCAAAACCGAGAAAAACAAGAATAAGCTATATTTATATTCCTGCATAATTTCTTATTCTGCCCAAACAATCAATATTTAACTCTTGTATATATCTACAGCCTCTCACGTTCATTTGCACCTGCCCTGTATCCTTGTAACACTTTTATTGTTTTATCCGTGTAGCAACTATTTCACTCTCTTTGTTTACTTCTAAGTCGTTTAGTCTGAATTGTATCATAATATCATGGCTGCACAAAGAAAAGTTCAATTTCTTATACACACCTATAGCCTTCAATAGTCACATACGAATACACTGTTAAATTTTTTACATGCATATTGTCAATGTATATATCCATATGCAACTTGCAGTATTCGTTTACATCCGTCATATTTGCTCGTCAGTATCTATTAAGTAACTTAATAAAACTCAAGTCAAAGATCGAGATGTCCCTAGATCATATCTCTGTACTTAACTTGGTAAAATATACACTGTACACTGGCGGAAAGAATTTTTCATGCATACAACTAGGTAGTACAATCCATTCGTTTATCAAACATTTGGTAGTGAATACTTCGTTATTTCCACAGACGCCATGATCCCAGTACCTAACTACACATGGTCAAGGTTATGTTCTGAGACACCGTACTTAGCAAACCAAACCTTCCGCCAGTTTAGTAATACGTTCCGGCTTCTCATGGTCTCAGATCCTGAAACGATCTTTCCTGAAACGATCTTCCACGCAACAGATGAAATAATGAGAAAAACTAGCACTCTTTAATTTGTTCTGGATGTTGGTTCGCACAAAATCATTAAGGATTAATAGTTGGAGGGGTTCAACAACCTAGTGAATTGAAAACCTTGGTCCACATTAAGCACAACTTCGTTTATTCTTTGCAAGCACACACATAAATACTAATGGTGACGATACAAAAAATCAAAAGGGGCAACAAATACTGAACATTGGAACGATTTAACTGAGTATCACATTAGATTGAGAGTCAACCCAAGGAATACATAAGATGTGAGTGACTATTATCTCAACAAATCGCCCTCTAACACACACTACTTGCTTCTCTCACCACAATCAACGACTCAGTGTAAAAATCATCTTGATGGCAGCAATAGGTCGACTTTCATGGATGATGAATCGATTCTCCAAATGGTGGGCTCCAGGCCTCATCACGTCTTCCATCTAAGTCTGTTTTCGTTTATGCCTCCTGAAACACTACTCTCAAGTGTCTCGTCAGACAGTCTCTACTCTGCAGAAAGCCCACTGAAATGCTCTTCCACCAACTGGAAAGGCTCAGTCAATGATTAACCTATAATGTGTCTGTAAACTATGGTCCAATGCCCATCTGCTAGATATTCTTGAGAACTGAAGTTTGAAACTCCCACCTAGCTAATTCTTTTTCAAGTCACGAACAGAAATTTGCAATGGACTTTCCGTCCAGATGAGGCCATACCTCCACCACAAGGGAGAGAATAAAAGTTTTTTAAGAATAACTTCCACCTATATTTCCCAGATAAGCAATCAGATTAGTATCTTTCGACCAGCCCGGCTTCCTTCGGTTTTCTGGGAAGTCTGATCGGTGACCAACACACTGCCATGCTTTCGTTTGACGTCAGATATAGACTTTTAAAGTACGTTCTTTACCTTGGCCCGGTCACGCGACACTGTCCCCCACACAGAATTTTTGGAATGAGTCCCAGACGCTGTCCCCCACAATGACTTTTTGGTATGAGTCCCAGACGCCACACCGCGGGGCTGCATTCTAATGAACCTAGGTTGCACACATTCCGGCTAGCACTGTAGTAGAGCATACGAGTACAGCACGTTATGTGAAGTCTACCTGCTGGTTTCCTGTCAGGCCATTGCCCCTCACACTCCGAGTAGCCCACCTAATTGAAGTCGGCCTTTCTCCCCAGGGTCTCGATCATTGCCAGCTAGCGGCCTCCCCATACTGCATGCTGTAGCTGATCCAAGACACCCACCCAGTAATACAACACATTAAATAATGGACGTATAACTAAATACACAGAATGAAAAATGAGTTGAGGTTCATGTTAGCTACTCGGTCTTTGCAGTCATTGACATTCCCCCTGATACCAACACAAATGTCTATCAATTGCTACAACAGTCATACAGATTTTAATAAACTGTTGCAATAGCGTTGATATACAAAACGTATCAGTCCATCACTTCACTGATGCGTTCCAACGCTCCTGTGACAACTCCATATGAAGATAAGCCAGCACTGGCGCAAAAACTAGTCAGTGGTGGAATAAATTGTACAAAATAAAAAATGCGACTGGTTCAATATCGAACATACATAAAGTGCCAACAAAACCAAACACGATGGAGCAGTGAACTCGCACTCGAGTGGGCAGCGGTTCAGATCCACGTCCAGCCAATAAGATTTAGTTTTTACATGTTTCCCTAAACCGCAGTACGAGTACGTCATTGCAGTATGATCCCCTTTAACATGGTCATTGCCGGCTTCCTACCCATCTTTTCCCATTTCGAGCTTGTGGACATGGAGAGGCCATTAATCCTCTTCCCTCTGTTAAAAGATTTTCGTCCAAATACTTGACATCAGCTATGAATTTACCCTCAATTGACAGACTTCAAGTAATAATAAATGGTAATACAAAATGAAATGTAAAGCATCGAGTTAATGTCGCGTTGTCAACAGCAAACCCCCTCATACGAATCGGGAAGTACTGTGCATAACGATGTGAAATATTCGAAAAAAATGACATACTGTCCATGGAGATTGCTTGACTTATCCCCCTGTTTTATTTTTTAAATATTTTCCGACACAGTCACATGAGCATTTAACGAAGTCCTTATGAAACACTCTTGTGATTGTGTGGCAAAAAATAAAATATCGATTTTAAACATAGCAGACGTTATGGCGAAATTTAAATCATGAAACCCACATTTAGAAGACACTAAACTACTGCATTGTACTACCAATGACAATCCAGTGTACAAATGTAAGGTTCAGTTCTGATGTGAAGCTTGGAATTTTTCGAGTGGTTTGACTTTTAAAAGAAGTTTCGAGCTTGCAGTCGGTCGTCATTTACTTCACCCCATAGCATCTCGACTAGACACCTACCAGTCATTCGCAAGTGAGCCACGAATACTGCCCCAGTCTTGTAATTTATCGCTGTGAGTATTCTGCGTCTGTGCTAAGATAGTCGTGATAGTCTTAACACTTACAGCTTATACACTTAAAAATAATTCTTAAATGAGTTGAAACTGGTTTCTGCTTAGTTGGTACCTGGGACACTTTTATTTTATGCGCATGTCACCAACAGTCGTGGAATGTACACTAAATCTGGAATTTAAGCCGAGTTTTCCTATGAACAGGAACTATGCGTCGTGTAGTGCCGGCAGAGTGCGTCGTCCTCTCGACCGTAACAAAGTAGTGGAGATGTTTTCCGACAGAGCGCAAAGTGTTGTGTGCCAGTGCTTTACATTAGGGCGTAACAGGGCAACTTGTTGTGGACGACTCTGGTAAGTTATGCACCACGTTCAAGGGAAGCAATGATTGCAATTCACGTAAAGTACTTGAGCAGAATGGCTAAAAAGTGTGCCAAAAACCTACCGGTTCATGTTAGCTTCGAAGAAGAAACTGTTAATTGAGGCAGTCTCAAAAACATTATGCAGACTGTCTTACTGCACTTCTCATGAGCCTGGAGCAAATAATCTTCTTCATCGTCCATTGTATACTTAGCTGTCAGTAAACTCAGGAGTCCCCTTTTCTTTACTCCTACGCAATCCAACAATACTGTACAGTATAACAGCACTTTGCATCAACACACTTACCAGACGACATGTGTGGCACGAATGGTAAATGTGCTTATGTTTTCATTATCTGAGAAAGCACAAATGCAAAACTCCTGCTCCCAGGGAAACCCGAATTTACGTTTTAGGTGTGATTTCACGTTGATACCACACATCCAGACGACACCTCTATGTGTGAATGCATATCAGACAAAAATGCTATAAGTAAATATCATACTTCAATACCTTCCATAAGAAACAGTTTATAGTTCTAGAAGCAAACCAGAATTGTAAATATGTTTCCTTCCAGACTAAAGAGGATGTACTGAATGAATGAAATGAAAGACGTTTGCAAACCAGATACGCGTCTTTTTTACCAAAGATGGAATTCAAGTAATTTTAAGAATTACAAAGCAATTGTGGACTCTATGTATACACATTTGACTCATTTAAAGTTAATTGCTTTCGTACTGAGCGTCTGGCATGATTAATTTCCTGAACAACGAGTAGCTGGAATAAAAACATTGTCAAGAAGCGAAACAATAATGTTCACTGGCTTCAGTATTGGTTACTTTTAATTGTTTGATTCACATTGAATCTGAAATCATTGTTGGTAAAGCACAGTTACATCAGCATTCGCTAAAACTAAACATAAATTAAGAGGCTATCTTATCGTTAACCGATAACATACACGATTTGTGGCAAAAATATTTTCATTAAAGTCTGCCATCCACCAACGTGGTATGGAGGTAGTGTCACTGATTAGTAATCGAAACGTCCTCGGTTAAGGGTTCGAAATCCGCCCTCGCTTTGGTTTTGATTACAACAAGCACTGCCGGCCGAAGACTTCAGTCGTAAGAAGTCGCCCTCATTCTGCGAACGGTCTTGTCAAAGAGGATGGAGGAGTGGACAGAGGTTCAAGGCACTCTCTCGTCCTTGGTGTGGGAAACTGCCCCTAAGGGTGGAAAAATCAGCAATGATCAACGGCATGAGGATGCAGAAGGCATTGGAAACCACTGCCTTAGAGATACATTAGTGTATCGACAGGACATGTGGCCTGTAATTGAATAAGTGTCATGATGATCTCTCCATTGACAAAAGATTCCGGACTAGAAAATCTACCACGTGGTAGAGTTAGAAAATCTAAAAATGTAAAATAAAAAGGCTCAATCTACATACAACAGGGATCAGTTAAGTGAAGTTGGAAGAAGAAAGGGATTTCTGGTCAGTTGACTGTTGGGTAACATCAACAGCAGTAAAAAGTGGTATGACAGGAGTAGGATTTGTTGTGAATAGGAAGGCAGGACAGAGAGTGTGTTACTGTGAGCGCTTCACTGATCGGTTGTTCTTATCAGAATCGACAGCAAACCAACACCGATAAAGGTAGTTCAGATATACGTGCCGACGTTGCAGGCAGAAGATGAAGAGATAGAGAAAGTATACGAGGATACTGAAAGGGTTATACACTACGTAAAGGGAGGTGAAAATCGAATAGTCATGTGACACTGGAATGCAGTTGCACGGGAAGGAATAGAAGAAAATTAAATGTAAGAGTAATAACATTAAGAGTCCATCGGTAATTCCACTGCTGAACGAAGAGGTGAGAGCGGTTAGGTGGAAAAAGTACATTGAAGGCTTATATGAGGGGGAAGATTTGTCCGATGTGATAGAAGGAGAAACAGGAGTCGATGTAGACGACAAGGGGAATCCAGTATTAGAATCAAAATGCAAGAGAGCTTTGAAGCACTTAAGATTAAATGAGGCAGAAGGGATAAATAACATTCCATCTTAATTTCTAAAATACACTCCTGGAAATTGAAATAAGAACACCGTGAATTCATTGTCCCAGGAAGGAGAAACTTTATTGACACATTCCTGGGGTCAGATACATCACATGATCACACTGACAGAACCACAGGCACATAGACACAGGCAACAGAGCATGCACAATGTCGGCACTAGTACAGTGTATATCCACCTTTCGCAGCAATGCAGGCTCCTATTCTCCCATGGAGACGATCGTAGAGATGCTGGATGTAGTCCTGTGGAACGGCTTGCCATGCCATTTCCACCTGGCGCCTCAGTTGGACCAGCGTTCGTGCTGGACGTGCAGACCGCGTGAGACGACGCTTCATCCAGTCCCAAACATGCTCAATGGGGGACAGATCCGGAGATCTTGCTGGCCAGGGTAGTTGACTAACACCTTCTAGAGCACGTTGGGTGGCACGGGATACATGCGAACGTGCATTGTCCTGTTGGAACAGCAAGTTCCCTTGCCGGTCTAGGAATGGTAGAACGATGGGTTCGATGACGGTCTGGATGTACCGTGCACTATTCAGTGTCCCCTCGACGATCACCAGTGGTGTACGGCCAGTGTAGGAGATCGCTCCCCACACCATGATGCCGGGTGTTGGCCCTGTGTGCCTCGGTCGTATGCAGTCCTGATTGTGGCGCTCACCTGCACGGCGCCAAACACGCATACGACCATCATTGGCACCAAGGCAGAAGCGACTCTCATCGCTGAAGACGACACGTCTCCATTCGTCCCTCCATTCACGCCTGTCGCGACACCACTGGAGGCGGGCTGCACGATGTTGGGGCGTGAGCGGAAGACGGCCTAACGGTGTGCGGGACCGTAGCCCAGCTTCATGGAGACGGTTGCGAATGGTCCTCGCCGATACCCCAGGAGCAACAGTGTCCCTAATTTGCTGGGAAGTGGCGGTGCGGTCCCCTACGGCACTGCGTAGGATCCTACGGTCTTGGCGTGCATCCGTACGTCGCTGCGGTCCGGTCCCAGGTCGACGGGCACGTGCACCTCCCGCCGACCACTGGCGACAACATCGATGTACTGTGGAGACCTCACGCCCCACGTGTTGAGCAATTCGGCGGTACGTCCACCCGGCCTCCCGCATGCCCACTATACGCCCTCGCTCAAAGTCCGTCAACTGCACATACGGTTTACGTCCACGCTGTCGCGGCATGCTACCAGTGTTAAAGACTGCGATGGAGCTCCGTATGCCACGGCAAACTGGCTGACACTGACGGCGGCGGTGCACAAGTGCTGCGCAGCTAGCGCCATTCGACGGCCAACACCGCGGTTCCTGGTGTGTCCGCTGTGCCGTGCGTGTGATCATTGCTTGTACAGCCCTCTCGCAGTGTCCGGAGCAAGTATGGTGGGTCTGACACACCGGTGTCAATGTGTTCTTTTTTCCATTTCCAGGAGTGTAATTGGGGGAAGTAGCAACAAAACCATTATTCACGGTGGTGTGTAGAGTGAATGAGTCTGGCGATATACCATCTGACATTCGGAAAACTACCATTCACACAATTTCGAAGACTGTAAGAGCTACCAAGTTCGAGAATTATCGCACAATCAGCTTAACAGCTCATGCATCCAAGTTACTGTGCAAGAATGATATGCAGAAGAATGGAAAAGACTATTAAGGGTGTGTTAGATGATAATCAGTTTGGCTTTAGAAAAGGCAAAGGGATCGCAGAGGCAGTTATGACCTTGTGGTTGACACCGGAAGTGAGACTAAAGAAAAATCAAGACACACTTATAGAATTCGTTGACTTGGAATAGGCATTCGACGATGTAAAATGGTGCAGGATGTTCCAAATTCTAAGAAAAACAGGGGTAAGCTACAGGGACAGTTGTTGGTGTTGGGGTCCTCAGTCCAAAGACTGGTTTGATGCAGCTCTCCATACTACTCTATCCTGTGCAAGCTCCTTCATTTCCAAGTAACTATTGCAACCTACATCCTTGTGAATCCGCTCAGTGCATTCATCTCTTGGTCTCCCTCTACTATTTCTACCCTCCACGCTGCTCTCCAGTACTAAATTGGTGATCCCTTGATGCCTCAGAACATGCCCTACCAACCGATCCCTTCTTCTGGACAAGTTGTGCCACAAATTCCTCTTCTTCCCAGTTCTATTCAGTACCTCGTCATTAGTTACATCTAATCTTCAAGATCCTTCTGTAGCACCACATTTCGAAAGCTTCTACTCTCTTCTCGCCTAAACTGCATATCGTCCACATTTCACATTCATACATGGCGACACTCCATACAAATACTCTTAGAAAAGACTTTCTGACACTTAAATCTATACTTGATGTTAACAAATTTCTCTTCTTGAGAAACACTTTTCTTGCCTCTGCCAGTCTACATTTTATATCCTCCCTACTTCGACCATCGTCAGTTATTTAGCTCCCCAAATCTACTACTCTAAGTGTCTCGTTTCCTAATCTAAATCCGTCAGCATCACCTGATTTTGTTAGACTGCATTCCATTATCCTCGTTTTGTTTTTGTTGATGTTAATCGTATTGCCTCCATTCAAGACACTCTCCATTCCATTCAACTGCTCTTCCAGGTCCTTTAGTGTCTGACAGAATTACAATGTCATCGGCAAATCTCAAAGTTTTTGTTTATTCTCCATGGATTTTAGTTACTACTCAAAATTTTTCTTTTGGTTCCTTTACTGCTTGCTCAGTGTATAGATTGAATAACATTGGGGATTGACTACAGCCCTGTCGCACTCCCTTCCCGACCACTGGTTCCCTTTCATGCCCCTCGACTCTTACAACTGCCATCTGCTTTCTGTACAAATTGTAAATAGCCTTTCGCTCCTTGTATTTGACCCCTGCCACCCTCAGAATTTGAAAAAGAGTATTCCAGTCAACTTTGTCAAAAGCTTTCTCTAAGTCTACAAATGCTAGAAGCGTCGTTTTGCCTTTCCTTAATATAAGATAAGTCGTAGGGTCAATATTGCAACACGTGTTCCTACATTTATTAGGAATCCAGACTGATCTTTCCCAAGGTCGGCTTCTACCAGTTTTCCATTCGGCTGTAAAGAATTCATGTCAGCATTTTGCAGCTGTGATTTATTAAACTCATAGTTCGGTAATTTTCACACGTGTCAAGACCTGGTTTCTTTGGAATTGGAAGTCTGAGGGTATTTCACCTGTCTCATACATCTTGCTCACCAGGCGTTTTGTCAGGGCTGGCTCACAAGGCTATCAGTAGTTCTAATGGAATGTTGTCTACACCCAGGGCCTTGTTTCGACTTAGGTCTTTGAGTTCTCTGTCAAATTCTTCACGCGGTGTTATATCTCCCATTCCATCTTCACCAACGTCCTCTTCCATTTCCATAATATTGTCCTCAAGTACATCGCCTTTGTATAGACCCTCTATATACTCCTCTACATCCTTACAATTGTTCTGTACCCATCTCTACTTACCCCATTTTGTACGTCCTGTCGATCTCATTTTTGAGCCGTTTGTTTTCCTTTTTACCTACTTCGTTTACTGCATTTTTATATGTTCTCCTTTCACCAATTGAATTCAATATTTCTTCTGTTACCCAAGGATTTATACTAGCCCTGGTCTTTTTACCTACTTGATACTCTGCTGCGTTCGCTACTTCATCCCTCAAAAGCTACCCATTCTTCTTCTACTGCATCTCTTTCCTCTGTTCTTGTCAATCGTTCCCTAAGGCTCTGTCTGAAAGTCTCTGTAACCTCTGGTTCTTTCCGTTTATCCAGGTCCCATCTCCTTAAATTCCCAACTTTTTTTTTGGCAGTTACTTCAGTTTTAATCTACAGTTCATAACCACTAGATTGTGGTCAGAATCCACATCTGCCCCTGGAAAGGTCTTACAATTGAAAACCTGTTTCCTAGATCACTGTTATACCATCTATCTTACACCTTCCAGTGTCTCCAGGCCTCTTCTATGTATACAACCTTCTTTCATTCTTAAACCAAGTGCTAGCTATGATTAAGTTATGCTCTACGCAAAATTCTACCAGGCGGCTTCCCCATTTATTCCTTACCCCCCCCAGTCCATATTCACCTACTAATTTTGCTTCTTTTCCTTTTCCTACAGTTTGAATTCCAGACCTCACAAGTATTAAATTTGCGTCTCCCTTTACTATCTTGGGAACTTCTTTTATCGCATCATACACTTCTGCAGTCTCTTCATCATCTGCGAAGCTTGTTGGCGTATAAACTTGTACTATTGTGGTAAGCGTGGGCTTCGTGTCTGTCTTAGCTACTATAATGTGCTCACTACACTGTTCGTAGTAGCTTACCCGCGCTCCTATTTTTTTTATCCATTATTAAACCTACTCGTGGATTACCCCTATTTGATTTTGTATTTATAATCATGTATTCACCTGACCAGAAGTCTTGTTCCTCCTACCACCGAACTTCAGTAATTCCCACTACACATAACTTTAACCTATTCCTTTCCATTTTTAAATTTTCTAACCTACGTGCCCGATTAAGGGATCTGACATTCCACCCTCCGATCCGTAGAACGCCAGTTTCCTTTCTTCTGATTACGACGTCCTCCTGAGTAGTCCCCGCACCGAGATCCGAATGGGGAACTATTTTACCTCCGGAATATTTTACCCAAGATGACGCCATCATCATTTAATCATACAGTAGAGCTGCATGCCCTCGGGAAAAATTACGGCTGTAGTTTCCCCTTGCTTTCAGCCATTCGGGGTACCAGCGCAACAAGGCCGTTTTGGTTAATGTTGCAAGGCCAGGTCAGTCAGTCAGTCATCCTGACTGTTTCTCCTCCAACTAGTGAAAAGGGTAGTATAAAACATATACAAGAGCCAAGAGGGAATAGTAAGAGTGAAAGACCAACAGTGAAATGCTCGAATTAAAAAGGATATAGGGCAGGGATGTAGTGTTTCGCCCCTACTGTTCAGTCTGTACAACGAAGAAGGAATGATGGAAATAAACGAAAGGTTCAGGAGTGGAACTAAAATTCAAGTGAAAGGATATCATTGATACGATTCGCTGATGAGATTGCTATCCTGAGTGAAAGAAGAATTACACGATCTGATGAATGGAATGAACAGCCTAGTGGGTACAGATTATCGATTGAGAATGGAGCGAAAAAAGACAAAAGTAATGAGATGTAACCGTAATGGGAACAGCGAGAAACTTAACAACTTGACTGATGCTCAATAAAGCAGAAAAATTTAAGAACTGTAGTATCTAGGCAGTAAAATGACCAATGGCAGACGGAGCAAGGAGTATGTCAAAAGCAGACTAGCACTGGTAGAAAGGGCATTCTTGGGAAAGAGAATTCTACTAGTATGGAAAGTAGGCCTTAATTTGGGAAAGAAATTTCTGAGAATGTACGTTTGGACCACAGCATTGTATGGTCGAGAAACATGAGCTGTGGGAAAATCGGAACAGAAGAGAATCGAAGCATTTGAGATGTGGAGCTACGTATGAATGTTGAAAATTAAGTGGACTGATATGGTAAGGAATGAGGACGTTTTACGTAGAACCGGAGAGGAAATGAATATATGAAATACACTGACAAGAAGAAGGGGCAGGCTGATAGGACATCTATTACGACATCAGGCAATCACTTTCATGGTAATAGAGGGAGCTATAGAGGGCATAAAGCCGTAGTGGACGTCTAAGTTTGGAATACATAAGGCAAATAATTGAGGAAGTAGGTTGCAAGTGCTACTCTGAGATGAAGAGCTTGGCACAGGAGAGGAATTATTGGACTGCCGCTTCAAACCAGTCAGAAGACTGATGACTCAAAAAAAGAAAATAATGACTAAATGGCTGTACAATCGTTAACCCACTGAACCGCATGACGGGTGTATCTGCCCATGCCCTGCTTGTTCTCAGTGGGTTCGACGGAGATATCCACCGACAATATTCTGTCGCTTGGAGTCAATGAGAATCAAGCGTTTCAGGTCGGCCGTTTGCGTAATACTATTAATGCTTCATGCACTAGATGCTATGACACGTCAATGAATATTAGAGAGACTATACAGAGAGACAGTGGCCACTCGTCAAGCGGACGCCATGTTTCTTTCAGACAGCGCGGGATGAACAAATAGCGTCTCAATGTGAAATGCAGTCTCCTATAAGCTGTAAGGTGACATGTTTCTGAGAAGTAACGCCAAAACAGCTCTTCTAGCTTGTTATGTGGTATGTGACTAAAGCGAATATCATTCCTGTATGGTCTTACATTTAATATCGGGTGTATTGAACATTCTGGTGTGAAACAGTTTATTTGCGCGACGAACCCCAAGAGCAATGAGATAATAACCATTTATTACATTTTTCTTGACGTTCTGAAGATTATGTGAATCGACCAGAGAAAGTTTTATTGGTTTTATTTTATATATCTTGTAGCCATTTCAGATTCTGCTGCTGGGGCATTCATCGCTCTAAACTTTGAAGATCGTTTTTTCCACTCCAAACAATATTTTTTAAGGAGTCATTGTGAACGCAATAATCTTACCTTATACTGAGGACATCCAGAAGACATATTTCGGAATATAAGACGAAAAGCAATTTTGTTCAGATAAACACAAGATTCAACAACTGAAAGATAATTTGAACTCACCATGGTTTGAACCCGAAGATGACTGTCAGGTGCTATACCAGAAAACCACCGAAATACTAACGGAACTCTTCCATAGAATGTTAAGAGGCTTTAAAAAGTAGCTCTTTATATCGTATGACTAATATTCCGTGATGAAACTATAGCTTCGTCATTAGTTTCTGCGCTAGTAACATACAGTATATACACAAGTAAACCACTACATAATTTTGAAACAACAGTACATACCACGAAATGTTATTGGGTAGAGATTACTAATGGAGTACTACGCCACCAAATGCTTACTCCTGTCTTCCAGGTCAACTTTAACTGCCTACTGTTTGCATCGTTCTTCATTTATAGGAAATACCAACTTCAGTAAAATTTTTACAGTGATTAGTGGAACAACCTGGAATTCCCCTTTTTTGTCCTAAAAATTACGTAAAGCATATTACTTATATTCATTAACAACCTTCAATCATAATTTAGTCAACAGTTTTTTTTCGTGAGAAACTAATGCAACAATTATGACCGTAGCTTCGACTAAAATTACTCTCTTTTTATCGATGTTGAATTACGTAATACGAATCTACAAGGACATGCAAAAATGGAGCAAGATCTACTTTGTTTCTGCCTGTAAATAGCTATGCCACCGAATAGGTATCGGTAGCGTTAAAATGAGTCTACAGCAGCAGCGCACATTATACTTCAAGCACAGGAAACACAAGACAGGCGAAAACTTAGTGTTCTGAGCTCCCAGCCAATCATCGACTAATCTCTCTCTCTCTCTGTTTCCCTATAACGTATTCTCATCATGTTATGACTTTTTTGTTTGTTTACAGATATACTTGTAAGGTCACAAATTGTGGCAGTTATTAAAAATGGCTCTGAGCACTATGGGACTTAACTTCTGAAGTCATCAGTCCCCTAGAACTTAGAACTACTTAAACCTAACTAACCTAAGGACATCACACACATCCATGCAAGAGGCAGGATTCGAACCTGCGACCGTAGCGGTCGCGCGGTTCCAGACTGTAGCGCTTAGAACCGCTTGACCACTTCGGCCGGCGGGCAGTTATTATTCCGAACACAAAATAACTTGTGGAATTGTTTTGGAGCGCTCTCGGGATTTACTCGGGAAACGTAATTGTGTTTACCGCGATAACTAGTGGACTAGTCCAGATCTGGTCGACAACGAGTAAGATCATCTACGTTTTCGGCACACTGCTGAGAAGCAGAAACGAGTTCCTACACCTTATGAGAAATGGAAAACTGAAAAATGTCGAATACGAAACGGCATTCAGAAACATGTGGATGTTGATGAAATGGGAGGGCAAGAAAGCATCATGAGGGTGAGCCGATACACTTCAAGAAGTAAATCCAAAAAATGGCATCACGCAAAAGACAAGTGTTGTGGTGTATTACAACAATACTATAGGACACATAAAAAGGAGCAATTCCCTTTTTCAAAGACAGGCTTGAAACTGACTAAAACAATATTATCAGAATGTTATGCACAGTTTATTGGTCGTTTAATGCTTCAGTGCATAAGTCCTTTGCAAAGAACATGGCGATGAAAAAATCAGATTGTAAAAGTTGGCATTATCCTCTTCAAAACAAGGGTCGCCAATTGGAGAAGTTATTATTATTTTTATTTATTGAGATTTTCCTCTATACAAAGGTTTTTCTCCATCATAACAAATACTCAGATATTATTACATCTTTTACATAAGATCTTAATTTATCTCCTCAGGATGTCTCTCCAGGTGTTTCGATCTTTTATCACTTCTTCCTCTGCACCAAGTCTTCTCATTGTTGATCGTACCCTTTGGACCCAGGTAGTCATACGGGTTTATCTTCTTTCCCTCAGGTTCCCATTCCGGTTAATTTTCGGAATTCTGGCTTTCTTCATTCTTCTTACGTTCTCATATAATTGTAGCTTCCTTCTAGTAATCACGTCACGTCCTCTATCTACTTCCATTGTCTCTATTATTTCATTGTTTCTTACTCTCCCTTTTCAAGAAATTCTTGCTGGTCTTCATTAGAAGTCAATTTATACTGCTTGTAGTTTCTCTAGGTGTTTCTGATTTGTATTTTAAGTCTCCACTCCATACATAGTATCGGTTTATAAATGATTTTTTTGGTTCGGTTTACTACATTTCTGCTCCATAAGATTCAGTTGAGCATCCCAATGACCTCCGTTCCACTGCTGATTCTTTTATTAATTTCTATCTCTGACTTTCCCTGCAACTCTAAAATGCATCCCAGATAACAGAAAGTTTTGTTATTCTTAATTTTCTTTTCCTCTATGCATAAGTCATCTGGATCATTAGTGAGGTAGTCTGTTTTCTGATAACTAATCTTCAGCCCCAAGTTTCTGTATTCCATTGCTAATATGTTACATACATAATTTGCATCGTCCCCATCTTGTGCCATAACTACTTGATCATCGACAGATAGTAGGTGATGTAAATAAACTTCATCTTTAATTAGTAGCCCCATCGCATTCCATTTATGAGACCATGACTTTTGGCTGATATCTGTATAGATTTTAAATAATGTTGATGGCATGGGGCAGCCTTGTAACAGAATGTTGTTTGTTCAAAAGTTCTGTGAAAGTGTGCTACCAATTTTCACTTGACATATGTTATCTTTATACGTTTCTTGTATTATTTTAATTAAAGGACCCTTTATGTTTGCCAAATTTAATGCTCTCCAAACTAGTTTTCTCAGGACAGCATAATGTGCTTTTTCTAAATCTATGAAAAATAAACCTAGTTTTTTGATTATTCTTGTTTCCCTAAGATCTGTTGTAATAAGAAAATACGGTCTACACATTATCTACCAGCTGTAATCACATTTTTTCCTGGTTTTTAAAATTTATTTCCAGCTTATTTTAGATACTTCCCAAAAAATTCTCATTAATGTATTTATAACACAAACTCATCAGTAGTCGAGCAGCTTTTGCTATCCCCTTCTTTAAATATAGTATTAATATAGCCCAGCTTCATTTCCTTGGGTGTTATTAGTTTCACAATTTAATCCCCACCATATTTTAAGAGCTCCAGATTAATATTACCTGGTCCAGGTGGTTTGCCATTCTTCCCTGTTCTTACTCACCTCGCTTTCTAAAACTTGTATCTTCTCCCCTTCCTGCTTCTTTTCTTCCACTGTCCCTTCCTCCAGATACTCTTCTCTATCCTCATTTAATAATTTCCAGAAACAGTCTTCCCACTCTTTTTGTGGTATCAGTTGAAGATTGGTTTAAGCTTTTGTCTCTTGTCGAAGTTCTTTTAATACTGACCACGCTTGTTTCGCTCTCCCAAATCCTAATTTCCTTTTGTCATTGCCACATGTCCCTTCCTATGTTTCATTCTTTGCGATTATTATTTTTTAATCACTTCATTCTTCTTTTCATTGTAGGTTGTTCTTGTTACTTCCGATTTATCATCCCGCCACACGTTTGAATGCGTTCCTCTTCCCTTTAACGGCTACTTCTGTTTCCTGAAACCACAATTCTGCTGTACAGATGTGGTTGGAGGAAATTCCCTTATGCCCAGCACCTCTGTTGCTAAACGTGTCATACAAAATTTTAAGTAATCATACATTTCCTCTGTACTTCCTTTAAATGATTCATCGAATGTCTTTTTCCATTCTGACAGCAAAAAATGTTCATATACTTTCATCTTGTAGGTGATATTGAAGTACACAGTTTGGGCTTTCTCAGCACAATGCGTTTTGATGTTGTTAGAATCACCCTTTGCGTTCATCGATGGCCAAAATTTTTTAAATAATGATCTGATCCTTACTGGTCTCATCTATAAGGTCTAACATCTGCTGCCTTGAAACTACTTGTCTGTATAATGATAATATAATCTGTTATACAACAAAGTTCTCTAGTGACAACAAAGTTCTTTAGTGACTATCCTTGTGTTCTAAAGATGTGTTAGTAATTTTCAGATCAATCTGGTCAAATTTCAATTTGTCGTTCTCCATTGTCTCTCCTTGTTTTCCCACTATTGGACATGATTCTCTAATTACTACTCTTCCGTATAGATGCCCCATGACAACTAGTTTCTTCCCCCATGTGATTTTTTCTATATTCTCTCTAAGGATTTTCCAGAAAGTATCTATCTCCTGGTCTTTTTCACCATTCGTTGGTGCATGTACACCAATAATTACGACTTCTCTGACAAATAGTCGTTTCTATCACAATAATATGTTCATCAATAAATTTCCAATTTGTGATTCTCTTTTTCCATCCACTCTCTATCATAATGGAGACACCTGCTTTGGCCCTTACTGCTTCGGATACCCCACTCCAATTATCTACATAATTACCGAGTTCTTCTTCTCCTTTTACTTTCGTCTTGGTCTCAGAGAATACAACGTCCATTTAGAAACTGTCGAGTCTGTTGGTAATATGTTCAATTTTGTGGAGATACCTTGCGCATTTCAGCTTCTAAATGTTATTTGCCTTTTTTCTAAGCCAGTTCGTCGTCAGTTTTCCGAGGCGCATTATTAGGTCGTTTAGAATTTTAATTTTTTCTTGTGAGTAAGGAACTGGCGCACAGCACAACGCCCAAACGTCCAACCTGTGAGATAAGGCAATTTATTCTTAAGGTTTCCTTCCATTAGCCTTTCATAAGCCAATCTTACACTACAAGACAGCAGCCGCTAGGCGCCCGATGGGAGACTAGCAATTCCACACGGAACAAAAGAAAAATGCAATTACAATTAATACATCCAGTCACCCGTAATGTCAACAATTGCTTGGGATCTCCAAAGCATGATGGAAACCAAGTTTTCCGCATATTCACGTGGAAGAGGCCTCCATAAGCGTCGAATATGCGTTGTCATCTAATTGTGATAGTTTTTCTTGCGCTTGACGTAATGTTTGGAATGAGTTTCCTGAAAAATGGCTAATAAGCACTTTTTACACTTTTGAACTCACTTTACTGACTGAGCAACTTTCTTCAATGTCATCCATATTTTCAACCAATTTATAGCGTGTGACCCACTTTTGTACAAATGACTTTGATTTCCCCATATATTTATACACCACGACATAACTCATTTTTTGCAGCTTTGGAGTGGCTGCAGAGAAATCGTCTCAAATCGCGAAGCGTAAGCTGCACCCACGTCTCTTCTTGTGTATCTCAGTCTATGGTTCAAAGCAAACTGATGCTTTATGGAGGTTGCATGAAGGAAAATATTTACCCCCCTTGGACGTGAAAGAATTAAGACGATGACTTTTACCATCTGTGTGGAGTGGCCAATATGCCCTTATGTAACAACTGTATGTGTTAGGGATGTAAGCAGCCTGTTTGTATGTTGACAGCGCTACAGACTGTGTTTATATCGCTGACGGCGCTCTGCGCCCTTGGCAAGAGATTCTGTGGTTGGACGTCCTAGCAGTTAGCGAGTGGATAGTGATCTGTATGGACATTATATTCTTAGTGGAGACTATGTGTTGGTAGGACATGCATTGCAAAGTGAGATGAAAAGATGTCTTGATAAGAAAATATGCAAGAGAATGTACGATGATGGATGTTGTTGATAATGTTTGGTTAGTGGAATTTTTGAGAACTATATAATTTTTGGAACTGGGCGTCACATGGATAAGGTAAAATTTTGTAAATACATTGTCTGCTCTTCAATAAAATCTTTCATTTTGCTAACCGCATGCCCTCTAGTAGTTAGAGTCTATAGTAGTTAGAATATTTTTATTTAGCTGTCTGTTGTTGCTACTTGCTGCAATTGCTCTAGGTAAGTGACTTATGAAAAGGAATGGGGTTTCCACTATCGGGATTCGTGTGTGAAATGAGTTTAGGCAATTAACCGAGTTGGAGGTAGTTTTATATTTCTTTAAATTCATATTTTTTTAAATTTGTATTATTGTTAGGATTTCTTGCAATTCAGGGCCATTCTTTTGTGTTAGTCGTTGGAAGTTATGTTGTCAATGTATAGCGGTTAGATTGCGTTTCACTTGTATATTGTGGGTAATAAATCAATGGGTTAAGTTTGAGTTGTCTTTGTCAGGAAAAATTCTGTAGGTCAGTGTTTAACACAAAAAAAAAAAAACCTGATGAGCTAGTTTCAGAGAGTGAAAGTTTCTATAGAAATATCACCACAAGCACTCAAAATGTAGTATTAGCAGAAACCTCCATCGCTAGCTATGAGAATCGCTTTTTGGTCAGAAGCATATTCGTAACAGAACAAGCTTCTATCGCCTTAATTAGCGTGAAAATGTAGAAGGTGTTGCAATTTTTGAATACATATAAAAATTCGATTAAAAAAAACAAAAGCAAAAAATCTGTGCAGTCCATACAGGGTACGCGGAGGAGGAGGAGGAGATTAGTGTTTAACGTCCCGTCGACCACGAGGTCATTAGAGACGGAGCGCAAGCTCGGGTGAGGGAAGGATGGGGAAGGAAATCGATCGTGCCCTTTCAAAGGAACCATCCCGGCATTTGCCTGAAGCGATTTAGGGAAATCACGGAAAACCTAAATCAGGATGGCCGGAGACGGGATTGAACCGTCGTCCTCCCGAATGCGAGTCCAGTGTCTAACCACTGCGCCACCTCGCTCGGTCAGGGTACGCGAGCGAAGCAGCGGGTACTAAGGTACAGCTAGCAGAGATCTAAGTCGAAATCTCGAAATAATTTATTTTCGTGGTGTGACTGAAGTGGTTCATTTGTAAAAAAAAGGAATACGTCAGCCGACGTTCTACTGCTCTTCTCGCCTGACAGCACTTCTGTTTTTTACCTGCGAGCCGTAAGTCGGCTATTCTATCGACCGTACCGATTGTTTGCGGTTGGAGGCACGTGGATGGCCTCTAGAGTGGCCCTTGTTTCGTGCCAGCCGTCTGGAGGGGCAGTAGCGATGAGGTAGAGGGAGAATGTTGAATGGGGTGGGAAGACAGAGGGGGTGCTGAAGACTGAGCGGGAGGCTCGCTTGGGGCGGAAGCAGCAGCGCCTCTGGAGGCGGGGACGATACGGGACGCCGAGCAAGTCTCGCGTTCGCCAGCTGACAAGTGAGAGCTCAGGGAGCGATAGATCGCGGCCGGACGCCTGCAAAACAGCGCACCTGCTGCCCGCGGCACACGCCCCGCCTGCCGCAACCCGCACCCCGCGCAGCCTGAACAAGCAATGCCGCGCCGGGGTAGGCACGCGGACTGCCGATTAATTAGCGCCCGCGCTCTCGTTATTTGATCCGCAGTGTGCTTTCGGACGACCAGCGAGCAAAACACGCACTCACGCACACAGAAATACCCACACCTGACACCCGCTGCAGATTTTCATATCTGCGTGACACTGAATAACTGACACTGAACAACTGGGGCGTGATGGATCGGGCTATACATATGAAAGAAGCACAGAGTACTTAATGTGATGTACAGATCTTGGACTGCACAAGATATAATCAGTAATAACAAACAGTTGTAATTAAATTCAACATTACATAAAATATCTTTTTACATGCTTGCTAATGATAGACTGTCCGTCCCCGTTAGCTGAGTGGTCAGCGCGACAGAATGTCAATCCTAAGGGCCCGGGTCCGATTCCCGGCTGGGTCGGAGATTGTCTCCGCTCAGGGACTGGGTGTTATGTTGTCCTAATCATCATCATTTCATCCCCATCGACGCGCAAGTCACCGAAGTGGCGTCAAATCGAGCAACTTGCACCCGGCGAACGGTCTACTCGACGGGAGACCCTAGTCATACGACATTTACATCTATTTATTATACACTGCGACATTTACATCTATTTATTATACACTGACGCTACAAAAGCCATGGAATACCTTCTAATATCTTGCCCGACACAGTGCAGCAACTCAACGTGGCATCGACTCAATAAGCTGTTGGAAGTCCCCTGCAGATACTGGGCCATGTAGCCATCCATAAGTGCGGAAGTGTTTCCTGTTCAGAATTTTGTGTGAGAACTGTCCTTGTCCCACAAATGTTCGATGGGTTTCATGGCAGGCGATCTGGGTGGCCGTTCAATAGCAAGAGCTGTCCAGAAAATTATTCAAATCAATCGCTAAAGGTTTTGCCCCAGTGACATGGCGAATACTCATCCATAAAATGGTTTAATGGTTCTAAGCACTATGGGACTTAACATCTGAGGACGTCAGTCCCCTAGACTTAGAACTACTTAAACCTAACTAACTTACGTTAGGACACCACACACATGCATGCCCGAGGCAGGATTCGAACCTGAGACAGTACCAGCAGCGCGGTTCCGGACTGAAGCGCCTAGAACCGCTTGGCCAGAACGGCCAGCCTGTCATCCACAAAAATTTGGGTTGCAGACGGTCTCTCAGTAGCCGAACGTAATCGAGGATCCAGCCCACACGAGTATGGAATAACGAACAGCCTGCACAGTGCCTGGCTGACAACTTGGGTCCATAGATTCGAGGAGTCTGCGCCGCTCTCTAATTCTAGCTTGACATCCTACCAACTGAAATCAGGACTCATCTGAGCAGGCGACAGATTTCTAGTCGTCTAGTGTCCAAGTGATATGGTCACGAGTCCAGAAGAGGCGCTGCAGGCGATGTCGTGCTGTTAGCAAAGGCACTCGTTTCGTTCGTCTGCCGACATAGCCGCACTGATCTGAAGGATACGTCCTAATTGATTTCTGACGTTGTTTCGCCCATTGTTGGTTCTCTGTTAGCGCTGTCAACTCTACTCAAAGGCCACTGCTCTCTGCTGTTAAGTGAAGGGCGTCGGCCACTTCATGTGCGTGGTAATAGAGGTAATGTCTGTAACTTGGTATCCTCGTAAATCTCTTGACACTGTGGTTGAATTCCCTGACTATTTCCGAAGTAAAATGGTCCATGCCTCTAGCTCCAACAACCATTACGAGGTCAATTCTGTTATTTCCGTCGTGCGGTCATAAGCGCTTAGAAAACCATTTCGCATGTTACACCTGAGCAAAAATGACAGCTCCGCCATTGCAATCCTGTTTTATATGTTGTGTGCTCAATACTACCCCATATTTATATGTATATGACACTATCCCACGACTTTCGTCACCTCATTGTAGTGTAGCGTAGGTTTTGGGTGGAGTGGGTTTCGTGATGGGAGATGTGCAGGCATGAGTTCTATTTAACTAATAATTGTATTGTATTTTAACTGGGGACCTAGAAATGACGGAGATGCTCCGTCCATGCCGCAACAGCAGTGGTCCTCAACCCCACGACGACTACCGCAGTCCGCTTCACCCCTCCGCCACCCCGCGCCGAACCTAGGGTTATTGTGCGGTTCGACCACCGGTGGACACCCCAGGGTACGTCTCACACTAAACGAATGTAACCCATACGTTTGCGTGGTAGAGTAATGGTGGTGTACACGTACGTGGAGAACTTGTTTGCGCAGCAATCGCCGACATAGTGTAACTGAGGCGGAATAAGGGGAACCAGCCTGCATTCGTCGAGGCAGATGGAAAACCGCCTAAAAACCATCCACAGACTGGCCGGTTCACTGGTCCTTGACACAAATCCGTCGGGCGGATTCGCGCCGGGGACCAGGCGCTTCTTCCCGCCCGGAAAGAGGTGCGTTAGACCGCACGGCCAACCGGGCGGGCTAACTAATAATTAATTAAATACGAAATTGACGAAAGAGAACTTCCGACATCAGTTGCAATCGTACACTGAAATAAGTCCAGTGGTGAAAAGTGACAATCTGTGCTGAACCGGGATTTCCAACTTATCCCGAGGGGTCGCCGTAGCAACTTCGCCTATCGGAGCATGCTTACTCTCCCACCCAAATTCTCACATGTGACAAAATAAATACGCAGTTTTTCGGACATGTCCGAAAGAAAAGACATCAAACATGCAAACATAAAATTCTTGATAACAGACCAACAATCCAGTAACTGTGAAACAGAGTTTAAACTGCAATCACGAATAGTTTTGGAAAGCAGGGCAAAAGCAAGGGAATATAAATAAGATACGCCTTTGCCCCAACAGACATAACCTCAGTAACAATTACAATATGTGACCTGTCGACCACCGATACGAAATACAACAGATATGACTTCTGCAGTGAACCATAAGATACTCAAACAAATCACAGACTTCGATCAGCTACATAGCATGTAACAGGAAATTTGTCGGCCACTATTGCATTTACCAACTATCTGTTGTTGAACATTACCACCAACATTTTACAGATACCCTACGCACCTGTCTCAATACATCTCTGTGCAATAAAAAATACAATTGATCATTCGCTCAGCACAATAACGATATAACTTTATTTGCACAAATGACATCAACAAATAAGTCAATCCCACAGCCCACTACAAACAACATCACTTTCTGCATAATACGAGGGCGTACTGAAAAGTAATGTCTCAGAAAGTTTCATATCAAAACTGTTAAAGCTTTTAAAATAAAACACACTTGATTAACACCACTTTATACATATTTTGTAGCTGTGAAGGTTTCTGTATTCACTACAAGAAAGTTTGAATGAAAACGCCTTCATTCACAATTTTTTCGTGTTTTACTAAATTACACGATGCATATATATATATATATATATATATATATATATATATATAGACTGGAATCGAGAGAGAGAGAGAGTAATGAATTCAAATGATGTTTCAGCTTTCGTATTGCAGCGTTTTCGAGGAGCATATGGATTCTCCAGGCTGCTATACAAGCACTAGATTACTCAAAGTAATGTGAGGAGTGTTCTGCCGTTCAGTACACTACTCTCAAGAAGACAAGAGCATTACGGTAGTTGCGAGTGATAAAACGTTTTCTCTGTAATTTTTACGTCCTTGCATATAATTTAATTTTTCCAGGCAAAGAACTTTAAGTAAGATCAATGTTGTTGGAATCAACAAGTATAAGTTCATTGAAGTTGGCGTCCTTTACTTTATTTCCATTCCCCTCGAATATTTTGGGTTCTCTGGGAGAATGCATATTCATGAAATGTGTGGGCTGCTTCTTATTTTCAGAGCTCACGCCCTGCAATTCCCCTTACCCCCCCCCCCCCCCCCCTCACGACCGTCCCTTTTCGTGTTAGTGTTAATACAATGTCAGAGTCATACTCATTCTTTCAGTTTTATGAACATCAGTTGGACATTTTGCCACAGACCGTTCACCAATCATTTGGGAACCTAACATCTCTGTGACAGTGCTAGAGAGTGTTCTCCTTGAAATCTGAGGCACATCTTCAGAAATTCCAGAAACTGAGAACCAGCGTCTCTCACTTAGGACAATTTCTGTAACATGTCAGACAAGTTTATGAATCATATCAGAATGTTTTCCTCAGTCAGTTTCGTCATATACAACTGTGCTACCAGCCTTGAAATTTTCTTCACCACTCCATCATTACACCATTACTCGTAACGCCATTACAATTTACACGGTACAATCGATGATGAATGTCACCGGGTTTAACTCCTTCTGCCTGCAGGAAGCGAATTATAGAAAGCACCTCGCAACTGCCCAGAGGCAGGACATCTGTTTCAATCGCTTGCTGTTTACACACTGGCTGGCGAAACAGAGAGCTACTTGACACAACTAACCTTCAAAATCTACTTATCCAATCATGAACGCGCCATGAATCTAGACGCATATTTACAGTCAAATGGAAATTAATTTATGAATTGTCCCTGATCATTCAGGTAAGCACACAATCAAAGTGGTTGCAAATGTAATTAAATAAATCGATGTCCATAGGTTCCCGCAGTAAATACGTTCCAAAAATACCGAATGAATGAAAATATACAACCGAAGCACGTTCTCCACCCCTGTCTAAAGATAAATTGTAGATGAATGTCCACACAAGCTTTTTAAGCATTGTAGCGATACAAGCCCAAACGACTGTAGTTGTACAAATGCAAGTTGAATGCAAGTCGGTTATCGTAACATAGGTCACCTAATCATAGATTTCTCAGAGAGAAATCTACGATAATGATTTAAAGTGATTTATGTAGGGACTAGAGTTAAAATTTGTAGTACTCACGTTGCTGCAAACATAAAGAGACTTTGAAATGTGATTCTGATTTAACGAAAAAACAATTGTGGTCGCAAACGAATAAACGAAATGTGCTTTCCTGTACAACTAATGAGCAAAGCAGGTGTTTGTGGTCGTGTTTTCACTGTTGCTAGATTTGCGGCTGTGCATTTTTATATTGTATTTTAATTATTCAATCATTGTTTTGTGTGTATTAATGGTCCCCATTCTGCAGATATTTTTGTTTTATTTATACGTGTCTGGCATACGAGAGTAATTAAAAGTGAAACCGTACACTTTTATACTGGTTGTCGAATCTGATTACTAGTCTCGCAGTTCTAATTCAGATTTCACGTTCTCCGACCAAAGGTATACTCGACATCTTTTGCAGCATCACATTCCCGTCAATTTTGAAAAACTAGAGAGTGCTTCATGTTTACTGGCGTCAGTGTCAACTGAGAATTGACTGCATAAAAAGGAAAAAGTATTGCACACAAATTAACTAACGGAAATTCGGTCATTTACTATTCTGTTTTGCTTCTTTAACGGGGAAACTGAATACTAATACGAATTTTTCTCCTATACTCTCCGATAAGCAGTGTGTAATTGTGACTATGCACCTTCACCGATACCGTAAGGGAAAACTTTTCCCGAGAATGTTGTCAACTCATCAATATACTGAAGTATGTTGTACGAAGTCTATTCAACCTGGACTCACTGCTTCATCAACATAAGGCCGAGACCGTTAGAACAACATTTCACTCAGTGATAGACTTAAGCCCTGGAATTTTGGAGATGGAAGTTATATGACTTTCCGATCGTATTCGTTGAAAGGAAGGAAGGTTGGGGTTTAATGTCGTGTCGACAATCAGGTGATTAGAGACAGAGAACATGCGCGGATAGTTTCAAGGATGTCGAAAGAGACTGACCCTGCCATTTCAAAGCAACCATCCCGACAATAGCCGGGGACGATTTAGGAAAATTACGCAAAGTCTAAATCCGAGTGGACGGAAGCGGATTTGCACCTTCGTCCGCCTGAATGTGAGTCCGGCTGATCACACCTCGACCGGTCTCACCAGAGGATTTAACTGTGGGACAAGGGACTGTTTGTCCAATAACCGTGTAATCTGGAGAGGCCCACGATGGTCAAATGGAGAAAAATTCACAAAACAGTAGCAGATCTTCTGCAAATATACACACTGTTGACCAGTGGATATGCAGCACCAAGAAGTATAACAAAGATATATTCCTTGTTGCTTGTGTACAGTATAGTAAGAGAAAAACATGATTACGTTAAGTTTATAGGTCGTCTGCGAGTATACGAAGAGTGAAATTTAGTTCAGTGATCTGCCATTTCTAGCAGTAACAATGGATCTGACGTCAATATTCATCGATTTGAATTTAGAGTGGTTGACAAACACAGGTGCGGCATACCATGGTCCTTCAGCTCTGTACAAGCGTTCGTCATGTGGTAATGTTTGCCGAGTGGTGGCGTGATATTCTCGTTCGTGATGTGGTAATGTCTGCTGAGTGGTGGCTTGGTAGTCTCGTTCGTGTGGTAATGTTTGCTGAATGTGGGCGTGATAGTCTCGTTCGTCAGATAGTAATGTCTGACGAGTGGTGGCGTGATAGTCTCGTTCGTCATGTGGTAATGTCTGCCGAGTGGTGGCGTGGTAGTCTCGCAGCAACGTATGATCAGATCTGTTCGGGGGGTGAGATATAAGGAACGTGCTGAACAGGAAAACAATCGAAGACTCTCTATATCGTAGCTCATCACGACAGCACGGACAACAAGGTGTACAGGGTAACCTTGTTGGAAGTAAGGTAATGGATAACTCGAAGAGAGCGAACAGCCATTGCCGTTAAAACGTTGAAGGTAATTTCCTCAGCACCCTGTTTACCTTTTTCAAGATCTGCAGTATTTTACAACTATCTGTATTACATTTACATAGCCAGATTCGTTACCGACCTATTTCGGCGCTTTCGCCAACTCTTAGCTCGACCACTGCATCGGAATTTAGTCCTTGATGAGCTAGTTGACTGCCAGCCAATAGCGTGCTTTGGCGATTCAAAATGCCTCGTGATTTCTTATTCGCACCATGTCACCTACTATATATACGTTGTAAAGTGCCTTGAAGTGCAAAAACTTGTGTGATTCTGGAGCTATAATTGCCGGCCGGTGTGGCTGTGCGGTTCTAGGCGCTTCAGTCTGGAACCGCGTGACCGCTACGGTCGCAGGTTCGAATCCTGCCTCGGGCATGGATGTGTGTTATGTCCTTAGGTTAGATAGGTTTAAGTAGTTCTAAGTTCAAGGGGACTGATGACCACAGATGTTAAGTCCCATAGTGCTCAGAGCCCTTTGAACCATTTTTTGGAGCTATAATTGAGGAAGCATGATGTCCAGAGCAAAATCACTTAATTTGACGGAGAGCCATGGTCCTGAACAGCCCATACGACATGCAAGATGACCGATAAGATCATTGAAATTTATGTTCAGTGCTGAAATACGCTCTACAGTTTGAGATTAGTCAGGCCTGCATTTGCGTCATTCCACTTCCATATATTCACATGCAGTGCTATAGGCTTCAAGAGGGCGTCGATTTTCATGTATTTGGAGACTGCGTACTGTATCATTTTAACTTTATCTCAGTCTGTTATGTCTTCAATTCTTCCATTTCAGAGAAGGAATAAGTTCAAAGTCTGTTTTGTATAGATGATTCTGGATTACTTTTGCAGTGACAGAAGCTTGGTTTTGCAAAGAGTAATGTGGTTAGGATACTAAATAAGAGATTGCAATTTGTTCCCGTGATTATGAGGAATAATACAATTATTTGAATGTTGTAACTGAACTTGACTATTGAATCAGACCAAACATTCACAGTAGCAGAAAACTGCTTCTACTTTAGTTTGCTTGATTGGGGGCACTTTCCACACTAGTTTTACCAATAAAACATTTATTTAAGAGGGCAGCGACAGAAGATAACTGTGGCAACGCGATAAGAAATACCAATAACATTTATTAAGAGTATTTTACAACACTTTACTGAACTTTGTTAACTGATGCATGGCACATGATTCCATACAGGGCACATGATATCCTGTGCCTAAAGCAATGAAATATAAATAACTCTGCAGCCTCTTTGTACTCGAATTGATAAATATGACTCTATCCAGACACTCATTTGACTGCATCTATTTGTCCATATACAACGAATGCCTAGTCGGAACTAAGGGAACTGTACTCTCTAGCCTGACTGCAGGAAATGTACTGATCTGGCTGTTGCCAATGAACTGTGCTGGCTGTATATAGTGACCCGAGTCTCTTGACTGTAGGATCGAGACAGAAAGAGTGCCTATGGTACCTTGTCGTTTCTGCCTGTCGACAGAAGAATCTTCGCCCCCTTAAGTACTAGGTGAAAGCAACGTAGTCCACATCTGACAGCACTGTCTTTGTCGACTGCAACGGACGAATAAGATGCTATGTTGGGCGTGGCGCAGAAGCAAAAAGTGGTTCAGATTTGTTAACGCCATCTGGAGCCTACTGCTGGGAATTGAAAGGCGCCAGGAGAGGGGCTGCTTCTGTGTGGTGGCAGCATCTCGTGCCTTAGTTGTGTACCTCTTGATGTTGGTACTCAACAACATTTATTGTCAGCAACATGTGTTGCACAATGATTTACCACAAAATAATTTCTTTTAATCATGCTTGACTTAAATGTGCCTCAGTTGGAAGCTGCCATCTTGCTGTCGTAATTTAGACAAAGTGCTGGCTGAGATCAAAATCATTCTGACGGTCATGTTTACACACAGTAGGACGTGGTTGGAGGCTAACTATAAAATTAAGAATAATCTATCTGCATACTGGTTAGCTTTTTAGGAACTGAACAAGGTAAGGCGATGTATGTTGCTGTGTCGCTGGTCGCCGATGTGCTATGTGTGCTGACAATATGCCACCGACTTACTATCATTTCATGTACCAGAGATAATGGACCACTGTTAAATGATTTTTTTAGGTGTTTAGCTAGTGTATTCATTCTGAGCTGGTGAGTACTTAATTCGAAAAGCTGTCTCGTGGCACAGCAAAAGTGAACAAATGTTAGTACAACTCGTTGCTTTTACAAACCATTTCGTTTACGAACTCAGGTTTATTACGAGATACGGAGGCCCTTTCAGTTCCATTGTGATAAATTATACGAAATTGTGTGGGCTGTGTGGCTACTTTAGAGATGTTTATTTGAGTCAGATTGCATTAGAAACTTTTTCGTGCCTCTTATATATTTCATTTTGCGTATCAGGGATTCCTCAAACGTAGCTTTTTAAGTCAGAAATTTAACATCTACTGTTCAGTTTACCAGCCATGTGAATCAGAGGAGATGGATGAGGCAAGATAGAGTGACCATGATGAATGTAATGTGGCTCATTTGTTCATTTTGGAGACTACGTTCATGAATGAGAAACACGTTTTTCAGTTTTTCCTTAGATACAATTTTTTCCGTTGCTCTGAAATGTTTATCATTTACATATACAAGCAAGTATTACTCTTCACGCTAATTTGACGTTTGTGTATTTTTACTAAAAAATGAATCTTTTTCTTTGTTTCATTCTCCAAAAATACATACTGCAGTGCAGTGTCTTAGATGACGAATAGCTGCGCTCAATTAAGAGTGGACGATGAATAGTTGCATTTAATTGAGAATGAACTGATAATTGTGAATATGGTTCCGCATCAGCTGCAGAATCTTCCAGAATAAATGAATATTTGCAGTGGAGTGGGACTCGAATCCACATTCCCCACTTGCCACGAACACTCGCCTTAACAATCTTAGCTATCTGAGCACGCTTCCAGAAGCGGCGAAAATCACTGTTTCTCCTCGTATCCTCCCTCCCCTGTACTATATTATCGAGGTTCCCGCACAGTGTGAGACACTCTTTCTCTCGTCATTGCCTTGCTACCGCATGAAATACTGCAGCACAGGGTCTGAGACACTGCATTGATGATCAACAGCCGCACTCATTTATGAATGAAATCGAAAACTGCGATCATGTTTCCGCATCAGATGCAGAATATTTCGTAATAAATAAAAAATTGCATCGAACTGGGACTGGTTTATCTCTCCTTCCTTTTTTTTTTTTTTCTTTTGGTCATCAGTCTATTGACTGGTTTGATGCGGCCCGCCACGAATTCCCTTCCTGTGCTAACCTCTTCATCTCAGAGTAGCACTTGCAACCTACGTCCTCAATTATTTGCTTGACGTATTCCAATCTCTGTCTTCCTCTACAGTTTTTGCCCTCTACAGCTCCCTCTAGGACCATGGAAGTCATTCCCTCATGTATTAGTAGATGTCCTATCATCCTGTCCCTTCTCCTTATCAGTGTTTACCACATATTCCTTTCCTCTCCCATTCTGCGTAGAACCTCCTCAATCCTTACCTTATCAGTCCACCTAATTTTTAACATTCGTCTATAGCACCACATCTCAAATGCTTCGATTCTCTTCTGTTCTGGTTTTCCCACATACATTGCTGTACTCCAGAAGTACATCCTCAGAAATTTCTTCCTCAAATTAAGGCCGGTAATTGATATTAGTAGACTTCTCTTGGCCAGAAATGCCTTTTTTGCCATAGCGTGTCTGCTTTTGATGTCCTCCTTGCTCCGTCCGTCATTGGTTATTTTACTGACTATGTAGCACAATTCCTTAACTTCATTGACTTCGTGAGCATCAATCCTGTTCTCATTTCTACTACTATTACCTTCGTCTTTCTCCGATTTACTCTCAAACCATACTGTGTACTCATTAGACTGTTCATTCCGTTCAGCAGATCATTTAATTCTTCTTCACTTTCACTCAGGATAGCAATGTCATCAGCGAATCGTATCATTGATATCCTTTCACCTTGTATTTTAATTCCACTCCTGAACCTTTCTTTTATTTCCATCATTGCTTCCTCGATGTACAGATTGAAGAGTAGGGGCGAAAGGCTACAGCCTTGTCTTACACGCTTCTTAATACGAGCACTTCGTTCTTGATCGTCCACTCTTATTATTCCCTCTTGGTTGTTGTACATATTGTATATGACCCGTCTCTCCCTGTAGCTTACCCCTACTTTTTTAAGAATCTCGAACAGCTTGCACCATTTTATATTGTCGAACGCCTTTTCCAGGTCGACAAATCCTATGAAAGTGTCTTGATTTTTCTTTAGCCTTGCTTCCATTATTAGCCGTAACGTCAGAATTGCCTCTCTCGTCCCTCTACTTTTCCTAATGCCAAACTGATCGTCACCTAGCGCGTTATCAATTTTCTTTTCCATTCTTCTGTATATTATTCTTGTAAGCAGCTTCGATGCATGAGCTGTTAAGCTGATTGTGCGATAATTCTCGCACTTGTCAGCTCTTGCCGTCTTCGGAATTGTGTGGATGACGCTTTTCCGAAAGTCACATGGTATATCACCAGACTCATATATTCTACACACCAACGTGAATAGTCGTTTTGTTGCCACTTTCCCAAATGATTTTAGAAATTCTTATGGAATGTTATCTATCCCTTCTGCCTTGTTTGACCGTAAGTCCTCCAAAGCTCTATTAAATTCCGATTCAAATACTGGATCCCCTACCTCTTCTAAATCGACTCCTGTTTCTTCTTCTATCACATCAGACAAATCTTCACCCTCATAGAGGCTTTCAATGTATTCTTTCCACCTATCTGCTCTCTCCTCTGCATTTAACAGTGGAATTCCCGTTGCACTGTTAATGTTACCACCGTTGCTTTTAATGTCACCAAAGGTTGTTTTGACTTTCCTGTATGCTGAGTCTGTCCTTCCGACAATCATATCTTTTTCGATGTCTTCGCATTTTTCCTGCAGCCATTTCGTCTTAGCTTCCCTGCACTTCCTATTTATTTCATTCCTCAGCGACTTGTATTTCTGTATTCCTGATTTTCCCGGAACATGTTTGTACTTCCTCCTTTCATCAATCAACTGGAGTATTCCTTCTGTTACCCATGGTTTCCTCGCAGCTACCTTCTTTGTACCTATGTTTTCCTTCCCAACTTCTGTGATGGCCCTTTTTAGAGATGTCTATTCCTCTTCACCTCTACTGCCTACTGCGCTATTCCTTATTGCTGTGTCTATAGCGTTAGAGAACTTCAACCGTATCTCGTCATTCCTTAGTACTTCCGTATCCCACTTCTTTGCGTATTGATTCTTCCTAACTAATGTCTTGAACTTCAGCCTACTCTTCATCACTACTATATTGTGATCTGAGTCTATATCTGCTCCTTGGTACGCCTTACAATCCAGTATCTGATTTCGGAATCTCTGTCTGACCATGATGTAATCTAATTGAAATCTTCCCGTATCTCCCGGCCTTTTCCAAGTATACCTCCTCCTCTTGTGATTCTTGAACAGGGTATTCGCCATTACTAGCTGAAACTTGTTACAGAACTCAATTAGTCTTTCTCCTCTTTCGTTCCTTGTCCCAAGCCCATATTCTCCTGTAACCTTTTCTTCTACTCCTTCCCCTACAACTGCATTCCAGTCGCCCATGACTATTAGATTTTCGTCCCCCTTTACATACTGCATTACCCTTTCAATATCCTCATGCACTTTCTCTATCTGTTCATCTCCAGCTTGCGACGTCGGCATGTATACCTGAACTATCGATGTCGGAGTTGGTGTGCTGTCGATTCCGATTAGAACAACCCGGTCATTGAACTGTTCACAGTAACACATCCTCTGCCCTACCTTCCTATTCATAACGAATCCTACACCTGTTATACCATTAGCTGCTGCTGTTGATATTACCCGATACTCATCTGACCAGAAATTCTTGTCTTCCTTCCACTTCACTTCACTGACCCCTACTGTATCTAGATTGAGCCTTTGCATTTCCCTTTTCAGATTTTCTAGTTTCCCTACCACGTTCAAGCTTCTGACATTCCACTCCCCGACTCGTAGAACGTTATCCTTTCGTTGATTATTCAATCTTTTTCTCATGGTAACCTCCCCCTTGGCAGTCCCCTCCCGGAGATCCGAATGGGGGACTATTCCGAAATCTTTTGCCAATGGAGAGATCATAATGACACTTCTTCAAATACAGGCCACATGTCCTGTGGATACACTTTACGTGTCTTTAATGCAGTGGTTTCCATTGCCTTCTGCATCCTCATGTCGTTGATCATTGCTGATTCTTCCGCCTTTAGGGACCATTTCCCACCCCTAGGACAAGAGAGTGCCCTGAACCTCTATCCGCTCGTCCGCCCTCTTTAAAAGGCCGCTGGCAGAATGAGGCTGACTTCTTATGCCGGAAGTCTTCGGCCGCCAATGCTGATTATTTATCGAAATTTAGGGAGTGGCGGGGATCGAACCCGGGTCCGAAGACGTTTTGATAATGAATCAAAGACGCTACCCCTAGACCCCATCTCCTTCCTTAATGGAGCAGAATCCGCACAACATCTGTACTATGCTTGCCAGCGGGAGGCTAATTTGCGCCGGCCGCTGTGGCGGCTTGGATGTAAGCTCCACTTGTTGCGAAATCAGAAATTCCTCAAACTTCAATACAACATACAATTTTAGAGAGAAACGTGTGTGTGTTGCGTGGACCTAGAGTACTTTGTAAGCTCAAACATTAATATCTTCCTGGAAGGAAAGACGATTGTCTCAGAGAGTCAGTATGTATTGTGGAATAACCACTCATGTGAAACGCAGCTTGCAAATAGCAGATGCAGGTGAGCGGAGAGAGTCCATCTCCCTAGATTTTCAAAGGGGTTCGACATTCCACTTCGACGACTACTGAAAAGGAAACAGTCATTCGGAGTATCTTCAGATACGCTATTAGCTTTGAGATTAATAGAGCACGGCATGTTGTACAGGTCGGTGGATGTTCAACACATATGACAGTAACATCGGGTGTGCCAAAGGACACATAACAGGAGCTTGAACATTCTCAGTGTACATAAAATACTTATCAGATAAGGTCACTATGAGTATTAAATTGTTCAGCGACGATGTTGTCTACAAGAATGTTTCGTCGTTGAACAGTGGTAATGAAATGTAGAATGAGGAAAAAACCATTATTTCGGGCAAAACTAAGTTACTAATATACTTACGTGAATGTACAAATCGATAGAAGCAAAATAAAAATGGGAGGCATTACAACAGAAATCATTAAAACCAAAGGCCTTAAACAAGGTAGTATCATATCCCCATTACATTTTTACTTATACATAGAACAAGTGCTGCAGGCATGGTACAAAAAAGGTTCAGAAATGAGTATGTTAGTTGGACAGGACAGAATGAATTCAATACTTTTCTCAGATGACCAAATATTTTTGGCAAACTGAAGACAAGATATGCTGGATAATTTGCAGAACGAGTACGTATGATGGGTTTAAGATAAGACAGAGTACATGTATGTTAGGAGAAAAAGAAAGAATTCAGTTCACGAAATTTAACAAAATTAAAAATTTGAAAATTTTTGATATGTAGATTGTACAGTATACAGTGACAGCATCTGTGGCAAAGATAGTGAGACCAAAGTAGCGGTGGGTAAAAGAGCGACGACGTCCCTACGTAGCGTGATTTGAACAGTAGCACTATCCAATAGACCAAACAGAGGATATTCCATAGTATAATTGAGAATATAGGTACTTACTGTGCGGAAATATGTCAACTTAAGAAAAAAAGAAGGGACAAGGTCGAGGCAGTGAAATTAAACTCAATGAGAAGATGCCTCCAGCTCATGTGGAGATAAAATCAAAACAGCTTAAATATGCGAAAAATGAAAGTGACAGAGTTCGTAATGAGCAACCTGGAGAATAAGTCTTCAGTGGTGTTGGCATGTGGAAAGAATGAGCAATATCAGGTGGTCTAAGAAGTTGTTAAGGTAGACCCCAGCAAAAACTAAAAGCTGAAGGCCAACTTTGCCATATGAATTATGTATTGACGGAGCGAAGTAAGAGAAGATATAATTGGAGTAACCTAGACTACTGCAAAGAGGAAACGACTAACAACTCACTAGAAGCAATCCCGACCAATTTCAGTGTAATGCTCTTGCGTTTGACGTTAGCAGAGTGTAGGCACGACAGTAGACATCCAGCATTTGGGCGAACTTATAGACAGTCTGTACTTGAGGAAATATGCCAGTTCAGCTGCCAACATTTTATGTCTTGCGAGAATGAGATAGAGATTTTGGTGCTCACAGACACTACACAGACATTTTTATCTCGCTCATTGTGCAAATGTGATACAAGCAGGTACTTGAGATGTATTGACAGTCGATTTAATTGCAGGAGAAGGGAGGAGGAAAGAACGGAAAGGGATAGGATTGGTGATATCAGCTGCATCAGGACTTTGTGCGACGTGGCGACAGTGGCCACGAATGATAATATGTGCTGGACTGGGACTCGAACCCAGGCACTGCTGCCTGCTACACAGGTACGTAAACCACTACGCCCAGCGGTATATGCTGTTCATCGCAACTGCTCAGACTATCTCGGCACACCTCACTGCCAACCCCCTACTCCCACCAAGCGCCACTTACCTGCAGTCCCTATCCATTTCCTTCATGATCGCTACTCTGAGATTGCCGCAGGAGATCGGACATACTTGTGTATCTGCATTGAAGAGGGTGGATCCATTGTCCATCTAGGTGAATCAATTATATGACTGCATATAGACAATCATTTTTGTCTTGTTAAGTACGTGAATGTGGAGCATGGAGGCATTATAGGCTTGTAGGCTCATTTTTATCGCACTCAGCATAAAGTATAGAATAAGACAGAACAGCGGACGAGGAACTTCGCCTTATGCAAGACACCTTTTCATTTTCGTTTTACTCAGACATGTTTCAGCATTTTTTCTGCTGTCTTCAGTGGGTTATTTTATTTACTTACCGTGAAATAGTTGTTACATATTAACACTTAGAGAAACTTTTGGTACAAAATATTTACAATTGTGAATGAATGATTGTTGCAAAACTGTAAATCTTTTGTACCAAACGTTTCTCTAAATATTAATATGTAACAACAATTTTACAGTAAGAAAATAAAACAATCCACTGAAGATAGCACAAAAATTGCTGAAACTTGTCTGGATAAAACTAAACTGAAAAGGTGTCTCGCATAAGGTGGAATTCCTAGTCCTATTTTCATAGCAAGCGTAGATATAAGAAGAACTGCAACACCACAAGATGATTAGACAGAACATTGTTACGAAGCACTTTCCGCCAAGGACTACACAGTGAGTTGTGAGGTATATATGTTTATAGATGTAGATATCGAGTCACTGCCAAGACACTTATGTGTAATCCCTACCGCAAATTTGCGTTGCCAGTCTAGGCTTGCTATCCTTAATTGATAGTTGGTCAGACCAAATAAAAATTCGTATAGGCAGATGTCACTGTAATTTTACGTTTCGTGTAATTGATATCTAATCTTTTGTCTATATTAACAACTGGTTACTGGTCTGTGCATAATATTGATAATCGCTCATGATACGACCGTATTACTGTAGTTTTTTGTTCTTTTACTCCAGCTTGGTAAATGTCGTAAGCTAACATCAGCAAAATGGATACAGCATCTCCATCTCCTTACAACGCCACCCCAGAAAATACGAAAGAAATTCGTTATATACATACAGGATCACTAACAGTGAGAATGGTTTTAAATTGCCGTTTATGTAGATTATATGCAGCCAGTCACTTCTTGAATATGACATCACCGATTGTACCATTTACTGGTTTTTAAGCCACAGCAGGCTCATCTTAATTTTGTGTTACAGGAACGTTATTCTCTTGGTCACATGCAGTAGTGCTGGCGAAAATTACGAAAATTGGGACATAAGTTACGAAAATATTTAGGAAAGTTGCAAAGTCAAACGTCCGGCTTATATAGACTCACATGATATTGTTCTTGCTTCTGTATAGGATAAACAAGGAGAAACCTTACAACCGTATACAATGAACACAAGGGGGCCCTCCGAGTAAAACATGTAGATAAGTGCAGACACAGTGTCCATCATGAGCCCATTGTTGGTGATAAAAAAGGCAACATTTTCTGTGTGTCACAGTCCTGATGAAAGATTAAAGACAGATCTCCCCTGAAGACTTAAAGATTTATATCAACAAGCCACAATCACTCCATAAGATCCTTAAAGAACGTACTAAACGGATAAACACATTTTTTTAAAAAATTTTCAAGACATCCTGCCAACAGAATATCTTCAAAAATGACAATAATAATATTTATTAATCCTTTTGCATTGTACACAGTAATTCAACTCTTGTACACGTCTACAATACCAATGTCCATTTGTGTCTGCCGTTTGTTTGTAACGCCTTGTTTGTTTATTTATGTTTTAACTTTTTCACCCTGTTGGTTTATCTATAACTGTTTTCACCTGTATTATTTTTTATTGACACGGCTCCACAGAGATAAGCCCACTCCACGTACATACCAACAAGTTTCCATGGTCCTCGACGTCCGTCACATATTCCGGTAACTCATTAAGTCTCCAATAATGTATGCGTAGTAAATGTTCCACTCTTTCTTTGTGCACAACTTTATAGTGCATAAGTTCGTTGCGTTTTTATTTTGCAAGTTGGTGTTCTAATTACTATGGGTTTATTTATCGATTGTAGTTTTCAATTTGTAGTTCATAGTTACTATCTGAGTTTACATGTTGTTATTTTGTCACTTGGAGATAGTGACTGGAGCTGTGGACGCTATAAAATGGAGTGTGTAGTGAAGTAATTGGAACATTTTCGACATATTTTTTCGTTTGAGTTCAATAGAAGGGTGGCAGCAGCTGAGGCAGCCAAGAACATGGGGATAGTGCCATTGGACGGAGCACGATAAGTGGTTTTCTCTTTTGAAGAAGGATCATTTTGGCGCTAGTGTGTACCATTCCACAGCCTACATCTGTATCAATACGCAGGTGCCCAATGAAGACTGTAAAGCAAAAGTTTGGAAAAGTAGTTGAATGGAATGGACAGCGTCTTGAAAGGAGGATATAAGATGAACATCAACAAAAGCAAAACAAGTGTCATGGAATATAGTCGAATTAAATGAGGGAATCATATTAGGAAACGAGATACAAAAAGTGATAGATGAGTTTTGCTATTTGGGCCTAAAAGTAATTGATGGCGGCTGAAATAGGGAGGATATAAAATGTAGACTGTCAATTGCAAGGAAAGCGTTTCTGAAGAAGAGGAATTTGTTAACATCGAGGATAGATTTAAGTGTCTAGACGTCGTTTCTGAAAGTATTTGTATGGAGTGTAGCCATCTATGGAAGTGAAACATGGACGATGAAAAGTTTAAATAAAAAGAGAATAGAAGCTTTCGAAACGCAGTGCTACAGAAGAAAGCTGAGCATTAGATGAGTCGAACACGTAACTAATGAGGAAGTACGGAATACAACTGGGGAGACAAGAAATTTGTGGCACAATTTGATCAAAAGAAGGAATCGGTTGACAGGACACCTTTACACCTTCTGAGGCATCAAGGGCTCACCAGTTTAATTTTGAAGGGAATTACGGGGGGGTAAATATCGTAGAGAGAGACAAAGAGATTGATACAGTAAGCAGATTGAGAAAAATATGGGTTACGATAGTTATTCGGAGATGATGAGACTCGCACAGGATAGAGTAGCATGGGGAGCTGCAGGAAACCCATCTTCGAACAGATAACCATACATCAACATTGTCAATCAGTGATGTAAGTCATTTGATACTATATATGCACTTTCCACTGCCATGAACATCACTACACATCGATATACCAGTGGTAAACGTATTCAGTGTGGTGGTTTAAATGCCAAATCTCTCCGCAGAGTCTTATGAAGTGGGGGTCTGGGACACTGTTGGTGGTGATCCGTACGACGGATTATGCGCTAAGCTTGGCGGCCTCCAGGCGCTATTCGTGACGAGTAGGCTATGTGCCGGCATCAGGTTCCACGCTCTCCCCCTCTCATCATCACCGTCATCATCATCATCGTCATCACACAACAGAAACATTAACACACACACACACACACACACACACACACACACACACACACACACACATACACACGCACACACAAACACAAACACAGTAGACACATGTAGTATTTGCAAATATCGTAATGGAGCATTTTTTAAATAAATAAGCAAATTTTTGAATACCGCCTGGAAGGCGGCGCGTCGATAGGAGCAGGAGCAGAAAAATTGCGTCGGCACTGCACGTAAGTATAAGTGGTTTACTGGAGCCTGAATATATATACAGAGGCATACATAACTTGTACAGATGAGCACAGTCTCAAGCTGAAGCACAAGGTCCAACGATGACAGCATAGTTCTGTCGTCTTTTTAGCGACCTTGGCTTGTAAAATATTCTTCAGTTATCCTACATTACAGATCGCTCCCAGACTGATGATGCCAGGAATATCTGCCCATTATTGATTTCAAGGAACCTGGAGTTTCCGTCACTGAGAAACGGTACTGCTCAAAGCTGGAGGAATTACAGCGTGCAGTTAAGGTGAAACGTCCTGGAAAACTGCGACAAGGGGTGCTCTAGCTTTATAATAAAAGCTCAAGCCATTGTCGGAAATTTCGTAAGGCCAGCTCAAGTGGGAGACACTGGAGCACCCGCCCTATAGTTCTGATCTCTTCCCGCGCGATTAACACGCATTCAGTACCTTAACCAGGCCTTGAAGAGTCGACTATGCCTGTCGGACAAGCATATGCAGTAGATAGTTACGTTTATCAAACGGGTATCTTCAGCCTGGTGTGTCAGTGAGATAATTGCGTCAATGCTCACGGCGATTTTCCCTGATTGGCATACCGATTGTGTACTGTATGGTCTTAGAATGGGAACTTTTTGATCATCTCTTATGCCCTGGAGCTTGCGAGTGGATCTTTCCGTTGATTTTACGCAGTATTTTACAACCAACCTCGTCAATGCTGGACGGTCCCTGTTCGTTACCATATGAGATCTTCCTGATCTTTGTTTACTCGCAACTGTGGTTGTTTTTTAGTTCTTCCACTTCACAATCACATCACCAACAGTAGGCCTCGGTGGCTTTAGAACTGCTGCAATGTCCCTGATGGATCTGTTATTCTGGTGTCACCGGATAAGTAGAATGAAATTTTCACTCTGTAGCGGAGTGTGTGATGATATGAAACTTCTTGGCAGATTAAAAGTGTGTGCCGAACAGAGACTTTTAAAGGTCGGGATGGCCGAGCGGTTCTAGGCGCTACAGTCTGGAACCGCGCGACCGCTACGGTCGCAGGTTCGAATCCTGCCTCTGGCATGGATGTGTGTGATGTCCTTAGGTTAATTAGGTTTAAGTAGTTCTACGTTCTAGGGGACTGATGACCTTAGAAGTTAAGTCCCATAGTGCTCAGAGCCATTTGAACCATATTTTCGGGACCTTTGCCTTTGGCGGGCAAGTGCTCTACCAGTAGAGCTACCCAAGCACGACTCACGACCCGCCCTCACGGCTTTACTTCCGCCAGTATCTCGTCTCCTACCTTCCAGACTCCACAGAAGCTCTCCTGCAAAACTTGCAGAACTAGCACTCCTGGAAGAAAGGATATTGCGGAGACATGGCTTAGCCACAGCCTGGGGGATGTTTCCAGAATGAAATTTTCACTCTGCAGCAGAGTGTGAGCTGACATGAAACTTCCTGGCAGATGAAAACCTTGTGCCCGCGAAAGGAAAACGTCCTGAGTTCGAATCTCTTTCCGGCACACAGTTTCAACCTGCCAGTAAGTTTCATCGGATAAGTAGTCCACGTTCGATACCAATGAGGTCTCTTGACGGCGCCATTCCGCTGTTACCACTTCTCTTCTGACACCATAATAATCCCTGGCGTTCTTTATACTCTCGCGACATCTAATGGTAGATTCTGCATGACATAGGGTTTACATTTAGCACCAATATAAAAAAAGAGAGCGCAGTGTGTGTGTACTCAGGAGATAAGCTGTAGGTTGCTAGGAGCTTCAGACGAGAGCGGAGGACAGCGCACAGTGGTTGCGGGTCAGCCTACCCTTCCGCCAGGACAGGAAAGGGAAAGGGAACGGGCGATACGACGCGGATTTATTACGGGCAGCGCCGCGGGCGCCGGCCGCAAATTGAAACACGGCCACCCGTCTTGACAACCAATAAGCGGCAATCCCTCCGCCGTCCGGCCAATAAGGCAATAACCCACTTCATGTCCGAGCGGCTGCCCAGGGATCAGGGTGGGTCCGCACCTCCACCCCACCTTGAGGGTCAGCCTCGCAGCCTCTCTACTAGGCCGTGTTGTCGTTGCTGGATCTTACTCGCTATATCGCTCTGTGCCTTCCGAATACGAAGAAGTGTCGCAGGCCAAGTATGTCTCATGCCAGTATAGCGCTGCCGCGTTAAATGCTTTGTTAGGGTAACCCACAAACAAAGGGCACAATGGTAACACAATCACAAAGCTAAACAACCAAATTAAAAGACAAAAAAGCCACCATAATCCAACGCTAAGAAACAAACTCTGCTCCATTACAATAACACAGGTAAAACAGGACCATAGAAATGGAGGCCTAATGGCACCCAATGGAAAAAAAAGAACTGAACAATAAAATCACCAAAATTTTCGAATATCATGGGATAAATATAGCACATAAAACAAAAATAATTTTAACGAAAAATGTGTTCCAGTTCTGACAAAGTCATAGAAACATAACAGAAAGCAAATACACAGCGATTGCGAACCCTCGATGCAAGGGAAACACAAGCGTCTGGAAATATGGGACTTGACACTACAGAATTGTAGAGCTGCTCGGTGAATGTAATCACAAGGAAACATCAAAGGAGTAAGTCGTGAAAAATATCATTAAGTAGCTAACATTGTCGGCTGGAGAGCGAGCGGTTAATTCATCGTAAATAAGGTTTTTGATATGATATTTTTATTGCCGTTGATGCCCAGTGATTCATGCTATACCTCACAACTTCTTTCAAATGCTCACCTCGTTTATCTGTATTCACACAAACATATTTTACTATAGCCACATGCACCCTATTTTATGGTAGACACAGCCCTATAAAATCAGCTAGATAGTACACATTTTTTAAGACCCGTTTTTCGATTATTGTAAATAATACAATGTGGACTAATAGAGAGGTCTGCTGGTTTTGTGCAGTGTATAATAATGTTACCCTTATTGCAAAGGTATTGAAAACCCTTCCTTGAGAAAATCGATTAATGCTTATATTCAGCTATAATGATCTAGTCTACAGAGTCAACTTCTCCATCTATGACAACATTGTTCATGTCATAAGACATGTAAATTGTATGATTTAGGGTTAGTTATCGTTTCACACGGGAATACATGTATGTGCCACCAACTAACGAAAGCGTTGTCTTGTGAACAAGCCTCCTACATAGACTTCATTCTGGGTCTTACTCTACTTCTGTATTCGCTGTTGTTTATATGTTATAATTTTATAGCATTTGCACCCATCTGATTTACTTTATTCCAGCATATTATTTGACAAACCGCTTTGTTAACGCTATTCTCAAGATGAATGTACGAGAGTAAGCTATACCAATGTATACACATGTTCATACTCTATAACAACTTACAAGAGCTTCTCCTAACAAAGACAGCTGGCCTACTTGACATAACTTTGTCAACAGCTATATTTTATTACTGAATTGACTATTGTTTTACTGTTTCTCAACTAGACCTAGAGCATTGTACGAGTGGTTAGATAGCATAACTCTAAAGTATGGAGGATTTCCTAGGGCATATTCAAGTCGCATAATAGATAGCCGACGTACAGGATATACTTCTTTTGACGCTGTATTTTATCACTATCTTGATAATACTTTACAGTTTGTACTAAGACGTCGGGCACCGTATTAGATTGCTTTATACTGTAACTATAAGGCCCAAAGCCATATGCGTCTGGCTCTAGCTAAATCTAAAAAATGTAGGCTCGACTATGCTCTTACGTTTTACTAAATCACTGATGATAATTTTGTTGCTTTGCCATAACACTGGTATTTCTTTACCTGCTGTAATTCCTTATATCCTTACGTACTTACTCTGTATTACCTTACAATGCCAGCAAGTATCATAGTATATCTCTGAAAATTATTACAATATCAGTCCCGATAATCTGACTGTTCAGTTGTTACCTAGACATCAAATAACATCCCTGTCATCGATAAACAAAATTTATACCCATTGAAAACTATCTTCCATTATTTCCTTTGTCAAGATCTCATACTATTATCACCGCATAAGAAAATTTATGTGTGCATTCATCGTGAAATATGTAAGTGTCCATCCTAAATTAATAACGTATACCTCTGGTTATAACATGTTCGTTCCGATATCCATTACTGTAGTATACCAAGAGGCTATTGGTTTTATGGCATGTTTAGTGTATCGATGTATACATTACAAGTAAACAGTTATGCAAAACCACACCACAAGTGAAAATTTCAGTATGATGTCTACTGGGAGACGAAAAGTAAAATACATCACATTACCAGTTGTGAAAGTAGGCATTCTCCCATAATCGTATTAAATGAACGATTTTCGTACTGTCACCAACACTGTTTCCCACCTACGTCGTTATTCTAATGGTTAATGATCAATGTTAACTACCTTATTGAAAATAATTTTTCTGTATTAAAATTGACAAAATACTTTTACTTACTGTATTAACCATTTCACGTGTCTGACACTATATTATTTTCCATTTTAAGTGATTCACTTTGCACTCTCTCATACACTGTTACATGTACATTTTAAAATAACCCAGAAAACATTCATTATTATTCACGAGATTGTTGCCATCTGGTGACACCCCTCTATATTACTCTGTTAACCTGACTAATATTTAGCAGGCAACCCAGACACACGTGGCACTTCTTGATGTGCCACACTTGTATGACTCTGTCTTCCCATAAAGGCACAGCTATATTTTTTAATGTTCTACTCTCTTTTTATTATGAGGTAATGTTATCTTGGGCATGTATTGAAATTTGTATATTTATTATGATAAATTATGTAAAGCTAAGTGTTGTATTGCAAATACACAGTCCATTATGATGGTATGAATACAAACATGCACTTTGTTGAAGAGTATGATTTCATAATGTGCGCTTTGTTGCTACGTCAAAATAACTTACGTAAAATCGTTATCTTACGATTATAGCTGTTGCAGAGTAAATATTTTTGTAATTTTTGTAACCTTCCAGATCTGAAGATGGCAACTTAGTCCTGTCGATACTAGTAACCCAGTTTACATGCACACACTCAAGGCAATAGATAGTTATATCAAAAGCTTTATTTACATTGAAAAAGTCAGAATAAACTTATGTGAAGGGGAAGCTGTTTTAAATGACTAGATGAACAATCCGTATCAATGTTTACATTAAATCTTACAGTACCGAGTGGAGGGGGGGGGGGGGAAAGGGGGGGGGAGCCGGGGGCGGGAAGCTACTTCATGCCTACCTTTTGTAAATATTGTAATTTGGATTGGTATTTCTTATTTTATAAGTCTGACAAAAAATGTGTATTGTTTTTTATTGTTTCCTCTACCATATTTTATAAATACACATTTTTTTAGCTAAACTTAATGTGTTAAGTCCAGATTGTTTTTTATTGTTTCCTCTACCATATTTTATAAATACATATTTTTTTAGCTAAACTTAATGTGTTAAGTCCAGTGACGTTTCTCAGGAAGTATACCTCCAGAATAGTAGATGTGACTTGACTATGAACGTCTTGTTCCACAAATTTTAACACTTCCAGACTGTAGAAATCTGGGCATTGAATTCTTCTGTGTGGATAGCAACAATGATCTCAACAACGATTAATTTCTCGTTTGTTTCTGATTGTTTCTTGTTCCTTGTTACTCAGTGACATTTTGTGCAGTTTTATAGTCAATTGTGACTGAAAATCTAACGTCTCTCTCTTACTGAGAGAGAAGTATTAGACATTTAGGAAGAATCTACAGATTCTGAAATTGAATTTGGTGGTTTTGATGAAGTGGTGAGTGAAACTGAAGAGCAATGTGTTGTGTGCTAGGATGTGGGCAGTCAATGTGTACAAACAGACTGTGAAGACGAACTATGGGCACCTGCACCGAATGATGACGCTGCTAGTGAGGTCAGAGAAAAGTATTTTACAACCACTGGAAAACTTTTTACTTCTGATCCTCCTCACACATATCACAAAGCGAACAGCTCAAAACATAATGAAAGAGCGAGAAAGTACAAGAAGTGAAGGCAGAATAGAAATAATAAGATAATCAATTGAAAAGATTTTCTTGTTAGAAATTGTTAACGTCATAATAAAGCATACGAATTAAGAAGTTTTGAGACATAATCTACCCAAAACAGACAGACATGAATTCATGGCAAATGTAGGGGGTGAATGGGGCGATAGTAGGTCACCTATCCCCTATTTATCGCCTGATACTTCAGGAAGGTTTCTTTATGCTGCTACTCTGAGTAGAACTAGATTCCTTTGCTTACTAAAATAGTAAGATTGTGTGGCAGATAGACGCGAAAAGAGCGCAGGGAACAATACAAGTGTGCTGCAATACGAGAAGTATTTGATAAAAAGAATTAATTACTGCCAATATATTATTCTTCTGGGATGCAGTCTGTTATTGATGACATGTCGTCATTGTTCCGTGGGATGTGTCCATTCAAGTTCTTAATGAAGAATAAAACATGGACAGTGTGGTTTACTTATATGGATTTCATAGTCTCTAACATTAGATATGTTCTCAGCATGGAGCCATATGGAGGGAAGAAAACCGATAGTCCAGAACAATTAAATTCAGCTGCTGCTGTAATGAAACGCCTGGTTGTTATACATAATTCAGGACGCAATGTCATCATAGACAGGTACACTACTAGCCATTAAAATTGGTACACCAAGAAGAAATGCAGATGATAAACGGGTATTCAATGGACAAATATATTATACTAGAACCGACATGTGATTACATTTTCACGCAATTTGGGTGCATAGATCCTGAGAAATGAGTACCGAGACCAACCACCCCTCGCCGTATTAACGGCCTTGATACGCCTGGGCATTCAGTCAAACAGGGCTTGGATGGCGTATACATGTACAGCTGCCCATGCAGCTTCAACACGATACCACAGTTCATCGAGAGTAGTGACTGGAGTATGGTGACGAGCCAGTTGCTCGGCCACCATTGGCCAGACGTTTTCAGTTGGTGAGAGATCTGGAGAATGTGCTGGCCAGGGCAGCAGTCGAACAATTTCTGTATCCAGAAAGGCCCGTACAGGACCTGCAAAATGCGATCGTGCATTATCCTGCTGAAATGTAGGGTTTCGCAGGGATCGAATGAAGGGTAGAGCCACGGGTCGTAACACGTCTGGAATGTAACGCCCACTGTTCAAAGTGCTGTCAATGCGAACAAGAGGTGACCGAGACGTGTAACCAATGGCACCCCATACCATCACGCCAGGTGATACGCCAGTATGGCGATGACGAATACACGTTTCCAATGTGCGTTCACCGCGATGTCGCTAAACACGGATGCGACCATCATGATGCTGTAAACACAACCTGGATTTATCCGAAAAAATGTCGTTTTGCCATTCGTGCACCCAGGTCGTCGCTGAGTACACCATCGCTGGCGCTCCTGTCTGTGATACAGCGTTAAGAGTAACCGCAGCCATGATCTCCGAGCTGATAGTCCGTGCCGCTGCAAACGTCGTCGAACTGTTCGTGCAGATGGTTGTTGTCTTGCAAACGTCCCCAGCTGTTGCAGGTATCGAGACGTGGCTGCACGATCCTTTACAGCCATGCGGATAAGATGCCTGTCATCTCGACTGCTAGTGATACGAGGCCGTTGACATCCAGCACGGGGTTCCGTGTTACCCTCCTGAACCCACCGATTCCATATTCTGCTAACAGTCATTGGATCTCGACCAACGCGAGCAGCAATGTCGTGATATGATAAACGGCAATCGCGATAGGCTACAATCCGACCTTTATCAAAGTCGGAAACGTGAAGGTACACATTTCTCCTCCTTACACGAGGCATCACAACAACGTTTCACCAGGCAACGCCGGTCAACTGCTGTTTGTGTATGAGAAATCGGTTGGAAACTTTCCTCATGTCAGCACGTTGTAGGTGTCGCCACCGGCGCCAACCCTGAGTGAATGCTCTGAAAAGCTAGTCATTCGCATATCACAGTATCTTCTTCTTGTCGGTTAAATTTCGCGTCTGTAGCACGTCATCTTCGTGATGTAGCAGTTTTAATGGCCAGTAGTGTATTACACTTCAGCTGATTTGGCCGAAGATTTTTGGAGGAATCACAAGCTAACTGTCGTGGAAACATTAGAAACCACTAGGAAGCATATAACTAAAGAACTGAAAGACATCTCAAGAAGAGAATTATATTCCAAGAAATTTGCTTTCAGTGATTCCAATATAGGAAATATCGGAATCGTAATTGTTTCTTATATCCGAAGTGACTCAACGTTATAATGCTGCAGTGGTACACCAACTGACACTAAGCAAACAATCACAAATTTGTGCTATAATGGCAAGAATGGAGGCATTGACATAATCGACTAAATGTTGAGGAAATTTTCAACTAATAGGGCTACCCCCCCATGAACCATGGACCTTGCCGTTGGTGAGGAGGCTTGCGTGCCTCAGCGATACAGATGGCCGTACCGTAGGTGCAACCACAACGGAGGGGTATCTGTTGAGAGGCCAGACAAACATGTGGTCCCTGAAGAGGGGCAGCAACCTTTTCAGTAGTTGCAGGGGCAACAGTCTGGATGATTGACTGATCTGTCCTTGTAACATTAACCAAAACGGCCTTGCTGTGCTGGTACTGCGAACGGCTGAAAGCAAGGGGAAACTACAGCCGTAATTTTTCCCGAGGACATGCAGCTTTACTGTATGATTAAATGATGATGGCGTCCTCTTGGGTAAAATATTCCGGAGGTAAAATAGTCTCCCATTCGGATCTCCGGGCGGGGACTACTCAAGAGGACGTCGTTATCAGGAGAAAGAATACTGGCATTCTACGGATCGGAGCGTGGAATGTCAGATCCCTTAATCGGGCAGGTAGGTTAGAAAATTTAAAAAGGGAAATGGATAGGTTAAAGTTAGATATAGTGGGAATTAGTGAAGTTCGGTGGCAGGAGGAACAAGACTTTTGGTCAGGTGATTACAGGGTTATAAATACAAAATCAAATACGGGTAATGCAGGAATAGGTTTAATAATGAGTAAAAAAATAGGAGTGCGGGTTAGCTATTACAAACAGCATACTGAACGCATTATTGTGGCCAAGATAGACACAAAGCCCATGCCTACTACAGTAGTACAAGTTTATATGCCAACGAGCTCTGCAGATGATGAAGAAATAGATGAAATGTATGACGAGATAAAAGAAATTATTCAGGTAGTGAAGGAAGACGAAAATTTAATAGTCATGGGTGACTGGAATTCGTCAGTAGAAAAAGGGAGAGAAGGAAACATAGTAGGTGAATATGGATTGGGGGGAAGAAATGAAAGAGGAAGCCTCCTTGTAGAATTTTGCGCAGAGCATAACTTAATCATAGCTAACACTTGGTTCAAGAATCATGAAAGAAGGTTGTATACCTGAAAGAATCCTGGAGATACTAAAAGGTATCAGGTAGATTACATAATGGTAAGACAGAGATTTAGGAACCAGGTTTTAAATTGTAAGACATTTCCAGGGGCAGATGTGGATTCTGACCACAATCTATTGGTTATGAACTGCAGATTGAAACTGAAGAAACTGCAAAAAGGCGGGAATTTAAGGAGATGGGACCTGGATAAACTGAAAGAACCAGAGGTTGTACAGAGTTTCAGGGAGAGCATAAGGGAACAATTGACAGGAATGGGGGAAAGAAATACAGTAGAAGAAGAATGGGTAGCTCTGAGGGATGAAGTAGTGAAGGCAGCAGAGGATCAAGTAGGTAAAAAGGCGAGGGCTAATAGAAATCCTTGGGTAACAGAAGAAATAATGAATTTAATTGATGAAAGGAGAAAATATAAAAATCCAGTAAATGAAGCAGGCAAAAAGGAATACAAACGTCTCAAAAATGAGATCGACAGGAAGTGCAAAATGGCTAAGCAGGGATGGCTAGAGGACAAATGTAAGGATGTAGAGGCTTGTCTCACTAGGGGTAAGATAGATACTGCCTACAGGAAAATTAAAGACACCTTTGGAGAGAAGTGAACCACTTGTATGAATACCAAGAGCTCAGATGGCAACCCAGTTCTAAGCAAAGAAGGGAAGGCAGAAAGGTGGAAGGAGTATATAGAGGGTTTATACAAGGGCGATGTACTTGAGGACAATATTATGGAAATGGAAGAGGATGTAGATGAAGATGAAATGGGAGATAAGATACTGCGTGAAGAGTTTGACAGAGCACTGAAAGACCTGAGTCGAAACAAGGCCCCGGGAGTAGACAACATTCCATTAGAACTACTGATGGCCTTGGGAGAGCCAGTCATGACAAAACTCTACCATCTGGTGAGCAAGATGTATGAGACAGGCGAAATACCCACAGACTTCAAGAAGAATATAATAATTCCAATCCCAAAGAGAGCAGGTGTTGACAGATGTGAAAATTACCGAACTATCAGTTTAATAAGTCACAACTGCAAAATACTAACGCGAATTCTTTACAGACGAATGGAAAAACTGGTAGAAGCGGACCTCGGGGAAGATCAGTTTGGATTCCGTAGAAATGTTGGAACACGTGAGGCAATACTAACCTTACGACTTATCTTAGAAGAAAGATTAAGAAAAGGCAAACCTACGTTTCTAGCATTTGTAGACTTAGAGAAAGCTTTTGACAACGTTAACTGGAATACTCTCTTTCAAATTCTGAAGGTGGCAGGGGTAAAATACAGGGAGCGAAAGACTATTTACAATTTGTACAGAAACCAGATGGCAGTTATAAGAGTCGAGGGGCATGAAAGGGAAGCAGTGGTTGGGAAAGGAGTGACACAGGGTTGTAGCCTCTCCCCGATGTTATTCAATCTGTATATTGAGCAAGCAGTAAAGGAAACAAAAGAAAAATTCGGAGTAGGTATTAAAATCCATGGAGAAGAAATAAAAACTTTGAGGTTTGCGGATGACATTGTAATTCTGTCAGAGACAGCAAAGGACTTGGAAGAGCAGTTGAACGGAATGGACAGTGTCTTGAAAGGAGGATATATGATGAACATCAACAAAAGCAAAACGAGGATAATGGAATGTAGTCAAATTAAATCGGGTGATGCTGAGGGGATTAGATTAGGAAATGAGACACTTAAAGTAGTAAAGGAGTTTTGCTATTTAGGGAGTAAAATAACTGATGATGGTCGAAGTAGAGAGGATATAAAATGTAGACTGGCAATGGCAAGGAAATCGTTTCTGAAGAAGAGAAATTTGTTAACATCGAGTATAGATTTAAGTGTCAGGAAGTCGTTTCTGAAAGTATTTGTATGGAGTGTAGCCATGTATGGAAGTGAAACATGGACGATAACCAGTTTGGACAAGAAGAGAATAGAAGCTTTCGAAATGTGGTGCTAGAGAAGAATGCTGAAGATAAGGTGGGTAGATCACGTAACTAATGAGGAGGTACTGAATTGGGGAGAAAAGAAGTTTGTGGCACAACTTGACTAGAAGAAGGGATCGGTTGGTAGGACATGTTTTGAGGCATCAAGGGATCACAAATTTAGCATTGGAGGGCAGCGTGGAGGGTAAAAATCGTAGAGGGAGACCAAGAGATCAATACACTAAGCAGATTCAGAAGGATGTAGGTTGCAGTAGGTACTGGGAGATGAAGAAACTTGCAAGGATAGAGTAGCATGGAGAGCTGCATCAAACCAGTCTCAGGACTGAAGACCACAACAACAACAGAGCTACAAGAAGGTGGCCGTTACCTATTTTCTATACCCTTGTGGTCATAGCAGAGTTAAATCGTTATATATTGTTTCTGCTCAACTTCCCAGAGTGGAATAAGACAAAACTTAACGAGCGACGGCTTCTTCTTCAAGAACTGGGACTACAGCTCACGAAACCATACACTGAAAAATGGACTTCGAATATTGGAATGTGGAAGTCTGTAGCTTCCGCCTTGGGAGATATTCTCGGACAGAATATCAAGCATAAATTCGTTGCAAAGTAGCTGAAGAAGGACGGCGAAGATGTCACCTGTGTTGTCGTGAAAGCCAGTCAAGAGAAGTGAAGTGCAAAAAAGTGAACAAAACAGCAATGATCTAGAATAATTGTGTTACACATGCAGTAAACACATGTTCATGTCCTTAGGTTCGTTAGGTTTAAGTAGTTCTAAGTTCTAGGGGACTTACGACCACAGCAGTTGAGTCCCATAGTGCTCAGAGCCATTTGAACCATTTGAAACACATGTTCCAAGTGTGCAGGTGTTTCCGAAGAAAGTGAAGAATAAGTGATCTTATAAACTATGTAATGTGAACTGCTGAATTTAACCTAAAATATTTGTAGTGTTTTGGAATTGTAATGAAGTGTTCTTCAATAACTCTGTAATGACTTCAAATACCAGTGTAAAGAGCTATTGCTCAAGAAAATAAGAATAAATAACCTTAAATGACTAGAAAAAGTGAAAAACACTAAATTAGTTCTTGTAGAGAGTGCTAAAAGATATTTACTGTTTCTGGACCTTTATTACAAATCAATAACTTTTTATACAATATTTTTAATAAAGGTAAATAAAATTAAAGTAATATGAACTATAAACATTTTTTTGGTGTGTACAATCTACCCTCCCCTCCCTTTCGTTCTGCGTTTGTGAAAAATATAGTGGTACCGTGAGGGTTAATAGACAAAATAGCAGAACAACATCTCAGTCAGTAGATTGGCAAATTAACGTATAAAAACTTGTCTGGAGTCGCCAAGTGAACAGCGTTGCGACAAAAAGCACTTAAAATTCTGTTCAGATAAAGTTCTTTCCAGATAAGCTACGAAGTGTTTCACACCATTCGGCAAACGAAAATGAAGTACCAAACCAAGAACAATAAAACACCTACACCTGAATATGTCCAGATTTTTCAAAAGTGAAGAGGATGTGCTGGCCATAACCCACGACCAGACAGGAGAATATACAGAGTAACAGGTCATTCCAAAAGCGGATGTGCATATTAAATGGAACAATCACATTAGGTGATTTAAATCAGTTGATTCCGCGTCTCCGTAAGCAATATTTGAGTTTAGAATATTTCTAAGATTACATCTATAGTGAAATTGTCAAGTGTCGACCTGCTTGTATGTAACGCCTGTGAATGGCTCCTGACAAAGTGGCTATGCTTGTGGGCCCAACAATTCTTCCCTGTTCGAAGTCACTGATTTGTCTCTCTTATCCTGGAAGAAGACATATGTATGGCACTGACGTTTCACAACCATTTAAGTACCTTGAATACATGGTCTGAAATGACTACGGGTAACTGCTTTTTTCATGAATTTTTGACTGCCTTGATACGCACGCCGTGAATTTTGCTGCTCTTCATTTCGGACTAGCATTTGCAAACATCATTTTGAATTATATTAGGATGTATTGTAATATTACGATCACTGACTTCCTCTCATTCCTCCAGCATGTACCATGGTAGCTTTTCCGTGATGCCATTATACAAGTCCTATCTTACTGTCACTTGTTTTTGTCTAATTTCTCTTATGCCCCTATCCTCGCCGATTATGAGGACAAACAACTAGTTTCTTAGCTCCCTAATTTCGAATAATAATTCGTTCTCTTCTTCTCCAGTTTTTGAACAGTCCACGATTCACTAAACATAAAATGCTATGCTCCAGACGGATGTGCTCAGAAATAGCTTCCTCTGATTAATTCCAATGTTTGTTACTAGTAGACTACTTTCGACCAGCAATGCCCTTTTCGTAGGTGGTAGGCTGCTTATTATGTTCTCCTTGCTGCGACCATTATGTGTTCTTTTGCTTCCATTGTTGCAGATTTCTTTCATTGATCTAATTCGTAGTCCTCAATATTGATCTTGAACATAAAGGTTATCTCCTCATTACTTTAGCCTTACTTCGCTTTATTCTAAGTCCACATCCGATGCTCATTCGACAGTCTATCCACTGAATATGGCCTGCAGTTCTTCCTCACTATCACTGAAAATAACAATATCATCAGCAAACCTCGACATCCTTCCACCTTTAATTTTAATCTCACCTCGGAAGTTTACCTTTAATTATGTCATTGCTTCTCCAATGTATAGACTGAACAGCGCAAATAAACATCTCTGTCTTTGTTATGCACCAAGATAGCATCCCTGGTAGACACTAAAAATTCGTCCAAGAACCACCTGTCCAACTGCTGGAAGCTGAACTGCGTGTGTCAATGACCATTAGACTGAAAGTTAGGTGGAAATGCTGAGCAAGTTGCGGCAGACATGGTAGGTCTTGCAGGACGGGTAAACGACAGAGTGTCCAAATCTGCAAGCAAAGCATAATGATATCATGGATGCCGAGAGATACAAGATGAAAAGCAGTGTGCCGCATGGAGGCCTAGGTACAACGCAACTATAAGTATTTAGGTGTCAAGCGAACAAAAAACAGAAGGAGAAATTGGGAAAGTCTTAAGTCACTAGGAGAGCTGACAGCATGGGAAAAGAAGGACGTGTGATGTCATTTCCGTCCCTACCGCCACAGAGTGCACAGGAAGCACCAACTTACGTAGATACCCCATCCTTCTTAACAAATGTCTCATTACTGAGTGGAGATTACTGATTGCCTGTAGTGTGGTCTCAGCTCTTGCGTGAGTTGCATCTGTCCAGTGAAAGGGGAGGCTTGTCTAGCTATGTTTTGATCGCCTTAAAGTCTGGCTAAAACAACGCTGCAGCCGCCAGCTGTACTGCCAACTTCCGAGGCAATAATTATGTGGCGCAGAGGCCGCCATCGCCGTGCAAGCTTACTGGAGATTCTACCTGCATGATCTGCATGCTGTCCGTCATCCGCCTTCGACAGGGTGGGCCACTGCTGCTCATCCCGTTCCTGAGATCGACACCAATGCTGCCAGCTCCTGTCTCCTAAATGTGGGCTGAGAGCCTACCACTGCGAGGCACCGAGCACATCAGGTGGACCTGGGGCCGTGACTCCTGAGTGCAAATCTTTGACGTTAATGAGAGCACTTTGCAGATCGATACGTAGAGATGGAGGCCGCCGGCGCCCACATATCGACGACCGCCACGAGACGTATCTGTCGCTACTTGCTTCGCTGTGCTGGCGGGACCACAAGTCGAGCGCATAACGGCCCTCTTCTGCTGACTAGACAACTGCTTTGCCTGCCCCGCAGAAATCCTGTAATTCTGTTTATTAAATGCTTTATTGTCAATGACGGTTTCTTCAACGCATCCCATCTGCCTGTCTCCTAACCACTGTAAAAGCCTGCTACCGGACCCATATAGCTCTGTCTACTGGAGCACGTCTTTCTTGATCTTCTATTCTTATTTTTCTCTTTCTGTTCTTGTACATGTTGTACCTGCACATACAGTGTAGTGGTCAGTGCACTAACTGAATCAAATCCGCATGTCAGTTTAAGTACCATGGCTGGTGCAACTGGCCAGCCTGAGTATGACTTTTAGGCCATTTCCCATGCCCGTTTGTTACACAAACAATTGAAATACTACCCCACAGATTAAAACTGTGTGCCGGACCGAGGCTCGAACTCGGGACTTTTGCCTTTCGCGGGTCGTGAGTCATGGGTGTCTCAGATGGTAGAGCACTTGCCCGCAAATGCAAAGGTCTCGAGATCGTGTCTCGGTCCGGCGCACAGTTTTAATCTGCCAGGAAGTTTCATATCAGCGCACACTCCCCAGCAGAGTGAAATTTCATTCTGGATACGATCACACAGTATAAAGTTTACACAATTAACGAGCATGGGGTTCACGCGGCCGTCTTCTCACTCTTAGATAACTTTTGACTACAGCGACTGGAAGGCTTAAAGCTGCAAAGTCAAGCATTGTAAAATTGTTAAACTTGAATGCAGTTTATTAAGTGTTAACGCGAATGAGAGGAAGAAAATATAAATATTGTATATTACCCGTCTTCCTCATTATTATGACTGGTTTGATGCAGCCTACCACGAATTCCTATCCTGGACAACTTTCTCATCGCAGATTATGACTTGCAACCCGAGTCCTAAATTATCTGTCTTCCTCTACGGTTTTCATGCTCTACAGCTCCCTCTAGTACAGCGGAAGTTACTCCCTGTTCTCTTAAGAGATGTCCTATCACCCTGTCCCTTCTTATTTTTAGTGTTTTCCATATATTCCTTTCCGATTCTCCACAGAACCTCCTCGTTCCTTACTTTATCAGTCCACCAATTTTTAGCATCATACGCAGCACCACATTTCAGATGCTTCGATTGTCCTCCGTTCCGGTTTCCCCAGAAACCATGATTCACTACCATACAATGCTGTGTTCCAAACGAACATTTTCAGAAATTTCTTCCTCAGTTTAAACGGGACGTGATGAAAAATACACACGATTTCAAAAATGCACCAAATTCACAGTTTTGGGGATATGGCAATGAAATTTTGTACCAAGCTTTACATGAAAGTAACAAATTTACATATAACATCTTTTGATTATAGATATTCAACTTTTTTTAATGATATTTGAAGTTTTATTTTCAAAAAATAATGTATGTTCCTTTTTCTCAGAAAGTATTCAAGAGATTTCTACAATAATTTCTCTGTTTCAACTCTTCATATGTTGTAGCTTCTCTCATTAGGTTTTTGGAATAGGTCAAATGGGAGAATTTTCATAATTTTTTAATTATAACTCCACAAGTACAATTTTAAATTCATGAAAAATTACAAGTACTTTGCCCCATATCTCAGCTTGCAATCAGAATTTCAAAATTTGCTCTTGAGACAATGTTTATTAGGTTTACATAAATATGAGTACAAAATTTCGTAATAGTAGCATTCATAGAATCTGAGGAAAAGGTATATAAACTTTGAAAAACAAACTTTTCAGGAAACGCAATTTAAAGTTCAGTCTAACTTTTTTCCTTATGTCACTTCTTCAGAAGGCACCACAATTGTACTCTAGGTCGTCTTACTGTTCAAGGCTTCTCTTCTGGTTTCTCGTTGTCTGTCTTTTTTCCTTTACCAGGTCTTCGACTGACTTTTCAGCTGCAGAGCCGGGCTGTAAATCTATTTTTCTTAGAACGTCTTCAGTAAAATTTCCTACCCTGAAGCCCATTCTTTCTAATACCTTCATCCTCCCGACGTTCCCATCATGAAATACAATAACTGCATCATAAGTTGCAATTCTGACAATTGTGGCAGATGAAAATGTGTTTTTAGGACATCGTTTCCATATGAGTAAGTTTAGAGACTCATCTGGATTTTGGGTTTCGCCTGGTACACACTTTTTGAGAAGTGCAGGATCGGCCAGAAACCTGTAAATGGGCTTGACAAGATCCAGGATACAATTTAGAAGCCTCTCCTTGTGAATGTAGGAGTTGTTATCCCTCTGAGCTTTGCATGGCGGGAGGCCGCGTCACATCAATTTTCAGACACTTCGAAATGGTTCAAATGGCTCTGAGTACTTTGGGACTTAACACCTGAGGTCATCAGTCCCCTAGAACTTAGAACTACTTAAACCTAACTAACCTGAGGACATCACACTCATGTGAGGCAGGATTCGATCCTCCGACCGTGGCGGTCGCGTGGTTCCAGACTGAAGCGCCTAGAACAGCTCTGCCACACCGGCCGGCTCAGGCACTTCGGATGCCATTTCAGCATTGAAACTTTGGGAACTTATTGTCCATGAGTTGTACTGACAAATGAAAAATAAATCGAAAATTGACACTTTTGGTCAGTTTCATTAACATCCCCCCTTAAGGCCTGTGTTTGATGTTAGTAAACTTCTCTTGGCCAGGGATACTCATTTTGCCAGTGCTACTCTGCTTTTTATGTCCTCCTTGCTCCATCCATCATGGATTATTTTGCTGCTTAGGAAGCATAATTCCTTAACGTCATGTACCTCTTGATGCCCTGGTCTGATCTCAAGTTTCTCGCTGTTCTTAATTCCACTACTTCCCATCACTTTCATCTGTCTTCGGTTTACGCTCGATCTATATTCTGTACTCGTGGGAATGTTCGTTCCTATAAACAACTCCTGTAATTCTTCCTCATTTTCAGTGAGGATACCAATGTCATAAGCGAAACTTGTCATTGATAACCTTTCACTTTGAATTTTCATACCGCTCTTCAATCTTTCTTTGATTTCCATAGACTGAACATTAGGGGCGAACAAACTACATCCCTGTCATACATAATTTTTAAGGCGAGCATTTCATTCTTGTTTTTCCACTCTCATTGTTCCCTCTTGATCTTGTACATATTGTGTACATCTACATCTACATCTACATAGACATTCCGCAAGCCACTGTACGGTGCGTGGCGAAGGGTACCACGTACCAGTACTAGTCATCCCCTCCGCTGTTCCACTGGCAAATAGAGTGAGGGAAAAACGACTGTCTATATGCCTCCCAATTAGCCCTAATTTCTCGTATCTTGTCTTCTCGGCCCTTACGCACAATGTATGTTGGAGGCAGTAGAATCATTCGGCTGTCAGCTTCAAATGCTGGTTCTCTAAATTTTCTCAATAGCGTTCCTCGAAAAGAACGTCGGCTTCCCTCCAGAGATTCCCATTTGAGTTCCCGAAGCATCTCCGTAACACTTACGTGTTGTTCGAACCTACCGGTAACAAATCTAGCAGCCCGCCTCTGAATTGCTTAGATGTCTTCCTTGAATCCGACTTGGAACGGATCCAAAACACTCGAGCAGTACTCAAGAGTGGGTCAGACCAGCATACTATATGCGGTCTCCTTCAAATGTGAACCACACTTTCCTAAAAATCTCCCAATAAATCAAAGTCGACCATTCAAATTCTCTACCACAGTTCTCGCATGCTCTTTCCATTTATAACGCTTTGCAACTTTACGTTGAGGTATTTAAATAAACCGTTTTTTATTTAAGTGAACCAACTTTTCCTATACATTACTCCTGTTTTCCTCAGAATTTAAAACATCTTGCACAGTTTGACATCATAGAACAGTTTTTCCAGATCGACGAACACTACGAACGTGTGTTGGTTTTTCTTCAGTCTTGCTCCGATTACGATTAGGAGTGACTCTCTGGTGACTTTAACTTCCCTGAAGCCAAAGTGATCGTCATGTAACCGATCCTCAATTTTTTTCTAATCTTCTGTGTGTTATTCATGTCACCAGCTTTGATGCATGAGCTCTTAAGCTAATTGGGCGATGATTCTCGCACTTCACAGCTATCTTCAGAACTGTGTGGATGATGTTTTCCGAAAGTCAGATGCTATATCGCCAGATTCATACATTCTGCACACCAAAGTGAATAACCGTCTTGCTGCCACTTCTCCCAGTTATTTTAGAAATTCTGACGGAATGTTTATCCCTTCTGCCTAATTCGATCTTAAATCTTCGAAAAAACTTTTAAATTCGGGATTCTACTACTGGATCTCCTATCTCTTTCTTATCGACTCCTGTTTCTCCTTCTGTGAAGTCATGAAATATATCCTTCCCCTCATAGAGGTCTTCAGCGTATTCTTCCCACCTACCCGTTCTTTCCTCTGCATTTAATTGTGGATTTCCCACTGCATTCTTAATGTTACCACCCCAGCTTTTAATTTCCTCGAAGATTGTTTTAGCCTTTCTGTACGCTGGGTCAGCCCTTCCAACAGCCATTTCTCTCTCCATTTCATCTAATTTTTCCCACAGGTATTTTACCATAGCTTCCATACATGAGCCATTTATTTCATTCCTACGTGAGTTATATTGCTGTATTTCTGTCTTTTTCTAGGCGTTTTTGAACTTACTTATTTTCGTCGATCAATGGAATTATTTCTTTCCTTACCCAAGGTTTCTTCGCATTTACCTTTCTTGTATCTATATTTGTCTGTCGAACTTCTGTGATTACCTGATTTATGGATGCCTATTCTTCTTCAACTGAATTGCGTATTATAGTATTTATTGTCGTCGTATGTAAGGCCTTAGAGAAATTTAAACGCACCTCATCGTATCTCAATTCTTCTTTCCTCTAACATTCACCTCTAATCATCACTACTAAATTCTGGTTTGAATCTATATCGACTCCGGCTACGCCTTGCAATCCAGTATCTGATTTCGAAATCTCTGACCATGATGGAATCCAGATGGAAACTTTCCACATTTTTAAGCTTTTTATGGGTATATCTCTTCCCCTCGTGATATTTTTTGAAAGTACACTCTCTAATTATTAGCTCAAATTTATTGTGGAACTTAGTTAGTATTTCTCTTTCCTCATTCTTAGTAGCGACCCCAAATTCTCCCTTAACACTTACTTGTCTTCTCCCCTCTACTACAGCGTTCCAGTCACCCTCGATTACTAGATTTTCATATCGTCAAATCAAATACTACCTCTGTATCTTCATCTTATCGTTACGATCTCTGCGTATACTCGTATACTGGAACCATCGTTTTTGACTTTGGGTTGCTGCGTATTCTGATGTGAATAATCCTACCACAGAACTGTTAGCATTAACTCACGTCCTGTGCTATCTGCTTATTCACTACGAATGCCATTACCACTGTACCATTTCCTGCTGCTGTTGATATTACTCTAAACTAGTTTGAGCACAAAACCCCATCTTTTTTTTCCATTTCTCTTCAAAGATACCCTCGATGTCCAGCCTCAGCCTATGCATTCCCGTTTTCAGATTTTCTAGCTTCCTTACCTCATTCAGATTCTGAATCCCCCATATTTGCTTTGGACTGAAATTATTTGTCTTTAATGCGTTTGTTTCATTGCCGACTCTAAGGGCGGGCGATTGACTCAAACCACTGCCTGTTCCTCCAGCCTCTTTAGAACTACATAATTCACTAACAGAAAAATTAAGAGTCACTATGTTATGATGTCACAATGCTAAAAAAGCGCGACAGTAGTTTGAGGAGCGTGCTACTGAACTCAAGTTGATGTCTTGTCCACCAAATCTACCTGATATGAACGCAATGGAACCCAAATGAGACGCAGTCTGACGCCAGCTCTGCGCCCACAGACCATCAGCTGATAATGTACGAAAACTGCTTGAACTGTGTGTAGACATTTCGTGTAACTTTCCTCCGAAAACTTACTAAGGACTTGTCGAATCCATCAATACTGCAGTGTGCTATTAAGCATGTGGTCCTAATGTTTTCCCTCATCCTTGTATATTTCCATATTTCAGTGTGGCGTGTGAAACCATAATGATTTCATAGAAAAAATAGAGCATTGTTATCCGTCGTAACGTGGAGTGGTTCAGGGAGTGTGTCCGTGGGCAAGATCCTACGCAACCGATATAATGGGTGGTTGTAAGTGACCTTTCCCTATTCAACTAATTAGCGTGAGAATACCAAATTTGGTATCATTAATGACAAGGACGTGGCGAAGAGAAATACTGCAGAATAAATCCTCAACTGAAACACATTTAATGTTCCGGTACGGTACACAATACCATCACATACCAGTACCAGTACTGCTAAGAAAGGGGCTCAATATGGCACCCATCAGTTTCCAGAAGTGTCTGAAAGCTTAGGGTTGCATTCTGCACACCATAACTAAGCGTGTCCGTAGATATGCTGTGCTTCAGACCAGCACATGTGTAAATGTTCCCCTGGTAAACCCTGCTTGGTAGCCCCACAACCGGAAATCACAGGGAGTGAAATCAGGTGATAGTGCGACAAAGCATTTGGAAACGATCGGCTGATAATTCAATCGTTTCAAAATGTGTTTCGGAGAAACAGGTGAACTTCACGAGCGATGTGCGGCGGGGTCCAATCTTGCAGGGAAACTGTTAGGTTCAATGCGTCTCCCTCTCTTGTAGGGCGGATATGTGATGCTGACAAAGCATATCGCAGTAACACTGGTCATTCACATTGCACGTCTCTGGCCCTTGAGCACCAAACTGCTCAAAAAGAAATGGGCTAAAGTTGAACGTATCAATGAAGCCACCTCATACGGTGACACGTTCACTGTACAGAGGAACTTCATGTGCAGTGACTGGAGGTGATTCGGTGTGTTTACCTCACTCGTCAGAGAGAAATGAGCTTCGTCTGTCCATACGATGGTCGAGGGTCCTTGCGCCTGTGTTGCAAGATGCTGTATGAAATGGATCTTGTACGGATACCATTTGAGAATGGTTCGAAGCACCTTCCACACAGTGGACCATGGGATGTTCAACTGTCATGACACAGCACGTGCCTGACGATCGGTAACTGCGAGCAGCACTGGCTGCCATAGCAACAGCGAATTCATCAACCACCTGTCGTGCAACCGGTTACCAGCCTTTTCCCGGAGCGAGGCCCAGTTCTGCTGTTGATTCTAACTTCTTCATCATGCTCCGCACAGTAGGTGGAGAAAGAGGACCCTTCCGTAATCCTTTCAGCTGGCAATCTTCTCGAATTTCAGCTGCATCATTACTGTTGTTTTGATAATGGGGCTTCACCAATAACGCCCTGCTCCTATTATCCAAGCTCATGTGACACGTCAGCAAGTGCACTGCCACTGGTCAGGTGTGTGAGACAATGAATCACGATGACTGATCACGGCCGCTGGTGGCCATAGTTGGAACTGGACAGTGATGCTGTCACCTATGGAAATCATGGACACCATACTCTGGTCATTAATGCTACCAAGTAATTACGGTAATTATTTTCCATGTTGTAACGTGTTAAATAGGGAAGTAAAGTTTCATTATAGCCACCCGGCACATGCGCAGCGGTAGCGTTGTACTGAAGAAATGGCTGATTGGCAGTTGTGAATTTCAAAGCCGACTCTGCAGTAATTGAGGACAAAACTGGTTATTTTCTGTCAGTTTAATGTCGTATCGGACCTTTTTTTTTTTTTTTTTAGATCAGGCAGCTACCGAAGAGCTGGATGTAGAAGGTAGCTGTCGACAAAACTTGACTTGGTGAGATTTTTCTGTGGAGACAAAAATGTTTGATTTGGTGTGACTTAGTATCCATATTTTTGAACTTTTATTCTGATACGCTGTTTCTTTGCTGAGATTCACGAGCGAGCTGCAGTGAGCCTGTTGGAGAAAGAACAGACTCCATTCCAGCAGCCGAATCGGTACAGGACGCTGATCAACTGTCAGTGTTGTGGCGTTTTAGACTTGACTCGTGACTTAAAGTAAGACTGATGATCTCTATCAAAAACGATTTTACTGATACTGTGATTTGATTCAGGCCCGAAAATCAACAGTTCCTTCGTCAATGGCGCTAGTAACGCGTCCATAGATACGGAGTTCTTGGAAAGACGTACGGACTTTCTTTCGGGACATTGCAGTCTTCAGGAAAGAAAAACATAATTACTTCGTGGTAAACATTCATCGTTATTTTCTCTTATATCGACTGTAGTTTATCAAAGTGAGCTGAACTGTTTCATTGAAATGTCCAGGATGCATTACTAGATGATTATTGTCTGTTTATTTGCAGTTTAACAGTTTTATAGTTTTGTCGAAGAAGAGGTGTACATTGTATCTCACTTGAAACAGTGCTTTCTTCTTAATGACTGTTGTGACAGTGTCATGAAAGAAGTAATGGTAAACCAGATTACGCCCGGGATTTGGCTTCTACGGCGTTCGGCTACGGTTACAGTAAGTAGGCTTTCTCAGATCTCAGCATCCAGTTTCACGTAAAAGCCTGCAAGCTCTTCCACAAACTCTGCTTTGCTCCTCTTGCGTATCTTTGTCAGTTCCGAAAAAGCTGACCTACTCTGTGGTCCCACACAAAGACGGTAAGAAACAAAGGAACAACGACCGACAATTTTCAGATTTTCCACCGACTTTCTTTATTGTAAAGAGAAACGACTGTTGACGGCGAACTAAATATTACCAGAAAACGCCTGGGGATTAAGAAAAATATAAATATATTTTTTTAAGTTTTCTATTGGAGTCTGCTGTACAACAATGTACAGTCTAGCTTGGAAAGACGGAGAAGTGAAGCAACTCCGACTGTCTTTAGTTGAAGTTATTTCAAAAACTCTGCGACAAATTTTCAAAACAACACCACAATCACATACTGCAAAATAGTAGGAAAACCTACAAGTCTATATTCTGCAGAATAAATTTCTTAAAGGGATATAGAAAAGTAGAGAAAAAAAAAGACTTCGAAAATTTAATTGTGGCCTGTAGCAACAGATTATTATGAATATCAAACAGTAACACTACTCTTTTATTTTATAAATCACTCACGCTGTGCTCATTTCGGCATACTGCCGTCATTAAGTACTCTTACACGTAACATCGTTGCTGCCATATACTGCCTTTATTTTTAGAATTATTAGTTTCTCTGCGATATACAGGGTGATTATAATTGAACTTTCAAAACGCTGTAGAAATAACACCACTGGTCAGAATGACGTCAAATTGCAACGGAATATTATCGGAGATGGGAGAAAATGTATAGCAGAAGAAAAAGAATATCGCGAAAATTTATCAATAGATGGGGCTCTATGTGTCAGAATTCCTAAATGAAAACACCCAACATGAGCACGCCCCATTGAAGTTCGTATAAACGCATCGGGTACACGGCTTTTCCTCCTTTCGCGTCTTACCTTCGTCATGACTGTCTCAATGCAGGATCACGCTCTGATTGTAAAGCTGTGACGGTGCACACGACGCTCTGCAGTGTCCGGATACTGAAGGGTTTGAAAAAAGGCGTTGGTTCGATGACTGCCGTGGGTCTGGAGAAAATGATTTGGAAATTCGAAAAGACGGGTTCTTTTGGTGTGCAGCCTGGTAGAGGGAGGAAACGAATTAATTCGAAGTCAGTGGAAGTAGTGGCCACAGCAATGCAGGAGGAGACGATTGGTGGTGTGCAAATGCTTAGTACACGGAGAATTTCCCGAACATTGGACTTACCCTAAAGCACGGTGCGTAAAATCATGCGAAACATCTTTCTTTGCTATCGATTCAAAATTACCCATGTGCAAGAGCTGCTACCTGTTGAACTGCCGGCAAGACAGATGTTTGATATAGAATTTCCTGCTCCATGGAAGTGGGCAATTATACGCCCTCGAAGATTTGGTGGACAGACGAAGCCCACTTCCATCATACAGGATATACCAATACTCACAATTGTGGCAATGGAAAATCCACACTCAAATCAACCAGTACCACTTCATCCTGAAAAGGTCACTGTATGGCGCATGTTTACGGCATCATTTATCTTAGGGGCACATTTTCGAAGAGACGGGTGCATCCAGTCCTGTTACCTGTACTGTCACTGGCAAGCGCTATGAGTGTCTTTTGCGCAACCACGTCATTCCAAGGGCGTGGCTGTGTCGATGGGATAATTTGCATGCAAAATGGTGCACCTCCGCACATTGAAAATGCAGTTGAGCATCTTTTGAAGCGCCATTTTGGAAATGCTAGAAGTATCAGCCGACATTTCCCTACAGCGTGGCCGTCCGGATCACCTGATCTTAATCCGTGTGGCTTCTGGCTGCGGGGCTATCTGATAGATGTTGTGTTCAGTGTTCTGATTGCAAACTTAGCCGAATTGAAGGTACGCATTGCGCAACACATTCTGAACGTCATCCCAGAAACACTTCCATGAGTTGTGGAACATGCTGTTTCTCGATTTCAGCTTTTTGCAGAAAACGGTGGACAGTATATTGAACATGTTTTACGCCAGTCACACGGAAATTAATAATCCTATTTGATTTTGATTGATGTTTTTTATGTGGTTTTTGGCCTCAGGACAATGAAAAAACCGGTTTTTCCCATTCGATATGGTGTGACCTTGCCGTGGTTGATGGGCTTTCGCAAGTAACAGTATCACACCTGTACACCCATGCACACTGAATAAGCCAAGCGGTGTTGCCGTGCGATTTTAGGCGCTATGTCACGGATTGCGCGGCCCCTCCCGCCAGAGGTTCGAGTCCTCCCTCGGGCGTGGGGGTGTGTATTGTTCTTATCATAAATTAGTTTAAGTCAGTTTAAGCAGTGTGTAACTGTAGGGACCGGTGACCTCAGCAGGTTGGTCACACACACACACACACACACACACACACACACACACACACACTGAGTAGTACAGTTTGCTTAACGTCAAACGTACACCTTAGGCATTGTTGTATGATTCATTTGTGATTTGCAGTCGACCACTATTAAATTATGATGCTTACAGCGCCATATTTTGCTACATTTTGCAACTAATTGTTTTTCTTCTGCCATACGTTTGCCCCCCTTCTTCGATAACATTCCCTTGCAATTCGACGTCATTCCGATCAATGGTGTTATTTCTACAGTGTTTTAAAAGTTTATCTTTAATTATAATCACCCTGGAAATTTATATCTGATTTAGTCGCTTTTTTATGTTCGCTGTTTTTCTCTTGACAACTTGGAAGACAGTGGATCACTTAGGACTTCATTATAGGATCGCAGACACTGAAGTTTAACAAAATCGTGGACCTGAGTCAGAGATCCCAACAATTACTAACAAGATGACAACAAACATTCAGATTGTGTTGTTGCCAACCTTTGCACAATCACTCTTGAGGGTCAGACATAGCTGCCAGAATGCGCTGAACCCAAGAATTTGAAAACAAGAGGACAGTATTTACCTCTCTTCATCTGTTTTACTCTTACCCGTTGTGCCAGCCAGGCTATCAGTGCAGAGAATAATCTTGGGCTGGATTAACGTTCTGCTTCAGATTACTATTTTTATACTGTGTCTGTAATTTCGAGTGAAGTTGACTATGTACAGTAAATTCGTTACATTTATCTTACCAAATGTCTATCAGACATCCGCGTTTGACATAAAATAATAATAACCAGCTTCCTTCCGCTACTTTCAGTGTATAAATAATCTGCGATTAAAATTTCTTATCAGTGTTATTAGCTCGAGGAAAACTTATAAATCAGCACAATAAGTGCCAACGACTCTGAGACACGCCTCCAAAGCATAAATTTTGGAAACTAGATCTGGCTAACATCACACTTAATCTGTCCAAAACATCGAGGCGATGTCTTTGACAAATGATGGTTCACATGGGGCTAGTGGTGTGCTATCCATTAACAATCGCAAAATTTTTCTATATGCAGATACTGAACCACTAGTATCCTTAGATCAGAATGGAATTATTTTAAGAACATGAATTTTTCTTGCAAATATTGGGAAACTATGTTAAACTAGAAAAATGTGGACGCAGTGGAGTCCCAGTTTCATTTCATTACAAGCATACCCATGACAGTACGGAAACTGGTGTATGCCGACAGGCCTGCACATCACATTTAATGCAGTTATCCGATATTTTGGTGAAAATTTCTCTTCTAACGTTGACGAGTGCTTACATCTGTTTATATAAATAATAACTGTGGTTTCGATATTTCGTCAGATAAAAGCTTAACTAGCTTAAACAACAAATTACTCTACTCTTTACGTACTGTTATTTTCCGAAAATCTCCATTCGGTATCTTCATTATGATTTACGCAGTACAAGATGCTCCACAGTTTCTCCTACACACTTGTAGATGAAACTTCTAGATAAAAGTTTTCCCTATGAACTTATGTTCGTGAAAGGTTCTGTTCCCATGGCACAAGCAAAACCCACTTAAATTTCCGCAACAATATTGACATTAACAACGTAGTTTTCTTGTTTGTTAGGTTCCTCGTTACACAGGTCCTTGGGTATGATAGAAGTGAATCATCACAAACCCGATGTTTTTGAGCGATTGCTGCAAAACTAACTACGTAGTTACTGTATGTATAACGAATGTGGTGGGATCATATCGATCAGTTTTTATGACAAAAGTATAAGGAAAAGTTGCTACTATCCGAAAATATGACCCACTGAGTTACAGACAGGGGTAACGAAAAGACTGTTACATACCATAGCTTTATGTCAGAGCCCTCTTTATCAAGAAAACACACATACGTTCACACAAGCAAGCACATCTCAGGCACACGTGACCGCTACCACTGACAGCTACGACCCCAATGCTGTGCTAATATTGTTAATATTCCCATCTGCAGCTTCCACTGTTCAATTTTTTTAATAGACTACGTGAGAATCGTCAATGTTTGTCAGCTAATTAGTTCATATGGTTTTCATTGTGTCACGCGGATTTAGTTTCACACTTATGATACTGAAATGTAAATGTCGTGTGGCTAGGGCCTCCCGTCGGGTAGACCGTTCGCCGGGTGCAGGTCTTTCGAGTTGACGCCCCTTCAGCGACCTGGACGCAAAGAAAAAATAATAAAAAATAAATAAATAAATAAATTAATTAATTAAAGCTTACTGAGAGTTTTTCTGAAAGAGAAGAGTCAGACTTAATATGTGTTTGTATGTGCACTATGTGATCAAAAGTATCCGGACACCTGCCTGAAAATAACTTACAAGTTCGTGCTGCATCCGTCGGTAATGCTGGAATTCAATACTGTGTTGGCATACCCTTTGACTTGATGACAGCTTACACTCTCACAGGCATACGTTCAATCATTTGCTGGAAGGTTTCTTGGGGAATGGCAGCAATGATGCACTGAGGAAAGGTTTCGATGTCCGTCGGTGAGGCCTGGCACGAAGTTGGCGTTCCGAAACATTCCGGAGGTGTTGTATAGGATTAAGGTCAGGACTCTATGCATGCCAGTCCATTACAGAGATGTTATTGTCTTATAACCACTAAGTCACAGGTCGTGCATTATGAACAGGTGCTAGAACGTATTGAAAGATGCAACCACCATCGATGAATTTCTCTACAACATTGGGAAGCGAGAAGGTGCTTTAAACATAATGTAGGCCTGTGCTGTCATAGTGCAAGCCCCCTCCATGAAACATACGACCACACCATAACACCACTTTCTCCTAATTTCACTGTTGGCACTACACACGCTGGCAGATGATGTTGACTGGGCATTCACTATGCCCACACCCTGCCATTGGATGGCCACATTGTGTACCGTGATTCGTCACTTCACACAACGCTTTTCCACCGTTCAATCGTTCAGTGTTTACGCTCCTTACACCAAGCGTTTATCGGCGTGATGTGTGGCTTATGAGCAGCCGCTCGACCATGCAATCCAGGTTTTCTCACCACCCACATAGCTGTCATAGTGCTTTCACTGAATCCTGATGCAGTTTGAGATTCATGTGTGATGGTCTGGATAGATGTGTGCCTATTACACATTACGACCCTCTTCAACTGTCGGCGTTCACTGTCAATCAACAAACGAGGTCGGCTTGTACGCTTTTGTGCTATACGTGTCTCTTCACGTTTCCACTTCACTGTCACATAGGAAACAGTGGACCTAGGGATGTTTAGGAGTGTGGAAATCTCGCGTACAGATGTATGAAACAAGAGACACCCAATCACGTGACCACGTTCGAAGTCTGCTATTTCCGTGGAACGCCCCATTCTGCTCTCACATGATGTCTAATAACTACGGAGGTCGCTGATATGGAGTACCTGGCAGTAAATGGCAGCACAATGCACCTAATATGAAATATGTATCTTTTTGGAGGTGTCCGGATACTTTTGATCACATAGTGTGTTTAGAGGTGGTTCGATGGTACAGAGAAACAGAGAGGGAGAGAGAGAGAGATGGAAATTGTGATAGAGGTAGGAGGGTGTTTTTATTTCGTGTCGAAGCATCAATACAAAGAAGTTACAGAATATGCATAAAACAATTAATTTAAACAAGTAGGGGTGTCTTAAATATTTTATGGAAGTCTATAGCCTCAACGTGTTTTGAGAATGAAAACGTGGTCCAGATAGGCCGTATAGAAGAGTTACTAATACTTGTCTTCGTGCTTGTCAAACCCTACCTTGGCCAGCGAGGTCACCGAATCTCTTCCCAACTGAGAAGATTTTGAATATTAGTCACACGGTCCTACCACCGACTTTTGATTTTGATGATCTAACGCGCCAATTAGAATATGGCACGGTATCTCTCAGAACGACATGGAACAACTCTATCAATCAATCCAAAATGTGTTACTGCTTGCGAATGGGCCAGAGGTGGAAAAACACATTACTGACTTGCAAATTTTGTGACTCTGTTTTTCCTGTATAAATCAACCAATTTTTTCTGAAATATTTGTGATTTGTTTATCTTTACATGTAAATCACAGCTATCGATTATGTTTTATGCAACTCACAAAGCCTTCAAACGCAACACATGAATTCATATTCTCTTGCTCACTATGCACAAACTATCAATCCTACAGAAGAATCAGCAGGACCTTTTCGTAGAAAAATTAAAGCAGTTAAATTTTGTACTGGGATTTGTTGTGACTGGTGCACACAGTTGCGGATTTGTTAAAAAGAACACCTTTCTTGCACAGTTTTGTTGAATAATTCGAAAACTGCGGCCTCTAGCTGTAACATACCCCTGTACAAATTTAGATACATTAAATTTCCTACAACAAAGTCTCGTTCACTTTTTCTGTATTTCTAATAGTTTGCACATAGTGAGCAAGAGAATATGAAAATCTTGTGCATGATGTTTCAAGGCATTGCGGGTTGCATAAAACCCTTTGGTAGGGGCAGTTGAATCATGACGTATATTTGCTGCAGTTCCTACTAACTGATGCTTTCCAGAGTGCATATCTTTTATTTAGCGTTAAAGTAAAAGAAACGCTGTTAACGTATGTTCCAACGTTTTACACGAGATCTCGTACACCCGTCTTCATAACCAAGATAGCTAATGGACACTTTTGCAAATTATTATAGAAGAAGCAAGTTTCGAAGAATACTTTGGATGCCGTGGAGAGGATCGCCAGACTAGGACACACTGGCTTGTGCTGATTTCCAAACCGCTCATGGACTGAGAACATGCAACGCTGTTGATAGTGATCCGTTCGACAGTTGGAGACTCTAAGCTCATCAGTCCAGTTGTTGCTGTTCCAGAGAAGTACTCTGCATTCCGACATCGGGTTTCAGTATCTTCCTTCTGTATCTCGTAATCATCAGAAACATGAAAATGACACAAAAACACAAGCACTGATCACTGGAATCAGCAGTGGACCGATACCCTTATCGTGCAAGAGTCACACTTCTCGATGAGACGGTGTCTCTGTTTGATGCGAAGGAAAGCGTAGCCACTGAGGCAACTGAGCAACGCTTGGGTGAAGGAGAGGAGGGGGGGAGGGACAGTGAGAGGAGCTTCCACCAATGGCATTCGCCGTCAAAAATTTTTATATATAATAGGCGTTACATTGAACATAGGATTTCTACGCTGTTCGGTACGGCGTAGGAGGGCACATTTGGCAGACAATTATGGTACGGGAAAGCTGTCCCCTCGAACCTCGTCACGCTATTCCCTCACGTCTTAAGTATATTTCCCTGGTTTGCTGGTTTTGGTCTTCCAGCGGCACTCATTTTTACCAGCATGGGTTCCGTCCGGAAAGCATTCCCAAACTCAGACAACAATGCCAAACGTAGCGTCATCAAATGCTGCTACAGTATCGTGAACGATTTTTGAAATCTGTTTCTAAAGATTACGACATAGATGCATACGTCGGTTTCATCCATGAAAAGAGAACGTAGCTTTCAGCCATGGAAAGAGTAGAAAAAGAAATATCTAGCATATACAGAATTAGTATGTTAAATCGTAGTTAATATTATGATATCAGCCGCACCTCTCACTTCTATTTACAGTCGTGCTCGAAAATATCCGAACGACCTGAATTGCATTTCGCCTGATTCGCATACAACCCACATAACGCAAGTGTCTTACACGTCCTCTAATCGCTCCTCGGTACAGTCGTTGGACTATTGAAAATGGTTCCAACAAGTCACCACTAGAAAACACTGCTCTGTATCGCAATAACTCAAGATCTAAAGTAATACCAAAGTACTACAAATATCAGGGAACATCTTATCACAGATAAGACTGCCCTTAAGGCTTGTAAGCTCACATTTAGTACAATAAATTACACACCTGAAATGTTACCACTCTCTTTATTACATCAGATAGGTAATGCAAGTATTACGTTTGTCGTATTCATAATTTCCTCTTCAAAGTAACATACCTTGCTTATTATTTAAGACAAAATGACATTAAAAATTTAAGTTATTCACGAACAGCTAGATGAGAATATGTATGAACTTCAAATGACATGCCGAACCGTCTCGTTCTGCATACGGATTCAAACCCAGGTCATGCAGACTAAGCAAAGATTTCGTGACTGACGGAAACGAACAGTTATTCCTGACTAGGCATACAGAGAGTGATATACCTCGATTTTAGACAGTATCAGTTAGCAAATATCAACTTTAAATTACATAACGTAAACATTTTTAACGGATGCGAATTCCTACCCAGCATCTATTGTCCTTGTTAACGAACTACGAGAGATGTTAAATATTGCATCTTCACAAGTAACTTACTTGAAATGCCGTGAGGTAAAGCTTTGTGTTGGACAGGGATTAGAACCCAGAACATAATCGAATTGCTATCGAAGCACAATCATCTGTGACATATCGGATGTTTCTCGGCAGTACCTAGATGTTTTAACTGAAATGACGAGACGAAAAATTATTTTTTTTCTTCCCATGACTCCAACCTGGCACCTATCGCTGTTATATTCTAGAGAAAACGAACGTTAGTTATGAGTTTGTTACACCAGCAGCCACATGTGAGCATGTTTCAACTAGAAATAATATGACGAAGAGTTCAGTGCTGACTGGGAATCGAACTCCACACATATCGTTGTTGACTGCACACAAAGAGACGTCTGCTACCGAATTTCTCTCCACCAGCAGCTCGGAATAACATCCTTGAACTTACAGTGATCTCGCTAATAGTTCCGTGTCTCAAAAATGGTTCAAATGGCTCTGAGCATTATGGGACTTAACATCTGAGGTCATCAGTCCCCTAGAACTTAGAACTACTTAAACCTAACTAACCTAAGGACATCACACACATCCATGCCCGAGGCAGGATTCGAACCTGCGACCGTAGCAGTCGCGCAGTTCCGGACTGAAGCGCCTAGAGCCACACGGCCACTGCGACCGGCTCCGTGTCTCACTGGGCGTCAAATCTGTCAGATATCGTTAGTGTTGACAATGAATGAAAATCCATTAGAAATCAACATTATTATCCACCAGCAGATAGGTGTTCTAATACTAGAGCTTGATAATACATAATGAAAACTTTAGTGCCGGGTTAGGATTCAAAGCCATTCATGCACAGTATGTGGAGATAATGAGGAATCTTCACTTTTGAACAAACAACGAATTGTAGTCGAGCTGTATTGTCACGAAGGGATCAAATTCCACGTTAACGGCGGTCTGAGTTGCATTCCCAGTTCACAACCAATTTTATCGACATGCAGAAGGTCAAATAAATGGTGGAATAAGTCTCCTGTGACCCTACACAGCGTTTGTTTCATCACTAGAAATAAGTAACTAGTATAAGAAAGGTTACTGCTGATAGAGTTTCTACGTGTCGCGACTCCTGACTTTATTGTGGTTCAACCTATTGTCTATTTCGTAGAGAAGGAATGTCATGTTTAACGTGAATTTCAGATCACAATGCCATTCTACCTTCTTCACTTGGCCTAGCCAGAAAACAATAGAATCTGTCTCTCCTTATCGTCCGCAGCTCGTGGTCGTGCGGTTGCATTCTCGCTTCCCGCGCCCGGGTTCCCGGGTTCGATTCCCGGCGGGGTCAGGGATTTTCTCTGCCTCGTGATGACTGGGTGTTGTGTGATGTCCTTAGGTTAGTTAGGTTTAAGTAGTTCTAAGTTCTAGGGGACTGATGACCAGAGATGTTAGGTCCCATAGTGCTCAGAGCCATTTGAACCATTTTGTCCCTCCTTATCAAAAATCATCAACGCAATTGGGAATCGAACACAGACCAAGAATATATGAACCTAGCATCAATCCAACAGACCACCAAATCTTCTTCTCTGTGGCTCTATTTTCTATCATAACAACGTTGCGCCACACTGGATGAGAATTCTGACACCCAGGCTCCCTGTAGTGGTTTGCAGCATGTTCAGTATGTTCATTTACTTGGTTGACCGAATGGCCATGAACTAGCTGCCTCGGCTACCCAGTGCATACATTCGACTCTATTTTGTTATCACCGAAGTAAAATCACGTAACTGCCACCTACACAGAACTGCCAACAGTATAGGATGCAGAAATTTAAATATGAACCGTTCCTTTCCATTTGAGCTACTCTGTAGCGCTATCTGTTTGTTGAAAACGTCGTGCAGTGCAAAAGAAAAGCTGTAACTGTCTGTCTCTCAGAAGTCTAGATCCGGCCATATGCATTATCTCACAGCTGTATGGAATACAGAAGTTCTGGAGGAATTGTTGTTGACTTCTGGAGGTGCTGTACCTATGTGTCAGCTACTAGCGTAATGGTGTGTGTGTGTGTGTGTGTGTGTGTGCGTGTGTGTGGTTTGGGGATTTCGGGCGCTAAACAGCATGATCGTCAGCACCCAAACGCATAGAAACAGGAACACATGTGGTGAAGGGACGAAGATGGACAGCGAACAAGGAGAACAGCTAAAAGGCACAGACCTGACGCAGTTCCAAATCCTCACAAACAGAGGCAACAGAAGAGGAGAAGAAACGCACTAAAAAGGAAAGGAAACATAAGGAATGCGAGTTCGAGTACATTCTCTAATACATTTTTTTTAAATACACACTTCTGCTGTCTGCTGAAGTTATCAATCTAATGGAGCTTTGAACGTAATTCCCTTCACTTCACAATCCAAAATAGTTGCATGTGGAAAAAGGGCTAACTTGTACGACATTTTCTTCTTTTCACGCTTAATGGATGGCCAGGCAGCAGATGCGTCTCGAAACTTTTGTATTAAGTATAGGGAGAGCGCGTCATGCCAAAATACGTCAGAGAAATATTTTCTACATAAGCTGTCGTGTGGTAGTGGCATTTCATTCTTCATCAAACCCACAGGTTATCACGTTCCCACAGAGCTAGAGAACAGGCACGTGAATACGCTTCCGCTTACGAAGCCAATACAGGCTAGAACTTGTAAACCGCTATTTAAAGGACGACATTAGCTGCGATTTCCACGTGCAACGACTTCCCTGGGCTGAAAGCCGTAAATTTACGATCTGTTGTTACACCTCAAGCGATAATAACTCAGATGATTCAATGGAAATGACAGGGTAAATCAAGTGCTTAATTCCGTGCACACCAGGAAGTAACTCGTCGATCACAGAGTTGCCAAACATACCTTCCCTTGTTGCCAAATCTCAGTTACATTACCACCAGGAAGAAGACGAACCGATGTGATCCCACAGCGGGCTGGCAAGTGACCATAGCTAGCGTCTCAAAGACACGGCTGCTATGGCCTGGAATATGTAATTCGTCTGATTCACATTTCAGTAACAAGGTTTAGGGACTTGAGCGTAGATACTAATAATACTCAAAACTGACTGCAAACTAAGCATCATAAATCAGTAACTCTTATGTTTGTTTTTATATTTCTTTCGTAAGTGTACTCAAAACTCAGAAACTCATTGACAGACGTTTTCGTGCCTAGCCGATAGTCGTCACCTCACAACAGATTTCCTATCACTCACTGCTGCCGATGCACGTAACGAATGAATCAGGATGAATGGAATGTAGGATGTTTCGTCACGGAGAATATACACATTGATCTCAGCGTCTTGTGTTCAGGGTAATATGAAAATCTCAGTACGGGAAGACGACAATGGTATGCCTCCGATGCAGGCAATAATACCCAACTATTTATGCCGACCTAACTCCATGACGATAGACAAAATGTAGTAACAGTGTATTTTGATTGTAATTCGTTACCCTTCTTGCTACCTCCTTCTATTACCTCGTGGGAGCAGGCATAATATTTTCCATTTTGAACAGCTAGCAATAACACACAGAGATAGTAGATGGAAAGATACATGAAACAATCAGACTCACAGGTGTGGATACAGTTCATCATTAGAAGACTAAACAAGATGGACCATTACGAAAGCAATGAATACGCTGATTAGTATAAATTATTAGTATGTATCTGACGATGAAAAAGCGCAGATCTGCACAGTGCCCGCATCTACACTTTAGTTTCATAATGGGCATGACTTTTAGTTTCTTCTCTTCTGAATTTTCAAATGAATTGATTATTAAGTGGCACAGAATGGTTAGTTACCTGTGTTTCTTATAGCTTCCATTCGCACCAACATTTTTCTACATTCTCGTGCAATTCATGAAATTATACTTGTGTGATCACAAGACTGCACAGAGATGCAATCGATTTCGAGGTGCAATGTGTTTGTTATCTTACTTTTCGTGTCAGGTGGACAAAGTTGAATTCCAAAGACTTTTCATTCTACTGAAATAATCTTTTGTCACAAAGTAACAACAAGGTAAGTGTTTTATTTGTATATATTTTGAGGTAAACTGTAATCGTGATGGAAGATTATACACCTGAATGTTTGATATAACTGGTAGGAGAAAACGCTGCATATTAACCAAACCCCACGCTTTATTTCCGAATCCTCCTATGACATGAGCATGGGATCCTCCTTCCATACCGCTACAGAGCTGTTCCTAGCACAGCTGAGAATTGGCAACATTGTCACAAACATTTGGCAACACTGTGACAGTGCAATCACTTCCGCATATGGTACTGAGTTGACTCGCTAATTTCACTTGATGTTCCCTTTCCATTTGAATGACTCGTGCCATATAATCCTCATGTAAACTAAGACACTGAGACTTAAAATTTAATTTTTTGGCTAAAGAAATGCTGTTCTTCACATAAGTGACAACTTTTATTATCTTTCACGATGCGTTATGAACTGAGCGACCAATACTATGCTGAGAGTGGAGTGCTGGTAGTGGTGTGTCCGTAGCCCCATGGTACCGCCCATGTGTCGTGTCGCAACGGCTCAATAAGTCGTCAGTTCTGACTGTGGTAGGAGCTAGTGTGTGCGAGCTTTTTTTCTGATTTATTTTATCGAGCTACGAATTTCCAGAAAAAATTCTGTAACGAAATCGGAAGAAAACCTTTACACATCAAGTCCTCTTGGTAGCTCGACTCAGTAACTCAGTAAGTTGTGTTAATGGTCATAGATCTCGGCTTTATGGCTACAAAGATGTTTCACAATACAAGCATCTTTGAAGAAATTCGAATCGACCATCAATGATACGAATTTCAATATAGTTCTTCACTTAAGACTCACATGCCAGGGTGATAAGTATGAATGAAATGAACTTCTTGATTACTGTAGGGCCTCTATGCTAAATTTCCACAGTAGCATTTAGGAACTCTCTACAGACATTTGCTAACAGCAGCTGTAGCAACTTACTTTTTCTCTGGGTAGCTTCAAATATGGGCAATTCTGTCACCTGAAATCCAGCTGAATATTTTAAATGCTACTACTTTCGAACAGCATTCAGTTCTCCATTAATTAATGTATGGACAAAACAAGCGATTTGTCTGAGTAGCTATAGGGCAGGTTCTGAAAGATGTTGACACAATGTTGGGCATCCATTTTCCATGGGGAACCAAAGAAATAAATCAAACACATCAAATTGCATTTACTCTCTGTGCCTTGACTAACACATATGAATCCATGACAAAAATAAATTATTTGAAGAATCTCCTGTGAAAGGAAAAACAACTGGATACGAACTTTAATTATAGCACACTGGATCAGAAACAATGAAATTAATTCTGTGCCACATTGATGTATTGCATACTAGTGTAATAAAATACTCACCAAATAAAAACAGTTTTGTGCCTCCGTTGCTACCAAGTGTGAAACATAAATCGTAGACAGATTTTATGGGTCACCACTCTATAACATTAAAGCATTTTACACCGCCGAGTGTGAGGAGTGGAGCAGATGATGTCGGCTGAAGGTGAGGCAGCGCAGTGCCTCAGCTCCCACCGGTAGGCAGTAAATGGATCCCAGAGAACTCAGACGCCGTGGTGTTCAGAGGCAGATGGTCGGCCAAGAAATCTCTCGCTAAAATATTGTTGAACCAAACTTTTATTACCAATGTGACAGAAAGCGAAATATTTTGTAGATTCGCTTGAAATACACTCATAGCTTCAGCACCGAGAGGAAAGGGGCGATAAAGGTTTTGTCAACCTGTTCTTTTGGTTGCCAGACGTCGTATTAGCTAATCTCGCGTTATATCTCAAGACTACGGTCGTAGTCAAGAGTAATGTACTCAGACTGCAGTGAAGACTTCCACTGGGAAGTGCCACAGTCTACAATGTTGCTCGATCGAGCATATTGCCGGACTTAGAACGCTGAGGGGAGCGCGACTGTATTGTCCACCTTACGTGAACGACTTGGTGGTCAATTTTGTTGTCTAAGACTGTATCTACAACACATATTGCATGCTGAAGACCCAGAAGAATTTACAAAACTAAATGAGAGCAACGATAGCTACACCGTTCAAAGTATTCATAGTATTCTATACGTGTGTGTAAATACCTTCCAATGCCCTCTCAAGGAAGAAAAGGACACACAGTCTAGCTTCAGTATTACAAATACGCTTCAGTTTGTGGATGAACTCAGACTTAGATTGATAATCATTCTGAATATTTAGCAGTACTGTACCTATTGGTGTTAAACTCGTTTTCAACCAATGATTCCCACAGCTACAGGTACACTACTTGTGATACCGCTTAGACAAAATACTTACGCAATGCTATCAGACGAAAAGATCACCTGACACAAACTGTGGGAAGTTTGTTTCACAAACTTCGTACCTGGATAAAGAGCATTTCCTATTTGAGATATCTGTGAACGTTGCTGCTTAAGACGATTTAAGAAGAAACTAAATTCCTTCAGCTACGACAATGTTTAAAGAAATCATCTTAACGGCACTAAACCGTGGTTTTTGAATCGTTTACTGGCCGTACTCTGCGCTTACTGACAAATTTCACAGAAGGAAAAGGGGGACGAAAAGTCTCCCACTGGAAGGTCATGTTGTTTTATTTAAATGATTACAAAATCAGCTAAAACGAACAGTGAGGTTGTCAGTATAAGCACATTACTGTTGTCAGTATGATGTTGCACTGCCTAGGGCCTGTGATGATAAAAGGCCCGTTTAGGTCAGGCATATTGTATACAGAAGTGGAAGAGAGAACACCACTAAATTCTACAATCCGTATGCATTGCATACAGACAGAAATTACTGTTACAGCGTACTAGTGGAGCCCAATGAGTGAACTACGTATTTTCAGGTGAGAAAGAGCACTGGCAAACAGTCTTCGCTACATTAGGTTACTTAAACTGGTGTCACTCTGAGCTAGAATTTAAGGTCAGCGAGTCGGATGCGGGTTTTACAACTGTGAAATACTTTCCTACATTATAGAAGCGAATATTAAATTTGAACTAATATTGCGAAAATTTTGAACTTGGACAGCTTGGAATGAAAATCTTTCTGTTTATTGCAAAGGAAAACAATTGAATTTGTAAAACATTTTCAGTCATACACAACTTGAAACAGGTCACGTAGACCAAATCATATGGAAGAACTGACAGAGACGTATATCGGAAGGCAGTAAGATCCATTGGCTTTTGGTTTGGCAGTACTCGACAGCCATTTCTAGGCGCAAGTAAATGAAGAGAGGTAGCTCGTTTTTGTTATCAAGTTACGTCTTCATCAGTTCTTTAGTTTTAATGTAATCTACGGGTAATTGCTGATGTTTGATATTAACATGAAAAGGATTCCGTAGACAGGGAAAGAACCTCTTCTTCGGCAACTACTTCTATAATGACCAAAAGACATTAAATGATCTTCAAGCGCATGTGTTCCAGCAGCGATATGAAGAAAATGATAGTAATAATGACGGTAATAATCGATTTATCCGGTAACTTCACACTTCACAGTGGATTTTCGAGAACTAAGAAATTTGCTGAATTAATGAAAATTTTAAAATGGCTTAACATCGAGGCTATGATGCCTAGAAGAGTCTTTACAACCTGCTGGCATGAGAACAGCATAATCTCCGCATCAGAAGCTTGCTTCAACTTAACCATTTAATAGACTCGCATTTTTTCCACTGTGACTAATTTTGTAAGCTAAGCACATCATCCGTTACAGCACACTCCTGGAGCTGGGAAATGTGGCCACAATGGTCTGGTGGAACGAACTATCACAGGTGCAATGCGTGGGTCCAGGCATTTACTTTTAAGAGGCACAAACAGATTTACTTTCCCTCTGGTAACCTCAAGAGAAATACGTTATACTCCAGAATCCGCATTAAACATCACGTTACTTCATTACCAGCTGGGCAGAGCCGGTTTACCTTGGGAAATGACATAGGCGGAAGTCATGGTAAATAGGAATACTGTCCCCAGTAAACGTACTTACATTAGAAAATTTTATTTCATTTGGTGAACCGATAACCATTTAAAGGAACTGGGCTCTCATTATACTTGTACTTGACTGAACTAGAAACGTTGAAAGATTTGGTGCTGGACTGTGATTCGAATTTGTATCTCCTCTTTCGAGGACCTGAATCTCTCGGAACAGTATAGTTCAATCATTTCGTTCCTTTTCCCAAGACTGCAATCTTCTCTAGGTCTCCTCCAAAGGTAAGTATGTGGGTCCGAATCCTGATCCAGTACAAAAATATTCATAATTTCATTTCAAGCCCAATTACGTGCACGTCGGCCTGCTAGTGAAAATTAAAGTGCATTTTAAACGCCTGTTCATGTGTTGCAAACAATCGCAATAGGTGTCGTTATTTCTGGTCAAACACGCACACATATTACTGTTGTTGAGTAAGCAATTGATACTTAAGCTATATTCGTGGATGATAAAGAAGGACGGTAGGTGTGAGTTTCGATTGTCTTTCAGGCACAAAAATTTGTATCCTTATATTAGATTCAAAACCTAGCAGCTGGTAAGAAAAATCGATACGTAACATTTGATTTTACTTAGTTAACACTCCGATTATGTGCGTCACAGAACTTCACATCATGCGCTTCATCTTTAAATGCATGCACACTTTGTTACTTCTGAATGGCGGTATATCAGACATCTTTCGTAATTAGTTAACAGGGACGAAAGCGTCTTGATAGGAGTCCCAGTTTATTACAAAAACTGTCATCTTTTATTTTCAAGTTTAGATCTGGTTACTGATAGTGGCGAAAATTTCGGTAATTCATGCCTCTCCTGGCTAGTCAGCAAAAGGCTATTATTAGATTAGATTACATTAATACTTGTTCCATAGATCATGAATACGACATTTCATAATGATGTGGAATGTATCATTTTAATGAAAGATTTCTTTACATACCATGATTCAATTCCTTTACAACTGTTTTTTACACTCTTTCTCATTCATTTTATTTCTATCTCTCTCTCTCTCTCTCTCTCTCACACACACACACACACACACACACACACACACACACACTTCTTTTATTTTTATTTGTTTTTTGTGCTCGACTATCGGCGAAGCACCAAAACGTCAATGAGTTTCTTAGTTTTGAGTACACTTAAGAAAGAAATATAAAAACAATTATGAGAGTTACTGATTTATGATGCTTAGTTTGGGGTCAGTTCTGAGTATTATTGATAACTACGCTCCAGTCCCTAAACCTTGTTACTGAAATGTGAATCAGACGAATTACATATTCCAGGCCATAGCAGCCGTGTCTTTGAGACGCTAGCTATGGTCACTTCCCACCCCACTGTAGGATCACATCGGTTCATCTTCTTCCTGGTGGTAATGTAACTGAGATATGGCAACAAGGGAAGGTATGTTTGGCAACTCTGTGATCGACGAGTTACTTCCTGGTGTGCACGGACTTAAGCCTCAAAGTTCACTTGATTTTCCCTGTCATTTCTTCTCCTCTTCTGTTGCCTCTGTATGTGAGGATTTGGAACTACGTCAGGTCTGTGCCTTTTAGCCGTTCTCCTTGTTCACTGTCCATCTTCATCCCTTCACCGCATGTGTTCCTGTTTCTATCCGTTTGGGTGCTGATGACCATGCTGTTTAGCGCCCGAAAATACCAAACCACACACACGCACACACACACACACACACACACACACACACACACCATTACGCTAGTAGCTGACACATAGGTACAGCACCTCCAGAAGTCAACAACAATTCCTCCAGAACTTCTGTATTCCATACAGCTGTGAGATAATGCATATGGCCGGATCTAGACTTCTGAGAGACAGACAGTTACAGCTTTTCTTTTGCACTGCACGACGTTTTCAACAAACAGATAGCTCTACAGAGTAGCTCAAATGGAAAGGAACGGTTCATATTTAAATTTCTGCATCCTATACTGTTGGCAGTTCTGTGTAGGTGGCAGTTACGTGATTTTACTTCGGTGATAACAAAATAGAGTCGAATGTATGCACTGGGTAGCCGAGGCAGCTAGTTCATGGCCATTCGGTCAACCAAGTAAATGAACATACTGAACATGCTGCAAACCACTACAGGGAGCCTGGGTGTCAGAATTCTCATCCAGTGTGGCGCAACGTTGTTATGATAGAAAATAGAGCCACAGAGAAGAAGATTTGGTGGTCTGTTGGATTGATGCTAGGTTCATATATTCTTGGTCTGTGTTCGATTCCCAATTGCGTTGATGATTTTTGATAAGGAGGGACAAAATGGTTCAAATGGCTCTGAGCACTATGGGACCTAACATCTCTGGTCATCAGTCCCCTAGAACTTAGAACTACTTAAACCTAACTAACCTAAGGACATCACACAACACCCAGTCATCACGAGGCAGAGAAAATCCCTGACCCCGCCGGGAATCGAACCCGGGAACCCGGGCGCGGGAAGCGAGAATGCTACCGCACGACCACGAGCTGCGGACGATAAGGAGGGACAGATTCTATTGTTTTCTGGCTAGGCCAAGTGAAGAAGGTAGAATGGCATCGTGATCTGAAATTCACGTTAAACATGACATTCCTTCTCTACGAAATAGACAATAGGTTGAACCACAATAAAGTCAGGAGTCACGACACGTAGAAACTCTACCAGCAGTAACCTTTCTTATACTAGTTGCTTAGCTCTAGCATGAGAACACCTAACTGCTGGTGGATAATAATGTTGATTTCTAATGAATTTTCATTCGTTGTCAACACTAACGATATCTGACGTTTTTGACGCCCAGTGAGACACAGAACTATTTGCGAAATCACTGTAAGTTCAAGGATGTTATCCCGAGCTGCTGGTGGAGAAAAATTCGGTAGCAGACGTCTCTTTGTGTGCAGTCAACAACTATATGTGCGGAGTTCGATTCCCAGTCAGCACTGAACTCTTCGTCATATTATTTCTAGTTCAAACAAGCTCACATGTGGCTGCTGGTGTAACAAACTCATATTTTACGTTCGTTTTCTCTTGAATATAACAGCGATAGGTGCCAGGTTGGAGTCCTGGGAAGAAGAAAAATATTGTTTCGTCCAACACAAAGCATTACCTCACGGCATTTCAAGTAAGTTACTTGTGAAGCTGCAATATTTAACATCTCTCGTAGTTCATTGACAAGGACAATAGATGCTAGGTAGGAATTCGCGTCCGTTAAAAATACTTACGTTATGTAATTTAAAGTTGATATTTGCTAACTGATACTGTGAAAAATTGAGTTATGTCTCTCTCTGTATGTCTAGTCAGGAATGACTGTTCGTTTCCGTCCGTCACGAAATCTTTGCTTAGTCTGCATGACCTGGGTTTGAATCCATATGCAGAACGAGGCGGTTCGGCATGTCATTTGAAGTTCATACATATTCTCAACTAGCTGTTCGTGAATAACTTAAATTTTTAATGTCATTTTGTCTTAAATAATAAGTAAGGTATGTTACTTTGAAGAGGAAATTATGAATACGGCAAACTTACTACGTGCATTACCTATCTGACGTAATAATGAGAGTGGTAACATTTCAGGTATGTCATTTATTGTACTAAATGTGAACTTACAAGCGTTAAGGACAGTCTTATCTGTGATAAGGTGTTCCCTAATATTTGTAGTACTTTGGTATTACTTTAGATCTTGAGTTATTGCGATACAGAGCAGTGTTTTCTAGTGGTGACTTGTTGGAACCATTTTCAAAAAATGGTTCAAATGGCTCTGAGCACTATGGGACTCAACATCTTAGGTCATAAGTCCCCTAGAACTTAGAACTACTTAAACCTAACTAACCTAAGGACATCACACACACCCATGCCCGAGGCAGGATTCGAACCTGCGACCGTAGCAGTCCCGCGGTTCCGGACTGCAGCGCCAGAACCGCTAGACCACCGCGGCCGGCTGGAACCATTTTCAATAGTCCAACGACTGTACCGAGGAGCGATTAGAGGACCTCCTAGACTGCTACGTTATGTGAGTTGCATGTGAATCAGGTGAAATGCAATTCAGGTCGTTCGGATACTTTTGAGGATAACTGTACTTACATAGTGACGGATACAGAGGCAGTAGCTGCAGATAGACGGCGAATGTTAGTTTATCCTCCTAATCACATGGAAAGACTTAATCAGTGGTCATATAGCCAAAGTCTGTATAATTCTACCTATCACCAGCCTCAACTTCTTTAGGATCGCATCTATAATAAATCACTATTTCCTTTCATTGCGTTTACCTTTCTATGTTATTAAATAAAAACTCACAATAACAGTGAATGTCCGAGACATTTTGATGTGAAAATCTCTCTCTCCCTCTCTATCATCCTCTTGGTTTTATATAAATGTAAGAGAGACGTTTACTTCTAATTATCTTGATTTTATATAAATGTTGGATAAGCACATACTAATGTATCACGCTGCAAATGAATTAGTTATCGTATCACGTGGAAGCAATATGTTTGTTATATTTAATCCATCTCTTTCTGTTTGGAACCGGTTGGCGTATCAAGCTCAAATTTATGTCATACTTCTCTAGTATACTCAGTGGCGTATGTGAGTATCGTTTGCAAAACGTGTCACGAATGCAGTGAGGTCAGCCTTCACGTGGCAGTTTTACTGCATGAACAGCAAAAATATAGTATGCAATAAGTTTTTCTCCTTTCATCATTTTGTGGAGTTCGTCAGGAAGGAAAAGTTCCGTTAAGTCTGATATTATGTGTTACGTTTGTTTCAGTCTTTAGTGTTTTCATTCTAAAGTACTTGATGACTTAAGTACGGGTATTCGCTCGTCGGAGGCTACGCTGTCGTTTCACCCCCACGTCTTCGATAGGTACATGGTTCTTACCCCCACAGCGGCAGGCAGTAAGATAACTGTTTACGAAGTTTGATTGAAATCAACTACGTGGTTTACGAGGTGATGTGGAATACACATACACGCATAGGTACGTCTGTTTTTAAAATACGTATGGATTAATTGAATATGCACTTATGTCAAACAAAGCGATAATTTTCTATAGCAGAACTTCTTCACAATGTAACATTCAAAATGCAGGTGGAAATCGCTTAGTATGTAGGTGGTGCGTAACCGGTAGCAAGAGATAATGCTCGCGACATTGCCAGCGACACATCACTTGTGTGGGCTGCTTAACGAGCTGGTCGTCGACAGAGCGGCTAATTGTGTGAGGACAAGTGTATTCAGCGGCGTAAGAGCTCACTTACAAACGACACTCACTGCTGTAAAAGATGTATCAGCAACATGAAACAAAGCATTGATCAATGAGGACTATGGTGTCAGGCCAACGGCACATAGCCTGGTTTGACCACCATTGTTGACAACGAGAAGAATCAACATATTAACAGCTCGAATACCAAGACCTCTGCTATTTCAGTGCTACAGAGAAGAAAAGCGCAGAAAATGCGGAACATCTGTATTGGTATTGAGCATAAGAACCGGACTGATACAAAGACGATAAAGCTTCTTCGATCATATGTAAGCAGAAACAACAATTTCAAATCGCATTTAGTAGACACCTGCCATTTAAAACACAGATTAATTGTGTGACAAAAACATAGTTTATTCCATGAAAGCGGTCTCTTACGTGTTAGAAATTCTTACAAAAAATTATTATTTTTTACGCTATGTACATCGAAAAAGTGTCTCTCAAGACAACATAGTGATGTACTTCAACTATTATAACAGTATTTATAAGATTTAAAATCTTGAACATGGCTGGAGGTAGTACCCGATATTTTCGTGTAGGAAAAGGTAAAAATCAACCAAATCAGTCGGGTAGTATATGATGTAGTGAAAACCCCTTGACCAAGGTTTCAATGTCATTAAAACCGTCTTCTTCAGAAGCAGCACTGATTACCACCTAAAGTGGTTAACAATATATATATATATATATATATATATATATATATATATATATACAGGATGAGTCACCTAACGCTACCGCTGGATATAATTCGTAAACCACATCAAATACTGACGAATCGATTCCACAGACCGAACGTGAGGAGAGGGGCTAGTGTAACTGGTTAATATAAACCATAAAAAAATGCACGGAACTATGTTTTTTAACACAAACCTACGTTTTTTTAAATGGAACCCCGTTAGTTTTGTTAGCACATTTGAACATATAAACAAATACATAATCAGTGCCGTTTGTTGCATTGTAAAATGTTAATTACATCCGGAGATATTGTAACCTAATGTTGACGCTTGAGTACCACTCCTCCGCTGTTCGATCGTGTGTATCGGAGAGTACCGAATTACGTAGGGATCCAAAGGGAACGGTGATGGACCTTAGGTACAGAACAGACTGGAACAGCACATTACGTCCACATGCTAACACCTTTTTATTGGTCTTTTTCACTGACGCACATGTACATTACCATGAGGGGTGAGGTACACGTACACACGTGGTTTCCGTTTTCAATTACGGAGTGGAACAGAGTGTGTCCCGACATGTCAGGCCAAGAGATGTTCAATGTGGTGGCCATCATTTGCCGCACACAATTGCAATCTCTGCCGTAATGAGTGTCGTACACGCCGCAGTACATCTGGTGTAATGTCGCCGCAGGCTGCCACAATACGTTGTTTCATATCCTCTGGGGTTGTAGGCACATCGCGGTACACATTCTCCTTTGACGCATCCCAGAGAAAGAAGTCCAGAGGTGTAAGATCAGGAGAACGGGCTGGCCAATTTATGTGTCCTCCACGTCCTATGAAACGCCCGTCGAACATCATGTCAAGGGTCAGCCTAGTGTTAATTGCGGAATGTGTAGGTGCACCATCATGCTGATACCACATACGTCGACGCGTTTCCAGTGGGACATTTTCGAGCAACGTTGGCAGATCATTCTGTACAAACGCGATGTATGTTGCAGCTGTTTGGGCCCCTGCAATGAAGTGAGGACCAATGAGGTGGTCGCCAATGATTCCGCATCATACAGTTACAGTCCACGGTTGCTGTCGCTCTACCTGTCTGAGCCAGGGAGGATTGTCTACGGACCAGCAATGCATGTTCCGTAGATTCACTGCCCCGTGGTTTGTGAAACCCGCTTCATCGGTAAACAGGTAGAACTGCAACGCATTCTCTGTTAATGCCCATTGACAGAATTGCACTCGATGATTAAAGTCATCACCATGTAATTGCTGATGTAGCGACACATGAAACGGGTGAAAGCGATGACGATGCAGTATGCGCATGACACTACTTTGACTCAGTCCACCGGCTCTCGCAATGTCCCGTGTACTTATGTGTGGGTTCATGGCAACAGCAGCTAACACACCAGCTGCACCCGCTTCTCCTGTGTCGGGCCTGATACGGACCCGTTTGTGTGCTACGACCATACCTGTTGCATACAGTTGGCGGTAGATGTTTTGCAATGTGCGGCACGTTGGATGCTCTCTGTCCGGGTACCGTTCTGCATACACCTTGCAGGCTTCAGCTGCATTTCGTCGACACTCGCCGTAGATGAGTATCATCTCCGCCTTTTCAGAGTTCGAATACACCATGGTCACAGTTCCTACAACACTACACTATCACAGACGTCTGGTACCACGGTGTACTACAGTTGGTCTGCGTGCGGAGACGACTGCAGAATAACAATAGCAGCAAGCGCTACATGCGGACACTGCGACAGCTAGACCAAACCACAGCAGTGCACTACAGCCACACTCGTAAACACGGTCGTCATCGTAAACATGTCCCTGCAGATGCTGCTCGCCGACCGTGGCCCATGTTTGTTACAACACGCAACTGAACGTCGGAAGTTTCAAGCGTCAACTTTAGGTTACAATATCTCCGGATGTAATTAACATTTTACAGTGCAACATACGGCACTGATTGCATATTTGTTTATATGTTCAGATGTGCTAACAAAACTAACGTGATTCCATTTAAAAAAACGTGCAATTTTGTATGGTTTGTAGTAAACAATTACACTAGCCCCTCTCCTCACGTTCGGTCTGTGGAATCGGTTCGTCAGTATTTGATGTGGTTTACGAAATATATCCAGCGGTAACGTTAGGTCACTCATATATATATATATATATATATATATATATATATATATATATATATATATATATATACAGGGTTTTACAAAAATGGGTACGGCCAAACTTTCAGGAAACATTCCTCACACACAAAGAAAGAAAATATGTTATGTGGGCATGTCTCCGGAAACGCTTCCTTTCCATGTTAGAGCTCATTTTATTTCTTCTCTTCGAATCACATTAATCATGAAATGGAAACACACAGCAACAGAACGTACCAGCGTGACTTCAAACACTTTGTTACATGAAATGTTCAAAATGTCCTCCGTTAGCGAGGATACATGCATCCACCCTCCGTCGCATGGAATCCCTGATGCGCTGATGCAGCCCTGGAGAATGGCGTATTGTATCACAGCCGTCCACAATACGAGCACGAAGAGTCTCTACATTTGGTACCGGGGTTGCGTAGTCAAGAGATTTGAAATGCCCCCATAAATGAAAGTCAAGAGAGTTGAGGTCAGGAGAGCGTGGAGGCCATGGAATTGGCCCTCCTCTACCAATCCATCGGTCACCGAATCTATTTTTGAGCAGCGTACGAACACTTCGACTGAAATGTGCAGGAGCTCCATCGTGCATGAACCACATGTTGTGTCGTACTTGTAAAGGGACATGTTCTAGCAGCACAGGTAGAGTATCCCGTATAAAATCATGGCGGTGAATCGAGGAAGTGCAGAACATACTGACGAAACTAAAATGAGCTCTAACATGCAAATTAAGCGTTTCCGGACAAATGAGGAATATATATATATATATATATATATATATATATATATATATATATATATATATATATGTTAAAATATAGGTAAAATGCAAGAGTAAAACTATTTACCGACTCACAAATAATTTTTACGCTTACCGGTTACATGCTGTTGTCGAGACCCGTTAAATATGTAACCATAAGGCACAAATGAAGACGAAATTCACCTCCATCATAATGAAACTGATGTGTTGGCAAAAGAGCCAACACCGTATAGCTAGAGGAGGCCGAAATGCACGCGTTTAAGCTCACGCAGGCTGGCGTGAGGTATCGCTCTTGACGGTACATGTTTTACAATCTCAATATTAACTGGTAATGGCGTCTTGCTAGGTCGTAGCAAATGCTATGCTAACTATCGTCTCGGCAAATGAGAGCGTATTTGTCAGTGATCCATCTCTGTAAAAGTCTGCTGTACAACTGGGGCGAGTGCTAGGACGTCTCTCTAGACCTGCCGTGTGGTGGCGCTCGGTCTGCAATCACTGACAGTGGCGACACGCGGGTCCGACGTATACTAACGGACCGCGGCCGATTTAAAGGCTACCACCCAGCAAGTGTGGTGTCTGGCGGTGACACCACAGAAACCACAAAATATCGTGCTGACAGTCATTAGAAAGTGCTTCAGAAATGCAGCTAGTGAAGTTACGTCACACCGAAAGCTCTTACATTGAGGAAAATTTAGGACGCGAGAGGGCATTGTTCATGCGTGCTATCAGTGCGCAAAAGTGCGGGAAAGAACAGCACTGAAATAAGCAGAAGACGGATAATTTATTACAATATTGATATAGAAAAGAAGAACTTAGTACTCATTAGGTTGTATAAAAGGCAAACATACAGCGTTTTATTTGGTTATCGCCCAAAATTTTTAATAGAAACCAGTCAATTAAATCAAATATGAAGTACATCGTTTGCAAGTGAAAAAAGAAGGGGACGGGGGAGGATATTGGGACGAGTAAGTGGAAGAATGGAAAACGCAGTGGAAGGATGGAAAGCGCGGTGGACGGATGGAAAACGACGCAAGATAAGGGAGGAATAGTTGAGGGTGAATTTAATTAGTTACAGTGTAACCAGCTTCGTATCACTAAGAGAGAGTACAGAAAGCATTGCGCAATGCAACTTCGCAGAAGCGTGTGTAGTTTGTAATGTCCTCGTGATGGCTTACTTTCTGACTGCTGTTGTTATTCGGTGCTGTTGCTGCATTTCACCATTTGGATTAAGATTCTGCTGAATGGAAACAGAAACATTCGTGTCGCTCGCCTTTCGACTCGCCTCAAACTGATACTAAGCAACGGCGTGGGCCGTTGGAGAAACGCGTCAATGGCTCTGAGCACTATGGGACTCAACTGCTGTGGTCATAAGTCCCCTAGAACTTAGAACTACTTAAACCTAACTAACCTAAGGACATCACACACATCCATGCCCGAGGCAGGATTCGAACCTGCGACCGTAGCGGTCGTGCGGTTCCAGACTGTAGCGCCTTTAACCGCTCGGCCACTCCGGCCGGCAAACGCGTCAAGTAGCCCTCTTCCCTAAGCCCCCCCCCCACCCCCTGCCCCCCTTCCAATCAACGAGATGTTAATTTTCAGTTTGGTTTGGAGAGTGAGATGACCAGGTGGGCCTGTGTCGTGAGACAGGAGGAAGCGGTCGTATTAAATGGATCCGCTTCAGTTTCATGAGTTCGCGGCTGAAAGATACTTCGCTGTTCGTCGAACTGGCAAATTCTGCTCAAGTATCTGATTAGAAGTGACCGTGGATCAGGTCCTGATGAGGGCTGACTCAGGGGATACCATAACAAATAGTGTGCCGTTTGGAAGAACTTTGGGTACGCTATGCCTCCTGTGAACAGTTATAGATGTTCTATGTAGTACGTTCAGGAACATGTGAACAACATTTAGTTATGACGTCTTCCAGCAAAGTGTGGGGTAATCTTGATATTGAGAAGCTGTGTGCATATTTGAACACCCATCATCCTTTTAGACTAAGAAGATAGTGCCCCTTAGCTCAGGAGAAACTGATCACCAAGAGGTGACCTGATAATTAGCTCTAGGAACTGGCATCAAGTATATGAAGAATATGACGGAAGATTTGAAGTTGAAAGGGAAGAATAAGATGGTTACTCTAGCCTCAGTTACATGTACACTGCAAAATGATGACAAAAAAGCTTCTGTCGATCCTCTTAGTCTCAACCAAAGAATTAGCACTGTCAAGCAGTCTAATGACTGCTTGAGAGAACTGTTTAGATTTGAGACTGCAGCCCTTCTAGAGTCTCTCTGCACTAAAGGCGGGATGTCCAAGGGCAGTGAGTCACCGTTTGTATGGAGGGATCACTTCGACAAAGGAAAACCTTCGTATGCGTTAATGTGTAGGTCTATGTGGAATACTGTAAAAACACATTGAATGTAACGCTATGACAGTTCTTGTCTGGAATACCAGTGACATTCGTTACCAACGCACAAAAGCAGCAGAACGATCTTACCGGGTATTGCTACATTCGTTCACAAAATCCGTCCCCTCCACGGAACAGTCGTAACAGTGTCGAAGACAATGGTATATCCATCGACACCGGGAGAAGTGAGCCTACACAATTTAGAAGATAAACCCTTCCGTGCTTAAGACAGCTGATGTTTTCAAACAGCCGGACGCAACAGCACGCCTAATGCCTCAGGCAAGGAAATGGATTCTTGTGACACTAGAAGGTGTAGACATGAAAGGACATACACTGGACGATCGTCGCTAACAGTAGTTACCACAAACCGGGCAAAATCGAAATTATAACTTAAGAGACGGCCGCCTACCCGAGGGGCAACCAAAGGCCATCTTTTCGAAGGCTGCCTTTATTCATTATTTCAGATGCGATGCTCAGTATTCAAGGAAGTGACAGAAATGATCATTCGAAGCAGAAAAGTCAAGTAAACATGGCCTCTTAAATGCATACCTTATGAGCTATGAGCAATTCTTGATCTTTCGTACTGTGAAACAAATCTCTTCTACTACAGGTTCTTTGCTTTCGATATTTTGGGAAATAGTAGTAAGGACCAAAAGGAGGAAAAAAGTCTACAAAACATATGCTCTAAAATGCAGAGCTTGAAAGTTATGAGCACTTGTTCATTAGTAGAGTTGTGTGTCAAAGCAGCGAAGATCAAGAAGTGCTCATAGCTCTTAATACATGCATTTTAGAGCGAATGTGTAATGAAGATATTTTCTTGCTTTGGTCCATACGACTACTTCCCAAAATATGGAAAGCAAAGAGCTTGAAATAGAAGAGATTTGTTTCATAGTATCGAAGATCAAGGACTGTTCATAGCTATTAAGGTATGCGTTTTAGAGCCCATGTTTTTTGACTTTTTTGTTTAGAATGATCATTTCTGTCACATCTTGGATATTGACCTTCGCTTCTGATATACCCGGTATAAGTACTGTAAAAACATTTCTAGTTTTACATCTTTCCTTCTTGTCTTTGGCTTATTTTAAATACGATTTTCGTGTGAGACAGAGCACTTGCGCGTAATATTCTCATTAGATACGCTATTCTACAGAGAGATTAATTAGGCTCTGCTGGGAATTATTATCTCTGCAAGGCCCTTACGTTCGTCTGTCATGCGAAATTAAGAAAGAAAGGTTCACTTGCCTGAATAAAAAACTAAATTAGACATCCTGTAACATGTAAAGCTCTCATTCACCCCTATTAAAAATAAAAATGTAAGTTTATTTAACTACATATCTGTTGTTGATCTTGTGACCTAATTAAGGTGAAAAAGTCAATGTTAAAATGTATATGAATTATCATTTCCGGTTTCCAGAGATCAGCGGCATAACTTCCCGACCGCAGACGAGGACACTAACAGTTGTTCGAATACATAAACCTTTGATTGGACCTTTAGATCAACAGGCGACTTGGGAGATGACACTGGGTAACGAAAAGATTGCAAAAGTTGGTGGCTGAACACCAACAAGAGCATGACAGTAACAAAAAAATCTGATTTACTGAAAATCATTTACGAAGAGGTGTCGCATACGAGCCAGCAACTGCAAAAATGCAGAAGTTTGTGGCTCTGTCATTTGGAAACATTGTTGTGTCATACATGTATAAGAACCAAGAGGGAACAAAAACAGTGGAACACCAGGAACGAAGTGCACAGTTTGAAAAGGGTTTCCTTTGCCCCTGCAGTTCCATCCATACATCGAAAAATCAATGAACGAAATAAAGAAAGGTTCAAGAGTGGGATTAAAATACGAGGGGGAAGAACATCAGTGTTAAGATTCGCTGACGACACTGATATCCCCAGAGAAAGTGAAGAAGGACCTGTTGAAAGGAATTAACAGTTAATGAGTACAGGATATGGACGGACAGTAAATCGAAGAAAGAGGAACGTAATGAGAAGTAGCAGAAATGAGAACAGCAAGAAACAATAACTGGAGATCACGAAGTAGATGAAGTTAAGGAATTCTGCTACCTATGCAGAAAATAACGATGGCGGATGGAACAAGGAGAGCATAAAAAGCAGACTCCCAATGACAAAAGAGGCATTTCTGGCTAAGGGAAGTCTACTAATATCAAACACAGGTCTTTATTTGAGGAAACAGTTTCTGAAAATGTATGTTCCGAGCACAGTATTGTATGGTAGTGAGACATGGACTGTGGGAAAACCGCATCAGAAAAGCATCGAGGCATTTGAGATGTGGTACTACAGACGAATGATGAAAATTAGGTGGACTGATAAGGTAGAGTATGACGAGGTTCTCCGCAGAATAGGAGTGCAAAGGAACATGAGGAAAACAATGACAAGAAAATGGGGCAAAATGATAGGACATCCGTTAAGACATGAAGGAATAACTTCCATGGTACTGGATGTAGCTGTAGAGGGTGAAAACTGTAGAGGAAGACCGAGACTGGGATACATCCAGCAAATATACATCCAGCAAATAATTGAGTACGTAGGTTGCAAGTGCTACTATGAGATGGAAAGGTTGGCACTGGAATATGCTGAAGGGCTTTCGACGACGGGGAAATCCCTACCGATGTAATGGGGAAGAAGTTGATGCCGAATCTGGCTTGAAGACTGTCCATAGGACCCATGACGTTAACTTTCTTAGGTGATTTTTTAGTCTTTTACACGTTTTCTCACTCGCGGTAATTTATATTTTATGAATATACAGGTTGCTGATACGAAATTACATTCTGTTATATACAACGCAAGCTTTTATAGTATACAAACTGCACAGATCAAAAATTGTGTTTTTCTACGCAACTGTATACCAACACTGAACGAACATCCACCGAAAAACGAGGTGTCTCTGTTCTTGTTGTTATACGTTGACAATTAGAAGCCCCTGTCATAAAAAACATTTTCACACTGCCTTTGCCCGATTGAGCACCACATTACGGGTGTGGATTATTGAGAATCGTTCACCATTAGAGATGCTTATCGTTAATTTTTTACATATGTAATACAATTGAAGTTTTAATACAAACACCAGCACTTGTTTTATATTTTGCAATTTTATAATTGTAACGTTCCTTTGACGCTATGTCTCTTGGTATGTACGTTGTGTATTTTATGTTGTAGGTTGCGAGAGAAAAAAGTTACAGGAAAAATTTGAAAAGAGTAAAAAATCCCCAGTTTTTCGGCTCCACCATGTTACCAAATGATTCTCGGCATCGAAAATTTGGATTCTGCACTACAGACCATCTGCTGAAACATACCAAAATTTCAAAAAGGTAGGAAATTTTGTAGGATCTAGTGACTTTCTCGACTGCTTTACAAGGGTTTGACGTCCTGACAGACCCTGGTGTACACATCTTTATAAATATTTTACAAATTTGGAGCAAAGTGTGAACTAATTACACTATCAGTTTTACAGATTTCGTATAAAACATTATTATATACCGCATAGTTTAGAGGAAATTGCAAAAACTAGTGGCTGTGGTTAGAACTGCATTGAAAAGAGAGGGAAGTACCCATTCATAATCCTCGCTGGTCATGATAGATATGCACACACTTCAGTTAATGTAACCTTTTATTAGTATTTCCGTAGTAGTAAAACGGGCCCAAGACTACATATGTCTATTGTATTTGAAACATTAAACAGTTGTTGGATTAACTTTCTTTGTCCTTTGTCACATATTTATTGTAGTTGGTCTTTTTTCAATACGTTCGTCCATCTATCCCTTCAAGGAGTGACGACATGCAGTTTACATGTATGAATAGAAAAACACCTGTAAAACAGACGACGTTCAAGCAACGATGTGCTCATGGTCTTAATTTGTAGGAAACATTTTGGTCGTAAAAAGAAGAAAGCAGCTATGGATACGTTGAGAAGAATGCAATACGATTGAGTTCTGGTATGTTTTATCTTTCGTTTCTTACACGGGATGACTGGGCTCATTTTGGGTTCTTTTGAACCAAATCGTAACATGCTGCAAGTGGGACAAAAAGAAATATTTGGGAGATTTGCTGTTGCGTCGAGCGATTGATAACCAAGGAAAATCTCTCGAACATCTTGGTTATAACCGACGGACTGGAGTTGATTACATGTTGTTTCTGGACATTGTGTAAACATATCGGTGTTCTTTGTGTGTGTTTTTATGTGTATTGCTAATTATGGGTAGTAGAATGAAGTCGATAACTCACTGCACGTCTGTCACTTCTCTTCAGAGATGCCAGGGGATATAGTAGTGACGCAAATGTCCTATATTTACGTTTTCTTTGCGTGAGCCTTAATAAACCGAGTTTTTTCTATGCTAAAGCGTGTCATGTTAAAGGCAGGCTATGTCTGAGGTAGCAAGAATTCATCGACACCGAGACAGGCTGCCCTTAAGTCGGTGGCCGAAAAAATTAGTTTGGCAAAAGAGATTAGCTGTTAACATTCTCTGAACACTAACTGCTAATGAAACCACACACTGCCCAATGGAGACACAATATTCACAGGCAACTACTCTTACATCACACGTTTTTCGACGTTGGTTTCCTGCACATTAGCCAGTTGAAGTTTCCTCGTACTCATTGTGTATTTGGCGAAAGAAATTTATCTTCGGCAGGAAAGGAGTGGAAACATTTTGAAAAGCAGTTCACTGGCTGATTATATCTGGAACTCATTCCATAACAAATGGAACTTTCATCTCAAAGGGTACATTATTGAATTACTGTTAGTGGCGCATGTCAACTTGACAATGATTGATTGAAACGCCGTGGTCTAATTGTTAAAAAAAGAGGCTTTGCACAAAATATACACAAAATTTATACGAAGATAAAGTGCTCTTAGCTTCCTATATAGAATAATCATGTAGCAGTGACACCGAATTTCTAGCGAACGTGATAGAAAATAACTTTTTAAAATTCTCTCCTTTGATTTCATCACATTCTTTCTCTTCTTATAAACATTTTAAACGCGGTCTTCCTGTATTTTCTGTGGTTGAGTCTTTGCTTGACTATTATCTGTGTTTTAACAAAGGCCCGGTTTTTCGCACGTAGTTGTTGTCTGTGTAAGACAATAACGGCATGCTGTATTCCATTATGGCTCTGTTGTTCAAAAGAAGGTTTCACGTTATTTTGTTTAATGTATAAACTATAATTATTTCCACTGGTCAGCTACCGTTTTGTATATTTCTTTTCGATTTCTGTTGACTGATACGTTATTTAGTAACTGTGTGGGCAAAGTAGCAGACCATTATATTAGTAATAAGGTAATGAAATCGTATGTAGGAGGAGAGAAACTGAAAATCTCCATTAAAAGAACTTGCTATATGTTTATTTTCGTTGCATCTCTAAATCTTTTGATATGGATGCCAATAGGATTTCTTTAGGTATCGAGACTTAGCTCAAGTGCTCTGAGTCTATTGACTGCCATTTTGACAGCAACTTTTGAATCCAAATGGTGAGGGCTCAACTGCTGACAACTTCTACAGTTTATGCAGATCCTCAACAAAACTTTCTGCTCCGAAGTTCTTCTTTCTTTTTATTTTTTTAGGTAGGAATAAAAACTTTCTGCTCCGAAGTCTTTTTTTTTTTTTTTTTTTTTTTTTTTAAGGTAGGAATAGTTTTCAAGTGCATAATGGTTCTGTTTCTGTGTTAAACTGTAGGTCTACAGTTCTTAGCTCAGATGGAGACATATGAGTAGTACTTCATCAGGACATGTCCACTCTAGCGTTCAACGTCTAGTTTAATAACAACTTTTCTTTGGTGATAAGAGAAAAAAGGAAACAAATTAAACAGAAAATTATGTTTCACAAAAGTGTTTATTTTTGTGCACAGTTAATTACAAAAATGATACCTGAATCTGCGATGGCGTGTGTTGGATGAAGATGATGGGGTCAGCTTCAGGCGTCAGTGGCTGAATTTCCCATAAGATCCGTAACCTCCGTAGCCCCCACCGATGCCTCCGCCATAGCCTGTACTGAAGGCCCCACTGTAGCTGCCATAGCTTCCAGCAAGCCCACCATCGAGGCCACCTGCGACGCCACCGCCAATGGATCCAGCGCTGACCACAACAGGGACTGGCTGGCTCACGACCACCGGCTGAGGAACGGGCACAGGGACTGGCCTAGGCACGCCTACGGGAACGGGGACCGGCCTCTCCACAGGGACGGGATAAGGCTGCGAAACGGGCACCGGGACTGGTCTCTCTACAGGAATGGTGACAGGTACCTGCACCGGGACTGCGACGGTTTTCTCCACAGGCACAGGGTACGGCACGGGAACCTGTCTGGGGATTGTTACTGTGGATACCTGAGGACCGACGGACTCACCAACGAGGCCGCCTCCAAATCCACCACTGTAGCTGCTGCCGTAACCTACTCCAATGTCGCCTCCGTAGCCACCTCCACTGCCGTAGCTGCCCCCATAACCCCCACTGTAGCTACCGAGGGATGCATCCAGCCCTCGCTTCTCTTTCTTCTCTTCGGCCAAGGCCACTCCAAGGACAAGCACGCACACCTACAAAAACAGTAAATGCTCATTTGGTACTCCACTGTGCCATAACATACTTCGTAAAACAGAAAAAAAGTAAGGCTGTCCTAAGCTTGTCAGCCTAATTTCTTAATGTGGGCCTGAAGACAAAAAAAAAAAAAAAAAAAAAAAACTGGATAATACTATAGAAGCAAAAACCAAATAAAAAGGAAAAGTTCCATTACACTTGAGGCAAATGCCAGCATGATTCCTTTGAAAGAGCACGGTCGACTTCCCTCTCCATCTCTCCGTAATCCTATGGGGCTGATGATCTCGATGTTTTGACCCTGCCCTCAAATCAACTAGCCAACAAACCATTGTTGTTGTTGTTGTGGTCTTCAGTCCCGAGACTGGTTTGATGCAGCTCTCCATGCTACTCTATCCTGTGCAAGCTTCTTCATCTCCCAGTACCTGCTGCAACCTACATCCTTCTGAATCTGCTTAGTGTATTGATCTCTTGGTCTCCCTCTACGATTTTTACCCTCCACGCTGCCCTCCAATGCTAAATTTGTGATCCATTGATGCCTCAAAACACGTCCTACCAACCGATCCCTTCTTCTAGTCAAGTTGTGCCACAAACTTCTCTTCTCCCCAATCCTATTCAATACCTCCTCATTAGTTACGTGATCTACCCACCTTATCTTCAGCATTCTTCTGTAGCACCACATTTCGAAAGCTTCTATTCTCCTCTTGTCCAAACTAGTTATCGTCCATGTTTCACTTCCATACATGGCTACACTCCATACAAAAACTTTCAGAAACGACTTCCTGACACTTAAATCTATACTCGATGTTAACAAATTTCTCTTCTTCAGAAACGATTTCCTTGCCATTGCCAGTCTACATTTTATATCCTCTCTACTTCGACCATCATCAGTTATTTTACTCCCTAAATAGCAAAACTCCTTTACTACTTTAAGCGTCTCATTTCCTAATCTAATCCCCTCAGCATCACCCGATTTAATTTGACTACATTCCATTATCCTCGTTTTGCTTTTGTTGATGTTCATCTTATATCTTCCTTTCAAGACACTGTCCATTCCGTTCAACTGTCTCTGACAGAATTAGAATGTCATCGGCGAACCTCAAAGTTTTTACTTCTTCTCCATGAATTTTAATACCTACTCCGAATTTTTCTTTTGTTTCCTTTACTGCTTGCTCAATATACAGATTGAATAACGTCGGGGAGAGGCTACAACCCTGTCTCACTCCTTTCCCAACCACTGCTTCCCTTTCATATCCCTCGACTCTTATAACTGCCATCTGGTTTCTGTACAAACCATAACTTTTTGTTAATTTTGAGCAATAATTTGAAGTTCTCTGTAGATGTAACGATGATGTAATTACACGGATTTCTAAACATTTTGTGTAAACTCATATGACGGCGGGAAGTCACGAAGTGAATTGTGATACTAAGTCACTCTAGATATTAAAGTGAACTGATTTTTGGAACATAGATATAAGAACTAAGTAAAAGGTGGAGCTTCGTACTATTAACCTTCCAAAAACTGGAAAAACGTTGAATATGTACCTATACTTATTTTGTAACAATGTGAGAAGAATTATTTACCAGGATCCTCATTGCCACTGCTGTTGATGGAGTTTGTGGAGCAAGCAATGACTGATACCACTGTGGCATCCTGCCGTTCCTTAAATACCTTAGACTCGTTCCCCCACCTGAGGTGGCTGAGACAATTAGAAGGATCCCAGGCATTTACTGGAGCACGCTCACTCACAAATGGGTGGCTTCAGTTATTTTAATTACATGGAGAGAACAGAGGGAATGGTGACGGGCGTAGCAGCGACAGCAGGACGTTTCCCCTTCTTGAAATTCTAGAATTTCTTATGGAGAGGCCACATACACTAACAGCAGACTGAGAAACACGGGAGAAAGTGTAAAATAATGTGTGTTCTTTTACACATATGCATGCAAGAAATACATACGTGCATGGGCCTGGTCACACACACAGGCACACACACACATGTACACATAAGCTGACTCACATACGTTCACATTCTCCCGATGGCTTTGGAAAGTATGCAGCTATGTCGCTCATGATTTAAATAACGAAACGCTTCAACAGTTACTTTTTTTCTGTATAGCTCAACGCGTTTCATAAGATAATACTCATTACCAAGTGCAAATATTTACACTGGTATGCTTTCTGATGCCTGCATCCGTCCTGTTCTGCCTCTCTTGTTCAGCAGTCATCTTTGTATAAAAATGGTTCAAATGGCTGAGCACTATGGGACTTAACAGCTGAGGTCATGAGTCCGCTAGAACCTAGAACTACTTAAACCCAACTAACCTAAGGACATCACACACATCCATGCCCGAGGCAGGATTCGAGTCTCCGACCGTAGCGTTCGCCGGGTTCCGGACTGAGCGCCTAGAACCGCTCGGCCACCACGGCCGGACGTATTTGTATAAATTTACTGCAATTGGAAAATAGGGAAATACAAATATTGTGATTTTTGTATGTGCTGATGTTAGGAAATAGTTAAAGGTATTCTGTCTCCTTCATTAGGCAAAAAGTTGCACACACGCAAATCATCACTCACATCGTTTGTGTATGTGAAGTCAAAATACGGTGCAAAGATATTATGACTGTCTTCTCAGAGAGTTTGGATATGGATATGTTCCATTATTCGTCGATTACACCATCACATGACGTTGTCCGTTTAACATCCGTTCTAACACTACTGACTATTCGAACTACTGATTATGCTTTATACTCTGTTTTATGCTATTCTGTTCTAGGCGTTGCATTATGGAATGTATAGAGGAATGAATATATTAATGTGTCTGTTATAGTTATTATAGTCAGGAGAAACGTTTGAAGAGACTAATGGATTCACATACAGTTTTTCACTCAGAGTTTTTTCTCCTTGGGTTTTGTGGTGTAGAAGAATTCATATCATTTTCTTGAAAGTCTTGGAGCAGTTAAGATCTCCTTGTATGCTTTTGACTAGGTGTCCAGTGTTATTATGCATGTTGCTAATTTTGTGAATTTGTGAATGAGTGTGACATTCCGTGTGTTCCATGTAACTACTGTGACAGTTCCTGCCAGTCTCTCCCATGTTGTAGCTTGAGCAAGTTTTACATGTGACTGTATCTGTTCCTGAATATGACAGTTTGTAGTTTTTTATTGTTGAAGGCGTGATATAATTTCTGTTGTAGTTTGTAGGAAATGTTATGTATATAGGGTGTGCTGCCACACGCTGTACTGTGTTATTAGTTACTTCCGTAGAGCAAGGAATTTTTATTTTGTGCTATTGGTTTCTGTATTTTGTCTGCCACTGTGCTAGCAAAACCTACTTCTCTTACTGATTCGAACAGTTCGTATTGTAGTTTTTACGCGAATAAAACGTTACTTGCAATGAAACGTCTGTCTTTCAAGGCAGCCGAGAAGCTGCAAGTAAAATTTGTGGCTTGTACTGTTTCGAAACTATAAGTAGTCCAAAACTGTATTTTCCAGAAAAAATAACATTTAAAATGCCGTTAATAACGCAAATACTCACCATAGTATTAGCCTTGCTCTTAGGTGACCAATTGGTTTAATTAAAACAGCTTTTTTCTTAAAAGTACAAATAAGTACAGGGCAGTTTATGTAGAAATATTCAGGCAGGACAAATATTTCCAGTTTACTTACAGATACCTTTTTCCAGCGACATTTGATCACATTAAACCTGGGACGCTATTGTTTCTTAAACAGAGAAGTACGAGAAGTGTTTAAATACGCTGTGCTGTATCAAAAGTATTACTTAGGGCCCTTTTATGTTATTCGTTGAAAATGGCACCATGAGCTAACTTTTCCCTTTGTATATAACGCACACAGTAGCTCTTCTAATCTCAGATCTCGTTTGCAGAATTTCAGCCAATTTTTTATCATTTAGCATCACACGTATCAGTACTATTAATCTCTTTCATTAACCTTTAGCTCTTGGGCCCTTCAAATCCAGTTTCATAAACTCCATCTAGTAGCGAAGAAATTATCCTCTTCCGTCCTTCACCCTTTCAACTGTCCTACTGCCATTATTGCTCTGTTCCATCGACTATACGTTCTTATTTTTCTCGTTAGTACCTCACCTGGTTGACCACTCTATATATTCCGAAGGGCAGAAACTTGTCTATGTAATATGGTTGGTTCCTTTGTCTTAACGTTAGAACTCCAGTCTATGTTTCTTTATATCCAGATTAATGGATGTGGACTTTTAAATTTTCTTATTTACTTTTAGTCTGTGAGTTTCTTCTTTAGTATACATTGGCCCTAAAATTTTCCTCATTGCTTTTCGTTCTTTCTTTTAGATTTCTTCACTTTTGATCTCTCTGTTTAAAACAGGTGTTTCTGTTCCATAAAGAAACTCTTACTCGACGATTGCATTGTAGAGTTTCAGATCTGGTATTCTGAGAAGTATCATTTGTTCTAGATATCGTTGGTAACAGATTGTTTACGTATTTTGGAACGAATGTCATAACCATTCTTTTATATGGCAATTTCTTCACTGGTTTACGATAATATACATTCTCTGAGCATCGTATATTACCATATATACCTCTTATTGTATTTCGTGTAGAAGTTTACGTCGTTGTATTTACATTACATATTAGTGTTTACACGATTTAGTGCTACACAGTTACATGAATACAAGAAACTGAGTTCACAGTTTATATTAACGAAAAATCACTCAGCAGATGTGGACGACAGCTACATTCTTAAATACCTTGTTATGACATTCAACCCAAAAACGTATTTCTAATTTTAGCAGTTAACTGTTCCAGCATATAAAATGCTAACATGGTGGTAAACATAGGAGTGAAGTGATTCTAATGCGAACTTCTTTTTTTAGATGTAAACTGGTTCCAATCACTGGTGAAGGTGTAGTATACTATTCAGTTTCATAACTACATTTCGGGAAAAGGAATGTATACCGCTGTGTCAAGAAGTCTAAAATTCCCATTAGCTGTTAGTTTGCGTTTGGATTGGCAGATCTGTATACACTCTTCAAGTGGCAAGTAGTACATGTGACAGGAAACGTCGGTTCTAAGTAAACTTTATTGTTAACTCATGAATTTTATATAGTTCAACATTTTAAATAAGTGTGATGGCATGTTTTTGACGCCGGCCGCGGTGGTCTAGTGGTTCTAGGCGCGCAGTCCTTAACCGCGGGACTGCTACGGTCGCAGGTTCGAATCCTGCCTCGGGCATGGATGTGTGTGATGTCCTTAGGTTGGTCAGGTTTAAGTAGTTCTAAGTTCTAGAGGACTGATGACCACAGAAGTTAAGTCCCATAGTGCTCAGAGCCATTTGAACCATTTTTGTTTTTGACACAGTACTGGATTAACAGGAATGATAACAGCAGAGATAACAAAAAATAAAGATCCAATTAAAAAAAAACCAAGAATTTCGATATCAGCCCTGTGAAGTATTTGGAGTTCCATATTCACGATCCTGGTCCGCGGCGTTACACCAACAAATCGGCTAATTTTAATCACGTTCATTGTCGTCCAATCACACTGTCACGTCTCCACGGTGACCCATCGAACTGCAGCAACTCCACACAGCTAACTGACACTTAAACTCTACTTCACTACCACGACTAATATCTCGTTCAATGACGTTATGCACGCTGCACTATGTTTTAATTGGCGTTTAGTGACTAGCCTGGCAACCAGTTCAGTGAATCAACGCCAAGTATATTCTAAGTGCAAACAAATAAACTATTCAAAGAATTAAAATCACCATGTGCATTTATTTAAATCGGAACTGCAGACATAACATTTTGGCATCCACAACGTGATGTGGGATGCAACGATCTTTTGACGCTAGTTGCAGGATCATTCTCCTTTGTATACAGTGTTCCTCGGAAATATGTGTTGTTTCTTCCGTACATTAACTACTTAGTAATTCACTTGTATAACCAACAAGGTTTTATATTTGCTCCGTACAAACTTACATTTCTTTGTAGTATTCCAAATGTTTTTCTCTTTTCTAGTTTTCAGTTGTTTTCCAGCTGAATTTTCTAGATATATCAGATTCTTTAATCTTCCTGCATCACCATATCACTGTTAACTACAGTATATAACGGATTACCAAGTGACATTTTGTGTGCTGCTGGTTTCTCGTTTTCTACGTATTTTCTGCATTTTTGTGTATTTTATGCTTCAGAGAAGTATGGTTCGAGTTTTTAGCAATTGAGTTTTTGCTGCACTGTGTTAGTCTTAATGTATTTCTTTTTGTATGTCTTAAAAATAATACTTGTAATTTATTATGCTGAGTTGCGATCTTGGAATATGTGTAGAGTGTCCGAGTCTCTGACATTTTATGTATAGGTAGCAAAAATTGCTCTTACCTTGAATCTCTGCGCTACTCGTATAACTACACAAAGTGTCCCAGTTGTACAGCTCATCCTTAAGACGCACGAGGCAGCTGTTAGAGCCTGAAATATCTCAACATTCCCTGCGCCATTTAAACATATCTTGTAACTTGAAACCCGCTTAGCAGAATATTGTGTAGGATAGTTCCTTGTCGGATAGGATTTCACATGACTTCATTCATAATGTCAGTATTTAAAACCCTCACGTGTCGTTTCCAGAACTAGCTGCTATGGTGTTGCAGAGAACGTTAATGACTTAGTTTAGTGAAGAGGAAGTTAATTATGGGTGTTAATGCAACAAAGTTGTGTCTAGAATTGCAGTAAGGCTCAATATTCTGCTGAATGATTCTTTACTTCTGTTTAGTATTTCCTCGATCGATTGTTAGTCACATATTCGCGATTTGGCAGCTACTTTAATTTCAATTTGTTGCTGGATGGCTTTATTGTCAGTTACGTTGTAAAAAAAAGCGCTGTGCGCTACATGTCTGTAAACTGTGTACGATATTTACGTGTGTGCCCATATTTTTAATAATACCAGACCCAGGCTAGTTGGCGTATAAGACCAAGTGACACATGTGTTCGATTCGTACCTAGCTTACATCCCAGTCGATTCGAATGAAATCTCATTATTGAGAGATAGTCCTGTGGTGGTTTTTGGCAGCCATCAATTTAAAATGAGAGCTCCCACCAGAATCATAGACTCAACGTGTCCTGCGCAGAAACGTCTGGAGAAGTGATTTGAAGTGATGCGTTGCTACAGTTAAAACTACAGGTGGGTTCTTACGGAGCATTATTCTGTCGCTGAGAATCAAGCGAGGAGCAACTACACTACACTGCTGCCCATTAGAACTGCAAAACCATAACGGAATCATGCTAAAAACGTGAAATTTACACGGAGCGTACTACGTGCTTGGATATGTAAATTACTAACATTTCACTGCAGTGCCACAAAACAGGTGGAAGAAAAGCCACCTACATTCTTTTTATAAGGAAAAATTATGCGGTGAACGTGTCTGAATGTTGTTTGTTGTGAGAAGATACTGTCATCTCTCATCTAAGAAATTGTCCAGCACGTTCAGAGTTCGACAGCGGCAATATTGTGCAATATCGAGATTCTACATCTACATTTATACTCCACAAGCCACCAAACGGTGTGTGGCGGAGGGCACTTTACGTGCCACTGTCATTACCTCCCTTTCCTGTTCCAGTCGCCTATGGTTCGCGGGAAGAACGACTGTCTGAAAGCCTCCGTGCGCGCTCTAATCTCTCTAATTTTACATTCGTGATCTCCTCGAGAGGTATAAGTAGGGGGAAGCAATATATTCGACACCTCATCCAGAAACGCACCCTCTCGAAACCTAGCGAGCAAGCTACACCGCGATGCAGAGCGCCTCTCTTGCAGAGTCTGCCAATTGAGTTTGTTAAACATCTCCGTAACGCTATCACGGTTACCATATAACCCTGTGACGAAACGTGCCGCTCTTCTTTGGATCGTCGCTATCTCCTCCGTCAACCCGATCTGGTACGGATCCCACACTGATGAGCAATACTCAAGTATAGGTCGAACGAGTGTTTTGTAAGCCTACTCCTTTGTTGATGGACTATATTTTCTAAGGACTCTCCCAATGAATCTCAACCTGGTACCCGCCTTACCAACAATTAATTTTATATGATCATTCCACTTCAAATCGTTCCGCACGCATACTCCCAGATATTTTACCGAAGTAACTGCTACCAGTGTTTGTTCCGCTATCATATAATCATACAATAAAGGATCCTTCTTTCTATGTATTCGCAATACGTTACATTTGTCTATGTTAAGGGTCAGTTGCCACTCCCTGCACCAAGTGCCTATCCGCTGCAGATCTTCCTGCATTTCGCTACAATTTTCTAATGCTGCAACTTCTCTGTATACTACAGCATCATCCGCGAAAACCCGCATGGAACTTCCGACACTATCTACTAGGTCATTTACATATATTGTGAAAAGCAATGGTCCCATAACACTCCCCTGTGGCACGCCAGAGGTTACTTTAACGTCTTTAGACGTCTCTCCATTGATAACAACATGCTGTGTTCTGTTTGCTAAAAACTCTTCAATCCAGCCACACAGCTGGTCTGATATTCCGTAGGCTCTTACTTTGTTTATCAGGCGACAGTGCGGAACTGTATCGAACGCCTTCCGCCTTTTCATTCAGAAAGTCTGAGGATCGCGCTGGTCTGGACATCACGACCGTAATGCAGATATGGAATCGAGGGACTCTGGAGAATTTCAACGGCCCCACGCAACTAACACCTATTGTGTACCTTTAGTTGAGAAAATGTCTTTTTGGAGCAGTGCAAGTACCCATACGGGCAGTGGAGTGACGTCTGAAGCACCATGAGTTACACTACGATAATAAAATCCATGGGACAACGTTATGCACAGATGGCGGTAAAATTACGGCATAAAAGGGCAATGCGTTGCCGGAGCTGTCACTTGTAGATATGTGATTCATGTGTAAAGGTCTACGACGTGATTACAGCCGCACGACAGGTATTGACAGGCTTCGAACGCGGAGTAGTAGTTGGAGCTTAAGATGGGACATTCCATTTCGGAAATCGTTAGAGAATTCAGTATTCCAAGATACAAAGTGTCAAGACGTGCTGAGAATACCAAATTTCAGGCATTACCTCTCACCACAGACAATGTAGTAGCCGAGGCCTTCTCTTAATGACCGAGATCAGCGGCGTTTCCATAGTGTCGTAGTGCTAACAGACAACAACCGCTGCGTGAAACAACTGCAGGAATCAATGTGGGACGTACGACAAACATATTAGTTAGGACAGTGCGGCGATCTTTGGTGTCAATGGGCTATGGCAGCAGACGAACGACACGAGTGAGTTTGCTAACACCACGACATAGCCTGCAGCGCCTCTCCTGGACTTGTGACCACATCGGTTGGATCCTAGACCACTCGAAACCCGTGGTCTGGTGCGCTAAGTTCCGAATTCAGTCGATAAGAGCTGATGGTAGGGTTCGAGTGTGGAACAGACCCCACGAAGCCATGGACCTAGGTTATCAGCAAGGCACTGTGCAAGCTGGTGGTGACTCCATAATGGTGTGGGCTATGTTTACATGTAATGTATTGAGTCCTCTAGTCCAACGGGACCGATCATGGACAGGAAATGATTATTTTCGGCTGCCTGCAGACGATTTGGAGCCATTAATGGGCTTCATGTTTCCAAACAACGACTGAATTTTTATGGATCACCATTCGCCATGCCACCAGGCCACAATTGTTCGCATCTCGTTTGGAGAACGTTATGAACAATTCAAGCGAATTGTCTGTTCGCCCAGATCGCTCGACGTGAAGCCTATCGAACATTTATATGACACAATCGAGGGATCAGTTCGTGCACAAAATGTTGCACTGGAAAAACTTTCACAGTTATGGACGGCTACAGAGGCAGCATTACCCAGTAATTCTGCAGGGGCCTCCAACAACCTGTTACTCCTTGCCACGTTGAGTTGCTGCACTACTGCGGGCAAAAGGATGTCCGACACGATATTAGGAGGCATCCGATGATTTCCATCAGCTCAGTTTACTAGCAAGACGACTGTTCTCGTGGCTTAACTTGACGAAGCAGCGAAGAAATACACTCAGAGAGTGATGCACCGTCAACGGCCGTACCGAAGTGGCTACACTTGTTCCCGTCAAGTCACTGAAGTTAAGCACCTTCGGATACGCGATCTTATGGGCACGCCGCACTCTGCTGACAAGTTTTCCTTGGCCTTTTCGGCAGAGGGGACAGGAGGTGTGGTGATATGAAGTCCCTGATCACCAGTTTTTCCCCAATGCCCTCGAGTAAAACCCAAAACTCTCCGCAGCGTCTCATGTATTGAGGGTATATGACACTGTGGATGGTGATGTAACCGTCAGATGGGGACATTAAATTCGGCGTGCCCCTTGGTGCTGTTCGAGGGGAGTTGGCTATGTTCCGCCACCAGCTTTCACCGTCTTTCTTCTCTCGTTATCATTCAATACAAACATGATACTACACTGCACACACACACGCCGCGCGGGATTAGCCGAGCGGTCTAGGGCGCTGCAGTCATGGACTGTGCGGCTGCTCCCGGCGGAGGTTCGAGTCCTCCCTCGGGCATGAGTGTGTGTGTTTGTCTTTAGGGTAATTTAGGTTAAGCAGTGTGTAAGCATAGAGACTGATGACTCTCGCAGTTACGTCCCATAAGATTTCACACACATTTGAACATTTTTTACACTGCACACACACCCATTACAGTTATCTAAGTTTGACATACAGGCTTTCTCACGCAGCTCTCGTATTTCTTAAAGGAAAGGTGCCGGTGGGCGCGGAGTAGGGGGAGAAAAGTATCCAATTACGCGGCTGAGCCTGCACTTCAGCGTCTCCCAGCAATTCATGCCATTCGATTCTACCGGGCTTTTTAATGGTGTGCCCAGCGACACCAATGGACACAGGAGCGGCACCACGTCGTATTTTCAAACGAGTCCCCGGTTGTATGTACAGCATCGCCATAGGGCATTCTTGTGTGTAGAGGCTTCGAGAAGAACGAACATTACGAGACTGCATTCGAGGTCGTGATATGTACCTGGCTCTTGGTCTGATGGTATCTGTCGATATATTTAGAAATATCGGGAATCTGATACATCAGTATTTAAAAAATGTCGTTGTCGACCCTTGATACATCGACCAAAAGTACGGATGTATCAAAGGACGAACTATAAACAAATCGGCCTATGTAAATATCGGCTGCACATTGTAAATATACTGCCAGTTTTAGAGTTATATATTTAAGTATTGATTTATTATTAGTTTTCTCTACATCAATTAGCTATCGGTCTGCCTATCTTCCTTAGAGCAAGACTTGAAAGAGAAACAATTTAATAATGGGACTTTGTGCAGATGAAAATCTTTTTTACAATAGCTTTCTGGTCAACTATTGGGTTGATAATAACAATTGTGTACATGGTGCATTTTAATGCAATATTTTTTGTTTCACTTAACCTCACATACTTTGTTTTCTTAATTTTGCATTGGCTACATTTCGAAATAAACTTTTTTTCTCGCTGATGTAGGAAAATTGCATGTTGAGGTTAAACGTTGCAGCTTCTGTTGGTAGCGCCGAGAGCCGATTACGTCAGCATTTTTTCTCACACGTCTCCACCCGCCGCAAACACCAGTCTCGTCATTTAGATTTTTGTTCACTACGTTCGGCAACTTTTTCAAGAATGCCGATGTGAAGAAATAGCACCCTAGTTGCGTTAAAAAACAATTTTTAAAGCAAATGGTGCGCTTTTTCTTCGTATTCTTATTATCCTATTCACCACTGCACCCCCCAACGCAATCGGATGTCTTGTTTTGTGACACCTACACTTGCTTCACACAGTCGAAGAGAAAGACTGGATGCGAAGAAAGGGCAAAAAGTAGTAAGACGCCTTCGCAGAGTAAAAGTAAACTTATGCTCTACTACGATTTCAAAAGAACAGTTTCAAATGTTTGCCGAAAATAGCGAGAAAAAGGATAATGTAAAACAATGATACCGTCACTCGATACTGCCATTTTGACGTTGACGAATCGATATATGAGGGAAGAAAATTTCGCCTGTACATAACGATATTATCTGGTGAAATATCGATATATTAGCATTTTATGAACAGACCTATCAACACATAACGCATGACTAGATGTTGCCCTTTCCGTCCTGATCCACCTCGATACCGAGCATGTCACACTTCTTCCACTGCCAGGTGGTCGTTCAGAACATTAACAGACTTATAACGTCTTTTCACTGCTTGGCACACCACTACTCGCTAGCCATTATGAACGGTGAACGCTGAAATCGAGTTGGAGCAGTATGGTACGATTTGCGTCTATCTGTCATCCAAGTTCAAATAGTTTTCTGTTGAGGGCAACAGCAGCTGAAGCAATCCGTAACTCTGTAATAAATGGCTTTCAGCATATATTGTAAGTAGGCTGTTTAGGTTTTTATGTTGGTAACGCCACGTAGCACTCTGTATGAAAATCACTGACTGTGCTGTGTGCAGTCTGTGGCTGGTGATTTCTCAAACTGGGGAACAATCAAGAGTGGGGTGCCTCGAGGTTCAGTCTTGGGTCTTCTGCTGTTCGTAATATATATTAATGACTTGCCATTCTATATTCACGAAGATGCAAAGCTGGTACTTTTTGCCGATGATACAAGTATAGCTATCACACCCGACAGACAAGAATTAACTGGTGAAATTGTAACGATGTTTTTCAGAAAATCATTAAGTGGTTCTTTGCAAATGGACTCTCATTAATCTTTGACAAAACAGGGTATATACAGTTCCACACAGTAAATGGAATGACCCCATTAATAAATATAGACTTCCATCAGAAATCGGTAGCTAACGTAGAATATTCCAAATTTCTAGGTGTATGCATTGATGAGGGGCTGAACTGGAAAAAACATACTGAGGATCTGCTGAAACGTTTGAGTTCAGCTACTTATGCTATTAGGGTCTTTGCAAATTTTCGCGATTATACATCTCAGTAAATTAGCTTACCACGCCTATTTTCATTCTCTGCTTTCGTATGGCATCATATTCTGGGGTAACTCATCATTGAGTAAAAGAGTGTTCATTGCACAAAAGCGTGTAATCAGAATAATTGCTGGAGCTCATCAAAGATCATCCTGCAGACACTTATTTAAAGAGCTAGAAATCTTCACTGTAGCCTCACAATATATATATTTCACTTATGAAATTTGTTATTAACAATCCGAACGAATTCAAAAGTAATAGCAGTCTACTTGGCTACAGCACTAGGAGAAAGGATGATCTTCACTACTCAAGGTTAAATATAACTTTGGCTCAGAAGGGGGTAAATTGTGCTGCCACAAAAGTCTTTGGTCACTTACCTAATAGCATCAAAAGTCTGAGAGACAGCCAAATAGCATTTAAAAGGAAATTAAAAGTATTTCTTAATGGCAACTCCTTCTACTCATTAGATGAATTTTTGGAAATAGTAAGTGGGTAATTTCCCAGCCTCTACAAAAAAAAAAAAAAGAATTATTGAGTGTCATGTAATATTTAGTCTAATGTAATATCTTGTATAGACACCTTTTATTAACCTGACACGTTCCACATCATTACGAAGTGTCGTATTCATGATTTATGGAACAAGTACTAATCTAATCTGGACTCATTGTTGGAATATTCGCTTGTGTAGTGTTGGGCAGTTGGATGTGAACAGCGCGTAGCATTGGGCAGTTTGAGGTGAGCCGCCAGCAGTGGTGGATGTAGAGACAGAGATGCCAGAATTTTGAGAGGTTTCAAAAAGCGGACGGTCTGGACACGTGTTCGCCAGAAAAAGGAAATCTGTAAAGATGAATGTCATGAATTGATAGATATATATATGATGACTTTTGAACGTTATTAAGGAAAATACATTGTTTTTCTCTATCAAAATCTTTCATTTGCTGACTATGCCTATCAGTAGTTACTGCCTTCAGTAGTTAGAATCTTTTAGCTGGCAGTATTGGCGATCTCTGTATTGCAGTAGTTCGAGTAACCAAGATTTTTATGAGGTAAGTGATTCATGAAACATATAGGTTATTGTTAGTCAGGGTCATTCTTTTGTGGAGATTATTGGAAGTCAGATTGCGTTGCGCTAAAAATATTGTGTGTCAGTTTAGTGATGATCAGAAGAAGTAAAGAGAGATGTATGAGTACGTCGAGTTTTGCTCAGCTGATTGAAAATCAAATACCGTAAGAGGTTTTTCAGCACTGTCATTTTTGAATTTCTCTAAGGGGACGTTTCAATATGAACTTTTACACGAACTTTTCCTGTAAAAGTTCATATGCAGCTGAAAGCAGTTGATTTCATCAACACGCGTCCAAGCTCAGTTTGACTTGGAGGCCCAAAAGCGTTAGATCCAATGTTGCAACCAGTCAGAAGTCAGGAGAAACGACACCTGTTTTCTCATTCTCAAAATTTTCCATCACTGAATGCCTAAAATTTGAATCAACACATCCCTCGCTCATGGTTCTGAAAAAGTCAGTGCAAGGGAGCCCGTCATGAAAAGCCGCGCACAAAACGCTCTGACACGCGGCCTGGGCGGCGCTAGCCCTGAAAGTTGAACTCAGCTGCCGTTCCCCGGCCCTTTACTGCGCAACTAAACCAAGAATGTCCCCTTGAATTCACCCAGTAGCAAGCGTTTACAATTACACTCACATTCATTTAATACAGCAATCATCATTAAATGCATTCGCGACTCCAAATATGGACAACCATCAGCTGTAGAATGGAATGACGACAGTGAAAATTTGTGACTGATCGGGACTCGAACCCGGATTTCTCGCTTATAGCGAGTGGTGGCCTCACCATTGGGCTATCCTTGCACGACTCAGGGCAAGGCTGAAACTTGCACGCACTCATGTCCAATGGAATTTTGAATAGTAATTCAGAATATCAGAGGCACTGCAGTTTACTATCGCTTTTAGAACGGGTTATTACTGGTAATAAGTGTACTGAATGTCAAACGTAATAAAAATGGAAATAAAGCAAACTCAGTTACGGTTCCCGGCTTGATATTCCTCTTTATCATCAATTTATATGAGTAAACACAGTCAGAGAAAAGGCACTCTCCACAAATTAATAAAATATAAAATTATGTGAAAGGAGGATTAACTGCCAACTTTCAGAATTCTTTCACTGTAACACGTTTTGAAGAACGACATCGATCGGAAATGTATGGTGTTTGACCACTACAGTAATTCATTGCTACTTCCCAAAACTTAATGATTACAATATTTTACTACTAAACTATTCACTATACTTCTTATTCTTTATGCTTCGCATCAGAGCAACGAAACCCCCGTAGTCAACACTAACTGCAAAGTGGTACTCACTTTCCTGAATAGTTTGAACGACGTCAATTGACGAGCCAAGGTCGAAATAAGAATCAGACGGTGATGTCCATTGCTACAGGGTCAGTAAAATTGAGTGACATCTCTAACAGTATATGATACGTGCGACAAGTGGAAAACAAATGTCAAATTTCACATCGTACATACACTGAAGAGCCAAAGAAACTGGTACATCTGCCTAATATCGTGTAGGGCCCCCGCGAGCATGCAGAAGTGCCGCAACAGGACGTGGCATGGACTCTACTAATGTTTGAAGTATGCTGGAGGGAACTGACACCATGAATCCTGCAGGGCTGTCCATAAAGCAGTAAGAGTGCGACGGGGTGCAAATCTCTTCTGAACAGCACGTTGCAGGGCATCCCAGATATGCTCAATAATGTTCATGTCTGGGGAGTATGGCGACCAGCGGAAGTGTTTAAACTCAGAAGAGTATTCCTGGAGCCACTCTGTAGCAATTATGAACGTGTGGGGTGTCGAGTTGTCCTGCTGGAATTACCCAAGTCCGTCGGAATGGGCAATGAAAATGAATGGATGCAGGTGATCAGACACGATACTTACGTACATGTCACCTGTCAGACATATCAGAGGCCACATAAAACACTCAAACTGCACAAGTCCTAAAACATTTCAGAGCCTCCACCAGCTTGAACAGGCCCACTGCTGACAAGCAGGATCCATGGACTCATGATGTCTCCATACCCGTACACGTCCATCCGCTCGGTACAATTTGAAACGAGACTCGTTCGACCAGGCAACATGTTTCCAGTCATCAACAGTCCAATGTCGGTTTTGACAGGTCCAGACGAGGCGTAAAGCTTTATGCAATGTAGTCAGCAAGGGTACAAGAGTGGGCGTCCGGCTCTAAAGGCCCATATCGATGATGTTTCGTTGAATGGTTCGCTCGCTGACACTTTCTGATGGCCCAGCATTGAAATCTGCAGCAATTTGCGGAAGGGTTGCACTTCCGTCACATTGAACGATTCTCTTCAGTTGTCGTCGGTCCCGTTCTTGCAGCATTTTTTTCCGCCCGCAATGATGTCGGAGATTTGATGTTTCACCGGATTCCTGATAGTCACGCTACATTCGTGATGTGGTCGTAAGGGAAAATCCCCACTTCGTCGCTATCGCGGAGATGCTGTGTCCCTATCGCTCGTGTGCCGACTATAACACTACGTTCAAACTCTCTTAAATCTTGATAACCTGTTATTGTAGCAGCAGTAACCGATCTAACAACTGCGCCAGCCCCTTGTTGTGAGCGCAGCGCCGTATTCTGCCTGTTTACGTATCTCTGTGTCTGGATACGCATGCCTATACCAGTTTCCTTGGCGCTTCAGAGTAGTAGGCCTACTTGCGACAAAAGTCAGCTGCCAGTCAGTTTGGTGGCTGTGGCAATGAACACTACCAACCGGATCTTATTTTGACGTTGGCTTGCCAATGATTTGAGCTTGTTTCACTTCTGAAGATGACAGTAAAGCGAACCAAATAAACGTTTTCTTGTGTAGCTGACAACTGACTTTTTATCTTTGTTAAAATTTTCTGCAGTTGCTAAATTACAGCTGCGAACAAATCATATGCGACCTAAATTCTCTTACGCACTCGTTACCTTATTACGTCGTAATTCTATATCTTACTGTTTTGATGGCTACAGCGATAGAATTTTTGCAACCACTTTAATTTTTTTAAAAGATGGTCTTGTGGCACGTACCATTTCGTTATCTGCTCCATAGGCTGCCTCTTCTGGCCGAAACTTTTCATCCAGGGGGTGTGCTGTCTCTCATTCTCCGCCAGAACCTTCTTCTCTGGAACATCATTCAATAAGCCGACAAGCCATATGCCTACACTACGTGCTACGAAAGAACAAACTATATATTCGACTAGTAAGTTGATATTTCTTCGTCTGAAGTTCTGGCTTAACTAAACAGTAGCTAAATTTTTTGCAGTGTTCTCTACATCCAACTGATGTTGTTATTAATTACCTGGCATTCAGGATGAGAATGCAACACTCTAGAATTATCGAGTTAACAGATCTTTCTTACGGAGAAGGCCTTTGGGAACGAGGGTATTGTTTAGATAGCCACATTAAAAGCTGTGCTGCACAGCAACGATTCCTCAGAACAAACGATACTTCTTCCGGGATGGATTACGGTTAGAACTAATAACTTTTCAAGGCTATATAATTGTATAGGTTTCTCTAGTTGCAACACGGGATTTACACGACTGCTACGTGTTCCCTTAGTTAGAGACGTTGTCGTGGAAACGTGAGAAATGTGCTAAATAGTAATAACAGTGCTAAAATTTATCGTCACTATAGTGGGCATAAGATATTAATTAACGAGGCCGCCTGAAGTTGGACGGGTGCTGTTTCTTTTCTTAATTTATTTGTGTCCGTCGGATACAATTCACTCAGCAAGCCTTTGGTACACTGTATGCTAAAATTTAAATCACGTCTGTCGCTCACAATGGTTGTAAACGTCATAATAAGATCGTGGCGTGTTCAGCCACTAATAAGTTATACATAAATATACATAAATATATTTACACAGTGAGACATCACGCGTTGGAAGCAGAACATTCATTTTGTTGGGAAGCTACTGCCACGAAGCATAAACATCGCGGGAAATTGGTTGCGGCATGGTATCGCAATGGACACCGGAAATGATGCGATCGATTTCCCCTCCAACACAAACACATAGCGGTGAGTCAATTAGATGTAGCCGACAGTGGTGCCGTCAGAACTGCCCGTGGTTAAATCCAGGGCGGAACACGCCGATATGGAACATTTTGAGTTACATACCACGGTCGTGAACTGGCGCTTGGTAGTATAGCTCCTTAATATCTTCACCTCTGTTGCTACGATAAGCGCCACTTATTCTTCCAGGAGCTTCTGATGATTCGCCGCAGTTCTTGCAGAAGCTACGTATATGGAACGTCTTCGTACGTCCTTATCGCATGATGGATGGCACTGTTAGCCACATAGTCGGCCGTTTCATTATCCCTGATACCATTGCGTCGCTTTATCCACTGCATGTAGATTTTCTTGTTACGGCACGTTAGTTCTGTAATGCGGTCTGTAGTCCAGTACACCAAGCGATTTTGGTATCACTGACTACATGATCCCATACAAGTAGCAATTTTGACCGCGAATGTGTCAGAATAATGGATGTATCTGTATCTAAGCAGTTACCATACTTAAGTTCCTTCAGCGCTGGATAGAACTCCGCTTTAAGTATCTAGGCTTCCAGAGGAAGTTGAAATTGGCCAATACGTTGTTTTTGTTCGTCATAGTATGCACTGTCGGCGTCATCTGAAGTACGCTATCCACTTGTGTACAGACGGTGCGCATGGTCACATCATTTTAAAAAAATCGAGTAACAATTGCGAGCTCCTACTGGAGTTCATGTATGTTCTATACGTGTGTTTGTCTAAACCTGTTGTCGTATTACTGTAATCTACCATGAAAAGATTATGGCACGAAGCTGTTGCAACTTGGTGGCTTAGTGGTGAAATATCATGAGATATGATAGTCGTGGAAGTTTCTGTATAGTCAGTACCTAGCAGTGAAGCATTACTTCGCCAACACTCAATTCTTCGGAAATATAAGGTCTTGCCCAAATAGTATCCCTTTGAGTGGATGTTTCTAACTAATGTACTATCTTGTAAGTTCTAGTAGAGGCTCATCAGCTTCGTCAAGAAGAGCATTGTGGGTGCAAAAGAGTTCAGCTGCAACTCAAATAAAATTTAAAATAACTGATATTACCCTTCGGGAGGTGAAGGCACTCGGTTACTCTTATCATATTGCCGTCCGGTAGTGACTGATCATTAGAATGCATGCGTGATCCAGAGAGAGTGGTTGAAAACCACCATCATTACTCTTTCGACCTCAGCAGAGGATTTTAGGGAGTTTTCCTTTACAGTGCCTATAGTGATATTCAACTGTCTGGTGTAAAGGCGGCGTTGTAGGGGATAATATATTTCTGTGAATGTGCTATTGGGGAGAGTGGAAATTCGTTGCGATAGTGAGGTTACCGGTAACTGTTATTCCTTATTTCGATTCAGGTCGATTGCAGTTTGATGCTGGTAACTATTACTGCACTCGTTTAATTGCCCTGCTGCACTACGTTACGTTACAAGTGAATTACGTGAACAAGACCGAATACACAAAGGAACGACGAAATAATAGAAGAACGTGTTCAGAAAAAAAAACGTAATGGCTTCAACCATTGCAAGCTTTACTCATGATCTGCTTTTCATCTAGTTAAGTTCTAACGATGTTCAAGAAAATATGTAAATGCTTGAAAGATATAAAAGATATAATGAAAAACTTAATTAGTGATCCGAGGGAAAACTGAAATATTAAACGAAGAACTGCTGATGTATTTTCAAAAAGTTTATCTCTTCAATCCCTAGCCATTTACGCTCATAAAAAGTTACGTTCATGAGGAGTTACAGAATTCTTTGTTTCATGGTGAAATCATAAATTTCATATTACGGTATAAACTGAAAGTCCTCTGCTTTCTCTAGATCTACACTGTCTTAATAATAATATAATATTTTTTACTTATAACAGATTTCATGCTTTCCAAGCAAAAACTGAAAATCCTTTTTTAATAAAAAAGGTCAAATGTTTTGTGAAATAATTGTCTAAAAGTAATAAATAACATAGATTAGTGAAACATTTGACGCGCCTCATTTGCTGTGTGTAATTATGAGCACCATTCAAAGGCGCATAGAATTTTTCCCTAACCCCGCTTTATACTTGACTGTTAGACAAATCATTTCACAAAATGTTTTATCATTATTCTACTCTCGGTTACGCAAAACACCGTGAAAATGTCAAGTGTTTTTACTGCTCATGGAAGAGTGTTTACATTTCAACTAATACATTTGCAGGAACAACTGAACAACGTTGTCGGCATCTGCATAGCTTCATTCAATGTTTTCGAATTTGGCTATTGAGATACATGTTATACCTCTCTATTAATAATAAAGCTGAAGGAAAAGCGATAAATACTGTGAGAACATCTGTGCTGTCTAGTGGTAACCATTTGTGCCATTTGGAATTACGTGCATAAATCCACTCTTCGCCAATATTATAAAATAGAAAGCTTATAGTATATTACATCACAGACATTTCAAATTACTGTGTCAATCTATTCGGTCTAGTACCAAAGGGAGAAAAGAGGACATTTGATTTTGGAAGACAAAAATAAATTTTCCCAACTGCCCAGACGGTTAGCTTTCGTCTGACACCAAATATTGATTCACAGTGAAGGGGATTACTGATTTAAATATAGGAACAGAATTTATTCAGAATCTAATTACTTTTAAGGGCGATAATAACAAATTAAATGCGTATCTCATACATTCTTTTTATTTCATGCTACAGTTACATATGGCTGTAAAAACTACACAATGAATCTCTGGTGGCATGTTTTGTCTGAGATGTTGGGTTCAGCTACTGATGTTAGTGGCTGTATTTCCCGTAGCCTCCATAGCCTCCAGCGATGCCTCCAGAGTAGCCACCTCCGTAGCCACCGCCGTAGCCACCACTGTAACCACCGCTGTAGCCACCGCCGATGGCTCCTCCGTAGCCTCCACCGTAGCCTCCACCAATGGCTCCACCGTAGCCGCCAGCGAAACCGCCGCCAACACCAGCTCCACCTCCCACGACTACAGGTACCGGCTGGTTGACGACGACGGGCTGTGGTACTGGTACAGGGACTGGGCTAGGGACACTCACGGGTACTGGGACTGGCCTCTGCACGGGGACAGGGTACGGCTGTGGGACGGGCACCGGTACCGGCCTGTTGACTGGCACCGTGACAGGAACCCTGACTGGTACTGGGACAGTACGCTGCACTGGTACTGGGTATGGGATGGGCACCTGCTTGGTGATGGCAATGTTGGTCACTTGAGCTCCACCAACCGCAGAGCTGATGCCACCTCCATAGCCGCCTCCATATCCGCCTCCGTAACCGCCACCAAAGCCGCCCCCATAGCCGCCCCCGTATCCCCCGCCAATAGAAGCACCTCCACCATAGCTACCCAGGGAGCCAAGCACTCCCCGTTTCTCTACCTGCTTCTCCTCGGCCAGAGCCAGTCCGAACAGGAACACGCACACCTGAAAATCACAGTACAACGTATGAATACCAAAATTCATCTCTCAATGAATTTTGAGTTGAACATTTAACGATGCCACTACAGATACAGTACATTATGACATGTTTTTATAAAACAGATCTGAAGATGGTCTATACAGACCGAAACCGGTAGTCTGATGACAAAAACAAATGTGACCATAGACGTAAAGTAAAGGAAATTTATTCTACATTTGTTTCACTGTTCTATTTGCGACCATGTCACAGCTTGTGAGAGTAACATCTGGTGTGAGAGAGAGCTTTCGGTATTTAATGCATAATGAATTGTATGTTCACAGCACCCATAATTATTTTGAGTAGTAATTGTTAATAACATTATTCTGTAACACTGAACTTTGACACGAGTATCGTCTCACGCATCATGAAACGAAAACTTGTTTTCTGTGTCTGCATTCATGCTTATAACGTAAATTCATGCATTGTTATAGAAAATATCTTACACTACAAACTTTTTTATTTTTGATTGTAGGTAAGCGATATGTTGTTAAAAACAGAGGTTCCTATACAACTGGATTTGATTTTTGTTTATACACTGTTTGTCGGCTAAGAACGTTATCTAACAGAGAGGGAACCAATTCACGGTGCAGGTCCTGACGTATCTGCGAATTTTGTCCGTACTGTTTCCTTGAGCAATTTGGATGAAAAATTAACCTGCTTTATGGCTTTGAAACAAAGTCAATGTAAATTAAACTCTAGTAACAGTTCTTCCTTAGGACTTGTGTTACTCATTAAGAAATATGCAATGTGGAAATATTACACTATACTTTAACACTGGAGGACAAAAAACATTTTGCTATGAACAATAGTGAACTGCAGGATAAGTTCACTCAGAATATTCATTGCGTTATGTAATCCACCTCAAATCTCACCATAACGTTTGTATTAGGAAAACAAACTGATCTCATATGCGAGAGAGCATTTTAAGCTGTCAGTCCTTCGTGAAGTAATTATTCTTCGTTTCTATTTACAGTAACTAAAATATTTTTAATAGGTTCCAGAATTGACATTAAAACTGATAATGTGTAAACAGCAGTGCTTGGATTTTGCACAGTTTGTTTCCGTAATTTTTAACAGGGGAAGTAAAATGTAGTCGTAAAACTAATCAGTCCATATGATAACGTGAGTACGTAATTATGGTCCATGAAGCATGTAAGTAACTTAACAAAACTAAGCCCTGAATATTACCTCAGGTATGTTTCATTGATTGTTATATTCAGGTCATCAACCTCTGCAGGGTTACAGCTGAATATGTTGTTATGGCAAGAAAATGTAGTTTGCCAAACGGTTCAATTTTTTTTGATGCTGTGATGTATCCTTCCGTTGCTCAAGAACGTACTTCAGTTTTTACAAGATGACAGGCGTCAAGTGCATCGAAACGTCTAACGTGATGACCACGCCAGTTATCTCAAAGTTATGTTTACGCATGTCCACATTCATTATCACGAGCTCTTATTCGGTACTGAAAGTAGTAAGGATGAAGTCAGATTGATGTCAACTTCATCGGAACAATATGCATAATCAGCGGCGACGAGCGGAAGTTTGTACGGGATCAGGATTCCAATCTGGGATCTTCTGCTTACTAGGCAGACGTGTTAACCACTCTGCCACCCGGAACATAGTGCTTAACGCACCTGCATCGTAAGCAGGAGATCCCAGATTGGAATCCTGATCCCGTACAAATTTTCGCTCATCGCCGCTGATTACGCATAATGTTCCGATGAAGCTGACATGAGTAATCCGTTCCCTTTCCATTCCCTTCTTCGCCTTCCGCTTTCAGTTTACTTATAAAGAAGTCAGTTTGTTGTAACATTACTGCTTTTCATCTTGTGCTACTTTTAATCATCAGCTAATAAATGGTCACACATAGACTCTGATGAAGTGCTATAATTCAGTTTTTCTCGACATGAACAGATGCGGTTGCAGCAAAGGCAGTACTGGCACTTATTTAATAAAAAGGAGCAAAAGTTTAGTCCACTGCACACTTAACAGTAAATGGTAGTACGAATCCGAACATTATCTTTCACTAATTCTTTCTTAATTCAGTGAATAAAAGAAGGGATGATGTTATCACTAATACTGATACTTATAAATATCACATCTTCACAGCCAGTAGATGAACGCGATCACCGTTGCTCGGATGGATATACGGATAAGAGCACACATGTCTAGCAACCACTCACCAGGATCCTCATTGCTGCTGCTGAAGGTGTTACGTGTGGAGCAGGCAATGACTGATGCCACTGTGGGGTTTCTGTGCGGCTTATATACACCGCAAAGCTCCCCCACCCGTCTTAAACCAGCTAGGTGTGACGGGCTTTCCCAGAGCATTACTGCATTTTGTCTTGTTTGGTGGTGGGGATACAGAGCCACGCTCTGGTCGATGCAGTTACTCATAAGATTATAGACACAACATCACAAATGGGTTGGCCAACAAGGTTTTACAATTAACTGGTGTTGTACAAGGTACACATTTTTATATCAACTCAGTCTTCCATATGGACTGTTTTCTTCTTTGAGGTCTATCAAAAATTTATCTGTTAGGATATTTACTTATTTCCAAAACACTCCACCAAGAAAATTATCTTGTGTCACCAGAATGAGTCAAGAGTCAGTTGAGAATTTGTAAATCATACTTACAAAGCGATTATGATTCCGGTGAGTCCGTGACGTTGAACACATCGACTTTCTTGTCAAAGAACATCAGAAAAATATTTTAGACAATGTTACGATTTGAAGTGGTGTTGGTCACCTACTGAGTTCTTTTATTTGGATGGAGGGCGGGAACGATAATACATATGTAAGCACCTAGGGTACGCACGGGCTCTCAAGAAAAATGGTTCCCACTTTCTTGAAGGTTCTGCGAAACCGGCAGCTTTCCAAGTTGTCCTGTCTTTGACATGGAGAAATAATGCGTGCATATGTGAGAGCGGACGAAGTTTTCATCATCATATTTAAATAACGTATGGTAAATCACAAGGCAGAGATGGACTTCACTATAATTACATTTCTACGAGAGGTTTCTGTCATGAAATAAGCGCATTGTCTTCCTTCCTATTTAAAATCTCGTTGACTGTGAACCACCTTATTTGTCACTATACATAATGTAGGTGACACTTGTGCTACATTTTATCGACCTAATGAGAACTTGAGAGTTAATTTCGATTTTTGTAAAATATATGTTGTAACTAATTTGCCATAACAGTCACTAATAAGAAGATTTTGTCACTGAAAATGAAATGTCGTGTGGCGAGGACCTCCCCGTGGGTAGACGCGATCGCCTGGTGCAAGTATGTTGAACTGATGCCACTTCGGCGACTTGCGCGTCGATGAGGATGAAAGGACGATAGCAAAAACGCCGCAAACACCCAGTCCCTGAGCGGAGAAAATCTCCAACCCAGCCGGGAATCGAACCGCCCTCCCTCCCCGGCATGACAACCTGGCGCACTTTGCATTCAGCTACGGTGGCGGACATTTCTCAGTGACATCCATAAGATTAATTGGAGCTGCTGCCCATCAAAGAAAACTGTTGGAACTAATAAACTGAGCTGACCGCTGTGGTCGAGCGGTTCTAGGTGCTGCAGACCAGATCCACGCTGCTGCTACGGTGGCATGTTCGAATCCTGCCTCGGGCATGGATGTGTGTAATGTCCTTATGTTAGTTATTTTTAAGTGGTTGTAAGTCTAGGATACTGATGACCTCAGATGTTAAGTCCCATAGTGCTTGGAGCCATTTGAACCATTTTTAATAAACTGAAATAAAGGAAATGTTACTTTAATTAGATATAAGGAGTTGTAAAGTGAAATCGAGACCGATGAAAAAACAAAAAAGAGTAAATGGTTTATTATTTCAAAAATACTCGCAATAGTTCCTAATTCATTTATCCCACTGTCAAACAGTAAATGCATTCATGGAAAAAAGTCTGCGGTTGCCTGCAGAACCTTGTTTGTACCCATGTGTGCACCTGTTAGCCCGAAGTAAATCGACGGATAAGAATGTGTTTCTTCAGGGCTCCAAAAATTAAGAAACCGCATGTGGGTCCGCCCACTCGTTACCAAGATTGTTTCGACTATGCTACAGAAGTTCCACCGGGAAGGCATGACACATCCTCCATCCAGTTCCGATGTGGCTTCATACGTTTGCCTTATTTTTCAAGACAGATCGAAACACATTAGCTGTCGTTGATTTGCCTAGGATGAAGAGGTGCACATCATGGTTTCCTAGTGTAATCACACCCTCCCACACATTACCATTAAATTTCTTCTTCTTTAGTTTCAAAAGCTTCGAGTGGCGTAAGATATTCAAAAGGAAAACTATTTACTTATCTTAATATTCTTTTGCTGTTGGCTCCAAGTCTTGCGTCTATAGGTACATTCTTGCGGCTGAAATTTTGATTTAACGTTATGGCTTCCTGTTGACTAAATAACTGATGGAGATATGCCTGTATATTTCTTCACTTCTATTCTTTGTCGCAATATTAAATATCAAATCGTTCTTACAATTTCCACTTAATGTTCCTGATTACATTGTTAGTGTCGATCATATGAAAACGTCTGTCTCAATCAGAGGCATGCCCACTACTCCCACTAACATTCTGTGGTACTCACAATATTCCCAAGAGTTGACAAAGCAAAAGAATTCACAAAATTTCTTGACAAAAGAAGAATCTTCCCTAAAATAAACCATTATTTTGTTAATGACTCTAGAAATAAATTTTATAATTATCGTCAAATTGTGCAATTAATAATGCGAGTTTTACGTATGGCAGAAATATACTAATTTCAAATATTTTTAAAAGAAGAGTAATTTTAAACGCACATAGAGATTAGTACGTGACGATGGTAACAAATTAATTTCATCTACACTCCTGGAAATTGAAATAAGAACACCGTGAATTCATTGTCCCAGGAAGGGGAAACTTTATTGACACATTCCTGGGGTCAGATACATCACATGATCACACTGACAGAACCACAGGCACATAGACACAGGTAACAGAGCATGCACAATGTCGGCACTAGTACAGTGTGTATCCACCTTTCGCAGCAATGCAGGCTGCTATTCTCCCATGGAGACGATCGTAGAGATGCTGGATGTAGTCCTGTGGAACGGCTGCCATGCCATTTCCACCTGGCGCCTCAGTTGGACCAGCGTTCGTGCTGGACGTGCAGACCGCGTGAGACGACGCTTCATCCAGTCCCAAACATGCTCAATGGGGGACAGATCCGGAGATCTTGCTGGCCAGGGTAGTTTACTTACACCTTCTAGAGCACGTTGGGTGGCACGGGATACATGCGGACGCGCATTGTCCTGTTGGAACAGCAAGTTCCCTTGCCTGTCTAGGAATGGTAGAACGATGGGTTCGATGACGGCTTGGATGTACCGTGCACTATTCAGTGTCCCCTCGACGATCACCAGTGGTGTACGGCCAGTGTAGGAGATCGCTCCCCACACCGTGATGCCGGGTGTTGGCCCTGTGTGCCTCGGTCGTATGCTCACCTGCACGGCGCCAAACACGCATACGACCATCATTGGCACCCAGGCAGAAGCGACTCTCATCGCTGAAGACGACACGTCTCCAACCGTCCCTCCATTCACGCCTGTCGCGACACCACTGGAGGCGGGCTGCACGATGTTGGGGCGTGAGCGGAAGACGGCCTAACGGTGTGCGGGACCGTAGCCCAGCTTCATGGAGACGGTTGCGAATGGTCCTCGCCGATATCCCAGGAGCAACAGTGTCCCTAATTTGCTGGGAAGTGGCGGTGCGGTCCCCTACGGCACTGCGTAGGATCCTACGGTCTTGGCGTGCATCCGTGCGTCGCTGCGGTCCGGTCCCAGGTCGACGGGCACGTGCACCTTCCGCCGACCACTGGCGACAACATCGATGTACTGTGGAGACCTCACGCCCCACATGTTGAGCAATTCGGCGGTACGTCCACCCGGCCTCCCGCATGCCCACTATACGCCCTCGCTCAAAGTCCGTCAACTGCACATACGGTTCACGTCCACGCTGTCGCGGCATGCTACCAGTGTTAAAGACTGCGATGGAGCTCCGTATGCCACGGCAAACTGGCTGACACTGACGGCGGCGGTGCACAAATGCTGCGCAGCTAGCGCCATTCGACGGCCAACACCGCGGTTCCTGGTGTGTCCGCTGTGCCGTGCGTGTGATCATTGCTTGTACAGCCCTCTCGCAGTGTCCGGAGCAAGTATGGTGGGTTTGACACACCGGTGTCAATGTGTTGTTTTTTCCATTTCCAGGAGTGTATACAAGAATCGATAGTATAAATGGTATCGGTTATTTCTATAAAAAAAGGTAATGTTAGAGGAGGGCGTCCGATTACAGGAGGCAATCGCACATTTTTTTCCATTAAGGCACTAACAGACTTGTCTCACAGTCTAATAAATATTTTAATATTTGTGGCGAATCATTTTGAAATAATAAATGATTTACATACTTTTTTCCATAGGCCTCGTTTTCCTTTGACTGCTCGATATTAAAAATCTTCTAGCAAGTTCTAGAGATGCAGTAGTACTCAATGGTTCAAATAGCTCTGAGCACTATGGGACTTAGCATCTGAGGTCATCAGTCCCCTAGAACTTAAACCAAACTAACCTAAGGACATCACACACATCCATGCCCGAGGCAGGATTCGAACCTGCGATCGTAGTAGTCGCAATGTTCTGTACTGAAGCGCCTAGAAGCGCTCGGCCACCGCGGCCGCCGCAGTAGTACTGTATAAATAAGAAGTCTTTGTGAACGGTTGGTCTTTCTGAAGACATTGCTGAGTATGGGCTACCATCTTCCTCAATCAGCTTCTTCTCATCTGTGTACAAAAGACGTTCGTCTATATAAAGTGATAGTTAACTTCATCAAGAGTACTGGACACAATCTGTAGGTTTTAATGGCGTACGTAAATTATAAATATGGCTCTGAGGACTATTGGACTTAACAGCTATGGTCATCAGTCCCCTAGAACTTAGAACTGCTTAAAGCTAACTAACCTAAGGACAGCACACAACACCCAGTCATCACGAGGCAGAGAAAATCCCTGACCCCGCCGGGAATCGAACCCGGGAAACAGGGCGTGGGAAGCGAGGCCACTACCGCACTTATAAATATGTCTTGCTGATGAATATATTTCAGAATTGGTGTGAATTGTAAGCCAAGGCACTTTTAAATGCTTTCCAATTCAATTCAATTCAATTTTTAAAACATTATGTACAAACCTGTAACAGCTAAGCTTTTTATTCTTGTAAATATGCATTTATGTATTTGTTTATTCAATTGTGTGTACAGTGTCACTATGTGTTGCCGATGGCTAAACTGAGTACACACTCAAAGGCCAAATAATAATAATAATAAAAACGAGTATTAGTAAAGATGAACGTTGTAACACAGGACTTTGTAATCCAGCTGACATATTTATTTGTCACAAATAAAATTTCTACGTATCATCTACCGAATATATATTACTTTCTGAGTCACCATTCAGTTCAAGTAAGTAGCGTTCTCTCATTTTCAAGTCCTAATCATCGCTTTCTGCCAATCTTAGTCTCCGATCTTGGTCACCAGGTGCAAATCTGATGATGTGAATACAAGAAAGACGCGTTGAAATGTTTTCAACGCATTAGGAACAGGATGTGGGAGGAAACGGTCAAATAAGTGACAAAGGCATAATATTGATTTTATTATTAACCACCACTTACGCAGTTTGCTCAAAATGAGCACCGGAGATGTCGACGAGGTGACCAAAATTGGAACTAATTTTTCTTTTCCTTCTTCTTCTTTTTCTTCTTCTTCTTCTTCTTCTTCTTCTCCTCTTCAGATATTAGGCGAAATTGCCTATTACGATACCTATCGTTTGCATGGCCTTCCTCTATCTCTTCTTCCTTGGCGCTTATAATTTCTAGCGTTTAAGGGGAGTCTGTCATTCCCCATTGTTTCCAGGTGTTACTACTGTATCCTCCTATCCTCTATAATTTTATCATTTAGAAGAAAAAAATTAGTTATTCTCTAATGAACTAATTTGATTCCAGCGTAAATCTGTTCCACATTGAAACAGTAGCATATCTACCAACATTCGCTGCCATATGATAATTACAGCCTGCGCTGAATCTCCGTGAGAAGCCTTTAATTATAGCCATCCGTTATATGATGTGAAGCTGCCAGACCACGAACGTTAAACTGTAATCGAATACTGTCTTATTCTTTCTCTTCTATGGACATTATCTTGCGTTTATCCGACCTGCTCGCAGCATTTTAGCTTGCGAGACGTGTAAGTGAGCCAAACCCTGATCTAGGATCAGTTCACTGTAAAATTTATTCTTTTCTTTTCCCTTGTGAACTGACTCAAAAGGTGTTACAATGTACATCGGTTAATTGTTATTGACTCACTGATTTACATCTATACACTCTGTAAACAACGATACGTGCACTACATTCACCACTCCATTAGTTTGTGGAGAGAAGAGAATCTCTGCATGTCTACCTCCACGTTTGCCATAGTCTTTTTTAATATAACTCGTGAGCCACAGGCGAGATATTTGTTAAAATAGAGGCAGTAGAAGTGATTCAAGTCTACTTCGTATATCGTTTGTGTAAATGTTCTCGATAGAACATAACCAAGTAATAACTTGTATGCTGCTCGAACAGTCCATGCTGCTCGAACAGTCCACGGGTATACTGCCGGTTCATAGCGTCCAGCGGGCACAATATTTCGGCGATCAGACATGTCGCCATCGTCAGGTGCGCTGACGAACTGAGCTCCTGAGGGCGGGCGGGCCCGAGGGGGGAGGGGATTTAAATCAGCCGCCCGCCCTCAGGAGCTCAGTTCGTCAGCGCAACTGACGATGACGACATCGCCGAAATATTGTGCTCGTTGGGCACTATGAACTGGCAGTATACCCGTGGACTGTTCGAGCAACAAACACGCCGGGAGAAACTGAAGAATCACAACTTGTATTCTGTCACCCTAACAGATGAACCGTATTTTTTCCGGAAGCCTGGCAGCAAATCTTTCATCTATTCACCTACTTTACTACTGATTTTGGGTGCTCCTTTTACTTCGTACATTGCACGTGGCATTATTCCAAAGTACGTATGTAGCGGTTGGTTCGAAATAAAGTGTAACTACTCACAGAGGTCCAGTGTGGGCTGCAATTACCATATAGCAACGAAACTTGGCAGTTAGGCTAATGTGTTACTTCGGAACCTAGATATGCAGGACGAAAGATTACATACAATTTGGCCCCCAGTCGTAAAATTTGGCGCTGTGAATGCAAGAAAGACGTATAGAAATCTTTCTGTGGTGTCACCGCCAGACACCACACTTGCTAGGTGGTAGCTTTTAAATCGGCCGCGGTCCATTAGTACATGTCGGACCCGCGTGTCGCCACTCAGTGATCGCAGACCAAGCGCCACCACACGGCAGGTCTCGAGAGACTTACTAGCACTCGCCCAGTTGTACGGACGACTTTGCTAGCGACTACACTGACGAAGCCTCGCTCCTTTGCAGAGCAGATAGTTAGAATAGCCTTCAGCTAAGTCAATGGCTACGACCTAGCAAGGCGCCATAGCAAGTGATAGTAATCGTATGAAGCATGTCTCATCAAGAACGATGTATACAAATGATGGAGTAAAGTTAAGTATTCCAGCAGCTACGTACTTTTCTTTATAGCATTCATTACGTATCCTGTTTCAGACCTCACGCCATCCTTCGTGAGCTTATAGCGTGCATTTCGGTCTCCTCAAACCACACTGTGTCGGCATTTCTGTCGACACATCACTTTCCACATGCAATAGATTAGGAACTGGATGAGGATAGCACAAATCAAATCATGAGAAAGGCATACTGTCGATTTTATTATAAACTGACATTTACACACTTCGTTCAGTATGAGCGCCAGAGATGTTGACAAGAATATGTACAGCGCCAGTTTTTCACCTGGTGGCCAAAATTGGAACTAATTTTTTTACTGCTTAAATAGGTTCCGCATTAACGCGTTAGCATATGTATCAAGTTTCGCTGCCATCTCATAATCACAGCCCACACTATACCTCTGTGAATAGTTGTACTTCCAACTCATATAAGACCCCAGTATTCGATGTGAAGCTACCGGACTCTTTACAACTAGTCCGATACAATCAAATTCTCTCTCTTCTATGGACATTTTCTTGCATTGATCCGACCTGTTCAGCAGCACGCTGAGAGATCTGTTAGTGAGCCAGGCCGGCCGCTGGTGACCGAGCGGTTCTAGGCGCTTCAGTCTGGAACCGCGCGACCGCTACGGTCGCAGGTTCGAATCCTGCCTCGGGCATGGATGTGTGTGATGTCCTTAGGTTAGTTAGGTTTAAGTAGTTCTAAGTTCTAGGGGACTGGACTGATGACCTCAGATGTTAAGTCCCATAGTGCTCAGAGCCATTTTTTTTTTTGTTAGTGCGCCAGACGTAGATAGAATCCGTGCAGTGAATAAACGATCATGGCTGGTGCACCAGAGTTACTGTATGTGGTTTTAGGTGGATTCCCGAATTCGTTTGGGCAGATTCTGAGCCGATACTCGATTTACTCCTCAGTAAATGCTACACAGAAACAGTTAAAATAAGATTTCACAAGGACTAAAGTGTTACACAATTCACAGACAAAGGGTGCACACGATTTTCCTCCTTTAACTAGCTGACAACTGCGGCATCATTGAGGGTATAATGCTGTAAAGTTAAGTAAAATAAACTTGCCAAATCCTGGTTACAGCTGACCCCAGACTAGACGGAATTATCGTTAAGACGAAGAATTGCTTGTGGTTATACATATTCTACAGAGTTGAACTACAGTTAAACATGCGGCTGTACTGTCGTTTCCTATCCACATTTTATCGTTACTGGTCATCAGAGATAATTGTCATTGGACCATCTGAGATTGCTTCTGACCCTATCAGGTAAATCGTCTGTGTCTGTCGAAATATTCAGCTCCGCTACTTCGTTTCTGTTGATCATTGGACATCCGGTGTAATGGTTTCTTAGAATCAAAAATTCTTTGATCCAGCCACATACTGAGAAAATCCGGTCAGGGAACTGATGGAGAAATAAATGAAAACAGTGGAAATATATTCACATACATACAATGAATGATAATGATGAACACTGAGGGGTTGTTGTGTTTTTATACTTACAATCAACTGTACCAGTTTGATTTTTGTCTAGAGATGGTAGATCCCTGATGATACTTCATGATGATCAGCCTTTCACTGCGGTGTATTGAACACATCTACCAGGTTCACCTGGTGAGTGGACACTGAGTTGTGACAGGTAGAAAACTGTACTGTCATGGAAATTGGAACAACTATTTTGAACTGGCAGCATTGCAGACTGAACTCATATCTCCAGGTCCACTACATTGTATTGCCATAGTGGATTTTGATGTCACTGATGACATTGTCAATCACCACCTTCAGTTCTACACTGAGAACCGTGCAGATTGCGCCAGACCCTCAAGATCGCCATCTTGGATTGTTCACCTTGTAGACTGCACTAAGGTCAGTCATTTTGTTTTCAGATCTGGGTCAAGTTGCACAGTTATGTATCGGTTTGTTACTGTAGCCTTCATAAAATCAACTCCTTGAACAACTCTAAGTTCGATGATTGTCAGAAATATTTCACTAGAGTCCAATATATCTCAGGTCCTACACCCCAGCGGGCTTGTAGAAGCTCTCCAGGATTGTAGAGGTTCTCTGTCTTATCTGTACTTGGAAGCATCTTGGATATAAACTGAGTTGTCCAGTTTCATAACTGTAACGATTTTGAATAAGTGTCATTAACTGGTAAGATTCTGTCAGCACTATGCATACATTCCCCTTGCCACTTGCTTGGCAGTTATTGTGAGAGAAAGAGACTTAGGTGATATAATGTTTTCTTCTGTTCTTTTGCTAAATATTAGTATTAGCATCAGCAGCAATTATGTTCAGATCTCAAACGCTAAAGGCTTTCATTTGTTTATTTCCATCTAGGAGTTCACTGTCATCAGTGATCAGTGAAGTGCACATTGATAGTATTCCTTTTTTTTAAAAAAAAGAGTACAATAACGAAATGTAAAAAGCTACCTTCGTATCATAGGCATTGGCTAAAACGAAATGCACGTTTTAAATACGTGGACCCTGTGTACAGTATCCATCTCAAGATTCAACGGCTATGGGTACAAGAGTTTCTTGCTAACTATATTAAGCTACAAACTGTTATCTTAGTGAGACGTTGTATGAATCAGTAGGTCTTTCCACCCCTTGTACGGACTTATCTTTGGAGTGTGGGCCATGTGGTTGGGGAAGCTACGAGGGAGGGACTTGGTATCAGGCAGCTGATGTGAGCAGCAGTGATGACAGAGTTTGTGCTGAGATGCACAGAAAAGTCAGTTTCAGTTTGGCCTATGTCCTGGACGTGGGGACCCTTGTTGTCGATCTTATGGGTCATTGTCGATTCATCTCCTGCACAAGCTGGGCGTGTTTCCAAGGAGGAAGTGGTGAAGGAGGCTCAGCAGACTGACATGACCACACTGTGAGTGCATCAAGTAGGAGGAAGACATTTTCTGCACCACCCAAGCTTCCAACAACACCACGAGTTATTATTCAGCTGACACCTCACAAGATCTTCTCAGTGAGGATGACTAAGACAACTGTCCTGCTTTTCTGGAGCCCCCTATTTCTCTGTGCTTGATCTCAACCAGGCATACTACCAGAATCCTCTGGCCAAAGAATCCGAGATGTCCACCACCTTTGCCACCAACTGGAACTTACGTAAGTTCAATTGGGTGCGCTTTGGTCTGTCGACTGGAGTGGCTGTACTCTCCAGGTCCCTCGATTCGGTGCTCACAGACGTAAAATTTAATTTCGTTTATAATTACTTTGACGACGTCTGCATATGAAGTGCATCGCTTGCTGATCACCTGAACCATTAGCACCATCTTTTGGAGCATGTGATGTGACAGAGGAAGGGTTAACCGTCAAGAGATCTTAAGTTACACAAGCGCTTTAGGAGATATTCTTTTTGGGTCATTGGGTGTCTGATGAGGGAATAAGTGTTGAGGAGTCTAGAACTCGGGTCGTTTACAGCTTTCTCCCACCCAAGACCAAGAAGGGTGTATCCTGATTCATCACCATGACAAATGTTTTCGTCAATTCGCGCCCAGACTTTTTCAGCCGTCAACGCCTTTAAATAAGATGGTTTAAAAAAAAAAAAAAAGACGAGAGCTGCTTCTATGGACCGAGAGCCAGTAGGCAGATTTGATATGCTAGAGGCCACCTAGCCTAAGTTAGTTGCAAGTTCTAACAGAAAGAAGAAGGTTCTGCTGCTAGGTACCTCGCATGGTAGAACTGTGGACGAGCTGTTGCAGGACGTGTTGGGGAGTGGGTACCAGGTAATCAGTATTGTGGAGGCTAGTGCAGGGTTGGCTGAGTTGACTCACAGCATTGGGGAGTTACGAAGGAATTTTACAAATGATAATCGGGTTGTGATTGTGAGTGGACCAGGGAATAGCCATGACAGGGATGGGGAATATGATGTAGGTGGTGACCTGGTAAAGATAGGTACTCAAACTGGTGGCTCTAATGTGCACTTAATACAATTGTTTGAGTGTCACAATCGGCCACATCTTAATGCTGCTCTTAGGTGTTTTAATATGAAGATGGAGAAGGTTCTGATGAAAAGAGCATGGGTCACATTGCAGTGGTGCCAATTGAGTATATCAATAGGCCGGGTTTCACTAGGCATGGCCTGCAACTCACTAGGTATGGAGAGGGGAGGCTGGCAAAACTTACAGGTGACAATGTAATGGGTGGCGGTGGGATCACCATGCAGAAATTCCTTCAGAGGAAGCCAGTTATCCAAGTAGAGAAGGAATTAGCATACCTGAGATATTAGAGATAAAGTTAGTGAACTGCTTATACATGTTGACTCTGGCATTACTGACATATGAGAGCACCACTTAAATAATATGACAGTTCAGAGGCTTCATTTACCAGGACACAGATTAGCTTGCTCTTTTTCAGGGTGTTCCTTGCAGACTGAGGGAGTGGCCATATACCTAAATACAGTATTCCATTTGAGCCCATAGACATAGCACAGCACTGCGCTGAAATGATATTTTAATGTTGTGCAGGTGCAGTTGAATTTAGTAAAACTAAACTTCTAATTGTTGTTGTTTATAGGTCCCCAGCTGCGACTTTAGAGCATTTCTGCTCAAGCTAGAGAGGGTACTTGGTTCATTTTATAGGAAGTACCAAGAGTTAGTTATATGTGCTGACTAAAGTATTAATTTTCTATATGATTGGGCAAGGAAAAGGGTGTTGGTAGATCTCCTACACTCATATGATCTTATGCAGATTGTGTTTTTTCCAACTAGGGTACAGGGAACAGTAGCACAGCTGTAGACAATATTTTTATTCATTCTTCATTACTAGATGGGGTTTCTGTCGGTAAAAGGGTGAATGGCCTTTCAGACCATGATGCACAAATTTTAGCACTAAAACGCTTTAGTACTCAAACAAAAGTTACACATAATTAAAAACTATGTAGGAAAGCTATTCCAACGATAGTGGAGAGTTTTTTAACCTCATTAAGGAACAAGAGTGGCAGGATGCTTATAGTGCCGATAACGTAGATAACAAAAACTGTATAATGCTTTCCTTAATACATTTATCACGCTCTTTGAGAGTTGCTTTCCAGTAGAACGTTCTGAACGGGGTACTATCAGTAAAAGACAGTCTGGGTGGATGACTAGTGGGATAAGGATATCATGTTGAACGAAGCGAGAATTATATCAAAATGTCAGAAGTAGTCACAATAAAGCCACATAAATAAAGACATCATTATAAGGTGATTCAAAATGTTATTAGGAAGTCAAAGAGTATGTGATACGCAAATAGAATAGCTAATTCACAGGATGAAATTGAAACCATATGGTCAGTTGTGAGGGAAATGTCTGGTCACCAGCACAAGCTCGACGATATAAAGTCAGTTTGCAGTAAAAATATTTCTATTACTGATAAGTCACATTACGTACAGTATTTAACAATCATTTTCTGAGCATTTCTGGTTAATTAAATAAAGACTTAATTTCTACAGGGAATCATATTGGAAAATGCCTTTCCGAGACTGATGTCTGAAATACACTTCTGTGACACCGACAAAGAGTAGATTGAGACAATAATTAAATCATTGAAAACTAAAGACTCTCATGGATAGGATGGAGTGTCAAGCAAAATATTAAAGTACTCTGCTGCGCATTTTAGCCCTGTAGTTAGCCATATTTATAATTTTCTGCTTAAGAATGGTATATTTCCTGAACGATTAAAGTACTCAGTAGTAAAACCACTTTATAAAAAGCGAGAAAGTGATAATGTAGACAATTTTAGACCTATTTCTATGCCATCATTTTATGGAATACTGGGAGTAGGTCACAGTTGGTTTACTTCTCACTTTAACAACAGACAGCAAAAGGTCATTATTCACATTTTTGAGAATGGCTGTGATGTGGTGTCTGAGTTGGACACAGTCAAATGTGGGAGTGCCCTAGGCATCAGTGTAGGGGGTGACTCCTCTTTCTCATTTATATAAATGATTTGGCCTGTAGTATTACAGGAAATTTTAAAATATTTCTGTTTGCTGATGAAACTAGCTTGGCAGTAAGGGATGTTATGTGCAACATTGGCACTTTTTCAATTAGTGTAGTTCATGACGTAAGTTCATGGCCTATAGAAAATAAACTAACGCTGAATCACAGTAAGACTCAGTTTTTACAGTTACTAGCACACAAATCAACAAAATCCGACGTTTTAATTTCAAGAACGGGTATTTGATCAATGAAACTGAACATTTCAAATTTGTAGGCGTCTGGATAGACAATATGCAGTCGTGGAAAGCCCAGGGGTTCAGGATCTTGTTCAAAGACTTAATGCTGCCATTTTTACTATCCGAACAGTATCTCAAGTAAGTTATCGTTCCACACGAAAATTAGTCTACAGTATTTTATTTTGGGGTAACTCTTCTCATTCTCAAAGGATATTTTTGGCTAAGAAACGGGCAGTTCGGGCAACAAATGGTGTAAGTTCACGAACCTCTTTTCGACCTATGTTCACTAGTTTGGGTATTTTCACATTGGCCTCTCAACAAACATATTCTTTACTGTCGTTTCTTGTTAACAATATCAGCTAATTCTCAAGAATTAGCTGCTTTCCCTCACTTCATACTAGGCATAAATCCAATCTGCATTTGGATCGCACTTCCTTAACTCTTGTGCAGAAAGGTGTGCAGTATACTGCTGCATCCATTTTTAATAAGCTACCACAAGAATTCAAAATTCTTAGCAGTAACCCACCCGCTTTCAAATCGAAATTGAAGTTTACTCATGGGTCACTCCTTCTATTCTGTCCAGGAGTTCCCTGAAAAATTAAGTTCATTCCTAAGTTATATTATTGACTGCATATACTTAAACTCATGGCTTGACTATTTTTCTGTTCACAATCACTTTATTTTATCTGTTATTACTTTTGTGTTGTAATTTCATGTACTGACACGTTCTATGCCCTAGGAGATTTGCTTCTCAGTTTGGTTTTATGGAACTAGACCTGTAAATAAAATTAATAAGTTTGAAATGTCGCATGACCAAAAAGCTGATCTCCATCTCAGTGTCTGCACTCTCCTAACCAAAACAGGATGAATGATCTACGCTTGTGAGGTCTATCCATAAAGTACATATATTCATCTTCCTTATGATGAAGTTGAACTCCATGGCGCATAGTTCCACCTGGTGTTCAACTTCGGAAGACTGTACCACAAGAAATGTTGTGTGTAAAATGTGAATACTTATTATATATTTGAGGAATCGCTTGAAAATTACACTTCTGGCCCGAAAAAAAATCGCTTTCATAGAAGGGATGACCAGAGTCTAACATGCTACTAAAGGAGTGAATGTACCGTATAATTCCCCGATACCCTCTTAAGTAATTGGGTATTCCTCGTATGTGATTACACAAGCATTTTCTTTAAATTTCACTCATGTTTTCGTGATGATAACGCAATTTCTAATTCTTGTCTCAGTGTGGTTGCCCGATTGTATGTTTTCGGATTTCTGTACAAACGACTCCGCTTTGCTCACGACATTTCGACAACACACTTAGTAGTCTTCTTAAAGTGTGGCACTACAAGTTTATATTCAAAAATTGAGTCTACAGGGGGGCAGACTGAGAGTGCAACGGAGAGCTGGGATCAGGGAGGATGTCCACGCAGGTTCTATGCTGGGGAGGGGCCTCCTGGGGAGCGGCCTGATAGGATGTCGGCAGTAGCAAGAGGGCGTCGTCCAATGGATCGTGCTTGCGGAGACTGGTCATCCGGGTTGTGAAAGTCCTGACCAACATCTTAGCCATTACACTGGTGTGGAAAGGCGATGTGTGGATCAGACGGATGCCATTCTTCTCGTAAAACTGGGTGAACATAGTGGGTGTGAATTTCTGGCCATTGTCAGAAACAATCTGTTCTGGAGTCCATTTCCATCTGGCACTTCAGTGTAACAGGTGCTGTAGTGATTCCACGACGGTGACTGCATGGGGGATAAAACGTCTGTAGTAGTTTAACTGTCCCAGGACAGATTTCAGCTGAGTCGTGTTCGCTGTGGTATTTGGTATTTTCCTCTTGTATTTCTGTGAAGAAGATCTCGACAACGGATTGTGAGTTGGCCGTTGAGCTAAAATCTCCGAACACTCGTAACACACATTAGGTTTTCCAACGAGAGCTATGGGAGTTGCCGACATTTGTCGTCGGCCACTGGAGTGATGACGCCCGCGTCTTGGAGCTGGTGTAATTCGTCTCGTAATTTGTCTTTCATGAGCAACGAAACATGCGGGATTTGAGGAACCGTGGGCGGGGTGTGAGGAGAAGGTCGATATGCGCATCGAAATTGGTAATGCCAGAGGTGGGACGCTCGAAAACAGGCGTGAACTTTTCTATCAGGGGGGTCACATAAGAGTTTGTGTTCACTGAATGAATGGTAGTTCTGCAGCATGGATCTCAAGTACAAGAACGTGGAATACGTTCATCCCATCATCGTTGCCAGCTGCATTGTCCCTCGCAGGGATACAGGGAAAACAATGTTTAAGTTTCAACAAGTTTACTGACAACAAAAATCCCAAAATACAGCGTCTCACTAGGTAACGATACAGAGGCTTGACAGTGCTGCTATCTAAAAGTCATCTGACTGTTTCTAGTATGTAGTAACATCACTAGGAGCTTCGCAGGAAAATACATTTCTATGGAAATAATCCAAGTTCCGAGGACGTCGTCCAGGTTAGGTTCAACACAGGTACAGAAAAAGCTATCCTCAGCATCGTCTACGTGCACAAAAGGAACGACGATGACAGTTGGGAACAGCGGCTTTGGTCTCTACGATAGGCTTCGAGAGCGTCCTGAAACGATGAAATGAGTAACGCCCAATCAGAGACCAGGAGACGCTCTAGAAACCGGAAGAACTGGCTCGCGTAGTCCACACACCGGCCTCAATATCTGTCGGTGGCGAAATGTTCGTGATACTAATTTTGATTTGTATGAACGTGAACAGGTCCCTCGGAAGAGGCATCCTCTACCAGCGCTGGTCCTGCCACCTGGTGTCCGGTCGAGACAGCGACATGGAAAGGTCGCGATGCTGTGGTGTGCAGGGGCCATGTAGACTGCACGCATGCCCAAGGGGCTGCCTCGTCCTCATTCGTAAATCTCCAGTACACTACTGCTTCACAAGGGCTGCTCTGCCAACAGCTACAGGTGTGCATTCAGGCAACACTCATCGCGATCCGCCTCAAATAAAGGACTGCGACTCCTAGTGATAACTTTTTAGCAGGCTCTTACGTGATATATTACACTTTTCCTGATATACACTGTTATAATTAAATTATATATGTTGTTGCTAGTTGGGATAACCAGATGAAATTTAACAGTATTTTTTGTGTCGTTAGCAATTCCACGCTGGTAACTTGTGTCTCCCATCGTTGAATCGCCCTGATGCACTAAATCACATTAACGTGCTTCACTTGGAAACGGCCATAAACGAAACATAGAGAGTCTTAACGAACTTATTCAGGAACAAAACAGCTTAACTGGACAGCATAATGGTCTCAGCCATTGCATGCTTTACTCCTAATTCGCTTTACGTAAGTAAATAAATAGTAATAATGTCAGGAGGTACTGTACGTTTTTCATTGTATCCTAGTACACTCTTTAACGTACCTCTGGCTATTGTTTGCCAAATGAGCTAGTATGTAAATCGATACATTTTGTAAGTTTGGGTGGTTTCTCAAGTGTGGTATCTTAACGGCTTACCAGTATATGCAGATTCGCGTCAACGTATTCCGATTGACACTTCGTGTGGATCACTGGGTGTTCTTGTCCCTGTTATCTTCTGCATGATCTCTCGTACCTGTTATTAATTCTTAACACTTTTACTGCAGTTCATATGTTTAACAATTACCTAGATATCAGCACTTCTACTGCTGTTTTCGCGTTTTACGTAAACGTAGATCAGTGCCTCGAAGAATAAAATACTCAGAGAAAACTACAATTGTGCGGCATCATTCAGCTACATACTAACAGCATCCATACTTTTAGATACTTCGACGAGATAACGCCAGTGTCGCGTTAAGAGTTTTGTCCTTATGATGTAAGAATGCGTCATTGGCAATAAATCAGTGAATACCGTCTGAACAAGATACTCAACTCTACCTTTATGTGGTCTTAGTTCATGAGAAAGCGTGTTTTAATATACGTAACATTTCGGAAAACATTGTAAATAGTTTTCTAGGCAATTTCATCATTGTAATGATCTATGTTTGGCTCTGCGACTGCACAGTTATGAACACCTAAGCAAGCAACTTTGAAGAGGTATTTTTATTCAAATCATAACCATTTGTAAGAGGATATAAGACGAACACCAACAAAAGCAAAACTAGGATAATGGAATGTTGTCGAATTAAATCAGGTTGCAGTAGTTTCTCAGAGATGAAGAAGTTTGCGCGGGACAGAGTAGCACGAAGAGCTGCATCAGATCAGTCTCTGGACTGAAGACATCAACAAAGACAACTGCCATTTACTTGATACTGCTTTTACCAAATGCTCACAACGTGACGGCACAGAAAAGTGAAACTTCATTGCACTAGTGGTTGTATTAAGAAACTCTCTTTTATTCCCGAGGTTTACGGAAACTGTAAGACACGCGTAGTAGAAGCAACAGTGATATGAAGCCCTAACCTGATTTGCCTATTCTGAACATTCACATTTGGCTAGCCTGAGCCTAACAACCGGATGTTGTGATGGTCTTTTTTCTTTTTGTAAATGTGAGCTGGAGAACACTATAATGTGTTTTTATCGCTCACAGAAAGAGTGTTTACATATGAATTGATTTATTTAAAGCAAAAAATTAATAACGTTACCGAAGATGGCATAACATCATTAAATATTTTCGACTTTTTCTATTGAGATCTGTATTGCACCACTGCAAACATAAAAAGAGGTAAATACTACCTAGTGATAACCACTACTATCATTGCTTCTTGGTCTTGAGTCTCCACAAATCATTTATATTATAGAATGGAAAGATATGGGCTGTGTGTGATATGTGATGATATCAAAGCCTGGAAAAGACCCTTCAGTAAAATGTTCATAATATATAACACCGTAGAATTTTGGAGTTCTAGTTTTAAAATGTCTGAGAAAATAGAACACTGAGTATGGAAGACTAAAATAAATTCTGAATTTCCTAGCATCATTTTCACAGCAAATATTGATTCACAGTGAAGAAATTCCATAATAGAAACCTGGAAACAAAATAGATTAACAACAGCATTATTTTTATGGGCGACAATAACTAACGAGATACCTATGTTACAAATGTTTTTTATTTTCTGCTGCAAATACAGAACATTGTAAGAAATATGCAATGAAGTTCTGGTGGCGTGTTATGTCCGAGTTGTTGGCTTCAGTTGCCAATGTTAGTGGCTGTATTTCCCGTAGCCTCCATAGCTTCCAGCAATGCCCCCAGAGTAGCCACCACTGTAGCCGCCGCTGTAGCCACCGCTGTAGCCACCGCCGATGGCTCCTCCGTAGCCTCCACCGTAGCCTCCACCAATGCCGCCGCCGTAGCCGCCTCCGAGACCTCCTCCGACACCAGCTCCGCCTCCCACGACGACAGGTACCGGCTGGTTGACGACGACGGGCTGTGGTACTGGTACAGGGACTGGGCTAGGGACGCTCACGGGTACTGGGACTGGCCTCTGCATGGGGACGGGGTACGGCTGTGGGACGGGCACTGGTACCGGCCTGTTGACTGGCACCGTGACAGGAACCCTGACTGGTACTGGGACAGTACGCTGCACTGGTACTGGGTACGGGATGGGCACCTGCTTGGTTATGGCAATGTTGGTTACTTGACCTCCTCCAACTGCAGAGCTGACGCCACCTCCATAGCTGCCTCCGTAGCCACCTCCATAACCACCACCAAAGCCGCCGCCATAGCCGCCTCCATAACCTCCGCTAATAGACGCACCTCCATAGCCACCCAGGGAACCAATCACTCCCCTTTTTTCCACCTGCTTCTCCTCGGCCAGAGCCAGCCCAATCAGGAACACGCACACCTGAAAATTACAGCCACAGGTATCAACAGCAAAGTCCATCTTCCTGTCAATGAGAGATACGCTTTGTGTAAGCCAGGTTGATATGCTACTACATAGTAGTATACTACGTTTTCCAACAACAACATCGTCCTGTCCAAAGTGAAACAAAAAATCTTTTAACGAAAGTGTGAAAGCGTTTGTTGTGTATGTATGGTTTCACTACATTTCAAAATCTTTTCTATTTGTTCTTTAACAGAACAGGCAGATTCATTCATTGTTTGCGTTGCTAACGCCTGACTAAAGGAATTATTACACCTCCCCCCCCCCACACACACATAATCACACATGCACACACTCTCACAGACATACATACAGTTAAAGAAAATCTTTCATTTTATAGTGTCTTTAACACTGGTTACAAACAAAGAGAAATGGTCCTTACTTGTAAATGTTTACGTTAGGGAGACGTATAATAACACTTGTCTACATGGTACCCTTCAAAAAACCTGAATGAAAACACACTCAGGAGGATTCACTCTCTCTCAAGGTCTGTCGGCACACCCCCTCCTCCACCCCTCCCCCTCCTCGGGCTTCTTGATACAACCGCTTTGAATTAAGTTCAGTCTATGAATTTGAGTTTATAACATTTGTTTAATGCCTTATTAGATTGATAATGTTACGGTACAAAATTATTCATTTTATGCAGTAAAAACAGAGTCCAATAAAAAGGGATTTATCTTCTATTATTCACCAAGAGCACCGTCGAACAGAAAGGAAACTGCCGAACCTTGAAGACCCCTGCCATTCATTGGAATCTTGTCTGTGCTTTTTTTTCTTTTTTTTGCACCATGAGATGTTTCGATTGAGATGACTCATCCAGTGTACAGTACGTTCACTTATTTCTTAGGACGGGAAAAGTTGCAGAATAGGCTGCAAATTAGGCTGAAACGAATGTTGTTAAATATGAAGAAAGGAGTGCAGTGAATAATAAACGTAAATTTACTTATCTCTAATGGATACCTGCTGATATAACTCGGCAACGAGAACAAAGTAAACGAACTTTCAGCAACAGCCCCTGCTCAGTTCTTATGGTGGTTATTTAGCAACATTTAGTGTAGGAGTATCAGAGTAGATAACTAGAATTTATCTATTAACAGTGGTAAATGGCAGGATAAAGTTCTCTCAGAATGTTCACTACTGTTCCCCGCTTAATCTAATCCAGCTCAGACCTCAACTGTAATGTCCATACTTGGTACACTATCTCAGCACTTAAAGCGAGCGTGCATCGTAATCTGTTCTCTCTTTATAAAATAATTTGTTTTCGGTTCCATTCAGAAACATTAACACACAAGTTAGTATCCAATTTACGTCTGCCTCTTAATTGTTGTTAAAACTGACTGTGTGCATCGAAGAGGTTGAATAGTGCTATGAGCGTTGACACACTACATACTAAATTATACTAAACGGAACTTAGTTGTTTGTTGCCACTGTGAGGATATCTGCTGGCTGGCATATTTTTCTATAAGAACGTATGCTGTAGATGTAAAACTGACTCGTTCAACATCGTAGCACAGGAAGGCAATACGATCAATGAACATGTAAGCGAAACACTGAATATTGGCTTTGGTATATTTCAGAGATTTATTCAGCTTATGTCCTTAGTAGGTAGTCACCTCAATACGCTGCTATAATAAGGAAATATAGTTTGTCAAACGATTCTGGTTTTGATACGTCGCAATGATTCCTTCCCTTGCTTCAAAAAGATGATTTTACAAACGATGATCAGCATGAAGTGCATCATAAAGTGAGATATGATTACCACACGCGTCTTCCCAAACTTTCGTGTATGTATTTCCGTACTGATTAACATTTACTGTGAATGAGTAATTAATATGGCACAGATACAGTCAATATGTTGCAAAATTACTAAATTTATTAACCAGTTACTCCTGCTTTATATCTTGTGCTTATTTTCATCATCAGCCAACAAATGACTGCACATTTACTATGATGAAATGCTATCTCCGAGGTTTTCTTGGAATGAAGAAACGTACGTAGTTGCAGCAAAGCCAGCACTGGGAGTTACTTAAGAAACTGGCCCAAAAATTTAATTGCATCATATATTTAATATGGTTCAAATGGCTCTGAGCCCTATGGGACTTAACTGCTGAGGTCATCAGTCTACATTTAATAGTAAAAATTAATATGAATCTGAGTGTTATCTTTCACTAATGTTTTTTTAATTCATGAACAAAGGGATCATATGCTTTCTTCTGACGGTGCTTATAAATATTACTCTTTCAGTCACTAGATAAAGATGGTCACCAAAACACAACAGAACTTGCGGAGCGGAGCTTACATGTCGAGAAGCTACTCACCAGGATCCTCATTGCTGCTGCTGAAGGTGGTACAAGTGGAGCAGGCAATGACTGATGCCACTGTGGGGTTACTGTGCGCCTTATATACACCGCCCATTTCCCCCACCCGACGGCAACTAGCGAGGTGTGTCGCGCTTTCTTAGAGCGTTACTGCAATAAGCCTAGCTTGATGATGGCTACACAGAGCGACCGTCTGTTCGACGTCGTAATGCCTAAGATCAAATGTACATAATCATTAAACACCGGATAAGAAACTTTTACAAATAATTATCTGTTTATGAAATAGACATTTCTTTACAACAACGTAGTCCTCCGATGGGGTCGTAGAAAAACGTGATTATAAGGAGGTTTTCTCATTTTCAGAACCCTTCACAATGAAAATTATTTCGTGTCTAGGTATTATGATAGTAGGATACTTTGAGAGCTGATGGAGGATTATGAAATGACACTTATAAAACGATTATGGTTCTGGCAAAAGAATGCTACTGGACACATGCGCTTCAGTACTATAGACCATTAGAAAAATATTTCACCCAATCTTTTGATTTTATATGGCTTTGGAGCAATAATGGAGCAATAATGTGTGAATACGTAAACCTGGAAGAAGCTTTCACCATCATCTTTAAATAGCATACGGTAAATCATACGGTATACAAGTACCTGACCACAATTATACTTCTACAAGAGTGCTGTAGCATCAAACCAACATACTGTCTCCCCTCTCATCTAAAATCTGAATCGTTGTAAACGATCTAATTTTATACTCTCTATTCTTTCGAACTACTGAGATGTTAAGAAGAAATTTGTTTTCTTAATAAATACTTATTAAAGCTACTTTGACATCACTAATGTGACAACTTTGACATTCGTAAGGGTAACTGGTGATGACGGGCTACAGAGCAAACAATTGTAAAGAATAAACTGAAATACAGCCAAACAATCACGTGAAATGGAAAAGAAGGAAAGGAAATAATCAGGAAAATATTGGGACTAAAATATGAGAATGGGAAATGGAAATTAAGAAGTAATAAAGAGGTTAATGAAAAAATAGAGCAAATGTCATACACGATTATGAAGAGCAGAGTTGCATTCTATGAACCCTGAATGAAGACTGAATGAAGACTGAATGAAAACAGGATAACAAAATGAATTTTATCTTTTTTGACAGAAACCCCAAAACATCAATGACGTGTATAAAAGAAGCTGAAACAGCCCTGAGGGAAATGGAAATAATGGAGGAAGTAATAGGAGGAGGAGAAAGGTTCAGAGCAAAAGTAAAAGATTTAAAGGGCTTCCAGAAGTAAACAAAGAAAAAGACAGGAGCAATATGGACAGAAGAACGAAGAGAAAACATAGGAAGAGAATGAAAAATTACTGGAAAGAAAGAAACGAGAAAAGAAGGAATACGTAAGTTATTCCATGTGCTCCTTAGTAGGCCAAACCAGTATTTTAAAAAAAAGGGGACCTCATTTTAAGGTTATCTACATGAGATCTAGATATGGATGAGATCTAGACATGCATGAGTGTGAATGAATAAGAAATACATTTTTTTGTATAGCGTGTAGATGACATATGTACTTACTGTCACCTACGGAATGCACTAACTTCTACGTAACAAATCAGTTGAAATTAGTTGCGTGCTGTTATTTACTTGCATTAATCGGCGCTTTGTCGCACCCATCAAATTCAACTTATTTCTCACCTCTTCACGAAGACCATTTCACTTTAAAACTGAGCTCCTTATTGCGTCTTTTAAAAGGACTCAATGGATGTTAAAATGCAGAGTGTTTCATTTAAGAGAAACTATGGCGGCTTCTTTTCGGTACATAAGAAGCACCTAATATGAAACAGGGACCGAAACACTCGTCATTCTGTGTACCATGACTGTTGGGAAACCAGATCATAACATCTTGCGAAGGAGTGATGCAAATACGTTTTATAGGACTCATTCGTTTGCATTTTTTCATAAAACACATTTATATTTGTAAAGTATACACTCGGTACACATTGGTACTTGTACCATATTAATGACTCAATTTGTGTGTGGAGAGAAGAAAATTTCCTTTGTGTATAGCTCCGATATTGCCTAGAAGTTCTTAAAAGATTCTCAAGAGCCCTTCGCGAGGTATACAGTGGGGGCACTAGAAGTCTTTCAAGTCTACCACGAACACTGTTTCTGTAAATTTTCTGGATAGGAGTTTGTTGTAGGAATTCTCATCGATTACCATTATTTTCGCCATAATCTTTGCTACACTTATAAGAAGACGTTACGATTGAAGCAACGTGCTTCTCACTTCCTTCTACGTCAGGCGAAAGGCCTTCTTGATAATGATACCCCTTCTTGGTAATCATACTCCTAAAGCAACCATACTCTAGTACGTGTTCGAATAACGTCTCGTATGCTCTCACCCTAAGACATACATTGTATTTTTCCCGGAATCCTCCTGAAGAATCTGCCCTCCACTCTCTACTGATTTCACGTTTTCCTTTTACCTTTCATACTGCCCTGTGGTATTACTCCGTGGTAATTAGGAGTTAAGTTTCCAGCTGCTGGCTGTTACGCACCAGCAGAGCAGCAAGTTAACAGGGCTTGCCGAAAACACTCAGAATTTTTCATGCGAAAACTCTTAGGGCTTTTTAAATAAGACAATCTTTATAGGCATTCTGCATCTTTATTCTTCACGTCCAATATTTATTTGTCAACATAGCCACAACTGTGACTAACACTTTTCTCCCAACGAGAAACCAGTTTCTTGATAGCATCGCTGTATTCCGTTTGACATTGTTGATGGAGCCACAACCTTACCTCTGCTTGCAACGCATCGTCACTACCAAGGTGAAGTCCTCGAAGATGTTCTTTAAGTTTCTGGAAACAGACGAAAATCGGGCGGGGCTAGGTCTGGACTGTACGGAGGATGATCGACGACAGTGACCTTATGACGTCGGCTTGTTGAAGACCTTGCAGCGCTCATGCGTGGTCTGACATTATCATGGTAGAGGACAGGGTGCTCCATGGGCGGGCGAATCCTTCGAAGTGGAAACTCGAGTACAGCACGATTTTTCTCACGCACCGACATAGTTGCGACCTCATACCGCCATGTCACACACTGCAATTGAGAGTCCTCTAGCAACAGACGGCTGCAAATATGTAGACGTGAAAAGTATAGACGTAGAATGTTAGCCAACGGTTATTTTGTTTCGAAACCTTTAATAGTAGTCGGAGGCATTACTTTTCAGTACGCACTAGTACACGCGTAGCTTCTTCTGTAACTTTATTTTAATTTAATTCCTTAATTCCGCCCGTGTTCTTGTAATTAAGATGTGTAAAGTGTAGACTCGCGCAGTCTGTAGAACAGCTGCCATTGATTTTGAAGAGCCAGCTACACAGCTCAGTAAGTCGTCAGCCTCCGTCAGTTAAGTATTTAGCTTTGTGTGTGTGCTTTTGTAGTTAATTCTTAAGGCTAGTAGTACTGGACGGTTAGGTGTGTGGATGCTGGTAGTTGCCGTACATCTGAAGACGCTTTTGGCTACCGTCAGCAGTCTCCTGGCTTGTGCTTCAGGGTGTAGGGTGGCGAATAATCTGATGTGTCGCATGGGTCAACTTAGGTGACTCTCGTTTCCGCGCGCAGGCCATCCTGCCGAGACTACATGTAGTGCACTCAGCGCTCATTGCTCTCGTTGCAGGGTGAGCAGCAGACGTTAACACGTTCGTGTCGCTCGAGGCGGAGAAGCAGTTTGGAGACTGGACGTCTGGCCTCCGCCTTTCTCCTTTTGAGTGCACAGACGACCGCTCCATCAGCAGGGTCCGAGAAGGCACACGCAGGCAGGAGTGTGCTGGTTACTGGGAGCTACATCGTTAGGCACGTTAGGGGGCCCATTAGGGAGATAGCGTTCGGGTGTTGAAAGAAATCCAGTGTGCGCTCGATATCTCTGTCTGGAGAGGTGTCTCATCCGAGAGGTGGAGGTGCAGTCGTCTGCAAGTTATGGCTCATGTCGGCACCGATGGCATCTTTCAAAAGTAAATTTTAACCGCAGTAAAATATCTATTGGGAAAGGTAATCAATTTCGGTCAAAATATGACCGTCTTCAGACTGTATTACACCACAATGACGGGAGCAGGTATAGTGGATCCACGAACGTCAGCTGTTTGGCCTGATCTGGTCTGGTCCGAAGATGGTCGCTATTGACTTTTGCCAATAAATATTTCATTGCCGTCAAGAGTGGTTTGATTCAATTTTAAAATATTTTAACAAGACTGCTGATATTCTCCACGAAGATTGTTTTCATAAATTACCAATGGGTTCTGAGGCCGTCTTCAGTTAATACGAGTGGCTGGCAGAAATAGTGAACAGAGATCAGAGTCTAATTTGTGGGTTGTGCACTTCAGAAATGAAGGCGGCGCTGTATAGTCAGCGTTATACCAGTTCCTTCATTCCTGCTGTAGTTCCGCAAGCGTGATGAATTTATTTATTTATTTTTGTGGGACTGTGGTGGATGTAAGACGGAAATTAACTGATGCAAAGTATATAACTGCAAATGAGTCCCATTAGAAGTGGAGTGATATGTGGAATGAGTTTCACGCTATAGTTCACGCTTCAGACGAAAAACATGCAACTTCCGTTCATTTCAAACAAAGTGGCTGTATTATTGTTGATTCCACCTCCTCAAAATACATGTGTGACGTCAAACGAAAACTGGGCACAGATCAGAGTCATCGTTATATCCATGCAGCAAGGGAGCCCACTATTTCTGTATTCATTTGGCCTTGGTTACTTGCATTTAAGGGCTAACAGCGAGTCGTGTAGCTGATCACTAATTTCTGTAATATTTTTCATAATTTATCACCATTTAGACCTTGTACCTTAGCTTCATGTCAAGGTTCTTGGTTTTGTCGTTACAGACTCGGTAATGCCTCGAAAGTGTGTGTATGTCAACATAATTGTTAGACAGTCTTTGAAAAGATATTAAATATTAAAATAAATTCACAGCAGTATTCAAAAAAGTTTAATCCATAAAAAAGTATGAAAAAACAAAACAGTATTCACTGCTAATCGATCACTCGCTATATTTTTACTTGACTTGCTTCTGTCCTTTAGGCATGTCGGACATTTTGTGGAATTTCAACTGTCACTTGAGAATGCCTATAAAGCCGAAATCACGATTGTGTGAAATAATCGAACAGTAATCTACAGTGTAATGGAGGAATTTATTTTCAATGCGGTTGCGTATGTAAGAGAAACGCCGCGAATCCGCGATTGTACTTGCGAACTCGTGTACTCGCTCTGCTTTCTGAGTGATTCCGGTCCACTTGTACCCGATAACAGACTCTAGTGGGCTCCGGTAGAGGGTCACAGGTCGAGTCTAAGGCCACACGGGGACAACGAGTTCGGACATAACGTCACAGGAATCGCTGGCGATTTTAAAGCGAGTGACGAAGCTCATCTGTGATCTCTGGTGATAAAGACTGCTGGTCTCGCTCACTATTTGCAGCACTGTTCCCAGAATTTGGGGTCCTTTTAACTGTAGCTGAATGGAGGGTCTCAACCAATCTGTCGTTTCTGTGACCGTCATGGCTGCAGATTTTTGGAACTGCGTTGCGGAGTGGAGAATTGTAGGACAGGTCAGGGGTGCACTACACGAAGGAAGCAGCATACGCGAAGTGAATGTATCAGTAAGGAGCGAGGGGTAGTTTCCCTCGCTGGATAGCAAAAGCGTTTGGCCATCTGGAGCTTTCGGAGCCGGTGGGATGACGTGGCGATGCAGAAATCGCTATTGACGTCAGCGAAGAGATACATAGGGAAAGCACATTTATTATGGAGCTAATCAAGTAACTACTATTAATAAAAATTTGCTAACAAAAGTTGTCTTGGCTACTCAGACAATGCGAATACCTTACAGGTCATAAACACAGCTTTCAGTAATTTTACTAAGCGCCGTAGTCAGCAATTGTAGGTAAGTTGTCTTTCGATCTAGTCACGCGATAGAATGTGTTATCTTACTGTTAATTGTTATCTTATAATCAGCGTGAAGAAGTACATTTTGCGGCGTTTCTTGAATAAATGCTGCATAATGGCATACCGTGTAAAAATTATTTGCACAAAAATGTCCTCCAGCCCCTTTAAGTGAAACATAGACAGCAGTATTCCGCTTTCAGAATCCGACGGCGCTGCTACGGTTCCGCAAGGCGAGAGCATCTCCACATAACAGGTAGGAAGAATTCCTACGCGGCAGCTCACTAAGTCAGTTCAAGGACTGACTGGCTTAATTATCGCAAAACTCGGATGGGAAAGCTTGACCAGTTATAATGTAGGCCCCTTATACCACCATCTACGGACTCACTGACTAAACTGCGACATCTCTAGGGTTTTATTACGAACATGGGGTTCTTGCACAGAGAACCATATAGTCGAAGTATTCCTAACAAAGTTGCTGAATTCCTGAATTTACTGCATAGCAGGGCAGCCGTCAGGCTGATATTAGAAACGAGATGTGGCTGAACCACAAAGCAGAAAGTTCAGAAGCATTTAACAAGGTGCGCAACGTATATACAAAACACCGGTTACACGCCATATGATTGGTAGTGTTCATAGCAGTTGACAAAAATATTGTGCCTATTAAGTCGAAACTGAGTCTAACTGTGAAGTCATCTGGACTCGTGTAACAGTCCGATGTGAACTCAATTTAATAACTGGAAGTTTTTGAGGGCCACACGATTCCCCCGTGACAGTTTTAAAATTTTTCAAAGAAAGACTACTTTCATTAGCTCGGAAATACCCAGTTCATTAAATATTAGCTGGACGTGACTTTAACCTACAAAGTATAGACTGGGACGTTTATGAAACCATTGCGGGTGGAAGGGACAGGCAGTCTTGTGCACCTTTCGAATACGCTTGCCGAAAATAATCTCTAGGTTCTAGTTCGACAGTCCCCACCTCACAGCAATATTTTAAACGTTGTATCTTCAAATAGGCCTGACATCATCGATCGGTGTCAGTGCAGAGACAGTGATCATAACGTCTTCATAGTTACGATGGTTACTAAAGTTAATAAATCCATCAAGAATGCCAGAATGTGGTTTTTTTTTTTTTTTTTTTTTAGAGAGAGAGCAGACAAGCGATTGCTGGCATCGTTCTTAGAAACCGTACGGACGATATTTAGTTTTAACACATGTGCCGCAGAGGAATTACGAGAACAGATTGAACGGATTGTAAATCGCGCCCTGGAGAGGTATGTTCCTGGTAAGTGGGCTACGGGAAGAAAGGACCCAACGTGGTTTAATAACAAAATTCGGAAATTGCTGAGGAAGTGCAGACTGTTTGATTCTCGGCTCGAAAACGAACGCGCAAATGGCGACATTAAAAAGCAGATAGATATTCGTGCGTCTGTAAAGGTTCGATGCCCAAAGCATTCAGCTACCACCTAATACCTTAGCAAAAGATCAAACCAAGGACCTGAGAAAATTCTGGTATTACGTAAAGTTGCTAAGTGGGCCGAAAACTTCTATCAAGTCACTCGCTGACCAGTCTGATATGGCAACAGAAGACAGCAAAAGAGAGCCCGAGTTTTAAATTTGGCTTTCAAGAAATAATTCCCGCAGACGGATCGTACAAATATAACGTCGTCTGACCATCGTGTAGACATCCCATAGAGGGATGTAGCAACAGGAATCCCTGGTGTAGAAAAGAAAGTGAAAGTGTTGGTATCCCAATTCGGGTTTAAGGGAGTACTTCATGGCATCGGCCCCTTACGTAACTTGTTTTTACTGCGGATCTCTCGCCCAGTGCAATGTCCCAAGCGACTGGAGAAAATCTCAGGTGATTCCTGAATACAAAAATGGGTTATGAACGAACCTGCAAAGTTACAAAACAGTATCCTTAATATTGGTCTGCTGCAGAATTCTTGAACATGTACTGTGTTCGAATACAGTAAGCTTCTGTCCATAAATCCTCTCTCTCTTAGAAAGCATCGCTCTCACGAAATTTAGCTTTCCCCTTTCTCACATGATATACTGCGAACAAATGATGAAGGGCGACAGGCAAATTCCATACACCCATATTCCTACAAAGCGTTTGACGCGGTGCCCTACTGCAGAGTGTTAATTTGTTAATTTGTTAACGAGAATACGGAATAGGATTCCACATACGTGAGTTAGCTGGAAGACTTTCTGAGCATAACACCAGTATGTTGTTCTCTACGGCGAGTATTCTTCAGAGACTAGGTTATAATCGTAAGTGTCCCAGGAAAGTGTGATAGGACCGCTCTTATATTATATACACATACGTGAGCTAATGAACATTGTCGGCAGCGATCTGCGGCTTCCTGTGATGGCGCTGGGGCTTATGTGTCATCGTTGAGGGACTGTAGAAGGATAAAAAATGACACAGAAAGATCTTAGTTGGTGTGGTTAATGCTTTAAATGCAGGCCAATGTTAGGTAATCCATTTGAATGGGAAAAATAGACCCGTAAAGTTCGAATGCAGCACTGCTTGGCGCAACTACGTCGAATAAATGTCTTTGTGTGACGTTGCAGAGCGATACAAAACGGAACGGGCGCCTAAGGATGGTAGTAACATGTTGACATTTTTAAAAATATCGTGATTACGATTAATCGATATTTTAAAAAGTCCGTTATGGCACTCGATACACTGAAAGTATTGATGTATCGGTATATCGACGTGCAGCCCTATAAAAGTATTGGCTGTATATTTAAGTATTGATCTATTATTATATATTCAGTACATCAACACGCTAGCAGTCTGCCTGTCCCTCTCAGAGCGAGTACCGAAAGGAAAACGATGCATATTCACACTTGGCGACAACGACTTTGCTATCAATGGTAACTGCACGTAAGTGGCACGTTAAATGGCGTCCGACGGATCCGTCGTTAGGTTTCGTCACACATCGGATCTGTCGGGAGCACTTCATGTCGACATCCCTTTTTTTTCATTTCTGTTAACACCAGCGACGTAGCAGCTGTAGTGTCAAAATTGTATGGTGAAGTTAAACATTGTAGCTTCTGTTGGTAGCGCCAATTACATTAGCATATTCCCTCACACGTATCCGCCCATCGCGAAGACCAACCTTCTCATTTAGATTTTTGTTCGTCATTGTCAGCAAATGTTTTTGAAGAATGCTGATGCTAAGAAATAGTACACTAGTTGCATTAAATATTGTTTTTTAACGCAACTGGTGTGCTATTTCCTCACATTGGAAATCATGTTATTCTGTTCATATCACCACTCCCACTTCACATCGGAAATTTTGTTATTCCATTCTCACCACCACCCACAAAGTACAATCGAACTTCTCCTTTGTATCACTTGTATTTGCTTCAAGCAGTCAAGCAGAAAGACTGGACGTGACGAAAGCTCAAAAAGTAGTCACAAAGTGAAAATAAAATTATGTTCTACTACAATTTCAAAAGAACAAATTTAAATATTTACCGAAAATTGAGAAAAAATTATAATATATGAATAAATTTCGACCCTCAATATTACCATTTTAATATCGATATATCGTGGAAAAAATGTCGCAGCTGTATATAAATATTTTTTGGATAATATATCGATATACAATATTGTATCAACAGCCCTAGACGGTAGCAGCAGGAAACTCGTCTTACTGGGAGAATTTTAGAAATATGGTTCATGTAAATTATAGATTTCAGCGATCAGTCATCCTTTTTAAATTTTACTGGCAGAGCTAGAAGCTAGCCATTCTCAATACACTATTATTTTCGCTAAATGCATGTAATTGCTCGGGCTTCATCGACAGTTCATTGAATACTACCACTGATCCTTGAAATCTATCATTTACAAGTCAATATAACAGTGGCTGAGAGTAACAGCTTTGTAATGGAAGGTAACCTGATGAATATGGTTCATGTGTTAGGGAGACCAAGCCAGTGGATAGAAAAATGGTAAGGCGACCGCTCGCATTAAGCGGAAAATCCGGGTTTGAGTCCCGATCCGGTACAAATTTTCAATCTCGTCATTCCATTGTACAGCTGATGGATGTCATTACTCGCAGTTGTGAATAGATTTAATGTGTTCTTACTGATAGGTTTGATCAATACGCGTGTATTAAATTTGGGAATACCTGGAGTGAAGGCGATGTTCTTTTTTCGGAACACTATTAAGAAAATTTAAAGAATGGCATTTGAAGCTGATTGCAGAACGATTCTACTGCCGCAAAAGTACATTTCACGCAAGGGCCAGGACAATAGGATAATAGAAACTGGATATCGTAAAGAGGTATTTTTTTTCCTTCCTCTCCTTGTGAATGGAACAAGGAAGGAAATTATTGATAGTGTGACAGGACACCCTCCATCACGTACCATACGGTGAGTTGCGTGTGTATATGTAGATGTAGATGTAGATTTGCATGATGTGAAACTGTCAGAAGTTTTCCACTAATTCCTGTAAATGGATGCCATCCGTTTCTTTCTCTTTTATGACCATTATCGTTCGTTTATTCGACCAGCTTGTACAGCGTTACACGCAGCACGCTACCTAGTGAGAAAAGGTGGTTCAGACCCGGTTAGTACTCACGAGGCAGATTAACGACCTTGTCTGGTGCTCTGTTCAGGCTGATTGTGGTTTTTAGACCATGTCTCATACTCGTTAAGCGAATTATTGTCTGCTCCCCAATTTCTGCCACAGAAAATATGATACACAAAGAGGTAAAATGCGATGACACCCAAGGAAAAAAATTTACACAATTTACAGACAGGTGGCGCGTGACTGCATGCCTTTCCTTCTGTAAACCGTTTGCATATGGACCGTGCTTTCGGACGTCAACGTTGGGCGTGTCGAGTTAACCGCGCAGCTGAACCAGAGATGTTGATCAGAGAGGTTGACTTAGCTTTGTCAGCGTAAGTCAAAGAGTAGCAATTGCAGAGTGTGCTTGGCTTAAAAAGGATGAAAGTTGGCCTGCTGTGTAGTAGAGGCAGCATTATTAAAAAAGGATTTTCTAATAATAAGTTTTGATGGTCAGAGGAAGGCAATGGCAAACCACCTCCACTAGGATCTTGCCTGGTACGGCGGTGCGGGAATCCCGCATCGTTCCCCTACGCTCTCTCACGGAGTATGGAACATCATCATCATCATCAAGTTTTGATGAAAGATACTGAGCAAATAAGATTACATTAATGAAAGAAAGACAAAAGGCAAATTTTAACGTAAGCTAGTTTTTTATATTTGTAACTGCATAGCTTCTTATTGTTAGAACACTGCGTATGGTTGAAGTTTGCTGTAGAAATTTTGTAATGAGGCATGTGGTCCTGTCTTATACTTGAAACAAGTGTCTAGGGAGGCAATTATACACAGGAGAGTTACTAAGAAATATCTTGCTAAAATGACTAGGTGTGAGAACTTTATGAAGAAAGTTTGTTGTCATTATGGCTTAATGAAACAGTTAAATTTGGCATCTTTCTACTCATTTATCAGTCGTTAAGTTTGGTTCTCCATTTTCATTTACTTTTATGACTCTGCACATTCGCGTTCCACATCGCGATTGGTGTACTGAAAAGCATTTATGAAAGCTGGTAAGATGCCGTCTTGCATTGCACATGGTAAGTATGGGTACTAGTAGTAATGGGCAGCCCAGGTGGCTGACTAGTGGGACAAGGATATAATGTAGAACAAAGTGGGGATTATATCACAATGTTAGAAGTAGTCACAATCAAGCTACAGTAGCCCATTACAAACAGTATTGTAAGGTGCTTAAAAATGTTATCAGGAAGGCAAAGAGTACGTGGTATGCAAGTAGAATTGCTAATTCACAGGACAAAATTAAAGCCATATGGTCAGTTGTGAAGGAAGCGTCTGGCCAGCAGCACAAGGTTAGTTCGCAGTAAAAATATTTTTGTTACTGATATATCAGATATAGGCCTATGTACAGTATTTAACAATCATTTTCTGAGCATTGCTGGTGAATTAAATAAAAATTTAGTTTCTACAGAAAATCATATAACTCTCTTGGCAAATGCCTTTAGGAGATTGATGTCTGAAATACTCCTCTGCGATACAGGCAAGAGGGAGATTGAGTCAATAGTTAAATCACTGAAGAATAAGGACTCTCATGGTTATGATGGAGTGTCTAGCAGAATATTAAAGTACTGTGCTGCAAACAGCCATATTTGTAATTTTTCGTTTAGGAATGGTCAGTTTCCTAAAATATTAAAGTACTCATTAGTAAAGCTGCATTATAGAAATGGATAAAGGGATAATGTAGATAATTTTAGACCTATTTCTATGCCATCAGTGTTTGCAAAAGTTATTGAAAAGGCTATGTATGTAAGGATATATGACCATTTTATATCACACCATTTGCTATCAAATGTACAGTTCGGCTTTAGAAGTCGTTTAACAACTGAAAATTCTATATTCTCTTTTCTCTGTGAGGTACCGGATGGGTTAAACAAAAGGTTTCGAACGATTGGCATATTTTTTGATTTAACTAAGGCATCTGATTGTGTTGATCACAAAATACTGCTCCAGAAGTTGGACCATTATGGAATATGGGGAGTAGCTCACAATTGGTTCACGTCTTACTCTAGCAACAGGCCGCAAAAGGTCATTATTCACAATGTTGATAACGGCTGTGATGTGGGGTCCGAGTGGGGTAATGTCAAGTGGGGGGTGCCCCAGGGATCAGTGTTGGGGCCACTCCTGTTCCTTATTTATAAAAATGATATGCCCTCTAGTATTACAGGTAACTCCAAAATATTTCTGTTTGCTGATGACACTAGGTTGCTAGTAAAGGATGTTGTGTGCAACATTGGCTCGGTTTCAAATAGTCCAGTACATGACCTCAATTCATGGCTTGTAGAAAATAAACTAACGCTAAATCACAGTAAGACTCAGTTTTTACAGTTTCTAACACACAATTCAACAAAACCTGACGTTTTAATTTCACAGAATGGGCATATGATTAGTGAAACTGAACACTTCAAATTTCTAGGTGTTCAGATAGATAGTAAGCTGTCGTGGAAAGCCCACATTCAGAATGTTGTTGAAAGACTTAATACTGCCATTTATACTATTCGAACGGTATCAGAAGTGAGTCATCGTTCGACACGAAAATTAGTCTACTTTCCTTATTTTCATTCGCTATTGTTGTATGGTATTACATTTTGGGATAGCGCTTCTCATTCTAAATGGATATTTTTGGCTGAGAAACGGGCGGTTCGGGCTGTAAGTGGTGATAGTTCACGAACCTCTTGTCTACGTCTGTTCACGAGTCTAGGTGTTTTGACATTGGCCTCTCAATACGTATATTCTTGATTGTCGTTTCTTGTTACCAATATTAGTTTATACCCAAGAATAAGCAGCTTTCACTCGGTTAATACTCGGCAGAAATCAAACCTGCATTTGGATCGGACTTCCTTAACTCTTGTGCAAAAAGGTGTGCAGTATACTGCTGCATCCATTCACTCGAATTCAAAAATCTTAGCAGTAATCCACGCGCTTTCAAATCGAAACTGAAGAGTTTCCTCCTGGGTCACTCCTTCTATTCTGTCGAGCAGTTCCTTGAAAAATTAATGTGATTTTTATTGTATTGCTGATAGCGTTTACTTAAACTTATGGACTGATTTTTTAAGGTTCGTGAACATTTATTTTTATCTGTTATTACGTTTATGTTGTAATTTCATGTACTGACACGTTCCATGACCTTGGAGATTTGCTCCTCAATTTGGTCCTACGGAACGTGAGGAGTAAATAAGATAAATAAAAAACAAGACGGATTTCACCTGAGTCGTGTTCGCTGTGATATTTGGTATTTGCCTCTTGTATTTCTGTGAAGAAGATCTCGACAATGGAGTGTGAGTTGGCCGTTGAGCTAAAATCTCCGACACTCGTAGCACTCATTAGGTTTTCCCACGAGAGCTATGATAGTTGCCCACATTGGTCGTCGGCCACTGGAGTCACGACGCCCGCGTTTTCGAGCTGGTGTAATTCGTCTCGTAATTTGTCTTTCATGACCTACGAAACATTTCTGGATTTGAGAAAGTGTGGGCGGGCTGTGAGGAGAAAGTCGATATGCACTTCGAAATTGGCAACGCCAGAGGTGGGACGCTCGAAAACAGATGTGAACTTCTCCAGCAGGGGTTTACATAAGAGTTTGTGTTCATTGAATGAATGGTACTTCTGTAGCATGGATCTCGAGTACGAGAAAGGGGAATACGTTCATCCCATCATCGTTGCCAGCTGAATTGTGCCTCTCAGGGATACGGGGAAAACAATGATTTTCAACAAATTTACAACAAAAAGCACAAAATACAGCATCTCACTAGGTACTGATACAGAGGCTTAACAGAGCCGCTACCTAAAAGTAGTCCGACTGTGTCTACTTGTAGTAACATCACTAGAAGCTTCGCAGGAAAATACATTTCTATGCAAATAATCCAAGTCCGAGAATGTCGTCCAGGTTAGGTTCAACACAGGCACAGAAAAATCTATCATCAGCATCGTCTACGTTCACAAAAGGAACGACGATGACAGTTGGCAACAGCGGCGTTGGTCTCTACGATAGGCTTCGAGGGCGTCCTGAGAAGATGAGGTGAGTAACGCCCAACTAGAGACCAGGAGACGCTCTAGAAACCGGAAGAACTGGCTCGTGTAGTCCACACACCGGCCTCAAAAGCTGCCAGTGGCGTAATGCTCGTGATACTAATTTCTTGTCTCGATTTGTATGAACGTGAATAGGTCCCTCGAAAGGGGCAGCCTCTACCAGCGCTGGTCCTGCAACCTATTTTCAGGTCGAGACTGCGACATGGACAGTTCAAGATGCTCTGGCATGCAGGGGCCATGTAGACTGCACGCATGTCCAAGGTGCTGCCACGTCCTTTTTCTTAAATCTCCAATATACTACTCAAGAAGCTTACTGCGTCGCTGGGGCTGAACTGCCAACAGCTACAGGTGTGTATTCAGGCATCACTCATCGTGATCCGCCTCAGACAAGGGACTGCGACCCCTAGCAGACTCTTACGTGTTATATTACACTTTTCTTAATATACACTGCTATAACTAAATGATATATGCTGTTGCTAGTTGGGATAACCAGATGATCTTTAACTGTGTGTTTTTTCCTTTTTTTGTTTGTGTCGATAGGAATTTCACGTTGGTAACTTGTGTCTCCCGTCATTGAATCGCCCTGGTGCACTAAATCACATTAATGTGCTTTACTTGAAAACGACCATAAACGGAACTTAGAGAGTCATAACAAACTTATTCAGGAACAAAACAGCTTAACTGGATAGCAAGGTCTATTCCTGATTCGTTTTACATAGAGTAAATAAGCAGTAATAATGTCGGGAGGTACTGCACGTTTTTCATTGTATCCCAGCAACCTCTTCAACGTAATTCCGGCTATTGCGTACCAAGAGAGCTAACATATACATCGATACATTGTGTAAGTTCACGTGTTTTCTCAAGTATGGTATCTTAAGAGCTTACCAGTATCTGCAGATTCGCATCAACGAATTCCGATTGACACTTCGTGTGGATCACTGCTTGTTCTTGTCTCTGTTATCTTCTGCATGATCTCTCGTACCTGTTATTAATTCTTAACACTTTTACTGTAGTTCATATGTTTAACAATTACCTAGATATCAGCACTTCTACTGCTGTTTTCGCGTTTTAAGTAAACGTAGATCAGTGCCTCGAAGAATAAAATACTCAGAGAAAACTACAATTGTGCGGCATCATTCAGCTACTTACTAACAGCATCCATATTTTTAGATACATCGACGAGATAACGACAGTGTCGCGTTAAGAGTTTTGTCTTTATGATGTAAGAATGCGTCATTGGCAATAAATCAATGAATACCGTCTGAACAAGATACTCAACTTTACCTTTATGTGGTCTTAGTTCATAATAAGGCGTGTTTTAATATACGTAACATTTCGGAAAACATTGTAAATAGTTTTCAAGGCAATTTCGTCATTGTAATTATCTATGTTTGGCTTTGAGACTGCACAGTTACGAATTATTAAGCAAGCAACTTGCAAGAGCCACTTTTAATCAAATCATAACCATTTGTAAGAGGATATAAAATGAACACCAACAAAAGCAAAGCGAGGATAATGGAATGTAGTCGAATTAAATCAGGTGGTGCTGAGGGAATTAGATTACGAAATCAGACACTTAAAACAGTAGATGTATATTGCTATCTGGGAAGCAAAATAACTGGAGATGGTTGAAATGGAGAGGATATAAAATGTAGACTGCATCTGGCAAGGAAAGCGTTTCTGAAGAAGAGAAATTTGTTAACATTTAGTATAGGTTTAAGTGTGAGGAGGTATTTTCTGAAAGTATTTGTGTGAAGTGTATCCATGTATGGATGATGGACGATAAATAGTTTAGTCAAGAAGAGAACAGAAGCTTTCGAAATTTCGTGCTACAGAAGAAAGCTGAAGATGAAATGGGTGGATCACGTAACTAATGAGGAGGTACTGAATAGAATCGGCGAGAACAGGAATTTGTGGCAGAAGCTGACTAAAAGAAAGGATCGGCTGGTAGGACTTTCTGAGGCATCAAGGGATCACCAGTTAATATTGCAGGGAAGCGTGGAGGGTAAAAATTGTAGAGTGAAACATAGAGATGAAAACACTAAGCAGATTCCGAAGGATGTAGATTGCAGTACTTACTCGGACATGAAGAAGCTTGCCCAACATAAAGCAGCATGGAGAGCTGCATCAAACCAGTCTCTGGACTGAAGACCACAAGAATTTACATGATATTGCTTTTACCAAATGCTCACAATAATGATGGCACAGAAAAATCAAACTTCATTGCACTAGTGGCTGCATTTAGAAACTCACTTTTATTCCCGATGGTTACAGAAACTGTAAGAGACACGAGCTAGAATCATCAGCGGTATGACACCCTGAACTTCGGATATGGCTATTCTGAACTTCCACATTTGGCTGGACTGAGCCTAACAACCGGTTACCATGCTAGTTTTTTCTTTTTTCTTTTTTTCTTTTTTTGTAACGAGAGAATTTTTCTATTGTATTCTTGGCTAATGAGAACACTATAATGTGTTTTTACCGCTCACATGAAGAGTGCTTATATATGAATTAATTTAGCTTCGAAACAAATTAATAATGTTACCGAAGTTTGCATAGCATCATTAAATATTTTCGAATTTTTGTATTGCACCACTGCAAACATAAACGTAAAGAGGTAAATACTATCTGGTGATAACCATTGCTGTCGTTTCTTCTTAGTTTTGAGTCTTCACAAATCATCTATATTGTAGAATTGAGAGATATAGGCTGTGTATGGCATGTGCTGAAATCACAGACTGGAAAAGACCCTTCAGTAAAATGTTCATAATTTATAACATCACAGAATTTTGGAATTCTAGTTTTAAAATGTTCTGTCTCAGAAAATAGAACACTGATTATGGAAGACAAAAAGAAATTGTCTGAATTGCCAAGCATCATTTTCACAGCAGATATTGATCCACAGTGAAGAAATTCCATAATATAAACCTGGAAACAAAATACATTCTCAACAGCATTATTTTTAATGGGCTATAATGAGTAACGAGATATCTATGTTACAAATGCTTTTTATTTTCTGCTGCAGTTACAGAACATTGCAAGAAATATGCATTGAATCTCTGGTGGTGTATTTTGTCTGAGTTGTTGGTTTAAGCTGCTGATGTTAGTGGCTGTATTTCCCGTAGCCTCCATAGCCTCCAGCAATGCCCCCAGAGTAGCCACCACTGTAGCCACCGCTGTAGCCACCGCTGTAGCCACCGCCGATGGCTCCTCCATAGCCTCCACCGTAGCCTCCACCAATGCCGCCGCCGTAGCCGCCTCCGAGACCTCCGCCGACACCAGCTCCTCCTCCCACGACGACAGGTACCGGCTGGTTGACGACGACGGGCTGTGGTACTGGTACGGGGACTGGGCTAGGGACGCTCACGGGTACTGGGACTGGCCTCTGCACGGGGACAGGGTACGGCTGTGGGACGGGCACTGGTACCGGCCTGTTGACTGGCACTGTGACAGGAACCCTGACTGGTACTGGGACAGTACGCTGCACTGGTACTGGGTACGGGATGGGCACCTGCTTGGTTATGGCGATGTTGGTTACTTGACCTCCTCCAACTGCAGAGCTGACGCCACCTCCGTAGCCACCTCCATAACCACCACCAAAGCCGCCCCCATAGCCGCCCCCGTAACCTCCGCCAATAGACGCGCCTCCATAGCCACCCAGGGAACCAATCACACCCCTTTTTTCTACCTGCTTCTCCTCGGCCAGAGCCAGTCCGAACAGGAACACGCACACCTGAAAATGACATCAACAGGTATCAACAGCAAAGTCCATCTTCCCTCAATGAGAGATACGTTTCGGTATGCTACTGCATAGTAATTTTTAATAATATTAAACGTTTTCCAACAACAACCTGTCCAAAACGAAACAAAAAATGTTTTAACGTAAGTGTGAAAACGTTTGTTGCGCATTTTTGGTTTCACTACATTTCAAATTCATTTCCATTTGTTCTTTAGCAGAACAGGCAGTTTCATTCGTTGTTTGCGTTGCTAACGCCTGACTAAAGGAATTATTACACCCACCCACACAGATAATTACACATACACACACACACACACACACACACACACACACATAATTACACACACACACACACACACACACTCACACATAGAGTTGAATGACTCTTTCATTTGACAGTGTCTTTAACGTTGGGTAGAAACATAGAGCAATGGTCCTTACTTGTAAATATTTACGTTAGGGAAGCCTACAACAACACCTGTCTACGTGGTACCTTTCAACAAACCTGAATAAAACAAATTCTGGAGGAGTAACTCAAGGTCTGTCGGCACCTCCCCCTCCCATCCTTCCCCCCCCCCCCCCACTCCCACCATCTGCTGGACTTCTTGATACAACCGCTATGAATTAAGTTCAGTCTATGAATTTGAGTTTATAACATTTGTTGTATGCCTTATTAGATTCATAATGTTACAGTACAAAATTATTCACTTTTATGCAGTAAAAACAGAGGCCAATAAAAAGGGATTTGTCTTCTGTTATTCACCTAGAACACCGTCTAACAGGAAGGGAACTGTCTCACCTTGAAGACCCCTGCCATTCATGGGAAACTTGTCTGTGCTACTTTTTTTTGTGCTATGCGATGTTTTGATTTAGATGACTCATCCAGTGTAAGTACTTTCACTTATTTATTGGGACGCAAAAGGTTGCAGAATAGACTCAAAATAAGACTGAAACGAATGTAAATTTACTTATATCTAATGGAAATAATTAACCTGCTCATATAACTCGGCAACAAAAGCAAAGTAAACGAATCTTCAGCAATAGCCCCTGCTGAATTTTTATAGTTGTTATTTAGCAACATTTAGTGTAGAAGCATCAAAGTAGACTTTAATATTGTTGGACAACAAGGATTTTTCTATTAACAGGAGTAAATGGTAGGATAGAGTTCACACAAAATGTGCACTCCTGTGCTCTGCTTAATCTAATGCGGCTCAGACCTTAGGTGTAATGTCTATACTTGGCGCGCTGTCTCAGCATTTAAAGCGAGCGTGAATCGTAAACTGTTCTTCCCTTATAAAATAATTTGTTTTCGGTTCCATTCAGAAACATTAACACTCAAGTTAAAATGCAGTTTAAATACGCCCCTTAAATATTGTTAAAACCGATTGTGAGCATCTGAGAGGTCGTATGGTGCTACGAGCGTCGACATTCTATAAAATGAACTATACTAAACGGAAGTTAGTTGTTTGTTGCCACTGTGAGGAAATCTGTTTGCTGCCATATTTTTCTTTGAGAAACTATGCTGTGTATGTAAAACTGACTCGTTCAGAATCATAGCAGAGGACTGTAATATCATCAATGAACACGTAAGGAAACATGAAATATCGGCTTTGGTATATTTCAGTGATAGTTATATTCAGCTTATGATCCTGAGTAGGTAGTCACCACAATACGCTGTTTGTCAAACGATTCAGGTTTCGATACGTCACAATGATTCCTTCCTTTGCTCCAAAAATATGATTTTACGAAAATATGATCAACATAAAACGCATCTAAAACTGAGATATGATTACCACACGAGTCTTCCCAAACTTTTGTGAAAGAATATCGGTACTGATTAACGTTCACTGTAAATGAGTAACTAAGATGGACCAGATACAGTCAATTTGTTGTAGAATTACTGAATTTATTAATCCGTTACTCATGCTTTATATCTTGTCCTTATTTTCATCATCAGCTAACAATGACTGCAATTGCACTATGATGAAATGCTATCGCTGGGGTTTTCTTAGAATGAAGGAATGTTGCAGCAAAGACAGCACTGGGAGTTATTTAAGAAAATGCCCCAAAAATTTTATTCCATCGTATATTTAATAGTAAAAATTAATCTAAAGCTCTTTATCTTTCACTAATGTTTTTTAATTCACGAACAATCGAATCATATGCTTTCTACTGACGGTGCTTATGAATATCACTCTTCACAGTCACTAGTTGAAGGTGATCACTACAACACAGTAGAACTTACGGAGCGGAGCTTACATGTCGAGAAACTACTCACCAGGATCCTCATTGCTGCTGCTGAAGGTGGTACAGGTGGAGCAGGCAATGACTGATGCCACTGTGGGGTTTCTAAGCGGCTTATATACACCGCCTATTTCCCCCACCCGACGGCAACAAGCGAGGTGTGTCGCGCTTTCTCAGAGCATTACTGCAATTAGCCTAGCTTGATGATGGCTACACAGAGCGACCGTCTGTTCGACGCCGTAATTCGTAAGATCAAATGTACATGATCAAAAACACTGGATAAGAAACTTTTACAAATAATTTTGTGTTTAAGAAATACACGTTTCGTTACAACAACATAGTCCTCCGAAGGGGTCCTAGAAAAACGTGATTATATGGATGTTTCCTCGTTTTCAAAACCCTCCACAACGAAAATTATTTCGTGTCTTGGTAATATGTTAGTAGAATACTTTGAGAGCTGATGGATGATTATGAAATGACACACAGTACGATTATTGTTCTGGTAAGACAACGTTACTGGACACATGGGCTTCCACTTTAGAGACCACAAGAAAAATATTTAACACAATCTTTTGATTTTATATGGCTTAGGACATCTACTTACGTCATTCATTTAGATGGGAGACAAAGAAAAAATGTATAAGTGCCTGGTATACGAACAGACTGTCAATAAATGTTGGTTACCCATTTTAGAAAAAGTTCAGTAAATTTGTTCTCTTTCACCGTTATAGAATCAATAATATGGAGTAATAATGTGTGAATACGTAAACGCGGAAGAAGTTTTCAATATCATCTTTAAATAGCATACGGTAAATAATATAATAGACAAGTACTTCACCACAATTATATTTCTACAACAGTTTTGTAGCATCAAACCAGACTACTGACTCCCTTCCCATCTAAAATCTGAATCATTGTAAACGATATAATGTGATACTCTGTATTCTTTCAACTAATGAGATTAAGAGGTAATTTGTTTTGTTAATAAATACATATTACAGCTACTATGACATCACTAATGTGACAACTTTGACATTCGTAAGGGTAACTGGAGATGACGGGCTTCAGAGGAAATAGTTGTAAAGAATACACTGAAATACAGCCAGACAATCAGGTAAAATAGAAGAGAAGGAAAGGAAAACAAACAGAAAAATCTTGGGACTCAAATATGAGAATAAGAAATGGAAATTAAGAAGTAATAAAGATGAACTGCAAAAAAAGAGTAAATATCAGACACGATTAGGAAGAGAAGAGTTACATTCTATGCACACCTAAAACGACTGAATGAAAAAAGGATAACAAAAAGAATTTTAGCATCTTTAAAAGTTTGACAGAAACCCCAAAACATCAATGACGTGGATAAAAGAAGTTGAAGCAAACCTGTGGGAAATGGAAATAATGGAGGAAGAAACAGGAGAAGGAGAAAGGTTCAGAGCAAAAGTAAAAGATTTCAAGGGCTTCCAGAAGAAAAAGAAAAAGACAGGTGCCATACGGACAGAAGAACGAAGGGAACAACATAGGGAAAGAATGAAAAATTACTAGAAAGAAAGAAACGAGAAAAGAAAGATTACATAAGTTATTCCATGTGGACCTTAGTAGGCCAAACCAATATTTAAAAAAAAAAGTAAATCTCATTTTAAGGTTATCTACATAGGAGTTTCTAGGAACGTCTAGATATGCATGAGTTGTAAATGAATAAGAAATACAAGTTATTTGCATAGAGTGTAGATGACATATTTATTTGCTGTAAATAAAGTTTATGTCTGTCACCTAAGGAATGTACTACCTTCTTGTAACAAATCAATTGAAATCAGTGGCGTTCTGTTATTTACTTGTAATAATCGGCGCTTTGTGGCACCCGTCAAATTCAACGTATTTCTCGCCTCTTCACGAGAACCATTTCAGTTTAAACCTGAGCTCCTTATTGCGTCTTTTAAAAGTGCTCAATGGATGTGAAAATGCATAGCGTTTAATTTCATCAAGACTATGGTGGCTTCTTTTCAGTACGTAAGAAACACCTAGTATGAAACAGGGACACTCGTCATTCTGTGTACAATGACTGTTGGAAAACCAGATCTTAACATCTTGCGAACTAGTCATGCAAATACGTTTTATGGGACACATTCGTTTGCATTTCTTCATAACACACATTTATATTTGTGAAGTATACAGTCTGTACACATTGGTACTTGCACCATGTTAATGACATAATTTGTGTGTGGAGAGAAGAAAATTTCCTGTTCGTATAGCTCCGCAATTGCCTAGAAGCTCTTAAAACATCTTCAAGAGCCCTTCGCGAGATGTACAGTGGAGGCATTAGAAGGCTTTAAGGACTACTATGAACACCGTTTCTTTAAATTTTCTGTATAGGAGTTTGTTGTAGGAACGGCAACTAATTTTCAGCGATTACCATTAGTTTCGCCATAATCTTTGCTACACTTATAGTAAGACGTTACGATCGAAGCAACGAGCCTCTGACTTCCTTCTACGTCAGGTGAAAGGCGTTCTTGATAAAGATAACCCTTAAGCAACCATACTCTAGAACGTGTTCGAATAGCGTCTCGTATTCTCTCACCCTAACACATGCATTGTATTTTTCTCGGCATCGTCCTGAGGAACGTGCCCTCCATTTTCCTTCCTTGCTACTGATTTCACGTTCTCCTTTTACCTTTCATACTGCCCTATGGTATTACTCAGGGGTAATTTGGAGTCAATTTCCAGCTGCTGCGAGCTACGCACCAGCAGAACAGCAAGTTGTGAGGGCGCGCTGGAAAGTAATGCCTCCGAATTTTTTACGCGAAAACTCTTAAGGCTTTTTAAATAAGACAATCTTTATAGGCATTCTGTATCTTTATTCTTCACGTCCTCATATGCATTTCTCAACACAGCCACACTCGCGACCTACCCATTTCTCCCAAAGAGAAACCAGTTTCCTGATAGCATCGCTGTATTCCGTTTGACTTTGTTGATGGAGCCATAACTTACCTCTGCTTGCAACGCTTCGTCACTACCAAAGTTACGTCCTCGAAGGTATTCTTTGAGTTTCTGGAAGCAGATGAAAATCGGGTGGGGCGAGGTCTGGACTGTATGGGGGATGACCGACGACAGTGAACGTATGGCGTCGGGTTGTTGCAGACCCTGCAGCGCTCATGCGTGGTCTGGCATTATCATGCATTTCTTCGAAATGGAAACTCGATTACAGCACGCTTTTTCTCACGCACCGACGTAGTTACGACCTCACACCACCGTGTTTCACGCTACAGTTCAGAGCCCTCTAGCAGCAGTAGACGTAATAAATAAAGATGTAGAATGTTAGTACCGGTTATTTTATTTCGAAACTTTTAATAGCACAGGCCAACGAAAAAAATTTTTTAAAAACATTTTTTACTTTGATAGATGATCTTTATAGATTTTTATGAGCTGAATCCAAATCTACCCTTAGTTTTTTGTGTGACCCATAGTTTTCGAGGAATATGCTTTTTAGTATATACTACAAAAATCCTATTCTTTACGGTAAACGGGGAAATTAATGAAATGCTTTGCTACAACATAAGCATGGTTTGTATATACAGTAAGCTACTTAAAACAATGATAAGTGTTCAATAATGGCTCTGAGCACTATGGGACTCAACTGCTGTGGTCATCCCCTAGAACTTAGAACTAGTTAAACCTAAGGACATCACAAACATCCATGCCCGAGGCAGGATTCGAACCTGCGACCGTAGCGGTCTTGCGGTTCCAGACTGCAGCGCCTTTAACCGCACGGCCACTTCGGCCGGCAATGATAAGTGTTAATAGAGGTTTCACTTGTCAGCTAGAATTGGTTTATATTTTCTTTCCCTGTTTTGTCTGAAGCTTCTTCTGTAGCTTTTTCTAGAATGAATCGCTTGCTGAACTTCTCGGTGAAGTGGCCTAGTCCCCCTTGATGTTGGTATTCCCGCAGCCTTGGTAGCGTTCTCCATCACTTTAATGTCCAGGTGAAAACGCTCTCCTTGCTCCTCACTAACATCTCCCATATTGTCTGGTGACTTAAAAAAGTGAACTTTGTCTTGTGACTTAAAAAGTGAAGTTTCAGGCTCAATAAACATCCTAAAGTTTTAAACTCCTATAACATTGTAGCTATAATAGAAACATATTCTGGGTCTTTTTCATGTCCTGAGAACTTTGTAACGACTTGCCTGAATGATACCCATGTTCCTTTCTCATTTAAGGTCATTGTGGATTCAAAGTTAACATGAAACGTCAATTTTCTAATGTCGGGTCCGCAAAGACGTCTTCTTTTAGTTCTGAAAGGTGAGGTATGGAAACTTTTGGCAGAGATACTTAAAGCCTGGTCCATCTTTAGGCAAAGCCTTTGGAAACTGATTCATTAGGTCTAACTTCGTATGTAGAGGTGGTAGGAGTATGTGTTTTGGATCTACAAGGTTTTTGCGTACAATGTTCTTCTCACTAGATTTTAAAATACTCCCTCGCAGGCCAACACTTGCTCGAGCGGAGTGGCCGCTCGATTTGAGGCGCCCTGTCACGGATTGCGAGGCCCCTCCCTCCCGCCAGAGGTTTGACTCCTCCCTCGGGCATGGGTGTATCTGTTGTTCTTAGCATAAGTTAGTATATGTAGTGTGTAAGACTAGGGACCGATTACCTCAGTAGTTTGGTCCCATAGGACTTCTCAAACATTTTTGAAAAAAAATTGAAAAAACTTGGAAAATTGCTGCTCTCTCTTTTCATATGTGTATATGTTGGTTCCAGCTGCCAATAAGTTCTTTTCTTTTAATCTAGAGCCAAGCAATTCAGTTTTTTCTTTCGTTAAGCCCATATCCGTAACCAAATTGTTAAGCCTGGTCTGAGTAAACATTTTGGGCTCCACACTTTCTATATTACAATGGAATTCATCGTCATCTGGTTCATGTAAATCAGATTGTACATCAGAAAATACTTCTATTGGAACAGAATATAAATCATCTGGCGGTTCGCGAACCCGCAAATCAATACCATGCCCTACTGGTAGGATGGCGGTCGGCAGGTTAGGGTAGCTTATTAATTTCTTGTTTTTCGAATTATTACCAGTAATATCAACACTGCAAAAGTAGCAATCATCGGAATGATTTCTTGGCTCCCTCCATATCATAGGAACAGCAAATATAAAGCCTTTTTTCTCCTTTTTTGACCATTTTCTCAGATCATCAATACACACGTAACATACTTGAGTGGCGCCCAAGATTTATTTTGATCACAAAGTTTAGATCCAAAGTATGATAGATAAACCTTTTTCACAAAGTCTGTAATGTTCCTTTGGTATTTTTTAATCACAAATTCACCACAAATACAACACAAACTGTCAGAAGAGTTTTTAAAGCCACGATAAGATATTGTACTGAGCACATGTACAGGAAACTGGAAAGTGAGGTTAGGTTGACAGTAATCAAAACACCACCAGTTAACACAAAAATAAGAGTCGACCTTTCTTTGCCAGCAAATGTTTTTCAGCAGTGCTACTAACGTCATCTACATTCATTACACCTCATTTTTTAAATTATTTTAGCTGTCTCTTAATTTAATAAATTTACTGTAAAATGTGAAGAAGTGGTAGGTGATACAGTTTTTTAAGTATCTTATTTGGACTTCCCAACCTAAAATCCGTAAGAATAGGGTATTTTCAGCAAAAAAGTTTTTCCATCGTTGGCCTGTGTAATATTCGGAGGCATTACTTTTCACTACGCCCTCGTACATACGTAGCTTCTTCTGAAGTTTAATTTTAATTTAATTCCTTAATTCCACGTGTGTCGTTGTATTTAAGAAGTGTAAAGTGTAGATTCGCGCAGTCTGTAGAACAGCTGTCATTCCTTTTGAAGAGCCAGCTCCACAGCTCAACAACGCGTCAGCCTCCGTTAGTTACGTATTTAGCTTTCTGTGTGTGCTTTTGTAGTTAATTCTTAAGTTAGTAGTACTGGACGGTTAGGTGTGTGGATGCTGGTAATTCCCGAACAGCTGAAGACGCTTTTAGGTACGGTCAGCAGTCTCGTGGCTGGTGCTTCGGGATGCAGGGTGACGAAGAATCTGGTGTGTCGCGTGGGTCAACGTAGGTGACTATCGTTTCCGCGCGCAGACCCTCCTACCGAGACTACACGTAGTGCACTCAGCGCCGTGGTACTGCTCGCATTGCAGGGTGAGCAGCAGACGTTAACACGTTAGTGTCGCTCGAGGCGGAGAAGCAGTTTGGAGACTGGCCGTCTCGCCTCTCCCAATCTCCTTGTGAATGCACAGATGACCGCCCCATGAGCAGGGTCCGACCAGGCACACGTAGGCAGGAGTTTGCTACTTACCGGGAACTACAACATTAGGCGCGTTAGTGAGCCTCTTAAGGAGAAACAGTTCCGGTGTGGAGAGAAAGCCAGTGTGCGCTCGATATCTCTGTCTGGAGGGATGTCTCATCCGAGATGTGGAGGTGCAGTCGTCTGCAAGTTATGTCTCACGTCGGCACCGATGACATCTTTCAAAACTAAATTTTAACCCCAGTAAAATATCTATTGGCAAAGGTAATCAATTTTGGTCAAAATATGACCATCTTCAGACTGTATTACACCGTGATGACAGGAGCAGGTATCGCGGATCCAAGAACGTCAGCTGTTTGGCCTGATCTGATCTGGTCCGAAGATGGTCGCTATTGACCGGGCTTGTTACGTTTGCCAATAAATATTTCATTGTTGTGAAGAGCGTTTTTATTCAATTTTAACATATTTTATCAAGACTGCTGATATTATCCACGAGAATTGTTTTCATAATTTACCAATGACATCTGTCATTTGGGTTCTGAGGCCATCTTCAGTTAATACGAGCGGCTGGCAGAAATGGTAAATAGAGATCAGACTCTAATTTGCGGGTTGCATACTTCAGAAATCAAGGTGCCGCTATTTAGCTGAGCGTTATACTAGTTCCTTCATTCCTCCTGTAGTTCCGCGAGTATAGCGAATCTGCGAATTGTGGCGTTACGGCGGGTCGTTCTCTCTTACTGAGGCATGCAGGAATGTAAGGCTAGCCCTGACTTACTGTTAGTACGGAATGTGTATACCATTTCGCTGCTGTAGCACTGATAAGGCGAACTGACCGATTGTCGGGATCAGATGACTCTTAAGGAAGCTATTATATTTTTTTTTTTCCTGAGACTGTGGTGGGTGTATGACGAAAATTAACTGATACCAAGTACATAAATGCAAATGAGTCCCATTAGAAATGGAGTGATATGTGGAATGAGTTTCACGCTTAAGTCCACGCTTCAGACGAAAAACATGCAACTTTCGTTCATTTCAAACAAAGTGGCTGTATTATTGTTGATTCCACCTCCTCAAAATACATGTGTGACGTCAAACGAAAACTGAGCACAGATCAGCGTCATCGTTATATACATGCAGCAAGGGAGCGCACTATTTCTGTATTCATTTGGCTTTGGTTACTTGCATTTAAGGGCTAACAGCGAGTCGTGTAGCTGATCACTAATTTCTGTAATATTTTTCATAATTTATCACCATTTAGACCTCGTACCTTAGCTTCATGTCAAGGTTCTTGGTTTTGTCGTTACAGACTCGGTAATGCCTCGAAAGTGTGTGTATGTCAACATAATTGTTAGACAGTCTTTGAAAAGATATTAAATATTGAAATAAATTCACAGTAGTCTTCGAAAAATTTTAATCCATAAAAATGCATGAAAAAACGAAACAGTATTCACTGTTAACCGATCAGTCGCTATATTTTTACGTAACTTGCTTCTGTCCTTTAGGCAGGTCGGACATTTAGTGATATTTCAACTTGCAGTTGGGAATTCCTATAAAGCCGAAATCATGATTGTGTGAAATAATTGAACAGTGGCTGAACTAAGGGTCCCAACCAATCTGTCGATTCTGTGACGGTCATGGCTGCAGATTTCTGGAACTGCGTTACGGAGTGGCGAATTGTAGGACAGGCCAGGGGTGCACTACACGAAGGAAGCAGCATACGCGAAGTGAATGTATCAGCGCTGCAGTAGATACGGAGTAAGGAGCGAGGGGTAGGTTCCCTTGCTGGATAGCAGAAGCGTTTGACCATCTGGCGCTTTCGGAGCCGGTGGGATGACCTGGCGATGCAGAAATCGCTCGTGACGGAGAGATACATAGGGAAAGTACATTTATTCTGGAGCTAATCAAGTAACTACTATTAATAAACGTTTGCAAACAAAAGTTGTCTTTTGCCACTCAGACATTGGGGGTAGCCTACATACAGGTCATAAATACAGCTTTCAGTAATTTCACTATGCGCCATAGACAGCAGTTGTAGATAGGTTGTCTTTCGATCTAGTCACGCGATAGAATATGTTCACGTACTGTTAATTGTTCTTTTACAATCAGCGCGAAGAAGTACATTTTACGGCGTTTCTTGAAGAAATGCTGCATAATGGCATACCGTTTAAAAATTATTTGCACAAAGATGTCCTCCAGCCTCTTTACGTGAAACATAGACAGCAGTGTTCCGCTTTCAGAATCCGACGGCGCTGCTACGGTTCCGCAAGGCGAGAGCATCTCCACATAACAGGTAGGAAGAACTCCTACGCGGCAGTTCACTAAGACAGTTCAAGGACGGACTGGCTTAATTATTGCAAAACTCGGATGGGAAAGCGTGACTAGTTACAATGTACGCCCCTCATACCACCATCTACGGTCTCACTGGCTAAACAGAGACATCTCTGGAGTTTTATTACGAGCAGGGTCTCTTGCACAGAGAACGCGTGGAGCGCACATTTTTTTTTTTTTTTTTTTTTTTGCTAAGGCTTCTCTGTAGGGATGCTCGACAGTCAATATGCAGAGCTTCAATCCAGACCGTGTAAACATTAAGGACATTTTCACTGTCAAAAATTTAACTGCATATAGTCAAAGTTTTCCTAACAAATTTCCTGAATTTACTGCCTTGCAGGGCAGCCGTCAGTCTCACGTTATACTCGGAAACGAGATGTGGCTGAACCACAAAGTAGAAATTTCAGAAGCCTTTAACAAGGTGCGCAACGTATATCCAAAACACAGGTTACACGCCATGTGATTGTTCATTGCACTTGACAAAAATATTGTGCCTGTCAAGTAGAGAGTGAGTCTGACTGAGAAGTCATCTGGACGCGTGTAACAGTCCGATGTAAACTCAATTTAAAAACTAGGTGTTTCTGAAGGCCATCCGATTCCCGCGTGACATTTTTAAAATTATTCAAAGAAAGACTGAGTAGCTTGGAAATACCCAGATCATACAACGTTAGCTGGGCGCGGCTTTAACCTACCATGTATAGACTGGGGCCTTTATGGAACCATTGGAGTGCTTTCGAACACGCTTGCCGAAAATTTTCTTGAGCGGCTGGTCCGGCAGTTCCCACCTCACAGAAATATTTTAGGCCTTGTATCTTCAAACAGGCCTGACATAATCGATCGGTGTCAGTGCAGAGACAGTGGTCATAACGTCATCATAGTTACGATGGTTACTAAAGTTAATAAATCCATCAAGAATGCAAAAAGATTTTTTTTAAAGAGAGAGCAGACACGAAATTGTTAGCATCGCTCTTAGAATCTGTATGGACAACATTTAGTTTTAATACAAGTGCCGTAGAGGAGTTACGAGCACAGCTTGAACGGATTGTAAATCGCGCTCTGGAGAAGTATGTTCGGGGTAAGTGGGCTGCGGAAAGGAATGACCCAACGTGGTTTAATAACAAAATTCGGAGACTGCTGAAGAAACGGAGAGTGATCGACCCTGGGCTCGAAAACGAATGCGCAAATGGCGACATTAAAAAGTAGATAGATATTTGTGCGTCTGTGAAGGATCGATGCGCAAAGCATACAGCTACCACCTAATACCTTAGCAAAATATCAAGCCGAGGACCTGAGAAAATTCTGGTAATACGTAAAGTTGCTAAGCGATCCGATAGCTTCTATCAAGTCACTCGTTGACCAGTCTGGTATGGCAACAGAAGACAGCAAAGGAGAGCTGGAGTTTTAAATTTGGCTTTTAGGAAATTCTTCCCGCAGACGGATCGTACAAATATAACGTCGTCTGACCATCGTGTAGAAATCCCTTACGGGGGATGTAGCAACAGGAATCCCTGGTGTAGAAAAGCAAGTGAAAGTGTTGGTATCCCAATTCGGGTTTAAGGGAGTACTTCATGGTATCGGCCCCTTACGTAACTTGTTTTTACTGCTGTTATCTCGCCCAGTGCAAAGTCCCAAGGCACTGGAGAAAATCTCTGGTGATTACTGAATATAAAAAGGATTAAAGAACGAACCCGCAAAATTACAAAACAATATCCTTAACATTGGTCTGATGCATAATTCTTGAACATGTACTGAGTTCGAATACAGTAAGTTTCCATGGGACGGAAAAGCTTCTGTCTATAAATCGGCACTCTCTTAGAAAGCATCGCTCGCTCAAAATTTAGCTTTCCCTTTTCTCACATGATATACTGCGAACTAAGGATGTCGACAGGCAAATTCCATACATCCAGATTTCTACAAAACGTTTGACGCGGTGCCTTACTGCAGAGTGTTAACAAAGCACGAGCATACGGAATAAGATTCCACATATGTGAGTTAGCTGGAAGACGTTCTGCGTATAGCACCAGTATGTGGTCCTCTACGGCGAGTATTCTTCAGAGACTAGGTTATAGTCGTAAGTGTCCCAGGAAAGTGTGAGAGGACCGCTCTTATATTCTATACACATATATGATCTAATGGACATTGTCGGCAGCGATCTGCGGCTTCCTGTGATGGCGCTGTGGTTTATGTGCCATCGTTGAGGGACTCTAAAAGGAGAAAAGATGATGTGCTGAATGCTAGCTTGCTCTAAATACGGGCCAGTATAAGGTAATCCAGATGAATGAGAAAAATAGGCCCCTAAGTTTCGAATGCAGCACTGCTTGATGCAGCCACGTCGAATAAATGTCTTTGTGGTACGTTGCAGAGCGATACGAAACGGAACGAGCGCCTAAGGATGGTAGTAACACGTTGATATTTTAAAAAATATCGGGATTACAATCAATCGATATTTAAAAAAGTTCGTGGTGGCACTCGATATATTGAGAAGAAAGTATTGATGTATCGGTATATCGACGGAAAAAATGTCGACGTGCAGCCCTATAAAGGTATTGGCTGCACATTGAATACACCGCCGGTCTTAGAGCTGTATATTTAAGTATTGATTTATTATTATATATTCAGTACATCAACACGTTAGCAGTCTGCTTGTCCCTCTCAGAACGAGTACCGAAAGGAAAAGATACATATTCATGCTTGGCGACAACGACTTTCCTAACAATGGTAACTGCACGTAAGTAGCACATTAAAAGACGTACGATAGTTCCGTCGTTCTGTTTCGTCACATCGGGTCTGTCCAGAACACTTCATGTCGACCTCCTTGTTTTTTCATTTCTCTTAACGCCAGCGACGTAGCAGCTGTAGTGTCAAAATTGTATGGTGAAATTAAACATTGTAGGTTCTGTTGGTAGCGCCGAGCGCTGATTACAACAGCATTTCCCCTCACACGCCTCCGCCCATCGCAAAGACCAACCTTCTCATTTAGATTTTTGTTTTTCATCCTCAGAAAATGTTTTTTAAGAATGCTGAGGCACAGAAATAGCACACTAGTTGCACTAAAAAAAATTTTTTTAACGCAACTGGTGTGCTATTTCGTCACATCGGAAATCATGTTATTCTGTTCATACCGCCACCCCCAGTTCACATCGGAAAATCTGTTATTCCATTCACGCCGCCACCCCCATGTAATCAAACTTCTTCTTTGTATCCATTGTATTTGCTTCACGTAGCCAAAGAGAAAGACTGGGCGTGAGGAAAACTCAAAAAGTAGTCACAAAGTAAAAGTAAAATTATGTTCTACTACAATTTCAAAACACAAAAAAACAACAAAGATACAAAAAAACAACAAAATTATCGAAAATTGCGAAAAAATGTTGGATAAAAAAAAATGTCGGCCTTCGATATTACCATTTTTATATCGATATAACGTGGAGAAAAATATCTCCGGTGTATATAAATATTTTTGAATAAAATATCGATATATAGACACTGTATCAACAGCCCTAGGTGGTATCAGGCAGGAAATTTGTCTTCAGAATGAGGTTTTCACTCTGCAGCGGAGTGTGCGCTGATATGAAACTTCCTGGCGGATTAAAACTGTGTGCCGGACCGAGACTCGAACTCGCGAAAGGCCAAGGTCCCGAGTTCGAGTCTCGGTCCGGCACACAGTTTTAATCTGCCAGGAAGTTTCATATCAGCGTACACTCCGCTGCAGAGTGAAAATCTCATTCTGGAAACATCCCCCCGGCTGTGGCTAAGCCATGTCTCAGCAATATCCTTTCTTTCAGGAGCGCTAGTTCTGCAAGGTTCGCAGGAGAGCTTCTTAAGTTTGGAAGGTAGGAGACGAGGTACTGGCAGAAGTAAAGCTGTGAGGACGGGGCGTGAGTCGTGGTTGGGTAGCTCAGTCGGTAGAGCACTTGCCCGCGAAAGCCAAGGTCCCGAGTTCGAGTCTCTGTCCGGCACACAGTTTTAGTCTGCCAGGAAGTTTCAGGAAATTCGTCTTAATGGGAGAATTTTACAAATATGGTTCATGTGTTAATGACACCACGCTATTGCGACCCATTCTTGAATACTGATGGAGTGTATGGAATCCCAACAGGTCGAGTTAAAGTACGACATCGAAGCAATTCGGAGGCGAGCTGCTAGACTTCTTACTGATGTACGATACTGCAGTGCCTGTGTTATTCTGATTACGATGCAAAGTTCCCGGACAGGTGACTTTCCAGTACAACGTCTGACCTGTACGGGAATATACGTAATGTATGTACGAGTCCAGGTCATAGACGCCTGGTTGACGACATATGGAAGTTTGGGTCTGGCCGTGAGTGGTGCACGGATAGCCAGATGGTAAGTCGACCACTCGCGTTAAGCGGAAAATTGGGTTTTGAGTCCCGATCCAGTAGAAATTATTATTGTCGTCATTCCATTGTACAGCTGATGGATGACACTACCCGCAGTTGTGAATACATTTAATGTGTTCTTACTGATAGGTTTGATCAATACGAGTGTATTGGGGTGGTGCTTCGTGAACCTACTTTCGGAATCCCTGGAGTGAAGACGATGTTCTTTTTTCGGAACACTATTGAAAAAATGTAAAGAATCGGCATTTTAAGCCGACTGCAGAACAATTCTAGTGCCGCTAAAGTACATGTCCCGCAAGGACCAAGAGCTTAGGAAAACAGAAACTGGGTATCGTAAAGAGGTACTATTTTTTCCTTTCTCTCTTTGTGAATGGAACAAGAAAGGGAATTATTAATAGTGTGACAAGACACCCTCCATCACGTACCATACGGTGAGTTGCGAAGTGTATATGTAGATGTAGTTGTAGATTTGCATGATGTGAAACTGTCAGACGTTTTCCACTAATTCTGTTAAGGGATGCCATCCGTTTCTTTCTCTTTTATGACTATTATCTTTCGTTTATTCGACCTGCTTGTACAGCGTTACACGCAGCACGCTACCTTGCGAGACAAGGTGGTTCAGACCCGGTTAGTATCCGCGAGGCAGATTAACATCCTTGTCTGGTGCACCGTTCAGCCTGATTGTGGTTTTTAGACCGTGTCTCATACTTGTTAAGCTAATGATTGTCTGCTCCCCAATTTCCGCCCGAGAAAATATGATACACAAAGAGGTTCAAAATGGTTCAAATGGCTCTGAACACTATGGGACTTAACTTCTGAGGTCATCAGTCCCCTAGAACTTAGAACTACCTAAACCTAACTAACCTAAGGACATCACAGTCATCCGTGCCCGAGGCAGGATTCGAACCTGCGACTGTAGCGGTCGCGCGGTTCCAGACTGTAGCGCCTACAACCGCTCGGCCACTCCGGCCGGCCACAAAGAGGTAAAATGCGATGACACACACGGAACAAAGTTTACACAATTTACAGACAGGTGGCGTGTGACTGCATGTCTTTCCTTCTCTAAACCGTTGGCACATGGACCATGCTTTCGGACGTCGACGTTGAGCGTGTCGAGTTCAACGTGCACCTGAACCAGACATGTTGATCAGAGGGATTAACTTAGCTTTGTCGGAGTAAGTCAAAGAGTAGCAATTGCAGAGTGTGTTGAATAGTCTGGCAATGTGCTTGGCTTAAAAAGGATGAAAGTTGGCCTGCTGTGTAGTAGAGGCAGCATTGTTCAAAAATGATTTTGTAATAATACGTTTTGATGAAAGATACTGAGCAAATAAGATTACATTAATGAAAGAAAGACAAAAGGCAAATTTTAACGTAATCTAGTTTTTTATATTTGTAACTGCTCAGCTTCTCATGGTTAGAACACTGCGTATGGTTCAAGTTTGCTGTAGAAATTTTGTAATGAGGCATGTGGTCCTGTCTTATAGTTGAAACAAGTGTCGATGGATGCAGTTGTACACAGGAGAGTTACTAAGAAATATTTTGCTAAAATGTCTAGGTGTGAGAACTTTATGAGTGTGTTGTCGTTATGGCTTAATGGGGCAGTTAAATTTGGCGTCTTTCTACGCATTTATCAGTCGTTTAGTTATCAATTTTCATTTACTTTTATGACTCTGTTTTCACATTCGCGTTCTACATAGCGATTGGTGTACTGAGAAGCATTTATGGAAACTGGTAAGATGCCGTCTTGCATTGCACATGGCAAATATGGCAAAGGAAATTTGATTTGTGACTGTCACACCATTATGCCTAATAACAACAAGTTGCAGAGTAGATGAGCGTTCCCTGAACACAGGTAGGCCAATAACTTTAATGACGATCAAAGTTCATGTTCATTGTGAGACACAGTGATTAGGATTGTGTATTTGTGAAAATAATATCAGTATCACTTCAGAGGCTTAATACCAGTGAAAGACTTCAGTAAAGTGTTATCCTTCACGCAGTTTTGTCAGAAAGCCAGATGGGTTAATTTTATATCCATCTGCTGTGCAATGACGCTGTCATTTGTGGTGCAGTGATTGTTTATATGAATAGAGACAACGATCAGCAATATTCAGAGCCAACATTTTAAACTGAGTCATTTTGTCTTGCAGTAAAAAAAAAAAACAAAAAAAAAAACAAAAAAAAAAAAAAACAAAAAAAAAAAAAAAACGGATTGCTTTCTCGCAGACGAATTGTTTGATGTGCCACCCAGTCTGTGTTTCGCATCGTGTCGCGTGGGCTCCAAGTATTTCCCCTCAAAAATAAATGTCCCATAGTTCTGTTTCCTTGCACTGAGATTTACATATTTCTATACCAAAAATAAGTCTTATACAACTCTCAGATACCGGCTTAACGAATTTTTAAAAGTATAAGATACATTCCGGTTCTATCATAAAAAAATTCTTTAATCTGGTCACATAACTTTTTAGGACATAAATACCACATGTTATGAGCTCAGGGTCGGAAGGTGACGAGTACTTCACACGACTGTTGTTAATCGAATCCTTGCTGCTGCTTTGTAGAGAAACTTCTTACGTCCTCGTTGTAGTTCATGACAACTTCTTGTATATCGTCTTGTATGTCCATCTGTCATTAGCCGGTTGTATAATGATAAATGCACATTTGTGTTTGCACCCGGTTCAAGTTAAATTAAAGTAAGACGTCTCCCGGTCATCAGCTCGAAATTCACTTGTTCTTAAACTGTGGGCTACCAATATAAGGAATCACCCTTATTCAGCCAACGGCCTTGTCAGAGAGGGATGAAGAGCGGAAATAGTTTCAGGAAAACCTCTCACTATTGGGGGGGGGGGGAGTTAAATTGCCCCTATAGGACAGAATCAACAATGATAAACGGTATGATGTGTCCATAGAACATGTGGCCAATAGCGTCGTAATGATTTCTCCACTGCGAAAAGTTTCCGGATTATTCCATTTGTATCTCCAGGAAAGGACTGCAAAGAAGTGGTCACGAGGAAAAGATTGAATAACCGACAAAAGGCTAACATTCTACGATGTCTCTAACATTAAACCTTTGCCATTAAACTGAAATTAGTTATCGTTTATCGAGTACAAAACACATACACCGTAATATGAAAACCAATTACACATCTCTGATTGTACACCATAATTCAGAATTTGTACCGAAATAATACTCTCTTATTTCTCAAAATACGTTATGCAAGAATTCGAGCACGAAAGAAATGAGGCACTGCTGTCGTAAATTAATTATTCTTGATGTGTTGGCAGAAGAGCCAACACCGTGTTGCTAGAGGAGGCCGAAACGCACGCGTTTAAGCTCACGCAGACTGGCGTGAGGTCTGGAACAAGGTAAAGTAGTTGAGTCTAGTAGGAAAAGAACGTAGTTGCTGGAATACTTAACTTTAATCCATAATTGGAGAACATCGCTCTTGTTGATAGATTCATTACAATCTCAATATAAACTGGTAATGGCGCCTTGCTAGGTCGTAGCAAATGACGTAGCTGAAGGCTATGCTAACTATCGTCTCGGCAAATGAGAGCGTATTTTGTCAGTGAACCATCGCTAGCAAATTCGGCTGTACAACTGGGGCGAGTGCTAGGAAGTCTCTCTAGACCTGCCGTGTGGTGGCGCTCGGTCTGCTGACAGTGGCGACACGCGGGTCCGCCGTATACTAATGGACCACGGCCGATTTAAAGGCTACCACCTAGCAAGTGTGGTGTCTGGCGGTGACACCACATTCCTCCCCCGCAAATAGGCGTACGGTTGTGGCATAAGGCTTCCGCCCGCCGTGGGGAGGACCCCATGTTGACGTATGCGACGAGGTGGGGAGCCTAACAACAGGCGAGGCTGTGCCACCCGCACCCTGCCATTCGGTCCGAGGGGAGCTAGGAAACGCCTGAAAACCTAGTCCAGGGTGCACGCCAACATGCGGTGTATGCGCCCGCAGAGAGACAGGAGGGGCCGAAGGGTCGACCTCCGTCGGGGCGGGGCAGCCGACGGGCGAAGACGACATCTGGTCCGGAGCGGGCAAGAGTTCCATGGCGGTGGACAGCTGGTCACGGGAAGCGATCGGCGGCGCGTGACCCAGGGAGGCGCTTGGCGGCTGCAGCGAAGCGTCCACTGCGGGCGTCGCCTGCGGGAGAACAGGCGGCGGCGCGTCGCCATGGGGCAAAATGGAAGGCAGCGTCGGTAACACCTGGGGATGAGGCGAGCCAGTAGATGGGTCCCCAGGGCGCTGACCGGACGGCACCGTCGCTGAAAGCAGACGGGGAGCGGCAGAACCCGTGCGAAGACAGAGGCGCAGCTGATGGAGATGCCGACGCACCGCACCAGAGGCCCCTCAAAACCAGATACACAGCGCGGCCGAGGCAGCGAAGAATGCGCCCTGCGAGCCAACGCCGTGAACCTCGATAGTTGCGATAAAATACAACGTCGCCTGGAGCAAAAGCAGGAGTCTGCCGCTGCACAGGAACCTGATGCGGAGGATGTAGCAAAGACATCAAGGTTCGATGAGGACGACCGTGGAGCAACTCAGCCGGCGAGCGACCATCTCGGGGCTGAGAGCGATACGTGGTCAAAAAGAGCAATAACGCGTCCTCCCGAGAATGCGATTCTCTCAACTTCAACATCTGTGACTTGAAAGTCCGGACCAATCGTTCAGCGGCACCGTTTGACTGAGGCGAAACCGCGGATGTCAGATGTTGAATACCATTGCTCTTGCAGAATGACTGAAATCCTGCGAACATGAATTGTGGGCCATTGTCGGAAACAATAGTCTGTGGAAGACCTTCAATACAAAAGATAGCGGATAACGCTTGGATGGTGGCAGATGACGTCGTGGAAGACATCTTGACAACAAAAGGAAAATTACTGAATGAATCTACCACAACCAACCATCGAGCATTCCAGAACGGACCAGCAAAATCGATGTGTAAGCGTTTCCAAGGGGAAGTGGCTTTCGGCCATGCAAAGCATTTCCGCGGTGGTGCTGATTGTTGTTCGGCACACGCCATGCAAGAAGAGCACATATTCGTAATCGCAGCATCGATTCCGAACCAAGTACAGTGCTGACGAGCAAGTTGTTTCGTTCGTACTATACCCCAATGTCCTTGGTGGAGAATCCGTAAGACAGAGGACTGTAACGAACGTGGGACCACGACCCGGGACTGATCATTATCAGAACGCAACAGCAAAACACCACGTCGAACAAAAAGTCTCTCCTTGTGAGCAAAAAATCGGCGAACCAAAGGATCCTCGATCCGTGACTTTGACAAGGGCCATTGCGTGGCAACAAAACGCAGAACGGTACCAAGGACAGGGTCAGCAGCTGTGGCTGTAGCTACACGACGAAAATCAATCGGAAACGATGCGACCACGTCATCGGTTTCCGCATCAATGAACATGCAAGCAAGTTCGAAAGAATCGAATGCTCTATCCTCAGCAACAGGCAAACGGGACAACGCATCGGCGTTTCCGTGCTTAGCAGTGGACCGATACAAGATATCGTAGCGGTACTGCGAGAGGAAAATAGACCAGCGAATGAATTTCTGCGCTGTACGTGGAGGTACAGGCTTGTTCGGATGAAAAAGCGATGTCAAAGGTTTGTGGCTTGTGATGATGCTAAAGTGACGATCATACAAGAAATCATGAAACTTTGTAACACCAAATACGAGAGCCAAGGCTTCTTTCTCGATCTGTGAATAATTTCTTTGCGCAGACGAGAGCAATTTGGACGCAAATGCAAGAGGGCGATCATGCGATCCATCTTTGTGCGCAAGCACAGCACCGATCCCGAAATCCGATGCATCCACCATCAACAAAAGGGGTTTCTGGGGATCGAATGGCGTAAGGCAAGTATTTGAAAGCAACGCCGATATCAACTGGCGAATGGCGCGTTTGCATTCCGTCGTCCAGACGAACGGAACACCTTTACGGCGTAAGCGATGAAGCAGAGCTGAAATGGAAGAGGCATGTGGCACATATCTGTTATAGTAATTGATTTTTCCCAGCACACTCTGTAGCTGCTTCAAATTCTGCGGCGAAGGCAAGTCTTGTATGGCACGGAGGTGCTCGGGACTGGGATGTATGCCCTGGGCATTGATTACATGTCCCAGGTAGGGTAAGTCACGAGCAAAAAACACACATTTGTCCTTCCGCAAGCGAAGACCATTTTTTCGCAAGACCTGAAATAATGTTCTGAGATTGGCTAAATGTTCTTCTTCCATCTTTCTGGAGATCACAATATCGTCCAGATAGTTTGCTGCAGTAGGGACCGAGGCACAAACAGTTTGCAGATATTGCTGAAACAATGCAGGGGAGGATGCACACCCGAATGGCAGTCTTTTGAATCGATACAAACCAAGATGCGTGTTAACCACCAAAACGCGCTGGGATTCTGCGTCCACCGGTATTTGCAAGTACGCATCTGCTAGGTCCAACTTCGAAAAATATGTACCTGGGCACAGTTTGTCAAAAAGATCTTCCGGGCGGGGTAAAGGAAAAGTTGCAATCACTAATTGTGGATTCACTGTTGCCTTGAAGTCCACACAAAGTCTCAATTTTCCGGAAGGTTTTAGCAAAATTACTAAGGGTGATGCCCAGAGAGAAGCCTGCACACGTTCAATTACACCTTGTGATTCCAAATCGTGTAATGATCTTGCGACCTCATCACACAATGCGTGGGGAACATTGCGCGCTCTGAAAAATTTCGATTGCGTGTTTACTTTCAGTTCCAAATGTGCTTCATAGTTCTTAGCGCAACCAAGGCCTGGTGCAAAAATGTCTGCAAACTCTTCACATAGACGAGAAACACTGTCTGAAGGCACAGCTTGGTTCACTGATAGGACCTGATTGACTATAGACAAGTTAAACAACTGAAATAAATCTAAACCAAACAAGTTCACTGCAGAAGAAGAATGAAGTACGTAAAATGACACAAGTTTGTTTGTCCCCTGTATGTTGCAAGAAGGCTGCACTGTCCTAACACAGGGATAGCTTGTCCGGAATAACTATTTAACTTAACATTTGCGGCACGCAATGGAGGTGTGCCCAGTTGTTTGTACGTGTCTTTATTGATCAATGAAACTGCAGCTCCGGTATCGAGCTGGAATGGGATCACGTTGCCATTAATGTCCAAGTCTACAAAAAGTTTATTGTCCTGCTGACGGCAAGAGCTACTGTCTCGTGCAACGTGAACTGACACTGGTACAGAATCACTTGCGACTTGACGGGATTTCCTGCGACGTCGATGCACTCTATTTGTGGGACGAACACTGTCACTGTTAGAGAGAGTGGCACTGGGCGGAGTGGATTGAACTACATGAATTTCCATGGGCGAAGGTTCATGAGCCTGAGTATTCTTTGTTCGATTCCGATTCCGGCGCGAAGTAAAGGGCCTGGAACAGCTGTGATTGTCCGATCTGAGCTTTTTCTGACAAACACTCTGAACATGTCCTTTTCTATTACATAAAAAGCAAATAGCTTGGCGTGACGGGCAATTCTCACGCGAATGTCTAGTATCTCACCGCGGGCATGATTTTAGCACTGCATTTGCTTGCTTGCTCGGCACACGCGGCTGTGCGGACGGGCGCGAGGGCTGTTTACTGTTCCGTGCAGCTCGCCCGGCGGGCCGGTTAACGTGACACACGGCTGGCAAAGTTTCAAATGATTCCTGAGCAAAGTCAAGTGTGTCTTGTTGATCCAATATGTCCATCACTTGTTGAAGGGAGGGATTGACTAGTTTCAAAATCTGTTCCCTTATACGAACATCAGAAACGTTCTGTGCAATTGCATCACGTACCATAGTATCTGAATAAGGGAGTCCACATTGACACTCAAAAGCATACTCCCTAGTAAGGCCTTGCAAAGTTGCAACCCACTCCCTATTAGTCTGACCTGCCGTATGTTTTGTATGAAAGAACGTATACCTTTTTGCAACTACATTGACTGATTCTTTGAAATATGCATCTAATGCCGACAAAATTTCTTCGTAGGACAGAGTTGCTACGTCGCGTCGGGGAAACAATTTCACTATCACACGGTACGTGGCCACTCCGACACAAAAAAGCAAAAAAGGCTGCCGCTCACTACCTTGAATTCTGTAGGCGGCGAGATGGAATCCAAATTGGCGTGACCACTCCGTCCAGCTTTCCAGTGCAGCATCAAAAGGACGAAAAGGTGGTGCAACTGCGTGTTGTGGCTGCGGGAGCGGTGGAGCGGCGGCCGCCGCGTCGGTTTGCATTGCACGTTGACCCTGGACGAGCTGTCCAAGGGCATCCAATAAGGCCTGTGTCTGCTGATTCTGCAAGCGATAAAATTCGGACAGTACATCTGGAGAGTGTGTGGCGAAGCCATGACAAGTAAAGTAGGGCAGTATATAGAAGTACAACGTTTTTACACTCGTCGCCATATGATGTGTTGGCAGAAGAGCCAACACCGTGTTGCTAGAGGAGGCCGAAATGCACACGTTTAAGCTCACGCAGACTGGCGTGAGGTCTGGAACAAGGTAAAGTAGTTGAATCTAGTAAGAAAAGAACGTAGTTGCTGGAATACTTAACTTTAATCCATAATTGGAGAACATCGCTCTTGTTGATACATTCATTACAATCTCAATATAAACTGGTAATGGCGCCTTGCTAGGTCGTAGCAAATGACGTAGCTGAAGGCTATGCTAACTATCGTCTCGGCAAATGAGAGCGTATTTTGTCAGTGAACCATCGCTAGCAAATTCGGCTGTACAACTGGGGCGAGTACTAGGAAGTCTCTCTAGACCTGCCGTGTGGTGGCGCTCGGTCTGCTGACAGTGGCGACAAGCGGGTCCGACGTATACTAATGGACCGCGACCGATTTAAAGGCTACCACCTAGCAAGTGTGGCGTCTGGCGGTGACACCACAATTCTACTATACTTAAAAATACACATGGCTTGCATATTTGATTTACTGATAAAACTATAGGTCAAGCAACAGTTCTCGATGACCAAAATTGATATCAGTCCTACACAATGCAAACACAATGGACCTTCAAATTAAATATTTCCGCATCTAAACTGTCTGCTTTACTTACTTAAATATATGTGGCTTGCGTTTTGGCACTAGTGAATTAAATTGCAGATTAGTAGACAAACGCAGTCCAATCTTTGTACCACACACACAGATTATATTCATCAAAACACAAAAAATGATTCTATAACCGTGCAGAACACACATGAACATTACAGCTGATCTTACACTCGTCGACGTGGATTACTGAGGTAAACAACATTATTCCGACGTCGTTGGCATTGACGGGATATTACTCTCCCAAAAAAAAGTAGTTTCAGTTAGTTCACCATTTATCTACACTTTTTCTTAACGCTAGGAATGCTTTTAGCACACCGATATGATCAGAATACATGCCATCAACCCATACTTTTTGTTGATACGTAAAACAGCAATTGTCCTGCAAATAGCAGAGCTGTTGAAACACGTTTTCCTAATATCACAATATTTCACAGCATAGTTTTAATCAGCCAGCCACGGTGGCCGAGCGGTTCTAGGCGCTTCAGTCCGGATTTCATTAGTTTAGTTAGGTTTAAGTAGTTCTAAGTTCTAGGTGACTGATGACCTCAGATATTAAGTCCCATAGTGCTCAGAGCCATTTTTAACCATAGTTTCAATCAAAGACTTAGCAAGGATCCGGCTAAATGGAGTAAGTTCATCATTATTACCTAAGCACCTTATTATCTAAGCACCTCTTTTCTCCAGATAAACTTAACAGTCTCATATCCAACTTACCATTCTGCATTTTAGTCTTTCATGTTATTTTCCGCAGTCATTTTAAACTTGAAGCAATAACACACGTTGCTACAAATCCCTCTTCAGTAGAGACCAAGATTGTTTCATTAACAAACGAATTACTAGCTCCACTCTTGAAGCCAGTAAGAAAACTAATTCATTCGGGTGATTTTAGAGGACATACTCGTTATATGCTGGGAATTTACTGCAAACCGGCTTTCAATCCTGAATTTCATCTTCCTCATCGTAATCATCCTCTTCAACATCATCATCATTGTAATCATCTTCATCGTCATCACCACCATCACCATTATCATTAAAAACAACAAAGACTAGTACTGCAACTTCCTCATTGTAATCACCCTCTTCTGCTTCTAGTCGTTTCTACGATTAACATAGTGTTTTCGTTGGCTTTGACATATTTATCTTCTTAAGTTGCGTCTGTCATCTTTCCCCTTCGGAACATCTGTCCCAGTCTCTGTATCGGTTGAGAAATGGGTCTGATGGCGAGTTGAACATCATGCACCTTGAATCTCCTCTTAAGATATACTGTAACTTTAGGTGTTTTACCCTTCCATCTCTGTCTTGTTTTATCATTGTCTCTGACCATGTTTCACCTCTGTCTTGTTCCACGACTACTGTCTTTTGTTGTGTTGTGACGACTGTAAACAGTTCGTTTATAGTGAAAATATGCGGTTTATATGATACATTACAATACAGATCTCATAAAAACAGCTTCTTCCTTCTCTTCGAAAATCGTGTTCCTGCAGTTCGTTTGTCTTATATTAATTTATATTGTAGGTAGCCACAAGTATTCTGTTTCTCTAATAACTTTATTATAGCATTAGTAGTTTTGGCCCTAAGCGCATCGTCATATGGTAGTGTTGAATTTTTTCCAAGTTTTACATTCGTGCCTTCGTGAAAAGCCCTTCTTTACATATTTTAAGATAGTGGTCTGATCTTTACTCATTAATGAACGGAACTAAATACAAGATGGCGGATACATTAATTAGTCCTTTAGATGTCTCATGATGACACAAATTTAAGACTTGCAAAGACGTCAACGCTATCATTTGACGATGGACTCACTCCAGAAACTAGTGATGGAGCAATAAAATCCACAATAATTTCATTAAAAAAACTTCTGGCTGGTTGCAGTATTTCCTGTAATGTAATTTTCAAAACTAGCTGCAGTTATCACTAATCAAAATGGATAAAATAATAACCTTTGTCTTTTGGCTACGTTCAGACTGAGTGTATGTATTACATCAGGTATTTTGATTAAATTTTGTCGTTGTTTAGCAGGTGATTATAGAAAGTATAGTCTACAAACGCTTTAGAAGCGCTTTGCACTATAGTTCCGATTGGCCAATATTACAGTATTGCTTGAAAGTTCGTTTTGCACTTAACCTATAATGCCTTTAGTATAAATGCAAGTAAAAAGCAACATTAGTCTACTAATAACATAGATCAAAATTTTAGTGTAGAGCATGGTGCTTAATAATTGCCCGTCCCCTCCCCTGAGATGGTATTTGCCAAGATGAAACGTCACTGAAAAACCTCTACAACCAACAAGGATGCCAGCATGACAATTCGTTCTATGACCGACCAAGAACATTTCACAGCTTCAGATACAACTCCCTATACGTATGTTAGAAGTGGAGACCATGTAACACTTGGTGCATAGAATAATGTAGATGTGAAAATATTTGAGTGAGCACTGTGTCATACTCCGAGGGCTGATTTATATAATGGAATTAATTAAATTCTATCCGTAGTTGGCAGTAATTCAGCGTGTCTATTTGTTAGTGTGTTTGCCTCCTTAGCGTAGTATTTTAGTCAATATGTGTTTCCTACAGTTATAAGCTCAATCATGTCAGTTTTGCTACACTGCGTGGTTTAGTCAGATGCGAAATATGAGGTGTTTTTTCAGCAAGTTATTTCTGAGCCACTTGTGTCTAGGTATGAAAAGAATATTGAGGCAAACACATCTGGATTCTATAGAGATGCTTTAAATACTAATCTAATATGTGTGTGTGTGTATGTGTGTGTGTGTGTGTGTGTGTGTGTGTGTGGAGAGTTGTTGCTGTCATATTTGCAGACATTTTAGAGCAGAAACAATATTATGATACTTGACAAGCATCATAGTACAACATAGTTGTTCAAAATATTAAACTTGATGGAAGTGATGTTGTGACAGTTAATGTAAACATGAAATTTTTGTATTGCTGACATATTTTTGCTGAAATTTTTGGCATAGAAAGAATATTGTGACACTAGATGAGCATCGAAGTATAACTAAGCTGTGGAAAATAATTAATGTCAGCCTGAGGTGCCTTGCACCGTCTATGGTACAGAAATCCAACTTTGCAATTTCGCTAGTGCTGCTTGACTCCTAAATTCATGGTGCAACGAGTGTGTTTGTTTGCGTGTGCGTGTGTGTGTGTGTGTGTGGGGGGGGGGTGGAAGGGGGGGGGTTCGTGTATGTTTGATTCTGACGTATTTTAAATGTATAAACAGTGCAAGTCACATCCTTTACAGAATTCATCTGGTAAATACTTTTGAACACCGATAATTTTACACCGTCGGTCTGGAATTCTGAATTACCCATGCCCCATGTTCCAACTACCATTCCGCGTCCAAAGCCTGTGACTTCCCGTCGCGCGAACATATTCACGTAGTAAACCCTTTCCCATGAATCATTTGAGTTCAAATGACAGCTCCGTCAATGCACAGCCATTTTATACCTTGTGTGCGCGATGCTACCTCCATCTGTATATGAGCGTTTTTGCAACCCATGACTTTTTTCATCTCAGTGTACAATAAGTTATTTCTGAAGAACTTTTCACTGAAATGAGTAATAATTCACGTAATGAGAAAGAGTAACCACTGGAAATAAAAACTCAGTTCAGAATACGACTCGAAGAGGTTATTCTAACTACATCTTCGGTATTCTCAATTTTCAACTAGCTGAATGTTGGTGAAAGAATATTTAACGCAATGTCTGCTAAAAGGATTCATAATGCACCCTGTCACATGACGGACGACGTTTACGTATGAGTAATTAAGATGAGGAGATGCATAACTGAAAGTGGAACTTAATTTAATTCTTTAATAACACTCTGGAGACTCGGAGTCTCTTACTGCTAGTTGTGGCTCGTTGGCTAACAGTTACCTCTGAGCAATATAGTAATACAATCAAGAACTGCATGAAAAACTTGAGCGACAACGACAAAGATTTTAACTACATAAGAGATACGAAGATGCATAGTACCTTTTGTGTGAGAACAGTGTTTTTCTATACTATGCCGTAGTAGTGTAACATCTTTAGAGAGACATTGCTTCACTCCTCCTTGGATAACGTACTTAGTAACATTGTTATTTACACAGCTAAAATTTGAAGAAATAACGGCGTATTGCTTACGCTTTCAAGATCTAAATGTAAAAGGTCGTGCAGCATCAGAACGTCATGGAGAGGGCACTAGCCTATGTCCCATGACGTCACCAATATGAATAAGGTGTGCCAGAATCCCCATACACATTAAATCTAATTAGGTTCTGCAGTAGGTTTTAGCTATTTATAGGCAATACACTTCTCAAAAACAACATGAGCTGAAGGTATACTTGTAAAAGGCCTGGAGTACTGTAAGGTTTCAGCGACATTACGTCATGGTCAGACAGTGATTCCGAAATTAGATACTGATTTGTTAGGCGAATCCAGGTGCAAATATAGACTCTGATCATTATGCAATTAGGATGAAATTTGGTCTGAAGTTTAAGAGATTTGCTGTGTTGAAAAACTGAGGAAACTGAATATGTGACTTGGCTGGAGTGGTCGCTATTCTGTGGATCAATAGCAGAGGTTTTCATATAATTTTCCATGACAACGCTTTTCATGGCATTCGAACTGTGTAGTGTAAAGATGAAATATTATAGCACAATATATTCTATTAAAATGGCATTGCAAAAACGAAAAACGGTTTGAATAACCAGATAACCTGTAGTTGAGTTCCTTTTTTAAGCTCAGATCGATCTCAGTTTCACGATGTAACAAAGTCACTTTAAAGCACACCACTTGAAAATAACTACAAGATCGAAGGTAGAAAGTCAAGAGCTATTCAGAAATAAAGCATCCTAAATGGAAAACTTAAGGCTTTCAACTATTTCGAGGTATACTTCGGATTCCCTTTCCAAGGAGTGAATAACTAATAACAATGTCGAGAGTTAATGTATGAATTTCACTGAATCCCTGCAGCTTCTCCAATTTATCTCCTCGTACTGCAGAGCACATGAGCTACTTGAGATGGCCACTATGGAAAACGAGTGATCGTAGGACAGTGAATCTTTATGAAACCACTTGTAAGGACGTGTAGAAGAGAAATATATAATAAACCATTGGAATCAAAACATTTAAATATCCAGATGAGAGGGTAACATCTGTTACCATGTTTATGTTCGAGGTTACAATTTGCCGACCATCTGCATCCCTGACAGCCTGGAGACTTGCTAGGAATTGGTCTATTGCTGCCCGAAACATCTCCGGTGGGATGGAATGTTCGGTCATCGTGACACACCTAATGCACTGCCTGAAGGTCACTTATTGTGTTTAGCATTCTCAGTCATAGCAAGTGTAACTTCTTCAACAATTTGTGGCGCAGTTGGTGGTGGGCCTCTCACAGGAGCGACTGCCAAATCACCAATTAATTTCTACTTCTGTGTCACGTTCTTCAACCTCAGTACTATAAGAGGACCTTCCTTTAACGCGGCGATACTAAGAGCAGCAGTATTGACTGTCTGTGTAATGCACTCAGATGATTGTGCTTCAACCACACATTGCTGTAGGAGAACAAGCGCTTAACGACAGTTCACGACAATATTACGACTAACGAGGCAAATTCTGCAGCACGCAGTCTGAATGTCATTGATGAGTTAGGTACCAATATGATACTGGCTCAATCAGCGAAATTTTCGCTATAACTGCCCTGTATATCCCCGCATCTGCTTCCTAGTGTATTGTCTCAGCTAACTGTTTTTTTTATCAAGATTGTTATCTGAAGGCCTTCCAGTTATTTGCACATACACGCCAGTAAATTGCAATAGAAACTTCGTGAGGGTCACTTCTTGTTCTTCTCCCTTTTAATCCTTCTCCTCAAACCGTTATTAATTCTTTAGTTTTATTGCGGTTCTTACATTTATCAGTTTCGTACTTTCGCTTATGCTGTATAACATTTTTGTTTTACTTATCTTTGTAATATTAGATCTTAGGTCAGTGCAAACAACCATAAAATTCGCAGATAAAACTACAACATCAGAGTGTAGTATAATTCAATTAGTTACAAAAAGCATCCATATTTCTAACCACTTCGATAAGGTAACATTATAATGTTTAGTCTCTGTTGATCCATTGTGGAAATGGAGCAGCGGCTGGACAAGTATTTACCAATGAAATCCGCCAACAGCTGTGCAACTACGATGATATTTTATTTTAACTACCATTTTGGCACTCAGTTATGCCATCTTCAAGCCCCATATGCTTTTTTCGAAAGTAAACGTTATTCACGTACTGGAGCATATGTTCCTGGATGTCGTGAATTCTAAACTGTATCCCAAGTACTTCCTTCGAAGACTGGATTACAATTAAGTCTATCGTTTGTTTTTGAAAGGTACAAATGGGACCTGAAAATGGCGTAATGGAATGCCGAAACTGGCAGTTAAAATAAAATAAAATAAAATAGCATCTCAGTTGCATGGCTATTGGTGAATTTCATTGTTAAATAAGTCATTATGTTTGGGTCTGTGGCTGAACGGTTATGAACTATTGTGAAAGCTCCTTCCAACTGTTACCCGCGTTTAAGTCATGACCAGTATCATGACAAGGTATTGCTTGTACCAAATACAGACGATGCAATGGTATAGGAATATCAAACTTAATTTTGAAAGCAGTAATGTTGAAAAGCTGCATGAATTGTTTTTTAAGTTGACATAAACCACAATTTATGCATAGTAGAAGCAGCAGCCATATGAGTTTTGAGTCTTTGATTTAACTATTGTCAACTATTATATTTGGCTGTCATGAGCTCAACTAACGGATTGTTCTGATGGTTTGGCCTTTTTTTCAGATGTTAAATAAAAAAGATGCCTTCATTCCACAAGGTTAAGAAAAAATCTTTGGATAGTACTTCCAGATCGAAGAAGAAGATTTTTCATAATTGAAATATATCTCTGTACTAAAAATACAGCTATCGAAATGAGTTAAATGCTGTATAATGGTTTCCGTTATAACCATTTGGAATTTTGCAACTTTGTTGCAGAATGAAAAAAATACGGGCTGTGTGTGTGTGTGTGGTGTACTGAATTGATAAAAACGGCAAACACTCTTGAGAATCATGATTATAATGTATTACATCCTAGAATTTTGGAATTCCAGTGTAAAAATGTTCTGTCAGTTAACAGTGAGAAAAGAAAGGAGACGGATTATGAAAGGCAAAAATTAAATTTCTGGAGTGCCCAGCTTCACTATGACGGCAAGTACTGACTTGTAACGAACACATTTGTTAACAAAAAATAGAAACTAAAGTTATTATCAACAGCATCGTTTTTGTGGGCAATAATTTCTGACGAGATATTTATTTTACGAATGATTTTTATTTTCTACTGCAGTTACAAAATATTATAAGAAATATACAATTAATTTCTGGTGGTATGTTTCGTCTAAGGTGTTGGGTTCAGCTGCTGATGTTAGTGGCTGTATTTCCCGTAGCCTCCATAGCCTCCAGAAATGCCTCCAGAGTAGCCACCGCCGTAGCCACCACTGTAGCCACCGCTGTAGCCACCGCCGATGGCTCCTCCGTAGCCTCCACCATAGCCTCCACCAATGCCGCCTCCGTAGCCGCCTCCGAGACCTCCACCGACACCAGCTCCGCCTCCCACGACGACAGGTACTGGCTGGTTGACGACGACGGGCTGTGGTACTGGTACGGGGACTGGGCTAGGAACACTCACGGGTACTGGGACTGGCCTCTGCACGGGGACAGGGTACGGCTGTGGGACGGGCACTGGTACCGGCCTGTTGACTGGCACCGTGACAGGAACCCTGACTGGTACTGGGACAGTACGCTGCACTGGTACTGGGTACGGGATGGGGACCTGCTTGGTGATGGCAATGTTGGTCACTTGACCACCTCCAACTGCAGAGCTGATGCCACCTCCATAGCCACCTCCATAACCACCACCAAAGCCGCCCCCATAGCCGCCCCCATAACCACCGCTGCTGCCACCACTGCTGTAGCTGCTGGCTCCGATTCCATGGTCGATATAGCCGCCTCCACCATAGCTACCCAGGGAGCCGACCACTCCCCGTTTCTCCACCTGCTTCTCCTCGGCCAGAGCCAGTCCAAACAGTAACACGCACACCTGGAAATGACAGCAGGTGTTATCAACAGAAAAGTCCAGCTTCCACTGAATGAGAGCTGTATTTTCTGAGATATTAGCTTTCTTATTCAGTGGATAATTACTTGCACGTTCACAGCACTCATCATCCTGTTGAGTAATACTTCTTAATAATATGAACTTTTTCTGGCAGGAATATCGTCCTGTGCAAGATGTTGCGACAACTTGATCTCTAAATCTGAATGAAGAAGAACTCACGTGGAACAATGGTCTATAAAGGTCTGTTGGACACTAAAATTCACATTGCCCTATCTCCCATTCTCGATGTTCTTGGTACAAATGCTTTCAGTTACATTTATGTGTGAAAACGTGTTTATAACAACAGCTTAATATATTATTAGATAAATAATGTTTCAGTACTGAGTTATTCATTCTGTGCAGGTAAAATGAAAGCTTCCTATAAAAATGGATTTACCCTTCGTTTATACACGAAGAACACTGTCTAACACATAGGAAGCTGGGTGACCAGGAAGTTCCCTGCCATTCTTGTGAATTTTGTCTGTTCTTTTTCCTTGTGTGATGCATTGTTTAATTTTATATGACTCATTCAATGCATAATAGTTTCACTTACTTCTTAGAATAGAAAAGCTTGCAAAATATACTATAAAAACTAGAAATTAATGTAGTTGAATACGATAAAAGGACTCAAGAAAATACCAAGTAGAAAGTAACTTGTGTCCAATGGAAATAATTAAGCTGCTCTATAACTGTGTAACAGAAGCACAGTGAATGAACCTTGAGTAAGAGCCCTTGCTCTCTTCTTGTGGATGATGTTGAAATGATCATATGGCACTGTTGGCCTGGAGGCCCCATTCGGGTTTGGCAGCCAAATGCAAGTCTTATTTCAGTCGGCGCCACATTGGGCAACTTGTGTACTGATGATGAGGATGAAATGATGATGAGGACAGCACAACACCCAGTCCCGTCTGGGAATCGAACTCGGAATGTAGAAATTACACAGTAGACTTAAATAATGGAGGACAAGAAAAACTTCCTTAATAGGAGTAAACAGTGGGTGTAGAACGTGCACTGCGTAATTTAATCCAGCTCAAACGTCAACTGTGTTGCCTACACATTGAGCGCGGTCCGAGCACTTAATGCGAGCGTGCACTGCGAACTGTTTTCCCTTTACAGAGTAACATTTTTTTCGGTCCAATTCGTAAACATTAACACTCGACGTAGTATTCGGTTTAAATACGCTCAGCTAATGTTGTTAAAATAGATTGTATCAGCATCGTAGAGGTAGCATACTGCTATGAGCGTTGACGCACTAGAAACTAAACCATACTGAACGAAACTTCTTTGTTTGTTAGTGGGTGCAACGCTTGCTGTCAGTGTGAGGAAATCTGTTTGCTGCCTTGTTTCCTTATTTTTATTAGAAAGCATGCTGTAGACATAAAACTTATTCGTTCAGCGCCATAGCACAAGACTGCAAATACGGTCAACCAACATGTAAATGAAACTCGGAATATCGGCTTTGCTAAATTTCAGTGACAGTTATATTCAAATGATGATCCTCGGTAGGCTGTTACATCAATACGCCGTTATAGTAAGGAAATATAGTTTGTCAAGCGGTTCAGGTTTTGATACGCCTCAATGCTCCCTTCCCTTGCTCCACAAGTATAATTTTTACTGGCATGTGTGAATGAAGCGCATTAGAAATTCGGAAATGATGACCATGAAAGTTTTCTGAAATTTTTTGTATCTGTACCAGCACTGACTAATATTTACAGTGAATCTGTAATTAAGTTGTTAGATCCCCAATCTGTTTACCTGTTTCTCTTGCTTTGTATCTAGTGTTGAGAAATGGATGTACTTGTAGTTGCAGCAAAGACGCTACTGGGAGTTACTTAAGAAACTGACGCAAGAACTTTGTTCCGCGTATATTTAATAGTAAAAAGTGACAAAAATCCGAGTGTTACCTTTCACTAATGTTTTTAAATTAGAGAACTGAGGGATCATACGCTTTTTACTAACGATACTTATAAATATTACTCTTTCACCCTAAATGAACGTGATTACTGTAAGTCGGAAGGATTTCCGGAGCAGAACATACTATTGAGAAACCACTCACCAGGATCCTCATTGCTGCTGCTGAAGGTGGTACAGGTGGAGCAGGCAATGACTGATGCCAGTGCGGGGTATCTCTGCGGCTTATATACACCGCCCACTTCCCCCACCCGCTGGAAACCAGCGACGTGTAACGCGCTTTCTCAGAGCTGGATCAAATTAGCCTAGCATGATAGTGGGTATTCAAAGCGACCACTCATTCGACGCCGCAAAACGTAAAAGCAAATAGACATCATCAAAAGCCATTGGATAAGTAATTTTCACAAGTAATTAGCTATTTATTAAAAACTTATTGCTCTCCACTGAGGTGACGAAAGACATGGGATAGCGATAGGCAGTCATGCAGATGGCGGTAGTACCATGTACACACGGAATAAAAGGACACTGCATTGGCGAAGCTGTCGTTTATACTTGGATGGTTCATGTGAAAAAGTTGCCGACGTGATTATGGCCGCAGGACGGGAATTAATAGAATTTGATGCGGAAAGGTGGCTGGAGCTAGACGCATGGGGCATTACACTTCGGAAATGGTTAGGAAATTCAGTTTTCCGAGATCCACAGTGTCAAGAGTGTGCCGAGAAAACCAAATTTCAGGAACTAGCTCTCACCGCAGACAATACAGTGGCCGACGGCCTTCATTTAAACACTGAGAGCAGCGGCGTTTGCGTAGAGTTGCCAGTGCTAACAGATAAGCAAGACTGCGTGAAATAACTGCAGAAATCAATGTGGGACGTACGACGAACGTGTCAGTAGAGGCAGTGTGGCGAAATTTTGCGTTAAGCAGCAGACGACTGATTCGAGTGCCTTTGCTAACACCACGACATCACCTACAGCTCCTCTCCCTGGCTCGTGTACACATCAGTTGGATGCTAGGGATTTGAAAGCTGTGGCCTGATCAGATGAGTCCCGGTTTCAGTTGGTAAGAGCTGATCGTAGGGTTGGAGTGTGGCGCAGACCCATCGACCCAAGTTGTCAACAAGAAGCTGTGCAAGTTGATGGTGACTACATCATGGCGTGGGCTGTGTTTACATGGAATGTTCTGAATACTCTAGATGTTTGGGTACTTGGAGACCATTTGCAGGCATTTATCGACTTCATGTTCCCAAACAAAAATGGTATTTTCATGGATGAAAATGCTCCATGTCACCGAACCACAGTTGTTCGCGATTGGTTTGAAGAACATTCTGGACAGTTCGAGCGATTGGCTACTCAGATCGCATGAAATGAATCCCGTCGAACATTTATGGGACATAACTGAGATGACAATGCGTGCAGAAATTTCTTCATTGGCAACCCTTCCATAATTACAAGTGGCTGTAAAGGCAGCATGTTTTAATATTTCTTCAGGTACTTTCAGCGACTTGTTGAGACCATGCCACATCGAGCTGCTACAATATGGCGGGCAAAGTGACGTCCGACACGATACTAGGAGGTATACCATGAGGTTTGGCGCCTCAGTGTACATCAACACAATCTTCCGGATCCTCCATTTGCTACGATGGAGTCCTAGAAAAACATGTCTTTTCTAATGATTCCTTGTTTCCAAAAGGCTCCAGAAACAAAATTATTTCGTTTCTACGTATAGTGTTAGAAGAATGCTTTGAGAGTTGATGGAGGTTTATGAAATGACACTTCTAAAAAGATCACGATTCTCGCAAAACAATGTACTGAACACATGGCCTACCGCGTTAGAAATCATAAGAAAAATATTTTACAGAATCTTCTGTTTGAAATGGCATTGGCCACCTATTAATGGCTTTTATTTGGGTGGAGGGCGGGGAGGAAAATACATAAGCGCCTATTGTAGGAACGGACTCTCGAGGAAACTTTAGTAGATCGGCCACTTTCAACGTTATACAGGGTGGAACTCAGTAAATTGCTTTTTTAGAATTCACGCTGTGGCGGCACTATTGGTCGAATAGGGGGCAGAGTGGGCGTGGTTCATAGTGACTGACGGGACGTTTGTGTCCAATTGTTGTTCAGTTGCGATAATGCGGAGAGGGCGTGGTTCATTGCGACTGACGGGGAGGTTTGTGTTAAATTGTTGTTCAGTTGTGATAATGCAGTGGACACGTGAGAATCTCTCATTTTGTGTTGAAGTGTATTTCTCGAATTCCCACTCGACCACTGCAATGCAGCGTGCTTTTCGTTAGCGATTTGCAGTACCCCCAAGCGGACGTGTTCCTGGGCGGCAATAATTTTAAATTGGATAAATGCGTTCAGAACAGCAGGGGATATGTCATCTGTATGAAGAGGGCCTGAGAGAAGCGTTACAACACCACAAAATGTCTAACGAGTTGGAGCAGCAGTACTGCAATCTCCGAAACGCTCAGCTCGGAAACACGCACTTGCTCTTGGCATTTCAAGACGTTCTCTCCACTGGATTCTTCATAATGAACTGAATTTTCACCTGTATAAAATGTGCGTGGTCCGGCAGTTGTCAGTACAGGATTATGAAAGACTAATAACATCCTGTCAAAACATGCTTGCGACCATACCACGTGACGCAAACGTGTTCTTTTCCGTTGAGGCACATTTTCACCTTAGTGAGTGTGAAAGCAAACAGAATATGGGGTACTGGAGGGACATGAACCCCAGGCGAATTCACCAGAGATGCCAGGTCACTGTGTCGTGCACCGCATCACGAGTAGGCATCATTTGACCCTTACTTTTTCCAGGAAAATCGTTGTGCTGTAATTGTGAATTCGGATCGTTGCTTAACTACGCAGCATGAGTTTTTCCAGCTGTCTTCCGAGGCAATGCAGTTACAGCAGACCTGGTTTCAAAAAGACGGTGCCAATACACACATAGCTTGCATTGTAAGAGGTCCATGATTGAGGAATTTGTTGTTAGCGCACTCGAGCAGATGTAATTTCGATGGATTGCTCATGCGCTGCCTGCGATATGTAAGCTGTAAGAGAATCTCAGACCAAAGAGCAGTGTTGACTGCAGTAGGAACTGTGTAGTAGTAGTAGCGAGCAGTCTGGTGTATCGTGTTGGCTGGGCCGGTCGTGGGGGAGCGATGGCGGATCCTGAGCTTTGTAGTACTCGTACAAGATAAAAGCAGCCTCGTGCATATGTAGTATTGTTATATCAAGTCCCATGTAAATGTTTAAAAAAATCTCTTAATGATAATCTTTCTCATAAAAAGTAACTTTTGACAATCATTCATTTCAATTTAAAGAATTTACTAATTTCTCCAACCCTTGGTCATCCCGATTATTGAAAGGAAAAATCAGTTGTTTCTTTTTATACATGACAAATCTATCAGGCAGCAGTGCACAGAGCTGCGCCAGAAAAATTTCTTATAGGAGCAGATATATACGCGTTATCCGGCGACCTAATTGAGGTAAGATTTTTCAATTTATTCAGAAAAATTTTCAGGGCCATGACGGAGCACTGCTGGCGTCCTAAATTTACCAGTTTAAATTCACAGTCATTATTGAAAGGTTATAATTGAGTGACAATTTTATTGAGAGGTTAGTCACATTGTATTATTGGTAGGTTACGGAATTTATCTGTTGGTAGGTTACGCTAAATGTCAATGTTATGGTTATATTTTTTACTGTTGGGAGGTTTCGGAACTTTTGCTGTTGGGAGTTACACTAAATGCGAGTATTATTTATATTATTTTATTTTGTGGTTAGGTTACACTGAAATAAATAAATAATTACATTGTATTTACCGTTGGGAGGTTACACTTGTCGACAACCGGTCAGGATAGTATTTTTGTGAATTTCTGAGAGGTAGTCAATTATATATCTGCTCTTATTTACTTATTATTAAATTTAGTTTGCATCTGGCTCAACGCAGTTACTAATTTGTCACTCTTTCTTTCACAGATCATCGGCAACTTACTGCTCTTTGTTTTAATTGTATTTGTTCCAGTTTTGCTTTGTCTTTGTTTCATTTTGTGCTTAACTTTGATTTGTGAAAATGCCGCGAAAAACTGCTAACAGTACATCGTGATGTGCAATGAGTGAAAAAGCTGACTCGAATAATTTGACCGATAATACTAGCGACAGTCAGTGTAATAGTGATAATCCTCTAATTACAGATAATCAGTGCGTGCTGATCACTAGTAATGATTTTATTCCAGATGATGAACAAACGCATTCAGTTATGTCCACGCTTAATTTAACGGCAAATGATGACGCGGCACGATCCGTTACAATGAAAGCTATCCAGTTTGACACACATGATTGGCAAAATTTACACAGTGAACAGACAAATGTTTCTAACGATGGTGAACAATGTATTCAAAATATGTCAGATTTATTTGATTCCCGTGTAGTGACCAACAATGCACATCCAATTGGCGAACCTTTTCAAGAATCAGAGAATGACCAAATGGTTACACAAAACGTAACAATTGCAGGTACGCCATCAAAAAGCACAGAAAATAGAGTAGGTAATATTGGCATGGATCAAGTTATGGGATTATTGCTACAACTTCATGAATCAAACAAACAACTTAATGAAAATCTCAAACAACAACTTAATGAAAGTCTCAAACAACAACTCAATGAATCGAACAAACAACTCAATGAAAATCTCAAACAGTCGAATGAAATACAAGACAACAATTTCAAACAACTTAATGAAAGTTTCAAACAGTCGAATGAAAACCAAGACAGGTCGTTCAAACAAATTAATGAAAAACTTGACACCTCTATTGAACAGCTTACTGAACAGATTACATCCGTTGCTGAGCAATGTAATGAAACTAAAAAACAATTACGTGAGGAAATTAAGGCATGCGCCAGGAATAATAGTGAAGAGATACGCAATACACATGCTGTCACAATTAAATTACTTAGAGATGAAATTAGTGCAGTCGCTAAACAATGTCCTGAAAACGCAACACAGTTACGCGATGAGTTTTAATTAATGTCATCAGAACTTTCACGCACACTGGATACGAAAGTAGACACGAAATTTGACAAACAGAATAGCCAAATTTACGAACATTTTAATCACCACCTACAAAACAGTGAAACGCGTTACCGTAAATTTATACAGGAACAAAACAAAGTAAAGAAACAAGTCATGGAAACAATTAATGTACAGAGACAGGAAGATAAGCGTAAGTTATTTAAGAAAGCAAAAACATACGTCACAAGAACATTGCTACAGTATCAGACGAAATCAATACTATCAAACAGTTGAACACTGAAATGCATGGTGTAATATCCGATCTAAAAACAAAAGCAGATACTAATAGTCAAACTTTGGAAAATAAATATACAGTAGACTTTCAGACAATGCCCAACAGATTTGAACATTTAGAATTAATACAGGATCCAGATGCCATTAAAGCAGACGTTAAGAAATTAAACAAAACCACACGTAAAATGCAGAAACAAATTAATGCTTATGACACTAAATACGGCGATCTGGTAAAAGCACTGACTGAAAAATTTGATGAATTGGCCAGTCGTATTGACGTTATCGAAAATAACGATGACACCAAATCAGACGATACGTCACCAGTTTCGTTTAATCAGACACCTGAATTCCAAAACATACAGAAAACAATCAGCGAGATAGGTTCATCCAATAATACATAACGTAGAAAATTGTCATCTTTACAGCAAGAAGTGACAGAGATGAAAAATGTCTTAGCCTCTAACACGATACAGCATACGCCACTTTCCGAACATTTCTCACACTCACACAGCCAGTATAATTTAGGTAATTTACAGAGATTACGTGACTTAGATTCCGAACAGCCACAGACAAACAGATTATCATACAATCCTGAGCCTGCTCAGACATTCCGAGACGATAATATTGATTACAAGCACTTTATATCCGTTAGGAAATTTAAGAATGACAGAAAACAGATTCAAGCTTTGGACTGGGTACAACAATTTGTTTTTGAATTTTCACCGTAATCGACTGTAATTCAGAAACCTCAGGGGATTCATTACACTTCGATGAATATGTGCCGTAGCGTGCACAGGGCCCTGAGCCGTAGTAGTGCTATTTCTTCTTTAGTTTTCTGCACTGCTGCCTGCTCTTTTACTATCCTTTATATCTATCAAAACAACTCTTCAACTATCGATCTATCTAGGACTTGGAATGAGTAGAGAAAACCTGATATGACAGGTTTTACCTGAAAGTGACAGTTTTCATTAGACACTCCCGAAATGACAAGAACTACCAGCGTAATTTTAATAACAGAGAGAATTTTAATTATTGGTATCGACATAATTATCAGCAATAGCAGACACATTCTGACAACAATAGAGGCTTTTCCCCACACCTTCAACAAAACGAGTCGATTAGCATACGTAACCAAAAATGCACTCTGCAAGGTCAACCAAGCTTTAATGTTTCGCCGCCTACACGTATAGCGTCGGCTCCACCAAATAGTAACGCACTGCAACAAGGAAATCAGTACTTACAGAAGACACATCATTTCAATTCCTATCGCAACGCGCCGTATAGCAATGATTATCATGACAGACGTAAAAGTAATGAGCACAGTTTTCAGCGTACATTTAATAACAGTAGGTCTTACCAGGAGCAGAATCATCCGCAACAACAGATTATCATGAATGAACCAGACAATAGGTATCATCCCGGACATAATCCGTCAGGACGAAATAGCAGAACAGTACAAATAGTTGAAATGCCACAGCATCCTCCCGCAAATAACAGCACGTCAGAAAGAATTTGACTAGATACAGTACAGGTTGCATCTTCCAACAATGTAAGCACTACTTTTGACACGCAGAATGTTGTGCACGAAAACGTTATTACTTTTGACGACATCCGAGACACTCTTTTGCATGAAAAACCAGTTATTCAAAAAACTATTTCCCACCCTCTCATTGAAGTAAAGATTGGATCATCTACATTTTCAGCAGTAATCGATTCTGGATCACCTATGTCAGTTATAAATGAAGAAAACTTCAACGAATCTAACAAAGAGAATGTTTATGCTACGTTACCATTAGGTAAAACTAAAGTAAAAGGAGCAGTATCTAGTAAAGGAGTGGATGTAAAATTACAGACGCACTTATCATTTTGTATTGCAGGTCATACGTTCCACTCAAATTTTTGGATTGTTCCCTTATTGACAACAGACGTTATTATAGGTACGAGTTTTTTGGTATAACATGACGCAATTATTGACTTTCAAAATTCCTATTTAATGTTAAGGGATGAAAATGTACAACTGGCATTAGAATTTCAGTACGCTTTATCTGCAGATGAACCGGCAATGTACCGAACACAGGTATTTTCTATATCGCGTAAACACGGACTGTCATTCCACATTGTTCACAGATACGTACGTACACAACTATAATACACCAGACGAAGCCGACTATGACGTTTCGCAAATGATTTCTGATAAAGTTAAACAGAGCAGCGCAAATACAGATGACGAACGTACGCAACTATGCAAAATTCTTTTACAGCAAGCTCCAGTTTTTGACAGCATCCCTGATACTATGTCTGGTTTTATGTATGAATTTCAAGTTAAGCAGCATGACACATTTAAAGCCAAACATTATCCTGTTCCGTATATCTACAGAGAACAAGTTAAGAAAGAATTACAAGCTATGCTAGACCAAGGAATTATTGAACCAACAGTTAGTCCGTACATAAACCCGCTCCATATTGTTAAGAAAAAGGATGGCTCACTTCGCCTCGTACTTTTTTCGCGTCATGTCAATGACATTATTATTAATGAAACAGATCGCCCTCAAACACTAGAAGAACTTCTACAGAAATTTGATGGTACTGCTGTTTGTTCCACATTAGATTTGAAATCGGTATTTTGGCAAATACAGCTCCATCCGAACTGCAGAAAGTACACAGCATTTCTCTGTTTCGGTGACTGTTATCAATTTTGTAAATTACCGTTCGGTTTAACAATTTCTTCAGCAGCGTTTATTCACGGTTTGAATACTATACTTCCGACAGAATTAAAAGACAGAATCACAACGTATGTAGACGACATTCTTATTGCAGAAGCTAAGTGATCTGAACACAATCTGATTCTCGTACAACTGTTGCAAACTTTCATGCACAATGACTCACAGTTAATCTCAGCAAATCGCACTTTGGCAAAACTTCTATAAACTTTCTTGGACATGTAATTTCAGCAGAAGCCATTGAGCCTGACCCGGAAAAACTTCAAGCTTTACGTGACATTATTATTCCAACGACAAAGAAACTACTACGCAGCTTTCTGGGATTAATTAACTTTTTCCGTAAATTTATTCGTTACTCTGCTTTAGACACCCCTAGATTATGCCAATTGACGGGTAAAAACGCTATTTGGTCCTGGGATAGCCAAGCACATTCTGAGTTTGTTAATCTGAAACATGCCTTACTGAATGCACCTCTTTTATCACACCCAGATCTTACTAGAAATTTTTCCATTGCCACCGACAGTTCTAACACCGCTTTAGGCGTACACATTTTTCAGGAAATTGAAGAAGACGGTACTTCAGTAATTAAAAGCATCACCTTTGCAAGTCGCATTCTGTCACGTGCTGAACGTAATTATTCTGTCACAGAACTTGAAACATTGTGTGTTGCATGGGCATTTACGAGATTTAGGCATTGTCTTTATGGAAGACATACGACCGTTTACACAGATCATAGAGCTATACAGTTTTTACTTTCCGCAAAATTTACACATGACAGGTTAAGCAGATGGAAACTTTATTTACAGGAATTTAATTTCACAATTGTTCACATCCCCGGTACACAAAATATTGTAGCAGACGCACTATCCCGCTCTCTCAGCAACAATCAGCAAGACATCGCAACCAACTTCTGCCAAGCAAATTCTAGCGTCATGTATATTCAACAAGTCGCATTTGAAAATTTCATTACATCGTCATTACGAGACATAGCACAAGAGCAGAGCAAAGACAACGTGTGGAAAGAAATTAAACGCCTTTGGCAAGATAGGAGTAATGTTACCATCAGACACCATAACACTGTACGCAATAACATTCTGTTTCGCCGCTCTCACCCTGACAGCAACAATTGGTTACTATGCATTCATGACGAACTTGTTAACAAATTGATATCGTATACTCATTTAAGTTACGCACATTACGGAGCCAGAAACTGTTTTCTTATACTGAGACAGAACTGTTATTTTGCCAACATGGAGAAACGTATTAGACGAGTTTTAGTGTCATGTAAAATCTGCCAGAAAGGTAAATCAGACACGACCTCACATATTCCTCCGTTACATCCCATTGTACCCGTTAAATTGAGACACATGGCCGCTGTAGACATTTTTGGTCCGATTCCCGGAACTAATAGAGGTTTTTGTTACATCTTTGTCGCTGTTGAACTCACTTCGAAATTTGTTACCTCCACTCCGTTACGCAAAGCTACTGCTAAATCTATTTCGAATGCATTTGTAAAACGTTTTCTATTTCATGTAGGGCATGTATTGAAAGTAATTTCCGGCAATTGACACCAAATTCGATCTGCAATACGGACCCGTATGTTACGAGCTAGAAACATTTCTCCGATCTATATATCCAAGTATCACGCTTCTTCGAACCCTTGTGAACGACTAATGAAAGAAATTGGTAAACTATATAGAACATACTGCCATTAAAAACATATTGATTGGGATACATACATACTCCCATTCCAGGATGTAATTAACTCCATACCAAATGAATCTACTATGCTATCTCCGACTGTTATACTGAAAAATGTTGAACCACCCAACAAAATTAAAGAATTAGTATCCTTTCCTACATCTCGTCGCCCACACCACCATTAAATAATTGAAATTGCGCTGAACAACATCAAACGTGCCGCAGAGCGCCGGAGGAGACAGCATAAACAGGTTTGTACACGCCGTGACTTTCACATTGGACATAAGATATTAGTACGCATGCATTATTTATCCAACAGAGGAAAGAGTAGATGTAAATTTGAACTTCTATACGCATGTCCATATACAATACGAAGCATTCCTCACCCTAATGTAGTACATGTCGAAACTCTGAGAACCAGATAAAGCAAAGACAATCACCGTGTCTCCAATATTAAAACTTTTATTGAATGGGCATACTTTATGATTTGTCACACTGTAATGTCCTTTCCTGATATTTATATGACTACTTATGCAATTATATTTATGTGACTACTTACTGATAATGATCGTATTTTTTTTCTTGGCAAGTGCCCGGCAAGGTATGGTTAGCAGGTCGCTTTTCTTGTCGTTAGACATCAGACCGTGCACATTTTCCGTTTTTTGTGTATGTATGATTGTTTTCCTATCGAAAGTATAATTTTTCTCTGTATGTACTATGAAATCTTTAAGATGTAACAAACTCCAGTTGACATTGACATTTTGTCTTATGATATCTCAACATCGTGACAATTTTACATTTTTTGCATCTACATTATGATACTGTGCATACATTTTTTGCACTTGAGAACTGTCTATGTTTTTGACGTAATACGCTTTCTGTCATGCTATGCTGCATGCTTAGTCATATCACTGGAAACAAGTTTTTATTTAATGGGTATATGATTTAAATGCAACATATTAATCCTTATTCATCATTTTCAGAAAGCAATAACGTGTAAAAGAAATAAGTTAAACAAACTACAGTGGTTTACTATGAAATGGAAATTTTACCATCGGAATGAACGAAAGAAAATGCAATATCTTGTCTTGAAGAGTAAATACATCAGAATTAACAAGCATTAACCAGAATATACTACACACATTGTATGATAGCAGTCTTGACTAATTATTTTTCTTTCAGAATACGAGGCGATTGATACAGGCTGTCAGACAGAACTACACATGTTAATTTTAGTGATGAAATATGCTAGAAGTAAGAAAGTCTATACTATATGAAGTAATGAACGATAATGAATAGTTGTATGAAGTAAATGGTAATATGAATATGAATAATGAAGTGTCTATTTTTTGCAGATGATGATAAATGATGATGTATAGTTGTATGAAGAATATGGTAATATGAATAATGAAGTTTTTCTTTGCAGATGATGATAATGATGAGGTTTATGTATTTTGTATTAGTTAGGAGATGCTATGTAGTTATTGAAGTATTTGCTGCAGTTCCTTTTGACAGTATGTCTTATGCCGCATAGTATAATGACTGAATGTTTTGGGAAAGACAGCTAGAGTACATACATTTTAAGTACACATTACCTGTTAAATTGAAGTTTGCTACTTTTCAGCATAGTATACTTTTTATTCTTTCAGGTCAATAATCCATTTAGTATCTTTTTGAGGAGAAGCTTTTCATGATATTAATATGCTATAAACACTTAGTTATGAAACTTATTCTAATACTTGCATTTCTTTTACCCAGTTATGTGTGTCATTCATGAATGTGATCACGTATACGGTTCTTGTTTCATAATCTTGCTACAGCTGACTCATGATGAATGACGTTATTAATCCTTATTTCCAGCAATAAGTCAAAAGCTAATATTTTCATGCCCCAACAATTACCGGTATACAACTAAATAATGCTACCAGTTTAAGATATATTTCTAGTCCTAAATATAATGCAAATTTCTCTGATGTATTGAATCCATTATACCTATGTATTATTAGACTACACACCTTGAGTAATAGTTACAGTGTGTTACATTTTAAATATGTCCTATGTCACTTGAATGATGAGTTCTGAGTAATACTGAATGATGTTTTGTAATAATGCATAAATGCTATGCCAATCATTGCTGTAATGAGATGTATTTTGAATGATATTTTGTAGCACTGCATAAATGCTATACCAATGGTTACTGTATACCAATGGTTACTGTTATAAGATGACTTATGCATAAATGCAATGTCAATGATTACTGTAATGAGATGACATGATGCAAATAATTACTGTAACGAGAGGACTTGTGATGCCAATGATTACTGTAATATGATGACTTATGCATAAATCCTATGTGAATAATTTCTGTAAATAATATTTTGTTATACTTTGTTATACTCCATAAATGAATGCCAATAATTACTGCAATGAGATGAGCTATGAATAGCGTTTAGTAATGCTCAATACTTACTACATGTTTAGTAACTAGCCAATGAATGCCAATGATTACTGTAATGAGATGACTTATGAAAAATGTTCTGTAATACTCCATATATGTACTACTTAAATGCTGTGTAAATAGCCAATGAATGCCAATAATTAATCAGATCGGTTGATACACTAGTGTAATTCTGAATGATGACTAGCATAAGACTTAAAATGTCCTTCACCTTCTGAACTAATTACTAGCAATTACTGCAATATCCGTTTGTCCTGTCCATCCTCATGATCATGGAGCACTATATTTGGTTTTTGCACTAATTCTACATTGCTGTAAGAGTATGGATTCTACAAGAATGTGGTGTTGACATATCAAGCTGTCCACCACCTTGAATGATGGAGATGTTATTATGGTCCTACTGTTTGGTATACATAATGAACTACCAAAATGATAACATTGAATATTAATACAACATTTCAGTGTCTTGGCTACACTGATAAATACTTCAGGGAAGAGAAATTCAGATTGTCTCACTTGGTGTTGTGCTTCTGTAGAAAAATATGGACTTTCAGTGCAGCTATGTGCAACCTACTGTGCTACAACCATGATGCAATCCTTCCCATTCCTTTCCTAGTTCTTGTAAAATGGTAAAGACTTATACAGTGCCTTTAAATTCTTGTTAAAATGCCAATGACTTCTACAGTGCGTGTGCACTTTATTTCACTTGTTAATGTATTCAGTTCTTGTAAAAAATGCCAAAAAACTTATACAGTGGGTGTGCACTTCATTTCATTTGTTAATATGATCGGTTGTCCTAAATATGCTGAAGATTTTTACAGTGCGTGTGCACTTTATTTCATTTTTTGATGTATTCAGTTCATGTAAATATGCTAAAGACTTCTACAGTGCGTGTGCAATTTATTTCACTCCTTCATATGTCTAATTCATGTGAAAATGCTAAAGAGTTATACAGTACGTGTGCACTTTATGATATTTGTTAATATATTTTGTACTCATGGCATATACATTTTGTCTTTCCTTAATATGTTCTTCACTTATCAATAATGTTTATACTCTGTGCTGTAGTCTTAGTAAACTAAATAGATTACAGAAAAATTTGTTGCTCATGGCAAGTCCAATTGACTCACCATCGCTGCCAAATTTTTGCCCCCCCCCCTCCCCCCCAGTGGAGGGTTATGTAAGAGGTACATGATTAAGGAATTTGTTGTTAGCGCACTCGAGCAGATGTAATTTCGATGGATTGCTCACGCGCTGCCTGCGATATGTACACTATAAGAGAATCTCAGACCAAAGAGCAGTGTTGTATGCAGTAGGAACTGTGTAGCAGTAGTAGCGAGCAGTCTGGTGTATTGTGTTGGCTGGGCCGGTCTTGGTGGAGCGATGGCGGATCCTGAGCTTTGTAGTACTCGTATAAGGTAAAAGCAGCCTCGTGGATATGTAGTGTTGTTATATCAAGTCCCATGTAAATGTTTAAAAAAATCTCTTAATAATAATCTTTCTCATAAAAAGTAACTTTTGACAATCATTCATTTCAATTTAAAGAACTTACTAATTTCTCCAACCCTTGGTCATCCTGATTATTTAAAGGAAAAATCAGTTGTTTCTTTTTATACATGACAAATCTATCGGGCAGCATTGCACAGAGCTGCGCCAGAAAAATTTCTTATAGGAGCAGATATATATACGCGTTATCCGGCGACTTAATTGAGGTAAGATTTTTCAATTTATTCAGAATAATTTTTCAGGGCCATGACGGAGCACTGCTGGCGTCCTAAATTTACCAGTTTAAATTCACAGTCATTATTGAAAGGTTATAATTGAGCGACAATTTTATTGAGAGGTTAGTCATGTTGTATTATTGGTAGGTTACGGAATTTATCTGTTGGTAGGTTGCGCTAAGTGTCAATGTTATGGTTATATTTTTTACTGTTGAGAGGTTTCGGAACTTTTACTGTTGGGAGTTACACTAAATGTGAGTATTATTTATATTATTTTATTTTGTGGGTAGGTTACACTGAAAGAAATAAATAATTATATTGTATTTACCGTTGGGAGGTTACGGAATTTATTTTGTGGGGAGGTTACAGTATTACCGTGAATTTTTTGAGGTAAACTTTTCCTGGAAGGCTTATCTCCCGGATTGGGGATCTCAACCGGCTCGCACGATCACCGGACTCAGCCGCAGGCTACATTTTTCTTTGGAGTTGCCTGGAGTCAAAGGTGTATTGCAACCGTCTCAACACCTTGGAAGACTACAGAACATTATTGAGGATGCAATTGTAAGAGTACAAGAAGACATATTTGAAAGAGTGCATGATAATTTCAGAAAACGACAGCGGCAGAGTGTGGATTGTGAAGGTAGACATTTGCCGGATATACTGTTTAACCATGCAATTATAAACTTCCACAACTGTCCAATAAGCCAAAAATAAAAATGTAAGTTTGTAAGTGTTCATTTTTTTAAAATTCATTTCCAAATCAGCAATTTACTGCGCTCCAGGATCTGAAAGTTAGAAACCAGAAGTCCCAAATTTTGAGCCACCTTTACTTGGAATGTTTATTTTTGTAACTTTAAGATTCTATGAAGACAGCATGGATTGTCGTAGACTATCACAGCAATAAAAGAAATTGCTGGCGATCCAGGCAAACTTTATTCGTCAAGAATTAAGTAATGAGTAAATTGATACAAAATAGATCTTATTTTAAGATGATTCACGCAAGATTGCCTAGCAATATCTAGATAAGCAGGAGCCGTGAATGAAAGAGGACAGAAAGTATTTGTATCGGGTATGAGCGTAGATGAGGGTTGAAACACTGGAGTTTGTAATCTAACTGATTTATTTATTTGACGTAAATAAAATTTATGCCTGTCGTTACGGAATGTACTGCCTGCTACGTGATAAATCGGTTTAAATAAGTGTCGTTATGATATTTACATGTATTAGTATATGCTTTATTATTATGCACTTTCTGGCATTCTCTTCATGAGGTACCATTTCACTTTTTACTTGATCTTGTTACTAAGCCCTTTAAAAGGACTCAAATGTTGCTAAAATGTAGAACGTCTGATTTCAGCAAGGTCATAACAGCTTCCTTTAAGTATGTAAAATTTAACTAGTATTAGCTGGGAGCGACAAACTCGCCAGTTTGAGTACTATGACTTTCAGGAAACCAGATTTTAACGACTTGCATGTAAGCTAACGCATTCTGTAAAACTTATTGTAGACACATTGGTTTTCAATTAACAAACAGTGAACACATTGGTACATCGACTTGCATATAAGCTAACGTATTCTGTAATACATATTGTAGACACAATGGTTTTCAATTAATACACAGTGAACACATTGGTACATCGACTTGCATATAAGCTAACGTATTCTGTAAAACTTATTCTACACACATTAGTTTTCATTTAATATACTGTGTACACATTGGTACATGTACCACTTTGTGGACGGAAGAAAATTACCCATTTGTATACCACCCTATTTGCCCTTGACACGCGGGCCGCTCTGGCCGATCGGTTCTAGGCGCTTCAGTCCGGAACCGCGCTGCTGCTACGGTAGCAGGTTCGAACCCTGCCTCGGGCATGGATGTGTGTGATGTCCTTAGGTTAATTAGATTTAAGTAGTTCTAAGTCTGGGCGACTGATGACCTCAGATATTAAGTCCCAAACTGCTTAGAGCCATTTGTACCATTTTGTTCTGAAGAGCCCCACGCGAGATGTATAATGAAAGCGCTAGAAGTCCCTCAAATCTACTTCGCATACCGTTTCTGTAAATGGTCTCGCTAGTAGTTTGTTGTAAGAACAGCGGCTGACTTTCCACAACTGCGCGTTCCATAGAATCTTTGTTACACTTGTGTATGCCCTATATTGAGCCGATAGGATAGAAGCAACAGGCCCCTGACTGCTTTTTACGTCAGATGCCACGCCTGCTTGATGAAAATTCATAATAAAAGCAACCATACACTAGAATGTGCTTGAGTAAGGTCACGTTTAGGATCACCCTAACATAGAGACTGCATTTAGTCCGGAATCCTCCCGGAAAATCTGTTTTCCATTCATCAGTCTTATTACTGATGTTGTGTACGCCTTTTACTTTTCATATTGCTTTAAACTATTGCTCTGAGTTATTTAGGAGTCAGTTCCCAAGTGCTGTCTGGACGCACCAGCGAAGTAGCTTGTAACACATGTAGATTTTTCCGTTTTTTTGTCATGTAATTCTTAAATTCGATGCGTATTTTTGTACTGAAGCGATGTAACCTCGCGCTAAGTAAACGTAAAATGTAAACTTCGTTTACACGGTAAATCAATCAAATATGAAGGCAGTGAATTTAACTAAATACCAAAGAAATATAGTTACGAACAACTTAAATTGGCAAGAACGCGTTGAAAAGGTTGTGGGGAAAATCGAAGCAAGGACAGCGTCTTATTTATAGAACACTAAGAAAATGTAATAGATATGCTAAAGAGACTGCCTACTCTATTCTTGTTCATCCTCTTTTGGCGTACTGCTGCGCGGCGTGGAATTCTTACCAGACAGAATTAACGGAGTACATCGAGAAAGTTCAAAGACCTATTTTGTATTACTGAGAAACAGGGTAGAGAGTGCGACGGACATGATAGAGGATTTGGAGTGGAAATCATTAAAACAACGGCTTTTTCGTTGCGGCGAGGTCTTCTCACGAAATTTCAATAACCACCTTCCTACTCCGAATGCGAAAACTTTTTGTTAGCGCCGACCTACATAGGGAGATGCGATATCATAATAAAATAAGTGAAAGACAGAGGTGTTCGCTCTTTCGGCGCACTGTTCGAGAGTGGAATAATGGAGAGGTATTGTGAAGCCTCTGCGAGGCACTTAAGTGCGATTCGCAAACTAGGGATGCAGATGTGGACTTAGATGTAGATTTCCACAGTCTGTAGCATAGTTGTCATTTCTTTTCCACGGTCAGCTACATAGCTGTTTAAGACGGCAACCTCTGTTGATGACATGTCAAGAAGGTTGCAAGATACATTTTTACATTTCTGTTTGCGTCTTTATAGTTAACTCTTGATTTAGCAGTAGTTAGGATGCGTGCAGTCGAAGTTTACGAAAAAAAAAAAATGTTCAAATGTGTGTGAATACCTAAGGGACCAAACTGCTACGGTCATCGGTCCCTAGACTTACGCACTACTTAAAGTAACTTATGCTAAGAAGAACACACACCCAGGCCCGAGCGAGCACGCGAACCTACAGCGGGCGCGGCCGACGCAGTCCATGGCATGGCGCCTCAAACCGTTCAGCCACTCTGCCCGTTCACGAACACGTGAAGCCGCTTTTGGCCACTGTCAGGCATCCGGGCTCAGCGGTGGCGAAGAATCTGGCGCGTCGCATAGGACCTCTCAGGTATCGGTTGTTTCGCCTATAGACTCTGCTGGCGAGGCAGCTTTCAGTGTACCCGACGCGGTGGTTGTACCCTCCCTGCACGGGGAGTGTAGTTTGGTACCAAGTTCAAGTCAATAGAGACTGGCCGTCTGGCCTCGCCCTTTCGCCACGAGAGGGAACAAGTGGCCGCTCGTACAGCAGGGCCCGACCAGGCACACAGGGTGACAGGTTTCCTAGTTATCATGAGCTCCAATGATAGATACATTATAGACCCCGTTAGAGAACAGTCATTGTTGCAGAGATCTGGACCTGAGTTGTGGGACAGAGAATTGTAGGATTCTTCCTGGATGTGTCAGAAGTGCACTGCACGAAGCAGCTACTCACGGAGCAGAGTACTTGCTTAACTACTTATAGGCTAGGTAGAAATCTGAGGTCCTTTGATGAACGCTTGCCAATCAGTACGCAGAGCAAAACCAGAACGTGTAATAAGGACTCTTGGAGTGACAAAATTTTAACAGTAATTTTTCGATGTATAACTTGTCGAAGTATAAGTAACAAAGTTCCTGAACTTACAGCCCTTTAGGAAAGTGTTCACGCTCATATTATTCTCGAAACAGAGTATTGGCTGAAATCCGAGGAAGAAAGCTCTGAAATATTGAACGATGGATGGTAAGTATATCGAAAAGACAGGTTAGTTGCCATAGGAGCTGACAAAACTATTGTGTCTGTTGAGTCGAAACTGAATGTGAACGTGTGTAACAGTTCTGCGTAAACTCAATTTCCAGATAATATCCAGATCATGCAATATTAGCTGTCGGCGAGGTTAAGCTATCGAGTGTAGACTGGGACGTTTGTGGGCGCATTTATGCAGATGGTACGCATAGTCTTATGGAGTAAATTTGAACATGTTTCCAGAAACTGTCTTGAGCGGCTAGTTCGGCAGCCCAGACGCCGTGGAAATATTTCTTCCATCATCACTATCTTTGGAAGCGTTGTAATGACTAAAAAATTCTTATTATGAAGTTTTCTTTGTGTACCTCAGAAATATACCGTTTATATGAAGCAGCGCAACAAAGATCTCGTAAAAACACCTTCTTCCTTCTTTTCTAAAATCGTGTTTCACCAGTTCGTTTGCCTTTTGGGAATGTTATGTTTGAGGGCACGTATTACATCCGGATTTTTTATTAGATTTTGCTGTTATTTCGTAGATAATAATAGGGGATACTTAATAGACCTGCATAGTATGTTTAGTTCAAATGCAAGTAAAAAGCAATATTAGCCTAATAATAACATCGATTATATTTTATAGTGTGGAAAATGATGCATTATCTTTGCTCCCCCACATATAATGGTACTCGCTAAGATGAAACATTACTGAAAAACTTACAAAAGCGACAGGAGCATTTTCTCAGATTGAAATGATAACACCTTTCACGTATGCTAAAGTTGGAGATACCATGATAATACTTGACAAAAATCACAGAACAATGTAGACATGTAAATATTTAATTTGAGAGAGCACTGTGTCTTACACTGAGTGTAGGCCTAAGTGATGGAATTAATACATTCTTCCAGTACCTGGTGTAATTCAGTCTGCCTATCTGTTTGTGGGCTCACCGGCTTAGTGTAGTATGTTAGACAAAATATGTTTCCACCTTTATAAGCTCAGTCATTGTAGTTTTGCTACATTATCTGATTTGACCCAAATATGAAATGTCTTTTTAGCATGTTATTTGTTAGCCACATGTGTCTAGGAATGAAAATAGCGCTGAGACACATACTTCGGGGAGTACACAGAGGTATGTGTACTCCAGAAGATGTGTGCCTCAGAGCTATTTTCATTCCTATAACCAGGGTGGTCCATTGATATTGACCAGGCCAAATATCTCGGGAAATTAGCATCAAACGAAAGAATGAAAAGAACAAATCTGTTCGACCTTGACAAGGGAAAACAGATGGCGCTATGGATGGCCCACTAGATGGCGCAGCCATAGGTCAAATTGATAGAAACTGCATTTTTTTAAAATAGGTAAATAGGTAAACCCATCCTGATCTTTCCCTGCCTACCCTCTCTCTGCCTCCCTTCTCTCCCCCGAGTCCTTTTCCATTCCCCTCCTCTCGCGTCTGCCCTGCCCCCTCTTATGAGTCCCTCCATCGGTCTCCCCCCCCCCCACTTCGGTTTTCCTCTCCTCCCCCCTTTCTTTCCCCCCTCATCTGTCCGGCTCCCCCAATCTGCCCTTGACTGTGGTGTGTCATCTTCGTGTCAACGTTTTAGCCCAGTGTTTCAAGTGAGTGATAAGTGTTATGCGTCTTTTCAGAAGTGTCATTTTTATATCTCTTGCGAACAGAAAACAGACTATCTCGCCATGTTTTTTTTTTTAATTCCCTGTCTTCTGTTTTACCTGTCTGCTTCCTATGTATTTTATTAGCATCGCCGACCCTTTGTTTTATGTTTTCATTTCCACAATTATCCACCATTTTACAATATAAGTAAGTCATCTTTTTTGTCGCCTGCTTTTATTGTATATTATCTTCTTCTTATGTTTTAAAAATTCAGTATGCTGAAGAGTTGTGTACTAATTGCTGCCAGCCGCCCACTTCGGAGGGACTCGAAAAAAAAGAAAACCTTGTCAAGTCATAATAGTTATGCAGAAGACTTAATCTGGTTAAAATGGAATGTTTAACAGTTGCAGGAAAGGTAGATATGGCGTTTATTTATGGCTATTGTAATCAAAATGCCCAACAAGTTTGTGCTATGTATGTTGATCTTTATCCTGAAAGACAGCATCCAAGAGTCCAGACCTTCCTTCGGATAGTTAATGTATTTAATGAAATCAGAAGTGTTCAGCCAAAGAAGAAGACACAACCAAAAACTGCAACAAATGAAGACGCCCAAAGAGCGCAGTTGAGGCTAATCAGCACATCAGTAGCAGACAAATTGAGGGGGAATCGCGAATTTCAAAAACCTCGGTTTTGAGAATTCTAGATCATCATACATTTCCTGCTTGCCATATTCCTATGCACCAGGAAATGCATGGCAATGATTTTGAACGTCGCCTAAAATTTTGCCGCTGGGCATTAATAAATTACAAGACAGTAACAGGTTTTTCTCAAGAGTTCTATTTAGTGACGAAGTGTCATTCACAAACAGAGGTAACGTAAACCGCCATAATATGCACTTTCGGGTAACGGAAATTCCACAATGGCTACAGCAAGTTGATCATCAGTGGCCCTGACGGGTTAATGTGTGGTGTGGACATCTAATTGGCCCTTATTTTGTAGATGGCAGTCAAAATGGTGCAATGTATGACGATTCCATAATCAGTGTCTTACCGATTCTACTACAAGATGTTTCACTTCATGACAGAATGGCGATGTACTTTCAACACGATGGATGTTCGGCACATAGTATTCGTGTAGTCGAAGCGGTATTAAATAGAATATTTAACGACAGGTGGATTGGTCGTAGAAGCGCCATACCAAGGCCTGCACGTTCGCCGGACCTTACTCTCTGGACGTCTTTCTTTGGAGAAAACTGAAAGATATTTGCTATCGTGATTCACCGACGACGCCTGGAAACATGCGTCAGCGTATTGTCAATGCATCAACGACAGTTACTGATGGCGATCTACTCGCTGTTGAGAGGAATTTCGTTACGCGTATTTCTAAATGCATTGAAGTTGAGGAACATCATTTTGAGCCTTTATTACATTAATGAGGCTATTACGGTTACTCACGGAATAACAGCATGCGTTCCCGTAGTTTATGATAAGGTCACGAAAGTAAATATATCACATTGGTACAACAGAAATAAAGTCCAGACGCAGCTAGTTTTTGTGTTTTAATTTAAAAATCACATTGTTACCAACTGTGCATCTAAATGGGTGAGGCATAGTATAAGTGTTGGAATAACAAAGCGAAACAAACGTTCCAAATCAAACATTCATTTTTATTTATGGACTATACGAATATATAATAAAAATGGGGCTACCTATTTAAAATAATGCAGTTTCTATGAATTTGACCTACGGCAGGGTCAGCTAGTGGGCATCCATAGCGCCATCAGTTTTCCCCCTTCACGCTCGTACAGAATTGTGTTTATTTTTTCCATTGATGCTAATTTCGTGAGGTATTTGACCCGGTCACAAGCAATGAACCACCCTGTATGTACAGGCTGAGTCACTAACTATTGCCACCAAGAATAACTCCGAACGCATGATAGAGCTGAAAAGTTTGTCGGACAAAAGTTGCATGGGACAACGGGGGCCATAATATGACGTTGGTTTTTTGTTGCTAGGTGGGGTCGTTTCAAAGATATGAAGGTCAACCTTGTTTTTTTTTAATGGGTTGCTATAGCTTGGTACTTATTTTCTGACAGCGACTATCGAGACGAATCCGGTACTTATTTTCTGACAGCGACTATCGAGACGAATCCAATGATGTGTAACACTAAGGTCTTTAAGGTCAACGAAGGTCAAAAGGGTGGCATGAACGTCCATTTACAGAAAATCTTCGAAGTGATGACCATTGGTATCAATGCAGTGCTGCAATCTTCTTGTCATGGATTGAGTGGTATTCCTTCTCTCATTGTCACTTATCGAACCACATGTGCTCACAATTCTCTCTCGCATATCTTCAGGTGTAGTTGGAATGTCTTTATAAACAATGTCTTTGACGAATCCACAGTAGAAAAATCCAGAAGCGTCATTTCTGGTGAATTAGCCGGCGAGGACACATCTCCTCCATGTCCAATCGAACGATTTGGGAATTGTCTCTGCAACTCATTTCTAGCCATCAGCGAAAAATGTACCGGATACCTATCGTATTGATACCACATTCTGTTCCTTGTTGCTATAGGTATTTCTTCCAGTAACAGACCTAATGTTTCTTGCAGGAATGTGGTGTACTTCCAACCATTAGGATTTCCTTCGATGAACTGGGGGCCTGTAATTCTCTCCTCCAGAGTCCCACACCATACATTCTCCGACCACGGGTTTTGGTGTGCAACTTGTCGCAGCGAATATGGATTTTCAGTTGCTCAATAATACATGTTACGCAAATTAACATTTCCATGGCTCGTGAATGTAGCCTCGTCAGTAAATAAAATCAAATTAAAAAGGTACCAGCCCTCTGAATCTGAAGTTGAACCCATCGGCAGAATTCAATGCGACCTATAGAGTCTGTACCAGTTAACTCTTGGTGGAGACTGATATGGTAAGGATGATATTTATGGCGATGCAGAACGCGAACAACACTACTTTGACTCATGCCCGATTCCCTTGGGATTTGATGCGAAATAACAAAAGGATCTCGTAACACAGTGGCAAGAGTACCAATTTCGGTTTCCTCGTTACTAACTTTCCTTTGACGGATATGTTTCCGATGCGTTAAAGACTCAGTTGTTCGTAATTTATCATATACATATTTAAATGTACGACATGTAGGCTGAGTACGTTTGGGATATCTTTCAGCGTGTAAGTCTCTAGCTCTCACTGAATTCCGGTTGCATTCTACATAAATGAGAAGCATATCCACTTGTTCTTCGAAGAAATACATAATTCACATTCGCTTGATTCGACGATACTAGTCTTACCATTCCCATTAGTGTGGTATTGCGAAAGTGTTGCCATTTACATGTCAATGGCACATTAGATGGATACGCCGTATTCCTGGAACATTTACTATTTGCACGATATAAGAGAGAATTGTCAGAGCATGTGCTTCCTCCCTAAGTGCCGAAGTGATAAGGAATGCCACTCAATCCATGATAGGAAGATTGCAGCACTGCATTGATGTCAATGATCCTCACTTCGAACACCTTCTGTAAATGAACGTTCATGTCACCTTTTTGACCTTCGTTGACCTTCAAAGACCTTACTGTTACACATCATTGGATTAGTCTCGATAGCCGCTATCGGAGAATAATTACCAAACTATAGCATCCCGTTTAAAAAAAAACAAAGTTGACCTTCATATCTCTGACACAACCCCACCTAACAACAAAAAACCACTGCAATGCCTGTGCAACGTCGTTATCGTCGCCGTTGGCGGCTCAGTGTTCCTGCGTACAATTCATTGAAAGCAATAGACATTGACCTTGCCGCCCAATTCAATAAGCAGGTGCTTATTGGAGGTCCAAAGTCTTTCGTGTACTAAGAATGCAGTTCATGTGTGATGTATCAGCTGTCTTTTGAGGCTGTACATGGTTGGCCTTGGCTGTTTTATAGGGTAAGCATGCAGACTATGGTGGTCTTGAAGCTTTCCCTGATGCAAAAATTTTGGCTCGGGAGACGTGGAGTATAGCGGGGAGTACAGGCCTACTGGCTAAGGTTCCCTATGGTTCATTGGTTCCAGAAAAGCTCTTTACTTTGTTTACAAGAAGAAAGAAGAGCCAGAATGCTGACGAATACCTCTTATTTGGGCCAAAGTAGGCAATAACAATTGTGAAATAAAGATTACTGGTGACTGTATGTTGTATAATTGACAATAAAAATTCTTTATCTCCTTTCTTAATTCCTTAACTTTATATACATTACAGACAGCAAAAATTCCTTATCTCCTTTCCTAATTCCTTATCGTTAAAAAAAAAAAAATTGGCGCGGCCTTAGCGGCGTGGTGCCTTTAGTGTTATGGCCCCCGTTGACCCATGCAACATTTGTCCCACAAACTTTTAAGCTACAATCGCACTTTCGGAGTTATGTGGGTAGATGTTTCATTTTTTAAAGAAGGTTTTGGGTAAAAACTTCTGAACATTCTACAAAACATTCACGTTATTTGGCTACATTTCAGCGTGGTCAAGATGGCGACGTGGGGGCGAAAATTTAATGGGTGCTAAAATACTAAATTGTGATCAGTCGTTTCGTTTTAATGGCCACTGTTGTTCCAAAAAATGAGGTGTGGCTTGTTGAATTGTGAATGTCACCATAGATATGGAGGGCGAAGCTTGTTGCGTGATTATGATGACGTCACTGATAAAGTGGTTGTGGCTTGTGACGTTGTAACGGTTGAACTACGAATTTTGTTCGCCACACAGTACACGATATAGTAGATTAGGTTCTTTTGTTCCGAAAATTATTAACAACTTTACTACATTAAACATATTTTACAAACGCTGCAAAATATAATTGTTTCTTTTTGTTGTCTCGTGTTTTCCTGCTGACTTTTAGATGGTGGGCCAACGTGCGGCAGACTTGACGACCATGCATCGCATGGAGATGCTACGAGCGGTGTCACGGCGCTGTTGACTATTGCTACAAAAATGCAAATAAATGAAAAGGTTTTTGTGGTGTCACAGCCAGACACCACACATGCTAGGTGGTAGCCTTTAAACCGGCCGCCGTCCGTTAGTACACGTCGGACCCGCGTGTCGCCACTGTCAGTGATTGCAGACCGAGCGCCGCCACACGGCAGGTCTAGAGAGACTTCCTAGCACTCGCCCCAGTTGTACAGCCGACTTTGCTAGCGATGGTTCACTGCCAAATTACGCTCTCATTTGCCGAGACGATAGTTAGCATAGCCTTCAGCTACGTCATTTGCTACGACCTAGCAAGGCGCCATTATCATTTGCTCTTTACCTTGTGATGCATGTACCGTCAGACCGATGTTCACCAATTATGGATTAAAGTTAAGTATTCCAGCAGCTATGTACCTTTTTTGCTAGACTCAATTCCTTTAACTGTTCCAGACCTCACGCCAGCCTGCGTGAGCTTAAACGCGTGCCTTTCGGCTACCCGTCACAGTAGATTGGCTGTCCTGCCAGTCCACAAAAGTTTTTTGTTGCAAAAATATGTGATCAGTTATATTTAGAACGTCTTTAGTCATGCTTGATTTTACACGTGTTAATTAATGTTATTACTCTTGGCCAGTAGTGTATATACAGCGAACAAGAAATAAAACTTTGTGAAGTATATAAACTTATTCAGTGTGTATATGTTGACTAATACCTAAAGATCTTTTTACAAAAATGATTAGTAATTATTTCACGAGAAAATACTCATTTAAGCATTAAAGTTATCATTTATATCTGAGGTCATAGTACGACGGCGAATGGTTTCTGTGCCGACGTTATCGATTAGTAGGGTTGGTGAAAGAATATTCAATGCAATTTAATCTAAGAAGATTCATAATATACCCGATAAGAGGCCGTATGACGTTCAGGTACCAGTAACTAGCACAGGAAAGGAATTCGTGGTGGGCCGCATCAAACCAGTCAGTAGACTGATGAAAAAAAAAAAAAAAAAAAACCAATATGAGAAGCATAACTGAAGGTATAAATATTAAGTATATGAAATATTGGAGTCTCAGACGATAGAGAACTTGTCGTGGCATTAAAATTGTATGGTACACAGGCGTAATGATAGAGGATGATGTACTAATAGACATACGAATATGCTACTGCAAAAGTTAAAATCGGTTGGGATAATCGGATGATCTGTAATTGCGTTCCTTTTAGTTTTTTGATCACTAACAATTTCACGCTAGCAACTGGTGACGCCGATCGTTAAATTGCCCTAGTACACAAAACCATTTTAAGGTGCATCGCTTGAAAATAAAGTAAGACCGAAGACAGAAATTCGTGACGAAGTAATAGACGAACTTATTTAGGAGTAAAGCAGCATAAAGGGGAAGACTTAATGCTTTCAACTGTTGCGAACCTTACGCCTGACTCCTTTTTCATAGAGTATATAACTAATAACAATGTTAAGAGCTAGTGCATGTGATTCACCGTATCCCTGCAGCCTATACAGTTTTTCTCCAGCTATCAAATAGCTCATGAGGTAGTACAGGGTGGACATAGTCAAACTTTCTCTACCTGAGAGGACACATAAGGGAAACGAGTGATCGTAGGGCAGTGACAATTTTTGGAAACATTTGTAACGACATGCCGATGAGAAATAATGAATGAACTGCTGATACACATTTTAACTTTCATGTGAGGGTATAGCATTTTTTTTAACTGCGTAATATGTCTATGTTCTAGTTACTGATGTTGCTCAGTGTGACCTCCAACTTCATCCACGACAGCCTGGAAAGCTCGCCGAAACGTCTGAGGTAGGATGGACTCTTCAGTTGTCGTGACAAAACTCACACACTACTTGAAGGACGCACATTGCGTCCAACATTTTTGGCCATGGAAACAGTAACTTCTTCAGCATTTTGTGGCGCAATTAGCCGTCGGTCTCTCCCATGAGCAATTCCCAAATCACCAGTTAATTCCAACATCTGTATCATGTTCTTCAACCCAGTCCTGAAATAGGACCTCTCAGTATTCCTTTAACGCGAAGGTACTCGCGAAGAGCTGCAGTGACATCTCTGCTGCTTTTATACAACAGTTTTACTAGTAAAGGTCTGCCCACTTTGTCCAGACCCATGTTGACTGTCTGCAACTGTAATGCACACGGATGCTTCTGCCTTAGTCACACGTCGCCTTACCTGTACCGGCCTCCAACGGCAAGTCGTGACACTAACACTACGAACAAAGCATCCGAGCACCATTTCTATACAGTTGGGTAACCATACGGTAAGTAGTTTTCCGTCTAGACTGGCTCAATTAACGAAAGTTTAATTAAAACCACCCAGTATATCCTCCGTTCTATTTCCTTATTTATTGTGTCAGCTAACGAGTTACGATTGTTATCTTAAGGCCTTACAGCTGTTTGTAGATACACACGAACCAATTCCGATTGAAACTTCCTGTGAACCATTTCCTGTTCTCCCTCTTAATTCTGTTTCCTCGTAATTCTGTACAGCGTTATTGCAATTCATACATTTATTAATTTGCTACATGTTTTCACTTATCCTCTATAATTTTTTCACCTTATTTATCCACATAATCTAAGATCTTAGGTCATTGCAAATAAGAATGAAATGCTCAGATAAAACACCAGAAGCGGAGAGTGGTATAATTTAGTTAATTACATGAATCATCCATACTTCTAAATACTTTGACATGTTAACACTATTCTCTTTGGGTTTGTGACTGAATGGTTATGAAGTATTATGAAAGCTCCTTCCAACACTTACCTGTATTTGAGTACTTACCAGGTTCATGAAGTTATATTGCTTGTACGAAATACAGATGATATTGTGGTATAGGAAAGTCAAATTTTATTTTGATATCACCAATACTGACAAGCTGCTGCATTTGTTTTAGAGATTGACAATTTATCCCTAGTACAAGTGAAACGTCCCCTTTGAACAATTATACACGACTGACCTTAAACTGACACACAATATTTTGTTAGCGCAACGCAATCTGACTTTCAAAATTCCCTACAAAAGAATGGCCCTGACTAGCATTAAACTATACCTTTCACAAATCACTTACCTCACAAAATCTTCGCTGCTCAAGCTACTGCAATACAGCGAGCGCCACTACTGCCAGCTAAATAAAAGATTCAAACTACTGAAGGCACTAACTACTGATAGGGATAGTTAGCAAATGAAAGATATTAATAGAGAACAAACAATGTATTTACCTTGATATCATCATATATAAATATACCAGTTCATGAAAAATTACAAAACTCCGCCATCTCTCTCCCCACATCCACCACTGCTGGCGGCTCACCTCCAACTGCGCAACGCTACGCGCTGTTCACAGCCAGCTGCCTAACACTACAATGGCGAGTATTACAACAATGCAAAGCAGCCACAGACTGCACACAGCACAGCCAGTGATTTTCATATTGAGCGCTACGTAACGTTGCCAATAAGAAAACATAAACAGCCTACTTACATAGAGAAAACATAAACAGCCTACTTACACAAGCAGCAGCCATATGAGTTTATAGCCCCTAATTTTATTACTGCGAACTTTTATATTTGGCTGTCCCGAGCTTTTCGTAGATATTAAATGAAAAAGGTATCCTCAGTTCACATGGACATGAAAAACACAAGAAATAAAAGGACAAGGAAATGGAAATTTTTCTTAATTCAGACAGAGATCTGTGCTAAACATAAAGCTAAACGAAATGAGATAAATGCTGTCCAGTGATAACTATGAGTACCGTTTGGAAGCTGTTGTGTGTCTCCATCCGAACGAAAAAGATATGTACTGTGTGTGGCGTATGCTGAAGACCATAGATCTTAATATACGGTTTAAATTTTAGCTTCGTACGTCTACCAATTCCTCAGAAAAAAGGTTAATAATACTAGGACAGTCAGAAAGTAAGAATGGCATATGGACAACAAAGCGATACTATAAGGGTTCCGTTTTTACAGTTAGAGTCACAGAATCCTACAAATGGCAAAGATTCTTGAGGGCTGCGATTATCATACGAGTGTTGACTGAAAAGTAATGCCTCCACCTTCGTAGCTCTTCAACAGTTGGCAGCATTGATATACGGCAGGTACTGGCCTGTTCCGTAGCCTCTTCTCTACAGCTCCAGTTGGCGGGAAACCTTAGCATTCAGCGGTTCTGTTGTTACAGTGTAAAGTATGGAACCCTACGCAGATGGTAAGTCAATGCGGTTTAAGCAACGTTCAGTCATTGAATTCCTGACAGCAGAAGGTGTCACCCCAAAGGAGATTCATGAGAGAAAGAAAGCAGTTTATGGTAACTGTGTTGATGTGAGTACTGTGCGTCGATGGGCTAGCAAGTTATTGAGGCGGGAACGTCTGACCTGCGTGACAAACAAAGAGTTGGACGTCCTGTGACAGCAACCACCGAGTTTAACAAGCGAAATGTCGACTGATTGATTCAGGACGATCTTTGTGTGACTCGGAGAGAAATTGCAAGCACAGTCAGCATTTCACAAGAACGTGTGGGTCACACTATTGCTTTGCTTTGTTGTCGGAAGATCTGTGCCAAATGGGTACCCCGGATGCTGACTCTTGATATGAAATTGGACGGCATCCTCCATGTGGTCCAGATTTAGCACCGCCTGTCTGTTCCTGATAATGAAAAACGATCTGCGGGGCTATTATTATGCTTCCGATGAAGATGTAGAGAGACTGTGAGACTGTAGTTGCGGAAACAGAGTGTTGACTTCTTCCGTGGCTGCTTCAGAAAACTTGTTATCCGTTGGCAGAAATGTATCCAACTGACTGGTGAGTATGTGGAAAAGTGAATATTGATAATTAAAGATCACATTCTAAGGATTATTTCTGCATCTGATTTATTAAAATATTCCCAGCAAACCCAATTAACGAAGTTGGAGGCACTACCTTTCATTCATTCCTTGTATGTTAAAAACTAGAATTTAGGAATTTTCGTGTCGAAATGCTCTGTCTGTTAACACTGAGAGAAAATAGGACACGGAGTATGAAAGACAAAATAAATGTCCTGAGCTGACTAGGTACATTACGACAGCAAACAATGATTAACACTTAACAAAACTACTTGTATAAACCTGGGAGCATTTTTATCGGTGCTAATAAGTAACGAGGTATCTATCTTGGAAATGCGTTTTATTTTCTGCCGTTGTTACAAAACATTGTAATACATATACAATGAATCTCTGGTGGCATGTTTCGTCTAAGGTGTTGGGTTCAGCTGCTGATGTTAGTGGCTGTATTTTCCGTAGCCTCCATAGCCTCCAGCAATGCCCCCAGAGTAGCCACCTCCGTAGCCACCACCGTAGCTACCGCTGTAGCCACCGCTGTAACCACCGCCGATGGCTCCTCCGTAGCCTCCACCGTAGCCTCCACCAATGCCGCCGCCGTAGCCGCCTCCGAGACCTCCGCCGACACCAGCTCCGCCTCCCACGACGACAGGTACCGGTTGGTTGACGACGACAGGCTGTGGTACTGGTACGGGGACTGGGCTAGGGACATTCACGGGTACTGGGACTGGCCTCTGCACGGGGACAGGGTACGGCTGTGGGACGGGCACTGGTACCGGCCTGTTGACTGGCACCGTGACAGGAACCCTGACTGGTACCGGGACAGTACGCTGCACTGGTACTGGGTACGGGATGGGCACCTGCTTGGTGATGGCGATGTTGGTGACTTGACCTCCTCCAACTGCAGAGCTGATTCCACCTCCATAGCCGCCTCCATAACCACCACCAAAGCCGCCCCCATAGCCGCCCCCATAACCACCGCTGCTGCCGCCACTGCTGTAGCTGCTGGCTCCGATTCCGTGGTCGATATAGGCACCTCCGCCATAGCTACCCAGGGAGCCAACCACTCCCCGTTTCTCTACCTGCTTCTCCTCTGCCAGAGCCAGTCCAAACAGTAACACGCACACCTGAAAATGAGAGCCAAGGTTATCAACCACTCTGAGAGAGCGGTTTAGAGATTCAGTGCATAATTACTTGCATGTTCACAGTTCTCATCATGCTGTTGAATAATAATTCTTAATAATATTAACGGTTTCTGGCAAGTATATCGTCAGATGGAACATGTGGCGAAAACTTGATACCTAACCTGAATGAAGAAAAACTCACGAGGAACATCGCTCTGTAAATGTCTGCTCGGTACTAAAATTCACATTGCCCACCTTCCACTCTCGACATTCCTGGTACAATGGCTTTCAATTAAAATCTCTGTGTGAAATAGTGTTTATGACAATGATTTAATGTATTACTAGATAATTAATATTTAAGTACTGAGTTATTCATTCCTTGTAGGTAAAAAGAAAGTTTCCCAAAAAATGGATTTTCCCTTTGTTTGTCCGCCAAGAACACCGTTTACCAGATAGGAAACTGCGTCACCTGGTGAGTCCTTGCCATTCATGCGAATTTCGCCTGTTCTGTTTCCTTGTGTGATGCGATGTTTTATTTTAGATGACTCATTCAATACATAATACTTTATCTTACTTCTTAGGATGGAAAGTCTTGGAAATTAGGCTATGGAGACTGGAAAGGAATGTAGTTAAATAAGAAAAAAGAAGTTTAGATACTACCAAGTAGAAATTAATTTGCATTTAATGGAAATAATTAAGCTGGTCATGACCGTGTAGCAGGAGCAAAGTGAATGAACCTTGAGTAACAACCCTTACTCTGTTCTTGATACTAACAACATTTAATACAGAAATTTCACAGTAGCGTTTAATAAAGGAGGACAGCAATAATTTTCTTATTGATAGGAGTAAACGGTAGGATAAAGTTAACTCAGAACGTGCATTGCATAATGTACTCCTAAAACCTCAACTGTGGTGCCTATACTTTGCGCACCTAACTCAAGCGTCCACTGTGAAGTTTTTCCTTCACAGAATAACTTCTCTTCGGTCCCATCCAGAAACATTAACACTGGTCGTAGTATCCAGTTTAAATGCGCTCAATAAATGTTGTTAAAACCGACTGTATGTGCATCGTAGAGGTCGCATACTGCTACGAGTGTTAACACACTGCCGGCCGGAGTGGCCGAGCGGTTCTAGGCGCTTCAGTCCGGAACCGCGCTGCTGCTACGGTCGTAGGTTCAAATCCTGCCTCGGGCATGGATGTGTGTGATGTGCTTAGGTTAGTTAGGTTTAAATAGTTCTAAGTTCTAGGTGACTGATGACCTCAGATGTTAAGTCCCATAGTGCTCAGAGCCATTTGAACCATTTGTTAACACACTAAAATAGAAACTAAACTATATCAACGGAACTTCGTTGTTTGTTAGTGAGTGCAACATATGTTGCCAGTGTGAGAAAATCTGTTTGCTGCCCTATTTATCTGCTAGAGAGTATGTTGTAGACGTAAAATTTACTCGTTCGGCGTCATAACACAACACTGCAATTATGGTCAACGAACATGTAAACGAAATTCTGAATATCGGCTTTGGTAAATGCAAATTATGATCCTCGGTAGGTTGTCACATCAATACGCCGTTACAGTAAAGAAATTTAGTTTGACAGACGATTCAGGTTTTCAACCGCCACAATGCTTCCTTCCCTTGCTCCAGAAGCTCAAGTTTTACAAGTAGATACTGAGCAGAAAGTCTGAAATGATGACCATCAAATTTTCTCAAATTTTTTTATATTTGTGTCCACACTGACTAATATCTCCACGAATGTGTAATTTTTGGTAGATACCTCAATATATTTATCTGTTACTCCTGCTTTATATCTAGCATTTCTTTTCATGATCAGCTGAGAAATGGATGCACATTTGGTTGCAGCAAAGACACTTCTGAGAGTTATTTAAGAAACTCACGCAAGAACTTTATTACATCGTATCCGAGTGTTATCCTTTGTTAAAGATATGGAATTCCATGAACAAACGGATGATACCGTCTCCACTAACTGTCCTTATAAATATTACTCTTTCACATCCACTGGATGGACGTGATTACTCTAAGTGGGAAGGATTATCGGAGTAGATCGTACAATAGAGAATTACTCACCAGGATCCTCATTGCTGCTGCTGAAGATGGTACAGGTGGAGCAAGCAATGACTGATGCCAGTGTGAGGTGTCTGTGCGACTTATATACACCGCCCACTTCCCCCACGCGCTGGAAACCAGCGAGGTGTGAAGTGCTTTCTCAGAGCATTACTGCAGTTAGCCTAGCATGATGGTTGGGGTGCATATCGACCGTCCGTTCGACGCCGTAATACTCAAGACCATATGTACATCATCAAAATACACTGGATAAAAAAGTTTTACAAATAAATACCTATTTATAAATACATATTTCTTTATATCACTTCATCTTCCAAATGCACGATTTTCTATGGTGGGTTCAAATGGTTCAAATGGCTCTGAGCACTATGGGACTCAACTGCTGTGGTCATAAGTCCCCTAGAACTTAGAACTACTTAAACCTAACTAACCTAAGGACATCACACACATCCATGCCCGAGGCAGGATTCGAACCTACGACCGCAGCGGTCGTGCGGTTCCAGACTGTAGCGCCTTTAGCCGCTCGGCCACTCCGGCCGGCTTATGGTGGGTTCTTAGAGACACGTGTCTGTTGGGATGTTCCCTTGTTTCCGAAACGCTCAACAAATAAAATTATTTCGTGTGTATCTATGGTATGAAAAGAGTGCTTTGAGAGTTGTTTGACAATTATTAAATGACTCTTGTAGAACAATTATGGTTCTGGAGAAATAGTGTTACTGAACACAAGGACATTCGTGTTAGAGAGCATTGGAAAAGTATTTTGCACAAGCCTTGGATTTCAAGTGACTTTGGACACCTGTTCGCGCCATATATTTGCGCAGACGGCCGGGATGAAAATACCGAAGCAGCTAGGATAGAAACGGATTCTCAGAAAATGTTGCATACCCATTTTCTCGAAACTTCAGTAAATCCGGAAGCTTTCAGCGTTCTGCAATCATTAATCGGAACAACAGTGTGTGAATGTAGATGGTCGGAAGAAGTTTTCATCATCACCTTTAAAGAGTGTATTGTGTTCTGTCGAATGAATGAAATGGAGAGAGTTAATCTCGTTTCACGTAAAATATATATTGTAGGTACTTTGAAACCATAAATGTGACAACTTTGACAATGACATCGCAGGGCTATGTGGAGCTGCCGACCTTCATAGCAAATAGCTGTAATGGATAAACTGAAATAAAATAAATTTCGTTTTTCGGTTATCTACATGAGATTAAATAGCAAGATCTAGATAAGCAGGAGTCGTGAATGAATTAGGAACGTAAGTATTTGTAACGAGTATAAATGGGTATTCAAACACTGGCTTTTGTAATCCAGCTGACATGTTCATTTGCCATTAATAAAATTTGTGCGTGACTATTGCCAAATGTGCTACCTTCTACATAATAAATGAGTTAAAATACGTGGCGTTCTGTTATTTACAAGTACTAATCTGGGCATTCTGACAGTCTCCAAGTTCAACACATTTTCCGCCCCTTCACAAGGATCATTTCACTACAGTCTTGATCTCTTCATTGCCCTTTCTAAGGATTCAGATTGACTTAAAACGAAGTCCTTTTGATTTTAGCAAACACATGGTAGCTTCCTTTCAGTAAGTAAAAGATCGGTAGTATACGATCTGGCGAGTGACATACTCGTCACTGTGATATGACTTTCGGGAAACTACATTTTAACGTCTTGCATATAAACGAGCGCGTTCTATAAAATAAATTCGTTTGCATTTTTTCACAAAACCCGAATGTGTTCTGCAAAGTATCCATGTGTACACGTCGGTATTTGCCCTTGACGCTCTTAATATTGCATATGCTGAAGAGTCCTACGTGATACATACACTGTAGGCATTTAGAAGTCCCTAAAGACTACTTCGAATGCGGGTTGTGTCAACGTTCTCGATTTGAGTTTGCTGTAAGAACAGCGGCTACTTTTCAACGATTACCATTACGTTCCCTAGAATCTTTGTTTCACTTTAGTAGGCGCCGTGTTGAGCTGGTACATTTCTGATTTCCTCCCACTTCAAGGGCCAGAACTGCTTGATAAAGATACCAAATAAGAGCAAACGTGTACTAGAATTTGGTCGAGTAACGTCTCGCATGGTGTCACCCTAACATATGAATTGCATTTTTTCCCGAATCTTCCCAGCAAATCTGTCTTCCATTCGCCTCTCTTACTACCGACTTCATGTATTTCTTTTACGTTTTATATTGCCTTGTGGCTTTGCTCCGAGTTACTTAGGAGCAGGCATTTGCCGCCTGCGACACAACAACTTTTTCAGTGTTTTTATCGTGGTTCACTTCTTCATTTCCTCCCTCTTTTTTGCATTTAAGAGGTGTAATCTCAACTACTAGCTGCTCTAAAAGCAGGTTCGCGCAGTCTGTACCGTTGTTGTTATTAGTCTGTTTTGTATGATCAGTGACCATTAGTTTCAGCCTAGCCAGTTTAGAGATGCCATATGTGACTCAACAGTACAGTAGCAAGTTTCGGGGGCGTGCCGCAAATTAAAGCTTCCGATTTCTTTACGTGAAAACTCTTAAATATTTTTAAATAAACGAAACTTTATTAACACTCTACATACTTATCCCTCAGCACAGTCGCCCTGACGACGAACACATTTCTCCCACGGAGAGACCAGTGGGTTGATAATGTAGAATGTTTGACTTTGTTAACGGAGCCAAAACCTCACCTCTGCTTGCACCGCTTCATCACTATCAAAAGTTGGAAATTAGTGGTAAGTTCTGTGAGACCAAACTGCTGAGGTCACCGGTCCCTCGGCTTACGCACTACTTAATCTAACTTAAATTGACTTACACCAAGGGTAACACACGCACACACACCCATGCCCGCGGGAGGACTCGAACCTCCGACGGGGGGGGGGGGGGGGGGGGGGGGGAAGGTGAGGGGGGGGGGAGCCTCTCGAACCGTGGCAAGACGCCCTAGACCGCACGGATATACCGCACCGCCTCACGACTATCAAAGTGAAGTCCTCGAAGGTATTCTTTAATTTTTAGAAGCAGATGGCTCGAAGTCCAGACCGTATGCGGAGTGAATGATCGATGGCAGTGAAACTAAGGCGTCTGTTTGTTGCGTATGTCACACTGTTCGTATGTGATATTACATTGTCATGCAGATGGAGAGGGTTCTCCATGTGTGGGCGATCTCTTCGAATTCGAAACTCGATTAGAGTAGGCTGTTTGGCACGCACCGACGTAGTTACGTGACACACCGCCATGTTAGATGCTACAGTTTGAAGACCTTTAGGGCAGAGGGCGCAGATATGTAGGGATGAGGAATAAAGTTTTACAACGTCAGTAACTTCTGTTTCATTAAAAACTTTTTAAGAGTTTTCACATGAAAAGATAGGGTGGCACTACTTTTCAGGGCACCCTTGTACACGTGTAGCTTTTCCTGTCTCTCTCTCTCTTTTCTATGTTTTATTTTATTACCCGAGTGTAAATGTAATTTAGTAAATTGTAGATTTACGCAGTTGTGGCACAGTTGTCATTTCTTTTGAACGGCCAACTACACAACTCAGTAAGGTGTCAATATCAGTTGGTTGACACATGAGCAAGGTATCACGTTATGTACTTACCTTTCTGTATGTGCTTCTGTAGTTTCGGTACCGAGAGCTATATGAAACCCGAAGTGGAAAGCTCTGAAATATGTAACGAGTCGTGGCTCGTACATCGAAAAGGCAGAGTAAACGCCGTAGGAGTGGGGTGTTCAAAGCACTCGACAAAAATATTCCATCAAGTCGAAACTGAGTCTAACTGTGAAGTTACCTGGACGTGTGTAACAGAAGCTAGGTGAACTCAATTACTACTAGATGGTTAAGATGTATGTATGCTGTGCGCAGACGCAGCATAAGCTAACCGCAGTTTGCGAATAGCTGAGGACGCTTTTGGCGACGGTCAGGCATCTTCAGGCTACTGCTCCGGGGTGTAGCGGTGGCGGAGAATCCGGTGCGTCCCAAGTGATATTTCGAGTGTCACTTGTTTCGCCCCCGGGCTCTCCTGCTGAGACACCATTCAATGTACCCGACGCAGTGGAACTGCCCTCACTGCAGGATGGAGGGCGGTTGGTAAGCGTGTCGCTCGAGGTGGGGACGATATATGGAGGCTGGTCGTCTGGCCTCGCCCATTCACCTTTTGATTGGACTGGTGGGCATTTCTTCAGCAGAGTCAGAGCAACAATACGGAAGGAGGTATTTGCTAGTTATCGAGAGCTCCAATGTTAGGTGCATTATGGAGCCGCTTAGGGAAATGGCGTCTAAGGCCGGAATGAAATCCAATCTGCACTCGGTTTGTTTGCCAGGAGGCCTCATACGTGACGTGGAGGAGATTCTGCTCGCCGTTATTGAGCGTGCAGGCTGCAGCCGTCTGCATGTTGTGGCGTCTGTCGTTTGGGTTCTGAGGTTATCCTCAGTTAATACTGTCGGCTGGCTGAAATGGTGAAGGCTCCTGGCCTCGCGTGTGATGTGCAGACAGCTCTCACAGTTTGCAGCATCGTTCTCAGAACTGATTACTTTTAATTGGAGCCGAGTGGAGGATCTCGACCAAAGACTCCGTCTGTTCTGTGACGATCGTGGTTGCAAGGTATCTGGACCTGCTGTATGGGATGTAGTATCGCAGGAATCCCCTTCATACACGTAGAATCCAGCTACTCAGTAGTGTACTTGCGGACTGTACGTGGCAGCTTTTTAGGTTAGGCGCCAGTTTGAGATCCTGTGGTGAACGCTCGCCAGTCAACACAGATACAGGTAAACCAGACTGCATTCGAAGTCAAGACACTTCGACTGACAAAAATTTGATAGTGGTTTGTGGGATTACTCGTAACAAAGTTCCTGAATTTACTGACATCCAGGAAAGTTGTCAAGCTCATATTATTCTCGGTACCGATGTATGACTGAAATCCGAACTAGGAAGCTATGAAGTATTTGAAGAGCCATGCAACGGATATCGAAAAGACAGATTAAACGCCTTAGGAGGGGGCTGTTGATTGCAGTCGACAAAAATATTGTGTCTGTTAAGCCGAAACTAGCTTCGAAGTTATCCGGACAGGCCTAGGTGAAGTGGAGTTAATTACCGGATGTGACAGTTTTAGAATCATTAAGAGAAAGCCTACGCTCTGTAGCGCGGAAACATCCAGATCACGCAATATTAGTTGGTGTCGTCTTTAAGTTTGACAGACTGGGTCGTCTGTGGACTCATTGCATGTGATACTGGCAGGCAGTCTTGTAAAGTATTTTTGAACATGTTTTCAGAAAACTGTTTTAAGCAGTTAGTTCGACAGCTCACAGGCAATAGAAGTAGTTTAGAATTTAGCTCCAAACAGGCCTGACATTACGCAATACAGAGACAGGAGTAATGATGTCATCACAGCGACGCTGGTTACTAAAATTAATAAATCCACCAAGAACCCTGAGAGGGAACTTTTTTTATAGAGAAAGTAGATACGCAATTGTTAGTGTCAATGAAAAAAGGAAATACGCACTAGTTAGCTCCAGTATAACGGACGTAGATAAATTGTGAGCAAAGTTTCAACGGGTTGTAAATCGCTCTCTGGAGAAGAACGTGTCGAGTAGGTAGATTACAAACGAGAGAGACCCACCGTAGTTTAATAACAAAACTAGGAAAGTGATGATGAAACAGAAACTATTGCTCTAGGCTGAAAAAGAAATGCGCAAATGAAGACATATAAAACATAGCAGTCATTCGCGCATCTGTGGAAACATCAATGAACGCTTACAATAACTACCATCGTCATACCTCAGCAAAATATCTTGCCAAGAACCAGAGAAAATTCTGGTCCTACATAACACCGGTAAGCGCTTCAAATGTTCTGTTCATTCTCTCATTGACTGGTCTGATATAGCAACAGAAGAGAGGAAAGGGAAAGCCGAAGTTTTAAACTTGGCGTGCAACAAATCATGTATGCAGGATGATAGAAACATATTGTCGTTTGGACTTCGTGTGAACTCCCGTAAGGAGGACATAGTAATAGGTTTCCAGAGAAACAACTAAAACACAGGGGCAGCCTTGCGAACCGTGACAAGACGCCTGAGACCACGCGGCTACCCCTCGCGGGCGGCTGTTTGCTGATGATGCTGTGGTATGCTGGAAGATGCCGTCGTCGGGTGATTGTATGGTGATAAAAGATGACTCAGACAATATTTATAGTTGATGTGATGAAAGGCAGCTTGCTCTAAATGTAGAAAAATGGAAGTTTCCGCAGATGAATAGGGAAAACGTCCCGAAATGTTCGTATACGGCACAGTAATGCAGGTGTAACGTTGTAAAGCAATGTCAGTTGAAACGAGCACTTAACAATTGTAGTAGAAAGGGCGAAAGGTCGACTTCGGTATATTTTGAGAATTTTAGGAAAGTATGGATCATCTGTAAAGGAAACCGCGTTTAGAGCACTGGTGTGACCCGTCCTTGAGTTCTACCCGAGAGCGTGGGATCCCCAGCGCGGCGGATTAAAGGAAGACATCGAAGCATAGCAGAGGCGAGTTGATACATTTGTCACGGGTAAGTTGGATTACTACGCGAGTATTATGGAGATGCTTTGTGAACTGAAATGGAAATTCCTGGAGGTAAGTCGACGTTCTTTTCGTGGAACACTACTGAGAAAATTTACAAAACTGGCATTTGAGGTTGACAGCATAGAGAGACCACGTTTCCGTAAGGACCACCAAGATAAAATGATATAAATAAGGGCTCGTTGACAGGCATGTAGTCAGTCGTTTTTTCTTTCCTCGCTCTGTTTGCGAATAGAACAGGAAAGGAAGTAGTTAAGAGAGGTACAATGTATACTCCGCCACGCACCATTCAGCGACTTGCAGAGTGTATCCACTAGGTAATCAAATGTGTCCGGACACCTGGCTGAAAATGAGTTAGCAGTTCGTGGTGGCCTCCATCGGTAATGCTGAAATTCAATATGGTGTTGGCCCACCCTTAACCTGGATGACAGCTTGCACTCTCGTAGGCATACGTTCATTGAGCTGCTGGAAGGTTTCTTGGCGAGTGGCAGCCCATTCTTCGCGGAGTGCTGCACTGAGGAGAGGTATCGATGTCGGTCGGTGAGACCTGGCACGAAATTGGAGTTCCAAAACATCCCAAAGGTGTTCTGTAGGATTCAGGTCAGGGCTCTGTGCAGGCCAGTCCATTACAGGGATGTTATTGTCGTGTAACCACTCCGCCATAGGCCGTGCAATATGAACAGGTGCTCGATCGTGTTCAAAGATGCAATCGCCATCCCCGAATTGCTCTTCAACAGTGGAAAGCAAGAAGGTGCTTAAAACGTCAGAGCCGGCCGCGGTGGCCGTACGGTTCTAGGCACTGCAGTCCGGAACCGCGGGACTGCTGCGGTCGCAGGTTTGAATCCTGCCTCGGGCACAGATGTGTGTGATGTCCTTAGGTTGGTTAGGTTTAAGTAGTTCTAAGTTCTAGGGGACTGATGACCTAAGATGTTAAGTCCCATAGTGCTCAGAGCCATTTGAACCAGCCAAAACGTCAGAGTAGGTCTGTGCCACGCAAAACAACAAGGGGTGCAAGCCCCCCTCCATGAAAAACACGACCATACCATAACACCACCACTTCCGAATTTTTCTGTTGGCACTACACACGTTGGCACTACACACGTTGTAAGATGACGTTCACCGGGCATTCGCAATACGTACATCCTGTCATCGAATCGCCATATTGTGTACCATGAGTCGTCTCTACACAACGTTTTTCCACTGTTCAATTGTCCAATGTTTACGCTTCTTAAACCAAGCAAGGCGTCATTTGTTATTTACCGGCGGGATGTGTAGCTTATGAGGAGCCGCAAGACCATAAAATCCAAGTTTTCTCACCTTCTGCATAACTGTCATAGTACTTACAGTGGATCCTGATGCAGTTTGGAATTCTTGTGTGGCCTGGGTAGATATCTGCTTATTACACTTTACGACCCTCTTCAACTGTGGGCGGTCTCTGTCAGTCAACAAACGAGATCGACCTGTACGCTTTTGTGCTGTACGTGACCCTTCACGTTTCCATTTTACCATCACATCGGAAACAGTGGACCTAGGGAATATGGAAATCTCGCGTACAGACGTATGACACAAGTCACACCCAATCATCTGACCACGTTCGAAGTACGCAGAGCGCCCCATTCTGTTCTCTCACGATGTCTAATGACTACTGTGGTCGCTGACATGGAGTACCTGGGAGTAGGTGGCAGCACAATGCACTTAATATGAAAAAGCACGCTTTCGGGGGTGTGTGGATACTTTTGATCACGTAGTGCATGTGGCTATAGATATAGGTTTGTTTGATGTGAAAATGTCAGACGTTTTCTACTAATTCTGTAATAAGGTGCTACGCGTTTCTTTCTCGTTCATGAACATTATCTTGCGTTTATTCGACTTGCTCGTATAGCGTTACGCGCAGCACGCTACCTTGCGGGATAAGGTTAGTGAAACCTTGCTGTTATCCGCGGAGCGGATAAGCGATCGTGTCTCGTGTACTGGCGAGCCCACACTCGTTTAGATAAATACTTGTCTGGTCCCTAATTTTCGCCTCAGAAAATACGATACACAAAGAGCTGAAATACTGTGGCACAGAACAAAGTTTATACAATTCACTGATGGGAGGCGCGCACGACTTTCCTCCCTTTTTCACAGAAAAAGGACGGTAGGTTTATTTCCGACTCCACAAAAACAGTACAACTGACAACTGCAGAGACTGAAGAGGCTTCTGGCCACAATGTTAAATAAAATATATCTGCCAGATCTCTAGTTCAGCAGACCCCGAACTAGACAAGAATATTGCGAAGAAGCAAACCATGCACTTTTCCATATTTAAAAAGAGCTGACGTTCATTTCATCGTGTTGATATACCGTCGTTTTAGTCCCACATTGCACTAGTATTAACCATCAACGAAAATCTTAATCACACAATCTGAGAGAATTGCGGACTTTATGTGATAAATCGTGTATTTGCAATGAAAATATTGGCAATCACATTTTTTTCCTACGACGCCCTTTACAACATACTATATTCCATCATTCAAAAATTCTTCGACCGGATCACGCAATTGAGAATGTAAATGCGTTAGTGAGTACAGTGTCTTTTAGTCACGAGTTCTTCACACGAATTCATGCTGCTGCTTTGTAGAAATACTTCTTATCTTCGATCTGTACTGTGCATACGGCTTTTTGAGTCCGTCTGTCACTATCCGGTTGTGAAATATGTAGAACAAATGTAGATTAGCATTTACACCTCATCCATGTTAATCTCTAATGTGCTGCGTTGTGGTCATCTGCTGGAAATCCAAATCTTCTTTGTCTCATGCTAAAGACTTCTATTACAAGAAGTGACCCTCATCCTACCAATAACATTTTCAAAGAACCCTGAGGAGCGGACAGTGTTTAAGGGCAACTTCTTGCTCTTTGTGTGGTAAACTTTCCCTAAAAGACAGAACTAGCAATGATAAACGCCATGATTTTGCAGAAAGCAATGGAATTCATTGGATTAAAGACACTCAATAGGTATCCACAGTACTTGTGGCTTACAATGTCACGGTGATTTCTCAACTGCAAAAGGATTTCGAATTATTTCTCCATTCGGATCTTCAGGAAAGGACTGCCAAGGGGGTGGTGACCACGAGAAAAATATTAAATTAGCAAAGAAAGGCTAGCATACTATGATATCTCGAAAATAAGATCTTTGCACCAAAATGAAATTAGTCTCCTGTATTAAGTACGGAACATATGCAGGTCGCTTGAAATATGCAAGCTAAGATCGTAAGAAAAGTTCAGACTTTATGCGGAAATAAAATTCTGTTATTTTTCAAAATACAGTAAGCAAGAATTCGGGCACAAAACAGATGACGCACTACTATCGTTAATTAATTTTTGTCTTAGTTTTTTTAAACACACATGGCTTGTATATTTGCATTACTGATAAAATGGATGTGGAGCGGGACTTATTGATGACGAAAATACTGATATCCACACCACACATTGCAAGTACAATCGAACTTCAAATCAAATATTTCTGCACCTAAATTGCCTGTATTTTTTAAAATTAAAATACATGAGGTTATCTTTTTGTAATTACTTAAATAAATTACAGATTACTAGATTAGTATGGTCCTATCGTTGTACCACGCTTTATATTCATCAGATTACGAGAAATAATTGGTTCTATAACGCTAAAAAACACACTTGAACACTACTACACTAAGTGAATTCGTCGATCAGAATTACCAAAGTAAACAATGTCATTCCAACGGCGCTGCCACTGACGACATCTTACACCCACTAAAGGTAGTTTCAGCTAGTTCACTATTTATCCATACGTCTTGTCATGCTTGGAATGCCTTTAGCACAACAGTATGATCAGAATTTTTGCTGATAAATAAAACAGCAATTGTCAAAGAAAAACATTTGGGAAGGCGGACATGTATCGTCATCTTACCAGCATTGCTTCAATCAGCTATTTGGCAGGGATCCTCCTCAACGGAGTAAGTTCATCTTCATTTATATAAGCACTCCATTTCTCCAGGTGAGAGTTAAAATTCACATATCCCACTTACCGTTCTATAACAGAATATTTCACGTTATTTTATGCAGCCATTTTAAACTTGAAGCAGTAATCGCTGCTTCTAGAAGTTCCACATTAGTTGATACTATTTAATTATCATGTGACTTACTGCCTACCACTTGTGAAGGTAGTAAGAAAACTAATCCCTGTGCCAATCCATCGTATTGGACATAGTCGGCATCTGCTGCCGATTCATTGGAAACCATCTTTCAGACGGTAACGTCGTCTTCCTGAACCTAATCACCCTCTTTTTACTTTTTCCTCAACCTCGTTATCCTCATCATTATCATCATTGTAATCATCCTCCTCCTCCACCATCCCCTCCTCATCATCTTCAATTTATTCGTCATAATCATCTCTTCTACTTCTTCTCCAATATCACCAGTTTTACGCTCTCATAAACGCATTGTCTTCTTTGACTTTAACGTCTTCATCATCCTCATCTGGGTCTGTCTTCATCTCCTTTCGGAACAGCTGTCCTAGTCTCTGTAGCGGTTGAGAAATGGGTAGGTTAAAGAGCATACCTCTCGAATTGCCTCTTCAAGCGTACTGAAGCGTCAGGCGTTTTAAGCTGCTACCTCCATCTTGTTGCACCATTATCTTCGACAGTGTTTCTTTTCTGTCTTTTTCCACCACCAACCTCTTTGGCGGTGTTGGAATGTAAACAATTCGTATTATGTAGTTTTCCATGTCTATTGCGAAAATATGCAGTTTATGCTATGAATTGCGTTAAAGATTTCGTAAAAACACCTTCGTCCACATTTTCTGAAATCGTTTGTATTTAAGCTATGTTGCGGTTAAGTGTATGTATTACATCAGGTACTTCGATTAGATTTTCTTGTTATTCAGTGACCGCTTCACACATAGCCCTCCTTACGCTAACTTTGACATCGTTTAGCTTCTGTTTGTCTGAGAGGTTTTGGCTGCGTTTACATTTGGAGTGAAGCTCTCTTTGCTTTCGGTTTATTGGGAGAATTTTAGGAAAGTCAATAGTTTTAAGTGTGTCACACTTTAGCTTTGTGTGTCACACTTTAGCTTTAAACATAATTCCGTTGTCATTACCTAAGTTCAATGGCAGTGGTCACCAGGCCCGCATTATGATGGGAGTGTTCCACACACAGTTGTTACAGTATGTATGTGGATCACCTCCATGAAGGCGAATTGAGTACCCCGTTGCCGCCACATTGTCTCCTACCTCTGTGTTTTCTGTAACTCATAACCGTAACTTCGTCATGAAGCTAAATTAGGCACGTACATTAGTTTTTGACTTGATTTTAGACCATTCCAGGTCGAATATACTAATCATGAGTAACGACCATATATTTTATATGGCCCGTATTGCCGGATGTTACAGATTAGATATAGACTTGTTCATAAGTTCCATCATGATCATTTGTGTGCTAAGTCAATAGGATGTTCATGCGTTGTAACCATAGCTAAGCAAGTGCTTAACATTTACGTCTCAAAAAATTTTTGGAGCTAGTCATAATAATAACGATGTTGGCTTTATATTATCCTTCCCACCCCTAAGGTCTTTTTAGGTGATTAAACTTCGTGCTTAAGCACAAAATTTTCCTAGACAGGCCATACGTTGTAAGCACGACGAGATGTCTTCACCATACCATGACCAACGAATACTTCATAAATGTTAAGACAGTCGATCTAAGTACGTTCTGCACAGGATAACATATACGCCCTTTTCCTCAGCTGTACCTTTTATTTCACTTTATTATTTAGGAATTAGGTTCGCGTCTTGTGGCAAGAAGTAACTATCACGCAGTTTATGGGCAGCCGCAAAGTATTGTGTCCTCCTAGGTGGGCTTCATGACGCTACGGTCAGTTCCAGTACAGCACTCGTGGCTGCCGTATCGCGGTCGAGAAGTGGGGCCGAGGGAGTTTAAAATAAGTTTTTACAGTCTGACGATAATTTATGGATTTGTAGTTTTAGCTTGACGATGTCCACTATGGACAAACGGCAGTTACTTTTATTCTGAAGAATGTTGGGTTATCCCGACTGAAACCTAGGTAAATCTAGGTAAACATTGTAACTGAGGCTGTTCGTTATTGGATTTAAAATTAATATTTATACAGTTGCTGACAGGGCCGCGAAATGTTGAAAATATTTTAGGAAAGAGTGGTTCACCTGTAAAGGAGACCGCCTACGTGGTACACTGGTGCGACCTATTCCTCAAATGGCTCTAAGCACTATGGGACGTGACATCAGCCTCTTGACTTAGTGCTTCTTAAATCTAACTAACCTAAGCGTATCACACACATCCATGCCTGAGGCAGTATTCGAACCTGCTACCGCAACAGCAGCGCGGTTCCGGACAGAAGCGCCTAGAACCGCTCGGCCACAGAGGTCGGCGCGACCTATTCTTGAACACTGCTCGAGTGTTTGGGACCCGTACCAAGTCGGATTGAAGGAGGACATCGAAGCAATTCAGAGACGGGCGGCTAGATTTGTTACCGGTAGGTTCGAACAACACATAGATCTTATAGTGACGCTTTTGGAACTCAAATGGAAATCCCTAGACTGAAAGCGACGTTCGTTTTGATAGATGCTATTGAGAAAATTTAGAGAACCGGCATCTGAAGATGACTGCCACACGATTATGCTGCCTCCAACATACACTGCACGTAAGGACTACGAATCCTACCCCCATGACCCATGGACCTTGCCGTTGGCGGGGAGGCTTGCGTGCCTCAGCGATACAGATGGCCGTACCGTAGGTGCAACGTCAACGGAGGGGTATCTGTTGAGAGGCCAGACAAACATGTGGTTCCTGAAGAGGGGCAGCAGCCTTTTCAGTAGTTGCAGGAGCAACAGTCTGGATGATTGACTGATCTGGCCTTGTAACCAAAACGGCCTTGCTGTGCTGGTACTGCGAACGGCTGAAAGCAAGGGGAAACTACAGCCGTAATTTTTCCCGAGGGCATGCAGCTTTACTGTATGCTTGAATGGTGGTGGCGTCCTCTTGGGTAAAATATTCCGGAGGTAAAATAGTCCCCCATTCCGATCTCCGGGCGGGGACTACTCACGAGGACGTCGTTATCAGGGGAAAGAAAAATGGCGTTCTATGGATCGGAGCGTGGAATGTCAGATCCCTTAACCGGGCAGGTAGGTTAGAAAATTTAAAAAGGGAAATGGATAGGTTAAAGTTAAATATAGTGGGAATTAGTGAAGTTCGGTGGCAGGAGGAACAAGACATTTGGTCAAGCGAATACAGGGTTATAAATACAAAATCAAATGGGGGTAATGCAGGAGTAGGTTTAATAATGAATAAAAAAGTAGGAGTGCGGGTAAGCTGCTACAAACAGCATAGTGAACGCATTATTGTGGCCAAGATAGACACGAAGCCCATGCCTACTACAGTAATACTAGTTTATATGCCAACTGGCACTGCAGATGATGAAGAAATTGATGAAATGTATGATGAGATAAAAGAAATTAGTCAGGTAGTGGAGGGAGACGAAAATTTAATAGTCATTGGTGACTGGAATTCGAGCGTAGGAAAAGGGAGAGAAGGAAACGTAGTGGGTGAATATGGATTGGGGGAGAGAAATGAAAGAGGAAGCCATCTGGTAGAATTTTGCACAGAGCATAACTTAATCCTAGCTAAAACTTGGTTCAAGAATCATAAAAGAAAGTTGTATACATGGAAGAATCTTGGAGATACTAGAAGGTATCAGATAGAATATAAATGGTAAGACAGAGATTTAGGAACCAGGTTTTAAATTGTAAGACATTTCCAGTGGCAGATGTGGACTCTGACCACAATCTATTGGTTATGAACTGTAGATTAAAACTGAAGACACTCTAAAAAGGTGGGAATTTAAGGAAATGGGACCTGGATAAACTGACTAAACCAGAGGTTGTACAGAGTTTCAGGGAGAGGATAAGGGAACAATTGACAGGAATGGGGGAAAGAAATACAGTAGAAGAAGAATGGGTAGCTTTGAGGGATGAAGTACTGAAGGTGGCAGAGGATCAAGTAGGTAAAAAGACAAGGGCTAGTAGAAATCCTTGGGTAACAGAAGAAATATTGAATTTAATTGACGAAAGGAGAAAATATAAAAGTGCAGTAAATGAAGCAGGCAAAAAGGAATACAAACGTCTCAAAAATGAGATCGACAGGAAGTGCAAAATGGCTAAGCAGGGATGGCTAGAGGATAAATGTAAGGATGTAGAGTCTTATCTCACTAGGGGTAAGATAGATACTGCCTACAGGAAAATTAAAAAGACCTTTGGAGCAACGAGAGCCACTTGTATGAATATCAAGAGCTCATATGGAAACCCAGTTCTAAGCAAAGAAGGGAAAGCAGAAAGGTGGAAGGGGTATATAGAGGGTCTATACAAGGGCGATGTACTTGAGGACAATATTATGGAAATTGAAGAGGATGTAGATGAAGATGAAATGGGAGATACGATACTGCGTGAAGAGTTTGACAGTGCACTGAAATACCTAAGTCGAAACAAGGCCCCGGGAGTAGACAACATTCCATTAGAACTACTGACGGCCTTGGGAGAGCCAGACCTGACAAAACTCTACCATCTGGTGAGCAAGATGTATGAGACAGGTGAAATACCCTCAGACTTCAAGAAGAATATAATAATTCCGATCCCAAAGAAAACAGGTGTTGACAGATGTGAAAATTACCGAACTATCAGTTTAATAAGTCACAGCTGCAAAATACTAACGCGAATTCTTTGCAGACGAATGGAAAAACTGGTAGAAGCCGATCTCGGGGAAGATCAGTTTGGATTCCGCAGAAATGTTGGAACACGTGAGGCAATTCTGACCCTACGACTTATCTTAGAAAATAGATTAAGGAAGGCAAACCTACGTTTGTAGAATATGTAGACTTAGAGAAAGCTTTTGACAATGTTGACTGGAATGCTCTCTTTCAAATTCTAAAGATGGCAGGGGTAAAATACAGGGAGCGAAAGGCTATTTACAATTTGTACAGAAACCAGATGGCAGTTATAAGAGTCGAGGGGCACGAAAGGGAAGCAGCGGTTGGGAAGGGAGTGAGACAGGGTTGTAGCCTGTCCCCGATGTTATTCAATCTGTATATTGAGCAAGCAGTAAAGGAAACAAAAGAAAAATTCGTAGTAGCTATTAAAATCCATGTAGAAGAAATAAAAATGTTGAGGTCCGACGACGACATTGTAAATCTGTCAGAGACAGCAAAGGACTTGGAAGAGCAGTTAAACGGAATGGACAGTGTCTTGAAAGGAGGATATAAGATGAACATCAACAAAAGTAAAACGAGGATAATGGAATGTAGTCGAATTAAGTCAGGAGACGCTCAGGGCATTAGATTAGGAAATGAGGCACTTAAAGTAGTAAAGGAGTTTTGCTATTTGGGGAGCTAAATAACTGATGATGGTCGAAGTAGAGAGGATATAAAATATAGACTGGCAATGGCAAGGAAAGCGTTCCTGAAGAAGAGAAATTTGTTAACATCGAGTATAGATTTAAGTGTCAGGAAGTCGTTTCTGAAAGTATGGAAGTATGGAAGAATGGAAGTGAAACATGGACGATAAATAGTTTGGACAAGAAGAGAATAGAAGCTTTTGAAATGTCGTGCTACAGAAGAATGCTGAAGATTAGATGGGTAGATCACGTAACTAATGATAAGGTATTGAATAGAATTGGGGAGAAGAGTAGTTTGTGGCACAACTTGACTAGAAGAAGGGACTGGTTGGTAGGACATGTTCTGAGGCATCAAGGGATCACAAATTTAGCATTGGAGGGCAGCGTGGAGGGTAAAAATCGTAGAGGGAGACCAAGAGATGAATACACCAAGCAGATTCAGAAGGATGTAGGTTGCAGTAAGTACTGGGAGATGAAGAAGCTTGCACAGGATAGAGTAGCATGGAGAGCTGCATCAAACCAGTCTCAGGACTGAAGACAACAACACCAACAACAAGGACCACGAAGATAAGATGCGAGAAATTAGGGCTCATTATGGAGGCATGCACATAATCGTTTTTCCCTCGCTCTCTCTGCGAGTCGAACAGGTCAGGGAACCACTAATAGGGGTGCAGGGTACGCTCCACCATTCACCGTACGGTGCCTTGCTGAGTATCTATGTAGACATAGATGTAGATCTATTTCCTAGTATAAGCGTCACCTAACGTATTTTCTCTGGTTTTTATCTTAAGGCCTTACAGGTATCTGCAGATACACATCAGTCATTTCGAAACTTCGTGTGAGTCACTTCCGTTCTTCCCCATGTTAATTATGATTTTTCTTAACAGTGCAGTTAATACGTTCATCTCTCTCATATTTCCGCGTATACTGTCTAACTATTCCCGTGCTCTTTATCTTAGTTCTTAGGTCAGAACATATAAGAATAAAATGCTCAGAAAATGTAGGGGATCAGAGTTTTGTATAATTGACTTACTTACTTATCATCATTCATGTTTCTGATACTTCGACATGGTAACATCATTTTGTGTGGTTCTGTGACTGAATAGCCATGAACTATTACGAAATATTCTTCCAACATCAACGTTTATATAACTCAGAACCAGTTTCATGACAGATTGCCTGTACCAAACGCAACCGATATAATGGTACATTTTTATAGCAACTATATCTACATCTACATTTATACTCCGCAAGCCACCCAACGGTGTGTGGCGGAGGGCACTTTACGTGCCACTGTCATTACCTTCCTTTCCTGTTCCATTCGTGTATGGTTCGCGGGAAGAACGACTGTCTGAAAGCCTCCGTGCGCGCTCTAATCTCTCTAATTTTACATTTGTGATCTCCTCGGGAGGTATAAGTAGGGGGAAGCAATATATTCGATACCTCATCCAGAAACGCACCCTCTCGAAACCTGGCGAGCAAGCTGCACCGCGATGCATAGCGCCTCTCTTGCAGAGTCTGCCACTTGAGTTTGTTAAACATCTCCGTAACGCTATCACGGTTACCAAATAATCCTGTGACGAAACGCGCCGCTCTTCTTTGGATCTTCTCTATCTCCTCCGTCAACCCGATCTGGTACGGATCCCACACTGATGAGCAATACTCAAGTATAGGTCGAACGAGTGTTTTGTAAGCCACCTCCTTTGTTGATGGACTACATTTTATAAGGACTCCTCCAATGAATCTCAACCTGGTACCCGCCTTACCAACAATTAATTTTATATGATCATTCCACTTCAAATCGTTCCTCACGCATACTCCCAGATATTTTACAGAAGTAACTGCTACCAGTGTTTGTTCCGCTATCATATAATCATACAATAAAGGATCCTTCTTTCTATGTATTCGCAATACGTTACATTTGTTTATGTTAAGGGTCAGTTGCCACTCCCTGCACCAAGTGCCTATCCGCTGCAGATTTTCCTGCATTTCGCTACAATTTTCTAATGCTGCAACTTCTCTGTATACTACAGCATCATCCGCGAAAAGCCGCATGGAACATCCGACACTATCTACTAGGTCATTTATATATATTGTGAAAAGCTATGGTCCCATAACACTCCCCTGCAGCACGCCAGAGGTTACTTTAACGTCTGTAGACGTCTCTCCATTGATAACAACATGCTGTGTTCTGTTTGCTAAAAACTCTTCAATCCAGCTACACAGCTGGTCTGATATTCCGTAGGCTCTTACTTTGTTTATCAGGCGACAGTACGGAACTGTATCTAACGCCTTCCGGAAGCCAAGAAAAATAGGATCTACCTAGGAGCCTGTATCTAATATTTTCTGGGTCACATGAACAAATAAAGCGAGTTGGGTCTCACACGATCGCTGTTTCCGGAATCCATGTTGATTCCTACATAGTAGATTCTGGGTTTCCAAAAACGACATGATAGTCGAGCAAAAAACATGTTCTAAAATCCTACAACAGATCGACGTCAGAGATATAGGTCTATAGTTTTGCGCATCTGCTCGACGACCCTTCTTGAAGACTGGGACTACCTGTGCTGTTTTCCAATCATTTGGAACCTTCCGTTCCTCTAGAGACTTGCGGTACACGGCTGTTAGAAGGGGGGCAAGTTCTCTCGCGTACTCTGTGTAGAATCGGATTGGTATCCCGTCAGGTCCAGTGGACCTTCCTCTGTCAAGAGAAGATGTCTGATGTTGGTGACAGAAACGTAATTAAGGGGAGGCACAAAGAAGTCAGTCACAATCCCATTAATTTTTATCATTCTTGCAAATCTAGATTTCGCATATAAATAGCCATCGTGCATTTTCGTTATATTTCAACAGACTCTCGCCAGTTCATGTCGCCATATGTTCGCACAGGCGTATAGGCCGAAGGACACTGAGGCAGTTCCTGATAGAATCGAAGTTGGTTAAGAAACATAGTTTATCTGCAGAACAATGAGCGGCCGCATATCGCTTTGGGCCACTGATTTGACTGTTACGAACTTTCATATATGGCGACCTCAGCTTAACTGACGGAACTGATGGACTGTTTTGCCGATTTTGCTTTTCTCGTAAATGTTAAATGGAAAAGATTTCATTAGTGCACATGGTCATCCAGGAATTTGACTTTCAGGCCAAACAAGGAAATGGACAATTTCCTTCATTTAAATGCAGCCCTGTAGTAAACATAAAGCTAAACCAAATGAGATAAATACTGTCTAGTCATAAGCATTAGCATCATTTGGAAGTTGTTTTGTGTCTCCACCATTTACCTGTGTTGTAGATTTAAAATATGTGATTATGTGTGGCGAGTGATGAAATGAAACAACGGCAAACACTCCTAGTGACCATGATTATAATCTACCACCACGCAGAATTTTGGAATTCCAGTGTCAAAATGTTCTGTCAATTACCAGTGTTAAAATGTTCTGTCCATTACCACTGAAAGAAAATTGGACTCTGACTGTGAAAGAGAAAAATAAAGTTACAAAACTAGCCAGTTTTACTTTGACACCAGATATTGATTCATAATGAAGAAAATTCATAACATAAACCAGGACACAAATTTCATTTTCAATTCCATTATTTTTACAGACCATAATGACTAACGCGATAAATATCGTACAAACACTTTTTATTTTCTGCTGTAATTACAAAACATTGTAAGAAATATACAAAAAATTTCTCGTGGCACGTTCTGTTTAAGGTGTTGCCTTCAGCTGCTGATGTTAGTGGCTGTATTTCCCGTAGCCTCCATAGCCTCCAGCAATGCCTCCAGAGTAGCCACCTCCGTAGCCTCCCCCATAGCTACCGCTGTAGCCACCGCTGTAACCACCGCCGATGGCTCCTCCGTAGCCTCCACTGTAGCCTCCACCAATGCCGCCGCCATAGCCGCCTCCGAGACCTCCGCCGACACCAGCTCCGCCTCCCACGACGACAGGTACCGGCTGGTTGACGACGACGGGCTGTGGTACTGGTACGGGGACTGGGCTAGGGACATTCACGGGTACTGGGACTGGCCTCTGCACGGGGACAGGGTACGGCTGTGGGACGGGCACTGGTACCGGCCTGTTGACTGGTACTGTGACAGGAACCCTGACTGGTACTGGGACAGTACGCTGCACTGGTACTGGGTACGGGACAGGGACCTGCTTGGTAATGGCAATGTTGGTCACTTGACCTCCTCCAACCGCAGAGCTGATGCCACCTCCAAAGCCTCCTCCGTAACCACCTCCATAACCATCGCCAAAGCCGCCCCCGTAGCCGCCCCCATAACCTCCGCTGATGCCGCCACTGCTGTAGCTGCTGGCGCCGATTCCATGGTCGATAGTCGCCCCTCCACCGTAGCTACCCAGGGAGCCAACCACTCCCCGTTTCTCTACCTGCTTCTCCTCGGCCAGAGCCAGTCCAAACAGGAACACGCACACCTGAAAATGACAACAACACGTCTGAACATCAATTTCAGTGCATAATTACTTGCACTGTTACAGCACTCATGACACGAGTGAGTAGTAATTTCTAATAATATAATCCTCTAACACTGAACGTCTTCTGACAAGAATATTGTATCTGGCTGCATAAAACAAAAGCCTTTCAACGTAATACTGATAGCGTTTGTATAGTATTTCTGGATTCATTATACTTCAAGATCGTTTAAATTTGTTCCTTATGTGAACTACCTATCACATTCACTATTTGCAATACTAATGCCTGACAATTCTCGCACTCAACCCCCCCCTCCCCCCCCCCCCTCTCTCTCTCTCTCTCTCTCTCTCTCTCTCTCTCTCTCTCTCTGTCACACACACACACACACACACACACACACACACACACACACACACAGATAAAGCACTTAAGAATGTCTGCTATTTAATAGGATCTCCAACACTGGTCGAAGACAAGTGTAAGTATTTATAATATGGAAGTCTATAATGACATTCTACTACAGCATGGTACCATACAACAAGCCTCAATGAAGATTAAATCGTTGAAACTAACTCCCTATAAGGGCTGTCCGATAACGACATTTACAGCAATACAACCACCCCAATATGCATTATACCTCTTTGGCACAAATTCTGTGTTCATGCGTGATATCGGCATCAGTTTCGTGCACAATTACAAGAAAAAATCTTAGCGTATATATTTAATTTTTTCTTCTTCTAATGAAGCAAGAGGCAGTACAAAATAGAGGCTATAATAATATTGGAGTTGCCCACTCTTTGTCCCCTAAGAATACCATCTAATGGAAAAGAAACCTACTCTTGATACGTTAAAAACTAAACTTGGTTATTTATTAGTGGGTTCAATAGCTTGTTGCCATAATTGCTAACAGAGATAATGTAGACGTAAGACTGACTCGGTTCACGTGCAAACACGATCTCCTGATTACGACCCATGGAAATGTAAATAACTAAACTAAAAAATGCTCTGAATATCAAATCTGATATGTTTTACTGACCATTATATGCAACTTATGAACATCAGCAAGGTGTCAGCTGAATACAACATTACAATAAGGAAATGTAGTCGTCAAATGAATCAGTTCTTTAAAATAATGCAATGTCTCTTTGCGTTGCACTGTAAAAACAACAATCTTTACAAGACGATGACGGTCATCAAACGCATCGAAAAGACTTACACGATTTCTATGCAAGTTCTATGACTCATTTACTTGTTACTGCTGCTTCAGATCACGTGTTTTTTTTCATCATCACCTAACAAATACTTGCGGACAAACTACGATGATGTATTGACTCTTATTTTTTCTCGGTGTGATGGACTATAGTTACAACCAAAATATACTGGGGAGTTATTTAGCAGTAAATTGTGATAAGAATCTGGGTATTTTCTTTCACTAAGATTTTTTAATTCACTCAATAAAACAAGGGATGATACTATTTCTAGTACTGGTACTTATAAATTTTCTTCTGCAGCTGCCACTAGGTGAACGTCGTCAACATCATCAGAAGGAGCTCTGGAAAAGTACGTGTGAATCGAGAAACCACTCACCAGGATCCTCATTGCTGCTGCTGAAGATGGTACAGATGGAGCAAGCAATGACTGATGCCGCTGTAAGGTTTCCGTGCAGCTTATATACATCTTCCATTTCTCCTACCCGTTGGCAGTTAGCGAGGTGTGACGCGCTTTCTCAGAGCGTTACTGCAATTTGCGTAGCATGATGGTGGGGATACAGAGAGGAGGAGGAGGAGAAGATTAGTGTTTAACGTCCCGTCGACAACGAGGTCATTAGAGACGGAGCGCAAGCTCGGGTGAGAGAAGGATGTGGAGGGAAATCGGGCGTGCCCTTTCAAAGGAATCATCCCGGCATTTGCCTGAAGCGATTTAGGGAAATCGCGGAAAACCTAAATCAGGATGGCCGGAGACGGGATTGAACCGTCGTCCTCCCGAATGCGAGTCCAGTGTGCTAACCACTGCGCCACCTCGCTCGGGGATACAGAGACACGGTCTGTTCGACGCCATAATGAGTAAGAGTAAATGTTCAGCATCACAAAGACATCGGGTAACAATGTTTTAAAAATAACTAGGAATCTGTAAGGTACATATTTCTTTATGTCAACACAGCCGTCCAGATGCAGCATTTTCTACAGTTGCGTCCCTGAGAAACTTGTCTGTAAGGACAGTTCCTTCTTTCCACAACGCTCCACTATCAAAATTAATTCCTGTTCATGTGAAGTGTCATTATAATGATTTTTTGAGTTGTTTATGGATTATTAAATGCCACCTGCCGAGCGATTATTGTTCTGGCGAAGCCGTGTTACCAAACACTTTGACGTTGGTGTTAAAATCAATTAGAAAAATATTTTACGCAAAATTTGGATTTTAATGGGCGTTTGAACACCTACTGAAGTCTATTATTCTGGTGGCTGAATATATATGAGCGCCCAATGTACGAACTCTGAAGGTAAGTTGGTTACCCATCTTCCCGAGGTTTCGGCAAATCCGGTGGCTTTCAACGTTATACAGTCACTGTTTCACTGACTCAAGACATGCAAACATTTTCTGACAGTAACAGTTGACCTACTGTGTCGAAAGTTTAACATAAAATTAGAGCTCTTAATGAGTAGATTATGACAGTATTTTAAATTTTTTAATTTTTCGTTAACTGAATGGAATACTTAATATCAAATTTTTGTTGCCCCTATAAGGCATTAGAGTAGGAACTTTCAGTGGGGACTGTGCCGCAGCCTAGCTGTTGAGTAACACAGGCTTCGTAATTCAACTGAACCATTTATTTGTAGTACATAAAATTTGTACGCATCGTCTACGCCAGGCACGGGCAACCTTTGATGGCAATCGCGATATTCTTGGGCTCGCGGATCGTATCGTCACATGACGTGACACTAGCGCACCTAGCGCATAAAACAATAATTAATAACGATTTTGCTTTTGGGTATTGCACTGATATCAATGCCGACCCGCCACGGTAGCAAATTATGCCTCAAAACATGCTTTTTTGTGAGTACGTACGATTTGTGTTCACCCCATCTTCATATATTTACATTTATTGACGAGTCGTTCAAATGGTTCAAATGGCTCTGAGCACTGTGGGACTCAACTGCTGAGGTCATTAGTCCCCTAGAACTTAGAACTAGTTAAACCTAACTAACCTAAGGACATCACAAACATCCATGCCCGAGGCAGGATTCGAACCTGCGACCGTAGCGGTCTTGCGGTTCTAGACTGCAGCGCCTTTAACCGCACGGCCACTTCGGCCGGCTTGACGAGTCGTGAAAACTGTTTCTTCACTGACGATGTTTTACAATACCTGATTTAAAAACTTGCATTTAAAAATTGTGGAACGCCGTTAGCAAAAAAACAATGTTAGTGGCAAGTAAATAAATATAAGTATATGAAATAGGGTGCCAGGCATCTTGAAATGTCGTCATGGAAAGATGAAAGCCTATAAAAGCAGATGGATGCAGATAATTCATCGTAAATTGCGCTCAGTTTCAACAGCTGCAATGTGCTAACACGTCCACAACGGACAGGAATTATTTATAAATGAAATGAAATGATCGTATGGCATTAATGACCGTGAATCACCGCTGGTGAAGTTCGGCTGCCGTGTTAAAAGTATTTTCATTTGACACCACATTGGGCAACTTACGTGTCGATGATAGTGAAATAATGATGAAACGTTGTATACACGCAGTGGTAAACGGAGAAAATTACCGACCCGTCCAGGAATCGAACTCGGACCTGCAGCATATCAGTCAGACGCTCCGACCACTCAGCCAAGGGGCCAGACATTGTTAAAACGAGAAAGTTTACAAAAAGAAGCTGTGACAAAGAGGTAAGCAATTTCAGTCGATCACCAGTGGAGTAACTTCGCGAGTTTTGGATTTAGGCAGCTCATTCCCTGTTTGAAACTTAGTGTGTTAATATCCACAAAAACTTTTCCCAAGCCTTTTTTAAAATATTTGAGCAAAAATACTTATGATGACTGATCCAACAGGCATGGGTTGTTACAGTAGTCGAGAAAGGCACATTTTCTTTGCAACATTCGGCCCACGTGATACGGTATGTAACACCGAAAATGCAGGATGCATGGCACCTGCTACCAATATATAATTTTTTAAAATTGTATGTAAATATTTGTAATTTAAATGCTTTCTTTTAATAAGTAAGGACGTTGCTTCACTGCATGTGTACGTTTCGGTAGAAGTCTGTTGACGTTTCGTTGTATTTATCTATGTTTTACTGTGAAAATTATAAGCTCTGGGAGAAGGCCAAAAGAATTGTTGTTTGCATCGACTAGCAACGATAATAGCAGTGCTTGTGCGTTGTAAAATTTTTGGGTGGGCAGTTGTTGCGCGGAGCGCGCGGAGAGAGTGAGAGACGGGTTCCAGCGCTTGTAGTGTGCGGAAGTGTGGTGTTAACGCTCTCGCAGTAGGGTGTACCATTTCGGCGGCATCATGTACGCGCTCCGGCCAGATGACTAGTAACAGGAAGAAGGACAGTGGACGGGCGGAAGAGACTGTATTAATTACGATTGCCCATTCCTATAATTAGCTGTGGCTCCACAATATGCTACCGCCTTCAACAACAGCAGCAGTTCCAGCAACGTAGTTTCGTCGTCGGCTCCGAGTTTCGTCGTATGCACGGCACTGAAGTAAGACTGTTCATTGGTAGAAAGTATTAACGGCTAACCCAGCAGCACAACTGAATGTGATTTGTTTGATAAGATTTATTTAAATAATAATCAGTTAAACTCAAGGTGACTGTGTCGTTATTGCATCCAGACATTGTTACCAAGCAGGATCCTTGTTCCTTTTTTTTCCTAATATGCTAACTGAGTGTCATAAGAAACAAATTGAATAGTTACAGCCAGTTTATTAATGAATAATTTCTCCCGTAAGAATTTTAGCCTCAGTCTACTTTCAGTTAACTGTTGTACAACAGAGGCTTCAGTATATGACTGAAGTAAAGCAATTTCATTTTTCAAGTTTTCAATCACTGCAAAAAATCCAAATCTAAAGAAATGCACAAATTAAGAGTGCAGAAGTTTTTTTTTATTTTACATATAGCTTGGAGCACATGTCTGTTTGGTTTGGTACGTATTCTAGTATTTAGTTCTGTTCAAGTCAGCAAAAAAGGCTGAGTTGTTCTGACAATAATATGAAATCCAATTTACAAAATAAGTAACGACAAAGTAAAAAGTGCTTGCTTTTTTTTCTATATTTCTTTCATGACGTTATGCTGAGGTCACTAAAAGTCATTGTTCACGTAACGAAGTTCAGTACTAACATACAGTGTAATTGCATATTTTCAAATCATTATTCGATTGCCTTTTTCAAAATTTAATGCCAAACATAACGTCACAGTGACTTCTGAGTTTTCTTTATCATTTCAACCTTTAGTTGCCACGCCAGTGTTTAATAATACATGTTTTTCTTTCCCATTATTTTGTACAGGATTTTGGATGTAAATTGCCCTAGTGGGCTGGCGACCGTTAATTACTTCCTTTCCGTTCGTTAGTGGATCTTTTAGATTTACAATCAGTGGTACCGCTTACTGTCCAGTGTTGTGCGTGAGTGAATGCCCAAAATAACTTTTATTTTCCAAATTATAGCCCTGTTCGGTTTAATTACTTTTATTTTTGGTAGAATTTTCATCAAAAGTATCGGTTGTACACATTCCTTCTACTTATCGCTATCACTTCTTCGGGAAAGATAGCCTTATACAATTAGAAAAAAGTTCATTAGGCATACACGCGATCCACAGGCATATTTTATATCGCAAGCAGGATAGGCCGGCTAGTAAGAGGGAGGTTACAAGTACACGAAGGTAATCCAATGTTAGAGACGTCGAGTCACTGTCTGGAAATATTTTTTTTTATTTTTTTTATTTTCACTTTTTACACTGCTTGCTAAATAATGTTCGAAATATTGTATTTATCAATCTTTTCGTAAAGGGCATGAAAAGGGAAGACAAAGGAACACTTCGGCTTGCAAATAACTTTCCAAGAAGGAATCGTAATTAAACTGTCCGATGAGAGAGAGCCTTTTATGAATGTAAGCTACGTTTGTTTTCCTACATAAACTTTAAAAAAAGTCAATTAATTGTGTAACTGCGGCGTTTATAAGGTGTGAAAGATGCTGAGAAAATTACTGCATCCCTCTTTTTACGATAAATATCAACTCAGCACGCGTAAATCATCAGCCATAAAATAATAAAAGTTTCTAATATTATATATGACGTCCTTACCTACGCCTTACAGGCGCTTCCGGGAATTTTATTTGCCATTCCAACCTTTCCTGTGCATTCCATTTTCATTCCTTTTATGGAAATATTTTTAATAAATACAATATATTCAGCATATTTCTGTCTATTTGCACTGAAAGCAATATAAAAACGTTTCCACATGGATACTCGACCCCACGACCTTCGGATTACCGTTCTGTAGTCTTTCCATCACCCCAACCGCTCCATGAATCTTCCCCGCCTGTCCAGACCCATGCCAAAAATTCTTCTTATTTTTCTAAACGCTAGGCCATTTAGAGCACCGACTTCTGTCTGCATTCAGGCTAAGCCCTGCATACATCATGAATTTGGATGAAATCGGTGATGAAGAACAGGTGCGGTCCTTTTGTTAGTCTCCAACTGGAAGCGTACTTCCTACTTCTTCACGAGAAACATTTCGCTTTATACTTTCACTTAATTCACCTTTTAAAAGGACTCAAATGATGCTAAAATAAGCACCAATTCATTTAAATAAAAAAGTTACTATTAGAAACTGTGCAATGAAGCAATCTTCAAGTTTTGTACCATGACATAAGGAAAACCTTATCTATGTCTTGCACAGAAGCGATCGTGTTCTGTAACTAATTTTTTTTTCGACACATTTGTTTCCATTATTTCAAAAACCCGTATATATAAAGTATACACAGTGTACCAGAGGAACATGTGCCGAATTAAATGCGCAGTTTATGTTTGGAGAGGAGAAAAAGTCAGTTGTGTGGACCTCAGTATTCGCCCTGGTCTCTTAAAATATTCTCATAAGCCCTACGCAAGATAAACTGTGGAGAGAGTAGACGTTTGTCAAGTCTACCTCGAATACTATGTCTGCAAACCTTATCCGCAGGTGTATATTTAAGAACAGGGCCTGTTTTTCAACGATTACCATTGGGTTCCCCACAGTCTTTGTTACAGTTTCGTATGCACTGTATTGAGCCATTACTACTGTAGCAACGCGCTTCTGAATTTCTTCTACGTGTGGTGCCAGTGTTGCTTGGTAACGATACCAGATATAAGCAACCTTACTCTCCAATACGTCGGAGTAACGTCTCGTACGCTGTCACTCTAACAAAGTCATTGCATTTTTCCAGAATCCTCCCAGCAAGTCACTCTTCCATTCGCCTTCTTTACTACTGATTTCGCGTGCTCTTTTTACAGGTCAAATTGCCTTGCAGCATGGCTCCGAGATATATACAGGATAAAACAAAACTTCACGACACGAATTGCAGGACACATTCTTCACACGAAGACCAAGAAATTATGTTAAATGAACATGGGTCTGCAAAACGCGTTGTTTCTATGTTACAACTCGTCTTCTCCAACTCATTAATCATGGCAAACCCACAAGAACAGAACGCACCAGCATACCACACGCCACTCTTTCTCACAGGAGATGTTCAATATGCCCTCCGTGGGTACTGACATGCATCAACCCATCCCGTGGCCAACATTCAGTGTTGTAGCTACCCCTCTTATACTGACACCAGGCTTAAATACCCCATGTTCGTTAAGACCACCATCAACGCCTTCAAGCGTTTCCTGTCGGGGCATCTTCGTCCTGTAAACCTCTGCCAGTACAATCGTTGAGCTCTAGCGACTTTGCCGTCAACTATTCCGTGCATCAGAAGGGCATCTGATATCACTGCATTTGTGTACCCTGGCATTGCAGGTTCGCCGATGACATTGTAATTCTGTCAGAGACAGCAAATGACTTGGAAGAGCAGTTGAACGGAATGGACAGTGTCTTGAAAGGAGGATATAAGATGAACATCAACAAAAGCAAATCAAGGATAATGGAATGTAGTCTAATTAAGTCGGGTGATGCTGTGGAACTAGATTAGGAAATGAGGCACTTAAAGTAGTAAAGGAGTTTTGCTATTTGGGGAGCAAAATAACTGATGATGGTCGAAGTAGAGAGGATATAAAATGTAGACTGGGAATGGCAAGGAAAGCGTTTCTGAAGAAGAGGAATTTGTTAACATCGAGTATAGATAAAGTGTCAGGAAGTCGTTTCTGAAAGTATTTGTATGGAGTGTAGCCATGTATGGAAGTAAACATGGACGATATAAATAGTTCGGACAAGAAGAGAACAGAAGCTTTCGAAATGTGGTACTGCAGGAGAATGTTGAAGATTAGATGGACGGATCATGTAACTAATTATGGGGCACTGAATAGAACTGGGAAGAAGAGAAATTTGTGGCACAACTTGACAAGAATAAGGGACCGGTTGGTAGGACATGTTCTGAGGCATCAAGGGGTCACCAATTTAGTACTGGAGGGCAGCGTGGAGGGTAAAAATCGTAGAGGGAGACCAAGAGATGAATACACTAAGCAGATTCAGAAGGATGTAGGTTGCAGTAGGTACTGGGAGATGAAGAAGCTTACACAGGATAGAGTAGTATGGAGAGCTGCACCAAACCAGTCTCAGGACTGAATACCACACCAACAACAGCCATTGCACGAGCCAAGTCTGTGATTAACTGTACTTAGTAACCGGTGTGCTTGCAACGGTCGAAGTGATCGCTGGAACAGCTGACGTTAGAAACAAGCGACGACACATGTTGTGTGTGGCAAGAGGAACTGGCGGTCCACAACGTAACCAGAAGTCACCATGAGCACATACATATTCTCCATGATTGTAAGGTTCTGTTCCTGTGTGTTTCCCTTGATTAATGAGTTGCAGAAAAAGAGCTGTAACATGCAGACAAAGCGTTTCCAGACCCGTGTTCATAAACATAATTTCTTCGCCCATGAACCATGGACCTTGCCGTTGGTGGGGAGGCTTGCGTGCCTCAGCGATACAGATAGCCGTACCGTAGGTGCAACCACAGCGGAGGGGTATCTGTTGAGAGGCCAGACAAACGTGTGGTTCCTGAAGAGGGGCAGCAGCCTTTTCAGTAGTTGCAAGGGCAACAGTCTGGATGATTGACTGATCTGGCCTTGTAACAATAACCAAAACGGCCTTGCTGTGCTGGTACTGCGAACGGCTGAAAGCAAGGGGAAACTACAGCCGTAATTTTTCCCGAGGGCATGCAGCTTTACTGTATGATTACATGATGATGGCGTCCTCTTGGGTAAAATATTCCGGAGGTAAAATAGTCCCCCATTCGGATCTCCGGGCGGGGACTACTCAAGAGGATGTCGTTATCAGGAGAAACAAAACTGGCGTTCTACGGATCGGAGCGTGGAATGTCAGATCCCTTAATCGGGCAGGTAGGTTAGAGAATTTAAAAAGGGAAATGGATAGGTTGAAGTTAGATATAGTGGGAATTAGTGAAGTTCGGTGGCAGGAGGAACAAGACTTCTGGACAGGTGACTACAGGGTCATAAACACAAAATCAAATAGGTGTAATGCAGGAGTAGGTTTAATAATGAATAGAAAAATAGGAATGCGGGTAAGCTACTACAAACAGCATAGTGAACGCAGTATTGTGGCCAAGATAGATACGAAGCCCACACCTACTACAGTAGTACAAGTTTATATGCCAACTAGCTCTGCAGATGACGAAGAAATTGAAGAAATGTATGATGAAATAAAAGAAATTATTCAAATTGTGAAGGGAGACGAAAATTTAATAGTCATGGGTGACTGGAATTCGAGTGTAGGAAAAGGGAGAGAAGGAAACATAGTAGGTGAATATGGATTGGGGGATAGAAATGAAAAAGGAAGCCGCCTGGTAGAATTTTGCACAGAGCACAACATAATCATAACTAACACTTGGTTTAAGAATCATGAAAGAAGGTTGTATACATGGAAGAGCCCTGGAGATACTAAAAGGTATCAGATAGATTATATAATGGTAAGACAGAGATTTAGGAACCAGGTTTTAAATTGTAAGACGTTTCCAGGGGCAGATGTGGACTCTGACCACAATCTATTGGTTATGACCTGTAGATTAAAACTGAAGAAACTGCAAAAAGGTCGGAATTTAAGGAGATGGGACCTGGATAAACTAAAAGAACCGGAGGTTGTACAGAGATTCAGGGAGAGCATAAGGGAGCAATTGACAGCAATGGGGGAAATAAATACAGTAGAAGAAGAATGGGTAGCTTTGAGGGATGAAGTAGTGAAGGCAGCAGAGGATCAAGTAGATAAAAAGACGAGGGCTAGCAGAAATCCTTGGGTAACAGAAGAAATATTGAATTTAATTGATGAAAGGAGAAAATATAAAAATGCAGTAAATGAAACAGGCAAAAAGGAATACAAACGTCTCAAAAATGAGATCGACAGGAAGTGCAAAATGGCTAAGCAGGGATGGCTAGAGGACAAATGTAAGGATGTAGAGGCCTATCTCACTAGGGGTAAGATAGATACCGCCTACAGGAAAATTAAAGAGACCTTTGGAGATAAGAGAACGACTTGTATGAATATCAAGAGCTCAGATGGAAACCCAGTTCTAAGCAAAGAAGGGAAAGCAGAAAGGTGGAAGGAGTATATAGAGGGTCTATACAAGGGCGATGTACTTGAGGACAATATTATGGAAATGGAAGAGGATGTAGATGAAGATGAAATGGGAGATATGATACTGCGTGAAGAGTTTGACAGAGCACTGAAAGACCTGAGTCGAAACAAGGCCCCCGGAGTGGACAATATTCCATTGGAACTACTGACGGCCGTGGGTGAGCCAGTCCTGACAAAACTCTACCATCTGGTGAGCAAGATGTATGAAACAGGCGAAATACCCTCAGACTTCAAGAAGAATATAATAATTCCAATCCCAAAGAAAGCAGGTGTTGACAGATGTGAAAATTACCGAACTATCAGCTTAATAAGTCACAGCTGCAAAATACTAACACGAATTCCTTACAGACGAATGGAAAAACTAGTAGAAGCCAACCTCGGGGAAGATCAGTTTGGATTCCGTAGAAACACTGGAACACGTGAAGCAATACTGACCTTACGACTTATCTTAGAAGAAAGATTAAGGAAAGGCAAACCTACGTTTCTAGCATTTGTAGACTTAGAGAAAGCTTTTGACAATGTTGACTGGAATACTCTCTTTCAAATTCTAAAGGTGGCAGGGGTTAAATACAGGGAGCGAAAGGCTATTTACAATTTGTACAGAAACCAGATGGCAGTTATAAGAGTCGAGGGACATGAGAGGGAAGCAGTGGTTGGGAAGGGAGTAAGACAGGGTTGTAGCCTCTCCCCGATGTTGTTCAATCTGTATATTGAGCAAGCAGTAAAGGAAACAAAAGCAAAATTCGGAGTAGGTATTAAAATTCATGGAGAAGAAATAAAAACTTTGAGGTTCGCCGATGACATTGTAATTCTGTCAGAGACAGCCAAGGACTTGGAAGAGCAGTTGAACGGAATGGACAGTGTCTTGAAAGGAGGATATAAGATGAACATCAACAAAAGCAAATCAAGGATAATGGAATGTAGTCTAATTAAGTCGGGTGATGCTGTGGAACTAGATTAGGAAATGAGGCACTTAAAGTAGTAAAGGAGTTTTGCTATTTGGGGAGCAAAATAACTGATGATGGTCGAAGTAGAGAGGATATAAAATGTAGGCTGGCAATGGCAAGGAAAGCGTTTCTGAAGAAGAGAAATTTGTTAACATCCAGTATTGATTTAAGTGTCAGGAAGTCATTTCTGAAAGTATTCGTATGGAGTGTAGCCATGTATGGAAGTGAAACATGGACGATAAATAGTTTGGACAAGAAGAGAATAGAAGCTTTCGAAATGTGGTGCTACAGAAGAATGCTGAAGATTAGATGGGTAGATCACATAACTAATGAGGAAGTATTGAATAGGATTGGGGAGAAGAGAAGTTTGTGGCACAACTTGACCAGAAGAAGGGATCGGTTGGTAGGACATGTTCTGAGGCATCAAGGGATCACCAATTTAGTATTGGAGGGCAGCGTGGAGGGTAAAAATCGTAGAGGGAGACCAAGAGATGAATACACTAAGCAGATTCAGAAGGATGTAGGTTGCAGTAGGTACTGGGAGATGAAAAAGCTTGGACAGGATAGAGTAGCATGGAGAGCTGCATCAAACCAGTCTCAGGACTGAAGACCACGACAACAAGAACGTGTGAGGAATGGGTCTTGCAATTTGTGGCGTACATTCCTGTTACATCATGTTCACACTGATGCTACCAAACGTTTACCACTATTACCGCCGTAGGAAACTATCTCATTCAGTCTCTTTTACGGACGTTCCATTGTGTTTACCCGACCTTCTCAGCTTGCTAGATCGCGAGCTAAGAAAATACGCCTGAACGGTTCGAATCCACGCGTCGGAATGACGGCTATGGTTGGTGTATTGGTCATCAAGAAAGTGTTTTTAGGCTGTTTCGCACGTCCGTTTAAGCAAATGCTCACCTTGTCCCCCCTTTCCGGCTCAGAAAATACAATATGCAGACCATGAAAATACGATCACACAATGGATATTGTTCACACAATTCACTTACATGAGACATTCACGACTTTCCTGTTTCAGGTAACTAACTACTGCGGAGAGGAAAAGTATACGGCCGCAATGTTGAATGATATAGATTAGCTAAATAATGAGTATGAGGTCTATGCAAAAAATTCCGGAACAATCATAATTTCGCCCCAATGGTGTATTGGAGAGAAATGCGGTTGGAATCCCTGCACACGTCTGCGTTTCACGTGTAACTGTTGGAAGTTTCATTGTGGTATGTCTGTTAACTATTGTTCAGTACTGTATTGAGTAGAACGTTGTGTCACACAGATTGCGAATTTCGAGATGGCAGATTTTTTTTTAAATTTTTTTATTGGTAGCTAGTTCCTATGGGACCAAACTGCTGAGGTCATCGGTCCCTAGACTTACACACTAGTTAATTTAACTTAAACTAACTTACGCTAAGGACAATACACACACACACACACACACACACACACACACACACACACACCCATGCCTCCGACGGGGGCAGTCGTGCAAACCGTGACAAGGTGCCGAAGACCACACGGCTCCTCCGCGCGGCGAAATGGCAGGATTAGAGGAGCAACGAGTCTGCATTAAATTTTGCGTGAAACTCAAGAAAACCCTTACCGAGGCATACCAAATGATGCAGCAAGCCTACGGTGATGAGTGTCTAAGCCGTATTCGGTATTAGAAATGTTTGAAACGGTTTAAAAATGGCCGGACGGAAGTTAAAGACGGCCCTCGTTCAGGACGTCGACGTCCACCGACGACGGTCATATTAGGAAAGTCAACGAAATTGTCAATCGAGGACTGTCTGTCCAAGGGATTGAAAAAAAAAAAAAGGTTCAAATGGCTCTGAGCACTATGGGACTTAACATCTATAGTCATCAGTCCCCTAGAACTTAGAACTACTTAAACCTAACTAACCTAAGGACATCACACAACAGTCATCACGAGGCAGAGAAAATCCCTGACACCGCCGGGAATCGAACCCGGGAACCCGGGCGCGGGAAGTGACAACGCTACCGCGCGACCACGGGCTGCGGAGCAAGGGATTTAAGAAGAATGTAACACTTCAGTTGGGTAATCTCATGAAATCCTGACATAGCATTTTGGAATTAATCGTGTTGCCAATAATTTCGTCCCACCGCTCATGAGTCAAGAGCCGAAAGACCTTCGCCTTGCAATCTGCGAAGAGCTTTTGGAAAGTGCAAACGAGAACGAGATGTTAATTAAGAGAATCGTAATTGGTGATGAGACATGGATCTACGGTTATGATGTTGAGACCAAGGTTTAATCTTCCCAGTGGGTCGATAAAGTTTCTCCAAGTCCAAGAAAAGCTTTCAGGTCAGGTCAAATGTGAAACCCATGCTGATAGCTTTCTTCGACTTTGAAGAATTAGTTCACCTCGAATTCCTGCCACAGGGACAAACTGTTAGTCGATGGTTCTATCAGGACGTATTGTGACGCCTGCGAGAAAATGTGAGAAGGAAACGGTCTGAGATGTTGCGAGACAATTAATGGCTCTTGCTTCACAATAACGCACTCGCACATTCACCTCTTTCGGAACGTGACTATTCCACAAAAACGAAATCACTGTGCTGCCTCAACTTCCGTACTTGCCTTTTTTTATTTCCAAAGCTGAAAACACCGTTGGAAGGCCGAAGATTCGCAACGGTAGACGAGATAAAACAAAATTCGCAGACGGTGCTTCTCGCGATCGAACAAGAGGCGTACCAAGACTGCTTCTGTAAGTGGAAACGGCGTTGGGAGCGGTGTATCAATTGTGGAGGAGAGTATTTCGAAGGAGACCATGCTCAGTAATTAAAGAGTAAGCGCGGAAAAATTTTGTGGACAAAGTTCCGGAATTTTTTAACAGACCTCGTACAGCGAACCTCGGGATTGACTCTAAGAAACAGAAAATCATGTGTTTATACGTATTTAAATAAAGCTGATGTTCAGTTCATCATGTTGATATGCTGTCGTTTTTAACACACATTTCATAATTATTAGCCATCGACGAAAACCGTCAACAGACAATCTTACAGCGTTGCCGCCGTTGTATGATAAATCATTTATGTAGGATTGAAATAATTAGTGGTCACACTTCGTTCCTTTTGCGTATTTGGCGTCCAATACAACATACTGATGCAATTAATCAAAAATTATTTTATCAGGTCACCTAACTGAGATGAATTCAGTGTTGCGCAGCGACGAGTGCTTCATATTGTTCTTTATCGAACCCATGGTGCTGAGTTGAAGAGAAACTTCTTTGGATCGAAGGACGGTATCACGTTTGAACTGTGCTGCGTGCATGTGGCTTCATGTACCCCTCTGAGCTATATCACATTCCTCTTCAAAATGCCTTCTACACAATGAACACTTTGACACGTCTGCTTGGGTCATCTTTAGAACCTATTGGTGTCTCCATTCTTAACCAAGGCATGGGGAGAGTGATCGATTCGTCGATTAGAAGCAATTTTAAAGAGGAACAACTTAACAGAATGTATTGCGGTGTAAACGGCCATAAAGGGTTGACACTCCGCGAAAAAACGTTGGATTCGCGGGGTAGACATTATGCCGTACTGTATACTGAAATCGGAGCAGGCTTTGGTACACACCGAGTTCTTTTTCAAGTTGTTAATTATTTTGTAAATAAAAGTATCTAAATTGCTAAGTAAAATGTCTTTATTTATTACGACGTTTCGGCTGCTGCCATCATCAAACATAAAAAAACTCCAAGATTGAGAAACAAGGTTCAGTGTAAATATTAAAATCAATACCTAACGGCGACGCTCAGATTTGTTATAGATTTTGATTTGACACTAAACCTTGTTTCGCAAGTTCAAATTTCTTTTTACCTGACGATGGCAGTAGCCGAAGCATCGTACAAATAAAGACATTCTATTTAGCAATTTAGACGGCTTTATTCACAAAACATTCATGATGATCCCGGGCTCTTACTTAAAGTTCGTTTACTTTATTAAGAGTTATTAACTAATTAATAACTACTGCTGAGAATAGCAGGAATAATTAAACGCAAATGAGTAGTTAGCTAGCTACTTTCAGTGAGTGGGAACAGATTTTACTCTCACATTTATACGTACATTTCAACCAATACGAAATAAATTTCATGTTTTGATTTTGATTACCAAATTTATTTGACAATTCTGTATACTGGTACATCACTGTTGAAAATGTACAAAATCTGGTAGCGTTACAACGAAAATAAAGTGTACAGAAATCAGCTAACGTCTCGTTTAGTTGTAGTTCTCAGCTTTTGCGTTTCTCACTAGTTCTTAGCCGAATTTTGGGACCATAGCAGGCTAAACTATAGCGCCTGTCAGCTATACATTCAGCGAAGAAAGCACAGGATGTGAGCTCCGGTATTTGGTGCGGTGCACACATAGTCCAGTCAATGCTGATTGTTAATGGAAAGTTTTGTAGTTCTTCGACAAGCGTGCTATATGATGTCGAGGGTGCTACATCCGAATTCTCGAAGTCCCATCAAAATTTGAGCCCGTAAATACGTCAAAAACGGAAGAAACTATGAAAAAATTGGAGTTTCTTTAATTTTTTGCTTATAACTCGGAGACGACGAAATTTTCGGCGAAGAGGACCGTATATGAAAATAAAGAGAGTATATTTCCCACAAAAAAGGACTGGCTGACACTTTTCGTGACAGAAACCGTATGGCGTGTGCAGCGAGTGTTGAAGTTAGCATAATTTCGGGCGCCATTATCAAAATCTAACTCCTCATCCCTCAGTATGCTATGGTGTTTATTCAAACGGTAAAATGGTAGCTCGCACCACTGCTATAATTAAAAAGTGCTCAAATAATTTATGCATATGGCATAATAATTATACTTTATGTGATATTTGTTAATAATAATTATCATAATATTATATTTTTATATAATAATTGTGGTGAAATTTCAAAGAAGGTTAAGTCCCATAGTGCTCAGAGCCATTTGAACGATTCAAAGAAGGTTCATCGTCATCGCACTTTGCGCACCATCAGTTACTGTATCGTGTGCAAAATGATCGGAAATACGGATATGTTACAGTTAAGTAATGACTACTTTCAGTCCATACCAGATAATAGGTAAGTAGCTATTTGTGTCCTGAGACGACCCATCTCCTCACCTTCGAAATCGCACTAAATTCAACACGCGCCACACGCCATACAGCAGTAAATCACTTCGGTTTTGTTGGAAATTTTATCCTCTTTACTTAAATTAATAGTCAGCTTCGCCGAAAACCGCGTAGTTTTAGAGCTATAAGCAAAAAACCCTAAAAGTCCCATTTTTTTTGTTTTTTTCCATTTTTGATCTACTTACGGCCTGAAATTTTGATGTGACTGTGAAATTTTGTCTACAGCACCGTCGAAAAAATATAAAATCATATCAGGCAACTTCTACGAAACTTTCCGCCATTTGGCCTTTCTGAGCACCACTGACTGGACTAACATCAGTGGCCCCGCGAAGACATCTGGCTGCCGTATGATAAGGACGTTGTGCGGACACGAGGTGGCCGGAATAGAAATGAAATGATTATTTGGCATTTATTGACCATATCTCACCTCCAGCGCTCGTCCGCCGTATTGCTAGTCTTTTTAATTGACACCTCTTCTGCGACTTGCGTGTAAAGGATGACGAACGACACACTGCCATGGTATACTGCCATTGTTAAGAATGAGTGGATGTGGTGTGTTTGAAGCACTACTGAAAAATGTTTCGAATTTTCTTTTAACGATATCGGTGATTTGGGGAGGTTGTTTTCAATGTTTAGGTCTCTGACAGGTAAAAGGACGCATTTGACATTAAATGAAAAATTTATTCTCTACTGTTTAACTTTCTTAATGTTGGTATCACTCGATCAGCGTCTCGTACGATTAGTGTCACTTGTTCTCATAGAGTAGCTGACAGCGCACGAGGCCGGCCAGAGTGGCCGAGCGGTTCTAGGCGCTTCAGTCTGGAACCGCACGACCGCTACGGTCGCAGTTTCGAATCCTGCCTCGGGCGTGGATGTGTGTGATGTCCTTAGGTTAGTTAGGTTTAAGTAGTTCTAAGTTCTAGGGGACTGGTGACCTCCGATGTTAAGTCCCAAAGTGTTCAGAGCCATTTGAACCATTTGAACAGCGCACGAGACAGCTCAGCCTTCGTCTCGGGTTCGATCCTTACTACCGTTCCATATCCAATGTTTGTACTTTTCTGTTTTTCGGTTTTAGGTAACCAAACGAAGAACACGTTTGGTGACACCTGCTCTGGCAGGCCGTTGGAATTTGCGCAACGGTGCAACGTATCGAACCTTTTCCTTAACAATTATACCTCAGAACGACCTACCCTGCAAAACGCTCCACAAGCTTTTCAGACTGTTTCTGACCACCCTGTACAATTTTCTTACCGCGTCAAGTGCCCACAGCAGGCGGAATTCAGTTTCAAGTTGCGTGGTGGTCGTAGTATGTCGTCTTATCAGTGTATGTCGTCCTTATCAGACCAATGTGGTATTGTACTGCATCATTTGCTACTTACAGATGTTCAGCAGCGAAAATACGTGTGTGTGTGCATACGCTACTATTGATTGGAAGATGAATAAATATATCACACTCGACGTGCTCAAAAACGACTTCGTTTCCAACATATTACAGCATGTCTTAAAAACAAATCTTTATTGTGTTAGACAAAATGAAAGACAGAGAAGAGAAATCATCTACAGCCCAGAGAGAGGAAGTATCTTACCGTTTATGGGTGCAGTGGAACCTGCCCAGCTGTGTCGGTAGTTTCCACAATACAGCCTCTTTTCGTGTTCTCGGCTCTGCCTTTGCGAATTACAAAGGGTTTTTGTCTTTTAGAAATCTAGTTAGGATATCCAGACTTAGGTAATTTATCTGTAATGTGGACGTACGTGATAAGGACGCAACATCGATAGATGAACAATTCAGAATCATAATTTTCGACAATATACTCGTAGTAGAAAGAGTACCACCACAGCTGTATCTTGAAAATGTCTGTATTGTCTCACATCACTAGTTTCGGCGGCACATTACCGCCATCTTCAGGCCCAACAATTGCCAAAAGAGTATTAGATTTTCTTGGCGCAGTCATTGTTGAGTCCTTGTTACTAGTACTCGTGGGCTAGCTTTCCTTAGGAGCGTCTACTCGACGTCGTGTTGTCCCCAATGCAATCACATGTACCTAACAAATTTGGCGGTAATGTGCCGCCGAAACTAGTCGTGTGAGACAATAAAGGCATTCCCAATATACAGCTACTGTGGTACTCTTTATTATATACACTACTGGCCATTAAATTTGCTACACCAAGAAGAAATGCAGATGATAAACGGGTTTCATTGGACAGATATATTATACTAGACCTGACATGTGATTACATTTTGACGCTGTTTGGGTGCATAGATCCTGAGAAATTAGTACCCAGAACAACCACCTCTGGCCGTAATAACGGCCTTCATACGCCTGGGCATTGAGTCAAACAGAGCTTGGATGGCGTCTACATGTACAGCTGCCCATGCAGCTTCAACACGATACCACAGTTCATCGTTAGTACTGACTGGCGCATTGTGACGAGTCAGTTGCTCGGCCACCATTGACCAGACGTTTCGGTTGGTGAGAGATCTGGAGAATGTGCTGGCCAGGGCAGCAGTCGAACATTTTCTGTATCCAGAAAGGCCCGTACAGGACTTACAACATGCGGTCGTGCATTATCCTGCTGAAATGTAGGGTTTCGCAGGGATCGAATGAAGGATAGATCCACGGGTCGTAACGCATCTGAAATGTAACGTCCATTGTCCAAAGTGCCGTCAATGCGAACAAGATGTGACTGAGACGTGTAACCAATGGCACCCCATACCATCACACCGGGTGATACGCCAGTATGGCGATGACGAATACACGCTTCCAATGTGCGTTCACCGCGATGTCGCCAAACACGGATGCGACCATCATGATGCTGTAAACAGAATCTGGATTCATCCGGAAAAATGACGTTTCGCCATTCGTACACCCAGGTTCGTCGTTGAGTACACCATCGCAGGCGCTCCTGTCTGTGATGCAGTGTCAAGGGTAACCGCATCCATGGTCTCCGAGCTGATAGTCCATGCTGCTGCAAACGTCATTGAACTGTTCGTGCAGATGGTTTTTGTCTTGCAAACGTCCCCAACTGTTGACTCAGGGATCGAGACATGGCTGCACGATCCGTTACAGCCATGCGGATAAGATGCCTGTCATCTCGACTGCTAGTGATACGAGGCCGTTGGGATCTACCACGGCGTTCCGTATAACCCTCCTGAACACACTGATTTCACATTGTGCTAACAATCATTGGATCTCGACCAACGCGAACAGCAATATCGCCAATATCGCGATACGATAAACCGCAATCGCGATAGGCTACAATGCGACCTTTTATGGTACGCATTTCTCCTCCTTACACGAGGCATCACTATAACGCTTCACCAGGCAGCGCCGGTGAACTGCTGTTTGTGTATGAGAAATCGGTTGGAAACTTTCCTCAAGTCAGCACGTTGTAGGTGTCGCCACCGGCGCCAACCTTGTGTGAATGCTCTGAAACGCTAATCATTTGCATATCACAGCATCTTCTTCCTGTCGGTTAAATTTCGCGTCTGTAGTACGTCATCTTCGTAGTGTAGCAATTTTAATGGCCAGTAGTTTAATATGATGGAGAATGATATATGTATTTGAGGTGATGGTCCCTGTACCAGAAACGAACTAGTCCACAGTTACAACCGAAAACCGTTCTCATATCTCTGACAGTGGAATATATGTCTTACTACTGTCGTGCTGAGATTATAGGGTATGCAACTTCCATAGATGGTAGTAAGGAGCAAAACAAGAAAAACTCTCCCGTAAACATTGGCTCTACAATGCATACCTGTGGACCTATGAGCAGTTGTTCACTAGAGGAGAAGTATTTCTCAGTGAATATGAACGAGTGCTCATAGTTTCTCAGATATGAAGTGAACGCCCATGTTTACTGCACAGATTTTCCTTGTTCTGATTCATGCTACCGCCTCTAAAAGTAACATTATAATAAGATCTATAAGTATTTGTACGCCACCCTCCATTCCCCAGACGTTCTCATCTCTTCCTGAACCACACAGATTCACATTCAGAGTACATGATGACAACCTGACCGAAAGAGTTCTGCCTTGTCATCTCCATTACCCTTAGAACAGTTGGCTATTTTAAACCGAAAGAGATCTGCATCAAAAGTAAGATAACATAGGACAGATCTGCATTCAGAACACTTTTCGAGAATCATCAATTGCTAGACAAACCGAGAACTGGAACCCACAGACCCTGGACAGAAGAAAGAAAGAGAAATTTCAGAGATTTACAGAGAAAAAAGAAGGGAAGTCATCGGCTACATAAGTTCAGTCAAAGCTCCCAGTTGGCATAAAAGAGGAAAGTGGTCTTCTTAAGGCTAATTTATCTAACTTCCAGTGATATCGAATAATATTTCCATGAATACATCTTGTTCACATTGACGAGACTGTGTCTTTAGGCCGGCCAAAGTGGCCGTGCGGTTAAAGGCGCTGCAGTCTCGAACCGCAAGACCGCTAAGGTCGCAGGTTCGAATCCTGCCTCGGGCATGGATGTTTGTGATGTCCTTAGGTTAGTTAGGTTTAACTAGTTCTAAGTTCTAGGGGACTAATGACCTCAGCAGTTGAGTCCCATAGTGCTCAGAGCCATTTGAACCATTTGTGTCTTTAGTTTCGCTAATCGGAACTGCTACAGTGCGTTGTTGCGTTAAGGCACTTCTTAAAATTGTTCATGTCCATCCATCGTACCTACGTTGTTGACATGTTTTCGTCGTTCGAGTAAGCGTTCTTTTTTTCTGTTGTTAACCAGGACGCAGGCCTCCGGGCTTTCAAACATTCGCAAGATTTCCTTTACGGATCCTGTGTGGTGCACTAATTCGGAACAAGCAGTGGACCGTTACCTTGTTACTTGTCGGCAAACTTGAGTACTGGGTCCTGCGTTCCAACATGCAAAGCTGAGGCTTTTTCACTAAGCAGCCTGCACATCTGTGTAGTGAGAGTAGCTGTCTCGTCCTAGGCGGTCTCTCAGGGCACAGTCATACAAGCTAGGCCGGCAACAGACACAGTTATTCCGCTGTGCCCACTAACGATGAAAACAAAAGCAGCAAAATCTTCCTCAATAGCTCTTCAGAAGGTGCAAAGCCGCTTTTGCAAAATTTAGTTTTTTTCTCCAGTCGGAAGGAAATCCGCTTTTATTGTGTCGATAACAGTTTTGAGTCTGGGATAGGCAACAGACATAGATGACAAGAGTCGTGGGTCAGCGATAATGGACATACACAGACGGCGGTAGTATCGCGTACACAAGGTACAAAAGGGCACCGTATTGATGGAGCTGTCATTTGTGCTCAAGTGATTCATGTGAAAAGATTTCCGAAGTGATTACGGCTGCACGACGGAACGCCAAATGGTTGTTGGACCTGGACGCATGGGACATTACATTCCGAAAATCGTTACGGAACTCAGCGTTCCAAGATCCACAGCGTCAAGGGTGTCCCAAGGACAGCAAATTTCAGTTATTATCTCACATGAAAGACAGCGCAGTGGCCGATTGCCTTCACTTAACGAGCTAGAGCAGCGGCGTTCGCGTAGAGTTGTCAGTGCTAACAGACAGGCAACTATACGCGAAAAAATTGCAGCAATCTATGTGGGAAGTAGGGCGAACGTATCCGTTAGGACAGTGTGGCGAAATTTTGTGTTAATGGTCTGTGGTAGCAAACGAATGACGCTAGTGCCCTTGCAAACAATACGACATCGCCTGCAGCACCTGTCCTTCGTTCGTGACGATATTGTTTAGACCCTAGACGTCTGGAAAACCGTGGCTTGTTCAGATGAGACCAGATTTCAGTTGGTTAGAGTTTTTGATGATAGTATTAGAGTGTGGCGCAGACCCCACGAAAACCTGCATCCAAGTTGCCAACAATGCACTGTGCAAGCTGGTGGTGACTCAGTAATGGTGCGGACTGCGTTTACATGAAATGGACTGGGAATCTTTGGACCAACTGAATGATCATTGACTAGAAATAGCTATGTTCGGCCCCTTGGAGACAACTGTCAGCAATGATGGAATTTTTATGGATGACAATGTGCCGTGTCACCGGGCCACAAGTGTTCCCTATTGATGTGAAGATCATTCGGAACAGTTCGAGCGAATTATTTGCCCACCGAAATCGCCCGACAAGAATCCTCTCGAACATTTGTGGGACATAATATAGAGGTCAGCTCGTATACAAAATCCTGCACCGCCTACACTTTCAAAGTTGTGGACGGCTTTAGAGGCAGCATCGCTCAGTATTTCTGCGTCGGACTTCCAAAGACTTACCGAGTACATGCCGTGTAGAGCTGCTGCGCTTTGCCGGAAAAAAGGGGGTCTGACACGATATTTCTAGTTATCCCATGGCTTTTGTCACCTCAGCGTATTTTATACATGCGATAGGTTTCAAATTTAGAAAAAATCCACACTGAGATGTATGCCGTTTATAAAGTAGCTTGTCGATTAGGGACCGACCCGTAAACAGTTCCCACATGCGAGGGGCGGTGCTAGCTGCATGAGGGTTCGGTGCTTTGTGTCTTATGCTCAATGGTGGGTGCCTATTAGCCAACGGCAGCTAGTGGCGCCACTAATCTACTAGCTGCCGGGCCCAGCAGCAGCTCTGTCCTCTTGGAGTTGCCCAACACCGCCACGTGCCTTTGTGGCATGTGGAGCCTATCAGCCGTGGGCAACAAGAGGCGCCACATGCCGCCCGATGGATCTGCACGCCCATACGACACGTCACTCGAGCGTGCGTTCATCCCCTCCAGCCTCGCAATCCTTCAATGACGTGTTGCTACAATGTAGAGAACGTCGTATTTGTTGCCGAGCGTTATGACATTATCACTTTTTTAATAAATAAATAAATGTGGACGCGCCAGATAAGGTAGACCGAAAGTGAGGGTTATGAATGAATTGTTCGAAAGTACAAGTAGAATAAGTACCTAATTCTTCTGAGTGAAAGGAAGGCTGCAATGTCGGATCCCATGATACTTCGGCAAAAAGTTAAGTTCTTGGTACCATACTGTAAAGAATCTCATTCTAGAACTCAAGGAGAAAGATGTGAACTAGCGTATATTTCGGGTGAGTAGTATACAAATTTCACTATCTCAATAGATTGTCAAAAAGTGTAACACTAATCTCTCGTCAGTGTAGTAGTATACATTGGATGATTTCTTATTTTCCTACCGTTTCAGCTTTTCTTTTTCAATAGAAGAGTGAGGAAAAGTAGTGCTTCATAAGTCGTTATTCTCTCAAATCGTTATTTCCCTATGATAAGTGACATTTACTTAAAAGTGGCGCCACACTTTACCTGTTTCATTATACTTCTGGCATCTAGCAGCGCCACTCGTGCTTTATTTATATTTCTGAAGAGAAATACTCAGTTGATAAAATTTCTCGCATCAGGGGAGAGTATCATGAAAGAGTCGTACGTTCCTTGTGTTGCCGACTTTAGCCAATACACTAACATCAACAACAACAACAGCAACAACAAAAAGTTTAATGACGGATTATGACCGGATTTGTTTTACTGAGAGTTGCTTTACTGGACGAAAAGGGAGTAATAGTATTTAAAAATCAAACGAAACTGATACGTACCTCGGTGGGTGATACAGTTCAAAAAATTACATTCTGTTTTGAGAATAGTTTTTGTTACCCGCAGAGATGAAATCAGTATGTATCAAGTGTGTATCATAATTAATAGCGACAACTTACGCGTATGGTAGTATACGAGAATAGAAACCAAATTGTTCCAATAAACATTGGTTTCCAAAACAACCGTTTATGAAATAACTGGCAATTTGTGCTTATCAGACACCAGTGACTTCAGCTCACTTTCTGTTGGTGTCAGTTGACATCAAATGAGGTCGAAGATGGGTAGATCAAGCACGGTCTGTATCTCAGTCTCCAAGACCATCTGAACTCAATGTTCTGAATTTTTCTGTGCAGAGTCATCTCGAAAATGAAGTGTGTAGCACTCCTGTAGATACAGTTGAAGAACTGTAGCAGCACTTTGTACAGTCTTGTCAAGCTCTACGACATGATCTGTGGGAGTCAGAAAATATTCGTAACTCGCTACAGAGACGGGGTAATATTGTATCCAGGCGTGAGGACGACACGTGGAGCTCTTCTTAGCAGGTGAGTGTCTACAGTGAATTGCAACATGTAACGCACTGAAACAGTATTGACATTCTTTTTAAGGTACATTGTGGATGGAACTTGACCCCGTTTATGTGGAGACGTAATCGAAGAGTTTGCATTTCAAAGGTAATATGTCATATCAGAGACAGTGGCAACTCCTAACCATACATTCTTAACTGATTCGTAAATGGCTCATCGCGGACCCGTTATTAATGGAAAGGTTTTTCTTCTGTTACCATATTGGCGACTGTCTCTAGCTTTGCACATGTAGCACGAAGTATCTGGCGTAGCGGTAAACTTGTTTGCAGGCCACTGCATAGAGCTATGCACAAAAGTCTTAGTACAGTGTAAGGTAACTGCACAGCATCAGTTTTATAAATCTGAAATGATTTAGGCGGCGCATCCAGGAAAATTCTTAGGAAGTAATAACGTTATCTGTTGACAGTTGGCGTTTGGAGTGGAATCTCGTGGCAATGATGAGAGTACATCATGATTTAATTAATCTGTTCATAACCAACTTAAAGAATCATGGTTATGTGTGTCTGTGACTGAAACTGCCTTTTAATTAGAAGCCTATAATGTATCGGAGACTTGCTGACAGTATCATGGCCGAAGACCACAAATAAAAGAAAATGAAACACGAGGAAACATGGCCGATGTAGATCAACAGCCGGCCATAGGCTTCATCTTGTAAACCTTAGTGCTCACTAATCCATTGTTCAGACTGGCTGCCGTAATTCTTTTTCGCAGACTTTGTACCAAACTTATTCACTCGTTCTGCCAAGCAAAGAATCGTGTCCGCACATAAGTTTGACTGAAGAGAAGCATAAAGCTCGAGTCACCTGCCTTGCTGCTGAAAAATTTTCTTTTTGTACTCGAATCAAAGATGCATCCTTTGCTGACGTAGTTGTTCGGGAAATGTCTTACTTTATGCGTAAAAAATTAAGACCCACAGATTTTTGATTCGCATTTTCTTTGCTATGCAGTTACTCTCAAACGACTGCTTATGATACTTCGAAGTCAATTAACTCACTACCCATTGTTCGAAGAAAAAAAAATGGTTGAAATGGCTCTGAACACTATAGGACTCAACTTCTGAGGTCATCAGTCCCCTAGAGCTTAGAACTACTGAAACCTAACTAACCAAAGGACATCACACACATCCATGCCCGAGGCAGGATTCGAACCTGCGACCGTAGCGGCCGCGCGGTTCCAGACTGTAGCGCCTAGAACCGCTCGGCCTCTCCGACCGGCTTGATCGAAGAATGTACAGTGAACTACGAGCGGCAATTGTGAGTGCAAATGTTAGAGAAGCAGAAACTGACAGTCTGGAATTTTCGAAGCGTGCTCCCTAAACATCTCTGGATGTCGATGGAAATTTTCCGTTGTGATCCAGTAGCAATTTCTCAGTGGCATTCCATCCACTATTTTTAAGGTGTCAAGAAGATCGTGCCATGTCTGTTTCCCTCTTTAAGAAGTTCACAAATCCACTAACGTTTGTGAGTAATGCTGCTACTTTTTAGTTGATGCGCTTTAAGTTATTGAGTGCTGCACGCGTAATGTAGCCATGAATATCTCATGAGTTCGTGTAATTTCATACCATTCTGGACATGGTTAACACCACGAGACTGTTTCTGAAAATTTAAAAGTTTTGTTTCTACAGATCATAAGTCTGTTTACAGGTATGTAGTATCAATAACAGCGAAGGTAAGCAACAAACTAATTTGTCATCCTACGCACATTTCTCGTAAGTGATGTTCTTCGTACTTGTACTAGTAACAGTATTTGAATAATTTTGTCTTTTTTAAAGCATAGGAAAAGTAGTAAAATATTTGTGAACATATTCTATGGTCTCGGTAGTGAAAGTATTAAATCAGAGTCTTGATATTTGTCAACAAATCAATTCACTTACTGAAGTCAGATACAAACAAGAAACTGTAATACTGATAAGAACGGAGTAACAAAGTAATGCATACTTGATAGAAGAGAAATACAGCATTAGCACAATTTTTGTATGACATCTCATTTATTTTCTGCTATACGCAGTTGTACGCAAAGCATAAACAATGAATTTCTGGCGTTGTGTTTCGTTTGAGACGTTGAGGTCAGCGATGTTAGTGGCCGTATTTCCCATAGCCTCCATAGCCTCCAGAGATGCCTGCAGAGTAACCACCACCATAGCCACCGCCGATGGCTCCACCGTAGCCACCGCCGATGGCTCCACCGTAGCCTCCTCCGTAGCCTCCACCAAAGCCACCGCCGTAGCCGCCTCCGAGACCTCCGCCAATACCAGCTCCGCCTCCCACGACGACAGGTACCGGCTGGTTGACGACAACGGGCTGTGGTACTGGTACGGGGACTGGGCTAGGGACACTCACGGGTACTGGGACTGGCCTCTGCACGGGGACAGGGTACGGCTGTGGGACGGGCACCGGTACCGGCCTGTTGACTGGCACCGTGACAGGAACCTTGACTGGTACTGGGACAGTACGCTGGACGGTTACAGGGTATGGGACAGGGACCTGCTTGGTGATGGCAATGTTTGTGACTCGAGCACCTCCAACTGTAGAGCTGATACCACCTCCATAGCCGCCTCCAAAGCCGCCTCCGTAGCCGCCTCCATAGCCGCCCCCATAACCACCACCGATGAGCCCGCCACTGCTGTAGCTGCTGGCGCCTATTCCATATCCATCACCTCCGTAGCCACCTAGGGAGCCAATCAACCCCCGTTTCTCTACCTGCTTCTCTTCAGCGAGAGCCAAGCCACACAAGAACACGCACACCTGGAACACACGATCCAAAAAAGTTTAATAAATAATAATAAACGTATTGTATATTCAGATGTTTTGTGACATATGTATTTCAATGATGTGAGCATCATAAATCTGAACGGATATGTGCCTGCTGTAGTGTTAATTTCAGTTTTATTTAAGTAGTGTAATGAGAACTTTAAACTGATGCTGACAAAGTGCCTGTAGGTCATATAATGTCACACACTAGCATTTGGCAAACAAAACCTTGCATTATTTTTAGTACAAGTGGGATCTATTTATCTGGAAATGGTGAATACCAATCACTGGCTCAGATAAAAAATCGCAAAGATAATTCTCAAATGACAGTAACAAAAATAATTTCGTACTGCGGAAGTTGTAGCTTTGGTATTTTGCATCAAAATGTACTGCAGTAAATAAAACTTTGAAATATCGCCACTTCTTCTCCATGTGAAAATGACGTTATTTCAGTTTATTTTAGTACTGCATTTCATGACAGTATTTCATTTCTGAAATAGATTCAGTAGCCCATATGAAACACAAGAAGGAAGTTGTGTGAGATAAAGTGCACCTAAGTATTATTAACTCTCGAAGTGTGGTATATAACTATCTGTAATAGGATGTTCCATAATTAAGAAATTACTTCTCTGAAGTATCACTGTTTGGCCAAAGAGCTGTATTAAAAACCAACGGTACACATGTGTTTTCTCAAAGACTCTAGAATCCACGCTCTCTAATTTTGAGGCACACAAATGACTAAATAAATGCTCCAGATGAAGGAAGAATAAGTGACAAGTGATAAATATATCTTTATTGCGTAGAGTGTAAAAATGAAGAAAATCACTGGGAAAATGGATAGCGAAGAATTAATATATAAAAATTTAATAAATTGTATTTAGTCGCAATTTGAGAGTGGAGGAAATGTGAGCAGAGCATTGTTCTACCACAAATTTCATCATTTAAGTTATTTTTAATGACTGCTCAGATGAAAGGAAGGAAGAATCTTTGTACACCCTACAGTTGCAGTAAGTTTTATTCCAACTCAATACTTTGAAGTACATTCTCACTAGAGAGAGGGCGATCAATTCACTGCTACAAATCTAGTGGTATTAGAGTGTAATTTGTTTTAATAAAAGGTTCCAGATCCAAGACAAATTAAAGTCATTATCTGTATCAGTCACGATGACCGATGAAAATAACTGTTTTCCTTTGCCTTGTATCATAAGCTTTGCCAGATATTCTCTTTCTAAACGTCAGTAAAATTTAACTTCGAACGACTACATTTATGTGTTGATACTAACTGTATATCTGCTTCAGTTCTCACTTGCCATTTAAAGAAAGACACAAGATCACATTAAAAGAATACTGACTCAAATGAAACAAACTATAAGACTTCATTGATTGCTTTTGTTATATAATATTTGTCATCTGTACCAATGCATTAAAATACTAAACATTACTTAAATTCTTTCATTATAAGAGTAAAGGTCACAGACTGCCCAAAACGGCAAAAATATAGTAATAGTGTAAAAGATTATAGCTTGGAATTTTGAATAAAATTTACTGTTTTTCATAAACTATATGCTTTTTAAAGGCGAACCATAATACAGTTCCATAAAACTTAAATAATTTCTTTAATCGAAAATAACGCTGCCAGTATTGCTGTCGAAACATAACTGGAATAAGAAGTTACTTGTGAAACACAAGCTTCGTTGACAGCCAAGAAATTTTACAGAGTACTGCAGCTGACAATATATTGAAGGATGATTCCTCTTTCCGAATTACCAAAATGTTTATAAGAAAATAGAACGTGTAGATTCAGCTTTCTCAAAATAACATCTCAGTAATTAAATATGTGTATCTCAAATGATTTCATGGGTTTCGCACATTTTCGTGACTGTCGTCAGACGTTATAGAACTTCTCCTTACAAATGTACAATGTGTGAAGCAACTTGAAATACGACAATTGGGGTTGACATTTCCGTCTTCATTGTGAAAGGTTTCTTCTTCACTGTCTTTCGAGACGACATGATCTACTTAACGCTTCGACAATCCTCCTTCGGCTTAATATTAGCAGTGTCTGAAAGCACTATAAGGAAAGCTAGAAAAGGTACTATTTAGGAGGCAAAGGCTAAACTGTTTTTATACTGACCTGGCAGTAAACGTTGAGCCAAAATCGACTATTACATTTTTCCCTTCCCTTACGTATCAGAATAACTGCACCATGGGCTATTTAAAGTGTAATACTTGCCAATTGCATTTTTAGTTAATGTTAAGAACTTTAACAAATATTAGCAAGAGAGAGTACGAATTCTTACCAGGATCCTCATTGCCGCTGGTGAAGATGGTACGGTGAGCAGACAATGACTGATGCTGGTAGATGGTTTCACTGCAGTTTATATACCCCGTCCACTCCTACCTGTAACTCTCCCTGCCCCCACTTCTCGCTCGGCCCACCCAAGCGGTGGCTGCTTTGCGATGTGTGACGCACTCTCTCTAGAGTAGAACGGTAGCACATCCTACTGGGGAAGATGGACGACCTTACATTTAGGTGTTTTCTTTTAATGGTCCATGATGTAACAGCTGTCAGGGGTGGTGCTGAAGGTGCTTACATTGCTTAAAGGAGAAATGTGACTCAGTATCATATCACGATCTTGGACTGATAATGTTGGTCTCACACTTTGATATTTTCAGCCTCTCGCGGGCAACAAGTTAGTAGCCTCAAAATTTCTAACGTTTTTCTCACAACCATGCTTTTCTACATCTACATCTACATCCATACTCCGCAAGCCACATGACGGTGTGGGGCGATTCCATTGTAAAGGAAAAGAGTTAATTAGTTAAATTGCGTGTCAAATGAGTCGCAGAGAGATTACAGCTTTAGCTAGAAGTAAATGTATTTCGTTTAGTGTAAGTTGAGAACTGGTTTTGTGAAATTCTGCTTTGGAAAGATCTCAGTCACCTGGCACTCATTCACATATAACCTATAATTCATTGTTTTTAATACGAGAAAGTGGTGGCAATCGAAAATTCGTGGCAGTCCGGGACTTGAATCCTGATGGCTTTTGCAGCACGGGAACTTTGAATTCGTATCCCTGTCTGGCACGAATTTTCATTTATCCCACACGAGTAATCCCACACTAGTAATTACTGACTCTACTGCTTAGAATATACATTATTCTGAAGAAAGTCAAAACTGTATTTATACCAAACTTCCTGGCAGATTAAAACTGTGTGCCCGACCGAGACTCGAACTCGGGACCTTTGCCTTTCGCGGGCAAGTGCTCTACCATCTGAGCTACCGAAGCACGGCTCACGGCCGGTCCTCACAGCTTTACTTCTGCCAGTATCTCGTCTCCTACCTTCCAAACTTTACAGAAGCTCTCCTGCGAACCTTGCAGAACTAGCACTCCTGAAAGAAAGGATACTGCGGAGACATGGCTTAGCCACAGCCTGGGGGATGTTTCCAGAATGAGATTTTCACTCTGCAGCGGAGTGTGGGCTGATATGAGCCAGGAAGTTTCATATCAGCGCACACTCCGCTGCAGAGTGAAAATCTCATTCTGGAAACATCCCCCAGGCTGTGGCTAAGCCATGTCTCCGCAGTATCCTTTCTTTCAGGAGTGCTAGTTCTGCAAGGTTCGCAGAAGAGCTTCTGTAAAGTTTGGAAGGTAGGAGACTAGGTACTGGCAGAAGTAAAGCTGTGAGGACCGGGCGTGAGTCGTGCTTCGGTAGCTCAGATGGTAGAGCACTTGCCCGCGAAAGGCAGAGGTCCCGAGTTCGAGTCTCGGTCGGGCACGCAGTTTTAATCTGCCAGGAAGTTTCATATCAGCGCACACTCCGCTGCAGAGTGAAAATCTCATTCTGTATTTATACCGTTTGCAGAAATACTGAAGGCTTTTGTAAGTGTTGAGTGGAATAAGAAATTCTGAAGGTATCAGGTATAAAATACAGCGGGCAAAAGGTTTCCTGCACAGAACGGCCTCACGGTACTGTCAAAAAGTGCTGTAATTTATGCTGCTTTGGAGGAGACCCACTTGAATAACGTTACAAACCAGATGCAAACTGCAACATGGTGTAAAATATTGTTATGGGTGATCTATAGATACAGATGTGTGAAATAGTGACGCCACTGATGTATGAGAAAAGAATTTTGATACATTTTAAATGAAATTTAATCGGGAAAGTGGCTCTTCGAGAGATATGACGTTTATTTGTTATTTGTTGAATGTTTATCAAATGCTAAGGCAAAAATGAATGTTTGGATTGTTTTTAAAGAGAAATTAAAATTTTTCGAGCTGATTGGTTACGGTGCATAAAGCACGGATCCACGACAACGTGCCAGAAACGTAACAGCTTTAAGTGAATTCCAGTACACTTCTTATGGCGATTGTGTTCTGTTCTCGAACTCATAGTAACATCTTAGCCTTGGAACAGTATCAGTTGTAAAGAATCTGTAATATACTCACGAATAATGCACACATTATTCAATAAGCTGTGTGCAAGACTTTACAGGAGGTATGCAAATAGTGACAGCTGAAGATGTATAATTCTTCCCACTCCATGACGTATCTGATGCAGCAACTGTATGTAGTATTTCGAAAGAAGAGCACTCTTGCTTGGTCGGGAAACAATACTTTAATTGGCGCCTTTCCCCTTTCTGGGGCACCATCAGAAAATCTATACATATAAATATGGTCCTATCCTGCAATGCTGTACCGGAAATTAAAGAAGTAACTAGAGAATTTAATTTAATATTATGAAAAATTTGCATTCGTCACATCTTTTCGAACCGTTCCGTGTACCTAAAAGACAAATAACGGTACGATTCAGCTATTGAGAGCTACGGTGTGGCGAGAAACCACAAAAAAAACTTTACGTTAAACACATCGGAGTCAGTTGCAAAAGCAGAGACGGTACACAACCACACTTACGGCTTTAGAAACGATATCTCGTTTCCATCAGACCTACAAACCACATCTTTTTTTTTAATTTCCAGTATACGTCTTCAGTATGATATCATGTTTATCGTATACTATTTTCTCTTTTTGTCTCATAGATTTTCCGATGATGCCCCAGAAGGGCGAAACGCGTCAGTGTCGTTTCTCCTGTAACAAAAACTCTTTTTCTCTCGAAAGCTTCTTTTTTAGCTATGAAGAAAACCGCAATGTTTCCTTTTGGCTTCACTGAACCCACTGATATAGATTTATTTAACGTAACTATTAAAACGGGTTGCGCTCTTACAAGTGCTATACTAATGGCAGAAGTTTAGAAAATATTTTTTCCATACATCCATGGCAAAGTCAAATCCATGTACTGTGGAGAGAATTTTCTCCGGACACAAAAGACGGCCTTCCGACTAACAAGCTAACAAGCTGAATATCATAAGGTGATTCTAGTTACGTTTTTACCAGACAGCTGCCGGAAAAATCGCTAAAATGGTCAAGGTTTCAAAAAGTTTATCATCCATCAGGATGCTGAAATTGCCTCACAAACTTTGACTGACAATGAAAATCTAGTACCTTTGCAGCTATAATCGTGGGGCATCCAACCTGTTAATCAGATTTGTTACATTCTGATCTGCTGTTCATAGATCTAAATAAACTTTTGCCTCGAACACGTTTGGAGATCAATCAAAATTCAGAACGAAATACTGACTGTGCGGTGGAGTGTGCACTGATATGAAACTTCCTGGCAGATTGGCCAGCCGAGGTGGCTGAGCAGTTCTAGGCACTACAGTCTGGAACCGCGCGACCGCTACGGTCGCAGGTTCGAATCCTGCCTCGGGCATTGCTGTGTGTGATGTTCTTAGGTTAGTTAGGTTTAAGTAGTTCTAAGTTCTAGGGGACTGATGACCTCAGAAGTTAAGTTCCATAGTGCTCAGAGCCATTTGAACCATATTTTTTCCTGGCAGATTAACACTTTGTGCCAGACCGAGACTCGAACTTGGGAGGGTTGCCTTTCGCGGGCAGGTGCTCTACCAACTTTTTTCTCTTGATTTCATCTGGTTCGTTATTTTTCACTACATTTGTTCGGCCCGGAAGTACCATGATACCTGTTGAAGTTCATTGTTGATCCTTTCACTCAGTTTTTACAATACCGGCTACTAAAATTGCTACATCACGAAGATGACGTGATACAGACACGAAATTTAACCGATTGGAAGAAGATGCTGTGATATGCAAATGATTAGCTTTTCAGAACATTGACACAAGGTTGGCTCCGGTGGCGACACCTACAACGTGCTGACATGAGGGAAGTTACCAACCGACTTCTCATACACAAACAGCAGCTGACAGGCGTTGCCTGGTGAAACGTTGTTGTGATGCCTCGTGTAAGGAGCAGAAATAGGTACCATCACGTTTTCGACTTTGACAAAGGTCGGATTGTAGCTTATCGCGATTGCTGTTTATCGTACCGCGACATTACTGCTCGCGTTCCCCGAAATTCAATGACTGTTAGCAGAATAACGTATCAGTGGGTTCAGGAGAGTAATACGGAACGCCGTGCTGGATCCCAACGGCCTCGTATCACTAGCAGTCGAGATGACAGGCATCTTACCCGCATGGCTGTAACGGATCGTGCAGCCACGTCTCGATCCCTGAGTCAACAGATGGGGACGTTTGCAAGACAACAACCATCTGCACGAACAGGTCGACGACGTTTGCAGCAGCATGGACTATCAGCTCGGAGACCATGGCTGCGGTTACCCTTGACGCTGCATCACAGACAGGAGCGCCTGAGACGGTGTACTCAACGACGAACCTGGGTGCACGAATGGCAAAACCTAATTTTTTCGGGTGAATCCAGATTCTGTTGACAGCATCATGGTGGTCGCATCCGTGTTTGGCGACATCGCGGTGAACGCACATTGGAAGCGTGTATTCGTCATCGCCATACTGGCGTATCACCCGGCGCGATGGTATGGGGTGCCATTGGTTACACGTCTCAGTCACCTCTTGTTCGCATTGACGGCACTTTGAACAGTGGACGTTACATTTCAGATGTGTTACGACCCGTGGCTCTACCCTTCGTTCTATCCCTGCGAATCCCTACATTTCTGCAGGATAATGCACGACCGCATGTTGCAGGTCCTGTACGGGACTTTCTGGATACAGAAAGTGTTCGATTGCTGCCCGGGCCATCACATTCTCCAGATCTCTCACCAAATGAAAACGTCTGGTCAATGGTGGCCGAGCAACTGGCTCGTCACAATACGCCAGTCACTGGTATCGTGTGAAGCTGCATGGGCAGCTGTACCTGTACACGCCACCCAATGTTTGACTCAATGCTCAGGCGTATCAAGGCCGTTATTATGGCCAGAGGTGGTTGCTCTGGGTACTGATTTCTCAGGATCTATGTACCCAGATTGCGTGAAAATGTAATCATGTGTCATTTCTGGTATAATATCTTTGTCCAATGAATACCCGTTTATTATCTGCATTTCTTCTGGGTGTAGCAGTTTTAATGGTCAGTAGTATATATTACAGATAACAGCTAACCCTCTGACAGAACATGCTGACGTATCCTTCCGGGGTCAAACTGAACTAACCAAGCACGACTCACGACTGGCCCTCACAGCCTTACTCCCGCAGGTACCTCGTCTCCTACCTTCCAAACTTCCGAACTTGACAGAAGCTGTCCTGCGAACCTGGATGACTAGCACTGGAAGAAAGGGTATTGCGGAGATATGGCTAAGCTACATCCTTTCTTCCAGAAGTGCCAGTCTTCCAGGTTCACAGAAGAGCTTCTGTCGAGTTTGGACGTGTGGAAGGTAGGAGACGAGCTACTGGTCGAAGCAGAGCTGTGAGGGGGGAGGGGGGGGGTTGATAAGTCGTGTTTGGGTAACTCAGTGGTAGAGCTTTTGCCAGCGAAAGGCAACGGTCCCGAGTTCAAGTCTCGGTCTGAAACACAATGTTAACCTGCTATGATGTTTCAACAAGAAATGTGTTACGACACCAGTGCTACGACAGGTACAGACATTTAAAGAGCGTTGACAAAATGCACTAATCTAAAAGGGAGTGTGTAGAATAAGGACAGCACTCTTTTACGTAGAAAACCCTTTCACTGCCAGACCGAGAAATTTTCTCTTTGACCTAGTCAGCAAATTGGCTATATGATAGCGACAAATTGTAGATTCGTCACTGAATCGAAGTCCAGATCGACGCAACAACAGGTTGCTTATGTTCAGAGGAGGAGTCTGCAACATCTTGTATCCGTTCGCTGGATTCACTGCTCAGCAAATGGCAACTTGAAACATCCAGATCACTAAAAGTACAACTCGGTAAGTCTTCTACACTTGCTCGGTAAGTCTTCTTCATATTCAGTAACTTGCAGGAATAAGTTTTTATTAACATTTTAAAGTCTATATATAGTATGGATGACACCTCCAGTTGTGTTTATCCGCCACATTTTATTTGAATTCGATTTCAGTGATACATTATACCAGCTTTAAGCCCCTGAATAAACATGTCACAGGTCACAACTGTACGAAATGCAGTATCAAACAATCTATAGTTACTTTTAAAATTTATCACACATCATCTCCATGAAATTTAAGCAATTCCAGTTTTAATATGTACATGCGACTGTAAAATGCTAAAACCTTAACGAAAGACGAGAGCTATGGATAGTGTCGAACTACACTCCTGGAAATGGAAAAAAGAACACATTGACACCGGTGTGTCAGACCCACCATACTTGCTCTGGACACTGCGAGAGGGCTGTACAAGCAATGATCACACGCACGGCGCAGCGGACACACCAGGAACCGCGGTGTTGGCCGTCGAATGGCGCTAGCTGCGCAGCATTTGTGCACCGCCGCCGTCAGTGTCAGCCAGTTTGCCGTGGCATACGGAGCTCCATCGCAGTCTTTAACACTGGTAGCAGGCCGCGACAGCGTGGACGTGAACCGTACGTGCAGTTGACGGACTTTGAGCGAGGGCGTATAGTGGGCATGCGGGAGGCCGGGTGGACGTACCGCCGAATTGCTCAACACGTGGGCCGTGAGGTCTCCACAGTACATCGATGTTGTCGCCAGTGGTCGGCGGAAGGTGCACGTGCCCGTCGACCTGGGACCGGACCGCAGCGACGCACGGATGCACGCCAAGACCGTAGGATCCTACGCAGTGCCGTAGGGGACCGCACCGCCACTTCCCAGCAAATTAGGGACACTGTTGCTCCTGGGGTATCGGCGAGGACCATTCGCAACCGTCTCCATGAAGCTGGGCTACGGTCCCGCACACCGTTAGGCCGTCTTCCGCTCACGCCCCAACATCGTGCAGCCCGCCTCCAGTGGTGTCGCGACAGGCGTGAATGGAGGGACGAATGGAGACGTGTCGTCTTCAGCGATGAGAGTCGCTTCTGCCTTGGTGCCAATGATGGTCGTATGCGTGTTTGGCGCCGTGCAGGTGAGCGCCACAATCAGGACTGCATACGACCGAGGCACACAGGGCCAACACCCGGCATCATGGTGTGGGGAGCGATCTCCTACACTGGCCGTACACCACTGGTGATCGTCGAGGGGACACTGAATAGTGCACGGTACATCCAAACCGTCATCGAACCCATCGTTCTACCATTCCTAGACCGGCAAGGGAACTTGCTGTTCCAACAGGACAATGCACGTCCGCATGTATCCCGTGCCACCCAACGTGCTCTAGAAGGTGTAAGTCAACTACCCTGGCCAGCAAGATCTCCGGATCTGTCCCCCATTGAGCATGTTTGGGACTGGATGAAGCGTTGCCTCACGCGGTCTGCACGTCCAGCACGAACGCCGGTCCAACTGAGGCGCCAGGTGGAAATGGCATGGCAAGCCATTCCACAGGACTACATCCAGCATCTCTACGATCGTCTCCATGGGAGAATAGCAGCCTGCATTGCTGCGAAAGGTGGATATACACTGTACTAGTGCCGACATTGTGCATGCTCTGTTGCCTGTGTCTATGTGCCTGTGGTTCTGTCAGTGTGATCATGTGATGTACCTGACCCCAGGAATGTGTCAATAAAGTTTCCCCTTCCTGGGACGATGAATTCACGGTGTTCTTATTTCAATTTCCAGGAGTGTACATATTCGTAATTACTGCACTAAAACCAGACAGCCTACGACTTGGGTATATTATTAGGAAAGACACACAAAGTGATTAAATGTACATGGGACCAATGTTTTGGGTGTAGAACCATGCTGGGATAGATCAACATTAGGAGGGAGGCGGGAGACCTCTTGTGCCAGTGACAAAATAGTTCAGATGATGTGACGTAGTTAAATTGTTTAATACTATGGTAAAATCTGTCATTGTAATGTGGAGACGTTATTTGTACTATAATACATTACTCGAGGCTGTCAGCTATATTCCACCCACTGTGCCTAACTACCCTAACATGTGAATTAGTAAGATGTGTTGGTAACATACAGTAACACCAGCCGTCCAATGATGCGCTGAAAGACTGATGTATGCAGATACCAAACACTCGGTTACTTTCTTAATTCTTCAGATAACTTGGGGAAATGCCGCAGGATAAACAGCTACCATGGAATGCACCCCGCCTCATTCCCGAAAATTATTTGAACATTTAATACGCTGGGAGGAACTCATGTTTCACGTTTTTCCTTATGTGACCCTGTTATAAAAAATAGGTCAATTACTCAGTCAGTCGGTTGCATATTTCATTCAAGGTATATTAAATTGGCCCATGCATGTGCTACTGCAAACAAACTGTTTATGTGATCTTGGAACATGATATTTTGAAAAATTGACTTCCGTAGGAAAATTTACTAGAAAATTGTACGTCTTCAGAGGTACAAGCAAAAATGTCTAACATTATATATTGACCAAGCGTCCCTTATGAGGTAAAAGGGCTTACAAGAAACTTATTTTTTTTCCACTCAACAGATCTCACAATTTTAGTGAAGGTAAGTCAACACTTTTAATTTCAAGTTTAAAATGTATGTCGTAAACTATGAACCCAAAAGTAATCAATTTTATATGTTTTATAATCTTCCAGACGGCAGCAAAAGTGCAAAAGAAGAGTTTTCTAAACCAATTACGCGAAAAGATCAAGCTGCGATGAAATATCTTGACTACTAGTGTACCGCCCGCTTCGAGAAAAACTAATGAATCGAATGACACAAAACTTAAAGAGCACGATACAGACTGGCCATTTGAAGATCCTGAAGCGATAGTACAGTTTGTAGGGGCAGCCTAGCGCCAGGGGCACGCCCACTGCGGTTAGCTCGGTGAGCAGGCCAGCGATAGTAGGTTTGTTATACTTCTGGCACACCTGTAACGCTGCAATACTGTGTAGTTCAAGTAGATAATAGATATTTCTTGTAGTTCCTTTTAGAGAAATAACGTAGTCACTTGTCCATTAGAACTAAGAAACACCACTGTATATCATCTGCATGTGGAATTGTAGTAAACTGTAGGACCCACTAACCATTTAGGTGGGGGCTTTCAGTTGTATGGGTAATATTATTATAAATAAACTGAGCTAAATTTTGCAAGTCTAGCACAATTATTTGCTACAATAGAACACTAAAGTTGTCCGAAATGTTCGTAACATCGCCGAACCGATTTCTCACCCTTCACTTAAGGGAATGGTCCTCACAAAAATGTGGAATGTGTCGGGTAGAACTTTATATGTCTTCCGTTGATCTCATAGCATACCTGCAGACAAAATTTTAACAAAATCTATGTATCTGAGAGGGGACCACTTTGCGTGGAATGGAGCAAATGTATGACCACCATGCTGTCCTAGAAATCGTAAAAAACACTTTACTCATAATCTGAAGTCCTTTCTATAGTGATTTTTATGGAAACCTCTCGAAAAATCATCGTTAATGTATTTATTTGAAAGTTTGTTTTACTATCACTCAAGCAGCTAGGTATCCACCTCAGCTAGTTGACGAGCTCTTCCGGATTTTGTGTTAGAGAAAAGCACATACTACTCTCAAGTTCACTTGACAATTTCACTTTCCAAAAGCTCTGATTCATAGCAAAGTGACCTCTTTCAACGTCTAACATTCTTCGAATATGAGCTAAAATTCAATCAACAGACAGATTCTTGGGAGAACACTATGAATAGGAAAATTTTTTAATTCTTAATTTGAAACCACAGACATTTCTTCGAGTCGAAACTATTCCAAATCGAAACGTTGTTCCGCAGCCATAAATAACTGTAGTGGTACATCACTAAACACGACTGCTGCAGATTCACCCACGAGCAGCGTTTCTGTAGCCACAAGGTGGAGTAGACGTCGCCATAAACTGACATAAACGTTTCATTGGCTTTCTGACCTACAGCAGACTAACGTTGGTTAGAAACTAATGTATGAGTTCAAGGACTGAGTCAACTGACGTTGATCAGGGTTCGCTGAGCTTCACAGTGGCTCGTATTTGTCTCTTTCACAAATTTTTGATAATTTTCCTTAGGATAGAACAAGGTGTGGTTACATTACAGTTAAAAATAAGCTGTACGATCTTTGGGCTCGGTAGGATAAGGTGAAATGATGTCCTGCGCCTTCAAAATAGAAAAATCCATAAAAATCACTTACTTCTGAGGGATAAATTTACAACATAACCTACACATCTTACCATCTTTCAATTTCTTTAACTGAGTATTCAGTAATGATCTGAACTATTTCAGTATTGGTCTTGTGGCATTACAGATCAGTGACCCTAAGATTGATAGGTGTGTAGAGCGGAACTCTTTACAATCCAACCGTGCCGTACTAGAAATCTTTCGATTTCGTGGGAAGGTAGCAGTCGTAGCAAGTACAATGTCTCCCTCTTCCGTTCGTTTACACGAGGAAATATGTTCGCTCGGGTGACACTCACGTGAGACAACTGGAAGCAGACTTCCAGCAATCAAAGAAACGCTAATAGATTTTTTCCAATTTTTTTGCGTAACTGAATTATGCGTCAAAGTAGCACACTAACAATTTGAAAAGTGATGATTTGTTGGGAAAAATTTGGAATTCCGACACGGTATCTGAGAAACAGAATATCAACATTAGCTTTGTATCAACAATGTAGGAAAGGGAGGTCGGAGCAGGTTCATAGTCGAAAAGAACAAGTTTTTTTAATTTTTTAAGTTATAGGACGTAGCTGTGGATTTTGTCTTATAGAAAGGCACAGACTACTCTCAAGTCAAAAAATGGTTCAAATGGCTCTGAGCACTATGGGACTTAACATCTATGGTCATCAGTCCCCTAGAACTTATAACTACTTAAACCTAACTAACCTAAGGACGGCACACAACACCCAGCCATCACGAGGCAGAGAAAATCCCTGACCCCGCCGGGAATCGAACCCGGGAACCCGAGAGTGGGAAGCGAGAACGCTACCGCGCGACCACGAGATGCGGGCACTCTCAAGTCAACTTTGCTGATAATTATTATTGAACATGACAGTTAAGCTTCTGAACAGTCAACGATCCAAAGCAGAAACAAGGTTTTCACGTATGGACTCGATAACCAGTTTCTGATACAGTTTCTGAGCGAACAGAGACAGCCGTGAAGACGCGAAGGCGAGACGAATTTGAATATCAACAATTCACTAAGTTATTTATTTCTAACATAAACATTACATGCATTGACTTGCAAGTAAAAGTAAATAAATAAAAATCCAGTTTTTATTTAATGCTGGTAATCTGAGCAATATTTCATTCGATTTAGTTAGTACGGAACAGAGCGGTAAAAACTGTCTACGAAACACTCGCTGAATGGGGTAGCCATTTTCGTCAAAGTATCAATTTTTGACACAGCAAGGTGCTTTTACAATTGCGTGCATCTGAACTGAAACCTTTCTGGAAATAGACCTCTTTTATTTACCATCAGATACATCAAATAATTTTCAGAAGCATTTTTGAGGAAAAGATGAACTCCAGAAACACGTTTCCAACTACATAAATTTGTTTCCAAATGGTTGATCTGGAATTAGTGTTAATAAATTCCAAATTGGAGCCGCGCGGAGTAGCCGCGCGGTCTCGGGCGCCTTGTCACGGTCCGTGCGGCTCCCCCCGTCGGAGGTTCGAGTCCTCCCTCGGGCATGAGTATGTGTGTTGTTCATAGGGTAAGTTAGTTTAAGTTAGATTAAGTAGTGTGTAGGCTTAGGGACCGATGACCTCAGAAGATTGGTCCAATAAGACCTTACCACATTTCCAAATTGGAATTCATTATGGAAAAGTCGAAGAACAGTTGGATCAAGTCGATAGGTATTGAGTCCTCGATTTCGTTGGATATAATCTGAGAGAACACCAGCGTAGAGAGATTATACTGGAATTTCGTAACTAACTACGATTCCTCTTACTGAAGCGACATTTCGGGAAATATATTTTCATGCTCCAATCGCTACGGTATTCAGCATGCAAGGTGGATATCGAAGCACGGTTCTTCTACCAGGTTGTAAAATGTGTACTGTACTGTGGTTAAAGAAACTGAAAAATCATTCCTAATATATATATATATATATATATATATATATATATATATATATATATATATATATATTCTGCTTTGTTGTTTAAGTCATTGTTGATCCTAATTAGTCTTCAGTATCACAAACGGACATGATCAGTGCATTGAAGGGTTAGCCACAACCAGCACGAAGGACTGAAGTAGCAATCAATCAGATCCCAAAAATTATCAATAATCAGATAAAAAGTTTGTTCCTCATAAAATACAAGTATATATCACAAGTTTCAGTTTGAGTGATGAGATCCTAAAGTCAGATTCCGTTCAGTGGCTGAAAATGATTTGCCGAGCGGTTCTAGGCCCTTCAGTCTGGAACCGTGCGACCGCTACGGTCCCAGGTTCGAATCCTGCTGCTGGCATGGATGTGTGTGATGTCCTTAGGTTAGTTGGGTTTAAGTATTTCTAAGTTCTAGGGGACTGATGACCTCAGATGCTAAGTCCCATAGTACTCAGAACCATTTCTGAAAATGATTTCGTCAAACCTATTTATTAAAGTGGTGTCGACATAATGTAAAATTACGATAATGTACGATCACTACTAAATCTATAGTACAGGAGAAACAATAGTAGGTTATATTTCTGGTTTTATCTGAGTGTCGCCATATATTTTAAGGGCGTAAAGAGAGACATAATTAAAGAATACGAATTTTTATAACGAAATGTAATATATCTCGTCATATTTGCTTCACAAATAAGGTACAAAATAACTTTATATTTTATTGATAATGTTAATACAATAATATTAATAATTAAGTTGAAATTAGGCAACTTATTCATCAGTCAGCTACTTCTGTACAATATATTATTGAGCTCAAATTGCACACAACTCAATATTTCGAACAATGGAAGCAAATTGGGGATAAGGGAAATCAAGTTTCAAACTTTAGAAATAAGATGCACCCTGTTGGACATCGTGAGACCGACGGGGAAGTGTCGCAGACACGTAAGTTACTAATGTAGTGTGAAGTGGAAGGATTGCACCAGCCTTTAGGTTCACGATGTTTTACCTATATTTTACTTTACTTTAATGTTGATGCACAGACACGCTCAACCGATAAAAATAGTCACTGTATTCTGTTACTCCAAGAGATAATTGTTTCTGATAGTCAGTTTCATTCCAATTCAACAGAAAAATGTGACTGAAGTCGTATGCTGACATTTTTTTTTTTTCAAAATAAAGATTTTCAAACATGATGATTCATTAACATCGTGAAACAAAGTGACATAAAATATTTTAGCGTTACCTGAGGCAAAATGTTCAGCCTTTTCTGTCTTCTTCGCAGTACATGGCGAATTTTGTTGTTTTTTCGACATCCTTACTGGAAGGTATTGCACACTCTGATGAAGACTTGCTGTAGGTTTTTCTTCACTGTGTGCCATTCAGTTCTCATAGTCACAGTTACTGACAGTGTAAGGGTAGACCAGACGTGGATAGAATTCGAAAAAATAGTATCGACAGCAGTTGAGAGTTTTATACCAAATACACACAAGAAAAAATGTTTTGCATAACCTCGGTTCTGAGAGTTCCGGAACGTCTACAGAAAATTTGAGTAGAGATCAACATAAACATCATTTAAGCCCTTTCTACTGCTAATGAAAACCTTACATTGCATGTTGTACTACCATAGAGCGACACCTTCAGAGGTGGTGGTCCATATTGCTGTACACACCTGCATTCGTCGTGGCATACTGTCCACAAGTTCATTAAGGCACTGTTGGTCCAGATTGTCCCACTCCTCAAAGGGATTCGGCGTAAATCCCTCAGAGTGGCTGGTGGATCAGGTCATCCATAAACAGCCATTTTCAATCTATCCCAGGCATGTTTGATAGGGTTCATGTTTGGAGAACATGCTGGCCACTCTAGTCGAGGGAGGTCGTTATGCTGAAGGAAGTCATTCACAAGATCCTCACGATGAGGGCGCGAAATGTCATCCACGAAGACGAATGCTTCGTAAATATGCTGCCGATATGGTTGCGCTATCGGTCGGAGGATAGCATTCACGTATCGTACAGTCGTTTCGGCGCCTTCCATGACCACCAGCGACGTACGTCGGCCCCACATAATTCCACCCCAAAATATCAGGGAACCTCCACCTCGCTGCACTCCTGGACAGTGTGTCTAAGGCGTTCAACCTGACCCGGTTGCCTCCAAACACGTGTCCGACGATTGTCTGGTGGAAGGCATAAGTGACACTCGTCGGTGAAGGGAACCGGATACCAATCGTGAGCGGTCCATTCAGCATGCTGTTGGGCCCATCTGTACCACGCTGCATGGTGTCGTGATTGCAAAGATGGACTTCGCCATGGACGTCGGGACTGAAGTTGCGCATTTGCAGCCTATTGCGCACAGTTTGAATTGTAACACGACGTCCTGTGGGTGCACGAAAAGCATTATTCAACATGGTGGCGTTGCTGTCAGGGTTCCTCCGAGCCATAATCCGTAGGTAGCGGTCACTCACTGCAGTAGAAGACCTTGGGTGGCCTGAGCGAGGCATTTCATGGACAGTTCCTGTCTCTCTGTGTCTCCTCCATGTACGAACAACATCGCTTTGGTGCACTCCGAGACACCTGGACAATTCCCTTCTTGAGAGCCTTCCCGGCACAAAGTAACAATGCGGACGGCCATCGAACCGCGTCTGATCACCTGTCGGACCCCCAACGTCTAGTAGCCGCTGCTCATGGATGGTTGTTTACATCTTTGGCCGGGTTTAGTTACACGTCTGAACAGTGAAAGGGACTGTGTCTGTGATGCAATATCCACAGTCATTATCTATCTTCAGGAGTTCTGGGAACCAGGGTGATAGAAAACTTTTTTCGATGTATGTAAATTAACAAACGACGAAGCGGATCCCCCATAGTATACAAAGCAGATTAGAACACTGTCGCAGAAACAACGAAAAAACGTACTAAATTTAAAAGGACGCAAAATCCCCAAGATTAGCAATCCTTTACAAAAAGCACTATATTTAGCACGGACTTCAATGCAAAATGCTTATAATAGTTTCCGCAACGAAACTTTGTCACGAAACCTGGCAGAAAATCCGAAAAGATTCTGGCCGTACGTACAGGATGCTAGTGTGAAGACACAATCAGTACCTTGTCTGAGCGGTAGCAATGGAAATACTATCGATGACAGTTCTCTAGCGCAGAATTACTAAACACAGCCTTCCGAAAGTCCTTCACCAAGGAAGACAATAGAAATACTCTAGTATTCGAATAAAGAATGGCTGCCAACATAAGTTACTTAAAGATTCTCGGAGTAGTGAAACAATTTCAGTCACTAATAAAAGAAAGTCCTCCGGTGCCTACTGTTTCTTTCAGAGTATGCTGATGCAGTAGCTCCATGCTTAATAATCATATACAACCGCATCCTCGACGAAAAACCCGTTGCCAAAGATTAGAAAGTTGCACAGGTGACACTAATATTCAAGAAAGACAATAGAAGTAATCCACTAAATTAGAGGCCCATATCATTAACATCGATACGCAGCAGGATACTGGAACATATATTGTGTTTGAACAATGTGAACTACCACTAAGAGGATGATGTATTGACACACAAGCAACACGGATTTAGACATGGTCGTTCTGGTGAAACATAACTAGCTCTTTACTCACCCATTGCGATGAGTGCTATTGACAAGGGATTTCAGACTGCTTACGTGTTTCTAGATTTCCAGATGGCTTTTGATACTGTATTTCATAAGCGGCTTGTAATGAATTTGTGTACTTATGGAATATCGTCTCAGTTACGCTACTGGATTCGTGATTTCCTATCAGGCAAGGCACAAATCGTAGTAAGTGACGGAAAGTCATCGAATAAATCAGAAGTGATTTCTGGCGTCGCCCAAGTCTAGTGTTATACGCCCTCTCTTATTCCTTACCTATATAAACGTTTTAGGAGACAATCTGAGCAGCCGTCTTGGGTTGTTTGCAGATGTTGCTGCCGTTCATCGCGTAATAAAGCCGTCAGAAGATCAAAACAAATACCAAAACGATTTAGAAAAACTACCTGTACGGTGTGAAAATAGGCACATAACCTAAATAATGAAAAGTGTGAGGTCATCCACATGAGACTAAAAGGAATCCGTTAAACATCGGTTACACAAAAAAATTAATCAAATCTGAAGGTCATAAATTCAGCTAAACACCTAGGAATTACAATTACAAACAACATAATGTAGAAAGAACATAGAAAATACTGTAGGAGAGGCAAACTAAATACAGCGTCTTATCGGCAGAACAAATCTGCTAAAACAGAGACGCAACAGATCAACTAAAAAGACTGCCTACACTACGCTTGTCTGTCCTCTTTTGGAGTACTACATCTACATCTGCATCTGGTACGTCCCATTGTACCAGTTATCAGGGTTTCTTCCTGTTCCATCAACGTATGCAGCGGGAGAAGAATGATTTTTTGAATGCCTCTGTGCATGCAGTAATTACTCTGATCTCATTCTCACGATACGTAGGATACTGTAGCATATTCCTGCTATGAGATGTGCGATCTTTAACAGACAGGATTAACAGAGTACATTTCAGTCACCAACTTTCTCCTCTGAATGCGAAAATATTTTGTTGACGCCGACCTACATAAGGAGAAACGATCATCATAATAAAATAAGGGAAACGAAACTCGCGAAAAATATAGGCGTTAGTTTTTCCCGTACGCTGTTCTAGAGTGAAATAATAGAGAATTATTGTGAAGGCGGTTCGAAGACCCTTCTTTCAGTCACTTAAGCGAGATTTGCAGTGTATCCATGAGGTGTAGATGTGGATGTAGATCTGCTCTTTTTCTGCTGACATAAATTTCTACAACGAAGTAGATTGCATGTTCTTGAGTCACAGTCTTCATAAAACCTCGTTTAATAACTTAATTGAGCTCAGTTTCTAAGGGACTTACGAAGTCACAACTTGTTCGTTATAGAGATCTGCGATCATGATGTACTTGCACAAAATTTTCTTTCTGGGTCGACAGAGCTGATACATATTCCAAGGAAATTATCTTCTTCGTGTTTTCCAAGATACTACGCAAGTGACTGCAAGCATCTCCTCCATATACGACATGGCTGTGAAGCTGTATACCTTATGGCTTTTATGAGAACCTGTGCCATCGACAATTATTCCTTGATAATACAAAGTGTAAATGAGCACCAAAGTTAGTTATTTGGCTTGAACATGTGGCAATTTGACTGTAGCTGACACATTCATCTGCGAGACAGTTTGGGAACAGCGTAGGTATTTCAAAATGTCAGGGCCGGGCCCAAATTTCCTATGTCGTGGTCCACGTGTCACAACCTGCACTTGCGCGTTAAGTATTTCCCGTCGAGTAATGATATATTTTTTGAGAGTCGAGGGGCGTTTTTTGAGAGTCGAGGAGACTGGTAGTGACGAATAAATACGAAAAAATACGTGCATGCATGTCTCAAGGAACACTACATCGTACTTCTTAATAAAACAGGCACTGCTCTTTCGTAATTATTCGCCGTTATAACTAACGTACGAACACAAGTTGCGATATGTAGATGATAAATGGAAGGTTCTGTACGGCCGTGATTCGTGCACGGATAGCCGAAGCGGTTAAGGTGGCTGTTCGCGTAAATCTGAAAATCCTGGTACACGTCCGGTCCGGCAAAGATTTTCACTATCATCATTTGTATACAACCGATGCTGGTTCATATTCACAATTTCGAATTCCACTATTTATTGACAGATGTACTCACTGCAGTGCCTGTTTATTCAGCCATGTACGCGTGTCCGAAGGAACATTGAATCGTACTGGACTGCTCTTTCTTATTTCAGAATGGAACTGAAGAGATCATGTATGCGCTGCTAGGTGGGAGAAGTCTGCGTTGTGCACCGAACTCTCAATCTTTACCGAATTTCCGACTAGCGATTTTTGTTCAAATAAAGAGAATGGAAGGACCGTTCGAACAATTACCACTTTATCAGAGTCTGAGAAAACCTACACACGGCAGAAAAGCGTGCTCATGCTGATTTCCAGCGTCTTCAGCATTTTCTGTTTGTATTGTATATTATTTTCCACTGAATTAATTGTTTCATAAGAGATTTTTATCTGTTCTTGCACTGAAAGAACTCTACAAGCGATTTTATTGATTAGAAACAAAAATTAATATATTCACCTAAACCATCGGGAAATGCTTTCCATGCTATGGATATGTCTTCTTTAACGTGCTGGAAAGGCTAGAAGAAGTTGTCATAAGCTCCAATTGCGGCATGGTTTAGTAGTTTTTGCTTCCTACGCCTGTTATTTCAAGTGAAAGCCTTGAATGATACTAGTCATCGTTTAGATTTTTGATTATTTATCACAGTGTTGATCTCGATTGTTAATATACCGCTGAGAAAAAAATTGAGAACTGGAGAAAGCTGGAGTTGCTTATCACAGTGTCACAATCAAATACAAAATATTTCTGACAGAACAAAAGTATTGTTCCAGGCTCCTACACACTGTGATTCTGTAATGAAACTGGCTGTAGAGTTAAGCCTATGTGAAATGAGCTTCAACTGTGACAGTGGATACACTCTTAGCGGTGGATGGAATGATCTCTCGCTACAAGAGAAGAGGTAATCGTCGAAACCTCGAGGTTCCGCTCTGAACTGACGCGACAAGAAGTCCGCGAGTGTTTTACAGAATTCCAGTGCTAGTTTTTGTTTAAAGGCAACACATTCAAACTTCCCGTAAATTAATCCTGAATTTCTGAACCAACATGGTAAATTAGTAATAACGTCTGTGGAAGTGGTACCACAAAAGTCTAATGAAGGGTCATGAAATACGTGCCTCAATCCATTTGAACATCTGTATATAGTGAACTACTCTTGAACTGTAGTCGTGACGGTCGGTAAACATAGCACCCAGAAATACTTTGTCCATGAGAATGAGGTGTGTTGTGGGAGGTACTCTTTCGCTTAATGGGTATGACAAAATTACACCGACAAAGCCCACTGCATGGCAGTGGAGGCAGAGCCAAACATTCTAGAGAGCAAAATGGCGAAGTGTAGGAAATTCCTGACATCGTTACATGTGCTTAAAGCTCTCGATTCTATAAAACTAATGCTCCTCGTAAGAATAAAACCTTCTATGTCTCCGTCACTAGGATTACATATTGATGTTTTATATTATAACCTATAAACTGTCACCTAAAAAAAGTCTACATTTATTGGTGACATTTTTCCTCCAAGTTCTGGTGCTTCGTGAACTGACATACAGTTCCACAGTGTGTAAGTGCATCGCATTTGGTAAAACACACACAACTGCGTCTCAGTTTATCTCAAATAGAAATCACTCAGACATAGGGTAAAATACTGAAGAATCAGTGTAGTGAGGCTTATTAGTACAGTTGAATACTTATTTCTGTGTCCTGGCATGGTTACCAACACACAGTTACCAACACAGAACTGCAGCTCACCATCCAGGGACAATGAATGTACTGATTTTCAAAGGTGGAGCACATGGCCTAACATGCGAAACCGAATACTTCTTTCAACAGGGTTTGTTTCATTAAAGACAAAAGTAGTTTAAACAGAATGTATTTCGTGCATCTCATTTATTTTCTGCTATACATAAATATGTAAAGCATAAAGAATGAATCTCTGGTGTCGTGTTTCGTCTGAGATGTTGGGGTCAGCTGCTGATGTTAGTGGCTGTATTTCCCGTAGCCTCCATAGCCTCCAGAGATACCCCCAGCGTAGCCACCACCGTAGCCACCGCCGATGGCACCACCATAGCCTCCACCATAGCCTCCACCGTAGCCTCCACCAATGCCGCCGCCGTAGCCACCTCCGAGACCTCCGCCGACACCAGCTCCGCCTCCCACGACGACAGGTACCGGCTGGTTGACGACGACGGGCTGTGGTACTGGTACGGGGACTGGGCTAGGGACACTCACGGGTACTGGGACTGGCCTCTGCACGGGGACAGGGTACGGCTGTGGGACGGGCACTGGCACAGGCCTGTTGACTGGCACCGTGACAGGAACCCTGACTGGTACTGGGACAGTACGCTGCACTGGTACTGGGTACGGGACAGGGACCTGCTTGGTGATGGCAATGTTGGTAACGCGAGCGCCTCCAACAGCAGAGGCGATGCCGCCTCCATAGCCGCCTCCATAGCCGCCTCCAAAGCCACCTCCATAACCACCAGCGTAGCCACCCCCGTATCCACCACTGATCCCGCCGCTGCTGTAGCTGCTGGCGCCGATGCCGTGGTCGATAGTCGATCCGTACCCACCGCCGCCATAGCTACCCAGGGAGCCAATCAGCCCACGCTTTTCCACTTGCTTCTCCTCGGCCAGAGCCAGTCCAAACAGCAACACGCACACCTGGAAGACACATTAAAGTCAAGCACTGCCAGTGTAACTTTGTAATGTTTTGGTTACTCATATAGTGAGAGTCTCTGTTCTATTTTCTTGAACTACTTCATGTGAGTGTTAATATCTCAAGTATAACTGTGGAACCAGAAGACAAGTCAAATATATAATAGCTTACACATTAGGAAAGTAGCAGGATACATATTCCCAGTAATCGTTAAAGAAATTTAAGTGATGTATTGTACATTTCGAGTGCAGGTACCGTTTACCTTCCACGGTAGCTGATTTTCAGCGCGTCTGATTGCAGTACATTGGATGTGTGTCCCTTTGCTGAAAATATAATGTACTTTTCCTGGGCTGAAGATTTATACAGCCTTGTTAGGAAACTCAGAAAGGGGTTTAGTTTCGAATATCACTACGAGACGGAGTTCGATACCGTATCGATTCCATAGACAAGGCTAAAGAGCGGCTGGTCGACATTTAGCATTCTACTGAGGCTGATCTAGGAATTAGTTTACTTGTCAGTATCATTTCTGTAGCCGTTTGGTGTTTGGATAGTACCATAGTACCACTGACGCTTTTTTTTTTTTTTGCCAATTGTAAACCAGCAACACAGAATAATGAGATTATGAATAATCATTGTCTTCAAATGATTTGTGCCACTCCAATGGATAAACCGCACAGCGGAAATAACTCATTTCTCTCAAGTGAAATCTGTTAACCGAGTTCCCAGGTAACGCTGTGGCGCATATCGTCTACTATTCTGGACAGCCGTTAATGGTCAGTTCTTTGGGGTTTTCAATCAGCCCTGAGGCTGAAAATACGGACAGTTCACTGCAGTGGGCACTCCCTACTAATGTTGTGCCCTGCAAGTATTTGCAGACTCAGGAATGACTGAGAACGCCACAGAAGTGACTACTAAAGCTATACAATATAGTGAAAATCATGCACCAAAGGGTTAATATCAATTACCCATTCAGCGAGCGTCTGACTGCTTAAGATCCTGTCAGTGTATTTATTAGATAACTAATTAACAACATAATTCTAGTTTTGCAATAGGACATCATCTGTAAGGCTTCGAGAATAGTAGTTAGGCAGAAAGGACGGGAGAGATATTGAAACACGAATGCGATAAGTGAAACAAAAGGCAAATAAAACGTTCTCTTTCAAATGATGCAATTCAGAACTGGTATAAATTGAAGTAAAGCAATGCAATCAAATATGCTGTTATGTTACACGCTCCAGGAATAGAAAAGCTGAAAAAGAAAGAAACGGGAGGAAAAATGAAATAGAAAGTATTATTACGAAAAGTGGGTACCTAAAACGTGGTATTCACGACTATGTAATCGAACTCTACAGCTGAAGAAGATGATATTTCAGGGAAAACTATTTTGAAGTTGCCAAAAGCAGAAGTCAAGTTTGAGGAACAGTAGTTTCTTCAGGTAGAAAAATTGTCGAGGATGATATTAGAGTTTAATGTCCCGTCGACGACGAGGTCATTAGAGCTGGAGCACAAGCCCGGATTCGGGAAGGACGGTGAAAAAACAGGGCGTGTTTTTCTCGAAGGATCCAGCCTAGCATTTGCCTTATCCTTTTATGGAAACCGATGGAAATCTAAGTCTGGTTCACCAAAGAGGGATTCGAACTGCGATCATCCTGAATAAGAGTCCACCTGACTCGGTGTCTATAAAGAGAAATGTTCTTATTTTGTCAATACATACCCCTTGTTTCCATTTTTATTTCGAAAACATACACAGTGTGCTGTCAGACTTCACAAAGAAGTTGCGCAATAGGTAACACTATTAGACAGACTTGATAACTAACACTGCTTTTGGTAAGACACATAACTACCTGTATACGACTTCCGATTTCTTCAATATTTAGTCTTTTAGAATCTGTAGCACTTGGTTTCGAATACCGCGACCTGGGATGTAAAAATCGGTAGTAAATTTTTAAGAAAATAAAATATTTCCGTAAGTAGATCTGACTATTAATTCTATATTACTTGATTATTGTGATTATTTAATTGATGTTACTTGGTTACTGTAATCTCACTATGGAAAACACGCACACTCGCACGCACACACACACACACACACACACACACACACACACACACACACACATACGCACACACACACACTCACACAACACTCATATACATAGACGCAAATGTTATACACGTATGATCGCCATTTTTCGTCGGAATGATAAGCCGCGAGAGAGTAAGGGACATGGGAGCTCTATACTTTTTTGAAGCCCCTTGGACTTCTATGAGCGTAATACCTTCAGCAGACAATCTCGTTGGATGTTTACGACGGATGATTTCTTTGAACTATTCCCAGTTCGCGCTGTAATTATCTTCGATTACGCGAGTGAAATCCACGACAATTACACTGTAGTGGAGATTGTGTTGTTACTCTGAAACGATGACAGCTAATGAAAGTTAAGTTTAATTTTTACTTCCTAAATGGCTGAAGGTACATGATATTATTGGCACAGCATACTGATTTTAGAATTACCGTAATTACCAGATGACATTAGTTACAATGGAATCTCTAGCCAAAACAAATTTTCAGAATTAACTATATCGCCAAATCACTACTTTACCCAAAAATGTCCGTTTAGGGGGTTTTACTACAATCTCTGGAAAATGACAACACAACCGAAACCGTGCAGAAGTGAAGAATCCAGAATGAAAGCGTATTTTAACCCTCCTAACTGCAGTCAGTGTGGCAGGCCATTGTCGTGCAGAAAAATACCACGAGAATACCGCAGATACAAATGATCGCACTAAGTAGCCCCGGAACGAATTACAAAATGTAAACAGGAGTACGGGACAGCTGGGTGCTTACCAGGATCCTCATTGCCGCTGCTGGAGATGGTAGACTGCGAGCAGGCAATGACTGATGCTGCCGAGGCGTTCCTCCGTGGTTTATATACGCTATGCTCACCACCCCTCTCCACTTCCCTGCACCTCGCGCGTGGGTTTCGAAGTGTAACGCGCTCTCTAGAGCGTAGAGCCTTCCTTCGCCTTGCGGGAGAAGCCGTTGGAGATTACGATAAGAATTCTCCTCTGATTTTTTACGTAATACTGCGGGTAGGTCTAGCGGCAGAAAGTCATCGGAAGGGTTGTGCATTTGAGGTTGTGCTGCCCGGATGTTCCGATGTAAAGTGCGAATGCAGATACAATGTCTGGACAGTTCGTTACAGAGAGATGTATAGTAAACATGTCACGCCCGCTAATCGACTGTGAACTTGAGGTACTAATCGGTGCAAGACGCAATGGTCACAGCACGTTGCAGATTACATATCGGGTTTCCAGGGTCAACATTCTCTAGGGTCAACTTCAATATCCCACATACATAAACCGCTTCATAGAACGATCATAAGTGCTTAGCTGACAGCTGCAAGGCCATACGCGACTTTTGTGTGTATACTTTGACTCAAATCGCGAATGTATAGTGTGACTCACATCGCCACCAATTTGAATGTGGGGCGTCAGTAACCCCTGTCGACCCAGACTACGTCTAGAAGAACGCACAACATACGCTACATCAACTGATGCCCGATAGCATGTGCAATGCCTTCCACAGTATCTTTAGTTACAGTTATCGCAGGCCGTTGCTCACTTGCAACCGAAAAGGGTCGGAGGGTCCGTAGCTCGTGGTCGTGCGGTAGCGTTCTCGCTTCCCGCGCCCGGGTTCCCGGGTTCGATTCCCGGCGGGGTCAGGAATTTTCTCTGCCTCGTGATGACTGGGTGTATTGCGATGTCCTTAGGTTAGTTAGGTTTAAGTAGTTCAAAGTTCTAGGGGACTGATGACCATAGATGTTAAGTCCCATAGTGCTCAGAGCCATTTTAAGTCGGAGGTATTTACATAAATTTTCTTCAGTGACTGTCGCGATCAGAAAGGATGTATTTGAAGGAGGAAAACGATCTCACGATGTCACAGTACACTGAAGGTGGATATGTGACGGAATATTCTTGGAGAGATGTACGATCAAGCTTGTGAGGATATCACAGGTAGTGCAAAAGCCGAACAGCCTGGATTTCTTGCCAAAACTACGTCACAGTATCATCTCTAACGTCACTCACCTTGTATTTAAGTTGCTCAACAATTTCTAACGGCTTCTGCAAAGGCAACCTGCTGGGTTCCAATACTTTAACACTGCTGTCAAGGAAACAGAAATTACTATGGACGTACGCCAGAGACTTTTCGATTTTAGATTCAGTGAAAGCACTTTCTGCTGCTTGTTCTGAAACTGAAGATTCACAAGGAGATGAATCACAGACTTTTAAGATTGAAAGAATTAGTTACAAAAACCGACAACTTCACTCCATGTACCAGACCCCAGCTAGGACATGCTCATATGACATCACAGTTCTCTATTGAACGACACACCATTAGGGGCTTTCAGAAACGTTTTATTTCTATATTAAATTATTTTAATCATTTCCCGTTAGCCGTCGTGCACTTCTTCGGTGATACATTGCGGTGCACCGTCCCGACATGTGAACTGGAGTAAATGCGGGCTGGCCGGAGTGTCAGTGCGGTTCTAGGCTCTACAGTCTGGAGCCGAGCGACCGCTAAGGTCGCAGGTTAGAATCTTGCCTCGGGCATGGATGTGTGCGATGTCCTTAGGTTACTTACGTTTAATTAGTTCTAAGTTCTAGGCGACCGATGACCTCAGAAGTTAAGTCGCATAGTGCTCAGACCCATTTGAACCATTTGAAGTAAATGCGGATATAATAAGCGAAGGGCACTCACCGTTTTCAGGACGTAGGTCCCAGCATCCGAAAACACTACAAGAACGTTTTCGTCTTTAGTTCTCTCAGACCACAGCGTTTTAATACGAGCATCCACAAAATGACTATTGTTGAATGATTTGTGGGTTCCAACCTTTTGCAGGAAGTCAGTAGTGATTTTGAGAGCTCTTCTCCATGGAGTTTGCCGACAATGAAGATGGCAGTGATAGTTCCTCATGCCTGTAATGTTCTGGCAGCGGCTATCCAGACACTGATAAGCCAAAACGCTATGACCCGACCAAGTGTCTGAATGCCTCGTGGTGTTGAGGGCACGTTATCCAGTTAGTAAACAATGTAAGCGGAAGACAGACGAATGGGCAGACATTGTTGGAAAGATAGAGGACACAAATCCGAAAGCCCACTGATATAAGAGGCTTTGACAAAGGGGACATTGTTGTGGAGCTGCGGTTGAAGACGAAAACCTCTGAAACGGCGAAGCTGGTCGCCTGTTGGTGTGCTACTGTCGTGAGCACCTATGGAAAGTGGTAGAAGGATAATGAAATAACGAGTAGGCAGTATAGTGTTGGGCGACAACGTCTCATCACAAAATGTAGAGATCGGAGGATCCCCCACTGTGTAATCCAAGATAGCGATGAGTAGTCGATCTGACAACAGAGTATGATTCTGGAGCAGGCACAAGTGTTTCAGAGCACACCGATCAGAGACCATTGTTGAACATGGAGCTCAACATCAAATGGTTCAAATGGCTTTGAGGACTATGGGACTCAACTTCTGAGGTCATCAGTCCCCTAGAACTTAGAACTAATTAAACCTAACTAACCTAAGGACATCACACACATCCATGCCCGAGGCAGGATTCGAACCTGCGACCGTAGGGTCGCGCGGCTCCAGACTGTAGCGCCTAGAACCACTCGGTCACCCCGGCCGGCATCTCAACATCACACGGTCACTACATGTTCCAGTGCTGACCCGACGATATTGTCAGATATGATTGCAGTGGGCACAGCATCACTGAGTTTTTACCGCGGATCTATACAAACGTGTCGTCTGTTGAATAAATCGCATCTCTTGTTACACCAGGTCTGTGTGGGTCCTCACACGCCGTCATCCAGGTGAATGGTTGCACGAAACATCCACTGCTCCACAGATGTAACCTGGTGAGGGTAGAATTATGCTATGGTGTACATTGAGCTGAGCTTGAAGTTTGTACCATGGCATGTTAGCAGGAAACACAGCGGAGAGTGTATCATGAAAAAATAACGTGCTGAGTCTGAAATCTTTCGCATCTGCATCAGTAAAACTGCTTTCCTAGACGATCGCACTGCTTCATTCCTTGCACACCACTGCAAATCACATTGCTGAAATTGGGACTTAATAGGGCACCCTATCTTGCTTTTTGTGTCTCCATTAATAATGAAAGCCTTATCCATCGTAATCCAAATTATTCATTTACATCAGTGCAAATCAACTGCCGTTCAAACTTTCTTCGTGGGCGGTAGGCGGTATGGGTATTAAAAAACATTTTCGTTTGGTTTTCATAAAATTTTGGCGTAAAGTATTTTATATGGTTTAACTAGCTGTAAATGTGTTTTATAAATTTTAAAAACTTGTTTCACTACTTTCTAAATCACTGTTACTGTGGAACAAGTGGGTGGTTAGAAAAAGTTATTACTAACAGAGGCACAACTGTGGGCGGTGGGTCAAAATGGTTGACTTAGATGATAATTTCGATGCAGCAGGAGCAATCATAAACACAAATATTGTGGTCACTTAAGAAGTACTATTTGGCGACATTTTCTTGGTACACGCACTGTCGAGTTGTGAATCGATAGAAGTCACTACTATGAATACGAGGGGCATTCAACAAGTAATGAACAAATTGTTTTCCTCGGACAAGATCGGCTGGAAAAGTGTGGAGCTGTTATGTCACGTTGTGGAATATTCCCGCTTCAGCTCCTATAGTTCCCTGAAGTTCTGTAAGGTGGCGGCGCCATACGTAGGGTTCAAAATGACGCCTGCAACGGAGATGCGTCCCAAGCAGAGAGCTGTCACTGCGTTTCTATTGGCAGAAAACCAGAGATTCTCAGATATGCATAGACTCTGGTAGAATGTCTACGAGAGCTGGCAGTGAACGAAAGCACGGTGAGTCGCTAGGTGAGACGTCTATCATCATCGCAACAAGGTCGCGCTAACCTTCCCGATCTCCCGAGTGCCGGTCAACCTCGCACAGCTGTGATTCCTTAAACGTTAGAACGTGTGGACGCTCTCAATCGAGGTGATCGAGGGATGACAACCAGCACCTCGCTGCAATGCTGGACGTCTCTTTGGTAGTGCTGACACACTCGTCCGTCATTTGTGGTCATTTCATCATCGCCTAACAGAAGACCATAAAGAAAAGCGAAAGAACGTCTGTACAGAATTGGTTGACCGTTAGGAAGCTGGCCGTCACAGTTTTTTCATCGACCATAGTCACAGATGACAAAACACAGGTTCATGTCCTCGAACTGGAAGTAAAACAGCAGTACATAGAGTGGAGCCACATTACCTCTCCTCTGAAGTAAGTACTCAGAGCCACAACCTCGGCCAGTATAGACATGTCGATGGTTCTCTGGGATTGTGAAGGGGCTATTCTGTTTGATGTCCTCACTCACTGTGGAACGATCAACTCTGAAGCGTACTTTGCAACCTATAGGAAACTGAGCCAAAGGCCTTACGGCAGTGGTAACAACGGTTCCCGTCAGATCACCGAAGCGCTATCGGTCTGGGCTATCACTTGGGTGGGTGACCTTCCGGTCTGCCGAGCACTGTTGGCAAGGGGATGGACTCATACCTTGTGAGGCAAACTAGGGAGCTACTTGACTGAGAAGTAGCGGCTCCGGTCTCGTAAACTGACATATGGCCGGGAGAGAGATTTGCTGACCACATGCTCGTCCATATTCGCGTCCAGTGACGCCTATGAGCTCAGGATGACGTGTGACACGGTGGCCGGTCGGTACCGTTAGGCCTTTCAAGACCAATTCGGACGGAGTTGTTTTTCTTTTTGTTTTTTTAGGAAATTAAAACTTCTCCTCATTCATGACAACTCAAGACCTTCCTCAAGTTTGTCCACACAAAACTGCACTGGGCTGTTCTCCCTCATCAAACCTGCAATCTGTATTCCGGACCTTCCGACATCCATCTCTTTGGCCCAATGAAGTACGCACTCAGCAGGAAGCGATACATCTACATCTGCATCTACATCTACATTTATACTCCGCAAGCCACCCAACGGTGTGTGGCGGAGGGCACTTTACGTGCCACGGTCATTACCTCCCTTTTCTGTTCCAGTCGCGTATGGTTCGCGGGAAGAACGACTGTCTGAAAGCCTCCGTACGCGCTCTAATCTCTCTAATTTTACATTCGTGATCTCCTCGGGAGGTATAAGTAGGGGGAAGCAATATATTCGATACCTCATCCAGAAACGCACCCTCTCGAAACCTGGCGAGCAAGCTACAACGCGATGCAGAGCGCCTCTCTTGCAGAGTCTGCCACTTGAGTTTGCTAAACATCTCCGTAACGCTATCACGGTTACCAAATAACCCTGTGACGGAACGCGCCGCTTTCTTTGGATCTTCTCTATCTCCTCCGTCAACCCGATCTGGTACGGATCCCACACTGATGAGCAATACTCAGGAATAGGTCGAACGAGTGTTTTGTAAGCCACCTCCTTTGTTGATGGACTACATTTTCTAAGGACTCTCCCAATTAATCTCAACCTGGCACCCGCCTTACCAACAATTAATTTTATATGGTCATTCCACTTCAAATCGTTCCGCACGCATACTCCCAGATATTTTACAGAAGTAACTACTACCAGTGTTTGTTCCGCTATCATATAATCATACAATAAAGGATCCTTCTTAGGATCCTTCTTTCTATGTATTCGCAATACATTACATTTGTCTATGTTAAGGGTCAGTTGCCACTCCCTGCACCAAGTGCCTATCCGCTGCAGATCTTCCTGCATTTCGCTACAGTTTTCTAATTCAGCAACTTCTCTGTATACTACAGCATCATCCGCGAAAAGCCGCATGAAACTTCCGACACTATCTACTAGGTCATTTATATATATTGTGAAAAGCAATGGTCCACTCCCCTGTGGCACGCCAGAGGTTACTTTAACGTCTGTAGACGTCTCCCCATGGATAACAACATGCTGTGTTCTGTTTGCTACAAACTCTTCAATCCAGCCACACAGCTGGTCTGATATTCCGTAGGCTCTTACTTTGTTTATCAGGCGACAGTGTGGAACAGTATCGAACGCCTTCCGGAAGTCAAGGAAAATGGCATCTACCTGGGAGCCTGCATCTAATATTTTCTGGGTCTCATGAGCAAATAAAGGGAGTTGGGTCTCACACGATCGCTGTTTCCGGAATCCATGTTGATTCCTACAGAGTAGATTCTGGGTTTCCAAAAATGACATGATACGCGAGCAAAATACATGTTCTAAAATCCTACAACAGATCGACGTCAGAGATATAGGTCTATAGTTTTGCGCATCTTCTCGACGACGCTTCTTGAAGACTGCGACTACCTGTGCTCTTTTCCAATCATTTGGAACCTTCCGTTCCTCTAGAGACTTGCGGTACACGGCTGTTAGAAGGGGTGCAAGTTCTTTCGCGTACTCTGTGTAGAATCGAATTGGTATCCCGTCAGGTCCAGTGGACTTTCCTCTGTTGAGTGATTCCAGTTGCTTTTCTATTCCTTGGACGCTTATTTCGATGTCAGCCATTTTTTCTTTTGTGCGAGGATTTAGAGAAGAAACAGCAGTGCGGTCTTCCTCTGTGAAACAACTTTGGAAAAAGGTGTTTAGTGTTTCAGCATTAACTTACCCGTGGTCTAGGGGTAGCGTCTTTGATTCATAACCTAAACGTCTTCGGTCCCAGGTTCGAAGACTTTCGGCATAAGAAGTCAGCCTCATTCTGCCAACGGCCTTGTCAAAGAGGGCGAAGGAGCGGATAGAGGTTCAGGGCACACGTAACGTGTATCCACAGGACATGTGGACTGTAATTGAAGAAGTGTCATGATGATCTCTCCATTGGCAAATGATTCCGGAATAGTCCCCCATTCGGATCTCCGGGAGGGGGCTGCCAAGGGGGAGGTTACCATGAGAAAAAGAGTGAATAATCAACGAAAGGATAACGTTCTACGAGTCGGGGCGTGGAATGTCAGAAGCTTGAGCGTGGTAGGGATACTAGAAAATCTGAAAAGGGAAATGCAAAGGCTCAATCTAGATATAGTAGGGGTCAGTGAAGTGAAGTGGAAGGAAGGATTTCTGGTCAGATGAGTATCGGGTAATATCAACAGCAGCAGAAAGTGGTATAACAGGTGTAGGATTCGTTATGAATAGGAAGGTAGGGCAGAGGGTGTGTTACTGTGTACAGTTCAATTATTGGGTTGTTCTAATCAGAATCGACAGCAGACCAACACCGACAACGATAGTTCAGGTATACGTGCCGACGTCGCAAGCTGAAGATGAACAGATAGAGAAAGTGTATGAGGATATTGAAAGAGTAGTGCAGTATGTAAAGGGGGACGAAAAACTTATACTCATGGGCGACTGGAATGCAGTTGTAGGGGAAGGACTAGAAGAAAAGGTTACAGGAGAATATGGGCTTGGGACAAGGAATGAAAGAGGAGAAAGACTAATTGCGTTATGTAACAAGTTTCAGCTAGTAATAGCGAATACCCTGTTCAAGAATCACAAGAGGAGGAGGTATACTTGGAAAAGGCCGGGAGATACGGAAAGATTTCAATTAGATTACATCATGGTCAGACAGAGATACCGAAATCAGATACTGGATTGTAAGGCATACCCAGGAGCAGATACAGATTCAGATCACAATATAGTAGTGATGAAGAGTAGGCTGAAGTTCAAGACATTAGTCAGGAAAAATCAATACGCAAAGAAGTGGGATACGGAAGTACTAAGTAATGACGAGATACGTTTGAAGTTCTCTAACGCTATAGATACAGCAATAAGGTATAGCACAGTAGGCACTACAGTTGAAGAGGAATTGACATCTCTAAAAAGGGCCATCACAGAAGTTGGGAAGGAAAACATAGGTACAAAGAAGGTAGCTGCGAAGAAACCAGGGGTAACAGAAGAAATACTTCAGTTGATTGATGAAGGGAGGAAGAACAAACATGTTCCGGGAAAATCAGGAATACAGAAATACAAGTCGCTGAGGAATGAAATAAATAGGAAGTGCAGGGAAGCTAAGACGAAATGGCTGCAGGAAAAATGTGAAGACATTGAAAAAGATATGATTGTCGGAAGGACAGACTCAGCATACAGGAAAGTCAAAACAACCTTTGGTGACATTAAAAGCAACGGTGGTAACATTAAGAGTGCCACTACTAAATGCAGAGGAGAGAGCAGATAGGTGGAAAGAATACACTGAAAGCCTCTATGAGGGTGAAGATTTGTTTGATGCGATAGAAGAAGAAACAGGAGTCGATTTAGTAGAGATAGGGGATCCAGTGTTAGAATCGGAATTTAAAAGAGCTTTGGAGGACTTACGGTCAAATAAGGCAGAAGGGATAGATAACATTCCATCAGAATTTCTAAAATCATTGGGGGAAGTGGCAACAAAACGACTATTCACGTTGGTGTGTAGAATATATGAGTCTGGCGATATACCATCTGACTTTCGGAAAAGCATCATCCACACAATTCCGAAGACGGAAAGAGCTGACAAGTGCGAGAATTATCGCACAATCAGCTTAACAGCTCATTCATCGAAGATGCTTACAAGAATAATATACAGAAGAATGGAAAACAAAATTGAGAATGCGCTAGGTGACGATCAGTTTGGTTTAGGAAAAGTAAAGGGACGAGAGAGGCAATTCTGACGTTACGGCTAATAATGGAAGCAAGGCTAAAGAAAAATCAAGACACTTTCATAGGATTTGTCGACCTGGAAAAAGCGTTCGACATTATAAAATGTTGCAAGCTGTTCGAGATTCTGAAAAAAGTAGGGGTAAGCTATAGGGAAAGACGGGTCATATACAGTATGTACAATAACCAAGAGGGAATAATAAGAGTGGACGATCAAGAACGAAGTGCTCGTATTAAGAAGGGTGTAAGACAAGGCTGTAGCCTTTCGCCCCCACTCTTCAATCTGTACATCGAGGAAGCAATGATGTAAATAAAAGAAAGGTTCAGGAGTGGAATTAAAATACAAGGTGAAGAGATATCAGTGATACGATTCGCTGATGACATTGCTATCCTGAGTGAAAGTGAAGAAGAATTAAATGATCTGCTGAACGGAATGAACAGTCTAATGAGTACACAGTATGGTTTGAGAGTAAATCGGAGAAAGACGAAGGTAATGAGAAGTAGTAGAAATGAGAGCAGCGAGAAACTTAACATCAGGATTGATGGTCACGAAGTCAATGAAGTTACGGAATTGTGCTACCTAGGCAGTAAAATAACCAATGACGGACGGAGCAAGGAGGACATCAAAAGCAGACTCGCTATGGCAAAAGGCATTTCTGGCCAAGAGAAGTCTACTAATATCAAATACCGGCCTTAATTTGAGGAAGAAATTTCTGAGGATGTACGTCTGGAGTACAGCATTATATGGTAGTGAAACATGGACTGTGGGAAAACCGGAACAGAAGAGAATCGAAGCATTTGAGATATGGTGCTATAGACGAATGTTGAAAATTAGGTGGACCGATAAGATAAGGAATGAGGAGGTTCTACGCAGAATCGGAGAGGAAAGGAATATGTGGAAAACACTTATAAGGAGAAGGGACAGGATGATAGTACATCTGCTAAGACATGAGGGAATGACTTCCATGGTACTAGAGGGAGCTGTAGAGGGCAAAAACTGCAGAGGAAGACAGAGATTGGAATACGTCAAGCAAATAATTGAGGACGTAGGTTGCAAGTGCTACTCTGAGATGAAGAGGTTAGCACAGGAAAGGAATTCGTGGCGGGCCGCATCAAACCAGTCAGTAGACTGATAACAAAAAAAAAAAAAAAAAAAAAAAAAGTATTTCAGCTGTACGCGTGTCATCCTCTGTTTCAATGCCATCATCATCCCGGAGTGTCTGGATATTCTGTTTCGAGCCACTTACTGATTTAACGTAAGACCAGAACTTCCTAGGATTTTCTGTCAAGTCGGCACATTTTATTTTCGAATTCACTGAACGCTTCACGCATAGCCCTCCTTAAGCTAACTTTGACATCGTTTAGCTTCTGTTTGTCTGAGAGGTTTTGGCTCCGTTTACACTTGGAGTGAAGCTCTCTTTGCTTTCGCAGTAGTTTCCTAACTTTGTTGTTGAACCACGGTGGGATTTTCCCGTCCCTCACTGTTTTACTCGGCACGTATCTGTCTAAAACGCAATTTACGTTTGCCTTGATCTTTTTCCATAAACACTCAACATTGTCAGTGTCGGAACAGAAATTTTTGTTTTGATCTGTTAGGTAGTCTGAAATCTGCCTTCTATTACTCTTGCCAAACAGATAAACCTTTCTCCCTTTTTTTATATTCCCATTAACTTCCATATTCAGGGATGCTGCAACGGCCTTGTGATCACTGATTCCCTGTTCTGCACTTACAGAGTCGAAAAGTTCGGGTCTTTTTGTTGTCCAAGATGTTATCTCCTCGAGTCGTTCTCTGTTTAATTGCTCGAGGTAATTTTCGAATAGTGCACTCAGTATAATGTTACTCGATGCTCTGTCCCTACCACCCGTCCTAAACATTTGAGTGTCCCAGTCTATATCTGGTAAACTGAAATCTCCACCTAAGACTATACCATGCTGAGAAAATTTATGTGAAATGTATTCCAAATTTTCTCTCAGTTGTTCTGCCACTAATGCTGCTGAGTCGGGAGGTCGGTAAAAGCAGCCAACTATTAACCTAGCTCGGTTGTTGAGTGTAACCTCCACCCATAATAATTCACAGGAACTATCCACTTCACTACAGGATAAACTACTACTAACAGCGACAAACACGCCACCACCAGTTGCATGCAATCTATCCTTTCTAAACACCGTCTGTGACTTTGCAAAAATTTCGGCAGAATTTATCTCTGGCTTCAGCCAGCTTTATGTACCGATAACGATTTCAGCTTCGGTGCTTTCTATCAGCAAAAATGGCTCTGAGCACTATGGGACTTAACATCTGAGGGCATCAGTCCCCTAGAACTTAGAACTACTGAAACCTAACTAACCTAACGACAGCACACACATCCATGCCCGAGGCAGGATTCGAACCTGCGACCGTAGCAGTCGCGCGGTTCCAGACTGAAGCGCCTAAAACCGCTCGGCCACACAGGCCGGCTTTCTATCAACGCTTGAAGTTCCGGTACTTTACCAATGCAACTTCGACAGTTTACAATTACAATACCGTTTGCTGCTTCGCCCCCGCATGTCCTGACTTTGCCCCGCACCCTTTGAGGCTGCTGCCCTTTCTGTACTTGCCCGAGGCCATCTAACCTAAAAAACCGCCCAGTCCACGCCACACAACCCCTGCTACCCGAGTAGCCGCTTGCGGCTTGTAGTGGACTCCTGACCCATCCAGCGGAACCCGAAACCCCACCACCCTATGGCGCAAGTCGAGGAATCTGCAGCCCACACGGTCGCAGAACCGTCTCAGCCTCTGACTCAGACCCTCCACTCGGCTCTGTACCAAAGGTCCGCAGTCAGTCCTGTCAACGATGCTGCAGATGGTTGAGGAAGTTGCTGATGCAGCAAGACGTTGGCTCCGATGTCGACCAGTAGAGTGTAACCATTTGGGCATACAGAGCGTCCCAGTGAGGTGGCGAAAGGCTGTCGCGTTCAACGGAGATTATGTTGAAAAACAGAGTTTTGTAGCTAAAAGAGTGGGGAATAATATGGTGTATTGGAGTGCTGAATAAAACAAACATGCTTTCAGGAAAAAAACTATGCTGTATCACTTATTCAAAGCTCTCGTATTGTGTAATTTCATATATCACAAAGTTAAACTATGTAAAAACATATAACTGTAGTGAAATATGTAAAATTTTGTAACAATAAAATACATCAAAGCTGACAACATAGTCGTGAACATTTAGACATTTTACTTGAGCCGAAGCTGATCGATGAAGGAAGGAAGCACGAAAATGTTCGGGGAGAGACACTATACAGCAATGTAATTCTTTTAGGAATTAAATAAATAGCAAATGCATGTCAGCCAAGACGAAATGGTTGCAGGAAAAATGTCGTGAAATCGAAAAAGAAATGATTATTGGAAGGGTTGATTCAGCATAGAAAAAAGTCTAACAATTATCAGTGGTATTAAAAGTAAGGTTGGTAACATTAAGAGTGCAACAGGAATTCCACTTCTGAGGGCAGAGGAGAGAACGGATACGTGGAAAAAATACATTGAAGACCTCATGAGTGAAAGAAATTGTCTGATAAAGTGATAGAAGAAGAAATTGGAGTTGATTGAGAAAATATGGAGTTTATAGTATTAGAGGCAGAATCTAAAAGAGTCCTGAGATCAAATAAGACAGAAGATACAGACATCCTTCTATTAGAAGCCCAAAAACAAAGGGGATAGTGATAATCAACCGACTATTCAATTTTATGTGTAGAAAGTATGACACTGGTGATGTACCATAAGACATACGAAAGAAATGTTATCCACATAGTTACAAAGATAGTAAAGACAGTCACTTTAAAAGCTCTTGCATTTAAGCGGCTGATACGAATAATATGCAGGAGAACGGAAAAGAAAACTGAGGATCGGTTTGGCTTTAGGAAACGTAAAGGCACCAGAGAGACATATATGATATTGCGGTTGATAATGGGAGGAAGACTAAAGGAAAATCAAGACATGTTCATAGGATTGGTCGACCTGGAAAAAACGTTCGACGACGTAACCTGGTGCAAGGTTTGATTTTCTGAGAAAATTAGGAGGAAGAAATTGGGAAAGAGGGGTAATATATCTACAAGAAACGAGAGCGAACAGTAAGACAGGAGACACAGACCGCAGTGATCGGATTAAAAAGACTGTAAGGCAGTCGTTCACCTCTATTGTTCACCCTATGCATTGAAGAAGCAATGATGGAAATAAATGAAAGTTTTGAGAGTGGGATTAAAATTCAGTATTAAAGGCCATCAAGAAGAATCACTGATGACATTGCTAAATAATGGGAAGAAGAATCACAGGATCTGGTTCAAATGGCTCTGAGCACTATGCGACTTAACTTCTGAGGTCATCAGTCGCCTAGAACTTAGAACTAATTAAACCTAACTAACCTAAGGACATCACACACATCCATGCCCGAGGCAGGATTCGGACCTGCGACCGTAGCGGTAGCTCGGTTCCAGACTGTAGTGCCACTCCGGCCGGCGAATCACAGGATCTGTTGAATGATATTAAGTCCAGTACCTAATACGGATTGAGAGTAAATTGGAAAAAGTTAAACGTAATGAAAAGTATGAAAAATGAGAACAGCAAGAAACCTTTATCAAAATTGGTGGTCACGAGGTAAACGAAGTAAAGGAGTTCTGTTACCTTGGAAGTTGAATAACAGGAGAGGGAGGAAGCAAGACGGACATAAAAAGCAGACTATCCAAAAGAAATCTACTAGTAACAAATATAAATCTTCATCTGGGTAGGTAATTTTTGGGAATGTACGATTGACGTCCGGTGGTGAGTTATGGACTGTAAGTAAACCGGAACAGAAGAGAATCGAAGCGTTTCAAATACGGTGCTAAAAATGAATTTTGAATATTGAATGGACTGAAAAGGTGAGGAATGAGGACATCCTACGAAAAATCGTCGAAGAAAACAAAATATGAAAAACGCTGACAACAAGACGGGATCGAAGATAGCATATGTGTTATACAGCGGACAATAACCTCCATGCTACTTGAGCGAGATATAGACGGCGAAAGAAGTTGGAGAAGACGGAGATTGGAATATATCTAACAAATAAATGAGGAAGTTGGGTGGAACTGTTATACTGAGATTTAAAAAAAAAAGTCATACAGTTCATACAATCACATGTATTAGGGCTGATGTGAGAAGGCATAGACAGGACTCAGTAACTGACAGGTAGGAAGGGAAATGGACCACGTTAAAACACGACAGACTCACTTCTCCAGTGGAAGCGTATGCAACAGGTGTGAGATCGGTGTGAGCCGTCGACCTCTTGGTTGGGTGGCGGCGAGATGACAGCCTGGCGCTTTCATCTGGAGTGCTTAGTGGCTTTGAGGCGAGGGGCCGGTCCGTTTTCCACGCTGGCTGACCGCAAGTCTTAATCCCCTCCCCCCAGGTAGCGCACGCCTCGGCGGCCGACATGGCGTTCCAGTGAATGCGCTGTCAGAGGCTACTGCCCGCGATAATTGTCTCGTTGCAGCAGCGTTATCGCGATGTTTTGAGGCAGATGTCCGAGGAGTCGAATGCTTAAGAAGGGTTGTTGTTGTGATCTTCAGTCCAGAGACTGGTTTGATGCAGCTCTCCATGCTACTCTATCCTGTGCAAGCTTCTTCATCTCCCAGGCTTAAGAAGGGTAGCACGTGAATTTTTTTTAAAAATACGATATTTCAAAAAATATGCCTATTTTATAGTGTACATCTTCCTGAATAGTTTGCTGTATAAAACACATATATTTGAGAGGTTACAAGGCACGTTATTTCGTCTTAAGTCTACCAAGATGCAGCGTCATACCCCTTTGTACAGCATTCTCCCCTCATAAGTAAGTGTATTTCTCTCTGTAGAATTCGAGTGTTTATATTTGCGCCAGAGATTGCCATACGTGAAAGAAAGGACTAAAGATATCGATACATTCTCTGCTGCTATTGACGTGCATTGTTTTGATCGCTGATTTTGTTCGTTCTCTGTTTTGAAGGGCTTGCACTGTGGTGTTGTGAATTTCGAAACGATTTTCGTTGTTTTGTGGAACACAGGGGACTTGAAAAATATGAGGGAAGCAGTTTGGTCCTTATAATCCCCTAAATGTCCACAGACAATAGCCCTATTCACAATTTGTGCCCAAAAGGAACTGAATCATTGTGAAGCTACCAAAGATCACTTGCTGATGGTGAAGAATATCATCACAGGAATTCTCTACCAACTGCTGTAATGAAGCCATCAAACCTATATTTAGGGACCTTGCAAATGAAAACTTATTGAAGAAATGTCTTCATGGCGGTACTCAAAACACATATGAAATTTTTAAACAACATGTTTGGGAAAGATAGCCAAAAACCATTTTTTTGGGAATAAAGGCTCTTGCTAATGGTGTTTATGATGCAGTTTCATGTTTTAACGATGGTGTGCAGAGTAGAAAATACGTTTTAGAAAAAAATGGAACTTAAGCCCGGAGTCAACTGCATCAAAGCTTTGTATGCGATAGGCGGAGAGCGTATAGTGAGAACAAATATACAATTTGTAAGGTGATAAGGTCAAGAAGAGTGCATAATAGGAATGTGAAAAGGAAGAAAACTGATTTAGAGAACGAAAAAGAACTTGTTTATGGTGCTGGACGGTTCTAAAAGAATGCAAAATACAAGCAGAAATGCCAAACACAAGCAGAAACCTTAACGGCCATTTTCCGCAAAACACAAATTTCTGTACTTAGGTACATCTAACATCCAAAATAAGTAGCCTATTACTTTAAAACGTGGTACTCTTATTAAACACAAACTCCTTAAAGCCAAACTCTACAATTTTCCAAATCTATTGAAAACTGTGGTAAAAATCGAGATAATTAACTATAAAATTTGAGTTTTTCTAAACGTAAAGTTTAAAATGTAACGGCTCATTAATTTTTGCATAAATTAAATAAATTCTGGAGCTTCACACGACGGTAAGTATGGTTTGCATGCTGCGCAAAACTCATCGAAAGATCTCTCTTACTTATGTACAAAAGTGTACCTTTAGCAATATATGCAGCCAATAGTAAGTGAAAAAATATGAAATTTCACATGTACAAAAATTATTGTTTTATTTTTGGAACTTCCACTGCTATGACTGTGAATCCTGAACTCTTCCTGGCCATACTGACAAAGTTTTCTGAATTTATTTGTAAAAGTATAGACAGTGAAATTTAAAATGTGCTGTGGTGCCTCTCCTGCTTCAGGTCGACCCGTTTGACTTCCTACTCTCCTCACAACCACCATTTGACTCAGTTTAGCCAGTGAGTCCACAGAAGGTAATATAAGAGGCGTAGAGTATGACTGGCCGTGTTTTTCCATTCGAGTCTTGCGGGGTTTAAGACAGTCCGTTCTTGGACATCATAAAATGATAATGTCGACACAACTAATAATGATAGATTGAAAAGTAACTACTTCCATACTACATAAATAGATCAGAAGGCATCCTATCAGTGACTGGGAAATATGGAGCGCAGCCTGTACCTCGTACTTACACTCGTGATGTTTTATATCCGTTCGTACATTTTCGTCAGCTTAAACATTATTCATTTACGAGTATTTATTTGAAATGATCGATTTCTGGCGTTGTAATAGTGTTTTAAGAAAGTACTTATGACCTGTAGGCTTCTCCTAGTACCTGCCGTGGGAAAATCGACTTTTATTAGCAAATATTGTTGTGGATTGGCAGGAGACCAACCCACTAGATTTAGAGGAAGCCGAAAGGCACGCGTTTTAGCTCACGCAGTCTGGCGTGAGGTCTGGAACAGGACAAGGAAATTACAACTTAGAAAAACGGACGCAGATGGTGGAATACTTAACTTTAATCCAGTAATGTTGAACGTAGCTCTTGTTTGTACATTATTTACAATATCAATAGTAACTGAACATGGCGCCTTGTTAGGTCGTAGCAAATGACGTAGCTGAAGGCTATGCTAACTATCGTCTCGGCAAATGAGAGCGTATTTTGTCAGTGAACCATCGCTAGCAAAGTCGGTTGTACAACTGGGCGAGTGCTAGGAAGTCTCTCTAGACCTGCCGTGTGGCGGCGCTCGGTCTGCAATCACTGATAGTGGCGACACGCAGGTCCGACGTATACTAATGGACCGCGGCCGATTTAAAGGCTACCACCTAGCAAGTGTGGTGTCTGGCGGTGACACCACAAATATTTGTTAAGCAACCTTACTTGCTTCACGCCAGAAGAACTGTGCTATCTCTACGTACAGTACCTCACGAGGTCCACGAGAAAGACAGGCCGCGGGGCATACATCACGAAGGTAGTCCTGAACTCGCTCGCTCGCTCAGCTCAGCAACCAAAATGTGTTTCTAAACCTGTTTCTTCGCAGCTGGGCGTGTACGTACTAACGAGAACTGCATCTTCTATTGGAACGAAGTTTTACTGATTAACAGTAATACAACAAAATTTAATTTAAAATCAATACGCGATATAAATGGTATAACGGCTCGTTTATAGTATTTAGTCGCTGCTGTTTAAGAGTCCTCATTTGATACAAGCAATGGTGCCTTATGCCACTGATAATCATTTTGGCATGCTTTTAATTTTATTGTACCCCAGTACAGCCGCAACAAATTATAAGTAGGCCTGCGATCATTGTAGGAATAATAACAGTCAGGCTCCATAATAGCGGATTCCAGTAGAAGATGCAATTCTCAATTGTACGTGCACACCTTGTTATGAATTAACAGGTGTACAAACGTAGTTTGTCTGCTGAGTTGAGCGCGCGAGCGAGCTCAGGCCTAAATTCGTGGTGTACCCGCGGCCGCCAGTCTGTCGTAGGCCTAGGTACCTCCCTGCTGACGTAACGGACGTTCTCATGTCTAGCCACAGCGCCTCCCACCACCTTCCACCGGGAATGCCGTTTGGTCCACCAACTCCTTCTGGCAACCCCGGAACTGAAATCTTTATTCCAGACTGTACGCGTTCTGCAGTACCGCTTTACTCACTGAATGCTACGTAGTATCTGCAGACGCGAAAAAAAACTGTAAGACTGGAAAATATGGAAATAAAATGTCCCTTGAAGAGAAGGGGTACCTTACACCAAGCACTGGACATCAAGGATTGGCCAGTTCAGCGAAAGAGATTGTATCACTAACTGACGATAAACATTAGCAGGATCAAAATTTGCCATCTTATGGCTGTTGGCGTGTGGTTCCAGAACTCCCATTTCTTCTCACATGTCCCATGCCATGGCAGTTCCCAGCACTTGCTTAGTTTTCAACAGCTGATTGCCTCGAGTGTCTGGCTGCTTTCCCGAGTTGTCAGGAAAGCAGCCTTACAATAACAAACCTGCTAGTTTGCAGTGGGAAGCCTGCTACTCTTGCAAGTGTCTGCAGGTATTCGTGACTTACCGACATCCTGCTTGCCGTCCACCAGACGTTATCCGCAGGACAACTCTTCTCCAACAAGCTTAAGCTAGGGCTTAAATGTCCCTACTATCACCAACGCACGCCGAGTATTACTGTAATTACGTAAAACTGTGAGCTCTATTCATAACACGTGGGTTAATTTATTCATTAATTTATTCTTCATCATCTTCATATTATTTGTGTTAGACAAGTATATATGAACGTCTACTAGCAGTGGAGCTGTAAAATATAGGAAATGTCATTGCGAATACGTATTTACAGAATAAGCGGCTAGAGAAGTAAGAGTTTCATTTACCTTTAAGCTTTATTTCTGCCACCATCATTATTAAAAACTTCGCAATACAACCCAGAGCAATACTTTCAGCGCTAGAACGTGAGAGAATGTCTTCATGTAATTTGCTTTTGCCTCTTGTTATTGTGATTGTGGCAACTCCTATTCATCTGAAACTGGCTACTGTTACTACATCTACCGTCTGGTGCGTGGCGGAGGGTATCCTGTACCACTACTTGTCTCTTTCCATTCCTGTTCCACTCGCAAACAGAACGAGGGAAAAACGACTGTCTATATGCCTCCGTATGAGCGCAATTTTCTCCTATCTTCGTAGTCCTTACGTGCAATGTACGAGGGTAAGTCAATCATTATCCGCAAAGTAGTTCAAAAATTTTATTGTAATCAATTACGAAACTTATAAGAACATCATTTTTCGACGTAAATGGCTCTGAGCACTATGGGACTCAACTGCTGAGGTCATTAGTCCCCTAGAACTTAGAACTAGTTAAACCTAACTAACCTAAGGACATCACAAACATCCATGCCCGAGGCAGGATTCGAACCTGCGACCGTAGCGGTCTTGCGGTTCCAGACTGCAGCGCCTTTAACCGCACGGCCACTTCGGCTGGCATTTTTCGACGTAGTCTCGTTGCGTTTCATAGCACTTGGTCCATTGTTGTACAGGCTTCCTGATACCCTCATAAAAGAAGGTTCTCGGTTAAGCTGCAAGCCAGGACTGCACGGCTTCTTTCACTGCTTCGTCGGAGGCAAATCGACGGCCCCTTAATGCTTGTTAGAGCGGACCAATCAAGTGATAGAAGGGGCAGTATCGGGACTATATGAAGGATGATCCAGTACTTCAAATTTCAGTTTCTGGAGCGTTTCAGCAGTGTGAGCAGCAGTATGCGGACTGGCACAGTCGTGCAACAACTCAATACGTTTTGACAGCAATGCTCCACGTTTACTTGGAATTGCAATATTTAGCCGGGTAGTAATCATCTCAATGTAACGTACAATGTTTATTGTTGTGCCCCTTTCCCTATAATGTTCCAGTGCTGGACCTTGTGCGTCCCAAAAAACCGTAAGCATTAGTTTTCCTGCGGACGGTTGGGTCTTGAACTTTTTCTTGAACGGCGAATTTGGATGTTTCCATTCCATACTCTGCCGTTTACTCTCCGGCTCGTAATGATGGATCCATGTTTCGTCACCAATACTAATCCTGTCTAAGAAGTTGTCCCCTTCGTTTCCATAGCGGTCGAAAAGTTTTTTGTAGTTGGCCAAGCGCGTTTGTTTATGCAACTGTGTGAGTTGTTTTGGGACCCATCTGCACAAACTTTATGAAACCCAAGTCTGTTGTGGATGATTCCGCAGGCAGAACCGTGACTTATTTACAGACGATATGCCACTTCGTGAATAGTTAATCGTCTGTCCAAGAGAATCATTTCACGTGAACGCTCAATGGTTTCTTCATTTGTGCCGGTAAACGGTCGTCCGGCTCCTTCATCGTACGTAACACTTGTGCGACAACTGCGGAGTTTTTGAATCCGTTAGTAGACACTCCGTTGTGACAAAACACTGTTCCATACTATACCGAAAATCGTTGATGAATTTTTGAATGTAAAACGGATCACTGAATGTTGCTCTTCTTTGGTGCAAATAGACAGCGGAGCAGCCATGATTAACAACGCGGCAGCGATAACGAAATTAACCTAGCAGCTTGAAAATTCCAAAGATAACAACAAATCAACAAAGCATGCGTCATTAACGTAAAACGACAGTATTACCGATGTTGGCGGCAATACGATCGATCGGTAGCCAGCTTCAATGCTGTTTTTTTTTATCTTTCTCACTAGCGCTTCTTGGAAAGAACACCGCCTTCCCTCCATGAATTCCCACTTGTGTTCCCGCAGAATCTCACTAACGCTTACGTGTTGTTCGAACCTGCAGGTAACAAATCTAATGGCCCGCCTCTGAATTACTTCGATGTCTCCCTTCAATCCGACCTGGTACGGATCCGAAACACTCGAGCAGTTCTCAAGAATAGGTCGCACCAGAGTCCTATATGCGGAGTTACACGTGAACCACTCTTTCCTAAAATTCTTCCAATAAACCGAAGCCGATCACTTGCCATCTCTGCCAGCTCGTTCCATCTTTATCGCTTTACAATGTTCCACCCTGGTATGTAAACCACTTGATACTGTCGAGCAGGACACTAATAATACTACATCCGAGCATTACTGGTTTGATCTTCCTACTAATCCGCATTAACATCCGTCTTTCCACATTTGGGGTTGGCTGCCATTCATCATACCAGCTGGAAATTTTGTCTAAATCGTCTTGTATCTTTCTACAATCACTCAACTTCGACACCTCGCCGTACACCGCGGCATCATCAGTAAACAATCTCAGTTCGATGATCACACTGTCTGCCAGTTTTTTTTTTATATATGTGGAAAACAACAGAGGTCCTATGACACTTTCTTGGGTCACTCCTGACGAAACCCTTGTCTCTGATGAACACGCACCGTCGAGGACAACATACTGGTTTCTATTGTTCAAGAAGTCTTCGAACCAGTCACATAGGGGACCGCATTCCATGTTAGAGTTACTACCTGCCCTCCGCATGGAACACGCCTATCTCACCACTGACTACTAGTGTTAGACACATACGGTTACTGTCAAGAAGTATGGACCTAAAGATGATGTTGTAACAACATCGAAACTAGTTGCCAATAAAACCAACACCTTAATACAGCTGGAGGAATTTCGTCTTTTTTAACATTTATTCCATATAATCGTACCTACTTTAACAGCCCGCCATTAATGAGTAAATGCAATTAGAACTGACTGTAATAATTCTAATTTATCTGAAGGACGTCGCATCACGAGTCATGACAAATCACTATTATTTATTGTCTCCTCTTTCTTGTAACGAAAACATTGTTATATGGTTGGATATTTGGAAACGACGCGCTATGTAGCGTTTATTCATGCGAAGGTAGTACCATCTGTCGCCACACGAAACGAACCGTGTACACAGCTTACGCTTAGCATCCTGTGAAACTGTAGTGTCTGTCTGTCTGTTAGAACACGCTTCACCAAAACCATTAGACAAATTTTCATATGATTTTCACAGGTTACTCGAGCATTACGTATTTCTTTATTTCTGACTCGTCCCCAGACTACACTTAATCAATCAGGCACAGCTGGAATCAGTTAACTCATACAAATATTTGAGTGCAACACTTTGTAGGAATATGAAATGGGACATAGGCTCAGTCATAGGTAAAATAGATCGCATACTTCCATTTACTGGTAGAATACTAGAGAAATGCAATCAGTCTACAAAGGAAATTACTAACATACTATTCCTGGGACCAATCCTAGAATATTCTAGTGTGTGTACTCTTACAAAATGGGATTAACAGGGGATATTGAATGTATACAAACAAGGGCCGCACGAATGGGCACAGGTTTGTTTGACCTATAAGAAAGTGTCACAGAGATACTGAAACAACTGAACTGGTAGACCTTCGGCAAGATCTGAAACTGTCCCAAGAATGCATACTTACAGAATTTCAGGAACTGGCTTTGATATACTGCAGCTCCTATGTATCGCTGTTGCAGGGATCGTGAGGGCAAGATTAGGTGAATTACTTCGTGTTCGTAGGAGTTCAAAGTCATGCTTCCCACGCTCCATACATTAATGGAACAAGAAGATACCCTGGTAACTTGTACAATGGGAAGTACCCTCTGCCATGAGCTGCTTAGTGGTTTGCATAATATGGCTGTAGAAGTAAATGACCTCGAAACCACATACCAGTTCCTGTAGACCTAGCTTCGAAATTGCCTTAATGGTGACATATTCATTAAAAAAACCATTCATCCTTTATTTCACACGATTAGGGGTGGAATTTTGAAAAATCCCTTCTCAAACGATGCCTACTGTATAAGATCAATACCGTTTTCATATTTCAAGTTTTTGTCCGCATCATTTTAGCTGAGCGACGATGGACCAGTCAGTGAGGACTTTGCCTTACTTACAATAGTCACTTTGTAGAACATGATCAGATCTCTGGAGTTCCTGTTTGTGTGAAAGCAGATATCTTGTGGTAAAATATCAGCTAGTCCTCATTGATAGACAGCTCGCTAATATTGATATAAGATAATGCATGCGACATTTAACATCCTCACCTAAATTCTTTCATAGTTTATTTCTTCAGGAACACGTGATTAATACATTATTATATCTATGGACAATATCACTGCTTTTTTCAATAAATTTGCTAGACACCTAGCTAATTTGGAGTATTAGGTCGCAAGATCATCAGTTTTGGAAACACTACAATCCATCTTCAGATCTGCAGTTGTACAAGCTCCAGAATATTATCCTTTTTAAATGGAGAAACAGCACAAAAGGTTTGTCATGCTCATAGCTAGCGAAACTCATAACTTACGAATGCAATAATAACAATGCCGAGCAGTTTGAACGAAAATATACTGTCTCCAACAAACAACATGTTCGTGTTATTATTATTTTTAAATGATTTGGGTTCATCTGAGTTTCGTAATATAACAAAGATAATTTCTCTGTACTTACCCCAAAAAAACATACAAGATCAAAAATCTAGATACTTTGTATATTGTGTTCTCTGCTTGTTTTACTGCCTTAGTTATAACAAACGTAAATATCACACAAAACTCATCATCTCTGAAACCATGTTGCCCCTATTAAAAGGAAAATTTTGGCATTAATTATGTTTGTTAAGTTTTGGTGCATATCTTGTACAAGTCGCTGAATAAATCGAAGAACGGATTAAAGCTTGTTTGTACTACAGAGATTCCAAAGAGCTTTAAACATTCATCCATTAAAAATGAATTTATACATTTTCAATAAACATAAAAATGGAAACTTTTTATCATTTCATTAAAAGTGCGTAAATAGTAAAATAAACTGTTTCCATTTTCCTAAATCTGTCTACATAATGATATATGGTAGTGTAATTACGAGAATCTGTTATAAGAATAGCTTCACTAACGAAATAACAAGTAAGTGTATATCACTATCTCTCCAAAGTGAGGCCTGTACTTGTCAGTGTGGGTAGCACAATACCGTGTTATCATGTGGTGTCTGTTTTCCTCTTGAAAACCCTCTTGCTGTTAAACTTCTTCTTGGAATGCTTCTTGTTTGAAGTTCATTGGTGTGAATTGTGCAGACTTCCTACTATAACGTATTTACTATAGCTGTGTGTAATCTTTAGTTTTATACTCCTCTCTGTGTAATGCTTCATGGTGCCTCTCTAATTCCACAACGTTTCAAACACACACGATAGGCTGGCTGCAATGATTAATCCTTGGACATGAGAAATAAATATCAGTGATACCCTCAACAACTTCCACGTCAACAATCAACATTTGAAACTGTTCATTGTTACGTGGCAAACCTGTGTATGGTTACAAATGCAACTTCGGAATTACATAGAAAAATTTCAATCGATGACTTTTCCCTAACTACAACACGCAATAATTCGTCTTAGCCTTAAAGTTGATCCTTACTTGAACAAACAGAAACGCTACCCTACTCCGGCAAAATTTCTGGAATAAATCGCTGAGCTGTGGGTACGTCTAAGAAAGCACTGTGCTGTATGTGCGCTTGAAATTAATGTGTGCTTGAAATTACTGTAGCTGCTTGCCAAAACTCAAAATATATGTAAAAAGTGCTGCTAACTGACCATGCTACAATGCAATGTGTGTCAGTAGTATTAGGTCAGCCTTACTCCCAAATCTAAAGACTTTCTGTATCGGGATTAAGCAATTTAAGAGGTCGTTTTAAGGTTATACTGAAACACAAAACCGCACAAATTACTTCATTACATGAACATGAGAACATCTGGCGTATTTTAGGGGTTGTCACCAACAACGAGACAGTTACAAGCATGAACCAAAGAGAAGTTAGCAAACGTTTTTCGCAAGATTTACTTCTTATATTCACAAAGTGCATTTAAAAGGGGTGGAGATTAATTTACCACTTCCCTGAAAACGTAACCTGATAACAATGATATGGATAACAAGATGGCGACTGTCGAAGATGTTTCATCTTCCACGTAATAATATTTCAGGAAATGAATAATGATCCTCAAGTAGCTGGCGCAAGTATTAGGAATAGCACTCTCAGCGAATATGTAGGCTCTGAAACATATTACCTCGTTCGAAGTGCACAGGCAGGCATACAGGGAAGCATTTCAGCACTAGCTTACCGCGACATGACTACTCCTCAGAACTGGAAAGACCACACCACTCCTTGACAAAAGTAAGACATGCCATTTGCCCCTACTATTCTCTCTGGTAACCTTCAAAACATATTTGCTCGGTAGGTATGCAGCAGGGGTGGTTACGTCGGATCGGATTATGTCATTAGACGTGTACTCTACCTCTCTGACCTGGTTTGAGCCTCATTCACGTGTTTGTGAGTGTTAGAGCAACAACACTGAGTACATGTTTGCAGACTACACTGACATAGTCCTTTTGAATGGCGATGCTTATGGTAATGGAAGAGTTGCTCGTCGCCTTTCTCAAAATTGTCCTTCACAGTGTCCGACGCCACTGCATACACTTTTCGCCACAATTACGCAACGGCTTCGAGAAAGAGAACCTTCCCTTTCAGCAGGCATAACTGATGTTCTCCAAGGAGACGCTTCCCGCCCGAATTGGAAGAGGCCGTACTGCATCGCGTTGACGAGAACCAGTCAACGAATACGAGATCAATTTATTTGCCTTTTAATGAGCGGAACTGTAAAACAAATGATGTACTGGGTCATGCCTAATCAATTACTTGTGAAAGTGGTCGCATTACCAACATGTCTTCAAACGTTTGTAGCGCAAAAGCAATACGTTTCCGGACATGGCTTCCAATTCAGTACATTATCTACTCACTCCACTTAACAAGCCCAAAAATTTTGCAACGGGGTTTTCCGGACACGCTGAATATCAATCATATGTTCAAGGTACAGAACAAAACACGTTACGCAACTTGTAGCCATTGCTCATCATACACACATCTCTCATCATCCCCCTCCACTGAGAAACAGTTTTACAGGATGTTTCCTGTTAAAGAAGACAGTAGAAATAATTCTTTTACGTCGGTGTACAAGATGGCTGGGATGTAGACAAATGTTACATGCCGGTATAGTTGAAGTCTTTATTTAAAAGTAATCACCAGAGACCTGAGCACATCTGCCCCTCCGCTTCACGAGCCAAAAGTTTCCCTCTTGCCAGAATTTCTGTCCTCCTCCGAGACCTTCAGTTCCTCCTCCGAGATGAAGTTCGTCCATTGAAGACTTTTTTTTTTAAAAAAAAAAAAAAAAAAAAAAAAAGACCAAACACATGTCCGGGCTGTAGGGTGAGTGCTCAAGCTGTTTACACTTGATCTTGGTCATTTCGCTTTGCGTGACGCTGAAGACATGTGGACGTGCATTATCCTGGAGCAGAATCGCTCCCTCCATGAGCAGCCCAGGCCGTCTGCTACTGATGGACTTGTGTAGGCTATGGAGTGTCTTACAGCACACTTCATTGTTTCCTCCGTGATCGAAGAATTCTATGAATGTCTAACCTTGGATGTCGAAAAAGACAGTGAGCATCGCCTTGCCAGTTGAATGCGACCACGCTCTGTGTGTATGTGTGTGTGTGTGTGTGTGTGTGTGTGTTTATTGTATATAGAGGGTGTCTCTTCTATGAGTCAACAGGTGCATTATCTCTGGTGTTTGGTGATATACCTGCAATTTAGTTTTTGCAGTGTGTGCCTTTTATCAGCCCAGACAAACATCGCTCGTTACGTCTTTCAAGGGTCGCCTAGTGTCGACGGAAAACGTCCGTTTGTTTCCCGTTATGAGCAAAATTATTTTTAAAGCGGCATTTTACGTGTCCATTCGACTGAGAAGCCCCAAATTAATCTGTTGCTATTAAAATCGAGAATTACCAGGCTCAACGACTTACAACGACTAGGCCCCTTTAAATAACATAATTTGTCTTTGAACAACATTTAGTTTTATATATATTTTTGGGTAATAACACGTCCCCTTCTAAAAACAGTTAAGAAAATTAAAGTTGATTTGACATTACAAAGATGAAAGCGTTCAAAATGGTGAGTAAGACAGCAGCTGAATTAGAATAATAATGATCTTCAACCAATACAAGAAATATGACCATAACAATATTGGTCTTTTTAAAATTTTTGACTCAATCAAATGAATAAACTAGGCAATTAAAATAATTAATGATTAGGAAACAATGTTGTACAATCATAACAAAGCCATGTGATGTTCAATTGACTCTTTTATAAGAACATGTCAGGACTTTATTGCAATTGTACAGCATTGGTTGCCAATTATTAACATAAAAATGATCGCAGGTCTCAGACGGGATTTTATGTCCTGTATATCATAAAATAATTAAAACAGTTTAGACAAATCTCTTCAAAACAATAGGCAGACCCGCAAACAGTTAACATCAAAAGATTTACAATAAACTTAGGACAAGATTACAATATGCATTAAAAATTAAAGAAAAACTTCTTGAGCGAAGCCAGTTAATCAAAGCACTCTTAGCCGACAGCAAAATTTCATTTACAGTGCAAGTCAGATAACATATGGTACACAGCATGTGCACAGACATCTAGGACTTGCGACTGCAAACAAACAGCAAACCCCGCTAGGAAATGCTCGAGAGGCGTGCACACAGCAGCAAGTAAGCCAGGACCACGCGGCAAGAAGTCGCCGACACGAAACACTCTCCCAGCAACTTAGTAAGTACTGTTAACAGCAAGAAATATAAGTGACTGGTTATACTAAAAGTGAAGTTTTTGTGAATCATTTTTAATAAGTTTATACGCCATATGAAAAAAATTCTTTAACAGAGAACTACAGAAAGGAAACTGTAATTTCTTTCAGGAAGGAATATAATAAACAATTCACTCGGGCCTTACCATTAACCAGAGCTCACATGCTTAAAGGAGCTGGCAAATCACGATAGGAGTTATTAACGATCACGATCAAATTACGGGAACGATGATCGCCAAAGTCAAAAAACCATGAAGAAAGGTACGCCAATATACATATTTTATCTAACCAACAGTCTCCGTCTTGTTTAAATGATGAACTGAGAACTTCAGTTCAGATATGGTAGACGTAGAACCTTTGTGACTAAAACTGAAAGACTCTATAAACTGTAGTGTCTAGATAAATGCGTGCCATGTAAAGTAATAAAATACGGTGAAGACTCACATCGATTTATCGTAGTTTTAAAAGAATGCTGCAAGGAACAGAGACCTCTACACTCTCTCCGAAAAAGAGACAACAAGGGAAAGGATAGACAAAACTTATTATCATCTTTACCATCCGTAAGAAAGGCCATGTGACAAGCCGACAATAATGTTCACACTCAGATCCTGGATAAATGTCTACTACAAAACCCTGATAACTTCTGGTCATACGTAAGGTCAATAAACGGGGTGAAGACTTCCAGCCAGTCTCTCGTGTATCCATCTGGTACTGAAGAGAGAAGACAGGAAACAGAAATATTAAATATCGCCTCTAAAAATGTATTTACTCAGAACGTTTATACCATACCAGCGTCTGGCTGCCGTACGATTAACAAATAGAGCTACTGATATTAGCACTCTGCAATGAAAAACAAGAGAACAAGATGTCAGGCCACTAAGGAATTCCAGTTACGTTACACGTAGAATACACTGTGAAATTAGTTCCTTTCATAGCTCATATTTCCAAGAACCTCTTCTCCAGCCAGATTTCAGAGTGGCAGGAAAGGGGTGAGGTCAGTACTGATTACAAGAAGGGTAATAAGTGCGGATACACGGAATTACAGACCAATATCACTGACGTTGGAAGATCATAGAGCATATTCTATATTCAAACTTTACGACGTAACTGGAGGAAACAAGTCTATTTCAAAACATCAGAACAGATTCAAATACAATTCCGCCACAGGTTAAATACAGCTTGCTTTCATCGTCCACGACAAATAAAGGTGAAACGGAAGATTGCATCTTTCTAGACTTGCGAAAGGCAAATACGCTGGTTGCAAAGATACAGAGAAGAGAAGGAACGCTTCCAACAGGAGCTTAAGGCAGTTAGGCTACAGAGCTGGGAGAAATATGTAAGAACACAGCTAGCTATGGACCCATGGGGCGTACCGTAAAAGTTAGTACGGGAAAAGATCAGATCACCCATGGTGCTGTCTACCGTCAGGGATCAGGGCAGGATGACAGAGACCTGGCAGGAAACTGCTGAGGTCCTGCTCCGCGTCCTGCTGCCTGACGATGACGAAAACGATGACTCCGAGGCACAGCAACAAATTCGGAGACAAGACCTAGAAGAATATCAGAACAACAATGTAGTATATCCCTTCTCTGAAGAAGAAGTAGCCGCTCAGATAAATGCCCTCAAAAGAGGCAAGGCTCCTGGCCCGGACGGCATCACCGCGGAGGTGGTGCAATTCCTGGCCCCCCAGCTGGTAGCTCCTCTCACAAAGTTATATAACGAGTGCTTGAGGCTCGGGAAATACCCCCAAATCTGGAAAAGAGCAACAGTGGTGATAATTAAGAAAAGCCCGGATAAAGATCCACAAGAAGCAAAGTCTTATAGACCTATTTGCTTATTAGACACACTGGGGAAACTTTTTGAGAGGCTGCTGGCAGACAGACTGGCAGCACACAGAGTTTTGTGCGGGATGAGCGACAGACAGTTCGGCTTCAGAGCTGGGAGATCGGCGTCTGACGCCATCGCCCTGGCTGCGGAGGTCTGTGCCGCTACCCCGCACAAATACGTGGTCTGCATCATGGTAGACATCAGTGGCGCCTTTGACAACCTGTGGTGGCCCTCCCTCTTCTCTCGCCTGCGTGAGAAGGAGTGCCCGAGGTCGCTATATGGTTGTCTGAGGAGCTATTGTGAGAATAGGGAGGTCTGGCTATCGTCCCCTAGCGGAAGAATAAGTAAGAAGATTACCAAGGGGTGTCCACAGGGATCGGTCCTGGGGCCACTCTTTTGGGACATTAATATGGAACCCCTCTTGGACAATCTACAGAACAGTGACGATGTGCTAGAGGGCATAGCCTACGCGGACGACCTCCTCCTGCTGGTTGGCGGCCGTAGCCGCGAAGACCTAGAGCCGAAAATTGAAAGGGCGATCTCCATCTTGAGTACATGGTGCCATACGACCAAAATGAAGATCTCACCAACAAAGTCCACTTACCTACTCTTGAAGGGACAACTAGTCAGGAACCCAACAGTGAGAATAGATGGCTTGCCAGTTCTCCGACGCCATGAAGCGCGATACTTGGGAGTAATCGTCGATGAGAGGTGGACTTATGCATCACATATTGACACTGTCGCACATAAATCATTAGAAACACTAAACAACCTAATATCAATTGGCCACAAGCGATTCCATCTGCCACCAGAATTGATCAAACTGTATCACAATAGTATATTGACATCTATTGTAGGATATGGGTCAGGAGTCTGGGCCCACAGGCTCACGAGGGTTATGCCTGCCATGGCTGTGAGAAGAGTGCAGCGAAACATGCTTCTTAGATCAGTAGGGGCATATAGAACAACACCGGGCGCAGCACTAACGGTATTAATGGGGCTTTGTCCGCTCGACATTAAAATTAGAGAACAAGCGACATGGTACTGGGTGAAGAAGGGAAACAGGGAGAAAATAGTCGATCTAATGGGGATACATGTGGGCAATAAACTGGAAATTAAACGCAGGGGGGAAGAGCTTTGGCAACAACAATGGGACAATGAAGAAACCGGTCGCAGAACATATGAACTGCTGCCCAGCATTAGGGAAAGATTACAATTAAAACATTTCACACCATCACGAGGACTGCTGCACTTCCTCACAGGTCATGGAAACGGGCTACACCAGCGTGTGACTGTGGGGCCACACCGGGCACCCCAGAACACGTGGTGTATGAGTGCCACCTCTTCGACGACGTAGCAGCGCAATTACGTCAACAGCTACCCAATTTTGACACGTATCACCTGCTCAGGCACGAGGACCATTTCCCAACTCTAAATAAACTGGCGAATGAGATATCACTTAAAGTAATTAAGGAATATCTAAGGAACAACGATTAGATATCATATACCGAACTTGACCCTGCGCACCTGTCCTGTTTCCGCCGAGGCGTGGATTGGCCAGCCGCCTCACGGCTGGAATCCGCCACGTCTAGGATTAGGGGGAGGGTGCGCCCAACCACCGATCTAGACACTCACCAATTTTGACTCTAGGCTAAGTTAGGTTAAATGTAGGATAAGCTAGGATAACAAAAATAGTATAGTACTGCAGCGAACAACAACACCGGCCAGCCTGGTGCCAGGGGCACGTTCACCGGGATTAGCTCGGTGAACAGGGCCACCAAGTAGGTTTATACAACGCTGGCACACCTGTAACGCTGCAGGTAGATGTACATTAGCATAAGAAGAATGAAATAGCATAGAAATAGTACAATTGATAACTGAAGTGCCCATAGTGAGAATAAGGAAAACTAACATAGAGTAAGCTGTAGTAGTAACATCAGAATTGTATAAACTAGGACCCACTAATTATATAAGGTGGTGGGTTGATATGTATCATATATATATTGAAGAATAAAGAATTTTTTTTTTTTTTTTTTTTTAAAAAAAAAATACGCGATGGGCTCGATGAGTATTTGACTAACAAAACCGTTTCGTTTTACTGCAGAGAGCTAGTTCCACAGGAATAAATGTAATACCTTGTGTGCTTCAAGAAAGCGTAAAAGAAGTTCTAACGTTCTCAGTAAAAATGGCTCTGTGGGACTTAACATCCGAGGTCATCAGTCCCCTAGGCTTAGAGCTAATTAAACCTAACTAACCTAAGGTATCACACACATCCATGAGCGAGGCAGGATTCGAAGCTGCGACCGTAGCAGCAGCGCAGTTCCGGACTGAAGCGCCTAGAACCGCTCGGTCACAACGGTCAGCTACTCAGTACACACAAGAGTTCTCAGACAGGACCAACAGCACTAAAGCTTATTCACTGACGACGCTATCGTCTACACCAACTGATGTAGATAGGGCGGTCGTAGGAGAATGCGAAAAGGACTACATTTCCATTTAAGGTAGTGAATGATACATCTCTTTGAATGAGCGTAAGGGGAGCAACGAGAGAAGCGTTCAATGATTTTGAAAGTAAGACGTTGTCAATCGACTTGAGTAAAAGCCCTAAGAGATTTTGGTCGTATGCAAAATCTGTAAGTGGATCAAAATCATCTATCCATTCCCTCAGCGACCAAACCGGCGCCGAAACGGAAGATGCCATAAAGAAGGCCGAAATACTGAATTCGGTCTTCAGAAGTTCTTTCACCGCTGAAGATCGCAACACCGTCCGTCCTTTCCACCGTCGTGCGAACGTCGAAGTGGCAGATACTGAGATAACCGATTGCGGAATTGAAAAGCAGCTACAATCACTTAGTGTGGAAAGGCTTCATGACCAGATGACATACCTATAGCATTCAATAAAGATTATGCGAAAGAACTTGCTCCCCTTCCAGCGGTAATTTATCGTAGATTGCTTGAGCAACGAAAGGTACCTAAAGAATCGAAAAAGGCGCAGGTCATTCCCGTTTTTAAGAAAGGCCGTAAGACATATCCACACTATTAGAGACCTATATCGTTGACGTCAGTCTGTTGTAGAATTATGGGACATGTTTTATGCTGAAAAATTATGACGTTCTTGACAAATGAACATATCCTCTGTAAAAATCAACATGGATGCCTCAAAAAGAGATCCTGCAAAACTCAGCTCTCTCTGTTCCTCCATGAGATCCACAGCGCAGTGGACAACGGCCCTCAGGCTGATGCCGTGTTCCTTGATTTCAGTAAGCCATTTGATACGGTCCCTCACTGCTGTTTAATGAAAAAAATACGACCTTACGGAGTATCGGAGCAGACCTGCGATTGGATTCAAGACTTTCATGCAGACAGAACTCAACACGTCGCTTGTAACGGAACTAAATCGACAGATGTAAAGGTAATATCCGGAGTACTACAGGGAAGTGTGATAGGACCGTTGCTGTTCACAATATATATAAATGACCTAGTAAAAAGCGTCGGATGCTCTTTAAGGCTATTGTCAGATGATGCAGGTGTTTATATCAAAGTAACAACGCCAGAAGGCAGTAAGAATTTGCAGAACGACCCGCAGAGAATTGATGAATGGTGCAGATCCTGCCAGTTGACCCTGAACGTAAATAAATGTAACCAATTGCGCATACATAGGGGGAAAAACCAACTACTGTACAGTTACACTATTGATGACAAACAGCTGGAGACAGCGTCTACCGTAAAATAGCCAGGCGTAACCACCCAGAGCGACCTCACGTGGAATGACATATAGTGGGAAAAACAGACTCAGATTCATCGGAAGAATCTTAAGGAAATGTAAGTTATCCACGAAAGAAGTCGCTTAGAAGGTGCTTGTTCGCCCGATTCTTGAGTATTGCTCATCTATCTGGGATCCCTATCAGGTAGGACAGAGGAGATGGAGAAGATCCAAAGAAGAGCTGCGAATTTCGTCACGGGATCGTTTAGCTGGCGAGAGAGGGTTACGGATATGCTAAACAAACTCATTGACAGACGTTACATGAGAGGCGTTGTGCATCACGGAGAGATTTGCTATTGAAGTTTTGGGATAGCACTTTTCAGGAGGGATCAGACAACATATTTCTTCCCCCTACAAACATCTCGCGTATTGACAACGGGGAGAAAATTCGAGGAATTACAGCCAATACAGAGACTTACCGACAATGATTCTTCCCACGCACTATACACGGGTGGAACAGGGTAGGAGGGATCTGATAGTGTTACCGAAAGTACCCTCCGCCACACAACATTAGGTTGCTTGTGGAGTGTGTTGTAGATGTAAATTAGATTCAAATGTGCCATAATATGGATAACAAGGAGAAAGAACCCAATAGTACACGAAGGTGGCGGTGAACACCTTGAGTGATCATTTACCCAATCTAGTTAGTGGAATGTACATGAAGCGTGCCAGGGAGGACGCAGAAAACAGCGCAGTAGTTGATGTAATGCGGAAACTTTGCGTGATCATTGGATTTCGGAAGCGGAAGTATTTCCGAAACGGCTTAGTTTCTAAACTGGTAGGGTGTCGCCGTGGTTCAAGTATATCGTGCAAAATAGCGCTATCCAAGGGGTACAGCTGCGCTACATAAAGTGACGTAGTCGATGGTAGGATATCGGTAGTGTTGGTAGAGTTAGTAGGGAAGAAACAAAAATGTATGCGCAAAAGAGGAAATGGCATACTACGAATTCTCTGTGGTTTATTGTTCGCCTGATTCTTCATTTTGAACATAATTAGAACCGAATATTTTTCAGTGTTAGTCCATTGTGTATTTTATGTCCTTACGGAAAATAAATTGTGTTTCATAATTGATAAAAATTGGTTGATCTCGTAACTTATGCGCTTTTGTGTAACCAAAACATTACTGTTGGTCCAAAAGTAAAAATATATAATTACTGTTGTTATTTTGTACTCAGCAGAAAGTTCTTCATCGTGATCAATGACAAGAGTTACATGTTACTTGTTACGGCGTAAAGTGAAGCGGCGGTGCACCAGTCGGGAACGGTGGACAAGAGATGGCTGTGAGAAGACGTCAGCCAATCGCACGCTGACCGATCCATCTCCAGGACAACAACGCGACAGCATCGGTTCCTATGTGGAGAAGACCTAAGCGCAGCGACCGACAGGTGATACCCCAGTTGGACAGCAGTTCCAAGACTAGCGACTTGGATAGAAGCGTCAATACTAGTTACTTCGCCTGTACTTTCTATCAACTGTGATAGTTTTTTTACTAAAAAATATTAATTATTTCGGAAGTCGTCCTTTGCTTGCGACGCATCTGTGTAATTTTCAAAATTAAGTATTGTCTCTTTTCATTTTGTAATAAAACTCATTAATACGATTTTTTGATTGTTTTATCAAGGCTTCCTAGACACCCCATATTTGACGACAAGGCAGGACATAATAGAGGGTGTTTCACGTAGATTATACATATCACAAAGTATTATTTTGTCCAAACTATCGGTCGCTGCTCCTCGGCTTCGCTATTGGTGAAACGAATATATAGTCTAGTTTATTTTGCAAAAGCAGACATAATATCTGATGCGATAACCGCAATCAATGGTTTTTCCAATGTTATTTATAACCCTTCTTGATTGCAAAACATGTTTATTCACATGACCGGTTTCGGTACCTCTACAACCATCTTCAGATCTGCAATTTCGGTTACAGGAGTAACCCGTCCAGGCACAGCAACCTTCACATGACCGAAACCAGTCATGTGAATAAACAGTTTTTGCAGTCAAGACGGATTATAAATTACATTGGTCTAGTTTATATTAATAGCCGCTAGATGTCAGTTGTCTTCTGTTTTGCTTGGTAACCGTCATATGCTTAAAATGGCTACTTCGCAGCAGAAATCACTTCTTGTTCTCGAGTTTGCGAAGTGCAATTCCGTGCTTACAGTGCAATGACGTTTCAGGTTGAGCTACAAAATTGATCCTCCGAATGGGTGGAACATTCGCAGATGGTATCGACAGATTTAGATATAGGATCCGTACTGCCGTAACGTCAGTGACGAAGGACATGCTTGCCCGAGTATGGGAGGAATTTCAATATCGATGTGACATTGTTCGTGTCGCTGATGGAGGACATATTGAACATATATAATCTAAACTTGAGAGGTTCGTAAATATGTGTGTAGAGTTTCATATTCGTACGTCTCGAAGTTTAATAAATATATGCATTGGAAATACGTATCTTCTTTTTTAAACACTCTGTATTACAATTGATAAATAGCGCTCATATACAGGGTGTAAATTTTGATGTGTCGACAGAAGTGCCGACACAGTGTTCTTTTGAGGGGGCCGATAGGCACGCTATAAGCTCACGCAGAATATCTTGAAGTCTGAAACAGGACGCTCAATGAATTGCTATAAAGAAAAGTACGTTGCTTTGGGAATACTTAACTTTTAATTTTTCCTTGTTGTATACATCGTTCTTGATGAGACATTTCGTACGATAACTATCAAACTATGTAAGGCTAATGGAGCCTTGCTAGGTCGTAGCCATGGACTTAGCTGAAGGCTATTCTGTCTCTAGGCAAATGAGAGAAAGGCTTCGTTAGTGTAGTCGCTAGCAAAGTCGTCGTACAACTGGGCGAGTGCTAGTCCGTATCTCGAGACCTGCCTTGTGGTGGCGCTCGGTCTGCGATCACATAGTGGCGATACGCGGGTCCGACATGTACTAAATGGACCGCGGCCGATTTAAACTTCCACCTAGCAAGTGTGGTGTCTGGCGGTGACACCACAAATTTTATGTTGACAAACCAGAATAACTCGAAAATAAGCTTCACACGAAAAAATGTGTAGAATCCAAAATTGATTATTTTCGAGGGGGCATCTGCTGGTGCTAAAATTAGCACGCTACCCCAGCCCCCTGGAGGCTGGGGCGGGAGGCAACTTTAAAATTTTAAATGGGAAGCCCCATTTTCTATTGCAGAATCAGATTCTACATAAAAAACTAAGCACATTAAAAAATTTGTTTTGATTCTTGGTATTTGGCGATGTAATTCAAGAAAATCCATGTTCGCATTTTTGCGTGGAAAATGGTTACGGATAAATAAAAAATACTTATTTACTTTCTAAATTTTGATTCGCTAAAACTAAAACTCTCCCTCTCTCCCGATAGGGTGGGGTTTGAGAGAGAGGAATTAGAGTTTTACAGTTGTTGACCCAAATAGTAATTTTCCCCGCAGATTCAGATAAGTTTTGTTTCTTTCGTGGTCATGAGGCCACACAGCTATTAATTATCAGACAAATCATCTGACTGGCTAACTAACCAACCAAACATCGTACTTACTAAGCCGGCCGGTGTGGCCGTGCGGTTCTAGGCGCTTCAGTCTGGAACCGCGTGACCGCTACGGTCGCAGGTTCGAATCCTGCCTCGGGCATGGATGTGTGTGACGTCCTTAGGTTAGTTAGGTTTAAGGTGTTGTTAGTTCTAGGGGACTGATGACCACAGATGTTAAGTCCCATAGTGCTCAGAGCCATTTGAACTATTTGAACCTACTTACTAACTAGTGAACTCATTAACTCACAGAGTAAACAAAGTAAAAGACTAAATGAGGGAAAGACTATCCCACTCGCTAACTAAAGATCAACGTATTCCCGTTTAAGATTTGGTGGTCCTGAAAAGAATGACTGATTTCGTTTTATTGTTCATTATTTGCAAATACTTGCAAGTAAATGCATTTCGGCGTGCCTGTTTGCAGTGAGTCCCCTCGCCTCTCACTTTCGGCCTGCTTGTTGTCCGTAAATCCCTTGCAGTTCACCGTTTTATGAAATCAAATGTTCAAAGAGATATTCTTCAACTTTGATGCATTTATTGACTCGTGCTGTAAATTCCTGCACACATCTTGGTAACATGTCTGGTCTACTTGCAGCGCAAGCATCTCTTATTCTTTGCAGCATGTTTTCACGAGTGGTAGGCGTTTCCTGATAAACGATATCACTTAGATAACGCCATAAGAAAAAATCTGGCGAGGTAAGGTCAGACGATCTGGCTGGCCAATTCACAGGACCTGCCCTGCCGATCCAGCGACCATGGTAAAGTCGATCTAGCACATGGCGCGCTACTAATGTATAATGCGCTCGGTTAGCCTTTTGCTTTGTTTACTCTATGAGTTAATGTGTTCACTTGTTAGTAAGTAGGATGTTTCGTTAGTTAGTTAGCTAGTCAGATGATTTGTTTGATAATTAAACGTTGTGTGGCCTCATGACCACGAAAGAAACAAAACTTATCCGAATCTGCGGGGAAAATTAATATTTGGCTCAACATTTGTAAAACTCTAATTCCTCTCTCTCCAACCCCACCCTATAGGGAGAGTTTTAGTTTTAGCGAATCAAAATGTACGAAGTAAATAAGTATTTTATATTTATCCGTAACCATTTTCCACGCAAAAATGAGAACATGGATTTTCTTGAATTACAGCGCCAAATATCAAGAATCAAAAGAATGTTTCACACAAAATGTGCTTAGTTTTTTATGTAGAATCTGATTCTGCAATAAAAAATGGTGATTACCGTTTGGAATTTTAAAGTTTCCTCCCTTCCCACCCTCAGGGGGCTGGGGCGGTTGGCTAATTATAGCATCAGCAGATGTCTCCCTCGAAAAAAAATCAACTATGGGTTCTACAGATTTTTTCGTGCGAAGCTTATTTTCTTGTTATTGTGGTTTGTCAACTTAAAATTTACACCATGTATATCTCTATTGTTCTTTATATTTTTACTACAACAACATCTTTTTCGAGTTACAAATAAAACTTGAGTTAAACATTGACAATTTCAGCTTTCGGAATGAAATTTTGAGACTCCACTCTACGTGCGCTGAACCTGAAACTTAGAGGCAGATTAAAATGTGTGCTGGACCGATTTGTTTTGATTCTTGGTATTTGGCGATGTAATTCAAGAAAATCCGTGTTCGCATTTTTGCGTGGAAATGGTTACGGATAAATATAAAATAGTTATTTACTTTGTAAATTTTGATTCGCTAAAAATAAAACTCTCTCTCTCTCCCCAGCAATTTCCTTTCTTCCAGGAGTGCTAGAATTGCAAATTTCGCTGGAGAACTTCTGCGCAGTTTGGAAGATAGGACATGAGATACTGGCGGAAGTAAATCTATGAAAAGAGTCCATGATTCGTGCTTGGTTATCAGTCAGCCTTCGGCGGTGCTACGATACAGATTTGTGTTCCGCACCTAGGCGCAGCTGGTCGTTGTTTGGCTTTAGCGCGGCTGTAACAGCATGCCGTTGCTTACCTAACGATACACCATGGAATACCACTAAAGCAAAGCTACATTGCGATTCACTTATTGCATCGATTTTCCTCGAATGATTCCTGCGCGACAAACCGAAGATACCCCCAAAAACATCATAAGGATCAATCTTTTCATAGTCAGTAGTTCTGAGTATCTGAAAATGATTGACGACCCGGCATGTGACAAAATTATTCGAGATGCCCACCATCGACTACGCTTCTGTCACTCTTTCAGTGACATAGGACCCGTTCCCGTTGACCATGGTCGTCTGGGTGTCAGAACGATCAGAGTGGACTACCATTCGAACTCCCTCGATCCCAAGCGTTGGAATCGAGGCCGTCCGACTGTACGGTACGGTCATTGAACACGTTGCTGAAAATTGGGAACAGTTCATGACATATCGTGTTCTGAACGGTGTTCGGCAACTTCACATCGGAGTACTGGGCCATGTGCCTCCTACCTCAGGATCGAAGGTTGCAGGACCATAATTATGAGCTGTTTTGGAACTCGCACATACTCTGATTGCGGTAAAGAGGGCCGTCTACGGTCAGAATGTCTGCAACGAAATGTTGCGCAGCTTCCTCTTACGGACGTGCTAACCCGGGCCAACACGACAGTTCCGGTAACGTATGCGGTGCCACTACTCACGACGACAACAACTCCATGTCCGTCGCAAGTCCACGTCTACCTGGACCATGTGCCTCCCCACCATCACTCGGACGTCCCATTGCGGCCACTACCAACGAGGAGGCAGCTTTACGGCCGTCTTCCCCGACCCACAACGGATGCAGTGACTCCACACCACGGCCGCTCGATGTATTAATCGTGCCTGCAGTAGCGTTCGAGTCGGGACGTCGCACACGTTACCGCCATCTGATACAGAAGAACACATTCGTAAACAACAATCACCACAATAGTGAAAACTCCGCCGTTAATCAGCCGTGGGGTCAGAGGACCTTCCCCTCCACACAACGGCGCTGATCCTGGCCATCCAGAAGACACTCACAAGACGATGACAGCCAACGACGTCTGCGACATAAACCTTTGCAATACAGTTACTTTTGCGCCATTGAATGCTATGGATGTTTCCCCGTAAAACGCGCGGACTGAGGCGACAGTCTCCTCGTAGTCGTCACAAGACCCCCTCCCTTCACAGAAGAGCATTAGTACACAGGACAACCGCCGCATAGGATAATGTGGCGACGACGTCGACGACGACACCGTCTTACACCGATGCCCAATAAAGCTATCATCCACACGCAAGGAAGGGGTGGTAGCTTCCGTGGACGCCACTCTCCATTCCTTCTCATGATTTCAGAGCCGCTTCCAGCATCAAAATCCCACACAAACAAGTTTGCAACCCCCTATAGCAATATGGTCAGTAACACAGCGAGGTTGCAACTCCGCGACATGCCCAGGGCGTCAGAATTAGACTTCAACGTACTACTAGAGGTGCATCCTGCTACCGTTCCGACTCTTTAGGAATTCGAACTGTTTTCCTCAGTCGGCAGTCCCATAGGGTACGGTGTGACCCTTTTACGTCCGGAAAGGTTCCGCGCTCACAGATGTGCTTGTTCTCCTGTCCACACGTGGTATAGTCCTCACACTGTTTGATACCCGGGGCATCAATCTCGTCAACACGACGTCAACGAACTACGTTTTCCTTTTTTTTGTGAGTCATCTGTTTTTTGACATATTTGATGCCGCCCTCCATGAATTCCTCTTCTGTGCCACCCCTACATCTCGGAGTGGCACATTCAAACTAGGTCCTCAGTTATTTGCTGCATGTATTCCAACCTCTGTCTTCCTCCACAATTGTCACCCGCTACAGCTCCCTCTAGTACCATGGAAGTTATTCACTGATGTCATAACTGATGTCCTGCCTTTCCATCCCTTCTTCTTCTCAGCTTTTTCCGTACGTTCCATCCTCTCCCATTCTGCGAAAAACCATCTCCTTCCTTACGTTATCAGTCCACATAATTTTCAACATTCTTCTGCGGCACCACATCTCAAATTCTTCTAGTTTCCTCTGTTCCGGTTTTCCAACAGTCCATGTTTCACTGCCATACAATTATATGCTCCAAACGTACATTCCAGAAATTTCTTGCTGAAGTTTCGGTCTACGTTTGATACTAACGAACTTCTCTCGGCCAGGAAAATCCTTTTTGCCAGTAATAGTCTGCTTTTTACGTCCTCCTTGCTCCGTCAATCATGGATTATTTTGCTGTCTAGGTGGCAGAAACGCTTAACTTCATCGAATTCGTGATCACCAATCTTGGTATTTAGTTTCTTACCGTTCTCATTTTGCTACTTCTCATTACTTTCGTCTTTCTCCGATTTACTCTCTACCCATATTCTGTACTCATTAGACTGTTCATTCCATTTAGAAGATATCTTAATTCTTCTTAACTTTCACTCAGGATAGCAATGTCATGTTGACTGGAATACTCTCTTTCAAATTCTGAAGGTGGCAGGGGTAAAATACAGGGAGCGAAAGGCTATTTACAATTAGAAACCAGAAGGCAGTTGTAAGAGTCGAGACACATGAAAGGGAAGCAGTAGTTGGGAAGGGAGTGAGACAGGGTTGTAGCCTCTCCCCGATGCTATTCAATCTGTATATTAAGCAAGCAGTAAAGGAAACAAAAGAAAAGTTCGGAGTAGATATTAAAATCCATAGAGAAAAATGAAAACTTTGAGGTTCGCCGATGACATTGTAATTCTATCAGAGACAGCAAAGTAACTGGAAGAGCAGTTGAACGGAATGGACAATGTCTTGAAAGGAGGGTATAAGATGAACACCAACAAAAGAAAAACGAGGATAATGGAATGTAGTCGAATTAAAACGGGTGATGCTGAGGGAATTAGATTGCGAAATGAGACACTTAAAGTAGTAAAGGAGTTTTGCTATTTGGGGAGCAAAATAACTGATGATGGTCGAAGTAGAGAGGACATAAAATGTAGACAGGCAATGGCAAGGAAAGCGTTTCTGAAGAAGACAAATTTGTTAACATCGAGTATTGATTTAAGTGTCAGAAAATCGTTTCTGAAAGTATTTGTATGGAGTGTAGTCATGTATGGAAGTGAAACATGAACGATAAATAGTTTAGACAAGAAGAGAATAGAAGTTTTCGAAATGTGGTGCTACAGAAGAATGCTGAAGAGTAGATGGGTAGATCACATAACTAATGAGGAGGTATTGAATGGAATTGGGGAGAAGAGTTTGTGGCACAACTTGACTCGAAGAAGGGATCGGTTGGTAGGACATGTTCTAAGGCATCAAGTTATCACCAATTTGGTACTGGAGGGCAGCGTGGAGGGTAAAAATCGTAGAGGGAGACCAAGAGATGAATACACTAAGCAGATTCAGAAGGATGTAGGCTGCAGTAGGTACTGGGACATGAAGAAGCTTGCACAGGATAGAGTAGCATGGAAAGCTGCATGAAACCAGTCTCAGGACTGAAGACCACAACAACAACAAACAACAGCAATGCCATCAGCAAATCGTATCATTGATATCCTTTCACCTTGAATTTTAATCCCACACCTGAACTTTTCTTTTATTTCCATCATTGCGTCGTCGATGTACAGATTGAACAGGAGGAACTAAAGACTACCACCCTGTCTTACACTCTTTTTAATCCTAGCACCTCGTCCGTCATCTTCCACTCTGATTATCCCCTCTTGGTTCTTGTACATATTGTATATTACCCGTCATTCCCTATAGATTACCAAATTTTTCTCAGAATTTCGAAAATTTTGCACCCTTTGACATTTTCGTACACTTTTTGAAGTCGACATATCCTATTATCGTGTATTCATTTTTCTTTAGTCTCGCTTCCGTTATCAATCGAAATGTCAGAAATCCTCTGTGGTGCCTTTACCTTTTCAAAAGCCAAACTGATAGCTATCTAACACATCCTCAATTTTCTTTTCAATGTCAGCAGCTTGGATGCATGAGCTGTTAAGCTGATTGTGCGTTAATATTCGCAATTGTCGGCTCATGCAGTCTTCGGAATTGTATGGATGTTATTTTTCCGAAAGTCAGATGGTATGTCGCACGACTCATACACCCTACACACAACGTGAGTAGTAGTTTTGTTCCCACTTCCCCCAACGAATTTGTGAAATTCTGATGGAACGTTTCTGTCCCTTCTGCCTTAAATCCTCCATAACTCATTTAAATTGTAATTGTAGTACTGGATCCCCTATCTCTTCTGTATCGATTCTTATTTCTTCTTCTATCACATCAGACAACTCTTCCCCCTCATGGAGGCCTTTAATGTACTCTTTCCATCCATTCAGTCTCTGTTCTTCATTTAACAGTGGTATTCCCAGTTCACTCTTAATGTTACCGCCTTTGCTTTTAGTTTCAACGAAGGTTCTTTTGGTTTTTCTGTATGTTGAGTCAGTCTTTCCGGCTATCATTTCTTTTTCGAGTTCTTCACATTTTTCATGCAGCCATTTCTCCTTAGCTTCCCTACACTTCCTATTTGTTATCCATGGTTTCATCGCAGTTACTTTCTTTGTACTGACGGTTTTTCTTTCAAATTTCTGTGATTGCCTTTTCAGAGATGCCCATTTCTCTTTAACTGAGTTGCCTACTGAGCTACTCCTTATCTCAGCATCTATAGCCTCAGAGAGCTTCAACCGTACCTGCTCAGTTCTTAGTACTTCCGTATCCACTTCTTTTGGCACTGAACCTTCCTGACTTATCTCTTGAACTTCGTCACTACCACATTGTGATCTGAGCCTATATCTGCTCCTGGATACGACGTACAATCCAATATCTTATTTCAGAATCTCTGTCTGACCATGATGTAATCTAACTGAAATATTCCCTTGTCTTCCTACCTTTTCCAAGTACGTCGTGAGGTGGTGGGGCCAGCCTCCAGACGGCCATAGGTGAATGTCGAGACCTTACTGAGCTGGTCGCTTTCTGCCAACTTTCTGCAGTACCGGTGTCGATAGGTCTTCGGATCGCCGGGTAGCCGTGCGGTCTAGGGCGCCTTGCCACGGTTCGCGCGGCTCCCCCCGTCGGAGATTAGTCATCCCTGGGCATGTGTGTGTGTGTGTGTGTGTGTGTGTGTGTGTTTTGTCCTTTTCGTAAGTTAGTTCAAGTTAGATTGAGTATTGTAAGCCTGGGTACCGATGACTTCAGCAGTTTGGTCCCGTAGAACATGCCACAAATTTCTAAAATTTCGATAGGTTTCAACAGCGTCTTAGACCGGATCCGCCACCAGTTTCTTCTCTCGGTGGCGGAACGAATGGAGTTCCCATCGTCGTTCATAGCTTCCACCTGCCGCTTTGTTTGCATTGCCACACCCATGGTCCAGGCGAATGGACGTTTGGCTGGACCGATCCCTGACCAGCACTAGGTCAGTTAGGGATGCCCTCTGTCTACTACTTTGTATGCAGGCGTTCTCAAACCTGTTATCGAAGGCTTCCTACCCTGTCGTACAGGACATACGTAGCACAGCCACACTTCCACTGCCTGGCCTTTGTGGACGACGTCCAACTTCTCGCACGCTCTCCCACAAAATTACACGATGCCACAACATCGATCCAACATTATAGACAATCATCGGGTAGTCACCTCAACATTACCAAATCTATGATCACGAGCATCGAATGTGGACTCAAGGTGAGGGACCACTACTACTGTCCACTGTGACAATGCTCTGTTATCGTGTATCGACTTTACGGCCTCCACCGAGCGTGCAGCAGCGATATAATACCACTTAATCCATGATAAGATTTCGGCACTGCATTAACACGAATGGTCATCACGTCTAACACCTGTAAATGGACATTCATGCCACCGTTTCGACCTTCGTTGACCTTCAAAGACCTTACTGTTAGACATCATTGGATTCCTCTCGATAGCCGGTATCAGAAAATAAGTACCAAACTATAGCATCCAATTTAAAAAAAGAAAGCTGACCCTCATATCTCTGACTCGACCCCACCTAGCAACAAAAAACCAAAGTCATATTATAGCTCCCATTGTCCCATGCAGCATTTGTCCCTCAAGCTTTTCAGCCACTATGATACTTTCGGAGTTATTCGAGGTGGCAATAGTTAGTGACTCACCCTCTATGCCTTTCACTTTCATTTCACTTTAGAAATGTTATACTTTTGTTTCCTTCAATTTTCGATATGTTGCTTCATTTGTTATGCTTACTAAAAACATCTTATAAAGCCAATTTATAACAGATTTTGCAGAAGTATATCATTACATTAATTTGGCTTTAATAGCAACTTCATCCATCTTCACACAATTACTGACAATTTTTTCCACTAAATATTTATATTTTGTTTTTCATGTCTTTCACACACCACTAACTTTAAGTAATATTGTTATTTTGGCGTTTTCTTTACACACACGGGAAATTGTCGAGATGGTGCCGTAGAGAGGCAGAACGTCATTACTCAGTTTTGTACTACTCAAGTTACATCGCTTTTGTCTTTGCCCTCGACGAGTTGTCAAACAATAATCAATAATCCTTCTTTTTCCACCCTTCTTCTGTTTTTAGCCTGCGAACAGGATACAACTAAAGTCAGTTATCTACAAATCAATACTAGGTATTGATCTGAACTGAAAATTATGTACTTCAACTGCGAAGCATGGTTGTCACTCCGCGATATTCTGTGTGATCAATTTGCCAACAGCTTTCCATATGTGTGTACGTCTTTTCATGTTGGTTGAGTCAGAGGTTCTGTTGCCAGAGACCTCTGTTGTACAAATCAAAGCTCTATTACTGTATCGTATTGTACAGTTGTAGATCTGTGAAAGAGTTCGCGACTGCAGTTTAGAAGTACAATATATGGGCTGTACATTAAATCACTATTGTTTGGAAAAAGACTATTCATATACAGTTAAGTCTCTTTGTGTTTTTTAGTGTTCCTCCACAAATGAGCAAGCACAAGAGAGGCGTTGTGCGTCACAGTGGGGATTACTGTTAAAATTTCGAAAATATACGATCGTAAAAGAGCCAACCAACATATTTCTTACCCCTACGTATTTTTCGCGGAAAGACCGTAAAAGCTAGGTCAGAGACATTTGAGCTAATATGAAGGCTTATCACTAATAACACTCCCCTCGCCCTATCCGCTAATGTAACAGGAAACGGGGAAATTGATACCATTCAGAAAATAACAGCTACCACAAGCAACAAGGTGACATACGGATTATAACTGTGTGTCCTATTTCTTTACATATTTTATTATTTCCCAATTACATAAAAGCTTTATTTAAGTGAAATGTCGGGCCGGCCGGGGTGGCCGAGCGGTTCTAGGCGCTACAGTCTGGAACCACGCGACCACTACGGTCGCAGGTTCGAATCCTGCCTCGGGATGGATATGTGTGATGTCCTTAGGTTAGTTAGGTTTAAGTAGTTCTAAGTTGTAGGGGATTGATGACCTCAGATGTTAAGTCCCATAGCGCTCGGAGCCATTTGAACCTTTTTTTTAAAAAGTGAAATGTCAACAACAAAGCCAGTCCAGGTACGTGATGACAGTTCAGGTGAGAACAATGGAGGAAAATTTTTTTTGTTATTATAATGGTTTGATCTCACGTATGAATTTCCTTGACAAAAGAAATTACAGTTCCGGAAATAATGAACGACAATATATTTCTTCACGACATGTGGTAGATCCTGTCTCGTCTGCATGGGCGCTACAGTCTGGAGCCGAGCGACCGCTACGGTCGCAGGTTCGAATCCTGCTTCGGGCATGGATGTGTGTGATGTCCTTAGGTTCGTTAGGTTTAATTAGTTCTAAGTTCTAGGCGACTGATGACCTCAGAAGTTAAGTCGCATAGTGCTCAGAGCCATTTGAACCATTTGTCCGCATGGCTAAATCATTACAGTAGTGTGTACTGTGCTCCAAATCGAATTCAAAGATCGATTCCAAATCGTGTCAAGTGCATTCTGTGAAGGAATAAGGAACAGCCTTCTTGTCTAAAATCTGAAGGACGATGTTACACGTTAGGGTGATTATCAGTGAAACAGCGATCCACATCGACAGTGAAAAATAAATCGACAAAAACGTAATTTTCGCCTCGTAGGTATCGTGTTACCCAATATTTGGAATCACTATTGGATAGTCTCAGACGGGACGTTTCGATAAATATAACGATGATGTAAACATTATTTTATTTCTATAGTTTCTACATCTACATAGATACTCTGCAAGCCACAGTATGGTGCATGGCATAGATTACCCTGTACCATTACTAGTCATTTCCTCTCCCGTTCCACTTGCAAATAGAGGGACGGAAAACGACTGTCTGTATGCCTTCGTATGAGCCCTAATTTCCTGAATCTTCTCTTTGTGCTCCTTGCGCGCAATGTATGTTGGCGTCAGTAGATTCTAGTGGAGGTCAGTTTCAGACGCCAGTTCTTTAAATTTTATTTTTAGTGTTTCTCGAAAATAACGTAGCCTCCCCACCAGGATTTCCCATTTGAATTCCATATCCATCTCAGTAACACTTACATTTTGTTCAGACCTACCGGTAACAAATCTAGCGGCCTGCCTCTGAATTGCTTCGATGTCTTCCTTCAGTCCGACTAGTTACGGATCTTAAGCACTAGAGCAGTACCAGCGTGCCAGAGCGGTTTCCTTACAGGTGAACCACTCCTCCCTAAAATTCTACCAATAAACCAAAGTCGACCGTTACATTTCGTAGCCAACGTTACGCCCAGATATTTAAAAGACTTGACTGTGACAAGCAGGGCACTAGTAGTAACGTATCCATGCATTACAGGTTTTTTCTTCCTACTCATTCGCATTAACTTACATTTTTCCACATTTAGAGCTAGCTGCCATTCATCACACTAACTGGAAATCCAGTCTAGGTCGTTTTCTGTCTTCCTACAGTCATTAAACTTCGGCACGTTACCGTACACCACAGCAACATCAACAAACAATCACAGATTGCTGCCCACGCTGTCCGCAAAATCATTCGTGTGTGTAGAGAACAACAGCGAACCGCTCACACTTCCCTGGGACACATCTGACGTTAACCATGTCTCTGATGAACACTCGCCGTCGATGATGACATACTGGGTTCTATTACTTAAGAAGTCTTCGATCCATTCACATATCTGTGAACTTATTCTGCATATTTGTACCGTCGTTAACAGCCTGGAAAGGGATACCGTGTCAAATGCTTTCCGGATATCTAGAAATATGGGTCCCCCTGTTGCCCTTCATCCACAGTTCGTAGCATACTATGCGAGAAAAGGTCAAATTGAGTTTCACATGAGCGATGCTTTCTAGAGCCATGCGGATTCGTGGGCATAATCTTCTCATTCTCAAGAAAGGTTAATATATTCGAACTGAGAATATGTTCAAGGATTCTGCAGAAAACCCGAGTTAGGGATATTGGTCTGTAATTTTGCGGGTCGGGTCTTTTAAACCTTCTTATATACTTCAGCCGCCTGCGCTATTTACCGGGACTTCGTGCTGGGCGAGAGATTCACAATAAATTAAGGCTAGGTAATGGCCAACGACGTAGAGTACTCTTTGTAACACCGAATTGGGATTCCATCCAGACCTGGTGATTTATTTGCTTTCAAATCTTTCAGTTGTCATCCATACGGGACTCTGTCCTTTGCACGATTCCCCTGTATGAACGACTTTTGAGCTTGAAGTCGGCTTTCGTTTTGCTGTCTTCAGGTGCCATACCAGACTGATCAATAAGGGAGTGAATGGAAGCTATAGACCCTTTATCAATTATATACATATATATATATATATATATATATATATATATATATATATTTTTTTTTTTTGAGTCGTCAGTCTTCTGACTGGTTTAATGCGGCCCGCCACGAAATCCTCTCCTGCGCCAACCTCTTCATTTCAGAGTAGCACTTACAAACCACGTCCTATATTGTTTGCTGGATGGATTCCGTACTCTATCTTCCTTCACAGTATTTGCGACTTTACATACGACCAGACATTTCTTGGGTTCTCTGCCAGATCTTTTGCTAAGGTTTGACGCTGGTGGTTGCATGCTTCGCACGTAGACCTTTTGACCTTTTGATAGATGCACGAATCACTTCTAACCTTCATTTGTCGTCATCTGTGCATTCACTATTGAAACAAGAGCTCAACAGCCTGTGCTTCCTCAGCACCTTCCGAGTTTCTTTGTTAAACGTTGGTGGATCTTTTCCTTCCTGTATCCACTTACTGGGCACATTACTATCCAACCCATGCTTTACAAACTGCTTAGTTTCATGTGGATGCGTTACTTAATCATCATTCTGCCTAAGATCACACAACCTGCTTGGAAGCGATAGAATGAGAAATAAGACATAGAATCTAATCGCTATCGTGTTTCTATTACGCTAAAGAATTTTAGTGTTCTCTGTATTTCAGTGGTTTTTGCATTCAGTAAATTATGAATGAATATGGGCGATCTGCATGGCTTTAGGCGCAAAATTGTCACTAAAGTTATATAAGTTGAGAACATGTGAAGTACATGACAAAAATCACAGAGGTTTGAGTTGCTTTGTCGCATATATGTTCTAAAATAGTGATGAGTACCATTAAAGGGTAGAACGGAATATAGCAGAAAACTCGATTATAAACAAGGTTGGTTGTGAACAAAAGATGGAGTAAATCTTAAAGAATTTCTTAACTGCAGATTTTATTATTTTTGTAGTTACAAAAAGTATGGAATGATTTATGAATGACACTGTGTGTTGTTTGAGATGTTGGCGTCAGCTGCTGATGTTAGTGGCCGTATTTCCCGTAGCCTCCATACCCTCCAGCAATGCCTCCAGAGTAGCCACCACCGTAGCCACCACCGTAGCCACCACCGTAGCCACCGCCGATGGCACCACCGTAGCCTCCACCATAGCCTCCTCCGTAGCCTCCGACAATGCCGCCGCCGTAGCCGCCTCCGAGACCTCCGCCGACACCAGCTCCGCCTCCCACGACGACAGGTACCGGCTGGTTGACGACGACGGGCTGTGGTACTGGTACGGGGACTGGGCTAGGGACATTCACGGGTACTGGGACTGGCCTCTGCACAGGGACAGGGTACGGCTGTGGGACGGGCACCGGTACCGGCCTGTTGACTGGCACCGTGACAGGAACCCTGACTGGTACTGGGACAGTACGCTGCACTGGTACTGGGTACGGGATGGGCACCTGCTTGGTGATGGCAATGTTGGTGACTCGAGCGCCTCCAACAGCAGAGGCGATGCCGCCTCCATAGCCGCCTCCAAAGCCACCTCCATAACCACCAGCGTAGCCACCCCCGTATCCACCACTGACCCCGCCGCTGCTGTAGCTGCTGGCGCCGATGCCGTGGTCGATAGTCGATCCATACCCACCGCCGCCATAGCTACCCAGGGAGCCAATCAGCCCACGCTTTTCCACTTGCTTCTCCTCAGCCAGAGCCAGTCCAAACAGCAACACACAGACCTGAAAAAGTTTTCATGGTATGGAATGTGTACCATGTTTGCTGTAAGGTTACGATTAACAGCACATCTCACAGAAGACTGCTCACGGTGCAGATGTTAACAGTTTATAAATATTATGCCAGCCTTTCAGTATATAAGAAACACTGAAAATTTCATGCACTCTGAATATGGAGAACAAGATTTATGAAAGCAGAAATAGAATACTGGGGGTCTTTTAGATCAGTGTAACTTTTGGTAAGAAAGCGGTATCCAGAGAGGCATTTCTGACTTGGTGCTTGATAATAGATGCAAAAGTTACGAAAAATACATCCATCCGATTTGACAACCTAGAGGAAGGGTTCGACAATGCAGTATTGTGCGTGCTGTCTGAAATTTTTAAATGTGGAGTAAACTATAGGTAAAGGTGGGATAAGAGAGATTAGTATTGCTGGAAAAAAAGAACGAACTTCCCAGATTAATAGGGTGTAAGACAGATATAGAATCTTATGGTCTCTTATGGCCTGTCTACATGTGGATTCAATAATAACGGAAATAAGAGAATGTTTCAGGAGTGGGAATAAAATTCTGGGTGAAAAGATATGTACGATGGCATTCGCTATACTCAGTGAAAGTGATAAATCCCAGGACCTGTTGAATGGAATGAACAACTCAATCAGCACAGAATGTGGACTGACAGTAAATCGAAGAAAGACGAAAGTAATGAACAGTAGCATAGATGAAATTAGCGATAAACTTAACATTACAATTAGTCACTACGATGTAGGCGAAGTAAAGGAATTCAGCTAAGCTGGATAAAAATAACACAAAATGGGGAAAGGAAGGACGACATAAAAGGTAGATTAGGACAGGCAAAGAGGGCATTTTTTTCCAAGAGAGGTCTGTTAGTAGCAGACATTTCAGAAAGAAATTTCTGAGAATCTACATTTAGAGCACAACATTCTATGGCAGAGGATCATCGGCTAAAGAAAAATAGGAAAAAAAGTGAATCGAAGGGTATGATATGTGGTGTTACGGAAGGTTGTTGAAATTTAGGTGGACTGATAAGGCAAGGAATAATGATTTTCTCCTCTGAACGGCGAAGAAAGAAGCATTTGAGAAACATTGACAAATGGTTCAAATGGCTCTGAGCACTATGGGACTTAACTTCTAAGGTCATCAGTCCCCTAGAACATAGAACTACTTAAATCTAACTAACCTAAGGACATCACACACATCCATGCCCGAGGCAGGATTCGAACCTGCGACCTTAGCGGTCGCGCGGTTCCAGACTGTAGCGCCTAGAACCGCTCGGCCACCCCGGCCGGCAACATTGACAAGAAGAAGGGACAGGATGATGGGACATGCGTTAAGATATCAGGGAAGAACTTGAACGGTACTAGAGAGAGCAGTAGAGGGCTAAACCTGCATAAGAAGAAAGAGATTTGAGTACGACCAAAAAAATTCAAGTAAATGAAGACATATGATGCAGTTGCTATTCTGTGATGAAGAGGTTGGCACAGGACAGGAATACGTGGCGGGCTACCTCAAACCAGTTAGAAGATTATTAAAAATGTGAGTCTTAAATGGGAACCATTAGTTCATTACATAAATCTAGTGTCCAGTTCAATTTCCGCTAAGAGACATTTAATGTGTTACTTCTCCCAAAGAAAATTAGTGCACATACTCATATGCCTTTGTTAACTTGAACAATTTACTATTAGAGGGTTACTGTTCACTAACTGCAATAGCTAGAAGAGTCCTGCTTTCCGATAGACCGACGAGTGAATTTATTATTAACTCATTCTTCAATTCAATCTACCAAGAAGTTGTGTGATGAGTAGAGAATTATTTATGAGGAAATAAAAATTTACATGTTCCACTACTTCGGTCAGAAACCTGCGCTTAACGGAACACAACTACTGCACAACACGTCTAATATTGCAGACTTGACAAGAAAACATTAAAGAAGAAACTAAGAGAGTTATCAATGAATATTAATGAATGGTTATTAAAAATGATCTCAGAAAAAGTAAGTTTCTGCAGTTTGTTTGCATTGGTGGACATCATCAACAAGGAATACCTCATAGTAGGTATCAATCGCGGTGTTGGACCTCTTAGAGTTGGCACATACACACCAGAAGTACTGCCGGCTTTGATCTCTGTCTGGGATATTTCATTGGTATGCTAACAGTTATGTAATCCAACCAGTCTATCAGCGCAATTTGGGCTCTTTTAAGATGAAAAAGTAACCTATGCATATTATTTAATTCCAATTTAATATCTAAACTTGTATTTTCAGAGGCGCAGCATTGGGTTTGCCAGAGTTTGTGTAATGAAGTTTCGATGTTGACGCTTTTCTAAAAGTGAAATCCTTACCGGAGGAATAAATATTTTTAAGAAACAACGTAAAGACTAACAAAATATCAGCTTGTCTTTAAGTAACTGAATTCCACGAACAAGTACCCTCAATGCAGAAAGCAATGCATTAGAAATAAAAGTAGTTGTTAACACATGTCATTTTACGATGACCCTTATTTACAAGTAATTTTTCTAATATATGTACTTAACTGGTATGTGATAAAAGAGATATTTCCATATAATCTCTCAGTCTGCTGGAAGTCCAAAAATTGTTTGCTGTTTCTGCTCTCTGTTAAAATGACTTTTGTCTAGAGTGTATATCTTGGTGTCAGAGAGAATACTGCTGAGGACGTCAGCTTCAGTTACTGGTTCGTATTTCCTTATGTATTCATTTGTTAATCCATGAAGAAATACAACAGTGATTTTGTGCTAATCACGGTTTGAATGCAGTTGGTATGAAGTTCATTATAAACAACATGAGAAGAGAAGACTGAAGATGCTCACACTAATGAGGGCGTTTTGAGGAACGAAAGAAGCGTGAACAAGAGGCACATTCTTACCAGGATCCTCATTGCGCTGCTGAAGATGGTGGATGCGTTGCAGGCAATGACTGATGCTGCCTGAGCTTCTCTCTGGAGCTTATATACACTACCCTTCCCTTCCACCTCCGGTCTAATTACACGCCAGAGGCGTACTCTCCGGAGCGTAGAGCTAGATTGCAGTTTCACGAAAGCGTTAGTGAAATACCGTGGACTATTATGTAATTTCATCAGTAAGGATTAATACATTGTCTCTTACCTCTTTTTCTTATCAGAATTACGGTTATACATTTTCGACCGAAAGCTGTCAAAGATGACGCTGAAACCCGTGGAAATTCTTAAAGAATTTCGGTTCATAACGGGGAAAAATTAAAATTGATTTAAAAGAAAGTTAAAAATCTACTGAAGTACGTGCTGGTACAGCAAAACTTGTAGATCGACGCTTACGATGTAGGGAGTAAAACCAGGTAGAAATCAATGCATGCACGTGCGTACTAGCGTAATGTTTGCCTCAGTTCCAGTCTGGAACTGCATTTTACCAGCCATCACATTAGCGTTTACGCAACGGTCACTGTGGTGAACGATGTCTGCAATACAAAGAGCAGCGATTACTCACTCCACACACCAAATGACCAAAATTTAAGTAGCGACGAAGATCGAGCTAACTTACAAAAATTAAATAAGTACAAAAAGAGAAAATTATTCTTTTGAATGGTAACAGAAATAAAAGAGGTTTCATCCCAGGAACAAGTAGAAGAGGATACTTGTCTGAGGACTGGTTGTCAGAAAATGAGATATATGTTCTGTATTTTTACGAACAATAGTAGCAGAAATGTTATGTCATCGCAGTAACTGGCGACAATAAACATGTAAATAAAAGAAGCACATTTAGTATATGTAAAACACGTGTCAGTTACATCACTACAATAGTAAATAACTGTTATAGACAACGGTTGGTCAAAATCTTTAGTGTATATCAAAATTATTAAAACGGTTAATATTGGAACGGCCATCCATGGCTGTAACTATGGTATGACAATATGTACAGTCATAATCTTCTTAGACAGTCTTAATTATCACCAAGCATAGCTGCTAATATAAGTATAACGAAAAGGCTGCAGCCATCCTAAAGTAAGTCATCAAAAAGTTCAAAAAATAATATTTCTCTGAAATCAAGCTGTTCGTTCAACAGCGATAGTGTTTTTTTTAATGTGCATAGAGAGTTTGAAGATGGTATTGTCCAAGTTTATAACCAGAATCTTGACGGTAATGTACAGTCCATGTAAATGATCGCTTAAGCGGTTTCTTCTGATCACTGGAGGCCATTTTGTGGCAGTTAGTCTTTCGCTACCACCGTCGACCAAAACTGAAGCACGAAGATCGACTTCCAAGCTACCAGACATCCGTTGCCTCCTCAGCGTACCGTACTCTGCCACGGCTACCGATACTGACAAGCCATTGATACAGCAGCCAGGTAGAGCTACCTCTGCTGCAGCGAGTACATACAAATGCCCACAAGGGAGCAGTCTGCACACAATAACGATTACAGCACGCCTGTCATTTTGTTCCTTTTACTTAAATCAAGAATGATAGGGTTGGAGACGTAAAATTTTACGTGTGTATGTAATTTGTATATTTATTGCTCTATCAATATTTCTTATAAATTCGACTAAACCAATCAATGTACTATATCTCACGCGTGATTGGTTATCAATGATGTAAAGTCCGCCCCCGGTAGCTGAGTGGTCAGGGCGACAGAATGTCAATCCTAAGGGCCCGGGTTCGATTTCCGGCTGGGTCGGGGATTTTTTCCGCTCAGAGACTGGGTGTTGTGTTGTAATAATCATGATCATTTCATCCCCATCGACATGCAAGCCGTCGAAGTGGCGTTAAATCGAAAGACTTGCACCAGGCGAACGGTCTACCAGACGGGAGACCCGACTCACACGACATTTACATTTAATGATGTAAAGCTGTAGGCGATGGCCGGAGCTTAGAGTATATAATCTAGACCAAAGCTGTCTTATTCAGCAGTGATAACCTTACTTCTATGATTTCACGCCATCTGCCGCCACCAGCAGCCGCAGTGGGTATTACATCTTACTTTCCAATTATTGTAAAGTATATTTTAAGCTATCAGGTGTGAAAATTACCGAACTATCAGTTTAAAAAGTCACGGCTGCAAAATACTGACACGAATCCTTTACAGAAGAATGGAAAAACTTTGATCAAAATGAGGGATAGCTAAGACCGGCGGATTAGTTAAGGCAGTTTTAACTGCATCAAAGGCGGCCTGCTAGTTTTCTTCCCACACGAAATTTTGCCCCTTCCTACGCAGATTGTTAAGGAGGGCGGTGCGTCAGGAACAGACGTTCTCCCAGCACTAAAGCGAGTTGTGGTATTACGTATTAATATTGGTCGCCAGTCTAAATAAGCATTCTCGTGGCAAGCAATAAAATAAAGCGTAAGGCAATGCTAAGGATAACCTAACATTCCTTTACCCACACACGAAACTCTTTCTTTATATCTGTTCACACTACAGCAAAGTAACCTAACCTCGCAGATAAATGTACTACTAACTTGGAAGTCAGACAAACAAATGTCCAATGAGATAGCAAACAGTAACATATGCCTCTCAAAAACACGTACCTTAAAAGAACTAGATGCGGTAGTTTACAGAAGCTGTCACCAACACACATGAGACTAATAGCAATAATAAACAGGCAAAAGCATAAAATTATTCTGACTCAAATTATTAGGTCTATTAATGATCATACTCTATAAGATCACTGCTTAATACTGGGTCTCTATGCCTGTTCATTAACCACCTTGCAATAGAATAGCTCACGCAGAGAATATTTTTTTCTTAAGCTCAGTTTGAAGCAATTAAACAGAATGCAAATCTGAAGGAGCTTTTGCTTTGCTTCATTAATTAACTAGCCTAGCGCATGAGAGCCCTTAACTAAGTAAAGCACAACAAACTATAACTCTTTAAATAACAAATGTGCTTTCATAAGCAGTCTTTTAACCTAATCAATATATAGTTGGCTGCGAAAATGCAACGCAACATTAAATTCAAATTCAAACACTTTCTCATGAAAGGAACACTAATAAAACTTTGTTATTCTGACCAAAGTGCATAAATGCAACAATTAATAATCATTTTCACTTCAAATCAATATTATTGTTCTTTTAACTAACAACTTTACAATCTTCAGGCAGCTTTTCAAGTGAGGCAAATAATTTAAGAAAATGGCTGCAGATTGATTTAAAAATGCACTGGAAGTGGACTTTTGCTCAAACTATAAAGCTGACCCTTAAACTCTATAACCCCAAACATTAGAAAGCAATCACCACTATTTTTAAAGCTGCCGAATAAGTCTTTCCATAACAAATTAGGACACTCGAAATTAAATTCACTAGGATAGGATTCCTGTGATTTGGGATAATCACAGGTGCAAATTTCACAAATACCTGGTCCATTTACACAGTGCCAAATATAAACAATTTAGTGGAAGGCTGGTGGCACTGGTGGCGTAATTTGCAACGGCTGTTAACATGGCGCCGATGCAATCTTTGCAGTACTGTTGGCCTCGCCCTCTTACAGATCTTCTTGGCGGTGGTATTATATTTTTACAGTGCCAAATACCATGCCATTATAACAGTATCACCAAATGCTTTCGACGCTCGTAAATACTGCTCTTAAGCACCTCTGACCTCAAAACTCCAAGAATATGAATCACAATGATCTGCTACTGTTAGCGAGATGTTAACCACAATATTACTCAGTCCAGAGTACTTATCCATCACACAGGAGAAGTTGTCACTTTCGCGCCAAACAGACCTTTTCCACTCCGCCAGGCTATTTCCGTAGCTGCGGGGCTTTTCCAAGTCTTTTACATTCAACTGTACGTTCCATAACTATGGTTCAAGTCATTTACAATATATCATACGAGGCGTGTCTTTTAAGTAAGTACCGTTTAATCTACATTTCTACATAATTTCCGTCAATAATGAGGCACTTATTATAGCATCGTACCAGTTTTTGAGTACCCTCCACATAGAAGTTTGCCGCCTGACTTCTTAACCACTGTATCACCACTGTTTTGACTTCGTCATCGTCTTGAAGACGCTGACCACCCAGATGTTTCCTCAAGTGCAGGAACAGATGGTAGTCACTGGACGCAAGATCGGGTCTGTACGGAGGATGGTCTAGAGTTTGTAGCAAACCGATGCCCTTGCTGAACTTCCATGGACTGTTGCTTTGATTCTGGTGTGACGTAGGCCACCCATGTTTCATCACCCATAACAATTTGGCTTAAGAAATCATCACCGTCGTTGTGGTACCGCTCAAGGAAATTCAATGCACTGTCTAAACGTTTGGTTTTGTGCATATCCGTCAACATTTTAGGTACCCAACGTGCGCACAATTTTCGGTAATTCAAGTGCTCGGTCACAATGCCATACAAAACACTACGAGAAACATTAGGAAAGTCATCCCGCAAGGAGGAAATCGTAAAGCGTCTGTTTTCTCTCACCTGATTGTCCACTTCCTGCAGCAAACTTTTATTAACGGCCGAATGACTCCCTCATTTGTTTATCATGCACATTTGTGCTGCCACCTTTAAATACTCTCACCCACTTTCTTACCATTTCATCATTCTTAATGTTTTCTATGTAAACTGCATAGGTTTCACGATGAATGTCGATCACTTTTAGGCCTGTAGCACTAAGAAATCTTATAACAGTCCGTACTTCACAGTCGGTGGGACTCACGATAATCGGAGGCATCTTAAACACTCAGTACACAACGTAAACAAGGAAGAATCAGACTGCATTGGCGTCAGTACGAAGATTAAGGTACACGCTTCCATGTAAAAATAAAATTATTGAGATATCTTAGCACGTCTTTTTTTTAAATTTCGAAACGGTACTTACTTAAAAATCACGCCTCGTATAACAATAATTCCAATAGTTATTTAAATCCACAAGCACAGTTTAAACAACATCCTTCAAAAAGTTCAGATAACTGAAATATGTATAGTCAAAAAATAGGTGTTACAAGTACTTATGCTAAGACCAATCAAATCAATTAACATTCGATACTATGGGCTACGGGGACTGCTCGTCGACCTTGTAAATCAAGGAAGTTTCCATTCATCTAGCACTGTATTTGAATGCTCGAAATAGCACGAATTTTTAGGTAACGGAAAGGATCTTCTCCAAGGATATATCTTACCATGTTCACATTTATTGTAAGCCGCAACACACTAACGCTAATTGCTGGTAAAAGAGTAAACTTTATTTCATGGAATATCATATTTAATCGGAACACCAGCTCACAAATCGCATTCAGCCTCCTAAATTAAGTTTACAATTATTATAATTTTCACAAATTCTTCATTCACAATCAGTTATGTTACAAAAATGGCATTGTCTCAATATTATCGCTCATTTCGTGAGGGATGATGGACTAATACAGACAGACTTCTTGTTAAACAGAAGTTACTTACCTTAAAAAGTTCCATACTTTTTGACCATAAATATGTATGTACAACAAACAACATATCGACATAGACTTGAGTTTAATGGATTCACATTTTAAAAAGATCTTAAATCTTTTTAATACACGATAAAGTTCCCATATGTTTACACCATTAATTCTACTGAAGGGAGATATATAGAAATATCACTAAATATATGCAAATTCAGTAGAAGCAGAAAAGGGAAAGGAGAAGGGGGAGGGGGATCTATAGCCACCATAAGGGAAGAAACGAACACAAACAGGAATTTAAAAATAACATCTTACTTTCATGTGAGAAAAACAAATGAATTTTTACTTTCAAACTTTCTCACATCTCTCTAAATTTCCCAAATTCCCTGCCAATCTGATTCACCTGAAAAACAGATTGCTTTCAAGTCTCAAAAGAAATCGATCCAATTTCTGATTTCCTCACACCATTCATGTGTGTATGTAAGGGGAGAATTAAAAATGGTGTAAGTAGTAGTCTTTCGCCCCTACTGTTCAATCGTATATCGATGAGTAATGATGGAAATAAAAGAAAGGGTCACGAGTTGGATTAAATTTCAAGGTGAAAAGATATCAATTTTACGATTCGCTGATAACATCGCTATCCTCAGTGAAAGTGAATAAAAATTACATGATCTGCTAAATGGAATATTTAACACTCTAATGAGTACATAATATGGACTGTGGGGAAACCGAAGAAAGAGGAAAGTAATGAGAAGCAGCAGAAATGAGAACAGCGAGGAGTGGTGGTCACGAAGTATGTGAAGTTAAGGAATTCCGCTACCTAGGCAGCAAAATAACCAATGACTGACGGAACAAGAAGGACATCAAAAGCAGACTAGCACTGGCAAAAAGGGCACTCCAGACCAAGAGATGTGTACTAGTATCAACCATAGGCCTTGATTTTAGGAAGAAATTTCTGAGAATGTACGTTTGGAGCACCGCGTTGTATGGTAGTGAAATACGGACTGCGGGAAAACCAGAAATAAGAGAATCTAAGCATTTTAAATGTGGTGCTACAGACGAATGTTAACAATTAGATGGACTGATAAAGTAAGAAATGAGGAGGTTCTGCGTGGGATCGGAGAAGAAACGATTATGTGAAAAACATTGACATGGAATGGGTACAGGATGTCTGTTAATACATCAGGGAATGACTTCCATAGTACTAGAGGGAGCTGTGAAGGGCAGAAACTGTAGAGGAAGACCGAGATCGCCACACGGGATTAGCCGAGCGGTCTAGGGCGCTGAAGTCATGGACTGTGCGGCTGATCCCGACGGAGGTTAGAGTCCACCCTCGGGCATGGGTGTGTGTGTCTTTGTCCTTAGGATAATTTAGGTTAAGTAGTGTGTATGCTTAGGGAATGATGACCTTAGCAGTTAAGTCCCATAAAATTTCACATACATTTGAACATTTTTGAAGACAGAGCTCAGAATACAACCAGCAAATAATCAAATAGTTTAGGACGTAGGTTGCAAGTGGTACTCTGAGATGAGAGGAGGTTGGCACAGGAAAGGAATTTGTGGCAGGCCACAAAATAGTCAGAAGACTGATGACTAAAAAAAAAAAAAAAAAGAGTGAGAGGGAAGGAACGGGGATATATGAAAAGTCCTGCGTTCGTTGCAGGCCTTGATATGTACCGAAGCTTTTTTGTTAAATTTTTGTTAGCACAATGTACCGTGCAACACCCTAATAAGCTTTTCAGACTGTTTCCGACCATCTTGAACATAAACATCATCAAAACTCAACAAAAAAAAAAGAAGGTTGAAATGGCTCTGAGCCCTATGGGACTTAACTGCTGCTTTCATCAGTCCCCTAGAACTTAGAACTACTTAAACCTAACTAACCTAAGGACATCACAAACATCCATGCCTGAGGCAGGATTCGAACCTGCGACCGTAGCGGTCGCGCGGTTCCAGACTGTAGCGCCTAGAACCGCTCGGCCACTCCGGCAGGCATCAAAACTCATTTTCATTGTGTGTGTTCATGTGTGTATCAAAAGTCAATTACATAACAAAACGTTGTGGCACATAAAAATGGTGTGACAATGAGACTAAAACATCAAACAAGATTTGCAGCCTCCACTTGAGCTCAAGACTACATAATATTAGCGGTCAATATAAAACTTTACAACTGATATTCACTGACTAATTAATTGCATCTCTGATGGCGCTATTATTAATCCATCACCAGACTCGCAGTTCCATTATATTAGGATTACAACTTAAATTTTTTATCTATTCTTAAGGCATACAGAGTAGTCTCTTTAGAAGAAACTTACAAAGCATATAACACTTTAAGATTTACTGGTCAGTTCTTGCAAGAAAAATGAACTCATAAATTTTATCTCTGGTTCAAGGTGTTTTGGATTGTTCATCACACGATGTATTTTCTACCGCCAGTCCAGCACGAGAAAAACCACAAGTAAGGTATCAGTGTGTAGGTACACTGACGTGAGGCTATGTTCCCTGGCAATTTAGAGCTGATTTCACGTAATTGCTGAATGAACTTGCGAGACCCATCTCGGCACAAAGTTTCTCCTATTTATTTTTGTCTTATGTCAGCGTACATTCACTCAACAACGTGTTAATATTGTTTATGACCACAACCTGTTCATCTTTACAATTGTTCAGTTCTCTGATTTGGTCGCTAACGTTCTTTATCGTTTTAACTATGCCGAACTTTATACTATATAATGAATGTTCAGTCGTTTAACGAAGCCACAAATTTCATTAAAACTTAAACCAGTTATAGTGTCCTCCTACTTGACGAAGAGTTCGAAAATTATGTATTGAATGATCATGAGTTGCATCAAATCGTCCCTTCTTATCACATCTCCCCTTCTTACGTAGCAAGAAACTTAGTTCAAGATAAAAGAGTGTTCATTCCTGTCTGAAATTTTCCTGTGTCATGTGTAAATTGTCTCTCATTCGCAATACTTTGACTTCACAGTTGTGATGACTCAGTGGGTGATGCAGCTGAAGATGAGCTTACTGAGTCACGTGATCAGCACTTTGTAGATGTCTGCATGAGGCCAGCATGCAGACATACGCAAAAATTGTCATTTCTTTTGAGGCGCCATGTCACGGACTGCGCGGCCCTCCTGCCGGAGGTTCGAGTCCTCCTTCGGGCATAGGTTCTTGTGTTGTTCTTAGCCTAAGTTAGTTTAAGTAGTGTGTAAGTCTAGGGACCGATGACCTAAGCTGTTTGGTCCCTTAGGAATTCACACACCTTTGAACATTTTTTTGTCATTTCTTATCTGGTCTGCTGAAACACGTTTGTCTTGCCTGTTGCTGTTGTTCAGCAGTCAGCTGAATGCGCACGCATGGGGTAGTGACGATGTGACGATATGGTTCCCTAACAGCTCCATGCAGGCTTATGCAAGTGATCGGGTGGCATGTTGGGCAAGTACACCGCAGTCCCAGCCTGAAGCTCATCAGCATCTCCGATTTGGTCAGCTGAGTCCAGTACAGTGTCACATGTCATGGAACTTTGATGTTATGCCAAACCTGTCTTGTCTACACCAGTAAGGCCAACATCAGCATTCATGGACAGTTCTGATGTTCCACACAATCCATTCCCCGTGATGTTTATCTATCTCACCCCCTCCCCCCTCCAGCTGCCACTGTCTCTTAATCTTCACATCTCTTCTAATTGCGTAACTTGTGAAACCTTGAACAGTGTTTCCATTTAACTTTAACTTTATTTATATAGAAATCAATCACGAAGGAAGTGGTGCAAGTCTCTTGCTTAATGCTGGTTCCTGTTTCATTAAACATGTATCAGTTCTTCTTGTTAATATTTATTGCTGGGAAATACAGGTTGGATTTGTCAGGTTTGGACTGTTAATGGTTTAGTTAACTCGCGTTCACTTATTCTTGCACTACGTTATTTCACCTATCCACTGATATTGGTGCAAACACCCGCTATTATCTGCTAATTCTCAACCAGCTACTGTATCCAAGCATCTATTGTGACTACTCCACTCACATTGCCAATACTACGGTGTCGATTTTCTCATTCACTCTCACTTCGTCTCTCGTTTTTAATTTTTGTTTTTTGCTCAGTTTCTGATTCTATTCCTACAATTTCATTTATCATTTACCGAGACTCTGTCACCTTACGACAGTAAACTTTTCTCTGCGATCTAACAGGCATAAGAGTATGCATAAAATTGTTTACCTTCAACACTATAAGTACTACATAGCATAGTTCTTTTATCCTACAGATTATTTTTATAGATTATGTCATTCTTACCTCTTTATCTCACGTTGGTCCTATAACTACCAACGTATCTTGGGAACTCGTCATTTTAATGGTCCGCGTACTGATTGTTTTGCTATTCATTATTACCCTAGTCTTCCACTTCTGTCATTCCTAAAAACTCACTTTCTATAACATATCTCTTTTTTTCGTATTGGTTTCTTCCAGTAGCTAAGACATCTAACCTCTTAAGAGAACAGTAAAACACGCAAATGGACTTCGGCATACTCATGTAAAATTTGCATATGTTAAACTTCAGCCTAAAACCCTCGCGTCAATGCTTCCTCGCAGCTGGAGCATCATGAAGATCCATACCAGCCCAGTGATACCCCACAAGTGACTCAAATTAATCGTAAAAGAAAAATCCCTAATCTCCAATACTTCCTGCTCACTGCTGCCTCGTGAATGGGTCAGCAAAAATAATCATCAATAAAATACGCATATCGCCCTCATCATCACTTTGGGAATTTCATTCAATTCTTTGTCTGCTGTTTATTCATTTTTCTTATCCTATAGTCTCCATGATTTCACGTAACAAGACTGGAACTATCGCCTACACAAAATACTAAATACGATTTTATGGATCCTCATTCCGTGGATCATATCCCCTCTTGTTCACAAATACACTTTCCTCCAACTAACACGAAACTGGATGTACCCTCTCGGCATCTTCTCACGAATACTTTTTTCCCTTAAACTTTTTAATGTGAGAAAATTCTGTCTGTACTTCGACTTGCGGTTTTGCAATGTCTCCTGTTCCAGAACATTATCATCTGTTATGGTACAGTCCACAAAATAAAATGAACTGGCTGCTTAAGTATTTACTTACCTTCGATCTTCTTGGTTTAAGAGACACTGTATCTCCCACAGCGAACTTAAATTTTCGTACTAATCACTTTTCATTGATATGTTTGAACCGTGCTGCCGCTCACGTTGGTGCTGTTTGTAGGTTTCCGCCCTCTGTTGCAGGCAAGACGGTATCGTTGATTTGGCATGGTTGCGGTTGCTTCTCTTCTTCCCGTGTGACTGGCGCCACTCGACTTCGCAAGCGTTGCCTGCCCGCTAGTGACACCAGCGGCTGTTATCAATATGTAGTAAGTGTTGCCCTATCTTTGGGGCGACGCCGTTGTTTTCCCGGGTCGTGTGAGTGGCTAGATCGGTGGGTGACTCAGGAGGAGCCAGGTCCACACAGTACGGAAACACGCCGGGACCACTGGCGGCACGCATGGACTGCTGGATGGAAGGGCTGTGGTCACCAGGATGGACGACCTCGTCGCAATACATACGTGATATGACAGATTATCACCGCGACGTCATGTGCATTTTGGCGGCTCTGCATACTGCTTAGTACTTGAAGATCCCACTGTGTTAAAAGCACTTGGGTCAGTGATTAGACGGTGTGGTTACTCAACTGTGAATGAATATAGCAGTGAAGGGATTTGTTTCATTCTGCCAACCGTCATCAGAGTTGTCACAGTGAGTTCATTGTGCGTTTGTGTGCCTAATGAAATTGATGCCACTAATTTTTTTCTTGGTTTTGACTCGCTTTGCGATTGTTTCCGAAATGACGTGTGGTTACTGGTTCTGGTTCATTACACTTCGGTTTTTTCTCGCACGAAAATCGAGTGGGGTTTTAGTTTCTGTTAGTTTGACTGGTATTCTGTGCTGCGACTTGTTTGTTCAGATTTTCGGATTTGTCGTTCAGGCCCTCTAAACACAGTATTCTGGGGACGTAGTGCAGACCGACAGTTCCGGCTTTGGCGTATTGTTCCATCGTTGCATTTGGTTTATCGGACGTCAGGTGGCTTCAGCAAGATTATCATTAGTCATTCGTTAGATTGCTAGTCTGAGTTACCATCTTGTGAAGTGATTGCAACTCTTGGCTGCCTATTTCATCGCTCGCGAAAGTGTTTGTTGCCGGACCTTCTCAGAAGTCGATTCCTGGAGCACCGTCTGTGACTGTTCGTTGTGTTTTATTATTGTATTATCTATTACCATACCTTGTGATGCCTACATTAAAGTTTATGTATGTCTAGTTAATAGTTCCGGTCACCTTTTGGAATAAATCTATCAGTGTAAGGATTGTGTTACAAGGCTACCATCATCTTATTTCACCTGTTTGGTAGTCAGTTGCTTATTTCTTTTAATTAACCTTTGCTTGTATTTGCTGTTTTACAGCAGGTTTCTAAATGTTTTGTATAATTGCCGTTCCTGGCGTGTAAGGCCTTCAGTCGTGATTGTGTTCATTTGCTTTGAAAAAAATAATTCGACGTTTGTATTTTAGCAGTAAGCCTTAAAACCTTATTTACTGCCATTCCTGGCGTCTGATACCTTTTGCTGTGTTTGTGGCCACTTACCTTCTAATATTTCAATACCTGTAAGTTGTAGTTTCAGCGAGGTCTTAAACATGCTTAATTTATGGCCTTTCTTGGCGTGTGAGGCCTTCAGCCATGATCACAGTGGTTTATTTCCTTTTTTTAAAAACATTATCTGTATCTGTATTTTATGGTGATTCGCTAAATTGTAACACACTGAAAAAACTATTATTTACACAGTTGTTTATTCCTTCATTAATAACATGTGGTATTTATTATTTTTTGTTGAGTCTGGAATTACTGTTTTAAAAATAAATGTGTGTAAGTGTAAAAGGCAACCAATAGTAACTCATTACGGCCCCGTCCACTATCGTAACCGAATCTTGCTTCCCCTTGACGAGTATCAGGTCTCAATGTTACTCGTTGTAATAGTTTATTTGCTGGCCTGTAGTACTTGCTTATGCTCTCGTTTTATCGTGCTGTGACGTGACCGCATCGTAATTGCGGTAGTCAAGGCGAAAGTGTTGTTCGTGTACAGTGACTGCGGTCCACAGTTCTGCAACATAGCACCATTGCTCCTGGTGGTAGCGGACAAACATTGTGTATCTTAGGTGAAGGCACTGAGCGAACTGTGGTTGGTCCTAGACATGTCTGTATCAAAATTAAATATTGTTGTTGTTGTTGTGGTCTTCAGTCCTGAGACTGGTTTGATGCAGCTCTCCACGCTACTCAATCTGCAGAGTTTCTTCATCTCCCAGTACCTACCGCAACCTACATCCTTCTGAATCTGTTTAGTGTATTCATCTCTTGGTCTCCCTCTACGATTTTTACCCTCCACGCTGCCCTCCAGTACTAAATTGATGATCCCTTGATGCCTCAGAACATGCCCTACCAACCGATCCCTTCTTCTCGTCAAGTTGAGCCACAAACTTCTCTTCTACCCAATTCTATTCAACAACTCCTCATTAGTTATGTGATCTACCCATCTAATCTTCAGCATTCTTCTGTAGCACCACATTTCGAAAGCTTCTATTCTCTTCTTGTCCAAACTATATATCGTCCATGTTTCACTTCCATACATGACTACAATCCATACAAATACTTTCAGAAACGACTTTCTGACACTTAAATCAATACTCGATGTTAACAAATTTTTCTTCCTCAGGAACGCTTTCCTTGCCATTGCCAGTCTACATTTTATATCCTCTCTACTTCGACCATCATCAGTTATTTTGCTCCCCAAATAGCAAAACTCCTTTACTTCTTTAAGTGCCTCATTTCCTTACCTAATTCCCTCAGCATCACCCGACTTAATTCGACTACATCCCATTATCCTCGTTTTGCTTTTGTTGATGTTCATCTTATATCCTCCTTTCAAAACACTGTCCATTCCATTCCACTGCTCTTCCAACTCCTTTGCTGTCTCTGACAGAATTACAATGACATCGGAGAACCTCAAAGTTTTTATTCCTTCTCCATGGATTTTAATACCTACTCCGAATTTATCTTTTGTTTCCTTAACTGCTTGCTCAATATACACATTGAATAACATCGGGCAGAGGCTACAACCCTGTCTCACTCCCTTCCCAATCACTGCTTCCCTTTATTGCCCCTCGACTCTTATAACTGCCATCTGGTTTCTGTGCAAGTTGTAAATAGCTTTCGCTCCCTGCATTTTACCCCTGCCACATTCAGAATTTGGAAGAGAGTATTCCAGTCAACATTGTCAAAAGCTTTCTCTAAGTCTACAAATGCAAGAAACGTAGGTTTGCCCTTCGTTAATCTAGCTTCTAAGGTAAGCCGTAGGGTCAGTATTGCCTTACGTGTTCCAACATTTCTACGGAATCCAAACTGATCTTCCCCGAGGTCGGCTTCTACTAGTTTTTCCATTCGTCTGTTAAGAATTCGCGTTAGTATTTTGCAGCTGTGACTTATTAAACTGATAGTTCGGTAATTTTCACGTCTGTCAACACCTGCTTTCTTTGAGATTGGAATTATTATATTCTTCCTGAAGTCTGAGGGTATTTCGCCTGTTTCATACATCTTGCTCACCAGATGGTAGAGTTTTGTCAGGACTGGCTCTACCAAGGCCGTCAGTAGTTGTAATGGAATGTTGTCTACTCCCGAGGCCTTGTTTCGACTCAGGTCTTTCAGTGCACTGTCAAACTCTTCATGCAGTATTGTATCTCCCATTTCATCTTCATCTACATCCTCTTCCATTTCCATAATATTGTCCTCAAGTACTTCGCCCTAGTATAGACCCTCTATGTACTACTTCCACCTTTCTGCTTTCCCTTCTTTGCTTAGAACTGGGTTTCCATCTGAGCTCTTGATATTCATACAACTGGTTCTCTTATCTCCAAAGAGATACTTTCTGTAGCCAGTATCTATCTTACCCCTAGTGAGATAAGCCTCTACATCCTTACATTTGTCCTCTAGCCATCCCTGCTTAGTCATTTTGCACTTCCTGTCGATCTCATTTTTGAGACGTTTGTGCCCGCATCTCGTGGTCGTGCGGTAGCGTTCTCGCTTCCCACGCCCGGGTTCCCGGGTTCGATTCCCGGCGGGGTCAGGGATTTTCTCTGCCTCGTGATGGCTGGGTGTTGTGTGATGTCCTTAGGTTAGTTAGGTTTAAGTAGTTCTAAGTTCTAGGGGACTGATGACCTAAGATGTTAAGTCCCATAGTGCTCAGAGCCATTTGAACCATTTGAGACGTTTGTATTCCTTTCTGCCTGCTTCATTTACTGCATTTTTATATTTTCTCCTTTCACCAATTAAATTCAATATTTCTTCTGTTACCCAAGGATTTCTACTAACCCTCGTCGTTTACATACTTGACGCTCTGCTGCCTTCACTACTTCATCCCTCAGAGCTACCCATTTTTCTTCTACTGCATTTCTTTCCCCCATTCCTGTCAATTGTTCCCTTATGCTCTCCCTCAAACTCTGTAAAACCTCTGGTTCTTTCACAGTTTATCCAGGTCCCATCTCCTTAAATTTCCACCTTTTTGCAGTTTCTTCAGTTTTAATCTACAGATCATAACCAATAGATTGTGGTCAGAGTCCATTTCTGTCCCTGGAAATGTCTTACAATTTAAAACCTGGTTCCTAAATCTCTGTCTTACCATTATATAATCTGTCTGAAACCTTTTAGTATCTCCAGGGTTCTTCCATGTATACAATCTGCTTTCATGATTCTTGAACCAAGTGTTAGCTATGATTAAGTTATGCTCTGCACAAAATTCTACCAGGCGGCTTCCTGTTTCATTTCTTAGCCCCAATCCATATTCACCTACTACGTTTCCTTCTCTCCCTTTTCCTACTACCGAATTCCAGTCACCTATGACAATTAAATTTTCGTCACCCTTCACTATCTGAATAATTTCTTTTATTTCATCATACATTTCTTCAATTTCTTCGTCATCTGCAGAGCTAGTTGGCATATAAACTTGTACTACTGTAGTAGGCGTGGGCTTCGTATCTATCTTTGCCACAATAATGCGTTCACTATGCTGTTTGTAGTAGCTTACCCGCATTCCTATTTTCCTATTCATTATTAAACCTACTGCTGCATTACCCCTATTTGATTTTGTGTTTATAACCCTGTAGTCACCTGACTAGAAGTTTGTTCCTCCTGCCACCGAACTTCACTAATTCCCACTATATCTAACTTTAACCTATCCATTTTCCTTTTTAAATTTTCTAACCTACCTGCCCGATTAAGGGATCTGACATTCCACGCTCCGATCCGTAGATCGCCAGTTTTCTTTCTCCTGATAACATCCTCTTGAGTAGTCCCCGCCCGGAGATCCGAATGGGGGACTATTTTACCTCCGGAATATTGTACCCAAGAGGACACCATCATCATTTAACCTTACAGTAAAGCTGCATGCCCTCGGGAAAAATTACGGCTGTAGTTTCCCCTTGCTTTCAGCCGTTCGCAGTACCAGCACAGCCAGGCCGTTTTGGTTAGTGTTACAAGGCCAGATCAGTCAATCATCCAGACTGTTGCCCTTACAACTACTGAAAAGGCTGCTGCCCCTCTTCAGGAACCACACGTTTGTCTGGCCTCTCAACAGATACTTGTGGTTGCACCTACGGTACGGCTATTTGTATCGCTGAGGCACGCAAGCCTCCCCACCAACGGCAAGGTTCATGGTTCGTGGGGGAGGGGGGGATTAAATATTAAAATATCAAATCAATCACCTTCAGAAATTCAGTTATTTTTTTTCTTTTCTTTTTTTCCAACCAGTTGCAGCGCTACATTACAGCATATTCGGGCCCACTGACCGACATATAGGAAGAATCTGACCTTGGTCCATTCAAAACAGGGGTCAACATTCAGTTTCTGGTAACCGTAGATTTCCTCTTAACACAGCGATACCTTCGATTGTCTCTTGCCAACAGGACCAGAGGTGGGATTCTTTCTACACGTCGGTCAGAGGGCCTGCATTTGGTGTACTGTAGCACTGAAACTGGTTCCACAAACAAATAAAACTGTAAATTTTAACAGCTGAAAGTGTTTTAATTTTACATTTTATACTGAACAGTCAAGATCCAGCAACCACCTTGATGTATCTCTGTTGATCCATTGTGAATGCAGGACAGTGGCTGACCAAATACTTATCAAGGAAGATAGCTAAACAGCCGTACGTTTTGAGAAGTTGTTTTATTTTGACAACCATTTTCGGAATTTCAGTATGACATCTTCCGGCCTCATATGTACTCCATACATTCAGATGTATCGATATTAGCATACTGGAGCCATTGGTATCTGAATACCGTGAATACGTTATCTGACTGCTTCCTTCGAAGACTTTACAAGACTTAAAGTCTTCGGAGGAAGCAATGGAAAAACGAATGCACGATATCCAGATACTGATGGTTCGAGTATGCTGATATCGACGCATCTGAGTGTCTACACATGAAGTTCATATGTGAAACACTGAAATGTCGACACTCGTTGTTAAAATAAAATAACATCTCAAAACGTATGGTTATCTGGCGTTTTTCCTTAGTAAAAATCTTGTATAAAGGTGGACTTGCAGAGGTATGTCTATGTTAAGTGCATTGCTCGCATTGTACCACTCCTTTCAACGTTTGAAGGAAACTGCTAGGTGTTTCCTCCAGGATAATCTTGCCAAGATGATGGACGCTGAGGATTTGGAGAGCCAGTGCGAAATATGGAGAGAGCAGTTAACGTAGAATGTCTGCTAGGAAGCCGCTGTTTATCAAGTTGCGTCAATATTCTCGAGTGAGCGTTATGTCTTTTCACTGACGCGCCTTTGCCAGCTACTTCCTGCAGTCCATGTACTGTATGTTGGGAGAGTTCTTTCTGGTTGGTAGCTAGTGCAAGATACATTTTCCTTCTCATCAGCTCCATCTCCTGGGTTTGCCTGGGATGATTTCGACTGCTGCTAGCTACCACAGTATATGGTGATCTGTAGCCTGCATATACTGCCATCTCCATCGGTCATTCCCTTGCCTGCCACTGGGGACGAATGTGGGAGGTGTGCAGACTACCTAATGCTGGCGGTAGTTGGTCGTGAGCAGGTTAGCCGGAGTTCGCAGTGACGGCATTAAGCATTGTCAGCATCAGTGTACTGTAAAGTTTTTTAGTGCAGTCAAGGTTATAATAAATGTGTTTACTTTACAGGTACCTTTGCTAGTATGTGCGGTGTTAATACCACTTCGTTTCTGGCAGTACTGTCCAATTTTTAATTCTCTGTCTGTGCGGTGCTTGGTGCACAAACTGTTAGCAACATGTTTATCATAGATTGCCTCGACTTACACTCATATGTTTCTGCTGACGAGCACGTACGCAAACACACACACACACACACACACACACACACACACACACACACACGCACACATACAGGTGCGCATCAATGCATAGGCAGATGCTGCATTATTCACGTGGGTGGGAGGCCCTCGTTGAGTGGTTCATCTCGTAGCACATTCTTGTCTGCTAGCCACCATGCCCGTCACAGTAGTCACATTGAAAGCGATTACACACACACTTTGAGCCTGTTTGCTTACATAAATCGCATTCCTCTACCATTCGTAGGAAGAACGGCAGATGACAAGTGTGCCAAGTGTTGCATACGTACCAGGCGTCTCACTTGTCATGCTGGACCCACATTATACAGTGGTGGTTGGTGAGCTGACTCGAGTTACTTGTGCAGCTGGAGACAGCCTTAGTGGTCAATTCTGGAGACACTGGGATAATTCCCTGTATTTTTCTTAGTCTTGTTTTGGCAATGGTGGTAGTTGTAATTGTCTAAAGTGTAAATTTAGTAGTGTGTGTACATTGGTCGGAGTGCTTCAGAATACGCTGTGATGTTATTAATTTTCTTACGATTTACGGTGATTTTGCCGAATATGTTGTGACATCATCACATTACAGAATTTGTACGACTGGACAATGCACTCATTTTAACACACACACTGACACGCACACACACCAGTAAGGCAGGGACGATGTAGATTTGGTATACAGGACTAGTTTTATTTGTTTATATTTCACGCTGTGGTGTTTATTTAACACTTACAAGACTCTGCAAAAGCGTATTTAACAGTTCATTGCATAAATTATTTAGTGTGGAATACTGACACAACCTGTTAAGCATTTAATATCTCGCCAAGACTGCATTTTTCGTCAAATACTGCAGCGTGGAACTTGTTTAACTTCTAATATCGACATGACTTTTTAGATAATGCTCTGCAGTTATTGTTTAACATCATATTTGTATATACCTTAGGAAAAGACGGAAGAAAGTGGAAAACCGGCAAAACTGAAGAAAGATTAGCTACACTTTGTAAAACAGCAATTAATTATGTGAGGGCTGGTTTAATTTGTCTTATTTAGGGGTTGTGGCTGCTTCCTGATGTTGATCTTTTCACTGTGATCTACAAAGCTAGAATGGCACTTCACACAAATGTCCTCTAGTTATAAAAGCTTCAGGGGCAGATGATGGGTGTGGATTATTGTTGGTCCAGGAGTGGGAGGGCAGGGAGATGTGAGTTCCCTGGGGAGGGGTTGGGGAGGGGGGGAGGGAGTGAACTTAATGCACACTGCCAATTGCCTAATGTGCAACATAATGCCCCTGTGAAGGTCAAGTCCAACCTGATTCTGTCTGTGACACCGGGAATATAACCTGGCACTAGAGGTCATCTGTATCTCATACACACACTACATAAGTGCTCGTCATCTGTGGGAATTTGAGGCGTGACATACATGTATGTCTGGTTTACTATTTCCTGGTGTCGTAAGTAATAGAGTGCACTGGTGGACTACAACCCTGAATCAAGGCCAAAGGTGCTCGTGTATCCAATTGTCCGTTGGTGGTCGTGCATTTCTGTGAGTTGCATGCATCAGGCAAGGTCGGCCACATCGTACAAAGCTTGCTTCTCCATTATTAACTGACTCGCCTCTATGTGAAGTCGGTCGATGTGTGCACGAGTGCGTTTTACAGAGCGTTTTCCAGATATCATGTCTAGGGAAATCATGTTTTGCTTGGCAGTAATACGTCGACAATTAAGTCCATTTGACGTCTCAGACAAGTACTTTTACTATCACAGACAAAGCGCCTAGAAACTCAACCGATAACTGCATTTCTTATTCTGCATTTTCTGCTGTTGCTTGACATCATTGATTATTAGTACTGGTATTAGAGATTAACAGTATTTCTCTGTTATGGCGGCTGTGAGTTCTGTGCGGGTTGTGGATCGATGAATAGGTGTTGGGCACGTCATACGTGGCAACGCCCTAACTGAGTTGGTGGTCCGTATCTGAAAAAAAAAGGAGAAGTGCGAGTACGACTCACTTTCTGAGCGTTCCGTACAACCTTAATTATGGGTATGAATAATAGTAAAAGTAGGCATAATTATGTGTAATTCCTTGTTGGAGAACTTGTCAACCTGTGAGAGGTGGTGACTATGCATGGCATATATTAGTTAGTGCGGCATATTTGCCATGTCTTGTTCTAACTGTATCGTAAGAAATACGAGGTGCGGCTAGAAAAAAACCGGACTGATGCTGGAAAAAAACATTTATTTACAAATATTTACAATTTCATGTTATCTCCTTCAATGTACTCTCCACCTCGGTCTCTACACCGCTCCATACGAATTTTCCACTGTTCATAGCAATGCTGCAGATCATTTTCGGTAAGTCCATACATTACTTCCGTCGCTTTTTCTTTTACTGCTTCAACAGTTTCAAATCTAATTCCTTTCAAAGCTGACTTGACTTTAGGGAAAAGAAAAAAGTCACAGGGGGCCAAATCAGGTGAGTAGGGTGGATGATCTAAGATGGGAATGTTGTGTTTTGCCAAATACGTCTTCACTGACAACGCACTGTGAGCTGGGGCATTGTCTTGGTGAAGGATCCATGACTTTTTTCTCCACAAATCGTTCCGTTTTCTCCGTACTCGCTCACGTAGGGTAGCCAGGACGCTAATGTAGTAATGCTGATTCACTGTTTGTCCCTCTGGTACCCAATCAATGTGCACAATCCCTTTGATGTCAAAAAAAAACAATCATCATTGCCTTGAATTTCGATTTTGACATTCGTGCTTTTTTTGTTGTGGAGAACCAGGAGTTTTCCAATGCATCGATTGGCGTTTAGTTTCGGGATCGTAAGTAAAAAACCACGATTCATCGCAAGTAATAACATTCTGTAAGAAGGTGGGATCACTTTCAATGTTTTCCAGGATGTCAGAACAAATCATTCTTCGGCGTTCCTTCTGTTCAATTGTGAGACACTTCGAAACCATTTTTGAACACACTTTGTTCATGTTGAAACTTTCATGAAGAATCTGCCTAACACTTTCCTTGTCAACTCCTGTTAACTCAGACACTGCTCTGATTGTTAAACGGCGATCTTGTCGAACAAGTTTACCGATTTTTTCAATGTTTGCATCAGTTTTTGCTGACAATTGTCTGCCAGTGCGAGTGTCATCACTGGTGTCTTCGCGGGCATCTTTAAATCGTTTAAACCACTCAAACACTTGTGTTCGCGATAAACAATCATCGCCGTACACTTGTTGTAACATTACAAACGTTTCACTTGCAGATTTTCCTAGTTTGAAACAAAATTTGATGTTAACACGCTGTTCTTTCTGTACACTCAACATTTTCCGACGCACAGACAAAACTTCAACTACTTAAAACAGACGCCACGGGCAGACTGAGTGCAGGAGGCAGATGAAACTCGAGCAGCCTTATTGCATTCGTTTTATTGTTTCACCAGTACTAGTCCGGTTTTTTTCTAGCCACACCTCGTAGGCGTCGTAGGGCGAACTGTTTGTCAGTGTCAAACAACGTCCGTAAGCTGATTGCTGTCTAGTTCAAGCTAAAGGTCCTACTTTAAGTGTTAACTGACTTGCACTAATACTAGTGTGGGTAGAGAGGGTTACTCGCCACTGAGACATATTTAAACACGGCTGTTCTTCTTACTATAGTAGTTTATTCGCCGAGATCTCGTAAAAAGACACAATGGTCACTACTTTCAGCGAAATTAAATCGCCTTGTTCGGATCACTTTTATGTAACTTTCTTATTATAGGGCCAATCCATTTCTTCGACTGTTCACTTTAAATTAAGGTGACCAATCGACGAAATGGATAGCCCTTGTAATAAAAACAAAAAAACATTTATCCTACACAAATTATCTGAAAATGGCGACTTAATTTCGCTGAAACTAGTGATCAATATGTATTTTTTACGATCTGGGTGGATAAACTTCAGCAATAAGAAGAACAACCGTGTTTACATTCTGAGATCGTCTCCAATACACCTGGCACTGTCAGATAATCAACATAAGGCATATTTAGTATCGTGGGTACCTCAGTATCAGAATAAACGAGTTAGTATCTGATACCTTATGTAAAACTTAATAATAATGGCCACTGGCGTCTACTTACTGACACTTAGTGCTAAAGGAAGAATCTAATGCGCGTTATATAATATTTACATGATCTAATCAACCGTGTTACTGTCAGTTTTGATCTTTAGTTAGCTGTGTTGGTAATCCATATCAGCTGCCTTGTATTGGGTACGTTTCTGAGAGATAAAAAAATTATTCAAATGGCTCTGAGCACTATGGGACTTAACTTCTGAGGTCATCAGTCCGCTAGAACCTAGTACTTAAACCTAACTAACCTAAGGACATCACAAACATCCATGCCTGAGGCAGCATTCGAACCTAGGACCACAGCGGCCGCGCGGTTCCAGACTGTAGCACCTAGAACCCCTCGGCCACCCCGGCCGGCTCTGAGACATAGAAGATTCTTTATATACGTGACCCACTAGAGATTGAATATTGTTCTTGAAGACAGTCGTTTTTGGTGTTTAAGGAGATGTGCGTGTTTAAAGTATATTTATAAGTTTTAATTCATTGTTGAAATCATTACAGATCATGGACGCTTTCTAGTTTTACGGCGCTATTGGATGTCTAAATTTTTCCACTTGCCAAATCTGCAACGTTGCGTAAGAAGTGTGGCATTTAGAAAAGGCCTATTATTTCTACATTTCTCTGTTCTAGTGTAAACTGTTTGTCGTATCTGGTTGCATCCACTCGCAACCATTCCGCAGTTGAGCAGCCGCTGGGCCCAGCGACCAGGGAGCAGACGTCCCAAAGACATATGCAGATGTATCTTCTGCAAAAGGATTTCCATAAATGAAAGATTCAACTCAGCCAACAACCAGTCAATATACTCCAGCTCTCCCTCCACCAAATCAAGTTACGTGTCACATGTCCCACCACTCTCCCGCTAACATGACTGATGACTCTGTCATCGAACTGTTGCAGCAAGGAATGACATGTTACAAATCCATTACAAATCTATGTCCAAGTGTGTTAAAGCTACTGTCTCTGCCAGAGGTAGGCCCGTCAAATTAGACATTAAAGTAGCAGTCTGTGTCGTAGTACAGATTTTTTTGTACGTTGTTAGGGCTAGTAGGGTTAGCTATCCTAACTTTTCGCTTCGAAAAGCCTGTGTTTCCTGAACAGTGTTAAAAAAATACATTCTATAATCACAGCTGGTTCCCTCACCTGCTGAATATCACTATTATATCTTACCTGTTTGTAGTTTAAGACCTATTAATGACAGGGTTATTTTCTTTAGCTTCATCTTCGAAATAAGTCACTAACGTTTATTGTAAAATTATTTTCTTCTGGGTATAACTGGTAATTTCTATATAGTACATTTGTTAAAGTGTCACATATTTTATCTTACTTAAACAGTCGTCCATTGCATTTACGCTGAAATAATCCATCATGTTTTTTTCCTAATTCTAACATTAACATTCTCATCTCTGGAAGTGTAGATACTTTCTAGATAAACTAATTTAAAATCTTTGATCCAACAAACAGTTATTTTCTCCACTTCACAGTGTCTCTTGTGATCTACATTGGCCTCATATCGAAAGTTGAACTAATGTTACGGAAGAAATGTCCCAAAACCGTTCCAGCTATTCGCAGAGGTGTAGCATGTACGCCATTCCTTCAGTATACCGATAAGCAGAGCGGTTGGATATGCCACGACCATGTATTGATCCTCTTCGGCTCTTCATTGATCTCACTAGAACTTGTTCAATAGATGAATGTCAACAGACCTGACCAAAATTTTACAAAATATCTGGGAATCGTGAAGTTTGCTTTAGCGAAAATAATGAATTTGCTTGGGACCATTGGATGTCATAGGTTGCCCATATCGTGAAGGTATAGAAGAGCAGTTTTAGCGCAAAGAACTGTCCGCTAAGTAAGAAAAAGGCGAGCATTTTGCCTAATATATCCAGACAAAACTCCCAGTTCCCCTTACTGCCGGCTTGAATGAAATCTCTTCATAAGGGTTTCCGATGTTATTTTGGATTTGGCACTAACAATCTGGAGAATCTGGCAAAAAGGACCAGTGACCACTCACTTTCCCTTAACAATTTCTCAGTTAGATGAACGTGAAGAACAAATCATTCAACGCAGGATGTGTGATCACAGAGCTCTCATTACTCTCGAGTATGAATTCCCACTATCCTCGGTGCTCGGTGTGCATTGTGGCCAGCAATTACTTAAGGCCAACATGGCTCTAGTAGCCCCCATCGACGAAATACACTACTGGCCATTAAAATTGCTACACCAAGAAGAAATGCAGATGATAAACGGGTATTCTTTGGACAGATATATTATACTAGAAGTGACATGTGATTACATTTTCACGAAATTTGGGTGCATAGTTCCTGAGAAATCAGTACCCAGAACAACCACCTCTGGCCGTAATAACGGCCTTGATACGCCTGGGCATTGAGTCAAACAGAGCTTGGATGGCGTGTACAGGTACAGCTGCCCATGTAGCTTCAACACGATACCACAGTTCATCAACAGTAGTGACTGGCGTATTGTGACGCGCCAAGATTCTCGGCCATCGTTGACCAGACGTTTTCAGTTGGTGAGAGATCTGGAGAATGTGCTGGCCAGGGCAGCAGTCGAATATTTTCTGTATCCAGAAAGGATAGTACAGGACTTACATGCGGTCGTGCATTATCCTTCAGAAATGTAGGGTTTCGATGGGATCGAATGAAGGGTAGAGACACGAGTCGTAAAACATCTGAAATGTAACGTCCACTGTTCAAAGTGGTGTCAATGCGAAGAAAAGGTGACCAAGACGTGTAACCAATGGCATTCCATACCATCACGCCGGGTGATACGCCAGCATGGCGATGACGAATACACGCTTCCAATGTGCGTTCACCGCAATGTCGCCAAACACGGATGCGACCATCATGATGCTGTAAAGAGAACCTGGATTCATCCGATAAAATGGCGTTTTGCCATTCGTGCACCCACGTTCGTCATTGAGTACACCATCGCAGGCGCTCCTGTCTGTGACGCAGCGTCAGGGGTAACCGCAACCATAGTCTCCTAGCTGATAGTCCATGCTGCTGCAAACGTCGTCGAACTTTTCGTGCAGATGGTTGTTGTGTTGCAAACGTCCCCATATGTTGACTCAGGGATCGAGACGTGGCTGCACGATCCGTTACAGCCATGCGGATAAGATGCCTGTCATCTCAACTGCTAGTGATACGAGGCCGTTGGGACCCAGCACGGCGTTCCGTATTACCCTCCTGAACCCACCGATTCCATATTCTGCTAACAGTCATTGGATCTCGACCAACGCGAGCAGCAATGTCGCGATAAGATAAACCGCGATCGCGAAAGGCTACAATGCGACCTTTATCAAAGTCGGAAACGTGATGGCACGCATTTCTCCTCCTTACACGAGGACAACGTTTGTCCGCAGCTCGTGGTCATGCGGTAGCGTTCTCGCTTCCCGCGCCCGGGTTCCCGGGTTCGATTCCCGGTGGGGTCAGGGATTTTCTCTGCCTCGTCATGACTGGGTGTTGTGTGATGTCCTTAGGTTAGTTAGGTTTAAGTAGTTCTACGTTCTAGGGGACTGATGACCATAGATGTTAAGTCCCAAAGTGCTCAGAGACATTTGAACCAACAACGTTTCACCAGGAAACGCTGGTGAACTGCTGTTTGCGTATGAGAAATCGGTTGGAAACTTTCCTCATGCCAGCACCTTGTGTGGAAGGTCTGAAAAGTTAATCATTTGCATATCACAGCATCTTCTTCCTGACGGTTAAATTTCGCGTCTGTAGCACGTCATCTTCGTGGTGTAGCAATTTTAATGGCCAGTAGTGTAGATAGGTGAGAACCACCTAACCTCGCTACCATGGTACTCAAATCGGAATGATGCAGTCCTCAACAATATCTCCACCTTCCATGTTCAGTAGTTGCTGATATGATACAAAGTAGGTCTTTTGATCATGGGTTTTGGTTTTTGAACTTTCCACTAGAAGATATGTCAGTGTGGTGTCATAGTCTATGAGTGGAGCGTGAGTGGATGGGAGAAAGAGAACTTTTGAGTACTAGAAATCAAAAGTATTGCTTACTTGTTGGATGAACCCATTCTTGCTTCGAATGCCAGAGGTCCAACGATGCTGAAGGTTTTTCCAAACAATCACAGCAAATTAGTGGCTATGGTCAGCATGTCAGCATCAGCTTGAGGCTTTCAGTCGCATCGGCGACTGGGATAGCAGAAAATTCTTATGCCGCAGTGTTGGACTCATGAGTCAAAATAAGAACTTATCCTATCAACTGAAGCATTCATCTTCAAACGGGTGTTGGTTTGTCTGGCAGTGCATCGTAAGGAAGGGTAATGATCGTGATGCCACTCATTTCATGGAAGATGTTTACATCAGCGTTTTCAAAGACGCATTATATAAACACCTCTTTTTTTTTATCGATGGTGATCCTTCTCTCTGCCCAATCGCTGGACCTTCAGAAAGCTTTACTTCACTGTAACTGTAGGATAATACAATTGCTGAACAGAGGTTACCAAGATCATCGAGCCAGATGTCTTGCGTAGTTAGGTACCTAGAATAGTTTTCAATGGAGAAGAGATTGCATAAGCGTCTGAAGCACATTTTTCTTTCTGTCTATTCAGAGAATGGCGCTTATCCTTGATCGAGAAGATCTCAAGTAAGATTTTCATATAGTCAGGAACGCTAAAATCATTTTATTGCAAGAAATCATCAGATGGGGATAGCGTTCGAACCTTGGCAGCTGACTTAACCACTTTCATCCGCTCTTCTGCAGGCTTGTTCCTTCTCTCCTTCTACCAGTTGCCATTAGAGAATGTTTTGTCCAGCGTCTGTGAAATAAAGGACTACGTAATGACCTCGACCGTGATCGACCTCTGCAATTGTCACCCTATCGTCGTTCCTTTTCATGAAGTGATTGTTGACAGTTCTTATAGTAGGCTCGTATTCGCTTTTTATTTACTCTACCAAGATCATTTAAAGAGAACTGACATTCTTCCCTGTTTTCATCAATGTTTACACAAATATAGTCCATGAACTTCGCGATATTTTTTGAGTCTCAGTATTCTCTTTTTAGTCTAACAACTGTTGTCTTGCAGCACAAATTTTTATGAATCAGCAGCTACTAGATCAACCACAGATGCAAGGCGATCTATGTCATTGCCATTGTTCACATCGACGATTTACCACATTAAACATCGTTTCCTTTGCACCTAATGATTGCAGTTGGTGCACTTATTCTTTCCTGATGGAGTTAGTTTCTTTTGGTGCTTTCTTGCTTCTAAGTTATATCACCTCTACAGAGGAAACAAATGTTTCGAATGTCCACGGATCATCTTCGTAACACTGAGCACGATGACTCACGAATTGTATCGCCTCCACAACAAACAGTCGCCGCAACATTGCTGTGAATGGAGTACCTCTTCCCGTACACATCGTTCACAGCAACCTCATTTAACGCTTGTATAACCTGTTGGCTTTCCTTAAGGCTACGCTGCACACTTACTTCACTTTGCTAAATCTCACTACATTCTTTCATCACTGTGCTCTTCGAGATGTAATACTAACGCCTGGCTCACAGAGACACTCACAGAGTGGAGCACAGAATGCGACTGAAAAGTTAACTGGGTGGAAGTATAGGCAGCAGAGCTTTCAACCTAGCAATACGAACACATTTTCCATAAAACGCATTACAAAGGGAGAAGGGCTTTCTTTATGCTCACCCAAGACATAAATTTAAAAAAAATCGTTAATGCCGTTTACGAATATGCACTTACGTGTTAGTAGTGTTATGAACATGAAAATAACTCTTAGCACATTTTCGATAATGTGTGTTATCAAGGGATGCGCTAGTTACTATATGCCAACACTAAAAAATCAAAGAAATACAAATTTCGTTAATTGTTCTTGGTTTTTACTCACAACATACTTGTTAAAGTGCGATTAATGTTTAAATAAGGTCTTGAACCTGAAAATTTGAATATGAGATTCACTAAGAAAACTGACATCTGCTCCTAAGCCTTAAAATATTTGGATAAAGTTTAATTGAAAAAAATTTTAAACAATTTGTACCACCTGGTAGAAAAATTCGTTACAAACAATAAATATCTTTTAAAATTTTAAAACATAAATTCACTTACTAGATAACTATATTTTCAAAATTTGGGACCCCCTTAACCTATGGTACTGCGAGTAACCTATTGCTGCGATAAATAGGTCGGAATTACAACAATATAAACAAGCTAAGACGTAACTTTACTTGTCCCCATTGAAGTGAATTTACAAGAAGTTTCAGTTTTTATAATACATGCAAATCTTGTAAACAGACATCCAGCATTTAAAGACTTTACTACGCATTTTTTCCGTTGAAAGACCATAATTTGTTACAGGAAGTGTTTAGACTCATTTATCCAAAAATTTAATTTTCTGTTTTTTTTTTTTTGCGAGTTCAGAAGAACTAATGGGTCAGGAGTCATCATTATGTGCTTAAATGAAAATCAATAAAATTTGCTACAACTTTAGTGCACTACTTTTCTCGCAGGATAGTGGTTTGCCGATATTCATCCCGAAACAAGATTCATTTTTGGTAAAAAAAAGTTAATATGTGAAATTCCGTATCTCGGAAATGCTGCAAGTATAGAGCTGCTATTGGACTTAAATGTATACGTCTTTAAGGTAATTTAACAATGATAATAATTATTAAATGGCAAAAGGCATAGTTTGTAAGACAAAACTAAAAAAGTCCACATATTTCGTAGTTTTCAAGTATTATTAAGGAATGACAGGTCTTCCGACGCTGCAAACTTGCGTTCACACTACCGTGACTGATCCAAATAACTTATCAAAGAATCTGAACTACATCAGGCCTTGCTATTTTAGCCTTTTACGTATGTTCTGATTGACTTAAAGAGGTCGCTCTATGTACTAAAATAGCAAACCTGCACAACCACGAATCAGCTACAGATGTACTTATGAATTCTGTCTGCTACATTGTATACGCATTTTATGTATCATTTCGTCATTTTGCATACGTAATTGTGCCTGCAGTTTTCATGGGCAACGCTGTATTTGTGCTGGCTGTCTCTTCCCAAATCAATGTGCTTAGATAATTGTAAGGTTATGATAATGCTTGAGATCATTGCGTGGCATTGCCCGCCAGTGGCGAACATACTATGCCACGACGGTTGCGTTATTCCCGATCTCCAGACGGTACGCTGAGGTGACAGAAGCCACGGGATTGATTCTAATATTGTGTAATATCTCCTTTTGCCCGTCGTAGCGCATCAGCTTGAGTGGAATGGGCTACGAAAGTCGTTGAAAGTCTCATACAGAATTATTGAGCCACATTGTATACGCAAAATATGTATCATTTCGTCATTTGACATACGTAATTGTGCTTGCAGTTTTCATGGGCAACGCTGATTTTTTGCTGGCTGTCTCTTCCCAAATCAATGTGCTTAAATAATTGTGATGTTATGATAGTGCTTGAGAAGATCATTGCGTGGCATTGCCCTCCAGTGGCGAACATACTATGCCACGACGGTTGCGTGATTCCCGATCTCCAGACGGTACGCTGAGGTGACAGAAGCCACGGAAACGATTCTAATATTTTGTCAGATCTCCTATTGCCCGTCATAGCGCATCAGCTTGAGTGGAATGGGCTACGTAATTCGTTGAAAGTCTCCTACAGAATTATTGAGCCACATTGTATACGCAAAATGCGTATCATTTCGTCATTTGGCATACGTAATTGCGCTTGCAGTTTTAATGGGCAACGCTGTATTTTTGCTGGCTGTCTCTTCCCAAATCAATGTGCTTAGATAATTGTGATGTTATGATAACGCTTGAGAAGATCATTGCGTGGCATTGCCCACCAGTGGCGAACATACTATGCCACGACGGTTGTGTTCTTCCCGATCTCCAGACGGTACGCTGAGGTGACAGAAGCCACGGGATTGATTCTAATATTGTGTCAGATCTCCTTTTGCCCGTCGTAGCGCATCAGCTTGAGTGGAATGGGCTACGAAAGTCGTTGAAAGTCTCATACAGAATTATTGAGCCACATTGTATACGCAAAATATGTATCATTTCGTCATTTGGCATACGTAATTGTGCTTGAAGTTTTAATGGGCAACGCTGTATTTTTGCTGGCTGTCTCTTCCCAAATCAATGTGCTTAGATAATTGTGATGTTACGCTAACGCTTGTGAAGATCATTGCGTGGCATTGCCCACCAGTGGCGAACATACTATGCCACGACGGTTGCGTTATTCCCGATCTCCAGACGGTACGCTGAAGTGACAGAAGCCACGGAATTGATTGTAATATTGTGTCAGATCTACTTTTGCCCGTCGTAGCGCATCAGCTTGAGTGGAATGGGCTACGAAAGTCGTTGAAAGTCTCATACAGAATTGTTGAGCCGGGTGACATAAGCCACGGGATTGTTTCTAATATTTTGTCAGATCTCCTTATGCCCGTCGTAGCGCATTAGCTTGAGTGGAATGGGCTACGAAAGTCGTTGAAAGTCTCATACAGAATTACTGAGCCACATTGTATACGCAAAATATGTATCATTTCGTCATTTGGCATACGTAATTGTGCTTGCAGTTTTCATGGGCAACGCTGTATTCTTCTGGCTGTCTCTTCCCAAATCAATGTGCTTAAATAATTGTGATGTTGTGATAGTGCTTGAGAAGATCAATGCGTGGCATTGCCCACCAGTGACGAACATACTATGCCACGACGGTTGCGTTATTCCCGATCTCCAGATGGTACGCTGAGGTGACAGAAGCCACGGAATTGAATAAATGTTGTGTCAGATCTCCTTTTGCCCGTCGTAGCGCATCAGCTTGAGTGGAATGGGCTACGAAAGTCGTTGAAATTCTACTACAGAATTATTGAGCCACATTGTATACGCAAAATATGTATCATTTCGTCATTTGGCATACGTAATTGTGCTTGCAGTTTTAATGGGCAACGCTGTATTTTTGCTGGCTGTCTCTTCCAAATGAATGTGCTTAGATAATTGTGATGTTATGATAACGCTTGAGAAGATCATTGCGTGGCATTGCCCTCCAGTGGCGAACATACGATGCCACGACGATTGCGCTATTCCCGATCTCCAGACGGTACGCTGAGGTGACAGAAGCCACCGGGTTGATTCTAATATTGTGTCAGATCTCCTTTTGCCCGTCGTAGTGCATCAGCTTGAGTGGAATGGGCTTCGAAAGTCGTGTAAGTAGGCTGTTTATGTTGTCTTATTGGCAACGTTACGTAGCGCTCTGTATGAAAATCACTGGCTGTGCTGTGTGCAGTCTGTTGCTAGTTTGTTGTCTGCCATTGTAATGTTGGGCAGCGGCAGCTGGATGTGAACAGCGCGTAGCGTTGCGTAGTTGGAGGTGAGCCGCCAGCAGTGGTGGATGTGGGGAGAGAAATGGCGGAGTTTGGAAATTTGTAAGACTGGATGTCATGAACTGCTATGTATATTTTGATTTTTCAACACTATTAAGGTAAATACATTGTTTAATCTCTATTAAAATCTTTCACTTGCTAACTATGCCTATCAATAGCTAGTGCCTTGCGTAGTTTGAATCTTTTATTTAGCTGGCATTAGTGGCTCTCGCTGTATTGCAGTAGTTCTAGTAACCAAAATTTTTGTGAGGTAAGTGATTTGTGAAACGTATAGGTTAATGTTAGTCAGGGCCATTCTTTTGTAGGGATTTTTGAAAGTCAGATTGCGTTGCGCTAAAAATGTTGTGTGTCAGTTTAAGCACAGTCTGGTATAATTGTTGAAAGGGAACGTTTCATATGTCGACCCTTAGCCGAGGATACCTCACTGGAATCTTCTGATTTTTTCTTGTAGTTTGTGTAATTAGTGTAGATTTTGTTTATTGCTAGCGCGTAATTGTAAAGAGAATCTCCTTTGTAGTTGCAGTCTTTCATTGTTGTACATTAAAACAGGTGTGGCACGCACGTAAATTTGCACCAAGTATTTCACAGCTGCGCTTGCAATTAACTAGATATTATTTTAAGTGCTATGTTTATGTGTTCTCCTATTTTTGCTCTTCAAATTGTGCTTTGCTGTGTTATCGTGTGAAATATTGTGACAATAATGGCGTGTGAAAAACGTAATACTAGGCTTCAAAGTAAGCTGAGAAATGAAAGTGAAGACGAATGTAGTGTGTTAGCGGCACCGTGTAATGAATTAACCAATGTTCAAACTAGTGATTTGGTAACTGTGCACAGGGAAATGGAGCGGGCGTCAAATAATGGTGTAGACAGTGAAACAGGTAGTGAACAGGGAAGCATTATCGATCGATCGGTCGGCAACAGCTCGCCTCAGGAATCGGGAATGACAGACCACAATATTGCAAATACTTTAGACTCAGGTTTTGGGTTCTCACCGTTTTCTCAAATGAGTCAAGACACATTTTCCGCTTGTGAAAATGTGAATGTTGCTGGTGCAAAATCACTGCCGAAAAGCACTGAGGAACATGTTTCAGACACCAGTGCATTGTTATTACAATTAATGCAACAAATGGGACAAAAGCTTCAAAAGTTAGACACAATGGAACAAAATCAGAGACAAACACAGCAAAAGCTTCAAAAGTTAGACATAATGGAACAAAATCTTCAAAAGTTAGACACAATGGAACAAGATCAGAGACAAACACAGCAACAGTTAGACACAATGGAACAAAATCAGAGACAAACACAGCAAAAGCTTCAAAACTTAGACACCACACTTGAACAAACACGTGAAGATTTAACTACTGAATTACATAACATTGAATCGAAATGTCAAAAAGTCTGTAATGACGTAAAAACACAGATTTGTGATCATTTTCAGCCTATTTTTTCGCGGCATGAAAATGCATTGCAGAATCACGAAGCAGCCATAAAGAACTGCAAACTATTGTTCATGAAAATCATGAGACCTTGCAAGCTAAAATTGACTCAGTTGCATCTACCGATTCGGTTACGCAACTTGCAAAACCTCAAGGAAACTTAAAGGACACAGTAGATACTCTGAAAATTGGTTCAGAAAGACACATGGAGGAATTTAGTTCATTATCAGAGAAAGTAGTTGAACTTTCGGATCAGCTAAATAATTTATCTACGAAGGTAGATGATAGTCTGAATGACACAAAACCGGTAGTCTTTAATGACACAGAAGAGTGCGAAGAAATTAGGAAATTCAAACAAAATCAGAATCAAATTAATATGCAACACCAAAGAGAAATCGGGGAAGTACAAGATCAGCTGACACAGGTAATACAAGAATTACGTATTTCAGAGGACATTCGCGCTCCAATACGGGAAGAGGGACATAGAAATACGTAATAGCCACAAAATAATAACACAGGCTACTTCGGAAATTATGAAATAAATTGGCAAGGTACACCGAATTTTGAGATGGAACCGCCGAAACGACGAAACAATGACTGACATGCGACTCGCCGACATGATGCTTTTGACTATAAGCTGTTCATTACTACACGTAAATTTAAAACATTTAAGAATTCTGGCAGCGACATTCATCCACGAGCATGGCTTCATCAATTCTCTCATTGTTTTCCTCCCAACTGGTGATTGCAGCACAGATTAGAATTTATGTGTGGCTACTTAGAGAATGAACCAGCTGTAAGAATGCGATCGGTCATTCACTATTTTCACAGTGAAGGAGAATTTTATAATGCCTTCCTCTCAGCATATTGGTCTCAAGCTACACGAGACCGAGTAAAACATAGCATCATAATGATGAAACATTTCGAACAATCTGAATTTTCAAGTCTTGTGAAATATTTTGAAGACATGATGCACAAGAATCAGTACCTGTCAAACCCATACAGCCCCTCAGAACTCATCCGCATTTGCTTAATGAAATTGCCTGAACATTTAAGAAATATTATTTTGGCAGGACGTTGCAAAGACGACATTGAAGCTTTTCAGGGACTCTTACAAGAATTAGAAATTGACACAGACAGTCGCGGGATGCGAAAACAGGAAAACAATCACTATAGGTCACATCCGTCACAATTCCGTGACGACAGAAACAATAACTGGACACGACAAGTCTAGTCTTACAACGCAAATCGTGACCAAAACAGACACCACCCATATGACAACCGTTGGCAGAGTAATAATAGTTACAGAGAAAGATCGCATTTCCGTAGTAATGAATATGACAGAGATTACCATAGAAACAGACAATATTGGAACAAAAACAATTATTATCAAGGGAGACAGAATAACTTCAGACGCAACAGATCAGCGCACAGTTACGATTCTGGGAGAAATTCTCCACCACATGACCGACAAACAAGAAACTATGTAAACTACCGACAAAACGACAGACCTGAATTCCATCAGAACTGGCGGGATTCGAACAGAGCAGGGCACTCTTGACAAGGTGAATTTGTAGAAGTTAGGTCTCCTAATCCCAATAACGACGCACGCCAACAAAGAGACAGACAATGACTCGCACCGCAGGCAGCCACGTGCGCCGAATTGGCTTCAGAAAAATAACATAAACTAACCTTGAGAAAAATTCCAGTATTCTTTATCGACGTATACCGCACGATAATTGCGTTCAAGTTGGAACTCTGCGTACTAGGAAGAGTAAAGGTTTACACCACATTTCACATGTAAAACCGTTTATTGAAAGATAATCTGCTTTTTAACTTTGTCTTTGCCATAAAACTTTTCACTTCACGCTACTAGTACAATTTGTCACTCTGAGAAACTGTTAACATGCAACAATGTTTGAAGTTAAATATCCAGTCAAGAACCAACAGAACTTATTTAAACAGAAATTACGAATGCATTGTTATTGCGAACAGACGACACAGTGTTATTGTGTATGTACATTCTTGCTTGTTAGTTGCACGATTACGTAACGACTATAAGGCTCACATACTTAGAACATTTACCAGTACTGCTAATGAGATTTTAATGCAACATTTTGGTTTCCTGAAAATACATTCTGGATTTAAAGTACTTTCTGTGAGATACCAGATGACACAGTGGTTAGTTTATTTGACAGCTACACGATTATATCACAACACTACTTATGAGTGACACAATTTATATTATTGCTTTTGCACTGTATATGTTTTATATCTGCACAGTTTTTCTGTATTATTCTGGAAAGTAAAACACGTTTTACTAGTAACTTTTGTGGTATAGCTACAATGAGACGGATTTTTTCGTAGCACAACAATACATTACATTATAGTGCTTTTTTGATCACGGTAAGGTACGTAATAACTACGATATCTATACGCAAAGAATTTCACTTTCGTTTATGATGAGGTAAGTACATTGACTTCTGCAGAACTTAGCTTTCAGAGGACGATAACTACGACACTTCCACAGAGATTATCTTATAACAAGACGCACAGTTTAGCGCTACAGTACACGTATTTGAGTGATTAATTTTGTACTTAAAACATTTATTTTTAAAGATATTTGAAGTACAATGATACAAAGGTTTTCCGTGATGCATTTCATTCCATTGCTGTAATCTGTAACACCTGAGGGTATAATTACATTAATCCTCAGGGGGTACACGCTTACTTTGTGTATCATGTGTATGGCAAGAACAAGGAGCCCTAGCTAATATGATATTTGCTTACACAACTTTACACATCGGTACCATATTTCTCTAACACATAATTACACAGCTATCTGATCATTTAACTGAGGGACAAACATTTTTTTTACTACGTCAGTGACAGATGTTTACGCAATCACGCAGTTGGATAACTTCACACTTATGAAACTGTATTTCGTCTGTACTTTATGAACTGTTCATATTTTTTCAGAATCATTGTGATACTAAGAGAGCTTTGAATGATGTTTTTGGTAAGGGAGCATGATTTTAAAGTACGTTTGAGGTAGATAACACTTTTGAAATGAGCAGAGAATTTTTTTTAGGTTTTAAAATATTCAGAAAGCTACGACGATTTTGAGATTTGGCTGAGGTGTTATGTTGTTATTATTATGATGACAATGTGTATTATGCTTTTGCGGTATGTTTATGATCAATAAGCTGATGCTATATGAGTTATTTGATTATGCTACGTATCTGTTATGATGAAATATTGAAGAAGTGTTGACAAATAAGGTAAGGAATAACGAGTAGTGGTTAGGGACTCTCATTTATGAAAAAGGTTGTTGGAAACCAAGAATCGTACTTTAAGAGTTATGAAATGTATATAAATGCGTGAATGTATTACAATGCCGACGAAAATTTTTTGGACACTGTTATATCAATAGGATTTTGTTTCTACAGATTTGTAACGCAAATTCTTGACCTGTGAAATATTTGTATATGAGACTGTCACTGTAGCGGAAACTGCTGTCGTAAATATTTCGGTAAGAAAGTTAAGTGACCACCTTCACGTAATGCGCCATGGGCACCCAGCTGTACAACAGACGCCTGGAAAAAAGCCATTAGTGTTTGCCTTTCAGAGGCACAGGTGGGGAAGAAAAAAAAAAGAGGCCATTATCCCCACTATTGACATTCCTTTGAAGAAAGCATCGTAAATACGACACCCTCAAACTTGAAAACATGATTACACTGTAGAGTTCTTAATTTATGATATTTACTGAAATGAAATGATGAGAAACATTTCATGTCTATTCTCTTGCTAGTTGAAAGATTGTTTACTGCATTATGAAATGCTATATGGCTAGTGAATGACGTTTCACACCTTGCTTTGCCTATTTTGTTTAATATCTAGTTCCTAGTTGCACTGCAGCATTGGTTAAAATAAAATTTTATAGATGTACTAATATAAATATTTTCTGTCTACAGATCGAGTAAATAATAATTTTTTTCAAAAAAATGAGGGAGCACAAAAAGACATTTACCTTCACAAGAACTGCATTCATAATTTTCTTTTCAAGTACTTGGTAATTTATTTTGTAGAATAAGTTGTGGTGCACCACTTTAATGACATAGATATTAAGATGTGAATATACATTTCCCTTATCTGCGTTGTCTTCAGTGTACTATTTTTTGCTTGAGCTATGTCATGTTTAGATATAAGTTATTGCATTTGCTGCTGCTGTTTGCCAGGCATAGTCCTACTGAATTTTACATTGTATTAAGCTAGTTTTACTACTGATTTATTTTTCTTGTTTGCTGCGCATTGCCCTATATTAGTTGTAATACTGCATTTGCTTTGCTAATTTATGCTGCTTGCTTTGCCAATTTGAAATTTTTGTCATTGCTGTTTGTGTTAATTTGTTATGTGCTGCTGCATTGCCTCGTCTCTTGGTATATATATCTGAGCTCAGTAGGTTTAAGCGAGCTTAAGAGGGGGTAGACTATATAAGAAACTAACTATGATGAATTGGAAGAAATGCATTGAGAAGCTATAAGAAAATGGTTTGGCAAAAAAAAAGTAGTGTACAGTGGAGAAAAACTATTTTTGAAAGAGGATGTGAACAGAATACAGAAAGCAGGCTTAGACAGGACTTTTGGGAATAATGGTGAACGAAGGGAGATCTCCATGCAAAATACTGCAGTAAAACAAACCCTGTCCTTTCCTTTTGTGTCATCCCTCTATGTGTTTGTGTGCCCTTGTGTATTTGTGTTTTTCCTGTCTTTATGTGTTTAGCTGACGAGAGCTATGTTGTAGAATTTTTCTAATACTATGTTATTTACTTTGTAAAGATGTTTAGACATTATTTATTCTGTTTTGTTGCTCATATGTGAAGGTGATGTTTCAAAAGTTATTCTGATCTTTATGTATGTACTTATGTCATTATTTTTGTAACACTGATGTATATGTTTATTTCTATTCTTTTGTAAAGCCTGTGTTACTACAAATGTTATCTGTATTGTTATGTTCTTTAATGATGTATTTTGCACCTTTGTTATTGTATTCTTATGTTATAAAATTGTAATTGACAACAGTTCATCAAATTAACTAACTTGTAAGTTACATTTCACTGCACACGTTTCTGTTGGTCATAGTATATGGACAATATTTGAGAAGTAGGGACTGTTAGTGTTTGCACGTGTGTTGGTAATTCAGCAAGGGACTGGATAACAGCATTGCTGGTTCTAAACACATTTCAAAGAAATTTTTTGTGAGTGGACAATTGGTGGTTTGTGGACTTGCTATATTCTCCACAAGACTCTTCGATGGTGATTGTGCACCTGCACAGTCGCAACAGATGTCTGCTGGCCGTCTCTACAAGGACTGCAGTGGGTCTGCACCTTTGATGACCCACCGATGCCATTATTTCTACAAGGACTGCAGTGGGTCTGCACCATTGGTGACCCACCAATATCATTATTTCTACAAGGACTGCAATGGGTCTGCACCTCTGGTGGCCCGCCAATACCATACTCTCTACCAGGACTACAGTGGGTCTGCTCTGTGATGACCTACCTACCAATATTCTTCAAAACTTCGACTGACTCGGCTGTGGGTTTTATCTGTTGTCTGCATGTCAAGAGTCAGCACTGTCTTTCCGTTGAAGGACAACACTACTTCTTCAAGACTGCATGGAAATCCACTACTTCCGTGGGAATTTTCTTTTACTGCTCAGGCTTTGAGGAAAAAAAGCTGCAATTTTACTGTGATGAAAGATCAGGACTGCCTTTATGTACTGAGAAAATTTTCGCTTTTGACCAACATTGTATCAATAAGTGTGTGCATTTGATTTCTTTGTTATTGTAATTATGAAAAAATTTTTCCAAATCTGTATTGGCCACTGCCGAAAACAATTTGTAAAAATTTTTGTGGGGAGCATGGGCGCTATGTAAGTAGGCTGTTTATGTTTTCTTATTGACAACGTTACGTAGCGCTCTGTATGAAAATCACTGGCTGTGCTGTGTGCAGTCTGTGGCTAGTTTGCATTGTTGTCTGCTATTGTAATGTTGGGCAGCGGCAGCTGGATGTGAACAGCGCGTAGCGTTGCGCAGTTGGAGGTGAGCCGCCAGCAGTGGTGGATGTGGGGAGAGAAATAGCGGAGTTTGGAAATTTGTAAGACTGGATGTCATGAACTGCTATGTATATTATGATTTTTCAACACTATTAAGGTAAATACATGGTTTGTTCTCTATTAAAATCTTTCATTTGCTAACTATGCCAATCAGTAGTTAGTGCCTTCCGTAGTTTGAATCTTTTATTTAGCTGGCAGTAGTGGCGCTCGCTGTATTGCAGTAGTTCGAGTAACCAAGATTTTCGTGAGGTAAGTTTTTTGTACAACGTATAGGTTAATGTTAGTCAGGGCCATTCTTTTGTAGGGATTTTTGAAAGTCAGATTGCGTTGCCCTAAAAATATTGTGTGTCAGTTTAAGCACAGTCTGGTATAATTGTTCAAAGGGGACGTTTCAGTCGTTGAAAGTCTCCTACAGAATTATTGAGCCGGGTGACAGAAGCCACGGGATTGATTCTAATATTGTGTCAGATCTCCTTTTGCCCTTCAGCTTGAATGGGCTACGAAAGTCGTTGAAAGTATCCTACAAAATTATTGAGCCACATTGTATACGCAAAATATGTATCATTTCGTCATTTGGCATACGTAATTGTGCTTGCAGTTTTAATGGGCAACGCTGTATTTTTGCTGGCTGTCTCTTCCCAAGTCAATGTGCTTAGATAATTGTGAGGTTATGATAATGCTTGATAAGATCATTGCGTGGCATTGTACACCAGTGGCGAACATACTACGCCGCGACGGTTGCGTTATTCCCGAATACCAGACAGCACACTGAGGTTACAAAAGCCGTGGGATAGCTCCTAATATTGTGTCAGATCTCCTTTTGCCTGTCGTAGCGCAGCAACTCGACGTGGACTGGGCTAAGAAAGTCGTTGAAAGTCTCCTACAGAATTATTGAGCGATACTGCCTCTATAGCTGTCCGTTTCTGCGAAAATGTTATCGGTGCAGGATTTTGTCCACGAACTGACCACTCGATAATGTTTGATAAATGCTTGATATGATTCATGTAGGGCGATGTGGATGGGCAAATCATTCACCTAACTATCCATAATGTTCTTGAAATCAATCGCAAACAATTGTTGCCCAGAGACTTGGCACACTGGCATCTATAAAGAGTCCATCGTTGCTTGGCAACCTGGCGTCCATGAATGGGTGCAAATGGTCCCCAAGTAGCCAAAGGTCCAAAGGATGCAACTACTCCACGTAAACGCAGCGCAACCGTGATGGAGCAACTACTAGCTTACACAGTGCCTTGTCTACGGTTTGGGTCCGTGCCTTCGTAAGTAAGTAAGGAAGGAAGGAAGTCAGGGTTTATCATCCCGTTGACATCGAGGTTACTAGAGACAGAGCACAAGCTCGAATTGGGTAATGAATGGGGAAGGAAATCGGTATTGCTCTTTCAAAGGAACCTTCCCGATTTTCACCATGAGTGATTTAGAGATATCACGGAAAAATTAAATTTGGATGGCCGGACGCGAGTTCAGACCGTCGTCCTACCGGATGCGAGTCAAGTGTGCTAACCACTGCGCCACCTCGCTCGGATCCAGGCCTTAGTGAGGTTTGCGTCACATTCCAACCCTACCATCAGTTCTTACCAAATGAAATCCGGGATTCATCCAACCAGGTCACGATTTTCCAGTTGCCTAGGGTCCAATCTACAAGGACACGTGTACTGGAGAGGCGCTGTAGGGGATTTCGTGCTGTTAGCAAATGCACTCCCGTCGGCTGCCTGCGGTCATTGTCCACTAGCGCCAGATTTCGCTGCACTGTCCTAATGGATACGTTCGTTGTATGCACCACATTGATTTCTGCTGCGACTGCACGCCATGTTGCTTGCTTTCTAGCACTGACACCTCTTCACAAACGCAGCTGCTCTCGGTCGTTAAGTGAAGGCTGTCGACCACTGCGTTGTCCGTCGTGAGAGGTAAGGCCCTGAAATGCAGTATTCTCGGCAGTCTCTTGGCACTGTGGATCACGGAGTACTGAATTCCTTAATGATTTCCGTAGTGAAATGACACATGCTCCAGCTACCATTCCGTGTTCAAAGTCTGTTTATTCTCTTAGTGCGGCCACAACCACGTCAGAACCCTTTTCACATGATTACAAATGAAAGCTGCGCCGGAGCATCGCCGTTTTATACCTTGTGCACGCGGTGCTACCGCCATCCACTATCCCATGACTTTTGCCACCTCAGTGTAGGACGGTTGGACGTCGGAAACAGGTTTAGCGCTCTCTGGTGTTCCGGCCCCTAGTTTGGTCTCACGCAAGCGTTCTGAAGTCGTCGCTGATGTCTCTTGTGGAAATTCTGAAACAGCTTGAACAGCGTTACATTTGAAAGCAAATCATCCCTCGGTCACTATATTTAAACGAATTTTTTAAATATAGTGACCGTGGGTTGTTTTTCTTTCAGTTGTAACTATTCACGGTGTCCGAACATGCAGCCATGTACAAAACTGTGAACAGGGTTCATAAGGATTGCTGTCAGAATACAAAAGCAATAAAGCAAAATTGAGCTGCATGCAAACCCTTACAATTTGACATCATTCTGAGCACAGATTCTCTATATACAGCGTTTTCAAATTGGAACTTTAACTATGGACATCCTCTGTGCCTTGGCTTGGTGACTCAGTTTTACGTCAGTTTATGCACAATGAAGTGCCTATAACAAGAGCAACTGTAGAATCACTACTTGTAATCAGCCGCCGCTCTGTGTGTCCCTGGCAGAATTATGAAACAGTTACAATATTTTTATCGAATCAAGAAGCACTGTTTGGCATCCAAATCACAGCTTGGTTCTATTGAAAGTGCAAACATAAACTCTCAAAAATACTTGTACTGTGTCGAACACGCAGTGCGTCTATTCTATTACAACAGATGCACTTCACTGTTTACTCAGGTGGTCTCCCGGGTCTGCCTATCATCATAAGATCACATGGCAACACAAAAAATGTTCAAATGTGTGTGAAATCGTATGGGACTTAACTGCTAAGGTCATCAGTCCCTAAGCTTACACACTACTTAACCTAAATTATCCTAAGGACAAACACACACACCCATGCCCGAGGGAGGACTCGAACCTCCACCGGGACCAGCCGCTTTTCAATACAGATAGGAAAGATAAACTTGTGTTTCTTCTGAATCACCCCACTGAATCACCCCACACGTGATGATCTCTGTCGAAGATCTACAGAGATGAGTACATTTCTTCAAATGGTTCAAATGACTCTGAGCAATCAAAATCTGAGGTCATCAGTCCCCTAGAACTTAGAATACTTAAACCTAACTAACCTAAAGACATCACACACATCCATGCCCGAGGTAGGATTCGAATCAGTGTCCATAGCGGTCGTGCGGTTCCAGACTGAAGCGCCTAGAACCACTCGGCCACCTCGGCCGGCCAGCACATGTCTTCTCCATACATCGGACTACACGTATACATTCATAACTTATTAGGGGCCCTATCATTGCCAGTTCCTTTTCATTGTACATTTTTTCCTCAGTCAGTAACAGTGAATTTCTTGGTGGCCAGTTCGACAACACTTAACTAGTATAGTACTCTGAAACCATTGTCACATACCTGGAGATTCGGATAATGTTACGGCGTAAAGGCAAACGTCTGCACTCCTGTCGGCAACATTAGAGCAGAGAGAGCTGTGGAGAAAACGTCAGCCAACCGCACGCTGACTGACCCCTCTCCAGGACGACAACGCGACAGCAGCGACCCCTACGTGAAGAGGACATAAGCGCCACGACCGACTGGTCGCAGCCCACTTGAAGAGCAGCTTCAAAATCAGGCAGCTGTATAACAGCGACTTAGAAATTGTTTGTGCTGTAGAAGCTTGTTTATTTCGTAGGTCGCCCTTTGTTTGCGACACATCTGTGTAATCACAACGTTAAATATTGAAATATTTTTCGTTTTGTAATAAAACTAATGAATACGATTTATTTGTATGTTGTCCACCGATCCGAGAAAGCAGGTTTTTTCGACACTCCATATTTGACGACTAGGCTGAATTAAACATTTGTGGACGAGAGGTCAACGGATCCCATAGCGGCAGTCCACAGCCTGGCTACCAAAATTTTATTTTTCGTGGGCTTTCGTGCCTTGCTGGGCCTTAATTCTACTCAGTGCTGTTTTTCTGGGGGAACGCTGGGGGATGATTACCCCTAAACTTGTAAGTCGACAAAGTAACTTTTTTACGTTGTTGAGAACTTGGAAGAGTGCCAAAGATTTATTTCACGGACGTAAATCTTTTATTTCATATTTTTGTGTTGGTAATTGCAATACGAACGATACCAGTGCAGTTTTTGGTGGGAAAATCGATGTCATTGACTGTTTCAAGCATTTCGAAGTTGCGGCAACCGTTTTCGACAACTGAATCGCTGGCAGCCAGTTCGACAAGCATGTAGTGCCTTCGACCGCTAATAGTGGGCGATGGTAGTACTAAACGGATATGCGTACACTCAAATCGCATGATTCATTTGAGATGATGTAAACTGAAGTGTTCGATACCACTTTCTCTTGGGTTTTTCTCGGTATCGCATGCTTCATTTGAGCTATAAAGTAAACTGAAGAGTCCGACACCATGTATTTTGTAGTTCGACATGTTGATGACGTCATGGCTAAAAGCAGACGGGTGGTATCTCATGCTTCACTTACAACTAATTTTCGCTGCATTATATCCCATGTCGGAGTACCCTCAAACTCTTTTTTTAGAGAAAAAGCGCTGATACTACCTCTTCTTTTCTTTGCAGGGGTGTGTTTACAGGTTTTAACAGTATCTCTTGTAGTGTTTTTGCTAATAAGTGTTTTCATGTGGGCGTTGCAGAAATTTTCTTTGCTTCCGTGCTTATTTTTATTTCTTGCCTTGTCTGTTTGTCGCACTTTCCTGTCCTGACACGAGCAACCCTCTTCTCCCACCCCCGGCTCAGGCACCTCAACTGCAAGCGATAAATGCGACGCAACTAACACAGATGATTCAGTTTCAGTCGCAACAAATCTTAACAATGCTAAACACGGTACAGCAGCTACTCGCCAATCAAGCAACCAATACTGTACAACAGGCAACAACTGTAGCGTCGAGTGCCATACTGCCTTTTCGCCAGTTTAACGACAAACACAAGGAGTGGTTCACATGGTTGCAACAGTTTGAAGTCCACATAATTCCTCACAGCACACCAGGTACTGTGAAACTACATTAATTTTTGGCAATGGTGGGAAGGTCAGTGTTTCGCCTCATTCAGAAATTTTTCCCTAACCAACTACAAGTTAACTTTCCTATGATAAGGTTGTAGATTCACTAACTAACTATTATAAACAACAAGTGAATGTTTTGGCACTTAGGTACCCATTCTTTAATTGCAAAAAAGGTCAGAACAAACTTATTGCAAGTGATTTGCAGGGTATGACGAGGAAATGCAAATTCAAATGTGCTTGTGGTGCTTTATAGGTTGTTGGTTGTTTTTGGGGAAGGAGACCAGACAGCGTGGTCATCGGTCTCATCGGATTAGGGAAGGATGGGGAAGGAAGTCGGCCGTGCCCTTTCAGAGGAACCATCCCGGCATTTGCCTGGAGTGATTTAGGGAAATCACGGAAAACCTAAATCAGGATGGCCGGACACGGGATTGAACCGTCGTCCTCCCGAATGCGAGTCCAGTGTCTAACCACTGCACCACCTCGCTCGGTGGTGCTTTATATTCAGATGTTGTATTGCATGAGGCAATCGTATACAATGAAAATGATGTCAGACTTAGAGAACAGATTTTGAAACCGTCAGAACTATCATTTCAACTTGTAGTGCAAATGGTAGATCAGTAGGATTCAGGTGCCATTTCGGCTGATAAATCTGAGCAGCCACCAAATTGTCTGGTTGAGTCGCCCATTGCTTACGACCGGCCCAGTATACAGCAACAGCGTGCGTGCACCATGCCACATAAACAGTTTTCCACGCTACATAAACAGTTCTCTAAACCGGCAAGCAGAGTGAAGTCATGCTCTCAGCACAAACGCCAAGTATTACGCCTGTAGCAAGTAAGGTTATGTTTAATCCATATGTTAGAAACGGAACAGAATTCTGCTCACTCACAAAAATCTAGTCACAGCGCCCATGTAATCAATGTAGTGTATTGAAATGCTGCTGCAGGCATTAGCAAAACTAGCAAGCGAACAGTTTGTTCAGTGCTACGCCAGTCCAACAAACTTTTTATTCATTTGCTTCTTTGTGGACAAAGTGTGAAATTTCAATTGGATACAGGTGCCGCTGTTACACTGCTGAATCGTAAAACATACGAACTGTTAGGTTCCCGAAGCCTGTCTAAAACTAGCACGCAACTGACGGCTTATAATGGCTTTCCCATTCTCGGAAAATGTACCTACCTGCCACGTATCGCTCGTGTACGTGAACTGTGATTTTCACTGTGCTACAATCAAGCGATTGTAAGACCATGTTTGACCTTGATTCGTTTGGGTTGTTTGACTTCCAAATTCAGGACAATGTGTTGTCAGTGACTGCATTCAATACAAAAGACAATATAGCTAACTTGCTGAAAGAATCCCCAGATCTTCTTTCTGAAGGTTTAGGCAAGCCTAACAATTCTGTTCCACATATTACTATGAAAGACAATACTCAGCCGAAATTTTGCCGGGCCATAACTCTTCCCATTGCATTATAGGACAAAGTTGCTAGTGAACTTAAAGAATTGCAAGATGGTGGAGCTATTGTGCCCATACACGCTAGTCAATGGGCAAGACCACTGGTTTTGCTCCCCAAACCTTTCGGTCGCATTCGCCTCGGTGTTGACTTTAAGTCTACAGTCAACCCACAAATTGCGATTGACGCTTATCCATTGCCACGCCTAGAGGATCTGATGGACAGATTAGGCGCATTTCAAAAATTTTTTTGCGCGACACATATCTTCAAATACCACTAGGTGAAGAATCTCAAAAATTTTGTGTTGTGAACGCTCATTTAGCCTTGTTTAAATATTTACGTTTCCATTTTGGCAGTGCTTCCGCACCCGTCAATTTCCAACGATATTTGGAACAGCTGACTGCTCATGTACCAAACTGTCCAAACTATTTGGACGACATTGTCGTAGCAGGTCGTATACCTGAAGAACACAATTCGAACTTGTGTGTTTTGTTTCGTGTCTTATCTGATGCTGGACTAAAGTGTACACTGGACAAGTGTGATTGTTTTAAACCTGAGTTGCAATATCTTGGTCATGTCGTAGACAGTCAAGGTGTACATCCTTTTCAGTCATATTTGTTAGCCATACGTGATCTTACAGTTCCTCACAATGTCACAGAATTGCAGTCAGTCTTATTGAAAATAAACTATTACTTTCGGTTCATACCGAATGCTGCACAAATCGCAGCTCCATTGCATCGCTTGCGTCGCAAGAACGTCCCTTTGTTTGGACAGATGAGTGCCAAGAAGCTTTTAAAAAACTTGAAGATGCATTGCTAAGTGATCGATGCTTGGTTCACTTTGATCCTGACACACTAGTTGTGTTGCAAGTTGACGCTTCCTCTTACGGAATCGGAGTAAAGCTTTCGCACAGGTTTGGTTATCACCAAGACAGGACTATTGCTTTCGCATCAGAAATGTTGTTCAAAGCTCAGTGTTACAATTCAAAAATAGAGAAAGAGGCATCCGTTATTGTGTATGGTGTTACCAGATTCCGCCACTATTTGTATAGCTGAAAATTCTACTTCATTAGCCATTGCAGTCGCTGTTTCATCCGACGGAACCGGTTTCTGCACAAACTACGAAAAAATTGCAAAGATGGGCATTGTTGTTGTCTCAATTCGAGTACGGGATTGTGTATCGTCCGACAGCCCAACATGACAATGTGGACACATTGGTCCTGACACAGGCTTTGAAGCTTCTGCTGCATCTTGTTGTCACATCGATGCTCAGGACTCTGAATTGATTCTGTCTTTTCCGTTGAACTATAACAAAATTGCAAAGGTCGCGGAAGCTGATTCAGATTTGACCATTTTGCTAAAATACAGTCGCGTATCTTGGACACGCTCATTGCATAACACAAAGAATTATTTGTGCGCCGATACTTTGCACGTTGGCATAGCCTCGCTAGAGCAAGGTGTAATTCTGGTTCAAAATGACAGTGGACAGTCACGTATGTTGATCCGTAAAACTTTGCAAAAGAAGTGATGCAGTTACTTCACCAAGGACACTGAGGGATTGTTCGTACAGTTAGCCCGTCGACACGGTACTTGGCAGGGTATGGACACCCAAATAGAGCAGATGACGTCACAGTGTCACGCATGTGCGGAAACTCAGTCCGCTTCGCCACAAAAATTCTCCGCTTGGCCTACGTCGCAATCACCATGCCGACGTGTGCGCATAGACTTCACGGGATCTTTTTGGAACAGTCGTTGGCTGATTGCGGTAGACTGTTATACCAAGATTCCTTTTGCTGTGTCAATGAACTCAACAACGTCAGCGTTTTGTACCTTGAAGGTTTGCCTGCAGTCATAGAGTCGGACAATGGCCCTCAGTTCACGTCAAATGAATTTGAAACATTCTGTGAACGCAATGGCAAACAGAATTTAACTAGTGCACCGTTCGTCAAACGCGAAGCGGAACCATTTGTCAGAACCTGAAAGCAGCAGATGTCTATACTTCGCACCGCAAACACCAGGAATGAAGCAGGAGGTCGACGCGTACCATTTTGAGCGTTTTCTGGGGGACAAATATAGGAGTACGACTGGACTTCTGCCGTCCCCTGCAGCAACAGCTTCCAATCCATCGCAACGTCCACGCTCCAGGCTCCCCTCCCCTTGTCGTGCTCCTTATACGGCGACGGTCCATTGCTTTGTGTGTGTGTGTGTGTGTGTGTGTGTGTGTGTGTGTGTGTGTGAGGGGGGGGGGGAATGTTACGACGTAAAGTCAAGAGCCAGCACACCTGTGGAGAGCGATGGAGCAGGACTGTGAAGAAGACGTCAGCCAGTCGTACGCTGTCCGACGCCTCTCCAGGACGACAATGCGACAGCAGAGGCCCCTAGGAGAAGAGAACATAAGCGCCACGCCGGAGTGGTCGCGGCCCGGTTGAAGAGTAGCTTCTAGATTAGCACTTGTATACTTGTATAGCACTTGTATACGCAAAGAAGTGGGATACGGAAGCACTAAGGAATGACGAGATATGATTGAAGTTCTCTAACGCTATAGATACAGCAATAAGGAATAGCGCAGTAGGCAGTACAGTTGAAGAGGAATGGACATCTCTAAAAAGGGCCATCACAGAAGTTGGAAAGGAAAACATAGGTACAAAGAAGGTAGCTGCGAAGAAACCATGGGTAACATAAGAAAAACTTCAGTTGATTGATGGGAGGAGGAAGTACAAAGATGTTCCGGCAAAATCAGGAATACTGAAATACAAGTCGCTGAGGAACGAAATAAATAGGAAGTGCAGGGAAGCTAAGACGAAATGGCTGCAGGAAAAATGTGAAGACATCAAAAGAGATATGATTGTCGGAAGGACAGACTCAGCATACAGGAAAGTCAAAACAACCTTTGGTGACATTAAAAGCAACGGTGGTAACATTAAGAGTGCAACGGGAATTCCACTGTTAAATGCAGAGGAGAGAGCAGATAGGTGGAAAGAATACATTGAAAGCCTCTATGAGGGTGAAGATTTGTCTGATGTGATAGAAGAAGAAACAGGAGTCGATTCAGAAGAGATAGGGGATCCAGTATTAGAGTCGGAATTTAAAAGAGCTTTGGAGGACTTACGGTTAAATAAGGCAGAAGGGATAGATAACATTCCATCAGAATTTCTAAAATCATTGGGGGAAGTGGCAACAAAACGACTATTCACGTTGGTGTGTAGAATATATGAGTCTGGCGACATACCATCTGACTTTCGGAAAAGCATCATCCACACAATTCCGAAGACGGAAAGAGCTGACAAGTGCGAGAATTATCGCACAATCAGCTTAACAGCTCATGTATCGAAGCTGCTTAGAAGAATAATATACATAAGAATGGAAAAGAAAATTGAGATAGCGCTAGGTGACGATCAGTTTGGCTTTACGAAAAGTAAAGGGACGAGAGAGGCAATTCTGACGTTACGGCTAATAATGGAAGCAAGGCTAAAGAAAAATCAAGACACTTTCATAGGATTTGTCGACCTGGAAAAAGCGTTCGACAATATAAAATGGTGCAAGCTGTTAGAGATTCTGAAAAAAGTAGGGGTAAGCTATAGGGAGAGACGGGTCATATACAATATGTACAACAACCAAGAGGGAATAATAAGAGTGGACGATCAGGAACGAAGTGCTCGTATTAAGAAGGGTGTAAGACAAGGCTGTAGCCTTTCGCCCCTACTCTTCAATCTGTACATCGAGAAATCAGTGATGGAAATAAAAGAAAGGTTCAGGAGTGGAATTAAAATACAAGGTGAAAGGATATCAATGATACGATTCGCTGATGACATTGCTATCCTGAGTGAAAGTGAAGCAGAATTAGATGATCTGCTGAACGGAATGAACAGTCTAATGAGTACACAGTATGGTTTGAGAGTAAATCGGAGAAATACGGAGGTAATGAGAAGTAATAGAAATGACAACAGCGAGAAACTTTAACATCAGGATTGATGGTCACGAAGTCAATGAAGCTAAGGAATTCTGCTACCTAGGCAGTAAAATAACCAATGACGGAAGGATCAAGGAGGACATAAAAAGCAGACTCGCTATGGCAAAAAAGGTGTTTCTGGCCAAGAGAAGTCTACTAATATCAAATACCGGCCTTAATTTGAGGAAGAAATTTCTGAGGATGTACGTCTGGAGTACAGCATTGTATGGTAGTGAAACATGGACTGTGTGAAAACCGGAAGAGGAGAGAATCGAAGCATTTGAGATGTGGTGCTATAGACGAATGTTGAAAATTAGGTGGACTGATAAGGTAAGGAATGAGGAGGTTCTACGCAGAATCGGAGAGGAAAGAAATAAGTGGAAAACACTGATAAGGAGAAGGGACAGGATGATAGGACATCTGCTAAGACATGAGGGAATGACTTCCATGGTACTAGAGGGAGCTGTAGAGGGCTAAAACTGTAGAGGAAGACAGTGATTGGAATACGTCAAGCAAATAATTGAGGACGTAGGTTGCAAGTGCTACTCTGAGATGAAGAGGTTAGCACAGGAAAGGAATTCGTGGCGGGCCGTATCAAACCAGTCAGTAGACTGATGACAAAAAAAATTTAAAAACAGGAATCATTTATATTGAAGAAGCTTGTTTATGTCCGTCACCGGTTGCTGAGTGGTCAGCACAACAGACTGTCAATCCTCAGGGACCGGGTTCGATTCCCGGCTGGGTCGGAGATTTTCTCTGCTCAGGGGCTGAGTGTCGTGTTGTCCTAATCATCATGATTTTCATCCCCATCGTCGAGCAAGTCGCCGAAGTGGCGTCAAATTGAAAGACTTGCACACGGTGAACGGTCTGCCAGACGGGAGGCCCTAGTCACGCGACATTTACATTTATTTAGCTTGTTTATTTGGTAGGTCGCCTTTTGCTAGCTTCATATCTGTGTAATCACAAAGTTAATTATTGTAATCTTTTTCATTTTGTGATAAAACTCATTATTACGATTTGTTTTTATCTTGTCTAGCGATTCAAGAAAGCATTTTTCCTAGACACGTCATATTTGACGACTAGGCTGGATTTAAGGGATACTTACAGGCCTATGTAGCTCTCAGTCCTCCACCCCACCGCAGACTGTCCATTGGATCTGTTCAAAGTCTACGTGTTTGGACGTATTCTTAGATTAAGTGTTAATGAATTTGGTACCTCTGTATTATGTAGATGAATCATAATGATAACCCATGTCTCAAATAAATTAATAGCCGAAAGAAATTCTCACTTTCAAGCTCCGAGACTTTTGTATCACTCAGAATTAATTAGTGGTCAAGCTCCAAACAAAAATGGGATTGGTTGTGGATCACTGAACAAGTTGGATAAGGTGCCATACCTCGCTGAAATAAAATCAGTAAAATATCAATGATACTTTGCTTTATGGCTTGCTTTAGTTTGTGTTACATTTAAAAAAGAAATTAAAAACTTGAATATAGCATCACTTTTTTTTCAATATGTCGAGCTCAACTTGTAATGTTAGTGGTTGTGTTGCCTGTAGAGTCCATAGCCTCGAGAGATGCCTCCGGAGTAGTGACCACCCTATCCACCAGCGAAGGCCCTACCGCTGCCTCTACCAAATTCGCCACCGTATCCGCCTCCGAGACCGCTAACACCACCTCCTCCCATGGGGACAGGTTGAGCTACTGGTACAACATATGTGTGACGGACAGGGACGGGAACTGGGACTTGCCTCTTCATAGGCAGACGGACAGTGTACGGTGGGTAGGCCACTATTATTGGTAAGTAGATCGGAGCAGTGGTTGTCTCTTGATCAGTGGACTGCTCTATTACTGGGTACTGGCTTGGGATCTGCTTGGTGATTGCAATTCTGGTCTCTCGAGCAGAGCTGATACCATCTCCATAACCGCGTCTGTAGTCGCCTCCATAGCCGCTCCCATAACTAATGGCGCTGCTGGTGCCGAGTGTGTGGTCGGTAGACGATCGGTTTCCACCGCCACGATAGCTACTCAGGTGGCCGTCCAATCCACGCCTCTCCCCTTGTTTCTCCTCAGCTAGCGCCGGCCCGAACAGGAGCAAGCACACCTGAAAAAAGTATTAGGACATACCATCTGTTTATCTCCAAATGTGATGGAACTTACAGCTATCTTCTTGCAGCAGTCTTAACAATTAATCGGTAGAATTAACATCACGGCCCTGTTAGAGATAAAAGTGATTTTTTTAGATTTCTTTTTAAGAATTATTTTGTTTTCTGACACTGGTCACATATAATGTCAACAAAGCGTTGTCGGTTTCAGGCGTCACCGGCTATCCTGAGGTCATAAGAAGGTGGTTTCCTTCATTTCCTCAAAGTGTTTGGGAGTGAACTGCTGTCTCCCTCGGCTGATGCAAAGATGTCCGGTGACGGCGCAAACCGTTAATTTCTCGCAGAAATCCTATGTGACTGTGACAGAAAATAAAACCATTAAAGAAAGTTAAGCCGTTTATCTGCGAAACTAAGTGAAACTGAGAGGCGGCATTATTGCTTTTCCATGTAGACTATAAATAAATATATCAAAATGTTTATTTTTTATTGCACCCGGTACGCTGATCATTAGATAGAATGGTAATGACTAATGCCAATTTAGTACGAAAATTGTATCGAAGATTATCCAAATTATGCACTGAAAGTTTCTAGTAATAATACGTGTCGCCAAATATGTACGTCGCAACCTGTTTAATTCTCTTAACTTAAATGACACAAATCAGTCTGAGTTAATATGAAAAGTGCGTCTTTGGAAATGTTTAGCAGTACTTCCTTACGATAGCAAAAGACGTCCAGGATACACTGAGGGGAACCTATTGGCTTAACCAGTCCAAATTCCTCGACGTTTCGAATAACATTTTTTTAAAACTGTTTGTGATAAATGTACGATTACATCACTCAACACAGCGCCTAAGGGGCCATGATGGAGGTGGAGGCCAAGAATAGCCTAGTAACGGTGGATATGGAGGGGCCTGAGGCCGGAGAGACAGTGTTGTAATTCTGAATGAGAATGTATCAAAACACGAACTCTGATGTCACAAGTTTTTTGTCTTCAGCATTCGAACTATTTGCAGAAATGGTAAGCGCATAGCGGTTCTTATTTCAGCAAGCCACTCGGGGAACCTTTCCCTGTTAACAGAGATTACAACTATCTTAAGGTTTAACTAGAGAAAACTATTAACTCTCATTGACTTTCAGCAGCTAGTCTGACAGGAACTTTTCCAAACCGATCTTCTTTGTGTAAATTTTCTTGTTGGTATCCTTGCATCAAACAGAAAAAAAAGTTCGTTCTCTAGGGAATCACTCTGCTTATCGTATAACTTGCAGAACTGTAACCTATTTTTCCTTCAGTTGTACGTGTTTACTATGACTGTCATAGTCACAGCTAAACTAAGAAGTGCCAAAGAGGTGCAAACATCTTTAAGCAAACACATTTTAAACAAGGGATTTAATCCAGAACTAAGGAAAACGCTGACTCCGAATATACTGTTGTAGAATGTCTGTCCTGAAACTGAAGAACTTGTCTACCGATGCTTGCTCCTTAGAGAAGTAAGCCATCTTTAAGAAACTTAAAATGATTTACATGGATACAAGTTCACACGATAGTTATTACTGACCAAGAAAATGTGTCTCCCTTTATTCTTCGTGAGAATGTGATAACACATTTTTTTATTAATAGAACTTTGTACGCATGGGTCCACAAACGCTGTGAGTTTCTTGAGGGGAGTCAGTTATCTGCGTAGGCTGCTTTTATTATTCATGATTTAGCTATAAACTAATATCACCCCCTAGCCCATTTCCAAGCTACCTTTTTCACTTACATCACAGAAGAAAATTATAAACATTTTCCGTATTTTACAGAATCTAAGACACTAAGGGGTATAAAACGGGTCTTAATTTTAAGCACTTTTTTAAAATGACATTTTTATTATTTTTTCTTTTATAAAAACGAAGTGTCCTTTACAGTCCCTGAAAACCATATTCTTCTAGTTTTGGCCATATTGCATTCAATCCTGTCCTCTATTTGCACATTCAGTCTTCCTCACTTTTTTTCTTCTTTACTAGCTGGCAAGCTGCGAATGGTTTTTTCTGTTGGTGGAAGGCGGAAACGACGCTCAACTTCTCTGTTTTCATGTTCTTCTGCATGTGCAGTTATTTTCAATTTGTAGCCCACATCTCAAGAATACATTTCGGTTTTTTTCCATCACGAGACTGGCTACTAACAAAAGTATTATATTGTTACCGATAAAACAAATAACTTTCAGTTGAAGTACTCTGGCACCGCAGACTGCAATGACGCATCATAGGTGAATGTTTTGGGTTTGTGACGACGGGACAGGAGGGAGACAGTGTTAGCAAGCTTCGAATGCCGGCAACTCATGTTAGTCGCATCGGCGCACTGCTGCTGGCAATCTAACCCAATGTTGCCTGCTGAGCACTCTGCGCCACAGCGGTTTTATCCACTGAGACGTTTGTCTGATTTTAGGCCGTTTTAAAGTTCCCTCCGATGTGAATTCATGTTGTGGTTAACCCCTCATCCGTTTTCCGTTACGAAACTAGCTACTAACAAGAATATGATACTTTTACCGATAGCACAAATCACTTTCAATTCAAGTCCACTGTCACCGTAGATTGCAGTGACGCATCGTAGGCTAAATAATGTTCTGGGTTTGTGATGGCGGGCCGGGAGGCGGACAGTGTTATCAAGCTTGCCAATATCTGCAATTCACGTTCGTCGCATCGGTGCATTGCTGTTGCCAGTTTAACCCGATGTTCCAGACAAAGGTAGGTTCCCCGCGGCATCGAATATGGGGCCATTTTTAAAAGACTGGTGGGAATTTTACAAACACTGGACCTTTTTATGTTAATTTCAACTACAAGACAGACCCGAATTTAGCGGGCAATTTTTCGAAGGGGAAAGTGCTCCTAATAGTCTGCAAAGTACGGTAGCAACTTATATTCCACTTATTCGTAAGGTGGAAGTAATATCCAATGGTGTCCTTAGTAACGGTTCGCTGCAGGTATAGTAGTTATGGACACAACTATCTTAGATCGAGATGTAAAGTTCGTACGCATAAAAAAAAAAAAAAAAATCTTACGCAGAAAAAGATTTCCCTCACGAAACATTTGTGAGTAGAGTAATATCTGCAATTTACCACACAAATTTTACGTCTCGGGAAAGCTACAATTGAAGAAGCGAAATTACGTGTTCTAGACTAAGTGAATGCACCAGATTACGAGTGTTAGTGAAAAAAAAAAAACACAAAAACTCAATTTTGACAGAAGAAATTGAACTAGCCAATGATCTAATTCGAAATATATGTAAATACGTTCGAGCCACTTTCATTGATATTTATTTCCATGTTGACTGGGAAGAGCTATGTCGCTATTTTTAGTGGCGATTTTCAGGTACTTATGTACGAGAGGCGTTCAGTAAGCAATGTAACACTTTTTTTTCTCACCCAATTTCGGTTGACAAAATGCAGAATTTGTTGTGGGACATCATGGAATATTCCCGCTTTAGCCTCTGCAGTTTCATGAAGTTCCGGTAGGTGGCAGCGCTGTATTAGCCTTCAAAATTGGAGCCTGTAACGGAGATGAGTGCCAAGCAGAGAGCTTCATTGAGTTTCTTTTGGCGGAAAACCAGAGCATTCAAGAAGGTCTGCGGAGACCTAACAGTGAGCGTTTGTCATCATTGAACAAGTTCGCGCAAAATTATCCGATTTCTCTCGCACCGGCCGACTGCACACAAGTCCACTCAGCAAACTGAAGAAACGACTTCAACGTGTTCGCTGCCCCAAAAATGTAAACAAAGTTCTCCTTCTCTAGGACATCGCAAGGTCTCACGCGAGTCTGCGTATCCGAGAGGAGCTGACATAACCTCATCCACCCTACAGCTCAGACCTTGCACCTTCCGACTTCCATCGGTTTGGCCCAATGAAGGATGCACTCTGTGGGGAGCAGAACGTGGATGATGGGTAGTTTATTGATGTAGTGAGACGTTGTCTCCTACATCGACCGGTAGAGTAAAACAATTCGAGCACACAAGCGCTCCCAGTAAGAAGGGGCAAAGTCGTCGCATTGGATGGAGATTATGTTGAATTATAGGGTTTTTTAACAAGAAGTATGGGGAATAATGCAGTGTACTGGAATCATCAATAAAACCTACCTGCTGTCAGTGAAAAGGTATTTCAGTACGCAAAGGTAATTCTTTTGAGTATAAAAATCTGCTGACAGCACGTGATACAATAAAGTGCTTGGTTTCAGGACGTTATAGCCACACTTTCATCTGAAATCCATCGACATTACTGCAGTTTCTCACGATTGCCTTCTTAAAAGAGTACGAATGAACACACAGTTTGTTTTCTAAAAGTGATTTCGATTTTCACGGATGAAAAGCTGAAATAAATTCGCTAATTTCAGGTGTATGTATATTTATACTGAAATAAGGCGACCGTTTCGTTAGAGTGCCCGGAAGTACAAAGAAACGTTGTGTTCAATCAAGTGAGATAAACCAGCAGTTGTTGCTGCTGTAGATGAATGTGATACTATTTGTAATGTTTTTGGAAATGCTCAATACATTACAGGCTGGTGCAAAAAAGAAAGAACGGATTCAGTTGTTTAACACAGACAAACCGTGAAAGATAGAAACACATTGTGCATGTCACTGGATAGAGGGAGGTTTAAAGTTCTGACATAGTTGCGCTGCTGTTTGTTTGTAACAATATGGCGACTACGCCACCAGCGAAATTATTTTGTGCGTTGGGATTGGCGTGAACTCAATTCATTCTTCCAGTGCAGCGTGCATTCCGCCGCCGATTCAACAAGAAACCGCCTCTGCACAAGCGGATTTATGACTGGCGTATAAAATTCTTCGAAATTGGCTGCATATCCAAAGGGAAGAGCTTTGGTCATCCATAAACACCTGATGAAAATTTCGAGCATATCCGACATGCGTTCACACGGAGTTCTCGGAAGTCCACAAGACGGGCAGGCCTCGAATTTCAGCTTTCTCAAACAAGAGTGTGGCATGTTCTGAAATGACGTCTGTATGTGAATCCATACAACCTGTAGTTATTGCAGCATTTTCGTAGCGGTAACTGTAATAGATGGTACGAATTTCGGATTTCAGTTTTCCTGAAACGACTCATCTTTTCAGAAAAATCGGTGTTTCATCTGTCAGGTAAAGTAAACCACCATAATGTAAAAATTTGAGCGTCACAAGATCTTTTCGCCGTCGTGGAACATGAAAGAGACTCAGCAAAACTGAATGTGTTCCGTGCCCTATCTGTGCACCTAGTTTATCTTTCCTCTTTCTGGAGGAAACTGTGACAGGAATGCCATACGAGGGCGTGATACAAAATTAGTTGTTTCCTCAACTTCACGAAGATTCTAATGATTTTATTTTAATGTATGACGACGTCCCGACTCACTTTCATGTTGAGGTTTAGCGTTATCTTAACAACAACATCCCACAACGTTGCATTTGAAGTGATGGACAACAAGACCTTGTTCATTGTTTTTAGGCCTCGCAGGTCACCATACCTGACATCTTGCGATTTTTATCTTTGGGGATACATAAAAGGCAGGGTTTCGTCCCACCAATGACAGCTACTCTTCAGGATCTTAGAAATCGAATGGCTGAAGAAGTGAATTCAACGAATGGGGACCTATTTATTGGTTTGTGGAATGAAATGGACTACAGTTTCGATGTTTTTCGAGCAACACGTTGAGCCCCTGTTCACTAAACAGGGACTTGTTGATTCGTTTGTGGAAAGAAATGGATTATCGTTTCGATTTTTACTATTAAAAACAGTCTTGATCACGACTTATTTAACAAGGTGACCGCTTTCGACCACTACTGTGGTCATCTTCAGACCATTGAGTAGGAACCCCTTTCTGTTGTGATTCTCCAACAGAAAGGGGTTCCTACTCAATGGTCTGAAGATGACCACAGTAGTGGTCGAAACCGGTCACCTTGTTAAATAAATCGTGATCAAGACTGTTTTTAATAGTAATTATTTACAAGACATTGATCACTGCTGTTCCCGTAATGCATTCAAAAGTTTCGATTTTTGTTGAGCAATGCTTGTAGTTCATGCTGAGTAGACAGAGACCTGTTGTTTCTTTTGTGGAATGAAATGGACCTCTGTCTAGATATTTCTCGAGCAACGCATCATGTTCATGTTGAATGTATGGTGTGGTGTCTATGAGAACATAACACTTTGAACCTTCCTCTATCCCTTGATATGTGCAATGTGTTTCTATCTTTCATAGTTTGTCTGTAATATACAACTGAAATCTGTTCTTTCTGTCTGAATCATCCTGCATTTGCAGTTGCTCTATTTCAAATCCGTAATCCAAAAACGAAACAACTAACTTTTTTTAATCATTTGGCTTTATTTTCTGTTATAGTTACAAACAGGTATGAAGAATGAAAGATGAATCTCTGGTGTCATGTATTGTTTGAGATGTTGGGGTCAGCTGCTGATGTTAGTGGCTGTATTTCCCGTAGCCTCCATAGCCTCCAGATATGCCTCCAGCGTAACCACCGCCGTAGCCACCGCCGATGGCACCACCGTAGCCTCCACCGTAGCCTCCACCGAACCCGCCGCCATAGCCACCGCCGTAGCCGCCTCCGAGACCTCCGCCAATACCAGCTCCACCTCCCACGACGACAGGTACCGGCTGGTTGACGACGACGGGCTGTGGTACTGGTACGGGGACTGGGCTAGGGACACTCACGGGTACTGGGACTGGCCTCTGCACGGGGACAGGGTACGGCTGTGGGACGGGCACTGGCACAGGCCTGTTGACTGGCACCGTGACAGGAACCTTGACTGGTACTGGGACAGTACGCTGCACTGGTACTGGGTATGGAACGGGGACCTGCTTGGTGATGGCGATGTTGGTGACTTGACCTCCTCCAACAGCCGAGCTGATGCCACCTCCATAGCCGCCTCCGTAGCCGCCTCCAAAGCCTCCACCATAGCCGCCATCATAGCCGCCTCCATACCCACCTCCGTAGCCACCACCATAACCGCCAATTATTCCGTGGTCGTAGCTGCCCAGGGATCCAACCAGACCGCGTTTTTCGACTTGTTTCTCCTCGGCAAGAGCCAGTCCGAACAGGAACACGCACGCCTGAAAGTCACATTAATGGAAACTATATCAAACGAATTATGTTTACCAGCATTTAATCATAATGACAGGTCACATAACTCATTCGCTATCTGCCAGCATATTATCAAATCTTTCAACTAAAAGGCGAAGAAATACAGCAACCAAGCATATTTTATATTACTCTATCTTCGATTGACGCAGTATGTATAGCATGTATCTCCTAAGAGTAGTCAGGAGCATTTTCTGTGGTGTTTCGGCAGACATCTGCAGTTTCGTGTTTGAAATAAACACAGCTCACTTCGTCTATCGTGCAACGCTCATTGTCGATGGAAAGCATCGGTTTGTTTCCATTACAAAGAAAATGTTTTTTAAAGCCTATTGTACTTGCTCATTCGATAGAGCGCTCTCAAAATTAGTCTATTGGGGTATTTATTTCATCGATATGCAGTAACAGAGAGGGTAACTAAGAATAACCAGTACTCCAGTAGCGAATGAGCGGCGCTGCTGCAAGGTGGAGACTACTTGTTATTCTTCGTGTTTTACTATCCCTGTTAATACATATCGATAAAATAAATATCGCGCAAGACTATTTCGATGCCGTTATATCGAATGGGCACATAAAATTCCTCTTTAAAAATTATTTTGTTTGTAACGGGGACCATACCGACGCTTTCTGTCGACACTGGGCATCGCTTGGAAGATATGATGAGCGACATTTGTGTGGGATGACTCCAGCTGCACACTGCAAAAGCGAAATAGGACGTATCATATGAGAAAATGCGCCTGCCTGCTCTAAGGAGAGACACACGGAATATAAAGAGTTCTAAAAGCTTGTAAATGTGCTAGAAGGTAGGTTGTGCTTAGGAGTAACTGTTTGGAAAGACAACTCAATATGTTGCGGCTAGTTAATTAGCATTGAAGTTTGCCTATCAGGCCGTTGTGCGCAGATCCAAGAGGCCAGCCAGATACAATTAGCGTCACTTGTTCTCATAACGTAGATGATAATGCACGAGATTCCCCAGCCATTGGCTCGGGTTTGATCCTTACTACTGTGCCATACGCCATTTTTGTATCGCTGTCTTATTTTACTAAATCATGCCCAAGCGCACGTTTGGCGACACCAACTCTGGCAGGCCGCTTGAATCTTGGCGTGCATTGGCCAGATTGGCTAAGTTTAATGCAGGTTAACTAGTAAACTGCGCAACGTGTTAAATTTTTTTCGTAACTATTATTTCTCAGCTCAGCCTGCCCTGAAACACACTTACATTATTTTCAGTCTGTTACTTGAGGCCAGAAATGCTACGTTTTGGAACCATGAAGTTCGTAATAATTGCTAATTTTAATAATATAAATAATTTAAGAATTGTGGTATTTTAAAAATTTCAATAATTACAAATTTTCCACTATCAGTCACATTTATTTGTTTTAATTTTGTTAAACTAAACAAAAAACAAATAAAAGTAACCGGTAGCGGAAAATACTAATAAACCATTTTTAGACTCTTTTTGACACCCTGTATGATTCCCCACTACGGATGTCTGAATTCTGGGAATACCTCTTGGCATAAATAAAGCTGTATAAAGGGGTTTTTAACTGTATTTGTTCTAGTAATTCAGTCTAATGTCATGAATCTCGGCTACCGTTAACATCGCTCAATTAACGTGAGTTAAAACACAGTTGTTTTCCAGTTACAGAAACATTACATTCTGCTCTTAAAGGTAAAAGGCAAAGCAATGGTAAAGTCTGCAGCGCAAGCCTGTGAACGCACTATTGGCCTCACTGCAGCTAGAGAGCAGAAATTCTAGGATGGGGGTGGCACTAGGCACTAGGAGGGGGTGGGTTGGCGAGTCTGACATGCTAGCCGCCTGTTATCCCGGGGAAGATCCATGGCAATAATTACGACAGATTTCTAATTGGACCTGGACCCTAACTGAAGGATCTGGAACGAAGAAAAATCACCACCCTTATCCATGTTTGAATCTGGTCCTCCCGAGATGGATTCTGCTAGACCACCACGACCATGTTGTCGGAAAGGAGGGACCTGTTTCACTCAAAATGCATATTCAGTGAGTGAAATAGGCCTTCTAAACCATCGGAAGACTTAGAGCCATAATAGTTAATTCAAAAATATTGTAACATTTGATTTTATGTTGAATTTTATAACCATGTTTTGCCTTGCTTTTTTGTTTAGAAATCTGTGTTAATAAAACCTCAAAATTGCTTTTTCACTTGGTCACTGTTTGTGCAAACCGCATTTTATAAACTTTCCGATCAGATTCGTGTATCTCTTTCTAATTGTGAGTATGCAGTACTGAACTGGACGTTCATGTATGGAAGCTTAAAGAATGTCATTTTATGGGAAGTTAAATTGCGGTAAAAACACAGCATTCAAACTTCATTAAAAAGCAAAACAAGAAGCCTCCAATGACTCTATTATAACTCACCATAAATTTTCATCTAGTATTCTGTATTACTATAAGATACATCACAAAAAGCTGTGCCGTTCTGAGGCTATACTTTAAGGTCTGAAAAAAACTGCAAAAATTTGGATGCAGGTCTTTTTTTCTGCTACGTGAGGTTGGGTTGATAGGTCTGATAAATTTTCATGACAGCATGGTACATCTTTGTTGCGTGATTATGCCAGGGATCGTATAAAGAATTTCAACAATGTACAACTCACAATTCTTTGTTGACATCCGTCTGAATTTCTCAGTGGGTCGACTGAGACTGAAAATGGAGAAAACCGGGTTACGTGCTGATACAAAACATTTTAATTCAAAGGGTTGGACTACGAACTGATGAAGTTCACGCAGACTCTGCACCATCAATGAAGACTGTTTACTTTTGGATTAATTAATTTAGAAGTGGTCGTACTAGCACTAAAGACGAAGCGCGCTCTGGCCATCCAAGTGACGTCCCACAAAGAAAATCACTGACAAAACCAGTGATATGAAATGAAAGACCGCTGAATAAACATTTCTTCGATTCCTGAGAGTGTAAGCATTTCAGTTCAGAGGGTGCATAATACCCTGGACTGAGAATTGGCTTTGAAAAATGAGTGCGCGGGGTCGGTGCCGCGATTGCTCACATTCGATCGAAAACTAATATGGCAGAACATTTCAGCACAGTGTCTGGCGACGTTTAATCACCATTCGCAAGACGTTTTGCGTCGATATGTGGCTTTTGATAAATATTGGGTCCATCATTACCAAACAATGTCCAAATGGCAGTCAAGACAATTGACAAAAGCTGGTGAAAGTGTGCCAAGGATTCAACGACCATGTTCTCAACTGGTAAGGTTATGGCCACTGTTTCTTTTGTGATTCTCAAAGAGTAATCCTCATAGATCACTTGTAAAATGGCAGAGCCATAGCTAGAACCTATTACGCTTCCTTGATGGATCTCCTGGAACTTACGATGGCTGAAGAAAAGGATTATTTGCACGCAAAAAACGACTCTTTGACCAGGATAATGCACCATTCTACATATGAGCGATAATAATGGTGAAAGTACATGAACTGGGATTTGAATTGGTTCCACATTATTCACCAGATGTAGCACCAAGTTACTTCTTCCTGTTCACTAACTGGAATCCTTGGGTTTTTGGGAAGAAATGTTCGTCAAATGAGGAAGTGATAATTGCAGTAAACGAGTATTTTTCAGATTTTGACAGTACCTGTTTTTCTGATGGGATGAAAAGACTGGAGGATCGTTAGACCAAGTGTATAGCCCTAAAAGGAGACTATATCGAGAAGTAGGTGAGTTGTTTACGAAATAGACATTTTCTCCTGCTTTTTACCAGACTTATCAAACTACCATCGTACGTACGAAGTAAGTTCATTCTCAAGAACGACACAGCAAATTAGAAATCTAGAGTTATCAGGAAATGTATGACCGTAAACCAGTTGCTACTACTTACCAGGATCCTCATTGCTGCTGCTGAAGATGGTCGGCTGCGAGCAGGCAATGACTGATGCTGCCGAGTGGTTTCTCTGCATCTTATATAGGGCTGCCTCCGGCTCCCCCACCAAATGGGCAATTAGCGAAACGTAGCGCAGTGCTTCGAGCATGGCGCAGCAGCCGGTTTGGCGAACATGATGGTGCAGATTGCACGCCATGCTCTGTTCCGCCAGCGTATTGTACGAGGCAGCACTTCCTTGGCTGAAAGTTAACACTAACACACGCGTTCTCCGGGGGGTAATTCCCGGATTACGGAAGTTTTCACTAGAAGCGCAGTTTGGCACTTTTTTTTTTTGCTAGACTTCGAGTGTGCTATCTCAAAATTATCACAAGGATGCACAGTCAATTCAGTAGTGGATGGTACCAAACGCACATACCGAGAAGTAAACACGTACAATTTTTTACGTAATTTTATTTTAGAAAATATCTCTAATAAAAAGTCCAGCTTACAAATTTGAAAAACAAAAATAAATACCACTAAGGGAAACAAGAATATTTCTGTATGACATATACAGTTAAATATTAAATCAGTTACAATGCGTTTATGGAGTATAACATCTCACAAAAGCTTCAAAAACAACCACTTGGTCCCGCCTTCCAAAACGTTGCCTTCTCAAACATTCTTATTATGACACACAGAGGATCACACTCTTGAGTGATCTATCACATACACAAGAAAGAATTATAAAACTTATATAAAAATTGAAATAAGCAACAATATACTTTATGTTCTAAAGGCAGGAGAAATACTTTCTTGTGATCTGAAAACCAAATAACGGAGCTAAAAGATGTATTAAATCAGGGATCCATTGAATAAAATTATATTCTTAACTGCGAGTTAACGATATTGTACCAATACTCCGATAAAATATCAGGCATTGAAGGATTAAATCAACTTTCCATAAATTCAAAAGCATCTTGCGTTACATGAATCGTTGGTTAGCCAAGATCTCTCGCTCTATTGGAAAGACATGATTAATCTTAGAATGGCAGGGCTGTAAACATGTATTTGCTTTTCAAACAATTTAAAGTAAAAATTTAGCACGAATAATGGCACCCGTTCACATACAATTTTTAAACACAGTGCCCCAGTTGGCATAAACATGAGTACACAGAACTTAACGGCACTCAGAAATCAAAATACTGAAAGGTCGGGGAACTATCTGACGACGCACTGCACGTCGAAATACAAATTTGAACACAATGCACTCAAACACCGTCAGACTACTGACCAATATTAACTGATGAGACACGTTAATATTAATGATGACAAGTGTTTACGTATTAAACCGTGAAATCTACCGTTCATAAGTTAGTGTTCTCCCTTCTTTTGCTACGGTTAAAATCCACAAGCAATATGGCGAATTAGCTGAGCTAATAGGCATAGTACCCTCCTGTCAGTGCTCATTTCAAACTCGAATTATAACTCAAACATCCTTCCGTGGTGTCACCGCCAGACACCACACTTGCTAGGTGGTAGCCTTTAAATCGGCTGCGGTCCGCTAGTATACGTCGGACCCGCGTGTCGCCACAATCAGTGATTGCAGACCGAGCGCCGCCACACGGGAGGTCTAGTCTAGAGACTCCCTAGCACTCGCCCCAGTTGTACAGCCGACTTTGCTAGCGATGGTTCAGTGGCTGCATACGCTCTCATTTGCAGATACGACAGTTTAGTATAGCCTTCAGCTACGTCATTTGCTACTACCTAGCAAGGCGCCATATTCAGGTACTATGAGTGTATTCTGAACAGATAATATTGTGAATCATGTACCGTCAAGAGCGACGTTCATCATCAATGGATTAAAGTTAAGTATGAAACTAATTACGTTCGGTTTCTGAATTCCAATTCCTTGTCATGTTACAGACCTCACGTCAGTATAGTTCTTCCCTTCTCACGCCAGCCTGCGTGAGCTAAAACGCGTTCATTTCGGCCTCCATTTATAACACGGTGTTGGCTCTTCTGCCAACACAACACCTTCCATATGCAAGTGATATTGGAAACAGCTACTATGAAAATGCGAACGACTCCCCCGCTGTTCCACGAGAATCACTACCTCGTCCAGCAGCTAATGGAGGTGACAAGACGCTCTGCCGATGCGCGTAGGGCACTTTAAAGCCTCATCGACGATCACGCCACCGTCTAGCTCATTACCTTTGAGTGCAATCAGACATTAGCCCAGACATTCCCCTGTCCCCACATTATCACGAACTTTAGCACTAACTAAACTGTGGAATGAAAGGCATTTATTGGAACACTTTTATTTTTAAAATGTTGAAAAATGAATGACATTTAGTTCGTGTGTGTGTGTGTGTGTGTGTGTGTGTGTGTGTGTGTGTGTGTGTGTGTGTGTTGGAATGAATGATGAAGCTATTCGTGGTATCGCAAGTGGCTCTGAGCACTATGGGACTCAACTGCTGAGGTCATTAGTCCCCTAGAACTTAGAACTAGTTAAACCTAACTAACCTAAGGACATCACAAACTCCATGCCCGAGGCAGGATTCGAACCTGCGACCGTAGCGGTCTTGCGGTTCCAGACTGCAGCACCTTTAACCGCACGGCCACTTCGGCCGGCTGGTATCGCAAGTGCTACCCATAATTCCTTCTCAGATAAGAAAGCACAATTGTGGTAAAAATTTGTTACAAAACATTCTTTTCCTTTAATACTCCTCTCCATTGTGGTACTTGCTTGACCTTCACACTACTACCCGATTTAAAATCAAACAGCTTCAGATGTGTACACTATACTGACTGTTTGCAAATCACTTGTTTGCTGCACTCCTTACTTTTGAACTGACAGAAATTGAGCGACTTCAGGCTGTTAATGCTTTGTGTCTAAACCACTCTAATAATAGTAACACTAATAATAATAATAATTCTTTGTACAGGACTATAGTAGCCTTTATGCAGTTATTAATGTGTTATGCTGTCAGTTAATTCATTTATCCGTTTTGAAGCTAATAATGAAGCAATTTCTGGACCAACGTTGGTGATATCAACAACTTGGAGAAGACGTTTTCTTGAAATATTTAGCATTTGTTACCTGTATGTCTCACCTTTATCACCAGCAATGTACGGAACAAATCACAAGATATGTGTGTAGTGGCTGGACTATGTGAGGAACATGTAACTCCACTGCATTAATGGTAGTAGCTGAAAAAATGTAATTATTGATAATTTATGTAATCAGTATTAGGGGCGTACGAAACTGTGATAATAGTAATGATCTTTTGAAAATAACTGACAGAAACATAATCGAACCGCTTAGTTTTTACCCCTCAGAAAATGACGTTGTCTCACATTGCGCAACTTTAGCTGGTCTTGTATGCAGTAGCACATGACCCACCAAACTGTCCTTCTTTTAACTCTTTTTCAGTAACTACACTTATTATTCGCACTTTATTTTTAGCATATCTTCACTTTCGAACTTACTTCTTTAGTTATCTTCTAACATTTTAATACTAAATTACGCTACAGGCGCTTTTAGTTTCTTCTGGCGTTTCCCTTTCATTCTGTGCAGTTCTCCAGACGTACGATCTCTGGGATTTCTTCCACAGTTACAAGCCAGTGTTTAGTACTAGCACTGTAATGAAAATAGATTTCTTCGCCTTTGCAGATCTGCTAGATATCATCCTCGTTTCAACAATATTGTGACATCTTTGGCTTTCGTAACCATGTACCGCCCCAGTTTTGGCGTTAAGCACGGCGCTATTGTATATTCTAACACAAATCGTCATCTTCGCTTTCACTTTGTTGGTCTTTAGCCAGTGCTGCGTGGTGGGTATGTTATCTGTTCAGTTCTATAGGTACAGACAACTTTCTGGGGAGGAAAACCACAGCTCAGAGATATTTTCGAAGATCATTAAAACAAATATCGTTAATTAACCTACAAAGAAACAAAAATTTGAAAAAAAATTAAAAATTAAATTCAGAACTCTGAAAAATGGCAAAAAACACGCAACTCTCAATAAACATTGAAATTATCTTAAACGTTATAATGATTAAAAATGTCAGGAATGCTTGGGTGATTCCAAAAACCGCAAAACTGTAAAAAACTGCTTTGTTCACAACTAACGGTTTCATCCCAGACGAGACACATCTTCACGTTTATTATGGTTATATTTTCATGATACAGATGGCAGTTACGGAGTCGCTGCATTCGGGAAGTTATCCATGTTGGGACTCCGTAGCTGTCCATTCACATCATGAAAATATAACAGTTATAAGCCTGAGGACGCGTCTACACTGACGTGAAAGCAGTTGTTGCGGATGAAGCACCTGCATGCAGATATATAGTTTTCGGAAACATCTCGTCATTATTGACTTTTTTAACTGTTGTATTGTTTATGACAAGTGAAAAATGTTCAAATGGCTCTAAGGACATCACACACATCCATACCCGAGGCAGGATTCGAACCTGCGACCGTAGCAGTAGCGCGGTTCCGGACTAAAGCGCCTAGAACCGCTAGGCCACAGTCAACGGCTATGAAAATTGAAAAGGTTATTGAGTTTAAAGTATTTTTATTGCTATCCACAAGTTCAGTAAATGTTTCTTAGATCTGAAACATAGAGCTACATGGACAATTAAGGTACTGATTATCACATCGAAAGAATCAAGGTCGGACTATGAAACTTGGCGTCCCAAATCGGAAATCACCTCGACGTCCTTCTGAAACTGTCTGTCAAGCAAGGGTTTCTTCATGCGAGGAAGCAGGAAGACATACTGGACGACATGTCAGTGGAATACGGGAGGGGAAAGGGGCGTAGTCTGATAGCCCAAAGAAGCAGTATGCTGGACTGTGCTGTGTGCAGAATGAGCAGTGACGCTGTCACGGAGCAAAAACGCCCCCTATTACAATTCCCCACGACGCTTCGTCTTAACAGGCTTCCTTAGACCTGTCAGGTCATGCTGGTAGGATACAGAGTGTTCACAAAAGAATGTTCCAGTTTCAACGGTATACTATAACAATGTAATGTAGGCTATTTATAACAAATCAAATTGAAGGTAAACTAACCCAGTTTTTCTTATGTATTATAATTATGTGCACCTTTAGTTATACTGCACACATTCAACCAAAAATCCAATTCTTCCCACACTTGGGTTCACAAGTCTGGAACAAATGAAATAATATCAACTGTAACAGGTGTGGACAAACGTGTAAATGTTTTCTTAAAATCTTCCACACTGTCATCTTTGGAAACTGAAGTTCAAGGCTTGCTTTGCGGACAGACTTCTAGGACTACGAAGGTAAGATTCTTTTACAAAGTAAGCATCCTCTACAGACGCTTTTGGTCTTCGCTTGGTTTTCCCCTTTTACGCACATATCCAACCGTTTCCAACTGACTACCGAGCTAGGTGAGTCTGGACCGCCATTCGGGAGGACGACGGCTCAGACCCGCGACCGGCCATCCTGATTGATGTTTTCCATGATATCCCTAAATCGCTTCTGGCAAATGCCAGGATGGTTGCTTTGAAAGGGCACGGCCAATTTACTTCCCCATCCTTTCCTAATCCGAGCTGATACTCCGTATGTATTGACCTCGTTGTCGACCGGACGCTAAACATTAATCTCCCCCTTCCCCTCTCGAATTGACAATACCATCGGCGGATGCTTTTGCCATAGGGAGAGAAAACGAGAGGGAAAACGACAAAGCAGCAACCGGCAATGCGCTTATCTGAAACTGTTTGAGTTATTCTTTAGCTATGTGACCTCTACCTTACACTCTGCAACGCTTACAGTTGATACTATTAAAATTTAGAAGTGCGATATTCTTTTACGGCTATCCTCTATTTCCATAATGGTTTTCCACTTAAGAGTATGAACGTTTAGCTCCACACCACAGGAATCCCCAAAAACTACTCATCATCAGTTTTTCAGATTGTGATGAAACCGCGTGTGTTCACTGCTTGGTTTTGTTCCTTACCTCGGGGCTGAAGTGACGCGAATGGCACTTTTCCTTCGGCTTGGCAGAGCGGGTGCGAGCAGTAGCAGAAGCCAGCGGGGGCCGACATTTGCAATGTTGCAAATGTATTTCAAGCTGCTGAAAACCGATCCATGACTGCGCATTTTCTGTTACCACCATGATCGTGACTAATGGATCTTTTTTAGCAGGGCTTCCTCTTGCGGTTCTCGGTTCACAGACAAATCGCCTGTGAATTCCTTCTTCGCCATTTGGACTAGTTCGACGACAACGAAACGTTTGCGCCGCCTAGCCACTGTGTAATAATTAGAAAGGTGGATGGCTTCCAGAACATGTTGGTGCACATCAAAAGCAGAAAATTAAAATTGCCAGATGACGTTTTATCGATTTGGCAAAAAGCTGCTGTGTTCATTTCTGGCTCCTGTAGGGAGGTGCTGCAGTACTGCGGCGCGAGGTTTCTAGTGTCTACTATGTCTGCAAGCAAACAAGAAATTCCAACATAACAGTTACACAGCCGACCGGTTGCAAATAATGGTTTGGTACACTGACCTAGATTTCGGCACCCTCTATGGATGTTTTCATCAGAATGAAGTTTTGAGAAACCGTTAAGTTACATCGCGAGAACGCATCAGCCTGGTTTTGTTCCCAGCAAGGCATATGTGCCAATGGCTGGAGCGTGTTTCATTTTTGTCTTTGAGGATATCTGCTCTAAACTTGAACCAGTGCATGCTCGCAAAGTAACTTTACGGTTCCTAAAAATTTCATTCTGATGAAGACATCCTTCCGAGATGTCTAAACCAAGGTCAATATACCAAAGTTATCTGCAACCGGCTGGCTGTGTGATTCCTATTTTGAGTCTTATATATGGCTGCTGAGAGGCTGCCACGTTTAAAACCGTTGGCAAAAAGCTAATACGCAACTTTATTTATCGGAGTGAGAACTAAAGCCGGCCGCTGTGGCAGAGCGGTTGTAGGCGCTTCAGTCCAGAACTTCGTGACTGCTACGGTCGCAGGTTCGAATTCTGCCTCGGGCATGGATGTGTGTGATGTCCTTAGGTTAGTTAAGTTTAAGTGGTTCTGCGTTCAAGGGGACTGATGACCTCAGATGTTAAGGCCTATAGTGCTCAGAACCATTTGAACCATCTGATAATCAAAACTGCATGATCACCTCTCATATATCGTCTACGAACTTCAATATTGATACTACATCAACAATTATTCGTTTTTTAAAATTGTTTCTCACTTATTTGACCGTTTATTAGAAGCAGAATAGAAAGTAAGTGTAGGAATAAAACTTCTTGAGAACTGACTGTTACGGCGCTAAGTGGAACACGCCCGCTCGGTGTGCAACACTCGGAAGAACTGAACTACGAATAGACAGGGAGCTGATTGCCTCATAGCACACCAGGGAGGTGGCCATGAACCCCTCATTCATCACATACACAATAGTGCAGAGCAGACACAACGCACTTCTGCAATGAGATTACATTAGTAACTCCACCTCAAGATGCCACGCCCTTCAGGCTGCAAACTTTGCATAACGGAACGCCCTGAAGTCCTGAAGTTAAACACTACGACAACCAAGAGAAAATGGGAGTACATTTGGTTGCTCGTACAGGCAGGGAAGGTGGAGGGCGGGTCTGAAATGACGTCATCGACTGCCATAAGGCTCTACCCTTTCTTCCACTCTCTCGCAGAGTTGGGCCATTTCCTCTGCATCATGGATACCGATGAAAGGACAATTGTACTTTTGCGGGGTGCCCTGTTGAATAAAAAAAAGTGTCTACAGCAGCCGTCACCTTGGATGCCAATTATACGAGCTTGAAGCTGTCTCGCAGTGGTGGGAACGTGAAGTCTGTGAGCTCCACTGCTGCCGGCCTGCCGGCCGCGGTGGCCGTGCGGTTCTAGGCGCTGCAGTCTGGAACCGCGGGACTGCTACGGTCGCAGGTTCGAATCCTGCCTCGGGCATGGACGTGTGTGATGTCCTTAGGTTAGTTAGGTTTAAGTAGTTCTAAGTTCTAAGGGACTGATGACCTAAGATGTTAAGTCCCATAGTGCTCAGAGCCATTTTGCTGCCGGCCACATCGGAGGCTGACTGCAGATGAGAGTCGGGCCGCCTATATTCCGTGAATCAAGAACTGGTCTGCCACGTGTGCAAGCTGTTCAGCTTGGGATCAGGTTGCGTGTGCTGCCACTCCTGGGCATTACTAGTACCACCTTAAAAGCTGTGTGCTGGGTCTGCCTGGCTGTCCTTTGCATCGCTGTTGGGTTTTTCGTCTACATGCCATCTCTACAACCGACGGTAGGGGCATGCAGATTTCTGGACGAATTTTCGTAGTAACGAGTAGCAGGAACAAGAAGTAAGTCGATATACAGCTTTAAATTAATGATTGATTTTTCCTTGCACTTACGAACTATTATTGGTTCCGTTTTGTCCTGCTGACTATTGGATAGGACCAGTTTAACGCTAACTACAGGTGTTAAAACTCGATACCGCAACAACACATGCGAAATCGGCTTTCGCTATTAATAAAGGACAGCAGGGAAAAACTATGTTCCGTGCTCACCACAACAAATGCTTTTCGACTCATTTAGCTTAAATTTTTGAGACTTTTTGTTGCTAAATATCCGACATGCTCCGTTTCAAGCCACTGATCAGTTTTAGCAGTGCATTAGCCGGTTGAGTGCACGTCTTTAATATACCGGGTGATCAAAAGTCAGTATAAATTTGAAAACTGAATAAATCACGGAATAATGTAGGTAGAGAGGTACAAATTGACACACATGCTTGGAATGACATGGGGTTTTATTAGAAATACAAAAGTTCAAAAAATGTCCGACAGATGGCGCTTCATTTGTTCAGAATAACAATAATTAGCATAACAAAGTAAGACAAAGCAAAGATGATGTTCTTTACAGGAAATGCTCAATATGTCCACCATCATTCCTCAACAATGGCTGTAGTCGAGGAATAATGTTGTGAAAAGCATTGCAAAGCATGTCCGGAGCTATGATGAGGCATTGGCGTCGGAAGTTGTCTTCCAGCATCCCTAGAGATGTCGGTCGATCACGATACACTTGCGGCTTCAGGCAACCCCAAAGCCAATAATCGCACGGACTGAGGTCTGGGGACCTGGGAGGTCAAGCATGACGAAAGTGGCGGCTGAGCACACGATCATCACCAAACCACGCGCGCAAGAGATCTTTCACGCGTCTAGCAATACTTTTTTTTTGTTCTACAAAAACCCTACGTCATTCCCAGCATGTGTGGTAGTTTTTACCTCTCTGTCTACATTATTCCGTGGTTTATTTTCAAAATTTATACTGACTTTTTGATCACCCTGTACATGGCTAAATATGCTGCATAAGTCAACGTATCACCATCGGCGCAGTGGACCCAAAATGGCGGCCACTGGCAAGTTGGCCGCACATTCCTTATACAGAGCTTTAGGTAGCGCTCGTGATGCTGGCAGCGTGAGGGGGGAACCTTCCGCAGTGGGGCGATGAGAACTTCTCGCTGCGACAGAGACTTCTCTCTGCGACAAGGACAGTGGATGAGGAGTTGCTGCAGTCTTTGCCTTGGTGATCCGTTGGACTGGTAGGGGAACATGATGGGTCAACCGCAGGTTCGAAGCGTTGTTGGATCGAGTGGGCTTGAATAATTTTATGAAGGGGCCAGCTGGATCTCCTGCATGCCGCCATTCGCCGAAAAGGTGCTGTTGGTCGAGATGGCCGTTTGCAGCCGTTAGCCTATGTGGATTCCTGTGCCCGTTACAGCTTGTAAAGGCGCGTTTACTGCTCACACGACTCAATGTCCTAGTTGTAGTCAAAGGCATTACTGGAGCGCAACGTGGGTATTGCTTTGAGTTCACGTAGTTTTGGTTTCGCGTGCTTGTCTTGACAAGGACCACATCTGTTACGTCATGTTGAGTGCTGTGTATCATGATATTTATTTGATTACTGTTGAAAAGAGTGTCGTCACTTCTTGGAAGGAGCATGTGTGGGGGTAAATGTTACCGTGTGAGCTACCAATTCATTGCAGTAATGGACTTGTCTATGTGTAAGGATTACCTGTAGTCATTTTAATATTATTTCTTCTATAGGTCGATGAACTAAGTGCGTAAATTTAAATCTTTCTTTTAAATTGCTAGTGAGATCTGTGCGATTTCTGTTTGCTATGTTTGTTTGTGGAGTTTGTTCCTTATGTAAATATCATATATGGGCGCTTTAAAACTGTTTATTCTAAATGTAGGAAAGTGAAACCAGTACACAATTTGGAAGTGGTTTTGCTTATTTCAAGTACGCTTATGTCACGCTGGTTTCTGATTCAGTGTTAGTGAAATTTGTGTGATTTATGTCTGCCATGTCAGTTGATTGGATTTGTTTTTTATGTAAAAATTATGTGTTGGCCCCTTTAAAATCGTTTATTCTAAATGCAGGAAGGTGAACCTAGTACTAATTCGAAAGGTATTTTGGTTGGCTCCAAGTACGTTTATGTCATTCTGGTTCAACAGCGGCTGTCTTAATATTAGTTGTTTTTTGAAAGTAAAAAGACAATGAAAGTTTAAATTCCAATTTTCCCTGCTCATTGATCTGAAAAGTTTTATTAAAAAAATGTGTGGTAAAATTCTTTTATTGATTTTCTTGTACGACTAGCTGGGGGGGTTCACATCTTGAGATTTTTGTTTAAATATTTGTGTGTAACAAAAGCATGAATTTGATTAAAGTATCATAAACCGTGCCGGTAAGCCCCAGCACCATCACTCCACTGCTACGTCACAAAAGATGTAGGGAAAAAAGTACGAAGATTAGCATTTAACGTCAGGACAACTCGACCTGTTTCAAGAACTGATAAGTAAATTGGCCGTGTCCTTTTGAAGAAACCACCCCGGTATTTGCCTGGAGCGTTTTAGGAAAATCACGAGAAACCTAAAAGAGGATGATCTGAAGCGGATTTGAACCGTCGTCCTCTCAAATGCGAGTCCATTATTCCACTTCGCTCGGTGCGTTCGAGGCGTATCGTCTGGGAACCGTCCTCCAGAGCACCCAGTGGATGGTACAATGAAGGGGGGCTGGGGTAATGATATGTTACTGAATCACCAGTGCACTGAAACAGGTTTCTTAGTTGCGCAGTGAACATGGAACCAGCGAATAATAGCAGTTTTGTTGCTGATGTTAGTCAACGATACCATGTTCATTGTACAAGTAGAAGTGACATGCGTCTTTGAGTGCATTGCTCATTCAGCGATGTAATACAGTTCCTTAGTAAATAACTATGTTAACAAGCTTATGTGATTGTCTTCTACTCATTTAGTGGAAATTATCAGAGTGAATTCTTTCCGGCCTCATATGTCTTTTGCAAACCCTAAGAAATATGTTCGCAATTTCGCTACGTAATTCTCCTTCCTTGTGATAAAATAGAACTTGCAGTAATACTTAAATGATACTACCTAACCGTGTGATTTTTCGTGAACTACGGAACCGCAGACCGTAAATAATCTTAAGTACTTAGCGCAAACCTTGTTAGAGTCCATTGCAGTTTTTTATGACGGAATAAATACTGTGAGGTTAATCAGCATCCGGTTAGTGGTTTGAATGAGTGTGTAATTTTCATTCTCTACTAACGAATTACATTTTGAAAGTTCGGTATTGTCACTAGTGATTCAAAAGTGCCATAAAGTATCATGAGTATTATTTTTGTTATATTTACTATTTGGATTGTTTATCCTGGATATCAAATGACCCACTGTTTCATTTTTCAGAGCTATCCTCCGATGTTGTTTAGACGTAATAGAGAGGCTTCACAATACATTGTTGGTTGGTTGGATAAGAACAGGGCGTTATGCTGCATATCAGAAACTACTACTTACGTAATAATCCCGGTATGATGATGATGATGAGTAAAGTTGCTGGGTGCAGTAGCTGTCATCACCATCGCCGACTTCACCGGTCTTTTTTTTGTAAGGCCCGATAAAAGACAGTTGATATTTGCCAGTTTAAGAAATATGGGATATTTATTGTGAAAGAACCATCACGGAAAACACAATACGTCCAAGAAAACAACACGCAAATTCATTCAAAGAAAAATCATTTCATTTAAAGTCAAGAAAGAAAAATTACAATTACAATCATTTAAAAATTACAGCATAAACAACGCTACAAATTTTTGTGGCTCAATAAATCACATTCAATCTCACTCTACGCTAAATTGTCTTATGGAATAAATTTTTGTCGGAACTCATGAATTATAAAGAAAGTATTTGGTGCTCAAAAGCGAGTGGAGAGAATGATATATGGTGTCCACACGTGGTCGTCACGTACACCTTCGAGAAGTTGGAATTTCGGCTACATCATCAAAATACATGTGTTCACTAATGAAATAATCCCTCACATCTTTAAAAGAACAGTTATGTACACATCTACAATACTAGACGAAAAACTGACCTTTATTAGCCACTATTTAAGCTGTCAATGGCTTAGAAAGGAATTGCATATGCAGCTACAAAAATTTTTAGTCAGTAACCCAAGGTCATTAATCCAATAACACAAAATTTCTGACAGGGAGGAAAGAAAGTTTTAGAGCTAACCAAAAACCATTTATTCTGCACGACGCCTTCTAGTCCATGGACAAAGTTTTATTTAAAAACTGGAATCCTGAAAAAAACTATTAAGTGTAGCTGCATGATTAGGACTAAAAAGTAATATGTTCATTTATGTTAACACCAATCATGTTACATATCCTGCAGACTGACACGCTCTACATAATTTCCATAAAAGAACCGTTCAAGTGATACGTGGAACTTATAACTGAGTAGCTAACTAACAGGATTGTTTCACTACTCCGATGTCTGTTTATCATCAGTCAGTCTACCTTCAGAGGAGTATTTTTGAACTATTTTGCTTTACAGTATCCACAGAGATAAAAACTACAAGTTCTTTGCTTATTGTGCGTTCCTCTTTGAAAGCTTCACGTATACAATACAGAGAATGACGATAAATATGACATGCAGTCCATCTTTTGGATAAAATAGGACTGCCTTTCATGTTGTTTCAACCTAGAGCAGAGCGCGAAAATTTGAAGAAAACTTCTTTATAAATAGTGCTTTCGAGGAACACCGGACCGGTAATTTGGCAGCCAGAGATAGCGCACAAACTTCAATTTTCTTTTTAATTGTGAAGAGAAATTTGCTGCGTGTCATGGATTTTGGTAGACCGAAACCAATCAGTCGGGGCTATTGACGAGGTCAGAAATATGAAAATAAGCTTCATCACAATACGGAGTCAACTCAAATTCGCCATCCACGGCCTTTTTAATGGTGCTAAGTGTAGGGACTTAGGGTTCAGAATGATAGGATGCGCGTATAATAGCTTTCATTTGCGAAAGCAGCCTGACGGATTTATTTTCGGGTTAGCTGCAAAATGTAGGCAACCACTTCCTGAGTTCGGACTGAAGGCTTAAGGTTAAGATTAAATTAGACGCGTCCCTGGACCGACGTTTTGTTATTAACTTCTGAACTCTGCTGTTTGCATGGGTATAGGAGTTCGAAAATGCAAACATGGCACGAGTCATCGAAAGTGAACCAGTACGGATGTAAGATTTATCCAAGCGTACCTTTTTATTCGCAAAACAATGAACTGACGTTGACAGCACTTTCAAACAACAACTGGAAATGTGAGAGCTAAGCACGACCATCTTATGTGTGGGAAGGGGGCCGGGGGGCCATGACATCGTAATGCTGACGGGCATGCTGCACTAAATGATTCCTGGACCCCATATATGGATGCACGGCCGGCGACTTTTCGATACGAGGAACAGCCACAAAATTGTCACGTGGAAAAAATAAGGTTAAGCGATTAATTTCTTGTTTGTTTACTGCATTCCTGTTACACATTGAAGTCCTCGCGGCATAATGCCGAAGTATTCCGTTAGAGGAGCCAAATCAAAATGGCACAACCCACTCATAAAGTCTATGTGAGTCCATCTTAGTACAAGATGGGTGAGGTACTTCGACTCAGTACAAAATGTAAATTTAAAAACACCTTCAGCCGTCTATGTTTTGACTGTAATTCACCAGTTCTGGTGTTCACCACGCCATCTTCAGGCCCTCTGACAAAGACATTGGTTAAGGATGTGTTTAATTTTACATTTTACCTTGGTGAAGCGCGATGTCACTTGGAATTCGTTCTCTGAATTTACGGGGAACAAGTGTGCAAAAATCAGTGCCGAGACCGTCGAAATGTGTAGCAGCCACTGACCATCATATGCGCAAAGTTTAGGTAGCGTGGATTCTTATCCCATTGTCAAACTAGACTGAATGATGAAGAACGAATTGGAACACTGTCTCTTTCTGAAGATCTGTCACTTTGAAAATAAGCTGAGGCCCTGGAGGCCGAAGACCGGCTTTTCATAGTAGAAGGAAAACTGGAAATCAGTTTCAACATGTTGCAGGATATTTTGTATACAACAAACGTCGCAGCCCACAGAAAGAATGGTGAGGGTACTTCCGAGGCGCAACTTTTTCGCAGATTCTGAAACCAAGCTCTCCCTCATTTCATTCAGCATTAGGAAAAATATTGACGCATCAATTCACTATCACGCCCGAATCTTGTTCAATAGATATTTAAAATTGCGTGAACACACCTTGTACGCAGGCTCCATTTCCTAGCACCAAAAACAGTGAACTTAGGTCGTTGAAGAATTGATCAAGTGCTTAAACCCAACAGCTTTGCCAGAAAGACAACTGATCTGAGTGAGTAATGCGCGATTGCTCTGTTAATACATATTCGTGCTCATTCTTTGCCAAAAGCTTTTTTTGCTCGAGGAACGTCCTAACGTTCGATCTTAGAATATGCTCTGGAAGAAATATTGTGGATGTTATGTATGTCTGGCTTCACCGAGTCTGGAAAACGGCAAGAAAGATGATTATTGTGTTCCGGTACTGTATGACCTACAGCTGAGTAAAAATGCAGTGCACCGAGAAGATAATTGGGTACATGGCTGGTCAGTTCGCTTCACCGGCAAATCCCTACCGGAAGGGCTTTGGAGGATTCCCAGCCCACAAGGAAGCCACTTGCTCCGCCAGAACAGAGTCCAAACTACCTCATAACATATTAAATGCGTAATTAGTATTCTCGCTGTGGCCCACACTAGCCGGCTATTGCTCTTTGTCCTGGGCTTTTCTCCATGTAATGAGCCTCTTGTTAGCGGCGGCAGGAGAAAGGCTGGTGACTAACATCCAGCGCTGGAACCAGACTACTGCAAATGAACGTTCTGAGTTCTTCACTTTCATACGGCACAGAGGAGAGATTTGGCGGATCACCTTCCCTCCTCTCCCACAGCGATAAGCCCCAAGACAGTGGAGGAAAGCTCAGGTGGCTCACAATAAAATAATGGACCAGCAAATATGCTTAACGCCGGCTTGCTGCAGACTTATTGAGCATAATCCGCGATCGAGAATAAAAGATTTCCTTGACATGCACCTAACTCCGTATGACTAAAGATTATTTGTGAGTACTTTTGAGATTGTGTTTTTTATGTATGTACAGAACCCCTGTAAGACGTGTATATTTCTATTGTCTATTGTCAGATCACAATTTATGAAAGATGTTTATATTTTATTAATAGGATTAAGTAGGAATAATTAATATTTGTTATGTTGGAAACAATTGTGGTAGCAGGGAATGTCTGCACGAAAGTATTGTTAGCAAGAGAGACCGCAAATTGACATAATTTTAAAAAGGGCGGCAGAGACCGCGTATGGATACATTTTAAGAAAAGAGCAGGAAAGACCGCGCATTGATACATTTTGTAATGGTAGCAGGGACTGTCTGCACCAGAAAGCATTGTTGGAAGGAGAGACCGCACTTTAGCGTTCGTAGGAAGTCAGTAGTAAGCGAGATGTGAAGCGAGTTGGTAGCAGGTCTGAAGCGAGAGGTTGAGAGGAGCAGTGTGCTTGCTAGCCACTAGCTATGATTTACAAGAGATTATAAACGGATGTACAGAGACATTAGCTAACTATTATAATAAGAGGAACTAATATTATCGAATTAATTTTTTGAGAAACTTAAGACTACTGAAGGTATGTTTGCGCATTGCTAGTTGTAAGATTATTGTAAAAAGTAAGTCCCATTCGAACGTTTGTAAAATCATTTCATTACCAGCAGTAAATATTTGAAGAAACGTTTTCAGAATATAATTAATTTTTGCCAGCAATGTTGCATTACTGAATATAATCCATCCCAAAAACCATCAACGTAAAACTTTGCAAGAATTTTATTGTTGTCAAGAAAAAGTGTCACTATGAATTACGTAACTTCAGTCAAATCAATTAAAGAATAACGTCAGCTTTGGTAATAAATACAGCCATTTTTTATGACAGCCCACCAGCAGTTAATAGAGTATAATAAACCAGAGTAAGTATATTCATGTCGCAGTTCGATGTAGCAGTGAGATGGCGATCCAGTAACAATAAAAAAGGTAATGAACAGTTTTGGGTTATTGCAGATAACGACTGAGGGCCACGAAGACGACACATTCTATGTTTCGTCGAAATGATCAGAAAATCGCTTTTAATAAGCAGCAATTAAATTTGTATGCGAAGATTGAGAAAGAGAATAAATTTCAAAGGGAAGATTTCATTTGTTATTATTAAGCATGAGATAGAAATCCTAAGGGAAGGTTACATAGGTTATTGTAAAAGGGAAGGTTATCATTTACAAAAAGAGGTATAGAGGAGACGGGAAGGTTTCACTCTTACCACAAACAAAAGTCTGCTCTGGATAATGGTGTGTGACCGCAACAGATCACATAGTAAAAAATAAATTGGACAGCAGTTTCAGCTGTAATTTCTACAAATTAAACAACGTCTACCATGGGGTTGTTTCATTGACCCCCATTATGCCACTCCCTGAGGCCTTTTCTTGTCGATTCTGAGCAGCGGTGTGTCTGAAATGTTTTCCTCCGTCACACATAACAGAACCGCGTTATTTCAACGATCGGTGCAGCGGTCCAGACATCCACCACAGAGGCGTCGAAAGAAGAGGTGAAATGTGAGTAAGAGGGGTGTGACGACTTCCCATTGTGTAGCACGTCCACGGTGGCACTGGGCAGAATTCTGGTGAAACCTGGTGCCAGTGTGAACTTCCGAGCTCTGGCCTGTTTGAGACACCGTCGAGCCCGAGGGTGACGTCACAGGGCGCCATGCTTTTGCACCACTACAGAGAAAGGCTGTAGACGCCTTCCAGCTAAATTTGAAACTTTCACGTCGCAGTGGGAGACATTTACGTAGTTCCAAACTAGTGCCTCTTTACGTGTGGTGCTCAGTGTGTTTACCGCTGAACTGAACGGCATAAACTGGCCGAAGAACAGTGAAGGACGATTAAGAACCAGAACGTTCAATAAGACCCATTACATACCGACACTGAACAAGTCTGTAACGTGATTCTGAATAATCGACGAATGGAAGGTATATACAGGGTGTTACAAAAAGGTACGGCCAAACTTTCAGGAACACCCCTCACACACAAATAAAGAAAAGATGTTATGTGGACATGTGTCCGGAAACGCTTACTTTCCATGTTAGAGCTCATTTTAGTTTCGTCAATATGTACTGTACTTCCTGGATTCACCGTCAGTTGGCCCAATTGAAGGAAGGTAATGATGGCTTCGGTGCTTGTGTTGACATGCGACTCATTGCTCTACAGTACTAGCATCAAGCACATCAGTACGTAGCATCAACAGCTTAGTGTTCATCACGATCGTGGTTTTGCAGTCAGCGCAATGTTTACAAATGCGGAGTTCGCAGATGCCCATTTGATGTATGGATTAGTACGGGGCAATAGCCGTGGCGCGGTACATTTGTATCGAGACAGATTTCCAGAACGAAGATGTCCCGACAGGAAGACGTTCGAAGCAATTGATCGGCGTCTTAGGGAGCACGGAACATTCCAGCCTATGACTCGCGACTGGCGAAGACCTAGAACGACGAGGGCACCTGCAATGGACGAGGCAATTCTTCGTGCAGTTGACGATAACCCTTATGTCAGCGTCAGAGAAGTTGCTGCTGTACAAGGAAACGTTGACCTCGTCACTGAATGGAGAGTGCTACGGGAGAACCAGTCGTTTCCGTACCATGTACAGCGTGTGCAGACACTATCAGCAACTGATTGGCCTCCACGGGTACACTTCTGCGAATGGTTCATCCAACAATGTGTCAATCCTCATTTAAGTGCAAATGTTCTCTTTACGGATGAAGCTTCATTCCAACGTGATAAAATTGTAAATTTTCACAATCAACATGTGTGGGCTGACGAGAATCCGCACGCAATTGTGCAATCACGTCATCAACACAGATTTTCTGTGAACGTTTGGGCAGGCATTGTTAGTGATGTCTTGATTGGGCCCCATGTTCTTTTCCAACTACGGTCAATGGAGCACGTTATCATGATTTCATACGGGATACTCTACCTGTGCTGCTAGAACATGTGCCTTTACAAGTACGACAAAACATGTGGTTCATGCACGATGGAGCTCCTGCACATTTCAGTCGAAGTGTTCGTATGCTTCTCAACAACAGATTCGGTGACCGATGGATTGGTAGAGGCGGCCAATCCCATGGCCTCCGCGCTCTCCTGACTTCACCCCTTGATTGGGCCCATGTTCTTTTCCAACTACGGTCAATGGAGCACGTTATCATGATTTCATACGGGATACTCTACCTGTGCTGCTAGAACATGTGCCTTTACAAGTACGACAAAACATGTGGTTCATGCACGATGGAGCTCCTGCACATTTCAGTCGAAGTGTTCGTATGCTTCTCAACAACAGATTCGGTGACCGATGGATTGGTAGAGACGGCCAATCCCATGGCCTCCGCGCTCTCCTGACTTCAACCCTCTTCACTTTCATTTATGGGGGCATTTGAAAGCTCTTGTCTACGCAACCCCGGTACCAAATGTAGAGACTCTTCGTGCTCGTATTGTGGACGGCTGTGATACAATACGCCATTCTCCAGGGCTGCCATCAGCGCATCAGGGATTCAATGCGACGTAGGGTGGATGCATGGATCCTCGCTAACGGAGGACATTTTGAACATTTCCTGTAACAAAGTGTTTGAAGTCACGCTGGTACGTTCTGTTGCTGTGTGTTTCCATTCCATGATTAATGTGATTTGAAGAGAAGTAATAAAATGAACTCCAACATGGAAAGTAAGCGTTTCCGGACACATGTCCACATAACATATTTTCTTTCTTTGTGTGTGAGGAATGTTTCCTGAAAGTTTGGCCGTACCTTTTTGTAACACCCTGTATATGAGGAGAAATAGTTAAGAGAGACATATATATTACGAGAAATGAAAATTTATTTGGATTGCTTACTTCTATCAGCATTTTTGCATGTCTGAACACATGCGTGATACATATTATTTGGTTACCAGAGATTGCAGTAGTATTGACTGGAACTCCGACGAACGAAAGACTCGGTAACGGTTGTAGGCCAAAGAGGGATAGAGAGCCAACACACAAAGGAATTAAAGACATTCTCTGCCATTAGGCATTGACTTACACTCAGATTCAGAAAAAAAAGAACACCTTGGATGACCAGAGGTAGAACATTCATATTCACAGGACATGTATATTAGTATGTTATGTAGAAATATCTGCATTGGTTCATCAAGTGCCCTGTTGCCTATTATGCATATGGTCCGACAGGAGCTCTGATGGCGCCACCCCATTTGCCACTTATAAAAATTTCGAATCAGTTAAAAGCTGCACTGTCATTCCTTTCACTATTTCGTGGACCATGAACTATACCTTCAGAAAGAAAAGAATTCTCCAGTATGCTAATGCAGCCTGAAAAATAAAAAAATAAGACACGGTAGTTTGCAGCTCAATGATTTATTTCAGGTACACACCGTTAAGCACTTCGTATTCTTGTAGTGTGCAGACAAAGTAGAACGAACTGTAAGACACAATTATAAGGTCTGTCGGAGCCTTTTGAGAAAAACTGGGAACAATATTCAGTAGGAAATTTGACACATAAATTCAGTACATGCGTTTTGTATCAGGACACAGTTTCAGTTACGCAACAGCCATTGTGTCAATTTTTTTCATGAGAAATGAGAAAACCATTGTGAGTATTATTGATAACTGTTCTTTGCATTCATGAAACTGAAGAAGAATTACGGAATCTGTTGAGTGGAATGAATAGTCTCGTAAATACAAAATATGGATTGAGAGTGAACCGAAGAAAGATGAAAGTAATTGAAAGCACAAGAAATGAGAACGTAGAGAATCTTAAACAACAGAATTGCTGATAATGAAGTAGGCGAAGTTAAGGAATTTTGCTACCTAGGCAGAAAAATAACCATGACGGGCAGAGCAAGGAGTAGATTAGCATCGACAAACAGGGCATTCCTGGCTAAGAGAAGCCTACTGGTGCCAAACTTAGGCCTCAATTTGAGGAAGAAATTTCTGAGAATGTACTTTTGGAGCACAGCATTATGTGGTAGTGAGACTTGGACTGTAGGATGCGCGGAGCAGAAGAAAACAGAAGAATCTGAGTTGTGGTGCTACAGAAGAATGTTCAAAATTAGGTTGACTATTAAGGATGATATTTCTCATTTACTTACAGCACTCCGTGAATGTTAATTTTTAGGCATTTTATCCCAATTCACAGTAATGTCCCATACAATATTTGCTTTTTCCCCGGATTTTTTCTACCCCTGGCTCATTCAGCAGACATGTTTTGCACATTTTGACAAGCATGTTCTTGTTGTACTCTCTTTTTCCATGACACCTAACAAATGTGCTTTAAATCTTAAAGTGGATTACTTCCGGATGCTGGGACTCTGTAATTGTCCGTCTACATTGTAGAAATATGTCCACTATGAGCATGAAAATTTCGCACAGCGATTTGTATTCTTGAAGGATAAACGTGAAGATGAGTCTACACTGACGTAAAAACCGTTAGTTGCGACGAAACCATCTCTATTCAGTTATGCAGCCTTTGGAAATATCAATCTTGACTTTTTAGTTGTCATAAGTTCGATGATAATTTGAACGGTTACGATTGTTAAGTATTGATATTGTTATCAAAAAGGAGGTAAGAGTTTTATTGCGTATTTAAGGATATGTATAAAAAGAAGGATGAAAATATGTGTTGAACGGAACTGCTATTCAATTTTGGATACAGGTAAAAAAATAGAAGTGTTATAAAGTGTATATTTCGAATAGAGTAATGAGAGTATATGTCGTGATATATAAGGTCTGGTTATTGTTAGTGTGGAAAGATACATAGGATGAAGAGCACAAAGTAGGTTGAAACTTGAAGACAAGTACTGTTTGTTGGTAATCAAAGAAAATGTGGAAATCTAGATATGTAACTGGGTTCTTCATTTCAGATACAATGGGAGTAACAGGTTTTTCTGGCACTGGCAGTTAAGGTGGTTGTGAAGTAGCTTCATATGTATGTAATGGTAGCCTCAAGACTAGTATTCTTTTTCCACCTTTTTGATCCATGAGTATTTCGAAAAGGGATGTAAAACAACAATATTTTCTTTTGCGTATTACTTTGGTCAGAAAACGTAAGTTTATGAGAAGATAAGATCCAAACTGACATTGAGCTGGTGGCCACGCTACTGTCAGACAGGATAAGTACAGTTTAGAGTTTTTCTTGAGGTATGGTAAGGTGGTATTACATTTCGGCAGTGAGTTAGATATAAATAATAAATTAGAATTAATGCAGGCGCATGACAGACAGCTCACTGACTTTTCAGCAACTTCGATATTTGTACTGACGGTATGCAGACATATTAGTTATCAAAACCATAGTGATCAACTTTCCCTTTCCATAAGTTCATGTTATGGACGTGCTGTAATTTGATGTTAACCTTATTTGTATGTTAAGGTCTCAACGTAATGCAGATGGTATACTAGTACATATTTTGGTAGATATATGTAATATTAATTTTATTCTGTACCCCTATTGTGTAATTTTGATGAAATCTTCAGTTTTCAATGTATAAGATTCACTTCATTACACATAGACATTTTGTTTATACTTACATAACATGTACGAAACTTAATATTTTATGTAAGTACTCTAAGATATTGTAAGTAGGTTTCTCTCATGACTCACCTTGCTCTCAGTCCACTTAACTTTATTTTTATAGTGACGCAGTTAAACCATTATTCCAGCTTACAATGTATATGTACTTAACAAAATATCTAACTTTTTTCATTCTTATTTCGTGTATTCTGGAGGAGTGTAGAAGGCATTCGTTACTGCGAAGATTCCCACAAACTCACGCATAACACACACACACACACACACACACACACACACAAAACTGAGAGGAACTCTTACGTGGACAGTTGGACTCTATTAATACTGATCTGTCCATGTCTGCTTCATTTACTGGAGGACCAGAGACACTTGGCTGAGCACCATGACCTGTGTCCCATTCTGTAAACGTCACCAAAATATGGGTTCGCCACTCTGTCTCACTAGCTGGCTTTTTATAGAAAATGGATTATGTATGATACAACTAACAGTAGATAATGGAAGAGCAAACACTATTGTTGTTCTGTATACTGCGAATGGCTTGTTTGTCAGTGGAACAGATTCAACTTTTATTCCCCTGATAATGCTATTGTTACTACTATTTCCTCAAGATCTTTGTGTTTTCAGCGAAGAAACCGCTCACTGTACTTGCTCCCTGAGTCTGCACTGGTCTATAAATACCTATTTTCCTCTGAACCTGTGAATTCGCGAGACAGATAATAGTGAGTCCTCTGTAAGAAACACAAAGTGTGGTGTGTGTGACAACTGTAATTAGTAAAACGTTTTACTTCCCAGTAAATATGTACTTAATCAGTCAGTTCCAAAAAAAAAATACCTGTTTCTAAAAATGTTTAACGTTTTCTGCTCAACATAATGTCAGTAGTTGCAGGTTATTCAGTTCATGTCTTTGTTCAAGATATGTACTACCTTATCATTATTTTATGGAATATTATGTTACTATTCTGTAGTTATTATACTGTATAAGCTATACAGTTATATAAGACGAGTCATTCTTGATGCTTGTCTTGCAGTATTGAATAAAAACAGTATTGTAAGTGATATTTGTAGTATATTCTGTCCCAGTTCATTCACTATTACTTGTGTTTATTCATTATGTTTTGTACCTTGACTGTTTCAACATACAGTACAGTGTGTAAACTTTTAGATGGCAGACCTCTCCCTAGTCCTGAATCGGTAGAAGTCGGTAAACGTCGGGAGGCTTCGGTAGCCACGCAGTTTCGACTGCTGCCAACATTACGTAGCTGACTGTGTTGTACAAGGTAGCCATTGTCGTCTGCTTCGTTATTGTTTTCCGCTGTACTGTTCTGCGTGTTTTTATTGTGCAGTTGTGCTAAACATGATTAAAATGAGTGAAGAGGCAGTTGCTGGCCCTTCTCGGGAGTCGCCAACGACACCTACCGGTAGGCCTACGGTTAGAAGGAAACCAGTATTACGTAGCGATGCTCGCAAAATTATATTGTGTGTGATTGAATGCTGCGAAAGGGAAAGGGAGCAGAAAAAATTGCTTCATCCCATTTACAAATCTTCAGTGAGAGCTGCTACATACACAGGAGAAAGCATGCGTAGCATTGGAAGATTCAAACAGTTTTTCAAGAATCATCCTGGCGTATCACCACAAACGCCTGGCAAGAAAAGGTGAGTTTCCATTCCATATATTTTGTTCGTGATCACTTTGAAGGAGCCCCCTATTTCGTCCGAATTACCTTATATTTCATTTTTCCTTGCTACCGTATTGCTTTGTATGGAAACACCACTGGTTACTGTATTATTTCGAAACACATTCATATTACAGTACATTGCAATCGGATGAATGGTTTTTGAGCACATAGTAGACAAACATACATACATTCATTTTTATATACATAGATTTTAATGTACATGACGATTTCAGTTTCGTTTACGAACAACATTTAAAGCCTTCGTGTAAGCATGACGCGCAATTTGTAGTGCCAGCACTGCAACTTCTAGGCGTGCCCTGTCTCCCCCCCCCCCCCCCTCGCCCAACGGCTCCTCATCCCCTCGCCAGCCAATGCTTACTTCCTCCTCTCCCCTCACTCCCCTCACAACTCTGCCGTCTTACAGTTAACACACTGTACTTTGTACTCCATTGTGTACTCTTTAGATTCACAACTCAATTATTTTTTGGGCTGTTCTTCGGCATTTTTACGCACCAATACGTCTATTTCTTATTTGTGAAAGAACATCTGGGACATTATTAGCTATTACCAAGAAATATTCTGGTTTAGTAGGATGGGCGTTATGAAAGACGTGCATATTATGAAAAATAGCAGGTTGTTTGGAATGTTCACCGGTATGAGCACCTTTTCATTCCAGAATGAATACATGAGTGACATCAACAGCGTGTGTCCGAAAAGTAGTTTTTTGTGGCGCAACTATATGTCACAGAAGAGTCAGACCGGTTGGGGTTGGTGGAGGAGACCATTAGTTTTGCAGCGGTAAGTTCCTCAGTTGCCTCAGTGCTCTTGGAGAGTTAGGATGACTTTTGCCGTGAACTTTTATATAGTGGTCGCGTAGAACTTACGATGGAGAAAACTTCAGAGCAATACTATGCGATAAAGTTTCGCCTGGAGCTCAACAAGTGCCGTTGGAAACTTTTGAAATGCTTAGGAGGCCTCCGGTGACGACTGACTTTCAAGATCACAGTCAAACAGATAGCACAAGACATTTAGAGAGGATTGAGACGATGTCGCCGATGAGGCCCACAGAAGATGACTTTCAATATCACGAATGGACTCTTGTGCGCCAGTTACTGACTTCAGAACGTCGAAAGAGTGTTCACTTGAAGTCGGAATTGTTGGACTTGCCGGGAACGGTTATTCATGATGTTGTTGTTGTTGTTGTGGTCTTCAGTCCTGAGACTGGTTTGATGCAGCTCTCCATGCTACTCTATCCTGTGTAATCTTCTACATCTCACAGTACCTACTGCTTAGTGTATTCTCTACGATTTTTATCCTCCACGCTGCCCTCCAATACTAAATTGGTGATCCCTTGATGCCTCAGAACATGTCCTACCAACCGATCCCTTCTGCTAGTCAAGTTGTGCCACAAACATCTCTTCTCCCAAGTCCTATTCAATACCTCTTCATTAGTTATGTGATCTACCCATCTACTCTTCAGCATTCTTCTGTAGCACCACATTTCGAAAACTTCTATTCTCTTCTTGTCCAAACTATTTATCGTCCATGTTTCACTTCCATACATGCCCATACTCCATACAAATACATTCAGAAATGACTTCCTGACACTTAAATCTATATTAGATGTTAACAAATTTCTCTTCTTCAGAAACGCTTTCCTTGCCATTCCCATTCTACATTTTAGATCCTCTCTACTTCGACCATCATCAGTTATTATGCTACCCAAATAGCAAAACTCCTTTACTACTTTAAGTGTCTCATTTCCTAATCTAATTCCCTCAGCAGCACCCGACTTAATTCAACTACATCACATTATTCTCGTTTTGCTTCTGTTGATGTTTATCTTATACCCTCCTTTCAAGAAACCATCCATTCCGTTCAACTGCTCTTCCAAGTCCTTTGCTGTCTCTGACAGAATTACAATGTCATCGGCAAACCTCAAAGATTTTATTATTTCTCCATGGATTTTAATACTTACTCCAAATTTTTCTTTTGTTTCCTTCACTACTTGCACAATATAAAGATTGAATAACATCGTTGATAGGCTACAACCCTGTCTCACTCCCTTCCCAACCACGGCTTCCCTTTCATATCCCTCGAATCTTATAACTGCCATCTGGTTTCTGTACAAATTGTGAATAGCCATTCCCTCCCTGTATTTTAACCCTGCCGCCTTCAGAATTTGAAAGAGAGTATTCCAGTCAACATTGTCAAAAGTTTTCTCTAGGTCTACAAGTGCTAGAAACGTAGGTTTGCCGTTTCTTAATCTTTCTTCTAAGAAAAGTCGTAAGGTCTCACGAGTTCCAATATTTCTACGGAATCCAAACTGATCTCCCCCGAGGTCGGCTACTACCTGTTTTTCCATCCGTCTGTAAAGAATTCGTGTTAGTATTTTGCAGCTGTGATTTATTAAACTGATAGTTCGGTAACTTTCACATTTGTCAACACCTGCTTTCTTTAGGATTGGAATCACTGTATTCTTCTTGAAGTCTGAGGGTATTTCGCATGTCTCATACATCTTGCTCATCAGATGTTAGAGTTTCGTCAGGACTGGCTCTCCCAAGGCCGTTAGTAGTTCTAATGGAATGTTGTCTACTCCCGGGGCCTTGTTTCGACTCAGATCTTTCAGTGATCGGTCAAACGCTTCACGCAGTATCATATCACTCATTTCATCTTCATCCACATCCTCTTCCATTTCCATAATATTGTCCTCAAGTACATCGCCCTTGTATACTCCTTCCACCTTTCTGCTTTCCCTTCTTTGCTTAGAATTGTGTTTCCATCTGAGCTCTTGATATTCATACAAGTGGCTCTCTTTTCTCCAAAGGTCTCTTTAATTTTCCTGTAGGCGGTATCTATCTTACCCCTAGTGAAATGAACCTCTACATCCTTACATTTGTCCTCTAGCCATCCCTGCTTAGCCATTCTGCACTTCCCGTCGATCTCATTTTTGAGACGTTTGTATTCCTTTTTGTCTGTTTCATTTACTGCATTTTTATATTTTCTCCTTTCATCAGTTAAATTCTGTTACCCAATAATTTCTATTAGCCCTCGTCTTTTTACCTACTTGATCCTCTGCTGCCTTCACTACTTCATCCCTCAAAGCTACCCATTCTTCTTCTACTGTATTTCTTTCCTTCATTCCTGTCAATTGTTCCGTTATGCTCTCCCTGAAACTCTGTATAACCTCTGGTTTAGTCAGTTTATCCAGGTCCCATCTCCTTAAATTCCCACCTTTTTTCAGTTTCTTCAGTTTCAATCTACAATTCATAACCAATAGATTGTGGTCAGAGTACGCATCTGCCCCTGGAAATGTATTATAATTTAAAACCTGATTCCTAAATCTCTGTCTTATCATTACATAATCTACCTGAAACCTGTCAGTATCTCCACGCTTCTTCAATGTCTACAGCCTTCTTTTATGATTCTTGAACCAAGTGTTAGCTATGATTAAGTTGTGCTCTGTGCAAAATCCTACCAGGCGACTTCCTCTTTCATTTCTTAGCTCCAATCCATATTCAGCTACTACGTTTCCTTCTCTCCCTCTTCCTACTACCGAATTCCAGTCACGCATCACTATTAAATCTTCGTCTCCCTTCACTATTTGAATAATTTCTTTGATTTCATCATACATTTCTTCAATTTCTTCGTCATCCGCAGAGCTAGTTGGCACATAAACTTGTACTACTGTAGGAGGAGTGGGCTTCGCGTCTATCTTGGCCACAATAATGCGTTCACTATGATGTTTGTAGTAGCTTACCCGCAAACCTGTTTTTTTATTCATTATTAAACCTACTCCTGCATTACCCCTATTTGATTTTGTATTTATAACCCTGTATTCGCCTGACCAAAAGTCTTGTTCCTCCTGCCACCGAACTTCACTAATTCCCACTATATCTAACTTTAACCTATCCATTTCCCATTTAAAAATTTTCTAACCCACCTGCCCGATTAAGGGATCTGATATTCCACGCTCCGATCCGTAGAACGCCAGTTTTCTTTCTCCTGATAACGACGTGCTCTTGAGTAGTCCCCGCCCGGAGATCCGAATGGGGGACTATTTTACCTCCGGAATATTTTACCCAAGAGGACGCCATCATCATTTAACCATACAGTAAAGCTACATGCCCTCGGGAAAAATTACGGCTGTAGTCTCCCCTTGCTTTCAGCCGTTCGCAGTACCAGAACAGCAAGGCCGTTTTTGTTAGTGTTACAAGGACTTATCAGTCAATCATCCAGACTGTTTCCCCCGCAGCTACTGAAAAGGCTGCTGCCCCTCTTCAGGAACCACGCGTTTGTCTGGCCTCTCAACAGATACCCCTCTGTCGTGGTTGCACCTACGGTACGGCTATGTGTATCGCTGATTATTCATAAAACTGTACTGAAAAACTTGGCCATGTGCACGATATCTACAAAAATTGTGCTCAGGATTTTTGCTGACTTGTAAAAAATGCGCAGTGTGGAAGTATACGAAGAACTCAAACAGCTCTGTGAAGATGATCTCAATTATCTGGACAATGTGATCATTGGGGATGAGTCATGGCTGTTTATGATCTAGAGAGAAAGAGGCAAGAATGGTAGACGATATCATCGCCACGCCAGGAGGAGGCCCGCATGAACAAGTCTCAGCTGAAGTCCACGCTCATTGTCAATTTTTTATGCAAAGGGAATAGTGCACCGTGAGTTCACACGCAATAAGCAGACCATCAGCACTCAATTCCACAAGGAAGTTCTCCAGAGGCTCGGTCACAGGGTATCCCACGTCCGATAGGAGTTTCGCGCATAGTGGAAACTGCGTGACGACAAGATGACCGTTATCACGGCCTACCTGAACCGGGTCGGTGTGACAACGGTGCTGCAGCCGCCGTACAATCCCGACCTAGTCCAGGCGGACTTGCTTTCGTTTGTCGACTGTAAATGGACTACAAAGGAAAGCATCAAGAGTTCATGGACAACGTGGAAACTACTTCGAAGGCATCCTTGAAGAGCATCCAGGTTGAGAAGTCCCAGAAAGTTTATGATGCATGGAAATCACGCTGGCAAAAGGTATTGGTACAGAAGAGTCATACTTCGAAGAATTTTCAATTGTTGAACATACCCAATCAACAATATCTTTAAAAAACGTGATTCCCTTCCATACAAACTCTGTGTTCTTGGCTACCGGAATAGAGTTCGGACGAGAGAAGGAGTCAGTAGCGTTTGTCCGGCAGTTAACGAGAGAGTGAGTGTTGTGTCATGGCAAAGTGAGAAGCCTGTATGGCGGACGTACCGCTAAGGAAATGGAATTTTATTTTAGACGCTTCCTAATGCGACTGAGTCTAGAGAATGATTCTTAGATGATTTCATAGCGAGGAATCACTTTTGTAAGAGGATAATATGCATTAAGTTTTACTTGCTGCAGGGGCTAATCGCAACGTATTGTAAAAATTACATTGCATTCAAAAATATCGACGAGTTGGTACCTATGTGTGTACAATATTATAATAAGATTCCTTCCACCAGCGTCACTTAAAAAGCATTTTACTTAAAAACGCAGAGAGTAAATTTTACAAAAGTAATTTTTATGGTATATCACAACGCTGAGAAAAAGTTATTGTTCACGTACGTTCAAGTCTTTTTTGTGGCACTAATATATATATATATATATATATATATATATATATATATATATATATATATATATATATAAAGGGTGTTTCGAAAATGACCAGTATATTTGAAACGACAGTAAAAACTAAAAACTAAACGAGCAGCGATAGAGATACACCGTTTGTTGCAAAATGCTTGGGACAACAGTACATTTTCAGGCGGACAGACTTTCGAAATTACAGTAGTTACAATTTTCAACAACAGATGGCGCTGCAAGTGATGTGAAAGATATAGAAGACAACGCAGTCCGTCAGTGCGCCATTCTGTACGTCGTCTTTCTGCTGTAAGCGTGTGCTGTTCACAACGTGCAAGTGTGCTGTAGACAACATGGTTTATTCCTTAGAACAGAGGATTTTTCTGGTGTTGGAATTCCACCGCCTAGAACACAGTGTTGTTGCAACAAGACGAAGTTTTCAACGGAGGTTTAATGTAACCAAAGGACCGAAAAGCGATACAATAAAGGATCTGTTTGAAAAATTTCAATGGACTGGGAACGTGACGGATGAACGTGCTGGAAAGGTAGGGAGACCGCGTACGGCAACCACAGAGGGCAACGCGCAGCTAGTGCAGCAGGTGATCCAACAGCGGCCTCGGGTTTCCGTTCGCCGTGTTGCAGCTGCGGTCCAAATGACGCCAACGTCCACGTATCGTCTCATGCGCCAGAGTTTACACCTCTATCCATACAAAATTCAAACGCGGCAACCCCTCAGCGCCGCTACCATTGCTGCACGAGAGACATTCGCTAACGATATAGTGCACAGGATTGATGACGGCGATATGCATGTGGGCAGCATCTGGTTTACTGACGAAGCTTATTTTTACCTGGACGGCTTCGTCAATAAACAGAACTGGCGCATATGGGGAACCGAAAAGCCCCATGTTGCAGTTCCATCGTCCCTGCATCCTCAAAAAGTACTGGTCTGGGCCGCCATGTCTTCCAAAGGAATCATTGGCCCATTTTTCAGATCCGAAACGATTACTGCATCACGCTATCTGGACATTCTTCGTGAATTTGTGGCGGTACAAACTGCCTTAGACGACACTGCGAACACCTCGTGGTGTATGCAAGATGGTGCCCGGCCACATCGCACGGCCGACGTCTTTAGTTTCCTGAATGAATATTTCGATGATCGTGTGATTGCTTTGGGCTATCCGAAACATATAGGAGGCGGCGTGGATTGGCCTCCCTATTCGCCAGACATGAACCCCTGTGACTTCTTTTTGTGGGGACACTTGAAAGACCAGGTGTACCACCAGAATCCAGAAACAATTGAACAGCTGAAGCAGTACATCTCATCTGCATGTGAAGCCATTCCGCCAGACACGTTGTCGAAGGTTTCGGGTAATTTCATTCAGAGACTACGCCATATTATTGCTACGCATGGTGGATATGTGGAAAATATCGTACTATAGAGTTTCCCAGAAGGCAGCGCCGTCTGTTGTTGAAAATTGTAACTACTGTAATTTCGAAAGTTTGTCTGCATGAAAATGTACTGTTGTCCCAAGCATATTGCAACAAACGGTGTATTTCTATCGCTGCTCGTTTAGTTTTTATTGCCGTTTCAAATATACCCGTCATTTTTGAAACACCCTGTATATATATATATATGTTTCCCATGTACAGACAACAAAAAATATTCACTACAACAGGTCCGGATATTCGGTTTCCCAGGTGTAGCCGTTGCCCCCCCCCCCCCCCCCCCCCCAGTGTCCTTTACAGAAGATGTTCAAGATGTCCACCTCGTTCTTGAACACAGGTCCACCTCGTGCTTGAATACCGGCCTCATATTGACGTCTTATAATGTGCTAACGCATTGTTATGTCCTCACAACCGGCCACAGTTCGATTCCGAATGGAGGCACAGGATATGAGAGAAGAAATAAATTAACTGGCTCCGCAAGTAGAATTCGAGAAGGTTCAGATCACGTGAGCGTGGAGGCCAAGTAATTGGGTCACCTCTACTTACCTTTCAGTCAGGAAGCATTAAATCCAATAACTGGCGAGCCATACCACTCAAATATGCAGGGGAGGAAGAAATGAAATTTATGACGAATAATGTGTAGTATGTCTCAAAAACATGAGATATGGTGCTTTCCAGGAATTTTTTGTACCCTTGCCCCAGAAGTAAAAGTTTGCTAGTCCATGAGATCAAAGTAACCGGTTGGCAATGATACCGTCCCACATACTGAGGGAGAACCGCACTCGATCATGACGTAGAACAGTTACATGTCGGTTTACACACGTCCAGGTATGATGATTGTGCATATAATTCCATGTCGTGTGAACTGTGCTTCTTCTGTGAATGATTTTAACACAGGTTATTCTTTCAATAGACTCCAGGCAGTCTGTCCGCAGCCCGTAGTCTCGCGGTCGCTTTCTCGCTTCCCGAGCACGGGGTCCCTGGTTCGATTCCCGGCGGGGTAAGGTATTTTCTCCTGCCTCGGGATGACTGGATGCTTGTGTTGTCCTCATCATTTCATCATCATTCATGAAAGTGATGAGATTGGACTGAGCAAAGGTTGGGAATTTGTACAGGCGCTGATAACCGCGCAGTTCAGCGCCACACAAACCAAACATCATCATCATCATCATCATCATCATCGTCTGAGGGACATTTACATGGTAACCTTCATTGGGTGATAAAAAGAGTAGGGTGTGAAGAATGTAGAAACTTGTCCTCTACATCTGAAGTGGGAGATTTTTGTCATGCTCTCTCCGAACCATGAGTACACACATAGCAATGTCGAGGAGGAAAAGTTTCTCCAATCTGGACAACTTCGCTGTGGGTAGAAAGCACGACCCAACGAAGCATCGCCATCCGCCTTAATGTACATTTCTGCCAGCTCCTTAATTGAGTATGTGTAGAACACCAAACTCAATGCTCAATGTATCTTTGACCCGTTGTTCATTGTGCTGTTAATATCTTCTCTCATGGCAGCTATCAGCGGGAAGAAATATATTCATTTGCATATCACTATTTGCAGAAACCAATCATTTCGTATGATATGTTGTAATAAACTTATTTTTACTGTCTACAGATCTGCAACACATAACTGAAATTATGCCATCCATTTTCGAAACACGTTGTATATGGTAAACAGAGTTCGTTGAAGGCTATAATCCTGTCTTACTCCCCTTTCGATTTCAGGCTACTCCGTCATACCACTTCTTAGCTTTATGGTTGTCTTTTACATAACTCATTGATCAGTTTCTTGTGCCTCCAGCTTACCTTAGATTTTCGAATTTACATCACATTGTACCATTTCACTCTGCCAAAGGCCCTTAGAGCACGTACAGAGGAGTATAGGCTATCAGTTGCTCTCATTGCGAATAAAATAGGAAAGACATCTATCATATTGGTGCGATGTATCCTCCGCCACTCCCTGCACAGTGTATCGCGGGGTATATAGGTGGAATGGACAAAAATATGTACACACTAATACCACAACACATTATCATGCATAAGACGATGCAGGGAAACCGCTAGCTTGCGAAACAGCTTGTAGCCGTCTTGGAATGGATAAATACAGGTCCTAGGAAATCTTATACCATTTTTCCTGCTAAATAGTGACAACTTCCGGTAATGATGATGGAACTGGCTGGACATCACGCATCCTTTAAAGTAGACCACAAAGGCTCAATAATACTGAGATTTGGCAAGTGTGGTGCCCAGGGGAGATGCGACCCTCCATCCTCCTGCTTACAGCCCGCATCTCGTGGTCGTGCGGTAGCGTTCTCGCTTCCCACGCCCGGGTTCCCGGGTTCGATTCCCGGCGGGGTCAGGGATTTTCTCTGCCTCGTGATGGCTGGGTGTTGTGTGATGTCCTTAGGTTTAAGTAGTTCTAAGTTCTAGGGGACTGATGACCATAGATGTTAAGTCCCATAGTGCTCAGAGCCTCCTGCTTACAACACCATTCCTAGACGATGCGAGCTGTGTGACCAGTGACCCTGTCATCTTGGGACACAGCGCCACCATTAGGGAACAAACATTGTAGACCTTATCAGCCGAAATGGACATATAGCACTTGGCGGTAATGCGTCCTTGCAAAGTGACCATGTATCCCGTGGAACACCACGTTATGGGTGCCCAAAATCATCACAAAAACCTGTCATGTGTTAATCTTGGGGCGTAAACGCGGCCAGAAGTTGAAAACAGTGCGAAACGTGCCTCATACAACGAAATGATTTTCTTCCACTGCATTATAGTTCAGATTTTATAGCTTCAGTGCCGCATTTTGTTGTTACGGGGCCGGCCACTGGTGGCCGAGCGGTTCTAGGCGCTTCAGTCTGGAACCGCGCGGCCGCTACGGTGGCAGGTTCGAATCCTGCCTCGGGCATGGATGTGTGTGATGTCCTTAGGTTAGTTGGGTTTAATTAGTTCTAAGTTCTAGGGGACTGATGACCTCAGATGTTAAGTCCCATAGTGCTCAGAGCCATTTGAACCATTTTGTTGTTACGGGCATCAGCATCACTGGTATGTCTTGGAATTCCAGCTCGCCTGGGAAATTTCAGCTTATGGAGCTCCCTTCCTTTTGTTTTGCTGCTGACAGGATTCTGCCACCATCACCCAATCCACATTTTCGTCCGCATTGTGGTATTCCGGATGATATTTCACCGCTTTCCCTGCATGCGGTATAAATTGTCGACATGATGCCTTTTGAAACATAAAACACATCGACTACCTTGGTTACGGAAGCATCCACCATAGGAACACCAAAAATTTGGTCATGTCCGAAGTCATTTAATTCCAACGTAACGCACTCACTACCACACTTTTCTAACCACGACTAACGTTTGCCACTTATTGGGCATACACGACAGGTGCCGTTCGAGGCGAAATACTACAGCGCAAGTCACAGGATTGACTAGAATCTCCATTTACATTCAAGTATGCATTTCTCACGATGCTTCCATATTTATGTCCAATCCCTGTACGTAGGTGTAACTGCCTTTGTACAAGGGTAGATGCAAGAAGGTCAAGAACGACAAAATATGCGTTTTTTCTTCCTTTCCAATAGGACGAGTCACTGCTTTAAGAGAAAGGGAACAAAATCAAATAAAAGTAACATAAAAGTGTCTCTAAAAGTACTCACGACTCGTACACAGAGTTACAGTCTCACAAGTAGCGGCTGTAGCTGATGAAACACACATTCGTTCTACTGAAATTCTTTGCGCCCAGACGAACGGGCCCGCTCCGCTGCGAAGGACGATTCGGCCAGCGCGGGACTTGCGCCAGTCAGAGTGGCGCCAGTAGAAACGCTAGCGCCAGCGCCAGTGCTAGCAGTTTGGCAAACGAAGCCAATTACAGGGCCGGCGCCGTCTCTCACCTTAACGAGAGCCTCTCTGGGAAACAGCGGCCGCCCGCTCTGCCGTTAATTCGGGGACGGCGGCTGATGCGGGCCTGTTTAATCCGATACAGGAGTCAAGGGCGCACTGCGCTGCTCGTACTTCGTGCGGCAACGAGCCTCTTTCTCGTAGCGCTTTTATTCTGCGAGGGCAACGGAGATCGAGCAGGTGTTGTTCCGCGCTGTCTGCCTCGGGCGGGAAAGATAGCGAATTTCAAACACCGCACGCAGGCTCTTTCTCTTGACTCTTTGTTTACTAACAATAACATCATGAAATGTATCTCTATCAAGAGATGTGATTGTAAACAGTGACGGCTCGTGAATATGCATTCTGGTGTTCAGAAATTTCTAGCTTCAGGTAGATCTGAGAGTGTGAAATTAATAGTAACTGCTGTAAAACAGTTATGGTTATCAACAAGTTTATACAACTACAACCACTGCCAATGATAATAACAACAGATATAATAATAATAGTATTGTGCATAACTCATCTGTTGAAAGAAAGGATTTTTTTGTGGTTAAAAAATGGTTCAAATGGCTCTGAGCACTATGGGACTTAACTTCTAAGGTCATCAGCTGTTTTTGTGGAATTTTGTTATTTACTACATAATAAAGTATAGTTTAGGGCAATAACGAAATAATGTGTAAGCTATCGCAACTCTCAACTTCGCATAAGTAGGAGTTTTCGTGCTTTTCCATTTTTTCGGACAAATCTACAAGATCCTTAACAAATGTATTAGTTAACGAATTTACTTCCGGGCCGAGAATTAGATATTCTTACACTGCACCCACGTGATAACTCGTGCCAACTGTCGTCTTTCTTGTTAAATGTTTGCACAGTCAGGCTTATTTCATTTCGTCACTCTTTCGATCAAAGGATCTGTTCTCGCAGGCCCTAATTCCTTTGTTGTTAACTTTCTCTAATTTCCTTTTCTGTTCCCAGAATGAGATTTTCACTCACTCTGCAGCGGAGTGTGCGCTGATATGAAACTTCCTAGCAGATTAAAGCTGCGTGCAAAATCGAGACTCGAACTCGGGGCCTTAGCCTTTCACAGGCTAGTGCCCTGCCGACAGAGCTATCCAGGCATGACTCATTACCCGTCCTCACTGCTTTGCTTTTCTGTTAGCATTTAAAATAGATTCAACGTAGTTCGTGTTTACACTTCACACGAGAGCCGATTCCCGCACTGTAAACAACTAACTGTAAACACATAGTGCCGTTTGTGGAAATGATTAAACTCAAGTAGTAATGTCTACCAACATTGTCACTTAAGTAGAATACAAATGAAGTACTGAGATCCATAACGGGAAGGACACATTTGTCGATCCCATATTTAAGTAAATATCAGAGAAACCAGTGGTACAGCTTTTCGTGAATTCACAGATAAACCTGACCCAATATAAGATCAGAGATTTCAGAAGCATGAATAAATGCTACAATCTCACAATCGACGGTGCTGTGCTTTAGGCCCTTATGAATCTCAGCGCCTCAAATGGATTACCGTATGAGAAAATTCATAACTTAATATACCATAACTCATTTAGAAACCCACAAAATAGGTTTACTGTCAATACAACTTTGACATATACTAAGGTCCGATCCAATTTTACTACAGTATACAGCGAGTGAATTAGCATATCTGACGAGTGTGCTGACGTCTAGCAGGATTTATGCTGACCGAACGGGGATAAAAGTCTGCCGCAGTGTGCTACCACCTCGTGGCACTGACATAAACCTTTAGTTGAGTGACAAGGGCTAGTTATGCACATCGCGAACCGTGCATGTTGTTTACAAATCCGTATGTACTGGGCCCATAAGGCAATTACATCACGCGAGTTGCGCATGTGCAGCAACTTCTTAAAACATGGGCAACAGAAGGTGTACTCGAGACCTTGATGCCAAGTTTCACATAGTCTAGAGGATCAGTAGCGCGGTAGATTTTAGTGCCGTATCTTTCGGACTGCAGCATCTGTGTAACTTTTAACAGCATTCAAAGAAAAATAACCAATACATCCACAAGGTGCCGAAAGTTAGGGTGTTCACGTGCACTTGTGGTCCTACACAGCAGCCGCTACTGGTTGTAAAAAATGTAAATATCATGATAAATCATAGTGTGTCTGATACGTCCCCACTTGGCGTACCTATGAATACAAATATCAAGATAAATCACATTTATTCGGAATGTTTACCACACTGAGCACCTTTTAATGCCGAATGCAAGAGTGATATGTATCCTCTGGCTACCAGAGGCTGTAGTAGCATGGAGCAGGTGTCGGATGTTCGGAGAAGTCGGCAACGGTTGTCGACCAGACAGCAAGTGAGAATGTGTCATGGCAGAGAGAGAAGCTTGGGTGGCGGATGTGCCTCGAAGAAATTTTTATTTGACAAGGAACTCCTTGAGCGCAAGCTCGCATGTTCACTCTTCAGCAAGGCTCATTTAAAAGTGATGTGTTAACAATTATAACAGTAAAAATATTAGCTGGTAATGGCTCACCGTGGGCATAGGGAGGGTGGCAGAAAATGAGTGGTCGGGAGGTAAAGTAAAGAGATCAGCCCTCTGTACTACACTTCACAAAATTGACATCGTCGACATTCAAGAAATCTTCAAAAGAAACCATTAACTTGTGCCATAATCACCGAATGAAAAACGATGCATCGCAGTAACCACGAAGGTTCTCGACGCGAACTCGTTGGGAGTTACAGATCTTGCAGGACGTGTAGCTAGGTATCCGCGTTTAAAAAATGCATATAGGAACATATTGGTGACACGGGGTGATGAGAACTGATGGAATGCGATAGCGTGCAACCGAATGTGAAACAGCCTGTCGTGAAGCTAATCGTGGAACGGCTATCTTTAAGGCACAGTTGTAGATAGTGCTGTAATATGTTTTATGGCACGGAAAAAACAAACGTCCAGAAGCTGTATTTTTCCAGTGGTTCCAGATGGATTGCAGTGAAACACACTTTTCAGGAGAGATATTTTGCTATAAAGCAGTATTACTTTCACACGCAGACCAGGATCAAGCAACAGGAAGTTATTTTGACGAACTGTTGGCCAAAAGCAGTTCTCATACCATAGTTCTCTTACGCCAATTTTCCCACTCTTGCTTGCTGTGATGAAAATATTACCAATTTGCATTTGTAGGGGGGCTGAGCACTTCCAAGCTCCCGCAGCACAATAAATAATTTTTAATACAATTTACCATCCAGATTAACAGTCGGCGTAATTGTATACGAGTGCATTAATGCACTGAAGTTCGTTGATATTGATATAACTCCTTTGATGCCTCTAATTTCCAGGATTCCTTTCACATTCATTTCCTTTTCATATCCTGGTTGGTCGGAGATGAAAACAAATTCCTTACTTTTTTATTTTATTACATATTGCTCCCGCATATATTTTATAGGACCAAGGCGTTGTGCTGTATGTTCTTCATTATTGACACTCGCAAATAATGCGATTCTGAGGAAGGGCACTAAGTTCCCGGAACCAGTCGAGAAATTAAATTTCTCATATGCAACTGATTGTTCCTTATATACAATGGGAGAAGTTTGTTTATCTCATGTACAAATTTTTCTACCGATTCCGTACTTTGCTGTGCATTGTCAAGTTAACGCTTTGTTTGAAATTTCGTTATCTGGTGTCTTCCAATACTGTAACCCTGTTTGAAGTTATGTAACCATCCACTGCTTCCCTTGAAATCACTGTAATCAACACTATGTGATCAAAAGTATCCGGACACCTGGCTTAAAGTGACTTACAAGTTCGTGGGGAGCTCGATCGTTAATGCTGGAATTCAGTACCGTATTGGCTCACCCTTATCATTGATGACTGCATCCACTTCTCAGGAATACTTTCAATCAGGTGCTGGAGGGTTTCTTGGGGAATGGCAGCCCATTCTTCACGGAGTGCAGCACTGAGGAGAGGTACCGACGTCGGTCGGTGAGGCCTGGCACGAAGTCGGCTTTCCAAAACATCCCAAAGGTGTTCTGTACGATTCATGTCAGGACTCTGTACAGGCCAGTCTATTACAGGGATGTTATTGTCGTGTAACCACTCCGACACAGGCCGTACATTAACAGGTGCCCCCCGATCGTGTTGAAAGATTCAATCGTCATCCCCGAATTGCTCTTCAACAACGGGAAGCAAAAAGGTGCTTTAAACATCAGTGTAGGCCTGTGCTGTGATATTGCCACGCAAAACAACAAGGGATGCAAGCCCCCTCCATGAGAAACACGACCACACCATAACACTATCGCCTCCGATTGTTACAATTGGCATTACACACCTTGGCAGATGAGGTTTACCCGGCATTTCGCCATACCCACACCCTACCATCGGATCGCCGCATAGTGTACCGTGATTCGTCACTGCACACAACGTTTTTCCACTGTTCAATCGTACAATATTTACGCTCCTTACATCAAGTGAGGCGTCGTTTGACATTTACCGGTGTGATGTGTTGTTTATGGGAAGCCGCTCGACCATGAACTCTAAGCTTTCTCACCTACCACCTAACTGTCATATTACTTGCAATGGATCCTGATGTAGTTTGGAATTCCTGTGTGATGGTCTGGATAGATGTCTGCCTGTTACACATTACGACCCTCTTCAACAGTTGGTGGTCTGTCACTCAACAGATGAGGTCGACCTGTACCCTTTTGTTCTGCACGTGTCCTTTCACGTTTCCACTTCACTATCACATCGGAAGCAGTGGACCTAGAGATGTTTATACTTTTGATCACATAGTGAATGTCGCTCGCAATTTGATAGGCATAACGTACTAGGTCACTATCGTGCCCATCTTGTAAATTGTATCGAGCATCTATGAAAAGCACAAACACCAGTTTTGTAACTAGTGCTCTTTGTCTTCCCTTAAATATCCGTAGTTTCTCTTATGAACGACACGATCATGTTGCTGAGGACTTATTCAAAATCTCTTCATAATTTTTTTACTGTGCTGCGGATGATCTTCCATGCACGTAATTATTATTATTACAAGCTTCTGGGACAGCGATTTTTACGACGTATTACTGGAGACGCAATTTATGACAACCTGTCCGCGAGGGATGATGGGAAGGGGAGGCTGGCAAAGCTTATAGGTGACAGTGTAGTAGATGGTGGTTGCATCACTCATGGAAAAATACCTGTAGTAGTTGATGTTAGGGCTGCACCCTTTTTACATTGAAGTTAGCTGATTGGTATATCTGCTTAAATGAAGTCCCTCTAACAAAGGGCTCACCCCCAGAGGACGTCATGTTTCCAAGTAAAGAAGGAATTAGAATATTTCATCAAAATATAAGATGTATTAGAGATAAAGTTAGTTAACTGCTTATAGATTTTGACTCTGAAATTATTGGTATGTCGGAGAACCACTTGAGTAATTTGACAATTCAGAGGCTTCCTTTACCATGATACAGATTAGCTGGCTGTTTTCCAAGGAGTTCCTTGCGTGGTGGAGGAGTGGTTATGTGAGTAAAAAACAGTGTTCCATTTGAGTCCATAGACGTATCATGGCACTGCACTGAACATATATTTCAATGTTGTGTAGGGGCAGTTGAATTAAGTAAAACCAAACTTCTAATTATTGTTTTTATAGGTCCCCCAACTCTGACTTCAGAGCATTTCTGCTTCAGCTAGAGAGTGTTCGTGATTCACTTTGTAGGAAGTACCAGAAATTAGTTACATGAGGTGACTTCAGTATAAATTTTATATATGATGGTGGAAGAAAAAGGATGTTGGTAGATCTCCTAAAATTCATATGATTAGATACAGAATGTGTTTTTTGTAACTAGGGTGCAGGGGAACAGTAGCACAGCCATAGGCAATATTTTTAGTCATTCTTCATTACTTTTTGGGCATTCTGTTAGTAACAGGGTGAATGGCCTTTCAGACCATGGCGCAAAAACATTAACACTAAAAGGCTTTTGTACTCAAATGTCACATATAATTACAAACTATGTAGGAAAGTTAATCCAACAGCAATAGAGAGTTTTTTAAACCTTGTCAAAGAACAAGAGTGGTAGGATATTTATAGTGCCGATAACATAGATGATAAATATAATGCTTTCCTTAACACATTTCTAATGCCCTTTGAGAGTTGCTTACCAATAGAACGTTCCAAACGGGCTACTATCAGTTATAGGCAGCCCAGGTGGCTGACTAGTGGGATAAGGATATCTAGTGGTACAAAGCGGGAATTATATCAAAATGTTAGAAATAGTCACAATCAAGGTACAATGACTATTGTAAGGTGCTTAAAAATGTTATTAGGAAGGCAAACAGTATGTGGTATGCAAAGAGAACAGCTAATTCGCAGGATAAAATTAAAGCCATATGATCAGTTGTGAAGGAAGTGTCTGGTCAGCAGCAGAAAGTCGACGATACAAGTCAGTTCGCAGCAAAAATATTTCTGTTACTGATAAATCAGACATATGTACAGCATTTAACAATCATTTTCTGCGCATTGGTGGTGAATTAAATAAAAATTTAGTTTCTACAGGGATTCATATAACTTTCTTGGCAAATGCATTTCCGAGACTGATGTCTGAAATAATCCTCTGTGATACAGACAAGGGGAGCATGAGTCAAAAATTAAATCACTGAAAACTAAGGACTCTCATGGTTATGAAGGAGTGCTTCGCAGAATATTAATGTACTGTGCTGCACATGTTAGCCCTGTATTTATCCATATTTGTAATTTTTCCTTTAGAAATGGTCAGTTTCCATAACGATTAAAGTGCTCAGTAGTAAAGCCGCTTTATAAAAAGGGAGAAACGGATAATGCAGATAATTTAGACCTATTTATATGACAACAGTGTTGACTAAAGTTATAGAAAAAGCTGTTTATTGATCATTTTACAAATGTGCAACTCGCCTTTAGAAGCCGTTTAACAATTGTTAATGCTATACTTTCCTCTATGAAGTACTGGATGAGTTAAACAAACGGTTTCAAACGCTAGCCATATTTAAGATTTAGCTAAGGCGTTTGATTGTGTTGATCAGAAAATATTGCTCCTGAAGTCGAACCATTACGGAATACGGGGAGTAGCTCACAATTGATTCACCTCTTACTTCAGCGACAGAGAGCAAAAGGTCATTATTCACAAAGTTGAGAATGGTTATGAGTGGGGTACGGTCAAGTTCATGGCTTGTAGAAAATAAACTAATGCTGTATCACAGTAAGACTCAAGTTTTTCATTTTCTAACACAAAATTCAACAAACCGTGACATTTTAATTTCACAGAATGGGCGTATGATTATTGAAACTGAACAGTTCAAATATCTGGGTGTTCACATAGATAGTTGATTGTTGTGGAAAGCCCATGTTCAGGGTCTTGTTCAAAGGCTTGATCCTGCTATTTTACTATTCGAACGGTATCTGAAGTGAGTGATCGTTCGACACGAAAATTAGTCTACTCCGTTTATTTTCATTCGCTTATGTCATAATGTATTATATTTTGCGGTAACTCTTCCCATTCTAAAAGGATATTTTTGGCGCAGAATCGGAGTGTGGTGTAAGTTCACAAACCTCTTGTCGACCGCTGTTCACGAGTCTGGGTATTTTGTTCAAATGGTTCAAATGGCTCTGAGCAATATGGGACTTAACATCTATGGTCATCAGTCCCCTAGAACTTAGAACGACTTAAACCTAACTAACCTAAGGACATCACACAACACCCAGCCATCACGAGGCAGGGAAAATCCCTGACCCCGCCGGGATTCGAACCCGGGAACCCGGGCGTGGGAAGCGAGAACGCTACCGCACGACCACGAGATGCGGGCTGGGTATTTTGTGATTGGCCTCTAAATATATATATTTATTACTGTCATTTCTTGTTAACAATATTAAGTTATTCCCAAGAATAAGCAGCTTTCACTCAGTTAATACTTGGCAGAAATCAAACCTGCATTTGGATCTGACTTTTAACTCTTGTGCAGAAAGGAGTGCAGTACACTGCTGCAGGACGTCTTTGAAAAATTAAGCTGATATTGTTGATTGCGTTTACATAAACTTATGGACTGACTTTCTTCCGGTTCATAAACATTTTATTTTTATCTGTTATTACTTTCCTGTTGCAATTTGATGTATTGACACGTTCTATGACCTTGGAGTTTTTCTCCTCAATTTGGTCATAAGGAACTTGACGTGTAAATAAAAATGAATAAAATACATGGCTCGACAGCTGTTTCAGTATCACTTACACTCGTTAACCATGTATCGTTATCATTGTACTCATCAAGTAAATTTTCCGCGCAGTCGAGCGTATACGAAGCTACACATTCCAGTGACTCATATTGCAGAAACGGTAATATTTCATCTGGCACTTATCTCTCGCTCTACGAAATTTCGAAAGAAAGGCACCTAAGAAATTTCGTAGAGCGCGAGGTAAGTGCCTGATGAAATATTACCGTTTCTGCAACATGAGTCACTGTAATGTGTAGCGAAATTTCTTAGGTTCCTTTCTTTCGAAATTAAAAGTCCGGCAACTGTTGTTGTAGACAGAATTCAATGTTTGCTACTTTCGTCTTTGCCATTTCTCTGTTTTATGGCTATCAGTACCGCTTGCACGGTTGTGGGTTACTTGTTGACTAAGCAGTTCAGCTACGCTCCGTAGCCTCATGCTGTGCCGACTATTGGACACCTCCAGTCCTGCCCACTGTTGCCATTACCAGACAGTCTTGTGGGTGCATGTGCAGACAGCATGTGGGGCATCGAATGCCGAAACCCTTGACCTTTTACGACATCGCACTCAATGGATTGTTTGTGAGATGTTCCATGATGAATACCTGAGGATAGACAATGACTTGATATAATTGTGTAGAGAGATGTCTCATTTGAAGAAAAGGGAATTTCTCTTTACAATATGTGCGTGTTAGTATCCCGTAGAATTATCAGCCATGTGTTAGTAATGTAATTAGTTTTCCCCAGCAAGATTAACTTCAAGATATCTTGTTGGGAACCTAAAATAGTAAATCTATCGCAGTTTAAAAAGTTCTGTTAAAAGTGTTCAGAATTGTGTATGACACTGCCGGGAAAACTAATGTTGAAAATAATATTTCATGTTAGTTAGAGTTCCCCTATTTTAAAAATGGTTCAAATAGCTCTGAGCACTATGGGACTTAACATCTGAGGTCATCAGTCCCCTAGAACTTAGAACTACTTAAACCTAACTAACCTAAGGACATCACACACATCCATGCCCGGGGCAGGATTCGAACCTGCGACCGTAGCTGTCACGCAGTTCCAGACTGAAGCGCCTAGACCCGCCCGGCCACACCGGCCGGCTTTCCTATGTTATTAAAAGGATTCAGTCTATTTCCAAAGTATCTCTTACTTACTTACGAAACATTTCACTGAAGCTTATCTTCACTGTTTAAATGAAAATTGTGCAGACACAGCAGTGTCGAGTTTCCAGTTGCCTGGTAACAATCAATTGTAGGGCCTAAACGGACTCTTTAAGGATATTATAATAAATTTTCATTTACAAAATTTCATATAAATTCACTGGTAGTGTTTTGTAACAGGGCACAGTTAGCCAGTGTGTGTGATGGTTTCACGAGAAAGTCATTCAGAGTTTTCTTGATAACTGTTCTTTACATTCAATCTAATTTACAGATAGTCAGATGCAGTTTAGATTAGTTGAAGTAATTTCCACAGTATGTTCGTGTTTAAAAGTAGGGTGGCAAAGGCGTTTATAGATTGGGCACTGTTATCGGAACTTAAAACTATTTGTTTTCGTTTGCTAGAGAGAGGTTTTGGCACACGAACACTTTCCAGTCATTAAAACCAAATGCTTGATTGATTTCAGTTTTTGTTATAATTACTACGGTAGTTCGAAATGGATCTGTAGAACATTTTTACAATTACATTTTTCACAATAATTACTCTGCTTCACATTGCACTTGGTCAGTTGTTGCCTTGTTGTATCTCCAGGAAAAATGTTTTTCGGTTACTCAGCAAGGTCGAGCTTGATTCACGTCTTCATCGGAGGTGAATCGATGACTCCTTAACTCTTGAGTTTGCATGGCGGATAAATCCTTCGCAGTGGGTTCGACGGATACATCAGTCCGCAGCTTTCTGTGGCCTGTACACAATGGGAATGACGAGTATTAGGCTGGCAGTTCCATGATATCGGTAACGCCTCCTACACTAGATGGTACCTCTCATCATTGAAGACAATGTATCCTCCGCCAGTTATAACGTTTTTTATTCTTTATACTGACAAGGACACAAAATGTGGCAGTCGCTATCCTGAAGAAAACTAACTTTTCGAATCTTATTGACATTCAACATGATTTGTTCGGAAATGCTTATCGTATATACCTCGTAACTCGTACACTAGTCGAAGTATGGTTAAATTAAGCGTAATAACACCGATGTTACATATATAATGTGGCAAAACAGAAACGAGTTAATGTAAGAGCATGACAAACCATTACAAATGTGAAATGCTGCTACATTAGTAATCGATGTAAGTGTCAAAATATTAAATGCAAGCATGCATTGTGTTATACAAGCACTGGATGTCAGTTTGTGGGATGGAGTCGGTGAATACGGGGACGGTTAATGCTGGTTGTGGGTGACGCTGGAGTTACCGTCCGATGTTGTCCCACACATGGTCGATTGGAGACACATCTGGTGATGCATCTAATTCTGGAGTGGCGGCAGTTCTCTTTCAAGAGCAAGTATGAGACTGGATAAGCATCGACTTCATTGTCTTTAATTACCTATTAGTATTTTTAATATATTTGATTCGATAAGTTATCAGATTTATTGTTGGTTTATTATTATTTCCTTTCGTTTAAATTTGGCAACTTTTGCTGCTGAATACGCTCCTTCAGAACAGATTTACTAGAATGCACCAGTAGACCCAAAAGAAAGTCGCTGCAACCGTGGCCGAAACGTCGGTTTTTCTCCAGATGCAGTTGTTCTATACATTATGACGCGGTGCCATACCCAGGAACCTTTTATGTCGACTGACTCTTGCCGCGGAAGCCGACGCAAGTTCTCAACGAAAGATAATGATCACCGTGAGAAACAGTGAAACCGAAGAACATAAAAATATCGTGGGAGTAGTATTCATCACTACCACTAGGGGTGTGGGTGAGAAGGAATCATGTAAAAATACTCGAAAACGTTCTGTTGGTATTTGTTTTCTGTATTTAGTTGACATGGAAGACTTTAAAAACAATGAAATGCAATTTGTCTAATAAAAGCTCGCGATTCACAGTGTCGTCGCTGAAGACGAGGACACTGCTCATGGCAAGCTTTTATGTTATTGTTTTCAGGTGGTGCAGCGTTTTTCAGTCCCTGTTTGAGTAAACGCATCTGTGATTTAGTGCTTTTACTCCATACATAAGGACAGAAAGTGGCCATTAGTGGCATACAGAGGTAGTTTACCGCCTGAGCCACATCAGAATGTCTTCAAAGTATTGATAATGAGTATCGTTGCACAATATATGGTCCTGTGACTGTGTGAACGTGCATGATGTGATATTCCTGGCTGAGGATAAACCCAACAAAGCCAAAGAACTATTGCTTGTAACTCACAAATTATCGACAGAAATCGTGTTCTATATACAGCACGAAACAGACACATTTTTCAGCCTTCCAGTGGTACATAACATGTCATGCCATCTGTTAAATGAGAAGACACACTAGAAGAATCGTGACAAAAAAAAATAAAAACACCTACAGCAGTCCTTATGATTTTATTTCGACGCTCCATTGCGTCATCTTCAGGCTGTTTCGATGCGGCACAGGTTGATACAATCCCCATGCAAACCTATCAGTAGACAGAATTACTGGATTCGCAGATAATGTGTCAGCCCTCCAAACAAACTAGTAGAAACAAAATAAAATAAAATCATAAGAACGGCTGTAGGTGTTTTTATTTTTTGTCACGATAGTAAACGGCCGACGTCCCAGAGACGTCCTGCTGAAAGGATCTACATACAAAAGAGAAAAAAAAAAAAACACTAGAAGAAGATCCGTCCTGGATGTGCTTGGTTCGTCCCTCAGCCGGTGACGTAATAACGGAGTTGAAACCTGCGTCCGGCTGTGAGTCGGCTGTATAAGCTAAAGGGTTAACAGCCGCCGTTCACAGTGACTGCACTTAACAAAAATAACGTCAAAATTTTCACTCAAAGTAATACAATATTGAGCTTTTTACAGATGTAAATTACAGGTGTAAAATAAATTGTAAAAATTAACAACTCCTGATTAAACAGGATTACAGACTGCGTACACAATGAATGCATTTAAGAAAAATAGCATCAAAGTTTTCACTGAAATTGAAAAAATATTGACCTTTTCACAGATGTAAATCACAAGCGTAAATAAATTTTAAAAATTAACAACTCCTGATTAAAAAGGGTTAACATACGTTTTACACAATGACTGTATTCAAGAAAAATAAAATCAATGTTTTCACTGAAACTGAAATACACTCCTGGAAATTGAAATAAGAACACCGTGAATTCATTGTCCCAGGAAGGGCAAACTTTATTGACACATTCCTGGGGTCAGATACATCACATGATCACACTGACAGAACCACAGGCACATAGACACAGGCAACAGAGCATGCACAATGTCGGCACTAGTACAGTGTATATCCACCTTTCGCAGCAATGCAGGCTGCTATTCTCCCATGGAGACGATCGTAGAGATGCTGGATGTAGTCCTGTGGAACGGCTTGCCATGCCATTCCCACCTGGCGCCTCAGTTGGACCAGCGTTCGTGCTGGACGTGCAGACCGCGTGAGACGACGCTTCATCCAGTCCCAAACATGCTCAGTGGGGGACAGATCCGGAGATCTTGCTGGCCAGGGTAGTTGACTTACACCTTCTAGAGCACGTTGGGTGGCACGGGATAGATGCGGACGTGCATTGTCCTGTTGGAACAGCAAGTTCCTTTGCCGGTCTAGGAATGGTAGAACGATGGGTTCGATGACGATTTGGATGTACTGTGCACTATTCAGTGTCCCCTCGACGATCACCAGTGGTGTACGGCCAGTGTAGGAGATCGCTCCCCACACCATGATGCCGGGTGTTGGCCCTGTGTGCCTCGGTCGTATGCAGTCCTGATTGTGGCGCTCACCTGCACGGCGCCAAACACGCATACGACCATCATTGGCACCAAGGCAGAAGCGACTCTCATCGCTGAAGACGACACCTCTCCATTCGTTCCTCCATTCACGCCTGTCGCGACACCACTTTAGGCGGGGTGCACGATGTTGGGGCGTGAGCGGAAGACGGCGTAACGGTGTGCGGGACCGTAGCCCAGCGTCATGGAGACGGTTGCGAATGGTCCTCGCCGATACCCCAGGAGCAACAGTGTCCCTAATTTGCTGGGAAGTGGCGGTGCGGTCCCCTACGGCACTGCGTAGGATCCAACGGTCTTGGCGTGCATCCGTGCGTCGCTGCGGTCCGGTCCCAGGTCGACGGACACGTGCACCTTCCGCCGACCACTGGCGACAACATCGATGTACTGTGGAGACCTCACGCCCCACGTGTTGAGCAATTCGGCGGTACGTCCACCCGGCCTCCCGCATGCCCACTATGCGCCCTCGCTCAAAGTCCGTCAACTGCACATACGGTTCACGTCCACGCTGTCGTGGCATGCTACCAGTGTTAAAGACTGCGATGGAGCTCCGTATGCCACGGCAAACTGGCTGACACTGACGGCGGCGGTGCACAAATGCTGCGCAGCTAGCGCCATTCGACGGCCAACACCGCGGTTCCTGGTGTGTCCGCTGTGCCGTGCGTGTGATCATTGCTTGTACAGCCCTCTCGCAGTGTCCGGAGCAAGTATGGTGGGTCTGACACACCGGTGTCAATGTGTTCTTTTTTCCATTTCCAGGAGTGTAATATTGACCTTGTAAGTGAGTAGCCTTTATTTGTGTGTGTTATCGCAAAGATAACGTAACTGTATAAAAAAACTGTAATGTCGATCTGCATCCCTAGGATGCACATACAGGGCCTCCAACGCCCTTCTATATCTTCATTTTTTTTAAAAATTCTGTAATTTTTTGCTTGATTTCAAACTGCTTTCCAGTACTCTTTCACTAACACTGTGACATTCCTCCTACCAAGTCTGAACCAGATAGCTTTTTAAGTTTTTTGTGTAATTCAATACGTTTACCCATACACCGTGAATGCATAAGCAGGGCTTCAGAAGCCCTCACACATTTATAAATGTTCTTTAGCCTATATTGTCTTCAACATTTGTTTGGGAGCAGTTATTAATTCAACAATAACTGTAGTGGTATTTCCAGCAAGAGGAGTGCCAACAGCAGCAGTAGCTATAGTAGTAATAGTATAACTAAAAATTAATACACACTACTTTCACATATTGGCGATGTCGGTGTATTATTGATCTTTTTGCTATCAAATAGTATTGTTTTCCTGTGCTACTCTTGTCAGCATCATTGTTACTGCAGTTTGTTTGTTGCTGCAAGGCCCATATTGTTACGAGTATGACTCGTTTAGTGATGCACAAGCTGCCGTTCGAGAGACACGCCTTTTGCTATGGCTTCGACACGCAAAGCAAGAGAGTCAGTACGTGCAAATGCAGCTAATTTTGAAAGTATTGTGGCTCAGTGGTTTGAAGAAGATGATTCTTGCGAGGAAGGAAATATTTTTGAAGATGCAAGTAGTGAAGAATCAGCCAATGAACCTGCAGATGTGAATATTGAGGCAGATGGCAGTACTTCCGATAATATTATTTCATCAGAGCCTGTAAATGAAGAACCACCACAAAAAAGTATAGAAGACCACACATACATTAGTTGGAATAGAACGATTTGGAAATTAGATCCTCCTGCAACTTTTCGTAAGCATGTCCATAATATCGTAAAGAAGGCACCTGGTCCAGCCCGTGGTTTTAAAACCTGTAAACCTAAAGATGCCTGGGACTATTTCATCTCCAAGGTAATACTAGAGGAAACATCAACTGCACAAATATTGAAGGCAGAAGAGTGGCTGCTTTACGTTGTGGAAAAACGTTTCGCTTGCTGAAATGGAGGGTTTTCGTGGTCTTTTACTGCTTTCTGATGTTGGGAAGAGTTGGGATGTCCCTATTAGAGAATTGTTCTTGGATGAAAAGGCAAATCCTACATATAAGGCCACCATGTCAGTAAATAGATTCGAGGATATAAGGAGAATGATTAGATTTGATGACAGGCGTACCCGTGAAGCTCGATTTGCAGATGACAAACTTACAGCTGTTCGCTATATATGGTAACTATTTCTTGACAAGTGTAGAAATAGAACGATTCCCAATGATTCCGTGGAAGATGCAGCTTCACCCAGTATATGCCCCCTAAACCAGCCAAGTATGGCATAAAAATATTTTGGTTATGTGATGCTACATCTGCATATGCTTTAGACGGAATTGTTTACACGGGAAGGAAGCCCCTTGAACCTGTTTAGGAAAATCTTGGATTGAATGCGGTCAAAGATCTTTCTAAAACCATTGAAGGATCATCAAAAAATATTACTGTTGACAACTTCTTTACTAGTGCGCAGCTGACAGAAGAGACGCTTCAGAAGCAAATTACAGTGGTGGGAACAATCGAACAAAATAAACCAGAAATTCCTAATGAGATGAAACCATCTGCCTCAAGAGTGATTCATTCCTCTTTGTTTGCATTTAGAGGTGACATTACAATGGTGAGTTATGTTCCCAAAAAGAAAAAGTCTGTAGTTGTTTGTCACATGTTGAAAACTAAAAAAAATGCAATTTTATGTGAACACTGAATAATAACTTTTTGTCAAAATATTGCCTATATACATAATATTGTGAATAATGAGTATGTTTTAATGGAAGAAATTGGTTGTAATAAATGTTATAAAATGTAAACTGCAACTTATAAGTGAATTAATAAAATTATTTGTATATGTTGTATGTAAATGAATGTAACTAATAAAAATTCACTCTTAGAGTTTTTTTAAAAAATTTATACAATGTTAATCAGGCCCACCAGATCCTGTTACTCTATCTTAGGAATCGTTCAATATGACAGTAAATTTGACAGAAATAGCTCCAAAGAATAATTATATGAAAAGAGGAGGCCCTGCATATGTATTCATGTGTGTTTTCGGCACCATGCATCCTAGGGATAAGTACGTAACCTGAAACATACGAAAATTTCTACACTGATATTAGGCCCTGGTAAAATAAAGAAACTGATAGAACTTTCATTGCGCAAAGGAAAAGAAACAATCACCTATTATGAATCTCATTTGCAGACTGAAGTACTGGCAGAAAGAGCAACACAGGAAGACTTCGCAACAGCTAAAAAAAATACTGGTACAACTAACTACAGTTGGTCCAGAATGCCAATGAAACATGTGACTCAACCTTTAAGTTCCGAAATTTCAGTTAGAAAGGAACTTATCAAAGAAAACAGTTGTAGATTCTAATATGAAAATTTATTTAACCTAATAACTTCCACGATACAGTAAAGTAACTCAGAAGTTCAATCAATAGAATACTAATCAAATAGTCGACTGTCATGAGGATGAAGTTGACCAAGAATACAAGCCTACAAAAATAAATAAAAACTTCTTACGTACCAAATTATAGTCTGTTCCTCATTTCAAAACCTTTTTTTATGTCCATATGCTACCCAAGGATTGTTCTGAATCACCATTGCTTCTCCTAATAAATCTGCAACTCGCACAGTTCCACAAGTGCGTCCATGCATTGCACTATATACTCAACGAATCCGCGCCTACTGCACACCGCAGCTATCCCCCATTGACTGTCAAAGATCCTAAGACTCCATAGTTATGCCACGGCAGACCTAGATACTGTTGCCTAACAACTGTTTCGCTCACCACAGTTCTCCAAATATTTATTAATTACAAATATTAACACAGCCATTAACATCCTCAAAAAGTAGCATTCTTACAGACTTTCCACGAACATCAAACACAAATGTAAAATAAATTGTAAAAATCAACAACCTCTGATTTAAAAAAAAAAACTCTTAAAAGCACATATATACGATATACACTCGAAGTTATAAGAATCTTTCTTAATCAACCAGAGAAGCAACATCAGTATTAATTATTATGTTCCATACAGAATTAACCTGCTGGGTACGATACATGTGTAACCAAGACCTAACACAAATTGGATTTTATTATTCTATGAGGGAAAAACAAACAACTCAGGCATGGAAATCTTTAAACAGGTGGTACCATAGAGTCGTTAAGAGATCGCTGAGGCAACAACGCTATTAAAGAGAAAGGAAAGAGAAAAGAAAAAAATCAATAAAACATACCAGCCAAACGCTGGTGATTATTTCGACGGTGTCCTGGTGTTGTAACATTGGCTTCGAACAACCAGCGAATAACTTCTGTTTGCAACGCATTGGCTGTCGTCGAACAAAACCTTGACGAACAGCCTTGTTATCTGTGCCACGTACTGCGGCTATCTGTGCACATGCAGCAACAGCTCATAGTAGTGCAACGCAATATACAACCGGTTGTAATGCTGGTTTGACTGGGAGTAGGCCTACACTATGCAGTTCCAAGCGCGGCCGAGCATTCGTAAATCGTTTTAGTAAACAGCCACGTAAACCCAAGCACCAGGACTGCTCGCTGAATTCCGGCACACAGCAAAATTTAAAAGATGCGTCCAGCAGGTGCCTCTTGGCCTCATAATTATATCGGATCACTACGTGAACGAGGACCGTCATTGAAGAGCTGTGAGTAGAGTCATTGATTCGCAAACCCTCAGTTACGGATTTAATTCAGCCCTCTCCTTAAGCTTCCACATTACACTTGTTTTGTTTTGAGGCGTATTTGTTCTTGCAGGAGGAGGCCACGATGTTCGGCTAATGGATTTGCTTCAAACTTCGTACACTTTTAATAGTCCATTAGGGAAACAGTGTGCAAGTATTAAGGCGTACTGGTTGGGCGACTTCGAGAAAATCTTAAGGCAAGCTTCACGCGTCGGTGATGTACCGGTGCGTTACAACGAGCTGCGGCCCTCAGGTGGTTAATATTCAAGCTCCGTAATCGTCGGATCCAGTTCAGCTCCTCTTTTTTTAATTTACATTTCTTTCTATTTCGTACATATTATATTTGGGAAGTAATACGATGAAAAGATACGTGTATTTTCATTGAACTTCCAACGTTATTTGATTCTTTACCATTTTTTATTATTACGACGAATAGTATGCGACTTCTATTTCTACAGAGAGATTAAAAACTTTGTCAGGCACCTTCAAAGACGTTCGTATTTGTTTGACAACGATCGAAAACTTGCTGCTCGTGAAGACTATTAATCTTTTCAGATCTGAAATTTTTTATGGAGCAAGGAAAATATTCCTTTATGTTATAATGGTGTTAGATGATTTTTTTAATGATGTATATGCAAGATGAATACAAATATATGTACCCATTTTCAAAATATATTTTATACACTTGGTTTCCTTCTATGGACTAAAATAACTAATTCTAACATTTTCAACATTGTAATAAATAAACTGATCATTTAATAATTACCATGCAAAATAGCACTAGCATTCATTTACACTATGGAATATAGCCAGCCACCACTTCCCTATATTCTGGCTGTCACGAGTTGCTGCTCACTGATGCGTCCACTAGATGATAATCATATAGTGAACGCCAATAGTTGTCAGCACTTGTACATGATAAACATGATGAACATTCACAAATATGTACATGAGGTCTACACTGGGAGAAAGATTTCTATTGCAAGTAAAAGACAATAAAATTTAGTGTACGTAATTGTGGTCAGTGGGTCTGAAAGGGTTAAAACACATTCAATTACACAACGATACATACGCTAGGATTGTATACAATTTGTCGGAAGAACGAGAAATTTTTCAAAATTTCAATGGGCTTTGTTTTTCCTTAGGAACTCTGAAGATTCCTTGTGCTTGCGAGAAAATTGCATTCATTAGATGTAGTAGATGCCGTTTTTAATTATGTTTCCCATGGCTATAAGGAAACTATCATCTTGCAACGTTGCAATGTCAAAGCACAAATCGTATGTTACTCGCATGTTTTAGAATATTGTAACTCATTGTATTATTACATAACGTTAGTTACGCCTTTAACTGTCGGTGTTTGACTTGGGCTTTCGGAGTCTGACCCTCATAATTGAAACCCGCGTCTGCAGATCAAAGAATGCAGGTGCGTAACAGTTTTCGGTACCGTACCCCGTTGCGTGTATAAAGAACTCCGGAAATCGCGATAGACATACATTTTCAGGATAATTGTATGTGTTTCGTCGTTTACTTGTCAGCGATTATAAATGTAATACTTGCTGTGAAAATAAAAATTGACAAATAGCTAGATAACACTGGAAATTCAATAAAAGTTTATGTATCATCGTATACGCTGAAAAGCCAAAGAAGCTGGTATAGGCATGCGCATTAAAATACAGACATATGTAAACAGGCAGAATACGGTACTGCGGTCGGCAACGCCTATACAGGGTGGTCCATTGATCGTGACCGGGCCAAATATCTCACGAAATAAGCGTCAAAAGAAAAAACTACAAAGAACGAAATTCGTCTAGCTTGAAGAGGGAAACCAGATGGCGCTATCGTTGGCCCGCTAGATGGTGCTCCATAGGTCAAACAGATAGGAACTCCCATTTTTTATTACATATTCGTGTAGTAGGTAAAGGAATATGAATGTTTTAGTTCGACCACTTTTTTCGCTTTGTGATAGATGGTCCAACTAAAACATTCATATTTCTTTACGTACTACACGAATATGTAATAAAAATGGGGGTTCGTATTTTTTAAAAATGCAGCTGATATCCGTTTGACCTATGGCAGCGCCATCTAGCGGGACAACCATAGCGCCATCTGGTTTCCCCCCTTCAAGCTAGACGAGTTTCGTTCTTTGTAGTTTTTTCGGTTGACGCTTATTTCGTGAGATATTTGGCCCGGTCACGATCAATGGACCACCCTGAATAAGACAACAAGTGTCTGTCGCAGTTGTTAGATCGGTTACTGTTGCTACAATGGCAGGCTATCAAGACTTATGTGAGTTTCAAAGTGGCGTTATAGTCGGCGCACGAGCAATGGGACACAGCATCTACTAGGTAGCAATGAAGTGGTGATTTTCCCGTACGACCATTTCACGAGTGTATTATGAATATCAGGAATCAGGTAAAACATCAAATCGCTGACGTAGCTCCGGCTAGAATGAGTTCCTGCGAAAACGGGACCAACGACGCTTCTGCAAATTGCTGCAGATGTCAGTGCTGGGCCATCAACAAGTGTCAGCGTTCAAACCATTCAACAAAACGTCATCGATAAGGGCTTTCGGAGCCGAAGGCCCTCTCGTGTACCCTTGATGACTGCACGACACAAAGCCTTTAGCCTCCTCTGGGCCCGTCAACACTGACATTGGACTGTGGATGAATGGATCTATGTTGCCTGGTGGGACTCGTCTCGTTTCAAGTTCTATCGAGCGGATGGATGTGTACGGATATGGAGACAGACTCCATGGACGCTGCATTTGAGAAGGGGACTGTTCAAGGTGGTGGAGGCTCTGTAATGATGTGGGGCTTGTGCAGTTGGAGTGATAGGGGAACCTTGATACGTCTACGTACGACTCTGACAGGTGACACGTACGTAAGGATGGTGTCTGATCACTTGCATCCATTCATGTCCATTGTGCACTCCAACGGACTTGGGAATTCCAGCAGGAGGATGCAACACCCACACGTCCAGAATTGCTACAGAGTGGCTTCAGGAACACTCTTCTGAGTTTAAACACTTACACAGGCCACCAAACTCTCCTGACAATATTATTATTAAGCATATCTGGGATGTCTTGCAAAGTGATGTTCGGGAGAGATCTCCATCCCTTCGTACTCTTACGGAATAATGGACAGTCCTGCACGATTCATGGTGTCAGTTCCCTCCAGCACGACTTCAGACATTAATCGAATCCATGACACAACGTGTTGCGGCACTTCTGCGTGCTCGCGGAAGCCCTGCTCGATAGTAGGCAATTGTGCGAGTTTCTTTGGCTCTTCAGTTTATAATATGTATTAAATAATACTACTGTTGTATGAAAAATATAAATTAGCAAAAAGAATGAGAGCCACTAGATCCAGCGATCCACGGATTACAGAGTTTTACCGCTAACCACATGACCGCCGCCAGCTCGTGTTCACGGTCGCAACGCACTAGTACATCACTGACACAAAACACTTGTCTTGAGATTTTCTCGAAATCGCTCACGTAGCACGCCTTACTAGTAGCACATTATGTTGTTCTGTTCTAGTAAAGGTGTACCAAGCCTGAAGTAAATTTTCGCTTCGAACATCGTGGTCTCCTCTTGTTAGACAGCTTCAGTTTCTTCATCAATTCCTAGATGAAGTTCAGAGTACCTGATAGCAGAAGGTATGTCTTGTATCCCAGAGAGCAACGTAAATCACAGAGAGATCGGCTGAGTGTAGCGGCCAATTGTCATCCTTGCAACATGATCTGCAGCTGCAACTTGTTGACGTCACGTTTACTTCAGACAGACTTGCGTCTGCAAAAAAAAGTGTGCAGTTTCTGACATACCGCTCGGCAGTCACTATTATCTTAGCCCTTTTTTATCGGTTTTGTACCGAGATTTGTTCTACAGCCCTGCATTCGTGTAGCGAAACCGCATCAGCGGCACTCCATACCCGTCACTCGCTATGTCTCACCATGTGCCAACGTGCGGCACTCACTCACCGAGTGTTTGGCAACAAGCGCGTAGGCTTGTCACAATGCCAGCACACGCAACACGACAAGCATGGGATGTGACATATGACATATCAGATACCGGTACATGGTACTGCCGTATCACATGTGCGACTCGACGCTGGTAGAAGTGAGAATATTAGTAACAACGCACCACATCGATGAGGCTTTCCTGGCTTCATTCAATTTATTTAACATTAATCAATGTATGTGTCAAATACAGTGTTGGGCACATCCTTTTATTGGCGTAGTGGCGTATGGCGGCAACAGAAATGGGAGAGTATTAAAAGAAATCTGTTGTGACGCCATAGTACAGGTTGTTTCAAAAAGAATGACTTGATTTCAATCTCCATATTTGTTCATACACAATCGCAACATAGATTGCAAAACACACACAAAATCTTAAAACTTTAGCTGTGCTATTACAAATGCTTTATGTGTCCACCAGCAGCAGCACGAACAACAACAAGACAATAGCTACATTCTTCATAAACTATACGCAATATATCTGCTTTTAAAAGAGTTAGTCCAGCTGTTATTCTGTTCTTCACCTCTTCTATCTCACGAAGTAAAGATGAGACGCACGCACTTTCCTTCTTAAACGCCCACTAGAAAAAATCGCATGGGGTCTTGTCTGGCGATCTTGGAGGCCAGAAACGCACGGCAGTGTCTTGGGGTCCAGTGCGCCCTATCCAGAATTGAGGTAGAGTATTGTTGAGAAACTGACATACATTGTTGTGCAAGTGAGATGGAACTCCATCCTGTTGGCAAGTGAAGTCATCTGAGTCATCCAGCAATTGTGGAAAAAGCCATTTCTGCAGCATTTGAAGATAGCTCAACACAAGATAGGGTGCACGGGAACCCGAGACACACTGCCCTACAGTCCTCGACTCCAAGATCGCCAAACACGAGGGTATGCGATTTTTTCCGCTGGGGGTTTGTGAAGGGAACTGTGCACATAATTTTTGACAAAGTCGAATTAGTAGGTTTTAAATGGCAAAGATATCAGAGAGGATGTGGCACTATGGGCAGGATATTGAAAACAACACTTGAAGAATCAGAAAAACCAAAGTCTATAAGCTTATGGCCGTACAGGTTCCAGTTTACCATTGTGAAACCTGGGTTATGTAGAGAAAAGATTCTAGCGACGTGCAGGCGGTTGAAATGAAATTTTTATGAACAATTAAAGCTTGTACTACATTGGACAGGATTGCTAATGGCAACGTAAGAGAAAACCAGAATATTTTTGCAGTAAATGACAAAATACAAGAAAACAGACAAAATAGGAAGGAAAATCTCGAACGAATGAACGAGACGATGATTCAAAACGTGTCTGATTGCTACCATGCTTCCCAGGCAATGATAAAAAGCTGGTCTACGCTTCGCGCTTGTACCATCACCGTATGTCACGAAACGTGAGCTGACTGGGTGTTTCACGGCCACTCCAACACTGCCTTGTTTGACTGCTTTCTTGGGGCACATATGCAGACGGTTGTTTTTTTTTTTCCTTTTTTTCGCGAGCTGTGGAGACATTAGGGCAGAAAACGCAGTTATACTTAGCCTTCGTTTCATTACATTAATTTAATGAAATAAATACTATTCGTAAAAACTATGCACAGTTCTCAGTAGCTGGAAATAAGGACAGCCGTATAGCATATAACTATTTGAAGCTTACGGTACTACCCGTTCCCAGAACTACAAAAGCGTATTAGTCAAATTTAGATATAAAACCATCTATTCATGTAGTTTTCTAACATCTGCCGCTTTTCATCTCCAAGTAAAGAGGAATTACATACAATGTTGCAAATTTTTGTTACTGTCCGTCATCAGCAAAGTCTCATTTTATATTAATTTATTCCTCTAGTTCTATAAACTAATTGCACGTTCTGCTAATTGTAGGATATGTATAACAAATAATTGTTCACCCTCTGCAGTATAAAGTGTGGCCCATTGTAAAACCATTGCGGCTGACTTCCGAGTATACCTGGCGCGCCCAGATAGAAATTAGTATGTATTTGATTATTTCTAGATATGGATCATTAAAATAACCCAAGTTATCGACAGTAGACTTGATCTGATCATAATTAATTTTTTATTTATTAATTATTTTTTACGCCATTGATGCCACTCTGAAACTCATATTTACTTGTGAATAGAGACAGTGTCACTGTCATTTCAAAAACTTATTTGTATTTGGCTATATTTCACTTGCAGTAATGAATGCTCTACATGCTATCTGACTTTTCCACTACGGGATTTGTAAATCAGATGCACATGGTTTGGATATGGCGTCATTTCACAATGATTATTACGGTTTATGAAAAGGTAAAGGGTATATTAAGAAGCGAAGATGCTACACTATCATTTGTGCAAAATCTAATTTTTTAACCACATACTTTTCTTCAAAATCAGTTGAGAACTTGTAATTAAATTTTCCTCGAGACATTTAAGTCTCATCTTGATGTACGATAATGATGTAAGCTGAAGGAAAAGACTTAAAATGTGTACGATCCTCAGGACTTGAGCCCAGGTATCTTGATTTACGAGGCAGAAAAGCTAGCGGTTTCACCACCACAACACTATTGCTGAAAAGCTCTTCACGGAGTACATGAGTCCAAAGGCCTCCCCAACACAACTTCCAATCCATATCTTCAGCTTATTTTCTCCTTTTCAGATCGTCACTGTTGCCAAGACTCTCCGGAACTGGAATAGCACCCCAGTGTTGGACGTAAGGCGAAACCAGTACCTCAGATGTAAGTGATCTTTTAGATTCTGTAACTAAATTTTCCTCAAAACAATTTGAGTATCAACTTTATCTACGATCTGAGAAGGGGAAAATAAGCTGAAGATATAAATTGAAGTTTTTTTTGGGGGGAGGCCATTGGACTTAAGTAGTCTGTGCAGCAATGTTAACCATAGTGCTGTCTAGTAAGTCAGAAGACCCGGGTTCAAGTCCCGGCCATGGCACATATTTTAATTCATTTCTTGAGCCTCCATAATTATCGTAGACAATGGTGTAATGGTTAGCATTCATACGTAGTAAGCAAGGCGACGCGGATACAAGGCCTGGGTGTGGCATAAATCTTAGTTCATTTCTTCAGCTTCCATCACTACTGAGAAACGTTACGGAACTAAAAAAAAATCACGCGAAATGAAAAGTTCGGATTTTCTTTTTTTACGGGCAAAGTAAGGATTTCAGGTAAGTTCACGAAACGACGTGACAACATGAAAATGTGAGGTGTGGATTTTCCCCTTTTCGCTGTCCTGACCTAGAGGGAAGCGAGGGTGCAGCGTAAATACAGCGTACGTGTCACTTGTCAGAATCGTATCTAGACATATCAGGGGTCCCGTATCACACCAACTGCACACGCCCCACACCATTACAGAGCCTCCACCAGCTTGAATAGTCCCTTACTGACATGCTGGGTCCATGGATTCATGAGCTTGTCCCCATCCCCCTACATGTCCATCCACTCGATACAATTTGAAACGAAACTCGTTCGACCAGGCAACGTTTTCGGACATCAGCAGTCCAATGTCGGTATTGAAGGGCCCTGGCTAGGCGTAAAGCTTTGTGTCATGCAGTCGCAAAGGGTACAAGAGTGCGCCTTCGGCTCCGAAAGCCCACATAGGGGATGTTTCGTTGAATGATTCGCACGCTGACACTTTCTGATGGCCAACCATTGAAATTTTCAGCAATTTGCGGAAGGATTGCACCTCTGTCACGTTAAATGATTCTCTTCAGTCGTCGTTGGTCCAGTTCTTGCAGGATATTTTCCCGGCCCCAGCGATGTCGGAGATCTTATGTTTCCCGCATTCCTTATACTCAGGGTACACTCGTGAAATGGTTGTATGCAAAAATCCCCACTTCACCGCTGTCTCTAAGCTGGTCGTGGGTTATATTCCAAAACTGAACTGAATAGAGGCAGAAGTGATGACACTTTCTGCAAGACCTGACCATCATTTTTCAGGACAAATCTCAGGCACGTACAGTGCAAACTGTTACTGGATTGTTTGACTCATGGAGCTGCTAAGTGCTATACCAGCTGCTGCACTCCCTTGACTTAAGCTCTCGTGAGTTCAACTCGATTTCTAAACTGAAGGAAACACTTCACGGCATTCGCTTATGAACTGCTACAATTGTTCGAACTCTCAACACAACTGGCACTGCTAAGAGTATCCTACGACTTCCACATCGCTGGCAGCGGGTTATGCATAATGCTGGTGACTACTTTGAAGGTCAGTAAAACTTTGAAACACGTATCTATTTTGTACGAGCTGTATATATATATATATATATATATATATATATATATATATATATATATATATATATATATATATATATATATATAGTGACATACAGTTACACTATGAGCGTTCCACATGCTCCTGAGGAGCGCGTGAGAATATTGTCATGACGAACCCATAAGGAACATGCGTTGCTATGTAATTGGGTGCTAACAAGGTTTGGCGACTGCTTGGGAACTGATGACCAAGAGCCCGAAGCCTACTTGCAAGTATGTTGCGTGCTGTCTATTAGGAGGACACTGAAGGAATATGTGGTTTGGATCTTCTTTCTCTCCGCAAACACTGTGAGGGTTCGCCCTTCGACTGAGCCGTTGGAGGCGTTTGTTGTACTTCTAATGATTAAATTTCTGACATGCTATGTGTCGTGAAGCTCCTCGATGTTTGTATCCTATTATAACATGGTACTCTTCAGCTTATCGACGAAGTAAGGAAGTACAAAAACGTTCAGGGAAATTAAAGAATACAGAGATACAAGTCAATTAGGAATGAAATAAATTACAAGTTCAGGGAAGCTAAGGCCAAATGGCTGCATGACAATCGAAAAATAAGAGATTGTCGTAAGGGCAGATTCAGCGTATAAAAAAGTCAAAACATCCTTCGGTGAAATTAAAAGCAAGTATGGTAACATTAAGAGTTCAGTGGAAATTCCTTTTCTAAATGCAGAGGAGAGAGCGGATAGATCGAAAGAATGCGATGAAGGCTCCTGCAAGGGGGAAGACTTGTCTGACAACGTGATAGAAGAAGAAACAGGAGTCGATAGGGAAGAGATAGGGGATCCAGTATTATAATCAGAATTTGATAGAGCTTTGAAAACTTAAGATCAAATAAGGCAGAAGAGATAGACAACATTCCACCGGAATTTCTAACATCATTTTAGGAAGGGGCAACAAAAGGACTATTCACGTTGGTGTGTAAAAGGTATGACTCTGTTTCGGAAAAATATCATCCACACTATTCCCAAGACTGCAAGAGCTGACAAGTGTGACAATAATCGCATGATCAGCTTAAAAGCTCATTCATCCAAGTTGCTGACAAGGATAATGTGCAAAAGAATACAGAAGAGAATTGAGGAGGTGTCAGATGTCGATCAGTTTGGCTTTGGGAAAATGAAAGGCACCAGAGAGGCATTTCCGACGTTGCGGTTGATAATGGAAGCGAGACCAAAGAAAAATCAAAACACGTTCATAGGATTTGTCGACCTGAAAAAAGCATTCGACAACGTCAAAGGGTGAAAGATGTTCGAAATTCTAAGAAAAGTTGGTGAAAACTTTCGCGGAAGACTGGTAATACACAATGTGTACAAGAACGAAGGGGGAACAATAAAACTGGAAGATCAAGAACGATGTGCTCGGATTAAAAAGGGTGTAAGATAAGGATGTAGTCTTCAACGCCTAATGTTCAATCTGTACATCGATGAATCAGTGAGGGAAATAAAAGTGGGGCTGAAATTCAGGGTGAAGAGATATCAACGATAAGATTCGCTCACGACACTGATATCCTCAGTGAAAGTGCAGAAAAACTGCAGGATGTGATGAATAGAATGAATAATGTAATGGGGCCAGAATATGGATTGAAAGTCGAAGAGAGACCAAAGTAATGGGGAGTAACAGAAATGAGAACAGCGAGGAACATAACATTACAGCTGGTGATCACTAAGTAGAGATGTTAAGGAATCGTGATACCTAGACAGCAAAAGATGCCATGAATCCCATGACGGACGGAGTAAAGTGGACATAAAAAGCAGACTAGCGCTTGCGAAAAAGGTATTCCTGACCAAGCGAGGTCTGATGGTATCAAACATAGGTCTTAACTTGAGGAAGAAACTTCTGAGAATGTACGTTTGGTGCACAGCATTGTGCGGTAGTGAGACATGGACTCTAGGAGAACCAGAACAGAAGAGAATCGAAGTCACTGGGAGTGATGCTACAGGACATTGTTGACAATAAGGTGGACTGATAAGGTAAGGAATGAGGAGGTTATGCGCAGAATCCGAGAGGGAAGCAAGATGTGAAAAACATCGACAAGAAGAAGTGACAGAACGACAGAACATAAGGTATGAAACAATAACTGGCATAGTACTAGAGGTTGCTTCGAGGGTAAAAACTGTAGAGGATGATGGAGATGAGAATACATGCGGCAAATAATTGAGAAAATAGGTGGCAATTGCTACATTGAAATGAAAAGATGAGCACAGGAGAGGAATTCGTGGCAGGCTGCAGCAGACCAGGCAGAAGACTGACGATAAAAAAATAAATAAAAAAATTGGAATCCTGGGATGAGTTGCTGCGTAGTGGTTGCCTTTGATTTTAGAAGTCCTCGATCATTGCTGTTCCTAGTCTGACGACAACCGCTTCCTGAGCCTGTATATCATATTGGAGCGAGGGAGTTTATCTTTTTTAATAGCTCGATGTACAGATGCTTGTTTTCCTAGGACATTTGCTCATTTCCAGGTATGTCGGAGCGGCCTTTCATAAATGCCATCACGATAGCACAATATCGCTAACCGCTGCCACTACGGTGTTGGTACAGTTAGTACCTTAGCCCCTGATCAGTTTTAGGGCTGATATACTATCGGAGATGATGACTGTTGTCGCTGCTGTGGTCGTCGGTGTCAATAAAAGAGCTTCCACAATGCCAATTAGTTCGGCTATTCCACTATTAAGTGGCGTATGTTCCAGCTTGTATAGGCTTTGTCGTTTTCTTGGAGCTACAAGCGCCGTCACTAACATTGGGTCCATCCGTATAAACTAAGCACGCATCGAGATGGTGAGACAGGAATTCCATGTCGTTCCTGGTTTTGAAACGTCAAAATGGTCCTGGCATCAATCGACAGAATCGCCGTCTCGGATGGCATCTCCATACATTCAGCCGCGAAGGATGGAAGTTGATTGAAATTATCCAGTATCGTCCACTCACACAGTAGGATGTTAATTCCCTAATTTTTCGTCAAGGGGCCCATATCCGTCGAGAAGGAGCCGCAGGAGAAATTTCTTATACACGAATATTTTGCATCGCACTGTGGAACAGTCATTTTCCAGTATGACATCCAACACCTCTATGATCGTCCCTCAGTATGATTATAGGGTTATGTTGTATGTGCAGGAGGCTACACAAGGTATTGAATTGTTTTTCTAAGACAATATGTCGATAACGGCGTGTTGCTGTGACGCTGATCGTATGCAGAACACTCATACAATGTAATCTCTGAGCAGAATGCTGTTCACGTGTGATCGTTGCTTAATTTACTGTTGCTTTTAATATTCCTTGGATTTTTTTAGGATAGAACAAGTCACTTTAGGGTCGTACATAATTCTTTACACACACGTTCTCAAATGCTGGAAAGTACTATATCTGAATGCTACTTAGGCAATATTTGAACTATCTCAGTCTCTTACCTCTGATTATATACAGTGTCTAAATTCGAAGGTGATTCTCGCAGACAATCATTCACGCTGTAAATCTCTTATCAAAAGTACGACATGTTCAGTCACCCATAGAGCGTGTTCGTAATTACCTTTATTGAAAATTTTCGATTCCTACATTTCCATACCATTTCAGAATTTTTCTCCCTTTCGCCAATCTCACACAATGCAGGCCAATTTAGGCGTTGGTAAACGTTAATTCAGTAGAAAAGCGAGCGGCATCGGAAAACAATGCAGGGCAATTTCATTGTCCTTCGTTTTAATGACGCTATTGGGATCCCAATAAAGCTTCCTAATTCTGTTATTAGGTCCGGCAGAATGGCTTGCCGTTTGTCAAAAAAATTCAATACATCAAGCTGTCTCAGAAATAACCCTCACTAAGAAACAATGTACAATAAGCATTCCAGAGATAATTGCACTCGACGAGAGAAGCTTTTAACCGTCGTTTACGAAGCCTTGAAATAGCTCCCAATGAACGATCGCCTCACATGCAATGGCTTCCTCCTCTAATCCTCTGGCCATGGTATACTCATATATATTAATTTCCAGCACGATAAAATGCTTTATACTCGATGCGCGTAATACCGTACCAGATACACCAGGTAAATTTTATTTGATCATTCTCTGTAGTGAAGTCTTTGACAGTATAAAGCTGAGTATATTGCTAAGGGTTTCAGCAATACTCACAGATTATAAAATCTTCGCTTGGTTTTTAAAAAAGCATGTTTATTCGGAAACATATTGGTATGGATAAGATAAGGGTTTTATTAGATGGAGTACGACACGATTTTTTTTCGGTTATTACATTTCTTCTAGTGTAAAGCTTCTTTCGTGTCGTAATCGAAGGAAAACCTAAGTCCTCACCATTATCAACAACACGAACGCGTTCAACGTCATTTTTGACATAGTTCTCCTGTGTTGAGTGTATGCAATCCGATCTGAGTAAATCCAATTGAAGTTTTCTAGCCGACGTGCTCCCTTCAATTTTGTTATGACGTCATCCAGTTATTATCTAACTGGTGCTCTTCCTTCACTCCTCTTACCCCAGAATCATCTAGTTATCTTCCTAGGTACACATTTTTTAGCTTTTCCTACAAGATTAAACTATACATTTGCGAGTGAAATTTAATCCTATTGGACTTATGACTATGATGGTCTACAAAACGAGGCATGGAAAGGACCTAGTACCATGGTAAACGTCAGAATCTGGTCATGAGACGTGCACAGACTGTGAAATCAGTAACGCACTGTCTGCGACGAGTGGAGATCTAGTCGAGCCCTGATACGGTGAACAATCACAAACATTTCTCAATGTACCATTAGCCATTCATCCCAAGGTTATGTTATTTATTTCCCCATTTCTATGTAAAACTTAATTTTCAATGGCAAAAAGTATGAAAGTCAATTTCTCCCTTCTACGACTGCTGTTGTGAATTTGGGCTGCCCCAAACATGCGTGGTAGCAGAAAAATGTTTCTCTTCTCTAGTTCCTAAACAGTGGTCGTTGCACGCTAGGAGTGTGTTCCCAGACGTCTAGAGGCCTCAGGAGAGAGGCAGTTATACAGGAGTGTCTTCCAAAGTGCCGGGCCACAGTTGGTTCGGTAGAGCAGCGGCCTCGTCAGCTGCGGAAGGCTGGCATGCGCTCGACTTGGAGTTTCGCAAGAGCAACGAAGTGTGAGAGTGGCGGCTGTTACGTCACGGGGCGGCCGTCGACCCGCTGACACCGACAGTCTCCAGCTCTGCACGATGATCACCAAAGTGGTCTCGTCGACCTCAAGGATTTGGGCTCAGACTCTCACTCCCACGTCCATCTGAAGTACTCGCTGGCTCACAGGGGTCGGCTCCCAGCCGGCAGCATCGGTGTCTGCCACAGGAATGGCGCGAGCAGCAGCAGTGGACATCCCTCTCGATGGCGGACGATAGACCGGGGGCTGATGGAGGCCACCGATCCCCAGTAGTGTGGCCTCGGATATTGGCAGCACAGCTGGCTGTGCAGCGTCCTTCCAGCCGGACTCGTGGTTCCATATAAGATCAAAAACAACTATGCATACTGAGGGTCGACATCCATAGCCTTCCCATCTCTGGATAGCAGCAAGTGATACAAGAGCTCAGATTACGCATTGGGAGTCGGCAAACAGTACACAGCAATTCGCCATTTCTAATCAAGGGTGGAATATGTATGTTGGCGCTTCCGGTGCAATGTGCAGCGATGGGTATGACTATTGCAAAATGTCTCCTGGTTTTGCCTCGCTTTCAGTGGCTTGAGACATTCGCAACGTGACCTTTCAGAGGCCCTTTTCTGGTGGTACGACACCTGAATACTTATTGTTACGTTGTACCAGCCTTCCTTAAGACATTCTGCTCTGCCGCCAGTATGACGGTATCTACCGGCCGCGGTGGCCGAGCGGTTCTTGGCTCCTCAGTCCGGAACCGCGCGACTGCTACAGTAGCAGATTCAAATCCTGCCTCGGGCATGCATGTGTGTGATGTCCTTAGGTTAGTTAGGTTTAAGTAGTTCTAAGTTCAAGGGGATGATGACCTCAGATGTTAAGTTCCATAGTGCTCAAAGCCATTTGAACCATTTTCTTGACGGTATCTCTCGACTTCCATGGAGTCATTATCTTCGCTTGCAGACTTGCGCGCTCGGTCGTTCCCCGCTGCTGCGATAGCTTCCGTGTTTGCCGCAACTAGCACAGCATTTCCCCGTAGCTGACAGTCTGCTGGTCATTGAAACGGCTTTTCACTTTGAGGCAGCTGCCAAGGCAGAACTGGGACGAATTTTTAGTGTTTTCCAGGAATACTATCCCACGGCGTAACGCTATGATTCTTAAGTAAGTAGTTGTTGTATCAGGGCACGCTATACGGTGTCAGGGCATGCTATGCGGTAAGTCAACAAAAGAGACGGTAGTAGCATTAAGAGTGCGATGGTAATTCCACTGCCAAATGCAGAGACGAGCCTGTGTATGTGGAAAGAGTACATTGTGGTCCTTTATGACGGGGGGGGGGGGGGGGGGGGGGGACTTACCTGACGCAGTATAAGAAGAAACAATCCGAATTTAGAAAAACCTTGAATAACTTAAAATCAGGTAAGGCGGAAGGAATAGATAACATACCATCAGAGTTTTTAAAATCATTGGGAGAACTGGCAACAAAACGATTATTCACGTTGGTGTGGAGTGTATGTGACTGGCGATATACTATCCGATTTTCGAAAAAACTTCAACTACACAATTCGTACGATTGCAATAGCCGACAAGTACGAGAATTATCGAACAGTCACCTCAATAACTCACGCATCCAGACTGCTGACAACAATAATATGCAGAATAATGGACATGAAAATTGAGGACCTGTTTGGCTTTAGAAAAGGTAAAGCCGCCAGAGAGGCAGTTCTGCTGTGGTTGATACTGGAAGCAGGACTGAAGGAAAATCACGACACGTTCTAGGATTATTCTGCCTGGAAAACGCGTTTGACATTGAAAATTGGTGAAAGATGTTCGAAGTTCTGATATAAACTAGGGGTAAAGTATAAGCAAAGACGTGTTAAATATAGTATTTACGAGAACCAACAGCGAGTAAATAGGAGTGGAAGACCAAGAAAGAAGTGCGTAGAGTAAAAAGGCCATAAGACATGTGTGTAGTGTTTCGCCCCTGTTATTCAGTCTGTATGTTAAGAATCCATGACAGAAATAGAAGAAAGGTTCAATAGTGGGATTCAGTTCGAGGCGAAAGGGTATCAATGTTAACATTTCCTGATGAGATTGCTGTTATAAGAGTAAATGAAGAAGAATTACAAGATCTGCTGAATAGAATGAACAGTCTAAGAGCACAGAATATGGAGTGAGAATAAATCAAATAAAGACGAAAGTAATGAGGAGTAGCAGAATTGAGAGCAGCAAGAATCTTAACATCGGAAGTGGGGATTACGAAGTAGATGAAGTTACGGAACTCTGCTACCTAAGCAGGAGCTAGGAGTACATAAAAAGCAGAGTAACGCTGGCAAGAGGAGCATTCCTCTGCAAGAGAACTCTACAAGTACAAAGCGTAGGTCTTAATTTGAGGAAGAAGTTCCTGTGCAAGGGAACTCTACAAGCATAGGTCCTGATTTGAGGAAGAAATTTCTGAGAAAGTACGTTTTGAGCACAGAATTGAAAGGCAGTGAGACATGGACTCTGGGAAAACCGGAACAGAAGAGAGCAGAAGTGTCTGAAATGCTGTGCTACAGAAGAATGTTGAAAATTAGGCGTATTGGTAAGGTAGGGAATGACAGGGTTTCCACACAATCGGAGAGGAAAGTAATAAATGGAAAACACTGACTAGAAGGAGAGACAGGATGATAGGATATCTGTTAATATTAGAGATAACTTCCACGATAACGAAGGGTAAAAACTGTGGAGGAAGACAGGCATTGGGATGCATACAGCAAATAACTGAGGACATAGATTTCAAGAGCCACTCTGAGATGAAAAAATTGGAAAAAGAGAGGAATTTGTGACGGGACACATCGAACCACTCAGAAGACTTGACGACTCCAAAAATAGTAAGTTACAAAATGGTACGCTTTGATGTGAAGCACGTGATGCCCTAAACCTAATAGAATCATATCTAAATAACATCGCTGTGTTCAGGTAGTCTACACTATTTTAAGCATATCACTCTATTACTAGTCGCAGGTTTTCGTGAATAGCGACTGCTACATGCGGGAGGCAGTCTTCAGAGAACTGCCTGAGCTAACTGCAGGCACTGAAGTTAACTGAGTGCTGGTGGGGGAACTGTCCGAGCGTTGGTGCGCAACTGAGTTAAGTGTCCGCCGCATGTCGTGTTTTGAGCCGTCGTCGGAAGAGTAACCATTGTCTACTAGCTGTAATCATTTATGAACTTCGAGGATAAGAATCTAAAAATGGACTGCAGCTGTTGGTTGGTAACATTTAATGTAAAATACACTGCTTGTAGCGATGGTTTACTCTGTAGATATTTCAAAGCTACAGGACGAGAAAAAGAAAAGGAAAAAGTCTTTCAGTAGAAGGCGTGGTAAATGTTCTGCTTGAAATAGATTCCCGTTGTAAATTTAGATTGCAATCTACTATTGCTTACCCAGATGACTTAGTTTGAAACGGGAATTTTCTTGTCACATTCCCTGCTACCTAGGCCCTTGAATCCAAACGCTAAAGGAGTGTTGGTACCTGTAAACTCCTTGTGGGCTTGCGTATGTATAGCATACGAAACCTAGATATCCTTGACGGGCCAGTTAAAGAGATGATAGTCTCAAACACCAACAAACGTAGGAATGCAGTTGCCTCATTTTCTAGAATCACGCCACACATGGTAACATCCTTACTTGCCTGAGAAGCAACTATCGCCATTGCCCAAGCTCTTCACCGAAGGACATTCTGCTGATAGGACAGCAGGAGTATGAGCGCTTAACGATCCGTCGACAGCAGGATCATTAGATGATGCACAAGAAGGTTGTCGCCTGTGTCCTTCTTGATGGAAGTATTCCGGAATTTGCATCGAGCAGTTTAGGGAAACATTGGAAAATATAATTGATATCCCACAACTAGAGATATTTTAAGGAAAAGACATGGAAGGTGGACCCATATATTTCGTCGTTTGTTGTATCAAATAACACACTTTATTACTTAACAACAATGTTATCATTACAGTTTAAAAAAACTTATTAAAACAATCAGAATTCTCACAATCAAAACCTGAACAAGCTCAGTTCATTAAAACAAATTTTAACTATCATATAATTAAGAGCAGGGCTTGAAATCGGAAGTATGCAGTTCCCCTTAATACGAAAATGTCCCAACAATTGCGTTTGGCTGGAACCAGGTTCAGTGAACAATTTTATCGCTAAAATGAATTATAATGACAACCATTAAATGGAGGAACAACTTCCTAACTTAGGTAACCGTTACGCAATTGGACAACATTCATCCAAATACATTAAAGATCATAAGTGACACCACTTATTGTAGCTGTTCGACGGCCGCCTAGCAATTTGTAAGGCTTAATCAAAAAACATTGCTTAAACAATAAAATACAGAATTTCTTAAAACAGAAAAACTGGGAATGTATAAAATTCATTTTTAAATGTTGTAGAGAAAATAGAATCTAAATGTTCATCAGAAGAAGCAAGGCAGTTAATAGAAGAGACCTTACCCACACCATTTGATAAAATTGAAATTCCACCCACCTCTCCATCTGAAATTAGGAAGATAATAAACTCTCTCAAGAATAAAAGCTCACATGGAATTGTTGGCATTTCCAGCAGGATAATAAAAGGTTGTTCCCAAGAAATAAGTGGGATTCTTAGCCACATATGTAATAGCTCTCTGAAGCAGACTATTTTCCCAGATAGACTGAAGTATGCCATTGTAATACCACTTCATAAAAAAGGGGATACGTCTGATGTCAACAACTACCGCCCAGTCACTCTTCTGACTGCCTTATCCAAAATTCTTGAAAAAGTAATGTATTGTAGAGTAGCTTCACACCTCTGTAAAAATAAAGTTTTAACAAAATGTCAGTTTGGTTTCCAGAAGGTTTTTTTCAACGGAAAATGCTATATATACTTTCACTAATGAAATATTAAATGCCCTGAGTAACCAGAAGTCACCCATTGGGATTTTTTGTGATCTATCAAAGGCTTTTGATTGTGTAAATCATGGAATACTTCCAGATAAGCTCAAGTACTGTGGCATGAATGGGACAGTGCTCAAATGGTTTAAATCATACCTAACTGGAAGAGTGCACGAAGTTGAAATAAACAATTCACATAATATGAAAAAAACTGGTGATTTCTCAAACTGGGGAACAATCAAGAATGGGGTGCCGCAAGGTTCGGTCTTGGGTCCTCTGCTGTTCTTAATATATATTAATGACTTGCCATTCTATATTCACGAAGATGCAAAGCTGGTACTTTTTGCCGAAGATACAAGTATAGCTATCACACCCGTCAGACAAGAATTAACTGGTGAAATTGTAAACGATGTTTTTCAGAAAATCATTAAGTGGTTCTCTGCAAATGGGCTCTCATTAAACATTGACAAAACACAGTATATACAGTTCCACACAGTAAATGGAATGACCCCATTAATAAATATAGCCTTCGATCAGAAATCGGTAGCTATGGCAGAATATTCGAAATTTCTAGGTGTATGTATTGATGAGGGGTTGAACTGGAAAAAAACACAATGAGGATCTGCTGAAACGTTTGAGTTCAGCTACTTATGCCATTAGGGTCACTGCAAATTTTGGCGATATACATCTGAGTAAATTAGCTTACCACGCCTATTTTCATTCTCTGCTTTCGTATGGCATCATATTCTGGGGTAACTCATCATTGAGTAAATGAGTGTTCATTGCACAAAAGCGTGTGATCAGCATAATTGCTGGAGCTCATCCAAGATCATCCCGCAGACACTTATTTAAAGAGCTAGAAATCTTCACTGTAGCCTCACAATATATATATTCACTTATGAAATTTTTTATTAACAATCCAAACGAATTCAAAAGTAATAGCAGTGTACATGGCTACAACACTAGGAGAAAGGATGATCTTCACTACTCAAGGTTAAATCTAACTTTGGCTCAGAAGGGGGTAAATTATGCTGCCACAAAAGTCTTTGGTCACTTACCTAAAGTCTGACAGATAGCCATATAGCATTTATATAGCATTTAAAAGGAAATTAATTGAATTTCTTAATGGCAACTCCTTCTACTCATTAGATGAATTTTTGGATTTTTTTTTTTTTTTTTTTTTTTTTTTTTTGTCATCAGTCTACTGACTGGTTTGGTGCGGCCCGCCACGAATTACTTTCCCATGCTAACCTCTTCATCTCAGAGTAGCACTTGCAACTCCTCAATTATTTGCTTGACGTATTCCAATCTCTGTCTTCCTCTACAGTTCTTGCCCTCTACAGCTCCCTCTAGTACCATGGAAGTCATTCCCTCATATCTTAGCAGATGCCCTATCATCCTGTCCCTTCTCCTTATCAATGTTTTCCACATATTCCTTTCGTCTCCGATTCTGCGTAGAACCTCCTCATTCCTTACCTTACCAGTCCACCTAATTTTCATCATTCGTCTATATCACCACATCTCAAATGCTTCGATTCTCTTCTGTTCCGGTTTTCCCACAGTCCATGTTTCGCTACCATACAATGCTGTACTCCAGACGTACATCCTCAGGAATTTCCTCCTCAAATTAAGGCCGGTATTTGATATTAGTAGACTTCTCTTGGCCAGAAATGCCTTTTTTGCCATAGCGAGTCTGCTTTTGATGTCCTCCTTGCTCCGTCCGTCATTGGTTATTTTACTGCCTAGGTAGCACAATTCCTTAACTTCATTGACTTCGTGACCATCAATCCTGACGTTAAGTTTCTCACTGTTCTCATTTCTACTACTTCTCATTACCTTCGTCTTTCTCCGATTTACTCTCAAACCATACTGTGTACTTATTAGACCATTCCGTTCAGCAGATCATTTAATTCTTCTTCAGTTTCACTCAGGATAGCAATGTCATCAGCGAATCGTATCATTGATATCCTTTCACCTTATATTTTTATTCCACTCCTGAACCTTTCTTTTATTTCCATCATTGCTTCCTCGGTGTACAGATTGAAGAGTAGGGGCGAAAGGCTACAGCCTTGACTTACACCCTTCTTAATACGAGCACTTCGATCTTGATCGTCCACTCTTATTATTCCCTCTTGGTTGTTGTACATACTGTATATGACCCGTCTCTATCTACACCTTACCCCTACTTTCTTCAGAATCTAGAACAGCCTGCACCATTTTATATTGTCGAACGCTTTTTCCAGGTCGACAAATCCCATGAAAGTGTCTTGATTTTTCTTTAGCATTGCTTCCATTATTAGCCGTCTCGTCCCTTTACTTTTCCTAAAGCCAGACTGATCGTCACCTAGCGCTATCTCAATTTTCTTTTCCATTCTTCTGTATGTTATTCTTGTAAGCAGCTTCGATGCATGAGCTGTTAAGCTGATAATGCGATGATTCTCGCACTTGTCAGCTCTTGCCGTCTTCGGAATTGTGTGGATGAAGCTATTCCGAAAGTCAGATGGTATGTCGCCAGACTCATATATTCTACACACCAACGTGTATGGTCGTTTTGTTGCCACTTCGCCCAATGATTTTAGAAATTCTGATGGAATATTATCTATCCCTTCTGCCTTATTTGACCGTAAGTCCTCCAAAGCCCTTTTAAATTTCGATTCTAATACTGGATCCCCTATCTCTTCTAAATCGACTCCTGTTTCTTCTTCTATCACATCAGACAAATCTTCACCCTCATAGAGGCTTTCAATGTATTCTTTCCACCTATCTGCTCTCTCCTCTGCATTTAACAGTGGCACTCTTAATGTTACCACCGTTGCTTTTAATGTCACCAAAGGTTGTTTTGACTTTCCTGTATGCTGAGTCTGTCCTTCCGACAATCATTTCATTTTCGATGTCTTCACATTTTTCCTGCAACCATTTCGTCTTAGCTTCCCTGCACTTCCTATTTATTTCATTCCTCAGCGACTTGTATTTCTGTATTCCCGATTTTCCCGGAACATGTTTGTACTTCCTCCTTTCATCAATCAACTGAAGTATTTCTTCTGTCACCCATGGTTTCTTCGCAGCTACCTTCTTATTATCTATGTTTTCCTTCCCAACTTCTGTGATGGCCCTTTTTAGAGATGTCCATTCCTCTTCAACTGTACTGCCTACTGCGCTATTCCTTATTGGTGTATCTATAGCGTTAGAGAACTTCAAACGTATCTCGTCATTCCTTAGTACTTCCGTATCCCACTTCTTTGCGTATTGATTCTTCCTGACTAATGTCTTGAACTTCAGCCCACTCTTCATCACTACTATATTGTGATCTGAGTCTGTATCTGCTCCTGAGTACGCCTTACAATCCAGTATCTGATTTCGGAATCTCTGTCTGACCATGATGTAATCTAATTGAAATCTTCCCGTATCTCCCGGCCTTTTCCAAGTATACCTCCCCCTGCTGTGATTCTTGAACAGGGTATTCGCTATTACTAGCTGAAACGTGTTACAGAACTCAATTAGTCTTTCTCCTCTTTCATTCCTTGTCCCAAGCCCATATTCTCCTGTAACCTTTTCTTCTACTCCTTCCCCTACAACTGCATTCCAGTCGCCCATGACTATTAGATTTTCGTCCCCCTTTACATACTGCATTACCATTTCAATATCCTCATACACATTCTCTATCTGTTCATCTTGAGCGTAGTAAGTGGGTAATTTCCCAACCTCCACAAAAGAAAAAAAGAAAAAAAAATTGTCATGTAATATTTTGTCTAATGTAATATCTTGTATAGACACCTTTTATTAACTTGACACGTTCCACATCATTACGAAGTGACGTATTCATGATCTATGGAACAAGTACTAATACAATCTAATATAAATCCCAACCGCTAAACTCCGACCAAACACTGAGAATGAGCATTAATAAGTATACAGTTGCTCAAAATTCAAGATAAGTTTGGAATACATGGAACTGAAATGTACTTCCAACTGGTATAGACCAGCAGAAACGTTGACAATAACCTTTAATATATACACAATTGCCTAAAATTCAAGATAAGTTGGGTATATATGCAATTGAAATGTACATCCGACTGGTAAAAAGCAGCAGAAACGTTGACGATAACCTCTAGTAAGTATACAATTGACCATAATTCAAGGTATTCTGAGAGCTACAGCAGACGGCTGTCACAGCCAACAAGGAACGAGCGGCCAAGTTTCTCAATAAGTGGAGTTAGCTGATGTGTGTGTGGACCAAGATAAGGATCGACAGTTTATACTGATAAGTAGAGCTGAGAAGTAGCAATAGTAGTGCAAGGTTTAAACGAGTAGTTAATGAGGTTTAATGAGGAGGCACTTCGGGTCTGGCAAACACACCTTAAACCTCCTGAGCTTATTAAATTCGCCAAATGGAGCGAACTACTGGTTCCCGGCTCACTAATGAATATACGGTCGGGAAATGAACCTTTGTTGCTCTCCATCACTTACCTCGGCAGAACATTTGATTTCTTGTAACCTTTAATTGCTTATGGCATGTTCTCTCCTTCGTCTTAATTACATGTAGCACCTTGAAATAACATGCACAGGACGGAAAAGGTTGTACTGAGCTACGAATTCGACTACCTTTGGGCGTTGTCCACTGAAACATAGCAAGGAGCTATTGTGAAACGAATCGTGAACGATTATAGTCTTCTCGTAAAATAGTACATCTCTCAGTCGATATGAGATGCCAATGAATGTTTTCGCATCTTCAGCGTGACGACATTACTAACAGAAAAGAACTGAGTAGTAGAGTTTATAGATTCCGGCAGACAGAGACGAGCGTTTGGATGAACATAGAAATACTCAATGTGATGGTAAGTGTCAGGCTATGAAATCACACCGAACGACTATTTTACACTTTGCTGATGCAAGATTTTATGCACTAACTGAATTCTCGCTTATGTCCCATAAATTTGCGATGGGATTCATGTAAATCATTCGCTCGAATTGTCCTGAATGTTCTTCAAACCAATCGTGAATAATTATGGCCCGGTGACATGGCGAACTGTCATCCACAAAAATTGTATCGTTGTTTGGGAATATGAAGTCCATTAATGGTTGCAAGTGAACTAGACCATTTACAGTCAATTTTCGGTTGAGTTGGGCCAGAGGACCAAGTCCGTTCCGTATAAACGCAACCCACACCATTACGGAATCCTCGCCATGTTGCACAGTGCATTTTTTTAAAAGTTAGGTCCATTGCTTTGTGGGGTGTACACCTGCTCGTATCATACCATCATACCATCGGGTCTCATCTGATCGGGCCGCGGTTTTACAGTCGTCTAAATTTCAAACGATATGGCTAAGGTCCCAGGGAATGTCGTGCTGTTAGCAAAGACACTAGCATCTTTCGTCTGCAGCCATAGTCCATTAACGCGAAATTTCGCCGCACTGTCTTAACGGATACGTTCGTCGTAGAACCCACATTGATTTCTGTTGTTACTTCACGCAGTGTTGCTTGGCTGTTAACACTGACAACTCTACGCAAACGCCGCTGCTCTCGGTCGTCAAGTGAAGACCGTCGGCCACTGCGTTGTCTGCGGTGAGAGGAAATGCCTGAAATTTGGTATTCTCGACACACTTTTGACACTATGGATACCGGAATTTTGTGTTCCCTAACTGTTTCCGAAATGGAATGTTGCGTGTATCTAGCTTCAACTGTCACTCACGCTTTCAAAGTCTGTTAATTTCTGTCGTGCAGCCGTAATCATGTTGGACACATTTTCACCTGAATCACCTGATTACAAATGACGGCTCTGTCTATGCACTCCATGTTGTGTACGCCGTCCTATCGCCGTCTGTATATGTGCATATCGCTCTCCTATTTCTGTAAAACCTGTTTTATAAAGGCCTCGTCGCTACTGCTGCGGAGGCCAAGTGGCCACTGTTGTTACGGAAGGCCGAGTTTGTGAGTTTGTGAAACGGCTTCTGGTGCAGTACACCGCTAACAGAAAATTTCTACATGCCAATATTACAAAGCTGTGCCCCAGGGTCAGGTAACAGAATAGGAGAACGGAGGTTGTACAACACTCTAACAAATTAGTAACAAAGTCACACGAATGAGTTGAAAAGGTTTGCTTACCTTTGTGACACGTTGAATAATGTGTAAGTAGGCTGTTTAGGTTTCCTTGTTGGTAACGCCACGTAGCGCTCTGTGTGAGAATCACTGGCTATGCTGTGTGCAGTCTGTGGCTAGTTTGCATTGTTGTCTGTCATTGTAGTGTTGGGCAGCGGCAGCTGGATGTTAACACCGCGTAGCGTTGCGCAGTTGGAGGTGAGCCGCCAGCAGTGGTGGATGTGGGGAGAGAGATGGCGGAGTTTTGAAATTTGTCATGAACTGCTATATATATTATGACTATTATGGTAAATACATTATTTGTTCTCTATCAAAATCTTTAATTTGTTAACTATGCCTATCAGTAGTTAGTGCCTTCCGTAGTTTGAATCTTTTATTTAGCTGGCAGTAGTGGCGCTCGCTGTATTGCTGTAGCTAGAGTAACGAAGATTTTTGTGAGGTAAGTGATTTGTGAAAGGTATAGGTTAATGTTAGTCAGGGCCATTCTTTTGTAGGGATTTTTTGGAAGTCAGATTGCGTTGCGCTAAAAAATATTGTGTATCAGTTTCAGCACAGTCTGGTATAATTGTTCTAGAAAGGGGACGTTCATATAGCGACCCTGAGTAGGCTGTTTAGGTTTTCTTATTGGTAACGCCACGTAGCGCTCTGTGTGAGAATCACTGGCTGTGCTGTGTGCAGTCTGTGGCTAGTTTGCATTGTTGTCTGTCATTGTAGTGTTGGGCAGCGGCAGCTGGATGATAACACCGCGTAGCGTTGCGCAGTTGGAGGTGAGCCGCCAGCAGTGGTGGATGTGGGGAGAGAGATGGCGGAGTTTTGAAATTTGTCATGAACTGCTATATATATTATGACTATTATGGTAAATACATTATTTGTTCTCTATCAAAATCTTTAATTTGTTAACTATGCCTATCAGTAGTTAGTGCCTTCCGTAGTTTGAAACTTTTATTTAGCTGGCAGTAGTGGCGCTCGCTGTATTGCTGTAGCTAGAGTAACGAAGATTTTTGTGAGGTAAGTGATTTGTGAAAGGTATAGGTTAATGTTAGTCAGGGCCATTCTTTTGTAGGGATTTTTTGGAAGTCAGATTGCGTTGCGCTAAAAAATATTGTGTATCAGTTTCAGCACAGTCTGGTATAATTGTTCTAGAAAGGGGACGTTCATATAGCGACCCTGAGTAGGCTGTTTAGGTTTTCTTATTGGTAACGCCACGTAGCGCTCTGTGTGAGAATCACTGGCTGTGCTGTGTGCAGTCTGTGGCTAGTTTGCATTGTTGTCTGTCATTGTAGTGTTGGGCAGCGGCAGCTGGATGATAACACCGCGTAGCGTTGCGCAGTTGGAGGTGAGCCGCCAGCAGTGGTGGATGTGGGGAGAGAGATGGCGGAGTTTTGAAATTTGTCATGAACTGCTATATATATTATGACTATTATGGTAAATACATTATTTGTTCTCTATCAAAATCTTTAATTTGTTAACTATGCCTATCAGTAGTTAGTGCCTTCCGTAGTTTGAATCTTTTATTTAGCTGCCCGCATCTCGTGGTCGTGCGGTAGCGTTCTCGCTTCCCACGCCCGGGTTCCCGGGTTCGATTCCCGGCGGGGTCAGGGATTTTCTCTGCCTCGTGATGGCTGGGTGTTGTGTGCTGTCCTTAGGTTAGTTAGGTTTAAGTAGTTCTAAGTTCTAGGGGACTTATGACCACAGCAGTTGAGTCCCATAGTGCTCAGAGCCATTTCAACCATTTTTTTTTTATTTAGCTGGCAGTAGTGGCGCTCGCTGTATTGCTGTAGCTAGAGTAACGAAGATTTTTGTGAAGTAAGTGATTTGTGAAACGTATAGGTTAATGTTAGTCAGGGCCATTCTTTTGTAGGGATTTTTTGAAAGTCAGATTGCGTTGCGCTAAAAAAATATTGTGTATCAGTTTCAGCACAGTCTGCTATAATTGTTCTAAAAAGGGGACGTTTCAAATGGAGTGTGCAACACGGCATGTAATGTAACACAAAAAGGCTCTTGATGGCTAAGTGCAAATAATCTTTGCCAAACTTCACTGCACATATCAAATGCAATTTACCAGAACTCCCTGTTCACTTCTAAGAGTTCACTAAACAGCGTGTCCTGTCTAAGTCAGCCATGAATAATGATCTATAACCAAGTGGGCGAGAGCTGGTCCTCTTTCTTTTGTCCTTTGTCGTCCGGTCATTGGCAGGTTGTGCCGAGCGGGAAATTGGCCGAGGCGAAGCCGATATCTTCATCCTCAGTGTCGCCAGTGGCGCTGGTTGGAACTCGTGCAAGTGGCGAGTTTCTATGGCACCGGTATCAGCTCGCATCTTTGCGCCTGTGGAGCTTTTGCACCGGCCGTCTCGTATTCGGGCGACACAGCATCCATGACTTCTGCACCTCAGTGTATATCAAATCACGACACCGTATCTCCTTCGCAAGAACTTTGCTGAAATGGAATCCGTCCTACGCTCATACCGGGGACAGACGTTACTTGTGGTACAGCCTGTGTATCAGACAGCTACAATTTCTACTTTCCTATTGTTGGTTCATAGCATTATGTTATCATTTCTTCTGTTGTTCTTCATTACCTTCATGTTTCTTAGCTTTATCATCATGTCAATATCTGTGCTAACATCCATTTTCATCCATATTTTAAGAATTCGTTACATTCAGTCAGTCAACCAGAAACGTTAGCTTCGTTACCAATCTCTTGTCAAGTTTAAGATTCCGTTTCTCACTCGGTAAAAACGGAACTTGTATAGGACGTTTGTTGTCCGTCTGTTAAAACCCCTTTTCTTCAGGAGCGAGTAGTGGTGTCAAATTGAAAATGATGTCAAATAATAAGGTCTACTATCCCTGGCGGTATAAGATGTAAGCTTCTAAGTCAATGCAATGAAAGGACATGGACATTTTTTGATGCTCGCAAAACTCACTCATCAGAACCCATCTATGGACTCTCTATGCTCACAATTTAGTTTCTAATGGACCCTTAGAGCGCAAACCTTGCTCCAAATTATCCGCTTTCGTCTTCTACTGTCCTTCCTTTCATGTTTTTCGTCCTCATTGAGCCGCACTGAACGTCAACTTACGACGATGAAGTATTTGTTTGAGTGCTAGGTTTATTAAACCATTTTACTTTTGCTTTGTAACTATTGCAAATCATTAGTAGGTCTTGGTATTTCATTCAGACTCCCGCGAGAATTAAAAAATGTGGTTTTATTCTCTATTGCGGATACCTTTATATCAGCAGCAAAGAATCTATCTAATAATTGGAAATTAAGAATAATGAACACATCTCCGTTTGGCTTGTTTCTTAACTGTTTAGTCAAAGCTACATTCACGACATTTACATGCTACACATCTTCCGGAAGACGAAAACCGAATTTCGGAGACCGTTTTTTGCTGTCTTGTTTACATATTAATGTCTGAAGCGGATTTCCTAGCCAACTTAAATATGGCGCCTGGAAAACAGCTTTTACAGTTTAATATTTAATCAGCACACTCGCTATTTCTCTTCAGTTAGACAAGGTGTAAAGAGCTTCAGTTTAATATTTCTACCTATTCTCCACTGTACAAAAAACGACTCCGTCCATATTGGCCGAAATTTTTAAAAACAAGACTTAACCTGACAGACTAAGCGGTTGCGTTTAATGGGAACGAAACTCGATTGCAGAATCGGAAAACCGGCAACGAGAAGTGGATTTCCAGAATCGGTTTTGACTATCCAGAAGCGCTATTGGGAAATCGGTTTACGAAAACCGCTTTTGGGAGCCCCATGTAAACGGGATGACTGATAACAGAGCTAGTCCTATAAAGCACCATCCTAGTTGTGTCGCCCACGGAGAAGTCATACTGCAAGAGATAAAGTAGCATGCAATCCACTGCAGCTAAATATTTCTCGTTCTGGAAACAGCGCGCTGCAGATAGATTACACCAATACGTCAGGAGAGATGCACGCGCTAGTGTTAGCTTCTACGTATCATTAATCGTAACTATAGTCGGATTAGCAATATATATGGTGTTTCTTTTGAGACAACTAAATACTTATTATTATTTATTCTTCACAGCTACAGCCTATTATCTGGAAAGCCGAAAATAGGCCATTATCTCGAAATGATCCATCATAAGAATAATTTTTTTTAGGTCAAACGTTCATGTTAATGAAGAGGATTTCTGTCTGTGCTACAGCTGACCACCTAAAAACTATCCCTCCTGCACGGATAGAGTCAGCTTTATATTCCAGAATGGGAACCCACTAGTTTTATTGCATATTTGGACTCTGCCCCAAAAAATTCGTACGGTTTACCGAAACCTTTGTTTTCCATTCGAGGTAGATGACGCTGCAATCTACCAATATCAAGTGTGCCTGAGTTTGCAATTAAGGACTGACGTATTTGATTCTACATTTCATTTGTGATATTAACGTAAGCCTTTGTGTTCTAGCGGTTGATATTTGTGTTCCATCTTTACTTGAGTGTTGTGTATTTGATTCTACAGTACAAAATGGTTAGGTGTTCCAATTTCTGATTAGAAATTACGGTCAGCGTGATCCAGGAACAACGAGTGGATGTAATATCATGAATGATAACCGCTTGTCTGCTCTTGTAAATTATTTATTTATTTAACGAATGGATTCGTACCCTAGAGGCCACATCATCACGTTAGACCTGTTAAATCATGACATTAAAGTTGCAACTGGACTGAAACGGACATGTTACAACTTTAATGTCACGATTTAACATACCTAGCCAGATAACGTGGCTACTCGGCTACGAAACAGGCTGTTAAATAAATAAATAAATTACGTATAAGAGCAGCCAAGTGCTTATTATTCAAGATGTCTGCTTATGGCTGCGATTGTCCCTCATACAAGATAGTGTGGATGGAATACGCTGAAGAGCCAAAGAAACTGGTACACTTGCCTAATATCGTGTAGGTCCTCCACGTACACACAAAAGTGACCTAACACGACGTGGCATGGACTCGACTAATGTCTGAAGTAGTTGATGGAGGGAATTGATTCCATGAATTCTGCAGGGCTGTCCATAAATCTGGAAGAGTACGAATGGATGGAGATCTCTTCTGAACAGCACATTGCGAGGCATTCCTGATATTCTGAATAATGTTCATGTCTGGAAAGTTTGGCGGCCAGCGGAAGTATTTAAACTCAGAAGAGTTTTCCTGGAGCCACTCGGTAGCAATTCTGGACGTGTGGGGTGTCTCATTCCCTACTAGAACTGCCCAAATACGTCGGTATGCACAATGTACATAAATGAATTCATCATCAGACAGGATGCCTACGTACGTGTCACGTGTCAGAGTCGTATTCTCGTAGTCGTTTCAGGGGTCCCATATTACTCCAACTGCACACGACCTACACTATTACTGAGCCTTCGCCAGCTTGAACAGTACCCTGCTGACATGCAGGGCCCATGGATTCAAATGGTTCAAATGGATCTGAGCACTATGGGACTTCACATCTTAGGTCATCAGTCCCCTAGAACTTAGAACTACTTAAACCTAACTAACCTAAGGACATCACACACATCCATGCCCGAGGCAGGATTCGAACCTGCAACCGTAACAGTCCTGCGGTTCCGGACTGCAGCGCCTAGAACCGCACGGCCACCGCGGCCGGCACAGGCCCATGGATTCATGAGGTTGTATCCATACCCGTACAATTCCATCCGCTCGATGAAATTTGAAACAAGAATCGTCCGACCAGGCAAAATTTTTCCATTTATCAACAGTCCAATGTCAGTGTTGACGGGCCCAGAGAGGCTGAAGGCTTTGTGTTGGGCAGTCATCAAGGGTATACGAGAGGGCCTTCGACTCCGAAAGCCCATATCGATGATGTTTCTTGAATGGTTCGAACGCTGATACTTGATGATGTTCCAGCACTGAAATCTGCAGCAAATTTCGGAAAGTTTGCTCTTCTGTTACGGTGAATGATTCTCTTCAGTCTTTGTTGGACCAGTTCTTGCTGGATCTTTTTCTGACCGCAGAGATGTCGGAGATTTCATGTTTTACCGGATTCCTGATATTCACGGTACACTCGTGAAATGGTCGTACGGGAAAATCCCCGATTCATCACTGCCTCGGAGATGCAATGTCCCATCGCTCGTGCGCGAATATAACAACACGTTCAAACTCCCTTAAATGTTCATTAGCTGCCATTCTAGCAGCAGTAACCTATCTAACAACTGCGCCAGACAGCTCAGGTCGCATATAGGCGTTGCCGACCGCAGCGCCGTATTCAGCATGTTTACGTGTGTCTGTATTTGATTACGCGGGCCTATACTAGTTTCTTTGGCGCTTCAGTGTAGTTTCCTGTTTGCATCGGGTTGCTTGATTTCCGCGTAGCGGCCAGTGCTAGAGCTACGGTGATTGAGTGGAAACAAACAACGAAATTAGTCGCCCTGACGGCGGGGTTAAAGGGCAGCCACAGAAATTAAACATTTCAATGGTGTGGCGACGCCCCGCAATCAACCCCATTGAGAACAGAAAACTAGGTCATCATGCAAATAAATTACTTGCTAAGACCGCCCGCTTAGACGTGCGTTCTAACGCGCCGGCACGGTAGCTCAGCGTGTACTGTCAGAGAGGCGGTGGCCGTCTATAGTAAAAAAAACTGAGTAAAGGAATCAATAATCAACTTGAAGGGATGTCATGTGACGCCTTCCCAGACCAAACGCAACGAGCAACACCGAACAAAATAAAGAAAAAAAAAGGCATTGCTTTCCGGATTTGGAACGAGCGCCTGGTCCATGGCACGAATCCGCCCGGCGGACTTGTGTCGATGTCCGGTGAGCCGGCCAGTCTGTGGATGGTTTTTAGGGGGTTTTCCATTTGCATCGGCGAATGCGGGCTGGTTCCCCTTATTTCGCCTCGGCTACACTATGTCGGCGATTGCTGCGCAAACAAGTTCTCCACGTACGCATACGCCATCAATACTCTGCTATGCAAACATAGGGGTTACACTCGTCTGGCTTGAGACGTTCCCTGCGGGAGGGAGGGGGAAGGGGGGGGGGGTGCGCCATGGGCCGAACCGCACAATAACCCTGAAAGAGTTGTTTGGTGTGGGGTGGCAGAGGGGTGAAGTTGTCTGCGGTAGTCGTCGTGGAGTTGTGGCTGCGGCGGGGACGGAGCCTCTCCGTCGTTTCTAGGGCCCCTGTTAACATACAATATAATACATACAAGATTCTTGCTATAAATTTCAGTGTCTAGCCATATTGTTTGTACTGTACAAGTACATTTTCAACACTCACGTTACGTTTGAACAACAGTATCAATCGTTAGAACACAAAGGTATACATTTGCATCTTAAATGGAACTTAGAATCAAATTCATCGGATATTAATTGCAAAAAAAGGTGCACTTGATATTTGTCGATTACAATGCCATCTACCATGAACTGGAAACAGTGGTTTGAGTGAACAGTACAATTTATTTGGCGTAGAATTCGAATACGCAGTAAAATTGGGTATTTCCATTTGAAAATACAAAGCTGATCTCGCCCACATACGAGGACTGGTTAGGAGGTGGCCAGTTGTAGCACAGACTGATGTCCCATTTATTAATATTAACTTTTCACCTACAACGTTTTTTTCGTACTATTCGTAATTTATTTAGTTGTCTCAAGTCCAAACAAACTCCCTTCTCATAGTCAAATGACTGCTACCGGTCCTCGTGCGATTTATAGGAGTCTCAAAAATCCGCAAATTACTGATGACAGTGCTTACGATCTGGTAGGTCACTGCCAACTCGTTTGCTTTCACGTATGATCCTTACACGTACCATTGCCACTAGTATACAGGGTGGTCAGCAACAGTATGAAAAGCTTGTAAGGGTATTGCAAAGTAGGTTGTCCTGAGAAAAAAACTTTTAAGATAAAAAAAAATTGCTATGTTGCGCCGTTCCCAAGTTAATTAATGTTTCAGAGTAAGTTAAAAAAATATGTTCAAAGGTTTGTGAATGCCTAGGGGATCAAACTGCTGACGTCATCGGTCCCTACACTTACACTTTAGTTACACTACCTTATGCTAACAAGGGAACCTCCCCATCGCACGGTGGATAGGCCTTGATAAACTGAACACAGATCAATTGAGAAAACAGGAAGAAGTTGTGTGGAACTGTGGAAAAATAAGCAAAATGTACAAACTGAGTAGTCCATGGGCCGCATGGACAATATGACGACAGGAGCGCCGTGGTCCCGTGGTAGCGTGAGCAGCTGTCGAATGAGAGGTCCTTGGTTCAAGTCTTCCCTCAAGTGAAAATTTTAATTTCTTTATTTTTGCATAGTTATTATCTGTCCGTTCGTTCATTAACGTCTCTGTTCACTGTAATAAGTTTAGTGTCTGTGTTTTGCGACCGCATCGCAAAACCGTGCGATTAGTAGACGAAAGGACGTGCCTCTCCAATGGGAACCGAAAACATTTGATCGCAAGGTCATAGGTCAACCGATTCCTTCACAGGAAAACACATCTGATATATTCTATACGACACTGGTGACGGCATGTGTGTGGCACATGACAGGAATATGTTGTCGACCCACCTAACTTGTACACTTGGCGAATGGGTAAAAAGATTCTTCTACCTTGCCCGATTTAGGTTTTCTTGTGGATGTGATAATCACTTCCAGAAAAGTGATGAAAACGTAAGAGTTTGTCACATAAACTGAAAATAAAAAATTAAACTTCTCACCCGATGGAATATTTGAACCAAGGATCTTTCGTTCCGCAGCTGCTCACGTTACCACGAGACCACGGCGTCCCTGGTTTCACAGCGTCCTTGACATTGCATATCTTGCCGTGAACTACTCAGTTTGTATATTTTGCTTATTTTTTCACAGTTCCACACAACTTCTTCCTATTTTCTCAATTGATCTGTGTTCAGTTTTTCAAGGCCTATCCACTGTGCCAACTTATACCTAAATCTGAGGGGGGTGCGATGGGGAGGTTCCCTTGTAAGAACAACGCACACACCTATGCCCGAGGCTCCGTCGGGAGGGGTCGTGCAATCTGACATGGCCCCTCTAACCGCGCGGCCACTCCATGCGACAGAGTAAGTCTACCGGTAGTATTAAAATTCAAGATGGCAAGCATTATTTCGTAATTGTATAGCTTCAACCTCAGTTGCAATTGGATCCAGCTGAGAGCTTCTGACTGATCACAGATTTGTGCCCTAACAAGACTTGAATCCAAAGTTTGCGTTCTAACACCTGTTACTATTCCTCGTAGTCTGTCGTACGTCAGAATATTTCTTAAAATCACACACTTCGTCGCAGAATGAAAGCACCACATCTGAGCATTCTAGAGCTATAGCTACACCCTTATTCTGTGCTTCGTTGCTCCTACTGCAACGCTGAAAGTATATCCTCGACAAATTGTGTTTCTGTATCAATTATTGTTAATTTATTGGACTTCGTCAGTCTCATAATCTACTTTTCTCACCTCACAGGGTGAGTTTCCTAAATACAGGAAACGATACGAAAGAGATTCAGGAGCAAAAGTATCATTTGTCCACATGACCAGAAATTCGCTCCAGTGGAGGGACACCCACTTGAAGGTGTATATTAAAAGATCTTTGACAGTGACCCTGTATCAGCACTACACAGGTGGCCCGGCAGAATAACGCGAACCAGACGACCGTGTGGAACATTCTTCATGACAGCATCCATTATGCGTATTAATTATAAAATGTGCGGGACTTATTAGCTGCGCACTTGCCTCTGGCGAGGGACTTTTTCATGGCTCGTCGCAAAGATCGTTAAAGTTCTCGGATTTCTGTCATGTATCCTATTCACACATGAGTTTTCTTTATGAGCTCCAATGTTATCAAACTCCACAAGACCCAACTGTGGTCTATTAAGAACCTCCATGGTTTGGTGGCACTAGTTTGGCCTCAATGTGTGGACGGGGTTATCGGCGACCGCCTCGTGGGACCAGCCCTTCTACCACAATGCCTCAAAGGCGAGGCGTATCTCCGTTCCTGAGGATTATCCTGCCTTCCCTGATGGAAGACGTGACTATAGTCGTGCGAAGGGTAATGTGTCTACAACACGATGGTGCTCCAGCTCACTGCCCCTTCAGCGTGGTCCTAAACACTACTACAGACAGCACGTTCGCATTTGCTGGGTGCGTTATATGCACTCTTTCAGTTACTGGACCCTACACTAAGAAATATTTTTAATATCCGCTTTCCTTCCTAAGTAAGCATTTCCAGACTATTTTCATATGACCTGTTTGCTTCTCATTCTCTTAGGAACAAATTCGTGATTTTGTCCACATTCAGCATAATAACAAGGACAGTTCTGATGCATTCTGCATTGATAACACATATCCCCCTAACCCTATGACACTATCGATTACGTCATGGATTGTTACCAGATTTCTATGAGGCTGACAAAGCGCAATTGCTTTATCTATAAACTGGTGAGAAACGCAAAAATTGGTGGAAAATTCGAAGTAGCCGAGTTGTGATAGATGTCCTTTGTCCCAAGTCTAAAATGGTGGAAATACTGGATGTTGCACTGTTTTCTAAGAACACAACATGGTGATTAAATATGGCTGATTATGACGTCTGATTGTATGATGGCCATCCAAAATAGACGGCCTGGGGTACTGTTCCCATCTGCGTGTCTGTCATATTTCCTGGATTTTCCTCAATCCTATGACTCCAGAATTTAAGAAGACATGCCCTAGGATACCCGTGCAGCTTGAATGGTTGACATATTTCCTGGGTTTTCCCAACCCTCATGCCAGTCTTAGCCACCACAGACTATTACTCACATCCAAGACAAAGAGTGTTATGTTTTTCCTGCCTGTTGACCTACATTCGGCAACATGAAAACCACTTCACATGTTTTCCACAGGGTATTATTTTCTCAGACATTTGTGGACATGCAGGACTATTTTTATAGCGGTCAGTTTACTTTTTCTTCAGAGTTCTTTTCAGAATTCAAGATGGCCACTGGATCCCCCCCTCCCCTAAACATCACACGCACAGCTTGCCTGAACTGAAGTTTAAACAATGCCCCTCTGATTTAACAGTTTAAAAATTTTCACCCTAAGTTCGGAGCTGAAGTACCCTAAGTTTTACACTCAGTGTGCCGGTACAGCGTCACAGCCGGCAGCAGACATACGAGGCTGGCACACCACCAGCCACGTAGCCTGGAGTAGCGCCAGCATCAGCTGGTGACAGCTGCAGCTGCCATCAGCCAGTCGTGTTCCACTCGCCCTGGAGTTGCACCACAATTTGCTGGTGGCAGCTCGGTGCTCAGAGACACTGCACAAGTACTGGTGATTCAACTGCCTAATGAAGATTGCAGAATAGTAGTTCTTTCACGAGTATGAAGTGTGTTACGGTGCTACAGCCACAGCCCAATATGTCATAAGTTAAAGTGGCGCTAGGGAAATATGAATGTTCACCCAACTTTAAAATGAACACTAGCCCACACATACATTCGGCAGAGAAATTCAAAAAACTCGCAGAAGCACATTCATCTTTCTGAGGGAATACTTGCACAGTAGCTTTGACACCAGAAAAAACTGGTTGTGGTACTATGATCTTAATGTTCACCACGAAAATTGTGAGATGGGTGGCACCAATTAAAACAAGCAATAATGTGTTTCGTTCATACCTAGCCACAACAACTCCACCCGACATCCATCAAGATGTAAACACCCATCATGGATCACACACTTTTCAGAATCAGACATAATTACACTTCCTTACAAGTGTAATCGTAACTGATGCAAACTGAGTGAAGGAAAATGATGAAACAGTTACTACGTTACACAAGAATATCACATAGCTGAGCTGATCATTTCAACACGAAAAACCGTCAGCTGTGTTAGCTACAAGACTCAGGTGCCTCATGTGAGGTAAGCATAACCATATTGTTGAGATTGATCCAGCTCTACTTGCCTCCACAACAGAATTTCACATGTTTAGCGGTACTATATTTTCCCAAGTAAATTCTGTTTATGTGTTCCGCTGGTGATATTCCTTCCAGTTCTCTGAAAGTATCGAGACTGGTACTGTACACAGTGTTCAAGTATTTCAAACACACTTTCGGTTTTAACCAGCGCATATGGTAAGCTGTTGTCTTATCGTTTGTTACAGTTCTTCTTTATATGTACTGTACAGACAAAATGTCGGTTATTATAAAAACGCATCTCACTGACCAAAGCAGAGAACCGCTTGATAGAAATAGACTAGTGTGGGCAGCAGCGTTTGTCATTTGGAAGTAACAGAATGCTGCAGATATTGTGCCAACATTGTGAACAGAACAGAACACTAGCTAACTCGATATCTCTCGCTCACAGTAACAGTCGGTCACATGGTTAGAGAAATGTGTGCATTATACACTCATACCGACATAGCATAATTCGGCCCTTGTAACACAGACACCGATCCTGCTGCAAGACAGAACACAGCATATTATAACGGACTGGGAGCCTCCCACATTTCAATATACATAAAAGATCGATGTAGACATCATACCATTCCACAGAATTTGTAATCATTCCTGATGTATGTAAACATGATTCTTTCAACAATAGTCTTTTCCGCCCAAGGTTGCTCTTGGCCATGGTAGAGAGGTCTGTTTCAATTTACTTTCTATTCCACATGAAAGTGTGCGATCGCTGACTGACAGTGCGCTTAGACGAATCCCTTCTGCAGCTGCTTCCTCCCCAGGTATCTGGCATCATATGCCAGTAAATTACAGGCTTGGAACTGACGTCCAATAACGTGCCAAATCATTCAGGTTAGACGAATTTGACGGTTAAGACATCAATGCGAGTGCTCCTTAAATCACTATAGCATGACTCAGCCTCAGACTGCGATCAATTATAAGGGTTCTTGTGTGGGATAATGTGATTTAGTAGCTCTTGAAGATGTCTGGTTAACGTGGCTCAGCTGTTGGAGTGTTACCGGTTCTCACAGTAGTACATTCCATCCATACATAGTAGGTACCATTTCGAAATCAACTGGTAGTAGTAGTAGTAGTAGTATGAGTAGTAGATTCATCCCACAGACTGCAAAAGGATCCCAATTGGCAACCAGCTGTAGTAGTAGTAGCAGTAGTACTTGTAATAGAAGTAGATTCATAAGAAAGTATCTGTGCCTCAGCGACCACACACTATTTTGATGGGTGACGTTATTAATCTTTAACTAACCCGATTTTCGAATTACATTCAATTCAAATTCAATTCATTCTCAACTTGCTGGACTGTAACAAACACACATTATGGCTAGTAGTAGTATTCTTTAACTAACGCTGACTTGCACTACAGGTTTTCCTTTGATTGTGATATAAATTTGAAGTCTATATAGACAAAATGTTCAACTGTAACCATAATTTTAAGAAAGTGATCTACTTTCCACGCTAGGGCTGCCTTCCTAAGTAATTTTCAGGTTATTACTCATATTAATTGTGCTTTATGTTATATATAAGATATCTAACATTTCCAGAGGATCTCTGAATGGTGACAGTTGAGGAACCTGATGTGACTGATGTGAAAAACATGTTCATAGTTGATAGGTTGGGTAGTGGAACTTCTATTAACAGCTTTCGTAGCATTTATAAATACTTTTTTGATGAACGTCTACATGATCCCTCCAATAACACAGCTTATACTGGATGTCGTTATGTTGGTCACAGTAGCGGGTGTCAGGATATATTATACGAAAAGACTGTGTGTGCAGTCAGAGGGGAAATTCTACAGGCATGCTAGGTTGTGCGGCATTGAAATACGTTCGACTGTAGTTTCACCAGTCGTTGAACTTAAATTGTTCAAGATCAAGAGGCATTTGATTTTATGAAGAGTACTCTGGAACATGTCAGATGAAGATTGGGCTTCCAGTATTCCATAAGCAGTGGGAATATCAATTCCCTCACATTATAAGAAATTGCCTCAAAACTGCAACAAATTTCCCTGTAACTGTAAACAAGATGGCTGACCTTGGTGCAGGCTGCCAGGTGAGCAATCCAGTGTTGAGGCTACTTGCGTGGTCTGCATGGTTCTAAGTTTAGAATTCGAGATGGCAATCCGTGATATCAGAAGTGGTCAGAATCCAAGATGACGATCCAAGATGAAGGGCTGCAGAGCCAAATGCAACCTGTAACATTGTCAGTCCAAAATCGTTGTTCTGGTTTCTATGGTGCTGCAGTAGTCTAGCCCCAACCACACACTCTCTGCATCCACTCATCAAGTGAACTTGGCAGATGTGTTCAGTACACTTTAGTGAAAAGCTGATCCTCATGCTGTCAGAGATTTAACACCTCCAGACAGAAAAAAAACTAGCTCATACTGTCGGTCGTAAGTATTAAACCTTGCCTCTCTGTATTAAACATTATCTCTCTCTCTCAGTATTTATTATTATTACTCATTATCTGTATGTGTTTTCACTATTTTTATTTATTTCTGCCTTAGCACAACGGCTACCAGTCATAGTCAGTGCAATGACTGATACATTTGAGCATAAGCAAAAATCAAGTCAGCGTGGAGACAGGATCGATGATGCAGTGCCTCATACATCAAAGTAGGAGCAGTACTGTTTCCGTTTCCAGTACATTCAACATGTGCACTGAGAGTCAGGCCATGAGCACTGCACAGTCCTTCTGCTACGTTGGGGCAGAAATGAAGCAGCATGCAGAACTGGTTCCAGACTTTGTGTTTCTGTTATTACCAATGTCTGCACCACATGATGAGCCGCTACAATGGTATAGTACAGCTATGAACGTCATGTCATTTTCTAAAAGCTACAAACTGAATGCAGTAATCACGTCGTGTCCTCAGATCATGAGATCAACATAGTGGTAACTTTTGGAAATTCATGATTTAGTGACATGAAACTAGTGCTCTCAAACTATCTGTGGTATCAGTTATACCTAAGTCATCAAAAACAGCTGCAGTGTTCAATGATGGAATGCATGTAGTGTTAATGGATTGACATACTATATGTGTTGGGGATTACCGAAGAACAGATAAAATATTCAACAGTGAGGACATTATGCAGTGCAAGCCTTTCCTGGACTCTATATTCAGAAATGTGATGTGTGCTAACTCAGGTATCAAGTGTTTGGTGTACGAGCATCTTGAGTGGCAGGTGTATGTGTAAGGACTATCTTGGAAATGTATGGCGTGCACATGCAAAGCTTACCTGTCAGCACATTTCAGAGGATGTCTTTGTTGCTACTTTCGGTGTAAATGCATCAGCATCATATCACTATCTGGCTGCCAGAGTGTTACTGCAGAATTATTTAATCGTGGCACTAACATATTTTAAATTAGGACAAGTGGAGTGTATGATGTTGGTGGAGAGGGGGGGGGAGGAGGCATGGGACCTAGTAGCCAGGCCATTTTGAAATCTATACTTAAAACAAATGATCTGGAAATGGCCAACAGCTCAGACTGGCAGGAAAAAAACCTCTTTTGTCTTGTAGGCAGGTGTGGATCTGCAGGGGAATCAAACATCCTTTGTTCTGGCTGTGACTAGCAGTCCATCCTGACTCAGTCTGGCATGGCAGTTGGGGAGAATCCAGGAAATCTCACAACCATGCAGGGTGCATCAGTATCCTAGGGTCCGCCGTGTTGAACTCTATAACATTAGTGAAAAGAACATTTTAGATTGCTATGGCTGTTATATTTAAAATGACAAGTTTCGGCTTAGTTGTAGACCAACTCCAGAACAGGACCATCTGCAAGATGAAGATGTCCAGAACAGCGTCTGAGGTCTATTGATAGTTCTGGAAATCGTCACCTTCAGCTGATGGTGCTGTTCTAAAGATGGCCTAAGACTAGGCTGTAACCCGTCATTTTGAATAAAGTAACCATTGCAGTCTAGACATTTTTTCAAGGTGGCTGTTCTCCAAAACTGATACCAACATTTTGAATCTTGAATTCTTGCATCATATGGTTGAGGAAAACCTAGAAAATGAGACAGCCATACAGGCTGCTCCAGTGATCGAGGTCAGCCATTTTGTATCACTATATTGGACTATGATGTTATAAGCTGCTCCAGTGAGTCCTCTTGGATTCTGGGAGGAGAATGGTGAATTTTGAATTTCCCGCCATTTTACATCTAGGACAACAATTTATAATTTGATGCTTTGCACAGTTGGATTATTTGTAAATTCCTACCATAGGACAGCTGGCCTTTGTTGAAGACGTAGAAATCTGGCAATAATGAAGAAGTCATCTATGATATCATAAGCAGGAGGGGAGTGAAATCTGGCAACAATGCAGAGTACAGCAGAATTATGCTTGTTATGCTACTCTTGTATACAGTAATTCATGAAGAGTGGTGCGTTCTGAGACTAAAATGAAGACAGAAATTTGGAGTGAATTTAAATTATTAACCTGAACTAAAGGTTTAGCGCATCAAACAAAACGTATTTTTACGTACTTCCAACATGCTGGAGTAATCGAAAAACAAAGTTGCAAATATCACTTTTATTTACCTGATGACTAGTTTCCAGACAGGACGAATTTCAGATAGTGCAGACAGCCAAATGATACTTTTCAGGATATAAGAACCATGTCAAGAAAAAACACACTGAAGAGCACTGAAAGTTATTGAGGTATCTGCATGTAGTGTAACTGTTCACTGCATTTTGTTATTGCTATATGTTTGTTATCTTGCACGGTTCTTATGTTTTGGAAAATACCAATTTGATATCTGGATGATTTGAAAATGGCTCCCGATCTGAAACAAGCCATCACCCATGTAAATAAAAGTGAAATTTGCAACATTTGCTGTTTTATGTTGTACTGAAAAGGCGTTTTATTCAAGGTGCACTTGAGATACACCTGTGCGGCATTGTTTTCCTGACACTGACCTGCGTCAACCATGGACCAACAGTAAGGGATGCACCGACTTCGGATTGCATCACTGGCATCCAGTGTTACCTGATCTTACGGCATGTGATCTGTTGCCATTTTTTACAGTTCAGCTTATGTACATCCCGTTCCAACAACTTTGGGTGACATGTGACGCCGCGTAGCAACATGAGTCAAACAGTTATCTCCGTTCATGCTCACAAAAGTGTGGGGCGAGTTTGAACATCGCTTGGATCGACGATTTTCATAGAACGTAGTGCACAGCTGCGGCTATTTATTGAAATAATATCATCCCGCCTGCAGCTGTCCATTTTTGTTGAAACTAAACAACAGTTTAAAGTTTCATCGTGATGTTTGTCGTTGTGTCAAGTTGTGAGAGCGATGAAAATTTGTAGAATGTAAATCGAAATTATTGTCCGAAAGGTAGTTGCTACAAGTAGCCCAGGTTGTAAGCAGATGATAATTTCTTGCAAAATCGGATGGTTTTCCTCAGAAGAAAAAAAAAAACTTTTTACTTTAAAAAATTAAAATCCACAGCAAGTTACTATCTTCTATTATATAGACTATAGTGCATTCCAAACAGATGAATCTTTTTGAAACAACCTGTTTTTCTTAACTGTAGCCTAAAACTGCAATGTAATGATGATAATTCGATTTAACTTTTGTTATAATCCGAAAGAAAAATGGTTACCACCAACATAATTCTTAATTCAAAAGCGCTTCACACTATGCGCTGTAACTCACGAAAGTAAATAGAGTGCCGGTGCAATTATTCTGCTAATGAACCAAATAAGGTATATTGTTTCAGTGTTACTGGGCTAATTGCGTCTCTAACAGCATCCATTCATCCCGAGAAAGACGTCTATTTCTTCGTATCAACACTTGTTCGATGCCACAACCACTGAAGTGTAGGAAGGCCGATAGAAACAAATGTCCGCAGTATTATCAGAGTTCCGCAGATCTGCAATTTGGTCGCAGTGACCCGTTTACGTAACTGCTGTACAAAATCTGAAACCCATGTTTCTGTAGTGGCCAATAACAGGCTGCTAACCCGATGCGCTATTTCTATCTGGGTCAGATCACAGTCAGCACTGCAGCTCTCTACCATGAACTGCTCCATCTAGTCATCCAAAGAGCAGGCAGAGTGCAGAGGGTCTAGCATGCAACTCAAAAGAAATAATATTTGTGTCAAATATTTGTCAAATCTGGAAAAAGAACATTAATATTCCTGAGATTATCTTTTCATTGCTCTTAGTGTACTACAATGACGTTACAGGTAGCTGGGTCACAGTGGTGAAGCGTGAAGCTAATGACTGAGTCTGGACTACGTTTGCATTTTTAGAACTTTTATCTTGCACAAAACTACGCTCGCTGATTACTGCACGAAAGGTTTCCTTTTAGATTAGTCAACAATTACTGGAACCGTATAAAACATTGAAACAATAGCTTTTTCAAAAGAATATGTTTTTAAAAAAATACTTTAGATCTGAAACAACCCTTAGAAAAAAATTAACAATTTCCCAATTACATCAGTAATCTTCAAAGATTAATACAGCAACCAAAACTTTATCCCACAATAAATTTCAACGGTATTTACCCTACGCAAACAGTGAAGAAATGCCTCTCTCACACTGACTTGGGAGTCCCACATAAACATAGCAACGGAAACCAATAGAAGTCAGTAAGCAACTAACAGTTTAACCTTTAAGAAGAGAATCTACAGCACTAGATGTTAATTCTCACTGAGTAGTAATTAATCTGCGATGGAATATACACTCATGTTGGAGAAGAAACAGAACACTTTGAACGACTACAGATAGCACGTACACATTCACAGGACATGTACATTAGTACGTTCTGCAGAAATGATTAGTAATAAATCATTTCTGCAGAACATACTAATGTGCATGTCTTGTGAGTATGAATGTCCTATCTGTAGTCGTTCAAGATGTTCTGTTTTTTTTCTGAACATGAGTTTAGCTTTTCTTTCTTTATAAACGGCTGGTTGTGTCCCGCCCACGCCTTTATCATTAACAGGCCAATTAGAATTCAGCATTAGTCTGTATCTACGCACAGAAATAAAGTTGCCTTGAAAGCACTAACACAGTTATTGTTTCAACTTTAATCGTTCTTGCCACCGCCGTGGCCTAATACCAATGTATTTCTAACTGTTTCAACAAGTCGGCCTGAACTAGTTGCTTATATAGCACCATTCTCATTACGCAACAGCATTTGCAAACATGTTCTGAGCAGATATCGAGTCTCTAAAATGAAGTTGCACGGTTATAGAACATCAATTTGAAGTACCATACTCAGTACAAAGAAATGGATGCACCGTCTAATACTGTAGCACTAAAAAGAATGACGACTGTAACACTGCAAAAAGGTCGGAAATTAAGGAGATGGAACCTGGATAAACTGAAAGAGCCAGAGGTTGTACAGAGTTTCAGAGAGAGCATAAGGGAACAATTGGCAGGAATGGGGGAAAGAAATACAGTAGAAGAAGAATGGGTAGCTTTGAGGGATGAAATAGTGAAAGCAGCAAACGATCAAATAGGTAACAAGACGAGAGCTAGTAGAAACACTTGGGTAAAGGAAGTAATATTGAAATTAATTGCCGGCCGCTGTGGTCTAGCGGTTCTAGGCGCTCAGTCCGGAACCGCGCGACTGCTACGGTCGCAGGTTCAAATCCTGCCTCGGGCATGGATGTGTGTGATGTCCTTAGGTTAGTTAGGTTTAAGTAGTTCTACGTTCTAGGGGACTGATGACCACAGATGTTAAGTCCCATAGTGCTCAGAGCCATTTGAACCATTTTTTTTTTAAATTAATTTATGAAAGGAGCAAATATAAAAATGCAGTAAATGAAGCAGGCAAAAAGGAATACAAACGTCTCAAAAATTATATCTACAGGAAGTGCAAAATGGCTAAGCAGGGATGGCTAGAGGACAAATGTAAGGATGTAGAGGCTTATCTCACTAGGGGTAAGATAGATATTGCCTACAGGAAAATTAAAGAGACCTTAGGAGAAAGGAGAACCACTTGCATGAATATTAAGAGCTCAGATGGAAACCCAGTTCTAAGCAAAGAAGGGAAAGCAGAAAGGTGGAAGGAGTATATGGAGGGTCTATACAAGGGCGATGTACTTGAGGACAATACTATGGAAATGGATGAGGATGTAGATGAAGATGAAATGGCAGATATGATACTGCGTGAAGAGTCTGACAGAGCACTGAATGACCTGAGTCGAAACAAGGCCCCCGGAGTAGACAACATTCCATTAGAACTACTGACAGCCTTGGGAGAGCCAGTCCTGACAAAACTCTACCATCTGGTGAGCAAGATGTATGAAACAGGCGAAATACCCTCAGACTTCAAGAAGAATATAATAATTGCAATCCCAAAGAAAGCAGGTGTTGATAGATGTGAAAATTACCGAACTATCAGTTTAATAAGTCACAGCTGCAAAATACTAACGCGAATTCTATACAACGAATGGAAAAACTGGTAGAAGCCGACCTCGGGGAAGATCAGTTTGGATTCCGTAGGAATGTTGGAACACGTGAGGCAATACTGACCCTACGACTTATCTTAGTAGAAAGGTTAAGGAAAGGCAAACCTACGTTTCTAGCATTTGTAGACTTAGAGAAAGCTTTTGACAATGTTGACTGGAATACTCTCTTTCAAATGCTGAAGGTGGCAAGGGTAAAATACAGGGAGCGAAAGGCTATCTACAATTGGTACAGAAATCAGATGGCAGTTATAAGAGTCGAGGGGAATGAACGGGAAGTAGTGGTTGGGAAGGGAGTGAGACAGGGTTGTAGCCTCTCCCCGATGTTATTCAATCTGTATATTGAGGAAGCAATAAAGGAAACAAAAGAAAAGTTCGGAGTAGGTATTAGCATCCATGGAGAAGGAATAAAAACTTGGAGGTTCGCCGATGACATTGTAATTCTGTCAGGGACAGCAAAGGACTTGGAAGAGCAGTTGAACGGAATGGACAGTGTCTTGAAAGGAGGGTATAAGATGAACATCAACAAAAGCGAAACGAGGATAATGGAATGTAGTCGAATTAATTCGGGTGATGCTGAGGGAATTAGATTAGGAAATGAGACGCTTAAAGTAGTAAAGGGATTTTGCTATTTGGGGAACAAAATAACTGATGATGGTCGAAGTAGAGAGGATATAAAAAGTAGACTGGCAATGACAAGGAAAGCGTTTCTGAAGAAGAGAAATTTGTTAACATCGAGTATAGATTTAAATGTTAGGAAGTCTTTTCTGAAAGTACTTGTATGGAGTGTAGCCATGTATGGAAGTGAAACGTGGACGATAAATAGCTTTGACAGGAAGACAATAGAAGCTTTCTAAATGTGGTGCTACAGAGGAATGCTGAAGATTAGATGGGTAGATCACATAACTAATGAGGAAGTATTGAATAGAATTGGGGAGAAGAGGAGCTTGTGGCACAACTTGACTAGAAGGAGGGATCGGTTGGTAGGACATGTTCTGAGAAATCGAGGGATCACCAATTTAGTATTGGAGGGCAGCGTGGAGGGTAAAATTCTTAGAGAGAGGCCAAGAGATTAATACACTAAGCAGATTCAGAAGGATGTAGATTGCAGTAGGTACTGGGAGATGAAGAAGCTTGCACAGGATAGAGTAGCATGGAAAGCTGCATCAAACCACTCTCAGGACTGAAGACCAAAACAACAAAAATACTGCCGAGCAACAGTGCCTGTAGCAGGTATTCCATCAACACAACAGTTGCATTTAACTTCACTTTTCTGTCCTCCCAGCGAAACGTTCTGTGCAAGCCACCTGCTGGAAGTCACGGTGTCTGCCATAGGCACTGTGCGAGCCCTTAACCTCTCTCACCAGCGTAACCTTCGGCGCTCTAAACCTGAGTCCTCCAGTGTCCGTCCTCCGATGTCCGTCGGCAAACCTATTACATACTCTCCCGCAAACTTCCTTCTTCCCCCAAAACTTACTCGTTCGGCCAGAATACCAATTTTGAAGCAGAGAGGTTCCGCTACACCGGAACAAGGATGTCTCACCAACCTAGTTCGACTGTTGCGAAACTATATCACGATATCGTATAACAATGACTGCAGAAAATGTTGAAAATGAGGAAATGTCATCATTCCTGACGACAGAAACATTTTAATCACTGATAAAGCACCGTGGCTTGTTCTAAACAAAGCACATCAGGGATTTCTATAATACAACTGGTTAGTATGCATTAACTTTACGACTAATTTTTGGTTAAATTCTTCTACCTTTCGCTTTCTCTTTCACCAACTGATTAAAGTGGCCTACGAACCTGTAATACTAGCATGCATTAGGAGCGATAACTGCTTGAACAACGTGCCGAATAACTTTATTACCTCAGTATCACAAACTCTGGGAATCAGTATTTAACTGCTTCGCGCTGCAGCAAAAACTAGTCCGTAATTGCAGAGCCTGGCTCCACTGTCTTCGTTATTATAATTAGCAGTTGCCTTCAGTCCTTTGTGATAAACGATAAACCACAGATTGGAGGCCATTAGTTTCGTATGGTGTTTCTTCAGTGCCCACGTAAATGCAATACACAGGTACAGATGAAACAGATTACTTTAGTCTCGGATCGAGATATCAAGGTTGCAATTAATTTATGCAGGGTGATTTTTTCCACCTTGTACAAACTCTAGGGATTTATCGATGAGTGGAAAGAGAACAAAAAGGTCTAATGAACTTATGTCCGGAAATGCATGGTTTCCATGCTAGAGACCATTTGTTCAATCATTCTTCCTTACAGAGACTGCGTCCTAACACGCGATGTACCTTGCAGCCCCAATTACAGTAAGCATTGTTTGCTCCTAGAGAGTGGTACTGTTCCTGACACGTCATGCCCTAGTGTTCTCTCCTGCTGTAGTAATTGGTAATGTTGTGTCCAATTGACTTCTCTTGCTTACTCATCTTGTAATGTGATACAGCGTTGAACACAATGGTTCCGTATTCGAAATTAGAGCTTGCCGACATGGTATTTACTTGTGGAACGGCAAATGGCAACGAGCTGGCGGGCAGCAAGTTTGTATTAGGAAACCTATCCACGCCGACAACAACCACAGCATTCAATGTCTGCAACAGTATTTCGTCGTTTGTCTGAGACAAGGTCGTTTCATAAAGCAGGATACCATGAAGGACGTAACAGAAATGTTCGGACGCCAGGCTTGGAGGAAAACATGATTAACGCTGTGGAAGGCGACCGCCATGTCGGTACCACGCAGTTCGCTCTCCAATAAGCCAGACGACCATGTGAAACATTCTCCATGACAATTATTACTAACCGTATCACTTACAGCGTGTGTAGGGGTTGCTATTGACAGACTTTCCACATCGGCAGTAGTTTGCCACTGGGTCATTCACCAGGCAACCACGATACAGTGATTTGTCATCCATCCTATTCACAGATGAGGCCACCCCCTTACGCGGGGTGGTATCTTCAATTTTCACAACATATGGGGGATAGTATGCGGAAATCTCATGGTATGGTGACAGTGAATCATCAGAATCGGTGCAACCGGAAAGTGTGGCATAGGATAATTGGCGACCGTGTTTTGCGATCAGTCTTCTTTCCACGTCCTCCAACAGGCCAGAACTCTTGGCGTTCCTTTCGGGTGACTTTGTCTCCCCTGCTACAAGAAATGCCGTTGATGATCCGAAGGCTTATGTGGCTGCTACATGATGATGCTCCAACTCACTTCGTCGTTAACATTCGGACGCATCTCCATCCCTGGTCGATGGATCGAAAGAGGGGGTCCAGTTGCGTGGCCTGCTCGTTCACTGGATCTCTACCCCCGCAATTTCTGGTTATGGGGTCATGTATGCTGAGCCCATTCCAGATGTGGAGACACTGGAGCAGAGTGTTCAGGATGCCTGTGACACTGTCCGGATGCAACCTGGCCGATGTGAACGTGTGAGACAGAACATGCTACAGCGTGTGCCGTGCACGCATGCTTTGAGGCACATGGAAACCATTTTGAACACATACTGTAACTGTGGCTTCATGATATAGCGCGTATTAGAACATAGTCTCTGTAACAATGTATGATTGAATAAATGGTCTCTAGCGTGGAAACCCCGCAGTTCCGGACGGTAAGTTCATTAGAACTTATTTGTTACGTGTCCTCGCATCGATCAGTGCCTAGAGTTTGTAAATGATAAAAAATATCATATTGTAGGTAGCATAGGCTGAAGGATGGTAATTAAATTCTTTCATTTTCCCTGGCACTTATGAAATTCTTCAATTCTTATGGAAACAAACTCCGAGGTAAAAGAAAATCTGACACACGCTAATAAACGAGTTCTATATGATTATAGAAAAAGTTAGAATGGCCAAAAGAATTTAAAATTTTAGAAAATCAGGCAGCAAAATCCATTAAACACCCAGACTAACAACAAGAAAATTCTTGTTTAATATGACAGCCTGCTAAGGGGTCACTAATGAAGGGCTTAAGTAAAGTTAACATAGTAGGTATCTGGCATAACTCATATGCAATACAGTACAACTACTTACAAATGACCAATGTACAACCCACACAAGGCATATAGACGTCGAGTTGCGCTGTACACCTGACACCCCACACAGGCGCTGGCTGCGGTAAAATGTGATGTACGCAAACCTTTTTCCATCAGAGGACAGTTATTGTACATAGAAAGGTCAAATTATCCTGTGGCAACCTAAAAACTAAAATGATTACCGTAATTCGGCGTGGTGCCAGATTTGTTCCATCTCAATACTTGCCAAGAGAAATACAATGAGTTGGGAATCAAAGCCTGTACCACCCTGACAGTAGTATCGGAAAGCGTGGTTAGACTGTTCTTCAAACACAATTCATATAGCTTGTTTCCTAGCGCCTTTGTCACAGTAGTAAGTTCAGGTGCTGAGAAGAGCGGACTGCCAAAACCATAGTCTTACAATTAGCAAGCACATAAGTAGAGAGCAAAACAGAAGGCACTATTGCATGTAGTAAGTCCCAGAGTATCTTTTATCTCTTGTCCAACATGTTTCCTGGTGGACATTCATAAACTGTCTATCAGAGGCACCAAGGTTTCGTTGATAACAGCCTGTTGTGGTTTAGCACTGGAGAGGAACTCGTAGTGGGCCACAGCAAACTAGTCAGAGAACTGAAAAAAAGTTTTAAAGACCTAAATGGGCTATAAAATGAAAGCACTTCGTTTAGCATCTTTCGATTTGGATGGGCATTCGGTCGCATTGCTAGCAAGTAGCATGTAGGACGGCCGGCTGTCAGTGACACTAACCTGTACGCCGCTCCTCTTTCCTTGTTTCTTGTCTCTGACAACAATTTATTTTCAAAACGATTAGTCGCTGTTATCACCAGCTCGATTAAACGTTGTTGTTTCAAACAGCAAAAAACAGCTTCTTTACTGCACGATTCTGGTCTTAAGCACCCTTGTTCCGTAGCAGTTTACCATAATTGTTAATTAACCCTAGTATTTTGTTTAGAGAAGTCCCAAAAGAAGGGTAACCTATTCGAAAAAACTACTTGCTTTACCATTACATTTTCTTGTTGTGAAAAATTTTTTGCCACATTGTACGTCAGTTGCTAGTGTGAAACAAGGGCAGCTCCCTCCTTCAGACAGTACCAGCAGCGCCAGTGCATCAGCCGCAAACGAGGTGTGGGATCGTTGTCTGTGTGGAGAAAGTGTGAATCCCTGAGGGGCGGTGCTCCCTTCTTCCGGGAGGGCTGTTGTCAGCTAACAGGGAGAGCCCGACACTGCTTGCGCTCCTTTCGCCACATCCCGGTAACCAGCTTGCTCGCGGATGAGGTCCTAGAGAAACTCTCTTCCCTTCAGTTCCGACAGACAGGGTCAATCTTCTGTGCAGACAGACAGTCAAAACATTTGCATTTCGTTGGACTTTTTCCTTCACTTACATCAATCAATTAAACTAGCGCCTGAGACGGTATCAACGTTTCTGGTCTTTTCCAGTGCCGGGAGTGAGGCAGGTAGAAGGGGCGGGGGTGAAAGAGCTCTCATGACAGAGGGTTTGTATGCTGGCTAGCACGACTGAACTTTAATTACGCTTGCTTCCGACAGCATTTGCACCCCATTACCGCTGGTAGGTCGCCGTGTTGTGAATGTGAAAGCACGGAAGATGTGAACCACCTGTCCTTTGGATGCAACAATAGCAGACAACAATGCCGAACATTCATTCGCCGATTGGTGGCTTTAAAATGTCCCCTTCCAACATCTGTGCTGATGCTCCTATATGGTTAAAAGGAACTCCTTCTGTGTGTGGAAAAATATATACGCCGTCAGATGAATCACTGTTAAACTGAAATTGTCGATTAATTTAGACGAGTTAATACAGCCAGTTAAAACTGACTCTTCTAGGATCCAGGTAGGAAGTTTATGTTAGTACAGTCAGTAACGTTTATTTGTTAATTATCTATTTATGTAGTGTGTACCTTCGGTTATGGATTTGTTTCTCTTCATTTCACTCTCTATAGTGTTTTAACTGACCGAAAGTACTGCCACATAACGTTTAATTTTGAACGTTCGCTTGTAACAAATTATGTCTTGCCGTGTACTTAATCAAAAGTGTTGTATCGGACTTATTTAAGCCACTTGAGAAATAAATGGCTCTATGGGCATAAAACTAAAAGGCAACAAGTAATAGAAATAAAAAATGATAGCTTTATCACACAGCACTTGCCTTACATAACTGTTCCATTACAGATCCTAATGACACTCATCTCTTTTGTTCTCCTTGCCCTCAGCTGCTTGCACAACTTTTATACAACGAGCAGAATATCTCTGCAGCTACCAAGACTCATAACAAAGTAATCTTGTCATCTGTCTGGCAAAAGTCAACTTCTTCTACTATTCCCACAGATTGAAACCCGAATGCCCATCCAAATCGAAAGATGCTAAACGAAGTGCTTTCATTTTATAGCCCATTTAGGTCTTTAAAACTTTTTTTCAGTTCTCTGACTAGTTTGCTGTGGCCCACTACGAGTTCCTCTCCAGTGCCAACCTCTTCACCTACAAGTAACAATTGCAATCTACGGCCTCAATTATTTGCTGGACGTATTCAGATCTCTCTCTTCTTCTAGACTTTTTACCCTCTACAGCTCCCTCTAATATCCCCTGTCAGTGTTTTCCATATATTTCTTTCCTATCCTATTCTGCGCAGAACCTCTTCAATCTTTACCTTATCAATCCACCTAATTCGCGACATCCGTCTGCAGCACCACGTCCCAAATCTCTTTGATTCTCTTCTGTTTAGATTTCCCCACCGTCCATGTTTCAGTGCCATAGAATGCTGTGCACAAAACATACATTCTCAGAAATGTCTTCCTCAAATTAAGGACTATGTTGGATACTAGCAGACTTCCCTTGCCCACGAATGTCATTTTTTGCCGCTGCTAGACTGCTTCTGATGTCCTCCTTGCCCCATCCGTCACTGTTTATTTTGCTGCATAGGTAGCAGGATTCATAACATCATCCACTTCGTGATCTTTAAACCTGATTGAAGTTTCTCGTTGTCATTTCTGCTTTTGTCTTTCTTCGAGTAACTCTCAATCCACATTCTATACTCATTAGACTGCTGATTTCATTCAACACATCATGTAATACATCTTCATTGCCACTGTAGATCGCAATGTCATAAGTGAATATTATCATTGATATCCTTTCACCTTGGATTTTAATTCCACTCTTGAATATTTCTTTTATTTCCATTATTGCTTCTTCGATGCACAGATTGAACAATATATCCCCGTCTTACACCCTTTGTAATCCGAGCACTTCGTTCTTGGTCTACCACTCTTATTATTCCCTCTTAGCTCTGGTGCATGTTGTATATTACCCCTCTCTCCCCACGGCTTGCCCTATTTTCCTTAGAATTTCGAACATCTTGAACCACTTGACATGTCGAATGCTTTTTCCAGAGTCTTGATTTTCTTTAGTCTTGCTTCCATTATCAGTTGCAATGTTAGAACTGCCTCTCTGGTGTCTTTACCTTTCCTAAATCCAAAGTGATCGTCATATGACACATCCTCAGTTTACTTCTCGATTATTCTGTATGTTATTCTTGTCGGCAACTTGGATGCACGATCCTTTAAGCTCATTGTGCAATTATTCTCACATTTGTCACCTCTTTAAGTTTTGGGAATAAGGTGGATAAGACTTTTCAGAAAGTCAGGTATACATCCCACACACCAACGTTAATACTCTCTCTCCCTCTCTCTCTTTTTTTTTTTTTTTTTTTTTTACCACTTCCCCCAACGATTTTGGAAATACTGATGGAATGATATCTGTTCCTTAGGTCTTCCAAAGCTATTTAAAATTCTGATTATGACACCAGATACCCTATATCTTCTTTATCGACTCCTGTTTCTTCTTATATCACACCAGAGAAATCTTCCCCCTCATAGAGGCCTTCAATGTACGCTTCCCATCTCTCCGCTCTCGCCTCTACATTTAGCAGTGCGATTTCCATTGCACCTTTAATGTTACCTTCTTTCCTTTCATTTTACAGAAGGTTGCTTTTGATTTTCTATATGCTGACTCAGTGTTTCCATCAAACATTACTTTTACGATTTTTTCACGGTTTTCCTGCAGCAATTTCGTCTTAGGTTCCCTCAACTACCTATTTCTTTCATTCCTCAGTGACGTGTATTGTATTGTATTCCTGAATGTCACTGGACATTTCTGTACTTCCTTCTTTCATCGATCAAATAAACTACTTCTTATGTTACTCATGGCTTCTTCGAAGTTATCTTCTTTGTACTTATGTTTCCCTTTCCAACTACTGTGATTGCCTTTTTAGAGATGTCCATTCCTCTTCAACCGAAGTGCCTACTGATCTATTCTTTATCGCAGTATCTGTGGCCTCAGAGCGTATCTGTTAATACATTGGTACTTCTGTATCCTACTTCTTTGCGCGTTGGTTCATCCTGATTAGTCTCTTTAACTTCAGCATACTTTTCATGGGTACTAAATTGTGCTATGACAAGTCAGTTGATCTCTGCTCCTGGCTACGCCTTATAATCCAGTATCTATTTTCGGAATCTCTGTCTGACCACGATGTAATCTAATTGGAATCATCCCGTACCTCCCTACCTTTTCCAAGTATAACTCCTCCTCTTGTAATGATCAGCGTATTCGCTATTACTAGCTGAATTTTTTTTGCAGACCTAATCGCTAATATTAGCTGAAATTTACTGAAGAACTCAATTAGTCTTTCCCGTCTTTCCTAGCACCAACTCCATATTCACCTATAAACCTTTCTTCTAATCCTTCCCCTACAACCACTTTCCAGTCCCCCTTGAACGTTAGATTTTCATCTCCGTTAACGTTCAATGGCGTCATATACTTGCCCTATCTCTTCATTTTCAGCTTGCAACGTCGGCCTGTATACCTGAACTATCGTTATCGGTGTTGGTTTGCTGTCGGTTCTGATGAGAGCAATCCAAATCACTGAACTGTTCACAGAACCATAGCACACCCTCTGCCCTTCAATACCCCTCCACAAAGAATCCTACTCCAGTTATACAATTTTCCGCTGCTGTTGGTATTACCTCATACCCATCTGATTAGAAATCCGTATCTTCTTTCTATTTAACTTCACTGATCCCCACTATATCTAGACTGACAATTTACACTCCCCTTTTCAGATTTTCTAGCTGCTCTACCTCGTTCAAGCTTGTGACATTTCACGTTCCGACTCGTGGAACGTTATCTTATTGCTGGTTACTCAATATTTTTCTTGTTGTCACCTCACCTTAGCAGTCCCCTCCCGGATATCCGAGTCTTTTCCGATGGATAGATCATCATGACACTTTTCAATTACAGGTCGCATGTGCTGCGGATACATATCATGTGTCCTTAATGTAGTGGTTTCCATTGCGATCTCCATCCTCATCCTCATCATTGATGATTTTTCCTCGTTTAGGGGCAGTTTCTCGCCCCAAGGGCAAGAGAGTGGCCTGACGCTGTGCCTGCTCCTCCACACAGGACCTAGATAATACAAAAAATAAACATAATACGGAAATTCTGCTAGGTATTGCTGATTTTCTGTTAGAAGGACCTTAACCCTCAGCCGGGCACTTAATTGTGAACTGTAGATGTAGATGTAAGCTCCAGTATTTCGCTGTCTTGATGGCCTAATAACTTGCTGCATATACACTGAGGAGCCAAAGAAACTGGTTCACCTGCCTGATATCGTGCAGGACGCCCACGAGCTCACAGAAGAGCCGCAACACGACGTGGCATGGACTAATGTCTGAAGTAGTGGTGGAGGCAACTGACACCACGCATCCTGCAGGGCTGTCCATAAATCCTTAAGAATACGAGCGGATAAGGATCTATTCTGAACAGTACGTCGCAAGGTTGTCACCATACCCGTACACGTCCATCTGCTCGATACAACTTGAAACGAGACTCGTCTGACCAGGCAACATGTTTCCGATCACCAGCCGTCCATTGTCGGTGTCGACGGGCCCTGGCGAGGGGTGTCGTGCAGTCATCAAGGGTACACGAGTGGGCCTTCAGTTCTGGTGGTTTCGTGGAGTGGATTGCACGCTGCCAATTGTTGGTGGCCCAGCATTGAAATCTGCAGCAATTTTCGGGAGGTTTGAACGATTCTCTTCAGTCGTCGTTGGTCCCGTTCATAATGGATTCTTTTCCTGGTGCAGCAACATCGGAAATTTGATGTTTTACCGGATTCGTGATATTCGCGGTACATTGGTGAAATGGTCATACGGGAAAACCTCCACATCTTCGGTACCTCCTATCGCTCGTGCGCCGTCTGTAATACCACGATCAAACTCACTTAAATCTTGATAATCTGCCATTGTAGCAGCAGTAACCGATCTAACAACTGTGCCAGTCACTTGTTGTCTTATGTAGGTGCTTCCCACTGCATCGTCGTATTCTGCCTGTTTACATATCTCTGTATTTTAATACGCATGCCTTTACTAATTTTTTGGCGCCTCAGTGTATATATTTGTGATGCAAGAATCAGGCAAGTTTCTGCAGATCGGAAGATGTTACCGGCCCTGCAGTTCATCACACCCACAAGCCTCCAGTTCTGAAGCCACACATTCTGAGGTTCGCCTTGCATAGTGACACTCCTGTCCTCAATCGGTGTAGTGCCTTGCAAGTCAAATACGGGAAATGAAACCCCGCAGCAGTTTCCTCTTTCATGTTCTCTCCAGCCCATTTCAAAAATGAAGTTCTCCATGGCTGTGTTCGGCGAATTCCAGGCGTTGACTGAATTGCTTATGTAGTGGGCATGAAGCCCCTCCTTGACCTCAATCTAGGTTTCTGTGGTTAATCTCCAATCAGGGGGTCCGTGATCGATTTCCAGCTATCTTTTCTCCATTTCTGCGGCTGTTATTCTGCGGATGTCAAGTGGCGCTGTACCCATCGTTTTATAAATTTTGCTACCAGGAGTTGGTCGTAGGCAGCCAGTCACAATGCGCCAAGTCCCATTCAGCGCCGTATCCACATGTTTTGCATGCGTGGAATTTCACCAGACTGGTGATACGTAGGCTATTCTGCATCAGAGAAACATTGTGCCGGGGCAGACGGACGGAGCACGTTTGACTTTGAGCCCCATATTGTTCCAGAAAGTTTACGGATGATGTTCTTTCGGACAGGTACTTTTAGCTTTGTTTCCTGGCAACGATGTCTGAATGTGATGCTATGATCAAACTTTACTCCCACGTATTATGAAGATCATTGTGGAGTATCATAGTGAATGGCTGCCTTCTCCAGATAATATTTAAGTTGCTCCTTGCTTACCTATTTCTCATATAAAAGACACAGAGCTGCAGCTTCCTCTGATTTTTCTATATGTGATTATCATCATAATACTTGCCGAGGTCTTCAAGGGCAAGATATATTTTCTGCTGGTGATGTCCCACAGCCCCCTAGTATTTGAAACAAGTCATACGTAAGGAAGAAAGAACATAAAGCTGTCATCAGCCGGAATGTTGGATTTAAGACTACAGTGCTTTAAGAGACACGGTCCTGCAGAATATGGTACTCCCTTGCCTCCCTCAGATCTTAGCACTGGCTTACACAGTCAGGTGTAGAGAGACCTACAGTTGAAGGTGAAATCGGAACCACGATGCAACTCTGTGTCATGAGTGATGAAAAATGAAAAATAAACCATCCTGGGTCACTGAAACTCCAATTAATAGTAAAATATTTAATTCTGTCAACAGTAAAATGTGTTGATACAAGAATTATTCCGTGTTCCTCAGTGTCAAAGTGCCAGCTTTCCAGTTGTATATCACTTCGGTGGCTTGCTTTTCACTAACCTGCCCCAGTAATTCTACTGGAGAAAGGGGACCTAGAGTTTAACATGGAATCCAAACCATATATCGTTCGTGGAACATTTTCACAGGCGAAGGCTACATCAGACAGAACAAATATGTGCTCGGATCGGGATTCCTTCACGCGACCCTTCTATATCCAGGCACAAGCTTTGCAACTAGACAGTCTCTCCCATTAACAGAACAAAGTATTCTTTGTACACTTTTTATTCCCAGGATTCATGCTCTTAGCTGTAAGCATTTTTCTGCTGGCTGTATTAACGTACTTTACTATTGAAGGCAGTGAAGTGACGTAGAAGGGGTTTTTATTTTATTTTTTATGCCACTTACGGAAGCATACCATACGAATACAAGTACATCTGCATCTACATCTAAATGACTGCTCTGCTATTCACACTTAAGTGCCTGGCATATTGTTCTTTAAACGACCTTCACTCTTCTCTAGCCATTCACACGCTAATAGCGCGCGGGCAAACGAACACTTAACTCGTTCTGTGCGAGCCCCGATTTCCCTGATTTTATTACGGTGATCATTCCTCCCGCTTTATGTTGGTACCAGTAAAATAGTTTCGCATTCATAGGACGAATGAGGTGGGTTGAAATGTCGTGAAGAGATACCGCCGCAACAAAACTCGCCTTTGTTTTGATGATGACTCGTTTGTCATATCCGTGAGACTCTTTCCCACTTTTCCTGCTAATACAATACGAGATGCCCTTCTTTGAATTCTTTCGATGTCCTCCGTCAATCCTACATGGCGACAATCCCATACTGAGCAGCAATACTCTAGCAGAGGACGAACAAGCGAAGCACAGGCAGTCTCCTTAGTGCACCTGTTGCATCTTCTCAGCATTCTGCCAATAAGACATCATCTTTGTTTTCCGTTCCCCACTACTTTATCTATGTGAAACTTACAATCTAAGTTGTTCGTTATGGTAATTCCTACGTTTTTAACCGAACTGACAGCCTTCAAACTTGTTGGATTTAACGTGTAACGCAACTTTGACAGATTTCTTTTTGTTTCCTGTGGATGACCTAACGCTTTTCCTTATTGAGAGACAACTGCCACTTTTCACACCGTACAGATATTGTGTCTAAGTCATTTTGCAATTGGTTTCGATCTTATGATGACTTTAGCAGACGGTAAATGACAGCATCATCTAGAAACAGTCTAAGAGGGCTGCTGATATTGTCTCTATATCCTTTATAAAGATCAGTATCAGCATAGGGCCTATAACACTTCCTTGGGAATCACCAGATATCACCTCTGTTTTATTCGATGATTTTTCTGCCTATAATACGTGCTGCGATCTTTCTGACAGGAAATCAAGAATCCAATCGCACAATTGAAGTGATACTCTACAGGCAGGCAATTTGCTTAGAAGTCTCTTTTGAGAACATATGTCAAAAGCCTTCTGGGAATTTAAAAATATGGAACAGATTTTTGTTGCCTATTGATGACCACCGCATGGAAATTGGTGTAAATAAACTTTAATGTCAGCAGTAGCTGTTGTGATTCCTAAATATGACTTTTTTCAAACAGGAAATAACTGCATGACACACCATCTCCAGCTAATTTTGTCTGAAGTTACCTTTTTAACAGCTGTTTATTCAAGTCTGTTTATACAACTTTAATATTAAGGACCTACACAAATTACTTGATTTAACCTTTAAGGATTGTTTGAGGTGACAATCACAAATTGATCAAATTTGAGAAATGGGATTCAAGTTACAACGTGGTCAATCGAATAAACATGGCATACATTGATAAAGATTTCCTAAAATTATGAGCGGGTTATTATTCTACTTTGGTTGCATTTGGATTCAAGTTCAGTATTTGTGCCTTCACATCCGCTTGCTCAAGACTTTAGGCTACTAGTTAGGCGGCTATCAGACGTCGCTGATACTGCTGCAAGACGCTGTTCGGAATACTCTAGCAGCAAACACCCGCCTCAAGCACGTGCTGATTGGACGTGAGACTCGCGGATGACTTACGTGTTGCACTTTACTAGCGTCGTAGCCCACACAAGGTCATTCAGTGTCCTGAATCACACAAGAGGGAGTGTACCTGAGAGTCTTTCGAGTCTGTTTCAAAGACGTAGATGTTTAAAAGCTAAGATGGTGCAAATGGCTCTGAGCACTATGGGACTCAACTGCTGAGGTCATTAGTCCCCTAGAACTTAGAACTAGTTAAACCTAACTAACCTAAGGACATCACAAACATCCATGCCCGAGGCAGGATTCGAACCTGCGACCGTAGCGGTCTTGCGGTTCTAGACTGCAGCGCCTTTAACCGCACGGCCACTTCGGCCGGCAAAAGCTAAGATGAATGACCATAAGAAATGAAACGGATAATATATTTTTATTACTCTCTTACTATGAAGAAGTCATTACGCTCTTAAAAATTGCCAAATAGTGTGTGTAGAAGGACTGTAATGATCTGAGAAGGGTATAATTGAGCTATTGCCTCATTTCTAACGAGTTAAAAATAATTGCAATCTTCTGGTTTTTCATTACAGCATTACTTACACTAAAGAGCATGTAGTTTATTAAGTCACAATCATTTAAAGCACACAAAAAAGAATGATTAGCTTTAAGACAGAAACAGTGGAGGCAGAAAAGATTCCGGGCAACCCGATTTAGGTTTTCCGTGATTTCCTTAAATCGCTTAAGGCAAATGCCGGGATGGTTCCTTCGAAACGGCTCAGCTGCTTTCCTTCCTCATCCTCCCCTAATTTGAGATTGTGTTCCGTCTCTAATGACCTCGTTGTTGGCGGTACGTTAAACACTAATCTGCTTCTACTCCTCCTACTCCTCCTCCTCCTCCTCAGATAGGCAGAATGGCAAGACCTATTACAAAACCTTGGATTACGTACGTGATACAGGAATTAACTGAAAATCCAAGAATTCAGCACACGAACAAGGCTAAATGATATACAGAGGTAAAAAAGATAGATTTACTGAAGGGAAAAGTGACAGAGCAAGAAAAGCTTGACGAGAAAAGCAATACCACAGAGGAACGAATGATTATTATGAGAAAATTACATGCAGTGTATAGGAAAATGAGAGAAACTTTTGAGGGAAAAGAGAAGTAGTGTATGAATATTAAGAACACAGATGGGAAGCCCGTTTGGAAGAAGTGAAGACTGAGAGATAAGAGGAAAATATAGAACGGCAATCCATGGGAAACGCACTTGAAGACAATTTTATAGAAAGAACAGAGCAGGTAACTGAAGGTGAGATGGTAGACATGTGCTGCGAGAAGAATTTGACAGAGCACTGAAATATCTAAGATTCACTGGACTAGACAAAGTTTTCTCAAAATCATTAAGAACCTTGGGAGAGCGAGTCACGAGAAAATTATTCCATCTTATACACTATATATACATGAGACAGGTAGCCGCAGCTCGTGGTCTAGTGGTTAATGGTGCTACCGCAAGATCCCGAGGTCCCGGGTTTGATTCCCTGACCAGTCGGAGATTTTTATCTGCTTCCGTAGTGGGAGTTGCGCGGTCCTGGTAATCGTTTCAACATCACCGACGCCCAAGTCGCCGAAGTGTGGTCAAACAATCCGACATGGATTCTGTCGGCAAATAATGCCATACGATCATTTCGTCAGAAGGGTGAAATACCCTCAGACTTCAAGAAGAATGCTGTAATTCATATTCCAGCAAAGGAATCTGCTGACAGGTTTGAATATTACCGAACCCTCAGTTTAATATAATAAGCAGTAGCTGAGAAGGTAGTTAGGTAGGATTGTACTATCCCTCGATGTTGTTCGATAAGTACTTTGAGCAAGCTGTGATGGAAATCGAGGACAAATTAGGAGAGGGAATTAGGGTTCAGGGAGAAGAAATAAAAACTCTTAGGTTTGCCAGTTACACTATAAATCTGTCAGAAACGACAATGAACGTTCAGTAGCGTGTCGAAGAGAAATTATAAAATGAAATCTACAAAAGTAAAACAAGAGAAATGAATACAGTCGAATTAAACCAGGCGATAATGAGTGAATTAGGTTAGGAAACGAGACACTAAAAGTAATCGATGAGTTTTACTACTTGGGCAGCAAAATAACTGACTATGGAAAAAAGACAGAGATTATAATATGTAGACTACAGTAGCAAGAAAAGTGTTCCTGAAGAAGATGAATCTGTTAACAAAGAATATAAACGTGTTAGAAAGTGTTTTCGTTAGATATTTGCTTCTACACAAGTGAAACGTGGACAGTACGTAATTCAGACAAGAATAGAAGTTTATGAAATGAGATGCTACAGATGAATGTTGAAAATTAGATGGGTAGATCGAGTAAGTAATAAATTAGTGAAAAAAAGAAATTGATGGCACAATATGACTCAAAACAAGGGATCGGTTGATAACGCATATCATGAGGCGTGAAAGAATTATCAAAATGATAAAGGAAGGACACATCCTGATGAACGAAAGAACTATCGGTATGGTAATGAAAGAAAGTGTGGTGGATAAAAATTGTAGAATGAGAACAAGGCTTGAATACAGTGATGTTCAAAGGGATGTAAATTCCAATAGCTATTCAGAGATGAAGCGACTTGCACAGAACAGAGTAGAGTCGACAGCTGTATCAAATCAGTCTTAGACTGAAGAGCACTATCACAACAACAACAAAAACGACATCTTCACCACCACCATCATCATTCCCAGCCATTTACCACTACCTCAACAACAACAAAAACAACATCATCGTCATCACCACCATTAACATCATTATCGTCATCATTACCAGCCATTTCACATGCACTGCCTCCTCTAGACTTTTGAGTGCTTTACTGTCTTCACAATGAAGAATGGCTGCGTACTCCGTAGCCAGTTATCTTTAAAAAAATGTCTCACTTTTAGCCACGTTTGTCGTGCAGCAGATTGCTCCTCTTTCCTCTAACACGCCTTTCTAGACTTCTTGTGTAAATGGGACCGAACGCACTCTGGTATACCGGTTGGAGTGGCCAAGGTACTTCGTGGGAGGAGCCACTGCAGCAGTAGCTAAGGTGGGCATGGCCCATGACGGAGAACCAGCAGGCACCGACACGTCTTTACTGGTGTACAGGTGCAGCTCGTGTCAAGAGCGACTGAGGTGGAAATACCGCCAAATTCCTATTATAAACATCTTAATGCACACTCCATACCTTATTAAACTAGGTCGTATTATTGTTATTATTATTTGCAAAGAGGCATAGTCATGACTCGTCGATCCAAAATACACACATCCTTATAACTCTACCTTGCTGAAACAAGCTATCGTTGGGCATATGTACATCTTTTCAACGCTCATAGCATCCATATGGAGGTAGGTGGTACTGAAAAGCAGAATGGACGGCTAGAACTGACTGATTCAACTGGGTCAAAAACTGCAAAAATATGCTTTTTTTTAAAATAACGAATTTTGAAACACGTAACTTGAACAGTTCGCTCTTTAGTGCAGCCCAGCAAAGTATTTTTCGGTCCCGATATTTACCTTTAACTCAAGTAACTAACAGCTTAAAACGTACACTAGTCAGCCTGAACATTATCACCACCTACCTAATAGCCGGTATGGTCATTTTTGGCACGGATAACAACGGCGACGCTTCGTGGTATGGAACAATCTGCACAAACACCATCACCTAATTCGCGTAAATTCCGGGGAGGATGCGATGAGCTTTGACGCCATGTTCGATCACATCCAAGATGTGCTCGATTGGGTTAAGATTTGGAGAGCTGAAGGACGAGCACATCAGTTGGAACTCGCCAATGTGTTCCTGTAACCATTCTATCGCACTAATGGCATTGTGAGACGGCGCATTATCTTGTTGAAAAATGCCACTGCCGACGGGAAACGTGATCGTCATAAGGGGGTATACGTGGTCTGCAACCAGTGTACGATACTCCTTGGCTGCAACGCTGCCTTGCACAAGCTCCACTGGATCCATGGATGCAAAAGTTAATGTTCCCCAGAGCGCTATGGAGCCGCCAGCTTGTCTCAGACCTGCAGTACAAGTGTCAAAGAGCAATTCCACACCAAGACGATGAATTCACGCCCTCTCATTAGCAGAATAAAGACTGTATCGGGATTCATCAGACCATGCAAAGCTCTGCCGTTGTGCCAACGTCCTTTGCCGATGACTACGTGCCAGTTTCAGTCATTAGTTACCGAAGTCGTGGTGTTAACATCCCCATGCATGGGTCGTCGGCTGCATTTGCCAATCATTAGAATAGTTCGGTGCGCCGTGTGTTCACACATGCTTCTACTCTGCCCGGTATTAAAGCCTGATGTTATTTCCACCACAGTTCGCCGCCTGTCTTCTTTTACCAGTCTGATCAGCCTACAGCCGTCTATCTGTAATGAGGGGTGACCGCCCAACCCCGCGACGTCTGGACGTCGTTTCATCTTGGTTTCACCACGTATTGAAGATACTCACCACAGCACTCTTTGACCACGCTACAAGTCGAGCAGTTTCCGAACTGTTCGAGCCGAGCCTCTGGGCCATCACAATCTGCCCTCGCTCAAACTCAGACAGATAACTCAGATAGATCGCGCGCCTTCCCCATGATACACACGGACAGTACGCTTAATGATACTACGAGGGTTGCCAGAAAGTAATGCACCACACTTTTTTTTTCAGCCGAAAATAATGCTACGAATGGGAAACGTTACGTATGTACAGGGCTATTACAAATGATTGAAGCTATTTCATAAATTCACTGTAGCTCCATTCATTGACATATGGTCACAACACACTACAGATACGTAGAAAAACTCATAAAGTTTTGTTCGGCTGAAGCCGCAGATCAGGTTTCCGCCGCCAGAGCGCTTGAGAGCGCAGTGAGACAAATTGGCGACAGGAGCCGAGAAAGCGTATGTCGTGCTTGAAATGCACTCACATAACAGTGCAACGACACTTCAGGACGAAGTTCAACAAAGATCCACCAACTACTAACTCCATTCGGCGATGGTATGCGCAGTTTAAAGCTTCTGGATGCGTCTGTAAGGGGACATCAACGGGTCGGCCTGCAGTGAGCGAAGAAACGGTTGAACGCGTGCGGGCAAGTTTCACGCGTAGCCCGCGGAAGTCGACGAATAAAGCAAGCAGGGAGCTAAACGTACCACAGCCGACGGTTTGGAAAATCTTACGGAAAAGGCTAAAGCAGAAGCCTTACCGTTTACAATTGCTACAAGCCCTGACACCCGATGACAAACTCAAACGCTTTGAATTTTCGGCGCGGTTGCAACAGCTCATGGAAGAGGATGCGTTCAGTGTGAAACTTGTTTTCAGTGATGAAGCAACATATTAACTTAATGGTAAAGTGAACAGACACAATGTGCGAATCTGGGCGGTAGAGAATCCTCACGCATTCGTGCAGCAAATTCGCCATTCACCAAAAGTTAACGTGTTTTTGCAATCTCACGGTTTAAAGTTTACTGCCCCTTTTTCTTCTGCGAGAAAAACGTTACAGGACACGTGAATCTGGACATGCTGGAAAATTGGCTCATGCCACAACTGGAGACCGACAGCGCCGACTTCATCTTTCATGTTCGGCATTTCTTAAACTGGAGATTGGAAAACCGATGGATCGGTCGTGGTGGAGATCATGATCAGCAATTCATGTCATGGCCTCCACGCTCTCCCGACTTAACCCTATGCGATTTATTTCTGTGGGGTTATGTGAAAGATTCAGTGTTTAAACCTCCTCTACCAAGAAACGTGCCAGAACTGCGAGCTCGCATCAACGATGCTTTCGAACTCATTGATGGGGACATGCTGCGCCGAGTGTGGGAGGAACTTAATTATCGGCTTGATGTCTGCCGAATCACTAAAGGGGCACATATCGAACATTTGTAAATGCCTAAAAAAACTTTTTGAGTTCTTGTATGTGTGTGCAAAGCATTGTGAAAATATCTCAAATAATAAAGTTATTGTAGAGCTGTGAAATCGCTTCAATCATTTGTAATAGCCCTGTATTATTTGGAGTCTCCTGAGTGAGCGCGCCAAGTTTCCGTCACATCCGACAGATAGCGTAGCAGCAGAACAGTTTCAACATGGCGTCCGTAGATGATGTACGTTACAAGCAACGTGACGCCATTTAATTTCTCACTGCAGAGAAAGAAACGATGGCGAATATTCACAAACGCTTTTGCAAAAAGCGAAAAACAAAAGAAATTCAACACGCCTCTCGCGTGGACAAAACTCGACCATCCTGCAAAATATCTCCACGGGTCTCGCAAACTAATCTCAACGACACCACTCTCAGGCATTATACTACGAATTATATACCGGATCGTACAAGGGTGTTTACTGCAATGCACACACAATAAACAGAATAAATATGATTGTAGCTGAACTCCAAGATGTTACGAGAAGAATTCCGTTCCCAATACTCGTGCACTTGTTTCAGATTCGAAGACATAAAATTCTGTCGTTGTTGTGACACCTGATCATGTCGTTTCGTGAGAACTTCAAAACTGCTATGAGAATATAGTAACTCGCGCGAAATAGGACTCAAATAAACAACTCTCAACAATTGTAATTAGTCATGTCTGGGATCACCATCTGTACATCTATAAACTTGGTACACGTTACAAAGAAATACTTGTACAGTGAAATACTAACAATGACTAACTCTTACAACTAGCAGTAATGGGAGAAGTTCCTGAACTAATTACCATCGTGGATAACAAAAAATTCTAAAGAAATGATTATTGTCTTTAACACTATTATAAATAAATAGGAGTTATGCTACTATGCTTATGCTCGGCTGTCACCGACCATTAAACTATCTGTGGTTTCCAGCAACGTTTCTTGAAGATGATCGTTTTGTGCCTTTCCTGGATATTCAATTAGTCACTGACGCTCGTTGTCATTTCCTCGCACCCCTCTTCCTATATTCGGTCCCTGAATCTCACTTTCCTCAGCCTGACATCCATTTACGTTTCCTCCGTTGTTAATTAGCGCACATCTTGTATTGTCATTGAAACCGGATCCATGGTTTCGCCATTCGTAGTTTTGTGGTCTGTAGCCTGCATTCCTCCTTCCATTTCAGCCTCTGTTGAGTAGCACATAACTATTCCAGTTCCCATTCCAGTTTCTTCGTTGTTCCACTTCCTTATTCCTGAAATTTCCCGACCTTGAATTGTTTCCGTAAGGTGTTCCATTTCGTACATTTCCATTCCTATTATTGTAATGGTTATGTTATGAACGCGACATAAGGCATGCGACGTTTTTGTCGGAGTTTCTTCTGTGTTCTCTGATATTCTCTGCTCGGAATGACTACTCTAATTCGTAAAGTGTTACGGAAAGTGTTAAGCTACACATTCCACCTGCCAGCTAATACACTCCTGGAAATTGAAATAAGAACACCGTGAATTCATTGTCCCAGGAAGGGGAAACTTTATTGACACATTCCTGGGGTCAGATACATCACATGATCACACTGACAGAACCACAGGCACATAGACACAGGCAACAGAGCATGCACAATGTCGGCACTAGTACAGTGTATATCCACCTTTCGCAGCAATGCAGGCTGCTATTCTCCCATGGAGACGATCGTAGAGATGCTGGATGTAGTCCTGTGGAACGGCTTGCCATGCCATTTCCACCTGGCGCCTCAGTTGGCCCAGCGTTCGTGCTGGACGTGCAGACCGCGTGAGACGACGCTTCATCCAGTCCCAAACATGCTCAATGGGGGACAGATCCGGAGATCTTGCTGGCCAGGGGAAGTTGACTTACACCTTCTAGAGCACGTTGGGTGGCACAGGATACATTGTCCTGTTGGAACAGCAAGTTCCCTTGCCGGTCTAGGAATGGTAGAACGATGGGTTCGATGACGGTTTGGATGTACCGTGCACTATTCAGTGTCCCCTCGACGAACACCAGTGGTGTACGGCCAGTGTATGAGATCGCTCCCCACACCATGATGCCGGGTGTTGGCCCTGTGTGCCTCGGTCGTATGCAGTCCTGATTGTGGCGCTCACCTGCACGGTGCCAAACACGCATATGACCATCATTGGCACCAAGGCAGAAGCGACTCTCATCGCTGAAGACGACACGTCTCCATTCTTCCCTCCATTCACGCCTGTCGCGACACCACTGGAGGCGGGCTGCATGATGTTGGGGCGTGAGCGGAAGACGGCCTAACGGTGTGCGGGACCGTAGCCCAGCTTCATGGAGACGGTTGCGAATGGTCCTCGCCTATACCCCAGGAGCAACAGTGTCCCTAATTTGCTGGGAAGTGGCGGTGCGGTCCCCTACGGCACTGCGTAGGATCCTACGGTCTTGGCGTGCATCCGTGCGTCGCTGCGGTCCGGTCCCAGGTCGACGGGCACGTGCACCTTCCGCCGACCACTGGCGACAACATCGATGTACTGTGGAGACCTCACGCCCCACGTGTTGAGCAATTCGGCGGTACGTCCACCCGGCCTCCCGCATGCCCACTATACGCCCTCGCTCAAAGTCCGTCAACTGCACATACGGTTCACGTCCACGCTGTCGCGGCATGCTACCAGTGTTAAAGACTGCGATGGAGCTCCGTATGCCATGGCAAACTGGCTGACACTGACGGCGGCGGTGCACAAATGCTGCGCAGCTAGCGCCATTCGACGGCCAACACCGCGGTTCCTGGTGTGTCCGCTGTGCCGTGCGTGTGATCATTGCTTGTACAGCCCTCTCGCAGTGTCCGGAGCAAGTATGGTGGGTCTGACACACCGGTGTCAATGTGTTCTTTTTTCCATTTCCAGGAGTGTATTTGTTGATATGCTGACGGAAGTTTGGTGTAACAGCGACGTATGATGTCAGCGGTAGAGCATGGTACGTCAAGATACTGGTTCTTGACAATCACTGCATCAGGGACCTCGACTGGGCTTTTGTAGCCCGAACTCTCGAAATCTTTGCCAACAATCATCTCGTATTTTTTACACTCTTGTGTCTCCTTGGATCAGTAGATATCTAGGAAGCTGTCCTTGAATTCCTGGTAACTTGTACACGTCGCTGATATTCCGCGCATTTTCTCTGCAACTGACCCTTCGAAGTGTCCTCAAATACAGTCTAATTTGAATTTTAAAGGCCAATTTGGAGGTAAAGACAGATTAAATTGTGATATCCAAGTCGGTTGGTGAGTAAAATTACCCTCATATCGGAAAATTTCGAAATTTCGGACTTGTAAGAAGTGTTGAAAATCAAACGGCGTTTCATGGACAACATCCGTCCTACGGAAAATATCAGTCCTTTGGATGTCCTCGTTCGGCGTCCCCCCATTTGTGCTCCCTCCATGATTTCGATAAAATGCGACGTTCATCTCACGATGTCCTCTGCTCGCTGTTAACGGTATGCAGTTACTCGTGCCGTCCGAATTTGTTTCTGGTTCTGTTGCGTTCGAGCTTGGCCGCATTTGAAATAGTTTCCTTAGCGGCTCCTCCAGTTTCTTCTCCATGCGTGTGTATATAGCTACCCGTTGAAATTTGAACGAAAGAAGAGTCAGGACCTCGTCAGTCTCACTCACCAGTCCGTAATTACCGCGGCTCAGACTCTAATTTGTCCGTGGACGCTGTCGCATGAAGATCCGTGGCTTCACGTATTTTCATGTCGATGCGTTGCTCCGCGTCATTTTGCCTCTTTTCCATGCCTTCGAACTTCTTGTTGAAATTGATCACCCCCTCTCGTCCTCGCTGTTTTGTGCGTTTACTCGTTTTCGATGTTTCAGCTGCTACTCGTCTTGCGAAACTTGCTACTGTCTTGGCGCTAGCTGCTGTTTTCTTAGCATCATGAGCGATCTTTAAACCTTTTAATGCTTTGGTATTTACTTTACGTACGTTTTCCAGGAGTTGGTTTGCCCATGACTCGTGTTCCTCTCGCATCTGATTTACCTGAGCACTGATATTTTTGATGTCCGTCCTCGTCTCGTTATTATCTCGTTCTAGCTCATTAATTTTTCCTCTTAGCCCATTGATCTTTTCCTCCGTTCCTTGTAGTCTATCAAGTTTCTTCTCCATTCCTATTAAAAATGATAGCAGACTGTAGTCCTCTTCCTTAGTATAGTGATCGACCGAACGTATACTTGATTTCTCCGGTGTTGTGGTTCAAATGGTTCAAATGGCTCTGAGCACTAGGCGACTTAACTTATGAGGTCATCAGCCGCCTAGAACTTAGAAATAATTAAACCTAACCAACCTAAGGACATCACACGCATCCATGGCCGAGGCAGGATTCGAACCTGCGATCGTAGCGGTTGCTCGGTTCCAGACTGTAGCGCCTAGAACCGCAAGGCCACTCCTGCCGGCTCTCCGGTGTTGTGTCTGCATCATTGCGTTCTGATACCGCCTACCATCTCTGTCCTAATTTCTAATAATCACCTCGGCCTCGATATGTTGTGGTACGCTCACATCTTCTATCACACGCGATCTGAAACTGTTTGTCTCCTCAAGGAAAGCCATACCGCTTTCGTCTCCCTGATTTCCTTGTTGCACGACATCGTTGTTGCTAACACCGTACAACAGCAACGCCCCTCTACGTTCAAACTGTGCCTCCACCGTTTCATTGAGCTCTTCCTCCATGACAAAAGAAACTCCACACAAACATGATTTTCATTTGACGAACGCTTTATTTTCCCGCTCCCAGTCTACTTGTCTCCGTGCCCTACTTCTCGTTATCATTCAAATTCTCTGTCAACAAGAAACTTAAATTATCCGTGCAATAGGTGGACAACAGAATTATCTAGTTAAGAAGATATACACAGTATAATACAATGACGCCAAAAAAAAAAAAAAAAAATTAGCAAGCCGTATGCAGTTCGAGACTCAGAATCAAAAACAACCAAATACAATAGTAAACGCCACAAAAATAAAACGACAACGCCGTTAGCAAACGGTCGGCATATGACACAGAAGTCACTGACACAAATACACTCCAAATAAAACAAATAAACACATAAACAACACAATCAGAGAATTAAATATCTACAACATACTAATTAACCATATTTTTCTTTTCTTTTATTTCATCATAATGTGGACCTGTTTGGCAAGGAAGCTAAATGACTTTGTCACAGAACTGCCGAGGACCAAGATCCTGGCAGCAATTCACCAACTACAACATTCTGCTCTAACAATCACAATCAAGACTTCAATAAAAATATGAAAGGTAACGTTAATCAGAACACTGAGGGGAGTTGTGGTCTAAACAACGATTGACTTAATCATTCTTAACATCACATGACAGAACAAACTCCACACAAACATTTTTTTTATTTGACTAACGCTTTCAATGATATGCGGTCTACGGTGAACAAAGTGATCAGCTGGGAACCAACACGCGCCACTAACCAGAACTAATTGCTTTACCTGACTTCATACATGTGAATCCGTGGTATGGCCCAGACTCTACTCTTACTATCGAGTATCTATACTATTCCATAAACAAAAATGTGGTTCTAAAGAAAGAGGTGCTGAGAAACAAATACCGGAGCTCTACGCCATAGCAGCGATACATTACCCTTCTGCAAGTTAGGGCGGCACACCAACATGTGCTCAGCGACTGGAGTCATGGACGGCGGAAATCTATTAATTGCGCGCACTGGAAAAATAATGCAAGTATGCGGTCTCGCGTTCGGCTGATTCGAAATGCAGATACTTCCCTATGAGCCTCTGAAACCCCGGTGGGGTCCAGTGTGCAAGTGAACTCGTTTGCTGGTCTGTCAGACCAATTTGACTCCGTGACATTACTATGCGTGTCGGAATACGTCAAATGTTTAGACAGCCGACTCAAAACAAACAAGTACACCCAGGCATGACTCGTTGTGTGCGTGATTCAAGAAGCAGTACCTCTGACGGTTCAGATAGTGGCTGGCACAGGCTTTAAGTGTCACACTAGCAAAAGACATTAGTCTCTCCATTTAGGTAACGACCTGCCATTCATTACTAGCGAACCGCCAGTGCAAGAGTGTCTTCTTCTCTTTCTCTCATCTTTCCTCGCCAGCTCGGTAGCATAGGACATTACATCTTAGACTACTCTCACTTTAGCAAAAGCCAATCACGAGCTGGAGGACCACATTCGGTTGGTAGACCGCCCTTTGCTCTACATACACAAATTTGAGTGACATACGTTAATTTTTCCGCACTACTTCTTGTCCGTTATTATTCAGTCCTCCTTCGCTTTGTCCGGTAACTAGACCCTGAAAAATCTGAAGTAGGCCGATCCAAATTATGGGATTTTCCGAAGGATATTTAGTTTCTTCGAAAGAAACAAACACGCTCAAACATCCAGAATATCTTTTCAGAAATTTGCGTTCATTTTTCGATACTTGCTGCCATGTTTTATGCAAGTCATGCAGCAACTTGTGGAGGACAGTTTTTACATTGTCTAATAGAGCGAAGGGGTGCTGAAATTTAGTAGACATGACATTTTCGATCGCTGCACAACTTCTGTCACTTCCTCATTCACATAACCTTTCAATATCGAAAATCTTTCCCCTGTTGTGAGGCCACACGCTTCACCTTCATCAGTGACAGATTGTGAAATTGGAAAACATAATATCTATATAAGTGGATAATTCAATATTTAACCTCGTTACTATTACTCACTCCGAAATATTATTTGAAAAGGAGAAGAGTATGTTCATAAAAGTGAATTACGTATTGTAGAACTCGAAGTACAATGAAGACCGCAGATAAATTAAAGAAAGAGAACAGCATTCCGCTTCATTGATGTACGAAATTCAGCAAACTATGTTTTATGTTGCAAGAATTCGTACCAATGACACAGCTGCAGCTTTTGTTTTTCAATAATAGTTTCATTTACAACGTGCGATCGGTCATATCGTTGAAATCTGCAGAATTTATGTTCTTTTGTCACCGTGTTTAAAATGTTCTGTTGCAATTTTCCGTTCATTTATGCATAAATTATTCGCTTATTGTTATCCATTGGACTTTTATTATTAATTTTATGTTACACAGTGATTTTATACCTACCTGCGGCTCTTGATTCCATCCTTAAGAATTGAAATCGATTGATTTTTAGACGTTTGGTATCCTGTTGAATGTAGCGTTGAAATATTTGCTCGCTGCAAGACTCGTCTAGCTTGCTGAAGGCTTCCCTTTCATTTGTCCTACAATAGCAGGTATAGAGAGTAGGGGGTTCTGACGACCGGAAATCGACCTTCGGACCCTTACCTAACCTAACCCACGACTAGAAGTTACCGGAACTTGAACTCTATTTTTCGACTTCTGGCCTGCTTTTTAGGATTTCGCCCCACTGTGCGACGCGTCTTTACTGGTGTGAAGGTGCAGCTCGCGTCATGCGCGAATAAGGTGTAAATAAAGCCAAATCAATCTTACAAACATTTTAACCCACACCTTGTCACATACGAAACTAGGTCGCATTGTTACTGAAGTAGCGACCCGGACCGACCTCGCACGAGTTGGATTTACGGCAGAAGACCTTTCTGGCGTAGCGTATTTTGTTAGCTGGCCACTGTGCAGAGTTACGAGTAAATTTCAAAGAACACCGTTAAGTAACTGAACATTACCACTTTCACATTACTGATGCCGCGTAAGCAGAGCACGGCAGGAAGTTTGTCTGCAGGCATGAACGTTATCTGTTCCATGATAAATTCGCGTTTGGAGTCACATTTTATGACAATGATGGGAGCACAACATGATGCGTTTACCGGGGTACTCGTACATATTGTATGCCAATCATGGGGTGTATGTGCTTGCGAGTGATTGAATGGTCATCGACGGTTGGTTGTGATGGCACAAATAAAATAAATGAATAAGAAAAAACACGCATGACGCACGTATTTATCTTATGTGTCATCATTCCTCCCGTGAAGCTTAATACGCACAGTGATGTAATGTTAAGACTCATTGCCGAATTTTTTTTGTCATGGACTCCTCGCTGTGCTACGCAAAGAAGCGTGGCACATCTAGGTTTGATTCAAAGAAGGGTGAAAACTGAGTGATATTTTGCGTTGCTCAAAGAACGCACTTTATGTAAACGAAGCAAAGTTGCTTTACATATAGCATAAAAAACGCCTCATGTTTTGGATTCTCATCTTTTTTCGCTCTGCAACTGTTCTCAAACGATTACAGGAAAACTACTGGTTGGAAATATTTGATTATTTCACTGTAAAACGCAGATCAAAATCTGATGGTGATTTGTTTATCTTTTCAGTATTCGTTACATTTACTAAGATACTACGTAAGTTGAGTAATTCATTATGATGTGTTGGTAAATGTGCCAACACCTTGTAGATAGAGGAGGCCGAAATGGAAGCTATCTAACGCAGACGGGCGTGAATTCTGGAACAGGATAAGTATTGAATTCTAACAAGAAAAGTATGCAGCTCCTCGAATACTTAACTTTATTCGATCCTTGTGGTACATCGCTCTTGATAATACAAATAAGACTATCTTCAGATACGGTTAATGGCGCCTTGCTAGGTCGTAGCCATGGACTTAGCTGAAGGCTATTCTAACTGTCTCTCGGCAAATGAGAGAAGGCTTCGTAAGTGTAGTCGCTAGCAAAGTCGTCGTACAACTGGGGCGAGTGCTCGTCCGTATCTCGAGACCTGCCTTGTGGTGGCGCTCGGTCTGCGATCACACAGTGGCGACATGCGGGTCCGACATGTACTAAATGGACCGCGGCCGATTTAAGCTACCACCTAGCAAGTGTGGTGTCTGGCGGTGACACCACACATTACGCATTGTTCAAGAATTCAGTGCTGATCATTCAGCGCTGATCTGAGGGAACCGGAGATTGGCAGTCTTGCTGTAGTCATTTATCGGAATTCGTATGTCCACATAATCGAGAGGCAAATGCTGCAGAATGAAAATAGTGACCCAGCAGGGATTAAATCCCACAAGCTATCGGTTTCCCGCCACATGGTCTACCGCTAGACCACTGCAACAGATGCAATTCACAGGCCGCGTGCTGCGTTCGCAAGACACTGCTGTTCTCCAGAGTTATCGTGTCTCTTCACTATGTGAGAATGGCACCGTTTTTAACAACTTAAGTATAATTCTTTATAATTGAGGCAATTTGAACAAAATATTTATAAATTACATACAAATATCTTCCTCGTGAGCCAACACTGGCTCAAAACCGGATCAAAATCTTTTCCCCTTCTTCCTTGGACTAATCTGAAGATGCAGACGGATAGGTGCAAGTGGCTTAAGTTTTTATTTAGGTAATATTGAACATATGCAGGTTACTTATGTCTTGGGTTAGTAACAGAATATTTATGTTAAAATAATTTTTCGAGAGAAGCAATTCATATCTTTTTTATGAAAGTCATTTTATTAATGTTACCAGACTGGTTTAAAGGTTATTAAATTGTGATGTAATATACATCGGTAGTACAGAGCACGTTAGCAGGGAAGAGATGAGAAGTAAGCTAATAGAAGTAGTTGGGGGGAAAACTATAGTAATCTGGACTTGAGTGTCTAGACGTAACTGGACTAGAGCGTGGGAGACTTTTTACTTGGTCTCGAAAGATTAGTGATCCCCGTCTTCAGGACGGCAGATTGTAAAGTTAATATGGGATATGATATCTGGACGGCATGTCATCGCGTATCGCATGCGTTACAACTTGGATTATTTCCTGAGGCCAGTTCAGATTGCGACTTGGAATTATTCTGCTAGTGAGATCATAGAGGAGGTTTTCATAGAGAAGTGTGTTGATTAAACATGGGAGAATCAAAACTTTGATCATTTATTTGTGCGTTGTAGGGATACTTCGAGGCAGCCCTTGTGAAATTTGGCAGTCTGGTGGATTTTTTATTTCGTGAACGGTTACACATATCGAAACACGGTTTTCGTCAAATGGGCTCGTGTATTTTAGCTTGGTTAATGTTTTTAGCGGTGGTATCAACGGAGATATTGAGACAAGTACGTTTTTTTAAAGTGGAGCCGTTCAGTTTTTATAACTGCATTCGATAGCTGCTGAGAAGACAATTACATTAGTATCGCGTTTATTAATGCTGAAACCTGTTGTAACAAATTCGAGAAATGCCCCAGAATTTGAGAGCACGTCGGCCGGAATCGGCATTAGCGGTGCAAACACCGTCAAGCAGAGCCCTCGTGCTGAGCTGTGTCACAATGTCAACACATTTCCCTGTTTACTTATTTGCACTGCAGGCCTCTCATTTCTGCTTAAACATACGTTGCGTGCAGGCATGTACACAAATAAGGAGATTCGACAGTGTATGTGGTTGCAGCACGACGGTTTTCAGGCTCACTCGTCCCTGAATGAGAACCTTAGGACGTTGGATAAGACGAACCTCTGTTGTCAAATGGACTGCGAGGTCCCCCGACTTAACTCCTCTTGATTTCTTTCTTTAGAGAGCACTCACAGATTCAGTCCAAGACGAAGCCCCAAATACGCGAGGCGATACGTGTCGTCGAACCGCCAGTGCAGGCTCTACCATATCATCCACTGCTATTACATTTGTTCATCGTTCTTTCGAACGGTGATTGCAATTGTTCGTTTCAGTCCATGCTCAACAGTTGGATCACATACTTAAATAAAGGAGAAAGTTATTTTTTTGGAAGACAAAATGAATGCTACGTGGTTTGGGTGGTTACCAAATCATTGTTAGTAAATTGTTTATTTCATTTACGTGTGTACGAAATTGCACTGCAATGTTAAAAAAGTTGCTAGTGTGAATTGCACGTAGCTGGTACCACTGTCATTACGCGCTTACGTTCAGCACGAAACGGAGTACAAGTGAGCACCAAAACATTTTCAATAAAATGTTGACTTCAACGAATGCATCCCATACGATACAATTTAGAGCAGTGTAGTTAGAGACAGTTGTCCCATAGCACGTATTTTACCTCTAAGAAGCACCCAGCCACGTACAGGAAAAGATAGGATCAAATCTTCCTTCTAACACTTAGATATTTAATACGGAAGTTACTTTTTGTAGCGTGTAAAACCTCTTTATTTTTGAAGAATGAAAAGTTGAGTTCTCTGTTTCAGTTCACCTAAATCTGAGAGGATACACAAATAGTTTTCCTAAGCCCTTTGTGATACCCAAATTATAGCCTATGTCGTATTCCTGTAAATAACATTCGTAAGTGCACCTGCGTCCAGGTCGTAGGTTGGTTCAAGGGGGAATAAAGTTTTATTCTCGTAGCACAGGCCTTATGGTATGCAACTATGCAGCCCGGCCCGAGACACCTACTTGGCGGTGTTTGCACCGCAGATGCCGTTTCCGGCTACAGTACTCTCACATTTAAGGACATTTCTTGAATATTTTACGACAGTTACCAACGTCTACATTAACAAATGTTATATCACTGTAATTGTTTTCTCAAGAGCTATCGAACAGAGTTATAAAAAGTATACGGTTCCATTTAAAAAAAACCGTACTTGCTTCAATATCTTCGTTGATAACAGCATTAAAACATTAATGAAGCAAAATCATACATTCCCCTCGACGCTCTAACATTTGTAGAAAACCACTTTTCGGTATGTGTAACCGTTCGCGAAATAAAAGGGGTGTTATATTTTAGGTGAATAGTTTTGCAGTGGCGTGAACAGGGCGATTGCTGGCTTCACTTTCCGTCCGTTTACATCTGAATTTCATAATTAATTCTTCCATTCCTGCTTGTTGCCTGATTAATTTTCTTATCTCTCGTCGTAATCCCCTAATGTATCTCTCTGTTGGCCACTGTGGAACCCTGGTAGTATGAATAGTTCTCTGCCGCAAATCGAAAATGCTAGTCCACGGTGGTTGCAGATTTTTCTTTTAAGACACGTCAGCGGTTTAGTTCTGAAAACACGGTTTAATTTACCAAAGGCGAAGCACTCCGTTTTTGTACTTGTATTTACATACTTTCCTGCTCATCCAATCAATGTCTTCAGCTGGCCTAAATTTGACGTCTCATCCATTTGTTCCATGACAGACATTATTTGCAGGGTAGACCAGGACTAGTGGGCACAGACTTTGGTTTTTGATTTTCTATTTTTTTGTGCAATACTTGGAGAGATTCTGGTGTATGCAGAGGACAGCTTAACACTGTGATTACAAAATTATGTGGAAGGATAGCTTAACATTGCGAACACAAAATTATGTAGGACCCGATAACTCAATACGCATTACGTTTCCGAAAACCATTTCTTTCCGAAATCGTGCAGTTCTTCCTACAAGCCGCTCATGCGGGGTTTGTTGGCATACCCCGAAGGGAGGATTGGCATAGCCTTATACGAATAGGGATACTTAGACGAAACACTGTAGTTTTCGAGGAAAAGCATTTTATGCTATCAAAACTTGATTTATTTTTCATTTCAAAGCATGAATTCTTAGATAAATAAATTCGTCAAGAAGAAATAGCACTTGAACAAAAGCAAATTCTACTTTAAAGCATACACATCGGAATGCATTTAAACGTAGGACCAAACTATGAATTTTTGAAGAAAATTAAATTCTGCGTATTATGATTCAGATGGAATAAGTCGAAAGTTTTAAATTAAACACAAAAGTAGGGGTTGGAGCTCGTTTATTTAAACAGGAGATTTCAAATGTCGCATAATTTTTCTTTCGTCGCATCAAAACTGAATCTTCCTCGTCGAGCCGTCTGCAGATCTGGCCTACTCCAGTTCTTCCCCTTGTTCAACATGTTTAACACATGAATCCTATTGCTATCAGTTTCGGGAATCTATCCGGAGTACTGGCTTCCAAGCATTGCACTTTCCCTAAATGAAGTCACTTATATGGCACTGAGGGTTATCAAGAGATCCTCGGGATTGTGAGGGATTCGTTGTTGTTTTTTTCTGATGTGACCCGTTGGCATGATTTCGAATTTCTTCAGGGTTAGTGGCATATGTCGAGTGAGAACCCTCACCATCCTCGTGGAAGGTTGTGGATTGTGAAAGTTCTTCACTACGGAGAGGTTCAAACTCTGAACTATTACCAAAGAAGGCCAACCTGTCGCTACTATCGGCATAACTTCTTCTTATTAATGACCTTCCAGTCTTGGTTATACCTCTGATGACACTATCTGTTAGAACAGCAGTGAGCTTTTTCTTTTTTCCGCGGTTTGATTGCTGCCGTGGCCTGTCATTGGGCAAAGCGTGAATTTATTCTGGATTGAGGTGTATTTATTCACTCTTTGCAGAAAGTGTTTATTTTTTAAAGAACAAGTATGGAGGGGTTAGTTGATGCATGGGGCGCGCAATAATAAAACCCAGTATATATATATATATATATATATATATATATATATATATATATATATATATATATTCCAAAACATCTCAGAGTCTGCGTTGGTGTTGAGAGTTGCTTTTGAAGAATCGCTAGACGCTTCCTGTCGCCTGAGGCGTTACAGCTGTTCTCAGGGCTATAGTTGGAATTCCTCGTCTGAGATTATTCTAACAGTGCAAGTAGGTGTAGCAGGGCACGCAGGTATTGAACTATTGAACTGTGGTCTGAAACAAAATGTCGTCGTAGTCATAGTTACGTATCGTATAATCCCTTCCCGAAATATCTTCTCTCCGATTCGGTAGAAATCCTCAGCCGTTGCTCTGATCTTCTTTTACAAGGCTTCAACAAGGCACATGTAAGACAAATCTGGACGTCTCCTTGTGTTATATTATGGTACTTCAAGCATCTGCCATGGCCAGTCGTTACATAAGCAACATGTAGGATATCATACAGTTCTTCATCGTGAACACGGTATTTAATCTTGCCATCTTCAGTGACAGGTTGTATTAATTCAGTTATCCCGTTCAGCTCGAACAATTCAAATCTCTTCAAAACCTTGTAGTCATTGCCGTTCCTCTTTCTTCCAAACGATAGTGATTTAACCTTGCTGATAAATAGCTTAAAATACTTTTCTCTGTCCATGAAGGCACAATTATAACTGAGGTTATCCCGTTCCATTCTAAGATGTTCGTACAACTGCGCTGATTCAATTATAGCTGCACTGCTGTCAACCACAGCTGCAATGCTGTATAACGTTACAATAACCAACTGACGAGAACTACATACGTGCCGATTCCTTGTACCATTGTTGGACGCACCATTAATAATCTGCTACTGTACACATCAACTAACTGATACCAGTGGTGGAACATCTTCACTGCACTCTCTCTCTATGGCAGCAGGGGATGGAGGGTGTCTGCAAGTAGCCGCTTATGCCAACTAACCCCTCTGTACTATTTTCGTCCTCTTCATTATACTTCGCCTTTAACAATTTCAGTACTACTATCGGATTTGCTAATGTTAACTTACTGCCTGTTGGCTTCTGTCTCATGATTTCCCGCCAATATTTGTTGAAATGTTATTCTGACGTTTCGCCCGTGGCTGGCACTGTCAAAGGCTCACCATCCATTCTTACTGGCGGACCTTCAGGTGAACCTTTGTCAGTGCCAGCCACCAGACCTGGTGAAACGTATATAATATAAAAACAATCGGCGGTAGATGACGATGATGATGTATGGTTCAAAAATGGTTCATATGGCTCTGAGCACTATGGGACTTAACATCTGAGGTCATCAGTTCCCTAGAACTTAGAACTACTCAAACCTAACTTAGCTAAGGACATCACACACATCCATGCCCGAGGCAGGATTCGAACCTGCGACCGTAGCGGTAGTGCGGTTCCAGACTGAAGCGCATAGAACCGCTCGGCCACACCGGCCGGCGATGATGTATGGTTCGAGGGGCGCTGAACTGCGCTGTCATCAGCGCCCGTACAAAGTCCCAATTATTTTACAGTCCAATTGAGCCACTGTCATTCATCCCCAGAGCAGAGAAAATCCCCAACCCTGCCGAGACACAAACCCGGGATCCCGTGATCCAGAGGCAGCAACGCTAGCCACTAGACCACGAGCTGCAGACGTCGGCGATAGAAAGTGAGGCAAAAGCCGAGAAGCAATATAGCAACAACTGGCTTCAACAACATCGTTCGGTTGAAAATTTTTATTCGTAGTAGAAATTTATATCCGTCGTAAGGTGGTCGGATCCTTTTTGACCCACAAGAATTCGTGATGGTTTTTAATTTTTAAAATATTTGGTTTTAATAGAGTACTTTCATTGAGTTTCTTTGCCCCTTACATTCTGACAAAAACAATTATTTTGAAGTTTGTTTTGGTATCCACAGAAACAGTACTTCCTAAGCTGTTCAGATCTCTTTAGACACTATGTATTTTAAAATTCTGACAATATTCAATTTGTCAACAATAAAGCTGACGAAAGCCGGAGATATATTCAGCCGAAATTTTTGGGATGAATCCAATGGTGTTCCGAAAGGATGAGCCAGTCACAGTTGGCGGTGGCGTGCTTGTCACTGTGAGAAGTAGTTTATCTTGTCGCGAAGCAGATAGTTCCTGTAGGTTAGTATAGGCAGAGGTCACTCTTGGTAACCGGAATAAAATAATAATTGGATCCTTTTACCGTCCTCCCAATTCAGATGATATAATTGCTGAAAGGTTCAAAGAAAATTAGAGTTTGATTTCAAACATGTACCCGACTCACACAATTATAGTTGGTGGTGACTTTAATGTACCCACAATATATTGGTAAAAACGTGTTTAATTCATTAGGCACGCATAAAACATCATCCGAAATTGTCCTAAACGTATTCTCTGAAAATTATTACAGGCGATTAGTTCATGAGACCATGCGAATAGTAAACGGTTGTGAAAACACACTTGACCTCTTAGCAACAAATAGTCCTGATTTAATAACGAGTGTCAAAACATAGGTTTGTCGAAGCGAGACTGATTATTGTAACTCCAAATCCTCCAAATATAACGAAAAATATACCTATTCAAATAAGTAGATAAAAGTTCAGTTGACGCCTTCCTGAGAGACAATATCCACTCCTACCCAATTAATAACCTAAGTGTAGGCCAGATGTGGCTTTAGTTCAAAGAAATAGTATCAGCAGAACTTGAGCAATTTATTGCAAACAAATTAACAAACGACTGAACTGATCCCCCATGGTACACAAAACTAATCAGAACATTGTACCGGGTTCGATTCCCGGCGGGGTCAGGGATTTTCGCTGCCTCGTGATGACTGGGTGTTGTGTGATGTCCTTAGGTTAGTTAGGTTTAAGTAGTTCCAAGTTCTTGGGGACTGATGACCATTGATGTTAAGTCCCATAGTGCTCAGAGCCATTTTGAACTTCAGTGTATATTATTGCCATATATAAATGACCGTGTCTTTAGGTCTCCCTAGTGTACAAGCTGATATGAACAAGAGGCCGAGAAAGAGATGCAGGCAATCAACGGGGTGGCGTGTTGGGTTGCAAGCTGAACTCACGGTACTACTCAAGACCACACGCTGCATCGGGCCATCTTCCGATCATAAGAGAAAGCACATTGGTTGGTAATACGGTTTCCTCAGTGACTTTGGCAGTGAACTACTACTTAGGTGACTGGTGACAGCAGAAGAAGATAATTTCCCTTTTTAACCTTTATATGGTATAGCCGAAAATTAAACTATCAAAGGAAAAGGACACCTCAAACAAAAATGGAATTTCTTTCTTCCAAAATAAGTGACGAGTGTATGTTACAAGATGCATCCATAAATTAATTTTCCCTGGGGTAGCGATCAGAAACAAAAGGCACGTTAACTGAAAGATCTACTGGAACACTCACAGGAAGTGTTGAGATGGTTCAAATGGCTTTGAGCAATATGGGACTTAACTTCTGAGGTCATCAGTCCCCTAGAACTTAGAACTACTTAAACCTAACTAACCTAAGGACAGCACACACATCCATGCCCGAGGCAGGATTCGAACCTGCGACCGTAGCGGTCGCCTGGTTCCAGACTGGAGCGCCTAGAACCGATCGGCCACCACGGCCGGTGACTGTTGAGATATCTTTCAACAATTTCACCACCAGAAATCAAACGTTTGTCACACCGTCGGACCGACGAGCGCTATCGTGCAGCGAGACAACACCTGCAGTAAACTTCCTGCCCAGCTTGTTCTGAATACCCTGCATCAATGTCTGCATTGTTTCGCAGTAATGCACAACAGTCACCGTCTAACCTCTGGTCATAAATTGGAGGAGAAGAACTCCCCATCTGTCATAGGACATTGAACGCGGCACTTTCAGCGCCGACAAGAGTCCGCTTGAATTCCGTCTTGCAGCGAGAGCCTCTGTGACGGTAATGCATCGACAGCTGCTCAGTTTCTGGGGTATATTGTGCAACCCACGTCTCGCGACTTGTGCCGACCCGGTCCAGAAATTCGTCTACGTCATCGCGGTAACGCAGCAGAAAAGTCAAGCATACTCCCATGCGCCTTGCTTCGTGCTCTGGAGCCAGTTGCTTCGGCAGCCACCTGACGCATAATTCACGGACCAGCGCGTTATCCGTGATAATTTATGCAACAGGGAGCGGCACTTCCTGGGGACTGCTTACTGAGTTCCGTGACAGTGAAACGATGGTTCCCCATAAAACGTTCCTGCACGATCTTCATGAGGTCGCCTGGAATGACGGATGGCATCCCGCTGCGCACCTCATCAATATTTTGGTGACCTGCTGCGAAGTCTCTGCAGGAGCGGCTTAGCATATGGTTAGTGAAGGTCCGTAAGCCTGGCACAACTGACGATAAATTCCAGTCTGCGATATGTTCTATGCATTCAGAAATTTTATGACCAGCCGCACTTCACACGCAGCAGGAGACTGAATACGAGCAACCGTTTACAACCGCTGCTACGAAGCTGTTGTGACATCTCAGGATGTTCCATCAGAGCGTGCGCCGTGCCACGTCATTACTCTTTCATGTACACGCAGTGCATGTGGTTTGCTAGCTGCGAAACGAGTGGGAAACGTAAACCTAACTGACCTAAGCACATCAGACACATCCATGCCCGAGGCACGATTCGAACCCGCGACCGTAGCGGTCGCGCGGTTCCGGACTGAAGCGCCTAGAACCGCTTGGCCACTCCGGCCGGCAGTAGACAATCAGTTAATAATTTTGGTCTCAATTTGTTCGACTTGTTTGGTCTAAACATTGTGGCCAATGTGTAAAAGGTGTACAAAATACATGGAAAATGCTGATTTGTGGCGGCTTTTCTCGCAATGTATCGGTATGAGTTCATGCGATGACTAGCATACTGCCGCTGGGGCACAGCCCCTTCTGGTCGGCGCCTCCGGGCGTGATGGTCCGTTTGGTGGGAGTATGAGCTGAGGAAGCTGTAACGATATTTCCGTGGGGCCTTTCCGCCATGGTGTTAGGTGTTGGCGGGTCACCAACACTGGGGTCTCGTTACCCTTTGTAAGTTGCCGAATACCGACATGGCTTGTGCTGTGACTTATCAGAGGTTCTGGTTTCTTTGAAGCTAATGCTAAAGTCCTATGCTGTCTATGAAATTACATAGTACGTCTTTTCTATTTAAGTGGGTCGTATAAGTTTTAGTCTGTTCCATGACGGATATGTAGCCTCGGAATTTATGTGGACTAATGTGTATAATGTTAAGCTTTGAATGGAATGCGAGTCTCCTTGTGGCTGCTTTAATGGTTTGCTAGAAAGGAAAATGTTTCTGATATTACTATTTTATTGCAGAAATTATTATTTTTAAAATATTTCTAGTTTGTTTTTGAAATATTTTGGTTATTAAAAATTCATGGTTTTGGTAAGAACTCAGAATAATTAATTCTGCCCCAAGAGTTGTTTATCTGAGGCAAGGCTGTGTGTTGGAATTCTAATTAAAATTATTTGTGCTGCAGGAAACTGTCGTTAATAATCTCTTTTTCTCGATTCCTGGTAAGTGTTATCCTGGGAAGGACCCCACTTACGCCTCGTCGGTTTATGTAGCCGGCTGCTTACGTCATTTGGAGCGCATACGTTCGACAGCTCTCGCCGCCGTCTGTTTTTCACGTTGTTTCCTCCAAACGCAACCACACTACTTGATGTTCCTGTTCACGTTAAGCTTATACTTGGAATAATTCTGAATTTGTAGCCGTCAGCTTGTGGCCTTCCCCTTAAGCAAATATTGATGTGCATTGGGATCTCAACATATACCTTCATCGGTTGTAAGTTAATTATTCATGTGTTATTAGAGAATGTGTCAAATCTTCAGCTGATGTTTTTTTCTGGATTTAAAATTATCTTGCCTAGATACTGGTGTTAAACTGTTTTTCAATGTTTCAACTATGTTTTTAGTTTTTTTTAATTAGTCAAGTTTAAATGATGTTTTAGTTTCACAATTTTGTAATTAAAGCCGTTGTGGTCTGTTCTGGTACTGTTATTTAGATTTACGTATGCCTTTATTACGGCTTTAGCCTCATTACGTCCTGTGCCTCATATGGGATGTGTTTTGCCTTAAAGAATATTAATTCATATTGGGTTAAAATAAACTTTTAATTTTCTGTAAATTATTTCAATTGGCGCTGGATTTTAAATGAGTTTTTCATTGGTTGGCCTTTTAATTAATTTAGAAAAATAAATATCAGCTTAATTAGTTGCAACTGTGATTGAAACTGTGTGAAGTAAATTTGTGTTCTACCAGCGAATGAAGTGTGTAAAATCCCCACTGGCGCAACCCTTTCTGGTTTTCCTTCCTGGCTGAGTTAAGAGACCGAAGTTATCGCCATTTCAAATACCTAGAAAACATGGACCGTCGTCTTTTCGGAAACAGTCGAATATCTACCGATAAGCCGTGATACATATTCGCTTATTTTGACCTCTCTTCTATTGAGCAAGGTTTCTGGGAAATCGGATTATGGTTACCTGCTCTCCTCGTTAGTCAACGTCAAAGCACCAGCGTGTCTCAGCGAGATGCGATAGGAAAAGCGGTAATTACAGTATCCGACACGCAGCTGGAATGCAGGTAGCCCTGTGAAGTAAGAGACATACACGTAGTTAAAGACTTAAGGGAAGTAATTACTTCACAGCACGTCAAGCCAAGCGCCACAGAGAGCGCGTAAAAGAGGTGCGCGCTGGAACACGGAACCGGATACCAGACGAGTTGAGAGCGCCGGAAGCGAGGCAGACGCCCGCTCCCCGGCACAGGCGAGGCGTCTGCCTTCTGCAGACACCGCGGACTTGGACTGTGGGGCTGGCCGGAGCTGGGGCCGTTCACCGCCCAAGCTAACGAGGCCGCGCCATCCGGCTACCTGTTGGCGCAGCAAGCTGCCCAGTGCAGCGCAGCGTGACTGGACGTATGGTGGAGGCAGCAGTCACCAAGTGCCGCAGCAGCAAGAGTCGTAATGCGGAGCACGGCTTAGTAAATAAGCACCTGTTGTGTTTACATCCTCTGGTAAGTTGTAGCCAAGCCCGTATCTGGGGGAGGGAGGAGGGGCAGGGTATCTGCACAAGCCGGCAATTTCAGCAGGCGCCAAATTCATATTCCTGAAGGTAAAAAAGAACCTTGTTTCACAAAATGCTAAAATGCTTAGCATCCAGCGCACGTTGGTCTGTCGATTAACCATATGATTTTAAAACATTCCAGATGGTTTTTGAACATTTCTACACCTTCTAAGTTATAACTTTCCCGACGAGATCTTGACATGTGGAATAATCGGGTCTACTGCCGGATGTTTGTGTGGCTCTGGCACAATATTTCGGCGGGCGCGGACGGCAGAGAGAGCACCCAGCGCCCTCTGGGCGTAAATACTGGACAGGATCCTCCAATACGGCAGTCTCAGGTAGCACCTGAAGAAGGCAACGAGTTACGTGGCCGAAATATTGTGCCAGAGCGACAGAAACATCTGGCAGTAGACCCGATTATTCCACATGTCACCTAAGTTGGTTTCTAAACGAATCATAAGTTGATTTTTTAATGCGTGCATGGTGTACGTGATGTCTCTGCCTGGGGAATACCCATCACATCTAGAGATAAAAATCTTTCCCGCAGACAAAAGGGGACGGTGCTGTACTAGCTGAGCTGAACAGACCTGAACGGGTGAATGCCAATCGCTGTTTGTTTATCTGGCTGATTGCGTGTGCGAATGATCAGCGTTGCTATAATTATTAGCGAAATCCATAGTTTCAGACTACCAGAGTGGAAATAAAGGGCGAACAGGAGTAACAGGTAAGAAAGATTACATATTATCTTCTCGGTGTGTCCAAGAAAATGTAATTTTGACAGAAAATTTTTGCCAGGTCGCTACACTACAAACTGTGCAGTCCCCGGTTAGCAGCGGCTTTAAGATATATTCTCGGACTAGTACGGAAAACGCGTTGTGCAAACACGTGAGAACGCGTAACCCGGAGAATAAACGTGGAGTGACTGAACCGGTGATTCTGGCAGGGCTAGTGAAGTTAACCGGAAAATAAGTTTTAACAGAGTCAGAGATAGTTACAGAATTAGTGATGACAAGATTGTTTGTTAGAAAGAGGAAGGAGAAGAAACGGGGACATTAGCCAAATTATATGGAAGAATGTGAGGATTCAAAATTTATATAAAAATTTACTGCTACTACTTTTCTATCTCATGCTTGAGAAACTGGAGCACATGAGTGAAATGTTCCTAACGCAAAAGTTTCTGCTTCTATTAGGCCTAACAGACTTTCGATATTGGACTTCGTGAAATACGTTCTGTCGTGTTATTTATGTAAATGAGGAACATAAAAATTACCACTTGTAGCAAAATAGTCTCTCTTATTTGGCATGTGTTACAATTGCTGCAATATTAGAAAGTCCTATTTCGGTTTATCTAGCAAACAGTGACCAAATGTAATAAAATCGAGAAACCACATCACTATTCGTAGTAAAAACTTTTTCAGTATTAGACACGGACATTTTGATTTGTCATGTAGCAAAACGTTGAACGAACTTCGATGAGGTAGTAGATTCTTTCGCAGAAAGGAAAGCACGTCGTGCAAATCTGTAGCAAGATTAGAGAGGAAAAATGTGCTTGAAGAAATGTTTACTGCCTTGTTTGCTTCTTATCTTTATTGATTTTACGTTTCCCATATTCAGTTTTATGTCTCCCAGAAGAGAAAGTTATTAGCTAATAGGCAATAAACAGAGCAAATTATCTGAAGAGTCCTTATTCTCCTGGTCACTTATAATCCCATCCAGTATTAATTGTGAGTAAGAGGGTAGGACGTCACACAGACCGACAGCTCGCAGGAGAGGCACCATAGGACAAATTAATTTCCATTGTTCTGAATGTAACTATGATGGCTACCATTACAAAATATACACGTTTGAGCTCTACAGAGCGAAATCCAGTGACGTGCGATAGAAGAATGTTGAATGTTGTGTGAAGAGACGTGGCACTGACTTTGGCACACTTAAGAGCGAATAATATGTGTTACGTTTCGTCAAACGTTTCCTACAAAATGAACATATTTTTTCAAAGTCGACTATTTTTAAATTTTTGACGTCCTATCTTAAACTCTCGACGGGGGGCGGGGGAGGGGAGGAGGGCGGGGGGAAGGGTGCGCCACTATCAAATTTTTGACGTGGTTGGAATATGTGGTGGATCCTGGGCAAGTTTGTTGACACTCCGCGTTTCATGACTAACGACACACATCACAGTAGTTATGGCATCCTGCGTAGAAACTGAAAACAGAGGTGTTCAGTTTTCGGGTGAAGAGAAATTTGTGACCCTATCGCCGACTTTGGTAGGTGACATAGTGATGATGATCACTGTGACGTCACTTTTTCGTGCTCATTTTGAACTTTAGATCTCTTTATCGTTGTTCATTGTTACATACTCGCTGGTACTGTTCATTGTTGTCTCCTTTCCAACGATGGATCAAATGGTACTAGAGGGAGCTGTAAAGGGCAAAAACTGTAGAGGAAGACAGAGATTGGAATACGTCAAGCAAATAATTGAGGACGTAGGTTGCAAGCGGTACTCTGAGATGAGGTTAGCATAGGAAAGGAATTCGTGGCGGGCCGCATCAAACCAGTCAGTAGACTGATGACAAAAAAGAAAGTGCTGTCTCGTCGAAACAAGGCACAGCCAGGTCAAAAAGCACCACAGGCGCAAAGATGAAAGTTGGTGCCAGTACCATAGAGACTCGCCACTTGCTTTAGTTCCACCAGCGCCACGGGCGGCGCTGTGGGTCAAGATATCGACTTCGCCTCGGACAGTTGCTGGCCGAGTACAGTCTGCCAATGGCTGGACAAAAGCCTACTCGGAAGATAGAAGAGCAGCCCTCGCCCACTTGGTTATGGATCATCGTCCAGGGCTGACTTAGGCAGGGATCGTCGTTTATTGAACTCTTAGAAGCGAACAGACAGTTGTAAATTGCTTTTGCTATGTACTGCGAAGTTTATCTACGATTACTTTCACTTAGCCGTTAAGGGCCTTTAACCAGTCACAAAGATAAGTAAACCTTTTTAACTCATTTGTGTGACTTTCTCACTAATCTGTTGGAGTGTTGTAGAACCTTCGTTCTGATTTCCTCTTACCTGACCGTGTAATATTGGCAGGGAGAAATACTCTTAGAGGTGTACTGCACAGAAGCCGTTTCCCGAAGTCACAAACTCGGCCTACCATAACAACATTGGTGACTCGGCCTCCGCAATTGTAGCGACGAGGCCTTTGCATACCGGCAAAAAGGTTTTACAAAAGAAATTAAAATAAAAGAGAAACCCAAAATGACAAACACAATGCAACCTACGGTACGTACAATGATGTTGTTGTTGTGGTCTTCAGTCCTGAGACTGGTTTGATGCAGCTCTCCATGCTACCCTATCCTGTGCAAGCTTCTTCATCTCCCAGTACCTACTGCAAACTACATCCTTCTGAATCTGCTTAGTGTATTCATCCCTTGGTCTCCCTCTACAATTTTTACCCTCCACGTTGCCCTCCAAAACTAAACTGGTGATCCCTTGATGCCTCAGAACATGTCCTACTAACCGATCCCTTCTTCTACTCAAGGTGTGCCACAAATTTCTCTTCTCCCTAATTCTATTCAATACCTCCTCATTAGTTATATGATATACCCATCTAATCTTCAGCATTCCTCTATAACACCACATTTGGAGAGCTTCTATTCTCTTCTTGTCCAAACTATTTATTTTCCATGTTTCACTTCCATACATGGCTACACTCCATACAAATACTTTCAGAAACGACTTCCTGACACTTAAATCTATACTCGATATTAACAAATTTCTCTTCTTCAGAAACGCTTTCCTTGCCATTGCCAGTCTACATTTTATATCTTCTCTACTTCGACCATCATCAGTTATTTTGCTTCCCAGTGTACAATAATGTCACTAGAACAGTGGCATGAAACGCACAAGTGAGCAATAATGAAAATTTATGTACAAATATAGGTCTGTATGCAAATGAAAACACAACATTGCGCACCCGATTACGAACCGGCCTGATGGAATGTGAAAATGAAGACTGCGGCAACTCATAAATTGTTTGGATGCCGGTGGATTTCAGATAATCCGTGAGCAAGTTACATTTATCAACACGGTGAAGTGAAACAAGAACATTGGGGAGGAGAGTGTGACCTCTAGCAATCAATTTCTTACACAAGTCTGATTGTGCAGTGCTGTACTTATGGAGTGAAGTAGGCACGCGTTCTTACCCGCGCTTAAGTGCGCGTTCTGTCGTCAAGAACAAAATCAGTTGGAACAACGCATTTGAGAGGAAGAACATTTCTGCAGAGTAACGTCTAACAGAATCTCAGTTCTTAGCTCCCTCGAAGATTTAAAATTTGTCACAGGAATTTCCACATAATCGCTGTCTAATGTATTTCTTGATATATGACAAATATTTTATGTAGTACTACAGCCAGCGGTTGTGGGGGGTAACAGTTCAAAGTACTAGGTATTGTATCAATATTTTACGTGGAAGAAAAACCATACAGGCTTTCAAGTAAACCTTTAAGTCACTGCTTAAAAAGGAGAAAAAAGGCTCGCCACTGTTACTATTCTGTGGTCATATAGTGACTACGTTGGTTGTAGTGCTTTGATCTGGAACAGAAGTGTGATACCCCTCAGTTGCAGAAGGAGACGAAGGAGAAAATAGTGCTGAAGCATGGAATGGTGCAGTTAACAGCCTGGCTACACATGTTACTATCATATAAACCTGTGTAATAGAAGTTTCCAGCAGAGCTTGGCAGCTTTTCACGCGCAGAGAAAAAGCATTGTAGCCGACGAGGCGAGAATACCATGCTTTATTAATCCAGTACTCGAGAATAACAACACTTACTTACTTGCAACGAACTTGGCACATAATTTCAAACCCTTACTAATCGCTTTCTCACTGACAACTGCTACAATATTATGAGCTTGAAAAAGTTAATGCCTTACGAAATTTCCTCTGTTCATGCAGTAAAACTGCCGCATCAGGCCAGGCGCTTTTGGTTTATTACCTATTTACTAGTAACTGTATTCGCGACACATTTTCCAGACATTATTCATGTACACCACTGAATGTATTTGCAAAATTATATCATTGGACGTCCTATAGCGCAGGAGGTATGACGTGATTAAGATTGAACTGCGTGAAAGCGAAACTGCAGGGCGAAATTCGCAACAGATGTAGATGAAATATGTGCACAAATATATGTAAAATATGTTAAATGTATGTGAAGTTCATGTGACATGTACGTACTCTGGTAAATACAAGGGCAGAAAGCTCCTCGTAAACCCTTGGATCGCTTTCAATCAAACTTGGTACACACTTTCATCTCTGGAAAGCGATACTGTAGGGCTAAGAATCACTAGTCCGCAACTGGGGTTGGGACGTTGACATGGAGAGGAAACGGGGCAAGAAGAGATGAATAGAGAGGAGATGGAACAGTTATGGGGGAGGAGGACGTAAATAAAAAAGGGGGAGGAGGATACGAACAGAGAAAGGGAAGAGGATGAGATGAATGGGGAGAGAGGGGAAGAGAAGATGGATAGACAGATGGGGGATAAGGGTGCATTTAAAGGGGGTGAAGAAGAGATGGACTTAGAGGTGAAAGGAGGGGATGGACAGAGAGAGGGGAAGGAGCAGATCGCCAGAAGGAAGGGCAGGAGGAGATGGACAGAGTAGGTGGAGGAAGAGCTGGACTAACAGAAAACAGGAATAAATACGTACTCAGGCAGTACTGGGTATGTACTGAAGTAATGTTTTCCTAGTGCAGTCACTGTTAAAAGAAGGGCCAAGTAGTCGAGCAGTCTACCAGGTTTTATAATAGCGTTTCACCGACACTAGAGTGAATGGCCTACAGAAATTTTTGAAAACAATCTCTTAGATATTTTTGAAACAAAATTTTATACAGAGAAAACTGTGGCATTAAAGTAAAGTTATTTATTTATTTAAGTAACAAATAAGCTAATAATGACAGAAATAATAACAGAAATACACTGCACCACGAAAATAATTGTGTAAAAGTCGAACAGGCGTGGTCGGCGTGCCTGTCTATATTATTAAACGGGTAACCCGGTTCACAAAAGCTTGTCACAGTTCCACGGCTTCCAGTGGAAATAAAAAATTTATTTTCAATATTTCATATAATTCCTCCTCTACACTTCATGGATTATTCATTCTTGCACGGTCCGGCTTCACAGTTGTCTCCAGCGTGTTCTGGATCGTTTTCGATCTCTTATTCCCCTCGGCTTGTAATACAACATTGCACTGATTAATCTAGTATTCTTCACCTTTTGTAAGTGATGGGTCCAGTTCTGCTGTTATCTAATATTTTACTAAGTATTAATTTAATATTTAACTCGGTTCTAATATCTTCATTTCATACCCGAGTCATGATCGTAGATTCTTTAACACTCTTTAAAAATCTCGTTTCCGCCGATTACATTTTACTCAGTTGCTTTTCAGTCGGCACCCAGACAAAATTCATTTTCGGTTCTTTCCTAACTTTATTTTTGAAAATTCTCTTAAGGGTCCTGGATACATCTTGGAGTTTGCTAACTTTTTGTTCTGCGTTCTTGTCATTATACAAACTTATGTCACAGCCAACATATTTAAAGTACGTCATTTGTTCTAAGATTTTGTTTTCTTGTACAGTACTTGATCTGACTGGACCCTTTCATTTAAAATCCATTATTTTCGTTTTATTAATTGAGATTTTAAAATCATAAGATTTACCTCGATCATTTAAAAGAAACATGGATTTCAGTAACTGTCTTTCATTTTCTTGAAGCGTTATCTGATCGTCTGCAAACAAAAGAATGTTTGAACAGATATTGTTTGTTAATTTCATTCCTAGATCTACTATCAGCTTCCATTTCTTTAAGACGTCGTCAGTACATGTATAAAAATGAGTGGATAATAATTTATACCTAATGCTATGTCCTGTGTTCGCAAGAAAGCTTTCATTTCTTTTAACTGCCGTGACTATGATAAAATGAGTATTTATTTATAGATTCTTTATTACCAAAATTAGGTACGGTTGGTAGCCCCCGTTTTCTGGTAGTTGCCATAATTTCATTCGATTTACCTATCAAATGCCTGTTTAAAATCTATAAAAGCGACATATATTTCCAAATTCTTTCCTGTTCTTTATTTTATTATTTGTCTAATGGTGAAGACATTATCTATGGACGATCTCTCTTCCGTAAATCCACCTTGCTCTTCCCCTAGTTGACAATCTGCAATAGTTTTTAATCTGTTCTTTGTACCCTGTATTCGTAATACTTATTCCTATATAATTCTCACAATTACTGAGGTTTCCTATTTTGAATAGAGTTGTAAATATAGCTGTTGACCAAGAGAGACGTTTCAGGGAACCTTCTCAGCATTTACCAAGTAGACGTATTCTGAATTTGCATACTATAGTTTTATATTTAATAAATTCCACATTTAGTCCGTCTAGCCCAGGATCTTCCTGTTTTTACAGATCTTAATATAGTATTGCTTGCAATGTTACAGCTTCCCTTCGGGAACTTTATTTTCATTTTTCATAATGTTTCATTCACTTTCTGAATTACTATCATGTACTGGTGTATAGTTAGCCGTATAATATTTTCCTAGTCTTTACTTACGTCTTCATCGGTGAGTGTTTGAGCTGGATAGTTTGCAAGCCCACTTTCGTAAAGAGTTGTCAGACATACTTCTTATAGGACATACACCTTATACACTTCTTTATTTTCTTGTTGGTGTTTTGGGCTATTTTTCCATCATTTTGCGATAATTCCATTTTTTTAAATACAAGATAACGCTCAGAATACATAACACTTCCTCTCTGAACTGTAACGTCTTGTACCATGGCACTTATCTTATTATTGACAAATTCATAAATCATTAATCATCTTCCACCTCGAATATATCATCGCACCATTTTAAATCGCGCTGTTACCATTCTTTCACTTATGTATTTTTCCATGTTCGTTCTGTTAATATGGATACTCCACACTGTATTCTTTTTTCTTTTGCTTTACTCTACTTTGTGTTGTTTCAAATCTCGCGATCCATTCGATTTCATTTGTTTTTTTCCTGTTAGTAGCTATATTTATATCTTTCCTCTTTAGTTTTTCTCCTATCGCTTGGTCTTTCGCATTTATACGCTTCACGTTCCATCTACTGAGTTTTAAAACATCTTTTATACCACATCCTAATCTAGTCCTTTTAACATGTCCAGGTCGATTTCCATTACATTCATTCAAGTGGATACTGTAAAGCGTTGGAGAGACATCAGCACTCTGGATAAGGATTTCGGAGCTCCTTCTCCTAGAACGGTTGTAATAAAACCGCTGCTCGTGAGCCACATACGGCTCCTTGGCTGCTTGAGTGTGGCTCTTCAACAAAATACTATGTACGGGTGGGTACGTACAGCACAACTGAAACTTCGTAGCCCATGGGCAGAAATCAAATTTCGGCCTGGGTGACTCTATTTATTTCATGGTAGACATAACGCCTCATTTAAGTAAGCATAATCGTAATCTACAGGAAAAGGGATCATAATGTTTTCGATGTTACAAGACGTTACTTCATTCCAAAACAGATTATCTTTTATCGCTCAAGGTCACGAAAAAAACAGTGATACACTTTCCAACGCTGTTGGTACGTTGCTATTTTCTATTTGAAATATTACTTTTAAATATGAGTTAGCTATTCTCATGTTTTTTTCAGGACTTTAGAAACAGCAAAGCGATATTAGCCTTTGTTGAAAAACTTTTTAACTGTACTGTAAAAGAATTTAAATTTATCTACGTTTAATACTGACGCTGGCAGTTTTCGAATACATATCCCGGATTAAAAAACAAAAGAATTATGGTGCTACAAGTTTGATCGTGCTAAAACACCTATACTATCACTCCTGACTCATATTATCAGCTGAAAAGCTAGCGCTTGATTCTACTTCTTTATTTTGGCCTAGATATTCATGGTATCAATCGTATACAAGTACGAACATTATCAGGATTAAAACTGCAAAATTGTTTTCTGATGAGAACGTGGAAACGTTCATAATACTGAAATCAGCAACGTACAAACATGACATATGTAAACGTCTCTGGTAGTTCTAAAGACGTTGTTCACATTAGTGACGGTCTGTCATTGTCATGATTTGATTTTATAAACACCTTACAATTTAATTTTATTAATGAATAACGTTGTTATTAATCAGATATCAAGTTTTATTCAACTTACCTGTAATTCAACTAAGACCAAGAGATGACTACAGTAAGCAGATTCAGAAGGATGTAGGTTGCAGTAGTTTCTCGGATGAAGAGCCTTGCACAGCATATAGTAGCATGGAGAACTGCATCAAACCAGCCCTTAGACTGAAGATCACAGAAACAACAACGTGAGCATCGAAACAATTGCTCTTATTAGTAGATATAGCATTTACATACCTACTGATACCAGCTCGTACATATGCTTTAATCCTTTCAAATAAACATGTTAAGGCACATTATTTTCCGATCATAATATCATCAACGTTGTGTATTTCTTGAAATATACCGAAGAGACAAAGAAACTGATACACCTGCCTAAAATCGTGTAGGGCCCCCGCTAGCACGCAGAAGTGCTGTGGCACGATATGGCATGGACTCGACTAATGCCTGAAGAAGTGCTGGAGGGAACTGACACTATGAATCCAGCAGGGCTGTTCATAAATCCTTAAGAGTACTATGGGGTGGAGATCTCTTACGAACAGCGCGTTGCAAGGCATCCCAAGTACGCTCAATAATGTTCATATCTGGGGAGTATGCTGGCCAGCGGAAGGTTTTAAACTCAGAAGAGTGTTCCTGGAGCCACCCTGTAGTATTCTGTAAGTTTGAGGTGTCGCATTGTCCTGCTGGAGTTGCCCACGTCTGACGGAATGCGCAGTGGACATGAAAGGATGCAGGTGAGTAGACAGGATGCTTACGTACGTGTCACTTGTCAGAGTCGTATTTAGACGTTTCAAGGGTCCCTTATCACTCGAACTGCATACGCCCCACACCATTACAGAGCCTCCACCATCTTGAACAGTCCCCTGCTGACATGCAGGGTTCAAAATGTTCAAATGTGTGTGACATCTTATGGGACTTAACTGCTAAGGTCATCAGTCCCTAAGCTTACTCACTAGTTAACCTAAATTATCCTGAGGACAAACACACACACCCATGCCCGAGGGAGGACTCGAACCTCCGCCGGGTCCAACCGCACAGTCCATGACTGGAGCCCCTAGACCGCTCGGCTAATCCCGCGCAGCATGCTGGGTTCATGGATTCATGAGGTTATCTCCATACCCGTAAACGTCCATCCGTTCGATACAATTTGAAACTAGACCCGTCCGAGCAGGTAACATGTTTTCAGTCATCAACAGTACAATTTCGGTGTTGACGGGCCCAGGCAAGGCGTAAAGCTTTGTGTTGTGCAGTCATCAAGTGTACACGAATGGGCCTTCGGCTGCGAAATCCAATATCGATGATATTTCGTTCAATAGTTCGCACGCTGACACTTTTTGACGGTCCAGCATTGAAATCTGCCGCAATTTGCGGAAGGGTTGCACTTCTGTACACTGAAAGATTCTCTTCAGTTGTCGTTGGTCCCGTTCTAGCAGGATCTTTTTCTGGCGTCATGTCGGAGATCTGATGTTTTACCGGCTTCCTGATATTCACGGTACAATCGTGAAATGATCGTACAGAAAAATCCCCACATCATCGTACCTCGGAGATGTGTCCCATCGCTCGTGCGCCGACTACAACACCAAGTACAAACTCACTTAAATCTAGACTACCTGCCATTGTAGCAGCTGTAACCGATCTAACAACTGCGCCTTGCACTTGTTGTGTAATATAGGCGTTGCCGACCGCAATGCCGTGTTCTGCCTGTTTACATATCTTTATATTTGAATACGCATGTCTATACAAGTTTCTTTGGCGCTTCAGCGTACATTATATGTTTTGTGATTTTTGATGTACAGTGTCCTGGAGAGACAATGTAACAAATGATGAGGTGCTTAGAAGAGTACAGGAAACCAGTTCTCTGTGGAGACATATCCAAAAAAGAAGAGACAGACTTGTAGGGTACATCCTACGACACAACAACATCATTGGAACCGTAGCTGAAGGAACTACTGAGGGAAGAATTCGGGGGGCCGACCAAGGATATCATACATGCAACAGATCATGAATGATGTTGGATGTAACACATACGTGTAAATTAAAAGGAAAGCAGACAGAAGAGAGGAATGGCGCTCTGCTGCAATAGAAGAAGACGAGTGGCCTGAAGATGACACAAAGGTAGTGTATAAACTGGTCGCGTAATTAATACATTTTATAGAAAGCACAGCTGTTAGTATTCCTTATTCCTACAGAATTAGTAAATAAACAAATAAAATAAAACTGTGTTTTAATTTCGGTTTGAGCACTGTACTGCTTCTAATGCCGCGATCAGTCGTAAAGAGGAAGCGCAAACAAGTGCGAACAGAGGTTGCCGCTGGGCCGCAGAGATAAGAGCGCACGCCATAAGGGCGTCGGCGCTGTCGCTTTTTGCTGCTTCTGGGGGCGGCAGCGGCGGCAGACGGGCGCCACGGGCGGCGGCGGCGGTGGGACCGCAGCCAGAGGCGGCCCTGGCTAGGGATAGGGCCAGGGCTGGCCTGCATGAGTTAGGGGGCGGAAGCGCGCGCATGCCACGGCTCGCGGCCCACGCACACTAAATCTCCACCCCCGCGCGCCGCCTCCTTGTCCGCAGGCAGTTTTACTCCGAGTATCGTCGGCGGGCCGCAATTCATTTGGCCGTTAAATTTTTCTTGCAAGGATATTCGCGGGACCTTTCCCTTCCCTCTCCTCACGCGAGACAGAAAAAAAGAAGTTGGCGCAGCTTGCCGTCGTATAAATAACAAGAACATCTGTTAAAGGAGATGTAAAGTGAAATCCTCCTCTTCTGAATCGAGCAGACTGAATATCTGAATATATGAGTGTGTTGTTCTCCTATTGTCGTTCTCAATTTACGGTAGTGCCTATGTTCAACGGTGCCTTCCAGTTCGTTTTCAAATATCGGTAATGAAATATGTGGGAGAGTCAGCCATGACATAACTGTTCCATCCCTTATTCTAGACATAAGACAAAAGCTAAATAACCTTCGACTGCAAGAAGAATGTAATAATCCTATTAGCAAAGACGGTAGTTGCTGAAAGGTGTGAATATTGCAGAGCCATCAAATAGGCCATGGTTGCAAACGTAAAGCTCTAGCTTTTTCAGACTACTGAGTTCGCCGAAATGGCACAAGGTTTCCATGAGCAAAGTCAGGCTAATCTGCAATACGTTGAAATCGTTGTTTTTTTGTTTTTTTTTGTGTCAGGCTAATCTGCACTACGTTGAAATCGTTGTTGTTTTTTTTTTTTTTTTTTTTTTTTTTTTTTTTTTTTTTTTTTTTTTTGTGAACCTTAGGTTTTGTGACGTCACATCTCTTGCAGTACGTGCCATACAGTGATTTATTTCTGCAGGTACCTTCAATAGTATACGTGAATACCATCTGATGAAAAGTGCTGAGAGTAGAGTTATTAAAACGAAGTAATAAATTAAAACATCATGGTTGATGCTGAAATGTTATTCCGTGAACAACGAAAATGTAGTAAGCCACAAACTTCTTTCCTTTCATATTTTGTGGCGTGCGCGAGCAAGAAACAGTTTCGTAAAGGCTTGGAATTATGTGTAAAGTTCGTTGAAAGTCACAAACTACTCTCACTCTCAAATTTTGGATGAAAGAAGTCAGGATATCTACGCTACGCGAGATACGCTGCCTCAAGACATGTACACAGTTTCTAACTGCAGTACTTGTCTCGAAGTATGTCGATCGGTTGAAGAAATATGACACGGCCTAACAACGACGACTGTTGATAAAATATCGATATAGACTATGTGATGATAAGTATCCGGACAACTGGCTGAAAATGACTTACAAGTTCGTGGCGCCCTCCATCGGTAATGCTGGAAGTCAATATAGTGTTGGCCCAGTCTTAGCCTTGATGACAGCTTCCACTCTCGCAGGCATACGTTCAATCAGGTATTTGAAGGTTTCTTGGGGAATAGCAGCCCATTTTTCACGAATTCTGCTCTGAGGAGAGGTATCGATGTCGGTCGGTGAGGCCTGGCACGAAGTCGGCGTTCCAAAACATCCCAAAGGTGTTGGTTCAAAAATGGCTCTCAGCACTATGGGACTTAACATCTGAGGTCATCAGTCCCCTAGAACTTAGAACTACTTAAACCTAACTAACCTAAGGACATCACACACATCCATGCCCGAGGCAGGATTCGAACCTGCGACCGTAGCGGTCGCGCGATTTCAGACTGAAGCTACTAGAACCAATCGGCTACAGCGGCCGGCCCAAAGGTCTTGTATAGGATTCAGGTCAGGACGCTGTCCAGGTCAGTGCATTACAGGGATGTTATTGTCGGATAACCACTCCTCCACAGAACGTGCATTATGAACAGATGCTCGATCGTATTGAAAGATGCAATCGCCATCCCCGAATTGGTCTTCAACAGAGGGAAGCCAGAAGGGGCTTAAAACATTAATGTTGGCCTGTGCTGTGATAGTGCCACGCAAAACGACAAGTGGTGCAAGCCCCCTCCATAAAACACACGACAACACCATAACACCACCGCCGAGTTTTACTCTTGGCACTACACACGCTGGCAGATGTTCACCGGGCATTCGCCATACCCACACCCTGCATCCAATCGCCACATCGTGTACTGTGATTCGCCACTCCACAAAACGGTTTTCCACTGCTCAATCGTCCTATGTTTACTCTCCTTACACCAAGCGAGGCGTCGTTTCGCATTTACCGGCGTGATGTGTGGCTTATGAGCAGCAGCTCGACCAGTAAATCCTATTTTTCTCACCTCCCGCCTGACTGTCATACTACTTGTAGTCGATTCTGATGCAGTTTGGAAGTCCTATGTCATGGTCTGGATATATGTCTGCCTATTGCACATTACGATCCTCTTCAACTGTCGGCGGTCTCTGTCGGTCAACACACGAGGTCGCCAGTACGTTTTTCTGATGTACGTGTCCCTTCACGTTTCCACTTACTATCACATCGGAAACAGTGGACCTAGGGAGGGTTAGGAGTGTGGAAATCTTGCGTACACATATATGTCACCAGTGACACCCAATCACCTGATCACATTCGAAGTCTGTGAGTTCCGCGGAGCGCCCCATCCTGCTCTCTGACGATGTCTAATGACTACTGAGGTGGCTGATATAGAATACCTGGCAGTAGGTGGCAGCAGAATGCACCTAATACGGAAAACGTATGTTTTTGTGGGTCTCTGGATACTTTTGATCACATAGTGTATACTTATATCGATAGTTCTTCCTAAAATATTAATATATTTCAGCGATGCTTTAGCCCACGATATATCGATATGGATATAGAAAGGGTAATATGGAGTGCTCATATGTGTGTTTCGTATTTTTTTCGCTATTTTCGGTAAATATTCCAAATTGTTCTTTTGAAATTGTGGTTGAACATAATTTCGCTTTCACTGTGTGCAGGAGTCTTACTATTTTTCGAGCTTTCATCACGCTCAGTTTTTCTCTTTGAGTGTGTGAAGCAAGTGTAGTTGGCAGAAAGAAGAAGTCTGAATGTATTGAGGCGTAGTGGTGTGAATGGAATAAAAAAATTCCTTAGTGAAGAAGTAGCACACCAGTTGACTCAAAAAAAAACAATTTACAACGTCACTTACGTGCCATCTCTTCAAATCGACATTCTGCAAAGTCTTTGCTGAAAATGGTGAACGAAAATCTAAATGAGGAAGTTGGAATTTGCGGTAGGGAGTGGTGTAAGGGGAAATGCTGACATAATTCGCGCTCGACACTACCAACAGAAACTGTGACATTTAACTGCACCACGCAGTTTTGGCACTACAACCACTAGGTCATTAGCGTTGGCAGAAAAACAGGGAAGTCGACGTGAAGTGGTTGTAATGGTACTTGAGTTACGCAACCATTACGCCACCTCATCTGAACCTCTCGATACCAACAACATTCTACTGTGTTTCTGTTAACTATTTAACATATCTCAGAGACAACATTCAGATTAGATTTCATTTGTGATACATCGATATGTTTATATTGCAATGATATTGTTCTGATGTGTATTCATTCTTTTGTCGCTATGATCTTTGACGTACTTGTAACTCTGGTTTTTGGGCGCGTAAGCGATTGTTAGTTAGTTGTTAACTTGTTAGAGAGTCGGACCTTGAAAAGGTCAAGTCTTGGACATCATGTTGGAAAGATACATTTTGTAGTTCGCTTATAAAATGTGAGGAAGATGTTTTCAAGTATGTTTTGTATTGTGAAGTGATGTTTGTGTGTCACGTGATATTGCAATTAAAAGAAAGTGTAACTTAAATTCGGAGTGCTGATCATTTCTTTACATCACCATTGTCCAGTAAAAGTGTAATCTTCAAGAATGGTTTGTGAAGCACATCTACAAAAACTTTTGAATATAGCAGAATAAAAGCTAGGCTTTTTTGCATCCGAGCTTGGAATCATAACCACCTGGATTTTCAACGATTGAGCCATGATTTTACGACGAGACCAGCGTGGGAAACACAAAAAGATGAGTGCCTAGTTTTTTTTATTATTACATGAAATGACTTTATTAACTGTGCTCTAATGACACCTGCCACATAATATGACTGTTGTTGCCCGAAAATGCAGTATTTAGCAGCGTGAGCAACACCACAATCGTTATTAAATTCTGACCTTTGTTGTGGTAGGGTTGTTAGATGGTCCAGACAAATCCTATGTGTGATGAAACCCAACGACGGACCAATCGGACACCTTGTTTTTTGTGCCACTTACATGCAGATACCATTCTTAGGAAAGTGGTTATCACCAAGCGCGCAACTGCATCGTTTTCCTTTCAACTGTTGCTCTAAGGGGGATAGGCAGACTGCTAGCTCGTTGATGCACAGAATTCACGGTAACAGATCAATACTTAAACATGGAACTCTAGAACCAGTAGCATATTTACAATGTGCAATCAGTATTTTATAGGTCCGTACGTAGATACTGTTTTCGTCGGTATGTCGATAAATCTACACCTTTCGATACATCGAGAGACAACGAAGATAGCATTAAAATGAAAAAAATGAAATGTCGTGTGGCTAGGGCCTCTCGCCGGGTAAACCGTTCGTCTGGTGCAGGTCTTTCGATTTGACGCCACTTCGGCGACTTGCGCGTCGATGGGGATGAAATGATGATGATTAGGACAACACAACACCCAGTCCCTGAGCGGAGAAAATCTCCAACCCAGCCGGGAATCGAACCCGGGCCCATAGGATTGACTTTCCGTCACGCTGACCACTTTTTTTTTTTTTTTTTTTTTTTAATGTAGTGGACCGGTGGGGGCTCGGGGGGCAAAGTGGGCAGGGGTCGAAACCTGAGGCCTGGCCACAGTGTCCGCCTCACCACCACCGAGCCTGTGGTGCTTAGGGAAATGGGAGACACAGGAATCAACAGTAGTGGAAGGCGTTGTTATTTATTTATTTGCATATGTTTTTGTAAGATTCGCTAATATCATGAAATTATGGGAACACATCGGCGAAAGAGAAAAGAAATATAAATTCTGGTTAAAGAAAAAGAAAGGAAAAAGGAAAAGCAAAAAGAAATAAAATCCGCGCAATCTGCGACGCGCTCTCCCATCCGCGGAGGTCAGAAGTAGAATAGATCGTAAGCGGTTGAAACTCAGACACCGCCGGGGGAGTAGGGGTAGGTGCCCTCTGAGCCAGGCACCGTCCAACTCAGTGGAGGTCTAACAAAGACTGCTCGAAGATAGTTAGCAAATAAAGTGCGGTAATGTGGCGTGTTTTCGAGAGCTGCATGGGCTGTTCGTAAATAGGTCCAAAAGTCGAGGCGGGATTTAGGTCCCTCATGAAAGAGATAAGCGACCGCCCACCCTTTGACCCACGTAATAGCATGACATTTGGCGGCGGGAAAATGTCGGTCCTCCGGGTATAGAAACATTCGAGGTTCGATTGTGTCTGGTGGCACCCGAAGATAGCAGGCAATGATTTGCTGCACGAAGCGCCATACATCTTGCGATGAGGCGCATGTCAGACGGTGTTCATCAGTGTCGGTTGCTGGCAAAGGAGACAAAGAGGGGATTCTGACAAGCCAATGTTGTGCAGGCGCTGCTTCGTGGCAAATTTCCTGTTGACTATGCGATACCACAGTGCCCGGACGTTCGTAGGAAGGAAGGGCTGGTGGACGGTAGTCCACACTATGGACCACTGGATGGAGGGATGTTTGGTCTCCATCACATTCCGGGGAACACAGCGCAGCAACGGGCTGTAAAAATCCTTAGTCCTAGGTGGGCGTGTATCTGGAAGACTGGTATGTATGTAACTGTAGTCGATGAAAAAGGTCACAAATAAGGCACGATATGGCCGACAGACACCGGTGGTGAGGTGGAAGCAGGTAGGAGGACCTCAAGCAAGCTGCGTGTTAGAGATGTACCGTGGCCCATCCATTGTTTTCTCATGGTACTCGTGTACAAGGCTGCAGCTCGCACACGGACATTGACGAGCCCAACGCCACCATACCGTGAGGGCAGGATAAGTGTCTCATAACTGACTTTAAACATTGAACCAGGCGTGAGATAATAGCCAAAAGCCGCCTGAAGGTTGCGCCCAGTTGCAGTTGGCAGAGGGAGAACTTGCGCGATGTGAACCAATTTTGTAGCCACATAAAGATTAATAAACTCAACCCGTTGAAGTGTGCCCTGGCGGCGCAAGAGGTTCTGGCGGACGTTGTTGCGGATGACGTGTAACAGGCGACGGAAATTCGTTGCCGCTGTGCGTGTGACCGTGGAGGTAAAGGTAATGCCCAGGTACCGGAAAGTCCGCACAAGCGGCAGGGGTGCCACTTCACCCTCCTTGAGGCCTCGTCCAATGTGCATTGCAGAAGATTTGGCGACATTCATGGCACTACCAGCGGCAGCCCCATAACGGGTAATCAATTCGAGGACTTCCCGAATCTCAGAGCCGGAGCGAATGAGGAGGAGGAGGTCATCAGCATATGCCCGACAGCGAAAAGTGTATTGGCGTAGGGTGAGGCCAGAGAGCTTGGTCGTCAAGCCGCCAATAAGGGGCTCAAGGGCAATGGCATACAGGAGGGTAGAGAGGGGGCACCCCTGCCGTATCGAACGGCAGATAGGTACCGGCCCTGCTAAACGTCCATTGACTTGGACACGTGAACTGGCACTGTCGTAAAGACCCCGGATGACGTCGAGAAACGGAGGGGGGATGCCCATTCGGGCTGCCACCGAAAACAGGAAACGATGACGCACTTTATCGAAGGCGCTGTCGAAGTCTATAGCGACGACCGCTGCCCGGAGTCTGCAGGCCGCCGCTATCGCAATTAAGTCGCGGCATTCCCCTGTGGCGGTCTGTATGTCAACCTGTCCGCCAGGCGTCGTTTGCTCTGGCGAGAGGATATGGCGGAGTGTAGTTCGGAGCCTCATTGCCAGTAAGCGCGCGAAAATCTTGTAATCGGCATTGAGGAGGGTGAGCGGTCTGTAACTCGTGACCATCGAACCACGGGCTGGTTTGTGGACTGGTATAATGATGCCCTCAGCAAAGGCGGGTGGGATTGCTTGGTCAGATGTCATCAGTTCTTGATACATAGTCGTCCACCGTGGTGCCATGAGGTCCCGAAAGGTACGGTAAAACTCAAACGGTAAGCTGTCAATGCCGGGCGATCTGTTGACTGCACACTTGGCGATTGCGTTGTTGACTTCGTCTAGCGTGACCGCCACTGTCAAAGCATCCGAGTCCGTGTGGGGGAGGGTGCGCGTGACGTAATGCAAAATGGAGTCGTCCGCTGCAGTTTCAGCGTCTTCATCACTATAAGTACGACGGTAGTGCTCGACGAATGCGTGGACGATGTCATTCTGAGTGGTCACCTGCGTTCCATGGGGCGTGGTCAGAGTGCTGATGATCTTCGTTTGTCGGACACTGTATCATGCATGGATGGAATTTCTAAATCCGCGTGATCGTGGCGCCACGTCCGTATCACGACCCCTTGCAGTTTCCGGCGTGCCAGCACAATTACCTTCGCCTTAGTTCTTTGCCGTTCCAACTGGTTGTCCGGGTTTGTCGGTTGAGCATCCAGATCTCGGAGAATCGCGTAATAGAAGTCAACAGTGATGCGATGCCAGTCGGCCATGTCCTTCCCGTATCTCATCAGTGTCCTCCGGATCGCCGGCTTGGCACAGTCCAACCACCATGTCAATGTCGAGTGGTAGCGGGGAAGGCCTCGTTCGCAGGCTGTCCACGTTTCAGTGACTTGTTGTCGACACGCCAGGTCATGCAAGTGTGAGGTATTGAGCTTCCATGGCGCACGGCTGCGCCATACTGATTGTGGCGGAAGGAGGACCGTACAGATGTAAGCGCAATGGTCGGAAAAGGCCTGCGGCCAGCGTTCTGCGCCCCGTATCGCAGATCTAAGAGTTTGTGAGACATATATCCTGTCTAGTCGGCTTGCGGAATGACTTGTAAGAAAGGTATGGCCAGAAAGGTCGCCGTGTTGAACTCCCCAGGTATCGTGAAGCAGGAGGTCTCGCACCACTATACGTAGCTCCTGGCATGTAGTATAGTGGAGAATCTGATCTTTAGGATGCAGAACGCAGTTAAAATCACCTCCTAGTAGGCAATGGTCATAACGCCCTAAAAACAGGGGAGCGATTTCCTCGGAATAAAATTGGGCTCTTCATGTCGTCGGTCGGTGCCTGAGGGAGCGTAGACATTAATGATGCGCGTCCCCATGGCAGTGAGTGCCATGCCCCGAGTTGATGGAAGGAAGGCGACATCGGTCACAGAAATCCCGTGGCGGACGTAGACGGCCACCCCGCGGCCCATAGGATCACTCGCGGAGGCGTGACCGGTATAGCCATTGATATTCGGGAGACTAGCCAAGTGAACTTCCTGCAGAAGGGCGAAATCAATATCCGAAGCCCAGAACATCTCCTGCATATGGCGGATTTTCACCCTGGAACGGATGTTGTTGGTGTTGATGGTTGCTATCCGGTAGGCCTGGTGTCGGATTGCTGGAGGCTGGTCCACTCCGCCGTCCGCGCAAGGGTGTGGGCGTCGCAGCGGAACGTTATCCCGCTGGCCCTCAGGGGAGTCTGGGGAGAGTATGATTAGTGGTGCGGCCGTGACGGCGCAGGGTCCCGTAACGGGTCCTGCTCCTTGACCTCCTCCTCGTGCCACGCCGTGGAAGCGGAAACTGGTGTATCGTCCATTTTGTCTGCAGAAGATGTTGTAATTGTGCGTGGTGTAGTGTCGCCTGTGATACGTTCATGATTTAGTTCAACGTCAGCACGGGGCGCAGATGTCTCCGCGCTCATTACGTCTTCGTCAGCAGTAGCGGGTTCTGAGGCCTCGTGCTGGTAGACGGTTACGTCCTCCTCGACTTGTAACGTCTCCTCTTGGCCGGAAACGGTGCGACGTCTTCGCTTGCGACGTTTCGGGGAACGTTGCTTCCTTGTGCGACCCTCCGTGTCCGACGACGGAAGGGAGTCGCGTCGTTCGGGCAGAAAGGTCGCTGTAGGTACGATGAGCGAGTCGATCTCCATCGTGTTTCCGAGGTCAGGGTCAGCGTCTGGTTGCGCCGGCATCTTCGGAGCGGCGTCGATGGCCAGCCGAGGCGGCGGGTCGTCCGAGGCGCTCTCCGTCGGTGTCTGGTCGGGCTCGTTGGTGGCGTCGTTTGTGGTGACCGGGATACGTTGCAAAGTGGTAGGAGAAGCTAGAGCAGCGGCATAGGTCACTGGTAGCACTGTAGGTTGCGACGTGGGTGGTTCTGCGGCAGCTGGAAGTTGCGTAATACGCCGTTGTGGGCATTCGGATCTTAGGTGGCCTTCTTTGCCGCGCCCAGAACAGGTCCGAGGCTGGCCGTCGTATACAATTATTGCATGGCAGCCGCCGATCTGTAAGTAGGACAGGACGTGGCTTCGGAGATCTATGGTGACCTGTCGGACCCCGTTTAGGACGGGATACGTCCGAAACTGTGTCCACTTCTCCGCAGTGTGGCCATGGGCTGTGCCGTGTGGGCGTAGTGCCGCGACGACTTCCTCAGCAGGAAGTTCGAATGGCAATTCGAAAAGTCGTATCGTTCGCATACCTAAGCCTGCGTGGTCGACGGTTACCTCCCCCACGTTGCCATCAGCGTGACAGAGGCGGAGCCCCTGTTTGGTCTCACGTAGTATGCGTTCGCACGCCGCGTCGTTAATGATTTTCACATAGACCGTGCTGCTCACGATGGACAAATGTATGCCGATAACATCGGTCGCCGGTATCTTCACTTCCTCTCCCAGAAAACGCTCCACCTACAGTGCTTTGGGTCGGGCATAATCGTTGCAGAAAGTTAATCGGAGTGTTGATTTACGGTAACGGTTCGCCATGGATCGTACAAGGTAAGCCGGCACTTAAGCAACTGCCGTCAGAAAGTAAACAAGGCGAGCTCGCGCGCCGCACGAAGTCAACACGTACGCGTCCGCTCTGTTGCCCTGCCGAAGGCAGACTGACCACTCAGCTACCGGGGGCGGACAGCATTAAAATTAGAACTGCAGTGATAACGTCCACGAAAGCCCACAATGTTACATAAGAAAGGTTTCCATATGTTTTCTGCCACTGTAAAGAACTCAGCTTCCCTGTAAAAGACCATCGACTCTGTGTGCAATGTAATCTATGGTGCTCTTGGTCGGCAATCAATTGTACAGCGCTGGGGCTTTCTGAATAGAGGCACAGTAGAGAGCAGCTGAGTTTCAGAGAAGGACATCTGGATCTAATATTTGTGAATCTGCGAGAAATTATCTGGAATACATTACGGAGGTAACTTGTTTATAAACTTATTCTGTTGACTGCATTGATGGAGAAGATTTTTGTAGGAATATTTCAAGGCATCCCATTCACGTTCAAAAATTAAAATTTTTGTTTGTCACAACCATGAACTGAAGAAAATCTATGTTCCTTAGATAACTATTAATATTCATAATTTTTCCTAATTTGTTCTCTTTGTTTTTATTATGTCACAAATTACGCTATTGCTTGAAACGTCCGTAATTTTTTTTTGCAGTGTCAGAATTCCGTAATTTTCATTTTATGTTGTACGAAATTTTTGACAGGAATCAGAGTTTAATTTTTCAGGAACGATAAGTTTTAAAGTAAAACTATCCTCCATTATTCTTGGTAAAATACGCAATATTTTGTCGTGTGTGCATTGCTCCTTATGCCCCACACAGCCACAGATTTATTATGACACACAAAGAAAAATTTAGGGTACTTTTCTTTAGCTGCTGCATTTGCAGAATTCAATTTGTTTTCGCGGGTATCAGTACACTAGACACAAAATAGTATGCTGAGAATGCAATGGAAGTCTCACATTGGGTTCTTGTCAACAAACAATGTGTCGTCAGAATTTTCAGGTGTTATACTATGTAAAGCAATTAATTTACAGTGTACAGTGAACGTAATATTCAACACTTATATTCTTCGTGTTGAGTATTATTTTATTTCGTCAATATTTCAACCAGTCATTGCACTTCATGTTACGGAACTTCCATAATGCACGTAAGTCTCGAGTGTCAGTTACATAGCTTTCACTGAGCACATAATTAGATTCTTGTGGCATTGAATTAGATTCAGTTTCATTATTTCAAATTGAGCAATTCATTAAGATTTATGTTTTGTTTCACGACACTGTTCACATGCGCATCGCAGCGGCAGCCAACAGTCAGTTTTACTCGGTAACTGAAGACGAAATTTGAAACAGACGTTAGACAAGGAGACAATTTTTGAAAAAGAAAAGAATATTCAGTATATCACTTACAGACGAATTACATAGAAAGCTTAAACACAGTATTTATCTTACTCTCTTAAACCTTTAACTTCAGATTATTTTTCTTATTAGTAGATTGTTCTTGTTGTGTTCTTCAGTCGAAAGAATGGTTTGATGCAGATCTCCATGCTATTCTCTCCTGTGAAAGCCTCTTCATCTCCAAGTAACTACTGCAACCTACATCCTTCTGAATCTGCTTACTGTATTCAGTTACTGGTCCCTCTCTACGGTCCTTACGCTCCTTTTAAGACACTGTCCTCTGCTCTTCCACGTCCTTTGCTGTCTCAGACAGAATTACAATGTCATCAGGAACACTCAAAGTTTTTATTTCTTCTTCCTGGAGGTTAATTCCTACTCCAAATTTTCTTTTGTTTCTTTTACTGCTTGCTCAACATACGGATTGAATATCACCGGGGATAGGCTACAATCCAGTCTCACTCCCTTCTCATTCACTGCTTCCCTTTCCTGCCCCTCGACTCTTATAAGTACCATCTTGTTTCTATACAGTTGTAAATAGCCTTTCGCTCCCTGTGTTTTACCTCTGCTATCATTACAATTTGAGAGAGAGTATTCCTGTGAACATTGTCAAAAGCTTTATCTAAGTCTACATAGGCTTGTGTTTCCTTAGCCTCTCTCCTATGAGAAGTAAGGTCAGTATCGCCTCTCGTGTTCCATCATTTCTACGGAATCCGAACTGATCTTCCACGAGGTCGGCCTCTATCACTTCTTCCATTCTTCTATAAAGGATCTGTGTTAGTATTTTCCAGCCATGACTTATTAAACTGATAGTTCGGTAATTTTCACACCTGTCAGTACCTACTTTCTTTGGAACTGGAATTATTATCTTCTTCTTGAAGTCTAAGGATATTTCGCCTGTTTCATGCAAATTGCTCACCAGATGGAAGAGTTTTGTCATGGCTCTCCCAAGACTATCATTACTTCTAACAGAATGTTGTGTACTCCCGGGGTCTTGATGTGACTTTCGTCTTTCAGAGCTTTGTCAAATTCTTCACGCTGTGTATCTCCCTTTCCGTCTTTATTTACGCCTTCTTCCATTTCCAGAATAGAGACCCATTTTTATTCCTTCCACCTTTCTGCTTTCCCGTCTTTTTTTAGGACTGGTTTTTCATTTGAGTTCTTGATACTCATACAGGTGACTGTTTTCTCAAAAGGTCTCTTTAATTTTCCGGTAGGCATCATCTACCGTAACTCTAGTGATACATGCGTCTGCATCCCTACTTTTGTCCTCTAGCCATTTCTGCTTAGCCATTTTCCACTGTCGATTTCATTTTTGACACGTTTTGATTCCTTTTGGCCTGCTTCTTTTATTTCATTTTTATATATGCCCCTTTTATTGCTTAAATTCAATATCTTTTGTGTTACCCAAAGATTTATACTTGACCTCGTCTTTTTACCGACTTAATCCTCTGCTGCCTTTACTATTTCATCTCTCAAAGCTACCGCCGGCCGGAGTGGCCGAGCGGTTCTAGGCGCTTCAGTCTGGAACCGCGCGACCGTTACGTTCGCAGGTTCGAATCCTGCCTTGGGCATGGATGTGTGTGATGTCCTTAGGTTAGTTAGGTTTAAGCAGTTCTAAGTTCTAGGGGACTGATGACCTCAGCTGTTAAGTCCCGTAGTGCTCAGAGTCATTTGAACCATTTTTTTTCTCAAGGCTACCCATTCTGCTTCTAGTGTATTTCTTTCTCCGGTTCTTGTCAGTCGTTCTCTAATGTTCCCTCTGAAACTCCCTGGAACCTTTGGTTCTTTCAGTTTATCCAAGTCCCATTTACTTCAATTCCTGATTTTTTGCAGTTTATTCAGTATTAATCTGCAGTTTACTGCCAATAAATTGTGGCCGTAGTCCCCATCTGCACCTAGAAATGCCTTAAAATTTAAAGTGTGGTTGCGAAATCTCTGTCTTACCATAATATAATCAATCTGAAACCTTCCGGTGTCTCCTGGCTTCTTCCATGTATACAACCTTCTTTTATGATCCTTAAACCAAACTATGATTAAACCAAACTATGATTAAATTATGCTCTGTGCAAAATTCTACCAGACAGCTTCCTCTCTTATTCCTTTCTCTCAGTTTGTCTTCACCTACTACTTTTCCTTCTCTTCCTTTTTCAACTATCGAATTCCAGTCCCCCATGCCTATTAAATTTTCGTCTTCCTTCACTATCCGAATAATTTCTTTTATCTCATCACACATTTCCTCTATCTCCACCTCATCTGCGGAGCTGGTTGGCATATAAACTTGTACTACTGTGGTGGGTGAGGGCGTAGTGTCTATCTTGGCTACAATAATGCGTTCACTACGCTGTTCATAGAAGCTTATCAGCGTTACTATTTTTTTGTCCATTACTAAACCCACTTCTGCATTACCTTATTTGATTTTGTATTATAACTCTGACCAGAAGTCCTGTTCTTCCTGTAACCGAACTACACTAATTACCACTATATTTAGCTTTAACCTATCCTTTTTCCTTTTTAAATTATCTAGCCTGCCTGCCCGATTAAAGGATCTGACATTCCACACTCCGACCCGTAGAACACCACTTTTATTTTTCCTGATAATGATGTCTTCCTTAATAGTCGCCACCCGGAAGTCCGAAGTGGGGACTATTTGTCCTCCAGAATATTTTACCCAAGAGGATACTATTGTCATTTAACCATACAGTAGAGCTGTATGCCTTAAGTCGTTCACAGTATCTGCACAGCAAAGTCGTTTTCGTTGATGTTACGAGGCCACTTTAGTCAATCATCCAGGCTGTTGTCCATGCAACTACTGAAAAGGCTGCTACCCTTCTTCTCGAACCACACGGTTGTCTGGCCTCTCAACAGATGCCACGCCGTTGCGGTCGCACCTACGGTACGGCTATGTCTATCGCTGAGGCATGCAAGCCTCCACAGCAACGGTAAGGGCCTTGTTTTATGTGGGAGGGGGGGGGGGGGTTGATACTGATAGGTATTGATAAAACAAAATAGATATAATGCACTTGAAACTTATCGTAATAAACAAAAAAGATAAAGAAGAGAATGTGAATATGAACTTCCTTGCTTTACTTCTTTACTGCGTCTTTCTGAATGTTTGGTCTTTTCATGTATGTAAGCTGTTGTATACCAAAAAACTGCTTTCATAAAAAAAGCATGTACATAAGCTAACGTCACGTTTACATTTAAGCAGTAAACATGTCTGCGAGAATACAAAATTAAATATACTCTGTTCCATAAAAACAGGGGAGAAATGCCTGATGTCAATAACGTCCTGTCACGATATTTCGGCGCAGAGTCTTCTGGCCATCTTCAGGTGAGTACCACTGCAGTAGTACTTGCGAGTACGCGCTGAGCTCTGCCATATAAAGGCATACTGAGGTGACATTGCGCATGCGCTGCTCAGCATGCGCGTTCATAACTCCGTGAGCTGCGCCTCGCGCCCTCCAAGATGAGAACTTGGCGTATCGATATCAGGTAGATATTCATCTTTATGCAGATAACTACGTCGAGTACGAAATTTCTATTTAACAGGATTCCAAGCAGAGTTTAGCTGATAACCACTATCTCGATTGATGAGAGTCTCGTTGTCAGACAATCGTATTTCCACAGATACATTGATAATCAAGCTCCAAAAGTTCGACGTATGGGTCAACATTTTTATGTCGTTGTAATTCATGGAGTGGTCTGTGGAAATACAATGTTCGGCGATTGCAGACTTGGTGGGTTGGAGAAGGCGAGAATGCCGTTGATGTTCCACAATGCGTTCCTGCGCAGCTCGTGTTGTTTGCCTAATATATGATTTGCCGCATTGATTCTCATAAAATTTATCTGTATTAAAAAAGGTAATGGGAGCTATATAATAGCGTAGGAAAATCTGAGTTACTGTTGCTAAACTTACAATAATTCTTTGATTTTTTTCTGTAGCACTATGGCTGCTATGATATGAAATTGTGCTATGTTGGACGCGGCACTATTCCAGTGGTTCTAGGATGGGACCTCAATCTGTCAGCTGCAGCGTCTAGCATCACCACAGGGGGATATATAGTGTTGCCCTTGCACTGCACGGAAGGACACGCTCTGCAGCTGTAAAGTCGTTGACCCAATTTGGATGCCACAACTACCAGACCGGCGTCGCCTTGATTGCAGTGGGAAGAGAGACTTCTTTTTCTTTTTTCACTACACCAGGTGGGTGACAAGCAGCCTACTGTTATATGGCTGGTCCTTTTTTTACTATAAAAATGTTTCGACAACTTCTCTGTGGCCTCCACATAAACAAATATGAACAAATTCTGACCTCTCTGACACTTGTATATTGTGTATTACCAAAGATGTTCATCAGACGTACAACAGCTTTTTGTTTCCCTATTCTGATTCCCTCAGCAAGTCATCTCTAACAAAGGCATGATAGGTTAACGTTTAGACGGCAATCTCAAAATCAGTTAGTATTAATACCCTAAAATACAAAGTAGCACTAATATAAACTTGTTATTCTTATTAAGTCTGACATGAGGCGAAATACAGTCGTGCACAGCCGATGCCGCCGGTGCGATTTAACATCTAAACCACTAAGAACTTACCAGATAAACTCCTCTTAACATGTCAGTTTACGAGCCACAGTATCAATCACCTCTACTTAAAACTACCTGGGTAGATTTTTGTAATCAATTTGTTAAGCAAGCAGTGTGCCCACACACAATTAATGCCACACATCTGCGCATAAAGCTCATAACGTAGTCAAGTGTAAATGGAATCGATAAATGAGGAAGGGCGTAATAATAGAGTAATAATCGTCCAATCAGAATATGCTAAGCAAAATATCAATTATGCAAAAATCACTCCTGTGGCTTATCTCCCGGGAAGGAAAAGACTGCAGTCAACAACCTTTCTTGGGAACAGATTTCAAGACACTAATCTATCTTGAAGAAGGCAGAGTTCAATAAGAGTTCAGTACCTTGCAGAAAACACTACACGCCTCACATTCCTTAAGACAACATGCACAAGAAGTACAGGCTTCCATAGCGTCTGGTTCCGGCTCAGAATGAAATAAATGATGGAGCCAATATAATACGAGCAAAAGATTCTTCATTACTCTCCTCGTCTCCAGTTTGAACATTGGTTAATGCCACACGAAGTCTCAACAGCCGCCCCCAGAATGAAGTTTCGTAGTGACCTGCAGCAGAACTGCCTCTTTTCACACGCCTATGACCAGTGTCTCCTGTCCGCAGTACACTACCCGAGCCCCGCGAGATATACACACCCCACGGCCCGTACGTGCTCGCCGAACGTGTATGCATCCAGCGAATAGCGCAAATTCTCTGTACATGGCGCGCTGAACACTTCCCTCTGACTACAGAACCAGCAGCAGATTCGGCATGTGCGTGCAACCGACGTAAAATCAATCCAAAAGTGTATCAAAATATAATCCATCCGCTGCAGAGAGCAGAGAAGACAGCTCCAAGTAACACGCACGGTTCGCTGCCTGGGAGTACACGGGGCAGATTTCGTGGACCGCCAAGGATGTTTAGGTCATCTTGCCAAGCACAGCTTGTTACCACAGCTGCCTCTATCAGTCAAACCACACCTGATCCTTGCACTTTTAGTCGTTACTTTTCAGTGAATAGATAAGTATTTACTGAAAGGCAATTTTTTACTGACTGAATCTCAGTAGAAAGCACCATGCTATCTAGAAAGAGGAATCTAACAGAATTGTTTAAAGACATGGCGCAAACGCTCGCGTACATGGAGGTATTCCTTCCTATGTGGACTGTATCAAAAATACTAAAGTCACGGTGGTCAATACTAAAATTTCAGAATTGTGTGTTCTGTTCAAGGCTGTTAACCTACAAAGATTTTACCAAACTGTGAACATCAGTAGCTTGATCTTTTTTTTTTTTTCACTATTTTTAACATTTCCTGCCTGTCGTAAAACCATACAATAATTTCCAGACCCCTTCCACAAATTTAGTTAATTCTTTAACGGCTTTGGACGTGTGTTCTGAACGTGTTTACGCGCGCCGCTAGTCCTTCTACGTGGTACGTCTCCACGCGTAGTCACGTTCATAGTACCAGGTAGAAGGACTCGTAGCGCGCGTAAGCACGTTCAGAACACACAGGGACAGGTACAAAGGCGCACACGTTTACACGTCCAGAGCTGTTAAAAGGTTAAACGTTGTTCGTTTCCTCTACTGCAACTTAATGATATAAAAGATACAATAAAAGTACCTACTAATAATGTAAAATAATTGCACAAAAATCTTGATGTAATGCAGTTGCCCAAGGTACGGACATCTGCTCTCGTAAATAAAACCTTTCGGAATGCGCGGACCGAATACAGAGCTCCGTACATACATCAGTGAGATAGGAAAGGCTGTACCCCCACAACTTACCGTCTCTCAGCTACTCTTTCACGTTGTAGTACTGGGCTAATGGAAATGACGTTGTGTTGACATTCTGTCAAGCCCGACCAACACCTCCGTTTGAAAGATGACTTTCTCTTCCGGAGACATCCAAAGAGAATCTACCTCAGGCAACTTACATAATCATTCAACCGCCTGAGATGCACGGGGAGAGGGTAGGGTATTTGGATGCAGTCATGATCCAAGGGCATGTGTCCGAACTTTTTAATAACTTCTCAATGAAGGAAAAAAATAGTGGCAACGTAAAATTAAACATATTGCATTGATAAATTTTAAAACCAATTCTATCTGCCGATGATCAGGCAGTGAGTCTGATCTAATAGAGTTCTATTAGAGAGTGGCGTATCCAGGTGGGCTTGGCACCATTACGGTGCGCTAGCGGAAGGTCGAATAAACTTGACGTAGCTTGGTGGAAGTTGTAGAATTCCTAGTTTCGGGGCGAGGTTTCCACAGGTTTCCTACTTCCCTTAAGTGCTGCAATGCATCCATTACGGATCGTATCAACCGTCTACTGCAGACACACCACGCAGACTGTTCGCGAGCGCATGGTGGCCATGGTGATGGGGATACACGTGTTCGGGTAACATCGGGTCCCGTAGCAGAGCGCCCATGCTGTCTGATAATAGTACTCTGACCAGGGAACACTAAGCGAATTTCGTGTGGATCTAACTCAGTGGGTGGGCCCCGTGTGTAATAAATTCGGCTACACGGACCACCCGGTACCAAAACTGCCAGGATTTTTTTTTTTTTTTTTGGTCGTCTACTGACTGGTTTGATGCGGCCCGCCACGAAATCCTTTCCTGTGCTAACCTCTTCATCTCAGAGTAGCACTTGCAACCTACGTCCTCAATTATTTGCGTGACGTATTCCAATCTCTGTCTTCCTCTACAGTTTTTGCCCTCTACAGCTCCCTCTAGTACCATGGAAGTCATTACCTCATGTCTTAGCAGATGTCCTATCATCCTGTCCCTTCTACTTTATGTTTTCCACATATTCCTTTCCTCTCCTATTCTGCGTAGAACCTCCTCATTCCTTACCTTATCAGTCCACCTAATTTTGAACATTCGTCTATAGCACCACATCTCAAATGCTTCGATTCTCTTCTGTTCCGGTTTTCCCACAGTCCATGTTTTACTACCATACAATGCTGTACTCCAGACATCCTCAGAAATTTCTTCCTCAAATTAAGGCCGGTATTTGATATTAGTAAACTTCTCTTGGCCAGAAATGCCTTTTTTGCCATAGCGAGTCTGCTTTTGATGTCCTCCTTGCTCCGTCCGTCACTGGTTATTTTACTGCCTAGGTAGCAGAATTATTTAACTTCATTGACTTCGTGACCATCAATCCTGATGTTAAGTTCCTCACTGTTCTCATTTCTACTACTTCTCATTACCTTCGTCTTTCTCCGATTTACTCTCAAACCCTACTGTGTACTCATTAGACTGTTCATCCCGTTCAGCAGATCATTTAATTCATCTTCAGTTTCACTCAGGATAGCAATGTCATCAGCGAATCGTATCATTGATATCCTTTCACCTTGTATTTTAATTCCACTCCTGAACCTTTCTTTTATTTCCATCATTGCTTCCTCGATGTACAGATTGAAGAGTAGGGGCGAAAGGCTACAGCCTTGTCTTACACCCTTCTTAATACGAGCACTTCGTTCTTGATCGTCCACTCTTATTATTCCCTCTTGGTTGTTGTACATATTGTATATGACCCGTCTCTCTCTATAGCTTACCCTTACTTTTTTCAGAATCTTGAACAGCTTGCACCATTTTATATTGTCGAACGCTTTTTCCAGGTCGACAAATCCTATGAAAGTGTCTTGATTTTTCTTTAGCCTTGCTTCCATTAATAGCCGTAACGTCAGAATTGCCTCTCTCGTCCCTTTACTTTTCCTAAAGCCAAACTGATCGTCACCTAGCGCATTCTCAATTTTCTATTCCATTCTTCTGTATATTATTCTTGTAAGCAGCTTCGATGCATGAGCTGTTAAGCTGATTGTGCGATAATTCTCGCACTTGTCAGCTCTTGCCGTCTTCGGAATTGTGTGGATGATGCTTTTCCGAAAGTCAGATGGTAAGTCGCCAGACTCATATATTCTACACACTAACGTGAATAGTCGTTTTGTTGCCACTTCCCCCAATGATTTTAGAAATCCTGATGGAATGTTATCTATCCCTTCTGCCTTATTTGACCGTAAGTCTTCCAAAGCTCTTTTAAATTCCGACTCTAATACTGGATCCCCCATCTCTTCTAAATCGACTCCTGTTTCTTCTTCTATCACATCAGACAAATCTTCACCCTCATAGAGGCTTTAAATGTATGCTTTCCACTTATCTGCTCTCTCCTCTGCATTTAACAGTGGAATTCCCGTTGCACTCTTAATGTTACCACCGTTGCTTTTAATGTCACCAAAGGTTGTTTTGACTTTCCTGTATGCTGAGTTTGTCCTTCCACCAATCATATCTTTTTCGATGTCTTCACATTTTTCCTGCAGCCATTTCGTCTTAGCTTCCCTGCACTTCCTATTTATTTCATTCCTCAGCGACTTGTATTCCTGTATTCCTGATTTTCCCGGAACATGTTTGTACTTCCTCCTTTCATCAATCAACTGAAGTATTTCTTCTGTTACCCATGGTTTCTTCGCAGCTACCTTCTTTGTACCTATGTTTTCCCTCCCAACTTCTGTGATGGCCCTTTTTAGAGATGTCCATTCCTCTTCAACAGTACTGCCTACTGCGCTATTCCTTATTGCTGTATCTATAGCGTTAGAGAACTTCAAACTTATCTCGTCATTCCTTAGTACTTCCGTATCCCATTTCTTTGCGTATTGATTGTTTCTGACTAATGTCTTGAACTTCAACCTACTCTTCATCACTACTATATTGTGATCTGAGTCTATATCTGCTCCTGGGTACGCCTTACAATCCAGTATCTGATTTCGGAATCTCTGTCTGACCATGTAATCTAATTGAAATTTCCCCGTATCTCCCGGCCTTTCCAAGTATACCTCCTCCTCCTGTGATTCTTGAACAGGGTATTCGCTATTACTAGCTGAAACTTGTTACAGAACTCAATTAGTCTTTCTCCTCTTTCATTCCTTGTCCCAAGCCCATATTCTCCTGTAACCTTTTCTTCTACTCCTTCCCCTACAACTGCATTCCAGTCGCTCATGGCTACTTGATTTTCGTCCCCCTTTACATACTGCATTACCCTTTCAATATCCTCATACACTTTCTCTATCTGTTCATCCTCAGCTTGCGACGTCGGCATGTATGCCTGAACTATCGTTGTCGGTGTTGGTCTGCTGTCGATTCTGATTAGAACAACCCGGTCACTGAACTGTTCACAGTAACACACCCTCTGCCCTACCTTCCTATTCATAACGAATCCTACACCTGTTATACCATTTTCTGCTGCTGTTGATATTACCCGATACTCATCTGACCAGAAATCCTTGTCTTCCTTCCACTTCATTTCACTGAGCCCTACTATATCTAGATTGAGCCTTTGCATTTCCCTTTTCAGATTTTCTAGTTTCCCTACCACGTTCAAGATACTGACATTCCACGCCCCGACTTGTAGAATGCTATCCTTTCGTTGATTATTGAATCTTTTTCTGATGGTAACCTCCCCCTTGGCAGTTCCCTCCTGGAGATCCGAATGGGGGACTATTCCGGAATCTTTTGCCAATGGAGAGATCATCATGACACTTCTTCAATTACAGGCCACATGTCCTGTGGATACACGATACGTGTCTTTAATGCAGTGGTTTCCATTGCCTTCTGCATCCTCATGTCGTTGATCATTGCTGATTCTTCCGCCTTTGGGGGCAATTTCCCACCCATAGGACAAGAGAGTGCCCTGCCGTTGGTAGAATGAGGCTGACTTCTTATACCGGAAGTCTTCGTCCGCCAATGCTGATTATTTATCAAAATGTAGGCAGTGGCGGGGATTGAACCCGGGACCGAAGACGTTTTGATTATGAATCAAAGACGCTACCCCTAGATTAATGATATAAAAGATACAATAGAAGTACTTACCAATAATGTAAAATAAGTGCACAAAAATCTTGATGTAATGCAATTGCCCAAGGTACGGACATCTGCTCTCGTAAATAAAACCTTTCGGAATGCGCGGACCGAATACAGAGCTCCGTACATACATCAGTGAGATAGGAAAGGCTGTACCCCCACAACTTACCGTCTCTCAGCTACTCTTTCACGTTGTAGTACTGGGCTAATGGAAATGACGTTGCGTGACATTCTGTCATGCCCGAACAACACCTCCATTTGAAAGATGACGTTCTCTTCCGGAGACATCCAAAGAGAATCTACCTCAGGCAGCTTACATAATCATTCAACCGCCTGAGATGCACGGGGAGAGGGTAGGGTCTTTGGATGCAGTCATGATCCAAGGGCATGTGTCCGAACTTTTTAATAACTTCTCAATGAAGCGAAAAAATAGTGGCAACGTAAAATTAAACATATTGCATTGATAAATTTTAAATCCAATTCTATTTGCCGATGATCAGGCAGCGAGTCTGATCTAATAGAGTTCTATTAGAGAGTGGCGTATCCAGGTGGGCTTGGCACCATTACGGTGCGCTAGCGGAAGGTCGAATAAACTTGACGTAGCTTGGTGGAAGTTATAGAATTCCTAGTTTCGGGGCGAGGTTTCCACAGGTTTCCTACTTCCCTTAAGTGCTGCAATTCATCCATTACGGGTCGTATCAACCGTCTACTGCAGGCACACCACGCAGACTGTTCGCGAGTGCATGGTGGCCATGGTGATGGGGATACACGTGTTCGGGTAACATCGGGTCCCGTAGCAGAGCGCCCATGCTGTCTGATAATAGTACTCTGACCAGGGAACACTAAGCGAATTTCGTGTGGATCTAACTCAGTGGGTGGGCCCCGTGTGTAATAAATTCGGCTACACGGACCACCCGGTACCAAGACTGCCGGGATATTGGACAAGCATAATGTGAAGAGAGGTTCCCATTTACGACCTCTACTCCTACCAATCGGGAATCGCTACTGGCCCGCCTGGTGAGATTTCGAGTAATGGGAGATACGGCCCGAATAGAATGATAGGAGCCTGAGACAGGATCCAGAAGTAAGAAACGAAGATTCTACTCATCTGGTTTCCAAAGGATAATTCATCAGTGTAATTCGCCGAGAAAGCCTGTATTCACATAAAGGGAGACTTCCTCATGAGGCTATAAGCTTTCAGGGATCATGGGGGAGGGTAAATGTAGAAATTTGATATAAGTGACCACAGTCAGGAAAAGACTGAGTCGAAAGGTATAAGCGAAAATCCAATGTTCCGCCTTGCTTCTACATCTACATGGATACCCCCAAAATTGCACTTAAATGTCTCGCAGAGGGTTCATATAACCACCTTCACAATAATTCTATATTATTCCAGTCTCGAAACAGCGCGCGGAAGAAACGAACACCTCTGTTTTTCCGTGCGAGCTCTCATTTCCCTTATTTTATTATGATGATCGTTTCTCCCTATGTAGGTCGGCGTCAACAAAATATTTTCGCATTAGGAGGAGAAAGTTGGTGATTGAAATTTCGCGAGAAGATCCCGCCGCAACGAAAAACGCCCCCGTTTTAATGCTGTCCACCCCGAATCCTGTATCATGTCAGTGACACTCTCTCCCCTATTTCGAGATAATACAAAACGTGCTGCTCTTCTTTGAGCTTCCTCCGTTAATTCTACCTGCTAGGGATCCCAGACTGCGCGGCAGTAGTCCAAGAGAGGAACGACAAATGTAGTGGTTGGCAGTCTCTTTAGTAGATGTGTTATATTTTCTAAGTATTCTGCCAACATAACGCAGTCTTTGGTTTGCCTTCGCCAAAACATTTTCCATGTGTTGTTTCCAACGTAAGCTGTTCGTACCTGTAATTCCTAAGTATTCAGTTGAATTCACGGTCTTTAGATTCGGGTGATTTATCGTGTAATCTAAGTTTAACGGATAACTTTTAGCAATCATTTGTGTTATCTCACACTTTTCATTATTTAGAGTCAATTATTAGTTTTCGCAGCGAACAGGTATATTTTATAAATCATTTTGAAGTATGTTTTGATCTTCTGATGATTTTTATTAGATGATAAATGACAGCATCATCTGCAAATAACCTTAGACCACTGCTCAGATTGTCTCCTAAATCGTTTATATAGGTAAGCAGAAGCAGAAAGTCTATAACAAAACTTTGGGGAACGCCCGAAATCACTTCCGTTCTATTCCATGACTTTCGGTCAATTACCTCGACAGGAAATCACGAATCCAGTCACATAATTGAGACGGTATTGCACAATCAAGCAATTTCACTGCAAGTCGCTTGTGTGGTGTAATGTCAAAAACTCCCGTGAATCTAGAAATACAGAAACAATTCGAAATACCTTGTCAATAGCTCTCAAAACTTGGTGTCTGTAAATAGCTCGTTGCGTTTCACAAGAACGTTGTTTTCCAAATCCGTATTGACTGTGTATCAATAGACCGTTGCTTTGAGGTAATTCACAATGTTCAAACACAATATATGTTCCAAAATCCTCCTGCATATCGACGTTAATGATATGGGCTTGTAACTCAGTGGATTACTCCTACTATCTTTCTTGAATATTGGTGTTTCCAGTCTCGTGAATCACTCGAACTGATCATGACGTACAGAATTCCCGCTGAATACTTCCCAGATACCTTCAGCTGATTTCTCCTGTTGTTTGACTGATGACGGACGTAACCTGATGTCAGAAAGACGAAAATCTAATTCTGCTGTACAGTAATAATGAATTCCATTTTCCTGCACGTGTTTCACATGTTGCTACGATTATAACAGTTGTTCAGAACGGCATCGCTCAACGTCACTGGAGGCATGGGACTGTGCGCAAAGTTCTGTCATACCCGTTCTGATATCCCCGGTGTCGTTCAGCTGTATCGTAGACAATGAGAATTCATGCCGGGTGATTCTCTTCAGTCACGACAGGTGTACCATCCACAAGGCTTTTCACGTGGTACCGCGAGTAGTGAACTTGTGCTGGCTGCGAAACAGTACCTCCTCTGCCTCTTCACTTTTCACCGAAAGGAGTTCACCAACCCCCACTCCAAAGAGACCTAGGGCTGCATCGTGTTGGAACCACATCCGTCGACGAAAGGCGTGTGGGCTTTCTTACAGGAACTCGACTGTTGTCTCTTATGAGCACTTTGTACACTGGTGCATTCAATCGATAAGGATGAAGAAACGGGCCTAGTGCCCGATCATTCACTTTGCCTGTCCACAAGTTGTCTGATAATCTGTGCTGGTCGTGATGGCTGTGTGCCGGAACTGTATGTAACTGAATTTCTCGCTAACAATCTGAATTCATTATTTGCTCCTTGAAGCGTAGGGGTATTTCATATACGCTAAGTAACCTGATGGTGATCTATTCACTACCAGTTAATGCTGTAGAAGTGATTTTCATATTTAGTGCTTATGTATTTTTGTTCTCAGTAACTTTACTAACTGCGCAATTTGTTTTGTATGGTAACCGTCTTCTGATGTTTAGCCTAGCGTACATCTTATTTCTGTTAAATTTACAACCTACATTTCTAGTTTGGAATACAAAACCCGTGGTCATTATCGGAACTAATTTTCACGATCCTTGACAATTGCAAATGTGCCTGCAAGAGTCAATTGTTTCTACGTGTTCATGGGGCAGCACTGACGCAACATACGTAAGTCTTCAGATTCAATTGCTAATTAAGCCTTGTATGCATGAGAGATAATAAGACTAGAAACAGCCGACCAGTTGCAATGGATAAAGTAATCTTTACCTAGGTTTCGACAGATTTAAACCTAGGTAAAGATTACTTTATCCATTTCAACTGGTCGGCTGTTTTTAGTCTTATTACGTGGAATCGTTGCTGTTGCGCAGCTATGTTTAAAATACATGAGAGATAAATTTAAATCATTGTGAAATATGGTTACAACAAAAAGAAGGCAAACTGTTAAATATTGACGCATTACTCGTCGCAATGTGACCCGCCAAGTAGGTTTCAGCTGTTTGCTGTGCGAAACACTTTACATACCAATGGAAAAATTCTTGATGTAAGAAGTTGTGGGTTTCTCCACTCGGACTCGGCGACGAATCTGCAGATCTGCATCCTGGAGCGGCAGAGGGAGTTCAGGGCCTTTGGTGCAAGTTGCGGTGCTCTCGACTGGAATGAGAGATAAGGCTGCGGAGCACCGTTTCCAGGACGACAGACAAACATCTCGCCGCCAGCTTTTCGGGAACTCCAGGGCGGACTATCAGGGTTTCCGCAAGAAGGGCACCTATATGAACAACGCAGCGAACTTTAGTCCACGTTCTTTCAGTTACTTACTGGCTGAATGCGGGTGAAATGTGAAACACTTATTTCGAAAGTATGTTTGTGCAGATTTAAACTACAGTTTTAGGGCAGACTTTGTCGGGGAACAAGTGTTAAGCCGCTGAGTATTGAGCTTATGGACCGTTTCTTATTTTCAATTAAGTAAATATATTTCCATGTGAATCAAAGTGTACACTATTCTATAAAAGCATATCGTTGATTTACTTCATTACAAAAAACGTCGAAAAGCTCCTGAACGGTGTGCTTCAAACTTTTACACGATGCATGAACAAGCGTTCGGAGGGCTGCAAATTTTAATCCTTTAAGGTACATAAATATGTAAATAATATTCGCTGACGGAAGAAAATCGCATCAAAAAATAATTAGCAAATGTGAAATTCTGGTACATTAATAATCAGTGTAACCGCCAGACTGGTGAACGCCAACATGGAAACGTGCGGGAATTGTGTTATCCATTTGCCGGATGTCAGTTTGTGGGATGGATTTCCATGCCAGTTGCACTTGATCGGCCAATACAGGGACGGTTAATACTGTTTGTGGATGACGTTGGAGTTGTCGTCCAATGATGTTCTTCTTGTACTCGACTGGAGGCAGATCTGGTGATCAAGGTCATAGCAACGTGTCGACACTCTGTAGAGCATGTAGGGTTACAACGTCGGTATGTGGGCTGTTAGAAAACACCCCTGGAATGCTGTTCATGAATGGCAGCACTACACCTCGAATCACCGGACTGACGAACGATTTTGCGGTCAGGGTGGGTAGGATACCCACGACAGTGCCCCTGCTGTTATCCGAAATCGTAGCCAACACCATAACTCCAGATCCATGTCCGTTATGTCTAGCACGCAGACATGTTGGTTGCAGGCCCTCAACTGGCCTTCTGCTGACCAACACACAGCCGTCACTGGCACTGTGGCAGAACTATCTTTCATCAGAGAGCTCTAAGAGACCTTCGCCCTGCCCTCCAGTGAGCTCTAACTTGACACCACTGAAGTCGCCAATGGCGGTGATCTGGGGTCAGTAGAATGCAGGGTACAAGGCGTTTGACTCGGAGCCGTCCTTGAAGTAACCGATTTTTAATAGTTCGTTACATCACTGTGGTGCCACTTGCTGCTCAAATTGCTGCTGCAGATGCAGTACGATGCGCCTGAGTTATATGCCAAGCACGATGGCCTTCCCTCTCGCTAGTGACACACTGCCGTCCGGAACTGGGATTTCTTGCAACATTACATCCTCGTAGCACCGCTGCACATCGCTTACATTTCAAACGTCTTTCTGCAGTATCACAGAAGGAACACCCAGCTCCTCATACTCCTATTATAAGACATCGTCGAAACTGTGAGGCCAGCCGGTGTGTCAGAGCGGTTCTAGGCGCTTCAGTCTGGAACCGCAGACCGCTACGTTCGCAGGTTCGAATCCTGCGTCGGGCATGGATGTGTGTGATGTCCTTAGGTTAGTTAGGTTTAAGTAGTTCCAAGTTCTAGGGGGCTGATGAGCTCGGATATTAAGTCCCATAGTACTCAGAGCCATTTGAACCATTTGAAACTGTGAGGTGTCGATAATGATGTCTTTATCGCCTTAAAAGAATTCTTGACTAATATGATCTCACCACATCCAATCTCGAAAGCAACTAACGCACATGACCGTTAGAGACTGTATATAAAGCAACATGTTTTTCGCCTGGTAATGGCACTACTGGCGCCACTCTACGCGACTGGCGTGAAATTTGATTAAGCATCATTTTTCAGATGTAGAAACATGCCTACCAACATTAGTTTGTGTCGCAAAACTCCTTCCTAGTATTACGTTTATTTTTTTTTTTAGTACGTACTCGCAGAAATATCTATCTCAAGACCAATGTCTGATATGTTTTAACGAGGAATGCCCTCTTTACCTGTGCTGGTCTGCTTACTACATCCTTCTTGCTTCGACCTTCACTCATTATTTTTACTTGAATGTAGCAAAATTTCTTCACTTCCAGAAAGCATCTTTGCAGAGCAGAGTGCGCTGTCGTGAAACTTCCTTGTCTTTCTCACACGCCCTTACCGACTGAAGTATTCACGAACGTCTCACGAGCTGCGGCAAAGCATTATCTTGCCATTACCGAAAAACTTTGAGGTTCGCCGATGACATTGTAATTCTGTCAGAGACAGCAAAGGACGTGGAAGAGCAGCTGAACGGAATGGACAGTGTCATGAAAGGAGGATATAAGATGATCATCAACAAAAGCAAAACGAGGATAATGGAATGTAGTCGAATTAAATCGGGTGATGCTGAGGGTATTAGAGTAGGAAACGAAACGCTTAAAGTAATAAGTGAGTTTTGCCATTTGGGGAGAAAATTAACTGATGATGATCGAAGTAGAGAGGATATAAAATGTAGACTGGCAATGGCAAGGAAAGCGTTTCTGAAGAAGAGAAATTTGTTAACATCGAGTACTGATTTAAGTGTCAGGACGTCTTTTCTGAAAGTATTTGTATGGAGTGTAGCCATGTATGAAAGTGAAATGTGGACGATAAATAGTTTAGTCCAAAAGAGAACAGAAGAATGCTGAAGATTAGATGGGTAATCACATAACTAATGACGAGGTATTGAATAGAATTGGAGAGAAGAGAAATTTGCCGCACAACTTGACTAGTAGAAGGGATCGGTTGGTAGGACATATTCTGAGGCATCAATGGATCACCAATCTACTACTGGAGGGCAGCGCGGTGGGTAAAAGTCGTAGAGGGAGACCAAGAGATGAATACACTAAACGGATTCAGAAGGATGTAGGTTGCAGTAGGTACTGGGAGATGAAGAAGCTTGCACAGGATAGAGTAGCGTGGAGGGCTGCATCAAATCAGTCTCTGGACTGAAGACCACAACAACAACAATCTCTGTCGGTGTCCGTCACGTTATCCGTAAAGAGCCTTTGCCAACTTTAGGAAGGATTTTGAGTCCGGTTTCCGGTCCAACCCAAAGTTTTAATCACCTAGAAAGTCTCCTTCATCTAGTACATGTCCCCTAATCCTGAACTTATGTTTATGGCTAATGTCTTCTCTGTTGCTTCCCATTACTTTCCTTTTTGTTTGAAGTGCCCTCAATCCATAATTGTACGCCCTCTGGACCATTTATTGAATTCAGGAGGTCCTCTAAATCTTCTCCTCCTTCGCAGGGTATTGAGAATCTTATCATTGAACCTTTCGACCACAATTTTAATTAAATTAGAACCATATTAATACCTTCAGCTGCTGACGGGCGTTGATATGTATCAACGGGGACAAGTGAAAATGTGTGCCCCGACCGAGACTCGAACCCGGGATCTCCCGCTAACATGGCAGACGCTCTATCCATCTGAGCCACCGAAAGAACAGACACCATATCCAAGTAAGTATACAATTTTTATTCTACTCTATAATCTCATTTGATCTGCGCCCTGTGGCATTCTCTAGAGTGCAAGGCACACAGAGTAGAGGTGAATGCAGATGCCTCGCTCCATGCTCGCCGGCGAGTGACGTAGCCGTCTCGCCTGCTCGGCGCCTGCGCACTCGCTGGAAGTGGCCATAACGGCGCCACCCCTCGCGCCTCGCTGCGGATTAATGACGCATGAGAAGCGACTTCATCGAGTTTGCGAAAACACATAAATATGGCTGCAACTGTTCAAAAGACCAGAAGCATTCATCACGTTGTGAAAAAGCTGACGACCAGCGGTCGAAGGGTAGCGGGCAAGTTACTGCTCTATGATGAATAGTGTGTTTTCGGCAGACGCGAGGTTTATATTGTCTCGGGCGCTTCCTCTTATCACTTCCGAATCTCGTATTTTATTTTTCATCTTGCAGTCGCTGGTTTAGTTCGTTTACTCAACGAGTACGAGGAAAAACTTAAGTTTAGTGACAGTATACTGTGATCTACGGAAGAGAGCTTGTTAAATAAGAACAAGTTAAATGCTTCAAATGGCTCTGAGCACTATGGGACTTAACTTCTGAGGTCATCAGTCCCCTAGAACTTACAACTACTTAAACCTAACTAACCCAAGCACGTCACACACATCCATGCTCGAGGCAGGATTCAAACCTGCGACCGTAGCAGTCACGCGGTTCCGGACTGAAGCGCCTAGAACCACACGGCCACCGCGGCCGGCAACAAGTTAAATCAAACGTTTTTGAGCAACATAAATTGCAGCACGACGTTGATCGACATGTGGTCTTCAATACAGTATGACTTCATATCATATCATATCTTTATAAATGAAGAACCACAACAGCTGTTAAAAGCTCCTTTAATAACACGACCGGCATCACAGCTTAAATGCATCCTCAGGTACACATAATCAATTCATATAAAATCCGGACTGGGTTTAAATGAACGGCCGAACATTCTCAGTCTGTAGTTTACATCAAATGATCACATGTACCTGAGGATGGAGCTATGAGTTGCGAAACCAGCAGATTTAATAAAGAATCATTTGACGGCTGTTGTGGTTCCTCATTTATCAAGATGTACTTCCACAACTATGGCTGCCCAGAGAATTAAGTGCTTTGTCATTTGATTTTTAGTTTAAAGCTCCTCCCGCAAGATTTGTTAAACGTACTTACGTTGTCAAATACAGGGTGTTTCAAAAATGACCGGTATATTTGAAACGGCAATAAAAACTAAACGAGCAGCGATAGAAATACACCGTTTGTTGCAATATGCTTGGGACAACAGTACATTTTCAGGCAGACAAACTTTCGAAATTACAGTAGTTACAATTTTCAACAACAGATGGCGCTGCGGTCTGGGAAACTCTATAGTACGATATTTTCCACATATCCACCATGCGTAGCAATAATATGGCGTAGTCTCTGAATGAAATTACCCGAAACCTTTGACAACGTGTCTGGCGGAATGGCTTCACATGCAGATGAGATGTACTGCTTCAGCTGTTCAATTGTTTCTGGATTCTGGCGGTACACCTGGTCTTTCAAGTGTCCCCACAGAAAGAAGTCACAGGGGTTCATGTCTGGCGAATATGGAGGCCAATCCACGCCGCCTCCTGTATGTTTCGGATAGCCCAAAGCAATCACACGATCATCGAAATATTCATTCAGGAAATTAAAGACGTCGGCCGTGCGATGTGGCCGGGCACCATCTTGCATAAAGCACGAGGTGTACGCATTGTCGTCTAAGGCAGTTTGTACCGCCACAAATTCGTGAAGAATGTCCAGATAGCGTGATGAAGTAATCGTTTCGGATCTGAAAAATGGGCCAATGATTCCTTTGGAAGAAATGGCGGCCCAGACCAGTACTTTTTGAGGATGCAGGAACGATGGGACTGCAACATGGGGCTTTTCGGTTCCCCATATGCGCCAGTTCTGTTTATTGACGAAGCCGTCCAGGTAAAAATAAGCTTCGTCAGTAAACCAAATGCTGCCCACATGCATATCGCCGTCATCAATCCTGTGCACTATATCGTTAGCGAATGTCTCTCGTGCAGCAATGGTAGCGGCGCTGAGGGGTTGCCACGTTTGAATTTTGTATGGATAGAGGTGTAAACTCTGGCGCATGAGACGATACGTGGACGTTGGCGTCATTTGGACCGCAGCTGCAACGCGGCGAACGGAAACCCGAGGCCGCTGTTGGATCACCTGCTGCACCAGCTGCGCGTTGCCCTCTGTGGTTGCCGTACGCGGTTGCCCTACCTTTCCAGCACGTTCATCCGTCACGTTCCCAGTCCGTTGAAATTTTTCAAACAGATCCTTTATTGTATCGCTTTTCGGTCCTTTGGTTACATTAAACCTCCGTTGAAAACTTCGTCTTGTTGCAACAACACTGTGTTCTAGGCGGTGGAATTCCAACACCAGAAAAATCCTCTGTTCTAAGGAATAAACCATGTTGTCTACAGCACACTTGCACGTTGTGAACAGCACACGCTTACAGCAGAAAGACGACGTACAGAATGGCGCACCCACAGACTGCGTTGTCTTCTATATCTTTCACATCACTTGCAGCGCCATCAGTTGTTGAAAATTGTAACTACTGTAATTTCGAAAGTTTGTCCGCCTGGAAATGTACTGTTGTCCCAAGCATATTGCAACAAACGGTGTATTTCTATCGCTGCTCGTTTAGTTTTTATTCCCGTTTCAAATATACCGGTCATTTTTGAAACACCCTGTACGTGCCAAATTATCTGGTGTTAGTCATGTTTCCAGCGTACGACAGTTTCTCCGAAATATGATGAGGTGCTGATTAACGAAACTTGAGTGCTGTTTGGTATTTATGGAGATTATTCGTTTCATGCAACTGCTGCTTGCCGTAATACTACAGTACAAAAATGAACATTTCTTGTTCGAAGATACTGAGCATTCCACATAGAACTATCATCTGCAGTCGCAGAAGGGTTCCTAGATATCACAAGCGTACTATACCTCTTGTAATTTAGTGTGTGCTTTCCGTGTATCAAAGGCACCGCATTCAGATTGCTCAATTTCTACTATTTCATGAATAACTCTTCAACTCTTTATCCCTAGATTTTTTTTTCTTCTGGTGATATTTTCTGTCTCTCAATGTACTTTTACCTTCTCTGTAAATTTGAACCTATGAACTGTCATACACTTTTCTTAGATTACAGATATTTTTCATCCAGGTTAAATGTCAGAGTACGTTATCAAATTACTAGATGCATCTGTCTTTGTTACAACTTTTGCTGACTGCACAAAGTTACTGCCTCGGTAACGGCTATTCGTATAAAGAATTGGAAAATTATTTAAATTATATGAATGTCTAAGCAATAGCCCACCTTTTTAAGTGATGCAATTTCGTCGTCACAGTCGAAGTTACTTACCGGTGAACCTCACGTGCGAAAATTTCTCACTGATAAGAATAACATCCATAGAATCCCGAAGTTATTTTGAGAGAAGGAAAATTAAAGGCAGCAAACAGGAAATTGCGCTGCTTGACAAATGCCATGTGAACGGCCTTGCCGCTGTGGTAACACCGAGTCCAGTCAGATCACGGAAGTTCAGCGCTGGCAGGCTGGGTTAGCACAGGGATGGGTGACCATCCGTCTGCCGAGCGCTGACGGCAAGCAGGGTGCACTCCGCCCCTGGGAGGCAAACTCAGGAGCTACTTGATCGAGAAGTAGCGGCTGCGGTCTCGGAAACTGGCAAACGGCCGGGAGAGCGGTGTGCTGACCACATGCCCGTCCATATCCTCATTCACTGATGCCTTTGGGATGAGGATGACACAGCAGCCGGTCGGTACAGTTGGACCTTCATGGCCTGTTCGAGGGGGGAGGGGGGGAGGTTTCTTCTTTTTTTTTTTCTTGACAATTGCCAACCGACAGAAACATTGTTCGACAGGAATAATGACAGGCAGTGGCGGATGACATGAAAGACAGTAAATACGCAACGGAGGTCGTGCAGTGGTATATTTATAGCGGTAAATGATACAGATTTCACCACATGGCACAGCAGGATAACAACCATAAACAACGTTCATGTTTGATACAGGATTGACTCCCAACATAAAGGCATGGAATGTAGTCGCGAATGTGGACCACTTCCGGCTGTATAAAGAAATGACAGTGAAAATTTATGCCGGACCGAGACTCAAACTCGGATTCTTTGCCGTACGCAAGTGATTGACCTAACAGCTTCTATTTATTTATTTATTGTTTATTTTTTCTATGAAATACGCTATCCCCTTTTTTATATTTACTACCTTTTTCACTAAACTAATTACAGTTTCTCAATGCTCTGAGATAAGGAAAACGTCTTTCTTTCCAATTACTCTTCATTTCTTGCAAACAATCTCGTTGGAAGAACATCCGCAACTGAGCACTATACCAGAGGCTGAGAACACCGCTTCAGTTGTAAATTTCTTTTATTATCACATGACCGGTTTCGGGCTCATATAAGACCATCTTCAGGTGTCGTACTGAAAATTGCAAGAGACCGGAGATAAATTTCACACGCAGCAAACATATAAAAAACAAAAAAATTCATAAAAATGTTTAAAAAACTTTTTAAAAACATTTTAATACCGCCGGTCGGGCAAGGTGCTGTGAAACCTATCTCAAGGCGAAAGTGACACCAGACAGTACTACCCAGACAGTACTACGGACAACTGCCTGGGTATGGAATTATATAAATAATACCAGGTGCTGTGGCTCCCGAGCGCCGCAGTGGACATGTACTAGAAGCGGTGTACCTATGAGCGCAAAACAGGAAGTAGCGGATGCGAACGAGGAATCAAATTGGTAAACCAGAGAGGCAAAAGTGCTGCCATCTATTGACGGAGAGAAGAACGTGCGGCTACTAGCCCGGCCGTTCACAATTTAAATTATTGGTTTACATTTAAATGAAGAAAAAACAAAAAATTACATAAAAGATACACGAGATAAGTTAAAAGTGCATTATCCAAAGTAAAGGAGGGTATTGAACAGGTCAGTACAGAACTGTGGTAAAATTGAGTGGAAGCTACGATATAAAATTATTATATAAACCGTAAAGCGCGATGAATCTTTCCTTTTACATGAATGGTAAACAAGTTTTAAATTTAGTGGGGTTTTATAAGTGGCAACGCGGAACAACGAGCCACAGTAGTCAGTTAAAAGAACATACACATTTTCCACTCCCATTTACAAGCCTTCGTTACTGATCAACAGGGAAAGTAGCGAAACCATACAGTCTATACTGTCAGAAAGTAATATGCCAATTAATAGCTAGCAGCAGTAGCACTAAAAGGACACATTAAAAGTGGAGTCAATTTAAAACCTGCTAACCAACAGTCTACAACTAATCGAGGCTTACATGAGATAAGACCTCAGACGAATTTTACATCATGAAAAAGAGATTTTTAATAGGTGACGACACAGATAATGCCGCAACACAATAATGTGCCATAGTCATAGGATACAATGAAGAACATGCAAACTTTCATTAAGAGAGGACAATGTTACAGCTATGTATTATGAACTGGGTAGACCTTACGGACCTCACTATAGGAAACAGGCAGTACAATCGGAAAGCCTATTGAAGGCCACAAAAATAATGGCAGGAAAACACTGACGCAGTTAAGAAATATACATGTATGGCGTGCAGTAATCAGGGACTAGAAAGAGAAGGAAACGAGGCTAGACGCTGTTTCAAAAAAGAAAAGTTATTCAGTCTGACTGCGTGCTTAAGCGCAGTTTGCTCGTTCAAAATGCCAGACGGATCATGGCAAATGCTGCGGATGATTTCTATTTCTTCTTAAGTGTTTCAACAAGAGCCCAGTGGTTTCGGGGCCTAGAATAGGTCCTGCCTGTGGCAAGAGGCGATTAAAAGGAGTCTCCCACTTTTCGACCGAGTCAATTATGGTTCCCTTTCAGGGTTTAAATTGTTTGAAGTGTAGGACATTTGGGGATAGACGCCATATATCCAGTGTGCGATTAGACCTTCTGCACCTCATATTGTCCTGGATCTGCAACTCCACATGTAATCCAGTTCGCTGGGCATGGACGCCACGCAGGGTACATCATCTACTTCCATAGTCAGCTGCCCTCTTTCGCCCTAAGACAATATTGGATTTCTACTAATTAGGTGGCAGGTCCCTGACAACACAGGAATCACACTGCTGATGACAGAGCTGCAGACTACCCACTTACGCCAAGGGGCAGATGCCCATCTTCTTGGGGAATCAGGACTCCCAGCAACGACCATCATGCCATGTGGCCTCTGCTGTGGCTGGGTGGCGCCTGCGGGGAGAGCGGACCAAGTCATCTTTTGGTGGGGACCAAATGGCTCCAGCAGTCTCTGAGAAAGGGAAGGTTGATTATAATGCTGACATATATAGCCCTAAATCGTTCCCCTCGCTAGCAAAACTATGGCAGGAACGTAGGGCTACAGAACATAGACATCCATATTACCCTCGTTACTTAGTGTGCAGCAGAACCGATGGGAACTCCTTTCTGGGTATGAAGCCTCCGTTTTTGTTGAGCACCTGGAGGATATAATTGGGGAAGTGAGAGCACTGTCCAAAATGCGCAATAGGTCGGTTTTGTTTCAGACAGAATTCCCAACACAGTCCTGGGCGTTACTTGTCTGTGACAAGCTGGGTGATAATCCTGTTTCGGTTACTCCCCATCAAAGCTTCAACATGGCCCAGGGGATTATTTTTCATTGCGACCTCCTGATGCAGTCCGACGACAAGCTACGTGCCAATTTGGAACGGGAGACACAAAATTTTTCCTGCGTGTCTATTGGCGGTCTAAAGACGATAGGGTTGCTACCGTTGCCTTCATCTTGGCCTTTGAGGTTGATTCTTTACCTGAAAAGGTCAACGTTATGGTATACCGATCTGGCGTCAAACCTTACGTCCCTTTCCCATATGCAGTGCTTTAAGTGCTGGAAATTTGGGCACATCTCCTCCCAGTGCACTTTTGCCCCGCATGTAGAGACTGCTGACGTTCACTGCATCCAAGTACTCCATGTCCTTCCCCTCCTACATGTCGGCTGTGGAGCGCACCACTCAACCTGCTCGCCAGACTGCCGGGTACTCCTAAAGGAGCGGAAAATTATAGAGTACAAGACCCTGGACAGGTCATCTTACCGCGAGGCTCGTCTAAAATTCGATAGGTTAATTCCTGTTCACATGCTATCTTCCTATGTTGCTGCTATGATGGCGTCATCATCTATGATGCCATTATGTCCCTAATCTAAGCTTCATCCAGAGGGCCCTCACACTGCTCATCTTCCTCCCACCTCCAGCTGGCTGGGGCACGTCTTCTTCTGTTGCTCCTACTGCTTCTATTTTGGGAGCATCACTCTCCCCCCCCCCCCCCAAACGCCCTGGACATCAGTCCCCCCCCCCCCCCCCTCCAGCTGGAGAAGCAACAGGCTCCTCTGACTCCCCCAATGCAGTAGGGGTCCCTTGGAACTCACTTTCCACACTCCCCCCTGTGGTCAAATGGACACCAGCCGGTTGCTGAAGAAGCCACTAACTGCTGTTCAAAGTGCTTCATGGCACTGCAGCCAAGGACGAGGTGGATATTGTGGCATCCCTGAGCACCTCGATCTCTCCAACGCCTTGGAGGCAATGGTACTGCATTCAGTCACTCAATTTGCCTCCTTGGTCACTTCATGTCTTCCCAGACGACATGAAGCGTCTTTCTCCAGCGGAAATGAGGTGGTTTCTCCTCGCACCTGGCTGTGTCAACTTTTAAGCGTTACACTTGCTTTTCCATTGTCCTTCAGAAAACTGGGTTTCCTGCAATACGGACTTCCACTCTCCGTGACTATCAGGGGTATAACAAAAACCATATTGACTGTGAGTTTGTATCTGTAGTGAACCTGTACCCCTTCAAACAACTTTAGAAGCTGTGACCGTCACGGCGAGGACAATGCAGGAAATTACCATCTGTAACATCTGTCTCCGTCTGTATGGTGAAGCTCTGCCCCATGTATTAGCTGCACTAATTTCCCAACTCTCCCCCCCACCCACCCACACTTTTCTTGTTTGTGGGTGATTTTAATTCCCATAACCCTTTGGGCGGTGGAACAAAGGTTACCAGCCATGGTAAAGATGTCGAGGATCTACTAACTCAACTCTATCTTGGCCTCCTAAATACAGGTCCCCACAGATTTCAGTGTGACACATGACACATAATCGGCCATTGATCTCTCGGTTTGCAATCATGGCCTTCTCGTGTCTTCCACTGGAGAGCTCACGACGACTTGTGTGGTTTTGACCACTTTCTATTCTTCCTGTCCCTGTCCCAGCGTCCCTCATCTGGAAGCTTGCCCAGATGGGCTCTTCCCAAGGCTGACTGGGTCGCTTTCACGTCCGCTACCACCGCTGAATCTGTTTTGCATGTCGCCATCGATGAGATAATCCACACCATCACAATTGGCAATCCCTATTCCCTCAGGTTGCCCCCAGCGGATGTCAGTGCCTTGGTGGTCGCTGCAAATCGCTGGAACCATTAGATCCATAGGTGCCCCCTCAAAGTCATAAGCGCCACCTGCTCCTGGAGAACCTCACTTCCTTCAAACAGCTCTGTGCCCAGGTCCGCCTACTCATCAACTGACAGAAGCAGGAATATTGGGGACATTACGTCTCCACCATTGGAACACAGACCTCCCTTCCCAGGTTTGGACCAATCTTCAACGACCTTACGGCTATCAGCCCCTGACAGGTGTACCCGGATTTCTACATAAGGAGCTGATCCAGACATAATCCCAGAGCGTCTTGCCAAGCATTATGCTCACACCTCTGCATCTGAGAATTACCGCCCTGTCCTCCATCTCCTCAAACAGTGGGTGGAGCGACAACACCTATCTTTTGCTCCATGCCACCCTGAGCCATATAATGTTCCCTTCAGCGCCTGTGCTGACTATCCTGACATGTCCCCTGGCCCAGATCGCATCCATTCCCAAATGCTTAAACGTCTGTCAGCGGATTCCAAGCCCCACCTCCTTGCCATCTTCAACAGCATCTCGAGCGATGGTGACCCGTCGCAGTGAGTGAAAGTATCATTATTCTGGTGCTAAAGCCTGGGAGGAACCCACTACATGTGGATAGCTATCATTCTATAGGCCTCGCCAAAATTCTTTGCTGCTTGAAATTACGGTAGGCCGGTGATTTTGTTGGCTCCTTGAATATTGAGGCCTTCTGGCTCCTTCCCAGGGCGGTTTTCACCAAGGGTGCTCCACCATCGACAGCTTGGTCCACCTAGAGTCTGCCATTCGATAGGCCTTTCCCATGACGACATCTTATTGCCGTCTTTTTGGAACTAAGGAACGCATATGATACCACTCAGTGACGCCATATCCTCACTATTCCTCATGAGTGGGGTCTCTGTGGGCACTCCCAATTTTTATACAGAACTTCTTGTCGCTCCACACTTCCAGATTTCGCATCAGTGCTTCCCACAGTGCACCCCACATACAAGAGAATGGGGTCACGCAGGGCTCAGTCCTGAGTGACCCCCTCTTTTTAACTGCCGTCAGTGGTGTCACACCAGCAGAAGGGTCCTCACTATCTCCCTTCCTATATGCTGATGATTTTTGTATTTCCTTCTGCTTCTGCTTGGTGTGGCATATGCAAGGCGCAGTCATAGGCCCCCGCACATGGCACTCGAGTTGGGTAGTCCATGCAGCAACAAAGACCATAGTACTGTGGTGGTGCAATGGTCAGCCGAGTCCGAGTCCCAGGCGAAGCACAAGTTCCAATTCATTTCTTCAGGTTCCATCACTTCTGTCATCTTCGTGTCCACTCCCATGAACATCTTTACCTTGCATGACTAACTATTTGATGTAATGGAGACTTACCGCTTTTTGGGACTGGTCTTCGATGCCCACTTAATTTGGCTTCCACATCTTTGTCAGCTTAAGCAAAAGTGCTGGCGGCATCTGTATGTTATTCGATGCCTGAGCCAGACTGACTGGGATGTTGATAGCCCTAGACTGCTGCAGCTGTACGAAGCCCTCGTGCGGTACCATATTGACTGTGGGAGCTTGGTGTATGGTTCAGCATCGCTCTCCACCCTGCGCCTGCTGGACCCTATTCACCACTGTGGTCCCCAAACTAATCAACTATTCCGCTTCAGCTACCCGAGCACGACCGACTGCCAGACCAAAACTCCCATACATCGTCGTCCAAGTGTCATACCAGTACTCGTATCTCCCATTAATGATATTCAAATAGAGGGGAGACATTTTGCTTGTAAGCTACAGGCCCGGTATTGGCTGATAAATACGAAACTGTAGTGCCTATGTTTTCCATCGGACATACATGAACTGCGGAGACTACACTTGCTATGAAAGACATGAAATGTATTCGAAGTTGCGAATGTGAACGACTCCCTGTTGTATAATGGGATGACGACAGTATAAATTTGTCCCGGTCCGGGGCTCGAACCCGAATTTCCGGCTTTTCTCAAGCAGTCGTCTTAACCGCTTTTGCTTTCTGAGCGCGAACCATGGCAACACCCAACATAAAGGCCGATGTTGGACTATCAGTAAGGAATATGAGCTCTTCGGCACTAATGCACATTTCGTATCCGTTATTCATGCTGGCGCTAAACTGTTGACAAGCCCTTGGAGGATGTTGTCCCTATTCCCTCTCGAAGCAAGTTTTCAGTTCTTGCACAGCTCGAGGAGGGTATGTGCATTAAGAAAAAATTTGGCAATAGCAACCCAGACCTGCTCTAAATAGGTTTAATTTCTTCACTTTCCAGTGTGCCCGACACCTCAGCGGTCCAGTGTGAGCTTGCACTGTCGTGCATAAATAGGAAGTCAGGACCTATCGCTCCGCCGAACTGTCGTACATAATCCAGAATAGTTTCTCCCCAATAACGCTCTGCTGTAAGGGTACCTCGCGCAAACATGCAGCGATGTTCCGCCTTTGCGCATAATGCCTGCCCACACCATATCGCCTAGGCCATAGCGATAACGTTCATGAACATTCTGTGGTGTGTAAAGTGTCCCCTTCTCTCTCCACACAAGCTGGTGGCCAGAATCAGGTGCCACAGCGAAGCGGGATTCGTCGGAGAACATCGCTGTTGACCACTGTTGCTGGCCTAAAACAATATGCTTCCTGCGCAACGATCTCCTTCTCGACGTTAACGTGGTCGAAGTGCGGTGCATTTAACAGATTTCTGAGCAAACAAGACAGCCTGATTTAATCGCCGCAAAATAGTTGTGGCAGAGACACGTACCGGTAGCGATTGTAAGGTCTGCAGTCATCTGCCTGGGAGTGAGATCCTCTTGTGATGTGGTGGTCCGTCTATGACCGTCGGCATGCTTTCGCATAGCAGCGTGTTTCGATCGTGAAATGACACTTTATGGAACACCCCGTGGTCACAGTAGTAACACTTAGACCGGCTTCGAACCGTCCAGCTGCCCGTACACGGCTGTAAGCACTCAAATGATGTCTTGCAGACATATTGCCGTGTCAAACAGAATGTCATACTAGTCGGTTCCAGAACAACTTTCGTCAAACACCGTACTACATCAACTGTCGCATGCAAACAGAGCGTTCGCTGTAGTTAACACGTCCTGCCCTATACATTTCCGTTTACATTAATTGGCCTCTAATTCCGTAGTCCTTAGCAAATGTTAATTGTTCCTTAGCAGTTGTGAAGCACTGTACGACGCCTATGCAGGCAGCACTTGAGAAAAGTCAGGACAGTTTCATAGAATTTCTCAACTGAGACAAAGAGTTAGCCAACGTAGAATGGTTGTCATCACCTAAAAAACTGGTATAAGCTACAGGGAAAGCAGGTTAAAATATGATATGCAAAGGAACCTACAAGGAACAATAACACTGTAAGACCATCAGAGTAGCAGTCTCAAAGAAGAGGGCGTGGTGAGGTAAGTATGCAGTATTTCTCATCTACTCTTCAACCTATACCTCGAAGAAGCAATGGCAGAAATAAAAGGAAAGTTCAGGAGTGTGTCTGAACTTCGGGTTGAAAAAATCAGTAAGAATCGCTGATGACATGTATATCCTTAGTAAAGTAAGGACTACATCACGTGTCAAAGGAATAATCCACTGAGTTCAGATTATGAATCGTGAGTAAACCACATAAACTAGTGAGGCGTAGTAGAAATGGGATTAGCGGTACACTTAACATTAAATTTCGGGACCACGTAGTAGACGAAGTGAAGGAATTCTGCTACTTTGCAAGCAAAATAACACGATGGACGAAGCAAGCAGGAACTAATAAAATAAGCAGACTTCCACCCTTCTCTGTTTCATTCACAAAAAATGGGCAGGACGGGCAGTTGCTGGTAACCCGCAGTATGAGAGAGAAATCCACAGTTTTTCCCGTGCTAGACGTTTCATGAGACATACCTGATTGTTCTTGGAACGCGCGACCTCTATAAGACATCTGCTACTATCAAACGCAGATCTCATTATGAGGAAAACGTATGATTGTAGGGCTGCTCAAAATGGCTCAAATGGCTCTAAGCACTATGGGACATAACATCTGAAGTCGTCAGTCACCTATACTTACAACTACTTAAACCTAACTAACCTAGGAACATCACACACAACCATGCACGAGGCAGGATTCGAACCTGCGACCGTAGCAGCAGCACGGTTCCGGACTGAAGCGCCTGGAAGCGCTCGGCTGTAGTGCTGCAGTACATCATTTTTGGAAGTGAATCGCGGGGTATCGGAAATCCGACAAACAAGGCAATCGAAGCGTTTGAGATGTGTTTCCACAGAAGAATGTTAAAAATTTTCTCGTAAAACAAGAAATTAAGTCTTCCACAGAGCCGATGTGGCAAAGAATATTGTACACAGTTTGTTCCTGGAGGAACGGTCAATATTCAAATGGAAAGTCTAGTAAATATGGGCACTAAAAAGCATACCTGAAGAGATATGAACACTTGTTCATTTCAAGAGATGTGTTAAGTTGCGAAGATAAACAAGTGCTTATAATTATTGAGGTGTTCACTTTAGAGCCCATGTTTACTGGATTTTTTTTCTTGGTTTGGTCCATATGACCACTTCTCAATATATGGCAAGCAAAGACCTAGCAGTAGGTTTCACAGTATCTAGGATGAAGATGTGTTCACAGCTCTTGATGTGTATAGTTTAGAGGCCGTATTTGTTCGCCTTTTTCCCTTCAAATGATCGTTCCTGTCACAGTTCTCAGTAGTAACAACTCCTGCAGGGATACCCTGTGTAGAAAACACTGACGATAAGCAGGGAGAGCGTGATAGGGTATGGACTGGAATATCACAGAATAATTTCCATTGTACTAAATGGAACCGTAGAGGACAAAAGCTGTAGGGGAAGACAGAGATTGAAATATAGCCTATATCCATCAAATATACGGTGCAAGGGTTACTCCAAAGTGAAGAGATTAACACAGTTTAGAAAGTAGTGGAGGACCGCATCATGCCAGTCAGAAGAAAGAAGACTGACAACCCAAAATAAATGCCTTTTTTGGTTATCGGTCTTCCGGTTGGTTTGATGCGGCCCGTTACGCGAATTCCTCTCCTCTACCAACCTTTTCAGAGCAGCAATTGCAGTTATTTGCTGGATCTAACCCAGTTTCTGTCTTACTCTATGTCTTTTACTCCCTAGTACCGTGGAAGTTATTCCCTGATATCTTAACCGATGAGCTTCTTCTTGTCAGTGTTTTTCATCTGTCTCTTTCCTCGCCGATTCTATGGAGAGCCTCCTCATTCCTTACCTTATCAGTCCACCTAATTTTCAACATTCTTCTGTAGCACCATATCTTAAATGCTTCGATTCTCTTCTGTTCCGGTTGTCATGGGTAAGTGAAGGACTTCCGTCGTATAATAATATTGCGCGGCAGAGCTTGTCGACTCCACCCGATGGACTGCTGAACTCTATTGCATACACTCAATTCGAACACTCTTCATTCATAATCTATAGAAAGTAACTGTAAGAACTTTGAGAACAGTGAATAGATAACGGTTGCCGTGTTGGGTATTTTGTTGACCTCCCGGAATCGGACTTTAGAGACAGAGGCAACAGCTAAGGAAAAGGAAATTTCGACAAAATATTTTCATCAAGCGTTCTTGTGAATACCAAACGAACCCGAGACGAGACGTACTTCAATTCATCGAATAACTTATATCTCCTCTTTGAATCTTACCAGAAAGCCATTGCCCTCAGCTGTCCCCATACCCTCAAGGATCTATCCCTACAAACATCTCTTATAGTAATAAAACTGTGTGCCAAATCTGAACACGAAACCGGAACCTTATCTCGCAGTAGTGTCTAGAAATCACGGTTGGAAAGGTCAGTAACAGTGAAATCTCGCGTCATGCATTAAGGCATATGGCCTTCAATTCCCACTCTGACACAAATTTTCGGTTAGCACCAAACATATGACTTTCACAAGACAACTGTTTACAAGATCGAAGTTTCCGAAAAGGCGTTCATAAAAGACACGCATCTACAGCGTGGTCCGGAAAGGTCCGAAAAACTTGTAAGGGGGATTTGGCCACAGAGTGGTCAGAAAAGGTTCAAAAAGCTTGTTAGGGAAGGTTGTGCTTGGAAGTTAGTATCAAGAAAAAAACTAATACTTCGTACCGTTTCCGAGTTATTTAACACTGAAGTTAGCTAATCAGGTCATTAGGTGCGCAATTTCAAGTTCTTGCAAGCGCTAAAATGCGGTAATGCGCATACTTGTGTAGGTCGTGACTTACCGCTTGTTGAAATGCTCGTTACCAGTTGAAATGTGCCGTTTTAGGAAGTTTGTTCGGTTTGAGAAAACCAAACGGAGAACACGTTTGGCGACAATGTCTCCGGCAGGCTGCTGTAATCTGCTCGCGAGACGACCTCATTGGCTAACTTCAATGCGAAATAACCTGGAGGCGGCTCATCGTAACGAATTTTTTTCGTAGTAATTATTTCTCAGCACAATCTCACCTGCAACACCCCTACACGCTTTTCAAGTGATGGTATTGGTTAAAATTCATGTGGCTACCTCTTCATACGGCTATCACTTCTCCAGCACAACGCTGGAGGAGGACGACTCTCGTCTCTGACAGTGTTCTAGCAGTAGTGGACGCCAGAAGATCCTGAGGAAGATACCAGAACAGGGGTCGAAACGTCGATCACTTTAGTAAAAATATGACGCGGCCGAATAACCCAGAAGTTTTTTATTTGAGTGACGAGGGCCGCGAAAGCCCTGCAGAATTGCACAGTACACAGTTGTTTCGTGCTGTTCGATAAAGTGCTGCTAGAAAAGGAACATCATATTCAGCATGAAATTTATGGAGTCTCAGCAAATGCAGTACCTTTGCCTTGCATCGTCATTACAGAATAAGCTTACTGGCGTACTTTCGTTGGGCTGTGGATAGGGCACATAGTGGTCAATGCAATAGCCGAAGTTATTGACAGTTTACACAAATGTGTACGACTAAGCAGATATTTCCCTGAGCTCTAGAGCTAAACCTCTGACACGTGGTAAAACAACTCACAGATGTGTGTTGATTAGCTCTGCTTGAATCCATACTGCAGCATCGACAGTGCACATTGATGAACCAAAACTTTATAGCCTCTTGGTCTTTATTTGGAGCGAATACAGCAGCGATTGTGCGTGAAAAGATTTCGGGAAGCCTTTGGAACGTTTCTGCAGATACGTGGCACCAGATGTCGAGGCACAGGTCACGCAATTCACGTCAGTTACCACCCTATGCGAATCACATTTACTGTAACCACCAGCCAGCATACGAGCACATGGCACGGTACACGTTTCGAGCAGCCGCTCGCCGGAATGATAATGTATCTGGACACGACCGTCGACCTGCTACAGCAAGAAATGTGATCCCTTCAACCAGGTGACACGTTTCTAATGATCCGGTGACCAATCTCCATGATCCCGTGGCCACTACAATCGTAGTTCACCAAGCCACTGGGTTAACGTGAGAATACGAAGTGGTCTTCCGCGCGAAGCCCGACGGTGGAGAATGTGGGCTGAGCGGCGTGCTTTGAAGCAGTTATGTCAGCACCTTCGTTGTACTCTGTCGCCGCCGATTCTACTGTATAGAGCGGGGCAAGTCTCCAGCCTCCACGTACTGTGATGTGGTACGCACGTCCAACACCTGGTCAATTTTCTCAGCTTCTACGTCCTTCAATAACTCTCCATAGATGTTCACGAGAGTAACGGGCAAGCATTCGACCAGCTTCGCCGTTTCAGAGACGTTCGTTTCCAAGTGCAGAGCCATTGCTGTGTGTCCCTTTCAAAGCCGCTTATGTCAGTGATTATTCCCATTCGTGGTCCGTATCGTTCAGTAGAAGATGTGTGTTTCACAGTAACGAAGATGAACAACTGCTCGTAGCTCTTAAGGTATGTATTCCAGAGCCCATGTTTACTAGCGTTTTTTGCTTCGAGTGATCGTTCCTTTCTGATCCCTGGTGCACCTTGCATAGATTCAACTGACGTAATTCTTACAAAACACATAATGAAATAAAAACCTTAATGTACGCAACAGAAAACAAGAAAAAGTAATTATTGCTTTTTATCTTCAAAATCACCTAAACTTGGTTTTGACATCAAAGAAAATAGCCGTGTAACGCGTATTCGAAAATTTTAAGTAACATAAAACATTAAAGTTTCAAACATGGATGCGCAGTCAGCGACCGCTTACTAATTAAATTTAAAGCAATTACAGCCCTCGGTTGCAAAATTTAAGTCTTGACCTGGTTTCGACACTTCTGTGAGTGTCTTAACCAGAAATCACATATTCAGATTACCCTATAACAGAAGTACAAAGTTATGGGAAATTTTTTTTATATAAAAGAGTAAATACTAACAGCACAAGAAAGAAACAGTATTTACATGTCACGTATAACTATCAAGCGATAAAACTATAGTCACAAATTTTTAAATTACAATGCTCATAATAATATTCGTCTGTCTTTATTTGAATATAAAGTAGCCAGTTTGTAATTGTGGCTACTAGATGGCACTCTTGTTGCAATGTTGACCTGCCCGCAGTTAACCCCGGCGCCTCAGTCTGATGCTACATGTAGCCCGACATATGCGAGCAGCCCGTAGTGCCTTGCTTTCCAAGCATTCTACTTTAAAAATTTTTTGATGACAACGCGCTATTTCAAAATATTCTGGACAATTCTAGCGAATTCGGCGATCGGCTGACGCGAATCCCATCCGTTATTTATGGACATAATCGACAGATCAGTCAGTGCACAAAATTCTGTACCGGCAACCCTTTCGATTTTATGAAGGAGAGGGAGCTTTACTTCATGTTTCTGCCGTGGACTTCCATTGACGTGTTGAGTCCGTGCCACGTCGAGATGATGCACCACGCTGGGCAGGTAAGACACGATACTGGGAGGTATGCCATGACTTTTGTCATCTCAGAGTATATCAGTCATTAAGATTAGTATAAACATATTATAGAGCATACTTTACCATACATCCGCTGTCGTGCAGACCAAATTCTATTATCATCACACGTCCGCAGCAAATGGGATTGTTCCGGTTTGGAGGCTCGCTCTAGCCTACTGTTTTCATCTGCTATGAAGCTTCAAATACACTCCTGGAAATTGAAATAAGAACACCGTGAATTCATTGTCCCAGGAAGGGGAAACTTTATTGACACATTCCTGGGGTCAGATACATCACATGATCACACTGACAGAACCACAGGCACATAGACACAGGCAACAGAGCATGCACAATGTCGGCACTAGTACAGTGTATATCCACCTTTCGCAGCAATGCAGGCTGCTATTCTCCCATGGAGACGATCGTAGAGATGCTGGATGTAGTCCTGTGGAACGGCTTGCCATGCCACTTCCACCTGGCGCCTCAGTTGGACCAGCGTTCGTGCTGGACGTGCAGACCGCGTGAGACGACGCTTCATCCAGTCCCAAACACGCTCAATGGGGGACAGATCCGGAGATCTTGCTGGCCAGGGTAGTTGACTTACACCTTCTAGAGCACGTTGGGTGGCACGGGATACATGCGGACGTGCATTGTCCTGTTGGAACAGCAAGTTCCCTTGCCGGTCTAGGAATGGTAGAACGATGGGTTCGATGACGGTTTGGATGTACCGTGCACTATTCAGTGTCCCCTCGACGATCAGCAGTGGTGTACGGTCAGTGTAGGAGATCGCTCCCCACACCATGATGCCGGGTGTTGGCCCTGTGTGCCTCGGTCGTATGCAGTCCTGATTGTGGCGCTCACCTGCACGGCGCCAAACACGCATACGACCATCATTGGCACCAAGGCAGAAGCGACTCTCATCGCTGAAGACGACACGTCTCCATTCGTCCCTCCATTCACGCCTGTCGCGACACCACTGGAGGCGGGCTGCACGATGTTGGGGCGTGAGCGGAAGACGGCCTAACGGTGTGCGGGACCGTAGCCCAGCTTCATGGAGACGGTTGCGAATGGTCCTCGCCGATACCCCAGGAGCAACAGTGTCCCTAATTTGCTGGGAAGTGGCGGTGCGGTCCCCTACGGCACTGCGTAGGATCCTACGGTCTTGGCATGCATCCGTGCGTCGCTGCGGTCCGGTCCCAGGTCGACGGGCACGTGCAGCTTCCGCCGACCACTGGCGACAACATCAATGTACTGTGGAGACCTCACGCCCCCTCACGCCCCACGAGTTGAGCAATTCGGCGGTACGTCCACCCGGCCTCCCGCATGCCAACTATACGCCCTCGCTCAAAGTCCGTCAACTGCACATACGGTTCACGTCCACGCTGTCGCGGCATGCTACCAGTGTTAAAGACTGCGATGGAGCTCCGTATGCCACGGCAAACTGACTGACACTGACGGCGGCGGTGCACAAATGCTGCGCAGCTAGCGCCATTCGACGACCAACACCGCGGTTCCTGGTGTGTCCGCTGTGCCGTGCGTGTGATCATTGCTTGTACAGCCCTCTCGCAGTGTCCGGAGCAAGTATGGTGGGTCTGACACACCGGTGTCAATGTGTTCTTTTTTCCATTTCCAGGAGTGTAGGTCCACACTCCACAGAAGGAGTGAAAGATTCAGCATTCCGTTAACGGAGATGCACCTAGTATCACCAGTTCGCTCCCAGTGGTATTTTATAGTTACCTCTGAAGCTCAAACTACGCTCATCTTTTTGTGACGTGTGTCGAATTACCTCCTGGCTTTGTGAGGCTGTAAGTATACAACACAGCCCCTAGCCTCCAGACCAGCAGTATGGGATTACAATCTGCCGCGCTGCAGCGATCCAGTGATTCGGGCATCATCAGGGAAACCCGGAACGCGCTCTGTATGCTCGCCTCAGGAGACGCGCGGCGGTACGTAACTCGCTTATACATCCGGCCGCGTGTTGAAAGCGGCAGGTGGCTGGCAGGGCGAAGCGGAGCTGAGTGGCGCGTCACGACCCGCCGCCTTGCGCCTGCCTGGGAGCGGATTAATATTTCATGGCCGGCTGCGGCCCGCCGCACAATGCAGCCCGCGGGAGTGTGCTGAGTGAGTGCGGCGAGCATGCCCTGCCCTAGGGCATTACTCCGCTGCGGCCTCCGGAACAAGCCTATAGCACCCGTTCACAGCACTGTGCTTTTATTCACTTCCCGCCACTGTGCATCTCGTAGTCGCACCAGGTATTCTGAAAAGCTGCAACAGAGAAGGGTACCTACCGTTTGGGGAAAGAGGGTCATCGGACAGGTGCACATAATTAAGGGCTTCTATCGATGTCGTCTTTCGCTCCTACTGTTCAGTCTTTACATTGAAGCAGCAATGGCGGAAATAAAAGAAAGGTTCAAGAGTGGGATGGAATTAGGTCAAATGATAACTACTTTCTCTGACGTCATTGCTATCGTCAGTGACAGCTAAGAAGAATTACAGCGTCTGTTGAATGGAACGAACAGTCTAATGAGTACAGAATATAGAATGGTTAGTTGAGTTGGGGGAGGGGACCAAACAGAGAGGTCATTGTGGCATGGGTTTGGGGGAGGATGTCGGGCGCATCCCTTCAAAGGAACCATCGCAGCATTTGCTTGAACCGATTTAGGAACATCCCGGAAAACCTAAATCAGGGTGGCCAAATGTGGGTTTGAACCGTCGTTCTCCCGAATTTGAGTCCAGTGTGCTAACCACTGCGCCACCTTGCTCGGTAGAATATGGATTGAGGGAAAATGGTAGAAAGACGAACGTAATGAGAAGTAGCAAAAATGAGTACAGCAAGAAACGTTACATCAAAACTGGTGATCACGAAGCATATGAAATTAAGATATTCTGCTTCCTAGACAGCAGAATAACCTATGAAGGACGGAGCAAGGACAGCATAAAAACAGACTCGCACTGGCGAAAAAAGCATTCCTGGCTAAGAGAAATCAACTATTATCAAAAGCAGGCATTAATTTGAGGAAGAATTTTCTGAGAACGTACGTTTGCAATACAGTATTCTGTGGTAGTGAAACGTGGACCATCGGAAAACCAGAACAGAAAAGAATCGAAGGATTTGAGCTGTGGTTCTACAGAAAAATGTTGAAAATTACGTGCACAGATGGGATAAGGAATGAGGATGTTTTTTGCAGAATTGGCGAGAAAAAGAACGTATGGAAAATACTGACAAGAAGGAGAGACAGAACCTTAGCACAATTGTTAAGACATCAGGGAACAACTTCTGTGGTAGCAGATGGAGCTGCAGAGGGTAAAAACTGGACAGTAAGACAGAGATAGGAATAAACCTAGTGAATAATTGAGGACATAGGTTGTAAGAGCATTTTTGTCATCAGTCATCTGACTGGTTTGATGTGGCCCGCCTCTCCTGTTCTAACCTCTTCATCCCAGAGTAGCAATTGCCACCTACGTCCTCAATTATTTGCCGGATGTATTCCAATCATTGCCTTCCCCTACAGTTTTTTCCCTCTACAGTTCCCTTTAGTACCTTAAATCACTCCCTCGTGTCTTAACAGATGTCCTATCATCCTGTCACTTCTCCTTATCAGTGTTTCCCACATATTCCTTTCTTCTCCGAATCTACACAGAACCTCTTCATTCCTTACATTATCAGTCCACGTATAAGGTTTCGAGGACAGAACAACAACTGTGTAAGCTGCAAATATGTTGAATTAATGTTGCAATCTTATCACAGAAATACATGTATTTACACAGTTTACATTGTGACAATGTTGGTCCAGCTGGCCGGAGTGGCCGAGCGGTTCTAGGTGCTACAGTCGGGAATCGCGCGACCGCTGCGGTCGCAGGTTCGAATCCTGCCTTGGGCATGGATGTGTGTGATGTCCTTAGGTTAATTAGGTTTAAGTAGTTCTACGTTCTAGGGGACTGATGACCTTAGAAAATAAGTCCCGTAGTGCTCAGTGCCATTTGACCAATGTTGTGCCAGTTGTCAAACAAACACATCTCATGCTCAGAAAGTGAAATAATCTTAAGCACAACAATAATAAATTTTAACTAGAAGTTTCTTTATAAAATTATTCTTATGACTACATCATGATGTTGGCCAGTACTATGATAAATCATCGAATTATGGTTCAAAGTACGCTACTATTTAGGATGACGATCAAGTCTATGGAGGATGGTTACTTTTGTGACAAGTTGAGTAAAAGATTACCCAAGGTTGCTCGATTCTACAGTGGATGCAAGCTGGTGAACCATCAAGTTTACGCCTCTGCTCACAGTATTTACCTTAGCTGCTATGGGTTGTCTGCATGGCTGCTCTCGTCCTCTGAAATTCCTATAAAAACTAATTAAGACTTTGCTGATTTTTCCAGCAGAAACTCTCCCTATGTTTCTCGTAATGCCAGAAACCGTGTACTCATCCATAGTCTTAGGATATGGCGATATGCACACGAATGGCTAGAGAAGAGTGCATATTAAAATGCCCTTACAGTCCTCACAAGAACAATTAACTAACTGGCTGGTTCGTTTCTTCACAGTTGGAGCTCAATGACGCTACAGCTAATATCTGGCTGAATATCAGCCGCAGTGAACCCAGTGTTCACACAAATTTCTCTTCTGTGTCATACAGAACGTGAAGCACCCCATTTGGCACTTGACGCCAGCTCAGAGAAGAGTCCTAAAAAACTGCGCTCTTGTCTTTCTCTTAGCCGAACTGTCTCCCCATTTGGGTTCTTTCATTCTCTACGTCACCGCTTTTTTCGACCAACAGGAGTCTTCCTCTTATTTTTTTGAAACTCTCTCTCTCTCTCTCTGTAAATCGCACGGGCCCTACCATTAAACTGCGTCGAAATCTGGGCAATACTCCTTCCTAATTCATTTCCGCCAATCAGGCGTTTTGTGGCCGCTCCAGACGCCTAAGAGTTACATGTGTACACCACATATGTACCATTCGCTGTTCACGTGATCAACTGCTTCACTGGCTTTGTTCGTATCCATTTGGAATTCCGAAATGCAGCTTTCTAAAGCTTCTTTCTGTCTGTCCTACTTCTGGTGGCCTGTTACTTGCTCTCCAGTACGCGTCACCTACCCAATCGCTGACTCCCGCAGTGGGACGCCCCCTAAGAGCTTTTTGTAATGCATCCCATGGTGTGGCCTCTGCTTCTGCCCACACTTGCTTCCACACAAAACGTTTCCTCTCGCTGCTTGTTTCACCTTCTGCCCATTGATATGCATTATATAGGAGCAGTGTGTTAATACTGTCAATTGAGTGTCACCCCTTTCGCATCACATACTTTTAGATAAATCTGCTCATTACTGCTGAAGTAAGTTAGGTGTCATATTCACCTTCCCGTTACGATGTATAAAACTCTTTAAGTAAGGTGCGAAATTGACCCTCATTTATTCTACCACCTTACATATCCTCCATCTTCCTTGTTCAATTTTGTGCTGGGTCAATCAATGGTTGAGAAATTGATTGAAGTAAGTGCAAATTTTTTTGCAACTGCTGACTGTAGCAATTGACATATTTACTGATCAACTTCCTATTTTAGTATTTTGTATACCTTAAACAGTGATTTGATTTAGTATCCTTATTATTCGTTTTTGCATTCTACTGTTTTTCATGTTTACAGATTTGAGCTCTAAAGTGATGTTCTTTTTCTTTCAAAATTTAACATTCTTTCAAATTTTCTGATTTTTATACTATTATATGTAACTAATCTAAGGTCCTTTCCTTTCAGTATAGTTGCCTTCATTTTAATTTTACTTTTCAATTCAAACAATTTGAGATTATCTATAAATCTGTATCACCATTAAAAATTTTAACTTTGAGACTGATATGTTTTTTTATTACCTGATTTATGTTAAATGATGCTGGATATGCACTGAAGTTGAGGAATCCTTCTTTTAACATTAACCTCCCGTTTTTAAATATTTTTCACTTTATCTCCAGCTTCCATATCAAGCATAATCTGAGAAAGTTTCATTTCTTACAATAAAGCTTTGTGATCTATATTAAACTCAACTAAATCATTCTCATGACTTTACAGGCATAATCCTATTCATAAACATGTCTGCATTCCCCAAAAATCTTAAATCTATGCACTATAACTTTACAAAAAATTTCGAATTTGACTTTTACAAACACCTAAAACTCTTCAAATTGAAATGCCTTTTTTTTACACAATCGTAAAAACTACCCCGTTTTTTTTCGATTTGTTCGGATAGTGGTCTGTCACAGACAGTTCTTTCTCCTACATCGTTAATATGGTTAATTGAAAACGTCACCTTTTTTTCTTATGTGTTTCGCCGTGCCTTCATCGAACATGGAATGACGGTCGGCCGTGTGTCTCGCCGTGTCTCTGTTGAGCATGGAATGATAATTGGCAAGCGCCTCGCCTCGTTTCTGCTGAGCATGGAATGACGGTCGGCAGAAGGAAATGTTGCTGAAGGTCTGAGCGTGTTGTGAATGCGTGGTTGCCTTTGTTCCATTTTTCATGTGCACGTGCTGATGTTGTATTGGAAATCCGTTTTTGGCAGCATAAAACTTTTCTTCTTCATTCGTCCAATCTCTATGTCGCTTCATCGTTGGTCCGTTCGTCTCTAGGTTCAAATGGTTCAAATGGCTCTGAGCACTATGGGACTTAACTGCTGAGGTTATTAGTCCCCTAGAACTTAGAACTAGTTAAACCTAACTAACCTAAGGACATCACAAACATCCATGCCCGAGGCAGGATTCGAACCTGCGACCGTAGCGGGCTTGCGGTTCCAGACTGCAGCGCCTTTAACCGCACGGCCACTTCGGCCGGCACGTCTCTAGGTATTCATACAAGTAGTCATCTATTTTTCGCTATGACATTTGAAGATGTTGCAATTTTCCATAAGAAATATCGGCTATTTATACTGCTAGAACAGTTAAATTGGATTCTCGTTGTTAGTTAAATGCAATAATGGACTTGTTTGGGAAGGGATTTGAAAAGGTTTCTTGATCTCTTCTGGTACAGGCTCTTCCTTCTCTCAAAGCTTCTGCATGGCATCTACTGATCATGGTGCATCTTTCTGTCTTCTCACATGTGTCTTCGTTCTGCTCTGGACTGGGAATTGGGACTGAAGGCCTGTTTAATCTCGTTATCGTTATCGTTTACTCCATTCTTATGGCATCTTCTTGGGATTGTTGTGTATTCTTTTATTGTATTCGGTTGTTCATCTAGATAAATTGGACAGCCTTCCATCTTATTCTTGCTTCGTCCCATGAGTATTCACAGTTGTTGAATTCCGTATGGTCTGATAACGCTTTCAGCTAGTCTGCACGTTGAGTTACAGAAACGCGTCTTTTCCTCTTCCTGTGGTTAGTTTAAACACCCGCTCTTCCTTGCTGTAATATCCCTCTACGTTCCGGTCAGTGGACACCCATCATCTCTCCATATGGTGCTTTAAACAGTTCACGATAGAAGTCTCAAGTATCTAACACTTTCGCAAAACCATTGTGATAACATTTGTATGTGGCTTTCGTATGAATAATGCTCATGTCAGGGTACATGTTGATTCTATTCAAAATGCGTTGTGGCTCTCCAAACTTTTCCCCATATGTGTTATCCTCTTGTACTATTACTTCCACCAAGGCTTCTTCTTTCGTCATCTCGTAAGGTGACGTACCAGGCATTCACACTCAGTGTCCCTTCCTCTCATGCCTAACCGCTCTCCTCAGTCCGGCTGTCTATCTGGCTGCAATGATGGTGCACCTTGTCTTCTCACTTCATATCTAATACAATGTTTGTTCCTGATCTGATTATCTTACTTCTCTCACATCCTCACCTATTCTCTATTTCACATGATATCATTATCTATTTTATTATAACTCTTACTCCCTTAAATTACGCTACAAATTTACAAACATTACATTTCAATAAACTTTACAAAAGTTATCATTTACTCTATAAACACGTTTTTCTTATCACTGCTTTAATTTGTTCATCTCTTCTCCCCATTCTACTACTTCATGGTTTCCCCATCTTCATCACGATGAATTGTAAGAGTAATATTGATGGTGATTACAGTAAGATAGTGAATTCCTTCCACCACGCCATTTTATTTTTCTGACTACAAGTACTTCATATTATTTTTGAAAACTTCGCACCTTGACTCTGACTCCCGTGTCTTTTTCTCTGAAATCTCTCCTTTTTGACATTCGTTGTAAGATAACTTCAAAATGCAAAAATTTTCTCTGCATTGATTAACATTAGGCACTGCATTTTGTCAACATCAGAACGCAACTTTTTTTGGTCAGCTATTATCGATTGTATAAGCTCGCGCGAGCCTCTCGCCTCTCTCCAGATTTTAATAAACTGTTCATTAACTTCCGTTCGCGGTTTTTGCTGATCTTCGCACACTTTCAGAGTCCAGCATAGGTTTCAAATTTGACACTATTTAAGCCAGCATTTATATCTGTTTTTAAATCTGCTAACCTTGCATTTGTTTCAGTTTTTAAATATGCTAACCCCGCATTTGGTTCAAGTTTTAAGTCTGCTAACCCTGCATTTCTCTGCTTTACGACTATAGTGAGTTGCTTCGATATTGTGAACACACTATCTGACACTTCGCTATCGTCACCAGTCACTATTTGATGTAAATTTTGCAATTCGTGTCTTTCACGTGGCGTCTCACCTTTATCCGTACATAGTGCGGACGCACTTGCACTCATTCTTTCTGATGGAAACTGTCCCGTATGATTTATAATTACTATATTTGGTTCAAGTACTAAAGTTGCTCCTCCTCTGATTCTACTTCTGACCCACTGGACCCGTCATGTGTTTGTTTTTGTGCATTCTCAGTCTGTGATACCAATTGCGAAACTCTCACCATTCTCACCGCAGTATCACTACGTTCCATTCCGCGACTCGTACTCGATACTTTTTATTGCGTATCAATATCTATCCTGTCAAGATCTTCAGTTTACCCTATCTGCGATAATCTCCGTTCTTCCGCCATCTCCGATTGTCTAACTAACCTCCATCTTTCTCGAACTGCGCGAGCCTCACCTCTCGTCAACATCAACTTATATGATCTTACAAGTTTCCAAAATAGCATAGAATGTTTCTTAGTCTATGTGCCTATCATTAGCAACACGATTCACTGTTTGTAGAATTTCAAACCAATTTAACAATGCCGTGTATAACTTCGTGCGCACCAACAAGGTCATGCACAAGCTACTTTTACACAAACATTAACATTATCTAATTTATTACTGCAACTTTTCTGCATACATTGGGTAACCTTGTCACAATAACAACAAAACCAAAAATTTTTTATTCAGTTCAAAAATTTCCATTTCCCTTTCTAATTTGACTAATTGCCGTCCAGGCAGGCCACCTGCCATCCTGCATATGCTCACGGTATTTACCTTAACTGTGATGAGCTGTCATCAGCATGGCTGCTCTCATCCTCTAAAATTCCTATAAAAACTAATAAAGCCTTTACTGATTTTTGCAGCAGAAATTCTATCTTTCTCGTTATGCGAGAAAACATGTACTCATCCCTAGTCTTGGAATATGGCGAAATGCACGCGAATGGTGGGAGCAGTGTGCATGTTAAAATGCCCTCCCAGTCCTCGCAAGAACAATTAACTAATTGGCTGGATCGTTTCTCCACAGTTGGAGCTCAGCGACGCTATAGCTAATATCTAGCTGAATATCAGCCACAGTGAACGCAGTGTTCACTCTATACTATCCTCTGCGTCGTACAGAGCGATATGTGCCCCATTCTGCACTTGACGCCAGTTCAGAGAAGAGTCCTCGAAAATTTCGCTCTTGTCTTTCTCGTAGCCGAACTGTCTCCCCCACCTGGATTCTTTCGTTCTCCATGTCATGGCTTTTTTCGACCAACAGGAGCGTTCCTCTTACTTTGTAGAAACTTTCACTGCCAATCGCAAGGGCCCTACTTCGTCGAAATCTGGCACTTTACTGCTTCCTAGTTCGTTTTCGCCAATCGGACTTTTTGTGACCGCTCCAGATGCCTAAAAGTTACATGCGTACATGTCATGTGTACCACTCGCTGTTCACTTGATCAACTGCTTCACTGGTTTTGTTCGTATTTGGAATCCACAGTTTTCTAAAGCTTATTTCTGTCCTACATCTGGTGGCTACTTGCTCGCCAGTATGCGTCACCTGTTTAGTCACTGACTACCGCAACAGGACGTCCCCTATGAGGTTTTCATGGTGCCTCGCATGGTGTGACCTCTACTTCTGCCCGCATCTGCTTCCACACAAAACGTTTCCTCTCGCTGCTGGTTTCATCTTCTGCTCATTGACATGCACTATACAGGAGTGGTGTGTTTAATTGAGTGTCATCCCTTTTGCATTACATACTTTTAGGCAAATCTGCTCGTTACTGCCGAAGTACGTTAGGTGTAATATTCACCTTCCTGTTATGATATATGAAACTCTAATGTAAGGTGCGAAACTGCTCTTCATTTATCCTGCCATCTTAAACATCTAACTTTCTTACCTTTCATCTGCAGCATCACATGTCAAATGCTTCGATTCTCTTCTCTTCCGGTTTTCCCACAGTCCATGTTTCACTACCATACAATGCTGAACTCCAGACATACAGTCTCAAAATTTTCTTCCTCAAATTAAGGTCGATATGAGTGGACTTCTCTTAGCCAAGAATGACCTTTTTGCCATTGCTAATCTGCTTCTGATGTCCTTGCTCTGTCCGTCATTAGTTATTTTACTGCCCAGCTAGCTGAATGCCGTAACTTCATCTACTTCGAGACCATCAATTCTGATGATAAGTTTCTCGCTGTTTTCATTCTACTAGCTCTCATTACCTCCGTGTTTCTACGATTTACTCTCAGTCCATACTGTGTAGTGTTGTGGAATTTAGGAACAAAAAAGATGAGCACTAAAGGAAATTAGAACATCTTGAATGGATTGCAGTCCTACCATTTTAAGTGGACGTGTACACACCTGGCACACAGTATGACACTGCAATGTCGGAAACAATTTATTTCTGATTTGATTAAAAAGAAATTCGCATCGCGCAAGGGACAAATACTTTTAAAAATACCGTCCATTTCTCTAAGCTCACTGGTATTAAAGAAAAGGCGAGGACTGAGGAATTCCGATTGTGGCCTTGTTACAAATATGAGAACAGCTTTCTAAAATTTTTAGAACACTATCAATCTAACACTTGTTATTGAGACCGCTTGAAATTCCAGTTGAAAGCGCCCCTATGCCTATGGAGACGAAACTGAATTTACTACCGTTTAAAAGGCAAATTCTCTTACGTTGTAACTGTCGAGGTAGCCGACGACTTTTTCCCTCAGGATGTGTTTCCACATCTCCATAATAAGGTTGCAAACGTGATAATATACTTCGATTTATAAATGTGTGTGAAAGGCCTTTTCGGCAATGAAACTAGATACATCACGATTATGTAGCAATCTAAGCACGAAAGTCAGTGAAATTGTCTGTATCTACCCATGCACCGAGAATTTGTACAAGGTAAAAATTACGTCTTCAGTGCACCAAAAACAATCAAATAACACTGAAAAGTTCTTTTGTTTCTTGGAGAGTATGAAATTGAGTCGTAATTGCGGCACTTTAGGATTCCCTCTTCCCTTTCTCTGTGTGGCGTGGCAGTGGGGGAAGTGTGCAGCCAAGTGAGAAAGCTGTAGGACGCAAGCAAGAGCACTGCTCAGGTGTTGAGTACTTAGCCATCTGTGATCTAGTGCATAACATCGGAAGCTCCCTGTTGCTATTCATGGACGATATTGCTGTCTATAGGAAAGTTGCAACGCCAGAAGACTATAACGGACATGAAAGTGCTACAGAGGATCGAATACTGATGCAGGTAGTGGCAGTTGACTCTGAACGTAAATAAATGTAGCGTATTGCGTATAAAAGGCGAATAGATTTGCTCCTATAGGATTACACTACTAAGCCATGCTCAGCACTCTAGTTAAGTTGCCTGCACTCTCTACCAACTCTGATGTGACCTCTATGGCTGAATTGAAGGTTTATCTGTACGATTGTAGCGCTGGAAGCCCAGCAGTGACTCTGAACAGTGACATCGGGTAACAACAACTGCACGTTTTGATATATGCACGGTTAGCGCATATATCATTTTTACTTGGCTCCAGACGGTAGGCGGTGCACAGACCCCTCCGCACAGCATGGACTACGTGAAGGCAGCAGGGGCTGCTGAGTACCACTGGGAGCAAGCAGGGAAACCGGCGCAGACCCAAACTCCTAGGCTGAGGACAAGGCGAAACGCGGTGGTACGACGACTGCGTCACCGGATCCCTCACTCCGTAATGTCAGAAACGCGGAAACATGGAAACAATAACGCGTCTCAGGGTCTGCGCTCACAACTAAGAAAGCAAGCACGCACTGCGCTTGACACTCCTACAACGCTATACATCTACTCGTAAGTGTTGCAATTATGAATTGCCGAAGGGAAATAAAACTTCAATGTTTATTATAACAACACTCTATATTGCTACCAACCTAGCACACATGTACAATACTTTAACACAAACAATGCACAGCTGCTAAATAAATCACTGTTCATAAATATTTGACAGTTCTTTTATTTGTAAGTGCTGCTCAGGCGTCTTGACGCCGTACAACACGCACAGCATTATCCACGACATCCAACTAGGCCTAGGTAATATTCTCGCGCTTGTAAGCGATAAATGGACAGTATGTCACTACAGCTTCGTCTTCATGTTTCGGCCCTGTTCGCGTAAGCGCATCATTTGACCTTGGCCAACCGCACTTCCATTGCACCAACTCTTCCTGCATTTCTTTCCGTGAGTTAGTGGTCCGTAGTAATCTCGCTTAGGCCGAGCGGTTCTAGGCACTTCAGTCTGGAACCGCGCGACCGTTACGGTCGCAGGTTCGAATCCTGACTTGGGCATGGATGTGTGTGATGTCCTTCGGTTAGTTAGGTGTAAGTACTTCTAGTAGGTGACTGATGACCTCAGATGTCAAGTCCCGTAGTGGTCAAAGCCATTTGAACCATTTAATCTCGCGTACTCGTGACATTAGTCGCGTCTTCTCTTGTTTCCTGCGGAAGCGTGTCCTCGTGACACATGCTGCTTTTTCTCTGTTCTGCTTTGTGCACATCTTCGTCGTGCCTGCTTCACACTTCCAATTACCAAGTAAGGCAGTTATCTTAGGTTGTTCGCAGATGCTGTAATTTACCGTCTAGTAAGGTCATCCGAAGACCATTATCAGATGCAAAGCGATTTAGAAAAGATTGCTGTATGGTGTGGCAGGTGGCAGTTGACGCTAAATAACGAAAAGTGTGAGGTGATCCACATGAGTTCCAAAAGAAATCCGTTGGAATTCGATTACTCGATAAATAGTACAATTATCAAGGCTGTTAATTCAATTAAGTACCTGGTTGTTATAATTACGAACAACTTCAGTTGGAAAGACGTCATAGATAATATTGTGGGGAAGGCGAGCCAAAGGTTTCGTTTCATTGGCAGGACACTTAGAAGATGCAACAAGTCCACTAAAGGGACAGCTTGCACTACACTCGTTCGTGTTGATATAAAACACTTCACTAACAATGCCCACGCTCGTCAAGTTTCATGTAACAATTATGTTTCACATTCACAATGAGGGAACATCGTTACGCTGCATTTCCACGTTGATCATGAAAGTTGTTAACTTTTACGTTCTACTATCAATATGTTCCACCACGACAATTCCTAATTCTGAAACACAACAGTGTATCAGTGTATCAGCCATGAATCTCTTAATTAATGCCACAGGCCTTTCGGCGAAGTGACTGAATTACTAAAATAGATTTCTTCTCCAAACCGACATAATACTTTCCGTTATTAATCCCACTTTCGACTAAATTATTCCCACTCGACTGCGCTCGACCGCACCGTAGGGGAGAATAACACCGACTGTTCTTCACACACCAAGACGGCGAATGATACTAGCGCTGGGGAAAGACAATTCTCCTTCAAAGAAAAGGCGCGCTCTGTTCCGAAATTTCCAGAAGCCAGCTATATGGAAGGCGTACAGTGCCTACACGACATGAAATCAAAGATATGAGGGCTCTTTACAGGAGGGGAGTTTCCTTTCAGAAATTCCTACCTGCGCAAGCGCATCCTAATTTTAGGTTGTTACTGTAACATCAACCAATCGAAAGCGATAGACAGCAATACCTATTGAAGAGGAGCTTCCATTATTGACTAACGATTATGAAGACTCAGTTGCATAACATTCCAGACAATATGCACGATGTGTGGAAGCACTGCATCGTTGTCTGAGGTGTGTACGACGGAGGCCAACGTCTAGAGTTAATTTCAAGTTAGACGCGCGAATCTTATCTCTCGCAAGTTAATGGCGAGCTTACCATCGCTCATAAGACACACACCTTGTGTTAGTATCCTTTGTTGAACATTGCAACGCACATAAATAGCTGGGACAGAAATCTGCTTAAAACTGCAATAAATAGCAATAACATCCTATGTTCAGACAGGTATATCTATCGCAGGGAGTGATTAGATGCCAATGGTGGCGGAGTATCTATTGTAGTAAAGAAATCGATATTATCTAGCAATGTTATTATGGATTCCTAATGTGAATTAATTTGGGTGAAGTTAAGTATAAAATATCGATCAAAAGTGCTAATATTGTGATTTTAAATAGCACCTGGACAAGGTGCTGTAATGGTAGAGCGCTTTAGAGAGAACTTCCAGAATATTATTAATAACTTTCCCGGTCACGTGGTTGTGATAGGGGGGGGGGGGGTGACTTCTACTTGCCAGGTACAGAGTGGGGAGTCATGCTATGATAATTGGTACTAGAGCTAGGGAATTTTGTAACGTTATTTTGAATGGCTTATCCGAAAATTACTTCGAGCAGATAATTAGAGAACCAACTTGTGAGGGTAACGTTTAGACCTCCTAACAACATATAGACATGAACGTGTCGAATTAGCTGACGTGAAGGTAGGTATCAGTGATCATCAGGCTCAGATAGCAGCTATGACTATGGGTATTATAAGGAATGTTAAGAAAGGCAAGAATCTATTTATGCTTAACACGAGTGACAGGTTACAAATTTCAGATTATCTGAGTAGTCAACAACAAATATTCTCTGCCTAGGACGAAGATGTGGAGCAAAAGGGTGGGAAAGACCCCCCCATGGTTTAACAGCTTCATCACAGATTCAACAGAAGTCAAAACTTAGCATAGAAACAAAAGCTGAACGAAACGAGAAGCATTCAGTGGCTTAGAAAGGAAAGGCTTGTCAACACTAATACGGGCCCTACTTTCAACTATCGTTTTAACGTCGAAGTAGCAGTTATTAAGAAAACTGATCGCGAAACAGAAAAGCAACTAAAATCGCTTAGTAGTGGAAAATCAAGACGACCACACGAAATATCCTTAAGATTCTACAAAGATTATGCGAAAATACTTACTCCTCTGCCATCAGGTGTTTATCATAATTCGCTGCAACAACTAAGAGTACCTAGCAACGGGAAAGAAGCTTAAGTCATTCCCGTTTTGTTCGGATAGTTACACATGATTACAGGCCTATACCGTTGGCATTAATCTGTTGTAGAACAATAGAACATGTTTTATGCTAAAGAACTGTGACGTATTTGGAAAACGATAATCTCTTCTGCAAAAATACAAATCGATTCCGCAAATAGCTCGTTCTGTTCCTCCACGAGATCCATGGCGCTGTAGACAACGGGTTGATGATACTGTGTTCCTTGAATTCAGGAAGGCATTTGACGCTGTCCCAAACTCACGTTTTGTGAAAAAGAAAGAAGCTTACCAAGTATCGGATCAGATTTGCGATTTGCGAATGGATTCGGGACTTCCTTGCAGATAAAATTCAACGTGTCTCTCTTAACGGAACAAAATATACAAATTTAAAATTAATTTCTGTAGTACACCAAGCAAGTGTGATAGTTCTGTTCCTGTTTACAATTTATATAAATGACCTGGTAGGAAGCGATGGAAGCTCTTTAAGACTGTTTACAGATAATGGGGTTATCTATAAGAAAGTCTCAACGCTATGTATTTGCAAACTGACATACAGAAGACTGATGAATAGTGCACTCTGTGGAAATTTACCCTAAACATAAATCAGTGTAATATATTGCACATACGTATGAAAGAAAATCCACTACTGTTCAACACCACTATTGATGACAAACTGCTGGAAGCAGTATACATCGTAAAGGAGTAACCCTACAGAGCGACTTCAAGTGGTTGGTTGGATTGGGGGAGTAAAGGGACCAGACTGCTATGGTCATCGGTCCCTTTTTCCAAAGACAAAGAACACCCACAGAGAATAAAAACGAGGAACAGAAGAGATCACAGACGATACAGAACAAGAGAAACTGAGACAAAGACAAGACAAAACAAACTAAAACCACACAGAGTGTGACGGTGGTTGGCCGACCATAGAAATAAAAAAGGAAAAGCCAACCACCTAGAAACACATTTTAAAAAAATCAGTTGAAAATCATAGGCCAAAGGCCAGAATCAACACAAAACAATAAAATAAAACAGAAACACTCAGATTAAATGATAAAATCCCCCTGCCCGAATAAAACGTAAAACTAAGTCATCCATAGTGGAGTCGTCTGTTAAAAGGGCAGGGAGCGTATCAGGCAGCGCAAATGTCTGCCTGACCACAGCTAAAAGGGGGCAGGCCAACAGAATGTGGGCCACTGTCAAAGCCGCCCCGCAGCGACATACAGGAGGGTCCTTCTGGCGCAGTAAATAACTGTGTGTTAGCCGGGAGTGGCCAATGCGGAGCCGACAAAGGACGACGGAGTCCCTGCGGTTGGCTCGCATGGATGACCGCCACACAGTCGTCGTCTCCTTAATGGCACGGAGTTTATTGGGTGTAATCCGATCGCGCCATTCAGCGTCCCAAAGCGCAAAAACTTTTCGGCGGAGGACTGCCCGCAAATCAGTCTCTGGGAGGCCAACATCCAGAGATGGTTTACACGTGGCCTCTTTCGCCAGGCGGTCAACATGTTCATTGCCCGGGATACCGACATGACCGGGGGTCCACACAAAGACCACAGAGCGGCCGCAACGCGCAAGAGTATGCAGGGACTCATGGATAGCCATCACCAGACGAGAACGAGGAAAACACTGGTCGAGAGCTCGTAAACCGCTCAGGGAATCGCTACAGATCACGAAGGACTCACCTGAGAAGGAGCGGATATACTCTAGGGCTCGAAAGATGGCGACTAGCTCAGCAGTGTAAACGCTGCAGCCAGCCGCCAAGGACCGTTGTTCGGAATGGTCCCCTAGAGTTAGCGCATACCCGACACGACCAGCAACCATCGAACCGTCGGTGTAAACAATTCCAGAGCCCTGATACGTGGCAAGGATGGAATAAAAGCGGCGGCGGAAGGCCTCTGGAGGGACCGAGTCCTTCGAGCCCTGTGCCAAGTCGAGCCGAAGGCAAGAGCGAGGAACACACCACGGGGGTGTACGCAGAGGCGCCTGGAAAGGAGGCGGAACAGGGGAAAACCCAAGCCCGCAGAGAAGCTCCTTGACGCGTACGGCGATCGGACAACCCGACCGGGGCCGACGGTCCGGCAGATGGACGACCTACAGCGGGAACAGGACACGGTAATTTGGATGCCCGGGCAAACTAAAAACATGGGCAGCATAAGCAGCCAGTAAGTGTTGGCGTCGTACCCGCAGTGGAGGTACACCTGCCTCCACTAGTACGCTGTCCACAGGGCTGGTGCGGAAAGCACCAGTGGCAAGGCGTATCCCGCTGTGGAGAATTGGGTCCAGCACCCGTAACGCAGATGGGGATGCTGAGCCATAAGCCAGGCTCCCATAATCCAGACGGGACTGGATTAACGCCTGGTAGAGCCGCAACAGGGTAGAGCGGTCGGCGCCCCAGCGGGTGTGGGTCAAGCATCTCAGAGCGTTTAGATGCCGCCAACACGACTGTTTCAGCTGCCGGATATGAGGCAGCCAAGTCAACCGGGCATCGAAAACCACCCCCAAAAACCTGTGGGTCTCCACCACAGCAAGGAGTTCGTCGGCAAGATAAAGCCGCGGCTCAGGATGGACTGTTCGGCGCCGGCAGAAATGCATAACGCGGGTCTTGGCTGCCGAAAACTGAAACCCATGCGCTACAGCCCAAGACTGCGCCTTACGGATAGCGCCCTGTAGCTGACGTTCAACAGCTGCAATGCCAGTAGAGCTGTAGTAAAGGCAGAAGTCGTCAGCATACAGGGAAGTGGAGACAGAATTTCCCACGGCCGCAGCAAGCCCGTTAATGGCTATTAAAAACAGACAGACACTTAAAACAGAGCCCTGTGGCACACCGTTCTCCTGGACGTGGGAGGAACTATACGAGGCCGCGACTTGCACGCGGAAGGTACGACACGACAGAAAATTGCGGATAAAAATCGGCAGAGGACCCCGAAGACCCCATCCATGAAGCGTAGAAAGAATGTGATGACGCCATGTCGTATCGTACGCCTTCCGCATGACGAAAAAGACAGCGACCAGGTGCTGACGGCGGGCAAAAGCAGTACGGATGGCCGACTCCAGGCTCACCAGATTGTCGGTGGCGGAGCGGCCTTTACGGAACCCACCCTGAGACGACGCCAGAAGGCCCCGAGACTCCAGTACCCAATGCAAGCGCCGGCTCACCATCCGTTCAAGCAACTTACAAAGAATGTTGGTGAGGCTAATGGGACGGTAGCTGTCCACCTCCAGAGGGGTCTGTCCATGTTTCAAAACGGGGATGACAATGCCTTCCCGCCATTGCGACGGAAACTCCCCCTCGACCCAAAGACGGTTGTAAAGATCGAGAAGGCAGTCCACTGAAAGGTGTTTCAGCATCTGACAGTGGATGCCATCTGGCCCAGGAGCGGTATCAGGGCAAGCAGCTAGGGCACTGCGAAATTCCCACTCACTGAATGGAGCATTGTAAGATTCCGGGTGGTTGGTGCGAAACGAAAGGCTCCGACGTTCCAGCCGCTCTTTTATGGAGCGGAAGGCCTGGGGGTAATTCGCAGAAGCGGAACTCATAGCAAAATGCTCTGCTAAGCGATTTGCAATGACGTCGGAGTCAGTACAAACAGCTCCATTCAGTGAGAGCGCAGGGACGCTGGCAGGGGTCCGATAGCCGTAGACGCGTCGAATCTTGGCCCAGACCTGCGAGGGAGTGACATGGAGGCCAATGGTGGACACATACCGCTCCCAGCACTCCTTCTTGCCTTGGCGGATAAGGAGGCGGGCCCGCGCACGCAGCCGTTTGAAGGCGATAAGGTGGGCTAAGGAGGGATGTCGCTTGTGACGCTGGAGCGCCCGCCGGCGATCTTTAATCGCTTCAGCGATCTCAGGCGACCACCAAGGCACAGCCTTCCGTCGAGGGGACCCAGAAGAACGGGGAATGGCAGATTCGGCGGCAGTAACGATTCCGGTGGTGACCGATTGAACCACCGCATCAATGTCATCAGTAGAGAGAGGCTCAAAAGAGGCAGTGGAGGAGAACAAATCCCAGTCAGCCTTATTCATAGCCCATCTGCTAGGGCTATGAGAAGAGTGACGCTGTGGTAGTGACAAAAAGAGCGGAAAGTGGTCACTACCACACAGGTCGTCATGCACACTCCATTGGACAGACGGTAAGAGGCTATGGCTACAGATGGAAAGGTCAATGGCGGAGTAGGTGCCATGCGCCACACTGAACTGTGTGAAGGCACCATCATTTAACAGCGAGAGATCGAGCTGCGACAATAAATCCTCAACGATGGCGCCTCGACCTGTGGCCACTGACCCACCCCACAGAGGGTTATGGGCGTTGAAGTCGCCCAATAGCAAGAAAGGTGGCGGCAATTGGGCGACCAGTGCAGCCAGGACATGCTGCGAGACATCACCATCCGGTGGAATGTAAAGACTGCAGACGGTAACAGCCTGTGGCGTCCACACGCGTACAGCGACAGCCTCTAAAGGCGTCTGGAGAGGGACAGACCCGCTGTGCAGAGTGTGAAGGACATATATGCGACGCCACCAGACACCCTTTCATAAGCAGCGCGGTTCTTAAAATAACCCCGATAGCCACGGAGGGCGGGGGTTCGCATTGCTGGAAACCAAGTTTCCTGGAGAGCAATGCAGAAGAAAGGGCGAAGGCTGATAAGTTGGCGGAGCTCAGCTAGATGGTGGAAAAAACCGCCGCAGTTCCACTGGAGGATGATATTGTCCATGGCTGAGAAAGGCGTGAAAGGACTGGGAAGGCAATTTACGCCGCTTGTTCACTCACTGCCACCGATTCAGTACCCGTACGAGAGGCATCCATGGCGTCTGAGGGACCAGCGAGATCAAGGTCCTCAGCGAACGCGAGAATCTCGACTTCAGCCTCAGACGCAGAGCGCGAAAGGTGCGGTGGGGTTGGTGCCACCGCAAGTTCTGTGGCCTTAGAGATCTTTTTCTTGGACTTCTCTCGCTGAACCTTGGGTTTCACCGGCTGGGAAGGCTTCACCGATTCAGTCTCCGGGACAGAGGAGGATCGTGAAGCCCTACGCCCGGCCGCTGGTGAGGACTTATGCCACAGGCGGCCGTCATCCTTCCCGCTGATGGAACCCTGGGAAGGGAGGGTCCCAAGGGAACTCTTACGGGCGAGAGTAGCTGAAGAAGTTAGACGCTTCTCCGGATGAGAAGCGGAGACGGACGTCCCCGACGGGTGGGAGGAGGTTGCTCCTGAGGTAGGTGGTGCAGGAGCAACCGGTTGGGTAGAGCCCCCCACGGGCAAGGGGGCAGAAGGAGTCTTACTGCTTATCGAGCTGGCTGGAAGTCTCGAAACTGATGGGGCTAGCACAGGTGTTGTAGCAGCTGCATAAGAAGATGTCATTCTCACAGGATGGAGACTGTCATATTTCCTTTTGGCCTCAGTATAGGTCAGCCGGTCCAGGGTCTTATATTCCATGATTTTGCGCTCTTTCTGAAAGACTTTGCAGTCAGGCGAGCAAGGCGAATGGTGCTCCCCGCAGTTGACGCAGATGGGAGGCGGGGCACATGGAGTATCGGGATGAGATGGGCGTCCGCAATCTCGACATGTGAGGCTGGAAGTGCAGCGGGAAGACATATGGCCGAACTTCCAGCACTTGAAGCACCGCATCGGGGGAGGGATATAGGGTTTGACGTCACATCGGTAGACCATCACCTTGACCTTTTCCGGTAACGTATCACCCTCGAAGGCCAAGATGAAGGCACCGGTAGCAACCTGATTGTCCCTCGGACCCCGATGAACGCGCCGGACGAAATGAACACCTCTACGTTCTAAGTTGGCGCGCAGCTCGTCATCAGACTGCAAAAGGAGGTCCCTATGGAAAATAACACCCTGGACCATATTTAAACTCTTATGTGGTGTAATAGTAACGTTAACATCCCCCAACTTGTCACAAGAAAGTAACCTGCGTGACTGGGCGGAGGATGCCGTTTGTATCAGTACTGACCCAGAGCGCATTTTAGACAAGCCCTCCACCTCCTCAAACTTGTCCTCTAAATGCTCGACAAAGAACTGAGGCTTTGTGGAGAGAAAAGACTCCCCATCAGCTCTCGTACAAACTAAGAATCGGGGCGAATAACTGTTACCTCCATCCTGAGACTTACGCTCTTCCCACGGCGTGGCCAGGGAGGGGAACGTTTTCGGATCGTACTTCTGAGCATTAAATTGAGCCCGAGAACGCTTAGAGACTGCTGGTGGCTGGCCGCCAGCGAGAGATGATGTACCACGCTTCATTGGGGGTCATCCGCCCTGATGCCACCTACTCCGACCAAGGGCCCTCCCCACGGGCGCCACCCAGCCACAGCAAAGGCCACCTGGCAGGATTGCCGTTGCCGGGAGTCCCAATACCCCAGGAGGATAGGCATCTACTCCTTGGCATACGTGGGGAGTTAACGGCGCAGGCATCAGTAGAGCGATCCCTGTGTTGTCAGGGGGCTACAACCAAGAGGGTACATGGCGGCCCCACCACAATGGACTGGCTACCGTGCTGGATCTTAGGTGCAAAAATGTCCAAGGCCGTCGTCGCAGTTAAAAGAAACACTGCAGAGGGCAGCGTGGTAATCGCACCCAGGGACGTATTCTCGCCCAAGAGATCGAAAACGAGCGGGACACCATTGCAACGACGAGCAATCCGGCTAAAGGTCTAATTGCACGACGGATACAGTGCACCATGTAAGGCGCCCTTCCCCAATTGGCCCGCTCTTCGGATAAATTTAGAAAGATGGAGGTCAAACCCGAGAGGGGATCATCACATAAGGCCGAAACATGTGAGACTCCTTTTAGTCGCCTCTTACGACAGGCAGGAATACCGCGGGCCTATTCTAACCCCCGAACCCGCAGGGGGGAACTTCAAGTGGAATGACTACAGAAAACAAATAGTAAAAAGAGCTGATGCTGGACAGTTTCATAGGAAATGTTGTTGTTGTTGTGCTCTTCAGTCTTGAGACTGGTTTGATGCAGCTCTCCATGCTACTCTATCCTGTGCAAGCTTCTTCATCTCCCAGTACTTTCTGCAGCCTACATTCTTCTGAATCTGTTTAGTGTATTCATCCCTTGGTCTCCCTCTACGATTTTACCCTCCACGCTGCCCTCCAATACTAAATATTTGTTTCCTTTACTGCTTGCTCAATATACAGATTGAATAGCATCGGGGACAGCCTACAACCCTGTCTCACTCCCTTCCCAACGACTGCTCCCCTTTTCCCTTATAACTGCCATCCGGTTTCTGTACAAATTGTAAATAGCCTTTCGCTACCTGTATTTTACCCCTGCCACCTTTAGAATTTGAAAGAGTATTCCAGTCAACATTGTCAAAAGCTTTCTCTAAGTCTACAAATGCTAGAAACGTAGATTTGCCTTTCCTTAATCTTTCTTCTAAGATAAGTCGTAAGGTCAGTATTGCCTCACGTGTTCCAGTATTTCTACGTAATCCAAACTGATCTTCCCCGAGGTCGGGTTCTACTAGTTTTTCCATTCGTCTGTAAAGAATTCGTGTTAGTATTTTGCAGCTGTGGCTTATTAAACTGATAGTTCGGTAATTTTCACATTTGTCAACACCTGCTTTCTTTGGGACTGGAATTACTATATTCTTCTTGAAGTCTGAGGGTATTTCGCGGGTCTCACACATCTTGCTCACCAAATGGTAGAGTTTAGTCAGGACTGGCTCTCCCAAGAACGTCAGTAGTTCTAATGGAATGTTGTCTACTCCCGGGGGCCTTGTTTCGACTTAGGTCTTTCAGTGCTCTGTCAAACTCTTCACGCAGTATCATATCTCCCACTTCATCTGCATTTACATTCTCTTCCATTTCCATAATATTATCCTCAAGTACATCGCCCTTGTATAGACCCTCTATATACTCCTTCCACCTTTCTGCTTTCCCTTCTTTGCTTAGAATTGGGTTACCATCAAAGCTCTTGATATTCATACAAGTGGTTCATTTCTCTTCAAAGGTATCTTTCATTTTCCTGTAGGCAGTATCTATCTTGCCTCTAGTGAGATAAGCCTCGACATCCTTAGATTTGTCCTCTAGCCATGCCTGCTTAGGCATTTTGCACTTCCTGTCGATCTCATTTTTGAGACGTTTGTATTCTTTTTTGCCTGCTTCATTTATTACATTTTTATATTTTCTTCTTTAATTAATTAAATTCAATATTTCTTCTGTTACCCAAAGATTTCTACTAGCCCTCGTCTTTTTACCTACTTGATCCTCTGCTGCCTTTACTTCATCCTTCAAAGCTACCCATTCTTCTTCTACTGTATTTCTTTCCCCCATTCCTGTCAATTCTTCCCTTATGCTCTCCCTGAAACTCTGTACAACCTCTGGTTTAGTCAGTTTAGCTAGGTCCCATCTTCTTAAATTCCCATCTTTTTGCAGTTTCTTCAGTTTCAATCTACAGTTCATAACCAATAGATGGTGGTCAGACCACATCTGCCTCTGGAAATGTCTTACAATTTAAAACCTGGTTCCTAAATCTCTGACTTACCATTATATAATCTATCTGAAACCTGCCAGTACCTCCAGGCTTCTTCCATGAATACAACCTTATTTTATGATTCTTGAACCAAGTGTTACCTATGATTAAGTTATGCTCTGTGCAAAATTCTACCAGGCGGATTGCTCTTTCATTTCCTTCCCCCAATCCATATTCACCTACTACGTTTCCTTCTCTTCCTTTTTCTACTATCGAAAATATCATACAAAAACTCATCCACGAAAGAAGCGGCTTACAAGGTCTAGTCAATCGACTCTTGAGTACTGTGATCAGTGTGGGATCCTTACCAGGTAGACTGATGGAATAGATGGAGAAGATCCAATGAAGACCTGTGCATTGTCACAGAAAAGTTTAGTCGGCGCGGGAGATTTACAGAGATGTTCAGTACATTCCAGAGACAGACGATACAAAATAGGCGTTGCGCATCACAGAGGGATATACTATTGAAATATCGAGAAATTACTTTATAGAAAGTGTTGAACAACATTTGTTTCCTCCCACTTCTCAATAAACGGCTACAATGAAAAGGTTCGAGATATTAGAGTTATACGGAGGCTTACCGACAATCATTATTCATACTTGCCATTCACGAATTGAACAGGGAAGGGGAAATCTGTTAGTGGTATCAGAAGCACCGCTAGGTGTCTTGCACGGTATTAATGTAGATGTAGGAAACATTTGAAAGAATTTTAACTCAAAACTGTGGTGTAGAGATGTGAAACCTGCTTATGTGTTTTTCCCCTCAGAGACTTAACACATGACAACTGCAAAGTAATTGTGCTCTCTAGGGGAGAGATATCCTTTTCCTTGAGGAATTTCTGTTAGAAAGAGAAAGTCATGAAAAACTTGCTAGCTACTGCTTACTAATCACGTTTTTTCTGCTGACTCAGTAGGCACGCAAGGGTATAAAAGCGGAACGACTCACTAAGAAATTTCAGTTGATGCGGAACTGCCTGAAAGACAATATCATCACCACCATTGCGGTCTATTTTTCTGCTTATCCAAACTATCATTCAGTTATTTTTCATGTCTATTAATACACGTTTTTCATTTAATGTTACAGAGTCTGCTGAGAATCTTTTGTGCACACACTGATTCAGTACACGAGATAAGAATGCTGCTACAGCAGCAGTAAGGTTCTCTCTAAAGTATTTCGAAGTATTCAGAACTTTCCGGAGGGTACAAAAAGTAGAGCTTCTAACTTGCTGCAGTTATTTCTACTTCATCCGCAGAGCTGTAAACATCATCTGAGATCCTGGAAATATAAACGACGAACTGGGAAAAAAATTAGCAATCAGCTGCGGAGTTTCTGCACAAGAAGCAGTTCTTTCTCTGCAGTCTACAATTCAGACATTTTTGTCATACCTATGAATACTAGTTTTTTTATTCAGTGTTAGAAAATCTGCGGTCCTTCCGATCGAGGAGCAAAGAATATGCTGTCTGGTTGAGCAGCTGGGAGAAAATCATCAAGACGAAACAGCAGCGGCAGTAGTGAATCCGCAGATGACCCCATCGGTAGGCAAAACTTCATCCTCCAACCTAATATAGTTATTATGATGGGTGAACCGGAAGAAAAATACATTAAATTAGATGGTCTCGAATGGGTTGCTGTCGAATCTTTAGAAGATTAATATGTAATAGTGTTATGACAAGCTTGGATTCATGGATGCTCGACATTTATTGGATGCCTGTTTTCACATATTTAAGACAAAAGTTCGTCACATTAACCAGTCTAAACTGTTCACTGGTCTTCAACTTTCTCTTGTCAAATAAAGGCCAGGGGAAACAGACGTAACTGTATACAAAAAATGTGCCTCTGTTGTTGTCTGCTTACATCAGTGAATGGTACATAATAATTTTACAGAGTGACACTTAAAAACATGGGAACTTCCCAAATTTGAGTTTCTGGCTGGGTGCTGAAAGAAATGATTCAATTTTCTGTCAACTACAATAAAAACAAGGGTGTTTTATGCACGAGTATACACAACACTACCAAAGGTAATATTAGATAAAGATACAGTAATAAATGTCAAGTCAAAGGATAATGTATGTTTTATGTGATCTATTCTAGCAGTATTATATCCTGTAAATGAACATTCACAACGCGGCGGTATGAAAACAAATTAAAAGTTGCAAACATACCATTCAATGCAGAACTCAGTCATGTTCCCATTTCCGAAAAGCAGAGCGAAGACGCGTCTGTAAACATCTACAGTGTCTAGTATTCAGATTATGAAGGGATGACGGTGGACAATAAGAGGAAAGATACAAAATTCGGAGCTGTGATTCTGCATATAGAAATCTGTCATTGCGAGAGATATACGAATCTATTCATGTTGCAAATTACTAATAATACTGATGTATGTCGACTGTATTACATAAAAAACTTGTCAGCTCCGCTTGTCATCAGTATTCAGCTGTAGTGTGTGATTGCTGCCTGTGTTATTTTCATTCACAGTAAGATTTTATGCACATTTAGTTGACTGTGAACAGTTTAAACTGATTATCAGTATATTTTCTACTGACGAAGACGAATTTATAAAATGTGCAACATTTTGTAATGAGCTGAAAGTGCCGTTCGTGATTTATGCTGATAAGAGAATGTTTATTGGGACCAGTTGCTGAGTGCAGTCATTGTCCTGGCTTTGGTTTATATTCCGATCAGGTAAATTTGCATACACCATTCAGTATTGCTTACTAGATACACTGCACCTGTAATCATGAATATTATGTATCGAGGCAGTGATTGCGTGCAGTGATTCATTGAACAGCTCTACGCAATCGCTGAGACTGTAAATGACTTTTCCGCATAAAACAAAATATGATAAGCACTGCGGGAGAATAGGCTTTTTGCTTACCAAAGTCTGTCAGACTTACAAGAAACCTTTTGAGGAAGGCCAGGTGAAGCAACGACACGACTGTCATTTGAAAGATGCGTACCGAGGTGTAGCACAACCCAGAGGCAATTCCAATTACAGACCTCACTTGTAGGGGCCCGTTTTATAGAGGGCCCGCACAACAGACACGCAAGATGGGTTGCCGACCTGTTTGCAGGAGCGCGGAGAGAATCATCGCCACCGGATGTAAAAAGTAACAGGCTTTTCAAATAAACACGGAACTACTTCGCCAGACAACATGTGACAGTGTTCCACCAATTGGAATTCACATGGCTCATGTGGCACTCCGCCGACCCGGCTTTATAAGCATGCCCGGACAGTAGAATGGCAGTGTTTACCTACCACTAGGAACAGCTCCGGCCAGTACTTACGCCGGTCCTAGCAATATATACATTCACCGTAGCATTGTAGTAGCACGCTGTATTTTGTAATTGGTAGAGTAGATTTTAGTCAGTATTTTCTTCCGTTGTCTTGTTTCGTTATCTGGTTTGCCACCACAAGGTTTTCTGGTTGTTCTTGTGTTTAAAACTTAGTGTATGCCACGAAGGCCTTTTCTCTTTAATTATAATAAAATGTGTTCAAATTGGCTGATAGTTCTTTCCTGCCGACAGCAGGACACTACATCACTATACTGATCCCGTTGTATCCCAGAATCTGAGAGATTACGACGGGTAATTCTTAATCACAAAACTATTTGAACAAGCAGTGGTGGACAGAATGAGGAAGAATTGAAGATAAATCCAGTGCGCATTTCTCTATGGAAAAATATAAATTATTCACGCGTAGTATTTCAGTGATGCATCAAGAAAGGGACTGCAATATAAATTGCAGATTTATTGATTCGTTAATTTTTTTTTTTTTCATTCTCCCTTGTAAAACGTCCATCACATTTATAAGCTGGATAAGTCTAGACAATGAAGACAAATTTGCCAATGGTCGTGAGTGCATTTTGTTAGTACGGAATCTTCCATTTGAATACCTGAGCAACGGATCGATTTCGCTTGAAGACCGCCTGCCCTCAGTCGATGAATTTACAAGTTTGTTAACAGACAAAGCAATAACAGAGGCTAAATACTAGAAAGCCTGCAGTACATGAAACGTATTTGGTTCTAAGAGATGTAGAGAATACTCTAATTTGTATTTAAAGATTAATGTACTGCTTCTTGCCGACATATACGAAAACTTTCGCTGTCTGTCTTATGACGCAATAAGTAAATCCTTCACATTATATTGCTTCACTTGGGATGCTCTTTTGAAGAGGTGTAAAGCAGAATTGTAGCTTATAACTGATAGCTAACAACAGCTGTTTGATGAACGAGGCATCAAAGGCGGAATTGTTCATTTTTCTTGCAGATATGCAGTTGCTAATCACAGATTCATGTTCCATTATGACGAAAAAGTCGTTGAAACTTCCATTATTTATCTCTATGTGAGTAACCTGTAGAGCTGTGTTATGTTTCAACATCTTTCTGTATCTAATTTTGAGTACTATCCAGAGAGTGTAAAAGTTTTTGCACGACTTGGCTGGCTAACATGGTCCTGCTAGCGTTGCCTTGGATATATAGCGGGGAAAACTTTAGATAACGCCCGAAGGCCAATGCTTTGAATACGTCGAAGCTGTTGGGGGTATGGGCAAGCACCGTTTCTCTGATAAAAGCCTTGCTTTGACCTTTAAAATTTTACAACTTCATTAAATTGATTTTAAAATAGTAGGTGAACATTCCTTATGAACAACAAGATCCTCAATATAGTTTCTTAATGAAAGTTCCTGAAGTATTTTAACAGATCAAAGATCAGCTCTCAGAATCAATTTACAACGCTTCAAACTCAAAATCCCTTTCTAAGCTGAAGAAAAAAATACAAATTGCATAATTCCAGGTTAAATAAAAGATTCTAACGCCACATGGCAATACCAAAATTTTCGTGGATATGACCTGTGATCTCTAAAGGCGATAAAATATTGATCAAAAATTTTTCATTAAAACAACTTAAATGCAATAAAATCTGATTACTATCAAAGTATACTCAGACCCCGTAGCGTCTACGATGCGCACCTTATCACCAAATATTTTCCTTTATTTTAAACAATTTACACCATAAAGATCCTTATATGTAATGCGCACTACCGCCAGCGAATTATGATGAATAATTAAGCATAAATGTTATAATTAACCAGGTATGTAAAACTTTTGCTTTCGAAATCGAACGCAAATCAACTCAAGCTCAGAGGTTATATCCGTTAAAAAATATACAATACATATCTTTTGATTTCGTCGTGGTCATGCGCTGTCGTGCACCGTGGTGTCCTCCTGGAAACATGCGCCACGGGAAAGATTTTCCACGATGTACACAATGTTCTCAGGGTGCAACTAACTTACACAACTTGCAGTTTGGTATCGATGTAGATGCGGCTCGCAAATCTTAAGACGGGTGAGGTAGTAGATGCGGTACTACTGAACACTTCGACCATACCACACCGCACCAAACAGCAGTACGGTGGAGTAGAGAAGAGACAACTGCTGCAAGGCAACCTGAACAAGGCAGTAACAAAATATTTCGTCCACAACCTCAAATGACGTCCCAAGCTAAATTATGAAAATACTATTGGCGATTTCGCGACGAAAAGTACAATTGTAAAACACCAAAAGAAGTGAATTACATTAACACAATTCGTAAGCGTCCGACTGAAAAGCTCCACAGTCAATCTTTCCCTTACTACAAACATGTAGCAGTACCTCCAAAGTTCACTCGGCGACACTGCCAGAGTGTCCGTTACTCGTTATAATTGCAGATAAGTTTAATACGCTGGGGGCCGACTTAGGTTTCTTAACCAAACAAGAAATGATTTTATCCTTCACTTGGATCCACCTTCGATCCAAAACAGTCATTTACCTTAAAGCTGCTAAATAGATGACAATGCCGATATCAACGCTCTCCTCTCAAGCAACGCTTTAACTGGAGACTGCAGTACCGAAACTTTACACCTCTCAGAAGTCTGATGTACGCGCCACCAGCGTGCACCTTTTTAGAATTCTTATGGTCACCCAATAAAACCAACTTACCGTAATTCTTCGTCAGAATGCAAGGGCAGAGCGAAGAAATCGCTTCTCAGCCGTTGAATGACCACACAATGGGATCTTGGAGCACACGGTGTTCCGTCCCAACCGACTGCTCCCTCGGGGCCCACCGATTAAGCTGCCTTGCTCTCCTCTGGCACGGTCCAGCGCAAACTCCCAGAAATCCCCTTCTTCCTCGTTGTGTCCGTCTCGCGGCGCACGGGAAGACAACTTGCCAGAGATAAGCGGGGACCATAGACTCCAATCCAATCTCGATATTGACATCGCAGTGAGTACTGAGGAAGCGGTTGGTTTGAAAAAACAAAGAAACAAAAAATTAAATAGCGAGGCCTACCGGGTCAGTGGCCATTAAATCCTACTCATTCTATGGTTCACTACGTAAGTGTTCACAAGATTTTGACGGTAGGGACGTGCATTGTATTCCATCAGCACGAATCCCGCTCCAATACGTTCGCCAGTTGGAGCCACAATGAGTGCAAGGATGTCGTCTTAGTGCTTTACACCTGTCATCCTCCCTCTATAGGCACACGGAGTGTCCTGCGGCTACGTGTGAGTCCACCCTAAAACATGACTGAACCGCCTTGAGAAAGGTGGCAGTCTACGATTCAGCTAGAGTGTACACGTCGTCGTAATTGCCTCCACACACGAATATCAGTATTGTCAGTGTAGACGTTGAGCTGGGTTTCATCAGAACAGAGTATTGTGTCCCACTGCTGTCTGGTCCCTCTTCAAACCTGATTCACAGAAGGAGCCTTGAGAGGTCTTCTGGCTCGTAAACCTTACTCATGAACCCTATTTTGTATTCTCTATGTCTACATCTGCACTCCTGTAGCCTTCGGAACTTTCGCCGTAGTCATGTAGCACTGTTGATTGTTTCTGCTTGCTGTTATATGCAGATTTCGGCCCTGAACACTTGTTTTCTTCTGCAATCACTACTGTGACGATACTGAACGGATTCTGTCGCACCGGTCGGAGTGGCCGTGCGGTTCTAGGCGCTGCAGTCTGGAGCCGAGCGACCGCTAGGGTCGCAGGTTCAAATCCTGCCTCGGGCATGGATGTGTGTGATGTCCTTAGGTTAGTTAGGTTCAATTAGTTCTAAGTTCTAGGCGACTGATGACCTCAGAAGTTAAGTCGCATAGTGCTCAGAGCCATTTTTTGATTCGGTCGCCAGAAACTTGTTCCAAATTCTAGAGACAACACTCGGACTCACTGTGACATTCACTACGGCGTCGTCACGTCTCACTCCCGGCTCCATTAAAGGGAGTAAAAGGAACCTCTGATCGTACATTCTTGTTGTCCTACCCACCCTGAAACAACACAACTCTCGTAACGACAGACTTCAGAAGTACTGCAGTTAACAAGTGACAGTTGCCATGGCTTGTACGAACTACCCCCACCCCTCACTCTCCCGGTAGATGTTTCCGCTACAATTACATTACAGGTAAACCAATGTATTAATATCATAACGTATTTCTGGATCACAACGTTCAGTATTACATTTCAGTAATACGCAACGTTTATTTTGACCACTGTTTGCTGAACAGATTCCCACTAAACTGTGTAAAACTATGCTACACAAACACTGGTAGCCTCATACACCACATCGAAACTCTGAATATCTGCGAAGATATCAAAATTGATGTTGATACGAGGTTCAGTACTTCGGGACGCGTAGCGAATAACAAATACGATATTCTACTGGTGAATAAACAAGTGGTTGAGTTAATGCCGGCTGGAGTGGCCGAGCGGTTTTAGGCGCTACAGTCTGGAACCGCGCGACCACTACGGTCGCAGGTTCGAATCCTGCCTCGGGCATGGATGTGTGTGACGTCCTTAGGTTAGTTAGGTTTAAGTAGTTCTAAGTTCTAGGGGACTGATGACCTCAGAAGTTAAGTCCCATAGTGCTCAGAGCCATTTGAACCATTTTTTTGAAAGTTAATGAAAGATGAACTAAATGAGGGGTCCACTGCAGAATTCGCAGGCCTGCCTGCAAAAATTTGTCCTCTTGAGACCAAGTCTGGACACATAGTGCACAGAGCAGACTGATGACCTTATCAGTTAAGTCTCCTAAGATTTCACACACATTTGAACATTTTTTGAATCTTCTGCAAACAAGCCAACCATTAATGAGTACCGGCATTGCATCTTGTATTCAGAACAGAAGACTACAATGCAGTTTGCCATTCAGTTGATGCAGCATGTCGTTTCGACTATTACACATCATAAACACTTCTTATAAGCACATGCTGACAAACAATATATTTCTCGGTAAAATAAATACACTGGCCTGGTGTGATTACCTCATCAAAACGATGATTGAAAACAATGTAAATCCTTGAAAAAGTATCACATGAAAAAGTATAAACAATATAAAAGTAATGTATATGTTGTAAAAGCCTATAAAAATGTGACCAATGAAAAACTTGAGAAAGTGGTGTACGTAAAGGACCTTTGCATGAAACAATTTTTGATGCTAATTTTGTATGTGGCATTTGTTTGAGTCCTTTTGAGTTTCCTTCCTACGCCATCAGTAGCTTGTGTCCTTTGAGCAACACACAAAATTAACAAGTGTCACTGTCTTAACAGCCTTTAATCTAGGCTTTGTCTTGTCATGATAACTGAGACGCAGAGATGGCAGAGATACCTCCCTCGCTGGGCTCTATTTTGTAGCAAGTGGGGCTCCGTGCTGATGCCCTAAACATGCGTACTCTGTGTGTCCATGTCCATGTGCGTGCGCGCTTGTGCGGTTGAGTGAACGACTTGTACCAGTATTGAAATAAGCCCTTCAAATGTCTTTCGGAAGAAAATGTAATTTGATACCACTTTGAATCATGGTTTTAATATTATGACAGAGGTATGTAAATAATGGATCCTTTCGGCTTTTTATTGCATATCTGGAGCTATTTTTATGCATCATAATAGCATTTGCCCTAATTGATTGGAAAATTGTCACCAACAGAAATAGGCTTCTTCCACCTTCTAGGATTTTTCATTGTTTTCATTTTAAAACTGTCCAATGACTGGTTGGAGATAGGAGGAAGTGGAGGGAAAGTGGCATAGCTTTTTGTGTACGTAAAATGTCTTCCAGAAATAATTAATCTGACACAATTTTACCCGTCATTTTACAACTAGAATGTGATTGGCTGGTGATACGGAGGATGGTGAGAGGATTTTTAATTTCACATTAACTCAATTGGTGTGGTTGATATATTTTGGATTTTTTGATTATCTGTTTTCTTTTTAGTACGTAAATGTAACTGGCTGGTGACAAGGGAGTGAGCGATGGAGGGGGAACTGGGGAAGGAGGAGAGGGTGAAGGAGACGAACGCGGTAATTGATGTAGCTGATTTTTTAATTTGTTTTTCTTATGATATTGATTGATTTTAATCAGTGTTGACATCAATGATAAGAGCTATGGTGCCATGCCTTCAAGGTCGCTGATGGCATTGTGCAGGACTTCTACGATCATGTGTCAGTTACGTGATTATCTTGAAGCTCATGCCGAGGTCAGAGAGCCTTAATTTGTCGTGTTCTACTAGTAACATTTGTAAAAAAAAGTGATTACTTATGTATTTTAGTTTCGGAAATACTTCGCCCTTTGATAGGCTGATAGGAGGGATTTGAGTGTCCAACATCGTATTTCACAGATTTTGCTTTCTTGTATTTGGGTCCCTGCGTATAGGGGTTTTATTTGTGAGAATCTGCACTCTTTAAGTCATATTTCGAAGTATGATTTATCCAGAGGGTATATCAACAAGCAAACCGCCGAGTTAAAAAAATTGTCTAATAATATTCTCAAACAAAAATGCAACATTGAAAACTTTGTTGCGACACTCAGCTACAAGTACCTCAGGCCATCGCCGGCCGGTGTGGCCGTGCGATTAAAGGCTCTTCAGTCTGGAACCGCGTGACCGCTACGGTCGCAGGTTCAAATCCTGCTTCGGGCATGGATGTGTGTGATGTCCTTAGGTTAGTTAGGTTTAAGTAGTTCTAAGTGACTGATGACCACAGAAGTTAAGTCCCATAGTGTTCAGAGCCATTTGAACCATTTTTGAACCTCAAGCCATCATCGGTTAATGCTACCAGCAGTCTTATCTACTGAAACTCTTCAATGTTTTCCTGCACTGACAATGACTTCAAAATATTTTACATCTACAGATATCTTAGATTTATGCTTCATATAATGCTACAGGTGTGTTGGATGTTCTTTTCTCCATTGTTTTTAAACATTTTCGCTCATTACGGGGGACGGATGTTTATGAAACATTTCACAAAGCAAATAATATGTTAACGGATATAAAATAGTTAAGTGAGTAGATTTAGAGAACAGACAGAAACAGAGAAGTCATGCTAATGACGATAGTTAAGAGTAAGTGCTTCATGTTTCGCGACCGCACTTTACTGATTTAGCTGCGAGAAGGTTGGGGCCTTTGAGTGCATTCACAATTCCGTAATTAAAGCTGTTGCTTTCCCATTACTTTTTTCAGAACGGTATATTCCTGTTAAGCTATTGTTTCCTTTCACTTTTTAGAGACAACAGTAAAGGATTGAAACAGCGCTGTTAAAGCAGCGTTTAATAGAGAAAGTCCTGTTCTATGTCCCACATCAAACGGCGCCGACAGATGGTATGGGGGTCAGTTCTAATCTGACTGAAAGCTGTATTTCGTGAGCAGGTAGACCTAGCAATCATCATAATGGCCATGATAATGGTGCCTACCGTTTGTCAGAATTGGAAAGCTGGAAGTTTCTCTAAGTTCTTAATGTCACAAATCTTGTATCATTTAACAGAGAACGAGTTACTTTTATCCAATTCACATTCTAGTGTCTTATTTGCAGTTATATAGACTGTTCATAAAATTGTATATCGTACCTTTTATCATTTTGACACTTGTGGATTACATTCATCATCCAGTTAACGAAATCTCTTTCCTATAAGAAATGTGAAGGAAATAATTCGTTGCTTTTTATTCCACTCATATAACCTTTCGAGTATGAACTATATCGACAAACTTACCGCCATTTTAAATGCGATATACAAGCTGCAACGAGAATTGGCAGTGTAGATCTTCTCGGCAATTCCTGCCTTCCGATTCCCAATCAATGACTCAATTTTTAAGTTTAAGTTAACCTCTTACTCATAGTAGAATAATCGGATTGTAATGATTAGTTTTTGTCTTGTTCACATATATATCAAGGCTTCAGAGACTCTAGGTGCCTAAAGAAATTATACGGAAATGTCAGGTGGCCATTGCGTGTTTACGAGATTGGACAAAAACTTTTAAATGCCGGGGTAAATGCGTGCTTGCACATGAATGCTGGTTCTAACCAAACGTGCAGGTTGAGCTGTTGTACCTGATCACGAAAGGCACTTTGTAGTGTCCTCAGTCCATTGCAAGTTTCGCATGTGAATGCATTATGTCCGAGCTAAGGGAATTCGAAGGTAGGCAAATTGTTAACGCTGGTATGGCGAGTGTTTCCGTTACGAAGGTAGCCGAAGTGTTTGATGTTTTAGACGACACCGAATCGAAATTTTATACCGCATACAAGGAAAGGAAACAACTTCATCCACTAAGGCACAACGATGAAGAAAGTGTGTGTTTAGTGATCGTGACAAACGGTCATTTAAGAGGACTGTGACGAAATAAGAGTGACAGCTGCAAAAGTCTCTGCAGAACTGAATATCACACTCGCGACTCTTGACACCACCAAAACAATACCTAGGGAGCTCCATAAGCTGGGAATTGCAGGGATAGCTGGAATTTCAAAGCCACTCATCAGTGACGCAAATGTCCATAACAGGAAGACGTGGTGCCGAAGTCATAAAACCATAACTGTAGAGCAATGGAAGGATCTAATTTGGTCGGATGGGTGTTGTTTCAGACGGTTTCCAATTTCCGAGTGAGTTTTGGCCGATCAAGTACATCCCATGGCACAATGTTTATTCCCAAAACATTGATACTGTGTTCCAAGACTACAGGGACCCTGTTTTCACAGCTCACATCGTCCAGACTGGTTTTCGAGGAAGAGGATGTATTGTCGCATCTCCCCTGGTCATCACAGTAATCAGATCTCAATATTATTGAGTCTTTGTGGTCTGCTTTGGAGAGAAGACTGCGTGATCGCTGTACATCTACATAATCGTTATCCGAGCATGGCACTATTTTGCAGGAATAATGGCATAATATTCCGTAGAAAAACATACAGGGACCTTTATTTATCCATTCTGAGACAAGTGGAAACTAGTCTGGATGCCAACTAGTTTATTTCACCGTAATGGGCGCGATAATGTCTTTTAGTGTTTCCGTATTTTTATTCGTCCCCTGGATTCCTTTGAAATATTTAGCGATTAGGAGTTCCGTTATAACTAAGCAGACTTCCACAGTGTACAAACCTTATAATTTGTATAACACATGAGCAGTACGTAACGATAACAGTACCAGTAATAATACTTTCCAGAATGAGTGCTTGGGTAGCTCAGTTGGTAGAGCACTTGCCCGCGAAAGGCAAAGTTCCCGAGTTCGAGTTTCGGTCCGGCACACAGTTTTAATCTGCCAGGAAGCTTCAGTAATAATAGCGATTATAACAATAACAGTATTAACAATAATAATAACAATAATAATAATAATAATAATAATAATGCCAGAAATCTGTATTATTGTATGTACGATATTTTTAGAAATGTCCTTAGCATTACACATTTTGCTCATTATATTCTTGTCAAAAGTGAATTGTGTAACGAACGTAGGACAAAAATGTGAGAAATAGAAGGGTATGATTAGCAGATGAGATGCAAGGAAGAAACAGAAAAGGGTGAGAAAAGCCTAGAATATTTACAGTGTGATAGAAATACTGGTTTTGTGTTGGAAAGAAAGAAAATAGCTAGGATATACTGAGAGGAAAGCTATATCATATGGCTGAAATGGATAAGGAGATGAAGAAAGATACAGTGTTTTGTAAAAGTACAGGGTGATTCAAAAAGAATACCACAACTTTAGGAATTTAAAACTCTGCAACGACAAAAGGCAGAGCTAAGCACTATCTGTCGGCGAATTAAGGGAGCTATAAAGTTTCATTTAGTTGTACATTTGTTCTCTTGAGGCGCTGTTGAATAGGCGTCAGCGTCAGTTGATGCTAAGATGGCGACCGCTCAACAGAAAGCTTTTTGTGTTATTGAGTACGGCAGAAGTGAATCGACGACAGTTGTTCAGCGTGCATTTCGAACGAAGTGTGGTGTTAAACCTCCTGATAGGTGGTGTATTAAACGTTGGTATAAACAGTTTACAGAGAATGGGTGTTTGTGCAAAGGGAAAAGTTCTGGACGGCCGAGAACGAGTGATGAAAATGTAGCACGCATCTAGCAAGCATTTGTTCGCAGCCCAGGAAAATCGACTCGTAGAGCTAGCAGAGAGCTGCAAATTCCACAATCAACTGTATGGAGAGTCCTACGAAAAAGGTTAGTTATGAAACCTGAACGTCAACTACCCGAGGCGATGGATCGGCCGCCAGGCAGCCCGTGACAGAGCACTTCATCACTGGCCTCCAAGAAGCCCTGATCTTACCCCCTGCGACTTTTTCTTATGGGGGTATGTTAAGGATATGGTGTTTCGGCCACCTCTCCCAGCCACCATTGATGATTTGAAACAAGAAACAACAGCAGCTATCCAAACTGTTACGCCTGATATGCTACAGAGAGTGTGGAACGAGCTGGAGTAGCAGGTTGATATTGCTCGTGTGTCTGGAGGGGGCCATATTAAACATCTCTGAACTGGTTTTTGAGTGAAAAAAAACCTTTTTAAATACTCTTTGTAATGATGTATAACAGAAGGTTATATTTTGTTTCTTTCATTAAATACACATTTTTAAAGTTGTGGTATTCTTTTTGAATCACCCTGTACAACGAAGCTGCAGGATGTATGCTGAATGTTATTGCATTGATGGAACGACGAAACACAGGGTGTTAGGGGTTTAAATGCAGACATTTCTATCGACGACCGAAGGCAGTGTACTGAACAATCTTACATCAGAATTTAATGCATTTGCACACTAATAATTATAGCTATTGCGAGTAGTATGTTTTAGGTTAGTGAGCACCTCTAAGTATGGATGACACAAGCACGCTATTAATGTTTATTTTTCCTTGGGCAGCCGGTCAGGTACTGAAGTGTGGACGCAAAACAGATTATCTATACTGATAGGTTTAGTCCGTTGATGGCTCAGTTACAGCCATACAGGAAAGTCTGGTAGTAAATTATGTGACATGTCTGCGGGAGGATTGTTAGACTCAGAGAAGAAACAACTAACACTTTGAAGTGAGTACATACTGAAGTATGAATTATCATATCCGTTCCTATACCCCTAACACCTTGAATATCTTGATGTGAGGAGAGGTATTGTGGCTACCACTGATTAAGAAATGGATGAAGTAAACAGAGCGTGTGAAAGTCACGCCATCAGCCTGGTCGCATCCTATCTACTTCAGTATAAGAAAGTGTGGTAAGAATGAAATAATACAGTGAGGAAAAAAAATGACTTCATATATGCACATTTACATGGCATACAGTTCTCTTATTAATCTGCATGCAAAAAACTGAGCTAGGAGGAGATCTTCAATGATTCGTTACATTTATCCAGTAGAGTGCGGAGAAGATTGCACAATGTTTCTTGCAAACTATTGTTGTAAAAGCCCCAAGAAAAACTTCAACACTTTTCTATAGATGGATTCTTCATCCTTAATGATGAGGATGTGAATGTGTAAAGTGCTATCTAAAAATGGGGTACTATCTGAAACAAACGAATATTCAATCAGATCTTGAGAAGATTTAAAAGTTGTGCAAAAATGACCTGTAGAATTGCAAATTCCTAAATGTAAAACTGTACACTTCAGAAACCACAAAACTTAATGTCTTAGTACTGCAGTATCATTCAGTCACAGTTGGAGTCAGTCAACACATAGAAATACTGGGATGAAACAATTTGTGACGAAATGAAACGGAATTATACATAAGCTCAGTTATAGGTAAAGACGCTGGTAGACTCCGGCTCATTGATACGGCACTGGGAAAATGGTATCAACCTACATAACACTCGTATAACCCAACCAAGAATATTACTTCAGTGTGTCTGACCCATACTAAGAAGGACTAACGATATATAATATTTCTAATTATTTATCTACAGTTACCTACTGATATCTTTCTTCCCTATCTTTCAGACTGTAATATGTCTTTTTACTTTGAAGTGGCGTTAGAGATTATGTTTGCTTCGCTACCGGAGAACTGCAAAGTCATCTAGCAAATGCTAGAGATTCATCTTCAATTTTTTCTACAAAATTAAAACGTGAGATTTTATTAACACAAATGAAGAATGAGGATGGCACTATTTGTATTTAGAACTCATCTGATTATTCAGCAGTATAGTTACCATTTAGGATGTGACGTGATAACGCCTCTAAATCTATATATATATATATATATATATATATATATATATATATATATATATATATATATATTAGCAATGAGAGTATTTGTGTAGCATGTATGGACGGTGATTCACCTCTCCTCCAACAGATTTGAACCAAACTTCACACATACATTACTTACTGTCTGTAAAGAAGCGCAGTGCGAGTAAGAACACCTCCCTCCAAAGGAAGAGAGGTTGGCGATTCTTCTCTGTGATGCAAGAAGAGAATCGCCTACCCAACTGTATTTCCTGCATGACCGACGTGTTATGCGGGTAGTATGGGAATTCATTGCAGGCGGTTTTCGAGTGGATGGCCATCGCTGTGCAGGGAAGAGGAAGAGGTGCGTCTTTAGAGCGGGCTGAGGAGATGGACAGAGAGGGTAAGAGGAGACTGATAGGGGGAGGGGACAGCAGGGGGCGGACGGAGGGAGGTGAGGAGGAGATGGACAAAGACAGGGCGATAGACAGAGAGACGGGGAGCTGGAGGTGGATAACACGAGGTGGAATAGAAAGTGGACAGAGACGGGGGAGGAGGAGGTGAACAGAAGGAAGGGAAAGGAGAAGATAGAGAACAGGGAGGAAGGAGACAAAGCAATAGAAGACACGTAAGTAAATGCGCAGGCAAATACGGATTTCTCAGTATTTCTAGTGTGACATCCAGGAAAGGGGAAGAGGTGTCAAAAGACGAAATCGTCAGCAGCGGTAAAACAACTCTGCGGTAGCATCTTACACGGAAACCATTCTCACGAAGAAATAATCTTCAGTTGAACTAGACGGGAAGACAACTATCGCTGATAGAGGAAGGTGTGTATATCACAAGGAAATAATGAACGGATACAAAGAAAAGTTGTACTAATGGTTACAGATTTCTTTCACTCATGTAGCGGGGAGAGGAGAGGGGTTTGACGCAAATGTTGAAAATCATTAACTATCTCGCGGAAGCCCACTTACAAAGTTCAAGAACCAGTAGTAAGGAATATAAAACAGCCGCATTTGTATAAGTCGAGTGGTAGTGTGGTCTGGTCACAGATAACACTGAAGCATTACATTAGTCGTGCTCCCTGCACTGTAAGCATGAATGGAACAGGAGAGGCCTTAACAAATGATACTACACGAAGTACCTTAGTGACACACACACAGTGGTTACGGTCACTACAAGCCACACCACAAGTTGGGAAACGTGGCCAAATTTCCAATAGTTTACTGTCGAGTTGAGATTTTCGCACACAAATGTTTTATTCATATCTTACAGAAACTAACAGTACAGCAATAACAGCGTATCAAAACACTCCGCTAACGGCAATCAAGAAATTTATAGCAATACAACAGTTTAAAAAAATTTAGAGAACATTAGTAAACAGGCTACTAAAGTAAATACAGAACTTTGTTAATAAAGTACGGTGCGGTAGTGAAGGTACCACCGCCATTAAAAAACAAATCAAAGGTCTCATCAAACACACGATTATTGGCAATAAAGGAATGGAGGATTTTAAAAAAGTTTTTAAACAAAAGTGTCTTGGAATATTATTAGAACATAACAGATATGACGGACGGCGGCCACAAACCACCCACTCAGGGATGCTCAGGCTAGGCAGAATACTGACCAATTTAAATACGCCCGTAAACACAATTGCCACTCTCAGGCTGGTCACTGCACCGACTTTTAGCCAGCGAAAACTTATAATAAAATGGCTTAACTTGCTGACAGAATTAGAGCTAACCTCGTGCAAGGAAACTTTACACCCCACAGTCCTGAATGAGCGACCACATGATCAACCAACAAGAAGCATGAATTTACTCATAACACACGACAGAATAGCGAAACAAGCTGCCAAAACTACACCTCCCATCGGGCAGTAACGAGAGGAGGAGGAAAGATCACTGTCTTCAATGACACCGGTGCCGGGGACAGGAAACCCGACTGCCGGAGGCCATAAGGCAGAAGATACACTGGTTACGCAAACTTATTACTTAGTGCTTAAATCTTCCACTAACTTAACTTTCAATTATGCTCGAACAGGCAGTACACGACCTCTGATGGCATGGACATCCGACAGCGCACGCGTCGCCCGTGTACCCAGCCCGCCACGGTCACGCGACAACACGCTCTGTCACCGGAGTTCACGTCTTCTCTGCAACGTTGTCGGGTAGTGACCGCTCCTTCATGCAGGTGTCTCCTTTTTAAACTCCAGTGTTTAAACGGAGGACTTAAAGAAGCTTATTAACGTCCCACCAAGGTGAAATGAACAGCAACTACTCGTGGGGCGATTCTGTATGCAACCAACCCGCGGGGAGCTCTTCCGTCAACTCAACCCGCTCGTACACACAACCGACATACATCACGTGGTGACTCGGTACAACCGACCACGCCTGCTTCGCGCTGGAAAGCCACACTGCCCTCCCGTGTCCACCACACTCTCTGCGCGCCACGCCCCCATTTCCGAGCCACCACACGAGGTTACCACCGGTCAAAGATCTCACTTCCTCCATAGCAGTATCCAGGAAGCAAAAACGCAGATATCGATAGCAGAGGGAAAAGACAACCAAGCAGCCACTTAAAGACAGACGTATCAAAGAAACATGTCAAGGGGAATAAAAGGAAAAACAATGCAATATAAAAGCAAGGTGTAGCACGAGTCGATACACTGCTCACTTAGTTACTCGCTTCACAGTGGTCTACGGAGTATAGACGTAGACGTAAAAGTGCTAGCACCGTCCAGTAACTCTGGTTTCGTTCTTCTGTTAACTGAAAAATGTAACAGAATGGACATACCATCAGCGCTCGTAACACTGTTCAAATCAACTCTATGGAACTGGCTGTGTGCATCAGAGAACAACTCAGCAGAAAGAACAGCTTTCCCATTTTTTTCACGTCCGATGCACAGTCGTTCTTGCCAGAGAAGATAAGCGGAAAGCCGCCTAGATTGTTAAAAGATATCGTCGGGGTGAATGGACAGGAAGAGCCAGCAGGCGTGCGTCCTTGGGTCTGCGCTGGAGCGACCGTCGGCGGGGATTCGCAGCCAACAAACAGCGGGGAATCGGAGAAATCAATTGGCGCCCGCTCTTCGCCATTCAGGGCGCGCTGCAGCGGCGAGATTATCTGGTGGTGCGAAGAGGATGGTGGGGGGGGGGGGGGGGCTGGTCGCTGCCTGCCTTCGGCGCCTTCCAGCGACCTCTGCACCAGCTCCTCCTTTCTCTGCCAAACAAAGCTCCTCTCGGGTGGGGCGGAACACGTGTGTTGCGAAGACGTCTGATGCGGAGCCGCATTTGAATAGCCTTTCCCGAATACAGTAAAGTCTGACAGCTGCTGACGCACAAAGCGTCGTCACGTACAAGCATAAAGGCGAGGTCTGGATTTGATAAGTTGCTCTGTTTAAAGGGTTCAGTAAACTGTACCGGGCATTGGGGCACATAGACATGCATATCACCAAACAGCAAGAATTAGACGATGCTCGTACTATCATTGATTAATTTTGGGTGATACAATATGCTTTAGAAATTTATCTTCATTTGGAGTCATCAGTCCCCTGACTGATTTGATACTGCACGTCACGAATTCTACATCTACATCTACATCTACATCCATACTCCGCAAGCCACCTGACGGTGTGTGGCGGAGGGTACCTCGAGTACCTCTATCGGTTCTCCCTTCTATTCCAGTCTCGTACTGTTCGTGGAAAGAAGGATTGTCGGTATGCTTCTGTATGGGCTGTAATCTCTCTGATTGTATCCTCATGGTCTCTTCGCGAGATATACGTAGGAGGGAGCAATATACTGCTTGACTCTTCGGTGAAGATACCCAGCCCGTACTGAGCGTCTCTCCTACAGAGTCTTCCACTGGAGTTTATCTATCATCTCCGTAACGCTTTCGCGACTACTAAATGATCCTGTAGCGAAGCGCGCTGCTCTCCGTTGGATCTTCTCTATCTCTTCTATCAACCCTATCTGGTACGGGTCCCACACTGCTGAGCAGTATTCAAGCAGTGGGCGAACAAGCGTACTGTATGTAACCTACTTCCTTTGTTTTCGAATTGCATTTCCTTAGGATTCTTCCAATGAATCTCAGTCTGGCATCTGCTTTACCAACGATCAACTTTATATGATCATTCCATTTTAAATCACTCCTAATGCGCACTCCCAGATAATTTATGGAATTAACGGCTTTCAGTTGCTGACCTGCTGTTGTGTAACTAAATGATAAGGGATCTATCTTTCTATGTATTCACAGCACGTTACACTTCTCTACATTGAGATTCAATTGCCATTCCCTGCACCATGCGTCAATTCGTTGCAGATCCTCCTGCATTTCAGTACAATTTTCCATTGTTACAACCTCTCGATATACCACAGCATCATCCGCAAAAAGCCTCAATGAACTTCCGATGTCATCCACAAGGTCATTTATGTATATTGTGAATAGCAACGGTCCTATGGTACTCCCCTGCGGCACACCTGAAATTACCATTACTTCGGAAGACTACTCTCCATTGAGAATGACATGCTGCGATCTGTTATCTAGGAACTCTTCAATCCAATCACACAATTGGTCTGACAGTCCATATGCTCTTACTTTGTTCATTAAACGACTGTGGGGGAACTGTATCGAACGCCTTGCGGAAGTCAAGAAACACGGCATCTACCTGTGAACCCGTGTCTATGGCCCTCTGAGTCTCGTGGACGAATAGTGCGAGCTGGGTTTCACACGACGGTCTTTTTCGAAGCCCATGCTGATTCCTACGAAGTAGATTTCTAGTCTCCAGAAAAGTCATTATACTCGAACATATTACATGTTCCAAAATTCTACAACTGATCAAGGTAAGAGATATAGGTCTATAGTTTTGCACATCTGTTCGACGTCCTTTCTTGAAAACGGGGATGACCTGTGCCATTTTCCAAACCTTTGGAACGCTACGCTCTTCTGGAGGCCTTCGGTACACCGCTGCAAGAATGAGGGAAAGTACCTTCTCGTACTCTGTGTAGGAAGCAAGCACTCCGTCTTCAGGACACAAGTGGCCTTGTGCCAACCTCTTCCTCATAGTACCAACTGCACAATGCGACCTCCATTTTTTTGGTATCCCCTGCAGCTTTTATCTTTCACAGTTGCCTCTCTAGTACCATGGAGGTTATTCCCTCCTCTACATTTTCATTTACACACGTACTGGTTCAAATGGCTCTGAGAACTATGGGACTTAACATCTATGGTCATCAGTCGCCTAGAACTTAGAACTACTTAAACCTAACTAACCTAAGGACATCACACAACACCCAGTCATCACGAGGCAGAGAAAATCCCTGACCCCGGCGGGAATCGAACCCGGGAACCCGGGCGTGGGAAGCGAGAACGCTACCGCACGACCACGAACTGCGGACTACACACGTACTCCACAAGCTACCGTACGGTGCATGGCCCAAGATACCTTGCACAACTACTTATCATAGCGTTTCCCCTCCCATTCGCAAAGAGAGCGTTGAAGCAACGAATGTCTGTATGCCTCCATACGATCCCTGGTTTCTCTTATCTTTGTGGATTTTATAGGTTGGTAGGAGTAGAATCGCTCTGTAGTCACATGCAGTAGTGTTCCTCGAAAAGAACGCCACCCTTCCTCCAGGCCGGTAAAAGAAAACCATCATAACGACCGGGAGAACGGTGTGCTGACCACACGCCCCTCCTATCCGCATCCCCAACTGAGGTTGACACGGCGGTCGGATGTTCCCGATGGGTCACTTGTGACCTGAAGACGGAGTGCTTGCTTCCTTCATGGATTCCTATTTAAGATACTATAACATCTCCGTAACAGCTGCGCGCTGCTCGAACCTACCCATAACAAATCTAGCAGTCTACCCCAGAATTGCTTCGATGTTTCCCTTTAACCCGACCTGCTGCTGAATCCACACTCTCGAGCAGTACTCAAGGACGGATAGCACTAGCGTTCTATATGCGATCTTCATTGCAGATGAACCACACGTTCCTAAATTCTCCGAATAAACCGTAGTCGACTATTCGCCTTCCCAACTACAGTCGTTACATGCTCGTTGCATTTTGTATCACTATGCAACGCTGCGAGTAGATACTCAATCGGCATTATTGTGTCAAGTAGCACATTATTGATGCTGTATTAGAACATTATAGAATTGTTTTTCCAATTCACCTCCATAAACTTACATTTCTTTGTATTTAGAGCTGGCTGTCATTCATCATATCAACTAGAACTTTTGTCTAGTCCATTTTGCATACTCTTACAGTCGCTCAGCGACGACGCATTCCTGTACAGTACAGTATCATCAGTAAACAGCCACAGATTCCTGCTTACCCTCTCCGTCAGGTCATTAGTATATAATAGCGGTCGTACCATACTTTCCTGGGGTACTTCTGACTCCTTCTCCCGGAGGAACACGTGCCATCAAAGACAACGTACTGGGTTCTGTTACTTAAGAAAGTGTCTGAACACACCATTCTGTCATCCTGTCCCTTCTTCTTTTCAGTATCTTCTATCTCTACCATTCCTCGCCGATTCTGTGGAGAACGTCCTGATTTCTTATCTTGTCAGTCCAGTTTCTTTCCAACATCGTTCTATACCACTCTGCGACCATAGTAAACAAAATATTTGTTGAGTAGCTACTGGTAGCGATAAATTCCTATAATATTTATTGGCTCCATTATCCCTACCTACTGTTACCTTGCTCATGAAAAGTTCACCAAACAAAATACTGGTGACAGCCCTAAAAGAACACACTGTTAGCTTTGGAGTGACTTTGATGGTGCGGAACTAACACAAGGAAATGTATAAATGGCACCCAAATGAAAACGAGATACACAGGAGAAAGCGAGTCAACTATAAATTATTTAAAACAATAATCGACTTAACTGTTAATATATTTATCCCACTGTCAGACAAGTCGTTGGATGGCTTCGTAGAAAAAAAAATGTTTGCGGTTACCTTTTTCCGAAGTAAATCTCCAAAAATATGGAAATCTTACGGGGAGAGATCGGGACTGTAAGGAGGGCGTCTAAGGGCTTCCCAGCGAAACTTTTGCAGCAATCTGGAAACAATCCGCCAACAAAATACCCATTTATATCCAAGTTTATTTCGACTATGCTGCAGGCTGAAGTCTCCCTGGGCAGCCCTTACAGAGCCTGCATATAGTCCTGAGCCCTCCCCATCCGATTTTCATATATCTGGAGCCCTGAAAAAAAATACTTTCGTGGCCGTCGATTTGCATTGGACGAAGAGAAGCATTCATAGGTACAATCATGGTTCCGTTGAAACCAAAAAGACTTTTCTATGAAGCCAGTGACTGGCTTGTGTCACAGTGGGATAAATTTACCACCACTTATGAGGATTAAATTTGAAATAATAAACATTTCAGTTAATTCTTTACTAACTCAATACGTCTATTTTCAGTCTACAATCCACCATTGGTGTAAAGTCCGACACAGAATTGATGTGCATATGACAATCGGTTATATGGAATCACCATAGTAATATGCGTTAACGTAGAGATCTGAAAAAAATGACAGAAAACAGCTACGATGGTTGGACGTGCCAATGGCTACAACGTGAATGAATTTACCCGATTTGTTAGTCTACCTGCGTCTAATTTCCAACTTGTCTACAGCCATGCAATAAGCTGAAAGAGCAGAGGTCGTAAATTAGCATAACCGTTGGCGACCGCAGACGAGTCTCAGTTTAACCCGTGAACGTGAACGAGGGTATACGAGGGGGTACCCAAAAAAAAACGGAATTGATTTTTATAAATTATATTTTCAAATTGCTTACAAAACACTCGTATCCCTTTCAATATACTCACCATTACAACTAATGCATTTGTTCCATTGTTCGAAACATTTTTTGTACGAGGATTGCCCAGAAAGTAAGGCACCGCATTTTTTTCTGAGCCGAAAACAATTCTACGAATACGAAACGTTACGTACGTAATATTTGAAGTCTCCTGAGTGAGCGCACCAAGGTTCCGTCTCTTCCGACAGATAGCGTAGCTTCAGGACAGTTTCAAAATGGCGTCTGTAGGTGATGTAGGTTACAAGCAACGTGAATTTCACACAGCAGAGAAAAGACAACTGTGCGGAATATTCACAAACGCTTGTGCGAAGTCTATGGAGCATCTGCTGCCGACAGAAGTACATTTAGTCGCTGGACACGGAGGGTGAGGTCATCAGAAAGTCGATCGGCGGAGCTCCATGATTTGCAGGAAGACCGTCCACGGCTGTCACACCTGACACGTTTCAACGAGCTGATGTCATTCGCTAGGACAGACGCATTACGACTCTGCACATGACGCTGCAATTGTCAATTATCAAAGGAAGTTCACACAGTGAACCACTGGCTCCACCATCATGACAAGGACTGGAACCGACAGGGCACACACGTCCCGGTTTCGCACTGGAGGAAGGCCATAGAACGGAATTGAGATTACTTGGAAAACTAGGGTGTCTAAATAAAATACCATTGTTTCGTCTGTGTAATTCTCATTATGTTTAAGAAAGAATCATTGAAGAAAAAAATGCGGTGCATTACTTTCTGTGCAACCCTCGTAGTCATCTTCGGAAATGGCTGACAGCTCCTCCCCCGGTTTTTTTCTTGGCTTCTTCAATTTTGTCAAATCTGTGTCCTTTCATGTTCCTTTTCGTGCGCGGAAATAAGAAAAATTCGCGTGGAACAAAGATCAGGCGATTAAGGTGCATCGTGTACACAGGTGCATTGTCGTGGTGGAAGAACCAGTCTCCTGTCTGCCACAATCGGGTCTTTTATGACGAAACTGCTGGTAAGGCCTGTGGGAGAAAACTCTCTATGAACTACGCCCTTGGCGTCAAAAAACAAATCAGCACCGTTTTGATGTATGATTTGACTTTAGAATATTTTTCTGGACGTGGTAACGATGAGGTCTTCCAATGGCTTGACTGTTGCTTTGATTCTGGATCGTAACTCATCTCCAGCAATGACGTTTGACAGAAACTCTGGATCAGTTTCAAACTGTTGTTTCAAAGCTCAGCATGTTACAGCTCAACGTTCCTTTTGATTGACAATCAGAATCCGAGGAACAAACTTGGCAGCAACCCCCTTCCATCCGAAAATCTTCCGTTAAAATTCATTGACTGAGCTCAAAGATAATCCAATAATCTCTGACATGGGATCAGTTGTCTGTCGAATATCAGTGAGCACAAGCTCTCGAATTTTTTCAATATTTTTGTCGACATGGGCAGGTGATGGAGGTCCACAATGAAGTTTCTTATCAGTCGACATGTCACCATTTTTTAAATCGAGCCAACCAATCGTACACTTGAGTTTTCCCATAGCATCATCTTGGTAAACTGTTTTCAACATTAAAACAGTTTCAGCAGCGTTTTTACCGAGTAGAAAACAAAATTTCACAGCTGCACGTCGTTCGATTAAACTTGCCCTCATAAAAAACAATAACATGACAGCAGCCGGCCGCAATGGACAAGCAGTTCCAAGCACTTCATTCTCCAACCGCGCGACCGCTACGGTCGCAGGTTCGAATCCTGCCTCGGGCATGGATGTGTGTGATGTCCTTAGGTTGGTTAGGTTTAAGTAGTTCTAAGTTCTAGGGGACTGATGACCTCAGATGTTAAGTCCCATAGTGCTCAGAGCCATTTGAACCATTTGAACAAGACAGCGCTAGAAAAAGGTGAACAAGCCACATCGACAACACAGGAGACACTGGAACGGTAAAGAGTTGCGCTGTACATGTCTAGTGGTAGATATGCGTAGTACACAAGCTCCGCCTACGGCAATGTCATTACGGTGTGTTTTGGGTACCCCTCGTATATTTCAGCATTCTCTGTGACCAAATACTCCATTTTCTTTTACGTCTTCATGATGAGATGTGACGAGTCATTATTAGTACCATACATGCCTCACTGTAAGAGACACTCGGTAACTTGTAGAAAGATAGAAAAGAAGAGATGGAAAAATGTGAGAAGCGAAGAAAACGAAAGTATCAGTGACAGTATGAGGAAGACATACGTACGCAAATGAAGTAACGTTGGAAAAAACAATATTGCTAGTACTAGAGACGAAAAGGACACTGAAGAAAAGACAAATAAATCTGAGTGTGTTCTACTTGAGTTTTCACTGTTACCAAAAAATAAGTGCGTTGATTGCGGCCATCGTACCTTGAATTTTGAGTTAGATCCAACAAGATGGGTGTTTCCGTGTGAAATCACGCTAAATATTCTTGTTGCAAAGTGATTGGAAATGAATCTTCCAAATTATTTACTTATACGTCCAGACGACGTTACAAAGAAAATACAAGTAGAGCCCCTTGCTAAGTAAATACTCATCTCTACTTGGCATTTATATGTGCAGGAAGAGTATAGTCGAGCATACAGCAGTTCGCCATGATCATGAGTATGCGATCTCTCTCCTGTGATATTTCAGGAAAATGTGCGACTGCTGTTGATGAATCTACAAAAGTCATATTTGATGAACGTCAGGTAATAGTAAAAATACGTATAAAAGGTTATAATTGGATATTGATTGCGAGCTTATTTAAAATGACTGATGAAGATTCAAACCCTGATTTTGAGAATGAGCTTATTCATAATGATCTTGAGGAAAATGCAAAACCGAATTCCGATAACGAACTTATTGGTAATAATCGTGAGAACAATTCGCATGTGGATTCTGATTGTGAGTTTTTTGATGATAATATTGGCAACAGTGACATAATAGAACAAAGTTCAGACAACAAAATAGATCGTTCATAACCAAATAGAGGCTCCCGATCAAAAGCAGGTTTTGGAAGCGTTTCAGGATACATTGTCGATTTTGATACTTTAACAAATTTAGTTAAACTTGCATGGCTACAGCAACTCAGTTAGGTTAGCAAATTTTGGTAACCTTTCGTGGCTACAGCAACTCAGTTAGGCAAAGAATTACCGGAATTTCATTTTGGTTGGAAATGCACGCCAGTCAATGAGCCATGAATCATTTAGGATCCTGTGGCGCAATGGAATCTACGATTGCTACAAATACACGGAAAGATCAGAAACCTATGGATTTCGGTGTACCAAAATGCTTTCAAATGGTAATTCAAAAGCTTTCAATCATGTCGGCTCAGTGAGTATGTGTAGTGGCAGGTGTGAAATACTAAAGGAAGAATATGTGAACCATGTTGCAAAAAGGTACGGTATGTCTGATGTCTAGACGAAATCTCTCATAGATACATAGATGTGTATACATATCTACGTCACATTCATTTTATTTTCAATATTTATATCGCAAAATTGGTGTATGACACATTTACAACTCATGTTGTTTTGAGGATCTACGTAGGTGTAAAAAAATTGTGAAAAAATTAATAAACACAAAACTTATACTGGGTGGCAAAGGTCACGGGCATGAAATGGACGCTAAGATAAAAAACTTGCGCATAGCAATAGACAGAAATGAAGCTGCGTATAAACATACTTTTCGATGTGACTGACATTTTACATTTACAGTAGTGTCAACTAATTTATCATTTACAGAATATGAAAGACGTTGTATGTGCATCAATATATCATTGCGCTTCTACTGACGAAAAGATTCAACATTCTCACTGCCCGAAAGGAGTGTCATCATGGTGTTCATATCAGGCAGCATTGGCAAAAGATGTTGAGCCTGTATCTCATGATTCTAATATAAACACACCAATAAATCAATTTTGTTTCGAAAAGATACTGGCCCTTCATACAAGCTTTAACGATGAATCGCTACTAACACGATGTCCTCGATGTCTGACTCAAAATGCTAGTGTTGCACAGCATTATAAGGAATGGGTCCCGAAGGTAGTATGCTCCCGCAAAGACAAAAGTAGTGGCTTCTATCTGTGTTTGTGAACTTAATGTTGGCTCATGCAGAGTTGCTTCAGAAATAATGACAAATTTAGGACTCAAGTATATTTAGCGAGCAGCAAAAAAAAATCAGTAAAGAAGGACTAAGTTACACTGCAGCAGGCTGAAGTGAAAAATTCGAAAAAATACAAAGAAGTTCGTTGAAAACTTGATTTTGCCAAGCATTACAGAGAAGAGACAGTAGTTCAACATTATAGTCTAAGCTAAGGTGCCAAGTGGTTTTGGTAATTGCGTATTATTCACACTTCTACGGTGCGCATATGATATAATATGTAAACTGAAATAAAGAACACAATTTTGAAACATATAAAATCGCCTTTTATTTATTTTTCCTTCATATTGCGACAAACATCGTACAATGACGTAGTAGTTCTGCTTTACGCTAACTTCTTGTCACGTAATATAAAAACAGAATTTTTATAACCTTTCTACACTTTTCGTATGTATATAGCGTTACACTCTTTTTCTTTGAAAAAATCTGTAAAGCCAAATTGAAAAAAATTTTACTCGTTCCTCAATTTAAAAAAAAAAAATTGGCTCAAAACATTTTTGTGAGCACAATTCGTGATAACCAACGACTCCACGTATGAAATTTGATTAAATATTGCTTTATTCAAAAATGTAAAATTCGAAAGTGATGAAAAAATTTTGTTTAGGAAACTGGATTTAGCCTCTGAATTCGGCATGCGCAGAAGGGTTACGAAATAAATTTTCAACTCCCTTCGATTTTCTTAGACTGGGCAGAAATTTCACCAGTACGTCACCTAAAGACAAACACCTTTCCCGCTGGGCTGCACGCATCCATTCATGGTTTGATAAGTACTCGGGCATATCATTACACATTGAGTAGCCTGCTATAACAACAGTATTCAATTCCATAGAAAATGTTCAGGGGAACACAGGAACGTAGCAACACAGATCAGTTAAGAGTTGAATAAATAGGAAGTGCAGTGCGGTCAAGGCGAAATGGTAGCAGGAAAACAGGTGAAGAAGCCGAAAAAGGAAATGGTCTTCGGAAGGAGTGACGCAGCCTCTAGGAAAGTGAAAATAATCATTGGTGTAATTAAAAACAAGGAAGGTAACTTCAAGACACCAATGACAATTCCAGTTCTAAACGCGTAGAAACGAGCATATTGGTGGAAGGATACACTGAATGCTTCTATGAATGGGGGGAGGGCGGGGGGACTTGTCTGAAGAGTTCTCGAAGACTTGAGATCAAATAAGGCAGAAGAGACAGGTAACATCTCACGAGAACTTCTAAAATCATTGAGCGAAGAGGCACACAAACGATTGTTCAAGTTGGTGTGTAAAATCCATGAGATTGGTGACATACCATCAGACTTTCGGAAAAATATCAGCCACACGATTCCGAGGGTAGCAGGGACAGGTGGGCGCAAGAAGCATCACAAAGTCAGTTTAACATCTTATGCATCCAAGCTGCTGACAAGGAACATTTACAGAAGAATGGAAAAGAAAACTGACAATCTGTTACATAAAGATCAGTTTGGTTGTAAGGAAGGTAGAGATACCAGAGAGGCAGTTCTGACGTTGGGGCTGATAATGGAAGCAAGACTGAAGAAACATCAAGGTACTCTCATACGATTTGTCAGTCTAGAAACAGTGTTCGACAATGTGAAATGGTGCAAGATATTCCAAGTTCTGAGAAAAACAGGATTAAGCTACAGGAGAGGACGGGCGATGTACAATATGTACATGAACGAAAGGGGGGGGGAATAAAAGTGGAAGACCAAGAAGCGCTCGGATTAAAAGAGTATAAGACAGGGATGCAGTCTTTCGTCCCTAATGGTCAATCTACACACTGGAGAAGCAATGACAGAAACAAAGGAACAGTTCAAGAGTGGGATTAAAATTCAAGTTGAATGGATATCGATAATAATGTTCCGTGATGACTTTTCTGTCCTCAGTGAATGTGGAGAGAAGTTACATGATCTGTTGAAATCGAAGCAAAATAACCTATGATGGACGAAACAAGGAGCACGTAGAAAAGCAGACGAGCACAGACGAAGAAGACACACCTGACAAAGAGAAGTCTACTTATATTACACATAGGCCTTGGTTTGAGAAATAAATTCCTGAAACTTTTGGTTTGGACCACAGAATTATACGGTAGTGAATCAAGGACAATGGGAAAGCGTTTGAGATGTGGTACTACAGAAGAATGTTGAAAATGAGGTGGATTGATTGGATAAGGAATGAGGAGGTTCTCCGCAGTATCGCAGTGGAAAGGACCATACGGAAAACAATAACAAGAAGGATGGACATGTTGATAGTACCAAGTATCTGGGAACAACCTCCATCGTACTGTAGATGATAAGAACTGTAGGGGAAGCCAGGAATAGGAATACATCCAGATAACAGTTGAGAACTTAAAGTCCAAATGCTACTCTGACAAGGAACCCCTCGAGTGCGAGGTCGCAAGTTCAATCTTTAGTAGCTAAGGCTCATTTGAAAGCGTCGAGTTAACAGTTGTGAAAGGAAAAATATTAGCTGCTAATAACTCACCGTGTGCAGAAGGAGGGAGACAGGGAATGACTGTCCGAGAGATGCAGAGATCAAACTTCTCGTATTACACTTCACAAAATGGACATCATTGCCATTCAAGAAATAGTCAGTTCAAATCTTTAACTTGCTCCATCAACGCTTAATGAAAAATGGCACGCCACTGCGACTACAAACGTTCGCACCATCAACATAGCAGGCGAACTCCGTTAAAGCTACAAATGGATCTGAGCACTATGGGACTTAACATCTGAGGTCATCAGTCCCCTAGAACTTAGAACTACTTAAACCTAACTAACTTAAGGACATCACACACATCCATGCCGGAGCGAGGATTCCAACCTGCGACCGTAGCGGTCGCGCGATTCCAGACTGAAGCGCCTAGAACCTCTCGGCCACCCCGGCCGGCTGTTAGAACTACAAACCGTGCAGTATGTTCAGCTACGTTTACTCTCTTAAAGAAAGTATATAGAATCATATTGAGCAACGGGCTGCTGTGAACTGATGACATGAAGCGGTATTCGAAACAGTCTGTCGTGGAGCTTATCGTGAAATTGGCTATCCTTTAATGCGTAGCTGCAGAGAGTGCGACAATATATTTTGTAGGCACGGAAAAAGCAAACATCCAGAGGCTACATTCGTCCTGTGGCTCCAGGTGGAATGAATTTTGGCAGGGATAGTTTGCTCTAAAGGAGTACGATTTTTACACGCCCATTTTGCCACTCTTGCTTGCTGTTATGTACATTTTTCCTACTGCCCTTGTAAGATCACGCACAGGAGAAAGAATCGTAGCGGGGAAAAGCACCTCCAACTTCTCCCACCATAATAAATAACTTTCCAGCCAATTAACCATCTAGATTAACAGTCGTCATGGTTGCATACAAATGACTTGAGCCATTGATGTTAGCTGATCCCGATACAACTGTCTTGATACCTCTCTTGGTACCTTTAATTTCCAGGGCTCCTTTTACATGCACTTCCTCTTCAAATCCCGATTAGTCGGCGCTTAACACAAATTTCTTACTGAACTATGTGATAAGTTTGTTTATCTAGTCTACAAATTTTCGGGTCGATTCTGCAGTTTTCTGTGCATCGTTAAGTTAACGCTTTGTTTGAAATTTCGTTCTGTACCACTGTCACAAGTTGTGCAATCATCCACTGCTTTTCTCGAAACCACTGTAATCTATGTTGCGCCGCATTTTATGTGCATAACGTAGTAGGTCCCTATTCATACATCCTCTGAATTGCATCGAGCGCCCCTGAAACGCGGAAACACCAGTTTTGCGTAACAAATGTGCCTTGTCCTCCCATGAATATCCATAGTTTTTCTTATGCAGTGAACCTTCATATTACTGCGGACTTATTCGGAACCCGTTCTTAATTTTTTTTTCGCTATCCTGCTGACAATCTTCCATGTACGTTATTCTGTTCAGTAATAGCTTCTTGGACAAGGACTGCCCTTTAGTACGCTCCACTGGAGACGGAATTTCTTGCTTCCTGGCCCACAAGGATAATGAAACAAGTGGCTCAACACCTGTTTCAATATCACTTTCAGATTTGGATGGTACCACCGGAAACGGTAAAATTTGTAAAGTATTCGTACTCCTCTGTTGTTTAAAGCACGTCTTGAATGTAATAATGGTAGCTCTGTGACAACGATACTGACGTGGGAATAGTGCATTGCAACATGTCGAAACCTACCCATAAACATTTTGTACATGATGAATATGCCGAAACAATATTATGTCAGAACATACGCTACTAAGACAGACTGCAAGTATTTTTTTTAACCCAGAAAATTGGCGATTTCGTAGCTCACTATGAGGCTGGAGAAACTTAGACCCATATCGTAGTTGTAGCAGACAGCCCATACGCAACATGGCAGGTGCGTAACATGGTTGGCGGTGGATGGGTAAATAGATAATACGCAAAATACGATACTAACTTGTAAAGCGAATTTCAATTTACGTTGATAGTTGCTTCGATTCAATTGTTCACAATTATCTTTCACTCGAATTTGCAGATCATTTAATATCCATAAAAATTATCAGTTGCCTTTTCGATACCAGTAAGTTTTAACAATTGAGATAAAACTGAATTAATTTTCTCTACGTTTCCTCCGCATATGGATGTTGCTTCTTTGTATTTTCTTCGTATATACTTTCTCATGGCATCTTTCTTTGTGTAGGTTCCAGAGTTCCACAGTAATGTGGAATCCAATTAACGTTTTCAACCTTGCAAAGACGAAATTTGAAGAAATTGGTTGTTGCTGTGGTCTTCAGTCCAGAGACTGGTTTGATGCAGCTCTCCATGCTACTCTATCCTGTGCAGGCTTCTTCATCTCCCAGTACCTACTGCAAACTACATCCTTCTGAATCTGCTTAGTGTATTCATTTCTTGGTCTCCTTCTACGATTTTTACCGCCCACGCTGCCCTCCAGTACTAAATTGGTGATCCCTTGATGCCTCAGAACATGTCCTACCAACCGATCTCTTCTTCTAGCCAAGGTATGTCACAAATTTCTCTTCTCCCTAATTCTGTTCAATACCTCCTCATTAGTTATGTGATCTACCCGTCTAATCCTCAGCATTCTTCTGTAGCACCATATTTCGAAAGCTTCTTGTCCAAACTATTAATCGTCCACGTTTCACTTCCATACATGGCTACACTGCATACAAATACTTGCAGAAACGACTTCCTGACACTTAAATCTAAACTCGATGTTAACAAACTTCTCTTCTTCAGAAACGCTTTCCTTGTCATTGCCAGTCTACATTTTATATCCTCTCTACTTCGACCATCATCAGTTATTTCGCTCCCCAAGAAAAACTCATTTACTACTTTAAGTGTCTCATTTCCTAATCTAATACCCTCAGCATCACCCGATTTAATGCGACTACATTCCATTATCCTCCTTTTGCTTTTGTTGAAGTTCATCTTATATCCTCCTTTCAAGACGGCATACTCTCGAAATCACCTACTTCTCCTGAAGACGTAAGACGTGTTATTTAGAAGTTAGTTTCTTAATTTCATTCGGGAGACGTCGATATTTCGTTAAAAGTTGTAGAAACATTAGAAGAAACTGGAAATAACTCTGACGATTCCGTGAATTGTAGTTCGAACGATTATTGTTGGGCTAATTTAAGTCCAGAACAAAAACGCAGTTGCCTTCCTAGCCCAAAGAAAAAATTACACTAATAGCTGTCAGTGACAAAAGAAGGCTGTAAATTTATTAAGAGAAGGACGGGGAAAACGGTTGCAGTTAAGACGTGTGCAAACTTGGTTTCGTTACGTAAAACATGAACCTAAATTTTAGAAATGGAACAAAGATTTAGACGCATTACGAAATATAAGCCAAAATTGAACTTGCAAAACTGTGGTAAAAAGCTATTCTAAAGATTTAGAACCACTCGTAAGAGTCAATGCCTCATTACCGGGAATGATCGTGGGTCCTCCGAATTGTAGGAGAGATGAACGATACTGAATCACAGCCCTCAACAACCTAGTCAAACAGATCCAGGAAATCATATGGAAAAGGAAGTTGCAAAATTACGAAATCTATTACAAGTAAATATGTAGGGGAGATGTCATTAATAGGTAATACTACAGAGGAATTCGTAGCTGACTTAAGGCGATGCTTCTTTGTAACCTCTAAAATGCTGTGTACAAAACCAGTCAGTCAGGTTTCGTTGAATAACTCCGTGTAAATCGCACTTTACCATTCCGAGCGAAATGAGGCGGAGTGACTTTGCAGACGATGAATGTTATGACACATTCGTATGCAACTACGACAGTGATAAGTATCAGTGGTTTACAGTTTCTGCAGCTTTATATGTTTCTCTAGGAACGTCAATGAAAGTTAGAACCAAAAATTAAGAAAAGTGACTGTTTAGTTACAAAAATATTGTAATCAACACAGAACAAGCTGTAAAAATGGGAGGGGTTAATTATCTATAATATACGCATAACGCTTCCTATCATTTGCAGAAAACAATTCATTGCTTTTGTTGTACCCTTGGCAGGGAAATAACGACACTTATCATTTAAGGGGCTGATGAAAAGGCTTAACATAATTCGGACTCCACCCAGAACTTATAATGTGACTCAGCGTCTCAACACAGAAATTTTCGACAGTGTGAAGAATTTTTCAGAAAAAAATCGGACAATATGATTTGCGACAGCTCTTTGTGATTTTTGGTTTATCGGAGGAACAGAATTATTAAACTACAGACATTTATGAATTTTTGAATTGTCAGTTAGCATCACCACGTTTTACGAATCTGATGAAGTATGCCTGATGTGCAGCACAAAACGCAAAACAAAGGCCACGATCATTTCGTTCTCCATCCGTATCCTTTCTAAACTAGCAATTACTTTGAAGTAATCGCTTTTTCCTTTAGTAGGTGTGCCTGGTGTAAGGAAAATGTTTGTTTTCGTCATCCAATAGACACTTTGCATTTTTATGACAACTAGAGGGAACAAAGGCATAACTCGTCCATTGTTAATAAAATATACATTATTGAAAAATTATCATGAGAGCTATGCAACACGAATTGTAGTAAAATATTTCATGTTAATAAATTAAAGAACCGATTGATGGAGATCGTCTCCACTGTAATATCACACACTACCTTGATTTTCTTTCCTCTATGTGGCAGTTGTGTAACAGTTACACGTGAAACAGATCAGCTGTCGGTACGAAATGCCAATTATTCCAAAATAATTAATGATTTTTGTTACATTTAAGTGCTTAAAATTTTCGTGTGTGCATTTTGGGTTTCGCGCTGCGCGCCACTGCGTTTTCTTGTTATGGCTGCCTCTGTTAATTCGCCGATTCGCGCTCTAGAGAGAAAGGGCTGTACAAATCGTTGTTATCAGGGGCTCCTTGTGCAGCACAAATGAGTAACTTTAAATTTTCTTCTACCATTTGCAGTGCGCCTTAGCAGCTGAAAGTTTTAAGTTTCTATCGGTGTATTCTCTCTGTCTGAAAAAATTCAGAGTATTTTCGACATTTGGAGATGGACCATTCCCTTTGTCAGAATCATGGAATTCTATTTGCCACTGATGTCGATGTGATCAAAATCTCTGTTTCTCACATTCATGTGCTCACCCTTCCGTTTGTCTTCATACGAGGGCTGTTTGGAAGAATAAATCCGATCGACCGTCAAATGGAAACCACAGTGGAAATACAATGAAGCTTTGCATAGCTGTGCTGTACAGTGTCTTTAGTATGCCTGTTGATCGCGTCACGTCTCTCTTTTCAGTTCTGAGCACACAGTTAGCATGCAAAGGTGTCTAGAACAATAGTGTCTCCCACCAAGTATGAGGGACTCTGAGAGATTTTGCCTGATTTCATGCAACCCACACAACGTAACTGTCATGCGTTTTCATCTTTATGATAATTCTCTACCGCACGCTCCAAGGTCAATGAGGATGCTCCTGCAGCGTTTTCGATGAGAAGTGTCTTATCATCCAAGATACATCACGGACTTGACTCCCTCTGATTTTCATCTGTGCTCAGATGAAGCGCTTGCTAGGAAGAAGTTTTGATGCAGACAACAAGCTGCAGATCAGCATAGACAATTGGCAGACATCACAGGCGGCTGTAAAATTGGAAAATTGATGCAGTGTTACTACAAATGTCTCAGTCAGAGCGGCTACTAGGTATAGAAACAGCTGGAAGGTATAGCTCTTACAAATAAAACATTTTTGAGTTTCACTATGGTTTCCATTTCGCGACCAATCGGACCTTATTTTCCGAATAGACCTTGTATATAGGTACCACCACTTTGTAAAATTACTGGCATAAATGGTTATTACCTACCACATTCTTTGAATACATCTATATATATAGTCCTCTTCAGGTCACAAAAGGTGCCTAGACATGTTCTAAAATAAGTAATATTAAATACTATTGATTAATTCAGACTGAGTCCACTTATGTAGCCATCTGACTCTGATGTGGAGGACAAGAGTTCAATTTCCGGTACTGCCAAGAAGTTTCCCTTCGTTAGACTACTGGAAAGGGCTCCATGAAGTATTGTGAAGCCAGTTGAAGAGCTACTTGAATGAGAAGTGACGGAACCAAAGTCTGAAAAGTCAACAACGGCCGGAATGGAGGTATTCTTCCTGAATGCCCCTTCAAACCGCGTCGGCATGATGCCTCATGGCAGAGGATGACACGGTGGCCAGTCGACATCGTGTGGTTTTCAGGGAATTATGGAGGAGTTTCATTTAATTCATAATTCATGGCTGCAATATACTGAAACACATTATTTACAGGAGAATGGAAAAAACTAGTAGAAACCAACCTTGGGAAGGGTCAGTTTGTTTTCTGCAGAAATATACAAATACCCAAGGCGAAACTGACCCTACAGCATAGCTTAGAAGACAGCTTAAAGAAAGGCAAACCTGCGTTAGTAACGTTCCTACAATTAGCTTTTACCAATATTAAGTGGATTACATTTTTTCAAGTTCTGAAGACAGCAGGGATAAAATGCTGGCAGCGAAACGCTATCTACAGCTAGTACAGTTACCAGCCTGAAGTCGTAAGAGTCGAAGGAGATGACGGGGAAGCAATAGTCAAAAAGGGAGTGAGACAAATTTGAAGTCTATCCTCGATGTTATTCAATCTGTGTATAGAGAAAGCAGTAATGGATACCACGACAAAATTCAGAGAGGAGAGATAAGACCGTGAGATTTTACGAAGATGCTGTAATTCTCTCAGAGACGGTAATGGACTGGTAAGAGCAATTACTCGCAGTGGATAGGGACATGAGTATAAATGATAAGCTCAACATCAAAACATGTAAGACAAGGGTAGTGGAACGCAGTCGAATAAATACAGACGATGCTGGAAGAGTTAGATTAATAAATGAGACACTAAAAGTTGTAGAGGAATTCTGATATTTAGGTACATACTAACTGATGATGACCAGACTAGAGAGAACATAAAATGCAGACCTGCAGTAGCAAGAAAATTCTTTTTGAAAAAGAGCAATTTGTTAATATGGAATATAAATTTATCTGTTAGTTACCCTTTTCTGAAAACATTTATCTGGAGTGTAGACTTGTACAGAAGACTGTACGATAAGCAATTCAGACCAGACAAGAACACGCGCACTTGGAACGTTGTGCTACAGAAGAGAAACGAAGATTAAACGAGGAGGTACAAAGACTAGCGATGACGTATTTAAAATAAATTGGGGAAAAGAAAAATTTATGGCTCAACCTGACTAAAATGAAGTACCTGTCGATAGGACACTCTTTCAGGCATCACGTAAAAGTCAGTTTCGTAATAGAGGGAAGTAAGGCAGATAGGAACTGGTGACGGAGACCAAGATTTGAATACAGTAAATGATTGGCTTGTAATAGTTACGCAGAAGTGAAGAGGCTTGTACAGAATATACTAACGTGGAGAGCTCCATTGAACCACTCTTTTGTCTGGAAAGTAATACAGCAACAGCTACGATAAGCAATCAAAGGTGATATTATGTGTACAACAAATAACAACTGAGAATAGGAATCCGTAGATTTAAAAGTGTGAGTTGCAGCTGAAAAGCTCGGTGCATGGCCTCAAGAAAAAGCGAAAAAAGAGTTAAAAATAATATACGTTTGCTGGCCTTCAAAGCAATAACCATTAGCTACTACACACTTCTGACATCTGTTGGAAAACGTTAGTAAATGCTTTCTGCGGAATCGTTCGAAGCAGCGTGGTCATGCGTTGTTGGATACATGCAGCGTCTGCACGCTCATATTTCTCGTTCAGAGGAAGGTTACTCGAGATTTGGTGCGGGCAGTCTTGTTGTGCATCTCCACCTTAATGTCACTTGTTAGTGAGCCTGCTTCAAAAAATTCGAATTTTCTTCCGTCTTAAATCAATATTTAAAGTTTTGTGAACATAATGGTAGTTAAATGAATCGATTCTGACATCAGGAACATCTTTAAAAACAAATTTAAATATATGTCGGTATGTGACGTACCTTAGAGACGGGGACTCCAAAGGGTTGTGGAAGGACTGTAAAAATTGAAAAGTTAGAGTGTGTTGGTCATGTCCTAAAGAGGATGGGCACACGTTTACGTAAGCTAGTAAAAATATGAGGGGGAAAAGCTCAGTGATGGCAAACCAGTTGGTGGTCGGGGTCGTCTTACTAAGGAAGAGGTGGACAAACTGCATCTCTATTATGGTTTAGCCATAAGAAGGAATCGAGACAGTTCTGAGGGCTTGAAGAAAGCAGTATGGGCCACCTTTTTCCATAAAGCTTCTACGGATGACCGTTCACAGCATGCTCTCTGCGACAGTGGTGTAGACACATGGTGTGGATATAAAAAACCAATAGCAAATGGTGAGCCTAATCCACACAACCACTCCCTGCCATTTGACGTATTGGAAGCAATTAAGCCCATATACAGGGACCCAAGCGACACTAACCTATTGTCACAGTGCTTACATGGAAAGACACAAAATTTTAATGACTCTTTCAACCATGTGATGTGGGAACGCCTGCCTAAATATGTATTTGTTCGTTTCCATACCATGAGATTAGGTGTCTCAAATGCAGTTATTTGCTATAATGATTGGGCAGTTAGCAGATGTGATGTTTTAGAATTGTTGGGACTAACTCCTGGTTTCAATATGAGACAAGCACAGATGGCAATTGATTCCCTGAAAGTGGCCGAAGGCGAAAAATAGGCTCTTGAGGCAACTAAAGAGGCCAGAATAGCAAAGAGGAGCAAGTGAAGGAAGAGAGAAGATGAGAAACACACAAAACAAGAATATTGTGAAATTGGAGGGTTTTAAGAACAACAGAGGTGAGTAACAGATGAAATGTACCAATAACTGAATTTCCCAAGAATCAAACATGCTGACACGTTTATTTTATACACAAAAAAGAAACTATTAGAGCTAGAGGTCTGAAATTTTTGTGATATTTCAGGCTACCATTTGGAGAAAAGTGGACAACAGACACCAGCTTACTATCAACAGGAGGAAACATACACCCTTATTAATTATAAAAAAATTACGTTCATTTTGATTGTCTAATTTATTATTTATAGTATAAAAACTATTGATTGAAATCATTTGATTGTAGTCTACATTTTAGATAACAATGTCATAAATGTGTCCATAAAGTTTTAAGAATCTAAGAAAAGTGTATAGACTTCAAACTTAGACTGGAAGGAAAAATTTTAAATTGCTGAGTGACGTAAATGTTTATACAATGAAGCTTATATCAAAGCTATTCTGATTATTCTTATACCAAAATCTTCATCCTTAAAACACTTTCATTGTCCTAAAATTTCTTTGTATTCAGAGTTCATATTACGTAGTTACACCCTCGTACACTTTATGAAAATTCTTACTGTGTTTCCAGCCGTTCACTGGCGAGTTACCTTAAATTAGCTCTGAAAGGCTCACACTTCGCAGTCAATCTCTTAATCCGCTTCGTACCGCGAGGATGTGCCGTTTAGTATAGACAGTTTGTCTTGTGATAATGAAAGGGGCACATTAAAGAGGCTTTGCTCTGCACTATGGTGAGATTGTTGCCGGTTCACACGTTTGCGCTGGCTTTATGCAATTGAATGTTACGTGGATCTTGACACTATGGAGCATTAGACTTATTTATGCGAGATACCTTGTTGTCGTACTTAACGTGGACTACGTTAGGTGCATGTTTGAGTTCAGAAATTCATTAGAACACTTGGGAATCAGTATAGAGTTTTTAATTAATCTGAACATGAATGTTGATTATCTCGTTGTTCTTCCCTTCATCAAATAATGTCTCTGGGAATCAGTATAAAATTCTGTATCAGTCATCCGAGCATGCAAGTTGATGATCTCGTTTCTCTTCCGCTCATCAAATGATATCTCTAGTTGTAATGTTAATTTGTGATGATTTTGTTTTGTCTGTTGTGTGTAGATAGGTTTATAGAGACACTTGGTCTGCTGAATGAGATTTGTATTTGAAACATGAAACTTTTTATTCACTTATTGAACTATACATTACGAATAAATACAAGTTGGGATTCCTAGGAACTTATGTTTCATCTCCTTGGTCTTTATTCTAGTCATCATCCCACATGGTCGATATCTCCACATGTATTCACTTAACCACTACGTTGTCTGATGTATTATATTCGCTTCTTCCGGCATTTAAGTTGGAGAGGTTTTGACAAGCCTTCAACACTGACAAGCATTTTATTTTAAATTAAATTTTCAGCTATGTAGGTTAGTTCGTGTTGCTGTTGAAATTCAAGAGACTTGCTTGCGGAGCCGGAGACTTCGACATAAAATTCTACTATCGTGGTAGCTAAAATATTTTCAGTTCACTAGGATACAGTGTGCGTAGGATACAGACTGAAAAAAATTTGCGTCTCATGAATTATATCTATAAAGTATGCTTCGCACAGACGTATAATGAAAAGTTGTATAAGGTCAGTACAGTAGTAATACTCTGTAGCGGAATCCGAAAGTTCTTGCCACTGCGAACTTGTTTCCATTTGCGACCCTCTCTTTTTCCATCTCTCCTCCTCTCCTCTCTCTCTCTCTCTCTCTCTCTCTGTGCTTTACTGCCTGTCCGTACTCTCTGTCCATCAGCCTCCTCCCCACTCGCCCTCACTATGTCCACTTCCTCAGCCCATCTCTGCCCACTCATCCCTCTCTCTAACCTCGAGCCTTGTATACTATTATTGAAAGCGAAACCTTTGTTGCGAAATAAAGATGCATACAATAAATGGTTTAATACACTACTGGCCATTAAAATTGCTACACCACGAAGATGACGTGCTACAGACGCGAAATTTAACCGACAGGAAGAAAATGTTGTGATATGCAAATGATTAGCTTTTAAGAGCATTCACACGAGGTTGGCGCCGGTGGCCACACCTACAACGTGCTGACATGAGGAAAGTTTCCAACCGATTCCTCATACACAAACAGCAGTTGACCGGCGTTGCCTGGTGAAACGTTGTTGTGATGCCTCGTGTAAGGAGGAGAAATGCGTACCATCATGTTTCCGACCTTGATAAAGGTCGAATTGTAGCCTGTCACGATTTCGGTTTATCGTATGGCGACATTGCTGCTCAGGTTGGTCGAGATCCAATGACTGTTAGCAGAATATGGAATCGGTGGGTTCAGGAGGCTAATACGGAACGCCGTGCTGGATCCCAACGGACTCGTATCAGTAGCAGTCGAGATGACAGGCATCCGCATGGCTGTAACGGATCGTGCAGCCACGTCTCAATGCCTGAGGCAACAGATGGGGACGTCTGCAAGACAACAACCATCTGCACGAACATTTCGACGACGTTTGCAGCAGCATGGACCATCAGCTCGGAGACCATGGCTGCGGTTACCCTTGACGCTGTATCACAGACACGAGCGCCTGCGATGGTGTACTCAACGACGAACCTCGATGCACGAATGGCAAAACGTCATTTTTTCAGATGAATCCTGGTTCTGTTTACAGCATCATGATGGTCGCATCTGTGTGTGGCGACATCGCGGTGAACGGACATTGGAAGCGTGTATTCGTCATCGTCATACTGGCGTATCACGGGGCGTGATGGTATGGGGTGCCATTGGTTATACGTCTCGGTCACCTCTTGTTCGCATTGACGGCACTTTGAGCAGTGGACGTTACATTTCAGATGTGTTAAGACCCGTGGCTCTACCCTTGATTCGATCCCTGCGAAACCCTACATTTCAGCAGAATAACGCACGACCGCATGTTGCAGGTCCTATAGGGCCTTTCTGGATACAGAAAATGTTCGACTGCTACCTGGCCAGCACATTATCCAGAGTTTACCAACTCAAAACGTCTGGTCAATGGTGGCCGAGCAACTGGCTCGTCACAATATCCCAGTCACTACTCTTGATGAACTGTGGTATGGTGTTGAAGCTGCATGGGCAGCTGTACCTGTACACGCCATCCAAGCTCTGTTTGACTCAATGCCCAGGCGTATGAAGGCCGTTATTACGGCCAGAGGTGGTTGTTCTGGGTACTGATTTCTCAGGATCTATGCACCCAAATTGCGTGAAAATGTAATCACATGTCAGTTCTAGTATAATATATTTGTCCAGTGAATACCCGTTTATCATCTGCATTTCTTCTTGGTGTAGCAATTTTAATGGCCAGTAGTGTAGTTTGGTATCGCTGGTATACCGCTGAATCTGCGAGAGTAGTAGCTGCAATGACATTATATCGCGTAGTTTTAGTCTACGAATTACGTAGTGGTATTCTAAGCATAAGCCGATAAGCCACAAAAACTACAATTTACTGTTCACCGTAAAACCGACGGCGAGGAAGAAAACGCAGTAATTGAAGCTGACTTCCAAAAAGAAAACGGAACCACACCTTCTCGCAGCCCAGAACAGCATTTTCATTCTTTAGTCCGTTTTAACAGGAAAGCTATAGATTACCATTTAAAAAACAACACGTAGCGAATGTCTGTCTGAACGTTTATTAATGTATATGTTTGACAGTATATCATGTAAAAATGTGAAGTAAATCAGTTGAATTTTTAGTAACAACGTTTCCCGTTTACATATTACATATATACTATAAAAATTTACATCGTCTGCCCGTCTGAGTTCTCACTGGACCACCGTTTAAACTTTGAAATAAAACGGTCATGAATTTTCCAGATTTTTAGAAACAATATTTCCCATTTATATATTACATATATTTTTATATATTACTTACGTTAAAAAAAATATAAAGCCTATGGCCGTCCCAATGTTCCTTAAAGTATTGTCCGAAAGTTTTAAGTAAATCAGTCAAACACAGTCTGAAATTTTTGATAACAACGTCAGACAACAATTTGTCTTTACTTTGTAGAATAAATGAAGGGGTAATGTTTCAGAGAACTGAAATGTGATTTCTTATGAGCTGTCTAGGTAAAGTAAAAAATAATGGGAAGGCTTTCAAATGCTAAGTTAGTTGCAGGTCTTGTGATGGTAAGACTTTGCCGTCCCCAGCAGATATGATTGAAGGTACGTCATTATCTTACAATTTGACGAAGACTATGATAGGAGTAGATTTTATCCGTGTTCGAAATAGTGCGTTAACGATCCGATTAAACAGTCAAAAAAGTTAATGAAATATCGAAGACAGTCACGGAAAGAGATACGTTGTATTTTTACCAAAGTAAGCTGTTAGGGTTAGTGTGTGCGTACTACGGTCACAAGAAAAAGGAATAACGTTTAACGGCCCGTCAACGACGAGATCATTAGAGACTTACCACGATATAGAATTGTGGAAGCAAATCGACCCCGTTCTTTCCAAAAGAACCATCCCGGCATTTGCCTGAACAGATTTAGGGAATCTAATGAGAACCTAAATCAGGATGGCCGGACACGGATTTGAACCGTCGTCCTCCCGAATGCGAGTCCAGTGTGCTAGCCACTGCGCCACCTCGCTCGGTGCCGCCCTGACGCTCCCATCGACAGGTATACGGTGGACCTGTGACCGCTGCTACCGTTGACTGAAGGACAGTAGAGGTTTCTCAAGTGGTCATTCGACTGTAGGTAGACCAGTTAGGCAAAATTCTGTTCTCACCTACGGACTATGCGGGCTTTCTGCACATAGCTTCAGCATTTTCTGTAACTTCCTTATTGTGTCAAATGACTCAATACTCATCATTATTTATTACATTTTATGTGTGTTAGCTCCAGTGGCGAGACGGTAAGGTGTTCACAACTGCAATCGCTTTAAGTATGTGTTAAAAGTATCAATATTGTTTAGTAATTGTTATTATTGTCATTTTTATTATTGTTATGCTATTGTTTATTGTTATCCGAGTAACAGTATTGTTGTAATTATATTATTCTCATTGCTAATTTTATTATGTTATTGTTTGCGATTATCCGTTATTGCGTCGTATCACGCCCTAGTATTGCAAAGAATAATGTCGAATGTCATCTATTGAAGTACAAAGTAGAACCTCGTAAAGATTAGGCCTTTTGAGAGATTCCGGATACCCAGAAGATTGCTGTTGTTCTATCTGCATAAATAAGGGTGATATTGAAAGTTCCGGTATTCACAATTTTATTTATATTTGACGTCAAGTGTACGATCCTTCCTGCCGGAAATTTCAAATATGGAGTCGTAGAATGATACTTGTTGTTTCAATCAATTCAGCTATCGTTTTTCAAGGGACAACAAAGCAAGGTGCGTAAGTCTGGTTTGCGACTGTGTATTTCGAAGATAAGTTTTGATTCTCTTCAACGCCGAAATCGTTCTTCCTGCCGATGAAATTTTGCAGGAATGGTAAAAACTAATTTCTTTAGTTTTGATGCTTCAGATACTATTTCACTGAGATCAAACAAAGTGCGATATTGACTTTGTCTAAATACTGGCTGGTACCGGAATTCGTCTGAAGAATGTATCACAGTCAGTTCCGCCCTTAGTTGATGGACGTCAAATTGTCCACCGTATGATACCTACAAGTATTTAAATGCAGCTCCAGGGAAGTTATCTGTGAATTGGCTATACTTTTCATAATTCATGTGGTAGAAACACCAAATTATCGAAGTCAGCATACTGTCAGTTAACTGACTCGAGACAGTATCAACAATTTCACAAAACAAAGGGCGATACGACGTTTCTCCATCAGTCACGCCATCCCATAGCTCCTTCCTTGGAGGCTCATACCGCTTTCTTCTGGATGTTTTTTAGACTACGTCTTCAAAATTAGCGTGACGTTCTTGTAACTCGGTCTCGGGCTAGACAACTTTCTTCAAACAATAGTGGACATCAACTTCACACCTGCGCAGAAATTAAATTGAAACCATTTAAACACATATCCATTCACTAAAACTGTTATAACTAAATTAAAATGTGAACTAAAACACTGCGAAACAATACAACCTCTCCCCTGACTTACATCTAAATATTTTCAGTACTGTAGCGCGCGAAAGAATAAAACTCGTGTCTTCAGAAAAGCTAGAGATTCGCAGGCGCTCCATAATTATCAGCTACCTTTAATGGCTGCGCAGCCCTCCTTCTCTTTCTCTAGCGGAACTGAGAGAGAGGCTGGACCTTCCAAAGGGGTGCGAGGGCACCGTTAATCGCTCTTGCCGAGAAGTTATAAGTGACCAGCCCCTTTGGCCTTCCAAACCGACGCGTATGAAATTGATAGCCGTTAATGTCTTAAATGCCCCCCGGACAACAGTGCGAAGTATGAAGTGGGCGGTAACTGAAACTCTAAAAAAAATTATGCCACGAACGTTTAAGGGGACACACATGCAACGTTGCAATACTTTGGAAAAAAAAAACCTTATAAAGTCCAAAGTTTTCAAGGCACTGTAACCGAATTTGGCACATTTGTTAAGGAATATTATATGTATACATACGTACGTTTTCATGCTTACTGAAGTCATACGTTTTCAGTTATAAACAACTGAACCATGGTTGCAGTATGCGCGGAACAGAGTGTTGGTATCGTCTTTTGCTAGATTTCTACAGATCGCCCAATTTCTGTGAAACAATACCAGATCTTAGGGATTTTTTCTTACATAAACTCTTTACTATTGTAGTAAATGAAAATTCCTTTCGCAGAATGTTTCACTATAGTACTAACTAATTGTATGCCAAATTTAGGTACTATAATGTCAGTGGTTCGTGAGGGAAAGGTTCAAAACGTTGCCAAAATGTAAGTTACGGGAAACTTGAATCAAGGGTTTGACATCGTATGTGTTAGGCCTTACCTTATCTGAGTGAACTAGTGCAAACTATATGCATTCTCCTCTTCATCCTCAAGCAGTCTTTTGTTTGCCTGTCCTCTTGATTAATTAGATTTACGAACTGAGTAACAATAACGTCGGCTGTATTAATTCTCCTGTTACCGGTCTCCCTCAATACTGACGGTATGAAAGCACCTGGATCGAATTCTAACCTCTGTAGCGTCGACAGTCAAGATTAGCGGAGTCAAAAACTAAACGAGCATCATACGCAACAACTTCATCAGCATTTGTGGAATCAAATGATGTCTTAGGGGCAAGGATTTCATGTCAGAGAGTTGTAACTTGTATAAAAATTTTGAGTGCACACACTTTCGCAGAAATTCTGGATCTGGTAAACACCAAAATATTCCCCACATTGTGACTGCATAAATCTGGAAGAAAACACCGCAGGAATACATAATACGAGGAAATACAGACCTACAAAGGGACGTGGTCCTATTTAAGCTTTTGATAATTATTATTTATATCACATTCAGGACCGGCATTGGAACGTAATACTCAGGTATTAAAATTTAAATACCAAGTAGTAAATGAAAATCCAATAAAAAATTTCATGGCTTCAGTCACTTAAATGTAAAAAAAAAAAAGAAGTGTTTTCTTTATGGCTGTCATCGGCAGTTAACAGCAGTTACTAACACGCCTCTCCCCTTTTTAGTTGTAGCAGAAATGTGTTCTGTCACATACATTTGATTCACGGTTGAAACGCAATTTCAATACCGCGACCTCTGTTCATTTCCTAACTCACAGATTATGAGCTAGCTTCTCGTTTTCAGGAAATAGAAGGCATTATTATAAATATTCTAAACACAACATCGAAGAATATTTTTAACAAGTTAGACATTTGTATGGCACTAGGGCTCGGAATTGTATCTATAAAGTTCAGGGTCGAGTAAATACCCCGGACACAGGCTACTCACGTATTATACTCCGCTAAACGGTTGAAACATGTCACTGATACCATGAAGGATACACCGCCAATTATGAATGTGTTAGAATCTGAAATTTTCAATCAAAATGCAAAGGGTGCTCAAATAATTTGGCACAGTCGTCTCTAATTTTCTTATTTTTTGCAGGAGGAGAATGAAATTTTTTGTGAACATACTTGTAACATTTAGCTATGCGTTGAGCCTACTCATTGTAGCCTCCAACAGCTGTGATGCATCTGGCTCAACGTTCTTCCATGATGTAAATGCACTTTGGTAAAATTCTGGGAATTGACTTTTACACCATCGCTTGATACAGGAAATAAGGTCTTTTCACTATCAAATGTTTTACCACGCAGGTGGGCCTTCAGACGACCAAAGAGGTAAAAATCAGAGAGAGCCAAGGCCAGGTGTAGGGAGGATGAGGAACAATTTTCCAATCCATTTTCCTAACTTTCTCCTGCGTCATAAGGGCTGTATGAGGTTTGGCACTGTCATGGTGTAGTCTGACGAAATGACCCTGAAGCTGTGGTCTGTGGGTCTTCGTGGCAGGTCACAGCTTGTCCAGTGACAAACAGTTACGGTCCCGGTTAATCGTTGAGCCAGGTTCCAAAAAGTCAATGAAAACGACACCACACTGATCCCAGAAGAAGGAGGCCAACACCTTTCGGCGTGCTGTTCGTGAAAGTCTGGTTTCTTCGTCCGAGGGGAACCCAGATGACGCCAATCTGTGGATTGTGTTTTGCTCTCAGGTTCGCACAGAAACAACCATGATTCATCCTGGGTAATGACGCCGTCAAAACACTGTTTCCACTCTTCAGTAAAGTCCTTCATGAGACCCTCGCACACATTCTTCCTCAACGTTTTCATTTCCCTCGTCAGTAATCCAGGAATCCAACGTGCACAGATTTTTCTGTACCCTAGTGAATGTACGTGTGATACCACAATACCCAATGACGAACGAGTCATTTCAGAAAGCTGCCATTTTGGATGATTTTATCAATGGTCTCATTCACATCGCTCACTGCCGTCGATGGTCTACCGTATCGTGGATTGTCCAATAGAGAGCAATCACCTTCTTTAGATGTCTGCAACCAACGCTGGAGACTGCTGCGGTCCACTGTGTCCTCTCCATAAACAGGGAGCAACTTCCCGTGAATCAGAGTCATCGCCTATCTTGAAGAGGAACCCAACCTGACATCTACTTAACGGTCCGTTATGGCTCAACTGTAAATAAGAGAAAACACTTTTATATACCAACTTATAGCTAAATATTCCAAGTATGTTCACAAAAAATTTCATTCTCCTCCTGTAAAAAAAAAAATTAAAAATGAGAGAGGGCTGTGCAAAACTTTTTGAACGACCTTTGTATATATTCTGTGTTTGTTAGATTTTGCCCACATATCAAAAAGCCATGTAGTACGGTTACATCGGAGTTTAAACTATGGTCCTCTATTAACAGCCCTTTATTTGAACGAATCTGAAATCCATCTGGAACTATTAGCCATTATATTGATATCCTTGTCACTGCAAAGAAGTCTCATAACCTTAAATCTTCTGGTAGTATATTGCAAAGGTATTTGTAAATCTACCTAGTCAAGCGTGAAGCGTAAACAATTTTTTCTATTTTTCCGTAGTAAAAATATGTAATAACTGTAATGTTTAAGCCAACTATCCGCACTAAAGCGAATTAAATAACTTTTGTCTTTTCTTGTCATAAAATTATTTCCATACAGGTGGTTGGACCATATTAGTAGGTCAATGACAATAGAAATAACACTCTTTTACGACCATCTTCCACAGTGAGACTTAGATCATACATGGTTTTTCAGTGGTGATATAAACTTTGAAGGTAGTACAGATGTATCAGTATGGTGTAGGTATACGGAAACCTATGAAATGAAAGCTAGAAGTGGAACGATAGCATTTTAAGTTTCTGAATATAAAAATACAAGTAGACAATTTCTTGTCATAATTTTATTTATTAGCAGACCTTCCATAAGATCACAAGTTTCACAAGGCGTTACAAGTACATTTACTGTTACTTCGTCCACCTTCTGTTCACGCATGACATAGTCGCACCTAGTTCAATCGAACCTATTGGAACAATCCTACTGCTTTTGAATTACTGTCACAACGGGGAGAGTTCTTAGCAGGTGATTAAGTTCAGTCTCGACGTGCGTTTTGTACACAAGACTTTTTGCATGACCCTGTAATAAAAAACTAAATGAAAGCAGATCAGGCAAACGAGCCGGCCAGAAAACAAGATTCTTCCGCCTTTCCACCATTCAAGAAATGTTAGTCTTTTAGCTTCACGAGCAGGATACACAAATTGGTTTTGGATCGATGACTTTGTAACCATATAAGAATATCATGCGATCTAGAGAGCATTTTTTAAGTTTCCTGCCTTCGTCCACATGTACGTATGTTAGTTGACTATACAATATTAACAGCAACGTCCAAAATATAGCAGTTCATATTGTCTGACTTTTCTGTCGATACTTGGCAGAACATTGGAATAATATGAATAATGATAATCGTTTCTAATGGTCTGTAAAGGTTATTCATTTGGTTGCAAAAGCTTTCTAGACCACCCTCTGATATCAACTGGATGTCGCAAAAACGGATAAAATGGCGTGTGACCTACACGGACGTTACTTACACGAATGAAAAGAAGTATGGCATATAGAGTGTTTAGAATCGAAAGTATTGTATTTTAAATCACGCATATGCAATTATATTTAACTAAAAATGAAAAAGAAGTTTCTAATGTGGATATCGTTACATTTAACAAGATAGGAGATATAAAGGTGCATTTACAGTGTTTCAATTCGATATTTGTGTAAGTGAAAGTTAATTTAGCAGAGGCAGTGAAAGGGAGTTGGGTATATCCATTTAAAATTAAGCTTGTGTCATGTGTCATATGTTTACTGATTTCGATTATTCCAGATATTTGAAGTATTTTTCAATAAAAATAGCAATTTTTTTATTTTTTATTTGTGATCATATGAAAAAAACATTTATACGTGGTACAGACATGCAAAATGTCTTGCTTTTAAATAAAAATTTATAAAAATCAGTAATATTATTCAGTCTGCAAAAGTAAAGAAAGTATTTGATATTCTACTTCATGTTATGAATTATCATACCAAATTGGCATGTACTATGAATACTTGTAGTTTCATATGATTAGTTATTGAAAACGTAATATTATTTTAAAAAGTTGTGATGCAGCATATGATAATTTCCATTTCTGTTTTTTTATGAAACACTGAATTGAAATAAAAGAAAAAAATGTTGTACTGGCGAGATTTGAATTATACAGTGAGGGACAATAGTCAAAGTACCTGTCAGAACCTACTTGAATACAAAACATATACTGGGAATTCTGAAATAGCTGTACACTTTATTGAAGCTACGGAATTATTTATATCATTGTTTCTCGAATTGTTTTCCATCTTAGTTGATAAATTTCGTCAGATGACATGCGGAACATAAGCATACTTGTTTTCATAGTCGTTTATTAGAATCAACATCTTCAAATGTGTTGTAAATAGGGTCTTTCAAGTTATACAGTGGTTTGTGGTTTAGTAGCATACATTTAACCATTAATATAGCCCCACAAGAAGAAATCCATTGATGTAAGATCAGTGTTGAAATTATTATTCAACTTATTTATTATTAAATTATAGCCAACTTTGAATCCCGTTTCTAAAGAAAAAACTCTTTCTTTATTATAAAAAATTTTCACAACAGGATACTCGTAGAGTCAACAAGGAACAAAATCAGGGATGTTTCATTTAATAGGAGCGCATCCTAGTGTTTGTATCAGTACTTATGACAAACAAATGTTTTCAATGAGCCACAATGTGTAGTGACCTTTTGCCTTGTGTAGTGCGCAAACAGTCAATTTCGCTCTCGCGCGCCGCTCAGTATTGTGCAGTGAAATACATTGAGCGCCTGAGGGCCCCTTAACGCAGGCAGCGCGAGCGGCGGCATGCCTGTGGTGGCGACGGTGGCGCCGTCTGGTCGCCCGCTGCGTCATTAAGCGGAGGGCGCTGGCGGCGGCGCCTCGGCGCGCTGTCTGATGCATTGCAGCGACGCCTCCTATGTCACCGCACGTCGTTCCAAGATAAACGCGGACGTCCACAAAGAAACTGAGATTTTCAGGAAATGCGAAACGGGGAAGCGGGAACTTCTGTAGGGGATATTATGCAAGGCTGCGGAAGCATGCGTGACTTGACAGACGCAAATAGGTAAATAAAAAAGAGCGGCAGCTGTATTTATACAAACAGCACAGATAGCTAGCAGAACTAATCAAGGAAGGTATATACATTTTATTTAAAGAGCTTTGCTACTGTGTCTAAAAGACACGCATATCAGAGTCACGATCGCCACCACTAGCAAATTACGAAAGAAACTGGTCGATTGCATCTAACAACCAGCTGAAAAATAGAGCAAGGCAGGAATTTATTACGTCAAAAGGGTAGAAATTTTAAAACCCGTTTTAAGGACTATATTGTCTGTTTCAGACTTGATAAAGCTATAGTGAATATACTGACGATAAAGGACACAGTGTTGCAATCTATACCGACGATAAAGTGCTACATACTTTAGACAAAAGCAGGAGTACATACACGTTGGAGCTAATGAAAATATTCATCCATGGCTAAAACTGGAAAAGCGAAATCTTAAACGAAATTAGAGAGAAACTGTTCCATTCCCCCGTGGCAAAGTGCTACAAACAACCAGTTTCGAATTATTTCAGAATAAAACCGGTCTCCATAACCAAGATTGTTTTTATTCTTAAACAAAATTAGAGATTTATGGAATTCGCCCTGTTAAAGTAGAAAGTAAACAACGATTCAGAATATCGTATATGAATCCGTGTTCCAGTAGCAATATCTTTCCAATGCTTTACAATAATTTTCATAATGTCGCATCAACATCAGAATGTCATAATCTCTCTTATTCCAATATAATAACGTACCGTAGTCTTCTTATGAAAACTTTTCTTTATTTGCCGAGATCATTATGTAACAGATTAGTGTATTGCTAGTTCCGCCAATAAAAAATTGTCAATTTCTGATCGATGGCAGTGGTAGTAAAAATGTTCAAATGTGTGTGAAATCTTAGGGGATTTAACTGCTAAGGTCATCAGTCCCTACACACTACTTTAATTAAATTATCCTAAGGACAAACACACGCACCCATGCCCGGGGGAGGACTCGAACCTCCACCAGGACCAGCCGCACAGTCCATGACTGCAGCGCCGTAGACCGCTCGGCTAATCCCGCACGGCAGTGGTAGTAACAACACACAATAATTTAAAGTATGCAGTCACAAGACGAATATAGAATATGACGGAGTGGTTTAAATTGTTGTTTGATGTAACTAGTACTGCCCGCTTTTATTGGTTTGAAGATTGCAATTTTCCAAAACGAGTAATTCATTAATGTGTAAACATAGCGATCTTGCCAAACGAATAAAAGTTCTCGTACGGTAACTATATTACAGATTCACAATCGTCTCCTGCACCGACTGATCACGTCACGTAACCGTAATATATTTCATTGATCAACCAACATCAGAGATGCATCAGCAATGAGTTGTGAAAGACATTCGAACTGACAGGTGACAGACAACACAAGGATCGACGTATCGATAGTTTGGTTGCAATAAACTCTGTTTGCTCTCCTTCTTGTTTCTACGGCACAGTAGACTTGATTACGAGGAGACTTTCTTCAGTGTCCTTTGGAAGTTTATACATAGCGCTTAACAGGATCCAAGGAAAAACAGCAATCGATGTAACTCTACATATTATTCTACGACGTTAATACAGCCAATTTATGTGAACAGAATGAGTGGTTATTAAAAGAACTGACCAGGTACAAGTACGACTATATAGAACGCATGCGCCTGCGTGCCACAGGTGGGACAGTATTGCAGAGGACACTCCTATGACGACCGCCAATGCGCATGCACCTACGCTCCAGTTTCTGCTATAAAAGCCGACACCACGAACTAGCAATCCTAACCTCTTTGTGGGTATCGCCAATGATTCATTGACGCCACAGGTAGTGACCACCTCCCCGACCTTCTCACCATACCGTTTGCTCACCACCCCTCTCCGGCTCCCTGCTCTGCACCCCCTCCCAAGGTAATCCATGACTACCGTCGCGCCATCTGGGACTCCTACCGGGAATCCACCGACACCCAGGTCGAAAGCCACCCTCTTACCTATCACCATCCTGAGGACATCGCCCACGTCTCATCCTTCCTTCAGAAGGCCATTATTTACGCCGTGGAGGTCCATGTTCCCACTAAGACAATCCACCTCCACCGTCCCACTCTCCCTCCTCGGGCTGTCCTCCTTCTCCGCGAATTCCGCCGCCTCTACCGCTCTTTCCTGCGCACTCGTGACAGGGGCACACTCCTACACCACCTGCAAAGACAGTGACATGCACGGAACCTTATTACAGCAAAGAAACGCCAGCACAGGCGCCAGACGTGTACATGACTCAATGCCACCCTCCTTATCAACTCCTCCAAGTAATTGTCCGCCTTCCATCGCCTTACTGGTTCCCATTCCGCACCCCATTACCCCTTCTCCTTACTGATCTCCCCCTTCTGGACAACCTCAGTAAGGCCAACCACTTCACTTCCCACCTTTCCGAGGAATTCTCCATCCCTAATGATCCCCAATTTGGTTATTCTCGTTCCCCCACCGTCATGGAATGCGCTGACACCTCAGTCGCTCCATTTGCTCCTAGTCTCCAGTACTTGGGGCAGTTGCCCCCCTCGACATCAACACTCAAATCACATCACAAGACATTAAACTTATCCTCAGCTCAAAACGCAGCATGGCCCCTGATCACGACTGTGTCACCTAACGCCACCTTAGAGATAGCCACTTCTCCTTCCTGACTGTCCTTGCCATTCTCTACAACGTCAGCCTCTCTACTGGCTTCTACCCCAACCTGTGGAAGACTTCTCGAATCCTCTAATTCCTCAAACAAACCCCCTTCCGTCGCCTCTTCCTACCATCCCATCTGCACCTCCATCTTCAGTAAGCTCTTCGAAGCCATCTTCTCCCGTCGTATCCATCAGCACCTTAATCAACACTATCTCTTTCCACTTACCCAGTGTGGCTTCCTGCCCTCCTTTGCCACCATAACCCAACTCCTTAACCTCATCCATTTTCTATCCCTCCAACTTAACTCCCATCGCTCTGCCATTTTTGTTTCCCTCGACATCCAAAATTCCTACAACCACATATGGCATCCCAGTCTCCTCTTTAAAATCCAAACCCACGTCCTGCCCATCAGTTTTCTCTGACAGGTCGATTCCTTCCTCTCACACCATCCTTCCTGTGTCCCCCTCCATGACAGCAACTCATGTATATTTTATTCCACTGCCGGCATCCCTCAGGGCTCCGTCCTCTCCCCTCTCCTCTACCTCCTGAACACTGCTGATATGCCCAAGCCACCCCCTCTTGTCCACCTCCTCCAATATGCTGATGATACCGCCTTCCTAGCTCTCTATCCTACCCTTCAACAGTCCCAACCCCCCCTCTAAACCCACCTTGACCAGTTCACCACTTGGTGTAACCAGTGGTTCCTTTGCATCAACCCCTCCAAAACCTAAGAAATCATCATAGGCTACACAACCCGCTCCTTCCATCTCCACGATTTCTACCTCACCGTTTATGGTTGTCCCATCCAGCTAACTCCTACTCTGGGGTACCTTTGCCTCACCCTCGATTGTCACCTCACCTGGACAGCCCATCTCCTGACCATCCAACAGAAAGCCCATTCCTGCCTCTATGTCCTAAGACTCCTGTCTGGCTGGACATGAACATTTCATCCTTCCACCATCCTCTTCTCCTACAAACCCCTCATCCATCCTATCCTCTGTTATGCCTGCGTTGCCTGGATCTCTGCCCCCCTTCCCCCACAGTCATAAGGGCCTCCAGAGTCTCAAACACCACACGCTCCACCTTCCTTCCCCCAACACGATGCCTGTATGATCTCATCCCCCTTTACACTGTCTGCAGGCTTCATCACCCCACCCTATGGTTTCCTATTTCCTCTCCACCCCCTGCCCATTGCTGACCCTCTGTTGCTGTATCCTTCTCTCTCTCCACTTCCACACCCTCCATCTTCTTCATCAGGGCAATTTCCAGCACCTCCCCCTCCCGATGTTGAACTTCACTGTGACATCTACCCTTCCTTTTAACTGGAACCTGGTCTTGTCCCTCCCCCCCAAAGGGCTACCTTTTTCCTCTGTCCTCCCCCCCTCCCTTGAGTCCCTGCACCCCCTCCTCAACTGTTTGCCTCTCCTGTCCCTTCCAGCCCTAGTTCAGCATGGCCCCACCTCATCCCCCTTTCTCTCCCCTCCTTCTTGCCTCCTTTGCTCTTCTTGCTCTTCTCCCTTGTCCCTCCCCCCCCCCCCCCCGTCCCTGGCAGATCCATACAGGTTTTTATTCATTATCAAGTGTGCTGCATTAGAGTTGTGTTTGGTGCCATTACACCGTGTCATCCAGTGATGTGGTTTTAATTGTGTGCTCGACCTTTATATAGTCCTTGATTGTTCGTGTGCTTTTTATACTGTAGCCGCCTTTTGCGTTGTTTTTGCACTGAGTGTTTTTTACGTGTGCTTCAAATTGCCAGCTATGCTCTTTTAAGTTTATGTCAACTTTTAACTGTCCCCCAGTGCATGTCCCCAAAATAGTGTTTGTTTTACCTCCCACCATCTCCCGTTTTTATGTCCCCCTTTTTTATCCCCCTTTTGATGTAGGAAGCCCCTTTCTGTGTTTTATAAAGCCGTTTGGCTGAAGAGCAGTGTACTGTGCCACTACCAGCCCTCCACTGCCTGTGTGGGTCATGGGAGTGAAATTACAGTAAAGAAGAAAGAAACCAACACTCCCCAGAGGCGGACAGTAACCTGAAGATGGCTGAACGGTTACCAGCCAAAATATTGTGGGAACAAGGCATCATATCCTGGCTGCAATCCGGACACTTCATAGAACACCATTATCATTATTAGTGGCAGCAGCAGCAGCTACAGAAGTACTGTTGGTGTTATCTTTAATAGATGATGGTATCATTTACTCACATTGTCACTATAGACACTCAAATCAATTTAATACTACTTGTCATATTAGAACTGTTAGTGGAAGGGAGTGATAAGATCGTGGGCCGAAATAAAATTACTAATTTCGTCAAAAATCTGGTTAAACACAATAAAGGATGTTAGATCTTACCTGTGGTGTACAATGTTCCAACAACGTAAGGGTATGCAGCCGGGTGACATCGTCGAGAACTGCCGATAATTCGATAGGGGCATGCGCTACCATTTTCAAGGCAAAATTGCAGCAAGTAAGCGCTGTGGAACCCAATTTAAAGCCTCCGTTTCCAGACAAACTCCGTAAAGATAATGGACACACACAACTAAACTTAGCTCAATCACAAACCAAAGACGACCGACGTCGGAAGTTACCAATAGCGAAATTAATAATCAATGGGTGAGGTGGCATAAACTCAGTCTCTGTTTTCTGACAACTGAGAGAGCAGGATTCCATGTGGAACTTGAGCAAAAACCACCATCTCCATTTATAAGGTCACTGACTAATTTAATTTCAACAGCTTCTTTAAAAACACCATCCCAATAGCTGGAAGTGCATGTCAGTCTCTCCGTGTTGTTATATCCCATAGTATAACAGGCGCCAAGACAATGTTCTACAATGGCGGACTGGCTCGATTGCTCAAGCTTGTGTGCCGCTTATGCTGCTCCACAGTCCTGATAGTCTGAACAATACATTACATGCAACATCTGCAAGGAAAACGGTAGACACACGACTTATGCAAACGGAGATCATCCTTTCGGAACCTAAAAGGACCCTGATCTTAAATGGCGGTAGAATCACGCACTTCGTCATGTTTCCGCAAAGTACGACCAATCCTGTTCGAAATTCGCCCTGCCTAAGGCAAAATGGCCGTAGGTTTTGGTGCCACCTTGGTATTATTATCACTCACCCGGTGTACAGTTGGCCGATAGCGCAACGAGCGTGTAATCTGTCTTTCATTAGAACTATTCTGATGAAAACTGACTTGTACTAAGTCAGCTGACAATCTCTCAAGGTCCGAGATGACATGGGCCCTGTGAACCAAGGTTCGAAGTACGACTTCACGTTGAGACTGATGGCAGCAACCATCAGCCTGCAGATACAAGGCAGCGTGAGAAGTTTTTCTTAAATCGACATGTCCCAGCGTACCTTCCACCTTCCTTCTGACCGACACATCAAAGAAGTGAAGACGGTCAATCTATTCGGGTGGATTGAATTCGGGTGTTTAATAAGTCGTTCAAATAATCACTGCCATGGAGCCAAACAACAAAAGTATCATTTACATATCTGAAAATACACGCAAGTTTTAAAGTCGCAAAGGCAAGATCCTGGAGATCTTCCATAAAAAAATTGGCAATAATAGGTGACAACGTGCTTTCCGTCTCAACACTATCTGTCTTCTCTTAGTATTGGTCATTGAATGGAAAGTACGTGGAAGTCAACACATGTCGAAATAGGTTCGCTAATTCATCACCAAACCTAACCCTAATCAACCGTAATGAATCAGCGAAGGAAGACGAGTGAAGAAAGAGAACACATCAAAACTTACTAGAATGTCAGAGTCATTCAAACACATTCCTGATACGCCCGCTAAATCCGCTGGGCAGAACAGGTAATTAGGATTGTGGAAAGGGCCAAATAATGTAGGGGTCAGTTTCACCTTCTAATTATAATTTATTGTAATTGAATAACACTTTTACAATCAAAGCGGCACATTGCCGGATCTTTACCGAATGCAACTCTTTCACTGCTGAAGGGCTGCAAACAGGAAATCTTAACAAATCAACAACATAAAAATCCAATTAAAAGGAAAAAAAAATTAAAAAAAACATATCACGCCTAAGTGGAAAGTCTCAAGGCGAATCGGATAGAACAAACATATGCAAGGTGCAATAACAATGGCTGAAGGACACAATTAAGTTTCAAAATTTTGAAGTATATTACCATAATCCTTTAAAGGCAGAAGGCCGCAATGTTTAAGCTTGGAAGATAAATTTAAGAGTCAATTTTGCAAAATAATTAAAAAAAAACCACAAGCGTTACATTTTAAGCAGCAGAAAACAGATAATGAAACACCGGTGGCACTCAGAAGCCCCCGGGAGGTCGGTCTGCCCTCGTTCACTTACGCGAGACAGGTGGTGAGCCTAACTGCACTTGATCCGTCAGAACCCAACCAGGGGACAGCCACGGACCGACTTTCTTGCCACCAATCGGTACAAGAAAACTCAAACACAAAATGTTACAGACGTAATTATCACAATCAAATATGCACAAACACTCGGTGTTGCTCACAGGAAAACCTCCCCAACAGCGAACCACCGAAACGAACCACAACATGAATGGACGAGGCTTTGGTACTTAAGACACCACTCAACTTTGACGTCCTGGGACAGTGAACCACGAAACTCGTAGCGATCGGACAGCTCCACACACGCTCCGACACTGCACAGGGACCGGCAGCGGACCCTGCGACTGCGCCGCTCGGTAATATCTTTCCTGGTCCGCAGCAACCGCCCGACTGCCTGCTACTCCGTCTGCTATTGCTACTCCGTCGCGACTGCACTGCTGGTGCGTCACCCACTCACTTCCAGATACACGACGGGGGAAATACTTGCTCGGACCCAACCATGTGTAGGAAACACGCCCACTGGCTAAACGACATCCCTGTAGCAGGAAGGACCGACCCAAGTTCCACAATATGGTAACTTAAGGGCCGCAGAAGCGCTAGGGGAACCAGTTACACGTCGCCAGATGAGGCGACCGACCTCTCAGAAGCAGTACGCCGACAACATTCAAAATAACTTTTCAAAGGAAATAATACCAACTGCACACATAATCTGACAAACACTTACACGAAGACCTGAACGATACGCAAAAGTGAACAAGCACGCACATAGACAAATATGGAGTCTACGCACGTACGCACACGCACACACACACACACACACACACACACACACAGACACACACACACACACACACACACACACAAACACACACACACAGCCCACTCATGAACGATCTGAAAGCCGAAACGCGTCGTCTGGTAGGACGACCGACCGCCGATCCACCAAGACCGTGGCCCGGCTCATGCGTGGCGGCAATGGTGGGGCGAGCCACGTCGGCGCAGAGCTCACTGCTCCAACCCGACTGCACTAGTGCCGCATTGCAACTCCTCGAATGGCAGGTCCGGACTGCGCTCCACACGCGTTCCACCTGGCTGGCAGACCCGAACTCACTCTCCGAACTGCTCTCCGACAGACAACTACCGGGAAGCAATAGCAGTCGAGCAAAGATACTACGAGAGGGAATATGTCGATACGCGCTGCTAGCGCCGGTCACGATCGGGCAAAACAGCTACTCAGTGACAGTAGTAATTTAAATTAACGTAGTGAGGTGGAAGTACGTTAAAAACAGGGTGTAAAATAGATGATGGCGGGAACACGAGCCACGCACAACTCAATTCCCTCTAATCGACGTAAGAAATTCGCCGAGTTTTTGATGTGGTGCTCACATCTACCGACTATAGGACTCACTAGAGTAGCAAGGTGTCTCGCCACACGATATGTTGGAGCAACGACGTCACTCATAATAGGACTAATACGAACTCCTTCCTTGTGGGCTTTAGGGAGGCTATGTAACCTAGGTGAAACAGCAGAATAAGAACTGAGACTCTTTATAATCTCCTGCAATAGGGAACTTTTCTTCAGGAGGCTGTTAGTCTTCCTCTTATCACTTTCTGTTCTGTCTGCAGCGAACCTACGATAAGTTGAATCAGACGGTAAACACTGCATGATGTGAACGTAATCCTGCTTCTCCAAAACAACGGCAGCATTTCCCTTGTCCTCAGGTAAAATAACAATATCCGGATCAACACAAAGTGAACATAAAGCAGCTCTCTCAGCCGCTGTGGTATTATCCTCGGGTGGAGGTGCCCCAGTCAACACACGACATGCCTCCATTCCAGCCTCCTCTGCTATATCAGGAGGTAATTTAAAAGCAGCCTGTTGAACATAACTAATAAAGTCAACCACTGGCAAAAACTTGGTAGTTGGTGCAGAATGGAAACCTTTCCCTGCCATCGATAAAGCTGCGTCGTCAAAATCTTTCTCAATAAGACTTATCACAGAACGTCGAGATGCACCCTACCACTAGACTCCAAATCACGGAAACGTTTGAACTTCGCCAAATGCCGGCAGTTACAGAACGAAATTTCCAGTCACTCTGCAACCATGAAACACCATCCAGTCAATCCCAAAAAATAGCCAAAATTTTCGAAGCCATCATTAAATGAAGTTAAAACAAGTCGTTGGAAAGGAGGATCAGGAGATTAGTGTTTAACGTCCCGTCGACAAAGAGGTCATTAGAGACGGAGCTCAAGCTCGGATGAGGAAAGGATGGGGAAGGAAATTGGCCGTGCCCTTTTACAGGAACCATCCCGGGATTTGCCTGAAGCGATTTAGAGAAATCACGGAAAACTTGCATCAGGGTGGCCGGAGAACGGTTTGAACCGTCGTCCTCCCGAATGCGAGTCCAGTGTGCTGACCACTGCGCCAACCTGCTTGGTCGTTGGAAACAAAATACAGCTGTCGAGGTGTGTAATGGATCCTTTCACGAACAAGAGCTAGGGCAGCGCGTTGCTTCATGCGACTGGTGGCAGGAGAATTAATACGATGTACAACATTGGCAACTTTTATAAGTGGTATTTAATACCTTGGTTGTCAGGATCCATGCCATCTCAGAGCCTGAGAGTTCGTCAGCTGAGTTAGGCCATGTCAATGTCACAATCCGTCAGAATGGTTAAGTGAAAGATAGATAAGATGCGCGTTGCGCTATCGGCCGACTGTGCACCGCTTGGATGATGATAACACCGAGGTAGCACCAAAGTGTACGGTCATTTTGCCTTACTCAGGAGGCATTTCGAACAGGATGGGGCGTATTTTGCGGAAATATGATGTGAAGTGTGTGTTTCGACCAACATGTAAGAATAGGGTTCTTTTAGATGCCGTAAAGGATGAGCTTGGTTTGCGTGAGGAGGGTGTGTACCGTTTTCATGGCAGTTGTGGCAAGTCATTTACTGATCAGACTATAAGGACTGTTGACGACCGGGATACTGAGCATACGCGGCACACACGCTTACAACAGCCTAGCAAATCCGCCGTTGCAGAACATCGTTTTCGCGCCGGTCATCCTATGCAATATAAAAACAGTGAGATTCTGACATGCGCTTCCAGCTATTGGGATGCTGTTTGTAAGGAAGCTGTTGAAATTAAGTTTATAACTGACCTTATAGACGGAGGTGGCAGTTTTTGTTTAAATTCTGGATGGAATCCTGCTCTCTCACTTGTCAAAAAACAAAGGGACAGAGTTTTTTGCTACCTCTCCCGTTATATGTTAATTTCACTATCGACAACTCCTGAAGTCGGTCACATTTGGTTTATGATGGCGGTAGTGATAGCAGTGTGTGTGTGTGTGTGTGTGTGTGTGTGTGTGTGTGTGTATGTTCTATTTTTACGGAGATTGCCTGGAAACCGAGGTTATAAATAGGCCTGTACCGCCCTTTCCTGCTGTTGTTTTTTCGTGAAAACGGCAGGGTGTGCTGCTGTCGAAATATCAGCGGTTGTCGACGACTTCATCCGGCTGCATTCCCGTAAGTTATTTGAACACATTGAAAGAATTATGAAAAATAATACGTTGTTAGCTTTAAATGTCTTCAAAAAACGATGAAACATTCTATTCAAAACCAGTGAGATGAACACTGAAGTTATTTTCTTTACAAAGTGAAACTTCGACACTCTGTTCTGATGCAAGTTTTAAGAAAGTAGGTTTCAAAAAAATTGGAAAATCAAAGAGTGAAACTGAAGGCCACAGCATGAAAAACTAATGAACCATCAATACAACCTGAAATTCACTTAAAACTTAAATACTTTTCTATTAACCAAATCTTAGTTAACTGAAACTGTAATTACATAAAATTTCTAGATTTTAGAATGTTTGATAAAGAGCTGGGCTAGTAATAATATAATAACGTGCTGTTCAACTGTACAAAATTTAAATTTGCACACTTTGCTTGAAACAGTAACATATTCTGAGAGTAGCTCACTGTAACTTATGCAGCCTGTCACAAATCTGAGCCTCTCGTAACGTAACCTGGACACTTAAAGATAATATCAAGACTTAAGTTTGCAGCAAACAGAAAATAGTTAATGATCATAATTACGTAATTGCAAGTGAGACAACTTGCAAGATGGTAAGTGATGCATATGGAGTCTTATCTCGGACGTGTGTCTCACGAGTGACTTCAGAGGATCTGTCAATATTCACTTTACAAAGAAAAGACTCCTTTCGTGAGTGTAACTGACGCTCGCCTCCGCAATATCCGAGCTCTAGTAAGTTCACTTTACATAGTTTATTCAGTGGGCGACACAGTTACTGCGAACCACCACCTATCACTGTTCCCCTTTTATTCACCATAATTACTTCTAGATGCACATATTCAAAAATAGCTCCTGGGACTTTATCAAGCAGGTTTATTCCTACCTCCTTGCCTCACTTACAGATCAATCTATACGCAGTTAGGCCTCATTCACAAGGAGCTTAATTACCATTCAGTCAACAGTTCTTCTGTTCCTTTTATGTTATGTTAAAAGTTTTGTTTGTGTGTTGAGAAAATTGTTTTTCAGTGCGGGGGGTATCATCAGATTCACTCAGGTGCGAACACAGCTTAATACATATAGTATTCTCGTCAACTTAGCAAGGCAACACCATCCATTCATTCATTCATTTATTGAAAAGTGAATGCAACTAATGGCTAACACATGAAATAACTCGTGACAAACATCAATGTGTGCAGATATCACTTTTACTAAAAAAAAGACAAAAAATGAAAATTTGAATCACAGAACTTACCGAAAGAAGAAATAGAAGTAAATCCATTCATTTAACACTTGTGGACAGACTTTTAAAGTAACTCTCATTTACTAATTTGTTCATGGATACAAGTATAAAATATCAGTATAAATATATTTGTATAAAATATCAGTATACATATATTTTTCTCCAGTTTTTCCCATTTGTCTTTTCAAAGCCATGACTTTCGTCTTTCATCTTCTCACGTATCAGATAGTGCCCTACTATTCTCGTGTGACATTACTTACTAACCACAGATATGTATAAACACATTTACAAAATTTCGTGGAAATAATTGATAATTGAAATATCAGGTGCTTTACAAAATTCTGCACTTTTTAAAAATCTTAATCATATACATGATCATAGGATACCTGGCATCATATCATTTTTTATTACTAACACTAATAAAGAAGTTTCTTATCACCTACTGTATACAGGACCTAAGGTGAAACTTCCTAGTAAATCTTTCTCTTTCACTTCATAAGTCCTTGATGTAGCCAAGATTTTTTATTAGCAGTATGTAGTCATTTTAAATTTATGCTATTTAGTTTTACAGTTTTATTTTTCTATGAGCAGAACAACTCATTCCCAGTGATTTTGATGCTTTAAGTATCTTTACATTTCAGTTACATTAGCAACACAAATAGTTAATGATCAAAGTTCTTCACAAATGCTTTTACTGCTTTTATCAGTTTACCTGGGTACTTATATGAGAAAGAAAGAAATTCCAGATAATTCATTATATTGCCTTTCCTCAGTTAAATAAGAACTTTGTTCAGTTCCTTACTCGTATCATCATGAGGTGAAAAGCTCAATTTAGTCTATATAATACCAATAGAATATTTTTACTCAAAGGCCCTGAGCATACAGTGCTTGCAAGTTTACTAATTAGTTTTCAGTTTAGAGTGCACATACTTATTCTATTAGTCAGCACATTTATAATGATATTATTATAGACGTTTGCCCCAGTATGACTTATTCAGGCAGATCTCGGAGAATACTAATACTTATTCTTTAGCTTATATAGATGAGATTATGTTTTATCACATACAAATTTCACAGAAATTCGTGCATGTTTGTTTACTTGTCCATCTGTAAAATTTCATTAGTGCCCTCCAAAGTTCCATACTGCAGCCAATGTGCATACAATTACTTATGTGGGCCATGTCAATTGACTCCAGTTCGCTTTTATAAATTTGTCCTATATTTACAGTACTCTCGTATCTATCTTTACTTACCACAACAGGTACATACCTACTTCACGACAGCAACTAGCCACTAATGCATCATCGTTACTTACAAAAAACAAAAGTATCTCAGAGATAAAACAGGATGTTACTCATTTCATAGCAATAAGACAGTAGCTGCTCGTTTTTACTTTACCTTAATTCCATTATAATTTGAACGTATTCATTGGTTCCTAACTGAGAAAATTACTTTCTAGATTCAAGTGTTACTTTAACCTGGCAGTATGAAGTTTTTAGATAATTATTTCTAAGATATTGACACCATGGAATTTTTTTAACTGCTAATCAAGATTCTCAGGTCATGTGCGTACATGTACAATTGTCTCATTAATGTCTCGTGCGTCTAATATGAGAGGAATACTTCCATTAAGACTGGTTACCGCTAACAATCGACTATAGTATGGTGATGTAGATGATTCAGTTATGTTCCATTCTAACACCTGCTTGATCTCGTATCTCACTGCCGCTCGCTTTGACCAAGGGAACATATATGTTATGTGGTAAAATACATCATGGGGCCTAAGTTCCTAACTGTGAATATAGGTTTTCATTTCAGTACCTGTAAAGAGTGTAGTAATAAATCATATAACTTATGTTGTTCTTTAGTTATTGCTTTAGATTCAATCACTTTATCGCCAACGATTTCACTTAGATCTGAAGTCTAATCATTTTTCACAGGGAGGCTAACGCTATGACTGTCATCATTGCTTAAGAATTTATAGTTCATCTGTGGCAATGTGATGTTGAACGAGCTGTGGTAGGAAAGGCAAATGGTCGACTTCGGTTTATTGGGAGAATTTCAGGAAGGAGTGGTTCACCTGTAAAGGAGACCGCATATACAGGGTGGTCCATTGATAGTGACTGGGCCAAATATCTTACGAAATAAGCACCAAACGAAAAAACTATAAAGAACGAAACCCGTCTAGTTTGAAGGGGGAAACCAGATGGCGCTATGGTTTGCCCGATAGATGGCGCTGCCATAGGATATCAACTGCGTTCTTTAAAATAGGAACCCACATTTTTATTACGTATTCGTGTAGTACGTAAAGAAATATGAATGTTTTAGTTGGATCACTTTTTTCGCTTTGATGCCTCCGCGACTACGTTACTAAATTTTGTTGTCCACTGCTTACGACGTCAACGACCTAGCAGTTACGGCTTTGTAAGTGCACGCTATCCGTGTGTTACTGGAAATGAACACTCTACAACATTTAAACATGTAAGTCCCTAAAATGTGATTTCACGGAACGTCGTTACTTTCGTGTGTCATTTCTACCATAGCACCTGATCGGTATGCGTTGTAGAAGTTGATAGCAGTGTGAGAGACAGAAGAAATCCTGTATCACGTGCATATCTCTATTTCCTTTTACCTCTCTTAATGGCTATGTAGCCGCGCGGGGGTAGCCGTGCGGTCTGGGGCGCCTTGCAACGGTTCGCGCGGCTCCTTCCGTCGGAGGTTCGAGTCCTCCCTCGGGCATGGGTAAGCGTGTTGTCTTTAGCGTATGTTAGCTTAAGTTAGATTAAGTAGTGTGTAAGCCTAGGGACCGATGACCTAAGCAGTGTGACCCCATAGGAACTTACCACAAATTTCAATTTTTTTCAATGGCTATGTACAGAACTGATTAATTTTCCACTCACCCACGGCAGAGTAACTTTAGAATTATGTAAGTTTCAATTTCCTCCTTCTATAATTAATTTTATAAATCGGCACTTTTAATTTTCTATGTTGACGTATTAATATCATGATTGTTTAGTAAAAGAGGTGTATAGGCATTATGAATGTCAACATTCCTGTTCCTTCCTCTACGTCAAAATTTTGTCTGTGTCGCTCTGCGTCTTTCATTCCGAATTGTTAGCGTTCGCCTTTTATTCACAGCTTATAACAAATGTAGTTTCCGTTTCATAAGGGAAGTCGGTTCAAATGGTTCAAATGGCTCTGAGCACTATGGGACTTAACTTCTGAGGTCATCAGTCCCCTAGAACTTAGAACTACTTAAACCTAACTAACCTAAGGACATCACACACATCCATGCCCGAGGCAGGATTCGAACCTGCGACCGTAGCGGTCACGCGGTTCCACACTGTAGCGCCTAGAACCGATCGGCCACCCCGATCGGCCAAGGGAAGTCGGAAGACACAGTTATTCAAAATAAGGAAATTAAGAATTGGAATTTATTTAAAATTTTCTGATAGCGACGGCAAATAAGTACAAAGTTACTCTTACAGAAAAGTAAGCGAAATAACGACGTCGATATACAACGTTATTTACAGACTTTGTTACTACAATGTTTTGGATTTCTATTGCTGACATCATCGACTTACCAGTTGTCGCATTGTATCTGCACGGTATGTGTGTGTTACTGCAAATGAACCAAATAAACATGACCGTCCCTAGCAAGGGATTGCTTCTGTTTGTCATTTCTACCTTAGCCCCTGATCGCTTCGCAGAGCAGAAGTTGGTGGCGTTTCAGTTGTCGATGTACACGTACTGGAGGTTTTTTTGCTTGATAGAGAGGGTGTGATCAGAGTTATGTATACAGAAACGTCTACTACGATTTACCAGTCTTAACGGCTACGTACATGCATTATTTTTTGTGTGCATCTATGGCAAAGTACTTTAAGAATTATGTGAGTTTCATTGGCCTCCTTGTATAACTAATATTGAAAATCGGTAATTCAATTTTGGTGACTGTAATCCCAGACATGTGTTGGGAGCGGCGCAATGGAGGATGTGGACAGATGGAATTTTTAAAAAGTGTACTCTGCATATTGCGATGTGGTAATCTCTCTGTGCTGTATGATTGAATCGATAAAGTCAGACTTCTTCTCTGGATGACTGCTGGTTCCGCGCAGAGAACGTAAAAATAAACATTGCGAATTAGTAATGAAATTACTGCAATGGCGGATCGGTGCCACAGTGCTGTCTCTTTCCTGCTAGAAATGCTGGAAAATAGAGCTCGTAAGACAAAAAACATACGTATAAACATGTGATATGGCAGATTAAAAAGAAAGAAATCTACATCTCGCAATGCTTCCGTTGCGACAGCTGAAAGCATGAAGCCAAGTCCGAACAGACAGGCTACCCCTAGCTGCTCTCTAAAAAATTTGAAGGCTGTGCCTTGTTTTATTACACAAACATTTGCATATCGAATAATTGACATTTACAGATATACAAATATAGATGCACACAAATATAATTTTTTTTTTGGAAAAGGTATTACATAAGCAATTGTGATTCCTGTATCTGTCGTATGCTTTCCGTCTCCCACTTACGTGGCTCGGTGTGAATCAATTACTTTAATCTTGTATGTAGTTGGTTATACTAACAAATAACTGGTATCACGCGGAGTTCGTAATATTTGAAATTAAACTGCCCCTAATCAATTCTGGTCGTTCTAGCATGCGTAACTGAGCCGTGGCTGCTTCCGTGAGAGCGCGCGCGTGATTCTTCTGTCGCTACTTGCGCGCGCGTTCATCGACCTGGTCCTCGTCGTATCATCTTTGCTGGGTTCTGTGTTCCCTCTCTGGCTATGTGGTGGCGAGTTGTGTGTCGGACACGAAGCTGGACGCGTCTGCGTACCTTGCGTCCTGGTGATTGCAGCGAGTTAACACCGTTGACCTTTGGGCTATGGGAGCCCCTGTTTTCCTGGATCCTTGACCGTTGCCAACGGTGAGTTTAGTGCGCAAGGAGCTGCTCCCATTGCTTGTAACGTGGTTACAATGCGCCCCAATAGCTGTGGTGCACTAAATACACTGACATGTAGGAACAACTTGTTAGCAGCCATGAGCAGCAGGGCAGTATTATCCGGTGCCTACCCGGAGTCCTGAAGCTGTTGGCCTCCTTGGCATTTGTGTGATATTATCTATGAAAACTGCTTAGTAAGTAAGGTGCTGAGACATTGATAATTCGGCCCCCTGTGAGCTGGCCAGGGATCTAGTTTCTTTATGTCTTTCGGTGACTCCTTCGGGCTTGTGTGTTTCCTTCAGGAGGTTTCTGTTTGCAGCAAGCTAGTATTAGCAATGTTAATCTTGCACTTGAAATCGTGGTTTGCTACTATTGAACATTTGACACTACTGTTAGTAATTTCTGTTTGTTGTAGACCTCTCGGACGTCCCTGGTTCGACTAATTGGGTTTGGCCTGTAACTGAAGTTGTGTGCGCTCATCCTAAAGGTACATACGTGTGGGTCATGTGTTTGTGCGTGCTGGTATTTGCACACTCTTAATCCGTGTTGAGGAGACATTCGGATGTCCATATGGAATTTGGTATATATCCCAGTTACAATGTCTATTAACCCCGGTAAAGGTATACCTTGATTTCTTATATCTTGTTTGAATTATTGCCTTTTTTTTAATGACGTTTAACATTGCTTCTTGTTATTGCTGCGAAGGTTCACTTGAGATGTTATGAGCGGGCCGCTGCCATACTCTAGTTTTAATATTCGAATTTTCAACTGCCTGTTTAAGAACTACTGTGTATGCTAATTTTTATCAGACTTGTCTGCTGCTCTTTCTTTCGTACACGTATGATGACAGCCTTGTTTCGGCAGCGGTTGAAGCGTTGCCGTGCTGCTGGTCCGGGGCAAGGACGCGTTTTCCTTCTGCTTCTGCGGCTTTCACGTCATCGCACGAGGCCTAAGTGTTGGCAGGTCACACGCGATTCTGAGGATCTCCCATTCCGGCCTCAAGTTGAGAAGTTTGTTACTCTTTCAGTATCGTACCACCGCGGGGGTGTCGCCGGATTAGGGAGTAATTGACTCAGTATTTCTATTATTGTAAGTTTCTTGCGGGCGTGTGATGAAATCTTTGAGTAAACAGAGCACTGAGTTTCTTGATTCCGTTAATAAATTAAGGGTTAAATTGGCATTATCATTTAAATTGAGCGTTAGGGGCTCGGTAGTTTCTTGAAACACTTAACGTGATTTGTGTGGAACAGGCTTGTGAGAAATCTGCGAAGTATTGCTGCTGCTGCTTCGGTTTTAGATGCGGATAGCCTCTAGGAAATTTCTCCGTGTCTCGTCTGTATGGGCGCATAATAACCAGTGGAGATGTACGGATTTTAATGTTTTCTTATTTAATATTTGTTGAATTTAGTCAAGTCCTGTTGTGGGATTGCCCCACAGTTGTGATCTAGTTGCGGGGACAGAGTGCGGACGGAGGTTTACTTAACTGACTGTTTATCGTTCGGCCATCACCGTACTGCACAGTTGACATTTTTGAGAGTACTATTTGTAATTTTATATGTAATGCGGATGTCCTTACACAGTGTTAATTTAATTTAATAGTTTTAACAATATGTATGTATTACATTATAATCTTGGTAACTGTCAGTTGACTCATGATTGAATTATTGTTAAATAAAAATATTTATTTAGGAATGATACATAACGCATCAAGTTGGACCATCCTTCCACATGTTTACCTTAAATTAATTCCGATTCTTGTTCTTGGTCTCAGCAATACATGATATATTGGGATTATGTCATGTTCAGTGTACTACCCCAGATCTGAAGGGTGGTAAGAGTTTGGGTTTCCATCACAAGTCATTATATTAATACAATGTGGGCCAAATGCAGCGCGTCGAGTGTAACGCAGCGGTAGCGTCATGCCTTGCGTTACCGGACAGCAATTCCGATCTCGTGACATAACGCGACAGCAAAACCTTACCTGCAGCTATGAGAAATGACCCGTAACGCAAGTGTTGTAATTTTTTTCATTCTTTATTATCTGTTGTAGATGTGAATATTAGAATCTTCTTCTATTTTAGTAGGTTTTCGAGCAATAAAGCGGTAGTTAGAATGGGCTCTGTCCTCATACTCCTTGTTGTAAGGTTTTCTGGAAAATGATTGCTGTATTTCAGCAGTATTAATATTTTCATTGGACACTGTACTATGGCAACATCAAAGGCCTCAGCTACATGCACTCCCTGAGATGAGCCACTCCTAGCCTGTTTGTTACCGAGTTTAATCTTTTTCTATATTATCCATTCGATCATTAAGGTGAGTTTGAACATCCTCTTTCCATTCAGGGAAATCCTGTGTCAAAGTATATTGTATGAGCCCTCATTCATCTTTAACAACTTATACTGAAGTGCTCTGTTCGGGATATACTTCAGTAATTGTTTTCTATACCGCCTTGTTTGGTTCTGTTGCTAATCTTCCTGCAATATGATCGTCGTCTTCCTCTAAAAAATAGTATTATGTTATTGTATGGCAAAGCACTAAGATTTACTGTCAACTTCTCTAAAAATTCAGGAATCCCTCTAATGGTGTTTTTCAAGCCTGAAATATCGTTAGTTATGGTTTCTAGATCGGTTCGCAAAACTTACCCAAGAATTTTACCTATAAATATAGATGTCCAAGTCCTAAACGGTGCTTCGGATGTTCTACTAGTGACGAGTAACATCGGTTTTTAGTTGATTAGTTTGATTCCTGACTTGGTCACTTATTTGTGCAACCTGATTAGATAAACTATCTTGTTGTTGCTAGTCATTAACATACTGTTTTGCCTTTGAGTCATAGTGGCCATATCATTAGTCAACTTATTAATATTGCTATCGTTAGTATCTAATTTCTGTAATATTATTGTAACGGGATCTGGTGCCACATAAGCAGATTCAGTAATGGTTCCGTTTGTAGCCAGTAATGTCGCTGTTATGTTATTTATGTTTTCAGTTGCGAATTGGCCCTCTGGTACCTGATCACTCAGATTCTGGATTTGAAGCGCTATCATACTGATCTGCCCTCCTGTTATTAACATACTAACATACAGTACAGTATGTCGAATCTATTGGTTATCGTAGTGCAGTAAACATGAAAACAGCTCAGAGATGGTATTTTCACACAGTGCATCCTCAGAGATGAAAAAATCTTTATTAAAAACAGTTAAATATCAGTACTGCAAAACCGCGCGTTCTCAACAACACACATCCGCCTTATTGTGGTCATATATCAAAATGATTAGTAATTACGTAGCAATTAAAAATTTTCCAAGTAACTGCTCTTTTTTTCTTTCAAGCCATAGGCCTCAAATAAATTTATTTTATCCCCACAGGGAGAGAATCTATGCTTTATTGTAGAATCAATCATCAACTGCCGTAGCTCGTGTTGTAGTCGTTAACCATGCTGTCTTTGATAGGAATTACGAGGTTTGCTTTCTCATAGTTTCATAGACTTTCATTTAATTTTACGAGTTTTGAGTAGATAAGGTTTACAGTCTTTCAAAAAATCATAGATTAGTTGCTCGGAACAGCTCGTCCTTATTGTTGGATTTCATGAAAAATGCAACGGACAGCTATGAAACACAGTTATTAAACAGATATATTTTGAATGAAAATTACATACACACCATAAAGAGAAACGGTCCTACAAGCGGTCAGCAGTTTATCCCTCCTTTTCGAGAGGGTCATTTGAGCTGCCGAAAAATTCTACAAATGGAATTTCTGTGACACGACATATCACTCTATAGGAATAAATGGTTTGGTTTCTTATTTTCGCGAGTGAAGTAGTTTCGAGTACCTTAAGTGCGACAATTTTATACGCACTAAGCAATAAGACTTAAAGAATCTGACAGGTAGCTTCTAAGTAATTACTACGATACATGGCCGCAATGGCGGTTAAGCAGATATCTTCCAAGTACTTTATTCCCACTCATAAATTTAACCGCATTGCCACTGTAAAACTTCTCAATAACATAACAGTGGTCTTAGTGGCACAAACCAAAAGAATATGACACGATTTTTGGACAAAAATGAGTTACTACTCTCATTTAATGGAACTTAACATCAATACCTGCGTTTTAACAGATCGCGGCTAGGAGGTGGAAAATGTGAAGGGAAAGGCAAGTGAAGTATTTCAGATAAAAGACGAATATTGCTTTACAGTGACAATTTAGTTACTAAGGTCATACATATAAATTCATCCCAAATAACACACATCATTGTCAGACTACAGTATATGCTCTTAAAAAGTTAGTTTTACTACAACAAGCAAAAAGGGGAAAATATTAATATATCGTTACAATGTCGCCTAGGATTTTTATCCGTGTTAGTAGTATATGTACAATTTTGAAACGTTCTTATTATCGCTTGTAACTTTCGATTCAAAGCTTCAGAACCAGAGGGACATGTGCAAAATTTATATCTTTTTCTTCATCATAAGGCAAAGCTTGGTTTCGTTTAGTAAATATGACTCCGTGTAATGAAACGTACGAGAAATAACGAAAATACAAAAAGCGTGCCTGTTGCCTTCTGCGGAACAGGATTTTCTAAAGGATGTGAATCAATAAAATACAATATCTCTTTGGTCATTGCCTGTGGAATGACTTCAGGAAAGCAGGTAAAATTACACTTTTATAGTACACTTCAAAAATGGTTAGTAACGACGTATCTCTCTGTTCCTTTTATGTTGTTAATTGGTGACTTATTGGGAGATATTAACCGCAATTAGAAGTATTCACTGCATATCACTTTCTTGTTTCCCAGCTTCAGTGTAGAAATGAAAGTGAAATTTAGTTTACATGATACTTTCGTTGAAGCTCAGTGCATACAGATATACACGCTGACGTTATAGAACTGAAAGGTTTCACTGGTAAGTAGAGTGCCCATGAGAATATTACAGCCCTGAGTCTCGATGGTGTCCTATTGGCGAGAAAAGGAAACTGAGCAAAGTGGTTGTTCTTATAACAATAAATTTCTTGAACGTCAGTACGTTGTGGATATAACAGGATAAAACATTGTGTGCAATGGAACCATACATTCATTAACTATACATGGAGCGTCCCAGCCACAATAATTAAATTATGAGAGCGTTCTTCCGTAATGCACTGGTTTTGATGATCCAATAAAGGCTACTTTTAATCAATATGCAGTACCTGATAATTCGTAATAAGAAGCTTAATTCGTATACACACCCGCAGCACACTTTGTTACAAATAATGTTTGCGGAGAGACCAGTAAAAATCTGCATTGCTAAACCCATATTTACATCTATTTTGTGTTTGTTCGTATTGCATAATTAAAATGCCGCAATTATTCACATGAAGCTTCGCTCGCTGAAATTGGTTCACGTTCCTAGTCAGAAATCTCTCAGTATCTCCAAACACTGGGTACTGCGATTTAGTAAAATTATACCTGCTGTTCTCATACTATAACTGCCAGACAATACACGTATTTCTGACAGTTCTTATGGCACACAGAACACGTAAAGTTTTCCGTAGTAATCACGTCTCATGACTCTAACTACTATATATGCAAAAAGTTTTGGATAGGTATTACCAACGAAATTGTGATCTTGCACTAACGGCACTCTACAGTTTTAATATATATTCAGTATATATAGTCAGTTGGTGGCACATGTTTATGTAGATATGATCTTGTACATAACAAGAGACCTTTACTATAAACCTCTTTGCTCTGACCGTCAGTTTCAGTGTTTCATCCGGTGGCAATAGTGTCGCTTACGACGAAGCGCTTCACTGTTATCATGTCAAAGCACCACAGAGGTAAGACAGATAATAGACCAATCTTGAACACACTGGGATGGTTATAATTACATTTGAAACATCCATGGGGTTCCATGTTTTCTCGATCCATGTCAGTTTTAACAAAATAAAAATTCCTTACTTGATACACACATCATCGGATATACATGAACACAATACGTAAGTAACTTTATATTTATTCTGTTACGCATACAAAATGTTATTTTATAGACATCGATATGTACACATTTTTTGATTCTCTGTATCAGATGCCACTGATGATGGGACATATGGGAAAATACCGGTTCGGCAATTAAATTAAATATTTTTGCACAGCTTATGGAGTAGAGCAAGATTTATTTTAGCAAAGGTGGGAGTTATTCTACACTAAAGGGCCAAAAACTGGTATAGCTGCCTAATACCTTGTAGGGACCCCAGGAGCACTCGAAGTGCGGGAACACGATATGATGTGGAATCGACTAATGTCTGAGGAGGGAACTGACACCATTAATCCTCCAGGGCTGTCCATAAATCAGTAAGGCTACGAAGGGGTGGAGATCTCTTCTGAATAATACGTTGCAAGACATACCAGATATGCTCAATAATGCACATCCCTGGGGAGTCTGCTGGCCAGCGGAAGTGTTTTAACTCAGAAGAGTGTTCCTGGAGCCATTCTGTAGCAATTGTGGACGGTTGGAAGTCGCACTCTCCTACCGGAACTGCCCAAGTTAGAATGCACAATGGACATGAAGGGATACAGGTGATCAGACAGAGTGCTTAAATACGTGTCATCTGTCAGTTGTTTCTAGACGTATCAGGCGTCCCATATCGCTCGAACTGAACACGCTATAATTAATTATATATTGTTATTGGGAATGCAGCTTGCCGCTAACTTGGTGTAATGTTTTGTCTGTAAAGACGTGCATTTGTTGCCTTTATGATTCCTTCACTATCACACATAAATCTGTACCGTAAAGTAAGAGCCTCCTGTTTTGTCTTTAGGCTGATCCGTGGTAAGACAGACAAACAATTATACTAATGGAGGATTCTGAGTATTTTCTCTAATTTCATTCACTCTCTCTCTCTCTCTCTCTCTCTCTCTCTCTCTCCTTTATCTATGTACGATTTTAAATATAATATTTCATTACGTGAAATCAGCCCAATAGAATCTCTGGTGGAGCCCTTCGTCTTAACAATCAGCGGCTGGCTTGCTGTAAAAGATCTTTATATCTATTATTATTGTCAAGCGCTGCATTCAGTTGTGAAAATCGATCGTTTGAACAATTCGTTCCTTTTACGACAGATTTTGAATTTCAGATGTGTCCGAAGCCTTTATGGACGATTTTATAAAGACTTGTCGATTGCAGGCTCTCTTCGTCACAGCTGAAACTTCCCCACTAATTACAGGGCCAAGACAATCATCAAAGATTCAGACAAAGAACTCATTCGTCATTCACTCTAGAATAAAAGGGTCACAAACCTTATTTTTGAGGAAAATTGTATATTCAATCCATCTCCATTACATGTTCCGTTTTCTGTTGATTCCAAGTCTCACTTAATTTGCATTTACAGATTTTCTCTCTCTTCAAATAACGCGCTAGTGGCACAAACGTTAATAGCTCGCTTTAGCAAGAAGAAGAGCAAATATGTTTATTTTAGAAACCCGAAAATCTTCCAACAGATACTTCCGAAGATGTCCGTTACCCCTCTATAATAACCATGGAGAATACATATATGTCTCTCTGTTATTCCAAAGAATAAACGTACTGGAAAATACTTTGGCGTCGACGAGCTGTCGGCGCATATATTACTAGAAAATCCGATCAGATGCTTTTCAAAAGCGAATAAATGTGGATGATTTGATTGACCATTATTAATTATTGCGTGGTAGAGGGTAATTTTCCGTGGGGAGATTACAATGCCCCTCGCAGCGAGCGAAGTTTGTGAGCTCAATTTTGATTTACCGAACACACTTCGCGAGCTATCTATTAGTGTGGATAACCCGGAAGTGATGATTGTCAGTCTTCCGACTGAAAAAGAATATTATGTTTAAGACAGACGAAGAAAAGAAATGTTGAAAACAGAAGAAATGAAGAGACAGGTACCGCGGCTGTATTGCTTTTACGTGCATCAAGGTGTTATGTCTGCTGTGCACAACCAACGAAGATGATCTTTCATGCAACTGTTATCAGGGTCTACCAATTCGGGAACTTTCTTAAGCAGGGAAACCTTGGAAAACCTCTTAAGCCTACAATCTTGTTCCTAGGACAATATCTTGCGGTGCTAAAACTCCCCCGGGTCTTGCATGTCCCCGACGTCCACATTTGTAGTCGGTCTTCTACGCGGCCCACTTTGTAGTCGGTCTTCTACGCGGCCCACAATGGGAAGAGTAGAAGGAACAGGGATACCCGATTTCACATGCAACATTCATTCCAACAGAATTAGCAATGACCAAAAGGGAAACTCTTCCTGTAAATGAACTGGTTAGGTTGCACCGTCCAAGATTCTCCTTTTTGAAAGCAAAATCCTTATGGCTTCATGCATCCTTTTTCTTACGACGTACTTCAAGGAATTTAGGTATTAACTAATGATGTTGCCAAAAACATCATCATATTTACTCTCATTTGAATATTCTTTTTGACTTTGCATCCCCACTTGTGCTTATAAGTCCAAAAAATTCTGACACATTTTCTATCACTGATTTGTTCTTCGTAATTTAAAGGATTCATGCAACTTACAGTAGATTTTGGATTCAAATCATCGAATAATGGAAAGTGTGGTTCATTTTATACAAAGGCATAATCCATCATTTCCTTGAAAGGTCATACAATTTATCTATACTCAAAAACTTTTTATCTTAAATACATATATTTCTCCGCTTGATTGCTGTAATGTAAAAGTTACTAGCATTGAGGAATGCGGATTCACTTCTTTCATTTATTCTCTGATTCATACGGCGTTCATACATGCACATATATGGAAATGGATTTTTCAAACTAAATTCCCAAACGAACACGAACCATTAAATAACTACTAATTCTATGAATATTACTTTCCTTAATCATTCATTAATAAATTAAAAACTCTTAACTTCTAATTATAACACCTTTTCTTTTTAAAGTTCAACCTGAATCAGTTTACCCTCGCGTTTGATGCGAGTCTCTTACAAAGCATATCTGTGTCGTCTATATCGATTCTAACTCTCGCGCCGACGTCAACTGTTTTGCGCGGGAAATCATCTTTGCGGCGTTAACCGTCACTCACGATTCACTGCCTCAACACATCCCTTCACACGTTTACACATCTAAGCATGCACTTGAAACTATATATGAACATTCACTCGGAACCTCTTTTGATTATTCAGCGTCATTTGTGGAAAACATTTCATTCTTCTTGAAGGTTAGTTAGATTCTTTATAAATCTTGATGACATTAGCAATGCTAAAGTTCCATGTTCACCCAAACCACAGGTGAAGCCTATCTCCACTATCTTATTTGCAACACTCGATAGTAATAGTTAGTCACTATTTCCATAGTCTATGTCACTGATTAATTATTTCAATTTAAAGTTTTCTAACACTACACACACAGTTTATTGTTATGTTTTTTACGAGCGTTCATCCCTGTCACTCGCAACACCATTCCTCCCTATCTTCTAATCTTCATCAAATTTTTTCAAGTCGTTATGGGAAAATAATCCTTTTATTTTGTTCGATCCCGGGTATGCTAACAGATAAGCCCCAGGATTCGGAATTTGTAGGATAATGTATGGGCCAGTATATAGTAACTCCCATTTCTTTATACTTTTCTTTATTAAGGATGATTTGGTATGTCTTTTGACTAATACCTTTTCTCCGACCCGGTATGTCTGTACCCTCTTGATTAATTTGTCAAATTGATGTTTTCTCTGATCAGCTTTTTTCGTCATATTTATGATGACTTGTCTTATTTTTTTCCCCAAGGCATCTCAGTTTCCTGAGTTTTGGGCATATGGTCAGTCCAGAAGTTTTCCTCTTTTGCTTCGAACATCAATTCATGAGGTGTATATCCAGTTGAGGAGTGGGGCATGTTATTGTATATCTGCTCAAACTCTTCCACATAATTTGCCCACGCAGTCTGCTTATTATAGCAATACGTCCTCATAAATCGATTGAACTCTAAAGATTCTCTCAACCAAATTGCCTTGTGGGTGGTAAAATGATGTTAGTATGTGTTTCACACCGACTTGAGACAAAGTCTGTTTCCATCGGAGTCCCGTGAATACTTTAGCATTGTCTGTTATGATCGCCTTAGGTGTACCAACATGTGGAAGATAATCCCTTATCAATCTTAATACACTCCTGGAAATGGAAAAAAAGAACACATTGACACCGGTGTGTCAGACCCACCATACTTGCTCCGGACACTGCGAGAGGGCTGTACAAGCAATGATCACACGCACGGCACAGCGGACACACCAGGAACCGCGGTGTTGGCCGTCGAATGGCGCTAGCTGCGCAGCATTTGTGCACCGCCGCCGTCAGTGTCAGCCAGTTTGCCGTGGCATACGGAGCTCCATTGCAGTCTTTAACACTGGTAGCATGCCGCAACAGCGTGGACGTGAACCGTATGTGCAGTTGACGGACTTTGAGCGAGGGCGTATAGTGGGCATGCGGGAGGCCGGGTGGACGTACCGCCGGATTGCTCGACACGTGGGGCGTGAGGTCTCCACAGTACATCGATGTTGTCGCCAGTGGTCGGCGGAAGGTGCACGTGCCCGTCGACCTGGGACCGGACCGCAGCAACGCACGGATGCACGCCAAGACTGTAGGATCCTACGCTGTGCCGTAGGGGACCGCACCGCCACTTCCCAGCAAATTAGGGACACTGTTGCTCCTGGGGTATCGGCGAGGACCATTCGCAACCGTCTCCATGAAGCTGGGCTACGGTCCCGCACACCGTTAGGCCGTCTTCCGCTCACGCCCCAACATCGTGCAGCCCGCCTCCAGTGGTGTCGCGACAGGCGTGAATGGAGGGACGAATGGAGACGTGTCGTCTTCAGCGCTGAGAGTCGCTTCTGCCTTGGTGCCAATGATGGTCGTATGCGTGTTTGGCGCCGTGCAGGTGAGCGCCACAATCAGGACTGCATACGACCGAGGCACACAGGGCCAACACCCGGCATCATGGTGTGGGGAGCGATCTCCTACACTGGCCGTACACCACTGGTGATCGTCGAGGGGACACTGAATAGTGCACGGTACATCCAAACTGTCATCGAACCCATCGTTCTACCATTCCTAGACCGGCAAGGGATCTTGCTGTTCCAACAGGACAATGCACGTCCGCATATATCCCGTGCCACCCAACGTGCTCTAGAAGGTGTAAGTCAACTACCCTGGCCAGCAAGATCTCCGAATCTGTCCCCCATTGAGCATGTTTGGGACTGGATGAAGCGTCGTCTCACGCGGTCTGCACGTCCAGCACGAACGCTGGTCCAACTGAGGCGCCAGGTGGAAATTGCATGGCAAGCTGTTCCACAGGACTACATCCAGCAGCTCTACGATCGTTTCCATGGGAGAATAGCAGCCTGCATTGCTGCGAAAGGTGGATATACGCTGTACTAGTGCCGACATTGTGCATGCTCTGTTGCCTGTGTCTATGTGCCTGTGGTTCTGTCAGTGTGATCATGTGATGTATCTGACCCCAGGAATGTGTCAATAAAGTTTCCCCTTCCTGGGACAATGAATTCACGGTGTTCTTATTTCAATTTCCAGGAGTGTACAATTACTTTGGCTGTAGCCGCCTTTATCGGGTATAGCTTTACGTATTTCGTACACACATCGAGAAATGCCAACACATATTTAACACCACCTCTTGAAGTAGGTAACGGTCCACACAGATCGCACGAAATTAATTCTTTTGGTTCTTGGACTAATATAGAGCATAATGGGTGCTTAGTCCCTTTTGAATCCGGCTTTGTTTTTTGACAGATTATGCATCTCTTTAAGACCTCATGCACTCTGCGCTTTATGTTGGGAAAATAACAGTACCCACTTATCTTGTCTGCACATTTTGTCGCACCGAAATGTCCCCAGGTTAAATGAGTGAACCATACAAGTTTCTCTATTTGCGCCTCAGGTATACAAACACAACAACGGACTTTGTTTTGCCTTCCACAGCGGAAAAATAATACGCCATTTACCAGTTTGTAATAATTTGCCATCTGATCCGAAGGTTGGTGTTGTAACCTTTGAATGACACTTCCCCATTGAGCATCTCTTTTCTGTAACTGTGCCATATGCGCACACAAATTGACGTAGTACGTCTTAAATGGATTTTCCTGCAGCAGCAATACAGGGAATTCAGAGTTATTATTTACTTCAATCTCTTTAGTCAAACCCTGCGGTGACCTTGATAGAGCGTCAGCATTAATGTTTTGCTGGCCTGAGACATGTACGATCTTAAATTGGTATTGTTGCAGAGCGAGAGTCCATCTAGCCAGTCTGGGGTGTAACAGTTTACACGTTTGTAAAAACGTTAATGATTGATGATCGCAATATACGATAGTCTTTGATCCATATAGATAATAATGAAATTTTTTAAATCCCCATACGACCGCAAGAGCCTCTAATTCTGTCGTCGTGTAAGTTCGTTCACAGTTGGACAAAACACGACTAGCAAACGCAATAGGACAGAAGGTGAGTTGTCCATTTATCTTGCGTACTTAGAAAAGGCACGCTCCAAGCCCCACATTCGACGAATCTGTTGACAAGTAAAATTCTTCTTGCATGTCCGGATGGTACAAAAGCGGTGCATTTACTAATTGCTTCTTTATCTCCTCGAATGCTTCTTGACACTCTAATGTCCAGAGCCAGGGCACATCCTTCTTCAGCAAACTATTTAGAGCTGCTGCATTCATGGCCTGATTTGTTTTAAACCTTCTAAAAAATGAGGCAAGGCCCATAAACCCTTTTAATTGCCTCCTATTTCTGGGTGTTGGAAACTTACTAATCGCAATTAGCTTCTCCTTGGTTGGTAAAATTCCCTATGCGTCAATTATATGCCCCAGGAACTTGATTCTGTTTACTGCAAAATGGGATTTCTGTAGGTTAGCAGTTATTCCCATGGTTTTGAACACGTCCAACACCTGGCTCAGTAAGGTAATATGCTCCTCCCAAGTCTTCGATGCAATAAGCAAATCATCAACAAACACTGTTATCCTGGTTCTTAGTTCTGGGCCTAGTGCATAATCTAGAGCTTCTATAAAGATTCCAGCACTAATGTTGAGTCCGAAAGGAACTACAGTAAATTGGTAACTTCTTCCGGAATAAATGAAAGCCGTATATTTCCTTGATAACTCATCCAGCTTGACTTGCCAATAAGAACTCCGCAAATCAATGCTCGTCAAATATTGGACACCCTGGAACCGTTGTATAAGTTCGTCTATGTTTTCCGGATGTGTTCTCACTGGAATTATGATTTTATTTATTTCTCTGGCGTCGAGTACCAGTCTCACAGTTCCATTTGGTTTTGGCACGACCAACAATGGGGAGCAGTATGGGCTTGTAGAGGGTTCGATTAAACCCCATTTCAACATGCGATCTATTTCTTTTTGAACTTGAGCCTTTAACCTCCAGGGAACAGGATAGAAAGTTCTACAATACGTTTCGTGCGGCTTAACGTAGAGATGGCATATGTATCCCTTAATAACTCCTGGCCTTTCATCAAACACGTTTTCATACGCTAATAATAATTCATTGAGCTGCTTCTTCTGATCTTCAATAATGCAGTCGGATTCATTTAACTTCTCATTCACTAATTGACCGAAATCTTCTTTGTCTTGGAACTCATTAATTACGTGCCGTTTCGAATTTTGTGCCGTCCTGATTACTTGCACACTGATCCCACAATTATATTTTCTCGTGAGGCTTTCTTTTTTCAACAACTCCAACTCAATTTCTTGTTTATCAACATTCAACCAAATTTTTCCTGTTTTAAAATCTATTCTGCATCCGTATTGACGTAGGCTGTCGACTCCGATAATGCAATCTACCACCAAATTTTTCACAAGAAGGAATGTGCTTAATATTGCTACATTTCCGACTTCTACACTAAGTAGTGACTGCACTTTTACATTAGCCGATCTAGCCCCAACGGCGCCTATTATTCTGCAATTTTGAACTGGAAAAATTGGTACTCGTCTTATATTTCTGATCTTGTTGAATAGAGCCTCCGAAATAACATTTGTGGTTGCAGCTGTGTCTAAAACCGCCACTATAGGTACAGTCTCCAAAATGACTTGCACTTCGGCTACTGCCACCTGTTCCTTATCCTCATCTTGGGGTTCTAAGTCCTCGGTGAATTCACCTGCCAGTAATCGTCCATCATTATACGTTAGCATGGGTACACATATCCTGTTGCCCCTCAACCAATTGTTGACCGCTCCTTCGGGGCACGAGTAGGTCCTTACAAGTTTGTTGGATTTTGATTCGCCTGGTGGTTGACATAGTCCGTCACTTCGGTAATTTCCGGTTGATTCGTAGATGTCCGTCCCCACTGATGTTGATTATTTGAATTCATTCCCCCCGGTTGATTCCACTTTCTATTACTGTTATTATTCCAGGCTTGGGGTCTGAAATTCCTTTCGTTCCCCCACACGGGATTGTATCTTTTCCCATTCCTGTTGTTCCTTGGATAGCCCCTCGCAGGACTATTGCCGGTATTACTATTGAGATTTTGAGGGGTTTCTCCACTATTTAACGATCTCTGTGCATTCCCTTGCCTAACATTTGGCGGAGGTTCTATCTCCCTATATTGGAATCTGTTATTACGGGCTTTCTGGTTGTTCTCTTCGATAATATCTCTATGGTCTAACGTCGTGAGGAACGACTCCAAGTCTTTATCGTTGCCGTAAATTAATTGATTCCGGATGCTAGTTGGTAGTCTTGCCTTAAGTATGTTTATTATATCTGGCAAGGGCATAGGTCTGTCCCAGTATCTTGTTTTATTTATATATTTTTCAAAATACTTCCTAAGGCTTCCCTTTGAAAAGGAGAAAGGCTCTGGGTAGAGCACCTCCTGCCTCAGGCGTTCCTGTAATCCTTCTGACCAGAACTTTGCTAAAAACGCCTTCTCAAAATCGTCATATGTCGAGCAAACAGAAGTCATGTCCGAGGCCCAGATCGCCCCCGAACCTTGTATATATCCTGTAACGAAACTGATCTTCTGCCACTCCGACCAATTTCTGGGTAGCACTCCTCTGAAACTTCGAATAAAAACAATTGGATGGACCCCCCCTATTGTCAGTGTTAAAAATCTGGAATTGCCGATGCTTTATCATTTTTTCTTCGACATGGCAAAGGCTTTCGTAATCTCCGTTAGATAAAAATTCACGCGAACAACTAACTCGTGGCAATTTAATGTTTGAGTTACTTACACCAGTCGGTATCGTGTGCGAATATGCAGTAACTGGCTCTATAGTCGCTACCAACTTCTGCTGCTGGCCTGTATTCATTTGTTCTGAGCCTTGTTGTGAAACGCGCATCGCCTCTTCTATCGTTTGTTTCCAATGCTCTAAATCAGCACCTAACTACTGTCGCACTTCCTCAAGTCCTTCCGCAAACAAATTCTCTTCCTGTTTGCCAGATAGACTCTGGAATGCTGCCTTAACATTTTGCTCAACGTTTTCACACATTAGCCTTTTATTTTCTTATGTGATTTCGGATAATTTACCCGTTAATACATTAATTTGGTGGTCTATAACGTCTTGACGCTCTGTCAGATGTTCAACACTTTCTTTTAGGTTAGTCTGCGTACGTGCCAATTCAGGAAGTTGCGCAATTGCACATGACATGGCATCTTGCTTTTGTACTAATTGCGGAACCATTTCCACCTGTTCCCGTACAGTATCTATCTTAATAGCCACATACTCCTTCATTTCTACACGTACGCGGTGAGTAGATTCCTCACATTGAGCTTTCACCAATTCTATTTGTGCAGTTAATTTTCGTTCCGTCTCTTCCGCCTGATCTTTGAGTTCCTTGGTCTTCGTCTCTATCCGCTGCTCTAATTCGGAAAAACTGCCTTGTAACTGCTGCTTAATCTCAGTTTTCAAATTTTCCTGTCCTTCCGTAACTGAGGCTAATTTCGCGTTCAAATCATTTTGCCCTTCAGTAACTGAGGCTAATTTTGTATTCAAATCATTTTGCCCTTCAGTAACTGAGGCTAATTTCGCGTTCAAATCATTTTGCCCCTCAGTAACTGAAGCTAATTTCGCGTTCATGTCGGTTTTCAAATTTTCCTGCCCTTCAGTAACTGAGGCTAATTTTATATTCATATTATTCATGCTCTCAGTATCATCTGCATCTGTCTCATGATAATGACTAATGGATCTAATCCATGTTGCGTACTTGCCGTTACATGTCCCTCCGTATCTACAGGGCGTTCTATTGCGCTATCTGTAGCCATCGGTTCTACAACACTTCTTACTGCATCATTATTATCAGTGCTAACAGCTGAAGGCTGTTGCGTGCTGCTCTGCTCTGCTTGACTCATCTTAAAGATTGCCCTAGTTAAAACCATATAAATGTTCTACCGTCAATATATATATCTTCCTTCTACTGTCACTATATGTAACTCCGTTCACACAAGAGAACTTTTGTGGCTAATTTCTTACTGCACTTATACAGATAAATGCAACTGGGGCCGGTCAATCAAACTACATCTAGCATGAACACAATTAATCAATGTTCAAATATCCAATAATACTAAATACAAAAGCGTATACTTCCTCTATAATTATACATTTAGCCTTTACCTCTGCGCCCAGCGTGTTCTTTTATGTTCTTATTTGTAGATCCACTTAATTTGACTGCGAGTATTTCTTCTCTTTTCCAAGCGTCAGTTAAGTTGGCTCGTCGTAGTTCACATGAAACAGAGAACAAAATTATTTTAGCAACGTCCAAAAACGTGTCCTGTCACGGATTGGCCATTATAATGAATTATATATTGTTATTGGGAATGCAGCTTGCCGCTAACTTGGTGTAATGTTTTGTCTGTAAAGACGTGTATTTGTTGCCTTTATGATTCCTTCACTCTCACACATAAATCTGTACCGTAAAGTAAGAGCCTCCTGTTTTGTCTTTAGGCTGATCCGTGATAAGACAGACAAACAATTATACTAATGGAGGATTCTGAGTATTTTCTCTAATTTCATTCACTCTCTCTCTCACTCTCTCTCTCTCTCCCTCCTTTATCTACGTACGATTTTAAATATAATATTTCATTACGTGAAATCAGCCCAATAGAATTTCTGGTGGAGCCCTTCGTCTTAATATTCAACGGCTGGCTTGCTGTAAAAGATCTTTACATCTATTATTATTGTCAAGCGCTGCATTCAGTTGTGAAAATCGATCGTTTGAACAATTCGTTCCTTTTACGACAGATTTTGAATTTCAGATGTGTCCGAAGCCTTTTTGGACGATTTTATAAAGACTTGTCGATTGCAGGCTCTCTTCGTCACAGCTGAAACTTCCCCACTAATTACAGGGCCAAGACAATCATCAAAGATTCAGACAAAGAACTCATTCGTCATTCACTCTAGAATAAAAGGGTCACAAACCTTATTTTTGAGGAAAATTGTATATTCAATCCATCTCCATTACATGTTCCGTTTTCTGTTGATTCCAAGTCTTACTTAATTTGCATTTACAGATTTTCTCTCTCTTCAAATAACGCGCTAGTGGCACAAACGTTAATAGCTCGCTTTAGCAAGAAGAAGAGCAAATATGTCTCTTTTAGAAACCCGACAATCTTCCAACAGATACTTCCGAAGCTGTCCTCGTTACCCCTCTACAATAACCATGGAGAATACATATATGTCTCTCTGTTATTCCAAGGAATAAACGTACTGGAAAATACCTTGGCGTCGACGAGCTGTCGGCGCATATATTACTAGAAAATCTGATCAGATGCTTTTCAAAAGCGAATAAATGTGGATGATTTGATTGACCAATATTAATTATTGCGTGGTAGAGGGTAATTTTCCGTGGGGAGATTACAACTCCGCTCACCATTACGGAGCATCTACCGGCTTTAACAATCCCCTGCTGACATGCATTGTCCATGGATTCGTGAGGTAGTCTCCATATCTGTACACGTCCATCCAACTTGACAGGAGACTCGCCCGACCAGGCAAGATGTTTCCAGTCATCAACAGTCCTATGTCCGTGTTGACGAGCCCAGGCGATGGGTAAAGCATCGTGTCCGTGCAGTCGTCAAGGGTACACGACTTGGCCTTCAGCTCCGAAAGCCCATATCGATGATGCTTCGTTGAAAGGTTCGCACGCTGACACTTTTTGATGGTGCAGCACTGAAATATGCATAAATTTACGGAAGGGTTATGCTTCTGTCACGTTGAATGATTCTCTTCAGTTGTCGTGGGTTCCGTTCTTGCAGGATCTTCTTCCGGCCGCAGCAATGTCGGAGATTTGCTGTTTTACCGGATTCCTGACATTCACGGTACACTCTTGAAATGGTCGTACGGGAAAATCCTCACTTCATCGCTACCTCGGTGATGCTGTGCCACAATGTGTCCCACTGCTCGTGTTCTGACGATAACACTAGATTCAAACTCACTTGAATCTCGATAACCTGCCATTGTTGCAGCAGCACCCGATCTAACAACTGCGCCAGCCACTTGTTGTCGTATATAGCTGTTGCCGACCGCAGAGCCGTATTCTGCCTGTTCGCGTATCTCTGTATTTGAATACACATTACCTATATCAGTTTCTTTGGCGCTTCAGCGTATCTCGCCATAATAGGAAACATCTTGCGTATTAGGAATGGCACAGGAGAAAGCGAAAAAATATCTATTTCAAAGACGAACGGAACGTGATTTTCCCTTCAAAGACGAACCACCGATGACGCTTCAGATTGCTCCCCTAATCCTTTCCAGTCAGTTCTTATGGGGTGAGTTCAGCCATCAAGGTGGCTCCGCCCCTTCCATGTTCTCGCTCCCGATGTGAGCAGACTCCCAGGCCGACAAGTGGCCCCAAGAAATGCACCCTCTAACGACTTCACCTTGTGCTCTGTCGAGGAAGAGACGTCGTTACAACTGACTCACGCCATTTCACAGTCGTGTCGGAAATTCTGTCCACAAGATGTCCTGTTATCTCTTTGTCTTTCGTTTTCAGGCTACCTCGAGGTGTGGCAACAAGATAACGGGAGTACTGTTGTAAAACATTTTATTTCATCAACATACGCATTTCGTTGTTGCCATCCTCAGTATACTTCCCTCCACTATCCTTACAGTACTCCATTAGAATTTTCCACTGACGGAAAGAATGCTGGAAGTCTTCCTCTGTGAGCTCCTCGGTGACGCATGCCGCTTATCCTTTCACTGCTTAAACGGACTGAAATATTACTCCTTTTAACGCAGATTTGACTTTGAGGGATAGACGAAAGTCACACGGGTCTAACTGAGACGTAGTAGGTAGGTGGCCTAACGCTGGGATGCCGTACTTCGCTAGAACTCTTTTAACAGGCAATGCTGTATGTGACATTGCGTTGTTTTGGTGCAGGACCCGTGACCTCTTCTTCCACAACTCGGGTTATTTTTTCGTGGAGTTGGACAATAACTACAAGATAGTAACGCTGATTAACAGTTCGATCTTCAGAAACACAGTCAACATGTACTGATCAGCCACCTACCTACTGTAGGTATAAACCCGTCCAAACGACAGCAGCGTCACCTGTCTAGGAAGGGCTGCTAGACACACGCACGGTGCATGCAGTATCGATGAGCGGGCTCTCCGTGTGTACAATGGGGATGGCGCGCCATGTATCTGACTTCGACCGAGACCAGATTGTGTTGTTCAGGAGGCTCGGTACGAGCATTTCGGAAATTGCACGACTTGTCGGTTGTTTTATAAGTGTTGTAGTCAGAGTCTTCAACGTGTGGCGAAAGCAAGTCAGGACATTGTGGGGTTGGGAGGCTACCCCTCATTAGAGACGTCGAACGTCGTAAGCTGGGCAGACTGGTAAAACGGGACAGGCAGCGAACTGTGCCGGAACTACCATCTGATTTTAATAGTTGACAGAGTACAAGTGTGTATGAACGCATAGTGTTCAGAACACTTCGAACGACGGGCACCCCGGAGCCGACGACCTATGCATGTGCCGTTGTTGACGCCAAGATATCGGCAACTACGACAGAAATGGACATGTGACCACCGGCATTGGATGTTGGTGTAGTGGCAGAGCGCTGTATGGTCTGATGAATCCCTATACTTTCCACATCATGCTGATGGGAGGGCGCGAATCCGTCGTCTTCCAGGGGAACAGCTCCTTGATAACTGTAATGCAGGGTGGAGACAAGCTAGCGGCTGTTCGATTACGCTCCGGGGAACATTCACTTGAGTATCCATGTGCCCAGTGGAGCTCGTGTGAGACATCATGACGGCCAAGGAGGTTCGTAGACACGCTGCAGACCGCCTGCACCTCTTTATGACGATAATGTTTCCCGATGGCAGTGGCATTATTGGGCGAGATAATACGCCATGTCACAAGGCTAGAAGTGGTTCGAGGAACTCAGTGATGTGCTGGCCCCCCAACTCACCAGATCTGAACCCCACCGAAAACATCTGGAACATGATTGAACGTGGCGTCAGAGCTCATCACTACCCTCCTTGAGATTTACGGGAATTAAGTGACTTTGTGCAGTTATGGTGCCAGCTTCCTCCAGTGACCTACCAGGACCTCATCCCTTCCATGCCAAGACCCACTGCTACTGTTAATCCGTGCCTAAGGTGAACATAACGGCTATTAGGAAGGTGGTCAGTAGGTTCTGACTGATCCGTGTATACAGTTCCATGAAGATCGAGAAAAACAATTATAATTGCACTGAATCTTGATTTTCTCACTCGAGATTTTATAGCTCTCGGTGAATTTGGGCCCTTCATGTGCGTTTATTGACGCTTAGTTTCTGGATGCTAAGAGAAAAACAAACATTCGTCGCATGTTATCACTCTTCTCAAGAAAACAGGATCATTTTGAGCGATATTCAATATGTAAATACTAA